>NC_090446.1:236295122-238795122 GCF_031143425.1 Pleurodeles waltl | reverse complement strand
AGGTCATGTCAGTACTCCATTTCTTGGCAAGTGGGTCATTTCAGACAACCGTGGGAATTGCTTCCGGGATGTCTCAGCCCATGTTTTCAAAGGTGTTATCCAGAGTGTTGTCTGCCCTGATGAAATCCGTGAGGAACTATATCTTTTTCCCTGAGGTGGGCGAATTGGCTACAGTGAAGGGTGATTTCTACGCCCTTGGACATATTCCCAACGTAATTGGTGCCATTGATGGGACCCATGTGGCTTTGGTTCCCCCAAGAGACAGGGAGCAGGTGTACAGGAACAGAAAAAGTTACCATTCAATGAACATCCAGGTGGTGTGTTTGGCTGACCAGTACATCTCGCATGTAAATGCCAAATTCCCAGGGTCAGTTCATGACGCCTACATCCTGAGGAATAGCAGCATCCCTTACGTGATGGAACAGCTACAGAGACACCGTGTATGGCTAGTGGGGGACTCTGGGTACCCCAACCTGTCGTGGCTACTGATCCCAGTAAGGAATCCCCGGACCAGGGCAGAGGAACGGTACAATGAGGCCCATGGGCGTACTAGGAGGGTGATCGAACGCACCTTTGGCCTCCTAAAGGCCAGGTTTCGCTGCCTGCATATGACAGGTGGATCCCTAATGTACTCACCTAAGAAGGTGTGTCACATCATCGTGGCCTGCTGCATGCTTCACAACCTGGCTTTGCGCCGCCAGGTGCCTTTCCTGCAGGAGGATGGTCGAGACGGTGGTGTTGTGGCAGCGGTGGAACCTGAGGAGAGTGACGAGGAGGAAGACGACGGGGCTGAAACAGACAACAGGGACAGAATCATTGAACAGTACTTCCAATAGGACACAGGTAACATTTCAAAGATAATTTAGTAAATGTTAACTACTCTGCAGCATCTCTGCTGCCTGTCTATTTGCCCCAGTGTATGATGACTGAGTTTTGGCTTTTCCCTCCCTATTTCAGATCTGGGGTCCCCACTATGAGTCCTGTGCTTCGTTTCCCCATGGACTACAGCTTTGTGGCAGCTGTTTGTTGACTTCACCATGTACAAGGACATATTTGCACTGTCATGTCAATTACAATCTATTGAAATCACAGCCAGACTCCTGATATTTTGGTGCAAAATAGGTGTTTATTGAAGTGCTCAAAATGGGATGGGTGGTTTCAAGTGGGTGGGGGCTATGGTGAAGGAATGTCCATGGCAGAGTCCAGAGTAACAGTCACACAGGTGCATTGTCCAGAGGCCTGTGGAGAGATGGAGCATGGGCAGTTCGAGGATGGACAGGGTGACAATGTGGGACAGTGGGATGACATCAGGTGGTATCCATTGCTGGCGGGGGTCTTGACATCCTACTCTGTCTTGCGAGATCTCAGGGCCCTCTTGCGGGGTGGTTCTTCTCCTGCAGGAGGTGGGGGTCTGGTGGGCTGCTGCTGTGCGGGGGCCTCCTGTCCACTAGCGCCGGCGGAGGTGGATGGCTGTTCTTGGTCCAGGCTAGTGGCAGGGGCCCTTGGGTGTTGTTCGGTGTCCGCCCTGCTGTTTACGAGGTCCTGCAGCAGCCCTACCATGGTTACCAGGGTGGTGTTGATGGCTCGGATGTCCTCCCTGTACCCCCGATAGTGTTCCTCCTGCAGCACCTGGATCTCCTGGAACCGGGCCAGTACCGTCGCCATCGTCTCCTGGGAGCGGTTGTATGCTCCCATGATGGTGGTGAGGACCTCGTGGAGAGTGGGTTCCCTGGGCCTCTCCTCCCCCCCCTGTCGCACAGCTGCCCGCCGAGTTGCCCTGTTTCCCTGGGCCTCTGCCCCCTGGCCGGTGTGCCCACTACCACTGCCCCCAGGTCCCTGTTGTTGTTGGGGTGGTGGGTTATCCTGGGTGCCCTGTAGTGGTAGACACACCGCAGATTGACGCGCCCTGGAGACAGAGGCATGGGCCCGCTGGGTGGGAGCTGTGCTGGTGTTCCCAGAGGGGTTAGTGTCTATAGTGGCCTGTGCCTGTGTGAGGGGAACCGACTGTCCAGAGGTCCCCGATGGTCCGGGCTGGTCATCGGTGTCCAGATCGACAGAGCTGCTGTCATCGCTGACGGCCTCTTGGGTGGGGGGTGTGGATAATTCTGGCCCCTCCGCCGCGGTGTGTTGACGGTCGGGTCCTGCAGGGGTATAGAGGTATGGTTATAGTTTCAATGTGTGGCATATGGGTGTATCTGTGGGTTCCCGTGTCCCCAAGTGCTGGCATTCGTGTGTGGGGGCTTTGGTGAGGGTGGCTTGTGGGGGGGATGTGTATATGCATTGGGCATGCTTTGGTGATGGGTGTCCATGCTCAGTGGACGCATGCAGGCCTAGGTTTTGGGATGTGTGGGTTGTGATGGTGAGACATTGGCGGGGAATAGGTGTGCTGGGGGTGGGGGTGAGGATGGTGGTGGGGGTGAGGGTGGGGGTGAGGATGGGGGTGGGGGTGAGGGTGGGGTTCGAGGATGGGGGTGAGGGTTGGGGTCTGATTTGGCATGCAGGTGGGGGGAAGCAGTATTGAAGCTTCAACTTACCAGTATCCATTCCTCCGCCGACTCCTGCGAGGCCGTCAGGATGCAGGATGTTCAAGACTTCCTCCTCCCATGATGTGAATTGTGGGGGTTGAGGTGGGGGTCCTCCGCCAGTCTTCTGCACGGCGATGTTGTGCCTGGATACCATGGAACGCACCTTCCCCCGTAGGTCGTTCCATCGCTTCCTGATGTCTTCCCGATTTCTGGGGTGCTGTCCCACTGCGTTCACCCTGTCGACAATCCTCTGCCATAGCTCCGTCCTCCGGGCAATGCTGGTGTATTGTATCTGTGTGCCGAACAGCTGGGGCTCTACACGAACGATTTCCTCCACCATAACCCTGAGTTCTTCGTCTGTGAAGCGGGGTTGTCTTTGGGGTGCCATGGGGTGGTGTGTATGATATGTGGGGTGGAGTATGTGTATTTAAGTCAGTTGAGTGTGGTGGTGTGTGTTGTTTTGTGTGTGGATAGTGTGTGGGTGATGGTGTTGAGTGGCTGTGGCTGTTATGTTTTGGATGCTGGTGTCTCGCTCTTGCCTTCTTTACGATTTTGTAAGCGTAGGGGTTTGTGGGTGATGTGGGTGGGTGTTTTATATTGTATTGTGTGTGTGGGAGTGGTGTGTGTATGTGTATCAGGTGTGTGGGATTCAAATCGTCCAATGTGGGTGAGTTTTGTTCGTTGGTGTGTATTCTGACCGCGCCGGTGTGTCCCGCCAATGGAATACCGCGTTTGAATGACCGCCGCGTGGATTCGTGGGTCGTAATGGGATGGGCGTATTTCTGTTGGCGTGGCGGTGGAGGTTTTGTCACCTCCACCTTTCCGCCGACCGCTGGTCTGGCGGTCTGTTGTGGCGGTCGGATTTTCGGAGGTTTGCCTTCTGCGGGTCAGAATGACCGTGGCGGGTTTCCGCGACCGCGGCGGGATTATGGAGGATTTCTGACCGGCGGTAGGCGCCTTTTACCGCCGAGGTCAGAATGACCACCTATATGTCCTACCTTATCCATACACTGCACCCTGCCCATGGGGCTACCTAGGGCCTATCTTAGGGGTGCCTTACATGTAAGAAAAGGGAAGGTTTAGGCCTGGCAAGTGGGTACCCTTGCCAAGTCGAATTTACAGTGTAAAAATACACACTGTCCCTGACACTCAACCCACACTCTTCTGGGATGTCTTCACACTCCATAACCAGGACTTCTACCTGGGGGGAACCCCTCTCCCTGTCACTCTCACCTAGAGTCAGTAGAGTGTCCTTCCCACCAGTAGGAATATGACTCCCCATGCCAGTTCCCCAATCCACCTCAGGGACCCTGTGCATCACTGGAGCTACCTCATACCCCTGAACCTCCTGGTGTGTGTTAACTCCCTCCTTCAAGTAGGGCACCACATATCTGGGCATGTGCATTTCTTCAGCAGCACTAGATATAAAATTGTTGCTGCCACCATTCCAGCTGGATTCAGCCCTCATGACTTCCAGCGGTTTCAATTTAAGCTTGTAAGCATAAATCATCCTTTGTATCTCGAAGTCCCTTTCCCACTTGTCATACTCCCTTTGCATCCTCAACTTTTCTGCCTCCAACCGGCGAACCATTTTCTGCCTGTCTGTCCTGCACATCTTTAGGAGTCAGACCCTTAGACGACACCCTGCTACCCCTCCTGGGGACCCTCTCCCCAGGCGTAACAGGTACACTACACCACTGTGTATCCTCTGCACTTCCCCACCCACATTCTCCTCCTCTGTGTGCGCTCCAGCCTTCTTGATTGTCACCCCGGCCCTCTGTGCCTTTTGCAGCTCCCCCTCCCTGGTGGAGCTCTTAGTGGGACAGTCAAGATCTTTAAGGAACTGTTTCAAATGAGCAACTGAGTACTCCTTCAGTTTCTCCATTTCAAACACAGCTCCAGCTGTTGCATCTCCAGATTGAGACATGATGGTCACAAGTGCAAAGTTCCAAAGGCAGAAAATAAGTTCCCAATGAAGTAAAAAGAATCAGTCAAGGGATCAGCAAAATCATGGAAGTAGAACAAAAAGGAGTCCTTAAGAGAAAAAGCAAAAGATCACCAAACAAGTAGTATGTGGTCACGTAGTGGTCTGAGATCAAAACAGTAGTGTACACTTAATTACTGTATGTCAAGCACAAATACAAGTCCAAATCCCGACCGCTGATCACCAATGTTAGAAATGGGGTCCTTGGTTGACAGTCAGGTTACCCCCTGTTCAAGCAAAGACCCTCACTCTAGTCAGGGTATGTAAGGAAATGCCTCCTTGGCATGGTTGCCCCCTGACTTTTTGCCTTTGCTGATGCTATGTTTACAATTGAAAGTGTGCTGAGGCCTGCTAACCAGGCCCCAGCCCCAGTGTTCTTTCCCTAACCTGTACTTTTGTATCCACAATTGGCAGACCCTGGCATCCAGATAAGTCCCTTGTAACTGGTACTTCTAGTACCAAGGGCCCTGATGCCAAGGAAGGTCTCTAAGGGCTGCAGCATGTCTTGTGCCACCCTGGAGACCTCTCACTCAGCACAGACACACTGCTTGCCAGCTTGTGTGTGCTAGTGAGGACAAAACGAGTAAGTCGACATGGCACTCCCCTCAGGGTGCCATGCCAGCCTCTCACTGCCTATGCAGTATAGGTAAGACACCCCTCTAGCAGGCCTTACAGCCCTAAGGCAGGGTGCACTATACCATAGGTGAGGGTACCAGTGCATGAGCATGGTACCCCTACAGTGTCTAAATAAAACCTTAGACATTGTAAGTGCAGGGTAGCCATAAGAGTATATGGTCTGGGAGTCTGTCAAACACGAACTCCACAGCACCATAAAGGCTACACTGAAAACTGGGAAGTTTGGTATCAAACTTCTCAGCACAATAAATGCACACTGATGCCAGTGTACATTTTATTGTAAAATACACCACAGAGGGCACCTTAGAGGTGCCCCCTGAAACTTAACCGACTATCTGTGTAGGCTGACTAGTTTTAGCAGCCTGCCACAAACCGAGACATGTTGCTGGCCCCATGGGGAGAGTGCCTTTGTCACTCTGAGGCCAGTAACAAAGCCTGCACTGGGTGGAGATGCTAACACCTCTCCCAGGCAGGAATTGTCACACCTGGCGGTGAGCCTCAAAGGCTCACCTCCTTTGTGCCAACCCAGCAGGACACTCCAGCTAGTGGAGTTGCCCGCCCCCTCCGGCCAGGCCCCACTTTTGGCGGCAAGGCCGGAGAAAATAATGAGAATAACAAGGAGGAGTCACTGGCCAGTCAGGACAGCCCCTAAGGTGTCCTGAGCTGAGGTGACTCTAACTTTTAGAAATCCTCCATCTTGCAGATGGAGGATTCCCCCAATAGGGTTAGGATTGTGACCCCCTCCCCTTGGGAGGAGGCACAAAGAGGGTGTACCCACCCTCAGGGCTAGTAGCCATTGGCTACTAACCCCCCAGACCTAAACACGCCCTTAAATTTAGTATTTAAGGGCTACCCTGAACCCTAGAAAATTAGATTCCTGCAACTACAAGAAGAAGGACTGCCTAGCTGAAAACCCCTGCAGCGGAAGACCAGAAGACGACAACTGCCTTGGCTCCAGAAACTCACCGGCCTGTCTCCTGCCTTCCAAAGATCCTGCTCCAGCGACGCCTTCCAAAGGGACCAGCGACCTCGACATCCTCTGAGGACTGCCCCTGCTTCAAAAAGACAAGAAACTCCCGAGGACAGCGGACCTGCTCCAAGAAAGGCTGCAACTTTGTTTCCAGCAGCCTTGAAAGAACCCTGCAAGCTCCCCGCAAGAAGCGTGAGACTTGCAACACTGCACCCGGCGACCCCGACTCGGCTGGTGGAGATCCAACACCTCAGGAGGGACCCCAGGACTACTCTGATACTGTGAGTACCAAAACCTGTCCCCCCTGAGCCCCCACAGCGCCGCCTGCAGAGGGAATCCCGAGGCTTCCCCTGACCGCGACTCTTTGAACCTAAAGTCCCGACGCCTGGGAGAGACCCTGCACCCGCAGCCCCCAGGACCTGAAGGACCGGACTTTCCCTGGAGAAGTGACCCCCAGGAGTCCCTCTCCCTTACCCAAGTGGAGGTTTCCCCGAGGAATCCCCCCCTTGCCTGCCTGCAGCGCTGAAGAGATCCCGAGATCTCTCATAGACTAACATTGCGAACCCGACGCCTGTTCCTACACTGCACCCGGCCGCCCCCGCGCTGCTGAGGGTGAAATTTCTGTGTGGACTTGTGTCCCCCCCGGTGCCCTACAAAACCCCCCTGGTCTGCCCTCCGAAGACGCGGGTACTTACCTGCAAGCAGACCGGAACCGGGGCACCCCCTTCTCTCCATTCTAGCCTATGTGTTTTGGGCACCACTTTGAACTCTGCACCCGACCGGCCCTGAGCTGCTGGTGTGGTGACTTTGGGGTTGCTCTGAACCCCCAACGGTGGGCTACCTTGGACCAAGAACTGAACCCTGTAAGTGTCTTACTTACCTGGTAAAACTAACAAAAACTTACCTCCCCCAGGAACTGTGAAAATTGCACTAAGTGTCCACTTTTAAAAACAGCTATTTGTCAATAACTTGAAAAGTATACATGCAATTTTGATGATTTGAAGTTCCTAAAGTACTTACCTGCAATACCTTTCGAATGAGATATTACATGTAGAATTTGAACCTGTGGTTCTTAAAATAAACTAAGAAAAGATATTTTTCTATATAAAAACCTATTGGCTGGATTTGTCTCTGAGTGTGTGTACCTCATTTATTGTCTATGTGTATGTACAACAAATGCTTAACACTACTCCTTGGATAAGCCTACTGCTCGACCACACTACCACAAAATAGAGCATTAGTATTATCTATTTTTACCACTATTTTACCTCTAAGGGGAACCCTTGGACTCTGTGCATGCTATTCCTTACTTTGAAATAGCACATACAGAGCCAACTTCCTACATTGGTGGATCAGCGGTGGGGTACAAGACTTTGCATTTGCTGGACTACTCAGCCAATACCTGATCACACGACAAATTCCAAAATTGTCATTAGAAATTGATTTTTGCAATTTGAAAAGTTTTCTAAATTCTTAAAAGACCTGCTAGGGCCTTGTGTTAGATCCTGTTTAGCATTTCTTTAGAGTTTAAAAGTTTGTTAAAAGTTTGAATTAGATTCTAGAACCAGTTTTAGTTTCTTAAAAAGTATTCCAACTTTTAGAAGCATAATGTCTAGCACAGATGTGAATGTGGTGGAACTCGACACCACACCTTACCTCCATCTACAGATGAGAGAGCTAAGGTCACTCTGTAAACTAAAGAAAATAGCAATGGGCCCCAAACCTACCAAAGTACAGCTCCAGGAGCTTTTGGCAGAGTTTGAAAAGGCCAACCCCTCTGAGGATGGCAACTCAGAGGATGAAGATAGTGACTTGGAGGGAAATTCCCCCCCTCCAGTCCTACTTAGGGAGAGCAGGGCTTCTCAAGCCCTGACTCCACAAATAATAGTCAGAGATGCTGGTTCCCTCACAGGAGGGACCAACAACTCTGAAATCACTGAGGATAACTCCAGTGAAGAGGACATCCAGTTAGCCAGGATGGCCAAAAGATTGGCTTTGGAAAGACAGATCCTAGCCATAGAGAGGGAAAGACAAGAGATGGGCCTAGGACCCATCAATGGTGGCAGCAATATAAATAGGGTCAGAGATTCCCCTGACATGTTGAAAATCCCCAAAGGGATTGTAACTAAATATGAAGGTGGTGATGACATCACCAAATGGTTCACAGCTTTTGAGAGGGCTTGTGTAACCAGAAAAGTGAACAAATCTCACTGGGGTGCTCTCCTTTGGGAAATGTTCACAGGAAAGTGTAGGGATAGACTCCTCACACTCTCTGGACAAGATGCAGAATCTTATGACCTCATGAAGGGTACCCTGATTGAGGGCTTTGGATTCTCCACTGAGGAGTACAGGATTAGGTTCAGGGGGGCTCAAAAATCCTCGAGCCAGACCTGGGTTGACTTTGTTGACTACTCAGTGAAAACACTAGATGGTTGGATTCAAGGCAGTGGTGTAAGTAATTATGATGGGCTGTACAATTTATTTGTGAAAGAACACCTGTTAAGTAATTGTTTCAATGATAAACTGCATCAGCATCTGGTAGACCTAGGACCAATTTCTCCCCAAGAATTGGGAAAGAAGGCGGACCATTGGGTCAAGACAAGGGTGTCCAAGACTTCAACAGGGGGTGACCAAAAGAAAGGGGTCACAAAGACTCCCCAGCAGAAGGGTGATGAGACAACCAAAACTAAAGATAGTAAAGAGTCTTCTACAGGCCCCCAAAAACCTGCACAGGAGGGTGGGCCCAGAGCCTCTTCACAAAACAATGGGTACAAGGGTAAAAACTTTGATCCCAAAAAGGCCTGGTGTCATAGCTGTAAACAGCATGGACACCAAACTGGAGACAAGGCCTGTCCCAAGAAAGGTTCCACTCCAAACTCCCATCCAGGTAACACTGGTATGGCTAGTCTCCAAGTGGGATCAACAGTGTGCCCAGAGCAAATCAGGGTCCACACTGAAGCTACTCTAGTTTCTGAGGGTGGGGTGGATTTAGCCACACTAGCTGTCTGGCCGCCTAACATGCAAAAATACAGACAGCAACTCTTAATTAATGGGACTAGAATAGAGGGCCTGAGGGATACAGGTGCCAGTGTCACCATGGTGACAGAGAAACTGGTTTCCCCTGGCCAATACCTGACTGGAAAAACTTACACAGTCACCAACGCTGACAATCAGAGAAAAGTACATCCCATGGCAATGGTTACTTTAGAATGGGGAGGGGTCAATGGCCTGAAACAGGTGGTGGTCTCCTCAAATATCCCAGTGGACTGTCTGCTTGGAAATGACCTGGAGTCCTCAGCATGGGCTGAGGTAGAGCTAAAAACCCATGCAGCAATGCTGGGTATCCCTGAACTGGTGTGTGTGAAAACAAGAGCACAATGCAAGGCACAGGGTGAAAAAGTAGAGCTGGAGTCTGGAAAAATGGCCCAGCCTACCAAGAGAACAGGAAAGTCAGTTGGGAAACCAACTGCAACACAGCAAAAGAAAGGGAACCTCTCTTCTCAGGAAGAAGTTCTGCCCTCTGAGGGAACTGAGCCTTTGGAGCTTGAACCTTATCAGGTTGAGCTCTTAGGCCCAGGGGGACCCTCAAGGGAAGAGCTGTGTAAGGGACAAGAAACCTGTCCCTCTCTTGAAGGCCTTAGGCAGCAAGCTGCTGAAGAGTCCAAAGGCAAGAAAAATGGAACACATAGGGTCTATTGGGAAGATGGGCTCCTGTACACTGAGGCCAGAGACCCCAAACCTGGTGCCACTAGGAGAGTGGTAGTGCCTCAGCTGTTCAGAGAGTTCATCCTAACATTGGCCCATGACATTCCCCTTGCTGGACATTTGGGACAAACCAAGACGTGGGAGAGGTTAGTCAACCACTTCTACTGGCCCAATATGTCCAACATGGTTAAGGAGTTTTGCCTCTCCTGCCCCACCTGTCAAGCCAGTGGTAAGACAGGTGGGCATCCAAAGGCCCCCCTCATTCCACTTCCAGTGGTGGGGGTGCCCTTTGAAAGAGTGGGTGTGGACATAGTTGGTCCACTGGAACCTCCCACAGCCTCAGGAAATATGTATATCCTGGTAGTAGTGGATCATGCTACCAGGTATCCTGAAGCTATTCCCCTTAGGTCGACTACTGCCCCTGCAGTAGCCAAGGCCCTCATTGGTATCTTTACCAGAGTGGGTTTCCCTAAGGAGGTGGTGTCTGACAGAGGTACCAACTTCATGTCAGCATACCTAAAGCACATGTGGAATGAGTGTGGAGTGACTTATAAATTCACTACACCCTACCATCCACAAACTAATGGCTTAGTTGAGAGATTCAACAAGACATTAAAAGGCATGATCATGGGGCTCCCAGAAAAACTCAAAAGGAGATGGGATGTCCTCCTGCCATGTCTGCTTTTCGCTTACAGGGAGGTACCACAGAAGGGAGTAGGGTTCTCACCCTTTGAACTTCTGTTTGGTCATCCTGTAAGGGGACCACTTGCCCTTGTTAAAGAAGGCTGGGAGAGACCTCTCCATGAGCCTAAACAGGACATAGTGGACTATGTACTTGGCCTTCGCTCTAGAATGGCAGAGTACATGGAAAAGGCAGCCAAAAACCTTGAGGCCAGCCAACAACTCCAGAAGTTTTGGTATGACCAAAAGGCTGCACTGGTTGAGTTCCAACCAGGGCAGAAAGTCTGGGTTCTGGAGCCTGTGGCTCCCAGGGCACTCCAGGACAAATGGAGTGGCCCTTACCCAGTACTAGAAAGGAAGAGTCAGGTCACCTACCTGGTGGACCTGGGCACAAGCAGGAGCCCCAAGAGGGTGATCCATGTGAACCGCCTTAAGCTCTTCCATGACAGGGCTGATGTGAATCTGTTGATGGTAACAGATGAGGATCAGGAGGCAGAGAGTGAACCTCTCCCTGATCTTCTGTCCTCAGACCCAAAAGATGGCACAGTAGATGGAGTGATCTACTCAGACACCCTCTCTGGCCAACAGCAGGCTGATTGTAGGAGAGTCCTACAACAGTTTCCTGAGCTTTTCTCCCTAACCCCTGGTCAGACACACCTGTGTACCCATGATGTGGACACAGGAGACAGCATGCCTGTCAAGAACAAAATCTTCAGACAGTCTGACCATGTTAAGGAAAGCATCAAGGTGGAAGTCCACAAGATGCTGGAATTGGGAGTAATTGAGCGCTCTGACAGCCCCTGGGCTAGCCCAGTGGTCTTAGTCCCCAAACCTCACACCAAAGATGGAAAGAAAGAGATGAGGTTTTGTGTGGACTACAGAGGGCTCAATTCTGTCACCAAGACAGATGCCCATCCAATTCCAAGAGCTGATGAGCTCATTGATAAATTAGGTGCTGCCAAATTTCTAAGTACCTTTGACTTGACAGCAGGGTACTGGCAAATAAAAATGGCACCTGGAGCAAAAGAGAAAACAGCATTCTCCACACCTGATGGGCATTATCAGTTTACTGTTATGCCCTTTGGTTTAAAGAATGCCCCTGCCACCTTCCAAAGGTTGGTGAATCAAGTCCTTGCTGGCTTGGAGTCCTTTAGCACAGCTTATCTTGATGATATTGCTGTCTTTAGCTCCACCTGGCAGGATCACCTGGTCCACCTGAGGAAGGTTTTGAAGGCTCTGCAATCTGCAGGCCTCTCTATCAAGGCATCCAAATGCCAGATAGGGCAGGGAACTGTGGTTTACTTGGGACACCTTGTAGGTGGAGGCCAAGTTCAGCCACTCCAACCCAAGATCCAGACTATTCTGGACTGGGTAGCTCCAAAAACCCAGACTCAAGTCAGGGCATTCCTTGGCTTGACTGGGTATTACAGGAGGTTTGTGAAGGGATATGGATCCATTGTGACAGCCCTCACTGAACTCACCTCCAAGAAAATGCCCAAGAAAGTAAACTGGACTGTGGAATGCCAACAGGCCTTTGACACCCTGAAACAGGCAATGTGCTCAGCACCAGTTCTCAAAGCTCCAGATTATTCTAAGCAGTTCATTGTGCAGACTGATGCCTCTGAACATGGGATAGGGGCAGTTTTGTCCCAAACAAATGATGATGGCCTTGACCAGCCTGTTGCTTTCATTAGCAGGAGGTTACTCCCCAGGGAGCAGCGTTGGAGTGCCATTGAGAGGGAGGCCTTTGCTGTGGTTTGGTCCCTGAAGAAGCTGAGACCATACCTCTTTGGGACTCACTTCCTAGTTCAAACTGACCACAGACCTCTCAAATGGCTGATGCAAATGAAAGGTGAAAATCCTAAACTGTTGAGGTGGTCCATCTCCCTACAGGGAATGGACTTTATAGTGGAACACAGACCTGGGACTGCCCATGCCAATGCAGATGGCCTTTCCAGGTTCTTCCACTTAGAAAATGAAGACTCTCTTGGGAAAGGTTAGTCTCATCCTCTTTCGTTTGGGGGGGGGTTGTGTAAGGAAATGCCTCCTTGGCATGGTTGCCCCCTGACTTTTTGCCTTTGCTGATGCTATGTTTACAATTGAAAGTGTGCTGAGGCCTGCTAACCAGGCCCCAGCCCCAGTGTTCTTTCCCTAACCTGTACTTTTGTATCCACAATTGGCAGACCCTGGCATCCAGATAAGTCCCTTGTAACTGGTACTTCTAGTACCAAGGGCCCTGATGCCAAGGAAGGTCTCTAAGGGCTGCAGCATGTCTTGTGCCACCCTGGAGACCTCTCACTCAGCACAGACACACTGCTTGCCAGCTTGTGTGTGCTAGTGAGGACAAAACGAGTAAGTCGACATGGCACTCCCCTCAGGGTGCCATGCCAGCCTCTCACTGCCTATGCAGTATAGGTAAGACACCCCTCTAGCAGGCCTTACAGCCCTAAGGCAGGGTGCACTATACCATAGGTGAGGGTACCAGTGCATGAGCATGGTACCCCTACAGTGTCTAAATAAAACCTTAGACATTGTAAGTGCAGGGTAGCCATAAGAGTATATGGTCTGGGAGTCTGTCAAACACGAACTCCACAGCACCATAAAGGCTACACTGAAAACTGGGAAGTTTGGTATCAAACTTCTCAGCACAATAAATGCACACTGATGCCAGTGTACATTTTATTGTAAAATACACCACAGAGGGCACCTTAGAGGTGCCCCCTGAAACTTAACCGACTATCTGTGTAGGCTGACTAGTTTTAGCAGCCTGCCACAAACCGAGACATGTTGCTGGCCCCATGGGGAGAGTGCCTTTGTCACTCTGAGGCCAGTAACAAAGCCTGCACTGGGTGGAGATGCTAACACCTCTCCCAGGCAGGAATTGTCACACCTGGCGGTGAGCCTCAAAGGCTCACCTCCTTTGTGCCAACCCAGCAGGACACTCCAGCTAGTGGAGTTGCCCGCCCCCTCCGGCCAGGCCCCACTTTTGGCGGCAAGGCCGGAGAAAATAATGAGAATAACAAGGAGGAGTCACTGGCCAGTCAGGACAGCCCCTAAGGTGTCCTGAGCTGAGGTGACTCTAACTTTTAGAAATCCTCCATCTTGCAGATGGAGGATTCCCCCAATAGGGTTAGGATTGTGACCCCCTCCCCTTGGGAGGAGGCACAAAGAGGGTGTACCCACCCTCAGGGCTAGTAGCCATTGGCTACTAACCCCCCAGACCTAAACACGCCCTTAAATTTAGTATTTAAGGGCTACCCTGAACCCTAGAAAATTAGATTCCTGCAACTACAAGAAGAAGGACTGCCTAGCTGAAAACCCCTGCAGCGGAAGACCAGAAGACGACAACTGCCTTGGCTCCAGAAACTCACCGGCCTGTCTCCTGCCTTCCAAAGATCCTGCTCCAGCGACGCCTTCCAAAGGGACCAGCGACCTCGACATCCTCTGAGGACTGCCCCTGCTTCAAAAAGACAAGAAACTCCCGAGGACAGCGGACCTGCTCCAAGAAAGGCTGCAACTTTGTTTCCAGCAGCCTTGAAAGAACCCTGCAAGCTCCCCGCAAGAAGCGTGAGACTTGCAACACTGCACCCGGCGACCCCGACTCGGCTGGTGGAGATCCAACACCTCAGGAGGGACCCCAGGACTACTCTGATACTGTGAGTACCAAAACCTGTCCCCCCTGAGCCCCCACAGCGCCGCCTGCAGAGGGAATCCCGAGGCTTCCCCTGACCGCGACTCTTTGAACCTAAAGTCCCGACGCCTGGGAGAGACCCTGCACCCGCAGCCCCCAGGACCTGAAGGACCGGACTTTCCCTGGAGAAGTGACCCCCAGGAGTCCCTCTCCCTTACCCAAGTGGAGGTTTCCCCGAGGAATCCCCCCCTTGCCTGCCTGCAGCGCTGAAGAGATCCCGAGAT
This sequence comes from Pleurodeles waltl, assembly GCF_031143425.1. Classification (NCBI taxonomy): domain Eukaryota; kingdom Metazoa; phylum Chordata; class Amphibia; order Caudata; family Salamandridae; genus Pleurodeles; species Pleurodeles waltl. The sequence goes on along the minus strand of NC_090446.1, from coordinate 238,780,706 downwards.
CTCTCATAGACTAACATTGCGAACCCGACGCCTGTTCCTACACTGCACCCGGCCACCCCCGCGCTGCTGAGGGTGAAATTTCTGTGTGGACTTGTGTCCCCCCCGGTGCCCTACAAAACCCCCCTGGTCTGCCCTCCGAAGACGCGGGTACTTACCTGCAAGCAGACCGGAACCGGGGCACCCCCTTCTCTCCATTCTAGCCTATGTGTTTTGGGCACCACTTTGAACTCTGCACCCGACCGGCCCTGAGCTGCTGGTGTGGTGACTTTGGGGTTGCTCTGAACCCCCAACGGTGGGCTACCTTGGACCAAGAACTGAACCCTGTAAGTGTCTTACTTACCTGGTAAAACTAACAAAAACTTACCTCCCCCAGGAACTGTGAAAATTGCACTAAGTGTCCACTTTTAAAAACAGCTATTTGTCAATAACTTGAAAAGTATACATGCAATTTTGATGATTTGAAGTTCCTAAAGTACTTACCTGCAATACCTTTCGAATGAGATATTACATGTAGAATTTGAACCTGTGGTTCTTAAAATAAACTAAGAAAAGATATTTTTCTATATAAAAACCTATTGGCTGGATTTGTCTCTGAGTGTGTGTACCTCATTTATTGTCTATGTGTATGTACAACAAATGCTTAACACTACTCCTTGGATAAGCCTACTGCTCGACCACACTACCACAAAATAGAGCATTAGTATTATCTATTTTTACCACTATTTTACCTCTAAGGGGAACCCTTGGACTCTGTGCATGCTATTCCTTACTTTGAAATAGCACATACAGAGCCAACTTCCTACAGGGTAAAAGAGAATCACCCTCAGCTAACCCCTGCTTACCCCCTTGGTAGCTTGGCAGAGCAGTAGGCTTAACCTCAGAGTGCTAGGCGTAAAGTATTTGTACCAACACACACAGTAACTCAATGAAAACACTACAAAATGACACAACACAGGTTTAGAAAAATAGGAAATATTTATCTAAACAAAACAAGACCAAAACGACAAAAAATCCACCATACATAAGTCAAGTTATTAATTAAAAATCAAAAAGAGTCTTTGAGTAGTTTTAAAAACACACTAGCGCTGCTAGAGTGAAAATGTACCTGGTGTGCGTCAAAAATAACCCCGCACAGGCGGGCGTGCGTCGAAAAATAACTCTGCACGGCGGTACTCGAGTCAAAAATCCAGCCGCACGATGAGTTGACGATCCAGCCGTGCAGGTTGCGATCTCCCAGCCTCCGTCAGCGATGCTGCGTGTCGTTTCTCCTGCTCCGTGCGTCGATTCTTCGGTCGCGTTTCCTGCGAGCGTCGTTTCTCAGCCGCGGAGCTGGCGGCGCGTCGTTTTTCAGCCGCCGATCGGATTTGCGTCGGTCTTTTCCCCGCACAGCGCTCTGTGCGTGGATTTTCTTGTCTTTAGGCTGCCAGCTTCTCCTTTCAGGGTCCCAGGACTGGATGGGCACCACAGGGCAGAGTAGGAGTCTCTCCAGAGGCTCCAGGTGCTGGCAGAGAGAAGTCTTTGCTGTCCCTGAGACTTCAAACAACAGGAGGCAAGCTCTAGATCAAGCCCTTGGAGATTTCTTCTCAAGATGGAAGGCACACAAAGTCCAGTCTTTGCCCTCTTACTCTGGCAGAAGCAGCACTGCAGGAAAGCTCCACAAAGCACAGTCACAGGCAGGGCAGCACTTCCTCCTCAGCTAACAGCTCTTCTCCAGGCAGAGGTTCCTCTTGATTCCAGAAGTGTTTCTAAAGTCTGTAGATTTGGGTGCCCTTCTTATACCCATTTTAGTCTTTGAAGTCACCTTTCTTCAAAGGGGACTCACACCTACTTGTGAAATCCTGCCTTGCCCAGGCAAGGCCTCAGACACACACCAGGGGGTTGGAACCGGCATTGTTAGAGGCAGGCACAGTCCTTTCAGATGAGAGTGACCACTCCACCCCTCCCTCCTAGCAGAGATGGCTAATCAGGAAATGCAGGTTACACCCCAGCTCCCTTTGTGTCACTGTCTGGTGTGAGGTGAAAAACAACCCAACTGTCAAACTGACCCAGACAGGGAATCCACAAACAAGGCAGAGTCACAGAATGGTTTAAGCAAGAAAATGCTCACTTTCTAAAAGTGGCATTTTCAAACGCACAATCTTAAAATCAACTTTACTAAAAGATGTAATTTTAAATTGTGAGTTCAGGGACCCCAAACTCCACATGTCCATCTACTCTCTAGGGGAATCTACGCTTTAATCTTATTTAAAGGTAGCCCCCATATTATCCTATGAGAGAGACAGTCCTTGCAACAGTGAAAAACGAATTTAGCAGTATTTCACTGTCAGGACATATAAACCACATTACTATATGTCCTACCTTATCCATACACTGCACCCTGCCCTTGGGGCTACCTAGGGCCTATCTTAGGGGTGCCTTACATGTAAGAAAAGGGAAGGTTTAGGCCTGGCAAGTGGGTACCCTTGCCAAGTCGAATTTACAGTGTAAAAATACACACAGACACTGCAGTGGCAGGTCTGAGACATGATTACAGAGCTACTTATGTGGGTGGCACAACCAGTGCTGCAGGCCCACTAGTAGCATTTGATTTACAGGCCCTGGCACCTCTAGTGCACCTTACTAGGGACTTACTAGTAAATCAAATATGCCAATCATGGATAAACCAATCACATACAATTTCACACAGAGAGCATATGCACTTTAGCACTGGTTAGTAGTGGGAAAGTGCTCAGAGTTCAAAAGACAACAGCGACAGGTCAGAAAAAAATAGGAGGCAGGAGGCAAAAAGACTGGGGATGACCCTGCATAAGCAAAAGTCCAACAGGCCTATATCATGGATCATCTCTATCTATTATGAAAAAACTACAACGTATTCAGAACTCCACTGCCAGGCTACTATTACATGTAAAGCCACAAGCCCACATCTCCCCTGCCTTGAGAGCACTACACTGGTTACCTGTTGCCAGAAGATGCACTTTCAAGCTGTTTTGTATCACCCACAAAGCTATACATGGAACAGGACCGCTTTTTATCAGAAACAAAATAACCAAAAACATACAACAAAGAAACCGCCGCTCAAGATTGGCACCCTGCCATAGAACACCACCATACAAGAAAAAGACTATGGCCCTCATTACAACATTGGCGGTAAAAGCCGCTTACTGCCGTGCAGAAGACCGCCGCGGAATTCCACCACAGCTATTATGACCCACATTTCGGAATCCGCCAATATTCAGACACCCACACAAGTCCGCCTCACCAAAGGTCAGTGATAAACTGGCGAAAATAAAAACCTCCACCGTCGCGCCAACAGAAAAACGCCCACACTGTCACGACCCACGAATCCACGCTGCGGTCTTTCAACCGCAGCATTCCATTGGCGGTACACAGCGCTGCGCTCAAAATACACACACTCTTACAAAACACAGCCACATTGGACAATTACAAATACAAACACCTGATACACATACACACATCACTCCCACACACCAAATATAATATAAAACACACACCCACAATACCCACAGACCCCTACGACAAAAAATTCAGAAAGAAGGCCAGAGAGAGACAGCACCAGCAAGAACAACAGCATCCACAGGCACACAACACCATCACCCACAGAACTTCCACGCACCTCACACAACACACCACTACATATCAGCACACTTATCACCACACACTCCACACCACACATCACCTACACCACCCCATGCACGGCAAAGACACCCCAGGTTCTCAGAGGACGAGCTCAGGGTCATGGTGGAGGTAGCACACCTGCAGCACACCTCCATTGCAAGGAAGATGGAGCTACGGCGAAGAATAGTGAACAGGGTCAACGCAGTGGGATAGCACCCAATAAATTGGGAGGATATCAGGAAGAGGTGGAACGACCTACAGGGAAAGGTGCGTTCCGTGGTCTCAAGACACCACCAAGCAGTTCAGCGGACTGGCGGCAGACCCCCACCTCCTCCCCCACAACTAACAACATGGGAGGAGCAGGTCTTGCCGATTCTGCATCCTGAGGGCCTCGCAGGAGTAGGTGGAGGAATGGACTCGGGTAAGACAAATCTTAATTATTACATCCCCCACCCTACCTGCATGCCAGCACATACCCCCACCCTCACCCTCACCCCCAGCACCCCAACTCCTCCTCACATATGTCCCAACTTCACAAACCACCCATCCCAACACCAAGCCCTGCATGTAACAACAAAACATGGATACCCATCACTAAAGCATGCCCACTGCACATACCCATACAACCCCCTAAACCATCATCACACAAGGTCCCACACAGGAATGCAAGCACTGGGGTACCTGGTCACCCACCCATTGCACACCATGCCACACACAGATGTAATAACCATCCTTTTATACCCCTGCAGGACCCCTACCCAACATCACCGGACAGGAGGGTCCACACATGTCCACACCACCAACAGAAGAGGCCCACAGTGATGACAGCAGCTCTGTCTAACTGGATCAAGATGACCAGCCCGGCCCATTGGGGACCTCAGGACAGTCGGTTCCCCTCACCCAGTCACAGGCCACCACAGACCTTCCTCCCTCTGGAAAAACCAGCACAGCACCCACCCAGCGGGCCCATACCTCCGTCCCCAGGACACGTCAATCAGCTGTGTGTCCACCACTACAGGGAACCCAGGATAACCCACCACCCCAACAACAACAGGGACCTGGGGAAGTGGCAGTGGGCACACGGTCCAGGGGCCGGAGGCCCAGGAACACAGGGGAACTGGGAGGGCTGCTGTGCAACAGGGGCCGGACAGGCCAAGGGAACCCGCTCTCCACGAGGCTCTCTCCTCCATCATGGGAACCTACCACCACTCCCAGGAGACGATGGCAACGGTACTGGCCAAGTTGCAGGAGACACAGTGCCTGCAGGAGGAACAGTATTCAGGCTTCAGGGAGGAACTCAGAACCATCAGCTCCACCCTGGGCACCATCGTAGGGGTGCTGAAGGAAGTACTCAACACCAGGAGGGACACTGTGGCACTACAAGGGGCCCCTGACATTAGCATGGACGATGAACAGCCCACCACCTCCGCCGGCGCTAGTGGACAGGACCCCCCGCCACAGGACCACCACACCAGCACCGCACCCCCTGCAGAGGGAGAACTACCCCGCAAGCAGTCCCTAAGATCCAGGACAAAGACAGAGCACGATGCCAAGACCCCCACCAAGAAATGAGACCACTCTGATTGTCATCCTACTGTCCCACTTTGTCACCCTGTCCATACTTAAACTGGCCCAGCTCCACTTCCTATGCCCATATGGGCAATGCACCTGTGAGACTGGACTCTGCCATGGACATTCCTCCGCCATCACCCCTCACCATTTTACTACCCCCTCCAATATTGAGCACTTAAATAAACACACTTAAATAAACACACAAAACTATCTGGAGTCTGTCTGTGATTTCGAATAAGTTTATTAGCAATTACAGTTACAAAATGCTCTTTCAATTGTAATGTCAACATACCTATGTCACACAGATCTAGTCCATGAGGAATCTAAGCAGATGTCACACAGTGGGACCCCCATCTGTGAAATGGTAAGGGAAAGTGACAACTCAGTGACCATACACTCTGTGAAAACGACAGACAGTAGAGAGGCAGTAGTGTTAAAATACATGTAGTAGGCAGGTCTGTACTCTTACCTGTGTGTCACTGGAAATATTGCTGGATCACTGAGTCCCTGTTGTCCATGTCTTCTTCCTCTGCTTCCTTCTCTTTACTGTCCACATGCTCCACAGCTGCCACAACACTGCCATCTGGACCATCCTCCTGCAGAAAAGGCACCTTTCGTCGCAAAGCCAAGTTGTGAAGCATACAGCAGGCCACAATGATCTGGCACACCTTCTTTGGTGAGTAGAATAGGGATCCATCTGTCATATGGAGGCACCGGAACCTTGCCTTCAGGAGGCCGAAGGTCCGCTCGATCACCCTCCTAGTTCGCCCATGGGCCTCATTATAGCGTTCCTCTGCCCTTGTCCTGGGAGTCCTCACTGGGGTCATTAGCCATGACAGGTTGGGGTAACCAGAGTCACCTGCAAATGGTGAGGGACAACTGTTAGACACGCACTAACCACCTGTAGGGATATCCCCAGACCCAGACAACCATTCCCTCTGTCTTGCTTCCAGGTGCTCACCTAATAGCCACACACAGTGCCTCTGGAGTTGACCCATCACATAAGGGATGCTGCTATTCCGCAGGATGTAGGCGTCATGCAGTGAGCCAGGGAACATGGCATTCACATGGGAGATGTACTGGTCTGCCAAACATACCATCTGTACATTCATAGAAATGATAACTCTTCCGGTTTCTGTACACCTGTTCACACCGGGGGGGACCAAAGCCACATGGCTCCCATCAATGGCACCTATGATGTTGGGGATGTGTCCCAGGGCATAGAAATCACCTTTCACTGTAGGCAAATCCTCCACCTGAGGAAAAACAATGTAGCTCCGCATGTGTTTCAGAAGGGCAGAAAACACTCTGGACAATACGTTGGAAAACTTAGGCTGGGACATCCCTGATGCTATAGCCACTGTTGTTTGAAAAGACCCACTTGCAAGGAAATGGAGCACTGACAGCACCTGCACTTGAGGGGGGATTCCTGTGGGATGTCTGGGTGGGGGAGGTGGGCTGTGGGTTTCCCTAGGCCAGGACGAGTTCGGTAGTCAAGGCCCCTCTGTAAGGCAGGCCATGTGGCACCCCACCCCACCTCTGTAGAGTGCCAAGTACACCTAGTCATGCCCCTGTTTCATCTATGTGTGCAGATGTCGTCCATATCCTTGTAGGCTGTTTCCCAGGAATTGAACAGTGGAGCCCAAGAGTGCGGCGTAGTGCAGGGGGCTTCTGTGTCTGTTGTGTCCGCCAACGGTAGCCGTAATGCATGCACTCAACATGTCTTTCTTCTGTCACCCACCCCCCTTTTTGTGGTCTCCCTGTTCTTGTGTGCATTAGCATCATCAGGCAGAAAGCAGTGGCACCGTAGCACGATGGAGCTGCATCCCACATAGCCCTGGAGGGCGAGACTACAAACTCAGAGTTCACCAGTGGGACGGAGGGCGAGGGGAGCTCCACGGCGGGGACAGGAGCTGACACCAGTGACAGACGCGTCCTCTGATGGGAGCTCCCTTGTGGTTGCGGCAACATCTGTGCCCCCGCATCTACAGGTACAGCCGCCACCCCCCTACCAGAACCGTTACCCCCAGCAGCCCCTCAGCCTTTGCCCTGTGCCCGCTCACCCAGGAGAGTGGGCATCACCTTCGCCCCAGGCATCTCAGACCCTGCCCCAGTCACCTCTGCTGCCCTCAATGAGGAGGCCATTGACCTCCTCAGGTCCCTCACTGTTAGGCAGTCTACCATTTTGAATGCCATGCAGGGTGTAGAGAGGCAGTTGCAACAAACCAATGCATTCCTGGAGGGCATTTATTCTGGTCAGGCAGCCCTTCAGCGAGCTTTTCAGACACTGGCATCAGCATTGATGGCAGCCATTGTCCCCATCTCTAGCCTCCCCCTCCAACTTCCTCCACCCAGACCCAATCCCCTGTACCTCAGCCTATCCCAAGCACACCTACAGACCAGCATGCACACACCTCAGCACACAAGGGAAGCTCTGGAAAACATAAGCACCACACATCCCACAGGCACTCACGCAAGCATCACACACATGCAGACACACCAACATCCACTGGCTCCACTGTGTCCCCCTCCTCCTCGTCTCCCTCCTCCCTCCCAGTCTCGTCTACACTCACACCTGCATGCACTACCTCTACAGCCACTACGTCCCTCTCCAGCACACCCACCGCCACACCCCGCTCACGTGAAGTCACCACCCCCACCATCATTCACACATCCCCGTGTCCTCTCCCAGTGTGTCTGTGACGCCCCCTCCCAAGATACACAAACGCTGGCACACACGCACCCAACAGCCATCCACCTCACGACAGCCTCCAGCGCATGCACCTTCACCCAAAGTCAGCAAACGTACACCTCCTACAACCACCACCTCTTCCTCCACTCCCAAACCCCCTCCAGCTACCCGTCCCAGTGTCTCCCAAAAACTTTTCCTGTCCACCCTTGACCTCTTTCCCACACCTACCCCACCCCGACCGTCTCCTAGGTCCCGAACTAGCACCTCAGCCACAACATCTCTGGGACCAGTGGTGTCTGTAGTCACTGGAATCTGGAGTGCACCGGCCACCAGGGCAGCCAATGTGGCACGGAGCCACAGCACAGACAGTCCTGTGAAGCATCAGAAGTTGGCCAGTGCCTGGCTGGAGAGGGGGAAGACTCCAGCCACCAAAGCCGCTCCCAGGGGTCCCGGTGGGAGTGTGGAGTCAGCTGTGACACCTTCCAAGGTGGGGAAGGGCCATAAGAAACCCGGAAAGTCTGGGAAGAGCAGCACGGCGGAGAAGACCGCCATCATCCTCGATGCCCAGGAGCCCACCTCCAGCACAAGCCCAGCTGACCAGGACAGGACCGCCAGTACTAGCCCACCTGCCCAGGAGGGGCCCGCCAGCACCAGCCCAGCTGCCCAGGAGGCCACCGCCAGCACCAGCCCAGCTGCCCAGGAGGCCACCGCCAGCACCAGCCCACCTGCCCAGGAGGCCACCGCCAGCACCAGTCCAGCTGGGCCATGAATGACCGCCAGCACAAGCCCCGCTGGGCAATGAAGGACCGCCAGCACAAGCCCTGCTGGGCCATGAAGGACCGCCAGCACAAGCCCCGCTGGGCTATGAAGGACCGCCAGCAGCTGAGACCCTGCAATGGAGACCGCCATCTCAAGCACCACTGAACAGGGCACCACCAACTCAAGCACCGCTGAACAGGGCACCGCCGTCTCAAGCACCGGTGCAGAGGGCACCACCAACACAAGCACCGCTGAACAGGGCACTGCCATCTCAAGCACTGCTGCACAGGGCACCGCCAACTCAAGCACCGCTGAACAGGGCACCGCCAACTCAAGCACCGCTGCACAGGGCACCGACATCTCAAGCACCGCTGGCCCATGAGCGCCAAGGGCACTAACGCAACTGAGTCTATCACCGGGTGAATGATGCACTCTGGGCACCATGCCCCCTCCAGAACCAGTGGAGACTGTCATCCACTACCTCTCTCCTTAGCAGGATGAAGCACTTTGGGCACCTTGGCCCCTCCAGAACCAGTGGACAAGAGCATCCACTACCTCTGTCCTTAGCAGGATGAAGCACTCTGGGCACCATGCCCCCTCCAGAACCAGTGGAGAAGAGCATCCACTACCTCTGTCCTTAGCAGGATGAAGCACTCTGGGCACCATGCCCCCTCCAGAACCAGTGGAGAAGAGCATCCACTACCTCAGTCCTTAGCAGGATGAAGCACTCTGGGTACCATGCCCCCTCCAGAACCAGTGGAGACTGTCATCCACTACCTCTGTCCTTAGCAGGATGAAGCACTTTGGGCACCATGGCCCCTCCAGAACCAGTGGACAAGAGCATCCACTACCTCTGTCCTTAGCAGGATGAAGCACTCTGGGCACCATGCCCCCTCCAGAACCAGTGGAGAAGAGCATCCACTACCTCTGTCCTTAGCAGGATGAAGCACTCTGGGCACCATGCCCCCTCCAGAACCAGTGGAGAAGAGCATCCACTACCTCAGTCCTTAGCAGGATGAAGCACTCTGGGTACCATGCCCCCTCCAGAACCTGTGGAGAAGAGCATCCACTACCTCAGTCCTTAGCAGGATGAAGAACCCCTCCAGAACCAGTGGAGAAAAGCATCCACCACCTCTGTCCTTAGCAGGATGAAGCACTCTGGGCACAATGCCCCCTCCAGAACCAGTGGAGACTGTTATCCACTTGTGAGACTGTGGCTTTGCATTCCCCAGGATATGGCAGTGGTCATCCCACCTACTGTAGAGACTTGAGAGACTGTGGCTTTGCACTCCCCAGGATATGGCAGTGGGCAACCATCCACTGTAGAGACTTGAGAGACTGTGGCTTTGCACTCCCCAGGATATGGCAGTGGGCAACCCACCCACTGTATAGACTTGAGAGACTGTGGCATTGCACTCCCCAGGATGGAACAGTGGGCAACCCACCCACTGTAGAGACTTGAGAGACTGTGGCATTGCACTCCCCAGGATGGAACAGTGGGCAACCCACCCACTGTAGAGACTTGAGAGACTGTGGCTTTGCACTCCCCAGGATGAAGCAGTGGGCAACCCACCCACTGTAGAGACTTGAGAGACTGTGGCTTTGCACTCCCCAGGATGAAGCAGTGGGCAACCCACCCACTGTAGAGACTTGAGAGACTGTGGCTTTGCACTCCCCAGGATGAAGCAGTGGGCAACCCACCCACTGTATAGACCTGAGAGACTGTGGCTTTGCACTCCCCAGGATTGAACAGTGGGCAAACCACCCACTGTAGAGACTTGAGAGACTGTGGCTTTGCACTCCCCAGGATGGAACAGTGGGCATGTGGCCCCCTCGTGGATTTGGCGTCGTGCACTCATCCGGCTGAGGTGTCCCCCCTTTCCCTCCCCCTGAGGTGCCTGTTTAGTTGTTGTCTGATGCCCCTGCAGTGTTCTCTCCATCATAGTCGGGGAGCTTGTGTGGACCTCGCCCATACCGTGTGGTCCCAGTGTTCCACGGACTTTCTTAGAGCACTACCTGGACTACTATGCTTGAGATATATTATGTACATGGTGTATATATATATTTCTGCCTACTTGCTTTTAATATATTACAATGGTTACATTCATTTTCTATTGTCTTTGCATTCTTCCGGGGGGTTTGGGGGATGTAACTGTGATGTATTGATATGCATTAGTGTGTGTGTTGTAGTGGGTGAGGGTGGGGGTGTCGCGTGTGTGTGTCCCTGTTTTTTGCCTCCCCCTCCCCTGTGTCGCAGGTGCAGTACTCACCGTGGTCTTCGCCGCCGGCGTTCGTGCTCCTGGTAGAGGAGCAGGAAGACTATTGCAGGTAGAATTTGGTGTTCCGTGTCCATGCCGTCCTCGTTCTTCATGGGGTGTGTAGAGGTGAGCGTTTTCCCTTCGGGATTCCTGTTTCCATCGTGTTTTTATCCGCGGTGAATTCCCCCCGGATACGGTGGAGGATTGGCCTGTCATAATAGTGTGGGTGGTACATTGTCTCCCGCCTGTCTGTTGGCGGTGACCGCTGCGCTGTTTGTTTGTACCGCCGTGGCGGTCTGAGTGTTAAAGTGGCTGTCTTTGTTGGTGGTTTCCGCCACGGTCGAAATTGCTAATTTTTTACCGCCGGCCTGTTGGCGGTCTTACCGCCGCTTTAACACTGACCGCCAGGGTTGTAATGACCACCTATATGTGGTACAACCTTCTCCATTAAGCAGGCAATCTATGGAATTCATTACCCCCACTATAAGAGCCACTGATAACTTTCTTTTCTTCAGAAAACTACTCAAGAGTTGGCTCTTTCCTTCGTAACCACCATATTCAAACAACTATGGACTGCATACGCCTATGTTGATAAATACTTTTTCTGATTATGTATACATTTCTAGTGATGTATAGTTCTTTAGAAAATATGTATCGCTACTATGTCATAACAATAAACCACACACTCACTCTTTTAAACCTGTTAAACTAAGTATATTTACTCACAGTTTCAAATAATGTATATGTATGTACATATATATGTGCATATGTGTGTTTTCATGTGTGTATGTATGTGTATATATATATATATATATATATATATATATATGTATGTATGTGTGTATGTTGTTCTGTGCTTGCCATGTTCATGGGTCATTGCATGGCTCCTGGGTGGGTTGTTATACTAGATACCTATGAATCCATGCTCTCATCTTATATCACACTTATCTACCAATCATCATATGTCATGTCTCTATCAGTCTATCCTCCATTCCCACTCTGACTCATCCCAAATCCATTCTACTACTTTCATCTCCTAAATAACTCTGCCTAAGCTCTTTCCTCCGCTTCCACATCTAACTCACCAAACCTTACCTTACTACCATCACCTCCCAAGCAACCCTACTAAATTCGCCCTCATTTATCTCACCCTTCTACTATGTTCTCCCTAACCCCTTCCACAGACTTTTCCCTCCTCCATCCTCCTTTACTCATCCCAAGCCTAAATCCTAATACCATAAACTCCCAATTAACACTTCTGGATTCTTTCCTCCTCCACCCCTCCATTACTCCACTAACTAACAAACTCTCATATCGCAGCTCAAATTAACTCCTAATAATACTAAAACTGTACTCATATTTCCCCATACTAATCAATCACTAATTCTTGTTGGGTTCCGGAATAGCTTGCTACTCGCCGAAAAGCGCCTTGACGCCTCATCAGTGGTAGTAAGCGCTATATAAGTACTAATACAATAGAATTACAATACACACAAACAGATTCAATAACATTACATAGCCACCCTGTACCCCCCAGGAATAATTCAAGGACAAAAGGAATTGATTAAACTGAGTGTAATAAGATAAAATACTAGAAATATGTCCTCAAAATCAAAACAGTATATACATATATACAAATGGAGGGACAGTGCCCAATCCACAATGTCCGTGGGCCACAGGGCCTCATCACATAGGCCAAGGCCCCACTTGACTCCTGCATCAACATGGAGAGAACACTGCAGGGGCATCAGGTCGAAAATACACAGGCACCTCAGGGGAACAAGGAACGGGGGGCACCTCACCTGGAAGATGGTATAACAACACTGGTCCTGGAGGGGGCAACATGCCCATTATGCTGTCCGGGGAAATTCAAACCCACAGTCTCTCAAGTGGGTGGTCTGCCCACTGTTTGGGCCTGGGGAGTGCAAAGCCACAGTCTCTCAAGTGGGTGGCCTGCCCACTGCTTGGTCCTGGGGAGTGCAAAGCCACAGTCTCTCAAGTGGGTGGTTTGCCCACTGCTTGGTCCTAGGGAGTGCAAAGCCAAAGTCTCTCAAGTGGGTGGTCTGCCCACTACTTGGTCCTGGGGAGTGCAAAGCCACAGTCTCTTCAGTGGGTGGTCTGCCCACTGCTTCTGGACGGGGCTTTGTGTTCAGTGTGCTTCATCCTGCCAAGGATGGGGTGAGTGGGTGCCTTCTTCCACTGGTTCTGGAAGGGGCTTTGTGCCCAGTGTGCTTCATCCTGGCAAGGAGGCGTTGAGTGGATGCCTTCTTCCACTGGTTCAGGAGGAAGCTTTGTGCCGAGTGTGCTTCATCCTGGCAAGGATGGGGTGAGTGGATGTCTTCTTCCACTGGTTCTGGAGGGGGCTTTGTGCCCTGTGATACAGATCATGGGGATTGCAAGATTACAGTCTCTCACCTGGGTGTCATACCCACAGGATTTACAGGGGTCAGGATGCATTACAGTCCATGGAGGAAGGACTACACACTGCCCGCCGGCGGTGACGGCTGCTCAGTGCTGGGAGTGGCGGTGCTGGTGTTGGGGCTGGCAGTGGTGGGGGTAGGCTCCAGCCCATCCCCTGCAGCCTCAGGTGGCTGCCCACTGGGGCTGTTGCTGCTGGCAGTGGTGCTGGTGGCAGTGCTGGCAGTGGTGGGGGAGGCTCCAGCATATCCCCTGAACCCTCGGACGGCTGCCCACTGGGGCTGATGCTGCTCGCAGTGGTGCTGGTGGCGGTGCAGGTGGCGGTGCTGGTGGCGGTGCTAGAAGTGGTGGGGGGAAGCTCCAGCCCAACCCCTTCAGCCTCCAATGGCTGCCCACTGGAGCTGCTGCTGCTGGTACTGCTGCAGGAGGTGATGCTGGTGTCAGTGCTGGTGGCGGTGGTGGTGGTGGTGCTGGTGTCGGGGATGCCAGTGGTGGGGGGAGGCTCCAGCCCTTCCCCTGCAGCCTCGGATGGCTGAACCGCCATGGTTGGTGGTGGGGGCTCAGAATCAGTCTCAACACCAGGCCTCCTGTCCTTCCTGCCTGCTTAGGCAGGCCCTTTGCCCTTTCCATTGGCAGCAGGAGGTGCCTCCTTGCCCTTCCTCTTGGCAGCTGGTGGTGTCTCCTTGCTCTTCCCCTTGGGAGCTGATGGTGCCTCCTTGCCCGACCCCTGGCAGCTGGTGGAGCCTCCTTGCCTTTCCCCTTGGCAGCTGGTGGTGCATCCTTGCCCTTCCCCTTGGCAGATGGTGCAGGTACACTGCCAGTGCTGATGGGTGGTTCCCTGGAGCCTCTCAAACCTGCAGTAGCTGCAGATACTACTGTGACCGTGGACTGGGTGGCTGAGGAGCTAGCCGTGGTTCTGACCACCCTAGCCCAACGTGAAGGATGGGCAAAGGGTTACGTAAGAGGTCAACGGAGGAGAGTAAAAGCTTCTTAGGGACACTGGGGCAAGAAGAGGGTGAAGGTTTGGGAGTGGTGGAAGAGCGAGTGGTTGTTGGATGTGTCTGTCTGCAGTGTCTGGGAGCAGGTGCATGGGCTGGATGCTGTTGTGAGGTGGATGGCTGTTGGGTGGGTGTGTGCTTGTGTTTGTGTACTTTGGGAGGAGGGGTTACAGACACACTGGGAGAGGACACAGGGGACGTTTGTATGGTTGTGAGGGTGGTGACTGCTTGTGAGGGGTGTGTTGTGATGGGCGTGCTGGAGATGCTGGTAGTGGATGAGGATGTAGTGCATGCAAGTGTGAGTGGAGATGATACTGGGAGGGAGGTGGACAAGGAGGAGGAGGGGGACACAGTAGATGCAGTGGATGTTGGTGTGTCTGCATGGGGATGGTGCTTGTGTGAGTGCTTGTGGGATGATGTGTGGTGCTTGTGTTTGCCTGAACCACTTCTGTGTGTTGTCTTGTATGCATGCTGGGCTGAAGATGTGCTTGGGATAGGCTGGGGTTGAGGGGATTGGGACTGGGTAGAGGAAGTTGGAGGGGGAAGGATAGACACAGGGACAATGGCTGCCATCAGTGCTGAGGCCAGAGCCTGAAATGGTCTCTGTTGGGCTGAAGTGAATGCCCTCCAGGTATGCATTTATTTGTTGCAAATGCCTCTCGACACTCTGGATGGCATTCAGAATGGTTGACTGCCCACCAGTGAGGGATCTCAGGAGGTCAATAGGCTCCTCACTGAGGGCAGCAGGGCTGATTGGGGCATGGCCTGAGGTGCCTGGGGCGAAGGAGATGCCCACCCTCCTGGGTGAGCGGGCATGGGAAACACGCTGAGGGGCTGCTGGGAGGGAGGTGCTGGGAGGGGGGTTGGTGGTTGTACCTGTAGTTGGCATGGGCACAGAGGTGTCCGCCACTGCCAGGGAGCTTCCATCAGAGGAGGAGTCACTGTCTGTGGTCTCCCCTCCTACCGCGACGGCGCACAACGCCAGCGCAATTACCTCATTTCTACTTGTCCCTCCTCACAGGTCAGGCATCTGCCATTTCAGGGGGCCAAAAGCATGGCACCTAACTGCGTCACAGCAGACTTTGGCACGGCAACTGATTTTAGGATTCACATTTAGTTTCTGTATTGTTAAAATAAACAGCATTAGTGCAATAGATGTGGGATTGTGACTCTGCTCACCGTTCTCTTCCATAGGCTCCAACCGCTGAGGCTGCATATGAGATGGCAGCATCCTCTAGTGTACAGACCCTTGGTGGACCTTGCAACAATGGAGGACAGACACATTATCATTACCTACAGACTTGATCATACCACAATCCAGGAACTGTGTGCCCAATTGATGGCAGCTATCTGTCAGCCCACAGGTATCCCCCCGTCTAGTGCAGGTCCTGTCAGTGCTCTATTTCCTGGCAAGTGGTTCCTTCCAAACAACTGTGGCCATGGCGTCAGGAATGCCTCAGCCAATGTTCTCTAATGTGTTTACCAGAGTGTTGTCAGTCCTTTTGAAACACATGCGCAGCTACATCGTGTTCCCCAGGTGGAGGATTTGGCCATAGTGAAAGCTGACTTTTATGCCCTGGGACATATCCCCAACATCATAGGTGCCATTGATGGTACACATGTGGCATTTGCCCCAACCCCAAGGAGAAATTAGCAAGTTTTCAGGAATAGAAAAAGCTATCACTCTCTGAATGTGCAGATGGTGTGTTTGATGGACCAGTACATCTCCCATGTAAATGCCAAATACCCTGGGTCTGTGCATGACACCTTCATCTTGAGGAATAGCAGCATCCCATATGTGATGGGCCAACTCCAGAGGCACCAGGAGTGGCTAATAGGTGAGCCCAAGGTCCCCACACAGTATGAGTAGGTGTCTGGGTGTGGGGTTGTCCCTAAGGATTAGTGTGTGTCTAACAGGTATCCCTCGATATTTGCAGGTGACCCTGGTTACCCCAACCTCTCATGGCTACTGACCCCAGTGAGGAATGCCAGGACAAGGGCAGAGGAACGTTACAATGAGGCACATGGGCGTAAAAGGAGGATTATAGAATGGACCTTTGGCCTCCTGAAGGCCAGATTCCGGTGCCTCCATCTGACTGGTGGATCCCTGTACTACTCACCCAAGAAGGTGTGCCAGATCATCGTTGCCAGTTGCATGTTGCACAACCTGGCCTTGAGACGCCAGGTGCCTTTTCTGCAGGAGGAGGAGCCTTGAGATGGTCTTGTGGCAGTGGTGGAGCCTGTGGACAGTGAGGAAGAGGAGGTACAGGAAGAAGATGTTGACAACAGGGAGCAACATTATTATGCAATACTTCCAGTGACACACAGGTAAGACATTGTACGTTCACATTTCAGTTAACTGTTGGACACTGTACAAGACAGCCTCTTACCCTATGTCTTTGGCCACAGACTTTACCCTTTGCCATCTCTATTTTCAGATCCTTGTGCCCCACTCTGGTTCCTGCTATGTGTACTGCTGCCCACTAGAGGTCATACCAATGTATATATAACTGGACATATGGATTGAAATGTTTACAGCTTGTTAACCTAATATATATTGCAATCAATTGACAGACTCTGTACTTGTATTTGATCCAAGGGTGTTTATTTCAGTGCTCATATGTAGAGGGGGATGTGCAATGGACAGGGGTGATGATGGAGGAGGGTCCAGTAAGAGTCCAGTCTCTTGGAATCACAGGTGCATTGTCAAAGGGGGCATAGGAAGGGGAGTAATGGCAGTTCAAGGTGGACAGGGTGAAAGAGTGGAACACAAGGGTGACAATCAGGAGAGTCTTATTTACTGGCGGGGGTCTTGGCAATGTTCTCTGTCTTCTGCCTGGATCGCAGGGACCGTTTGCTGGGTGGTTTTCCTTCTGCAGGGACCTTTGGTGGCATCAAGACATGGCGTCACACTTGTTACGGCAATAGGGAGGGTGTAGTGAATCCTAGTTTGTTTTAATGTGAAACAGGAGTTAGCTAAGCCTGTGGCTTACAGACTCTTGCCCCTGTCACCCAGTGACTTACACCCTTTTTAGCTTGCTCTGTTTTAGGGCATTTATTTAATTAAATCTTTTAAGATGGCTGCCTTGTTTTGGGTTAGGCCCATGTTTTAGTTTGCCTTATCAGTGTTACCACGCTAAGGCGTCAGGATCAAGCAACAAAGACAAACAAACTGTAGGTGTTTACTGTAGGTACTTTCCCTCTTCATGCTTTCGAGGGAATTTTTTATATTAATTACCATCCCAAGCACACCTTGTTATCTATTGTTTGGGAACAAACCTACGTCAGGGGTCCAAGTAGATCTGTATAAATACTCCTCACTTTAACAGATAGTAAGAGGGTTTCCGACCAGATGCCATCGCTGCTATCGATGCTGCACGTCACCTTGATGTGGACCCAGTCTTCTTGTTCCTACGGAGACTGAGCTAGAAACCTAATTTCAAGGTAACAAGGGTTTTGGGCTCTTCTCATGGACATGGTATTGGCAGATTAGGTTTAACATACCTAGCTCTCTTTTAGGTTAGAGGTTAGGCCTATCATGCTAGGGTATTAGGACATATTACACACTTGATGTCATTTCATGATATGATGGTGGGGGTCTTTGTATCAATGACTCTTGTCTTTTCCATTAACGTTTTTGCACTGTTCATTATTCTAATCATTGCAGCCCATGCAACTTATTGCAGATTGCAGTTTTACTAAAATAAAACCTATTGAAACTTTACTGCATCTTCTTCATTGCCTGTGTGTGATTGAGACATGTTGTTAATGTGAGAAAGGGGTAATCTCCGTTTAACCACGACGCTCCCTACGATGTTATACTCTTGGGTCCATGTGTAAAGGCTGCCAAAAATCACCTTTTACAGTTTTGGGTTTCTGGTGAGCCACTCCTTTTGAGCCTGAATGGTTGGGACGACAGTTGCGATTTGTTGTAGGACTGGCATAGTCGTCTACAAACATAAGTACTGTCATCCTTAAACTAGCAGTCTCGCCTAGAGCAAGAGTCCAACTACGACGTACATACATCTTTTTTCCTACCACTACCTTATGTCAAACTAACACTTATTCACAAAAAGTATCCATCCTTCTGCAGCATTCTCCACACTCATGGCAAACTCTGCACATAGGAGATTGGGCCGATATGGGATTGAGATCTCTGCCTGGAATTTTGTGCATAGTTTTTTGTGAGTATGTAAATTCTTACTATTGAAGTTCATTGACATTCTCAAAAATGCTTCAGGGACACACCCAGGGTACTGATAAGAAGTGCAAGATCAGCTGCCTCTACAAGGATATCATTGGTATTGTAGGAAATTTGATTATTTTTGTGGCCTGTGCAGGTAATAGGTCCACAATTCCACTTTCAGGGAGCCAAGCACCCAATTGTAGTTCCTGACTCTCTCAGAGTAGGGATGCAGAGCAATTAAAGGGTTACTCAGGAGAGGTGCTGAGGGCTAGTAATCACCATTCACTGGTGTGAAATAATAAAACTCAATAACTGTTTGTCCAGTCAGTACTTTAACATTGATCACTAATCATCAACAACACATTAAGGTGGTCATTCTGACCGCGGCGGTAAAAGGCGCCTACCGCCGGTCAGAAATCCTCCATAATCCCGCCGCGGTCGCGGAAACCCGCCACGGTCATTCTGACCCGCAGAAGGCAAACCTCCGAAAATCCGACCGCCACAACAGACCGCCAGACCAGCGGTCGGTGGAACCGCCACGCCAACAGAAATACGCCCATCCCATTACGACCCACGAATCCACGCGGCGGTCATTCAAACGCGGTATTCCATTGGCGGGACACACCGCCGCGGT
This sequence comes from Pleurodeles waltl, assembly GCF_031143425.1. Lineage (NCBI taxonomy): Eukaryota > Metazoa > Chordata > Amphibia > Caudata > Salamandridae > Pleurodeles > Pleurodeles waltl. The sequence goes on along the minus strand of NC_090446.1, from coordinate 238,761,553 downwards.
CAGAATACACACAAACGAACAAAACTCAGCCACATTGGACGATTTGAATCCCACACACCTGATACACATACACACACCACTCCCACACACACAATACAATATAAAACACCCACCCACATCACCCACAAACCCCTACGCTAAAAAATTCGTAAAGAAGGCAAGAGCGAGACACCAGCATCCAAAAAATAACAGCCACAGCCACTCAACACCATCACCCACACACTATCCACACACAAAACAACACACACCACCACACTCAACTCACTTAAATACACATACTCCACCCCACACCTCATACACACCACCCCATGGCACCCCAAAGACAACCCCGCTTCACAGACGAAGAACTCAGGGTCATGGTGGAGGAAATCGTTCGGGTAGAGCCCCAGCTGTTCGGCACACAGATACAATACACCAGCATTGCCCGGAGGACGGAGCTATGGCAGAGGATTGTCGACAGGGTCAACGCAGTGGGACAGCACCCCAGAAATCGGGAAGACATCAGGAAGCGATGGAACGACCTACGGGGGAAGGTGCGTTCCATGGTATCCAGGCACAACATCGCCGTGCAGAAGACTGGCGGAGGACCCCCACCTCAACCCCCACAATTCACATCATGGGAGGAGGAAGTCTTGAACATCCTGCATCCTGACGGACTCGCAGGAGTCGGCGGAGGAATGGATACTGGTAAGTTGAAGCTTCAATACTGCTTCCCCCCCACCTGCATGCCAAATCATACCCCAACCCTCACCCCCATCCTCGAACCCCACCCTCACCCCCACCCCCATCCTCACCCCCACCCTCACCCCCACCACCATCCTCACCCCCACCACCATCCTCACCCCCACCCCCAGCACACCTATTCCCCGCCAATGTCTCACCATCACAACCCACACATCCCAAAACCTAGGCCTGCATGCGTCCACTAAGCATGGACACCCATCACCAAAGCATGCCCAATGCATATACACATCCCCCCCACAAGCCACCCTCACCAAAGCCCCCACACACGAATGCCAGCACTTGGGGACACGAGAACCCACAGATACACCCATATGCCACTCATTGAAACTATAACCATACCTCTATACCCCTGCAGGACCCGACCGTCAACACACCGCGGCGGAGGGGCCAGAATTCTCCACACCCCCCACCCAAGAGGCCGTCAGCGATGACAGCAGCTCTGTCGATCTGGACACCGATGACCAGCCCGGACCATCGGGGACCTTTGGACAGTCGGTTCCCCTCACACAGGCCCAGGCCACTACAGACCCTAACCCCTCTGGGAACACCAGCACAGCTCCCACCCAGCGGGCCCATGCCTCTGTCTCCAGGGCGCGTCAATCTGCGGTGTGTCTACCACTACAGGGCACCCAGGATAACCCACCACCCCAACAACAACAGGGACCTGGGGGCAGTGGTAGTGGGCACACCGGCCAGGGGGCAGAGGCCCAGGGAAACAGGGCAACTCGGAGGGCAGCTGTGCGACAGGGGGGGGAGGAGAGGCCCAGGGAACCCACTCTCCACGAGGTCCTCACCACCATCATGGGAGCATACAACCGCTCCCAGGAGACGATGGCGACGGTACTGGCCCGGTTCCAGGAGATCCAGGCACTGCAGGAGGAACACTATCGGGGGTACAGGGAGGACATCAGAGCCATCAACACCACCCTGGTTACCATGGTAGGGCTGCTGCAGGACCTCGTAAACACCAGGGCGGACACTGAACAACACCCAAGGGCCCCTGCCACTAGCCTGGACCAAGAACAGGCAACCACCTCCGCCGGCGCTAGTGGACAGGAGGCCCCCGCACAGCAGCAGCCCACCAGACCCCCACCTCCTGCAGGAGAAGAACCACCCCGCAAGAGGGCCCTGAGATCTCGCAAGAAGACAGAGTAGGATGTCAAGACCCCCGCCAGCAATGGATACCACCTGATGTCATCCCACTGTCCCACATTGTCACCCTGTCCATCCTTGAACTGCCCATGCTCCATCTCTCCACAGGCCTCTGGACAATGCACCTGTGTGACTGTTACTCTGGACTCTGCCATGGACATTCCTTCACCATAGCCCCCACCCACTTGAAACCACCCATCCCATTTTGAGCACTTCAATAAACACCTATTTTGCACCAAAATATCTGGAGTCTGGCTGTGATTTCAATAGATTGTAATTGACATGACAGTGCAAATATGTCCTTGTACATGGTGAAGTCAACAAACAGCTGCCACAAAGCTGTAGTCCATGGGGAAACGAAGCACAGGACTCGTAGTGGGGACCCCAGATCTGAAATAGGGAGGGAAAAGCCAAAACTCAGTCGTCATACACTGGGGCAAATAGACAGGCAGCAGAGATGCAGGAGAGTAGTTAACATTTACTAAATTATCTTTGAAATGTTACCTGTGTCCTATTGGAAGTACTGTTCAATGATTCTGTCCCTGTTGTCTGTTTCAGCCCCGTCGTCTTCCTCCTCGTCACTCTCCTCTGGTTCCACCGCTGCCACAACACCACCGTCTCGACCATCCTCCTGCAGGAAAGGCACCTGGCGGCGCAAAGCCAGGTTGTGAAGCATGCAGCAGGCCACGATGATGTGACACACCTTCTTAGGTGAGTACATTAGGGATCCACCTGTCATATGCAGGCACCTAAACCTGGCCTTTAGGAGGCCAAAGGTGCGTTCGATCACCCTCCTAGTACGCCCATGGGCCTCATTGTACCGTTCCTCTGCCCTGGTCCGGGGATTCCTTACTGGGGTCAGTAGCCACGACAGGTTGGGGTACCCAGAGTCCCCCACTAGCCATACACGGTGTCTCTGTAGCTGTTCCATCACGTAAGGGATGCTGCTATTCCTGAGGATGTAGGCGTCATGCACTGACCCTGGGAATTTGGCATTTACATGCGAGATGTACTGGTCAGCCAAACACACCACCTGGATGTTCATTGAATGGTAATTTTTTCTGTTCCTGTACACCTGCTCCCTGTCTCTTGGGGGAACCAAAGCCACATGGGTCCCATCAATGGCACCAATGACGTTGGGAATATGTCCAAGGGCGTAGAAATCACCCTTCACTGTAGCCAATTCGCCCACCTCAGGGAAAATGATGTAGCTCCTCACGGATTTCATCAGGGCAGACAACACTCTGGATAACACCTTCGAAAACATGGGCTGAGACATCCCAGAAGCAATTCCCACGGTTGTCTGAAATGACCCACTTGCCAAGAAATGGAATACTGACATGACCTGCACCAGAGGGGGAATCCCTGTGGGTTGGCGGATGGGGGACATCAGGTCGGGCTCCAGCTGGGCACACAGTTCATGGATAGTGGCACGGTTAAGACGGTAGGTCAGGATAATGTGGCGTTCTTCCATTGTCGACAGGTCCACCAGCGGTTGGTACACGGGAGGATTCATCCGTCTCCTCGCCCAACCCAGCGGACGGTGCCTAGGAAGGACAACATGGAGCACACAGTCAAGCAACCCACAGGTACGTACTCACAGCTAGCACAGTATACGATTCTCTATGCAGTGAATGGCGTGTCTGAGTGGCTATGCAAGGCCTAGGCCTGTGTGACGCAGTTGAAATTGAGCCATGTGGGCCCTGGAAATGGCGGCTGCCTGACCTGTGAAGTGTGACAATGGGATGTGAGGTCAATGCGCTGGCGTGGCACACCGCGGCGGGCGGCGGGCGAAGACCGCGGCGCGAAGCCGCATTGGTTAACATTGAAGCCTATGGGTTTCAGGAGCCAATGGCGAAGGGCGCCGGCGGTGGCGGGACGCACCGCCGCGGTACGCACCGCCGCGGACGTGACCGCCATTTTCTATCTACTTATCCACTTGCGACTTGAACTTTCACAGGAGAGGACCTATACTGCAAGTGTTGCTGTGACCTCGGTCTGGAAGGGACAATGGCTGCTGCGCCTGGGGAAAGGGCCCCTACCTTCACTGGAGAGGAGTTGGAGAAACTTGTGGATGGGGTCCTCCCCCAGTATGCGCTACTCTACGGTCCTCCAGACCAACAAGTGAGTTTAATTCAATATGGATTTGGGGCCACTGGCTGGCTTGGGGGCCTGGCGGGGGGCCTGGCGGGGATGGGGGGCTTGTTGGGCCTGGCGGGGGCATGGCGGGGGGCCTGGCGGGGATGGGGGGCATGTTGGGCCTGGCGGGGGGCATGGCGGGGGGCCTGGCGGGGATGGGGGGCATGTTGGGCCTGGCGGGGGGCATGGCGGTGATGGGGGGCATGTTGGGCCTGGCGGGGGGCATGGCGGGGATGGGGGGCATGTTGGGCCTGGCGGGGGGCATGGCGAGGGGCCTGGCGGGGATGGGGGGCATGTTGGGCCTGGCGGGGGGCATGGCGGGGGGCCTGGCGGGGATGGGGGGCATGTTGGGCCTGGCGGGGGCATGGCGGGGGGCCTGGCGGGGATGGGGGGCATGTTGGGCCTGGCGGGGGGCATGGCGGGGGGCCTGGCGGGGATGGGGGGCATGTTGGGCCTGGCGGGGGGCATGGCGGGGGGCCTGGCGGGGATGGGGGGCATGTTGGGCCTGGCGGGGGGCATGGCAGGGATGGGGGGCATGTTGGGCCTGGCGGGGGGCATGGCGGGGATGGGGGGCATGTTGGGCCTGGCGGGGGGCATGGCGGGGGGCCTGGCGGGGATGGGGGGCATGTTGGGCCTGGCGGGGGGCATGGCGGGGGGCCTGGCGGGGATGGGGGGCATGTTGGGCCTGGCGGGGGGCCTGGCGGGGATGGGGGGCGTTGGGCCACTGGAAAGGAAAATGCTGAGAAACTTGAACGTGGTATTTCTCCCTCCCTGTACGTGTCACATAGGTCCGCGCCCATGAGAAGATCCTGATTTGGCGTGCCATCGCCAAGGAAGTCCGGACCCTGGGGGTCCACCATCGACGGGGCACCCACTGCCGCAAGAGGTGGGAGGACATCCGCCGCGGGACCAAGAAGACCGCCGAGTCTCTGCTGGGGATGGCCTCCCAACGTAGGCGGGGTGCCTGCCGTCAACTGAGCCCCCTGATGTTCCGGATCCTGGCGGTGGCCTACCCTGAATTGGATGGGCGCGTGAGGGCAGCACAGCAGACACAAGGGGGTGAGTACAAGCATTATCTACTCTGTTGTCGCGCAGTGGAGGTGTCTGGGTGGGGGAGGAGGGCTGGGGGTCCCCCTAGGCCAGGTCGATATCTGTAGGCTGGGCACCCCCGTAAGCCCCTGTGTCCCCAGCCACCACCCTCAGTAGTTTGTCAGTACAGCCATCCCTGGGCCGTGTCATCCATGGGTGCAGTTGTCAACTCTAGGCGTGTAGGGCATGTTCCACGGAATGCGTAGCGGACCCCAAGTGCGCAACTTAGTGCAGGGGGCATCTGTGTCTGTCATGTCCGCTAACTGTACCGGAGATCCATGTACTCAATATCCCTTTATTTCTCTCTCCCCCCCCCTTTTTGTTTGTCTTTCTGTGCTTGTGTGCATCAGCATCATCAGGCGGAGGAGAAGTGGCATCGGGGCAGGAGGGAGCTGCATCTCACATGGCCCAGGAGGGCCATGCCACAGAGTCAGACTGGACCAGTGAGACGGAGGGCGAGGGGAGCTCCACGACGGGGACGACTGGACCCTGCAGCGACACGGACACGTCCTCGGAAGGGGGCTCCCTTGCGGGGGTGGCACCATCCGTGCCCCCCGCCATTACAGGTACAGCCGCCACCCAGCGCACCATCTCCGCCCTCCCAGCAGCCCCTCAGCGTTCGCCCCGTGCCCGCTCTGCCAGGAAGCCGGGCATCTCCTTCGCCCCAGGCACCTCAGGCCCTGCCCCTGTTACCCCCGCTGCCCTCAGTGAGGAGGTCATTGACCTCCTCCGAACGCTCATTGTTGGGCAGACTACCCTTTTGAATGCCATCCAGGGGGTGGAGAGGGAGGTTCATCGCAGCAATGCGTACCTGGAGGGCATTCATTCGGGTCAGGCTGCCCATCAGCGATCGTTCCAGGCTCTGGCCTCAGCACTGACGGCAGCCATTGTCCCTGTCTCCTGCCTGCCTCTACTAACTCCCTCCTCCCAGTCTCCTGTTCCTCTGCCTGTCCCACCCACACCATCAGACCAGCCTGCACACACCTCAACACCCAAGAGAAGCTCATCCAAACATAAGCACCACAGATCACGCAGACATTCACACACGCAACATTCCGATGCAGACATGCCAACAGTCACTACCACCTCTGTGACCCCCACCTCCTCGTCTCCCTCCTCCCTCCCTGTGACGTCTACACTCACACCTCCATTCACCTCACCATCAGCCAGTGTTTCCATCACCAGCACACCCTCCACTCCAGTCCGCACACGTGCAGTCACCACCCCCACTGCCATTTACACGTCCCCTGTGTCCTCTCCCACTGTGTCTGTCACCCCCTCTTCCACACCACACAAACGCAGCCACCCACCCACCCAACAGCCATCCACCTCACGACAGCCTATCCCTCCTGCACCTGCACCCAAAGACAGCAAACGTGACTCACCTACAACCACATCCTCTCCCTCCACTCCCATTCCCACTGTACCTACCACTCTCCATTGTCCCAAGAAGCTCTTCCTCGCCACTACTAACTTCTTTCCTGACCCTGAGCCCCCCCCTCCTTCTCGTCGGGGTAAGAAGAGCACCTCAGCCACCACCAGCCCTGCAGCCCCCTTGACAAGGGTGCAGGGGTATTGGAGCCCGCCAGCCCGCATGTCTGGATCTTCGCCCAGCAGCAAGGGGACAGCCAGCCCACCCCCTGGGAAGAGGAGCAGAAGGCGGAAGGGGCGCCGCAGGAGCCCGCCTTCTACATCCCCCCCGGACACCACCCAGAGACAGTCACCAGCCACAGCTCCAAAGGGAGGAAAGGGCCACAGGCCCTCGACTAAGGAGGGCAAGGGCAGCAAGTCGGAGAGGTCAGGCAGCAGGCCTGCTGCCCAGGAGGAGCCCACAACCCCCATAGCCGCTGCCCCGGGAGGAACCGGCACAGCTGCCCCGGGAGAGCCCACCACCCCCATAGCCGCTGCCCAGGGAGGACCCAGCCCAGCTGGCCAGGAGGGCCCCACCACCCACAGCCCAGGTGGGCAGTGAAGGAGCACCATCCCCGCTGCCCAGGAGGGCACCACCAGGCAATTAGCAGTTGGCCATAGACCGGCCGCCGTCTCAAGAACCGCTGAACTGGGCCCTTCAAGGCAAGGACCGCTGAACTGGGCCCCGCCGTCTCAAGAACCGCTGAACTGGGCCCTTCAAGGCAAGGAGCGCTGAACTGGGCCCCGCCGTCTCAAGAACCGCTGAACTGGGCCCTTCAGGGCAAGGACCGCTGAACTGGGCCCCGCCGTCTCAAGAACCGCTGAACTGGGCCCCGCCGTCTCAAGAACCGCTGAACTGGGCCCTTCAGGGCAAGGACCGCTGAACTGGGCCCCGCCGTCTCAAGAACCGCTGAACTGGGCCCTTCAGGGCAAGGACCGCTGAACTGGGCCCCGCCGTCTCAAGAACCGCTGAACTGGGCCCCGCCGTCTCAAGAACCGCTGAACTGGGCCCTTCAGGGCAAGGACCGCTGAACTGGGCCCCGCAGTCTCAAGCACCGCTCCGCTGGGCCCCGCCGTCTCAAGAACCGCTCCGCTGGGCCCCGCCGTCTCACGCACCGCTCCGCTGGGCCCCGCCGTCTCAAGAACCGCTGAACTGGGCCCTTCAGGGCAAGGACCGCTGAACTGGGCCCCGCAGTCTCAAGCACCGCTCCGCTGGGCCCCGCCGTCTCAAGAACCGCTGAACTGGGCCCTTCAAGGCAAGGAGCGCTGAACTGGGCCCCGCCGTCTCAAGAACCGCTGAACTGGGCCCTTCAGGGCAAGGACCGCTGAACTGGGCCCCGCAGTCTCAAGCACCGCTCCGCTGGGCCCCGCCGTCTCAAGAACTGCTGAACTGGGCCCCGCCGTCTCAAGAACCGCTGAACTGGGCCCTTCAAGGCAAGGAGCGCTGAACTGGGCCCCGCCGTCTCAAGAACCGCTGAACTGGGCCCCGCCGTCTCAAGAACCGCTGAACTGGGCCCCGCCGTCTCAAGAACCGCTGAACTGGGCCCTTCAGGGCAAGGACCGCTGAATTGGGCCCCGCAGTCTCAAGCACCGCTCCGCTGGGCCCCGCCGTCTCAAGAACCGCTCCGCTGGGCCCCGCCGTCTCAGGAACCGCTGAACTGGGCCCTTCAAAGCAAGAACCGCTGGCCCTTTGGCAGACGTGGCAGGGCAGGATCTATCTCGGGCAGGGCTGCAGGATGTCCTCTGGCCAACTTGCCTCCTCCAGTGGCAGTGGGGTCTGTTATGGACTGTATGGACTGTGGCTTTGCTCTCCCCAGGATGGCCCAGTGGGCAGGCCACCCACTGTATGGACTGTATGGACTGTGGCTTTGCTCTCCCCAGGATGGCCCAGTGGGCAGGCCACCCACTGTATGGACTGTATGGACTGTGGCTTTGCTCTCCCCAGGATGGCCCAGTGGGCAGGCCACCCACTGTATGGACTGTATGGACTGTGGCTTTGCTCTCCCCAGGATGGGCCAGTGGTCATGGAGTCCCCTCGTGGATCTGGCGTCGTGTACTCAAGTGGCTGAGGTGCCCCCCCTTCCCTTCCCCCTGAGGTGCCTGTCCTATTTTCTTTCTGATGCCCCTGCAGTGTTCTCTCCGTGGAGTTCTTGTCGTGGGACTGGGCCTTGCCCCTTTGCACAGGACCCCTGTGATCCACGGACAGTGGTTGGACTACATTTAGTAGCTGTATATATTTTGTACATAGTTTATTTATTTATTGGGATTACTGGTGTACATATTTCAATATATCTGCCCGTTTATGATCTCTTCTTTTGGTCTTTGCATTATTTCGGAGGGGGGTGGTTTGTGGGTTGTGACAGTGATCTGTGGGAATGCATTGATGTGTGTGTTGTAGTGGGTGTGGGTGGGTGGGTGTGTGCCGGTAATCTTTTCCCTCCCCTGTGTCGTAGGTGCAGTACTCACCGATGTCTTCCGCGCCGCCGGGCGTGCTCCTGGTATATGAGCAGGAATAGGAGTGCGGGGATGACCTGCAACTCTGGTTCCATACTGCCGGAATCTCGCGTGGAGTGCGTAGAGGTGAGCGTTTTCCCGTTCGTAGTCTGTTTCCGCCGTGTTCTTATCGGCGGTGCTCCCGCCCCGGAAAAGGTGGCAGATTGGTGGGTCGTAATAGGGTGGGCGGTACATTGTCTGCCGCCTGGCTGTTGGCGGGAACCGCCGCGCTGTTTGTTTGTACCGCCGTGGCGGTCGGAGTGTTAAGTTGGCGGGCTGTGTTGGCGGTTCCCGCCAGGGTCAGAATTGCATATTTTAGACCGCCGGCCTGTTGGCGGCTTGGCCGCCGCTTTATCACCGACCGCCAGGGTCAGAATGAGGGCCTAAATCAATAAAGCATTTAGATTGAGCTAAACGTGTTTTGCATTTGTATACATTATCCACGCATAAAAAAGCAATTATGAATGCAGCCCTTAGGTGTTACTACATTTAATGATATTACATTACAACTATAGACTTGACCCCTAGGGGGGTTTCAAGGCCTTTACTTTCCTTTAACATACTTAGGGTACATTAAAGCTGCAACCATACAGTACAAAGGTCAAAGTTTACCAAAATTTTAATTGCATAACTTGGGTCCTTTGGACTGATTTTGATGATCCTGGGCTTATCTTACTCCTGTTGGCCATCTCTAGCAACCAGAGAAAGTTGTAGCACACCTTTTCACCTCCAAAGTGGAGCTGTCCTCAAGGTGCTCATTCTACTGGTTCCCTGAGCGAGTCTTCCTCCTGGTCTTGGTTTCTGGGCAAAAGATTCCCAGGCTTTCCTCCAACTGCTCCTTAGAGGGTGTAAGGGGGTCAACCTAACTGGCCCTTGGGGAAATCCATTGGTCCTTGGTCCACTGGGCACAGTCATTTGTCCTTTCTAGGCATCAGGGTTTTATTCCTTGCAGTTCTCCAAGGCAGTCTGAGGATCCAGCAGTGAAGTGCAGAAAAATCACCAACAGGCAAGAGAGAGTCTCCCTCTTGTGCAACAGTTGTTTTTAAAGGGGAAAATAAGGTTTCAGAAGTCAGGCAACCCTTACCACATCACTGCTTCTTCCCTGTCCCAACTCTCCTGCACAGCCTGTTGGTACAGTTTAAAATGGCATCATTTAGGAGTCACTGGTGTGGATGTGGCATACCTTATAATATTTTATTTATTTATGATAAGGTGTCATTTATAGGTTAAGTCAGATATTACCCTTAGAGGTCGACTCCGATCTTTGGACTCAGACAAGAGTGAGAAAACATCCAATCAGACACTGTGCATAAATAAACATCAATTGTATCATCACATAATAAAAATATTCAATTTAGAGTCAGTAATTTAAACACATAGGGGGTCATTACAACCCTGGCGGACGGTGTTAAAGCAGCGGTAAGACCGGCAACAGGCTGGCGGTCTTTTTTTTTGTATTATGACCATGGCGGTTAGCTCCATGGTCATCCGCCGCTTCACCGTTCCGCCCGCCAGGGCGGAGACGACCGCTGGCCTGGGTCTCCAGCCCGGCGGCCGTCACAATACCGCTGCCGGTATTTCGACCCGGCTTACTGCCGTGGATTTCCAGCGGTAGGAACCGCCATGAAATCCATGGCGGTAAGCCCTATCAGTGCCAGGGAATTCCTTCCCTGGCACTGATAGGGGTCTCCCCCACCCCCCATCCCGACTCCCTCCCCTACACCCCCCACCACCCCTGCTACCCCCCAAAGGTGGCAGGGCCCCCTCCCCACCCGACCCCCAACATCACATAACTCACACACACACGATACGCACGCAGGCACCACCAACACACATACACGCACACACACCAACATACATGTCTACATCCACACACTCAGGTGGTCATTCTGACCCTGGCGGTCTTTGACCGCCAGGGCGGAGGACCGCGGGAGCACCGCCGACAGGCCGGCGGTGCTCCAATGGGGATTCCGACCGCGGCGGTAAAGCCGCGGTCGGACCGGCACCACTGGCGGGGTCCCGCCAGTGTACCGCGGCCCCATTGAATCCTCCGCGGCGGCGCAGCTTGCTGCACCGCCGCGGGGATTCCGACCCCCCCTACCGCCATCCAGATCCCGGCGGTCGGACCGCCGAGATCCGGATGGCGGTAGGGGGGGTCGCGGGGCCCCTGGGGGCCCCTGCAGTGCCCATGCCACTGGCATGGGCATTGCAGGGGCCCCCGTAAGAGGGCCCCTACATGTATTTCACTGTCTGCTGCGCAGACAGTGAAATACGCGACGGGTGCAACTGCACCCGTCGCACAGCTTCCACTCCGCCGGCTCGATTCCGAGCCGGCTTCATCGTGGAAGCCTCTTTCCCGCTGGGCTGGCTGGCGGTCTGAAGGCGACCGCCCGCCAGCCCAGCGGGAAAGTCAGAATTACCGCCGCGGTCTTTCGACCGCGGAACGGTAACCTGACGGCGGGACTTTGGCGGGCGGCCTCCGCCGCCCGCCAAGGTCAGAATGAGGGCCTCAGTCAGACACGCACACCCATATACAGACATACACACACACATCCATACAGACATACATAAAGACATACATGTACTCATTCCCAACACACGCAACACACCCGCAAGCATACACGCACTCACCCCCCTCTACATACACAGACGCACACCCCCATGCACCCACACAACACCCAGCACCCCCCCACCCTCCTCCCCTAATGGACGATCGACTTACCTTGTCCGTCGATCCTCCAGGAGGGGACGGGAGCCATGGGGGCTGCTCCCCCGACACCACACCGCCAACAGAACACCGCTGCGCCGAATCACAGGACGTGATTCTCTGGGTGGTGTTCTGTTGGCGTGGCGGTGAAGGTGGAGCAACCTCCACTTCCCCGCTGCCCGCCAGTATGGCTGTTTGCGGCACTCCGTCGTAAAATGGACGAAGAGCAGCCAACAGTCATAATAAGGCGAGCTGCAAACCTCCACTACTAGCGGTCTTCCGCACAGCGGTCCCTCGGCGGTCTTGTTAAAAGTCCACCGAGGTTGTAATGACCTCCATAATGACATATGTGGCCATTAATCACCACACCAGTTTAGTAAAGTTTGAACATTGATTGCCCTTTAGATTAACAATGCTGAAGTTACTTAACTCATGCACAAGACCAAATGATAGAAATACAGAAACAACACAGGCTGTCCAAATCGGCAAAAGAATTTCAGTCTAACCAAACCATTTATCCTTAAACACTCCAAAAGAACAGTGCAGAAAAACAACAGAATTAAGTGGAAAATAGAAACAGCATATGTTTAGTTTGTGCAGTTGTATTAATTACAATCATTTAATAAACAGTTACGTTTAGACATTGGGTCAGACATGCCTAACTATTATTCTAATTTGAAAGTATGTTGTGTTTCATGCAAAAATAAAAATAAGAAAAAATATAGGGCCTGATTCTAACTTTGGAGGACGGTGTTAAACCGTCCCAAAAGTGGCGGATATACCACCTACCGTATTACGAGTTCCATAGGATATAATGGACTCGTAATACGGTAGGTGGTATATCCGCCACTTTTGGGACGGTTTAACACCGTCCTCCAAAGTTAGAATCAGGCCCATAATCTGGAAAACATCCAACTATGGTGCTAATCAAAAACATGCGGTTGGATTTTCTAAGGAAGAAAAATCTCCAACAAAGACAAATGCACATTTGTTATACCTCTCCCAAATTGATCAGCATATGGTTTGTGTTTTCATCAGCAGAGCGCAGGAACATCAGGCCTTCTTTAGTCAGCATCAGGACATGAAGGGTAAATAGTTAAATAATGATGGGGCCTAGTGTATCTGAATTGATGGAACCATAAGCAAAGACTGAAACAGATCATCTCAGAACAGGAGCTAAATGGAATCTGGCTGCACAGAAAGCTAAACAGAAAACTCTGACTCACATAAACCAAACATTGCTATATTAAAGTCCAAAAAAGTTAATAGCTAAGCCTCTATTGGACAAGACTATGAGGTGGTTTAGTGCAACCAATAAAACATCATCTGCACTTCAGATGTCTATCTTCTCGTTCTGTGCATCCAGGATTGGTTTAGGTTGTTACTCCTCTCTGGTCTACGGTCAACAGCTTCCGTGATTAAATACATTTTAAAATGCAACATGAAACACGACATTGGGCACTGAGGCGCTTTGTTTGAAACTAACAATTTTTATCTAAGGAAATATACAAACAGTAAAAGCAGGACAGACATTTACCCTGTGCAAGTCACACACGATGTTTATGAAACATTTTTTGCAAGATTAGCACACATTTAAACATTGTGTTTCTGGAAAATTACTAAATTGTGAAGCCGTTTATCTAATGCTAAACATGAAGAATAAAATATTTCATAATAAATGTAAACCATTAACCTTTTAGTACATTTTAATAATCATGTTTTGTCAGTACAAGTAATTATGATTAAACAAAATACATTTTCATTAGACAGTATTTAACCTCATGTCAAACTTCATTGTGGCTAATACCAGGGCAATTACATTTTTATCACACATTTACTTTTCTAGCACACAGTTTTCAGTTATGCCTTTTAATACACATTATTTCACACTATGTTTTAGTGTCACATTTTTATTAATATTTTTTGGTCTCTAACAATCCCTCCTCTGACAACTATGGGGGTCATTCTGACTCCCGCCGGGCGCGGTCACCGCGCGCCCGGCGGGAGCCGTCAAAATACCGTACCGCGGTCGGAAGACCGCGGCGGGTATTTTGAGTTTTCCCCTGGGCTGGCGGGCGGCCTTCAAAAGGCCGCCCGCCAGCCCAGGGGAAAACGACCTTCCCACCATGAAGCCGGCTCGTAATCGAGCCGGCGGAGTGGGAAGGTGCGACGGGTGCTACTGCACCCGTCGCGTATTTCACTGTCTGCTATGCAGACAGTGAAATACAAGCGGGGCCCTCTTACGGGGGCCCCTGCAGTGCCCATGCCATTGGCATGGGCACTGCAGGGGCCCCCAGGGGCCCCGCGACACCCCCTACCGCCATCCTGTTCCTGGCGGGCGAACCGCCAGGAACAGGATGGCGGTAGGGGGTGTCAGAATCCCCAAGGCGGCGCAGCATGCTGCGCGGCCTTGGAGGATTCTGACGGGCAGTGGAAAACCGGCGGGAGACCGCCGGTTTTCCTGCACTGACCGCGGCCAAAGCGCCGCGGTCAGAATGCCCTGCGGGGCACCGCCGGTCTGTCGGCGGTGCTCCCGCCGACCCTGGCCCCGGCGGTCTGAGACCGCCGGGGTCAGAATGACCCCCTATGTGTGTTGTCACAAAAGAAAATAGTTATTAATGCCTTTATTAGTACTAATGAGACAATTCAAAAGTTAGGCCCTCATTGCGAGTTTGGTGGTCTTTTGGCAAGATCGCCATGGTTGCGAGCGCCAAAGGACCACCAGTGTTGGCGGTACCTTGCCCACTGTATTACGAGTCACACACAGCTAAAAGACAGCCACAAATCTGAGACCGTCAAGAACATGAGGGTAGAAAATAGACGGTTCCACCACCAGCACTGCCAATCCGACAACATTCCACCCTCCTTATTATTATCCACAAATCAGCACAGCAGTCATTGCATGGCGGAAAAACATTGCCTGTGTGAACCGCAGTGGTAAAAAATTCACGTCAGCCAGAACACGACATTTGGACAGTTTGAATTCCCCACACCTGACATACATTCACACACCTGACACACCCCACTATAAAACACACCCACTGGAACGATGATCACAGACAGCGAAGATCCAACATTACATGATTTTGCACTTGTACACCATCGGCACATTTACACATCTCACTCAGCACACACCACACAACTGCACAAACCACACTATACACACAAATATACAGCACACAAACACCACAAACAACCAACATGCACAACCAAGCACCCCCACCCCATCAAGCACCCTACCTTACACTACCCCCCTTGCACACAACGCCCCCTCTCCATTTATAACACAACCACCATGTCCCGTCAAAAGCACTCACGCTTCACAGGTGAAGAGTTGAGGGTCATGGTCGATAAAATTGTCAGGGTACACTGGTCCAGCAAACAAAATGTTCCCACAGTAGCAGGTTTTTGTCCATTGCATCTTGAATTTCCCAATGTGTATTTGCAGAAATTGAGTTTCATTGTAATGGCATGGCCTGCCATAATATAATTGAAGAGATGTACATGTTGATCTGTGTAAATAGTAGGTAGGTGTTGACACCTTATCTTTCTCTCTCCCTCTCTCCCTCTCTTCCTCTGCCCTTGTGTGAATCAGCATCATCAGGTGAAGGAGAAGGGGCACCAGTGTGTTGGGAAGCGGCAGCTAATGGGACTCAGGAGGTCCATCTTTGTGGGTCAGTCAACCACCATGAATGCCGTCCAGGGACTGGCCGCTCAGGTACAGCAGAGCAATGCCTATCTGGAACGCATTCACAGTGCCCTGGCTGGCCTGCAGAGATCCTTTCAAGATTTTGGGCCTGATTCTAACTTTGGAGGACGGTGTTAAACCGTCCCAAAAGTGGCGGATATACCACCTACCGTATTACGAGTTCCATAGGATATAATGGACTCGTAATACGGTAGGTGGTATATCCGCCACTTTTGGGACGGTTTAACACCGTCCTCCAAAGTTAGAATCAGGCCCTTGGTCTCCTCGCTGATGGCAGCCACTGTCCCTTCGTCGTCTCTCCCCCCTCCAGCTACCTCAGCCCAATCCTATACTCCTCTCCCCACACCCATCCAGAACACACAGTCAGACCGCCATTCATCCACCTAAGCAGATGCTGTTTGCAGTGACAAACACAGTCACAACAAGACCCACCAATAGCATGCACACAGATAACACCGACCTGTACCCACAACGACATCCACTCCCTATACTGACCCCCACGCACCCACCTCTTTCACAGACACTACATCACTCACACCTGCTGTCACAACACCAACACTCCCTGATCCAGCCACAACTCCCATCATGTCCACAGTCACTACACTTCTGAACCCACAAACATCCACCCTATTCACCACATGCACACTTACCACAACTACCAACACCCTCACCTGCAGCACAATCACCTTATCTGCAGGCACCACCCCAACAGACAGTCCCCAAACACCATGGCATTTCCCTGCACCTCATCCCCCCTCCTCCTAAAACACCTAAACGCCTACAATAATCAACTAAACAGACACCCAGCATACACATGCCTTCCACCCATGCACCCGCACCCAAGACACCTACAAGAACACACCTCACAACCACTCTCTCTCCCTCCACTCCCAAATGCTTTTCCCATTACCATCCTTGTGTCTCTCAGAAAAGATTCCTTTACAAGTTTTCCTTCTTCCCTACTACCCTCCCACCTCGTGGTTCAGCAAAGCACCCTGTGTCCCTCCCGGAGCCCAGCCCTTCCACCTCCCAGTCCTCCCCTGTCACCTCTGTTGCTACCCATGCCCCTCCCCAGCAAAGAAATCAAACCCATCCAAATCCAAAGTCACTCCTCCAAAGCCCAAAGTGAAAGAGCCCCCAAAGACTAAACCTAAATCAAAGCCCCCCCTGCCAAAACCAAAACCCAATCCCAAGGACCCCCCCAAGCCATAACCCCCACCTCCGCCATCCCCCCTCACCCCAGAGGTGCCTGCCTGCCCACTTAATACTCCGACCATGTGGAGGCCACTTTGCAGTCTGGAGTCAAGATGGGGCAATGGCAAGTGCCATATGTGCCTCGGGGACTTGGACAGTTTGGACTGGCCAGTTGGCCTATTTTGTATATAGTTTTGGAGAGTTTTATTTCAGCCTAATATATGTAGGCCAACTGCCTGTTGGTTTCGATGGTGACATACTTGCCCTGCCTTTCTTTCAACATGGATGTGTTGTATTTGTGTGATTTGGTGTGTGTGTGTTATGTGTATGTGATGTGATTCTGTTGCAGCATGAGTTGTCTAGCTAACTACTTGCCTAAACCACTACTGCTAAACAACTAAAAAGGTTCTACAATGAAGTACTGAACAACTACTGTCTAAACAACGATTTTGCTGGAATACCAATTGCCTGAACAACAAATTTTAAGGTAATTGTTTTTTTTTTTAATGGTTTATTAGTTGTTTAGAATTTATATACATATATTAGATATATATATCAATTCTAAAGGTTTAATAGTTGTTTAGAATTCTACAATTCTAAACAACATATATATATATATATATATATATATATATATATATATATATATATATACACATATATGTAGAGACTTTTCAGTTGTTTAGCAGTAGTGGAGTAGTGGTTTACGCAAGTAGTTGTTTAGGACCTAGTTGTTGTTTAGGACCTAGTTGTTCAGGATGTTTCCCTCTTTTAACACCTGCTCTGAACAGGCATTAAAAGTGCTGAAAAAATTGTGCAAGGAAATATCTTAGATTTCATTGTGCTATTTTTATGGCTCCCCTAATAGGGGAACGCCCCCTTTGCATCTATTATGCTTGGTGCAGTCATAATGTAGTGCAAAGGGTTACAATGTGGTGCAATCATTGAGGTTGTAATTATGGCACAGGGTTTTTGTCCTTCTACTGTCACATTAGCATAAACAAAATAACGCTAATGTGGAAGTGGAATGACGCTAGGGGCTCCTAAATACGCCCCTTAATATCAGTTCAGGATTGTGGTATATATATGCAAAAGTGTCCTACATGTTGGTTATCTAAAGCAAGCTTCTCTTCTGTGTTAGTTATACCATATTCATAGTCATTCTTGCAAGTGCGCTTCACTAAACCCTTCTCTTTTTCATTATACTCCTTTAATTCCTTTCTTCTATCATCAATCTGATCCAGGAATGTTTTCTCAACTTGTGAAAGTGTGCATGTTAAATTATTACAATGAGTAAAAGCAGTCCCAAATGTTAGTGTAAGTTAAAGGAAACCTTCTACAATTTCAATGTTTCTTGCTTTAGCAATACTACTCAAGTGTTGATTAATTGGAACAAGAGAAACGACAACATCAAAATTAGAGAAGAAATATTGTTTATTTTCCTGATTATAAAGCCTTGTGATTAGAAGACTACAATTAATCCCATATGTTAGTGGTAAGCTATAATATATAATTCCTTCTTGCACTGATGAAAGAATTTGTGTACATATATAACAGTCTCTCACATCCATTGTCTCAACATATTCATACAGCAAGCGAAAGATAACATCGGAGAAAAGAGCTCTTGTGAGCTGTCTAAATGTAAGTATTTCTCATTCCTCTTAATCCTTTCCATTTAAGAAAGTGTAGTAGTCTCTGGAGGAGGTTTCTAATTAGTTTCAACTTACAGACAATCATACTTATAAAGAACAACAAGCTTATCAACAGGCTTACAATGGCCAATCCAACACACATAGGTGGTCATTCTGACCTCGGCGGTAAAAGGCGCCTACCGCCGGTCAGAAATCCTCCATAATCCCGCCGCGGTCGCGGAAACCCGCCACGGTCATTCTGACCCGCAGAAGGCAAACCTCCGAAAATCCGACGGCCACAACAGACCGCCAGACCAGCGGTCGGCGGAAAAGTGGAGGTGACAAAACCTCCACCGTCACGCCAACAGAAATACGCCCATGCCATTACGACCCACGAATCCACGCGGCGGTCATTCAAACGCGGTATTCCATTGGCGGGACACACCGCCGCGGTCAGAATACACACAAACGAACAAAACTCAGCCACATTGGACGATTTGAATCCCACACACCTGATACACATACACACACCACTCCCACACACACAATACAATATAAAACACCCACCCACATCACCCACAAACCCCTACGCTAAAAAATTCTGAAAGAAGGCCAGAGCGAGACACCAGCATCCACAAACTAACAGCCACAGCCACTCAACACCATCACCCACACACTATCCACACACAAAACAACACATACCACCACACTCAACTCACTTAAATACACATACTCCACCCCACACATCATACACACCACCCCATGGCACCCCAAAGACAACCCCGCTTCACAGACGAAGAACTCAGGGTCATGGTGGAGGAAATCGTTCGGGTAGAGCCCCAGCTGTTCGGCACACAGATACAATACACCAGCATTGCCCGGAGGACGGAGCTATGGCAGAGGATTGTCGACAGGGTCAACGCAGTGGGACAGCACCCCAGAAATCGGGAAGACATCAGGAAGCGATGGAACGACCTACGGGGGAAGGTGCGTTCCATGGTATCCAGGCACAACATCGCCGTGCAGAAGACTGGCGGAGGACCCCCACCTCAACCCCCACAATTCACATCATGGGAGGAGGAAGTCTTGAACATCCTGCATCCTGACGGCCTCGCAGGAGTCGGCGGAGGAATGGATACTGGTAAGTTGAAGCTTCAATACTGCTTCCCCCCCACCTGCATGCCAAATCATACCCCAACCCTCACCCCCATCCTCGAACCCCACCCTCACCCCCACCCTCACCCCCACCACCATCCTCACCACCCCACCACCATCCTCACCCCCACCCCCAGCACACCTATTCCCCGCCAATGTCTCACCATCACAACCCACACATCCCAAAAGCTAGGCCTGCATGCGTCCACTAAGCATGGACACCCATCACCAAAGCATGCCCAATGCATATACACATCCCCCCACAAGCCACCCTCACCAAAGCCCCCACACACGAATGCCAGCACTTGGGGACACGAGAACCCATAGATACACCCATATGCCACACATTGAAACTATAACCATACCTCTATACCCCTGCAGGACCCGACCGTCAACACACCGCGGCGGAGGGGCCAGAATTCTCCACACCCCCCACCCAAGAGGCCGTCAGCGATGACAGCAGCTCTGTCGACCTGGACACCGATGACCAGCCCGGACCATCGGGGACCTCTGGACAGTCGGTTCCCCTCACACAGGCCCAGGCCACTACAGACCCAAACCCCTCTGGGAACACCAGCACAGCTCCCACCCAGCGGGCCCATGCCTCTGTCTCCAGGGCGCGTCAATCTGCGGTGTGTCTACCACTACAGGGCACCCAGGATAACCCACCACCCCAACAACAACAGGGACCTGGGGGCAGAGGTAGTGGGCACACCGGCCAGGGGGCAGAGGCCCAGGGAAACAGGGGAACTCGGAGGGCAGCTGTGCGACAGGGGGGGGAGGAGAGGCCCAGGGAACCCACTCTCCACGAGGTCCTCACCACCATCATGGGAGCATACAACCGCTCCCAGGAGACGATGGCGACGGTACTGGCCCGGTTCCAGGAGATCCAGGTACTGCAGGAGGAACACTATCGGGGGTACAGGGAGGACATCAGAGCCATCAACACCACCCTGGTTACCATGGTAGGGCTGCTGCAGGACCTCGTCAACACCAGGGCGGACACTCAACAACACCCAAGGGCCCCTGCCACTAGCCTGGACCAAGAACAGCCAACCACCTCCGCCGGCGCTAGTGGACAGGAGGCCCCCGCACAGCAGCAGCCCACCAGACCCCCACCTCCTGCAGGAGAAGAACCACCCCGCAAGAGGGCCCTGAGATCTCGCAAGAAGACAGAGTAGGATGTCAAGACCCCCGCCAGCAATGGATACCACCTGATGTCATCCCACTGTCCCACATTGTCACCCTGTCCATCCTTGAACTGCCCATGCTCCATCTCTCCACAGGCCTCTGGACAATGCACCTGTGTGACTGTTACTCTGGACTCTGCCATGGACATTCCTTCACCATAGCCCCCACCCACTTGAAACCACCCATCCCATTTTGAGCACTTCAATAAACACCTATTTTGCACCAAAATATCTGGAGTCTGGCTGTGATTTCAATATATTGTAATTGACATGATAGTGCAAATATGTCCTTGTACATGGTGAAGTCAACAAACAGCTGCCACAAAGCTGTAGTCCATGGGGAAACGAAGCACAGGACTCGTAGTGGGGACCCCAGATCTGAAATAGGGAGGGAAAAGCCACAACTCAGTCATCATACACTGGGGCAAATAGACAGGCAGCAGAGATGCAGGAGAGTAGTTAACATTTACTAAATTATCTTTGAAATGTTACCTGTGTCCTATTGGAAGTACTGTTCAATGATTCTGTCCCTGTTGTCTGTTTCAGCCCCGTCGTCTTCCTCCTCGTCACTCTCCTCAGGTTCCACCGCTGCCACAACACCACCGTCTCGACCATCCTCCTGCAGGAAAGGCACCTGGCGGCGCAAAGCCAGGTTGTGAAGCATGCAGCAGGCCACGATGATGTGACACACCTTCTTAGGTGAGTACATTAGGGATCCACCTGTCATATGCAGGCACCTAAACCTGGCCTTTAGGAGGCCAAAGGTGCGTTCGATCACCCTCCTAGTACGCCCATGGGCCTCATTGTACCGTTCCTCTGCCCTGGTCCGGGGATTCCTTACTGGGGTCAGTAGCCACGACAGGTTGGGGTACCCAGAGTCCCCCACTAGCCATACACGGTGTCTCTGTAGCTGTTCCATCACGTAAGGGATGCTGCTATTCCTGAGGATGTTGGCGTCATGCACTGACCCTGGGAATTTGGCATTTACATGCGAGATGTACTGGTCAGCCAAACACACCACCTGGATGTTCATTGAATGGTAATTTTTTCTGTTCCTGTACACCTGCTCCCTGTCTCTTGGGGGAACCAAAGCCACATGGGTCCCATCAATGGCACCAATGACGTTGGGAATATGTCCAAGGGCGTAGAAATCACCCTTCACTGTAGCCAATTCGCCCACCTCATGGAAAATGATGTAGCTCCTCACGGATTTCATCAGGGCAGACAACACTCTGGATAACACCTTCGAAAACATGGGCTGAGACATCCCAGAAGCAATTCCCACGGTTGTCTGAAATGACCCACTTGCCAAGAAATGGAGTACTGACATGACCTGCACCAGAGGGGGAATCCCTGTGGGTTGGCGGATGGGGGACATCAGGTCGGGCTCCAGCTGGGCACACAGTTCATGGATAGTGGCACGGTTAAGACGGTAGGTCAGGATAATGTGGCGTTCTTCCATTGTCGACAGGTCCACCAGCGGTCGGTACACGGGAGGATTCATCCGTCTCCTCGCCCAACCCAGCGGACGGTGCCTAGGAAGGACAACATGGAGCACACAGTCAAGCAACCCACAGGTACGTACTCACAGCTAGCACAGTAAACGATTCTCTATGCAGTGAATGGCGTGTCTGAGTGGCTATGCAGGGCCTAGGCCTGTGTGACGCTGTTGAAATTGAGCCATGTGGGCCCTGGAAATGGCGGCTGCCTGACCTGTGAAGTGTGACAATGGGATGTGAGGTCAATGCGCTGGCGTGGCACACCGCGGCGGGCGGCGGGCGAAGACCGCGGCGCCAAGCCGCATTGGTTAACATTGAAGCCTATGGGTTTCAGGAGCCAATGGCGAAGGGCGCCGGCGGTGGCGGGACGCACCGCCGCGGTACGCACCGCCGCGGACGTGACCGCCATTTTCTATCTACTTATCCACTTGCGACTTGAACTTTCACAGGAGAGGACCTATACTGCAAGTGTTGCTGTGACCTCGGTCTGGAAGGGACAATGGCTGCTGCACCTGGGGAAAGGGCCCCTGCCTTCACTGGAGAGGAGTTGGAGAAACTTGTGGATGGGGTCCTCCCCCAGTATGCGCTACTCTACGGTCCTCCAGACCAACAAGTGAGTTTAATTCAATCTGGATTTGGGGCCACTGGCTGGCTTGGGGGCCTGGCGGGGGGCCTGGTGGGGATGGGGGGCATGTTGGGCCTGGCGGGGGCATGGCGGGGGGCATGGCGGGGATGGGGGGCATGTTGGCCATGGCGGGGGGCATGGCGGGGATGGGGGGCATGTTGGGCCTGGCGGGGGGCATGGCGGGGGGCATGGCGGGGGGCCTGGCGGGGATGGGGGGCATGTTGGGCCTGGCGGGGGGCATGGCGGGGGGCATGGCGGGGATGGGGGGCATGTTGGCCATGGCGGGGGGCATGGCGGGGATGGGGGGCATGTTGGGCCTGGCGGGGGGCATGGCGGGGGGCCTGGCGGGGATGGGGGGCATGTTGGGCATGGCGGGGGGCATGGCGGGGGGCCTGGCGGGGATGGGGGGCATGTTGGGCATGGCGGGGGGCATGGCGGGGGGCCTGGCGGGGATGGGGGGCGTTGGGCCACTGGCAAGGAAAATGCTGACAAACTTGAACGTGGTATTTCTCCCTCCCTGTACGTGTCACATAGGTCCGCGCCCATGAGAAGATCGGGATTTGGCGTGCCATCGCCAAGGAAGTCCGGACCCTGGGGGTCCACCATCGACGGGGCACCCACTGCCGCAAGAGGTGGGAGGACATCCGCCGCGGGACCAAGAAGACCGCCGAGTCTCTGCTGGGGATGGCCTCCCAACGTAGGCGGGGTGCCTGCCGTCAACTGAGCCCCCTGATGTTCCGGATCCTGGCGGTGGCCTACCCTGATTTGGATGGGCGCGTGAGGGCAGCACAGCAGACACAAGGGGGTGAGTACAAGCATTATCTACTCTGTTGTCGCGCAGTGGAGGTGTCTGGGTGGGGGAGGAGGGCTGGGGGTCCCCCTAGGCCAGGGCGATATCTGTAGGCTGGGCACCCCCGTAAGCCCCTGTGTCCCCAGCCACCACCCTCAGTAGTTTGTCAGTACAGCCATCCCTGGGCCGTGTCATCCATGGGTGCAGTTGTCAACTCTAGGCGTGTAGGGCATGTTCCACGGAATGCGTAGCGGACCCCAAGTGCGCAACTTAGTGCAGGGGGCATCTGTGTCTGTCATGTCCGCTAACTGTACCGGAGATCCATGTACTCAATATCCCTTTATTTCTCTCTCCCCCCCCCTTTTTGTTTGTCTTTCTGTGCTTGTGTGCATCAGCATCATCAGGCGGAGGAGAAGTGGCATCGGGGCAGGAGGGAGCTGCATCTCACATGGCCCAGGAGGGCCATGCCACAGAGTCAGACTGGACCAGTGAGACGGAGGGCGAGGGGAGCTCCACGACGGGGACGACTGGACCCTGCAGCGACACGGACACGTCCTCGGAAGGGGGCTCCCTTGCGGGGGTGGCACCATCCGTGCCCCCCGCCATTACAGGTACAGCCGCCACCCAGCGCACCATCTCCGCCCTCCCAGCAGCCCCTCAGCGTTCGCCCCGTGCCCGCTCTGCCAGGAAGCCGGGCATCTCCTTCGCCCCAGGCACCTCAGGCCCTGCCCCTGTTACCCCCGCTGCCCTCAGTGAGGAGGTCATTGACCTCCTCCGAACGCTCATTGTTGGGCAGACTACCCTTTTGAATGCCATCCAGGGGGTGGAGAGGGAGGTTCATCGCAGCAATGCGTACCTGGAGGGCATTCATTCGGGTCAGGCTGCCCATCAGCGATCGTTCCAGGCTCTGGCCTCAGCACTGACGGCAGCCATTGTCCCTGTCTCCTGCCTGCCTCTACTAACTCCCTCCTCCCAGTCTCCTGTTCCTCTGCCTGTCCCACCCACACCATCAGACCAGCCTGCACACACCTCAACACCCAAGAGAAGCTCATCCAAACATAAGCACCACAGATCACGCAGACATTCACACACGCAACATTCCGATGCAGACATGCCAACAGTCACTACCACCTCTGTGACCCCCACCTCCTCGTCTCCCTCCTCCCTCCCTGTGACGTCTACACTCACACCTCCATTCACCTCACCATCAGCCAGTGTTTCCATCACCAGCACACCCTCCACTCCAGTCCGCACACGTGCAGTCACCACCCCCACTGCCATTTACACGTCCCCTGTGTCCTCTCCCACTGTGTCTGTCACCCCCTCTTCCACACCACACAAACGCAGCCACCCACCCACCCAACAGCCATCCACCTCACGACAGCCTATCCCTCCTGCACCTGCACCCAAAGACAGCAAACGTGACTCACCTACAACCACATCCTCTCCCTCCACTCCCATTCCCACTTTACCTACCACTCTCCATTGTCCCAAGAAGCTCTTCCTCGCCACTACTAACTTCTTTCCTGACCCTGAGCCCCCCCCTCCTTCTCGTCGGGGTAAGAAGAGCACCTCAGCCACCACCAGCCCTGCAGCCCCCTTGACAAGGGTGCAGGGGTATTGGAGCCCGCCAGCCCGCATGTCTGGATCTTCGCCCAGCAGCAAGGGGACAGCCAGCCCACCCCCTGGGAAGAGGAGCAGAAGGCGGAAGGGGCGCCGCAGGAGCCCGCCTTCTACATCCCCCCCGGACACCACCCAGAGACAGTCACCAGCCACAGCTCCAAAGGGAGGAAAGGGCCACAGGCCCACGACTAAGGAGGGCAAGGGCAGCAAGTCGGAGAGGTCAGGCAGCAGGCCTGCTGCCCAGGAGGAGCCCACAACCCCCATAGCCGCTGCCCCAGGAGGAACCGGAACAGCTGCCCCGGGAGAGCCCACCACCCCCATAGCCGCTGCCCAGGGAGGACCCAGCCCAGCTGGCCAGGAGGGCCCCACCACCCACAGCCCAGGTGGGCATTGAAGGAGCACCATCCCCGCTGCCCAGGAGGGCACCACCAGGCAATTAGCAGTTGGCCATAGACCGGCCGCCGTCTCAAGAACCGCTGAACTGGGCCCCGCCGTCTCAAGAACCGCTCTGCTGGGCCCCGCCGTCTCCAGAACCGCTCCGCTGGGCCCCGCCGTCTCAAGAACCGCTGAACTGGGCCCCGCCGTCTCAAGAACCGCTCCGCTGGGCCCCGCCGTCTCAAGAACCGCTGAACTGGGCCCCGCCGTCTCAAGAACCGCTGAACTGGGCCCCGCCGTCTCAAGAACCGCTCCGCTGGGCCCCGCCGTCTCAAGAACCGCTGAACTGGGCCCCCCCGTCTCAAGAACCGCTGAACTGGGCCCCGCCGTCTCAAGAACCGCTGAACTGGGCCCCGCCGTCTCAAGAACCGCTCCGCTGGGCCCCGCCGTCTCAAGAACCGCTGAACTGGGCCCCGCCGTCTCAAGAACCGCTGAACTGGGCCCCGCCGTCTCAAGAACCGCTGAACTGGGCCCCGCCGTCTCAAGAACCGCTCCGCTGGGCCCCGCCGTCTCAAGAACCGCTGAACTGGGCCCCGCCGTCTCAAGAACCGCTGAACTGGGCCCCGCCGTCTCAAGAACCGCTGAACTGGTCCCCGCCGTCTCAAGAACCGCTCCGCTGGGCCCCGCCGTCTCAAGAACCGCTGAACTGGGCCCCGCCATCTCAAGAACCGCTGAACAGGGCCCCGCCGTCTCAAGAACCGCTCCGCTGGGCCCCGCCGTCTCCAGAACCTCTCCGCTGGGCCCCGCCGTCTCAAGAACCGCTGAACTGGGCCCCGCCGTCTCAAGAACCGCTCCGCTGGGCCCCGCCGTCTCAAGAACCGCTGAACTGGGCCCCGCCGTCTCAAGAACCGCTCCGCTGGGCCCCGCCGTCTCAAGAACCGCTGAACTGGGCCCCGCCGTCTCAAGAACCGCTGAACTGGGCCCTTCAAGGCAAGGAGCGCTGAACTGGGCCCTTCAAGGCAAGAACCGCTGGCCCTTTGGCAGACGTGGCAGGGCAGGATCTATCTCGGGCAGGGCTGCAGGATGTCCTCTGGCCAACTTGCCTCCTCCAGTGGCAGTGGGGTCTGTTATGGACTGTATGGACTGTGGCTTTGCTCTCCCCAGGATGGCCCAGTGGGCAGGCCACCCACTGTATGGACTGTTTGGACTGTGGCTTTGCTCTCCCCAGGATGGCCCAGTGGGCAGGCCACCCACTGTATGGACTGTTTGGACTGTGGCTTTGCTCTCCCCAGGATGGCCCAGTGGGCAGGCCACCCACTGTATGGACTGTTTGGACTGTGGCTTTGCTCTCCCCAGGATGGCCCAGTGGGCAGGCCACCCACTGTATGGACTGTATGGACTGTGGCTTTGCTCTCCCCAGGATGGCCCAGTGGGCAGGCCACCCACTGTATGGACTGTTTGGACTGTGGCTTTGCTCTCCCCAGGATGGCCCAGTGGGCAGGCCACCCACTGTATGGACTGTATGGACTGTGGCTTTGCTCTCCCCAGGATGGCCCAGTGGGCAGGCCACCCACTGTATGGACTGTTTGGACTGTGGCTTTGCTCTCCCCAGGATGGCCCAGTGGGCAGGCCACCCACTGTATGGACTGTTTGGACTGTGGCTTTGCTCTCCCCAGGATGGCCCAGTGGGCAGGCCACCCACTGTATGGACTGTTTGGACTGTGGCTTTGCTCTCCCCAGGATGGGCCAGTGGTCATGGAGTCCCCTCGTGGATCTGGCGTCGTGTACTCAAGTGGCTGAGGTGCCCCCCCTTCCCTTCCCCCTGAGGTGCCTGTCCTATTTTCTTTCTGATGCCCCTGCAGTGTTCTCTCCGTGGAGTTCTTGTCGTGGGACTGGGCCTTGCCCCTTTGCACAGGACCCCTGTGATCCACGGACAGTGGTTGGACTACATTTAGTAGCTGTATATATTTTGTACATAGTTTATTTATTTATTGGGATTACTGGTGTACATATTTCAATATATCTGCCCGTTTATGATCTCTTCTTTTGGTCTTTGCATTATTTCGGAGGGGGGTGGTTTGTGGGTTGTGACAGTGATCTGTGGGAATGCATTGATGTGTGTGTTGTAGTGGGTGTGGGTGGGTGAGTGTGTGCCGGTAATCTTTTCCCTCCCCTGTGTCGTAGGTGCAGTACTCACCGATGTCTTCCGCGCCGCCGGGCGTGCTCCTGGTATATGAGCAGGTATAGGAGTGCGGGGATGACCTGCAACTCTGGTTCCATACTGCCGGAATCTCGCGTGGAGTGCGTAGAGGTGAGCGTTTTCCCGTTCGTAGTCTGTTTCCGCCGTGTTCTTATCGGCGGTGCTCCCGCCCCGGAAAAGGTGGCGGATTGGTGGGTCGTAATAGGGTGGGCGGTACATTGTCTGCCGCCTGGCTGTTGGCGGGAACCGCCGCGCTGTTTGTTTGTACCGCCGTGGCGGGCGGAGTGTTAATACGGCGGGCTGTGTTGGCGGTTCCCGCCAGGGTCAGAATTGCATATTTTAGACCGCCGGCCTGTTGGCGGCTTGGCCGCCGCTTTATCACCGACCGCCAGGGTCAGAATGAGGGCCATACTCTTGCAACATCCATCATTTCTATTGTGGTTGCGATTGGTAACCATGGTCTGTTAAGAATCAGAAAGTGAAAGAAAAAGAAAAATAGATTTAACTATGCAGCCAAACAAAAATCAAAAACCGTCATTAGTCTTCTTTGTGATTATTTACAGCAGCTTTCAAACTTTCTCCCGGATTTGTCAAAAATCGGTTCAGCAGCTTTGTCAAAATCAGTTTCAAATGTATTTTGTTGGATCATAATCTGTTGATCACTAACTATTACTTCCAGTGTATGTCTCTCTTGTTCAATTGACAATGTGATTTCAAAATTCACTTCAAAAGCAATTTCACATTCCAAAATGATTCTCACCGTCAAAACAAAAGGACATAAAATTGTGTTCCAATTCATGAGCTGCAAGGCATGCCCATTCAGGACCTGAGCATCTTTGACTTGCAACTCTTTTTTTATTTGATCTTTGATTTGCACTTGTTGCTCCTAGTGCGCAAAGTAGGCCATTTATCTCCTTTCACAGTTTTTCTAGACAGTGATGGAAAAACTGGACTTACGATTCTTCTTGATTCAGCAGGAATTTGACTTGATTCATGTGCATCATGATCCACTGCAGGAGCAGTCAAATCTACATGACTCTGATTCAACTCAACTCCACTTTCAGCTTCTTCAGGAAACTTAGAGGGTCATTCTGACCCTGGCGGCCGGTGGCCGCCAGGGCCACCGACCACGGGAGCACCGCCAACAGGCTGGCGGTGCTCCAATGAGCATTCTGACCGCGGCGGTTCAGCCGCGGTCAGAAGCGGAAAGTCAGCGGTCTCCCGCTGACTTTCCGCTGCTCTTTGGAATCCTCCATGGCTGCGGAGCGCGCTCCGCAGCCATGAGGATTCTGACCCCCCCTACCGCCATCCAGTTCATGGCGGGAAAGCCGCCATGAACAGGATGGCGGTAGGGGGGGTCGCGGGGCCCCTGGGGGACCCTGCTGTGCCCATGCCAATGGCATGGGCACGGCAGGGGCCCCCGTAAGAGGGCCCCGAAAAGTATTTCAGTGTCTGCCTTGCAGACACTGAAATACGCGACGGGTGCCACTGCACCCGTCGCACCTTCCCACTCCGCCGGCTCGATTACGAGCCGGCATCCTCGTGGGAAGGTCGTTTTCCCCTGGGCTGGCGGGCGGTTTTACTGGAACCGCCCGCCAGCCCAGGGGAAAACTCGTAATACCCGCCGCGGTCTTTTGACCGCGGCGCGGTAATTTGGAGGGCGGGATCCTGGCGGGCGGCCTCCGCCGCCCGCCAGGGTCATAATGAGGCCCTTAATCTGTTACAACTGATTTTCTCAATTGTCTGCTTCTAGAAGAGTCCTCCTCAGACGTGACTCTCCTGCTACATCAGCTTCTGATTCTGCTGATATAGGAGTATTAGGATTGTCCTCTATTTCATCTCTCAGAGGTATACCTCTGGGATCTTCACCAGTTTGCACTGTCTTTACCTTTGCAGTCTCTTGCTCTGTCTTTGCCACTTGCTCTTCTTGAGACTGTATAACTTCTGCTGGTAGTTTAAGCAACACTAGATCTTCTTCCAGAGGATAGGACACTTTGAGAGTATGACTCACATGGACTCAGTTTGGAACTCCATCACACTTCACAGCAGTCACTGTTACCAGAATAATCTGGTATGGACCCTTCTACTTAGGCTCCAAGCAGTTTACACACATGTTTCTTGATCACCATCCAATCACAAGCCTGAAGACAGTGACTGGTCTTGGGGTGGTGGCATTGCTGTTGCTTCCACCTGGTGAGACAACTAGCAACCCACATCAGCTAGATCCTTGCAGTAATCCAGCACCAATTTATCTGTTATATTTACAAGACCATTTGCTAGAACAGATGGCAATCTCATTGCTCTGCCCATTAGGATTTCATGTGGGGAGAGTCCAGTCTTTCTGCCAGATGTATTTCGTATGCTCATTAAGACCAAAGGTAAAGCATCTGGACATTTCAAATTTGTGGATGCACACCTTTTTGTTCAATAACTACAATACAGCTTCTGCTCAATGTTTAAGGCTGAACATAGTAATGTAATCACCTTGTTATTGACATGACGTCTGATTCTAAAGAGGCTGGCTAACCATAAGGTGGGATCAACTGTCTAAGTGCTATGGTGAGGCTATCATTTCTACATGTTGGGTAGGCTTTAATCCAGTGACTAAATATACAGACAATTACCTACACATATCTCAAACCACCATACACAGCCATCTAAATTAAGTCCATTTGCATTCTGTTAAAGTATCCACCTGCTCTTCCAATGTGTCTCAAATTGACAACAGTTCTTTTTCCCACGTTCATTTGTTGACATGTAATGCTTCTGTGACAAATTTCTTCAACAACCTGTCTAATCTTCGGATTGAACCAGGAATGTTTAAATGTTCGAATCATTGCGTATCTGCCAATGTGTGTTTGACCATGAAAGCATCTTGCCATTTGCTTCAGTAGACAGTTTGCCAAAACCACCTGCCCTTCATTTGAAACCCATATTTCATCGCTTTCTCTTTGAATGCGACCAGCTTTTATCCAGCTTTTCTTTTCATGTTCTGGAACCTGAACCTGGAATATCTTTATCTTCTCCCAAGTGTCAATTACTGTCAACATGTAACTTTGACTTCTCTTATCATTATTGATTGTACCAACAATTTTCGATTCTTCAATAAAGGTGATACAGTTCAATGCGCAGAAACAAGGAACCTGATCCACATAGGAATGTCCCATGGAGATAAAATCACTCCATCTCTGATGAACACTGCACTTTACCACAGCAACCTTTTCAGGTAATTGTAAGGCTTGTAACAAATCATAAATTCTGTCACCATGTCTGACTGGCGAGCCAGAAGAGGTCATGAAACCTCTCTGGGACCACAACTGCCCAAAGTCGTGTACAACACTGAATCCATATTGGCTGTCTGTAAAAATTATAATTTTAAGTTGTGCAGAAATAGAGCATGCTCTAGTAGGAGCCACCAATTCAGCCACTTGTGCAGAAAATATTCCTTGAAGCCATAAAGCTTCGAGTATGCTGGAAATCAGATCTCAATGTTCCCGCACTGTCTCTTAGACAGGAACCATCAACAAAAATGATTTGATCATTTTCCTCTAACGAAGCATCCTGAACATCATGTCTGGGTTTGGTGTATATTTCAGTAACCTCTGGGCAGTCATTTTCAACTTCTTTTACATTCTCATTTTCAATATTGTCTACTGGGAGCAAGTCTGCAAGATTAAGCACAGTGCACCTCTTGAGGGACATATTCGGGGAACGTAAAATCAACAATTCAAATTTTGTCAACCTGGCATTTGTCAAATACTGAGTTTTGGTCCTGGTAACCAAGACCTGTACTGAGTGAGGGACCATTTCAGTTAAAGGATGTCCCATCACAATGTTCTCACACTGAGTGAGAATGACACCATGTGCTGCTACCTGCTTAAGGCAACCTTGTAAAGTGGCAGCAACTGGTTCCAATGAAGCTAAAAATATGCTACCAAATGGTTTATTCCACCATGTACCTGTGTCAATACAGAAAGTGCACAACAATTACACTCATGGCGAAACAAAGAAAATGGCTTTGTGTAATCAGGCATTCCTAGAGCTGGTGCTCCGCACAGACTCTGGGGGTGATTCTGATTCTGGCGGGCGGCGGAGGCCGCCCGCCAGAATTCCGCCCCCAAAATACAGCGCCGCGGTCAAAAGACCGCGGCGGGTATTTCAAGTTTTCCCCTGGGCTGGCGGGCGGCCGCCAAAAGGCCGCCCGCCAGCCCAGGGGAAAACGACCTTCCCACGAGGATGCCGGCTCGTAATCGAGCCGGCGGAGTGGGAAGGTGCGATGGGTGCATTTGCACCCGTCGCGTATTTCACTGTCTGCCAAGCAGACAGTGAAATACTTGTAGGGGCCCTCTTACGGGGGCCCCTGCAGTGCCCATGCCAGTGGCATGGGCACTGCAGGGGCCCCCAGGGGCCCCGCGACCCCCCCTACTGCCATCCGGTTCCCGGCGGGCGGACCGCCGGGAACTGGATGGCGGTAGGGGGGGTCGGAATCCCCTCGGCGGCGCAGCTAGCTGCGCCGCCTTGGAGGATTCAACAGGGCAGCGGTACACTGGCGGGAGACCGCCAGTGTTGCCGGGCTGACCGCGGCTTTACCGCCGCGGTCAGAATGCCCTGCGGGGCACCGCCGGCCTGTCGGCGGTGCTCCCGCCGACCCTGGCCCCGGCGGTCTAAGACCGCCGGGGTCAGAATCACCCCCTCTGTCTGCTCAGTAAAAGTTTTCATGCAAGCTTCATCAAATGGAACAGAATCAGTAATATCTTCACGGGTCAATCTCTGTAATGGATTGGAAATAACAGAAACATTTTGAATCCATTGGTGAGAACAACTCACCATTCCCAAAAACATCCTGACATCTCTTGGAGTAAAAGGATGGTTCAGTTGTAAAATAGCTGTAACCCTTTCTCTGGATACCTTCCTTGCACCTTTCTTTATTTGATGTCCCAAGTATTCCATTTCTTTTTGACAATATTGTAATATTTTTCTGGGAACACCTTATATCCATTTCCACCCAGATGATTCAATAAGGCAATAGTATCCTGCTTGCATGCTTCCTGTGTCTTTGAAGTGACCAGTAAATCATCAATGCATTGAACCAACATTGATTGGAAAGGCATGTCCAATGATTGCAAATTCGTTTTCAACACCTAATTAAATGTGGGTGGGGATTCTGACAAGCCTTGTCAGATCCTATACAAACTATACACATTAATACAGAATTGAAAATAGAAGACTATCCTCATGTGGAAGCACTGTGAAAAATGCCTGTGACAAGTCCACTGCTGTGAACCATTCTGCATCACATGGAACTTGAAACAAAATCACTGCTGGATTGGGTACCACTGGACAACATTTGACCCCAATTTCATAAATTTTTTTCAAATTACCAATTTTAACAGGAATTGGCTCCGTAATCGGATTTGTCAAGTGTTGATTTGCACTCCTACAATCTGTACTGTTTTCTGCATTGCTGACAGTAGAACGTGTAGCTCCCAAGTCAACCAAGAATGAGACTTTTTGATCTATAACTGTTTCTTTTACATAGGGGCCACTCTGCTCCACCTCTTATGAAGTTGCTTACACACATTCTTCTTCATCCTAACTCTCACTCAAAATTTGATCACTCAGTTCATCCTCTCTGTATAGAGGGTACTGTTGTATGCATGCTTGACTGTTTTGACTTAACTTTTGATCCATATTCTGCTGAGGAACCACTATCTGCTGATGTGCCATTGAAGCGTGAGGTAGTTGAATTTGCTGCTGTGGCCTCGTTTGCACCTGCTGTTGCATTTGCTGTTGTGGTACCTGAAAAAGTGGCACCTGCTGTTGGGCAACTTGCATTTGCTGAGAAATGTGCTTGTGATTATTCATATTCTAGACATTTATTAGGATTACGAATTGTTGGTCCTCTCAAATTTGGAAATCGATTATGTTAATTTATCTGCACAACACCTTCCTGTACCATCATTGGACACTCCCGTTTCTGATACCCAAAATCCACACAGGTGTGACAAGGTAACATTCCTCTAATTGTCTGCATATCACCTGAATTAACATGAGTATTCAGGTCAACACGTACATGATTCCTGTTTCTATTTCCAAAAGCACCACTTCCTCTGCCTCTCGCCAGTCCCTGACTCTGAACCATTTGCATGTTTCCCTATTGTGGAATTTCCTGCATCACTGATTGTGCTGCAGTAATCTGCACCACCATTGCTTTTCATTCCAATCTTTTCTGCTTGATTTCAATCTCATCACTGCAGTATTTAACAAACTGCAATACTTCATCGACTGGTTTTGCTTGCCAGCAAATCAAATGATTCTTTAGCATGATACTAATTTCAGGTCCCAACCCTTCAACAAATCTGAACAGAAAATCAATCATGTCTTTGGGCTCCATTGTTTCTGTATCTCTGTAGTGATTGAATGCCTGCAACAACCTTTCATAATATGCATGTATTGACTCCTTTGCATCCTGAGCTGTCCTACCAATGCTCTGCCAACAATATTTTGAGGAGAAATTCTCATTTTCAGAAATTCAATCACTTTGTAATAGCTTTTCATTACTTCAGGAGATGGTGCACATATAACTGGATCTTGTGGAGGTTCTCTTGTCAGCCAGTCAGCACTTTTACATTCAATCCAAAAGTCAGCTAGGACTACTATTTCTAAAAGAGTATTTAAATCCTCATACAGGCATTTTACCAGTTTCACAAACCTATCTGTCTGCTGGTACCATTCCACTGGTTTCTGTCTCAATCTCGGGTAATCATTTGTGAATGGCAAAATATCACTCCTGCACCAAGGGACATGAACGTAATTCCCTCCATGAATTTTTCTCATTGATATTATCCTTACTAGACTATCAGTCTGCTGTGTATCAGTAGAGTTTGAATTCACAGACTCTCTTTTCTGCTGTTCTCTTTTCTTTACCCATCTGCCTTACCATTTATCTAATGTTCCCCATGTTTGAATACTTTGGATTAATTCTCTAATGTGAATTTTCATTCCAGGTGATCTCATTTTCTCAATGTCTTCTGAATCAAATTCTAATCTGCAACTCTTTTTCAATGGTTTAGATTTCTCAATATCTACTTCATATTTTTTTCAAAGTTCTGATAATTTGTGATGTGCCAATCCTGCTCTGTTTGTGACAAATGTATACATGCAGTATAACTCATATTCATTTTAAGAGTCAATTCTAGTAAATTCCCTTAATCATTTCATTTAATTCTAATTTTAGACTTGGAAGGTTCAGTATTTATTCCTCATCAGCAACTGTTTTCATTGCTGATGCATCACTCACTTTTTCCAACCAAATTGTTACCTGCTGAGCTGTGCAGACCTGTAAAGAAACATTATTTTTCACATTGGGCACACATTGTGGAGTATTACATGGCAGACCTATTACTTTCTCAGGTGTCATAAAAATTGAATTCAAATTTAAATTTGAGATCTCCAAATTTTGGGAAATCCTAGAATAATTTAAATCTATAAGCGGACCTGTTTTTGTCAAACGTATGATTCATTGGAGTCTTGACTCTCACAGTAGCATTGAGTTTCTCCATTTCTGCAGTTGTGTTAAAAAGGATTCTGTAAATGGCTCTCATTATTATCCTGAGCCTGCAATAGAACAACTGGACCAATTATAAGAGGATCTGTTAATGCTTCTGGGCTTGATGAAACGTTCTGATTTTTTGAGTAAATTACTCCAGAATTCTGACCTGTAAGTACTGAGAAATTTGTTTGTGTTACTGTTACTGGAGTATACCTTGCCATTGTCTGAACTTGACTAACAACTTGCACAGGAGTCATTGAATTAGGTGTAGACTCCACTTGAACCATCATTGGTTTCTGATAAATCTGTGGTGCCACCGGTACTGTAACACTCGGTGCGAAAATTACAATAGGAACTGTAGAATAAACTACAGATTGAGCTACAGTCTGAATCACATGAGTTTAAGTAACTCTGTCCATTTGATCTGGCTACACACCTTACCTATACCTATTCTGTATATCAACACACTGAACAAGGTGTGTCTAAGACTAGGGGTGGGTGGCAAACTCCATTCCACCGGATGAGTTCTTGGAGTTTTCGCTATTCTGCCCTCCACCTGGAGTGTTAAGTTTGGCAAAAAAAACTCTGCCTACCTTCAATGGAATGGGGTTTACTGATGTGCTCATGCTATAAGTCAGAAATGGAAAGCAAATAACAGCCAGGCTTGTATCATCCCACTGTCACCACTCCCAGCGGTTTAAGGGAGTGTTTGGAGATGAGGGTGTATCGACAGAGGGTTTGCCTATCTTTGGGAAGGTGTAGTAAGGACTGCTTCATGTGAAAGATGAGCCTGTCCTGGGGTAAAATAGGGGAGGTCGAAGGGCAGGGTTGGAGCTGCAGAGGTGGGGCAGCAGGCTGGTCTTGGCATGAAGAGTTTGAAAATTGGGTTGGGTCGAGAGAGAAACAAGTAGCGGAAAGAGTGAGCGAGCCCTAGAGTGCAAATGCGCCATTGAATTTGTCTGCAGAGAAAGACACAGTGCCAGCTGAAAAGAACCACCTGAGGACAGGAGCATGCAGAGGGGTAAAGGTAAGTGTGTGGCCCCCACACTCGATGACAGTAAGCTAACTTTGCCACCTTTGTGTACCTGTATATCCTTGCACTCCAACATAAGGCTGGTTGTCCAACCTTGCATGGCAAGAGCACACTGCAGGACATGCGCTCCCTCCACCTGAGGGATGGTCAACCCACCTCCACATTTCCATACCCTGCGTTATCACTGTTCTCATGCTCATGCAGAGATTAGGAGTGCAATTGCTGAGCACTAGTTGAGTATTCACTAACAGATCCCGCCTATGCCTCCCTCAATGTTGCACATTAATGATGGGTCTTCCCCCTTACAGAAAGACTGGCTGCCATGTGTCACCAATAACCTGGTCTCGACCATTAGTCAACACTGAGTTTGGTCGCTTAATACATGTCAAGAATGGGATCCATGTTTTCTTGTCACGTAACATCCTGGCATGTGCAGTCGCTATTAATCTTTCCACAGTATAGAGTTTTCACACCTTACTCCATCAAATAGCTGTGAAGAGACATTCCGGCATCTTCCGCTTTTGTGCAACAGTCAATCGAGGAGCTCGTAACAGCTGGGAGCTAAGGCAGCTGACGGACGTAATTCACAGCCCCCAAAAACTACCAAAGGATCTATGGCTAATACAAAACCTCTTCTGTCTAGAACTTGGGACAGCACAAACTCCCATGCCGTCTGATGTAGTGCGGTTCCACTAAATCATGTAAAATAAGAAAGCCATAATTAGAGAGCTTGTGGGTGTAATTTGTGAAGGTAAGCTACTTCCTGGGAAGAGGGTGGGTAACCTCACTATCTGCACGTGGAACTCTGATGAATTCCACAGAGTTTTTCAATGACTTCGCAGAATTCCACAAAGTGAAACTCTGTGAGCTCTGCCCAGACTTAGTTAAGACACAGGTGGACATAATCATGGCTTTTCAAGATTTTTGCACATGGCTATGCAAGGCTCGGCACCTCCAACCCAACAGATATATCATTATTTTTAAATAATGCAGTAGTTTTGAGGGTGCCTGCAGACGATCACGATAGACACCCCAAGCTCGGAGAAATACCTTGCCTCTAATAAAATTCCAGTCTCAGACAGGCTCCCCATTGAATTTTACTCCATGTACAGCATACGTACAGCACACAACTGGCACCACAACTAGAAAAATCACAGGCTCACTGGAAAAAGGCCTCCTCTACTAGGGAGGCATTAGTCTGCGC
Organism: Pleurodeles waltl; assembly: GCF_031143425.1. NCBI lineage: Eukaryota > Metazoa > Chordata > Amphibia > Caudata > Salamandridae > Pleurodeles > Pleurodeles waltl. The sequence continues at coordinate 238,724,039 of NC_090446.1, read as the reverse complement.
CGAATGTGCATCAAACATTTTGACGCACATTCAGCGCAAATGTTGCCCCGTATTTAAACTTTGGCGCCCAAGTCTGCGGACGACAAAATTCCGCTGTGTGCGTCATTTTTTGGATGCGGCAACCTGCCTTGCGTTAATCATATGCAAGGTAGGCGTTCCCGTCCAAAAAATGACTTAAACGGCCATGCATCGTATTTATGCTTTCAGGCAAAAATGACGCACGGCCGGGAGGCGGAGCCAGAAAATGATGCACAGCCCGAATTGCATCAAAAGTTAACGCCTGGGTCAGGGCAGGTGTTAAAATGGGGCAAACACACCTGTAATTTATCAGAACACACAGAAGCAACAGCAGAGCAGCAACAGGGAGACATGGAGGTGATTCTAACCCAGCGTGCACGCAGACACAGAGCCCAGCAGCAACAACAGCAGCTACAACAACACCAGCAGGGACACCAAAGGCAGCGCAGAAGGCAGGAGAGGATATTCCGCCCCTGAACAACCCTTCATGGCCTCAGGGAACAAAACATCATCCAGAAGTACAGGTTGAACTGGCAGGCCGTTCAGCAGCTGCTGCACAACATTGAACTGCAGTTGGCACCCACTTTGCTGACGCCCCACACCATCCCAACAGAAACCAAGCTGCTTGCTGTACTTCACATGCTGGCAAGTGGCTCTTTTCAAACAACTGTGTGCCCTGGTTGCCGGAATATCACAACCATCATTCTCCGCCTTTTTGCCCAAAGTACTGGATGCCATCATTGGACTTACACCCCTCCACATCTGCTTCCCTAACACACTGCAGAAGGAGCAGGAAACAAAACAGGGGTTCTACCTCATCAGTGGCTTCCCACATGTCCTTGGTGCAATCGACTGCACACATGTACGCCTTGTGCCACCTGCTGCAACTGAACAATTCTACTGCAACAGGAAGCACACACATTCCATCAATGTGCACTCCATTGCAGATGGTACATCCTACAAGCCTAAGAAGGAACACTATAATACAAAAGAGTCAAAGACAACACAAGACAACTACTGCCATGCAAGGTCATATCAATAGGGCCAGCTACATCAACATGATCCCATTCATTTTCTCTTGCAGCTGATCAGGGGTATGGCATCCAGGCATGGATAATGACACCTATTGGCAACCCGAGTACTGCTGCAGCGCGTGTCTACAACGACGCACATAGGAGGACACGCAGCATAGTTGAGAGGACCTTCGGCATCCTCAAATCAAGGTTCTGGTGCCTCGACATCACTGGTGGTAGCCTCCTATATTCCCCTGTGATGATCTGTAAGATCATCCTAACATTTGCTATTCTGCACAACATTTGCATCAAAAGGAACATTCCCCTCCTGGAACCAGAGCCACACATGCCTGAAGAGGAGGAAGAGGAGGATGCTGGCCTGCAACATGAGGGGGAACTACAGAACATGGCTGCTGGTATACGCAGGCGGCAACATATCATCAACAAATTCTTTTAAATATAATCACCTTCACCACTTGAGTTAACTAATTTTAATAAACACCTATAATAATCACCATATCATGGTCTGGATAATCATTTTTGCACACCTTCATCTCTACTTATCAGAATAAGAGTGTTGCCTCATGGAGCATTGCTGAGATACTGATTAGGACACTGAAAATCCCAGAGCAATTGTGATGCCTAACATACTATGGTCACATACACACACACTTTAAATGACATAGATCATGTACATTTCTCCTTTGAAGGCCAATAGCAGAGGACCACACCTATTTCACACATACATGTTGAAATCACGGTCCAACGCTGCATATGGCACACAACTAAGACACCATCACTCAATAAGCGGAAAACAAGCCTCATACATGAGGCAATCGATGTGGTGTTGCATCAGTAACAGGAATGTCTGACCAGACCCTTGACAGCAGTAAGTCCAAGTGCATCCAATAATTGCAAGGACTATCTGTGACCAGAGTTCCATAGAAGCAGAACATAGACAGCACAAGTGCCACTCATATGAGCAGCATTGCACACATGACATTCCATGTACGTGTCAGCCCATTTCCCAACTCCTGACACACCCATGCACCTGGTCACAACCCACCTGTCTGAAGAGGTCCCTGGAATACTAAGATGTGTACCCTGATATTACCTCCTCTACACACACAGACTAACAATAGCAATCCAGTGTGCTACACCCTTTCCTATGGTATGCCATTGTCATAGAACATCTGACTGCATGGACATCAGGTTAATTTATACACTGTCTTCTAGTTTCTAAGCCCTGTTAGCACCTGTAGATTGCTTCCCATGTGAAAAAGTATGTTGGCCCTTAGAATGCAAATCTCACCTACAGGACTGGTGAGAAACTGATGCAGCCCACACCAGTGATCACCTCCATGCACACCACCCATTTCAACAAGCACTGCCCCTGCTGCTGCCTGGAACAGCATGGGAGTTGCCATTTTGTCAAATACACTGTTAGGCATTGCTACTAATTAAGCCGTGTAACACAGCCCTTGGGTTCATTTGTCACCTTCAAAAACACAGGACATACACAGTTTGACATGTCAACTCTCTAGTTCGTCCTCCAAACAGTCTTAGTCAGGCCACTGATTATGTAACTTGTCAAATTGCTGGATCCTGAATCACCCTGCATTCTGTCAGCCTGACTGGCATGTGTCTGTGCGTCACACTAAAGTATCACTGTGTCTACATATGTACCACACTTGCTTTAGCAAACCTCTCATTCATCAGGGGGTATTGGGCATGGGCTTCTTCAAAGCATCCCCAAATACATTGTATAGCATCATCTGCCTTTTAACTGTACCATTTGAGTAAAATCCTCTGGGAAAAGCAAAATTCATGGCCCATCCCTTGTCTGAGTCTCATTTATGCATGAATGACAAAGTGTGACAGTACCCCGGAGCCGTATGCAGGGATTGGGTACAGCCTTCAGCAGAACCAGCAACCTCTGATAATGTCCATGAAAAATCCACACATGTCAGGACCATGACAGTTCACACACAGAATCACAGTGCTCACAACATATTGATGGGCCATGTGTGGTTAATAGCTGCGAGAATAATCAGCACAGAGGTTATGATGTTCCCAGATGCAGTGGGAATTGCAGAGGCTATCCTGTGTACAAATGTTGTAATGACACCTGCCAGAACATGACACCTGAGACATTACCTCACTCAGCACACCAAGGTTGCCCTGTTGACTGCCTCATTACACGTCTTTAGTGACAGGGTGGGACCATCCCCATGTAGGTTCACATGTCCTCATCCACTTTACTCACATTGATCAACCAAGGATACTCAGTAGATACAGGAATAGCTGCCACTGACTCATGATGAGTCCTGGACCGAACTGTGACAAATTACACCCCAAGCTATATACAAGATCATCATTGGACCACACACATGAACAAGACACCTATATGCAATTGATCACTGGAAATATGTGGACACTTGGGCCCTCATTCTGACCTTGGCGGGCGGCGGAGGCCGCCCGCCAAAGTCCCGCCGTCAGGTTACCGTTCCGCGGTCGAAAGACCGCGGCGGTAATTCTGACTTTCCCGCTGGGCTGGCGGGCGGTCGCCTTCAGACCGCCAGCCGGCCCAGCGGGAAAGAGGCTTCCACGATGAAGCCGGCTCGGAATCGAGCCGGCGGAGTGGAAGCTGTGCGACGGGTGCAGTTGCACCCGTCGCGTATTTCACTGTCTGCGCAGCAGACAGTGAAATACATGTAGGGGCCCTCTTACGGGGGCCCCTGCAATGCCCATGCCAGTAGCATGGGCACTGCAGGGGCCCCCAGGGGCCCCGCGACCCCCCCCTACCGCCATCCGGATCTCGGCGGTCCGACCGCCGGGATCTGGATGGCGGTAGGGGGGGTCGGAATCCCCGCGGCGGTGCAGCAAGCTGCGCCGCCGCAGAGGATTCAATGGGGCGGCGGTACACTGGCGGGAGCCCGCCAGTGGTGCCGGTCCGACCGCGGCTTTACCGCCGCGGTCGGAATCCCCATTGGAGCACCGCCGGCCTGTCGGCGGTGCTCCCGCGGTCCTCCGCCCTGGCGGTCAAAGACCGCCAGGGTCAGAATGACCACCTTGCTGTCTTGTATGCTGGTCCACCACAACCACTTGATAGTTGTGGCTCACTTCTATGGCCTCAACTGTGGTGTCATCATACATTTGAGATTCACCCTTGTCTGTCTGTGCAAACAACATTGTACCCACTTCCTCAATGCATGTGCATGACTAACTGTGGGATTCACCAACTAGTGCCTAGGAAGCTGTTACCAAAACTCTAGGACATAGGATGTTGAAAATGAGGACCATTGACATGAACAGGCGTATGCCATCTATCTGGTGCATGCTTTGTCACATGTGGTGTCTACGTTACCCTAAATCTTGGAAGTCCACATTACGGATGTTGCTACATGTATGACTAACACATGCCCTCTCTCAGTTCCACAATGACTTGCATCTAAGGATTGGACACATGGACGTCACATTCATACAAGCATATGTGCAATAATGCTTCATGTGATACACACACACTTGGTCAACAAATACATTAGTTGCCAAAGCACACACTTTGAGCCAAAGGCATTTAGGTATTGTACATATGTGTGTCACATTGCTATCCTCTCCTTATGCCAAACATGCCCAATTTGTGCAACACATATATGTAGGCCACACTTATGACCATCTATTGCGTCTGCCAACCATAAAAATACTGTGAAGGGAGTAGCGGATCATGGTCCGCTGCAGTATGATGTCACACATGTGAACATACAACATCAACACCATAGTGTGTTCAATCAGCCTATCTCTGATGTGTCCCAAATGTAACATAACAAAAAAACAGAAAAATTGCCCAAAACCAGTTAATGCACTGAAATTTTGAAGTTCCTAGCGTTAAGCGTAATTTTTTGCACACCAATATTGTATTTGCGTAATTTTTTTTGACGCACAGGAGTGAACATTAGGCCACATCTAGATATTTGTACAGGCCATGTACTATTATTTGGATGCGGGCTCCTTTTCACTCCTGTGCGTCAAAAAAAATGACGCAAATACAGTATTGGTGGACAAAAAATGACGCATAACGCGAAAAAGGGCGGACATTTCACACAGGAAGTGATGTAATAGGATATCCTGTTTACAGATCATGTACAGTGAGTGTACTTTCACTTTTCTAGACTGTGTGGCTGTGTAGAGAGTGGTGTCCTGAGATTTTGTTTTTTTTTGTCCTGTGTGCTATCTGTATTGTCCATTTAAGAAATAAATATTGTTGGTGTATACTGTACTACTGTGTTTTGTGTCCATTTACCTAGTGTTTTTGTTGTTTGTGGGAGTCGGTTGTGGGTAGTGTTAGTTTGGGGATAGGTGGGCTCTTTTAGTGGTTAAGTTTACTTTTCATCTGTATTTGTACCCCTACTTTCCCCCTTTTCCCCTTTCTATTTCTTTTACCCCTATTCCCTTTCACATTTCCACTATGTCTGGTAGGCCACGTCTTGGCAGGATGGGTGAAGAGGAGTTGGGGGGGTTCATATGGCTTGTGTGCCATTTCTTGCCACTCATGATCGAGGCAGGGTGATACAGGGGTATCCAACAGAGGCGCGCAGAATCCGGTGGGGAAATGTGCTGCATCACCTGCAGCGTGTGTATGCCAGCCAGAGGAGTGACCACCAGCTGAAGCACCGGTGGGCTGACCTCACCACCAGGGAGCAGGATCTCTTGGACCACATGGGAATCGTGATTGGTGGCACTGTTGGTAAGTACTAATCATGTAAATGTGCACGATTAAGTGCTCTGTAGTGACATCAGAGGATTTGTACTATGTCTGCCAGCTAACTTGCTGACTGTTTGTAATGCTGGGGAAACATACAGGGATAATTGATGCACTATGGTAAGGATCACAATTGCTAGCTGTCAGGTAGCACATGCTCAGCAAACTTACAGGATACTTTTCCATGAAGTAAATTAGTGCGGCCTTTGTGTCAGACAACCAAACAAAATAGGAGCCAATCATGTCTATATAGGGTACTATTGACAGAGAAGTAAAGATGCACCAACATATTGGCTAACTTTGTTGACGCAATAGCTAGACTGACTTTAGAATCACTACATGATGCAGAAAATGAGTGCTGCCTTCACGTCAATTGATAATAGCAAAGTGGCTCTGACATATGTCCTATGTGAGTCTGGTGAGTGTGGAAGGAAAGCGTTCACGGAAGTACTATGAATGTGTGGGATTATTGTGTTCCTTGATCTTTTTGGATACATGTCAGATCTGGATTTGAAAACATTGTGAAAAGGTGTAAGGTGCCCTCAGCTAACATCTTAGAATGTTTGTTGGAGTTAGTTGTGCCACATTCCAAATACGGATGGCAGTCCAAAGGTATGCACATGGCTTCACATCTCCATGGTTGGTGCAAATCACCATAGCTGGGCCACATCAATCGAATCAAATGTAACAACAGGAAGGCTTACAAAAGTCCCTGCCCCTCCCTCTGTACATTGTACCTATGTGTAATAAATGTGTCATGGCCACAAGGCATGTTTGACTGGTAATGCAGTCCTCAAGTAACCAGGCATTGGATGTCTCTCTTGGATGCACATGATGAGATGATTACACTCCATATTTATTTCTGGTCACCAATTATGGGGAATGTTTGCAACCACATGATAGTTAGGGCCAATGTATGTGTGTAGATACGTGTGTAACTGTCACAGGAGACCCATGCTATGTACAAGTTGTCAGTGATATATCAGATGCAGTATCATCATGTCTGAATGGCTGCCATTTCCTTATTCAGCCTACACATTGTATATGTTTATGAAATTGTTGCTCTGTGCACAGATTTTGAGCACATTTCTTCCTTCCATGCCTTACAGGTGGACCAGCACCCTACACTGTGGGAGAGGTGGCGACATTTGAGGACTCCGACCACTCCAGAGGGTGTTGATATGTCTGTTATGTGTTGTGTTTGCTGTTTATGGACTCGTGTGTGTTGAACGCATAGCAAGGTGTGATGCGTTGGGCAATCATTTCTCTTGTTCCATGAGTGGAATTTCAGTTTCTCATATGTTTTGTCTGGCCAATGCGTATCCAATGGTATTATGTAGGGACTGTAGGTCATTCCTGTAGGCCCCACTGTGAGTACTGGGGTTAGTCATGTGGATGACACTTGTATCAACACAAGTCGCATTGGAAGTCAGCTCCGATTTAGTCAGCCTGTCAGACCCACATTCTCCAAGATTGGTACAGCAAATTGCTTTCCAATAGACTTCTGCTTCCCTATTTACCAACGTAATTATGAAACTGTAGGTAGAACCTCCTAGCAGCATGTACTTCCACATGTAGTGCTACAAGTATGTGGAACTTGAGTGCAATGGCCTAGGTGTGCATGCAAATCATGATCATGGGTGTTCTTGCAACTCTGTGTCTGATGTAAGCCAGGCCTTACTGGAAGTATATGTTGTGTACCAAGTTCTGCATTTCCTGACATGTGTGGCCCCATGATTGCTCTAGGGTTTGCTGACTCCTAATTGTTGATAGACCTTACCTGTGGTGTGTGTGTAGAGCCAAACATGTGTGGAGTTTTCCATACACTCCTCGGTGTACATGTTGTTGGAAATTGATAGTTGTTTATCCACCCCCCATGTTCAAACACAGGCATGGGTTTGTGAATGGGGTACCTAGTACTGATGCTACCAGTATGTTACACATACATGTGAATAAGTGACTGTTTGGTTGGAACCTAGTATACACACTCAGGTATGGCACTTGGTACTATACTGGCAAGTCCAGTTACAACTTGCAGACCATGGGCCTGATTCTAACTTTGGAGGACGGTGTTAAACCGTCCCAAAAGTGGCGGATATACCACCTACCGTATTACGAGTCCATTATATCCTATGGAACTCGTAATACGGTAGGTGGTATATCCGCCACTTTTGGGACGGTTTAACACCGTCCTCCAAAGTTAGAATCAGGCCCCATGTGGCTTTAGTTGTGCATTCCGTACACTGGCATTTGTAGCCCAGGTCTTGGAGGAGGATATGCAGCATGATTCTTAGATGATAACTGGCAGAACTCAGATGGCAAGTCAAAGCCAGTTGTTACCCATCTTGTAGGTTATGGATGTGCTATATTTGATGTGACCTTTGAGGCTGGCCTGCCATGTACTTCCTCAGAGACATTCAATGATCTGTATTGTGATATGGGCTGTTACAAGTACTGTAGATGTATTGTCTGATTAACTTCTTGTGCCATTTCACACAATGCAGTTACTAATGTAGAATATTTGCATTTGTCTTCACAGCTGCAAACATGACTCCAGACCAGGTCCGTGAATTCCAGTGCCGGGCCATGAGATACCAGCACATCCTGCTGGTGGAGTCGGGGTTCAGGAGGATGGCCTGGCGATATCACCATGAACGGGCCTCTGGGGCATGGAGAGCCTTCCCACAGGGTGGGCCTACTTTGCCCACCACAGCCATCACCAGCACAACCACCACTTCAAGCCAGGTGGCCCCACCCACAGCTGTGACTGTTGTGCCTACATCTGCTGGACTTCCAGGCCCCAGCATTGCTACAGGTGCAGGACAGCCCACTGGGCCTGGCTCCACACGCACACAGACCTCCTCCACCGGTACCCAGACTGTCACAGCTCCATCTGTTGACCCTGCAGCCTTCCGCAACATGGAACGGAAGATGGACCGTGTGCTGCGCAAGTTAAGCCACCTGAGCCGGGATGTGCGCCACATTAACCAGCGTGTTAAGTCAATCAAGAGGACCCTTCGCAGGGCCAACCTCTAGACTGTATTTGAAATGGAAATGATTCCCTCCCCTCCCTCCTCTTTCCTTGTACATATAGTTAGTGGGCTTAGGGGGCTAAGTGTTAGGTTAGTATAGGCTGTTAGTTTAGTTAGTGTTAGTGGGTGGGGGGTGGGAGGTCCTGATTCTTTTTATTTTTACTTATTAAGTGTGTGGGTGGGTGGGTGGGGGAATATGTTGGGGTTCTTGTGTGTTTAAAAAAAAATACAAAAAAATATATATTTGTTTAGGATAGTATAGTATGTGTTTAGGTTAGTATGTTTTGTCCTCCATGTGTCCCGTCTAATAAGGGGGGTAGATGTTTAGAACGTTTGGTTACATGTGATAAGTAAGTGTAGCTTAGGTTATTTGGGGACAGTTGTGGGTAATGAGTTGTCAGGGTAGATTAGGGTAGGTAAGATTTTTCCCTCAGTTTCCTCTTCTGTAATTAGCATTTAATAAATATTTGGTTAACCTTTAACAGTATGTGTTAAATGGTACTTGATCCTGGGTTTGGATTCAGTGTACCTGCATTTTGTACTATTACATTTGTGTCCTATGCTACAAACAAATCCCAACTGAGCTGTACGATTGGCAGCTAGCCCAGAGCTACCTTGCAAAGTGCCCACCCTTCGTTGCAACCACCAATCACAGTTAATATGGATGACAATGGGCCTGATTCTAACTTAGGAGGACGGTGTTAAACCGTCCCAAAAGTGGCGGATATACCACCTACCGTATTACGAGTTCCATAGGATATAATGGACTCGTAATACGGTAGGTGGTATATCCGCCACTTTTGGGACGGTTTAACACCGTCCTCCAAAGTTAGAATCAGGCCCAATGTGTTTCTGTTGATAAGTGTGTTTTCAAAGTCACAAACAGTGCTTCCAGACTTGGTATTGGGGAAACAGTTTTAGGTCTGACTGCAGTGTGATGATCAAGGACACCCTTATAAGATGAGTTCTCATTGGCACTCTTGTATTCTTGTCTTCATGACTCTCATACGTCGATTGTGACAAAGTTCAGCTTGATTACCTATTTGTATGTAAACTCAGACACCTTCACTTATGCAGTTTTTGTAGTGTTTGCTTAGATTAGTGTGCACTGTTATATGTGTTATTATTGCATGTTGACAACATTTTGCGGCCACTATTTGATGACTTAGATATCCCTTGAGGAAGCATTATTCTGTCCAACACAGCATGATGGTGTTCTGTTTCTCACTTCATCAGATCTTACCCTCAGGAAGGGCAGATTATGATGCAATCATGGGCACTGTGCTGATTTATCTGACTACATAATATCAGGACAGTTGTATTGACAAGCTACGTAATTTGACAGTAGGCACATTTCAGTTATCTACTGCACAGTTGATATGCCACATTACCCAGAGACAGATTTGTTGTATAAGTGCTATTTATTGAAAGGTGCTGTAGTGCTATCTGTACATTGTCCATGATTGTGAGTCCATTATAGTGACATCTTACATTGTGATCCTACACAAGGGTTTACCGAAATGCTTTTGACATGCTGGGGTTGATGTTTCAGACAGTGCAGAGGGACAGAATTCGCCAATGAGTAGGAGAGAGACAATCACTGGGCTGGGTGACAAGATATACAGGTGGTCATTCTGACCCTGGCGGTCTTTGACCGCCAGGGCGGAGGACCGCGGGAGCACCGCCGACAGGCCGGCGGTGCTCCAATGGGGATTCCGACCGCGGCGGTAAAGCCGCGGTCGGACCGCCACCACTGGCGGGGTCCCGCCAGTGTACCGCGGCCCCATAGAATCCTCCGCGGCGGCGCAGCTTGCTGCACCGCCGCGGGGATTCCGACCCCCCCTACCGCCATCCAGATCCCGGCGGTCGGACCGCCGAGATCCGGATGGCGGTAGGGGGGGTCGCGGGGCCCCTGGGGGCCCCTGCAGTGCCCATGCCACTGGCATGGGCATTGCAGGGGCCCCCGTAAGAGGGCCCCTAAATGTATTTCACTGTCTGCCTTGCAGACAGTGAAATACGCGACGGGTGCAACTGCACCCGTCGCACAGCTTCCACTCCGCCGGCTCGATTCCGAGCCGGCTTCATCGTGGAAGCCTCTTTCCCGCTGGGCTGGCTGGCGGTCTGAAGGCGACCGCCCGCCAGCCCAGCGGGAAAGTCAGAATTACCGCCGCGGTCTTTCGACCGCGGAACGGTAACCTGACGGCGGGACTTTGGCGGTCGGCCTCCGCCGCCCGCCAAGGTCAGAATGAGGGCCACAGTGTATACAGTGGTTTACAGAACAGTGCTTGAGTACAGTTGTTGCAAGACTGGCAAGTTACAAAGCGCAGGACCTTGGTAATAGTTGGCCATGTGGCAGGGACTAGTGCTTCCGGGTCATTTTCCTTGTGAATGTGATCTGTTCCATGTCTTCTTCTTCTGATGTGTGTGTTGCCTCCTCTGTCGTTGTTGTTGGTTGTGAAGGGGCAACACACACCTCAGTGTTAGAAGATGTAGAGTCAGACATCCCAGTCGCTGCTCCCTGTGAAGGTCTTAAGGGCAGTACTGCAGCAAGGAGTATCTGCTGGTTCTTGAGAATAGCAGCCACATCACAATGGTAGGCAGCCAGGTCGGCCCTGAGGGGTTCAATGTTGCATTTGTGCACACGTTGACAGGATTGCTGTTGTAGGTGTAACTGTATTACAGCTGTGCTGATTTCCTTCTGGGCTTTCTGCACTTCCTGCAAGATAGATGTTAGGGCTTGCATAGCTGCTGCTTGACCTGCAGATGACATCATTCACAAACGCACCCCCTCTAGGCTGGCTGCCATAGTTTGCATCCCCACCCGCACCTCCTTTGCCAGCTCCCACTGTACTCCAACTACAGTTCTCTCAAAGCTGGTGCCAGTGTCGTCTGAGTCCTCAGCTGTATTGAAGCTGGCTGGTCTTACAATTGGGGTGGTGGGTGGATCCTCTGTGATGGCTGCTTGTTCTGTGCTCATCCTTGTGACTGAAGGTGGGGTCTGGAGGGTTTCAAGGACCTTTTGGATAGTCTCCTGGGGAATATTTATCGTCTCGTCATCCATGTCATCAGGGAAATCTGGGACAGGCATATCCACAGGAGATCCATCTTCCTCTGCAATGAAACAGGGTACAATTAGTGTATCTGTGTTGTGGCAATTTTGATGTGACATGCCTGCCTTGTGATGAATTCACTTTATGATCTTGTTTCGTGTTCATTGTTCCAGTCCTTCAGATGGGCATTCTTCCAGGCCTATGGCCCACTTGCATGTCACATGTATGTTATTGAGTTATTAGACTTGTCGGCATCATCGCCTCTAGGTGTTGGTTTAGGCCAAATAGAGAATTGCCACCTTCTTGTCCTACTCAAGCCTCCGTCTACATCCATTCTCATGGTGAGACCTTTCACTGGCTGTGGGTGTTCTGATGGCCCTGGCAGCACACTTAACAATCAGGACCTGCCCCAATCTCTGATCTTTCACATCTACTTAAATGTATTTGACATGTGGCATATCCTATGCATAGCAATGTTATGACACGATATGGATGTTGGCATTGGTAATGTGTACTGCTGATGTTGGGGAATGTGTGTTACATTGGATTGCCTGATAATCGTATCAGTGTCCTATTTCCTCCTCTGACTGTGCAGCTGTATTTCAGTGACCAGTTACATGTGTCCCCCCCTCAATGCTGTTGTCTGAGCAGTATGACATATTTGATGTTGCATTGTTACCCAGGCACAGGATGGACCCTGACATATGCAGCATGGGTGTGTCCTTAGTGCTGTGTAGCTCCTATTGATGTTTACATTGGCTGATGTTTGCGACAACTATGGGCATTGACATTTGACAGTACTGGGGCCTTTGTCTTGTTTCTGTGGATTGTTAAAGTTGTCATCCTCACCCCCTAATTTAGGTGTGTATGATCCATGGGGTGGTTACTGCCATTGGCTACTTGAGCTGCACACAGAGCGGAGGTGGTAGTGGCAACTGTTGTCGCAGTTACATTCCAGTTGTCGGTATGGCTAGAGGTTGTTAAGAGGGCCCTAGTTAATGTAGGGGTTATGGTGGCTGACGTGTGCGGGATGTCAGTTTGACATTGTGCCCTTCCCTACTGGCGTGGCTTTCCCTTTGCTCCATCGTTGGCATGACAGCATGCCCCCATGGGACTGTTGTTGGTGTAGTGTAATGGTGTGTCCCAGCGTCTGTTTGTGCAGGCCATGCCCCCATGCCGTTCCCCTTTACCCATGCCACTCCATGTATATGATGACTTCCATGCATTTTGTGATCGGTATCCCCCCCCTGCTCACAGTTGACATTATTGCATTATAATTCCCCATGCGACTTACCCTGCATGTGCGTTGTCTCCTGGTAGTCTGCGCTGTCCTGTCCTTGAATCCCTGTGACGATCTCCTCAGGTATGACGGCTGCAACCATCTCCTCCATGTGGTCCAGGGCCTCCTAGTGTGCTCGACTCCCACCTCCAGTCTGCAGTGCTGCCTTCCTGTTCCTGGCCATCTTTTCCTTGGTCCTGCGCTTGCAGTCATGCCAGCGTTTCTTGCACTCGATGACTGTTCTGCGTACTTCTGCCACACTGTTAATCTTGTCGACAATTTGTTGCCATATAGCCTCTCTCCTACTAATTGGCAACTTTGAGGTGACTAACAGTTGGTGCTGGTGTTCCATCACCTCTTTAACCAGAATTTCCTGCTCCTCTGCACTGAAGTGACACTTTATTTTCTTCTTATAAGTGTCCTGGTTCTTGTGTGGGTCCTCCTGGCTGGTTCCTGGTCTGTTGTCATCTTCCTGGGGTCTGTAGTGGCATCTGGGATCCATTTTGGCTCTCCTCTTGTGAAATGGCAGTGTTTGCGGGGTTTTTTACACTATTGCGTCAAAAAACGGCGCATATCCGGTTTGCAGTGTCGTACATCGACCCACAGTCATTTCCGCTGCGTTAACGTCGTTTTGCGTTACGACTTGATGCTGCAGTGTGCATCAAAAATAATGACTCCCACCTGTGGTTTGCTCCGCCGTGCATCAAAGTATGAATTTGAAGCCAGCAACGCGCACCAAAATGGCGTTAGCCGACGGCAATATTTTTGACGCAAAACTACGCCGGCGCAGTTTTGCGTCAAAAAGTATAAATATGGCCCTAAGTGTCCTTGTATGCTGATGATATGACCCTATACCTTAAAAGCCTCCGTGGGGGTCTCGATGGGGTGGTACGGCTATTGACTACATTTGGTGAATGGTTGATTCTCCATGTAAATGTCAATAAGTTATGTGGGTTCTCCATTTCTGCTACCTTTGTCGATCTCACGCTTCTGTGTGGGGCAAAGGTTATACAGGTGAAACCACATGCATTTTGATATCCCGGTGTCCACATTTATCCCAACACACAGGGGCCCTCATTCCGACATTGGCCGGCGGCGGTCGCCGCCGGCCTGTCGGGGGCCGCCAGAATACCGTTCCGCGGTCGAAAGACCGCGGTGGTGATTCTGACTTTCCCGCTGGGCTGGCGGGCGGCCGCCTTCAGGCCGCCCGCCATCCCAGCGGGAAAGAGGCTTCCACGATGAAGCCGGCTCGGAATCGAGCCGGCGGAGTGGAAGCTGTGCGACGGGTGCAGTTGCATCCGTCGCGTATTTCACTGTCTGCGAAGCAGACAGTGAAATACATTTAGGGGCCCTCTTACGGGGGCCCCTGCAGTGCCCATGCCAGTGGCATGGGCACTGCAGGGGCCCCCAGGGGCCCCGCGACCCTCCCTACCGCCATCCGGTTCCCGGCGGGAGAACCGCCGGGAACTGGATGGCGGTAGGGGGGGTCGGAATCCCCTCGGCGGCGCAGCTAGCTGCGCCGCCTTGGAGGATTCCTATGGGCGGCGGTACACTGGCGGGAGACCGCCAGTGTTGCCGGTCCGACCGCGGCTTTACCGCCGCGGTCGGAATGCCCATTGGAGCACCGCCGGCCTGTCGGCGGTGCTCCCGCGGTCCTTCACCCTGGCGGTTTCAGGGCCAGGGTCTCCTGGAGGGCGTTCTTGTCCACACAATCAACTCCATGTGCTCACAAGCTGGTTTCTGGCTTATACTACCTTTTTAGGTGGCTGGATGGCTGGCCCGCACAAAGATGGTTATGCTGCCTTGCTTATAATATCAGTTCATGAATTTGCCCATTGTGGTGCTGGCATGGGTATTCTGATCCTTAAATACCCAGCAGGTGGAGTTTGCATGGTGAAGTGGACGTCGGAGAGTGATCCTTACTATGCTTCAGCTGCTGATGGATGGCGGAGGTCTAGAAGTCCCTGTTTTTAAAGCTTATTGTCTGGCAGGACAAATACAGTGGTTGTCATACTGGCTGGCTGGATGCACCCTGGAGGAAACAGACTACACAACAGACTGGATCATCTGGGGTCACCTCCATCGATTGATGTGCCAGGGTGTGGCTACGCACCCTAAAGGTTACCTGCTATTGCATTTGACCCCGGTCTATTGGAGGACAGCACATTAATACACATGTACAATGATATCATATGCTCCATTTATACTACTATACAGGCTCCATACATCTTCAGGTACTCCAATGTTGCACAGGCTGGGCCCTTAAGAGTGCAAAGGAGTACTGAAGGTGGGATCCCTGTTTCAGGATTGTGAGTTGCTTTCACATGCTGATTTTGTCCATGTACATGGGCTACAAGAAGACCTCTTTTTAACACATGCTAGCATTCTTAGCTACGTCTGACAGTATCGGGCACTGACTGGGACAGAACCTGTGACCCATGAATTGCTGCAGGAACTGGGCAGGAACTTAGGATCAGATTTACAAGAATGTGGCTTATCAGTACTGATGTGCCACTTTTCTTGAGTTGCTCTTTCCCCAACTAACAACGCCATGTGTGCACCATATTTATAATACGGAGCACCATGGCAGTCATTAGAACAATAGCGTCAACATTTTTTACCTCATTGTGGCACTTTGCTACACTAGCGTCAACATTTTTTGATGCCAGTGTAGCAAAGTGCAAGGAGTGCAAGGAGGCCCATTGGTTTCAATGGGTGCATCATGCAAAAATGGTGCAGTGAAATCTTGTAGATTTCACTGCACCATTTTTGCAGGCCTCCAAATTCTGTAACAGCCCCCTTGCATACATTATGACTGACACCAGCATATTGTGGTGCAAGGGATCACAAACTGGTGCAATGCATGCATTGCGCCACTCTGTAAATATGGTGTGGCGAAAATTGTCTCCTTGAGGTACATTAGTGTAAAAAAAGTGATGCTTACGTGGTGCAGAGAGGCACTAGGGCCTTGTAAATCTGGCCCTTAGTGCGCTGACTCTACTGGGGACTCTGCGCTCATCTCAGGATACCCCTGGAGTCCCTGAGGGCTAATTGGAGTGTGACCTGTCCTGGAAGATTTAAGACACAGAATGGGCTTCCCCATTGGAATACCTGAAGAAAGTCTCACGTAATTTGAGATTTAAATGTATCTAATTTTCCATATTACACAGGGCTTACCAGACCCCGCACAGGCTTGATTTATATTCTCTGCAGCCTCTTCGGCACGCACTCATTGTCTTGCAGCTGACACTGGTCTCATGCACATGCTGTGAGTATGCCCTTCCTTGACTGTTTATTGGGTGGAGACTTCAACAATCCTGGCATAACTGACCAGCATGCACTAGTAAAATGAGTCAGCAGGCAGTCTCTTGGGGCTCCATCCCAGGTCAAAGTGCTCAAAGCTGATGATTTTCTTTTTAGATGTGGCACTCTTACTGCAAAGCGGCTAACAACCAGATACTGGAAATCTCAGCGGATGCCACAGGTGGCTGAGTGGCCTGAGGTCACACATGGGATATAATGGAGGGTGGGAGGATTACAGTAGGCTCTGCATGAAGCCAATCTTCCTCGAGTGAGCTCTTAGAAAGATTTAAAGCACAGGATGAAATACAGGAGCGATGATGACTGCCAAGTTCCTTCTTCTGCCCCTGCGAAGACACTAACCCATGATGTAGGCCCCCCTCTATGCCTTATAAATGGGGCAAACATGCCCCCATTCCTCCCAGCCCATCATGGCCGTTGCCCCTTCCACCCTCTCCTCTTTCACCACCTCCCTGGTATTACATCCAAAACCCCTTATCCTTCCTTTATGCAATAGTTCCTTGTAAGATCTCATGTACACTCTGACACAAAAGCTTCATTTCATGCACCTACAGTTAGGTTACACAGTCCATTGGTTGGGAAGTGATCGGGTGGAAGTTTTGATCCTATGTAACAAATGACATAGAGCACAACTGTTTGCATTGATTATACCTGGGGACCTATACCAAATATACTACTTACTGTCATGTTGATACACTGTTGCATGGTATGGACACAACATGTTAATTGCCTCATGAATGTAAAACATGAAAATGCAATGAAGTTTGAGCGAAAAAAAGGACCTGGAGAATTAATGCATATTATTGCATAAGCCTGACACATTACCTCTCATGAACACACTTCTGATCAATTTCATAGACACATTGGAAAAGGACATGAAGAATTTAGGTAAATTATTTTGTGCCAGATGTTATGGTGAGGGGGGTAGACCATGAAAATACACTTGCATCAAACTTCCACTGAGGTACTAGACCTATAGGATAAAATTGGGGAGCTGGACTGAGACCCCTCCCAAACATCATGTCAATTTTTACAGAATATGATTTCAAATTGCACTCCTCTTAGGAAGAGGCCTCTGCCGATTAAATAATTAGATCCCTGATGGGGTCACCCTGGCCTGGCTGGAGAACCATGATTAATAGATGTTAATGTAACTACTTAAAAAAAGCCTGAAATACTGACTGACATTAAATACATGGCCAAAGTAAATCTCCATGAAAAGATTGACACACTTTCAAGCTCTACAAAGAATATGGAGAAGTTTTGATTCTTCATTTACTTGAGGTGTATGATAAATTGATTGGGAAAATGCCACAAATGCTGTGAGAGGCAGCAATATTCACACTTCTATAACTCAGGAAATTATCTACTCAATGCTTATCTTACAGTCCTCTGTCAATAATTGGCATAAACACAAAAATATTTGCAAAAGTCATTATCCAGCAGACTTTTGCCTTATAAGGTGGGCATTAAATTTTTTCCTGGAAGGATTACTGGACACAGTTTGTACACCACCTATAGCATAGTGCATCAGATTCATCCAGACTTACCAGCAATATCTGTTATGCTAGATGCTGAAAAATATTTTGATTCTCTGCACTGGACTTCATATTCATGGATTCTGGTGAATTGACTAGAGAGAAAACTTTGTATGATTAATTTATGTGGTACACCAGCCAAATTGAAAGTGAACACAAAACTATTACTTCACATTAACAGAACTAGAGGACCAAGGTAGGGCTTCTCATTCTTATTATTATTTTCCGCAAAAGCTCTGGACTCCTTAGCATATACCTTGTCAAATGCTACAGGCAGAAAATAGCAGACCAGAGTCCCTTGCATCAAGCCTTGAAGAAACTGATCAGCTGACCAGTGGTCATTTTGGGATTTGATCCAGGTGCATTTTCGGAGTTGGAGTCCTAATCTCCAAGGAGGAACTCAGAGCTTCTGGAACCTTGGGGTGAGTTGTGTACTCCTAAAGAGCATTCAAAGACATTCTGGAAGAAGAACCAGAAGTTTGGAGCAACTTTGAAAAAAAGCTCCAAAAGTGGACTCACCCGATGTTGTGAGTCAAGTCGGCTTACGTTGACTCCTACACAGCCTGACTTACAGGTTCATTCCCCTGAAAACCTGCAGAGCCCCAGACTTCCAGGATTTCACTGAGGGCTCGTCGAAAGGCAATCTGATGATGTCAAACTTAAATCTGCTTGCTGTGAAGGGTTGTCTGACATCAGAGGGAAAACTCTCCATAAAAAGTTGAACGAGGCTTCCCACTCTGTGAACCGGAGGAGGGCTCCAGGGAGGTTGTTTGAATTTCAACTTGGTCCCTAATGAAGATTTCAGTCCTGAAAAATCATTTAAGTCCGAACATAGAATCCTTGTCCTGGGTCTCCTGCAACGCATATCTGAAGAGGGCTCTGGGAGGTCAGATTCATCTTGTGACTTCGTCCAGGTCCTGAAAATCTTCAAGAAAAAGACTAAGGCCCTCATTCTGACTTTGGCAGGCGGCGGTCGCCGCCCGCCAAAATCAGGCCGCCGAAAGACCGCTCTGCGGTCAAAAGACCGTAGCGGCCATTCTGGCTTTCCCGCTGGGCCGGTGGGCGCCCGCCAAAGGAGCACCCGCCGGCCCAGCGGGAAAGGCCATGCAACAATGAAGCCGGCTCCGAATGGAGCCGGCGGAGTTGCAGGGGTGCGACTGGTGCAGTTGCACCCGTCGCGATTTTCACTGTCTGCAATGCAGACAGTGAAAATCTTTATGGGGCCCTGGTACGGGGCCCCATGACACCCGTTCCCGCCATCCTGTTCCTGGCGGTAAAAACCGCCAGAAACAGGGTGGCGGGAAGGGGGTCGGAATCTCCATGGCGGCGCTGCTTGCAGCGCCGCCATGGAGATTCAGCCCATGCAGGGGAAATCCGGCTGGAAACCGCCGGATTCCCTTTTCTGACCGCGGCTTTACCGCCGCGGTCAGATTGGGCTGGGAAGCACCGGCAGCCTGTTGGCTGTGCTTCCGTGGTCTTGGACCGCCAGGGTCGGAATGACCCCCTAAGTCTGAAGGTAAAACTTTAACCGAGGCCTCACTCTCACTGGAGCCGGACAGTGTTCCATCACAGTCGGCCTCAAATTTTGACTCTAACGCAGTCGATTGTGACCTGATGTCCAGATTGGCACTTTTAGTTTCTCTGCGCTAAAAAACATTTCAACTTTAAAAATTCATTTCTCCGGTTCCCTTTATTGGATTTTTGTCATTTTAAAATAAGAAAAATCTCTTTTTCTAAATTGGCATTGAATTTTTTATAGTATTTTGTGTTTTATTTATTTACTCTTTTGTGATTTTTAAATCCTTTACCCACCTGTCTCCTAAATTAAGCCTAACTGCTCATTGCCAAGCTACCAAGGGTTGAGCTTGGATTAATTTAGTGAGACCCTGACTGGACCTAGTGGGGGTTTATGGTCTATTGCTAAGTGTAGGTATCTACCTGTCCTTACCAATAATCCACTTTCCAACAATGAGTGTATCTATTTGTGGCATGCACTGTAGAACTGGTCTGTGGGAGCATAGACTGCTGACCCTACCTCGCACACCTGTGCCCCCACCCCTTCCTCACTGTAGCCTGTGCCAGGTCTGTGGGATGCCTCTCCCAACCCTGGTGGGGCCCTCGCTAGCCCAGGTCTCTTGTCCTGAAATGAAACAGCCCATTGTCCCTCACAAAAGGCTTCATTGTACTGAAGGGAAGTAATGGCAGGCCATGGCCCCCCTTCCTGTCTGCCAGTGGGGAAAGCCCCCCCTGCCGGCCAGTGGGGAAAGCCCCCACGTCTGTCAGTGGTGCGAGGACCCCTGTGTGTCAGTGTGGATAGGCACCACTGTCTGTCAGTGGGGGAAGGTCTCCCTCTCTGTCAGTGGGGAGAGACCCCTGTGTGTCAATGGGGAGAGACCCCTAAGTTTGTTAGTGGGGATAGGCTACTCTGCCTGTCTGTCAGTAGGGAGAAGCCTCCCTCCCTCTCTGTCAGTAGGGAGGGCCCCCCTATCTGCCAGTGGGAAAAGGCCCCTGTAGAAAGTTTTCAGTTGTGTTAACCTCAGCAGGGTGAGCAAAGGATTAGTTTTAGCACCCCATATTTATTCACAAGTTTTGCCCAGTTTTACCTTGCCACATTGAAGTGGCTTTGGAGTGCTATCTGGACATTTTCACTTCAAACAGGGGTGCAGAGAGCAATATTGTAGCAGGTGCAGTGGCACCGGTGCCCAGTGGTGCCAGGGGTCCTCTGGACCCCATTTATAGCTGAAATGTACTACGCATTTATCTTTGGGAGGCACATCCTTGCTTTCTACACTGCTTAAAGCAGAATGGGGTGAGTAGCTTCCCTCACTCAGGAGGGCTGAGGAGGGGTGGGGAGCAGTGAGTGAGGAGATACTGACAGCAGTGTCCATGACGTAGGGAACACTGGGGAGAGTAGTGCACCCCAATATTGACCCCATGTAGAAATATTCCACAACGATGTCCCACACCACACAGGTGTACGCCTCTGCAGGCAGAAGGATGGTTTGGGGGAGAGGGGTCCCCTGGTAAACTGCTGAAGGTCAGTGCCTCTGAAAATGTGGGCACAGCTACTACTAGTGCAGCGTGTGCAGTGGCACCGGTCCTCACAGGTGTGAGAGGCCCACTTCACCTCATTAGTGGATGTTTTCACCATAAAACAAGGTGATGAGAGCTCACTTTCCATCTCTAAAATAGGGCACATGTGTCATGCCTCTCGCTGAGAAGTCACTCATATCTGAGGGACAGCTTAACATATGACGGTTCAAGCACCAGCCAAATAGGTCTTTAATGAGCATTACTGGCCCAACCACAAAGGGTTAACCAGTCTTAGTAGAGGGTCTTGGAGGAGCACTAGGGAGCGCTTGAAAATATGTCCTCACCAGATGGCACCTGGGCTGAACTCTCTACTTGCTTATTCCAAACCCCCACCACACACACACACACACACAGCTTTTGCCAGGGCACCTCAGTGGCAATGACTTTAAGGTCATTTGACCACACCCCCATCTTCCTCCACACACATCAAACACAGACACACATGTGTGCCAGTGCACCTAGGGTGACTAGACATCCCGGATTTCCCTGGACAGGATGACGACGGCATGCTTTAGTAGATTGGAGCTAAAGAGATAAAGGGCAAAGGAAGCCTTGGGAGATATATATATATATATAGTTATATTTAGGACCAAGGTTCTATAGAAATAACCTTTTTGGTTTTGCCAATAACTTTGGCGCAGTTTGAACAATTATCACAAATTGCTCTAAGAAAATATGACACTCACAAGAGCTACTGTCTAAAAAGGTTTAGGGTGTACTGTCACCCTAAGAAAAAGAGGCATCTCAAAACGTGTTTTCTGCACTCATTTTTCTATAGGAATTTTGAACAGCAATAGTGCTAAAACCACTGGACAGAATTACACCAAATTTGCAGAAAGGTAGCTCTTAGTCCAGAAAAAGCTGTTATTTGTTGTAAATCTGTTGAGTAGTTTTTGAGAAATTAAAGAAAATCCAAATTATATACATAGGGATGCGAAGGATTCGAGACCCTACCTGATCTAGTGCTGAGATCTTATTGGCTGATAACACCTCAACCAGGAAATGTTGACGGCCATGTTTTGACTTGGCTTCAGCCAAGACCTAAAAAAAAGTTTCAAAAGGAAAGAAAAAGGGCCGGGATAGAATCATCTTGACCCATTAACTCTGCTGGTGAGAAGGACCCCCCGACTAAAAAGCATTTTTTTTAACATTTTGCTGCAGAATCAATACGGGGTCACAATTCTGTAGCAGCATTTAAAAACAAAAATGAAGTGCAGGCTCCTGGAAGACCGTGGGTTGGCAAAGTTGCAGAGGCATTATTTAGTCTTTCTTTCCCTGGGCCATTAATCAAAGTTAATGCAGAGGCTGCTTGCCCCCCCAGCCCAGGGGACCACCACCTCAATGGGAAATTGATCTCATGTGTGGAGGGGCAACGCTGCCCCCCTCTGCAGTCCTGGAGATCACCACCTCCCATGGGGTTATTCTTGTTGGAGGGGGGCCATGTGGCCCCCCCTATAGGAGCCACAGATGGCCCTGGGGACTGTCACCACCAATGGCTGTCTCTTGCTATGTCCCAGGGTGACCACCCCCAGGACGTAGCTTTGACAGCTGCAGCCCAGTCACAGGCAATGTTTTGCTTTCTGACAGAGGGATTTGTCAAAAAGGGCCCACTGGCAATAAGCAGAGTTTTCATCTCTGTTCCCTGCATGCAGATATGTGTGCAGGGGAGAAAGATGAAAGCTTTGCTTCAGCAACCACAGAGCTTGAGGCTCCCCTTGCAGTTCGAGATAACCCCTAAAGGGAATATAATAAATACATTTAAAAACTCATCAAGGGCCGTAGGGGAGGCCTTGAGGCTACCTCCACAGTCCCAGATAGCCCATAAAGGGCTAAAACAAAATATTGAAAAAAATTTGTAGCTCAAGTGTGAAGGTCACAGACCTTCACACTTAGGTGGTCATTATGAGTTTGGCGGTACTGCTCTGCCATGCCGGCGGTGGCAGTAACACCACTGACAGAGTTCCGGAGCGGGACCGCCAAATTATGAGCATGGTGTAGAATTGGCTGCAACGCAGCTAGTTCACCACTTGTATGCCAGGGCGGTTGGACCACTGGGCCGAAGGTGTACCACCACCGGCCCGGCAGTCCACCTTATACCTCTGATGGTATTATGAGTCTCCTTTCCGCCAGGGATTTCGTGGCGGCAACCTCACCAGGAAATCCCCAGTGGAAAGAATACTGGCGACAGGAATTAACATTCCTGTCTCCAGTATGCGACTCCCCCAGCCCCCCGAAATAGCCACAGCCCCCACCCCCATCCGCGCATGTACACACCACACACATTTTAACACATGCACACACACATACATTCACACACATATACGTGTCCACGATACCCCCACCCCCATTGACACAAATTCACGCAATCACACAGATACATGCACACAAACACCCACCCCTCCATTCACACAAACTCACACTTCCATTCACGTACCCTACACTCAACACCCCCGCTAGCCCCCCTCTCCTGTTAGACAATCCCCTTACCTTCTCACGGTGGTCATCCTGGAGGGAAAGGGGTCCATGGGGCCTGGTCCTCCAGCACCACCCCATCACCACAACACTGCCACGTCGATTTCAAACTTGTTATACAGTGGGTGATGTTGTGATGATGTGTTGGTGCTAGCGGAGCAAACTCCAATAGACCGCCGACTGCCAGTATGGCTGCTGGTGGCTCTCTGTCCAATTTATGACAGAGAGCTGCCAGAACTCATAATATGGCGGTCTCCTGGTGGGCGTGACTTTGGTGGTCAACTGTTTTGACCACTGAAGTCATAATGAGGGCCTGAGCATTGAGGGTTCAAGACCAGGTGTATCCATGGTCATTTCTCTCCTTTATTTTTTTAAAAATGCAAATATTAAGGCTTGTACTTAAAGGTGATCCTACTCTTTTTAAATGACAAAAACAGTTTTCTTTTCAAATTGTGCAGACATGTTTCATTCTAAGTATATCACACCTCAAAGCCTAAAAAACTCCCTATCTTTCTCACCCTCTTTCTCTCTCTCTATTAGTCTCTTTCTTCCACTCACACACCCACTCAGACACTTACGCACCCACTGAAGAACCCACTCAGACACTCATGTAACCATTCACAGACCCACTCAGACCCTTGGGCACCCATTGATATCCCCAATCAGAAGCTCAGACCTACTGAGACACACACCCACTCCCAGACCCACAGACACCCTCATGCACCCACTGACAGACCCACACACACACACTGATGCACCCATTAAAGCACAGATGTACACACTCTCACACACAGACAGACTCTCACAGTCACTCTCACCTCCAGATACACCATCTCACACCTATTCTCACACCAAAAGGGTTGGCTGCAGGGTCTGGCTGCAGGCCTAGTCTTGAGGGCAACCTCCACTGCACATGGGTGAAAGCTGTGCATGGTGTGCTTATAGGGGGTTGGCCTCAGGGCCTGCCCGCATGCCAGGCCCTATGGCCAACTGCCACTGCAGACGGCCAAAGGCCATGAGTGGCAGTGGTTGGATTAACATGTAGTAATAAAAATTACTATACGTTAAAAAAATAATAATAAATTCACTGAAAAGAACAAAGGTTACAAGGACATTATAATTAGGAAATGGAATTAAAGCTGTTTTTACTATAGTTAGGCTCACATTTTAAACACACAAAACCATATAAATTCACCAGTTATAGTTAGAATTACCTCAAGTAACTATAACTCATGCCCTAAGATAACTATAACTCAAGCCCTCAACATGCACTTGTAATTACACTACATTGTACAGCACTAATAACATCTTTGATAACATCATTGATAATATCAATGTAATATTTGCGGTAAAGTTTTTGATAACAAAACTGAATGGCGGGGGCTCAAGTTATAGTTACCATAGGGCACAAGTTATAGTGAGTTGAGATAACTACAACTGGCAAATTTCTATGGTTTTGTATGTTTAAAATGTGAGCCTAACTATAACGTCCCTGTAACCTTTGTTTTTTCAGTGAATTTCTATGTTTTGTTGCACATACAGATGTAAATATAACCAGACTTCGACCTGTACGACATGTACGGCAGGGCTTGGTCCCAGGGCCTGGCCTACGGCCAGGCTCAGCAGCTAGGGCTCCTGCATGCACCCAAACCATGATGCTGGATGCAGTGGGTGTTTTTCTTTCAATGTGGCTCTGGGACTGTAGATCCATCATTGGATATACGGATATGCGTATTGGTGAATCCACCTGCAGATCCACAGACCAGATGAAAAAAATAATAATTCAGCAATTATTTGCCAGCAAGGGTTCCCTATGGGACCTCTCTATGGGGGTCATTCCGACCCTGGCGGTAAAATCCGCCAGGGCCGTGGACCGCGGATGCACCGCCAACAGGCTGGCAGTGCATCCCTGGGCATTCTGACCGCGGCGGTACAGCCGCGGTCAGAAACGGGAAACCGGCGGTGTACCGCCGGTTTCCCGCTGCCCTGGGGAATCCTCCATGGCGGCGCAGCTTGCTGCGCCGCCATGGGGATTCCGACCCCCTTACCGCCATCCTGTTCCTGGCGGTTTTGGCCGCCAGGAACAGGATGGCGGTAAGGGGTGTCGTGGGGCCCCTGGGGGCCCCTGCAGTGCCCATGCCAAAGGCATGCCTGTAACAGGGCCCCACCAAGATTTTCAGTGTCTGCCATGCAGACACTGAAAATCGCGACCGGTGCAACTGCACCCGTCGCACCCTTTCCACTCCGCCGGCTCCATTCAGAGCCGGCATCCTCGTGGAAGGGGGTTTCCCGCTGGGCGGGCAGCCTTCTGGCGGTCGCCCGCCTGCCCAGCGGGAAACTCAGAATAACCGCTGCGGTCTACTGACCGCGCAGCGGTATTCTGGCTGCTCCCGCCGGCCCTGCGGTTACCGCGGCCGGCGGGAGTCAGAATGACCCCTTATGTGTCCTATGGGGTCAGTATACCTGTAATGTGACCCCTTCTGTGTTTTGGCACTCTTCTTTACCCACCCCGAGCGGATGCAATAAACAAAATTGCAGCCACAACTTTTCAGTCATGCTGCGGGCAGCTAATCAGAGCCTTGCTTTTTCATAGGATCCACGTCCCTGTATATCTATATTTTGTGGCCTTAAAACAACTGAATAGGTTTACACCAAACCACAAAAAGCATAATCTGCAGAAAAGCATCTACCTTCCTGACAAATTTGCTGTAATTCCATTCAGCGGTTGGGCTTTAGTCGTGTCTAAAGACCCCATAGAAAAATTAATGCGGTAAACGTGTTTTGGGACCCCCTTTTTCTCTGCCCCTGCTTGACAGATCACCCCAAAAATATCAAGACAGCAGCTGAACTGACAAAAGTATATGTTTTCAAAATTTCTGGAAGATTTCTTAAGCAGTGCCAAAGTTAATCGCAAAACAAAAAATGCTACATCTACAGAAACTAGGTCCTAACTATAACTCCCTGTGTGGTGGTGGTTCCCCGGGCCATCATTGGCTCCTCGAGGGGGTTGCATGGCCCCCCTCCAACTTTGAGAACCCCTTGGTAGGTGGTGGTCCCCAGGGCTGTGGTGGGGCTGTTCAGGCCCCGGGGAGGTGGCAGTTCCCAGGGTAGCGGGGGGCCACTTAGCCCAACCACATCAAATTAGTACAAAGCCCCAAGGGTTGAAGTATTGGTAGCCAATAAGATCTCAGCACAAGATCAGGAGGGTAAGAGGAGCCTTCGTGTTCCTATATATACAAATTTGGATTTTCTATAATTTCTTTAAAACTACTGAATAGATTGACACCAAATCACAAAAAGGTCACTTTCTGGATTGAGCCCTAGCTTTCTGTCATATTTGGTGTAATCCCATCCAGTGGTTTCTGCGCTATCATTTTTCAAAATCCCTATGGGAAAATAAATGGGGAAAAAGCATTTTGGGACACCCCTTTTTTCCCACCCCGCTTGACAGATCACCCACAAAACTTTCCAGACAGCAGCTTACATGAGCGTAAAATATTTTGGGACAATTTCGTGAAGTCAACTGGTGAAAAAATGCTTTTTCCAAAGAAACTGGGTCCTAACTATAATTACCTAGTGGCAACCACCTCTAGGTAATATATATATATATATATATATATATATATATATATATATATATATCTATATATATATTACTATATATATATAGATATATATTATAACATCTATGTAACCTTTGTTTTTTTCAGTGAATATATTTATGTAAATTAGTTCATGCCCTAAGGTAACTTTATCTCGTACCCCTACCACACACACTTTTTTCGTAAAATATTTTACTGCAAATATTACATCGATATTATCAGTGATGTTTTCAGAGATGTCATGAGGACTGTAATTTGTGGGGTAATTAGCAGTGCAAGGTGAGGGCATGAGTTATTTTTACCTTAGGGCACGAGTTATAGTGACCAGTAGCCAGTACCTGCTGCCAACCCTTATAACAAGCCAATCCCGCATGGCCCCCCTCGTCACGTCGATTCAAGCCTGGGGTCCTGCCCCAAACATTTCATTATTTTTTGGGGACAAGGGCTGTGCCACCTTCCTCCCCAGGTAATCTTGGCCCCGGAGACCCAATCCCCTGAGGCCTGGCCTAATTCTTTTTTTGAGGCAGGGGCCTGCGGCCCCCCTCCCTAGGCCAATATGGGCCCAGGGAACCTCATGACACAGGCACATTTTTATTTATTTTTCGGGTAGGGGAGGCTGCGTGGCCCCCTTCCCAGGACGATCTCGGCCCCAGGGGCCCCATCCCCCAGAGCCTGGCCATGTGGTGCAGCCCCCCCACACACCACATTACCTCAGTGCCCAAGGGAGGTGGTGGTTCCCAGGGCTGCGAGATTTCGTGGTAATATTTTTACGTCGGGGGGTTCCTCTGTGACCCCAGCACCAGAACAAAGAGGTCAGTTTGTCCCTACCCATGTCACTTATTTATTTATTTTCTTTTTTACTTCTTTAGTGGGACTCAGCTTTAGCTGTCAACACTTCCTAGTTTGAAGTGTTGACAGCCAGTTAGAACTGTGCATTTCCCTGCACAAGCTCATCTTTTTTGTGAAGTCGTCAAGACCAGAGCTATAAAAAAAAAAATTCCCTTTAAAATCTCCAAACGACTGAACATATTTACACCTAATAAGTGAAGGCACAATCTGGTACCGAAAGCAAGTTTTATGCCAAATTTGGTGTAATTCCATTAAGTGGTTCCGGCTGTAACCTTGTTCAAAGGTCCTATGTGAATTAACATGGGAAAAGCAACTTTTTTATCACCCCATTTTTTCAGACCCCACTTAACGGATCACCCTGAATCTTTGTGTTTGCAACAAGAATCACAGGCACTTTAAAAAAAAAAAATTGTGAAGATTCCTCAAACGGTGCCAAAGATATAGGTAGGTAAAAAAAAAAATGTAGATAGATAGATAGATAGATAGATAGATAGATAGATAGATAGATAGATAGATAGATAGATATCTACAATGTTTTAGCTCACAACTGATAAATTAAGAATCACCATGTATTCCTGCAAGTGCTGCAACCATTCTGTATGCAATTGTTCTTTAAGCCTAGGATCATCAAAATATTCAACTATGACATTGGTATGATACCAGCAAGTGCCAGTACCTTGCATTTTCTCATTCCACATTACAATAGCGACGTTAGACAATTCAGTTGACCCTATAGTACCTTGTGGGTAATTCAAACATTTTTACTGGTGGACATATTGGAGCTGTGTTTATTTT
This sequence comes from Pleurodeles waltl, assembly GCF_031143425.1. Taxonomy (NCBI): domain Eukaryota; kingdom Metazoa; phylum Chordata; class Amphibia; order Caudata; family Salamandridae; genus Pleurodeles; species Pleurodeles waltl. Next base: position 238,695,218 of record NC_090446.1, on the reverse strand, counting down.
GCAGCAACCGGCTGCAAGTCCAGACATGTTTCATTGTGTTTCTCATGGTTCTAGAAGCAAGCCACAGTGCAAACTTTTGTGAATACACATAAATATTCCAGAGAAATAAGCAACAGAATTGTGCTCAAAGTGCTTCTGAACTGTGATAGTGGCCACCATATTGGAAATTTGGTCATTATGTATGCAATTGTTCTTTAAGCTTAAGTCCATCAGAATATTGTGCCAGTACCTTGCATTTTCTCAGTCCACATTACAATAGCGATATTGGACAATTCAGCTGGCCCTATAGTACCTTGTGGGTAATACAAATGTTTTTACTTGTGGACATATTGAAACTGTGTTCTTTTGCAGCAGCAATATATGATAGAGCATGCAACCATCCATTTATACACTTGTAAAATGTTTGTGATTACCCCAACATGATTATGTTTTCTTAGTCCACATCACATAAATCAGTGTTAGACAATCAATTGACCATGTTGCACTGTCGGTTATTGAATTTCATAACCTGGTAGCAGTAATGGTATTCTATTACTCTGAATACAATTGTTAATCAACTAATTTCTGTTAGTATTGATCTCTGTCTTCCATGTTTCAAAAGGATTGGAACCCCCCAGCATGTCATACAAACTGTAATTCCAGTGCGTTATCATTTTTAGAAGGCCTAATCCCGAAACTTCATTTTATCAACTCTAAGAGGGTTATATATTAAATATGATATGTGACCTATATACAAAGTGAACAATTCATGTTTCAAGTGCCAGGAATGGATATGGTATATATCTGTAGTGGGTTAGATTAAGCCTACTATCTTTGCTACCTAGGTTGATAATTTGGGTCCTTTTATTGATCATGTAGTTCTATAATACCCTTAATTTTTAATCTTACAAGGGAGAGATGTGGTTTCATTTGTTGCAATTTATGCATCTAAATGCCAAAGAGGCAAAAATGCATAGCATTCCTAGTAACGTTAAACATTGATGTGATAATGTCCTAGCTGTGAGGTCCAGCTTCATGTTTAGTGTAGTGGTGATCACCCCGGAGCACCTGGGTGTAAATGATAGAAACAATATTAAATGAAACAAAAACACAAATAATTAACTAAGCAATTACATTATTCAAGTCCAGAGGAGAGAAAGAAACATAACATGCAAAAGGATTTCTGAATTAAAAGGAATTTTCCTTATTAGTGTAACTCAGCTGGACCCACATTTCTTCATTTGAATTCAACACCTGAGGTGCTATTATGCAAAAGTACAATTATTTATCTGGATCCTAAGTGGTGCAGTGCAAAAAGTCTGTTTCCACCTCTAATGCTCAAAGTTGTTCTATCAAGAACAAAGAGCTAAAAATGGTTAGTATTTTGTCCATGTGAATTGTGGAAATTCCTACCCACTGAATACCGTGCATCATTATTTCCTATTGCTCACAAGTGCTCAAGCATTCTTTTCTTTGCAAGACAAATTGTGCTACTGAGGTAGAATTTGTCCCAAGCAATAGATACAATATTCCTAATTTCATGTGAGGTTTTTTTGTTATTCTGAAATGTCTATTACTATTTGGTATTCTAAAGGTATTCACATTGCTACTGCCACTTGAAAAACCCTGATGTCCCAAGTTGTTTGTGTAAATTGGTGAGCCTAGTTGGTACTTAATAGATCTTTTGAAGGCTTGTTTTTTCTGATTTTATTTTTGGGATATTCACTTATCACTTTAAACAGTGCATCATCTGTACGTAAAGTTTCCCAGTATTTGTATGATATGTTACTAACTTTATTCGCCTTACAGCTATACTGAGTGTCTGTGTCTGCTTTGTTTTTTTGCGGCCTGTGTGGCAGCAAGGAGGTTAACTCTTTATTTGGTGTTTACTGTTAGAAATGAAGTTGTTGCTTGACTGGGGTATGAGACCTTGTCAAGCAGCAGCCACAATCCTAGTCAGATTAAGCTACAAGAAAACCCTAAATTAATCTTTAATCACCCTCTGGTAGCTTGGAACACAGAAGTCAGGCTTAATTTTGAGGCAGTGTGTAACATGTTGGTGAAACACTTCAAACAGCAAAACTATGAACACACCACACAAAAAAAACCTACACCAGAAAAGGAAAATAGTTCAGAATGTAATAGGTGAAACAAGACCAAAATGACAAACATCCAATCAGTAGAAGTAGAGATATTGAATTTCAAAGATCTAAGTAAAAATAACGGCAAGCAGCACAAAGCTTTATTGGGGAAATCTGGTTGTGCCGGACTGGTAAAAAGTCAAAAGTTCAGACCCACCATAATGGAGCACATGCTGGCTATAGGGACTCAGTTAGCCCTGCTGAACTAAAGCATCTTAAATCCCAGTTTGCGGAGCATTGCATGGATTCACATAAAAAATGTGTAACGCAGCTGAGGTGATGCATCAGTTCTGAGATGCGGTGAAGCAGTGGTGGGAGGTCCTTTTGCATCTCTGATGAGAATCCAGTTAGCGGGGCTTGTGATGTGAAGGTTGGTATTGAGGATACTTTGCACAGTTGAGCCAATGTGTTGCTTCTGAAGAGCATTAAAGTTGCAATGCTCAATTTCAGCATTGTTGTTGAGGCTGTTGTTGATGGGAGATGCAAGAAGCTTGCAAAGAGAAAAGAATCACACAGCAGCCATTCTGAAGGTGATGCATTGAACCCAAAGAGTGGGGCGTGGCAGCAATGCAAGTCTTTTGTGATGAGTCTGATCCACGCAGCAGCGGCAATGCATTGGTTCCACTCGAGAATGTGCCAAACTGTAGAGGAGATACATCAGTTCTGCTTGAGGATGTACAACTCAACAGAGGTGATGTGTCGGTTGAACTAGTAAGCAGCTTAGAGCTTAGGACCACTTCCAAGGGACCAGGAGAAGAGAGATATCACTTGTCAGGACAAAAACACAGATGACAGAGTCCAGGTGCAGTAGTAGGTTGATTGGAAGACTTTTATGTCTCAGAGACTTCAGATCAGGGGGCTAGCCCCTCTTGGAGTCACTCTGGGCTCAAGTGATGCAGGTCCAGTCTTTCTAACCATGTCAAAGGGCAGCAGGTAGCACATCAGCAGAGCAAAGCAGGCAGTCCAGCAGAGTGCAGTCCTGCAGAGTGTCTGTCTTTCAGCCCGTGGGATAGCCGATGATGAAGTATGACATCGGGGGCGGGTGGTGGGACCATCACATATATTTTTACAAATACCCTCAAGGTCCTGTTTATAGGAATTGGGACTTCTTAATCATCCTTGATTGGGTCATTACACACCCAGTAGAATGAGTGGTTCTCACAAATGAGAACCTATTAAAGGGGCACACTTGTTTTGTGTGTTTCTTGTCTACGGGAATACACAAACTCCATCTACTAACTACACCCAGTCATGTGACCAGAAACAGGCTGAGGGCACCAAATGGCTAAGACAAGAAACGGACAACCTTCTAAAAGTGTCATTTTCAGAATTGCAATTTAAAATCCGACTTCATCCTTAGTTATGATATTAAATTGTGATTCCAGAGACAACCAATGTGAAAGAATTATCTCTTCCCATTTGTAAATTACTCATTTAAATAATAAAGGAACCCCAAGGTCCTCCTGTGGGAGAGATGGGCCCTGCAGTAGTAAAATCCTCCTGGTGAAAGGTTTATATTGCCAGGTCAGCATGGCAATTTAAAACTACACACTCAGGCTTTGCAATGAACGATCTGAAAAATGGTAAAAGGGCTACTTCAGTGGGTGGCACAATAAGCGCTGCAGGTCTGATCAGTAGCCCTGGCTCTTGGTACACGTAGTTCCACTTTACTCAGGACTTATAAGTCAATTAAGTATGCCATTTGCAGATACGCCAGTGTTGCAATGTTTAAAGGAGAGAGCACAAGCACTTTACCATTGGCTTGCAGTACATTGTGGGTACAGTAGCTCGTCCAACAGCTAGATTACAGTAAAGTCCTGTTGCTTGCAACTTTCAGACTTATTTGAGTATATTCATTACATCCTTGAATATCAAGTTTGCAATAACCAATGCTTCTTAAATGTCTCATTTATTAGAACCAATGCTTGTTGATTATGCACATTGTGCCCCACCTCCTAAACTTGTGCCAACAGTAACTCCAGAACCATGTGCTCTTCACAATGTGAGCTGTATTAAACATGTGCCACAATTGGGAAGATAACTGATCATTTCCTTAACAAGAAATCAACTGTCAAAAGGCACATGTGTTACGACTCGGTAGTCCCATTTCCAGGGGGCGCTGTAAGGGGACTGTCAGAAGCCTGGGAATCACCTTGAACACCTATCTAGAGTCCCTTGCTGACTCCTGTTTGTTTCTCTTTTCTCCATGGTACACTTGTGTAGGACTACATTTGCTTCTTGGGACTGCAAATCCCATAATGCACAGCTTGGTAGTCAGGAAAACCCGGATTCTGTTTCCCATTGTTTTCAATGGGAGAAGTCCAGTTGCTCCTTTTCACTGGATCCTCTCCTCCAGGACTTGCAAGTGTCCGAAACCACACACACCTGAAACCTCTCCTGTGCAGCCCAGCTTGGAACTGCTTATAAGCAGCCATTTCCACAAGCTCCCCGTCATGCATCGGACTTCAATTCCTTTGTGTTACAGACCCCTTGTCGGATGGTGTTCCAGTTTTGTTCCTGTTCTGTTCCAGCCTGATCCTGTTTCCTGTTTCTCTGCCCTGCTCCTGATTGTTCCAGCCAGAGTCTGCTCCCTACTTCTTAGCCTTGTACCTGTTTGTTTCTTCTAAAGCCTGCTCCCTGTTTCTCTGCCCTGCTCCTGCCTTGTTTCAGCCTGAACCTTCTCTCTGTTTCCCAGTCCTGTTTACTGCTCATTTCCTACTCCCTGTATTCCAGTCCTGTCCTTGCCTGTTCCAGCCACAGCCTGTTCTCAGTTTCCCAGTCCTGTCTCTGTCTGTCCCAGCCAGAAGTTTGTGCCCTGTTTTCAAGTCCTAGAGCCGCCTTTGCTTCAGCCTGAGCCTGTTCCTAGTTCTTGCCTCTGCCTCTTTGTTTGTTCCCTTCTGTTTCTGTTTCTTCTTGGTTCTTTGTGTCTGGTAAGTGTTCTATCAGTCTTCTCCAGTGTATACGTGTCCTCCTGTGTACTGGGGTTGGCTCCTGGTTTCCAGGAGGCAATTCCAGCCCCCATCCTTGTCCAGTGTTATACGTTGTATTTCGTGCCTAACAGTGACAGTGTGCTGTTGCTGTTTTCTCAGGAATCGCCACTGTGTTTCCAGCTGGACCCACAAGAGCGTGTCCTGTGTATGTAAGTTCTATCCTTGTTTGTGCTCTAGGGTCCAGAGACAGAATCACTTCTGCTGCCTCCTTTCTATGGGGCTGGCAGGGTGACTATCTGTAAGAGCAAACTGCACAGAGGCATTGAGATTCCCTGTCACTGTGGGAGGTTCTGCGCCTTACTCTGTGTACAACCCCAGCGTGTTTGTCCACTGGTAATCCGTTTCCTGTTTGTTCACACAAGGGTTGCTCTGCTTTTACTTTCCTGGTTCCTGTGCCTATCCATAGCTGTCCTTTCCGTGTATGCCTTTAGCTGCTCCTCTGCCCCAGTGTACTACCTCTTTAGGATATTCGGTGACCTCAAGGGGTGTCCCAACCAAAGTCCTGATCAGACCTGCCTGAAACCGTGACAACATGTGCACATTTGAATATTTAAGGAGGCTTGTGAATCTAAGGCCTTGCTTGGCTTCATACCTATTGCTCTGCTCACCTGTTTCCAATCTGGTCATGTTCCCTGTCCTCCAGCCTGCCTCCATTCAAGTTCCAGTGCAAGCCATGTTTCTTGTTCTCCAGCCTGCTTCAAGTTGAGTTCCAGTGTTTCTCATTCTTCCACCACCTTCCAGTCGAGTTCCAGCATTTCTGGTCTTCCGGACAACCCCTATTTGATTTCCAGTGATTCTCACCCTCTGGTCGGGTTCCTGCAGAGCCCCAGTTCTCCTCTTCCGTATTCTGCTGATGATCCCATATGCCCCGTAAAAGAGAGAAAATAACAAAGGTGAAAAACCCAGTTTGGTTCTTTTGAATTTTTCAAGCAAGTAACTTCATTTCAAAGTAAAGAACGATTAATCACTTCAATGAAACAAAACAGTGCTCTTTCTTTTAAGTAATTTATGACAATAAGAACTAGCATGAATTGTCATTTGGGTGGGAATTCAAGATAAAGCTAAAACAGATATTAAGAAAAGACGTACTTGCTGTAACAAACACTCCCCTGTGAATTAGGAGATTGGAAATTGAACATGTTTATCAAAACTATTATTGGCAAGAGATTACGGTAGAACACAAAGAAGCATTTTAGTAAAGTTGATTGTTTTTGAGTTTGGGCATTGCCTCAGAGACCCTGAAAGTATTGTGAAAGAGGGAGAGACTTGTTCAGCCAAATAGACAATTTGTCAACACTGTATAATTTCACAATAGATCATGCAAGTTCAATGTATTAATGAAGCAATTATTTTGCAGCCCAGAATGCTAAAAACCAAGAACAAAGTATTTTGTCCTGACGCCCAACAAGACATGCAGTCTAGGGTCCAGCAGTCTGATTCTGCAGTCCACGTAGTAGAAGCTGGCATTTTCTCTTTTTCTTTTTCTCTTCTCCTTGAGGACTTGTGAGAGGGCAATGTACTCTTCTGTTCAGTCACGTTCTTCCTCACCAGGATTTGAGAATTATAATTTCCCCATTACAATGACTAGAATTCAGGTCATTGGCTCGCACAGAACACAGTGGTAAAATGCACAGGGTCCTAATACTAGCAAAATCAAATTTTGGGGATGACCCTGTAGAAAGGACCAAGTCCAACATTTACCTTTTGAATTGCATTTGTAATTATTTTGGAACAGTATCCTTTCTTTGAATTTAGTGATCATAACTTTTTTCTCCGTCTGAAAAGGCAAACCAAGCTATAGTTTCTTGTTGCCTGCAATAGTTCTCCATATGGGATGTTATAGATTAAGTCCTTTTTTTGGATGAGCACTGAATGAGTGTGTAAGTGTATTACCCACAATTTTCATATGAAACAGTTAACTACACTTTTGTTTTTATTTACAAATACCTTTAAATCTAAATATTCAATCTCAATTAAATGCACACGTAAGTTTCAAATTCACCTCAGTGTCATTCAAATTCTTTTCAAAATCTTTTGCAGAAATTTTCTGACAGTTTCCAGATAATAGAAAGGTTTGCAATGGTTATCTGATCCTCCTACCAGCCCATCTGAGGGAGGTACCCATCACAGTGCCCTGGGTTTGCCTTATGGGTTGCACAGAAATCAATCATGTCTACTATCATTTCTGTGTGTAATAACAGGGAAAGTTATCTTGCTCTCATGAAATGTATACATGCCTAAATTGCTAGATTGTGCTTGATGCAACTGTATAAATAGCAATCATCCAGGGTCTTTAGTCTATACTCATCATCCCAGTGCATATCATTAATTTATCTCAAGAGGTGTCTAAAATCTTGAATGTAGGAAGGGAAGGCAAGAACAAAACATCTCAGATAGTAATCTATATATCAAGAAGTATTTCCAATGTGGCACCCAATTGAAGATACAATGAGCCTGACTAATAGTCTTTGTGGTTTTATGGAATCAAGTCCAATATAGGTATTTTGGGATGAACGCATTTGAGAAATTGGTACACTTCCATTTCTATTAACCATTGAACTTTCCATTTGAATACTGTGTGTCCCAATATGTTGCATTGGTGAGAGTAATTGTATTTTTATCAACCTACTCATAACATGTGGTATCTGCTAACTGCCTGTACCCTTCGTTTAAATATTTCTCGCTACAACTTACACCATGTTTCCTCCTTTGTCTGATAGGCGAATAACTATTCTATGATCCTTATTGAGGTCTTTCAAAGCATTTTTCTTTGCATTTCTCAGTTTCACAAGATTCTCCATAACCTCTTTCTCAAACACTTCTATGGCACTGTTGAATACTGTAAGGAGGAAGGTCGAATTTGGAACACCCCAAGTCCAATGGTATATTCCAGGCTGCCAGATTCATTATGGAATCTGTTATTACTTCTCACCCACTTTCCCTTTTGACAGAGTGTGTAATAATTTAAGGTCATTGATTTGTAAAGTGCCAATACTTTCTGACTGATGGACTGTGACCATTTCTTTTCTGTGTTTGGTCATGTAATATTATTTCTGTTGCAATTTCCAAAGGTTAATTAGGATGCTAATTTCTTATTTGAAAAAGGGGTTATCTAAGTGCAATTAAAAAGTCACAAATGTAGTGTTACATTTTAATTTTCCCTCTTTTAAAAAGTCATGTGATTCAGTATAATGGGAACTAAATTGAGAAACCAGGCATGCTGGCCCCATCTATACCTCTTTTCCAGGGTTTGTGGAGGGACCAAGAATCATTATGGATCAATGTAAAGGTTTATACATCCCTCAGAGTGTATTGTTTGACATTCATAGTCCCAGGCTTTCTGGAACAGTTGGTTACAATTCCTGCCAGAGGAGTAGTACGGTTTGTTTTGCTGTAGTGTCCTGTTTTGGGAGGCAAAATGGTTTCTACTTTACCATTTGCCTCTGAACAATGACAACAGGAGAGGAGAAATCCAGAAGAAGGAAAAGAAAAAGAAAATGAACAACTTGAAAATTTTCAGACTGATGATTCTAGGTCATCTCCTAAGTCCACTGTATGGAAATTGTTAACGTTTCTGCAAGATAACCATTAGTACTTACAAACTAGGGCTGTCTATAAATATTGTAAAAGACTGTAATTGTAAATATTAAAAAAGATTTTTTTAAATGCTGTGTATTTTGCATGTGAGTGAGTGAGAGAAAGTGATAGAAAATCTAAACGACAAGGGGAGTGAGCTAATAGACTGGTGAGAGCATGAATTAGTGTGTGCAAGGAAGCAAGTGAGAGACTGAGTGGTAGTGAGTGACGAGAGAGTTAAACAGAGTGAGTAAAAAGAAAGTAATCAATGAATAAAAAGATGATTAAATGAAAATGAAGGAGTGAGCCACCGGGAGCAAGCAAACAAGTGCAAACGTTACAAAGAGTGGAAGTGGAAGTGAAGGAAGGGGTGAAGCAGAGTATGAGGGAAGAATGGATGAGGGAGAAGGTATATGAAACACAGAGTAAAACAAAGTGAGTAAAAGTGAGGAAAAGAGAGGAAGAAAAAGTAAGAGAGTCAATAAGTGAAAATGAGAGAGGAAGTAAGAAGGAGTGTGTCTGATTGTATGAAAATCAGCGAGAGTTAATGAGCAAGAGTGAAGCAGGGTGTAAGGAGGGCGTGAGCTAGAGGGAGTGCATGAGAGAGTAGGCAAGTAGGAAAATAAGTGAAAGACCAAATGAGAAGGGGCACAACAGCTACTGAGTGAGTGAGTGTGAGCAAAACCAAGGGGGTCAGAATTGAATGGGTGAGTTAATGAAAATTAGGGTTTGAGTTAGAAGGAAAGAATGGGTTAGTGTGCAAATTAGAAGAAGAGTGATTACGTAGGAGAGAAGGAGGCTGTGACGGAGAGGGTAAGGTAGAGGGAATAGATGAGAGAGTAGGTGAGTAAGAAACTGAGTGGCTGTGAGTAATGGAGTAAGTGAAGAAAGGGCGATTGGACGAAAATGAGGGAGTGAGCAAAATAAGTGAGGGGGTGAGAGACTGAGTGAATGAGAGTGGCTTAATGATTCAAAGTGAAGGAGGGAATGAGAGTAGATGAGTAAGAGTGAATTAGATAGTTAGACTGTCCTTCTGTGTGAGCAGAAGTAAATGTATTGTAATATGTGTCAATATATCCAGGAAAGCATTCACTTTCCTGCTGACTCTACTTATGTTTGGCCTGTTAGGACTCATGTCTGGCATGGTTCTTTCCTTTGGAGAAAGTATTTGAAGTAGTCTAATAAAAACCTTAGAAAGCTCATTGAACCACGAATGTCTCCAGCCCACAGTCACACAACCTGTGGGGAGTGGCCAAATCCTGCTGCACATGGCCTTCTGCAATGTTCACTAGGGGAAGACTCAAGGTCTGGCCTCTGGTGAGGTATATTGAAACCTTTTGCTGTGGGCAACCAATCCCATTGTGGATGGCTTTTGAACGTGGTCAGCATGGACTGGCCTCAAGTCTGCAGAGATTGGCCAAAGGGGCTTCCCTTCAGCAGAGTGCAGCGAGGGTTGTCCACAGAGTTTGCTGTCCAGCACTAAAATCAACCCCCACCAAACAATGTAGAAAGCTATGCAGAACAGCATTGGTTGCAGGGCCTCAACTAACCAGGTCCTGTACCCAACCTGCCTGTGGTGGTCAATGTCCTCTATCAAGTAAAACAATTCTATATGTGAAATGGCCCACAGATATTGCCCTAATCCCTGGTTTTCATGGTGATAAGTATAGTCAGATGTATGTATATACGAGGCTACACACTTAGATAGATAGAGAGATAGATAGATAGATAGATAGATAGATAGATAGATAGATAGATAGATAGATAGATAGATAGATAGATAGATAGCAAATTGCATTGGGTTATGTTGTTTTGACAAATTACAATGTCACTCTTGAGGTTGGTTAATGCCTTTTGTTACCAGGGTGTACATATCTGGATCTTTATGAATATGAGCATTCTTAGAAAGGCTTCAAATATCAGATGGTACCAGCCAGGGGGCATGGTCCTCAAATGCCCATATTCTGTTTTTACAGATTGACTGACAGCACTAGTATACTGACTCAGAGATTCTTACTTCTCCCAAGTAGAGATACTGGTTATGAGATGATAGACTCCCTCACATGTAAAGTTCACCAGTGTACTTTTATGATTTTATGCTGTTATGCTTTTCTTTAGGCATTTATTGTAGTGCAAGATAGATTCACAATGTTATTTCATATGTTTCTCTTTGAGGATAGCTTTATAGGAGGTTTGCCTTCTCTTAATGTTCATCTTTGATGTTAGTGAATCAGCGCTGTTGGACCTGGCCCTTTTACAGGGTCATTCCCCAGACTTTTTGCCTCCTTATTTTTCTGACCTTTGTTGGCTGACGTTATGACTCCGAGCGCTTTTTCACAGCTAATCAGTGCTAAAGTGCATGTGCTCTCCCTTGCAAAATTGGTATGATTGGATTATACCTAATTGGCAAATGTAATTTACCTTTAAGTCCCTTGTAAAGTGGTACCCCTATACCCAGGGCCTGTAAATTAAATGCTACTAGTTGGCCTGCAGCGCTGCTTGTGCCACCCACTGAAGTAGCCTTTCAAACCTATCTTAGGCCTGCTAGTGCAGGGCCTGTGTGCATAGTTTTCTGCCATAGGGACCTGGCATCTAAATTTACTTGTCAGGACCAGAACTCCCCTTTTACTACATGTAAGTCACCTCTAAGATACGCCCTAGCCAGCACTATGGGCAGGGTGCCATGTACCTAGAAGCAGGACATGTGCCAGGTTGCGTGGCCTGCCCTGATAGTGACAAACAGCCTAAATTGGTGTCTCACTGCTGTGAGTGCTGCCTTCTCATACGATTGCATTAGAAATGCCCTGCCTTATGTGTAAGGGGTATTGTCTGATTTATGAGGGGTAGCGTAGGCATGTTTGGTATGGTTGTAATGCTGATAGGAAATGCTGCTTACTGGTGTAGGTGTTTTTTTTATTACTATTACAGAAATGCCACTTCTAGAAAGTGAGCTTTTCTCTGTGCTTATGACTCTGGTGTTTTTGCAGCTTGACTCCAATCCAAGTCTGGGCAGACTGACAGTTGGGGCTTTGTGCATACTTTTCAGACAGCCTGTACACAGTGTGGGTGGAGGTGCCACAGAGGTGAATTTACATATTGTATAGTCTTCCTGGGATGAGAGAAGGGAGAGGCTGGGCACACCTGCATTTGTAAAGGCTGTGCCCTGGCCTTGCGCAATGGGGTTGTTTACCCCCCTACTGATGTTAGGAACCTGTGCTGGAGGAGAGAAGGGGCACTCCCAGAACCAGTTGTAACTGGTTGGAACCCCCTCTCCTCCTCATTGTAAGAGACACTGCAAACTTAGTATAAGTACAGGGGAATTTTCCCCACAATTGGGAACATTCTTGGAACTAGACAGAAGGCTGCTGGGACGCCTCACCAGGGACCACCATGGACTGCTGCTTTTGTGCTGACCTGTGACCCACTGGAGGAACTGCCACTGCTTGCATTAACTTTGTGCGGACCTGTTGCTGGGCCCCACTGCGCTGTGCTCTACTTTGTGTCTCCCAGGGACTGGGTGCTGTGGCCCCTGCTTCTCTGCACACCTCTGCTCTTCAGTGCAATTGAGTACTGTGCCCTGATTACAGAGGGCACGAGGAGCACTTTTCGTATTTAAATCCTTTGGGCGTCTAGAGAAGCGCCTTGCCAAGTCCTCCAAACGAGCCTGGAGAATTGCCCTGCCGTTTCTTCTCACAAAGTGTGCCTGGAGGAGTGCTGCTAGGGGCCCTGCGAGGGAGAATCACCGCCCTAACCCGGATTACTTAGGTGTGTCCAAAATGCACGTCTTCTGGTGCCCCTGGGGCAGGACACTGTGAAGCTTGGAGCACCTGTGCTCCCAACAGTACCCCTGGGCATGGGAGGCCATCTAGAGGTGCCCCTGGGGCACAGACTGGCAGCGCTTTTGGGTGCACTTTCACCGCACGGCCCAGGAAGAGCTTAGGAGCAGCATGCATACCACATCAGGTGCGGCTGTTCCCAGAGCGGAATGAAGTGCCAGGCTCTGAAGAGATCACGGTGCACACCTTCTCTTTTCCCTCTGGACAGGAGGAAATTCCAGCCTCAGAAGGTCCTTCTTCCCTTGAGGCGGTTCATCTACTTGCACGACGCAGGGCACAGGGGAGGAAAGGGAGTTCCTCTCCCCCTTCCACTGCCTTAAGGGCGCAATCACCCCAGTAACTCACCTGGCATTGTTTGTAGGGCCAGTGGGGGCCTGGAGGGCCCCCCAGAGATCATGGGCCCCAGGAGGGGCTCTCCAGGTCAAAAAGAGAGGGCACCGACTGCCCCTCTCCCCAAGAGCTGAATGTGGTCCCCGATCAGTGCATAAGAGTGCCGGGGGGGCCTACCTTCCACCTCTAGGCACTTGGAGTGCCCCCTTTCACAGGAAACAGGTACTTCTGCTTGGGCATATCTAAATGTTCCTTTTGTGGGCTTTTATGATATTTTCAGGACCAGTACATATACTGCTTTATTTTGATTTCTGACTACTGCTTATGTTGCAGAACCTTGATTACTTACGTGTTCTAATGTGACAACTGCTTATTCTTGCAGAGTATTAGTAACCTGTGTAACATTCTGACAACTGCTAAGGTAGCAGGGTATAACTGAAGTGTAATGTTTGATCTAATTATGTTTTGTGCAATACAGTTTATTTTTACATAGCTCAGTGTTGTGTTTACTTTGTGGTGTACATCTTGCATCACGTGTGTTGTGTGTGTTGTGCAAACGCTTTACACATTACCTCTGGGTTAGGCCTGACTGCTCGTGCCAAGCTACCAAGGGGGTGAGCAGGGGTTATCTTAGACATGTAACTCCATTGCCCTGACTAGAGTGGGTGGGTTCTGCCTGGCTTAGGTGCACACCCTAGCGATCCAGAAACCCCATTTCTAATAAGCGCTATTTGATTGAAAGAAATGAGAGTATTAGTTGAGAGGGGTTGAGAACTCCCCTCAGATCGGAACTTGTTTACAAGCCTTGTGGTGCAGGACAGTGCAGTAAGTGTCTTTCTGAGCCACCATGCACAAGGTATGGCAGATTTCTGTCCTCTCCCCCTGTGCTGGCTCACAAATTGCTGCCTAGTGCCAACGCAGGCACCCTTGAACCATGGTGCAAGAATGCCTGCATTGTGGGGATGATTGTTGTTGTGCAGAAAGGGACACGTCCCTGCACAAAAACAATCAAGATAGGTATTTTCCTCTTCCCAAGTCTGCTGCAGAATGCAGCACACATAGAAAGAGAAAAAAAAGGATAAATAAATATATTTCTCCTGTTGTGTCACTTCTATGCCACCTCTGAGGTGGCAAAGGAAGCTGACGCATTCTCAGACTTGCAAATCTAGGACTGCGTGAGATTCCTTAGTGTTCCATGGGTGTTGTACGGGAACACCCACAGCAGCACCCATGGAACTCACCCTTTCATGCATTTTTATGCCTGGAATTGGCCCATATTTACAAGGCCATGAAAAGCCATGCAAGGTGGCTCTGAGTGGCCTTGTGAATAGGGGATGGCACACTGTGCCACTGGATAGTAAAATAAAATCACTCTTCTGAGGTGCAGTGTGCAGATGGGGCCTCATAAATGAGGGCATAGTATTCACAGTCCTTGATAGGGTGAACCACTAAAGTTACTAAATAATCCTGTGCTTGATGATTTGGTAGCTTTTCACAAAAGCAGTCAGACTTAAATTAGAAACAATAAGTAAGGTTTTTATGCAAAACCACACAAGGAAAATCCCAAACCAATTTAGAAAAACTGAGTACATTTTAATAAGTAAAATGACACAACAACAACAAAAGTCCAATATGTAGACTCAGTGATATGAATTTTTAAAATGTGAATTAAAAATAGCACCAAAAAGAAGCAGCTGCAGTTATATGATCATGCTACTGCAGGCCAAATTCAAACATTAAGACTGACTGCTATGGAGTACAGGTTGGATACAGGGACTAGGTTTGACCCAGTAGAATGTTTACTTTCTACTTAGAAACTTTTGCATGGAGTAAAAGTGGTCATTGTCATGTTGTTGTCAGGACATCATGCAAGTTGGATCCAAAGTGTTGTTAAACAACCGGGTTTGTAGAAGAGTGGGGTCCTAGTGCGGATGTCAAAGAAGGCAGGATAAATCTGTGCCGGTGAATTCCAGATCCTGTGTGAAGGAAGGTCTTGGATGAGATGCTGCTTGGTGTTGGTCTCGATTAAGTCTTCTATGTTTGGACTTAAAAAAAATTCTAGCAGAAAATTCTCCTTCAGCATGGAACCAGCAAGCTGAAGCCAACCAGAGATTCAACAATAATGATTGCAGTTTCAAGGGTGATCCATCTGGTGACAGGAGGAGTACATTGTGACACCAACCAGGCACCCACAACCTGAGGAGCACCACCTGGGGGTTAGGGCTCACTCCTATAGAGGCCAGCAGCAGGCTCCAGGGCGGGTCCAGGTGGAACTGGTCAGCCTGGCCATTGCAGGGAGAGAAGCATCTAGAAGCTTGTTTCTGTCTCTGTAGCTCAAACAGTAGGCCAGCCAGCTGTCCCTTCAAAACACTTCTGGGGTCTGAGTTTCAAGGCAAGCAGTCTTCCTTCAAGTTCTTCTGACAGCAGGACAGTCCTTCCTCTAATTCTTCAACAGGTCCCGAAGTATTGTGAGGAGAGGTCTGAGGGGTCCTCTTTTTATGTAAAATACTAGCCCGTGGGTGGGAGGCAAGTTTTTGTCCACCCCTAAACTAGTTCTCAACAGTTCCTGTAACCCCACTGCAATGGTACCAGACTTGGTAGAGAGAGTATCATGGGGCAGGCCTAGGTATGAGCTTCATCTGACAGTGGCAAGGTAGGCATCATTTGAATCTAAGGAAGGGGCTGGACTCAGCCGCTGAGGCTATCCTCTTAAAGGAGGCGTCCCCTTCCCAACCTCCATAGCCCTTTGTCCACTGTCTTGGAACAATACACATCTCATTACAGGAACATTTTCAGGGATGAGGTGAGAGCTGCACATTGGAAGGGAAGCCTTTTGGTTGAAAACAAGATAATACAACTTTCTAAAATTATAATTCTACAATAGCAAAATCAAATCCATTAAGTTGGATTTTATATTACAACTAAAATGAGCTCATGTACCATTTTTCTAGTTACCCCCAAACGGAATCTATCATTTATAGAAATGCAATAGTATGACTCAATGTTAACCTTTGGGAGCACAAATAAAGAGGTCTCAATGCCAAACGCATATGGTCTTTGAATGAGAGTTTTGACTGCTAAGCCACTGGATGAATTCCATCAGTGATTCATCTTAATCGGTACATCTGACAATCAATTGTTTAAATTAATTTCTTTAACCACGACCTCCTGCTCTTTAAATAGATAAACATATAAGTTGGCAACAACCGCACCAATAAAGCACCATTGAAGTGCTGTTGCCCGATGGTGCAATTGATTCTCAAATTGGAAAAAAAATGTGAGCTACTATTTGGTGTATTTCATCATAAATTATATCTTACAGTGTAGTGCCATGTCTTGTTACATAATATTTTCTTCATGGTCTACAAAGTATGTACTTAGGGATTAGTCATATACAGCACTCTAATGTCAAAGCCAGGAGTGTGAAAACGTCTTGTAATTTGCTGTTGCATAATAACGAGAAATTAGGGACAAATTGTGTGAAATTGCACATAATTGCATGAAAAGAAAAGCAATTTGTTTGTGCTATATTTTAGCATGAAATGCATACTTATGACAATTTTTGGCAGGAGGGGGCATTTTAAGAAGAGGACCGCGAACAGTCACTCACTTTCTGTTGTTCTAGTGCATTCGCGATAATGTTTAAAGTGAATTACACAATTTACGGCTATTTTCTACCATAACTGGTACATTATTTTGTTAAATGGAGTTAATGTTGTAATTTTGGGAATTTTGCATGATTAGAGTGGCATAAAACTCCCAAAATTATGAATAATGCCAGCATATTGAAATTCACAAAAGTAATTTGAAGAAGTATCTGAGAATTAACCATAATTCAGTTTATTCAACAGATTCATTGTTTGCATCCTATTATCGGAATCTCCTCAGTGAGTGACTGCACCCAACTGCAGCGGATCTCTGCCACCTCAAAAAAAGTTCAGGCAGGTGCCGCCTGCACAGTGAAACATGGAATGACTGATTAAATAAGCCTCTGCATATTTCACTAATTGCGCTGCCCTCAGGGCACCCCCGAGTTCACAGAATTATTGTAATCAGGCACACCTTTCACCTGTGCAACTGATAAATAAGAGTGGCCCAGGGGTCCGTTTTGTTGGGAGGCAGTAGAATTGTTACCAGCTTTAGTCATGCAACTTCTGCACCTGAGGTATACAACAAACAGTTGTATACCTCAGGTGCAGAAGTTGCATGACTAATTGGCAATAATTGCTGGGCTTCCCGAGAGAACAGTTTCTCTGTATCCTGTGTGATATAGACATTTTACAGGTATCGAGAAGCTAATTTGTAAAATACCCGAGGTTGAACGAACAGAGCGATGAGGTGCAGTCCATTGCTGATGTTAATATCCTACTTTGCCCTTTCAGTAGGTACACAATCCATTTGGGAGACATACCTGTGATTGATAAAATGGCATAATCACGAAGGTTTGAAACACAGAGTTAAACAGTGTACTGTTGCGCATGCCCGCAAAAACGAGACTGCCTCCCATATCTTGATATTTAATTTTTATAAGTTATTTACCGATGTCCAAAATTTCCTTTGGTCCCTTTATCTGTCTCAGAATGCCCTGCCCAATGTGGATCGCTTTATGCAAACCTTGTAGTTGGCTACATACACAATATTATTGACCTGCAATAACAGCAGAGCTATATGCCTGAGTTTGTATTCCTAAACGGCAGCCTATTTTAATGCAGCATGTGCTCCTTAAAGAAAAAGGTGCTGCGCAAAAAACGTTTCTCATTTGTAAAAAGCTGAAGTGGAGCAGGCAATGTCCCCTTGACCAGCATCTACTCCTCTGAAGGTTGCTTGACACGATCCTCAAAGGGGAGATGATCACGCTGGAACCCCTTCCCCTTGAGAATCAGTTACCACCTCCTTTGAGGTGTTGGTAACTGGTCAATGGTTTGAAAATGCAATTACTATTGTAAACCATTGATACATAACACACTGAGTCACTATTAGGAAGGAATGTCCTTTTTTAACCCCTTCAAAATTGCGGTTTGGTAACGGTTGCTAAACCCGTTTTATGAGTCAGAAATATATTTCTGATTTGCAAAATAGATTCAGTACATTTTATCAAGGTATTTTGCAATCTAACCCCCTGTGACTTGGTAAATTGCAGGATTTGGGAACACAAAACGGTTTCGTGGGTCCGGACAAAAAGTCCATCATTTTCATGTCGTCTCCATGTGAGCACTGTAGTAAAAAACATGTTGGCTAACTTCACAGGGACATTTTTTCTGCTCTACAGCGTTTACCTATCATTTGTGAAATTACAGGAAGTTGTGACTGCAATATTGTTGCATTTCCCGGGCTTATAAGTAGGGGTAATCACAACTGTATTTTTCTGCTCACTATACTCACTATACACGTAAACGGATCCCAGGTAAGCACCTGCATGCTTGGCAGGCATAAAATACTACACTTTAACAAGGTGATTTCCTAAAATGGGCAACAGAACTCAGCAAGAATGCCAATTTGCATACGATCCATGGGCAATCTATGCCAGCAACTATTGTGATTGGTAGCCAACGTACAATCAGAATGATTCGAACAGGTGCCTAGTTCTGATTTTGTGTCGGTGTGGTCAAGCAGAACTGCTCAACCAAATGCTTTTTGAAAATTGTCCATCTTTTCAAACAATAAGAGTAGGTCTTGCATTGGGACTTTTCTGTTTGGCTATTTTATGTGGTCATTCTATTATTCTGTTGACAGCATAGGTTTTACCGGATTTCAATCGTAGACAAGTAAAAACTGTTAGCTTCTGCTATGTTTGTATTTCAGCAATCAATTTCAAACACTCTTAATTGCACGAACTTTGTTGATAACTATAGTCATCCAGAGTGTTGATTAGAAATGACAGACTGTAATTAGAGGTGGGCGGAATATTTGGTTCCACCCAGGGAATTGGCAAAATTTTGGTGACTCCATGTTGTTCTTGTAATGTGGAGTCTGTCCAACCTCTGCCAATCGCCACATGGTGGAATTGTTTCTCATGTGTGGGTTCAGAACTGTAAGTTGGTGAGCACGAGGGAGATCTGAGGTCCCCTAACATGATTTCCGGTTGCTAGGAGGATATCCCGTGAGATTTATTTTAATTTGGGCAGTTGCGTTCATTTGTGGTAAGAAGGATGCTGCTTGAGTAGAAAATCTACTCAGGAGACAGCAAAACCAACTTGAATAGCTGTGCCCCCTGGTACACCACGTGGTGGAGTTTGAGCTGATTTTTTTGCGTGAAAGTATTACTGGTGGTAATGTGCAGCACCATGTGTGTTGGAAGGTGGGTCATTAGTTTTGCCCCCAGAGGGCATAGGTCCATCAGCAAAGAACCAAGGGGCATATTTATACTCTGTCTGCGTCGAATTTACATCAAAAATTTGGACGCCAATTCAGTGCAAACCTAACACCATATTTATACTTTGATGCCCGTCCCCGCGAACGTCAAAATTCAGCAGCGTGCGTCATTTTCTGGATGCGTGAAACTGCCTTACATTAACAACATTCAAGGTAGACGTTCCCCTCCAAAAAAGGACTTTAAGGCATGTGCGGCTTATTTATACTCCCACGTCATTTTGACGCACAGGAGGTGGCGGGCCTTAAAAAATGTTCCACAGACTGATTTGCGCCATTTTTTAACGCCTGGGTGAGGGCAGGCATTAAGGGACCTGTGGGCTCATTTCCATGGTCTCTGACCATGGAAGCAGTCCACAGGTGTCCTTCCCTGCCCCCAGGGACACCCCCTACCACCCTCACCCACTTCTTGAGGACACCCATGGATGGGGGACCCATCCCAGGTAAGTACAGATAAGTTGAGGTAAGTATTTTTTTTTTATTTAAGTGGCATGGGGGGCCTAACTTGGGCCCCCCTATATGCCACTGTGCCCAATGACCATGCCCAGGGGACAGAAGACCCCTGGGCATGGCCATTGGGCAGGGGGCATGACTTCCGTCTTTCCTAAGACAGGAGTCATTTCAATGGGGGTTGTGCATCAAAAAATGGCACAAGTCCGGTTAAAGCCATGATTTTTTACTCTAACCTGACTTGCACCATTTTTTGATGCACAACCCCCATTCTTCCCTACGCCTGCACTGCCCAGTTAGAGTAATTTTTTTTACTCTAACCAGCCCGCATCACCGGCTACCGTCAATCCATAAATAAGGCACCCACCTGGTGCGTAGAAATGGCATTAGCCGGTGGTAAATATTTTGACGCAAACCAACGCCGGCGTTGGTTTACATCAAGAAGTATAAATGTGGGCCCAAAGTTCCAGGTGGAAGGTCAGGAGGAATACATTGACCTTTGGGTGATTACCATTTTCTTGGCCCTCCCAACCTACGCTGGAAATGCTAAACTTTGCTTTGGGGGAGGCTGCGCTGCTCCTGCAGCTCTTCTTACGTATGGGCATTTGGTTGGTGGTGACCCCATCTTCCTGGGGCCATCACAAGCAGAGAACGGAGATAGGGTGAGCGTTGTGCCTCGAAAGACATTGTGGGGCAGTTTCCATAGTTTAAGAGCGACTCTTCTGCTGTGTTGGGGAGAACCACTATGCTTTCATTTTTTTTTTCTCCATCACTGTAGGTGGCCTCGTACCGGGTTCTTCTTTGGTCTGGGGTGTTCGGTCCCACTGGGACACACCCATTATGCTGCCTCGTTGGAGGGCAGTGCGGGGAGACCATTCCTGGCTGCCCTCTTGTTCGGGGAGTCTGGTCTCACCCGGACACCCCTGCTGTACTGCCTTCTCATTGGAGGACAGCGTGGGGAGCCCACCCTCAGCTGGCCTCATCTTCGGGGAGTCCGGTCCCACCCAGACACCCCTGTGAAGTAGGTGACATTGGGGAGCGGCTTGGGGAGCACACCCTCCTGTCACTCCCACCAGTTTCCTGCATTGCCAGCACTTGGTGGTGCTGCTGTGGAAGCCAGCCCTCCTGAGGTTGGTGGCCTGCCCGTTCTGGCAGGCAGACTAAGCTGAGGTAGCCTGGGGACATGCCGCACAGAGGAGGAGCTCCAGCACCCCCCCACCTCTCCTCTGGTGTCTTCCCCCTTCTGCAGGCAGACGCAATATTGGTGGCAGCTCTCCTGGAGACCCTCGGGGAGTGCAAAGGTACTCTGCCATCTGCATTTTCGCTGGGAGTGCAACAGCACTCCATGGTTTGCCCTTCATTGTGGAGCCCTGGAATGGGGTCGGGCCCCATCAGCCATCCTCACAAGGGAGCATGATGGTGCTCCCCAGTTTCCTCTTCAGCCGAGGGCCCTTCCTGCAGCGAGCGGCCATTTTCACGGGGGCACAACGGCATCTCCCAGCTTGACTTCTTGGCGGGGTCACAGAATGATTTTCCTGGGACCCTCTTATAGTTTCATGGGAAATGCAATGGTGCTCCCTGAGTTGAACTTCTCCATGGGGCCCTGGGATGAAGACCGACTCCCTTTACAGCACCTTTACGAGGGGTGCAAAGGCATCCCTGCCTTTTCTTTGGGCCCCCGGCCCTGCACATAACTGCAGGAAACACAATGGCACTCCCAGGGTTTTCTTCTTTTTGGGGGCCCCTGGATGGGGTGTGGGGCTCTTTGTTAGTCTTCACAGGGGCGCAACGTTATCCCCCAACGCTTTTCCGTTTGATTGACAAAAGGTCACAGGTTGCAGACATTCTCCAGGGACGATTTAAATTATCTTGGTATCATTTCACTCCTGGTGGTGAGCCCTTGCCACCAGAAGGACTTTTGTTAGGCCTCCTGGCTTAGAAGGTCCCCAAATTGTAGGAAGCCAGTCCAGTTGACTCCCTCCGTCAGCCCTATATCTGGGTGCCTTCTTTTACTTCTGGGCAGAACTCTCTCCTTAGGCTAGTCCAGTCTTTCCCCCAACTGGTCCTCAGGGTGTAAGGGTGCCAGCTTAACTGGTCCTAGCATGTGCCTCGCTGGGTCTTAAGTCTTTGAGGGGAACCGTCCCTGCCCCAGTGGGCAGTCAGAGGGTTCTTCTTTCCTGTTGTCCATGATGCCTGTCTTCTGTCCCAGTGTCCTGCAGTGAAGCACAGCCAAGAGAGAGAGACCTCCCCTGTCCAAGGGCTTTTAAGTGGGGGCGTAAGTGTCCAGCAGGCCTGCACTTCTGACCAATCCAGATGAGCAGGATCACTTCCTTGCCTCTGTCCCCTCCTTCCTGCACAGTCTTCTGGGATAGCTCAAAATGGCTATGTCCAGGAGTTAGTGCCACGTGTGCTCTGAAAGTCTCAACCCCTCCTCCCTGACATTCCTTCCAAGGCCTGTCCACCCATTAATTTCCTGGCATGGAGTGACAGCTGGCTGATTGATGCAAGGCCCTGCTCAGGCAGCCCGACAGAGCAGTAATTGACCCTTATCCTGAGCTAAGTCAGACAAAGATGACATTCCTGGATGACCCATAAGTTGTGCAACTATGCCTTCATAACCTACTTCATTATTCTTTTCCTACAGGTTACAGTGTATATTGGTGAGACTCTGGTCTCTGTGGACCCTAGGGGACTGGGGCTGCACCCTAGGCCATCGTTTCCCAATGACACTTAATTGTGTGTTCTTACAGTCAAAAGACAGTGAGCATACTGATGTTGTCATTTAATATACTGTCCCTACAATGAAAAGACAGTAAGCACACTGACTATCCCTCACATGTGTACACCCCTCTCAAGAGGCCCACTCCAGGTCACCATCACTCAGCGTAGTCCCTTCTGCTCCAGGCTACCTAAGCACAGTTCTTAGGCAGCACACGCCAGGAATACTCCCAGTGCAGCCCTCACGCAGGTGCATATGAGCGTATACACGTGATCACGTTTAACCAGCCCTGAGCCTCCTACTCTTGCTGCACCATGGCACCCTTTCCTTATCAAGGCCGCACAAATGGTAAACATGTGCAGTCCATTTTATCATGAGCTTACTGTGGATGAGTCCCCAACTCTGAGGCTTCCTCACAGTACAAGTTTAAAAAGCTGGTGATCAAAAAGCAAAAAATCAGACCGGACCAGATACTCAGTACTGTCCTCTCACAAAGTGCCTAGTTCTGCCCACCTTTAACTGTAATAATGTTACTGCCCAGCAGTTTTGTTCGTGTTTATTTAACATGACTGTCCTAGATAGGGATACTCTCATTCAATACCCACAAAGCCATCACCATGGTATTTACTTCAGAAGTCCAAGACCCAGATTATGAAAATAATTTAATCATGGCAGATATCACTACATTTATCATTTGAATACAAGTAATCATTTAATGCTCTTTAGATGTGGGTCTAATAATGAGTCAGGACAGAATCAATTGCAGAAAAAATGCCTGGAAACCAGACCTTTTTACAGCGCACCACAACCTTCGACAATTTCTAAAAGAGACAGTAAACTCGAGCCTGGACCGCAACAATCTAGTGAGCACGTCGTAGTAGTATTTCAGATCTCCATGTTGAATAAATCTTCAATAGGATATCCTGAAACTCAAAGATTTATAATATGTTACTGTTAACAGAACTCAAAAAACAACTTTGAATCTTCAGCTCCTGCATTTTAAAAGACAGGTTTAACATAAGCAGAAAACATTGTTGACAGAAGTGCTACTGATCGCAGACTTCTTAAAAAAAAAAAAACACACACTCACACACACAATCTCTCTTAAGAGATAGTTAGGGCCTCTCCTGAATATCTTATAACTGCAATATTTTGTGTCTATTTTGCAGTTTGTATTGCTACGTTGTTGTTGGCCATTGCTTCCAAATATGTTACTACTGCATTACTTTTATGAATCTAAAGGTATGCTGTTTAGTTTCAGGAAACCATACATAGTAGACAGGGATGTTGCTGCTGCAGTATAGAGAAATCTTGCATCATATAAGGCTCTTTAACCTTGTAGTAAAGAGACAAGGCGGCCCGGGTTTCCTGGGAAAAACCTGACTTTCCACAAAATTTCCTTTCATATTTCAGCAAATTTGGCACAAATCATGGTTTTCAGAGCGGGTTAACAGAAAACATAAGGCCTAATTCACAAAGGTAAAGTTACACAAACGTCTAAGTTTAGACAAAAAGTCTAACTTTACTAGGAGTAAAGTTAGACTTTAGTTCTAAGCTTAGACTTTTGGTCTAAACTTAGACTTTTGCTTTAAGTTTACCTTTGTGAAGAGGAAAGTTTTCATGTATTCCAAGACAGACATAGGGCTGATTTAGATCTTGGTTGAGGGGAATACTCCATCACAAATATGACAGATATCCCATAAACTGTATCACAATCTCATTATATCCTATGGAGATCATATCACAGCAGACAGGATATCCGTCACATTTGTTGCGGAGTATTCCATTCGCCAAGATCTAAATTAGGCCCTTAGGGCCTGAATGGGATTTCAGTGGAAGGGTAACTCTGTAACAACGGTGACCGATATCCTGCCTGCCAAAATCTAAATCCCATTGTTTCCTAAGGGATTGAGATTTTGGTGGATGGGATATCTATCAATGTTGAGAAGGAGTAACCCCTCCGCCAAAATATAAATCAGGCCATTAGTTAGCGATCCAGAGCAGAAAAAAAATGTAAGGTTTGGCCCTTATTCACAAAGTTAAATATACACGTTTGGTGTAAGTTTACAATTGTTTTGCTATTCACATTTGTGTAGTTTTACCTATAGCATCTTTACGACTTCTGAGAACTCATCACATAAAAAGAAAGGGCAATCTACAGTTGTAAAGATATTACATGTAAAAGTAAACTCAAATTCAGAAAATAGCAAAACAATAGTAAACTTACACCACAAGTCTATGTTTACCTATGTGAATAAGCCCTTTTGAATTTGAGTAATGATTATAGTTGATTGGCTGTATTTACCATGATGACAAATGTTGTAATTTCAATATTCTGTATCCTCTTGTGTCGATGTAATGCATGCTTCTAAGTTTGTGGACTGTCCCGGTTTTGCGTTTTCAGATGCCGTTGTACATCGTCTTACTTCAGCGAAAGACGAGGGACTCAGCCTGCTACAGTCCCTTTCAGAAGCTGCCCGCTGACAAGAGGAAGAATGCATTCACAGGAGCGGACAGCATGAATGAAAGTATGGCACATTGGTAGCTTCCATGCAAAATCTCGCTAGCAGGTTAGTTTTGAATATGGTCTAAATAATCAAAAAGTAGCCAGTTGATTCTTATATCCTTCTGTGGTGCTGCTTGCTGGTTCTAGTCTGTGTCTCGCTTAGCGCTTTATGTTTTATTAGATAATACATGTTTAATTAAAATAAAATTATTCATAGATCAATTTTAAAAAGTAGACACTGAATACTGAAATCTACCATCCTCCAATCTTTTCAGAAATTATATTACAAACACGATAGGAATGAATGAATATTTCCTTAAAATCGCAAAAAAATCATATGATACTATAAAAAATTAGCCAAATAAACGACGGTTGGAGTTGGAGGTCTTATGACTCTGTACTCAAAATTCAGACTGTAACTTCCCTCTTTAGCCATTAAGAAAAACGGAGTAACTTCGCACCAGAGATGGATACAAACCTGCCTTGGATTTTTAAACCTGTACCTTTATTTAAAGGACACGTACCATTAAGTAGTGCTCTCCCAATCAGGGTCGGCTTTAGGGAGGTGCGACCAGTTGCACAGCACCGGGCGCTGACTTAAGTGAGGACACTGTTTGCAATATATTATAGTTTTAAATTTAAAAGTACCTGCCACCACGTTCCTTGTCTCCACCAATTTTCAGGCAGCACTAAGGCCCATATTTATACTTTTTGACGCAAAACTGCGCTAACGCAGTTTTGCGTCAAAAAAATTAGCGCCGGCTAACGCCATTCTGAAGCGCCATGCGGGCGCCGTATTTAAGCAATGATGTTAGCCGGCGTTAGCCGCCGGCGCTGCCTGGTGTGCGTTGAAAAAAACGACGTACACCAGGCAGCGCCGGTGTAGGGGGATATGGAGCTTGGGCGTGAAAAAATGGGGCAAGTCAGGCTGAGGCAAATTTTTCGCCTCAACCCGATTTGCGACATTTTTTTCCACTCACAACCCCCATAGAAATGACTCCTGTCTTAGCAAAGACAGGAGTCATGTACCCTTGCCCAATGGCGATGCCCAGGGGACTTCTGTCCCCTGGGCATGGTCATTGGGCATAGTGGCATGTAGGGGGGCACGAATCAGGCCCCCCTATGCCACACACAAAAAAAAAAAATACTTACCAGAACTTACCTTATTGTCCCTGGGATGGGTCCCTCCAGCCTTGGGTGTCCTCCTGGGGTGGGCAAGGGTGACAGGGGGTGTCCCTGGGGGCATGGGAGGGCACCTCTGGGCTCCTTCCGAGCCCACAGGTCCCTTAACGCCTGCCTTTTCCAGGCGCTAAAAAACGGCGCAAAAGCGGCCGTACGTCATTTTTTTTTACCCGCCCACTCCCGGGCGTGAATTTTGCCCGGGAGTGTAAATACGGCGCACATCCTTGCATATAATTAACGCAAAGTAGGTGTCCACGCTAAAAAAGGGCGCAAACTCCATGGACTTTGGCGCTAGACGCGTCTAACGCCAAAGTATAAATATGGAGTTACTTTTGCGTCGGAATTGCGTAAAAAAAAACGACGCAATTCCGGCGCAAACGGAGTATAAATATGCCCCTAAGAGACTTATTTACAATCCCCTAGCGCCACTGGAGCG
Source organism: Pleurodeles waltl (assembly GCF_031143425.1). Lineage (NCBI taxonomy): Eukaryota > Metazoa > Chordata > Amphibia > Caudata > Salamandridae > Pleurodeles > Pleurodeles waltl. Next base: position 238,668,704 of record NC_090446.1, on the reverse strand, counting down.
CCACTTTCAGTGACGCTCTGGTGACGCAGTGCACATTTCTACATTTACAAGGTGGCGCTAAGCACTTTGCATGGCTTAACACTTCCTTGTAAATATGCACCCCCCCAATGCAGTTTTCTGTGGCAGAGGGGTGTGCAATGGGTATTGCTGTGGGCATTTCCACTCAAGAACCATCGTTTTTGACACTGCCCCAGTTTTACGAGAAATCGCAAATCTGGGGCAGCGCCAAAAACTAGCACCACCCCAGGTTTAGAACTAGAGTGGAGCAATGAGGAGAAACAATTTTATTTCTCCTCATTTTTGCTTTTTCTTTTTGTGATGCATTCTGCAGCACACATACAAAAAGCAAATCACCATTAATGATTATTTATGTGTGAAAATCATTATGATTTGCTACTTCTATACGTGCTGCAGAATGCAGCACACATAGAAGTAAAAAACCACCATTATTGATTGTTTATGTGTAGGACAGAACACCTTCCTGTGCATAAATTCCCTGCAACGCAGGCACCCTTGCACTATGGCAGAAGGATGCCTACGTCGGTGCTAGGCAGCTAATTTTATCTCCAGTGCAGGGGTAGAGGACAGAAATGTGCCGTATCTTGTAGATTCAGTTTATTCCTGCCTTTTCCCGGTGGTGCACGGTGGCGCAACAAGACACTTGCTCTGCCGCCCTGTACCACAGGAACTTGTAAAAAAGCCCCTAAACATGTCAAGATAACTTGGATGATTAATGTTCTTTCTGTAGAGAGATTTTGTCTAATGGATTTTTTGACCAATCCCTAAGGTAGCACAGAGGGTTACTATGCCTGCTGCAAGGAACGCATAACATGCAGATAACAAAGTGCTTGAATTGCAAATATATCTGTGGATTTCTGCCTTTGTCAGAGAGATCATTTTGTTTCTTACAGTTTGTAAGTTAAAATCCTAATATAGAACAGTTAAGTGTCATCAAAGAACTGCCTGCAAACTGCAGGGGATAGATTAGAGCATTATGATTTTTTCTCCAGTCTTTCATTATCCTAATGTTGCAAAAGTGTTCATTTGGGAAGAAATCAATTCTTATTACTAAAGCGAACCCCCATCCATGGTGTTACATTTTAAATTCAGAGTTTGTGCTTCTCCAGACAAAGCACTCAAACTGTACTGCCTACCAGTATACTTGACACGGAACTCCTACACTTTGTATTTCTCTGTCTTATATAATATTTCCTGTACACTGATTTATGCATGACTGAGTGCCTTCGTGTAATTGGTGTGTGTGATGTACAGTGCTCTTAGACCCTACACGGGTGTGAGTGGCACTACAAAACTAATTAAATGCATCTGTGAGAAAGTGCTTATGAAGACTTAGGGGACACTGTTAAAGGGTGGTAGAGAGAGAATCTGTGTTGGAGGTGGTCATTGGGGAAAGCAAAAAACACAGGGAGCCACCAGAGGTAAAGACAGACTTGCTCTGAATCAATTTAGTATTGCCTTACTGGTTCCTAGATGGCATAGCTCACCTAACAATCCCCCCCATCCATTTATAAACTGGAATTTCCTGCTTGTGATTGGCTGGCCAGGGTGCATGACTAAAGTGAAAACACCACTTCCTTCTAATTTTCAATCAGAAGTCTACTGCATAATTTACCAGGTACTCTAGCAAACAGTGCTGGAGTTGGCAAAAATGAGTCTAGGAACCCATACATTGGGGGTCAAGGTGTGGCACTGAGAAGGGCATGGAGTCAAGAGAGGTGGAGCTAGAAAAGCAGATCTTGACAGTTAACGTATCCATTTATTTAAAAAATCTGCTGCAGAGAAATTTGCAACAAGGAAAAATGTGACAGTATGTCTGTTCTAGCTTACCTAATTAGTCACAAGGAGTCTGCATTTTACCTTTCAAAATGATTTTATTAGTTTTCCGGGGAAGGGTACAAAAGAAAAGAGGGCAGTAATAAAGAGGGGCAGTGAACATTTGTTACAAATGGAGTGTTTCTGTTCTGTGTGCACATTCATGGGTTGTACAAAAAAAAGTATAGCTCTTTGTATGCCCAGCAATGTTGAAGGGATTATAATAGTAATAAGATACACCTGGTGCTACACACTTCTGGGAGTGTTCTGTGTTTTGCCCAGTCACCGTTTTGACACACTAAGAAGCATAGAGGGTTAATGTGCCTGCTGCAAAGCATACTGCATACCATGCAGATCGCAGAAATGTATTTAATGTAGATAGGTAAGTGGGCTACTACTTTAGACAGTGGGAACATTTTGTTACTTCTTTCATAAATATCAAAATTCCTAATGTAGCTCATTGATCTTTTTACTGTGGAGAAGTGTGGCTCAATGGTTAGAGCGGCAGACCCTGATGCTGAAATCTGGCCTGGGACCAGGGTTCAATTCCTGCCTTGGTGTCTCTTGGGCTCAATTTCCTCAGACCTGATAATTCTCACATCATGCCTAATCGATTTCATGGGTCTAACTCTGGGCAATAGCTTGCTTAATGTCCCAAACAGAGCTGGGATGCCAGGCTTCACCTTGGAGGTTGCCCAGGGGTGGGCACCTCACAGGGAAAAAGGCAGGAGGGTTTCCACAGCAGTATGTGTATGGCACCTTGAGACCCTAATGGGTGAGTAGTGCGCTATAAAAGTACGAAGTTTACAGTTTTACAGTGAAGGAGCTGCATGCAAACAGTAAGTTATGGTTTGGGATCCTTTTTGTGTTTTTCTCAATCTGTTGTTTTTCTAAGATTGCAAAGGAAGATTTCTTTGGGAAGGAATAGTTTATTGGTACTACAGGTAACGCCAACAACTGTGCTACGTTTTATTTTCAGACTTCATGTTTCTCCTGACCATCCACTCTTAACCTGTAATGTCTGCAAGTGTGTATTCTACACCTTATACCTAAAATTGTCTAATGTGACATTTCCTGTACGTGGCTTTACACTAGTTTGATTTTCCTAATATTAACAAAAAATAGTATTGAACATTTAAATAATTAATTGTGTAATTATTCATAGGCACAGAAACACTTGGCATTCTTAAAGAATATGCACACCTCCTGCATACGCGGTTGAACAAAGTAATAAACTTGCCTCAAGTCAAAGTGCCTTTAAGGTACTTTTGAAATTATAAGCTGTGTGCCTTTGATTCTTACCATAGCAGTAGTTTCACAGTGTTAGGCTGCAGATGGTGCCCATCCAAGCTGATATTTGAACAAAAGGACAGATGATGACCCTTTAAATAAGTCCTTTGTTTGGGGCCCTGCTGAAAGAGAAAAGAATAAAGCCCCCTCACCTGCCTGTAGATTTGCTGCTCCTAACGAACGTTAAACAGATTACATGTGAACATTGCAGAATTGTGTCCGATTATCAGAAAATAACACAGGACAAATTCATCATTTTCCCCGGGTCGGCCGATCCCGAGTCTGACTCGAAGTAGTTACATGAACCAGGATCCAATGAGATCCCCTACTTTCCAGCACTGCTAGCAAAGGCTGGGTAAGTAAAGTGTTATATCTTGTGGCAAGCTACGTGATCCATCCATAAAAGGTAAAGGATCATAATTCCTGTAGTTGGCCACTGCCTGTTGTTTGGGGACGGAAGTGTGTCTGCCTTCCGTTTTATGTGAATGGAAAAGTATAGCTAGTGGCAGTCACATCTAGCGAGCTGTAGGTAGGACCTAGGGCCAGATGTACCAAGAATGCCTTTTGCGATTCGGAAAAAGCGATTTTTAAGAAATCGCTATTTCTGAATCGCAAAATGCAATGTATCACATTTGCGATTCGGTAATAGCGATTTCAAAAAAATCGCAAATGCTGTTACCGAATCGCAAATTGCGATACCGGCCCCATTCGCACCTATGGGCCTGTAGGCCCATATTTGCAAATTTTTTGCATTTCCAAAATTGCAAATTCCTAACTGGAAATGCAAAGTCTAGGGTGCTGGGGGCCTTAGGCCTCCTCTGCTGCACCCCAATTTTTTTTTTGTACAACATGTAAGGCACACACGTGCAAAAGTGCATTTTTAAAATTTGCACATGGTTACCACCAAGTTCAAATTGGTGGTAAATAGCGATTCCTAAATGCCCAATTCGCATTTAGGAATTGCTTCTTACATCTGCTTTAGAAATCGCAAATAAGGAATCCTCATGCAAAAACTTTGGTACATCTGGCCACTAGTTTCTACAGAAAAAAACATTTTTGGCTTTGTTAATAACTTTCGAACCGTTTGATGAATATTCATGAAATGTTTCAAGGAAATACGATGCTCACTTCAGTGTCAGTCAAAGTAAAGTTTTGAGGTGATCCATCAAGCAGGGGCTGAGAAAAAGATGGGGTCCCAAATGCATTTTCCCCATTCATTTTTCCATGGGGATTTTGAACAGCGTTAGCACCCAAACCACTGGATGGGATTATACCAAGTTTGGCAGAAATGTAGCTCTTGGTCCAGAAAGAGGCCCTTTAGTCATTTGGTGTAAATTTGTTCAGTAATTTTAGAGAAATTATGGAAAATCTTAATTTGTATATGTAGATGTTAGAAATGGGGTCTCTAGTTGCTAGATGTATACACCCTTGTCCAAGTAGGGACCACAATCCTAGTCAAGGTAAGCCACAACACAATCAAAATTATCCTGTGCCCACCCTCTGGTAGCTTAGTACTGAGCAGACAGGCTTAACTTAGAAGGCAATTATGAAATATTTGTGCAATAGATCATACACTAACACATTGAACAGGTTTAACAAAAATAGATAATATTTATCTGAATAAAATAAGATAAAAATGACAAAGATTCAATAAGCACAAGTTGAAATATTACTTTTAAAAGGTTTTAAAGAGTCTCAATCCTTAGCAATAAACACATAGGGCCATATTTATACCATATTTATACTTTATGACGCAAAACTGCGCCGCCGCAATGACTGTGGGTCGATTTACGACACCGCAACCCGGATATGCGCCGTTTTTTTTGACGCAATAGCGTAAAAAATACCCGCGAACACTGCCATTTCAGCAGAAGAGAGCCAAAATGGATCCCAGATGCCACTACAGACCCCAGGAAGATGACAACAGACCAGGAACCAGCCAGGACGATCCATACAAGAACCAGGACATATATATAAAAAAAAGAGAGTGTCGCTTCAGTGCAGAGGAGCAGGAAATCCTGGTTAAAGAGGTGACGGAACACCAGCACCAACTGTTTATCACCTCTAAGTTGCCAATCAGTAGGAGAGAGGCCATATGGCAACAAATTGTTGACAAGATCAACAGTGTGGCTGAAGTACGCAGGACAGTCACCGAGTGTAAGAAACGCTGGCATGACTGCAAACGTAGGACAAAGGAAAAAATGGTCAGGAACAGGAAGGCAGCACTGCAGACTGGAGGTGGGAGTCCAGCACACCAGGAGGCCCTGGACCACATGGAGGAGATGGTTGCAGCCGCCATCCCCGAGGAGATCGTCACAGGGATTCAAGGACAGGACAGCGCAGACTACCAGGAGACAACGCACATGCAGGGTAAGTCGCATGGGGAATTAAAATGCAATACTGTCAACTGTGAGCAGGGGTGGGAAATACGTACTACACATTGCATGTAAGTCATCATATACATGGAGTGGCATGGGTAAAGGGGTACTGCAGGGGGGCATGGCCTGCACAAACAGAAGCTGGGGCACAACATTACACTACACCAACAACAGTCCCATGGGGGCATCCTGTCATGCCAACATTGGAGCAAAGGGAAAGCCTCGACAGGAGGGAAGGCCACTACGTCAAACTTACATCCTGGCACCCGTCAGCCAACATATCTCCTACATTAACTAGGGCCCTATCAGCAATCCTCTATCCAAAACAACAACTGCAATGCAACTGCAACAACAGTTGACACTACCACCTCTGATCTCTGTGCAGCTATAGTAACCAATGGCAGTAACCTCCCCATGAAACATACCTCCCTAAATTAGGGGGTGAGGATGACATCTGCAACAATCCCCTGAAACAAGACAAAGGCCCCAGTACACTCAAATGTCAATGCCCATAGTTGCTGCAAACATCAGCCAATGTAAACAGCAATAGGAGCGACACAGCACTAAGGACACACCCATGCTGCATTTGTCAGGGTCCATCCTGTGCCTGGAAAACAAGGCAACATCACAAAAGTCATACTGCTCAGAGAACAGCATTGAGGAGGGGACACATGGAACTGGTCACTGAAATACACCTGCACAGTCAGAGGGGGAAATAGGACACTGATTCGATAATCAGGGCAATCCAATGTAACACACATTACCCAACATCAGCAGGACACATTAACAATATCAACATCCATATCACATCATAACATTGCCATGCATAGGATATGCTACATGTCAAGTACATTTAAGTCAATGTTAAAAATCAGGGATTGGGGCAGGTCCTGAGAGGCAATTTTGCTGCCAGGACCATCAGAACACCCACAGCCAGTGAAAGGTCTCACCATGAGAATGGATATACACGGAGGGTCGAGTAGGACAAAAAGGTGGCTATTCTCTATTTGGTATAAAGCAACACCTAGAGGCAAGTAGGTAGACAAGTCTGATAACTCAATATCATACATGTGACACACAGGTGGGCCATAGGCCTATAACAATGCCCATATGAAGGACAGCAGATACCAATACCAAACAAGATCACAAAGTGAATTCATCAAAAGGCAGGCATGTTACGTAAAAATTGTCACAACACAGACACACTAATTGTACCCTGTTTCATTGCAGAGGAAGATGGATCTCCTGCCGATATGCCTGTCCCAGATTTCCCTGATGACATGGATGACGAGCCCATAAACATTCCCCAGGAGACTATCCAAAAGGTCCTTGAAACCCTCCAGACCCCACCTTCAGTCACAAGGAGGAGCACAGAACAAGCAGCCATCACAGAAGAACCACCCACCACCCCAATTGCAAGACCTGCCAGCTCCTATACAGCTGAGGACTCTGACAACACTGGCACCAGCTTTGAAAGAACTGTAGTTGGAGTACAGTGGGAGCTGGCCAAGGAGGTGCGGATGCAAACTATGGCAGCCAGCCTTGAGGGGGTGCGCTCGTGCATGATGTCATCTGCAGATCAGGCAGCAGCTATGCAAGCCCTAACATCCATACTGCAAGGACTACAAGAAACTGTCAAGGAATTCACCACTGCAGTAAGGGAGTTGCCACTACACCTCGCACCCCAAACTTTCCACTGCATGCACGAATGCAATCATGACTCCCTCAGGGCCGACCTGGCTGCCTACCATCGTGATGTGGCTGCTATTCTCAAAAACCACCAGGCCCTCCTTGCTGCAGTACTGCCCTTAAGACCTTCACAGGGAGCAGCGACGGGGATGTCTGACTCCACGTCTTCTAACACTGAGCTGTGTGTTGCCCCTTCACAACCAACAACAACAAGGACGAACCAGACAACACACACATCAGAAGATGAAGACATGGAACAGATCACATTCACAAGGAAGAGTAGCCGGAAGCACTAGTCCCTGCACCATGGCCTACTTCGACCAAGGTCCTACGTATTGTCAAATGCCAGTCTCACTACAACTATACTCAATGACTGTTCTGCTAACCACTGTATAACTTGTCAGCATTGCCAGTGAATGTCTCTCTCCTACTAATTGGCAAATCCTGTCCCTCTGCACTGTCGGTAATATCACCCCAGCATGTCAGGAGCATTATCCACACCCCTTCTGTAGGATCACCATGTAAGATTTCACTAGAACGAACTCAGCAAACATGGACAATGTACATATTGCACCACAGCACCTATCAATAAATAGCACTTACACACCTAATATGTCTCTGTGTAATTTGACACATCAACTGTGAAGTAGATAACACAAAAGTGCCTGTGTGACAACCATGTAGCTTGTCAATACAACTGTCCTGACATCATGTAGTCAGATACATCTGTGCAGTGGCCAGGATTGCATCATAGCCTGCCCATCCTGAGGAGAATAACTGATGAAGGGAGAAACCACACACAGTCATGCTGTGTTGGACAGAATAATGCTTCATCAATAGAAATCAAAGTCAACTAATGGTGGCTGATAAATGTTGTCACCATGCAATACTAATACATAGAATTATGCAGTCTAATCTAAGCAAACACAATTAAACACAGCATCAATCAAGCTTTCTGAGTAAACTTCCAAATAGGTAATCATGCTGATTTTTTGCACACACGATCTATGTCAGTAATGAAGACAAGAAGACAAGAGTGTTAACAACACCTCATCTTCAAAGATGTCTCTGAATATCACACTGCAGTTCGACCTAAAAAATTCCCCACAATACCAAGTCTGGAAGCACACTTTGTGATGTAGAAAACATACTCATCGACACAAATCCTTTGTGATCCATGTAAACTCCAAATGGTGGTTCTATCAAATGGTGGATACTTACCAAGGTAGCACAGGGGTAGCTGCCATTTTAAACCTCTTTTTTCTTTGGTTTGTAGCATAGGACACAAATGTCATAGAACAACAATCACCTACACTGATGGCAAGGCCATGATCAAGTAGCAGTTAACACATAATGCAAAGGGTTAACTATATATTTATTCATAAGTAATCACACCAGAGGCAACTAAGGGAAAAGTCATACCTACACTAATCTAACCTGACTACTCCTTACCCACAACTGTCCCTAACTAACCTAAGCTAAACTTACTCTACACATATAACAAATCGATCTAAACATCAACCCCCCACCCACCATTATGAGACAGGGCACATGCAGGACAACACATACTAACCTACACACATACTATACTATCCTAAACAATCATATATTTTTTGGGATATTTGATTTAATTTATTTTTTATTTTTTTCTAAACACACAGGAACCCCAACATTGACCCCCACCCACCCACCCACACACTTAATAATGAAAAGTAGAAAGAATAAGGACCGACCCCCCACCCTCCTCCCTAACACTAACTAAGCTAACAACCTATACTAACCTAACACTAATCCCCCAAGCCCACTAATCATGATAACAAGGAAAGAGGAGGGAGGGGAGGGATTAATCTAAATAGACCATATCAGTCCTAGAGGTTGGCCCTCCGGAGGGTCTGCCTGATGGACCTGACCCGCTTCTTGATGTAGGCCACATCCTGGCTCAGCTTGTCCACCTTCCTTATGAACTTGTCCATTTTGCAGTGCAAAGCCTGGAATGCCGCAGGGTCAATTGGAGGTGCTGCTGCTGTCTGGGTCCCGGCAGAGGTGCTCTGTGTGGGTGTTGAGCCTAGCCCACTGGACTGTCCTGCAGCTGTCATAATGCTGGGTCCTGGTTGTAATGCAGAGGCAGGGACAACTGTCCCTGCCGTTGCTGGGGCCACTTGGGGAGAACCGGTGGTTGTGGTGGTGGTAGCTGTAGTCGGCAACGTTGGGCCACCCTGTGGTGAAGCCCTCCATGCTCCGGAGGCCCGATCCGCCTGGTATTTTCGGGCCATCCGGCGGAACCCCGACTGCACCTGCAGGATGTGTCGGTACCTCATGGCCCGCCTCTCAAATTCATGCCTCTGTGCGGCACTCATGTTTGCAGCTGTGAAGAGAAAGGGCAACTATTTACCATAGGAACTGCATTGTGTGGAATAGCACAAGTGGTCAATCGGAAAATACATTTACTGTAGTTGTAACAGCTCATATCACCATATAGATCATTGAAAGTCTCAGAGGAAGTACATGGGAAGCCTGCATACAAAGGTCATCTCACACATAGCATATACAATAATCTACATGATGAGTAACATCAGCCAAAACTTGTCATCATAAAAATTACAAATGCAGCCAACATTCATGCTGCACCTCCTCCGCCTATTGCCTGGACTACATATGTCAGTGTATGTGATAACAATCACAAACCTCAAGATCTGCAATTTGTAATGGGATTCACTAGTATAGAACTCATGTGCCATAACCGACTGTGTACACTAGGTTTAAAACCATATTTCATATATTCACAAGTATGTGTAACATACTGGTTGCTTCAGTCCTAGGTACCCTATTCCCAAACACATGCCTGTCTTTGAGGGGGGGGTGGGAAGAACAACCAACAATCCCAAAATAGATTCACACCCAGGAGTGTATAGAAAGCTCAACATGTTTTTGCCTCTACACACACACCACCAGTGAAGGGCTATCAACAAATTGGAGTCAGCTAAACCTTGTCCTATCCAAGGTCCACATATGTCAAAATGTACTGACCTAGGCCAACATCACATACTTGCAGTGAGGCATATTTTTCTACAGACACAGAGGAGCAAAAACACCCATGATCATGAATAGCATGTACACCTAGGCCGTTGCACTCTAGTCCCACACACTTCTAGTACAACTTGTGGAAGTACATGCCCCCGGAAGATCCAACCTACAGTGTACTCAGTACATCGGTTACTAGGGAAGCAGCAGATTTCAGACAAGCCATTTGCAGAAGCTATCTGGGAGAATGTCAGTCTGACATGCAGACTCAGTCCGAGACGAGTCCCAGAGCAACTCTTACATTAACTAGTGTATTCTACATTACTCACCCCATTTCCCATAGCGGGCCCTACAGGAATGGCCTACAGACCCAAAATCAGACAAATGGATAAGCATAGGTCAACTCAAAATGAAGTGATAACTGAAATCCCACTAATGGAACAAGACTAATGATTGGGCAGCGCATCAAACCTTGCAATGTGTTCAACACACAGTAGTCCATCACGCATCACCAGCAAACACAAAACATACCACACATGCAACACTCACTGTAGGTGTCGGGGTCCACAAAATGAGCCACCTCTCCCACTGTGTACGGTGCAGGTCCACCTATAAAGCATGGAAGAAAGAATATACTCAGAATCTGTGCTTTGACAAACAATTGCAAATACAAAGACAATGTGATAATATGACATGAGTAATGAAACACTTTCACACATGCTCATACTGCATGGAATTATTCATGTGCAACATTTACATCGGATGAGTCTCCTGCTACAGTTACACACACTTCTACACACATGCAGTGGCCCGGACTGTCATGTGGTGGCAAAGATGCACCTCCATTAGTATGCAGCAACAATATAGGTGTGCATTCATCTCATCATGTGCATCCAAGAGAGACATCAAAAAGCTGGTTACTTGAGGACTGCCTGACCTGTCAAACAGCCTATGTGGTCATGACACATATGTGACTGATAGGTACATGGTACAGAGGGCCATGTACTTTGGCAATACCTTATGTTGTTACAGTTTCATACATTGATGTGTCCAAACAATGGTGATTGGCACCAAACATAGATGTTTGTACCCTAGTCCATACCTTTGGACTGACATCCCTATTCTGATTTGGGCACAAGTGACAATAAATACCTGTCTAATATGTTAGCTGAGGGCACCTGAGTCCTTAACAAATATGGTTCATGCTCAGATCTGGCATGTAACAATTAAATGTGAAGGAGCACATTTATCACGACAAGGCATGGCACTTCTGTGAACATTTTCCCTACACACCAACCAGACACACATGGGACATATGTCTGGGCCACATTGCTAACTTCAATTGACGTGAAGGCAGCACTCATTTTCAGCATCATGTAGGGTTTACAAATGTCAGTCTAGCTATAGCGTCAACATATGTAGGTATGATGTTTCTACATCCATACTTCACTGGCTATTGTGACCTGTAGAGTCCTGATTGCGTCATTAATGTGTCGCTTGTCTGACACAAAGGCGGCACTACATTACATTCTGCTACAAGCAACCTGTATGTGTTGAAAACATGAGCTACCTGACTGCTAGCATTTCTCATCCTTCACATAGTGCATCAATTACCCTGTATGTTTCCCTAGCATTACACACAGTCAGCTACTTATCTGGCTGATTGGGTAACAATCATCACATGTCACAACACAGCTTTAAATTGTGCACATTTACATGATCTGTACTCACCAACATGGCCACCAATCCTGATTCCCAGGTGGTCCAGCAGATCTTGCTCCCTGGAGATCAGATCAGCCCAGCGGTGCTTCAATTGATGGTCATTCCTTTGGCTACCATATGGATGCACCAAGTGATGGCGCACCTTCCCCCACCGGACTTTTCGGGCCTCCGTGTGATACCCCTGTATCACCCTACCCCCAGCCTCCAGCATAAGTGTGAGGAAGTGGCAAACAAGCCATATAAACCCCCCCAATTCCTCCTCACCCATCCTGGAAAGCCATGGCCTACCAGACATTTCAGCACCGAACAAGGGGAAAAAGTAGTAGAAAAAAGGAAAAGGGGGAAATGGGGAAAGGTAGAGTGGGGAAATACAAAGAAAACTTAACAAGAAGAAGAGGCCAACTATCCCCTATATCACAGTACCCACAACAGACTCCCACAGACAATATATACAACACTGGACAAATTTATACAATACAGACTCAGACAGTATTCTACAACATGATAATGATGACAAAAGAACAAGTGAGGTGGTACACTGGACACAAAAGCACTAATACACAGGACAACACTTTGCACACAGCCACACAGTCTAGAATAATCAGAGACTGCAAAGTGAAAGTGAAAGTACACCCACTGTACAGATTCTGTAAACAGGATATCCTATTACATCACATCCTGCATAAAATGGCCACTGTTTTTTTCCATTATGCGTCATATTTTCACGCATACAGCTTGTGCGTCATATTTTTTGATGCACAGGAGTGCAAATAATGCAGAGTCAAAAAAAAATTCATTATTGGGATATAATATCTGTTTGAGGCATATTTTACAGTTCTAGAGGTGAAAATTAAGCCGCAGCAAATTATTATATCTATTTATGAAAAATATTTTTGACTCAGCATTATCTGCACTCCTGTGCGTAAAAAATTATGACGGACAAGCTGTATGCGTTGAAATATGATGCATAATGGAAAAAAACGGCGGCCATGTTATGCAGGATATTATGATATCTATTTATGAAATATATTTTTGACTCTGCATTATCTGCACTCCTGTGCGTTAAAAATTATGACGCACAAGCTGTATGCGTGGAAATATGACGCATTATGACAAATATATATTTAATTTGTCCAAATGAGAAATTGAATTTTGCATGACCAAATGGTGCTAAGTGATAAACTTTGGGGTTAGCTATAGCAAATGTCCCTTATAGGATGTATAGAAGGTATTCACAGTGCAATAGTAATAATTGGCCAGAATGGATATTACTCATAATTGTACACATATGTAGGTAATTGCTGATTGCTAATTTCAAAATATGAAAGAGATACCAGGATGTATTCCTTAGCAAAATTGTGTCCACATGTATCAAGCTATTCCAAATTGCATAAAGGCCAATTAGGTAGTGCAATTGTCACCTAAACATTTTTTGGGGGTAACCATGTCCTAATTACGAGTTAATGTATCTAAAATGTGTTTTCACTTTTGACATGTAGGGCACACATGCGCCTTATGCATGTGTGTGCTTCACATGTGCATAAAAAATGTATATTTGGGGTGCAGCAGAGGGGGACTTAGGCCCCCAGCACCCTGGGGTTTGCTGCTCCTGACTTGCAACTTTATCCAAGGTTTTCCCAAATTCAGTAATGCAAAACCATTGGCAGCAGGCCCATGGAAGCAAATTGGGTATGATTCACTGTTTGCTAACCTTTAATCCCATTTGCCCATTTGACGTTTGCCCTATTGACTCTTTGGAGAATTCTGACATACCATTTAGCATTGATTTAATAGCAAAATCTCAACGTTCCTTATGTCATGATAGCAAATAGGTTGTTGATGTATGTGGCCCTTTATGCATTACCTGGTTTAGTGGCATGTTTCATTTTTCCTGCTAGGTTACAACTGGGACACTACTGTGATAGGCTGCTTGCAACCATTTTGTTGATTGCATGGTACATGTACATGTGTGTGGTCCAATGTTGATCCAGTATCAACTGTTAAGGTGTATGTTGTCACTGTAACGTCCACGTCTCATCATGAGTTAGTGGCAGCTAATTGTGTATCTAATGTGTATCGTTTGTAGCTAAATGTGAGAAAAGTCATTGAGGACATGGTAACCTACACGTGGATGGTCCCACCCTGTCACTGAAGACGTGTAATGAGACTTTCAACTGGGCAACCGTGGTGTGCTGAGTGAGAGAATGTCTCAGGTGTCCGGATCCGGCATGTGTCATTGCAACATTTGTACTCAAGTTGGCCTCTGTGGATGGTAATGTATCAGGAAACATCATAGCCTCTGTACAGAAGTAAATGGCTGGTATTCAGCACACACGACTCATCTTTATTATTTGAACAATGTAACTCAGCGTGTGAACTGTCAGGGTCCTCATATGTGTTGACTTTTCATGGACATTATCTGAGGTTGCTGGTTCGGCTGGAGTCCACGTACACCATCAAACGCTATGGTCCAGGTACACTGTCACACTTTGTAGTTTAGGCATTAATGAGGCCCAGACAACGGAAGGGCCATGATTTAGCTATTCAAGGGCACTGTCACAAATATGATACAAATAACAGTCAGATGATGCAATACTATGTATTTGAGTATACATTGATGAGGCAAATGACAAATTAGTCTCTGAGGTACAAGAGGTTTTGGACAGCACGTGTGGTCCATAGGTGGACCCCAGGTATCTTTAGGGTGACCCACGGACAGGTGCCAGTCAGGCTGACAGGATGCTGGGTCAATCAGGAGCCAGTTCTTTCACAAATTACATGATCAGTGGTCTGACTAGGACTGGTCAGAAGGAGCAATAGACAGTCGACATATCACACTGTGTATGTCCTGTGTTGTTTTGAAGGTGACACATGAACCATGATAAAGTGTTACACAGCAACATTAGTAGCAATGCTTAATGATGTAATTGCCCAAATGCCAACATCTATGCTGTAGGAGGCATCAGCAGGGACGGGGCATGTACATGTGGGTGGTGTGCATGGAGGGGATCACTGGTGTGGCCTCCATCAGTGTCTCACTAGTCCTGTCAGATGAGATTTGTGGAAAATTAGCCTACAGTACCTTTCACACAAGAATCAATCTACAGGTGCTACCAGGCCTTAAAAACTCCAAGCCAGTGTATTATATGAGCTGAGATCCATGCAGTGAGATTGTACTATGACAATGGTAGGCATAGGAAAGGGTGTGGCACACTGGATGACTCTTGTGAGTGTGTGTGTGTAGATGAGGGAATCTCAGTGTACACATATCAGCATTCCAGGGACCTCTTCAGACAGGTGGGGTGTGACCAGCCGCATGTGTGTGTAAGGTTTTTAGAAAAGGGCTGACATGTAGGTGGGTAGTGATGTGCTGGATGCTTGTCATATGTGTGGCACTTGTGCTGTGTATGTTCTGCTTATGTGTAACTCTAGTGACAGATAGTCATTGCAAAGACTGTAAGTAGTTGGAAATACTGCTGCCAAGAATCTGGCAATACATTCCTGTTCCTGACGCATAAGCATGTCAACTGCCTGATGTATGAGGCCTGTTTTCCCCTAGTTGAGTGATGGTGTTTTAGTTGTGTGCTGTATGCTGCGATTAATCATGTTTCCTACATGTATGTGTGTCATATGTGTAGTCCTCAGCTATTGCCCTTCAAAGGTGAACTGTACAGGATGTCAGTCAGTTACATTGTGTGTGTATGTGACCATTGTATGATGGGCATTACATTTGTTGTGTGTTTTTCCGTGTCCTGATTGTTATATCATTATTGCTCCATGAGACGACATTCTTCTTCTGATATTTAAAGCTAAAGGTGGGCAGAAATGAATAGGCCAAACCATGATGTGGTGTTTGTTATCAGTGTTTATTTAGAATAGTGCATTAAGTGGTGATGGTGATAATTATGAAAATAAATTATTTACAATCTGTTGGCGCCTACGCACTCCAGCAGCCGTGTTTGGTTGTTCCCCCTCCTGTTGCAGGCCAGCATCCTCCTCTTCCTCGTCTTCAAGCATGTATGGGTCTGGTTCAAGGAGGGGAATGTTCCTTTTGACACAAATGTTGTGCAATATTACACTTGTTAGTATGATCCTACAGACCATCTCGGGGGAATATAGTAGGCTACGACCAGTGATGTCGAGGCAGCGGAACCTTGACTTGTGGATGCCGAAGGTCCACTCGACAATGCTGTGTGTCCTCTTCTGGGTGTCGTTGTATGCCCGCTCTGCAGCAGTACTCGGGTTCCCAAATGGTGTCATTAGCCATGGCTGGATGCCATACCCCTGATCAGCTTAAAGACAAAAAGAATGGGATCATTTTGATGTAGCTTGCATTATTGAAAAGACCGTTCATGGCAGTAGTTGTCTTGTGTTGTCTGTGACTCTTTTGTGTACTGATGTGACATCCTATACTTGTTGGCTATACCATCTGCATTGTGTTTTTACCTTGGCTGAGCACATGTTTGTCTGCTAACCGTTTGTCGTCAGTATGTTTTGTGATTTTCAGTGCAGTGTGCCCTCCCTAACATTGTGACTTGTGATACAGGTGTCCTTGTGTCTTCACTTGGGGTAAGTAGATAGTTCAATGTAGAGTTTAATTTATAAGTGTTGTTAGCACATTCATATCAAAGTACCCTGGACATCCCATACCTTTAGACTTAGGCAGTGTATTAATGTAAAGGTCATTGTGACACTTACAATTTGCAAGGTGACATTTTGGCAACCACATTCATTGACGTCTTCACATTCGGCTGTACAGTAAATTCCAATGTGTGGCAGCTTCAATGGTGACTTACAAAACATGGCTAGTGATGTCAGGACCTCAGTGTGTTCCTGTCTAGATGTTGCTGTTGTGGTGTATGTGGTGTGTGTCCTAGAGGGTTGCTGTGCAGTGTGTGAATAAGTAGGATTTTGTACTTACCAACAAGTAGTCCATTGCCATACCGTCCATCCTGGAAGTGCTCATTGATGGTGCAGTGACGGAAGATGAATGAGTCATGGACACTCCCAGGATATTTAGCCACGATGTTTGTGAACATTCCTTGGTGATTAACTATGGCCTGCACGTTGATTGAATGTGTGTGCTTCCTGTTGCGGTAGAGGTGCTCAGTTGCAGCAGGTGGCACAAGGCGTACATGTGTGCAGTCGATTGCACCAAGGAAGTGTGTGAAGCCACTGATTGCGTAGAACCCCTGTTTAGTTTCCTGCTGCTTCTGCAGTGTGTTAGGGAAGCAGATGTGGCGGGGTGTCAGGCGAATGATGGCATCCAGTACTTTGGGCAGAAATGCGGAGAATGATGGTTGTGATATTCCGCAAACCAGGGCACCAGTTATTTTTAAAAGAGCCACTTGCCAGCATGTGCAGTACGGCAAGCAGCTTTGTTTCTGTTGGTATGGTGCTGGGTGTCACCAATGTGGGGGCCAACTGCTGTTCAATGTTTCTCAGCAGCTGCTGGATGGCCTGCCAGTTCAACTGGTACCTCTGTATGATGTCGTGTTCCCTGAGGCCCTGAAGGGTTGTTCTTGGGCGGAATATCCTCTCCTGCCTTCTGCGTTGCCTTTGGGGTCCCTGCTGGTGTTGTGGTAGCTGCTGTTGTTGCTGCTGGGCTCTGCGTCTGCGTCTGCGTGCATGCTGGATAAGAATCACCTCCATGGCTCCCTGTTGCTGCTCTGCTGCTCTGCTGTTTGTTCTGTGTGTTCTGATTAAATACAGGTGTGTTTGCCCCATTTTAACGCCTGCCCTGACCCAGGCGTTAAATTTTGATGCAAATCGGGCTGTGCGTCATTTTCTGGCTCCGCCTCCCGGACGTGCGTCATTTTTGCCTGGAAGCATAAATACGACGCACGGCAGTTTGCGTTGTTTTTTGGACGGGAACGTCTAACCTGCATATCATTAACGCAGGGCGGGTTGCCGCATCCAAGAAATGACGCACACGGCGGACGACAACATTTTGTCGTCCGCCGGCTCGGGTGTCAGAGTTTAAATATGGGGCAACGTTTGCGCTGATGGGGCGTCAAATTTTTTGACGCACAATTGGCGCAAACGGAGTATAAATATGCCCCATAGTACCTGGTATGCGTAAAAAAGAATGACACACGAAGACCACAGAAGAGGAGATGCATGGGAAAATAAGGTGTAGTGTCAGATTTTCCAGCATGGCACAGATGATGCATAATTTCCTTCATGCTGCGAGGGGTTTGTGTCATTTGACAGCATGCAGTCTTGGCCCAGGGACGATGCGTTGAAAATCCTTGATGCGCTGGCAGAAGGAACAGATGATGCGTCGACCCTGTAGGCAATGTATCAAATTTTCTATCGCAAGTTGGGTCTGCGTCCTTCTGGTCAGCTGTGCAGCGATTTCTCAGCCACAATTCAGGCTATGCATTGATTTCTGCCAGCGTTGCATCAATTTTTGATGTACAAGGAATTTTTGGAGAGGTGATATCTTCGCTGGCCCTGAGACTTCAGAAACAGGGGCAAGCCAATCAAAGCCCTTGTAGAGCACTTTTGGGGAAGGCAGAGACCTTCCAGCAAAGCCAGAGGCCATCAGGGCAGCAGGGCAACAGTAGGGCAGCATGCCCTTTCCAGCAAAGGGAGAGAGCATATACACTTTAGCACGGGTTAGCAGTGGTAAAGTGTGCAGCGTCCTAAAATCAGAAAAACAGTGTCAGAAAAATGGAGGAAGGCAGACAAAAAGTTGGGGGAGGACCACCGTAAGGCTGTCAGGTCTAACAATAGGGATGCAAAGGATTTGCGACACCTTCTGATCTGAACATTAGCTGCAAATTTGTGACGAGGTCACAAATCCACTGCAAAATTTTTTAAAAACAAAGTGCAGGCTCCCGCGCTTCTTGATGCCTAACTCCCAGAATAGCCAAGTCCCATGGCGAGGGCGCAAATTATAGTTACCTTAGGGTGAGAGTTATAGTTACTTAAAATAACTTTTCACTACAACTGCTGAATTTCTATGGTTTAGTGCGAGTAAATTCAGAACTATAACATGCATGTAACTTTTAGTTCTTTAAGTGCCCCCTCCTCCGGCCAATCATGGCTCTGGGGACACCATACCCCAGGTGCCAGTCTTAATAGTTATTTGTTTTGGGGGGAAGGGGGTCATACAGCCCCTCCATGGCCTGATCTTGGCCCTGGCGAACCGATCCCCTCGGGCCTGGCCTAAACATTTAGGTGCATATTTATACTTTTTGATGCAAAACTGCACTAATGCAGTTTTGCATCAAAAGGTTTAGTGCTGGCTTGCGCCATTCTACAGTACCAGTTGGGCGCCATATTTAAGGAATGATGCAAGCTGATGCTAAGCTTGTGCTAGCGTCAACAAAAAAAAAGTTAGCCAGGTGGGGGTTGTGGTATGGGAAAAGGAGGATGTGCGACAGAAAATGACAGTAGGCTGGTCGGCTACAAAAATAATGCTGCTAACCAGCCTTTTGCCATTTCCTGACACACAACCACCCAAAAATGACTCCTGTCTTGGTAAAGACAGGAGTCATGCCCAGCAGCCCAAAGGCAAGCAAAGGGGACCAATGTCCCGTATACATGGCCGTTACACCCAGTGCTAGGCAGGGGGCCCATGTAAAGGCCCCCAATTGCACTATAAATTAAATATAAAAAATATTTGTCCTACTCCCCTGGGATGGGATCCCCCATCCTCTGGTGTCCCTCTGGTGTGGGTGGCGGTGTTCCTGTGGCTTAGGGTGGGCACCTGAGGGCCCATTCCATGCTGTTGGACAGTGAAACAGGTCCATAGGTACCTTAATGCCTGGTCTGACCTAAGCATTAAATAATGACGTTAAGCAAGCTTAATGTCATTATTCCGGTCTTCCTCCCACCCATGAGTCATTTTAGCACGGGTGATAAATATGGCGCCAAGGCGATAGCATTGTTTTTTGGCCAACTTACATCTCATTGACACAAGGTGGGTTTGCGCATCTAAAAAATGAAGCAAACTCCAATATTTTGATGCTAGATGGGTCTAGCATCAACGTTTGCATCGTTGAGCGTCCAAAAATATGATGCTAAGCGGTGCAAATGAAGCATAATGTGCCCTATAATTTTTCTTTTTTTTTAGGGGAGGATTGCCACGCGGTCCATCTCAGCTCCCCCATCCCCGATGCGTGGACTGATTATACATTTTTGGGGGTGCAGAGGGGCTGCTTGGCTCCCCTCCACACCCTGATCACAGCCCTGGGGAACCCATCTCCTGGGCCCATCCATGTGATCTGGGTGCTGGTGCTCCCCAGGGCACCCAGTCTCAAAGTTGGGGACTGTGAGTGGAGCCTGAAGTTCCCACAGTCCTAGCTGGATCCTCGCCTTGTTAGAGAACCAGCATTGCTGTCACAGAGAGGGAGCTGCTAAAGCAACTCCCTCTCTATTAGAGCAATTGTTTCCTCTGTCTCCCTGCCTGCATCTCCATGGGCAGAGAGACAGGGGAAACCTCTGCTCTCAGTGAGAGAGAGATTTGTGACAGCTCTTCCTCACTGCAAGCAGAGTGTTTGCTGTGGCTTCGTGGAAGCTGTAAAGCTGCAGCTAAGCCACAGAAAACAGCTATGTCCGGGGGTGGGCACCCAGGGACATAGCAGAAGCAGGACCAGGAATTGGGGGCCCAAGGGCCGTCTGTGGCTACTCGAGGGGGACTGTGCAGCTCCCCTTCCATGAAAGGAAACCTAGGGTGGTGGTGGTCCGTGGGGCTGTGGGGGTCAGAAACAGACACCCTATTTGATTTAAAATGTGCCCCAGAGGGGTGATGGTCCCCGGAGCTTCAGGGGGGATATGTGGCCACCTGTCCATCATTTTATTTTGTGGGAAGTGCACAACCCCCCACAAATTATTTACCATTCACTATCCCAGGGAGGTGGTGGTCCAGTGCGGACCCCCACATATTACTGAATGTTGCCCTGAGGATCTGGTGGTCCCCGCGGCACAGGGGGGTCCCCAGAACCCCTTCCTACATTAATTAAAGCATTTTGGCCTGGGGAGGTGGTTACCGGGCATGGAATTGCCATGCAGCCCAGCTCCCATGCAGTGTTATAGTGGCCTTTGGGAGCCGTAAGTAGCCGGTCTTCAGGGAGCCCAGGATGGAGGCCCCGTGTGCCCCCTCCTTATTTTTCATGATGACCCCGGGACCTAGCCCATCCGGTGGCTTTAAAAAAAAAAAAAGCATTTGTTTTTCTTTTATTTTTTTGATGCAAATTTGTGAATTCTGCTAATTAGCAGCAACATTTTTTTTACATGCTTTTTTGCTATGACGGGTCCCTCTGGGACCTCACCAACAGAGCTAAGGGGTCAGTGTGACTCTACCTGGGCCCCATTCTACTTTCTTACACTTTTTTACTGGGACTCACCCCAAGATGGCTCCCAACACTTCCCGGTTTGAAGTGTCAGCAGCGGATCAGACCAGTGCATTTCCCTGTTATTTTTACAAATCATTGCCAAGGATCTGCAGCCCTAGATAAGCACATTTATTTTCACATTAATATCTCCAAAACTACTGAATGGATTTACACCAAATAAGTGAAAGTTTAATCTGTGTACTGAAAGCTAGCTTTCTGGCATAGTTGGTGCAATTCTGTCCAGTGGTTTGGGCTGTAATCGTGTCTTTTTTGACCCCCCCCCCTTTTTCTCAGTCCCCGCTTCATGGATTTCCAAAAGTTTCCATGTGTAACATGAATCACTGACACACTTTAAAAAAAAAAATCCTGAAGATTCATTAAATGGTGCCAAAGATATCGGCGAGTCAAAAAAAGATTTTTCTATGGAAACATGGTCTTAAATATATCTTCGTAGTGGCGAAAGACATTAGGTAATACATATATCTATATATACTACAGCCATTTAAAAAAGATGGATGTCAAAACACGTTGTGGGGTTTCCTGTGAATTTTGCTGAATAAAGGGATGTTCCCTATTAAAACTAAAGGTTATAGGGATGTTATAGATAGGAAATACAATTAAAAAACACATATAAATTCACTTAATAACCAAAAGGTTACAAGGATGTTATTGTTTGGTTCTGAATTTACTTGCACAAAACCATAGAAATTCAGTAATTATAGTTAGAGTCAAGTACCTATAACTCACACCCTAAGGTAACTATAACTCACACCCCTACCAGGCACTGCTAATTACCCCAAATATTACAGCAATCATGACATCTTTTATAACATCAGAGATAAAGTCAATGTAACATTTGTTGTAAAATTATTATTAAAAAACTGCATGGCGGGAGTCAAGTAATAGTTACCATAGGGCACGAGTTATAGATACTTGAAATAACTATAACTATAATCAGTGAATTTCTAAAGTTTGGTATGCTTAAATTCAGAACCTATGTATTATCACAAAAAAATCCAAAGGTTACAGAAACATAATAATTAGGTAGTAGAATGAAAAAAACCTCTGAAATTAACTGAAAAAAAAAAGGTTGCAGGGCTGTTATAGTTAGGTTGACATTTCATGCGCATAAAACTATGGAACTTTAACAGTTATAATTACCTGAGCTAATTATAACTTGTGCACCTGTAATGTACTGTTTATGGCATCACATATTACATCACTGATGACATGGTCAGTGACATCCCTGATGACATTAGGGTATTTATAGTGAACTTCTAAGGTTTAAAAAAAATGTAATTTGAAGCTATTATCATGACTCTGTTATCAATTAAAACGGTTCTGTGCAGCGGATATAATGGTTACGTCCTGCGGAATAGTGCTCATGTGCAGAGGATGTAACCATTACGTCCTCGGCACTGAGCTCTTCCCTCCCACCCCCCCCAAGGCAGGGATGGAAGGGGAAGCCCTTCCCCTTCCACCCTGACCCCCCCAGTGACGTCTGATGACGTCCGCTGACCTCATCAGAGGCCACTTCCCCATGCGATCGGAAGAGAAATGCAAAGCATTTCTCTTCCTGTCATGTGATGGGGGCCTGAGAGGCTTCAAAGGGAAGGAAATTAATTTCCTTCCCCTGTAAGTCTCTCAGAGCATTTCAAAAGCCGGATTGTAAAGCAATCCTGCTTTTGAAATGCCCACTAGACACCAGGGATTTATTTATTATTTGAAATTGGCAGAAGGGGAGCGACTCCTTGGGCAATGGTCGCTCCTCAGGGGGGGCAATATTTTTCAAGGCCTTTTCTGCCCCCCGGGGGCAGAATCCAATATGCGCCAGGGACCATTTTTATTTTTATTTTATTTTTGTGTTTCTTTTGTTTTGTTTTTTAGTTGGGGAGCGACCCCTTAGGCAAGGGATCACTCCCTAGGGGGCAAATTATATTTAGGCCATTTCTGCCCCCCTTGGGTGCAGATTGGCCTATTTTTATGAGGCCAGTCTGCCCCCAAGGCGCCAGAGATAAAAAAAATGTTTTTTTTGTTTTGTTTTTTAGAGGTGTGGAGTGACCCCTTAGTCAAGGGTCAATCCCCTGGGAGGCAAATTGTATTTAGACCATTTCTGCCCCTCTGGGGAGCAGATAGGCCGATTTTTGTTAGGCCAATCTGCCCCCATGGGGACAGAAACTACTTAGGCACCTGGGATTGGTGTGTGTGTAAGCATGTGTTTTCTTTAGGGGGGTAGCCCCTTGGGTAAGGGTCACTCCCCATGCCGGCACATTACTGTTGGCCATATCTACCCCCATTGGGGGCAGATGGGCCTATTTTTGGAAGGCCCATCTGCCCCAAAGGGGGAGCAGAAAGCCCACCAGAGGAGAGGGAAGTTGTTTTTTCAAAAATAAGGGGCCAAAGTTGTTCTGCCCACCAGTGGGCAGATGGGGCCACCCCTGATCCACCCCCGGGGGGGGCAGAAAGTTTACTAGATGCCAGGGAATTAAAAAATATATATATTGGGGTGGTTGCTACCAACCAGTATGGGCCTGGTTACGCCCCCACCTCAACTGAAAGGAGTAACAGTCTTTCAGCTCTCCCCCGCACTCTAAAACATCTTATCCCACAGCAAGCAAGAAGACATTTGATTATTTGGGGTTTTAGTTTTAAAATTTGAGCCATGAGAGCTTGGCTTACTCTCAAAATTGTCCCACTTGGAATGGTGAGGGCTGCACTTTATGGACTTTGGGACGCTGCCATGTAGAAACATCCACAAGATCTAGACACATCTGAAAATTAAACATCGGGGTGATTCCAGGGTGGTGTGTTTCACATGCACCCGCACCATTTTTGTACCCACAATCCCCTGAAAACCTCCAACTTTACTGGAATCACACATTTTTCCCACATTTTTGTGATGGAACCTTCCAGAATCTGCAGGAATCCACAAAATTCCTTCCACCCAGCATTGTCTCATCTATACCAATAAAAATTCTGCTGCACTTGTCAGCCTAGAAATGTTTTTTTGCAAACTGCCCTTTTGGACGCCCTTTGGTTCCCCCTCAATATCGACATGTTTTTGGCTCTTCCCTTTCACAAGCACTTGGCCCACCTACACAAATGAGGTATCATTTTTACCGGGAGACTGAGGGGAACATTGGGTGGTATGAAATGTGTCCCAGTGCAGTGATCCCACACAGAAATGTGGGAAAAATGTGAGTTCTTTTAGCTAAATTTGAGGTTTGCTGAGGATTCTGGGTAAGAAAACATTGGGGGATCCACACAAGTCACACCTCAATGGACTCCCTCGGTGTCTAGTTTTCAGAAATGTCTGGGTTTGGTAGGTTTCCCTAGAAGGCTGCGGAGCCCAGGACCAAAAATGCAGGTGCCCCCTGCAAAAACAGGTAGTTTTGTATTTTATAATTTTGATATGTCCAGATAGTGTTTTGGGGCATTTCCTTTCGCAGCGCTAGGCCTACCCCCACAAGTGAGGTACCATTTTTATCGAGAGACTAGGGAGAACGCTGAGTGGAAGGAAATTTGTGGCTCCTCTCTGATTACAGAACTTTCTGTCAACGAAATGAGAGATAAAAGTGTTTTTTGGCCAAATGTTGAGGTTTGCAAAGGATTCTGGGTAACAGAATCTGGTCAGAGCCCCACAAGTCACCCCATCTTGGATTCCCCTAGGTGTCTAGTCTTCAAAACTGCGCATGTTTGCTAGGTTTCCCTAGATGCCGGCTGAGCTAGAGACCAAAATCCACAGCTAGGTGCTTTGCAAAAAACAGCTCTGTTTTCTTTGTGAAAATGTGATGTGTCCATGTTTTGTTTTGGTGTTTTACCTGTCGCGGGCGCTAGGCCTAACCCCACGAGTGAGGTACCATTTTTATCAGGAGACATGGGGGAACACTGGGTGGAAGGAAATTTGTGGCTCTTCTCTGATTCCAGAACTTTCTGTCACCAAAATTAGAGGAAAAAGTGTTTTTTTGGGCCAAATTTTGAGGTTTGCAAAGGATTCTGGGTAACAGAACCTGGTCAGAACCCCACAAGCCACCCCATCTTAGATTCCCCTAGGTTTCTAGTTTTCAAAGCTGTGCAGTTTTGGTAGGTTTCCCTTGGTGCCGGCTGAGCTAGAGGCCAAAATCCACAGCTAGCCACTTTGCAAAAAACAGCTCTGTTTTCTTTGTGAAAATGTGATGTGTCCATGTTGTGTTTTGGGGCAAGTGAGGTACCATTTTTATCGGCAGACATGGGGGGACACAGGATAGTAAAACAAGGGTTATTGCCCCTTGTCTTTCTCTACATTTTTGTCCTTCAAATGTAAGAGTGCGTAAAAAAGACGTCTATTTGAGAAATGCCTTGTAATTCACGTGCTAGTATGGGCACCCCGGAATTCAGAGATGTGCAAGTAACCACTGCTTCTCAACACCTTATCTTGTGGCCATTTTGGAAATACGAAGGTTTTCTTGATACCTATTTTTCATTTTTGATATTTCAGCAAATGAATTGCTGTATACCTGGTATAGAATGAAAACCCATTGCAAGTTGCAGCTCATTTATTGGCTCTGAGTACCTAGGGTTCCTGATGAAACTACTAGCCCTATATATCCCCGCAAGCAGAAGAGTCCAGCTGACGTAACGGTATATTTCTTTAAAAAATCTGACATAGCAGGAAAAAGTTACAGAGTAAAACGTGGAGAAAAATGGCTGTTTTTTTTACCTCAATTTCAATATTCTTTTATTTCAGCTGTTATTGTCTGTAGAAAACACTTGTAGGATCTACACAAATGACGCCTTGCTGAATTCAGAATTTTGTCTACTTTTCAGAAATGTTTATCTTTCTGGGATCCAGTATTGGTTTCTCACCCATTTCTGTCACTAACTGGAAGGAGGCTGAAAGCACAAAAAATTGTTAAAATGTGGTATGTCCAAGTAAAATGTCAAAATTCTGTTGAAAAATTGGGTTTTCTAATTCCAGCCTGCCTGTTCCTGAAAGCTGGGAAGATGGCGATTTTACCACTGCAAACCCTTTGTTGATGCCATTTTCAGGGGACAAAACACGAGCCTTCTTATGCAGCCCTTTTTCCCCATTTGTTTGAAAAAAAATGTTTTTGCTGTATTTTGGCAAATTTCTTGGTCTCCTTCAAAGTCTGGGTACCTCTAGAATCCCTTGGATGTTGGAAAAAAAGGACGCAAATTTGGTGTGGATAGCTTATGTGAACAAAGATTTATGAGGGCCGAAGCACAAACTGCCCCAAATAGCCAAAAAAAGGCTTGGCACATGAGGGGAAAAGTCCTGGCAGCGAAGGGTTAAGATATGTGAAATACAAAAGTAAGGCTACTATTAAATGTACTGCACACAATATCCCTTATTTTTCGCACATAATTTAATCCACCTTGTTGCATAACGTGACACTGTTAAGCCCCACATTTGGAGTACTGTAAGTTTAATTAGTGCTTCTGTGTTTAAATTACATTTTGCTATTATTTTCCCTGAAAATAGTTTTGTGAATAAATATTCAGTGTATGTCTTTACTTTTGACAAAATGTTGTGATGACCACTGTGTTGTTTTGAAATACTGCACATTAGACAATTACATATTTTGCAGAGACCAAATAGTCATAGAGGTTTCCAAAGATGATATTTAAAGTTTTCCTTATCTTTGATGTTATACAGCAAAGAACAGTTCTAGTGTTTTTTTTTTGTTTCCGTAGCAACTCTGGTAGTTGCAATGACATTGTTAACCATGACAACTGTGTGGCTTTTAGAAAGTGTAAACAATATATATGTCCATACTGTAGACACTGTGGGGGTGATTCTGACCGCGGCGGACGGTGGTCGCCGCCAGCCAAGCGGTTCCCGCCGAAAGACCGCGGCGGTCATTCTGGCTTTCCCACTGGGCTGGCGGGCGACCGCCGAAAGTCCGCCCGCCAGCCCAGCGGGAAACACCCTTCCCACGAGGAAGCCGGCTCAGAATGGAGCCGGCGGAGTGGGAAGGTGCGACGGGTGCAGTTGCACCCGTCGCGAATTTCAGTGTCTGCAAAGCAGACACTGAAATTCTTTGTGGGGCCCTCTTAAGGGGGCCCCTGCAGTGCCCATGCCATTGGCATGGGCACTGCAGGGGCCCCCAGGGGCCTCACGACACCCCATACCGCCATCCTGTTCACGGCGGGCAAACCGCCAGGAACAGGATGGCGGTATGGGCTGTCAGAATCCCCATGGCGGCGCAGCAAGCTGCGCCACCATGGCGGATTCCCATGGGCAGCGGAAAGTCGGCGGTACACCGCCGGCTTTCCGCTTCTGGCCGCGGCTGTACCGCCGCAGTCAGAATGCCCGGCGGAGCACCGCCAGCCTGTTGGCGGTGCTACCGCCAACCTCCGCCATGGCGGTAATTACCGCCAGGGTCAGAATGACCCCCTGTTTGTTTATGGGGCTTTACTAACATTATTTCTATAGGATTTTTTCTATCTTAGGTTTTGCTGAAAAGTAGTTTACTGTTTTTTGTTTTCCATGGTGACTCTGATAATCGCATTGGCGCCATTAGCAACGACAAACACAACATTTACAAGGTATGTAAAACACATATTTAGAGATCTTTCAGATAGTTTTAGATAACTAGGTTTACTATCATGGTATTTTAACTTTTACATGTGAAGTTATATGTAGTGAGAAACAATTTTCATTTGTTTTTTAAATGTCATGATGACGTCCACAATTGCGATCATCAAGTGACCAGGAAATACAGCAAATGATGGAACAGGATGGGGAACAGGATTGGGCGAGAGCGGCCAAACTGGACTTCACAGGAGGGAAGGACATTCGGAACAGCAACTGTACCGCCCCCTTCTCCTGCAAACGGAGACAGCCAGTTGGCCTCTGATTATACTTAAGGGAAACTTAGCCACATCAGTGGTTGGGCACAGCCAGACCTAAACTCTAAGACTGAATTTTTGCCTTCTTGGATATTGGAGGAATGTTGCTCCCTGGGATTGTTTTTTGCCACACTGCCCAGGAAGTGGGCTCTCAAGAGGGTGGTGGCCTGCACATGATTGGACAGAGGCCCTCCCTGCTTTCCACTCCAGGAGCAAGGATAAAATTGGCACAGCTACACCCCACCTCAGCATCAAGTCCTGAAGAAATTGACCTACTGATCTGCGGTCATTTTTGTATTCAAGCCAGGTGTATTCGGGCAGTTGAAGTCCCAACTCTCAAGGAGCAATTCAGAGCTTATGGAACCTTGGGCTTGAGGTGAGTTGTAGACACCTAAAGAAACTTAAAAGACCTTCTGGAAGAAGATCCAGACATTCAGAGAATTGTGGAGCAACTTTGGAATAAGCTCCACAAGTGGACCGACACAACGCCGTGAGTCAAGCCGGCCAATATCAACCGTGACCCATTCTGACTTTCAGGTTTGTCCTGCTGAAAAGCTCTGAAGACCAGACTTCCAGGGTTTCACCGGGGGCTCGTAGAAAGGCAATCTGATGACATCACATCGAAATCAGCTTGCTGTGGAGGGACACCTGACGTCGGAGGGAAAAAGCTTAAAAACGTTTCTAAGTCCGAACGTAAAAAGCTGACCTAGACTTCCCACTCAGTGGATCCTAGGAGGGCTTCAGGGACTTTGGCTTCAATTTCAACTAGGTCTCGGATGAATATTTCTGTCCTGAAAAATCATCTATGTCTGAATCTATAATTCATGCCTGAAGCCTCCTGTGAAGCATATCTGACAAAGGCTACAGGGAGGTTGGCTTCAACAGGTGAGTTCCTGCAGGGCCAGGAAAATCATCAAGAAAAAGACAAAGGTCATCATTACGAGTGGGGTAGTCTTCAGACAGCCACACGTTTGGTGGCAGTCAGAACCACTGATGTAGGAGCAGTCCGACGGCCACATTAAAAACTTGGTGGTCAGACTGCCAGGGAACCTCCAGCACCACCAGATTCATGATCCCGGCAGTTAGGTGGTGGCAGTGATTGTGATCTGCCAGGACAGCGCGGAATGCAGCGCTGTGTTGCGCCGCGTGGTGCGGCGCGAGCCGAGCATTCGGCTCGCGCCACCCAGCGCGTTCTCAGGACGCGGCGCGCCCCGAGTCTTCTTTGTACAGCGCGAGGCCCCAGATATTATTTTGGGCCTCGCTCTGCCTTCTGTTGTGTCCCTGTTCTCCCCTGACCCCTCCTTACCTGTTTCTTTTTCTTTCTTCTTCTTCTTTTTCTTCTTTACTTTTTCGAGGCATTTTCTGTCCTTTCTTTATGTCTTTCCCCCTTCCCATGTTACCTTTTTCTTCCCAGCATTCCTTGGTCCCTATTTTCTATGGTTCCTGTCCTATTCTATCCTATGTACTTTTTCCCTATCTAAAATGGTGTCTTTTTACTTCCTGTTGGTCACTTCCTGTTTCTTGGTATATAAGGGCTCTGTTTTCTCCCTTTCCTTGCGCTGCATCACTTTCTGCTCAGATTGTGTCTTCGCTCCTGATTCTTAGCCTTCGGTTCTGAATCTTTTCAATTTTGTATTTACCTGCATTTTGTTCCTGTTTGATTCCTGGTTTTGTTTTCGTTTCAGGAATCCATTTTTTGGAGGTTTTTTCCCCTTTATTGGGGTTTTTTCCCTCTGGCATTAATTCTAAAGGGCACGGTCTGTTCTTGGCGTTTCCACTGCCTGCAGCACTGTGGCTACTAGAAAGAGTCGCCCTTTTATGGGCCAAAGCCGGACCCTCAAGACCTACGCCACTAGATCTGCGGTTTCCAGGCGCCAGCAGCACGTGAGTCGTGACAGAATGCAGCGCCAAACCATTCCGACATCTTCTGATACTATGGATGACACAGTGGCGGCGGCTGCAGATCCTGATTCATCTTTTTTGACTACTATTCAACAACAAGCTCAGGAATTGCAACAATTGCGCAACTAGAATGCGGTCTTACGACAGGCTTTGGCCCTCCGCAGTGGCGATGTTCCGACTATCTCCGCCTCAACGCCTCGCTTCTCTGGTGAACCAACTAAACTGCGTGAATTCCTGGATGCATTAACGGTTTACTTCGCCTTCAGACCTACCCAATTCTGTCATGACAGGACAAACGTGGGATATCTTATTAGTGCATTATCCGGTCCTGCCTTGGCCTGGGCAACCCCGATGGTGTCATCCAACGATCCAGTATTGTCGGACTATTCTGCCTTCGTGACCCGCTTCAAACAAATGTTTAGTCGCCCAGGATTGGAAGCCTCGGCAAAGGAAGAAATTAAGGATGAATTAGTACATTCCACCAGAGTTGAAGATCTTCGTGGCCTCATGGATCAAGCACTTTCCATCGAGTATCGTCTTCAAGAACGACAAATGGAGAAGAGAAGGAGTAGAGGAGCGTCTCAGCCAAGCTCTTCACGGATGTATCCACCTCATCCTGAGGAATCTCGTCCTCCTACTAAAGATATAGAAGGGGAACCCATGCAAGTGGATACTGCTCGAGGGCCACTCTCTGCTAGTGAGAAGGAAGACAGACGGAAGAAGGGATTGTGCCTCTACTGTGGTTCTGCTGGTCACATGCTTCGTACATGTCCTGTACGTCCACCTAGACCCTTGGGAAACGCCACCTCCCGTCCTCTGTAAGAAGGGAGGGGACGGGATCATCGGCTATACCTTCTATCAGCTCATTCAACGACAATACAACTTACTTGTTCGTGTTACCAGTCATATTACAACTACCTGATGGCCGCCAAGAAAGAACTATGGCATTATTGGATTGTGGTGCTAGTGGTATATACATGGATAAGACATGGGCCACTAATCTGCAAATTCCCACTCAACCCAAAGACATTCCTGAACAAGTACACACCGTGGATGGATCTTTAATATCCTCAGGTCCAGTCGATACTACGACCTTGATGTTAAATTTACAGTTTGGTAATCATCAAGAACACCTCTCTTTTGATCTCATTTCATCTCCCAACCATACCATTATTCTCGGAATTCCATGGTTTACTAGACATAACCCATATGTGAACTGGGTAACCCGGACAATTTCTTTATCCTCACAGTTTTGTCAAGAAAATTGCTTTGCTTCCGATAAATATTGGTCACCAAACAGATTAACACCTATGAAGAGTACTACGGAGTATTCCATCAACACTGTCCAAGGGGTTCCTGAACATTATTTAGAGTTCCAAGACGTGTTTAAAAAACCATCCAGACCTGTATTACCTCCACATCGAGAGTACGATTGTGCTATTCCTTTGGAACCTGGAACAGTCGTTCCCTTTGGGAGGATGTATTCTCTCACGGAACCTGAAAAGGAAGTTCTTAAGGAGTATCTGGAGGAAAATGTACAGGGTGGTCTCATTGTTCCATCATCTTCTCCAGCAGGGGCTCCTCTCTTTTTTGTACCTAAGAAGACCAAAGATCTTCGTCCTTGCATAGACTTTCGAGGCCTAAACAAGATAACTATAAAGGATCGTTATCCTTTGCCCCTCATTAAGGATATTTTAGAGGCAGTCAGAGGGGCTCAACGTTTTACCAAGTTGGATCTTCGGGGAGCTTACCACCTTTTACGTATAAAAGAAGGAGACGAGTGGAAAACAGCATTCAGGACACCGTTCGGTCATTTTGAATATAAAGTCATGCCCTTTGGTCTTACGAACACTCCTGCTATATTTCAAAGGTTTATGGACTCAATATTTTCCGATCTCTTGAACCAGACACTCGTAATCTACTTGGACGACATCCTTATTTTTTCCAGACACCCCGAACTCCATTCTTCTCATGTGAAACAAGTCCTTCACTGACTCCGAGCACATCAACTATTCTGTAAACCCGAAAAGTGTGAGTTCGATAAGACGGAAGTCAAATATCTGGGTTATCATTTAAGTTCCACCGGCATAGCTATGGACCTAGAAAAGGTACAAGCAATTCTAGAGTGGCCTTCTCCCTCGTCTATCAAAGAAACACAATGTTTCCTAGGATTAGCACATTTTTACCGACAGTTCATTCAAGACTTTGCTAAACAGACCAGCCATATAACCCATACCTAAAAGAAGGAAAATCTAAAACAGGGGTTAGTCTGGACCAAGGCGGCTGAAACAGCTTTTCAAGAATTAAAGAAGGCATTCACTCAAGCTCCCATCTTGAGACATCCAGATACCAATAAACAGTTTATCGTAGTTACCGATGCTTCCGAAAAAGCTATTGGAGCAGTCTTGCTTCAACTTCAAGAAGATGATGGTCTTGAACATCCTGTTTTCTATTTGTCCCATATTCTCTCTTCAGCTGAACAACATTACTCAGTACTAGAAAGAGAGTTGTTAGCTCTGAAGACAGCCTGCATCGAATGGAGACAGTTTCTGATGGGATCCAAGGAGCCTTTTGAGGCGAGAACAGATCACCGTAATCTGCAATGTCTACGTAATTTTGTATGCCAAAATAGTCGCCAGGCGCGTTGGGCCTTTTTCTTTAGTCAGTATGACTTTTACATCACCTATATTCCTGGATCTCAAAACATTCTGGCTGATGCTCTGTCTCGACGCTATCCAGATTGTACTCCTTCCCCATCTCAGTTTCTACTGGAGCCTAGTAAGATCATTGGAGTTGCTCAATCTTTTCTGGATGAGGTACAACTGGAGTATTCCAGCCTGTCTAATAGTGAAATAGAGAAATTAAGAACCTTTTTATGCAAGAAAGAAGGATTCTTTTTTCATCAGAAGCTGTTATTCCTCCCTACTAACAGAGTGCGAGACAAAGCATTACAGATGTGCCATGATTCACCGGTTGCTGGACATAGAGGTATTAAGGCCACACAAGAACTTCTTTCGCGATCTTTCTGGTGGCCTACCTGGAAATCAGATGTCGAAAGATATGTTCAGGCTTGTCCCATATGTGCCCAAGTCAAGATTCCCCGTAGCAGACCTGCAGGATTACTACAGCCTTTGCCAGTTCCACCAACGCCATGGCATACTATTTTCACTGACTTTATGTGTTCACTTCCGCCATCAGCTGGAAACCAGGTTATCATGGTCACTGTTGATTCTTTCACTAAGATGGCCCACTTTACTGCTCTAAAGAAATTACCAACATCCCAAGAATTGAGCCAGATATTTATCGACCATATTTTCCGTCTCCATGGACTTCCACATACCATTGTGTCTGACAGGGGTCCCCAGTATATTTCCCGGTTTTGGAAACATTTTTGCAAGACACTAAATATCAATATAGCACTATCATCCGGTTTCCATCCTCAGACCAATGGACAAACTGAGCGTTTGAATCAAGGACTAGAACAATACCTTTGTTGGTTTTGTAATTCCACCCAAAGCAACTGGAACACTTATCTTCCTATTGCTGAATATTCCTACAACAATTCTGTCCATAGTGCCTCCAAGGTCACTCCCTTTTTCTGTTCCTATGGCTATCATCCGACCTCTTTTCCTACTGCTCCTCAATCTACCTCTCCTCTGCCTGCCATTACATCTTTTTCCAAACGTCTCCTGCAACTCCATAAGCTAATTAGATCTAATTTATTGCACACTAAGAGATATATGAAGAGGATCGCTGATAAGAAACGTGGACCCACTCCTGATTATCACCTTCAGGATAAAGTCTGGCTTTCTTCCAAATTCTTGCCCTCTCGCCTTTCTCTGAATAAGTTCACGCCTCGCTATTATGGGCCTTTTCGTATTCTTCAGTTGCTCAATCCTGTCACTGTTCGTCTTCGCTTGCATCATACTTGGAAAATTCATCCGGTCTTTCATGTATCCCAACTCAAACCTTATGTCCCTGATCCTTTCTCTCGTCAGTTTCCTTGTCCTCCTCCTGTGTTGGTGAATGATGTCCCTGAATATGAGGATCAAGAAATTTGTGACTCTCGCCTTTTTCACCGGCGTCTTCAGTATTTGATTCACTGGAAGGGTTATCCTCTTAGTGAATGCTCTTGGGAAGATGCTTCTTCTGTTCACGCCCCTCTTTTGATTTCTCGTTTTCATCGTTTGTTTCCCTTCAAACCTAGACCTTCGGGGGGGGAACCTACTGTTGCGCCGCGTGGTGCGGCGCGAGCCGAGCATTCGGCTCGCGCCGCCCAGCGCGTTCTCAGGACGCGGCGCGCCCCGAGTCTTCTTTGTACAGCGCGAGGCCCCAGATATTATTTTGGGTCTCGCTCTGCCTTCTGTTGTGTCCCTGTTCTCCCCTGACCCCTCCTTACCTGTTTCTTTTTCTTTCTTCTTCTTCTTTTTCTTCTTTACTTTTTCGAGGCATTTTCTGTCCTTTCTTTATGTCTTTCCCCCTTCCCATGTTTCCTTTTTCTTCCCAGCATTCCTTGGTCCCTATTTTCTATGGTTCCTGTTCTATTCTATCCTATGTACTTTTTCCCTATCTAAAATGGTGTCTTTTTACTTCCTGTTGGTCACTTCCTGTTTCTTGGTATATAAGGGCTCTGTTTTCTCCCTTTCCTTGCGCTGCATCACTTTCTGCTCAGATTGTGTCTTCGCTCCTGATTCTTAGCCTTCGGTTCTGAATCTTTTCAATTTTGTATTTACCTGCATTTTGTTCCTGTTTGATTCCTGGTTTTGTTTTCGTTTCAGGAATCCATTTTTTTGAGGTTTTTTCCCCTTTATTGGGGTTTTTTCCCTCTGGCACTAATTCTAAAGGGCACGGTCTGTTCTTGGCGTTTCCACTGCCTGCAGCACCGTGGCTACTAGAAAGAGTCGCCCTTTTCTGGGCCAAAGCCGGACCCTCAAGACCTACGCCACTAGATCTGCGGTTTCCAGGCGCCAGCAGCACGTGAGTCGTGACACGCTGCCCTGCAGATTACGACCTTGTTCTCTGCCAGCCATTTTCATGGCAGTAACACTGCCATGAAAAGGCTGTGGAGAACAGGTGAAGATGTCATTTTAAAAATATTTATTTAATACTTACCTCTGCTTACCCTTACTTGGGATGGGTTCTCCCATCCTCTAATGTCCCTCTGGTGTGGGTGATGGTGTTCCTGGGGCTTGGGTGAACACCTGTGGGATCTTTCCATGGTGTTTGACCATGGAAATGGGTCCACACGTCTCCTAACACCTGCTTTGACCCAGGAGTTAAATAGTGGCGCAAAGCAGGCCCAGCGCCATTACTTAGGCCCGCCTCCCTCATGCACCATTTTTGCATGGGTGGATAAATAAGGTGCTAGGGACTTGGAGTCATTTTTTGGATGGGAATGTCTACCTTGCATATCCTTGACGCAAAGTGGTTTCACGCATCCAAAAAATGACTTTAACTCCAATAGTTTGAAGCTAGACAGGTCTAGCATCAAAATATAAATATGGAGCTAAGTTTGCGCTGAATTTGTGTAAAAAAATGATGGGAATTCAGCACAAACAGAGAATAGATATGCTGTTTTGTCTCTCATGTACTTCATTTTGCTTTCTGTCAAGTTGACAATTTTAGGTAATTACTTTTTTGTCTCTTAAAAATAGCTCCTTTTTCTTTCACTAATTTTTCAGCATTCTGCCTCTTTTGTTTCTGAGTTCTAAGGAAGTAGTACTTTTGTTTGCCTTACATTTTTTGCTCACTTTTTGACCGCATTACAACTGTGTGGTGTGTAAATACGTGCACCTGAAAACTAATAAAAAAGGTACATTTAATTTCTAATTATTGACTTGTATATTAAAATCTTTGAATACTTAAATACAATATAAAGAATTGTGTTATTATGCTTCAAAGTAGCTCCTCAGGTCAATTTAAGTGGACAGTCACAGAGCACTAACAGACTCTGCACTACTAGACCCCACTTTTTAGAAACTTACTTTTTGTCTTTAAAGAGGAAAGGATTATCTCAGTGATTCCCTATATATCTGAATGAGCATAGCTGTCTACCTCTAGTACCAAAATCACACTTGTTAGCACATGTCCCACTCTCTGAGGACTTCCTTGTTTAGCAGCGGTATGACTCTGTTTATCTGTATGTAACTGGTTGAACATGAACCACAGTGCCTGTGTTACAGAATAAAGAAGAATGTCAGTATATCTGCAGTTGCTTTTATTAGCGCTGCATGTAAAAGTGCTTTCTGTGTGTGTTAATGAATGTAGAAGTGTGTCTCACCAATGCTCACCGGCTGTAGAGTTCACGTGTGCATGCCATGCATGTGTTTGTGAATACTGCCCGAATTAGGCGATAGAGAAGTGAGATGAGCTTGGCTGGAGTCTGATTTTAGGTTCGACCACGGACTTGACAGTGAATCCCGGTTGTTGCTTGGACAGATCCTACTGCTGGCGCCATTGGGTTTTGAGAGGCGGCGGCTGCCAAGTTTGAGAGTTGTAAGACAGAGTGAAGTTTTCAGAGAGGTTATGTCGTAAGAAGACCATGGGGGTGTTTGAATTCTGCTCTGCACAAACACACCTGAATGGATACCTTGTTGATGACGTCTAAAAGGAGTTTGTCTGCACAGGTCACACAAAGGTCCCTGTCTGCCAGCACCTTCGACAGAAAGGAGAGAGTTCTGGTAAATTATTACTGTAGAAAAGGAGATTATCTAATGGGACGCACACTTAGGCAAGAGGTCATTGTACTTTGGAAACCTTGCCCAGGGTGGGACTTCATCCCACAGGCTCCTCTGCTGACTCAGGGCTACAAATAGACGCTTCTCTCGTGCCACGCGCGACATGCTGAGGCGAGAGGTCATTGTACTTTGGAAACCTTGCCCGGGGTGGGACTTTATCCCCCAGGCTCCTCTGCTGACTCAGGGCTGCAAATAGATGCTTCTCTTGTGCTGCGGGGGGCACGCCCGGACATGTGCCCTGGTGAAGACCGGGCCAAGACGGGCCCGTCTTTACCCATCATCACAGAGGCCGGGCAGGGCACACCACCTTGACTGTAGGAAGTAAGTGCTTAGAGGTACTTTAATTTTGGTTCCACAGGGTTTGTTCTCACTTTTCTGTTACTTTTACTGTTATGTGATGGGGAAAAGGAAAGCTGTAGACGCTCCTGTGCCACTGAATGGCACCAAAAAATCAAAAAAACGCTCCAGCAAACAAGTGAGTTCTCTAACCACCCAAGGATCTAACTCTTTTGACGAAATTGACTTATTGTTTGAAGAGGTAGAGGCCATCCTAAAGGGCAATTCCCATTCACCGTCCATTAAGAGGGGTACATCCAGGAGGGGGAAAATTCCAGAAATATTTACGAGGACCAACAGGATGCAATCAACTTATTCCCCTGTGGAGACTGTTACCAATGTGGAATCCTATGCCCCAAGCGAAAACTCCTTACTCCCATTGTCTGTAACATCTTGCAGTGTCCCGAGTGCTTTGTTATGTCAGAGGGGTACCCCCACAAGGACACTAAGGTTTCCCCCGCTAAGCCCAGTGGTTAGGGTGGTCCCTAACAAATTGTGTACAAACCGGTTTGAGCCATTGGCGGAGGATGAAGGCCTTCCTGCTTGTATTGCATACTCTCTGCCTGGAGTTGCTACTGATAATAAAATCCCTATTAATCCCCCTCCTGACTCTGATGGACTGCAATTGCCAGATAACAGAATTGATTTGGCCATTGTTCTTCAGAAGGGGGATGAAGTTAATACTTTGGTTCTATCATTAATGGGATCAATGAAGGAGAAACTGATTCTGAAGTGTAGTTGTAGATGGCAGTCGACTACTGGGGAGGCAAGGGGGATGGGAGCCTTGCTATGTCTAAATTAAGGCTAGAAGCTGGTACCCCCCGTGGACAGCTATGCGTCCCCCCTTAGACAATCCACCTAAACTCGGTGTAGAACGTCATCAGTTAGAGTCTGGAAGTGTAAGGCGGAAGCATAATAGAGCTCTTAACTTTAGGGATTCCCTGGGGAACCATAATCATATTGCTGCCCAGCCTGATGCACTTGATGATGTGCCCAGGGGGGATGCCACCCCCCCTCCAAGTTTTTGGTGGGGTGTTTAGCTCTCTTGCTTCTCCCACCACATTTTCTAAACCTCCCATTGATGCCATTTCTCAGTATGATGCTAGCAGGCCTGCCCCTATGGACCAGGGTTTAGGTCCAAGAAGCAACGATAGTACAATGTATATGGTTGATGTGCCCAAGCTGCTGTCTGGCTCCTTTGAGAACCATAAGTCCTTGACTAATAAGGTCATTCACTGGCTACGTGCCCAACGTAACTGTCTTTCAGTCATTCATACTGACATCCTTAAGGTGGGCAGATGTAGCTATTTGGGGTTAAATGCTGATTTTATCTCCCTCTGTCTTGCTGACAGGCTATTGGCGGACCAACTCATGGCTTTTGAATTACGTACATCCCATCTTAGGGATATGAGAGGGGTTGGCATCACCCTTCATTAAATCCACCCAGCACTTGCCCAACTACATCTTGTGAAAGGCCAGCCTCCATCCAAGAATGTGATTCACATATGGTATCCAAAACCCCTTACTCATTGTCAGCTATTGAATGACTAAATGTTGATCAGGAGTTGCATCTTGGGGTATCTAATGGGGATATGTATTTGAAGGAGGCTGTTCGCCCTATCCTTGGAATCAAGCCAGACAACCCTGAGCTGTCTATAATGACATGGAATCCAGCTGGACTTGATAGGAAGTTGGGAGACCCAGAGTGGGTCAGTTATATTGACAATCAGGATGTCCGCCTCTTTCAGGAGACTTGGGCTGAGGAGCAAATCTATATAGATGGGTTTCTCTCGTATAGCACCCCAGCTCAACCATCAGAGGAGGGCCTAGGCTGTGCTAAAGGAGGCCTATAGGTGCTTTTAAATAAGAAATTGCAATGTGACCATTTGTTATTAAAAAATGATTCAGTTGATCTAATGGGAGTACAATTCACATTTTATCAGGATCTTAAGAATATTTTAATTAATGTTTCTGCTTGGTCTGTCCCCAGTGGATCTGAGTCCCAGACTTTAGTCCAATTGTCTGAATTCTTGGACACCTTGCACCCTTCGACCATTTCAATAATAGCAGGCGATTTGAACTATACTTTTCAACCTTCTATCTTGAATAGTGGGTTAACGGACGAAGAAGATGAATTCTGGGAAATCCCACAGTTAATGAATCTCCGCCAACGTACTCGTTCTTGTGTGGCTTCCCAGTTGGCTTCCCTATGTTTAAAGTATGGACTTAGGGCTTGTAATGATCGCATGCCTTCTGATTTAAATACTGTGCCCACATTCAAACGAGGCATGTCTACCAGTGTAATTGATTATTTTCTACTGGACATTAGGCTGTGGCCTTCATTAAAGGATATAAAGGTGGAACACCAGTGTGAGAGCGACCATAACCCCTTGCTTCTTACCTTACCATGGGGATGCATTTAGGAGGTCACTGAACGATCAACATACAGTGGTTCAATCTCCATTGCTGAACAAAAATCACACACAGGGTTGCTGGCCAAAGGTGTTGTCCAAACCCCATTTGATAAGTGGGATTTACAAATTGTTTGTTGATGAAATGGCAGTTTATGAGGAGTATGAAGCTAATAATATTCCCATTCTTAATATTCATGACAATATGTTGAAGATATTACAGAGTTTCTTTTACAAAAAGACTTGTTCTGAGCCCTTTGATGCTAATATGAATAATAATGGATGGTTTAATTAGGTCTGCTCCAAGGCTAAGTCTGCACTAAAAACTGCTATAATGACTGCCTCCCCAGGGGATATCCAATCAGCCAGACGTACATATAAGAAGGCTATATTGCAAACACAAAAGACATCGGAAGACTCCATTTGGCGGAAACTGCTTGACACAACCAAATCTAATAATGATATGATGTTTTGGGAACTATTGTCCAAAAGACAAAGAGGGGGCAAGAGCAACATCGGGAATCGTGTACAACCTGAAAGTTGGGTGGATCATTTTACCCAACTTTATGTTACTCCTTGCAATTCTTCAATTTGTAATCCCCAAATTTGTGATTCAGTTTCCCTATCACTGGCCAGTTTGAGCAATAGTCTTGACTTATCTAGGTCAGGCATTCACACACCTGAGGGCTGCATCATCTTTTCCTTAGAGAAAACCACAGCCGCAATTAACTCCCTAAAATCAGGTAAAGCACCTGGCCCAATTAAGTTACCGGGAGATCTATATGAATCAGAACCAATTATTTAGTCCTGTTATATAAATCTGATTTCGAATAAAATTGCTGCAGGTGATGCAATCCTGAGGGTAATGCAAATCTCCCAGCTAACTATAGACCTATTAGCCTCATTGATAATTTACAGAAAATTTTTGCTAAACAACTCGCGGGGAGGCTAATAATTTGGGTACACTTCTGGCACGGCTAGTGCGTCGTCCGCGCCGCACCGGATCTTTGCTCTGTAGCGTGTGTGAGATTGTCCCTAGCAAAACCCTATTGCCAGCAGTTGGAGAGGGGAAACTGAGAAAGAGAAGCCGCCAGTTTCAGCTCGGACACTGAGAGAGGAGGGAGAAGTGGCACCGCGAACTGGAGATATCCAAGGTTGGCTTACCTGTTAGCCATACTGGCTCCTTATACATGTGGATGTTTGATTCAAACCCTGTCGAGCAACCTGACTGTCTCCCCAAAGGCCGACGGAGTGAAGGGGGAGAGATCACTGCCGCGCTAAATTATTTATCTGCGAGTTATCTCTAGAAGGGGATATCTGGCAGGTCTAGGATTCTTCATCCTGATGGAAGGCAAGGAGCCGAGGGAGGCTTGTCCTGGCGATCCTCATCTGACCTGAACTGAAGTCAATACATGTGTCAAGGTCAGCGTTAAGGTTCTGCGTGCGTCTCAGCCGGAGAGCTCCATGCGCTTCAAGTGTTCGCTGAAGTGAAAAGCGCTGCAAAGACAGCGTTCGCTTAAGTGAAAAGCGCTACAAAGACAGGAAAGCCGACCTTTATAAACGGGTGTGTGCAGTAGAGGAAAACGGACAAAAAATTCTCCATCTTACATACATCCCACCATCTTATAAATCAAAGACGCGCCAGAAACATTTCCTACTGGGCAGGAGCCCTTTAAAACTTCACGAAGCGCGCCCGCTGCTCGGGACGCCCCGGAAACATTTCCTATTGGGCAGGAGCCCTTTAAAACTTCACGAAGCATGCCCGCTGCTTGGGACGCACCAGAAACATTTCCTCTTGGGCAGGAGCCCTTTAAAACTTCACGAAGCGCGCCCGCTGCTTGGGACGAGCCTGAATCATTTCCTATTGGGCAGGAGCCCTTTAAAACTTCACGAAGCGCGCCCGTTGCTCGGGATGCGCACGGGCGGTGCCCGGGCAAAGCCCGGGCCAAGGGCGGGCCCATCCTGCGCCTGTCAGCGGCTGACAGAGGCAGGGCTGGGCCACCCCCATGACATATATCACCCAAGTACGCCCCATTGGACTTAGCCCCTTTTGCTACTGCCAACTCTGTGACCTCAGTAAGCGGCTCTACTAAACCTGACACCTTATAGTCCTACTTTGCACTAACATCAACACGAGATGGGCAAAAGGAAAGCAACAGAGGCCGGGGTCGTGCTAAAAGCCAAGCGCAAAAGGCACAAGCATGCAGCTAGCAACTGCGTCATGGATAGAATCGACTCTCTCCTGGGCGAATGCAACGGAATACTAACTAGCCCCCAAGGAAAAATCTTACTGAAACCGGGGGGGAACCCACATCAATCAGCAGGAAAGATGGACCCATGAAAATCGCAGAGATTTTCGTGAAACGTGGTCAACAAGTCACCGACACTACAGGGCAGGGCGAGAGTAGAAACGTTATCACCCATACCGCCCCTTTTCTAGCAGAAGACCTACCACTGGCCACCAACAATTTCATCCAGCTCAGTAACCATTGTAATCCCCTAATCAACATCCCTGAATCACACGACAACATCAATCCAGGTACCCTGGCAGATGGGCCAGCAGCCACCAACATGCATTTTCCTCATGTAACCCCACAGCATATTGAATGCATACAAATTCTAAAGAAGGAAGTCTCAGAACTCAAACATATGGTTAACTCCCTAATTGCAATAGTAAAACAGCTAACTCACGCAAATAACACGGCCACCACAAACCTTGTCCAAAACCCAACCCTATCAGGCACCATAACAAACCCGCCTAACTTCTCATCCTCTAGCCATATCGGCCCCATCCCCATCGGGGATAAGACCACGAACTCTTACCAGACACCCTTTTCCCACAATTCAGGCATAGGAAACTCACAAGACATCTTTCACAAAAACCCCAAACCCATGAGCAACTCTGCCTCAAAATATTCTGCACAACCTGCCACTGATCGGTTCCATTTAGGTAATATAGTTCTAATGGTTAACGTTCCCAAGTTAACCACATCGACACCCAAGGAAGGGGCAGACTCTATCAAAAACAAGGCAATCCATTGGATATGCCATGTCAGAGGCTGCCGTTCCATAATACGCGAGGACCTAATTAACGTAGTACGACGGCCAGACCCGGGATCTCACTTTGACA
The DNA here is from genome assembly GCF_031143425.1 of Pleurodeles waltl. NCBI lineage: Eukaryota > Metazoa > Chordata > Amphibia > Caudata > Salamandridae > Pleurodeles > Pleurodeles waltl. The sequence goes on along the minus strand of NC_090446.1, from coordinate 238,626,059 downwards.
TCCTAAAACTGACACTCAAGGACGGGACCATGGTAAACAACCTGGTGGCATTAGATGCAAGAACAAGCCCACCAGTCCACTCACGCATCCAGTTTAAATACCCCAGGCCACCTACGCACCACGAGGAATGCTCGAGTCACCACCCAGCAGAAAATGTGTCCACTCTTGGTAAAAATGATTGACTCACAGCCTCACCTAAAATCTATGCAGGCAAACCTTGCAACTTTCGAACATCTATCACCCCCAGATCTACCTTTTACCCCACCTCTGTTTGTCCATGTATTCTCTCCCCCACCCATAACACTAAGAACACTGCCAGTCCACTGAGCAATCACGACAACGATGCACCCTCCAACTTGCAGGCACATTGCCCACCAAACCAAGTGCTGCTGGCTAGGCCTGCAAGCACTTCCCGGACCAGGACCAGGTCAGTTCCAACAGAGGAACATCACCAACCACCCCAGGCCCCACGGGTAAACATTGGTATCAACCCACTTCTGCGCTCAAAACCACATCTGCCAGACCAACCCCTGACAGCCAACCATACAAACCCCAGGCATTTAGACAGGATAGCTAAGCCACAAACTGTGGTACGACTTGTTTCATGGAACGTGGCAGGTTTGAAATCTATTCTTTCCCTTCCATCCTTCTCCTCCTTTATTGACGAATATGACATATGTCTCCTCCAAGAGACATGGTCACTAGACCCACTTTTTCGAACAGGCTATACAAACTTCCACATCCCCGCTGTGGCCAGCACAAGAGGCAGGCCCTCAGGGGGTCTGACCATCTGGATCAAAACATCACTTAGCTGCCATATTTCACAGCTACCCACTGACTCTCCCGACCTGTTAGGCCTTCGTCTATCCTTTGGGCCTGACTCTGTGGTGAACATCTTTAATATCTACACTCGAGGGGTCAGGGGGGGTCAAGTCTACAAAACCCTCTACGCCCTCGTAGCCCTCTTACAAAACTATCCCCTCCATCACAAAACCATTGTGGCTGGAGACTTCAACGTCACATTCGAACCCCTTGACTGGGACGACCTCAGGTCCACCAATGAGGAGGATCAAGCCTGGTCTATCCCCCCTGTCAATTCCACCCATCAAGAGATGGACGCAGTTCGCTATCCAGGCCAAATCACTGACCATGGAGTTTGGGCTCAGGGCTTTAAATGGCAGAACCAAATCAGACACCAATGGCAGTCACACGTTCAACAAAACCAACCACACCAGCAGAATTGACTATTGTCTATTCGATATAAGACTAAGGCCTCTAGTCATCGACATGACGATCATTGAAAGGACTGAAAGTGATCACAACCCCCTCTCTGTCCACACATTAGCTCTAGGTAATCTCCCACCCACGTCTAACTCCCCAGCAGTAGCACCCGAGGGTATTAGCCTGACCAACAATAAACAACACTTAAAATGGGACAAGGTCGTGGCTCGGCCCGCACTCATCAACGCTGCCAATAATGCCCTAAAATCCACACTAATGGGCCTAGAGGCAGGTCCTACAACTCCCCACCAGGAAATAAGCTTAATTCACACCTCCTGCTTTAGGGATATCGCAGCCCACTTCTCAGTACCCCCAGCCCACCACGACAAACGACCCATAGGTAGGCACCACTGGTTCAACAAAACGTGTCGATCTCTAAACAAGCGCTTAGTTGAAGCCATTAAATACAAGGACCCCACCGCCATCCGCATAGCAAGGAAGTCCTATAAATCTGCAATACGCATAGCCAAGCGTGATCAAGATAACAAATGGTGGACAGCGCTCAGTGACGCTGTGCGCAAGAGGAACCATAGTCTGTTCTGGTCCCTGGCAGCACGAGGCCCAGAAACCAGTGGTTTGGACATCACAACCAATATTGCCCCGAAAGACTGGGTAGCTCACTTTAGTAGCCTATACTCCCCTGATCATGATAGCCCCATCCCTGTTTGCACGGGCCCCCACCTAAATCACTCATTAGCACCCAACACCGCAGCACTCATGTTGTTTTCCCAAAGCGACATAACCCACTCTTTAAGCACCCTAAAACGCGGCAGGGCCCCCGGATCAGACTGCGTCCCAGCAGACCTGTTCTCAACAGACCTAGCATCCTGGTCAAGATACCTCACCATTATAGCTAACGCAATAGCATCTGGGGCGCCAATTCCCGAGTCCTGGAAAGCGGCCATCGTTATTCCAATCTTTAAAAAGGGCGACAGATCACTTCCTTGCAACTATAGACCTATCAGCCTAATTGACTGTGTCCAAAAAGTCTTCTGCCACTGCCTCCTAGGAAAGATCGAAGAATGGATGACTGAACGCGATATCCTTAGCCCCCTCCAAGCAGGTATCCGGAAGAAAATTTCCACCACTGATCAAGCCCTCAGATTCCTGTTACTTTATTGGAAAACAGTGTTCATTGGCAAAGGCAGCCTTTATGTAGCTTTTGTGGACCTCAAATCTGCTTTTGACCTAGTACCTCGCAACAAATTATGGGACACTCTCTTTCGGATGGGAATCCCGGAGCACATTCTTGCCATTTTGATACGACTCCACGAGGACAACTACGCACAAGTCAGGTGGGGCAACAAGGGCCAATTAACTGAAAAAATCCACGTTTTCCGGGGTGTGTGGCAAGGGTGCGTACTTGCCCCGACCCTCTTTTCACTGTATAGCAATGAAATCGTCCCCTCCCTCCTCAGACTACAGGCTGACGCACCTTCACTTGGCACACAAAAAATCCCAGTCTCACTCTTTGCCGATGACACTCTCCTGATATCCAAGACCCCTAGTGGCCTAAGGAAACTCCTTGCATGCTTCGAGCATTTCTGCTCATCACAGGGACTCGAAATCAACGCCTCGAAAACAAAACTAATGACCCTCAATCCCCACAGATCTTTTAAAGGGAAGTTTACTTTAGAGGGCTCAACACTTGAGAAGGTGGGCATCTTCAGCTACCTGGGCATAACATTCACTGATTACATGTCTTGGAAGTCACACATAGAAAAACAAGCCCTAAAACTAAAACAAACAACTGGGGTACTACTAAAACATTTCCACCTCTCACACACAAAACCAATTCGCCCAGTATTACAGTTATACGAAGCCCAGGCCGTTTCCTCAGCGCTTTACGGGGCTGAACTATGGGGCTATACCAAATCCGAAGACTTAACCACCGCTGAAAACAACTTCCTAAGAAACCTTGTGTCCCTTCCGCTAAGCACCCCACTGTTCCCCCTTTTCAAGGATCTCGGTATCAAACGCATTGGCCACAAAGCCCGCCTGCGACCTCTGCTGTACTGGCGGCGTCTCTGGACCACTCCGGAGCTCGACATCTTCACCAAAGCTCTACAGGTCATCCGAAAAGCCGACCACCTTCACAGAATCCCCAGGCTACGATCCATCAAGGGTTCACTGTACTCACTTGGGAACGATGATCTCTGGAACTCACCATCCACGTCAGTCTTCCCCTCAAAAAGCGCACTAAAAAAACTATACCGGCAATTGGCAAATTACGAAGACTCAAGGGCTGCACTCCACTCTACACTATCTTGTGACTTTGCCAACCTAAAAGAGTCATGCAAGTACGAAGCTTTTTGGGACCTAATCATGGCCCCAAGGGAAAGGAAACTGTACTACCAGCTCCGCATCAGAACACTCCCATTAAGACTTTTCACCCGTAGCTGGTCACACAATGATTCAACTGTATGCCCAGCTTGCAAAGCCCCCATCGAGAATCTTCTTCACGTCCTTTTTGCCTGCCCCGCGTACACCGCCCCCGGTGGAAATGGCTGGCCCTGGCATGCAGACTACTGGGAGTCCGCAGCTCTGCGCTAGCCCTGCGAATCTTCAGATCAGACACCAGGCCAACGCTTGTGATCGCCGTCGCCAAATTCCTCGGAGCCAGTTGGCTTGTTAGAGGGAAAACCCTTCTGGATAAAGACTCCAAATAAGACTGTCCCATCGTCCTGTGCAGCACATTTTTATTCCTTTTTATTCCATTTTCCATTTTTATTCCACTTTTTTCCATTTTCTCTTATCTTTTACTCCCTTTTATCATTATATATCTACTTGTAATTATCATTATATGTATTTATTTATATTTATTACTGCTTGCGCTTTTTTGGCTCTTGTAGCCGCAATAAAGCTCCTTTGAATTTAATTGAATTGAAAAATTTAATTTGGGTACAAGATCATTAGGTACTTTCCTTGTTACAGGCAGGTCTTTGCCCAAAAGCCAGTACAATAGATCAGGTTTTTAGGCTGGTGCTCTTATATTACATTCCAGCAAAGATCATGGAGTCGGTTGCAGGCGGCGTCACCGGATTCAGCAGCATCAGGGTCGGTCTGAAGTCGTCCGAAGTCATTTTCCTTGGATTTCCACCAGCTTTCCTTTCAAGGGCCCAGGGACTGGATAGGGCACCACTTGTCAGAGCAGGAGTCTCTCCAGAGACTCCAGGTGCTGGCAGAAAGAATTCTTTGTTGTCCCTGAGACTTCAAACAACAGGAGGCAAGCTCTACATCAAGCCCTTGGAGATTTTTTCACAAGATGAAAGGCACACAAAGTCTAGTCTTTGTCCTCTTACTCTGGCAGAAGCAGCAACTGCAGGATAGCTCCACAAAGCACAGTCACAGGCAGGGCAGCACTTCTCCTCAGCTCTTCAGCTCTTCTCCAGGCAGAGGTTCCTCTTGTTTCCAGAAGTGTTCTAAAGTCTGTGGTTTTGGGTGCCCTTCTTATACCCAATTTCTCCTTTGAAGTGGGCCTACTTCAAAGTAAAGTCTCTTTTGAATGTGAAATCCTGCCTTACCTAGGCCAGGCCCCAGACACTCACCAGGGGGTCTGAGACTGCATTGTGTAAGGACAGGCCCTTTCAGGTGTAAGTGACCACTCCTCCTGTCTCTCCTAGCACAGATGGCTCATCAGGAAATGCAGACTACACCCCAGCTCCTTTTGTGTCACTGTCTAGTGTGAGGTGCAACCAGCCCAAGACAGGGTATCCACAAACAGGCAGAGTCACAGAAATGGTATAAGCAAGAAAATGCTCACTTTCTAAAAGTGGCATTTTCAAATGCACAATCTTAATATCAACTTTACTAAGAGATGTATTTTTAAATTGTGAGCTCAGAGATCCCAATCTCCACATGTCCATCTGCTCCCAAAGGGAATCTACTCTTTAGTCAGATTTAAAGGTAGTCCCCATGTTCACCTATGAGAGGGACAGGCCTTGCAACAGTGAAGGACGAATTTAGCAATATTTCACTGTCAGGACATATAAAACACATTGCTATAGGCCTCATTACAACCTTGGTGTTAAATCCCACTTACCGCCGTGCAGAAGACTGCCAACATACTGCTGAGGCCCACAGCTCGGAATCCGCCATAATACAGACACACACACAAGTCCGCCACACCAAAGGTCAGTGATAAACAGGTGATAACAAAACCGACACCGTCACACAAACAGGAATACGCCCACACTATCACGACCCACGAATCAACGCGGCAGTCTTTCAACCGCGGTATTCCATTGGCGGTACACACCGCCGCGCTCGTAATACACACACATTTACAAAACACAACCACATTGGACAAATCGAAATACACATACCTGATACACGTACACACACCACACCCACACACCCAATCCAATATAAAACACACACCCACATCATCCACAAACCCTTACTACCAGAATTCTGAAACCACGCCAGAGAGAGACACCACCATAAACAACACCAGCAACCACAGACACACAACATCCACGCACCTCAAACAACACACAACAACCCATCCCCTCACACATCACAACACACACCACCTTACACATCACCCACACCACTTCATGGCACCTCAACTACACCCCAGGTTCTCTGAGGGGGAGCCCAGGGTCATGGTGGAGGAAATTGTCTGGGTAGAGCCACAGCTATTTGGATCACAGGTGCAGCACCCCTCCATTGCAAGAAAGATGGAGTTAGGGCGAAGAATTGTCGACAGGGTCAATGCAGTGGGACAGCATCAAAGAACTAGGGATGACATCAGGAAGAGGTGGAACGACCTACGGGGAAGGTGCGTTCCGTGGTCTCCAGACACCAGATTGCTGTTCAGAGGACTGGCGGTGGACCCCCACCTCCTCCCCCACAACTAACAACGTGGGAGGAGCAGGTCTTGGCAATCATGCATCCTGAGGGACTCGCAGGAGTAGCAGGAGGACTGGATTCTGGTAAATCAACTCTTTACTACCTTATCCCCCCACCCTACCTGCATGCCATCACATGCTCCCACCCTCAATCAATCAATCAATCAAGAAATTTGTATAGTGCACTACTCACCCGGAGGGTCTCAAGGCGCTGGGGGAAGGGGGACCGCTACTGCTCGAACAGCCAGGTCTTGAGTTGCTTCCTGAAGTAGAGGTGGTCCTGGGTCAGACGGAGGTGGATGGGGAGGGAGTTCCAAGTCTTGGCAGCCAGGTATGAAAAGGATCTTCCTCCCATGGTGGCTTTTCTAATGCGTGGCACGGCGGCGAGGGTGTGGCTGGTCGATTGTAGCTGGCGGGTGGGAGTGTAGAAGGTCAGGCGGTTGTTGAGGTACCTGGGGCCCAGGTCGTGGAGGGCCTTGTGTGCGTGGGTGAGGAGACGGAATGTCATTCTCTTGCTGACGGGGAGCCAGTGCAAGTCTCTCAGGTGTCCGGAGATGTGGCTGTGTCGGGGGATGTCAAGGATGAGGCGTGCGGAGGCGTTCTGGATGCGTTCGAGTCTTTTCTGTAGTTTGGCCGTGGTTCCGGTGTAGAGGGTGTTACCGTAGTCCAGTTGGCTGGTGACGAGTGCCTGGGTGACCGTCTTCCTGGTTTCGGTGGGGATCCATCGGAAGATCTTTCAGAGCATGCGTAGGATGTTGAAGCATGATGATGAGACGGCGTTGACTTGTCTGGTCATCGAGAGGGAGGAGTCCAGGATGAAGCCCAGGTTGCGTGCGTGGTCCGTTGGTTTGGGTGCGCTGCCCAGGGCATGGGGCCACCAGAAGTCGTCCCAGGAAGAGGGTGATGATCCAAGGATGAGGACTTCTGTCTTGTCTGAGTTCAGTTTCAGGCGGCTGTTCATCATCCACTCGGCTACGTCTTTCATCCCTTCGTGCAGGTTGGTTCTGGCGGTGGCTGGGTCGTTGGTGAGGGAGAGGATCAGCTGGGTGTCGTCGGCATAGGAGATGATGTTGAGGTTGTGTTGGCGCGCGATGGCTGCGAGGGGGCTCATGTAGACATTGAAGAGGGTGGGGCTGTGTGATGATCCTTGTGGTACGCCGCAGATGACTTCGGTGGCCTCGGATCTGAACGGGGGAGGCGGACTCTCTGGGTTCTTCTGGCGAGGAACGAGATGATCCACTCTAGTGCCTTCTCTTGGATTCCGATGTTGCTGAGGCGCTGCACTAGGGTGCGGTGGCAGACAGTGTTGAACGCTGCGGAGAGGTCCAGGAGGATGAGGGCCGCTGTTTCCCCGTTGTCGAGCAGGGCTCGGATGTCGTCAGTGGCTCCGATGAGGGCGGTCTCTGTGCTGTGGTTGGCTCAGAAGCCGGACTGCGAGTGGTCGAGGGATCCATTAGTCTCTAGGAAGGCGGCTAGCTGTCTGTTGACGGTCTTCTCGATGACTTTGGCAGGAAACGGGAGGAGCGAGATGGGGCGGTAGTTCTTGAGGTCGGTGGGGTCTGCAGATGGTTTCTTCAGGAGGGCGCTGAGTTCGGCATGCTTACAGCTCTCCGGGAAGGTGGCGGTGTTGAAGGAGCAGTTGATGATGTCCCGGAGATGGGGTGCGATGACGGAGTCGGCCTTGTTGAAGACGTGGTGGGGGCATGGGTCAGTTGGTGATCCGGAATGGATGGTGTTCATCGTATGGATGGTGTCTTCGGTGCTGACTGGGGTCCAGGCGCGGAGGGTGGTGTTGGGGGGCGTCGGTTTGGTGGTTGGGTGCGTGGTCTGTGCGCCGAAGCTGTTGTGTATGTCGGCGATCTTGCGGTGAAAGAACGAGGCGAGTGAGTTGCAGAGGTCTTGTGAGGGAGTGATGTCGTTGTTTCCGGCGCTGGGGTTGGAGAGCTCTTTGACGATGCTGAAGAGTTCCTTGCTGTTGTGTGCGTTGTTGTCTAGTCGTTCTTTGAATGCTGTCTTCTTGGTGGTGTGGATCATCTGGTGGTGTTTGCGGGAGGCGTGCTTGAGGGCGGTCATGTTGTCTGTGGTTGGGTTTTTTCGCCAGGCTTTCTCGAGGGTGCGGCAGTTCTTCTTGGAGTTCTTGAGGTCGTTGTTGAACCAGGAGGCTTTCTTGCTGTTGGGCCTGGTGGGATGGGTTTTCAGAGGTGCGAGGTTGTCAGCGCAGTTGGTGATCCACTGTGTGAGGTTGTTGGCTGCTTGGTTGGGGTCCGCTGAGCTGGTGGGAGGGTTCTGGCTCAGTGATGTGGAGAGCTGGTCGGTGGTGATCTTGTTCCAGCTCCTACAGGGAGCCTGTTGTGGCTGGTGGTGAGTCGTGGTTCTTCTGAAGCTGAAGTGGACGCAACTGTGGTCTGTCCAGTGGAGTCCGGTGGAGTGGCTGAAGGAGATGTACTTGCTGGAGGAGAAGACTGGGTCAAGCGTGTGTCCGGCGTAGTGGGTGGGGGTGTTCACCAGTTGCTTGAGTCCGAGGTTGGCGAGGTTGTCCAGCAGGGTGGTGGTGTTGTTGTCGTTGTTGTTCTCCAGGTGGAAGTTGAGGTCCCCTAGGAGGATGTAGTCAGCGGACAGGGGGGGCGTGTGGGCTGATGAAGTCTGCGATGTCTTCGTAGAATTGTGTGCGGGGTCCTGGGGGTCTGTAGATGAGGGTGCCTCTGAGTGTGGTCCTGGGGTCGGTGTGTATCTGGAAGTGGAGATGTTCGGCGGCTGTGAGGGTGTCGTCGGAGTTGGTCGTGATGCGGATGGTGTTCTTGTGGACGATGGCGATGCCTCCTCCTGTTTGGTTGACGCGGTCCCTCCGGGTGATCTTGTATCCGTCCGGGATGGCGATGGCGATGTCGGGCACTGAGGAGGCGTTCATCCAGGTTTCCGTGAGGAAGGCGACGTCTGGAGATGTGGTGTCGAGCAGGTTCCAGAGTTCCACGGCGTGTCTGTGGATGGAGCGGGTGTTGAGCAGGATGCACTTCAGGTGGTTGCTGCTGGTGCTTGGGTTGGCGGGTGCGGTGCGGGTCTGGATGCAGGAGAACTTGCATGATTGGCAGGCGAAGGGTCCGTGGGTGCGTCTTGGGTCAGCACGGCAGCACCCGGGGAACTGGCTGGTGTTGAGTGCGAGGAGGGTGGCGGCGTCGTAGGTCCGGCGGGGAGGATGGCAGCGGCAGGGGCCAGGGGGTCTGGCGCTGGGCGCGGTCCAGGTGCGGACGGGCGCAGGCGGACTTGCCTTTGGCGCGCCTTTGGTGCGCCAGTGGCGCGCCCGCTGCGCAGCTTCCATATGACGGGAAGAGGGAGGGAGGAGAAGCTGGGAGGTGGGAGCGGGGCGGCCAATGGGGTGCAAGGGGGCGGAGCTACCGGGACGCGGCGGCGGGAAGCGGGCGGCGAGGGGGAGACGTGGCAAGACGAGGGAAGCAGGAAGAAAGGGGGGCACAGACAAGGCAACAAAGTAAGTAAGGGAGAACAAAACAGGGCCAATGAACAATACCAGGGACACAGGCACGCACTCGGGGCACAGAAACGGAGGACACTGGCGCTCGGTCAAAGGAGGCAGGCACAGGCAGTCAGGGCACGGCAGCAAGAGCGGTCACACAGGGGGCTGCGTGGCGGGGAGGGGAGCGACCTGCCTGGGAACCAGGGTCAGAGGTCGCTCTCTCTACTGCTGCGCAGCCTCCATATGAGGGGAAGAGGGAGGGAGGAGCAGCTGGGAGGTGGGAGCGGGGCGGCCAATGGGGTGCAAGGGGGCGGAGCTACGGGGACGCGGCGGCGGGAAGCGGGCGGCAAGGTGGAGACGCGGCAAGACGAGGGAAGCAGGAAGAAAGGGGGGCACAGACAAGGCAACAAAGTAAGTAAGGGAGAACAAAACAGGGCCAATGAACAATACCAGGGACACAGGCACGCACTCGGGGCACAGAAACAGAGGACACTGGCGCTCAGTCAAAGGAGGCTGGCACAGGCAGTCAGGGCACGGCAGCGAGAGCGGTCACACTGGGGGCTGCGTGGCAGGGAGGGGAGCGACCTGCCTGGGAACCAGGGTCAGAGGTCGCTCTCTCTACTGCTGCGCGGCCTCCATATGAGGGGAAGAGGGAGGGAGGAGCAGCTGGGAAATGGGAGCGGTGCGGCCAATGGGGTGCAAGGGGGCGGAGCTACCGGGACGCGGCGGCGGGAAGCGGGTGGCGAGGGGGAGATGCGGCAAGACGAGGGAAGCAGGAAGAAAGGGGGGCACAGACAAGGCAACAAAGTAAGTAAGGGAGAACAAAACAGGGCCAGTGAACAATACCAGGGACACAGGCACGCACTCGGGGCACAGAAACGGAGGACACTGGCGTTCGGTCAAAGGAGGCAGGCACAGGCAGTCAGGGCACCGCAGCGAGAGCGGTCACACTGGGGGCTGCGTGGCGGGGAAGGGAGCGACCTGCCTGGGAACCAGGGTCAGAGGTCACTCTCTCTACTGCTGCGCGGCCTCCATATGAGGGGAAAAGGGAGGGAGGAGCAGCTGGGAGGTGGGAGCGGGCGGCCAATGGGGTGCAAGGGGGCGGAGCTACCGGGACGCAGCGGCGGGAAGCGGGCGGCGAGGGGGAGACGCGGCAAGATGAGGGAAGCAGGAAGAAAGGGGGGCACAGACAAGGCAACAAAGTAAGTAAGGGAGTAAGGGAGAACAAAACAGGGCCAATGAACAATACCAGGGACACAGGCACGCACTCGGGGCACAGAAACGGAGGACACTGGCGCTCGGTCAAAGGAGGCAGGCACAGGCAGTCAGGGCACGGCAGCGAGAGCGGTCACACTGGGGGCTGCGTGGTGGGGAGGGGAGCGACCTGCCTGGGAACCAGGGTCAGAGGTGGCTCTCTCTACTGCTGCGCGGCCTCCATATGAGGGGAAGAGGGAGGGAGGAGCAGCTGGGAAGTGGGAGCGGGCGGCCAATGGGGTGCAAGGGGGCGGAGCTACCGGGACACGGCGGCGGGAAGCGGGCGGCGAGGGGGAGACGCGGCAAGACGAGGGAAGCAGGAAGAAAGGGGGGCACAGACAAGGCAACAAAGTAAGAAAGGGAGAACAAAACAGGGCCAATGAACAATACCAGGGACACAGGCACGCACTCGGGGCACAGAAACGGAGGACACTGGCGCTCGGTCAAAGGAGGCAGGCACAGGCAGTCAGGGCACGGCAGCGAGAACAGTCACACTGGGGGCTGCGTGGCGGGGGGTAGCGACCTGCCTGGGAACCAGGGTCAGAGGTCACTCTCTCTACTGCTGCGCAGCCTCCATATGAGGGGAAGAGGAAGAGAGGAGCAGCTGGGAGGTGGGAGCGGGGCGGCCAATGGGGTGCAAGGGGGCGGAGCTACTGGGACGTGGCGGCGGGAAGCGGGCGGCGAGGGGGAGACGCAGCAAGACGAGGGAAGCAGGACGAAAGGGGGGCACAGACAAGGCAACAAAGTAAGTAAGGGAGAACAAAACAGGGCCAATGAACAATACCAGGGACACAGGCACGCACTTGGGGCACAGAAACGGAGGACACTGGCGCTCGGTCAAAGGAGGCAGGCACAGGCAGTCAGGGCACGGCAGCGAGAGCGGTCACACTGAGGGCTGCGTGGCGGGGAGGGGAGCGACCTGCCTGGGAACCAGGGTCAGAGGTTGCTCTCTCTACTGCTGCGCGGCCTCCATATGACGGGAAGAGGGAGGGAGGAGCAGCTGGGAGGTGGGAGCGGGGCGGCCAATGTGGTGCAAGGGGGCGGAGTTACCGGGACGCGGCGGCGGGAAGGGGGACGGCGAGGGGGAGACGCGTCAAGACGAGGGAAGCAGGAAGAAAGGGGGGCACAGACAAGGCAACAAAGTAAGTAAGAGAGAACAAAACAGGGCCAATGAACAATACCAGGGACACAGGCACGCACTCGGGGCACAGAAACGGAGGACACTGGCGCTCGGTCAAAGGAGGCAGGCACAGGCAGTCAGGGCACGGCAGCGAGAGCGGTCACACTGGGGGCTGCGTGGCGGGGAGGGGAGCGACCTGCCTGGGATCCAGGGTCAGAGGTCGCTCTCTCTACTGCAGCGCGGCCTCCATATGAGGGGAAGAGGGAGGGAGGAGCAGCTGGGAGGTGGGAGCGGGGAGGCCAATGGGGTGCAAGGGGGCGGAGCTACCGGGACGCGGCGGCGGGAAGCGGGCGGCGAGGGGGAGACGCGGCAAGACGAGGGAAGCAGGAAGAAAGAGGGGCACAGACAAGGCATCAAAGTAAGTAAGGGAGAACAAAACAGGGCCAATGAACAATACCAGGGACACAGGCACGCACTCGGGGCACAGAAACGGAGGACACTGGCGCTCGGTCAAAGGAGGCAGGTACAGGCTGTCAGGGCACGGCAGCGAGAGCGGTCACACTGGGGGCTGCGTGGCAGGGAGTGGAGCGACCTGCCTGGGATCCAGGGTCAGAGGTCGCTCTCTCTACTGCTGCGCGGCCTCCATATGAGGGGAAGAGGGAGGGAGGAGCAGCTGGGAGGTGGGAGCGGGGAGGCCAATGGGGTGCAAGGGGGCGGAGCTACCGGGACGCGGCGGCGGGAAGCGGGCGGCGAGGGGGAGACGCGGCAAGACGAGGGAAGCAGGAAGAAAGGGGGTCACAGACAAGGCAACAAAGTAAGTAAGGGAGAACAAAACAGGGCCAATGAACAATACCAGGGACACAGGCACGCACTCGGGGCACAGAAACGGAGGACACTGGCGCTCGGTCAAAGGAGGCAGGCACAGGCAGTCAGGGCACGGCAGCGAGAGCGGTCACACTGGGGGCTGCGTGCCGGGGAGGGGAGCGACCTGCCTGGGAACCAGGGTCAGAGGTCGCTCTCTCTACTGCTGCGTGGCCTCCATATGAGGGGAAGAGGGAGGGAGGAGCAGCTGGGAGGTGGGAGCGGGGCGGGCAATGGGGTGCAAGGGGGCGGAGCTACCGGGACGCAGCGGCGGTAAGCGGGAGGCGAGGGGGAGACGCGGCAAGACGAGGGAAGCAGGAAGAAAGGGGGGCACAGACAAGGCAACAAAGTAAGTAAGGGAGAACAAAACAGGGCCAATGAACAATACCAGGGACACAGGCATGCACTCGGGGCACAGAAACGGAGGACACTGGCGCTCGGTCAAAGGAGGCAGGCACAGGCAGTCAGGGCACGGCAGCGAGAGCGGTCACACTGGGGGCTGCGTGGCGGGGAGCGACCTGCCTGGGAACCAGGGTCAGAGGTCGCTCTCTCTACTGCTGCGCGGCCTCCATATGAGGGGAAGAGGGAGGGAGGAGCAGCTGGGAGGTGGGAGCGGGGCGGCCAATGGGGTGCAAGGGGGCGGAGCTACCGGGACGCAGCGGCGGGAAGCGGGCGGCGAGGGGGAGACGCAGCAAGACGAGGGAAGCAGGAAGAAAGGGGGGCACAGACAAGGCAACAAAGTAAGTAAGGGAGAACAAAACAGGGCCAATGAACAATACCAGGGACACAGGCACGCACTCGGGGCACAGAAACGGAGGACACTGGCGCTCGGTCAAAGGAGGCAGGCACTGGCAGTCAGGGCACGGCAGCAAGAGCAGTCACACTGGGGGCTGCGTGCCGGGGAGGGGAGAGACCTGCCTGGGAACCAGGGTCAGAGGTCACTCTCTCTACTGCTGCGCGGCCTCCATATGTGGGGAAGAGGGAGGGAGGAGCAGCTGGGAGGTGGGAGCGTGGCGGCCAATGGGGTGTAAGGGGGCGGAACTACCGGGACGCGGCGGCGGGAAGCGGGCGGCGAGGGGGAGACGCGGCAAGACGAGGGAAGCAGGAAGAAAGGGGGGCACAGACAAGGAAACAAAGTAAGTAAGGGAGAACAAAACAGGGCCAATGAACAATACCAGGGACACAGGCACGCACTCGGGGCACAGAAACGGAGGACACTGGCGCTCGGTCAAAGGAGGCAGGCACAGGCAGTCAGGGCATGGCAGCGAGAGCGGTCACACTGGGGGCTGCGTGGAGGGGAGGGGAGCGACCTGCCTGGGAACCAGGGTCAGAGGTCGCTCTCTCTACTGCTGCGCGGCCTCCATATGAGGGGAAGAGGGAGGGAGGAGCAGCTGGGAGGTGTGAGCGGGGCGGCCAATGGGGTGCAAGGGGGCGGAGCTACCGGGACGCGGCGGCGGGAAGCGGGCGGCGAGGGGGAGACGTGGCAAGACGAGGGAAGCAGGAAGAAAGGGGGGCACAGACAAGGCAACAAAGTAAGTAAGGGAGAACAAAACAGGGCCAATGAACAATACCAGGGACACAGGCACGCACTCGGGGCACAGAAACGGAGGACACTGGCGCTCGGTCAAAGGAGGCAGGCACAGGCAGTCAGGGCACGGCAGCGAGAGCGGTCACACTGGGGGCTGCATGGCGGGGAGGGGAGCGACCTGCCTGGGAACCAGGGTCAGAGGTCGCTCTCTCTACTGCTGCGCGGCCTCCATATGAGGGGAAGAGGGATGGAGGACCAGCTGGGAGGTGGGAGTGGGGCGGCCAATGGGGTGCAAGGGGGCGGAGCTACCGGGACGCGGCGGCGGGAAGCGGGCGGCGAGGGGGAGACGCGGCAAGACGAGGGAAGCAGGAAGAAAGGGGGGCACAGACAAGGCAACAAAGTAAGTAAGGGAGAACAAAACAGGGCCAATGAACAATACCAGGGACACAGGCACGCACTCGGGGCACAGAAACGGAGGACACTGGCGCTCGGTCAAAGGAGGCAGGCACAGGCAGTCAGGGCACGGCAGCGAGAGCAGTCACACTGGGGGCTGCGTGGCGGGGAGCGACCTGCCTGGGAACCAGGGTCAGAGGTCGCTCTCTCTACTGCTGCGCGGCCTCCATATGAGGGGAAGAGAGAGGGAGGAGCAGCTGGGAGGTGGGAGCGGGGCGGCCAATGGGGTGCAAGGGGGCGTAGCTACCGGGACGCGGCGGCGGGAAGCGGGTGGCGAGGGGGAGATGCGGCAAGACGAGGGAAGCAGAAAGAAAGGGGGGCACAGACAAGGCATCAAAGTAAGTAAGGGAGAACAAAACAGGTCCAATGAACAATACCAGGGACACAGGCACGCACTCGGGGCACAGAAACGGAGGACACTGGCGCTCGGTCAAAGGAGGCAGGCACAGGCAGTCAGGGCACGGCAGCGAGAGCGGTCACACTGGGGGCTGC
This sequence comes from Pleurodeles waltl, assembly GCF_031143425.1. Classification (NCBI taxonomy): domain Eukaryota; kingdom Metazoa; phylum Chordata; class Amphibia; order Caudata; family Salamandridae; genus Pleurodeles; species Pleurodeles waltl. Next base: position 238,610,748 of record NC_090446.1, on the reverse strand, counting down.
TTGGCGGGGAGGGGAGCGACCCTCACCCCATAACTCCAACACCTCACGTATGCCTCACTATCACAACCCACCCATCCCAATACCAAGCCCTGCTTGCAACACCAAAGCATGGACACTCATCACCAAAGAATGTCCACTACAGATACCCACACAGACCCCAAACCAAATATTACACAAGGACCAAGCCAAGAATACAAGCACTGGAGTAAAGGGCCACTCACCCATCGCACACGATGGCACACACAGATGCAATAATCCTGCCTTTACACCCCTGCAGGACCCCTACCCAACGTCACCGGACAGGAGGTGCCAGACATATCCAGTCCCCCCACAGAAGAGACCCACAGTGATGACAGCAGCTCTGCACAACTGGTTCAAGATGACCAGCCCGGCCCATCAGGGACCTCGGGACAGTCGGTCTCCCTGACACAGTCACAAGCCACCACAGAGCCTCCCCCCTCAGGAAACACCACCACAGCACCCACCCAGCGGGCACATCCCTCTGTTCCCAGGATAAATCAATCAGCAGGGTGTCCACCACTACAGGGAACCCAGGCAAACCCACCTACCCAACAAAATCAGGGACCTAGGGGCAGTGGCAGTGGGCACATGGTTCAGGGGACAGAGGCACAGGATAACAGGGAAGCTGGGAGGACTGCTGTGTGACAGGGTGTGAACAGGCCCAGGGAATCCACTCTCCACGAGGCAATCTCCAACATCATGGGAGGTTACCATTATTCCCAGGTGACGATGGCAACTGTACTGGCCAAGTTTGAGGAGACCCAGCGGCTGCAGGAGGAACACTCTGGTCACCATTGCAGGGGTGCTGCAAGACCTTGTCAACACCAGGAGGGACACAGTGGCACAACAAGCGGCCCCTGACACTAGCCTGGATGATGAACAGCCCTCCACCTCCGCCGGCGCTAGTGGACATGCGGCACCGCCACAGGAACACAACACCAGCACCCCACCCCCTACAGATGGAGAACCACCCGCAAACGGTCCCTGAGATCCAGGAACAAGACAGAGAACATTGACAAGACCCCTGCCATTAAATGAGACCCCCCCTGAATGTCACCCTTCTGTCCCACTTTTCACCCTGTCCATCCTTCAACTGCCATTGCTCCACTTCCTATGCCCCTTTGGACACTGCACCTGTGAAACAAATAGACTGTACTCTGCCATGGACATTCCTCAACCACCCCCCCTGCCAATTTTACAACCCCCTCCACTTATTTGCACAGAAATAAACACACTTCAATCACAAAACAATCTGGAATCACTCTGTGCTTTCACAAACGTGTAATTGCAATAACCATGGAATATAGCAATTTCAATTTACTTGTGCACGTCCAATATAACACAGCTGTAGTCCTGGAGGAAATATAGCAGAGGGCACAAAGTGGGACCCACATCTGTGAAATGGAAAGCCAAAGTGACACATCAGGGTCTATAGACTGAGTGTAAAAGAGACTTATGCTTGCTCCAATAATAGTATGAGATATGGGAGGCAGTGACATCTTCTTACCTGTGTCTCACTGGAAGTATTGCATGATGATGTTGTTTCAGTTGTCGATATCCTCTTCTTCTGCCTCCTCTTCTTCACTGTCCACAGGCTCCTTAGCTGTCACAAGACCACCATCTGGCCCATCCTCCTACAGAAAAGGCACCTGGTATTGCAAAGCCAGGTTGTGTAGCATACAGCAGGCCACGATGATCTGGCACACCTTCTTTGGTGAGTAGTGTAGGAGGCTGGACTGGCTTGTAGTGAGTACCAAGGGGTACTTGCACCTTGCACCAGGCCGAGTTATCCCTTATTAGTGTATAGGGTGTCTAGCAGCTTAGGCTGATAGATAATGGTAGCTTAGCAGAGCAGCTTAGGCTGAACTAGGAGACGTGTGAAGCTACTACAGTACCACAAGTGTCACTTGCACAATATAATAAGAAAACACACTACACAGTTATACTAAAAATAAAGGTACTTTATTTTTATGACAATATGCCAAAGTATCTTAGAGTGTACCCTCAGTGAGAGGATAGGAAATATACACAAGATATATATACACAATAGCAAAAATATGCAGTATAGTCTTAGAAAACAGTGCAAACAATGTATAGTTACAATAGGATGCAATGGGGAAACATAGGGATAGGGGCAACACAAACCATATACTCCAAAAGTGGAATGCGAACCACGAATGGACCCCAAACCTATGTGACCTTGTAGAGGGTCGCTGGGACTATTAGAAAATAGTGAGAGTTAGAAAAATAACCCTCCCCAAGACCCTGAAAAGTGAGTGCAAAGTGCACTAAAGTTCCCCTAAGGATAAAGAAGTTGTGTTAGAGGAATAATGCAGGAAAGACACAAACCAACAATGCAACAACGATGGATTTCCAATCTAGGGTACCTGTGGAACAAGGGGACCAAGTCCAAAAGTCACAAGCAAGTCGGAGATGGGCATATGCCCAGGAAATGCCAGCTGTGGATGCAAAGAAGCTTCTACTGGACAGAAGAAGCTGAGGTTTCTGCAGGAATGAAAAGGGCTAGAGACTTCCCCTTTGGTGGACGGATCCCACTCACCGTGGAGAGTCGTGCAGAAGTGTTTTCCCGCCGAAAGAGTGCCAACAAGCCTTGCTAGCTGCAAATCGTGCAGTTAGCGTTTTTGGACGCTGCTGTGGCCCTGGAGGGACCAGGAGGTCGCAAATTGGACCAGGAGAGAGAGGGGAAATCGAGCAAGACAGAGAGCCCTCTCAGCAGCAGGTAGAACCCAGAGAAGTGCCAGAAACAGGCACTACAAGGATGCGTGAAACGGTGCTCACCCGAAGTTACACAAAGGAGTCCCACGTCGCCGGAGACCAACTTAGAAAGTCGTGCAATGCAGGTTAGAGTGCCGTGGACCCAGGCTTGGCTGTGCACAAAGGATTGCCGCCTGAAGTGCACAGGGGCCGGAGTAGCTGCAAAAGTCGCGGTTCCCAGCAATGCAGTCTAGCGAGGTGAGGCAAGGACTTACCTCCACCAAACTTGGACTGAAGAGTCACTGGACTGTGGGGGCTACTTGGACAGAGTTGCTGGATTCAAGGGACCTCGCTCGTCGTGCTGAGAGGAGACCCAAGGTACCGGTAATGCAGCTTTTTGGTGCCTGCGGTTGCAGGGGGAAGATTCCGTCGACCCACGGGAGATTTCTTTGGAGCTTCTAGTGCAGAGAGGAGGCAGACTACCCCCACAGCATGCACCACCAGGAAAACAGTCGAGAAGGCGGCAGGATCAGCGTTACAGAGTTGCAGTAGTCGTCTTTGCTACTATGTTGCAGGTTTGCAGGCTTCCAGCGCGGTCAGCAGTCGATTCCTTGGCAGAAGGTGAAGAGAGAGATGCAGAGGAACTCGGATGAGCTCTTGCATTCGTTATCTAAAGTTTCCCCAGAGACAGAGACCCTAAATAGCCAGAAAAGAGGGTTTGGCTACCTAGGAGAGAGGATAGGCTACTAACACCTGAAGGAGCCTATCAGAAGGAGTCTCTGACGTCACCTGGTGGCACTGGCCACTCAGAGCAGTCCAGTGTGCCAGCAGCACCTCTGTTTCCAAGATGGCAGAGGTCTGGAGCACACTGGAGGAGCTCTGGACACCTCCCAGGGGAGGTGCAGGTCAGGGGAGTGGTCACTCCCCTTTCCTTTGTCCAGTTTCGCGCCAGAGCAGGGCTAAGGGGTCCCCTGAACCGGTGTAGACTGGCTTATGCAGAATTGGGCACATCTGTGCCCAACAAAGCATTTCCAGAGGCTGGGGGAGGCTACTCCTCCCCTGCCTTCACACCATTTTCCAAAGGGAGAGGGTGTAACACCCTCTCTCAGAGGAAGTCCTTTGTTCTGCCATCCTGGGCCAGGCCTGGCTGGACCCCAGGAGGGCAGATGCCTGTCTGAGGGGTTGGCAGCAGCAGCAGCTGCAGTGAAACCCCAGGAAGGGCAGTTTGGCAGTACCAGGGTCTGTGCTACAGACCACTGGGATCATGGGATTGTGCCAACTATGCCAGGATGGCATAGAGGGGGCAATTCCATGATCATAAACATGTTACATGGCCATATTTGGAGTTACCATTGTGAAGCTACATATAGGTAGTGACCTATATGTAGAACACGCGTGTAATGGTGTCCCCAAACTCACAAAGTTCAGGGAATTGGCTCTGAACAATGTGGGGGCACCTTGGCTAGTGCCAGGGTGCCCTCACACTAAGTAACTTTGCACCTAACCTTTACTAGGTAAAGGTTAGACATATAGGTGACTTATAAGTTACTTAAGTGCAGTGAAAAATGGCTGTGAAATAACGTGGACGTTATTTCACTCAGGCTGCAGTGGCAGGCCTGTGTAAGAATTGTCAGAGCTCCCTATGGGTGGCAAAAGAATTGCTGCAGCCCATAGGGATCTCCTGGAACCCCAATACCCTGGGTACCTCAGTACCATATACTAGGGAATTATAAGGGTGTTCCAGTAAGCCAATGTAAATTGGTAAAATTGGTCAATAGCCTGTTAGTGACAATTTGAAAGAAATGAGAGAGCATAACCACTGAGGTTCTGATTAGCAGAGCCTCAGTGAGACAGTTAGTCACTACACAGGTAACACATTCAGGCACACTTATGAGCACTGGGGCCCTGGTGAACAGGGTCCCAGTGACACATACAACTAAAACAACATATATACAGTGAAAAATGGGGGGAACATGCCAGGCAAGATGGTACTTTCCTACAAGTAGCAGAGAGAACCACCTGTCATATGGAGGCTCTGGAATCTGGCCTTCATGAGGCCGAACGTTCGTTCAATCACCCTCCTAGTTCATCCATGTGCCTCATTGTAGCGTTCCTCTGCCCTTGTCCTGGGATTCCTCATCGGGGTCAGTAGCCATGACAGGTTAGGGTAACCAGAGTCACCTGTAAATATCGGGGGACAACTGTTAGATACACACTAACCCTTAGGGACAACCCCATATCCAGACACCTATTCACTCTGTATAGGGTCCTTGTCCTCACCTATAAGCCACACCCGGTGCCTCTGGAGTTGCCCCATCACATAAGGGATGCTGCTATTTCTCAAAATGTAAGCGTCATGCACTGAGCCAGGAAACTTGGCATTCACATGGGAGATGTACTGATCTACAAAACATACCCTCTGCACATTCATAGAATGGTAGCTCTTTTGTTCACTCCTGCGTGGGGGTACCAATGCCACATGTGTCCCATCAATGGCACCAATGATGTTGGGGATATGTCCCAGGGCATAGAAGTCACCTTTCACTGTGGGCAAATCCTCAACCTGAGGGAACACGATGTAGCTGCGCATGTGTTTCAGCAGGGCAGACAACACTCTGGACAGCACGTTAGAGAACATTGACGGAGACATCCCTAATGCGATGGCCACTGTTGTTTGAAAGGAACCACTTGCCAGGAAATGGAGTACAGACAGGACCTGCACTAGAGGGGCTATTCCTGTGGGATGGCGGATAGCTGACATCAGGTCTGGCTCCAACTGGGCACACAGTTCCTGGATTGTTGCACGATCAAGTCTGTAGGTGACTATGATATGTCTCTCTTCCATTGTCAACAGGTCCACCAGCGGTCTGTACACCGGAGGATGCCTCCATCTCATCACCTGCCCCAGCAGACATGCCCTATGGAGGAGAACAGCGAGCAGAGAGTCAGCCAACACTGAGGAATCACAAAATGTAATTTGCACACATTTATTAATCCACAGTATGCCTGTAACATTGTGTATTCAAGGCCTACATTGGGGTGACGCAGTTATTATAAATGCCATGTGGCCCCCTGAAATGCCGGCTGCCTGACCTGTAAAGTGGGTCAAGGGGATATGTGGTCACTGCGCTGGCGTTGTACACCATCGCGGTGGGCTGTCGAAGACTAATGCGCAATTCTGCATTGGTTAACATTGGACCCTATGGGTCCGAGGAGCCAATGACAATGTACACCGTTGGTGACGGCATGCACCACTGCAGACGTGACCGCCATTTTCTGTCTGTTCACTCACTTGATACCTGATCTTCAACAGGAGAGGACCTACACTGCAAGTGCTGCTGTGACCTGTGTCTGGAAGCAATGATGGCTCATGTGTCTGGGGAAAGGGCCCCTGCCTTCACTTCGGAGGAGTTGGAGAAATTAGTGGATGGGGTCCTCCCCCAGTACACACAACCGTACGGTCGTCCAGACAAACAGGTGAGTACACTGTGAGCATACTGCATGGGCAATGCCTGTTTGGAGTAGTGTGGATGGAAGATACATGGGGGGCTGAGGCCTGTATGTGCGGACGGTGAGAGCATGTGCGTCAGGGCAAGGGTGGGAACGGGGGCCAATGAGTATGACGGTCCAGACGGGTAAAGAATTTCCTTTCCCCCTGTACCAATCCTCTAGGTCAGCGCCAACCAGAAGAAGGCCATTTGGCGTGCCATCGCCAAGGACATCCGGACCCTGGGGGTCCACCACGGACAGAGCACCCACTGCAGTAAAAGATGGGCGGACCTGCACCGCGGGAGCAAGGAGACAGCGGAGGCCCAGCTGGGGATGGCCTCCCAACGTGGGAGGGGTGCCCGTTGTGCCATGACCCCCCTGATGTTCCGGATCCTGGAGGTGGCATATCCGGAGTTGGATGGGAGCTTGAGGGCATCACAGCAGCCACAAAGGGGTGAGTAACTCTTGTTCAGCTGACTATGCACGCATTACGAGGTGTCTGTGTGGGGGAGGTGGGCAGTGGGTTCCCCTAGGCCAGGGCGAGCTTGGTAGGCAAGGTCCCTTGTGAGGCAGGCTATGTGGCACCCCAACCCCACTAGTGGTTAGTGCCATCTACACCTAGTCAGTCTCCTATGACTTCCAGGTGTGCAGCAATCGGGCTTAGGCCTTGTACCCAATGGGCATGTGATTAATCTAGGAACTATAAGTGCATGGCTTAGTGCAGAGGGCTGCTGTGTCTGTTGTGTCCGCCAACGGTAGTGGAGTTGCATGCACTGAACATGTCTTTCTCCTGTCTTTCCCCCCCTTTTTGTGGTCTCCCTGTTCTTGTGTGCAATAGCATCATCAGGCAGAGGAGCATTGGCAGCGGAGCAGGAGGGAGCTGCATCCCACTTGGCCCTGGGTGGCGAAACAACGGAGTCTGAAGCCACCAGTGGGACGGAGGGCGAAGGGAGCTCCACGGAGGGGACAGGAGCAGAGACCAGCAACAGCAACTCCTCCTCTGATGCGAGCTCCCTTGCGGTGGCGGGCCCCTCTGTGCCCACCGCATCAACAGGTACAGCCGCCACCCCCCTACCAGCACCGCCCTCCCAGCAGCCCCTCAGCGTGTGTCCGTGCCTGCTCACCCAGGTTGATGGGCATCTCCTTCGCCCCAGGCACCTCAGGCCCTGCCCTAGTCAGCCCTGCTGCCCTCAGTGAGGAGGCTATTGACCTCCTGAGATCCCTCACTGTTGGGCAGTCTACCATTCTCAATGATGCCAGGGTGTTAAGAGGCATTTGCAACAAACAAATGCATACCTGGAGGGCATTCATTCTGGCCAGGCACCCCAACAGAGAGCATTTCAGACTCTGGCCTCAGCACTGATGGCAGCCATTGTCCCTGTGTCTAGCCTCCCCCTCCAACCTCCTCCACCCAGCCCCAATCCCCTGTACCTCAGCCTATCCCAAGCACACCATCAGACCAGCATGCACACACATTAACACACAAGAGTGTCTCAGGCAAACAGAAGCACCACACATCCCACAGGCACTCACACAAGCATCATACCCATGCACACATACCAAAATCCACTCCCCCCACTGTGTCCCCCTCCTCCACGTCTCCCTCCTCCCTCCTAGTCTCGTCTCCACTCACACTGCATGCACTACATCCTCAGCCACTACCTCCATCACCAGTACTCCCATAAGCACACACACCGCTCACGTGCACTCACCACCCCCACTACCATTCACACATCCCCAGTGTCCTCTTCCAGTGTGTCAGTGAGCCCTCCTCCCAAAGTACACAAACACAGGCACACACCCACCCAACAGCCATCCACCTCACAACAGCCTCCAGCCCATGCACCTTCACCCAAATTCAGCAGACGTGCACCTCCCACAACCACTACCTTTTCCTCCACTCCCAAACCCCCTCCATGTACCCGGCCCAGTGTGTCTAAAAAATCTTTCCTGGCTAACATTGACCTCTTCCATACACCTCCCCCCGTCCTTCTCCTAGGGCCAGGCTTTCCAGGTCCCAGCCCAGCACCTCAGCCACCACATCCCCAGGCACAGTGGTGCCAGCAACTGCGGGGTCATGGAGTGTGCCAACCATGAGGGCTGCCAGTGTGCCACGAAGCAAGGGCAAGGACATTCCGCCACCTGCCAAGGTTAAAAAGCTGCCCACATCCCGGAGGGAGAAGCCGAAAACACCTGCCACCAAGGGGTCAGCGAAAACGAAACGGGATAGTGGCAAGACAACTGCGCCGCCATCAAAGCTGGGGAAGGGCAAAAACAGAAGGGCAGGTAAGGAGAGGCCAGGGCGGCACAGACTGAGGGACCAGTGTCACACCTTCTGTTCACATCCATGGCAACCTGAACGGCGGAGAACACCACCACCTGTACCGCCACCTGCACTGCCACCTGCACCGCCACCTGCACTGCTACCTGCACCGCGTCCGGCACGACTACAGCCGCTGAAACAGACCCCAGCCTCTTCCCCGGTGGGCAGCCGTCCGAGGCTGCAGGAGACATCCTGCTCTCTCACTCAGCTGGTGCTGACACATGCTCCGCCGCCACAGACCCCGCCACCAGCACCGCCGCCACAGACCCCGCTGCCAGCACCGCTGCCACAGAGCCCGCAGCCAGCACCTCCGCCACAGACCCCACAGCTAGCACCACTGCCACAGACCCTGCAGCCAGCACCGCTGTCACAGACCCTGCCGCAAGCACCGCCATGACTAACATCGCCGCAAGCACCACCACAAATGACACCGCTGCAAGCACCGCCAGTGGCCCGCAACGTCCTCCTCAGATAGTGGCATCAGCGCAGACATGGCTACCACCCGCAGTGGTCAGTCGTCCGAAGCTGGTGGTGAGTTCAAGGACCCTGGGCAGCTTCCATGAAGCATCACTGTCATCACAGTTGTCAACTGCATATGGAATGCGAAGCCGCAGCAGTGTGGGGTATGTCTCTGCCTCCATTGTGTATCATGCAACCTGTACCTCGGCAATCTCGTGGCACACACACCTAGGAGAGTGTATTGTTCTGGCCACACTGCATGTGGTGCACTCTGGGCACCATGTCCCCTCCAGAACCAGTGGAGAGATACATCCACTACCTCAGTCCTTGGCAGGATGAAGCACTCTGGGCACAAAGCCCCCTCCAGAACCAGTGGAGAGATAGATCCACTACCTCGGTCCTTGGCAGGATGAAGCACTCTGGGCACAAAGCCCCCTCCAGAACCAGTGGAGAAGGACATCCACTACCTCAGTCCTTGTCAGGATGAAGCACTCTGGGCACAAAGCCCCCTCCAGAACCAGTGGAGACTGTTATCCACTTGAGAGACTGTGGCTTTGCACTCCCCAGGATACAGCAGTGGGCAAACCACCCACTTGAGAGACTTGAGAGACTGTGGCTTTGCACTCCCCAGGATAAAGCAGTGGGCAAACCATCCACTGGAAAGACATGAGAGACTGTGGCTTTGCACTCCCCAGGATAAAGCAGTGGGCAAACCACCCACTGGAAAAACTTGAGAGACTGTGGCTTTGCACTCCCAAGGCTAAAGCAGTGGGCAAACCACCTACTGGAAAGACTTGAGCGACTGTGGCTTTGCACTCCCTAGGATACAGCAGTGGGAAAACCACCCACTGGAAAGACTTAAGAGACTGTGGCTTTGCACTCCCCAGGATAAAGCAGTGGGCAAACCACCCACTGGAAAGACTTGAGAGACTGTGGCTTTGCACTCCCCAGGACCAAACTGTGGGCATGGAGCCCCCTCGTGGAGCAGTGGCGTTGTGCGTTCATCAGGCTGACGTTCCCCCCTCCCCCTCCCCCTGAGGTGCCTGTATATTTTCTATCTGATGCCCTTCCAGTGTTCTCTCTGTTTGAAGTCAGGTATCATGTGTGGGCCTCGCCCATGCATTTTGGGCCCAGTGGTCCACGGACAATGATAATTGTTCACCATCCAGACTTGTGTATTTGGTGGAAATAATTGTACATACTGGAATTAGAATTTTGATAATGATATTTCTCATGATTACATTTGTTGAAATCAATTCCTTTTGTCCTTGCATTCTTCCTGGGGGTGGGGGGGAGTATATGTAAATTTGCTGCATGTATTTGTGTGTATGGTGCTGTGGGTGGGGATTTGGGTGGGGGTGTTGCGTGTGTGTGTCACTCTCTTTTCCCTCCCCCCTCCCCTGTGTTGTAGGTGCAGTACTCACTGTGGTCATCGCCGCCGTTGTTGGAGCTCCTGATAGAGGAGCAGGAAGACTATCATCGGCAGTATCTGCAATTCGGGGTCCATGGCGTCCTGGTTCCTCGTGGGGTGTGGAAAGGTGAGTTTTTTCCTTTCTGTGTACTGTTTCTGCCGTGTTTTTGTTCGCTTTGGTTCCACCCCGGAAAAGGTGGCAGATAGGCCTGTTGTGATAGGGTGGGCGGAACATTGTCTTCCGCATGTCTGTTGGTGGTGTCCGCTGCGCTGTTTGTTTGTACCACCGTGGCAGTCAGAGTGTTAAAGTGGCTGTCTATGTTGGCGGTTACCACCACGGTCGTAATCCCATTTTTTTCTCCGCCGGACTGTTTGCGGTATTACTGCCGCTTTAACACCGACCGCCAGGGTTGTAATGAGGGTCTATATGTCCTACCCTAACCATACACTGCACCCTGCACTTAGGGCTACCTAGGGCCTACCTTAGGGGTGCCTTACATGTAAGAAAAAAGAAGGTTTGGTCATGGCAAGTGGGTACACTTGCCAAGTCGAATTTACAGTTAAAACTGCACACACAGACACTGCAGTTACAGGTCTGAGACATGATTACAGAGCTACTTATGTGGGTGGCACAACCAGTGCTGCAGGCCCACTAGTAGCATTTGATTATCAGGCCCTGGCACCTCTAGTTCACTTTACTAGGGACTTACTGGTAAATCAAATATGCAGATCATGGATAAACCAATCACATACAATTTACACAGAGAGCATATGCATTTTAGCACTGGTTAGCAGTGGTAAAGTGCTCAGAGTTGAAAAGCCAACAGCAACAGGTCAGAAAAATTAGGAGGCAGGAGGCAAAAAGATTTGGGATGACCCTGCATAAGCAAAAAAGTCCAACAATTGGGTACTTCAATTAATATAATCCATCTCTTACAGCGGTTGCACAAAAATACATACGTGCAAGTGAGATGGGGTAATCAAGGAGAGTTGACAGAAAAACATTCCTATTCAGAGGGGAGTTCACCAGGGTTGTGTTCTGGCCCCTATTTTATTTACCTTATTTATTAATGAGGTGGTACAAGTATTGTCCTCCTGTTAGAATAATGCTCCCACACTGAATGCTTAGAAAATCCCTATCCTACTTTTTGCTAACGATTCCCTTCTCATTTCTAAGATCCCTATGGGTCTCCAAATACTCGTTGATAGATTTAAATCATTTTGTACAGACTATGGTTTGGAGTTGAATGTCAGTAAAACCAAATTAATGGTGTTTAGTCCTGGACTTTGTAGGAGATGCACTATTAACTTGGATGGGATTTCCTTAAGTACGGTCAGTTCAATAGACTACTTGGGTGTGAGGATATCAAGTAAATTACACTGGGAGGACCAGATCAGCAAAAGTGTGGGGCTTCTCCAGCACAGAGCGGCCGCTAGCCTTCACTTTTATAAAAGCTCTGTATCCAAAGCTGTATCCCCAGCTATCAAAATCTATTTGGCAAAGGCACAGGGAGCGGCCGCCTATGCTGCTGAGATGTGGGGGTTCTCCAACAGTAAAAGATTATCTGTGGGTGAAAATAATTTTGCCAGGGCTCTAATTGTGTGCCCTCGTAGCACACCCCTGACCCCAATGTTTCTGGACCTAGCGTTCAATTGTATAGCTGATTTGATAGCTTTAAGGCCCTTACTTTTTTGGATAAGGATTTGGACTGTTCCTGAACTTGTTATATATAGGGATTCCCTTCTTAATTTACTAAAGAGACTGAACATGGTTACCATCTCATGGTTTAGACATGTATTTTGGGACTGGGAAGCTTCTGGGAGAACCCAAAAAATCTGGAAAAATCCCACAAAATTATCTTGAAAACAGCCTATTGGTCCTATGTAAGAAATGATTCCATCTGTTGGAAATCATGCAGTCGGTTGACCAATCTATTTATTGATTTTAAGTGGTACCCCCAGTATGAACCATACTAAGATCTTATACCTGATTTATTGGGTAAGGGCCTGTATGCTAGCTTCCATTTCGGGAGTCTACCGCTGTTGTCCCCAACAAGAAGGTGGGGACTAACTCTACACTCTGATTTATGCCCAGCTTGGTGTGGTAGCTCAGAAACTGTTGTACACTTCGTGTTTTTTTGCCCTGCTTATTCCATTCCCCGGTCAAAATGGATTCATACAATTAGTCGAGGTTTGGGTTTGCATCAATGTTGTTCAGCTATAAGGATTTTAAAAAGCGATACTTCCAATTTTTTTATTCTTGTGGTTAGCAAGTTTCTTGTGGCTGCATGGCATTTACAAAGTCGCTTCTTAAATAACTTCCCGTGATGAAATTTTAGGTGTACAAGTATTTTAGAGCTTTGAAGTTGAAGATTGTATTTATTAGTTTTTTATTTTTATATTCTGTATATGTTTTAAATTTTGAATTTAAATTGTACTATGATGCTTTGATGGTTAAGTTGACCGAAGAAAGCTTGCTGATGATGATGATGATGAAGAAGTGTGTCTGTTTTTCTGTCACTGGATGAGACACAGGGGCCATGCTTTGGAAATATAACTATAAATTCCTTGTTAACTGCTTTATTTTATATATTGCTTCGGTAAGGGATCTGAAAGTGTGTAAGTAAGTTTCTGAAACTGAGAAGTATGTTTCCTAGTCATTTAAGCTCGTTGCACCATGCTTCATGGAATACCTACAGCATGTCAGAGAGATGAGATATATGCAATAAAATGTCTGTTTGAGACTGGACAAAGTAGTATTATAGCACTATTTGAGTAGCCAGTGACACAGTACTCACAGCCTCAGCACACTAAACCCCACCCTTCAGAGAAGCAGTATTTGGATGTATGAAAGGTTGTGTTAGTACTTCCCTAGTATACCAACATATTTCAGTACATCTCCCTATATCCAGATGCATGTTTTAGCACCTGCATAACTCTATTAATCTCTAAAAAAGTGAATTGCCTAATCACTTAAGCAGATTGCTGCATGATTAATGGGATATCTAAAGCATGTCAGAGTGTTGATGTATTTCACCATGTTAGCAGCTGACTAGAGGAAACGATTGTGTCAGTATTTGACTACATATGTGAATAAACATAGTTGTCTACCTCTAGTAGCACAAAATAGGTGAATTTGAGGCTTCACAAAGCAGTTTTACAGGCAATTACACTTGCCATTGACAGTGACAGAGCATGTAGAAGATCTGTACTGCTATGCCTCACCTTTCACAAAAGCATGATTTGTCTGGACACATACATTGCTTGCGCATCTAACCTTAATAAGTAAAATTACAAGGGGACGCAAATAGGTTGATGAACCTTTTGACTCGCAATTAAGATGTTCTTATCATAACTCCAGTACATGCAAATCAAAGATCAATAACCAATACACAATATAAATAATCACCAATAATCAATAACATCAATAATCAATAGAGTCAGTAATTGTCATGCACCATGACCTTTTAGTCATGAATAACCATACCTTTTAATAAAAGTTAAAACATTTATTTCCCTGTATTAACAATGCTAAGGTCATGTAGATTAATCTCATACTCAAATGAAACACATACAGAAACAATACTGGTTGTCCAAAGTGGCGGAAGAAACGCAATCTAATCAAAGCTTGAACTACAAAACATTCTATGTTTACAATGTAACTTTATAACAAAGTAAACTGCGTCAGAGTAATTACATACATTTGAGTTCAGCAGAGAAATTCATCAAGCATTATTCCTTATTAGCAGAATTTCATTAGTAAGGACCCTTAACAAACATCAGATTAGCTTCAGCATGTTGGGCTTCATGCAAAACAGTTGATTAACATGAATTTTAAAAAACACCCAGCTATGGCTCTATCAAAACAGTACAGTTGGTACTTAGGAAGAAAGAGCAAATATGCATGATAATCAATATTCTAATTCATAATACCTATCCTCAGTGTGGATCAGCAAGCAGAGTCAGTCTTTATCCTCAGGACATCAGCAAAGCATCAGGATTCAGCATCAATGTTCAGAAAACACAAAGGGGGTCATTACAACATTGGCGGTAAAAGCCGCTTACCGCTGTGCAGAAGACCGCCAATACACCGCCGCGGCCGCGGAATACCGCCACAGCTATTATGACACACATCTCGGAATCCTCCGAAATTCAGACACCCACACAAGTCCGCCACACCAAAGGTCAGTGTTAAACTGGCGAAAAAAATTCCTCCACCGTCACGCCAACAGAAACACGCCCATGCTATCACGACCCACGAATCCACGCGGCGGTCTTTCAACCGCGGTATTCCATTGGCGGTACACACCGCCGCGCTCAAATTACACACACATCTCCAAAACACCTCCACTTTGGACAATTCCAAATACACACACCTGATACACATACAAACACCACTCCCACACAATCAATACGATATAAAACACCCACCCACATCACACACAAACCCTTACAACCTGAAATCTTGAGGAAGCCGAGAGACAGAGAGCACAGCAATTGGGAACCCCACCACACAGAGGCACATAACACCATCACCCATACAACATTCCACGCACAAAACACCACACACCACTACACATCACCACACACATCAACACATACAAAATCCCACACATCACCCACACCACCCCATGTCACGCCAAAGACACCCCAGGTTTTCCGAGGAGGAGCTCAGGGTCATGGTGGAGGAAATCCTCCGGGTAGAGCCACAGCTATTTGGCTCACAGGTGCAGCACACCTCCATAGCCAGGAAGATGGAGCTATGGCGCAGAATCGTGGACAGCGTCAACGCTGTGGGACAGCATCCAAAAAATCGGGAGGACATCAGGAAGAGGTGGAATGACCTATGGGGGAAGGTGCGTTCAGTGGTCTCCAGGCACAACATCGTGGTACAGCGGATTGGCGGCAGACCCCCACCTCCTCCCCCACAACTAACAACATGGGAGGAGGAAGTCTTAACCATCATGCATCCAGAGGGCCTCGGAGGAGTCGGTGGAGGAATGGACACTGGTAAGTCAAATCTTAACTATCCTACCCCCACCCTACCTGCATTCTATCACACACTCCCACCCTCACCCCATCTCCTATCACTACAACTCCTCACTAATGTACAAACACAAACCACACACCCCAACCCCAAGCCCTGCATGACACAACTAAGCATGGTCACCCCTCACTAAAGCATGCTCACTGCACATACCCATAACAACCCCCTAACCATCATCACACAAACCCCCACACAGGAATGCTTGCACTGGGGTACACGCACACCCACCCATTGCACACCATGACACACACACATGCAATAATCATGCTCTTATACACCTGCAGGACCACTACGGAACGTCACCACACAGGAGGGTCCAGACATCTCCACTCCACCCACAGAAGATGCCCACAGTGACGACAGTAGCTCTGGCCAACTGGATCCAGATGACCAGCCCGGACCATCGTGGGCCTCGGGACAGTCGGTTCCCCTCGCACAGGCACAGCCCAACACTGACATTCCACCCTCTGGTAACACCAGCACAGCACCCACCCAGCGGGCCCATACCTCCGTACCCAGGACACGTCAATCAGCGGTGTGTCCACCACTACAGGGAACCCAGGATAACCCACCACCCCAACAACAACAGGGACCTGGGGGCAGTGGTATTGGGCACACGGTCCAGGGGACGGAGGCACAGGAACACAGGGGAACTGGGAGGGCTGCTGTACGACAGGGGGCGGACAGGCCAAGGGAACCCACTCTCCACGAGGCCCTCTCCTCCATCTTGGGAGCATACCACCACTCCCACGAGACGATGGCGATGGTCCTGGCCAAGTTTCAGGAGACCCAGCGCCTGCAGGAGGAGCAGTATTTGGGGTTCAGGGAGGAGCTCAGAACCATCAGCTCCGTCCTGGGCACCATCGTAGGGGTGCTGAAGGACATTCAAAAGACCATGAGGGACACCGTGGCACTCCAAGGGGCCCCTGACACTAGCATGGACGATGAACTGCCCACCACCTCCGCCGGTGCTAGTGTACAGGACGCCCCGCCACAGGACCACCATACCAGCACCCCACCACCTGCAGACGGAGAACCACCCCGCAAGCGGTCCCTGAGATCCAGGAACAGGACAGAGCAAGATGGCAAGACCCCCGCCAGGAAATGAGACCACCCTGATTGTCCTCCCACTGTCCCACTCTGTTACCCTGTCCAGATTGGGACAGCCCCAGCTCCACTTCCTATGCTCATATGGGCAAAGCACCTGTGAGACTAATAGCCATGGACATTCCTCCACCATCCCCCATCACCATTTTACAACCCCCCTCCATTTTTGAGCACTTAAATAAACACCCTTAAAGCACAAAACAATCTGGAGTCAGTCTGTGATTTGGTAAATTTGTATTATCAATGACAGTGTCAAAATGTGTTTTCAATTGTAATGCCAACATAGCTATGTCACACATCACAAGTCCATGAAGGATGCAAGCAGATGACACACGTTGGTAACCACACCTGTGAAACCGTAGTGGAAAGGTACAACTCAGTTACCAAATACTGCTACTAAGTGACAGACAGGATAGAGGTACAAGTGTGAAAGTGAATGTAATAGTAAACAAAAATATTCTCACCTGTGTGTCACTGGAAATATTGCTGTATGACTGATTCCCTGTTGTCTATGTCTTCTTCCTCAGCTTCCTCCTCATCACTGTCCACAGGCTCCACAGGCTCCACAGCTGCCACAACACCGCCATCTGGACCATCCTCCTGCAGAAAAGACACCTGGCGTCGCAAAGCAAGATTGTGAAGCATCGAGCAGGCGATGATGATCTGGCACACCTTCTTTGGTGAGTAGAATAGGGAACCACCTGTCATATGGAGGCACCTGAACCTGGCCTTCAGGAGGCCGAAGGTGTGTTCGATCACCCTCCTAGTCCGCCCATGGGCCTCATTGTAGCATTCCTCTGCCCTGGTCCTAGGTTTCCTCACTGGGGTCAATAGCCATGACAGGTTGGGGTGACCAGAGTCCCCTAATAGCCACACCCGGTGCCTCTGGAGTTGACCCATCACATACGGGATACTGCTATTCCGCAGGATGTAGGCGTCATGCACTGAGCCAGGGAACATAGCATTTACCTGGGAGATGTACTGGTCTGCCAAACATACCATCTGTACATTCATAGAATGATAACTCTTCCGGTTCCTGTACACCTGTTCACTCCTGCGGGGGGACCAGAGCTACATGGGTCCCATCAATAGCACCTATGATGTTGGGGATATGTCCAAAGACATAGAAGTCACCTTTCACTGTAGCCAAATCCTCCACCTGTGGGAAAACGATGTAGCTCCTTACGTGTTTCAGCAGGGCAGACAACACTCTGGACAACACGTTGGAAAACATTGGCTGGGACATCCCTAATGCCAGGGCCACTGTTGTCTGAAAAGACCCATTTGCAAGGAAATGGAGCACTGATAGCACCTGCACGTCAGGGGGGATTCCTGTGGGATGGCGGATTGGTGAGATCAGGTCTGGCTCCAACTGGGTACACAGTTCCTGGATTGTGGCACAGTCAAACCTGTAGGTGATGATCAAATGTTGCTCCACCATTGTTAACAGGTCCACCAGCGGTCGGTACACCGGAGGATTCCGCCATCTCCTCAAATGTCCCAGCTGACAGTGCCTAGGAAGGACAACAGCGACCACAGAGTCAACAAATTTCCAGGTATGTGTCCACAGCTACACAAAACACGACATAAAATACAAAACTCTTCCTGTATGTGTGTTGAGTGTAGGCCTAGGTATGTGTGACACAGTTGGTAATTAGGCCATGTGGGCCCCTGAAATGGCGGCTGCCTGACCTCTAAAGTGGGACAATGGGATGTGAGGTATTTGCGCTGGCGTTGTATACCGTCGCGGTAGGCGGTCGTAGACCGCGGCGCAGTGCTGCATTGGTTAACATTGGACCCTATGGGTCCCAGCAGCCAATGATGAAGTGCGCCGCCGGTGATGAGACACACCGCCGCGGACGTCACCGCCATGGACGTCACCGCCATTTTCTATCTGTTCAATCACTCAATACCTGATCTTTGACAGGAGAGGACCTACACTGCAAGTGCTGCTGTGACCTCGGTCTAGAAGAGACAATGGCTGCTGCGTCTGGGGAAAGGGCCCCTGCCTTCACTGCTCAGGAGTTGGAGAAGCTCGTGGACGCGGTCCTCCCCCAGTACATGCTACTCTACGGTCCTCCAGACCAACAGGTAAGTACACAGGGAGCACGTTGTGTGGGCTATGCCTGGGTGGAGAGGGCTGGATGTCAGTAGGAAGGGTGCAGAGTTCAGGGAACATGAAGGACTGTGAATGTATGTGCCACATGGCAAGGTTAGGGATGGGGGCCACCCACTTCGACGGTGCTGTTGTTAATGACTTCTCTTCTTCCCCTGTATATGTCATGTAGGTCAGCGCCCACCAGAAGAAGGACATTTGGCGTGCCATCGGCAAGGACGTCCGGACCCTGGGGGTCCACCAGAGACCGGGCACCCACTGCCAGAAAATATGGGAGGACATTCGCCGCTGGAGCAAGAAGACGGCGGAGGCTCAGCTGGGGATGGCATCCCAACGTGGGAGGGGTGCCCATCGCACCATGACCCCCCTGATGTTCCGGATCCTGGCGGTGACCCACCCTGAGTTGGATGGGCGCTTGAGGGCATCACAGCAGACACAAGGTGGTGATTACACTCTCATTCAGCAGAATTTGCGTGCAGTGGAGGGGTCTGGGTGGGGGAGGAGGGCTGTGGGTTTCCCTAGGCCAGGGCCAGTTCCGTAGGCTAGGCCCCTCTGTAATGCAGGCCATGTGCCACTCCAACCCACCTCTGTAGAGTGCCAAGTACAGGTATACATGCCCCTGTGTCATCTATGTGTGCAGATGAACACCATAGCCATGTAGGGCAGATCCCAGGAATTGCATCTGTAGAGGCCAAGAGCACGGCATAGGGCAGGGGGCTGCTGTGTCTGTATTGTCTGCCAACAGTAGCGGTAAGCCATGCACTCAACCTGTCTTTCTTCTGTCGTCCCCCCCCCCTTTTTGTGCTCTTCCTGTTCTTTTGTGCATCAGCATCATCAGGCGGAGGTACAGTGGCACCGGAGCACGAGGGAGCTGCATCCCACATGGCCATGGAGGGCCACACCACAGACTCTGAATACACCAGTGGGACGGAGGGCGAGGGGAGCATCACATCGGTCACCGGATCACCAAACAGCGACACAGATTCGTCCGCCGATGGGAGCTCCCTTGTGGTGGCGGCACCATCTGTGCCCCCCACTTCTACAGGTACAGCCGCCACCTCCCCTACCAGCACCACCCTCCCAGCAGCCCCCCAGCCTGCGCCCCGTGCCCGCTCACCCAGGAGGGTGGGCATCACCTTCGCCCCAGGCACCTCAGCCCCTGCCCCTGTCATGCCTACTGCCCTCAGTGAGGAGGCCATTGATCTCCTCAGGTCACTCACTGTTGGGCAGTCTACCATTGTGAATGCCATCCAGGGTGTAGAAAGGGAGTTGCAACACGGTAATGCATTCCTGGAGGGCATTCATTCTGGTCAAGCTGCCCTTCCTCGAACCCTGCAATCTCTGGCCTCAGCACTGATGGCAGCCATTGTCCCTGTGTCTAGCCTCCCCCTCCAACTTCCTCCACCCAGACCCAGTTCCCTGTACCCCAGCCTATCCCAAGCACACCATCAGACAAGCATGCATACACCTCAACACACAAAAGTAGCTCAGGCAAACATAAGCACCACACAACCCACACGCATTCAAACAAGCATCACCCACATACAGACACAACAACATCCACTGCCTCCACTGTGTCCCCCTCCTCGTCGTCTCCCTCCTCCCTCCCAGTGTCGTCTACATTCTCACTTGCATGCACTACATCTACAGGCACTAGGACTCGCACCAGAACACCCAGAACCACACCCCGCTCACCTGCACTCACCACCCCCACTACCATTTACACGTCCCCTGTGTCCACTCCCAGTGTGTCTGTGACGCCCCCTCCCAAAGTACACAAACGCGGGCACCCACACACCCAACATCCATCCACCTCACGACAGCCTCCAGTACCTGAACCTGCACCCAAATCACCTAAAGTTACACCTCCTACAACCACCTCCTCTTCCTCCACTCCCAGACCCCCTCCAGCTACCCATCCCAGTCTTCGTCAGCAACTCTTCCTCTGCAACGTTGACCTCTTTGCCACCATCCCCACCCCTCCAATTCATAGGTCCCGTAGTAGCACCTCAGCCAAAAAAAGTCCAGTACCAGTTGTGCGTGTTAAAAGTGTGTGGAGTGCACTGGCCACCAGGGCATCCAATGTGACACGGAGCCAAAGCACTGCTAGTCCACCCCCTGTAAAGCACCTTAAGTTGGAAGTGGCCGACGGGACAGGGTGAAGACTCCTGGCGGCAAAGCTGCTCACAAGGGTCCCGGGGGAGTGCCGAGTCAGCTGTGACTCCTCCAAAGGAGGTGAAGGGCCAGAAGAAGTCTGCACAGTCTGGGAAGAGCATCAGGGCGGAGAAGGGCCCCATCCTCCCCGGCGGCCGGGACGCCACCGCTAGCACTATCGTCACAGGTCCGGAGACCACCGCCAGAGTCATTGCCCAGGAGGGCAGCACAATCGTCACTGGTCAGGTGACCACCACCAGAGTCATTGCCCAGGAGGGCAGCACAATCGTCACTGGTCAGGAGACCACCGCCAGAGTCATTGCCCAGGAGGGCAGCAGAATCGTCACTGGTCAGGAGACCACCGTCAGAGTCATTGCCCAGGAGGGCAGCACAATCGTCACTGGTCAGGAGACCACGGCAAGCGTCAGTGCCCTGGAGGGCCCCGGCAGCCAGAGCCCCGCTGGGCAATGAGGGACCGTCATGCCACACACCAATGCACAGGTCAGACAGCAAAGTCAAGCACCGCTGAACAGGGCACAGACCGCCATGGCAATGCACCGCTGAACAGGGAAAAGACCGCCATGGTGAAGACCGCTGAACAGGGCACAGACCGCCATGGCAAAGCACCGCTGAACAGGTCAGGGACAGCAAAGGCAAGCACCGCTGAACAGGGCAAAGACCGCCATGGCAAAGCACCGCTGAACAGGGCAAAGACCGCCATGGCAAGGCACCGCCGAACAGGTCAGAGACAGCAAAGGCAAGCACTGCTGAAGAGGGCACAGACAGCCATGGCAAAGCATCGATGAACAGGGAAAAGACCGCCATGGCAAAGCACCGCTGAACAGGTCAGAGACAGCAAAGGCAAGCACCGCTGAACAGGGCAAAGACCGCCAAATCAAGCATCGTTAGCCCATGTGCAGCTGGGACAGTGACGGAACAGGAACCGTCACCGTCACGGGGAGCCTGATGCAGTCTGGGCACCATTCCCCCTCCAGAACCAGTGGAGACTGTTATGCACTTGTGAGACTGTGGCTTTGCACTCACCAGGATAATGCAGTGGGCAACCCACCCACTTTAGAGACTTGTGAGACTGTGGCTTTGCACTCCCCAGGATGGTACATAGGCAACCCACCCACTGTAGAGACTTGAGAGACTGTGGCTTTGCACTCCCCAGGACAGTACAGTGGGCAACCCACCCACTGAAAAGACTTGAGAGACTGTGGCTTTGCATTCCCCAGGATGGTACAGTGGGCAACCCACCCACTGAAAAGACTTGAGAGACTGTGGCTTTGCACTCCCCAGGATACATCAATGGGCATGGAGCCCCGTCGTGGATCTGGCGTGATACTGTAATCCGGCTGAGGTGCCCCCGTCTTCCCTTCCCCCTGAGGTGCCTGTTGTATTTCTATCTGATGCCCCTGCAGTGTTCGCTCCATTTGTGGACAGGTATCTAGTGTGGGCCTCGCCCATGCATTTTGGGCCCAGTGGTGCACAGACATTGATATGTGCATACCTGCACTACTAATCGTGATGTATATTTTGTTTAATGTGGATATATATCTGTATCTATTTGGTTACTGTATTTTGATACATTACAATGTTTCCACTGATTTCCTTTCGTCTTTGCATTCTTCCGGGGGGAGGAGGGGTGTTGTTACTGTGCTGTTTGGACATGCATTTGTGTGTGTGTTGTAGAGGGAGAGGGTCGGGTAGGGGGTGGGGGTGTTGCGTGTGTGTCCCCCTGACTTTTGCCTCCCCCTCCCCTATGTCATAGGTGCAGTACTCACCGTTGTCTTCGGCTCCTACGTAGATGGTGATCGTAGAGGAGCAGAAAGACAAGCGCAGGGAGTATTTGTAGTTCGGGCTCCATGGTGGCCTCCTTCCTCGTGGAGTGTGTTAAGGTGAGCTTTTTCCCATTGCAAAAGCTGTTTCCGCCGTGTTTTTATCCACGGTGAATCCGTCCCGGAAAAGGTGTCGGATTGGCGGGTTGTGATACTGTGGGCGGTACATTGTCTTCCGCCTGTCTGTTGGCGGTGACCGTGGCGGTCGGAGTGTTAAAGTGGCTGTCTATGTTGACGGTTTCCGCCACGGTCATATTTCCCTTTTTTTCCGCTGGCCTGTTTGCGGTATTACCGCAGCTTTAACACCGTCCGCCAGGGTTGTAATGACCACCAAAGTCTTTAAGCAAATAAAGTTAAGTGCGTTTCTTGTCAAGACACACAAGAAATATCGACCTTTCAGCCAGTAAGAAGATGCGCAATGAACCTATGATAAATGCTTAAGGCAAAAATGCAAAATGCAGAATGCTTGGTTCTTCTCAGTGCAGTCTCGTTAAATTAAACTACTAAAACTATGTCAAGGAATTGCACGTTCACACCTTGTCCAATAAACTAAAACTACAGTTCTGTGAATTCTACTGTTACTCCATTCACATGTCTGATTGGTTATCCCGCAATGTCCTCATCATCCGGCTCATCAGGTAACAATATTGTTGCAGCTTCTACTCCAGTCAGTGTCTCCATTGTTCTCCTCCTGAGAAAGTCACTCTCACACACATTACATACAAAATGTTACATTAGCAAGAACAGCATCTTCTAGCAGTCGGTTCTCATGAGAAAACATTTCAGCTATGAGCACATTTAAACAATGCAACTGGAAATTCACAGTTTAACTCTCTAGGACAGCCATTTATTTAAAAGCTAAGAAATTCTGCTTTGACATGAGGCCTGGCAAGTATGCCAAGAACTTCGCTAAATTAAGGCCTACAATTAATACAGCTAACACATAATACCTTTCATTTGACATATTACTACATTATCTAGAGCAAGAGGGGGAGGGACCGGGAGATTATGTGGTCCAGTGTACAGTCTCCCACTCCGTTTTCGGAGGGTAGGTCCACAGTCACGGACCTGGATTACCAATAGTTTTTCCAAGTCCCCGAAACGTGCATCTTAAGGAGTCCTTTCCTGACTAAGGGGATGGGTGACCTGACAGTGACGTAGCCAGTTTACTTGAAGTCTAAGTGACCGGTACATATATTTAAACTTTCGTCACATTTTTCCTTTTGTTAATTGGAGAAGAAATGATATAATAACTCTTGTTTGGTCCTGATGAAGCGTCATTGGATCCTGTAGGACCACACGACGCAAAACATGTCAACCCTTACCTGAGGGTACTGTTATAACTACAGTGCTCTACATTTTGTTGCTCTTTGAAAGTAATTGAGCATCAACACTCAGTTTATTACTTTCACTTTTGATTTTAATCTTGGTCTTCATCCCAGTATATTGATTAAAGGAATGAAATATTTTTGGGATGAATAACCAATTTTAGTTTCACATCTTTCTCTCTGAGCGTATGCCTGAGTGGTGCCTGAATATAGACATCCCTGTCTGATGAGGTTTCATCAGAACAGTACGGCTGAGTGCCCTCCTTTTTAGGGGAGCCCGACAGGCGTTGCAGCGCCGGCCTAGCGAGGAGCAATTCCCAATGATGATGCTAGTCATCCATTGTGATGCGGGAGGGTCTTGCTCCTGACACCTCGGGTGCCCTAGGCTATTTGAACACGTTTGGAACAGTGTACCTTGTGTATATTATATTACTACATTATTCAAAACATATATTCAACATTTAACAGTATTAGAATATTAATAAGTACACTTTGTGAACATTGGCGCCCACTCATCGTACTCACATTTTCAAATGTGTGCACCATTTTTCTACGTTATTTTATTTTTTATGTAAATCCATTATTCAGAATACATGAACACTCATTAACAATTTTTATGAAAGCACGTGCTCTAGCAACATCTAAAATAATAAGATTGCCTTTGCTACTGCTGCACACATAAATTGTTTGTGAGTATGTCAGTGAATGTAGAAGTGTACTTGTTTAACTGACAGTGGCTGAGAAACATGATCCATGATTTGGAAACATGATTGTGATTTTGTTGCCGACTGCTATAATCTATGTAGCCTAAGGGGTATGAAAGGGCAGAAGTAGGGGCCAGATGCAGGAAACACTTTGTGAGTCACAAACGGCAAAATCTGCCGTTTGCGACTCGTAAATGCGTGTTTCCAATGCAGAAATGCATTTTGCGAGTCGGGACCGACTCGCAAAATGCATTTCAGAATCGCAAATAGGAAGGGGTGTTCCCTTCCTATTTGCGATTCGTAGTGGTATGCAATACCATTTGCGACCGCATATGCGGTCGCAAATGGTGTCGCAGTTACCATCCACTTGAAGTGGATGGTAACCCACTCGCAAATTGGAAGGGGTCCCCATGGGACCCCTTCCCCTTTGTGAATGGACCCAAAACTATTTTTTCAGGGCAGGTAGTGGTCCAATGGACCACTACCTGCCCTGAAAAAACACCGAAACTAAAGGTTTCGTTTTTTTTTTTAAGTGCAGCTCTTTTTCCCTTAAGGAAAACGGGCTACACTTAAAAAAAAATAAACTGCTTTATTTAAAAGCAGTCACAAACATAGAGGTCTGCTGACTACAGCAGGCCTCCATGTTTGCGAGTGCCTATAGTCGGTATGGGGCCGCAATTTGCGACCCACCTCATTAATATTAATGAGGTGGGTCTCTGCGACCCCATACCGACTCGCAGACGGTGTCTGAGACACCGTTCTGCATTGCAAATTGCGACTTGCAATTTGCGAGTCGGAAGGACTCGCAAATTGCAAGTCGCAATTTGCAATTTTCCTACATCTGGCCCTAAGTTTCTAAAACTCAGAAGTATGTTTCATACTCCCTTAAGCACATCGCACATGCTTGATAGCATATGTACAGCATGTCACAGAGGTGAGAGATTTCAACTAAGGGGGTGACTTTGCACCCCTTTTCAGGACAATTTCAGTGGCCAATGACACAGCACACAGAAGCTCTCCACTGCTAGGCCTCACCCTTCAGAAAATAATCTATATATATAGTGGCTGAGATACAGAATCCATGCTTAGAAAACATGAATGCCAGTCAACGGTGAGTTGTATGCTGTATGTAATGGTTGGCTTAGGGGTCTGAAACTCAATGAGCACATGGTAGTATGCTTGATGGCATGCCTACTGCTTGTGACAGAGGTGAGATAGTTGCACTAAAACGTGAGTTTGAGACTTCACAGAGCAGTTTCACATAGCAATTGCAGTGTACGCTGACAAGGCACATACCGTCTCTGCAGAACTAAGCCTTACTCTTTTGGAAACCAGTATCTGGTTCCTTTAGAAGAATACGTGACTACTTGCCTATATATATCCTTCCTATACCTCTACTGTGCATGTATTTCAATTTCAATACTGACTCTTGTAGACCTTTTCTAAAATGCAATAAATGAGACTACAATTCCCAGAATTCAGAGAAACATTCTTTGTGAGCAGCACATCATGTATAAACATGTCAAACTTTCTTACCTTCTAATATAATGTTCAATTTAAGTTCAACCCTCAGCATGCAGGTGATTTCTAGCAATTAGACCATGCAGTAAAGCACAACATGTATAATCTGCTCTTCCACCGTAATAGATTGTAAACCAATCTCTCACACAGTCACCACACCTCAGAGAAACTACATCTTAGTTACCCACTAATACTATATATAAATACTTGAAAATACTTGCACTAGCACACATACATCTTCTTGGCTACTTTCAATACTTTTCTATATTTTTCATAGTCTCTTTTAACAATCTCATGTACACATATCCAGTTATAACTAATTTGTTTTTCTCAAAATTAAAACTAATTGACATACCTCAAAATTGAGTATGTTTGCTCTTATCAGATAGATGCAATACTCTTAGGAATTGTCAAAACCAAGCATAAGACTGGGGCAGCACTTTTACACATAGCAACCATAAATTGCATTGTGAGAAAACAGGGCAGATTGCAGAGGCTCCCTAACACGTTGCCCCAATGTTTCACTTTTTGCTGGTCTTTTCCTGACTCTGATAGTGCCCTCTGGACTGCTAACCAGTCACAGGGCCTGTGCTCTGTGTAACATCAGTATGCAAATGTTGGCTATGTAAACCTACCTATAAGTCTGTGGTATATGGCAGGGCATGTCATTTTGGGGACCTCAGCATATGTAGTGCACCCGTAGGTGCACTGCTGAGATGCCCAGTGTCATTTTAAAGGCAGGCCTACCTTGCTGGCTGCTTTTAAAATAAAGTTATATGCAAATTCGTCTTTGGAATTAAAAGGATTTCCAAAGTCTTAAACTACCTGATTTTTACATATACGTCACCCCTAAGGTGTACTCTCTGTGTCCCTAGGGTGGGTGCCATGTGACTATAAGCAGGGACCTTATAAAATAGTTGTATAAGCCCTGGTGAGGTAAAATAGCCAAATTTGTTTTCCCTCATTGTAGTGAATGGCCTCTGTAGGCTAGAATGGGGAGACTTTTTATTTATTTATAAAGTCCCCTTAAGTGACAGATACATCAGGTTTGGTATCAAATTAATTGTTATAATAAATCCTAGAACTTAAAATTGTTGGATTTAATATAACTTCTTCAGGTAAAGCGTTTTAAACTCCACCGACAAAGTTGTGCTCTGGCAGACTGGCCATGCTGCCCTGATGAGGTGTAAAGTAGCCTGGGCTGAACACAAAGAGATGTGCCTGGGGAGGAGAACTTCCCCCAGCAGATGAAAAAGCAGGAAGGGGAGGGCTGCCAAACTGGTTTTCAAAGGCAGGGAATGACATTTGGAGTAGCCCAGCACCTCCCTCACATCCTGCAATGCCAGACAATTTGGCGCCCCCCCCCCCCCCTTGATTAGATTAGGAGAGGGTAGAAGAGGGGGATGTTAGGATTTCTTAGCCACACCAGTGGGTGAGCTCAGACAGATATAACTTCCAAAAATCAGTTTCAGCCATGATGGATTTTTGAAGAATGTTGCTCCTTGGGATTGACTTTTGCTACACTTACCAGGAAGTGGTCATCGTAGGGGGAAGGATTGTGCATCTGATTGGAGAACCAGGACCCCCCACACAGAAGAACATCAGGAGAAGGACTGCCCTGCTGGACCCCTGCCCTGCACCTGGACACTGCACTCTGAAGGACTGCACCAGATCCACACTTGGGCTTCACCACAAGAAGGACTTTGCCTGTCTTCTACTGCTTCAAGAAGGGGCCCCCTATTTGCGACAGGTACAAAGAAGCTGCCGAGAGTCCCCTGCATCAAGTCCTGCAAGCAGAGCCCAGCTGACTAGCATCCAGTGGCCATTTGAGGATTCTGACCAGGTGTATTCTGGGAATTGTAGTCCCAATTCCCAAGGAGCAAGTCAGAGCTTCTAGAACCTTGGATCAAGTTTTGGACACTTCAGTGGCCCAAAAAGGACCTCTGGAAGAAGATCCAGAAGTATGGAGATGTTTAGTGCAACTCCATAGGTTGAGGAGGTGCATTGTGGGAGTTGTAGTCCCAGACCCCAAGCGGCAAACCAGAGCCTCTGAACCCTTGGCTGGTTCTGAGGACCACTTTCCTGAATTAAGAAACACTTCTGAAAGTAAGTGTGACAGTGTTACCTCGTGGGTGACCTGAACTCTGGACTTTGTTCCTTTCTAGTGTGACCTTTTTTTTAACCCTTTGAGCGTAGTTTCTTATATGCGCTAGAAAGCATCACTTCTTCATCAATTCATATCTCCAGTTCCCCTTATTTGATATTAATCGTTTTGGTGTCATTTTAAAGATAAAAATATAATAATTTTTTCTAAAATCGGTGTTGGATTTTTATTGTGTTTTGTGCTTTACTTATTTACTGGTTTGTGATTTTTAAATGCTTTACACATTTGTCTCCTAAGCTAAGCTTTGTCGCTGGTTTGCCATGCTACCAAGGGTTGAACTGGGTTTAATTTATTGAGACCTAACTGGACCATAAGTGGACGTTAGTGGCCTATTGATAAGTGAAGGTAGTTACCTGCCCTTACCAATAATCCATTTTCCAACAGGCATCCTTTTCAACTTTGCACTGTGTGATAATGAGGACAAGAGCAAATGAAATAATGAAAGCATACCTTTCATTTTTTAGTTTTGCAAGCAAGCATAAACCTGACTGGTTACTATGTGTTAACCCTAACATGTACTTTTCCAAAGAACCCAGTGTACTATACCTGTTTTTCCTCATAATTTCTTCCTTAATAGCGATGATCGAGACATATTTGCGAAAAAAAAATGGTGTTCAAAAACACATTTAGCTTCATAATTTCATAACATCAAGATCATAATGCATTTTTTTAACGTCTCCTCTCTAGGAAAGTAAACACTTATCACAGAATAATGACAATCTTTCTCTCTGTGAATTCCATCCCTTTATCGGATGGAAGAGAGAAAGGAACAGGGCCCTGGGGGAGCCTCAAGGCCCCGCAGTCCTAGCTGGCTCCCGCCCAGTCAAAGCAAATACAACTCTCACTTGCTGGGAGTAGAGTTTTTGATGTTTTCCTGCCCGTAGACATGCAGGCAGGGAATCAGAGGAAATAATTGCTCTCACAGATGTTTAGCAGCACCCTGTCTGTGACAGCAATACCAGCACTCAGGCTCCGCCACAGTCTCCAATGGTGATGACTGGGTGCCCTGCGGGGTAGCCACGTGACATGCCTGACCCCTGTGGGTGGGGTCCCTGAGCCTGAGATCAGCCCGGGGAGGGGGCCGTGCACCCCCCAAAAAATGATGAACATATGTTAAGACCAGGCCCTGGCAATGGGGTTCTGGGGGCTGAAATCTGCCTGGTGGAAGGGGCTTGTGGCCCCTCCCACATTAAAACTATATATATTGTGAGGCAGGGCCCAGGGATGGGGTCCCTAGGGCCGAAGTCTTCCTGGGAGGTGGGCTGCGTGGCCACCCTCCCACATTAAAAAATATATTCCCTCACTGCCACCCTTTAACAGTGCCTCTCAATCTCCATAACCACTCTCTCTCAAAAACATTTTATTATTTTTATAGCATCAATCATGGCAGTATAGGATATGAGAGCACTTTACATCGCACACACATTACACTGAGACAATTAATGATAGGTGTGGAAATCCGTGTATAGGAAATGTTGCAGATGGACTACAAATTGTAGGAGTCAAATCTGCTATACTGGTAGGCAGTATAGTTTAAAAGTAGTTGGTGCGGAGAATAACAAACTCCTGGGCAGATTTAAGGCAAATGGTGCCACACCCAATGCAGTGCCACTTTTCTTGAGCCCCTTAGCGCTCCCTACCGCCACCATGTTTGCGCCATATTTAAAATACGGGGCACCACGGCGCAAGGTAGGGGGCAATGGCCTAATTTTTATTACTCTATTGATGTGCTCTGCAGGAGTAGTGGCAACATTTTGCCACTACTCCTGTAAAGTACATAGGGGCCCATTATAAATAGTGGCTTGCCCCCTTTTAAGGCCTTCCCTGCAGGCGTTAAAAGTGCAGAAAGAAATGTCGCAAGGAAATCTCTTAGATTTCCTTGTGCCATTTGTTCAGCCCCTCTAACAAGGGAACACCCCCTTACATATATTATGCCTGGAGCAGGCATAATGTGGTGCAAGGATTTACAAAGTAGAGCAGTGCATGCATTAGATATGATGTGGAGAAAATGGCACTGTTGCACCACTTTAGCATATAAAAAGTGATGATATGGCAGAACTAAGGTGGCACTAAGGGCTCTTAAATATGCCCCTCAATGTTTAAAACAGAACACTCTGGTTGGGAGTGCTCTTTAATGATAAAAATTGATTTCTACTCAAATGAACCCATTTTGCAACATTAGGTTAATGAAAGACTGCAGAAAGAATCATAACATGTAATCTACACCTTGACGTTTGCATGCAGCTCTTTGATGACATTAATTGGTCACTTTTCCTTATTAGGATTTTAACTTCTAAACTGCAAGCAACAAAAGGATCTCTATGACAAAAGCAGTAACCCACTGACCTATTCACAGTATATGCGCTTTATGAACTACATGGTAGACATTCTTTGCAGCAAGTATATTAACCATCTGTGCTAGCGCTACCTTAAGATGAGTCAAAACTACCACTAGACAAAACACCGATCTCTCTCCATGAAGAACATTAATAACTAAGTTACCTTGACATTTGTATTGTTGTTAGAAAAATGCTGGAGCAAGAAATGCAGCAGAAGGTGCAGTTGAAACCATAATAGCCATTTGAAAAAAAGGTGTATTTGAAATAATTGGTCATGCGCAGCAGGGGATGACTGCAACTTCACCCCTATAGCCACCAAAGCTCGAGAGAGGGAAAGAAAAAGTGAGAGATTGAGGGAAAAAGAGAAACAGAGAGAGATTTAGTGAAAGATTTGACAAGGAGAAATAGAAAGAGAGAGAGATTTCTTTTAGGATTTGATGAATGATATACTTAGAATTAAATATTTCAAAACAAATTAAAAAGAAAAATGTTTTGTCAATTAAAACAATGTGATCACCTTTCAGTATGTATCTTAAATATTTATAGTTGAAAAGAAACTAAAACAGGATATGAACACAGACTCATCTAGACTAAACTCATCTAGACTCTTCATCATCATTAATAAACTAGCCAAACCCAAAGCCAGCAACATAGACCCCTCACACACACAGCCCCCATGTGACACCCTCTCCAACCACTTCCACCACAAAATCCTGGACATCCACAACAGCTTCATACCACACCCACCCACCACACACACTCCTCACTCACCCAACTCAACCCCCACTCAAGACCCCCCCACCACACTCACCACCTGGGTCACCACCACACACGAAGAAACCGAAACAAAACATGAACTCCATCCACTCTGGATCCCCCTCTGACCCCTGTCCACATTGCATCTACAACAAAGCCAGCCCAACCATTTCCCCCATACTCCACAACATAATCAACTCCTCTTTCAACTCCGCCACCTACTCAGACCCCTGGAAGCACACGGAAATCACCACTCTCCTAAAAAATACCAAAACCGACCCAGAGATCCTCTCCAACTATCGCCCAATCTCCCTCCTCCCTTTCCCCACCAAGGTTGCCCAGAAACTAGTCAACGCCCACCTATCCCACTTCCTCAAAGAAAACAACACTCTTGACCCTCACAATCTGGGTTCCGCAAGAACCACAGCACGGAAACCGCTCCCATTGCATGCACTGACGACCTCAGGACCAAAGTCGACAAAGGCGAGACCGTCGCACTCATCCTCCTAGACCTCTCCGCAGCCTTTGACCCTGTCTGCCACCACACACTATGCACACGCCTCCACAACATAGGAATTTGCCACAAAGCCTTAGACTGGCTCATCTCCTTCCTCACCGACCGGACCCAGAGAGTCCGCCTTCCACCTTTCCACTCCACTGCTACCAAGATCATCTGTGGAGTCCCCCAAGGGTCCTCCCTCCGCCCCACACTCTTCAACATTTACATGATCCCCCTACCCAACATCCTCCGATCACACGGAATCACTATCCTATCCTACGCAGATGACACTCAACTCATCCTCTCCCTCACCTGCAACCCCACCGCCGCCAAAACCAACCTACACCCTGCTCTCCTCGACACCGCCAACTGGATGACAACTAACCACCTCAAGCTTAACTCCAACAAAACCGAGATCATCATCTTTGGCCCCAACAAAACCACATGGGATGACTCCTGGTTGCCCACTGCCCCAGGCCCTGCACCCACCCCCAGATACAACGCACTCAACCTCGGCATCATCCTGGACCCCTCCTTCTCCATGACACAGCAAATCAATGCTCTAACCTCCTCCTGCTTCCACACACTCCGCACTCTAAAAACATCCTTCAAATGGATTCCCCCAGAGACCAGGAACGCAGTCACCCATGCACTCATCAGCAGCAGACTAGACTACGGTAATGCCCTCTATGCCGGCACCACACTCAAACTCCAGAGAATCCAGAACACAGCCGCACGCCTCGTCCTCCCCGGACACGATCAAATCTCACAACACCTCCAATCCCTTCACTGGCTCCCCATGGACAAGAGAATCACATTCAAGATCCTCATCCACGCACACAAATCCCTCCACAACACCGGCCCAACCTACCTCAACGAAAGAGTGAACTTCCACACTCCCATCCACAACCTCCGATCAACCGACCTCGCCCTAGCCACAGTCCCCCACATCCAACGCACCACCACAGGAGGCAGGTCCTTCTCCTACCTCGCCCCCAAAACCTGGAACTCCCTCCTCACCAAACTTCGCAAAACCAAAGACCTCCTGCTCTTCAGAAAGAACCTCAAGACATGGTTGTTCGAACAGTGACCCTTCTTGCATCCCCTTGACCTCCCCCCAAGCGCCTTGAAACCCTCACAGGTGAGTAGTGCGGTCTACAAATGTTTTTGATTGATTGATTGATTGAACCCTTAATCTTCAGTGTACATGCCTGAGACCTTACACATTAGGCCAGAGGTGACTCCCCACTGTGCAGTATCCAGACTTAGCTATGGCATTCAACCCACAGATTATGAGGGGAAAAAGACTTCAATGATCTATCACTAGGAATGTTTAACAGTCAAAACACTAGAAAATAAACAGACACACTGCATTGGTGTACTAGGATTTGAAATTTCAACTTATTGACAGTCCAAGAGCTTTACCATTAGGCCAAATGTGACCCCAGTCTGCTGTTTATCAAAATGTAGCTATAATATTTGTGCCAAACATCATGCTAGTTTGACCCTCTGAAGTCACTGTATAGAGTGACCATTGCAAAGAGTATCTCCCTCTCTTCCATTCCATTATGAAATGGAAGAGAGAGAGAGAGAGAGAGAGAAAGAGAGAGAGAAAGAGAGAGAGCAACAGGACTGCAGGGGGGAGCCCCAAGGCCCCAGTAGTTCTAGCCGGCTACCTGCAATATGCAGGAGCCAGTATTGCTCCAACAGAAAGGCAGCTGCTTGAAATTAAAGCTCTTTGCTTGCGGGAGCAATATTTTCATCTGTTTCCCTGCACACATATTTTTATGCAGGGAAACAGATGAAAACTCTGCTTTCTGCTAGGAGGAACTGTTTAACAGCTCCTGCTTGCAGAAAGTGTAGCGTATACTCTGACTTCGTGTCAGCTGTCAAAGCTCCAGTCAAGTAAGAGCAAACAGCTATGACCCGGGGTGGGCACCTCAGGACATGGCAGAAGCCAGTCCTGGGAGTTGGCAGTCCACAGGGCAATCATTGGCTCCTCGAGGGGGGCAGTGGGTCGCACCTCCAATGTTTCAATTTTCATTATGACATCATTAGCCCTGAGAAGGTGATAGTCCCCAGGCTGCAGGGGACCGCCACCTCACACACATTTTCTTTAAGACATCATTAGCTCCAGGGAGACCACACTTGTTTTCTTTTTTCGTTTTTACCGGATCCGACATAAAGTTTGTTATTTTAAAAATAAGCTTTTTTGCACCAGAGCTAAGGGTTCAGTGTGTCACCAGCTTTTTTTCTCTTTTTTTGGGAGACTCGGCTGAAGCTGAGTTCTAAGATGGCTGCTAACACTTCCTAATCAGAGCTCTGCATTTCTCTGTATGAGCTCATTATTCGCTAATCCTTCGTTCCTCTAGATATCTATATTTCTTTTTCCTTTAATATTTCAAAAACTACTGAATGGATTTACACCAAATAATAAAAAGTACTCTTCCTGGACCACAAGCTACCTTTTGAGCCAAATTTGATGCAATTTCATCCAGCTGTTCGGGATGTAGTTGTGTCTAAAATCAATACTGGGACCCTACAACCACTCATATACAAATGCAGATTCTCAGATATCCACTCACATCAGAATCATTACAAATAGTGTCAATGATCAATAGCACATGAAAATAGTAATTTCACTTATGCAATACCATAGTATATATCTTTGAATCTCACAAGGATTTTATATACACCAACACGGACTGGATGAGGTAATCAGTGATGTAATTTGAGATGTCACTGACCATGTCATGAGTGATGCAATATGTGAGGTCATAAGCAGTACATTGCAGGCGTAAGTTATAGTTAGGTCTTGTGGCTATAACTACTGAATTTCTATGTTTTTGTGAAAGTAAATGTCCATGTAATTCTTGTTTCTTTCACTGAATTTCTAAGGGTTTTTGTATTCAATTTCTCGAACTATAATATCCCTGTAACCTTCCTAATAAAAAATCACTATTTGGGAAATGCAAAACCTCCCCATTGTCACACATGGCATGGGATTTCTTATTTGTGATTGCGTAATAGTGATTCAAAATGTATAGGGATCGGTATAAGAATATCGCTATCTTGGTTACATATGATTTTGCATTTCCTAAATAGCAATTTCTATGAAGTCGCTATTTAGGAAATCCTAAATTGCATCTACACACATCTGGCCCTCAATGAGGAGCATACACACTTATCAAGCGGTTTTGTTCTTTCACACAACTTCAGTCGGCATTTACTTTGCTGTCATTAAACTCTATCACATACAAACCATACACAGTTTTAACACATGAAAATGCTACAAATTACATACTTTCCTTGACTACGGTAGCACTCATGTTAATGAAAGCTGCATCTACACTTTCACTTTGTATTTATGGATTGTTACAGCATGTGCTAGAGATACTGTGAACTGCTTCCTCCTAGCATACAAGTATATTACCAGCAAGAAACTTGCAATAGACCTTGCCATCTATTTTACACCTTCAAGCTGATAAAATTTAATTGCTAGATACTCAACCTCCTTCCTCTTCAGAAAGAAAAATAAATAAATTATTTTATCCATTGCACCATTAACTAATCCTTCCAGTACATTTAAATTATGCTGCAAAATTACCCTACAGTTTTTACAAACACGTAAAAACTTTTCTAATCCCGAAGTTTTGGAAACCGACTTCTCTAATGAATCCAATTTTTATTGTAGTTTTCAGTTAAAAGTACTGTCACTCCCTGTTGTTCCATTTTATCAACTGCTGTCAGATCCCCCCAAAAATATTTTTCCAGTTGTAGTAATTGTTCTTTAAAAGAGAAACGTTCCTGAAGAGTAGGCATTAGACACACAATGGATTTTTGTTTCTGAATAAAGTTATACATTAGGCTACATATTTTTTAGAAAGAAATGTGTTTTTTGTATGGTTTTTTTTGAAGCAACGTTTTCCTTCTTTTGAAAGAACTCCCACTCGTATATCCTTCAAAACATTTGTGTATTCCATGTCACATGATTACCATATATTTCTAAGTAGTTCTTTATATTGAAAATGTACCCTAATGTTTACATTTCTAATGCTTCCTAAAGAATTTTGATTTTCTTCATGTAGAAGTGTCTTGAATATAGGCTGTCCCTTGGCTGGGTTGTAACAAATCACCAAAAACAAATACATGCTTTCATCCAAGAAGTACATTGCACCCTGCTTTCAGTATTTGTTGCATTCTTAAGTGGACAAAGGCAAGCCTTAACAAGTGGATAAAGGCAAGCCTTAACATGAGATCATGCTTACCTCATCATTGAATAAATGTTTCAATTTCTTGAAAACTCTGGAAACTTTGTGACAAACTTCACCAGATAACATTTGGTACTCCAGTTTATTATTGTGTTACATAGGTAATATAAGTAGTCAATGCAAGGTAATTTATTTAATGTGTGTAGCTAATCCACTAGGTGTTACTACACATGCAAAAATGGAGTCTGTAGTCTTCTGTAGGTATGCATTAAAAAGCCTTTCCCACTGCCTGCTTGACCACTGACATATACTGGAATTGGTTTAAATGTTGAACATTTACATTGATTCTTTTCATGGAGGAATCCATGCTATGTTTTTTCTTTCACTGCCATATATATTTATATATATTTCTGCTCATCTTTCAGTAGTCCAAGTAAGTTTTCCACATCATCATTGTCTTCTCTTGCTTGTTGCATTGCAGTCTTCACCTTATCCAGTGCTATAGGAGCTTATTTTTCAATTAATAGCTGTCCAAGAGGATCTTGATTAAAAGGTCAGGAATTTTGGCTGTGTTGTGAACTATCCCTTGCAATCACAGTAGCAATTGTTTCTTCCTGTTTAATTGCCTCATTTTACATTTTCAGGTAGACAGAAAAGAATGAACTCTTGAATGCTGTCTTTGTAGCATAGAAAGAATCTTCATAGCAGTCATAGAGTCTGATTAATTCAGTCTCTTACCACCAAGGCTTGAACAGTTGCAGAAATGCTAAGTAGAAAAACTTTCTAATCTCAGGAGTTTGACAATTACACAAACGGAGACAGCATGTCATCAATGGCATCCCTAATAGCCTCTTTGGAATGAAACAGATGGATACAGTAGAGTTCATATATTTCTTCTGATTTCTGTATCTCCACTTATTCTACTTGCCCACTTGATTGTAATGCATCAACATCAACATCAATACAACTTACATCTCCAATAATATGAACATTTTAGTAAAAAACATTATTTTCTTTTAAGTATATTTTTTTTCACTTTACTCACAAACAGTAACTCTTTCCATTTTTTTTCTGTTTTTGTTGGGCTCACCATTTACTAGAATGATGAACAATTCCTCCATATCTCTCTCCACACCCACAATCTCAACATTTTGATTAATATCTAAAGGGAAGTAGATACCTCTTCCTTAAAATCCTTTCTGGCGCTCTGTTGGTGGCAATTTCCTTGTCTTCATTTCCATTCGAACTAGTGCTTGAAAGTGATTCATATTTTGCATGAGAATTGATTCATAAATATTTAATTGTTGAAGTTCTTCTGGGATCAATACCAAGTCTAATCTGGCATATATTTGCTCTAGCTGCCATTTATTATCCTTAAACCTATCATAACAATACATACATATTGTTTCTTTTTTTGCTAAATCAATACATTCTTCTACAAATAGATATTTACCAGATTCCTAAAACTAATCTCTGTTTTCTTGCTCTGTTTTAGAAAATACAATTACTTGACAAGTGTGGCTTTTGTAGTGAGTACAATGATAACAAATGCAAACACACTCTGGTTTCTCTGAAAATACTGTGCTGAACTGGACCATCCTTTGTGCCTATTTTTCAATAGTAATCTCCGTGTCCTCTTGCTCTACACCTCCAGTCACTACTTCCTCATTTTCCCTACACTCCTCTTCAGGACCAAAGAAACGAAACTGAACATCTTCACAAACCTTCTGTACTTCTGCCATAGTAACATGCAATAGAGCTCTATTCATCTCTCCTAAACATAAACATGGAGTTTCCACGTTGTAAAGTCTCCTAACTAAATTTCACATTTTTGAATGATGCACAGCTAACATTCTAAAGTGATGAAAAGTGCTTTTGCACACTTTCTTCGAGAGATATGCTAGTGAATGCCCTTGTAAGTTAATGTATTTCCTAACTTTGAATGGATGTAATCCTTGTAGCATTATAATTTTCTGTTTCAGACTTCCTCATGAAAATTCTCTTAGGAAAGTTCTCAATTTATCAAATAATTCCTGTCAAACAGTCCAAATACTGCTACACTTCCATTTGTACACAGGGCCTGTGTATATCATTCTTGTACCTTTTCAGCTATCACTTCCTCTACATTCCTAGGAACTATCTTTTCTTTTTCTATGGGAATACGGTCTTTTACATCATAGCAAAGACCAGTTGTGTCAACTACATGCACAAATGTGTTTTCATAGAAGTAGCTCTCATCATTAAAAATGGTTCTGTACTAGATGCGTGCAACCATTCACCTTTAAAATGTTACAAAAATAACTTTTCCTAATAAGCCTTTTTCTTAATGTTCTTTTCCTCATGCACAATACTGTTTTGTCTAGTTTCTTCGTTCTATTCATTTATTAAGATAAAAACTTTACTCTTCACAGCAAATGCTTTCTCAACCTTTCTCTCAATATGTTGCTGTTGCTTAAGTATAGCATTTCTCCTCTTTTATGTCTTCATCTTCATTAGCAAATTTTGAATTATTCTGTTTCAAAACAGTTATACTCTTTGTGCCAGATGTAGGTAGGTTGTAAATTCCGACTCACAAATTGCAACTCGCAATTTGCTATGCAGAACGGTGTCTCAGACACCGTCTGCGAGTCGCTATGGGGTCGCAAAGACCCACCTCATTAATATTAATGAGGTGGGTCACAATTTGCGACCCCATAGCGATTCAGGGCACTCACGGGGATGGAGGCCTGCAGTAGTCAGCAGACCTCCATGTCCATGACTGCTTTTAAATAAAGCAGTTTTTTTTTTTTCAAAGTGCAACCCGTTTTCCTTAAAGGAAAACGAGCTGCACTTTGAAAAATAAACCGAAACCTTTAGTTTCGGTATTTTTCAGGGCCGGTAGTTGTCCATTGGACCACTGCCTGCTCTGAAAAATTATTTTTAATTCCAGACACAAAGGGAAAGGGGTCCCATGGGGACCCCTTCGCGTTTGCGACTGGGTTACAATCCACTTCAAGTGGATGGTAACTGCGAGTCCATTTGCGACTGCATTCGCGGTTGCAAATGGAATTACATCGCATTGCGAGTCGCAAATAGGAAGGGAACACCCTCCATGTCCATGACTGCTTTTAAATAAAGCTGTTTTTTTTTTCAAAGTGCAACCCGTTTTCCTTAAAGGAAAACGAGCTGCACTTTGAAAATTAAACCGAAACCTTTAGTTTCTGTATTTTGCAGGGCAGGTAGTGGTCCATTGGACCACTGCCTGCTCTGAAAAAGTATTTTTAATGCCAGACACAAAGGGGAAGGGGTCCCATGCGACTGGTTTACCATCCACTTTAAGTGGATGGTAACTGCGAGTCCATTTGCGACCGCATTCGAGGTCGCAAATGGAATTACATCGCATTGCGAGTCGCAAATAGGAAGGGAACACCCCTTCCTATTTGCGAGTCGGAAATGCATTTTGCGAGTCGGATCCGACTCGCAAAATACATTTCTACATAGCAAAGTGGCTTTAGCGACTCGCAAACTGCGTTTTTCGCCGTTTGCGAGTCGCTAAACCTTTGCTACATCTGGCCCCTAACTCCTTAAACTGTTTCTTTCTCCAAGTCAAAGTCTCTGTTTTCTGATCAGATTTCCTACTTTTAACATTATAAAGTTCTTGCTGTTTTTCATTACAATTCAAAGTTCCCTTTTTATTTGACAACTTTTCCTCATCTGCATTTTATAGCATATTTTTTCTCTGCACATTTTACAACTTATCTTCCTTTTCACTGTCACTTTTAACAAGGTAGTATTGTTTCTTTCTTCTTTGTGTTTTGTCAGGCATTATCATTTTTTTAAAT
Organism: Pleurodeles waltl; assembly: GCF_031143425.1. Lineage (NCBI taxonomy): Eukaryota > Metazoa > Chordata > Amphibia > Caudata > Salamandridae > Pleurodeles > Pleurodeles waltl. The sequence goes on along the minus strand of NC_090446.1, from coordinate 238,570,722 downwards.
GGAAGTAGATATCTGGAAAGCAAATAAACAATACATTAACATCTAAAGAATATATAATATAAAATTAAATAAGGTTTAGAGTTTCCCGGATGGATTATTTCGTCACAAACATGACGGATATCCCGTACCCTGTATTAGGATTTCCTTGGGATATAATGGAATCTGTCAAACTCTAAGGGGGTCATTACAACCCCGGCGGACGGTGTTAAAGGTGCGGCAATACCGCAAACAGGCCGGGAGACAAAAAAAGGGAATTATGACCCTGGCGGAAACCACCAACAAAGACAGCCACTTTAACACAGCGCCCGCCATGGTGGTACAGACTAGCAGCGCGGCGGTCACCGCCAACAGACAGGCGGAAGACAATGTACCGCCCATAGTATCACAACCTACCAATCCGCCACCTTTTCCGGGGCGGATTCACTGTGGATAAAAACACGGCGGAAACAGTAACTGCAATGGGAAAACGCTCACCTGAACACATCCCACGAGGAAGGAGGACTCCATGGAGCCAGAATTACACATTCTACACATTCTACCGGCCCTTGTATTCCTACTCATCTACGAAGAGCAACGCCGGCGCGGGCGAAGACAACGGTGAGTACTGCACCTACGACATAGGGGGAGGCAAAAGTTAGGGGGACACACACGAAACACCCCCACCCCCACCCTCGCATATTTCAACACACACACACCAATGCATTTACAAAAATCACAGTAACAACCCACAATCCCCCCGGAAGAATGCAAAGACAAAACGAAATCAGTTCAAACATTGTAATGTATCAATATACATGTTTCAAAAATATACAGATATATTATAAAATCATTCATAAATATATACATTACGAGAAGTAGTGCAGATATGCACATATAAATGTCCGTGCACCACTAGTCCAAAAATGCATGGGCGAGGCCCACAGAAGATACCTGTCCACAATCGGAGAGAACACTGCCGGGTCATCAGATAGAAATACTACAGGCACCTCAGGGGGAAGGGAAGGGGGGGCACCTCAGCCGGATGAGTGCAAAGCCAGATCCACGACGGGGCTCCATGCCCATTAATGTATCCTGGGGAGTGCAAAGCCACAGTCTCTCAAGTCTCTACAGTGGGGGTTGCCCACTGTTCCATCCTGGGGAGTGCAAAGCCACAGTTTCGCAAGTAGATAACAGCCTCCACTGGCTCTGGAGGGGGACTGGTGCCCAGACTGGATTAGTCTCCCCGTGCAAGTTCCTGTCCCGTCACTGTCCCAGCTGCACATGGGATGACGATGCTTGATGTGGCGGTCTTTTCATTCTTCTCTGGTGCATGCCCTGTTTAGCGGTGCTTTGCCATGGCGATCTCTGGACTGTTCAGCGGTGCTGTACCATGGTGGTCTCTGGACTGTTCAGCGGTGTTGTGCCATGGCAGTTCAGGACTGTTCAGCGGTGTTGTGCCATGGCGGTCTCTGGACTGTTCAGCGGTGCTTTGCCATGGCGGTTCAGGACTGTTCAGCGGTGCTTTGCAATGGCGGTCTCTGGACTGTTCAGCGGTGCTTTGCCATGGCGGTTCAGGACTGTTCAGCTGTGCTTTGCCTTGGTGGTCTCTGGACTATTCAGCGGTGCTTTGCCATGGCGGTTCAGGACTGTTCAGCGGTGCTTTGCCATGGCGGTCTCTGGACTGTTCAGCGGTGCTTTGCCATGGCGGTCTCTGGACTGTTCAGCGGTGCTTTGCTATGGCGGTTCAGGACTGTTCAGCAGTGCTTTGCCATGGCGGTCTCTGGACTGTTCAGCGGTGCTTTGCCATGGCGGTCTCTGGACTGTTCAGCAGTGCTTTGTCATGGCGGTTCAGGACTGTTCAGCGTGCTTTGCCATGGCGGTCTCTGGACTGTTCAGCGGTGCTTTGCCATGGCGGTCTCTGGACTGTTCAGCGGTGCTTTCCCATGGCGGTTCAGGACTGTTCAGCGGTGCTTTGCCATGGCGGTTCAGGACTGTTCAGCGGTGCTTTGCCATGGCGGTCTCTGGACTGTTCAGCGGTGCTTTGCCATGGTGGTTCAGGACTGTTCAGCGGTGCTTTGCCATGGCGGTTCAGGACTGTTCAGCGGTGCTTTGCCATGGCGGTCTCTGGACTGTTCAGCGGTGCTTTTCCATGGCGGTTCAGGACTGTTCAGCGGTGCTTTGCCATGGAGGGTCAGGACTGTTCAGCGGTGCTTTGCCATGGCGGTTCTGGAACGGGCATTGGTGTGTGGCATGACGTTCCCTGGACTGGGCATTGGTGTGTGGCATGACGTTCCCTGGACTGGGCATTGGTGTGTGGCATGACGTTCCGTCATTGCCCAGCGGGGCTGTGGCAGCTGGGGCCCTCTTGGGCACTGACTCCAGCAGTGGTCTCCTGACCAGTGACAATACTTAGGCCCTCTTGGGCACTGACTCCAGCGGTTGTCTCCTGACCAGTGACGATACTTGGGCCCTCTTGGGCATTGACTGCGGCAGTGGTCTCCTGACCAGTCATGATACTTGGGCCCTCTTGGGCACTGACTCCGGCGGTGGTCTCCTGACCAGTCACGATACTTGGGCCCTCCTGGGCACTGACTCCGGCGGTGGTCTCCTGACCAGTGACGATACTTGGGCCCTCCTGGGCACTGACTCCGGCGGTGGTCTCCTGACCATTGACGATACTTGGGCCCTCCTGGGCACTGACTCTGGTGGTGGTCTCCTGACCAGTGACGATACTTGGGCCCTCCTGGGCACTGACTCCGGCGGTGGTCTCCGGACCAGTGACGATACTTGGGCCCTCCTGGGCAATGACTCTGGCGGTGGTGGTGGTCTCCGGACCAGTGACGATACTTGGGCCCTCCTGGGCAATGACTCTGGCGGTGGTCTCCGGACCAGTGATGACGGTGCTGGCGGTGGCGTCCCGGCCGCCGGGAAGGATGCCGCCCTTCTCCGCTGTGATGCTCACAACAGGCTGTGCAGACTTCCTCTGGCCCTTCCCCACCTTTGGAGGAGTCACAGCTGACTCTGCAATCCCCCTGGGACCCCTGTGAGTTGTTTTGCCTCCAGGGGTCTTCACAGGGTCCCGTCGGCCACTTTCCAATTTCAGAGCCTTTACAGGGGGTGGGCTGCCAGTGCCTTGGCTCCGGGTCATACTGCCTGCCCTGGTGGCCGGTGCACTCCACACACCTTGAACAGGCACCACTGGTATTGGAGGCTTTTTGGCTGAGGCGCTACGACGGGACTGATGAATTGGAGGGGGGTGGGGGCAAAAAGGTCAACTTTACAGAGGGACATTTTCTGACGAACACTGGGATGGGTAGTTTGAGGGGGGCTGGGAGTGGAGGAAGAGGAGGTGGTTGTAGGAGGTGTCACTTTAGGTGTTTTGGGTGCAGGTGCAGGTACTGGAGGCTGTCGTGAGGTGGATGGATGTTGGGTGTGTGGGTGCCCGTGTTTGTGTACTTTGGGAGGGGGCGTCACAGACACACTGGGAGAGGACACAGGGGACGTGTAAATGGGAGTGGAGGTGGTGAGTGCAGGTGAGCGGGGTGTGGTGCTGGGTGTTCTGTTGCGAGTTCTGGTGCCTGTAGATGTAGTGCATTCAGGTGAGAGTGTAGACGACACTGGGAGGGAGGTGGGAGAAGAGGAGGAGGGGGACACAGTGGAGGCAGTGGATGTTGCTGTGTTTGCATGTGGGTGATGCTTGTGTGTGTGCCTGTGGGCTGTGTGGTGCCTATGTTTGCCTGAGCTTCCCTTGTGTGTTGACTTGTGTGCATGCTGGTCTGTAGGTGTGCTTGGGATGGGCTGGGGTACAGGGGATTGGGTCTGGCTGGAGGAGGTTGGAGGGGGGAGGCTAGACACAGAGACAATGGCTGCCATCAGTGCTGAGGCCAGAGATTGCAGGGTTCGCTGAAGGACAGCCTGATCAGAATGAATGCCCTCCAGGAATGCATTACTGTGTTGCAACTCCCTTTCTACACCCTGGATGGTATTCACAATGGTAGACTGCCCAACAGTGAGTGACCTGAGGAGGTCAATGGCCTCCTCACTGAGGGCAGCAGGGGTGACTGGGGCAGGGCCTGAGGTGCCTGGGGCGAAGGTGATGCCCACCCTCCTGGGTGTGCGGGCACGGAGCGAACGCTGAGGGGCTGCTGGGAGGGCGGTGCTGGTAAGAGAGGTGGCGGCTGTACCTGTAGAAGTGGGGCGCACAGATGGTGCAGCCACCACAAGGGAGCTCCCATCGGCGGACGAGTCCATGTCGCTGCTTGGTGATCCGGTGGCCGACGTGAAGCTCCCCTCGCCCTCCGTCCCACTGGTGCATTCTGAGTCCGTGGTGTGGCCCGTCAAGGCCAAGTGGGATGTAGCTCCCTCGTGCTCCGGTGCCACTGTACCTCCGCCTGATGATGCTGATGCACAAAAGAACAGGGAGACCACAAAAGGGGGGGGGGGGGGAGACAGAAGATAGACAGGTTGAGTGCATGGCATACCGCTACCGTTGGCGGACAATACAGACACAGCAGCCCCCTGCACCACGCCGTGCTCCTGGCCTCTGCAGATGCAATTTCTGGGATCTGGCCACCATGGCTATGGTGGACATCTGCACACATGGATGCCACCGGGGCATCTATACCTGTACTTTGCACTCTACTGCAGTGGGGTGGAGTGCCACATGGCCTGCATTACGGAGGGGCCTAGTCTATGTTTTTCTGCCTGGCCTAGGTACACCCACAGGCCTCCTCCCCCACCCAGACCCCTCCACTACGCGCAAAGTCTGCAGATTGAGAGTGTACTCACCCCCTTGTGTCTGCTGTGATGCCCTCAAGCGCCCATCCAACTCCGGGTATGCCACCGCCAGGATCCTGAACATCAGGGGGGTCCTGGTGCGACGGGCACCCCTCCTACGTTGGGAGGTCATGCCCAGCTGAGCCTCCGCCGTCTTCTTGCTCCAGCGGCGAATGTCCTCCCATCTTTTCCGGCAGTGGGTGCCCCGTCTCTGGTGGACCCCCAGCGTCCGTACGTCCTTGGCGATGGCACGTCAAATGTCCTTCTTCTGGTGGGCGCTGACCTACATGACATGCACAAGGGAAGACGAGAAGTGATTACCAACTGCACCGTCGATGTGAGTGGCCCCCCTCCCTGCTCTAGCCATGTGGCCCATTCATTCACATGCATTAATGTTCCCTGAACTCTGCCCCCTTCCCTCTTACAACCAGCCCTCTCCACCCAGGCCTAATCCATACAACGTGCTCCCTGTGTACTAACCTGTTGGTCTGGAGGACCGTAGAGTAGCGTGTACTGGGGGAGGACCCCATCTACCAGTTTCTCCAACTCCTGAGCAGTGAACGCAGGGGCCCTTTCCCCAGACGCAGCAGCCATTATCTCTTCCAGACCGAGGTCACAGCAGCACTTGTAGTGTAGGTCCTCTCCTGTCGAAGATCAGGTATCTAGTGATTGAACAGATAGAAAATGGTGGGGATGTCCGCGGCGGTGACGTCCGCGGTGGTGCGTATCATCACCGCCGGCGCTCCTGTTCATTGGCTCCTGGGACCCATAGGGTCCAATGTTAACCAATACAGCATTGCGCCGCGGTCTACGACCGGCTACCACGACGGTGTGCAACGCCAAAGCAGTTACCCCACAATCCCATTGTCCCAGTTTAGAGGTCAGGCAGCCGTCATTTCAGGGGCCCACATAGCTTCATTTACTTCTGCGTCACACATAGCTAGGCCTACACTCAACACACATACAGGAAGGGTTTTGTGTTTGGTGTCGTCTTCTGTGTAACTGTGGGTACATACCTGGAAAAATTTTTACTTGATCGTCGCTGTTGTCCTTCCTAGGTGCCGTCAGCTGGGACATTTGAGAAGATGGCGGAATCCTCCGGTGTACCGACCGCTGGTGGACCTGTTGACAATGGAGGAGCGACATTTAATTGTCACTACAGGTTTGACCGTGCCACAATCCAGGAACTATGTACCCAGTTGGAGCCAGACCTGATGTCACCAATCCGCCATCCCATTGGAATCCCCCCTGACGTGCAGGTGCTGTCAGTGCTCCATTTCCTTGCAAGTGGGTGATTTCCGACAACAGTGGCCATGGCATCAGGGATGTCCCAGCCTATGTTTTCCAACATATTGTCCAGAGTGCTGTCTGCCCTGCTGAAACACGTAAGGAGATACATCATTTTCCCTGAGGTGGAAGATTTGGCTAAAGTGAAAGTTGACTTCTATGCCCTTGGACATATCCCCAACGTCATAGGTGCCATTGATGGGACCCATGTAGCTCGGGTCCTCCCCCACAGGAGTGAACAGGTGTACAGGAACAGGAAGAGTTATCATTCCATGAATGTACAGATGGTATGTTTGGCAGACCAGTACATCTCCCAGGTTAATGATATATTCCCTGGCTCAGTGCATGACGCCTACATCCTGCGGAATAGCAGCATCCCTGATATGATGGGTCAACTCCAGAGGCACCGTGTGTGGCTATTAGGGGACTCTGGTTACCCCAACCTGTCCTGGCTATTGACCCCAGTGAGGAATCCCAGGACCAGGGCAGAGGAATGCTACAATGAGGCCCATGGGCGGACTAGGAGGGTGATCAAACGCACCTCCTTAAGGCCAGGTTCAGGTGCCTCCATATGACAGGTGGTTCCCTATTCTACTCACTGAAGATGGTGTGCCAGATCATCATCGCCTGCTCGATGCTTCACAATCTTGCTTTGCGACGCCAGGTGCCTTTTCTTCAGGAGGATAGTCCAGATGACGGTGTTGTGGCAGCTGTGGAGCCTGTGGAGCCTGTGGACAGTGATGAGGAGGAAGCTGAGGAAGAAGACAACGACAACAGGGAGTCAGTCATACAGCAATATATCCAGTGACACACAGGTGAGAACATTTTCATTTTTACCATTACATTCACTGTCACACGTCCTCCTCTATCCTGTGTGTAATCTCATGGGATTATTTGGTAACTGAGTTGTTTCTTTCCATTACGGTTTCACAGTTGTGGTTACCAACGTGTGTCATCTGCTTGCATCCTTCAAGGACTTGTGTGTGACATTGGAATGTTGCCTTTACATCTAACAATGCATTTTGACACTGTCATAGATATTACATTTTACCAAATCATAGACTGACTCCTGATTGTTTTGTGTTTCAAGGGTGTTTATTGAAGTGCTCAAAAATGGAGGGGGGTTGTAAAATGGTGATGGGTGATGGCAGAGGAATGTCCATGGCAGAGTCCAGTCTATTAGTCTCACAGGTGCACTGCCCATATGGGCATAGGAAGTGGAGCTGGGGCAGTTTAAGTATGGACAGGGTAACAAAGTGGGACAGTGGGGGGACAATCAGGGTGGTCTCATTTCCTGGCGGGGGTCTTGCCATCTTGCTCTGTCTTGTTCCTGGCTCTCAGGGACCGCTTGCGTGGTGGTTCTCTGTCTGCAGGGGGTGGGGTGCTGGTGTGGTGGTCCTGTGGCGGGGCGTCCTGTCCAGTAGTGCCAGCAGAGGTGGTGGGCAGTTCATCGTCCATGCTAGTGTCAAGGGCCCCTTGGAGTGCCACTGTGTCCCTCATGGTCTGCTGTATGTCCTTCAGCACCCCTACGATGGTGCCCAAGGCGGAGCTGATGGTCCTGAGCTCCTCCCTGAACCCCAAATACTGGTCCTCCTGCAGGCGCTGGGTCTCCTGAAAGTTGACCAGGACCTTCGCCATCGTCTCCTGGGAGTGGTGGTATGCTCCCATGATGGAGGATAGGGCCTCGTGGAGAGTAGGTTCCCTTGGCCTGTCCGCCCACTGTCGCACAGCAGCCCTCCCAGTTCCCCTGTGTTCCTGTGCCTCTGTCCCCTGGACCGTGTGCCCACTACCACAGCCCCCAGGTCCCTGTTGTTGTTTGTGTGGTGGGTTATCCTGGGTTCCCTGTAGTGGTGGACACACCGCTGATTGACCTGTCCTGGGTACGGAGGTTTTGGGCCCGCTGGGTGGGTGTGTTACCAGAGGGTGGAAGGTCAGTGTTGGGCTGTGCCTGTGCAAGGGGAACCGACTGTCCCGAGGTCTGCGATGGTCCGGGCTGGTCATCATGCTCCAGTAGGGCAGAGCTGCTATCGTCACTATGGGCCTCTTCTGTGGGTGGAGTGGAGTTGTCTGGACCCTCCGGTGTTGGAACGGTCCTTCGTGATCCTGCAGGGGCAGCCAAATTAAGCTGACAGTAAACCTGTACACTCAGGCTGTGCAATAATAGGCCCAAATTATGTTTAAAGGACTACTTCTCTGGATGAATGACTAGGAATGTCAGTATTTGCCTACATATCTGAGGGAGTGTATGAGTCCCTCTATGGGTGTGCCACCAGATGTTTAGATAAATATGCCAGTATATCACTGGCTCTTTAGTTACTCTATAGGCTTTTAAACCTGCATATAAGTGACTATAGAGATCACTTGCTCGCTCTGTTGGTGAACAGAAGGGTATGTAGCTGTGTGTCCAATTGGCTCCAATACTGCTGAATATATACCTGCTGGCTGGGTGTGCACACAAATGTATAAATGGCGTTTTCAGCATCTGACTGGGTGTGTGAGTGGCTCTATGCTTTGGAAATAGGTTTGTAAGTTGCACTATGGGTGGGAGACTGCATATAGAGCTGAGCATAAGGTCTGTAAGTGCACATGCATCTCGGTGAAACTCAGAAGTACATGTTTAAGCTTTTAAGCGCAAAGCACTGTGCTCTATGGTCTACCTCTGGCCTAGGTTAGCAGTGAGTTTTATGTTGTAAAAGGAGACTTTAAAGCTTGCGAGCAGGTTTTGTAGTGCCAAGTTCAGGTGAAAGCAAAACTGTACACTCAGGTTGTGCAGTAGTAGGCCTGTGCCATGTTCAAACTACTTCGCTGGGTGGCTGACAAGGTTGGACCATTACTTGCCTACATTACTGAGTGAGTGTGTGAGTCCCTCTATAGGTGTGCCACCAGCTTTTTAAGGAATTATGCCACCTTAACACTTGCTCTTTTGGAGACCTCTAAATGTGTATGTAAATGAATATATATATGTCACATGGTGGCTGTGTTAGTGAGTACAAGGGTATATAAAAATGTATACAACTAGCTCAGATACTGCTAGATATAACTGCTGTCTTGGTGTGTGTGAATGTATAAGTGGCTGACAGGGTGTGCGAGTGACTCCCTCATTTGGTATGTGATCAGCAGTTTGCATGACAGACTACATATATAATTGAGCATAGGGATGCAAGTGCACATCTAATTCAGTGGAATTCAGAAGGCCATGTTTCACTTTTTAATAACACTGCACCTTGCTCTATAGTCTATGAGTTTTCTGAGCTAAAAGTAGACTTAAAGGCTTGGCAAGCAGGTTTTCTAATGCCAAGTCAAGCTGGCATTAAAACTACACACTCAGGCTCAGCAGTAGTAGGCCCAAGTCATGTTTAGAGGACTATTTCTTGATAGGTGACAAGGTTGTGCCAGTACTTGTCTACATATCTGAGTGAGTTTATCAGTCCCTCCATGGGTATGCCACCAAAAGTTTAAGTACGTATACCAGTTCATGACTGGATCTTTTAGTAACTCTATGGGTCTTTAAATGTGCATGTAAGTGATTATATGAATTGCTTACTGGCTGTGTTGGTGAGTTCAGGGGTGTGTAACTGTGTGTGCAAATGGCTTCAATTCTACTGGATGCATAACTGCTGGCTGGGTGTGTACATGAATGTATGAGTGGTTCTTTCAGTGTCTGAATAAATTTGTGAGTACCTCTATGCATTTGTAAATAGGTATGTGAGTTACAGGATGTTTGGGACACTGCATATATAACTAGACATGGGGGTCCACAAGTATACATCAAAGTCAGTGAAACTCATAAGGACATATTTCTCTTTTTAACTACAAACCACTCTTTTTGGAAAGTAGACCACTGTTAAGGGCAGGTAAGTACCTACAACTAGCAGTAGGCCACTAACCCCCAGTTAGGTCTCAATAAATTAAACCTAGCTCAACCCTTGGTAGCTTGACAACGAGTGACAAGGCTTAACTTAGGAGACAAGTGTGTAAAGCATTTAAAAATCACAAAACAGTAAATAAGTAAAACACAAAACACAATAAAATCGATCCGACGTCCCGGGAGCCCTCTTCAGGTATGCGCCGCAGGAGACCTCGGTGAAGAATTCTACCGTCGGACTTAGAAGTTTTTTCAGGACAGAAATCGTCATCAGGGCCAAAGCTGAATCTTGATCTGCGTCCCAAGAGCCCTCCTCATATACGCTATGCAGGAAGTCCTGGTCAATGTTTTAAGTTCAGACTTTGTCACTTTTTTTTAGCTTTTACCTTCTGTCGGGGGTCGATCCTCCAAGGTAAGCCCATGTGAGGTCATCAGATTACCTTTCCAGGAGCCTCTGGTGAAATTCTGTAAGTCTGGGGCTTAGGAATGTTTTAGCGGGACAAACCTGCAAGTGAGGCCAGGTCGTGGTTGAGTTAAGCCGACTTGACTCACCACAGTGGGTTGGTCCATTTATGGAGCTTTTTTCCAAAAGTTCTCTAAATTTCTCCACACTTCTGTATCTTCTTCCAGAAAGTATTTGAAGGTCCTTTAGGAGTCCACAGCTCACTCCAAGGTTCCAAAAGCTCCTTGAGGGTTTGGATTCCAACCCACAGAATGCACCTGGTTCAATACTAAAATGAACACTAGCCACTGGTCAGCTGGTCAGTTCCTTCAGGTCTTGATGAAGGGGACTCTGGTTAGCTATTTGTCAGCTGTAGGAAGCAGGGAGTCCCTTCTTGAACCAGTTGAAGACAGGCAAAGTCCTTTTAGTGGTAAAGCCCAAGTGTGCAGCTGGTGCAGTCCATCAGAGTTTATTGTCCAGGTGCAGATCAGGGGTCCAGCAGGGCAGTCTTTCTTCTTTTGTTGTTGTTCCTTGTAGGGATCTGAGGTGTGGGTGCAGCTCTGCCAAATGTATCCTTGCTCCTGGGGTGAAAAGCAGTGTGGGCCAACTGTCCAATCACAGGCAGGCCACTCCCCTTTTAGATGACTATTTCCTGGTAAGTGTGACAGAAATCAATCCCAGGGAGAACTATTCCTTAAAAATCCAAAATGGCAGAAACTGAATTTAGGAGGTTTGGTCTGACTGAGCCCAGCACTGATATGGCTAAACCTCCGTAACACACACCTTTCCTGCCCTTTCCTAAGTCAATCAAGAGGGCACCTGGTTTTCTGGGTTTGCAGAAAATGGGGGAAGTCCTGACCTGTTCCAAATTTACTTACCCCCTTTGAAGACCAGTTTTGCTGTTCTCCCCCATCCGGTTTCACCATCTGCTGAGGCAGATCTCCTCCCCCAGGCACTTCCTTTGTGTTCAACCCAGCCTCTTCGCACCTCATCAAAGCAGATTAGCCAGGCTGCCAAAGGCTGGCCAATCAGAGAAGGGCACTACAGAGCTGAAACTAGTAACTTTTAGGAAGGGTTCTAAAACTCTTTCCCTGAACTAGTTATATTAAATCCAACAACTGAAAGTCATTACATTTATTATAACAATCAGTTTGAGTTCAATCTTGCCATTTCTAGCTCTCTTGGAGACTTTATTAATTAAAATAAAGTCTCCCCATTTTAGTCTACTCACTACTGTAGGAGGCTGGACTGGCTTGTAGTGAGTACCAAGGGGTACTTACACCTTGCACCAGGCCCAGGTATCCCTTATTAGTGTAGTGGGGTGTCTAGCAGCTTAGGCTGATAGAAAAGGTAGCTTAGCAGAGCAGCTTAGGCTGAACTAGGAGACGAGTGAAGCTCCTACAGTACCACTAGTGTCATATGCACAATATCATAAGAAAACACAATACACAGATATACTCAAAATAAAGGTACTTTATTTTTATGACAATATGCCAAAGTGTCTCAGTGAGTACCCTCAGTATGAGGATAGCAAATATACACAAGATATATGTACACAATACCAAAATATGCAGTAATAGCAATAGAAAACAGTGCAAACAATGTATAGTCACAATAGAATGCAATGGGGGCACATAGGGATGGGGCAACACAAGCCATATACTCTAGAAGTGGAATGCGAACCATGAATGGACCCCAAACCTATGTGACCTCGTAGAGGATCGCTGGGACTGTAAGAAAACAGTGAGGGTTAGAAAAATAGCACACCCCAAGACCCTGAAAAGTGGGTGCAAAGTGCACCTAAGTTCCCCAAAGAGCACAGAAGTCGTGATAGGGGAATTCTGCAGGAAAGACCAACACCAGCAATGCAACAATGATGGATTTCCAGACGAGGGTACCTGTGGAACAAGGGGACCAAGTCCAAAAGTCACGTTCAAGTCGGGAGTGGGCAGATGCCCAGGAAATGCCAGCTGTGGGTGCAAAGAAGCTGCCACCGGATGGTAGAAGCTGAGAATTCTGCATGAACGACAAGGGCTAGAAACTTTCTCTTTGGAGGATGGATGTCCCACGTTGTGAAGAGTTGTGCAGAAGTGTTTTCCTGCAGAAAGACCGCAAACAAGCCTTGCTAGCTGCAAGGGTTGCAGTTAGGGTTTTTGGATGCTGCTGTAGCCCAGGAGGGACCAGGATGTCACCAATTACGTCAGGGGACAGAGGGGGCACCCAGCAAGACAAGGAGCCCTCTCAGAAGCAGGCAGCACCCACAGAAGTGCCAGAACAGGCACTACAAAGTGGAGTGAAACGGTGCTCACCCGAAGTTGCACAAGAGAGTCCCACGCCGCCGGAGGACAACTCAGGAGGTCGTGCAATGCAGGTTAGAGTGCTGTGGACCCAGGCTTGGCTGTGCATGAAGGTAATCCTCGGTGAGTGCACAGGAGCCGGAGTAGCTGCAAAACATGCGGTTCCCAGCAATGCAGTCTGGCGTGGGAAGTCAAGGACTTACCTCCACCAAACTTGGACTGAAAAGTCACTGGACTGTGGGAGTCACTTGGACAGAGTTGCTGAGTTCAAGGGACCTCGCTCGTTGTGCTGAGAGGAGACCCAGAGGACCGGTGATGCAGTTCTTTGGTGCCTGCGGTAGCAGGGGGAAGATTCCGTCGACCCACTGGAGATTTCTTCTGAGCTTCTAGTGCAGAGAGGAGGCAGACTACCAACACAGCATGCACCACCAGGAAAACAGTCGAGAAGGCGGCAGGATCAGCGTTACAGTGTCATAGTAGTCGTCTTTGCTACTTTGTTGCAGTTTTGCAGGCTTCCAGCGCGGTCAGCAGTCGATTCCCTGGCAGAAGGTGAAGAGAGAGATGCAGAGGAACTCTGATGAGCTCTTGCATTCCTTATCTAAAGAATTCCCCAAAGCAGAGACCCTAAATAGCCAGAAAAGAGGGTTTGGCTACTTAGGAGAGAGGATAGGCTAGCAACACCTGAAGGAGCCTATCAGAAGGAATTTCTGACGTCACCTGCTGGCCCTGGCCACTCAGAGCAGTCCAGTGTGCCAGCAGCACCTCTGTTTCCAAGATGGCAGAGGTCTGGAGAACACTGGAGGAGCTCTGGGCTACTCCCAGGGGAGGTGCAGGTCAGGGGAGAGGTCACTCCCCTTTCCTTTGTCCAGTTTGGCGCCAGAGCAGGGCTGGGGGATCCCTGAACCGGTGTAGACTGGCTTATGCAGAGATGGGCACCATCTGTGCCCATCAAAGCATTTCCAGAGGCTGGGGGAGGCTACTCCTCCCCAGCCCTGACACCTTATTCCAAAGGGAGAGGGTGTAACACCCTCTCTCTGAGGAAGTCCCTTGTTCTGCCTTCCTGGGCCAAGCCTGGCTGGACCCCAGGAGGGCAGAAACCTGTCTGAGGGGTTGGCAGCAGAAGCAGCTGCAGTGAAACCCCGGGAAAGGCAGTTTGGCAGTACCCGGGTCTGTGCTAGAGACCCGGGGAATCATGGGATTGTCTCCCCAATACCAGGATGGCATTGGTGGGGCAATTCCATGATCTTAGAAATGTTACATGGCCATATTCGGAGTTACCATTGTGAAGCTACACATAGGTAGTGACCTATATGTAGTGCACGCGTGTAATGGTGTCCCGCACTCACAAAGTCAGGGGAATTGGCCCTGAACAATGTGTGGGCACATTGGCTAGTGCCAGGGTGCCCACACACTAAGTAACTTAGCACCCAACCTTTACCAGGTAAAGGTTAGACATATAGGTGACTTATAAGTTACTTAAGTGCAGTGTTAAATGGCTGTGAAATAACATGGACGTGTAAGAATTGTCAGAGCTCACTATGGGTGGCAAAAGAAATGCTGCAGCCCATAGGGATCTCCTGGAACCCCAATACCCTGGGTACCTCAGTACCATATACTAGGGAATTATAAGGGTGTTCCAGTATGCCAATGTAAATTGGTAAAATTGGGCACTAGCCTGTTAGTGACAATTTGGAAAGAAATGAGAGAGCATAACCACTGAGGTTCTGATTAGCAGAGCCTCAGTGAGACAGTTAGTCATAACACAGGTAACACATACAGGGCACACTTATGAGCACTGGGGCCCTGGCTGGCAGGGTCCCAGTGACACATACAACTAAAACAACATATATACAGTGAAATATGGGGGTAACATGCCAGGCAAGATGGTACTTTCCTACAACTACTATGAGGGAAAACTTAATTTGGCTATTTTTCCTCACCAGAGTTAATAAAACATATTTCATAAGTTCCCTGCTTCTAGTTACGCCAAACCCAACCCTGGGGGCACCTAGGGCACACCTTAGGGGTAACTTATATGACAAAATAAGGTAGTTTAGGGCTTTAGAAGTATTTTTAATTCCAAATTCGAATTGGCATGTAACCTTAATTTAAAAATAGCCAGCAAGGCAGACCTGCCTTTAAAATCATCCTGGGCACCTCAGCAGTGCACCTATGGGGACACTACCAATGCTGGGGTCCCTAGACCTACATGCCCCACCATATACTAGGGACTTATAGATAGGTTGGCAGAGCCAATTATAATTAGTCTAATTTTCATACTCATTTTACACAGAGCACATGCCTGGGACTGAGTAGCAGTACCCAGAGCACAATCGGAGTGAGGAAAGCATCAGCAAAAAGTGGAAAATGGGGGCAAAAAGTTAGGGGGCTTCTGCAATCAGCCCGGTTTTCTCACAACCCTGCTCTATAGTGTACCTACAACCTAGCTGAGCTGTCAGTTTTGTGTACAAAAATTTGAATTTAATGCTTGTGAAGTGGGTTTTCTAAGGTCAAGTTGAGCTGACAGTAAAACTATGCACCCAGGCTCTCCATTAGTACACCTGAGACATACTTCAATGACTATTTGCTTAAATGAGCAAATAAGGTTGTCTGAGTACTTGACTACATATTGGAGTGACTGTGTGAGTTTTCAATTGTCTCTGATACTGTTGGATACATAACTGCTGTCTGGGTGTGAGCATGGATGTATACGTTACTCATTTAGGCCCATAGTTATACGTTTTTAGTGCCACATTTGCGTCGTTTCTTGACGCAAAATCGGCGCAAACTCACAAAATACAATTGTATTTTGTGAGTTTGCGCCGATTTTGCATAAAAAAACAACGCAAATGCGGTGCTTCAAAAGTATAAATATGGGCCTTAGTGTCTGACTGGGTATGTGAGTGGCTCTATCCTTTTGTAAACAGGCATGGGAGTTTCAGTTTGGGTGACAGACTGCATGTATAACTGAGCATGGGGATGCAAGTACACATCTAACGCTGTGAAACTCAGAATGACATGTTTCAACTTTTAATCACTATGGAACCTGCTTGATGGCCTACCTACAGCCTAGTTGAAGGATGCGTTTTCTGTACTAAAAGGAGGCTTTATGGCTTGTCAAGCAGGTTTTCTAATGCCAAGCCAAGATTACAGTAAAACTGCACACTAAGCAGTAGTAGGCCTGAGTCATGTTTAAATGACTACTTCTCTGGATGGCTGACTAGTCTGTGTCAGTTATTGCCTACATAGCTGAGTGAGTGTATGAGTCCCTCTACGGGCGTGCCATCAGATGTTTAAGTGAACATGCCAGTGTATCACTGGCACTTTTAGTAAGTCTATAGGCCTCTAATTCTGCATGAAAGCAACTATGTGAATCAATTTCTATCTGTGTGGTGAGTACAGTAGTATATAAGTGTGTGCGTGTGTGTGTGTGTGTGTTTGTACCTTGCGTTGATGGTGTAGGGTACATAACTGTGTTTTAGTGTGTTAGTGTATAGGTTAGTATGTCTGGTACTTTCTTAGTGTGTACATAAGTGTCAGCATGGGTGTATCCTTGTATGGATCAGTTTCTTTCTATTTTTCACTATATATGTATCATTTTAATTTCTTCTTTGGTGATCATTCTAATTTTCATTTTTTTACATATCCTCTATTTATATTGCTATTTACTTTTTTATCAACATGCAACTCACTTTCATTCACCTTATATACACTTATGCCTTTTCTAACAAATTTTAAATTAAAGAATATTATAATTCACACCCCTGTCAAGTGTATTTGGTGGTCAGTATGTTTGTCTCTCAGTATCAGTTAGAATTTCTTCTAACTGAAAATGCACAAAAAACGAGAATGTAGAATGGTTCACCACTCTCATGCAAAGCAACCATTAATGGCAACCTTTTCAACTTTGCTTTCAAGGTTACTCAATGAGAAAACTGATCTCAATCTCCCTATCACATATAACTTATGTAATACCATTACTGACTAGCTGCTATAGTCAACCCATTCTAACACTTGTCAAAAGATAGCCTAATTTGATAAGGGTTTTGGCTGCATCAATGGATCCACCACAGTGCACAGTATTGCCCTCTGTGTAACTTTGTGGAAAATCCCCAGATCCATGAGAGAGTACAACAATCATTTTTGCTATCTGTTCTCAAACAATGCCATATATTCACTACTGTTCGAATAAATAGATATATTCTCATCCAATCATACTTTATCATTATTTTTTCCCAATGGAACTGTGACTACACATTTTTTGAGATCTAGTCTTTTTTACTCCCTTCTCCCATGCTCCTGTAGCTGTGCTGCCATGGTAACATAGTTTGAATTTTTTTTTTACAGCAGTAGGTCACAAGTTCATAACAGTTTCTCAGAACACCACCCTTACCTCTAAACCAAATGTAGGAGGTGTGGTGAATATTTGAAATAATAAACATACCCAGACACCAATACTTTTTCTAATTTTTCAAAAGCCAATCCAACATCTACTTATTTTTCTCACAATATCACTACCTACCTTTATGAACCAAAGTATTTACAACAACCAGTTACATGTGTTTGTTTCCAATTGTAATGTTTAACCTTCATTCCAACTGCATTTCATTTCAAAACTGCCTCACTCAATTACAGCAGTCTCCTGTGTGGTACTCTAGCTTCCCTCCAGAATGATCAGAGTGTGGATTGTAGGTCATAGCTTTGTGTTTTGGGCCAGAAAGAGAATGCTAGAAAGAGTGACATTGATAGGGACCTGGGTTTATCTAATGTGGATATTACTTGAGTTGGCCAGAAAGGTTTAAAGTGGCATCAATTGCTCCCTTTAGTTGAAGGCATTAATGATTGCCAACAACCAGACCCAATAATTGTGCACTGTGGTGGTAATGACCTGGGCACAGTTACTAGGTAGGATTAGAAATCCTGATGAAAGATACCTTTGGGAAATGAATGAAACTTTTTGCAAACACTGTCTTTGTTTTTCTAACATTTGCTAAAGGCAGAAGTGGAAGTGCTCAAGAGAATTCTGTGCAAAAATAGAAAAATCTAGGAAAAATGTAAATAAAACTTTTCTGCATTCCTCAGAGACCATGACATGGGCTCCATATTTCACAATAATTTACGGTTTAATATGGATGGTATTTATAGAAATTATGGAGTTCACCTAACAGACAAAGGCAACAGGGTGTTACTCCAGAACTTGAAAGACTGCATCCTGTTTCATCTGTAGTTATCACCCTGTTTCATATGTAGTTATCACCTACACATCATAAACACAAAGGTGTGTTTCAAAGCTAATCCTTTTATCATATTCATATTTATTTATTTTTAATTCCTTTTATTAAAAAAATAGCATTCAAATCCATGGATCTACCCGCCGAGAACAACAGAAAAAACTATTTTTAAATATTTTTTACTCATTCTTGACTAGTGTGCCACATTTATATCAGTCCCTGTGGTCAGGGGAACTTCTGCATGGCCTCTTCATATGCTGGCCACAATATGGCCCTGGGACCCTTTCCCAATACAACAAAATAGTGATCACAACTTTCCCTGTCAGGATGCAGCCAGCCAATGCTGTGTGAGTGTGAGAGTGGGTGTGAGAGTATGTGATTGTTTGAGAGTGTCTGCAAGAGTATCTAGTTGAGCGTGAGAGTGGGTATCAGAATGTGTCCCCAGGTGTGAGAGTGTTTGTGAGAGTGTCTGTCTGGGTGTGAGAGTGTCTGCCTGGGTGTGACAATGGGTGTGAAAGTTTCTATCTGGTTGTGAAAATGCGTGTGGGAGTGTTTGTCTGTGTGTAAGAGTGGGTATGAGAGTGGATATGAGAGTGTCTGTCTGGGTGTGAGAGTGGGCATGAGAGTATCTATCTGGGGGTGACAGTGTGTGCCTGGTTGTGAGAGTGGGTGTGAAAGTGTGTGCCTGAGTGTGGCAGTGGGTGTGAGAGTGTGTGCCTTGGTGTGAAAGTATGTACCTAGGGATGAGAGTGGTTGTGTGAGTGTCTGTGAAAAATGGCAATGATAGTGTCTGTCTGGGTGTAAAAGTAGATGTGAAATATTATCTGGGTGCAAGAGCGAGTGTGAGAGTGTTTAGCTGGGTGTTTGATTAGGTATCTAGCTGTAAGAGTGGGTGTGAGAATCTCGGTGTGAGAGTGGATGTCATAATGTGCCTCTTGGTGTGAGAGTGGGTAAAAGAGTGTGTGCCTAGATGTGAGATGGGGTGTAATAGTGTCCATATGCATGTGTGAGTGGGTGTGAGGGTGTCTGTCTGGGTGTGAGATTGGCTGTGAAACTGTCTAGGTGTGTGAGTGTATTTATAGGTATAAAAGTTGGTGCGGGGCTCTGGTTGTGAGAGTAAGTATGTGAGTGTGTGTGAGAGTGTGTGCCTGGGTGAAATAGTGGATGTGAGAGTGTCTGCCTGGGTGTGACAGTGTGTGTGTGAGTGTCTGTGTGAGTGTGTGAGTGGGAGTGAGAGTGTGTGCCTGGGTGTGTGAGTGGGTGTGAGAGTGTCCATCTGGGTGAATGAGTGGGTGGGAGACTGTCTGAGAGTGTGTGAAAGTGAGTGTGAGAGGGTGAGGTGGGTGTGAGAGTGGGTATGAGAGTGTCTGTCTGAGTGTGAGAGTGGATATAAGACTGGGTGTGTGAGTGACTTTATCAGTGTAAATGTGGGTGTGGCACGCTGGGTGTAAGAGTAAGTGTGAGAAAACAGGGCTGATTGCAGAGGCCCCATAACTTTTTGCCCCCATTTTCCACTTTTTGCTGGTGTTTTCCTGACTTTAAAGGTGCTAACCAGTCCCAGGGCCTGTGCTCTGTGTAAAATGGATATGCAAATTAGGCTAATTATAAGTGGCTAAGTTAACCTACCTATAAGTCCCTAGTATATGGTAGGGCATGTAGGTTTAGGGACCACAGCATAGGTGGTGCACACCTAGGTGCATTGCTGAGGTGCCCAGTGTCATTTTAAAAGCAAGCCTGCCTTGCTGGCTGCTTTTAAATTAAAGTTATATGCAAATTCGACTTTGTAATTAAAGGTACTTCCATTTTTTTACATATAAGTCACCCCTAAGGTGTGCCCTATGTGCCCCTAGGGCTGGGTGCCATGTAACTATAAGCAGGGACTTTATAAAAATAGATTTATAAGCCCTGGTGAGGTAAAAACAGCCAAATTTGTTTTTCCCTCATTGTAGTAAATGGCCTTCATAGGCTAGAATGGGCAGACTTTATTTTAAATTTTAAAGTCTCCTTAAATGTTGCATACCAAGAATTTGGTATCAAATTAATTGTTGTAATAAATCCTACAACTTCCAGTTGTTGGATTTAATATAACTAGTTCAGGTAAAAAGTTTAGACTTTACCTAAAAAGTTGCCAATTTCAGCTCTGCATTGTTTTTGCTGCTGTGCTCTGATTGGCCAGCCTGCAGCAGCTTCTGCCAGGCTGCCTTGATGAGGTGTGAAGTGGCCAGACTTCACACAAAGGAATGTGCTTGGGGGAGAGAATCTCCCCTCAGCAGATGGTGAGGCAGGAAGGGGGAGGGCTGCCAAACTGGTCTTCAAAGGCAGAGAAGGACATTTGCAGCACCCAGCAACACCCCCACATCCTGCAACCCCAGACAGCTAGGTGCCCCCTTGATTAGATTAGGAGAGGGCAGGAGAGGGGTGTGTTTATGATTTTTAGCCACACCAGTGGGTGGGCTCAGCCAGATGTAACCTCCAAAAATCAGATTCATCCATGTTGGATTTTTAGAGACTGTTGCCTTCTGGGATGGATTTTTGCCACACTTCCCAGGAAGTGGTCATCACAGGGGGACGACCCTGTCCATGATTGGAGAACCAGGGCCCCCCTGCTTTTCACCCAGGAGCAAGGATAAAACTGGCAGACCTGCACCCACACCTCAGATCCCCTCCAGAATTCAACAAGAAAGGAACTAAAGAAGAAGAAGGACTGCCCTGCTGGACCCCTGGCCTGCACTTGGAACCTGCACTCAGAAGGACTGCACCATCTGCACACTTGGGCTTCACCACAAGAAGGACTTTGCCTGGCTTCAACTGGTTTAAGGAGGGACTCCCTGTTTGCTACAGGTGAAAAATTGCTAACCAGAGTCCCCTGCACCAACTCCTGAAGAAAGCGACCAGCTGACCACTGTCCAGTGGCCAAAAAGGAGTTTGCGCCAGGTGCATTCTGGGAGTTGAAGTCCGCATCCCCCAAGGACCATCACAGAACTTCTGGACCCTTGGGGTGAGCTGTGGACCCCAAAAGAACCTTAAAAGAACATCTGGGTGAAGCCCCAGAAGTTTGGAAAAGATTTGAGAATTTTTGGAAAAAAGCTCCAGAGAGGGACCGACCCGCCGCGGAAATTCTAGCCGGCTTGCCTCAACCGCGACCCGGCCTGACTTCGTGGTTCGTCCCGGTAAAGAAAAACATCCAAAAAAGAGACTAAGTCCGAACGTAAAAAGTTGACCGGGAACTCCCAGCCATCGTATCCGAGAAGGGCTCCATGGACGTCGGATCAAGATCCAGGTTTACCCCGGTCGAAGGATTTTCATCTCGAAAAAACGACTAAGTCCGAAGGTAAAAGTCTCCACCGAGGAAACCCACATCGCGTATCCGGACAAGGGCTCCAGGAGGTCGGATTCAACTGGCAGGTTCGTCCCGGTGAAGAAAAACTTCAAAATAAAGACTAAGTCAGAAGGTAACTTTTTAACCGAGGCCTCCCGCGACCTGTAGCCGAGCAGGGCTCCATCGCGGTCGGCCTGAAAGTTTGACTTTGCCCCGGTCGAGGTGCAACCAGATGACCCGATTGGCGCTTTTTGTTTCTAAGCGCTAGAAAAGTAATAATTCTTTAAAAATTCATATCTCCGGTTCCCCTGAACCGATTTTAATCGTTTTTGTGTCATTTTAAAGATAAAAATATAAACTATTTTTATATATTGGTTTTGCATTTTTAAACTGTTTCCTGTGTTTTATTTAATTACTGTTTTGTGATATTTGAATGCTTTACACTTTGGGGATGATTCTGATTCTGGCGGGCGGCGGAGGCCGCCTGCCAGAATTCCGCCCCCAAAATACCGCGCCGCGGTCAAAAGACCGCGGCGGGTATTTCAAGTTTTCCCCTGGGCTGGCGGGCGGCCGCCAAAAGGCCGCCCGCCTGCCCAGGGGAAAACGACCTTCCCACGAGGATGCCGGCTCGTAATCGAGCCGGCGGAGTGGGAAGGTGCGACGGGTGCATTTGCACCCGTCGCGTATTTCACTGTCTGCCAAGCAGACAGTGAAATACTTGTAGGGGCCCTCTTACGGGGGCCCCTGCAGTGCCCATGCCAGTGGCATTGGCACTGCAGGGGCCCCCAGGGGCCCCGCGACCCCCCCTACCGCCATCCGGTTCCCGGCGGGCGGACCGCCGGGAACTGGATGGCGGTAGGGGGGGTCGGAATCCCCTCGGCGGCGCAGCATGCTGCGCCGCCTTGGAGGATTCAACAGGGCAGCGGTACACTGGCGGGAGCCCGCCAGTGTTGCCGGTCTTACCGCGGCTTTACCGCCGCGGTCAGAATGCCCTGCGGGGCACCGCCGGCCTGTCGGCGGTGCTCCCGCCGACCCTGGCCCCGGCGGTCTAAGACCGCCGGGGTCAGAATCACCCCCTTTGTCTCCTAAGTTAAGCCTTGACGCTCGTTGCCAAGCTACCAAGGGTTGAGCTGGGATTAATTTACTGAGACCTAACTGTACCTATG
Organism: Pleurodeles waltl; assembly: GCF_031143425.1. Taxonomy (NCBI): domain Eukaryota; kingdom Metazoa; phylum Chordata; class Amphibia; order Caudata; family Salamandridae; genus Pleurodeles; species Pleurodeles waltl. The sequence goes on along the minus strand of NC_090446.1, from coordinate 238,548,360 downwards.
TGGAGGTTAGTGGCTTGTTGCTAGGTGTAGGTACCTACCTGCCCTACCAATAACCCATTTTCCAACAGTAAGTATGAGAGTGTGTGTGAGAGCCTGTGCCTGGGTGTGTGAGTAGGATGTGAGAATATCCATCTGGGTGTGTGAGTTGGTGGGGGAGTGTCTGGGCGTGAGTGTGTGTGCTTGGGTGTGAGAGTAGGTATGAGAGTGTGTGCCTGGGTGTGAGAGTAGGTGTGAAAGTGTCTGCCTGGGTGTATAAGTGGGTGTTAGATTATGTGCCTGGGTGTGTGAGTGGGTGTGAGAGTGTTGTTCTAGGTATGTGAGTGGCTGTGAGAGTGTCTATGTGGGTGTGACAGTGACTGTACGGGTGTGTGAGTTGGTATGTAAGTGCCTTTCTGATTGTCACAGTAGGTCTAGGAGTAGCTGCCTGGGCGTATCAGTGGGTCTTAAAGTGGGCGTGAGGGTGTCACATTTGAACTGAGAGTGTCTGTATGGGTGTCTAAATGGTGTGAGTGTATTTCTGTATTTTTCTTGATGTTTCCCAAAATCCACGGAACTAGCCGCAGTTTACAACGAGGTCCACACTGAGCATTTTTGGGAAATGTCAATAAAAAAATTATAGACATTTAGAGACTATTATTCTCTGCTTCTACACATTCTTATTCACCCCCATGGGGCCTGGGAACCTCTACTCTACTCTCATGGATGGATCAGCAGAGAATCTGTGTCCTTTGATATCTCTATTTTTCCCTATATTGTCTCTGAAACTATTGGATGGAAATACACCAATTTACAAAAAGCACAATCTGCTCAACATGATCTAGGTTCCTGCCAAATTTGGTGTAATTCCATTGAGCAGTTTGGGATGTAAGTGTGTCTAAAACTATGGGGGTCATTACAACCTTGGTGGTATGCAGAAAAAAAAGCCGCTTACCGCCGTGCAGAAGACCGCCAACACACCGCCGCGGCCGCGGAATTCTGGCACAGCTATTATGACACACATGACGGAATACGTCGAAATTCAGACACCCACACAATACCGCCACATCAAAGGTCAGCGATAAACATGCGGAAACAAATCCTCCACCTCCACGCCAACAGAAACACGCCCATGCTATTACGACCCACGAATCCATGCAGCGGTCTTTCAACCGCGGTATTCCATTGGTGGTACACACCGCCGCGCTCAAAATACACACACAGCTCCAAAACACCGCCACATTGGACAATTACAAATACACACACCTGATACACATACAAACAACACTCCCACACACCCATTACAATATAAAACACACACCCACATCACCCACAAACCCCTACAACCAGAATTTCTGAGAGAAGGCCAGAGAGAGACAGCACAGAATAGAGAACCCCATCACACAGAGGCACGCTACACCATCACCCACACAACATCCACGCACAAAACACCACATACCACTACACTCACCACACTCATCACCACATACACCACCTCACACATCAAACACACCACCCCTTGGCATGCCAAAGACAACCCCGCTTTTCTGAAGAGGAGTTCAGGGTCATGGTGGAGGAAATCGTACGTGTAGAGCCACAGCTATTTGGCTCACAGGTACAGCACACATCCATAGCCAGGAAGATGGAGCTATGGCAAAGAATAGTCGACAGGGTCAACGCTGTGGGACAGCATCCAAGAAATAGGGAGGACATCAGGAAGAGGTGGAACGACCTACGGGGTAAGGTGCGTTCCACGGTATCCAGGCACCACATCGCGGTTTAGCGGACTGGCGGCGGACCCCCACTTCCTCCCCCACAACTAACAACATGGGAGGAGCAAGTCTTGTCCATCTTGCATCCTGAGGGCCCCGCAGGAGTCATTGGAGGAACGGACACTGGTAAGTCAAATCTTAACTATCATATCCCCCACCTTGCCTGCATGCTATCACACACCCCCACCCTCACACCCTCCCCTATCACCCAAACTCCTCACTAATGTACCCATAACACCAACCACCCATCCCAACACCAAGACCTGCATGACACAACTAAGCATGGATACCCATCACTAAAGCATGCCCACTGCACATACCCAGAACACCCCCCAACCATCAGCACACAAGCCCCCACACAGGAATGCCTGCACTGGTGTACACGCACACCCAACCATTGCACACCATGAAACACACACATGCAATAATCATGTACTTATACCCCCACAGGAACCCGAAGGAACGTCACCACACCAGAGGGTCCAGACAACACCACTCCACCCCCAGAAGAGGCCCACAGTGACAACAGCAGATCTGCCCTAATGGATCTTGATGACCAGCCCGGACCATCGTGGGCCTCAGGACAGTCGGTTCCCCTTGCCCAGCCACAGCCCAACACTGACCTTCCACCCTCTGGTAACACCAGCACAGCACCCACCCAGCGGGCCCATACCTTCCTACCCAGGACAGGTCAATCAGCGGTGTGTCCACCACTACAGGGCACCCAGGGTAACCCACCACTCCAACAACAACAGAGACCTGGGGGCAGTGGTAGCGGGCACACGGTCCAGGGGATGGAGGCACAGGAACATAGGGGAACTGGGAGGGCTGCTGTGCGACAGAGGGAGGACAGGCCAAGGGAACCTCCTCTCCACGAGGCCCTCTCCTCCATCATGGGAGCATACCACCACTCCCAGGAGACGATGGCAACGGTCCTGGACAAGTTGCAGGAGACCCTGCATCTGCAGGAGGAGCAGTATTTGGGGTTCAGGGAGGAGCTCAGGACCATCGGCTCCGCCCTGGGCACCATTGTATGGGTGCTGACGGACATTCAAAAGACCTTGAGGGACACCGTGGCACTCCAAGGGGCCCCTGACACTAGCCACAACAATGAAATGCCCACCACCTCCGCCGGCGCTAGTGGACAGGATGCCCCGTCACAGGACCAACATACCAGCACCCCACCCCCTGCAGACAGACAACCACCACAAAAGCGGTCCCTGAGATCCAGGAACAGTACAGAGCAAGATGGCAAGACCCCGCCAGGAAATAAGACCACCCTGATTGTCCCACCACTGTTCCACTTTGTTACCCTGTCCAAATCAGAACTGCCCCAGCTCCACTTCCAATGGCCAGATGTGCAATGTACCTGTGAGACTAATCGACTGGACTCTGCCATGGACATTCTTCCACCATAACCCATCCCCATTTCACAACCCCCCTTCATTGTTATGCAGTTAAATAAACACCCTTGAAACACTAATAAAACTGGAGTCAGTCAATGATTTTGAACTTTGTATTGTCAATTACAGTGTCAAAAATGGTTACCCATTGGAAGGCCAACATACCAATGTCACACATCACAAGCCTTTCAAGGGTGCAAGCTGTTGACACATAGGTTACCACATCTGTGAAACTGAAATGGAAGGGGACAACTCAGTTAACAAATAGTGAGTGAAATGTAGGTACATGATAGAGGTAGACGTGTGAAAGTTAATGTTATGTTAAACCTGAAAATGTACTCACCTGTGTCTCACTGGAAATATTGCTGTATGACTGACTCCCTGTTGTCATTTTCTTCTTCATCAGATTCATCCTCATCACTGTCCACAGGCTCCACAGGCTCCACAGCTGCTACAACACAACACCATCATCTGGATCATCCTCCTGCAGAAAAGGCACCTGGCGTCGCAATGCCAAATCATGGAGCATGGAGCAGGCGATGATGATGTCGCACACCTTCTTCGGTGAGTAGAATAGGGACCCACCTGTCATATGGAGGCACCTGAACCTCGCCTTCAGGAGGCCGAAGGTGCGTTCGATCACCCTCCTAGTCCGCCCATGGGCCTCATTGTACTGTTCCTCTGCCCTGGTCTTGGGGGTCCTCACTGGGGTCAATAGCCAGGACAGGTTGGGGTAACCAGAGTCCCCCAATAGCCATACACGGTGCCTCTGGAGTTGACCCATCATATCAGGGATGCTGCTATTCCGCAGGATGTAGGCGTCATGCACTGAGCCAGGGAACATAGCATTTACCTGCGAGATGTACTGGTCTGCCAAACAGACCATCTGGACATTCATCGAATGATAACTCTTCCTGTTCCTGTACACCTGTTCACTCCTGCGGGGGGGACCAGAGCTACATGGGTCCCATCAATAGCACTTATGACGTTCTTGATATGTCCAAGGGCATAGAAGTCACCTTTCACTGTAGGCAAATCCTCCACCTCAGGGAAAATGATGTATCTCCTTACGTGTTTCAGCAGGGCAGACAACACTCTGGACAACACGTTGGAAAACATAGGCTGGGACATCCCTGATGCCATGGCCACAGTTGTCTGAAATGACCCACTTGCAAGGAAATGGAGCACTGACAGCACCGGCACGTCAGGGGGGACTCCAGTCGGATGGCGGATTGGTGATATCAGCTCTGGCTCCAACTGGGTACATAGTTCCTGGATTGTGGCACGGTCGAACCGGTAGGTCACGATCAAATGTATCTCTTCCATTGTCAACAGGTCCACCAGCGGTCGGTACACCAGTGGATTCCGCCATCTTCCAATATGTCCCAACTGACGGTGCCTAAGAAGGACAAGAGCTAAGAAACTGTCACCATTCCTCCAGGTATGTACCCACAGTCACACACAAGACTACGACAATTAACTCATCTGGGAAATGTGTTGAGTGTAGGCCACGGTATGTGTGACGCAGTAGTAAATGAAGCCATGTGGGCCCCTGAAATGGCGGCTGCCTGACCTCTAAACTGGGACAATGGAATTGTGGGATAACTGCGCTGGCGTTGGACACCGTCGCGGTAGGCGGTCGTAGAGCGCGGCGCAATGCTGCATTGGTTAACATTGGACCCTATGGGTCCCAGGAGCCAATGAACAGGTGCGCTGGTGGTGATGATGCGCCCCGCCACGGACGTCACCGCGGCGGACGTCACCACCATTTTCTATCTCTTCAATCACTAGATACCTGACCTTCAACAGGAGAGGACTGTGGTGATGCCGCGTCCTCGCGACTCCCGTTTTACGTCTTGAGCTCATGACAGAGAGCTCGAGACACTCGGAGTCAAGAAGACGGTTGGGGCGGTAGCTGCGACATCGCAGCGGTCTACATCTTCAATAAAAGAGCTTAACCTTACCTATACTTGTAGTCATGTTTACTACAAGTATTTCTGGCGATGAGTAGACCGCTGCATCGGACCCATTTTCCTCGTCGAAACCAAGCAGGAAGTACAGCTAATAATAGTAACGTCAATCTGAAGAACTGAAGCAGTTACATTGATTTTTTTTGGGGCCAATACTGCCATCTCATGGAATTAAGAGGTACTGCACTTTGATTTTAAAAAAAAAGATAATTTTGACAGTTAATCTTAATTTTTTTTTTTGGGCTGCTTATATTACAAGGAACCATCAGTGTTTTTTTTTTGTCTGTGATCTGCTGTGGCTCTTATATTGATACAGACGTAAAAGTAAAGAAGGTTAAGTAAAAATTGTTGCTGGGTTTCTTCAGCCTTCATTTTCTTCTGCGTCACACACCCTGTGATATTACTTATCTTCTGCACTTGTACTGTTTTAAGAATGCAGTCTATGAATCCACCTCCATTTTTTTTGGAAACACCGGGTAACCCTACAATTCCATGGAAAAATTGGTTTGATGCATTTGAAATGTACTTAGGAGCAATTGGTGCAGCGCGCTTCCGTCCTGAAAGAAAAAAAAATATTTTACTCCATTCACTAGGATTTGAAGGGAGATCTGTTTTTAAATATCTTCCTGCCTTGGTATTGGAAGAAGGAGAAGAGATTGATGAGTATGCCGAAACAGTAAAAAAATTGGAACTGAGGTTTGACATACAACCCAGTTTAGTCGTTATTAGACACAAGTTTTTCAAAAGAGAACAAAATCCTGGTGAAGACGTGGATACCTTTGTATCAGCACTGAGAAAACTTGCAGCTGATTGCCAATTTCAGGCGTTTAGTGACCAGCTGGTCAGGGACCAATTTATGCTAAATGCATGGACAAGACCATCCAACAAAAACTTCTTTCCTTGAGCAATCCGTCACTAGATGAGACATTACGACTGGCAAAGAGCATTGAGAAGTCTAAAGTGTCTGTGAAGGAACTGGAATCCAGAACAACAGAAAATATAGGATTGGTGAATTCTCAGGATGGAATTTTTTTTAAATCAACTAAGACTTTTTCCAAACCATTTTTTAAGCAAAGCAACATTTGTTTTCGGTGTGGTAATCTGAAGCATATTAAGAGTGGCAGGGGATGTCCTGCTAAGAATGCCACATGCAGGAAGTGCAACAAAGTTGGGCACTTTGCCAAAGTGTGTCAGAGTGGCACAATGAGTGTTGGTTATCAACAGGGTTCAGGGAGGTTTCCAAATGGTTCAGGGATAGCGTATGTTACAGAAATGGATGATAGTGATGTAGATAGAATCCGAGAAGAATTCAGAGACATGGTGATGATTGTCACAGAGGATCACATAGTGACTGGAGATCCTACTAGGTGTGTGGATCCTTATGTTGCAATTGGTGTTGGTGACAAAGTGATCAAATGTTTGGTGGATTCTGGTGCTCGGATCACAATGATTACTCAAGAGCTGTGCAAGGAGGTTTGGGGAGAGAGAACTCTTTGTGCACCTGACAGAGCACCTGTCTCCTATGAAGGGAGAAAGATTGAATTGGCTGGTTATTTCGAAGATGTACTTGAGTTCAAGGGAAGGAGAATTTTTGGCAAGGTTTATGTGGCGATTAAGGGACTAAACATTTTAGGTTGGTTCCATCAAGGGTTATTCCAAATGGTTTTGAGGCCAGGCACTAAGGAACAAGTATCTGTTGTAGAATCAGGTGATTATGCAGCCAATCTGATAAAGGATTTTCCTTTGGTATTTTCTGAAATGTTAGGCACTATTGAAGGATTTACTCATGTGATAAAAGTAAAGGAGGGAGCCATTCCAGTGAAACACAAATTTAGGAGTGTACCATTCAGTGTGAGGGACACATTGGAAAAGGAGTTGAAGGACCTGTGTATGAAAGGTATCATTGAACCTATAGATTCCTCTTTGTGGTTGTCTCCCTTGGTTATTGCAAGGAAGAAAAATGGCAATTTGAGGGTCTGTGTGGATCAGCGCAGTTTGAATAAACATATTTGGGTGGACTTGCATCCTTTACCTAATATTACAGAGATGCTGGCCACTATTGGTGAATCAAGGTGGTTTTCCAAGTTGGATTTAGCTACAGCATATCATCAGATTGTTCTAGACCCAGCCTCAAGGCATCTTACTGCTTTTGTTTCACCTTTGGGCACATTTCAGTATTGCAGGATGCCTTTTGGGTTAGCCTCAGCAGCAGCTGTTTTTCAGCGAGTAATGTCTCAGATGTTAAAGGACATAAAAGGGGTAGCTGTATTTCAAGATGATGTTTTGATCCATGCAGCATCCAAAGAGGAACATGATCACATTGTGAGGAATGTGTTAAGAATCATGCAGGAAAAAGGAGTGGTTCTCAAAAGTGGAAAATTGCCAATTTTTGTGTAATAGAGTTGAATATTTAGGACACGTTGTTTCCGAACAAGGGATTGAACCCAAACCAGGATTAGTCAAAGCGATTATGAATGCTTCTCCACCATCAGACAAAACAGGATTGAAGTCTTTTATTGGTTTGTGTGAATTTTATTCAAGGTTCATGAGTGATTACGCTATTTAAACTAAACCTTTAACGAATTTGTTAAAGAAAAATTTTGTTTTTGTTTGGAGTAAGGATTGTCAGGAAGCGTTTGAGTGGATTAAGTCACAACTAGTTGGGCCTAAAATTTTGAAACCATTTGATCCAGACGTGCAGTGTATTATAACTGTTGATGCAAGCAGTTTCGGTGTGGGTGCTGTGTTGACTCAGGCGAAAGAAGGTACTGAAAAAACTTTGGGATATGCATCAAGAGTTTTGAGAGGGTCTGAATTAAACTTTTCTGTTATTGAAAAAGAATTGTTGGCATGTTGGTGGGCTATAAGGAAGTTTCATCCGTACGTCTGGGGAAACAAGTTTGTGTTGTGCACAGATCATAGTCCTCTTATTTCTATTTTGACTGGAGACAAAATCAGAGAATCAACACCTCACATTTCTAGATTAGTCACAAAATTATTGCAATATGATTTTGAAGTCCGTTCTGTTCCAGGTAACAAGAATGTTAGAGCAGATTTTCTATCTAGATTTCCACTGGTTGAGGATGCGGGTATTGGGGAGGATGAAGATGAAGATGATGTTGATAACTGTTTTATAGCAGCTGTTGATCTGGAAGATATGTGCGCAATAAGTGAATGTGAGTGGAAAAGGGAATTGGCGAAAGACTTGGTATTGGCTCAAATTGTAAAATTTATAAAAGAAGGGTGGCCCAGAGAAAGAAATGTACCTATTCAATTTCAAACTTTTGTCAAGGTGTCAGGTGAAATGTCAGTTGAGGATGGCATTCTGATGAGGAGTGAGAGATTTGTTCCCCCGGAGAGCCTGAGGAAAAGAATAGTTGCTGCTGCGCATGAGGGACACTTGGGCAGGACACTTACTAAGCGCAGATTACGTGAAACGTTTTGGTGGCCTGGAATGGACCAATGTGTTGATGTCTGTGTGGATGAATGTGTGATTTGCAACAGTTGTGAAAAGGGGTTTCAAGGTGAGGACTCCACCATTACAACCTATTGAACTACCCGCTAGGCCGTGGGAAAAGCTGGGAATTGATCTTATTGGTCCTTTCTATGCTTTGCCAAGTGCATGTAGATTTACTGTAGTCTTAATTGATTACTATTCGAAGTGGCCTGAAATCAAGTTTATAAGTGAGCCTTCATCAAAAAATGTAATTGAATTCCTGAGAGATGTATTTCTACGGGAGGGGTTCCCTTCGGCCATTGTTTCTGACAATGGTGTGCAATTTGTTAGTCAGGAATTTAAAGAATTTTTACTTGAAGGTAATGTCAAACACATAAGGAGTTCACTATATCATCCTCAAACCAATGGCCTTGTAGAGCGCATGAATCGAGTGTTGGGGAATTGTGTACAATGGGCTATTGCTAACAAGTCAAATGTTCAAATTTCTGTACGTACTATGCTTTGGTCTTATCGCACAACCCCTCATTCTTCTACAGGTGTTTCTCCATTTGAACTGTTGCGTGGAAGGAAACCATCTTCAAGGATCTGTCCTGGTTGGATGTCCAAGTGGGTGAAACGAAGTGATTTGAGTGTAATTGATGATACTGTCAGAAATAATGTCCGGAGGGCACAAATGAAGCAGAAGGAATAGTTTGATTTAACAAAGAGGGTCTACCCCCATGAATTTGAAGTAGGGGACAAGATTAGAATCAAACTTCCTGTTCACAGAAAAAAAGGAGAAAAGAGATTTTCAGAACCCATGATAATTGACAAAGTATGGTAATGCTGTTATGGTTAATTTGCGGAATTGGTGGAATGTTGACAGGGTAGTTAAAGTCAAGGAAATGCCTAACAAAACGTGTAAGTCTGATCATTCTATGGAATGTCTGAACAAACCATCTCACAGTGAACCAGTTACTGATGAAACGAATCCGACGGATGTTGATAAAGTCATTTTTGAACGTTATGTACGCAGGAGTGGCAGACAAAGAGTGAAACCTTTGAGATACCGTTAATTCTGTGACATGTATTTGAGATCTTTGAGATACCGTTAATTCTGTGACATGTATTTGAGTTATGATTTTGTGTTTCATCTTTCTTTATAATTTGTATTGTTAAATTTATTTTTATTTCTTTTGTGTTATTGTTTTTTTTCTGTAGACTGTTATCTTAATGAGTAATGGTTAAATTGTTATTTGCTCGTTTGTAAGGGAAGAGGATAATGTGGTGGTGCCGCGTCCGCGCGACTCCCGTTTTACGTCTTGAGCTCATGACAGAGAGCTCGAGACACTCGGAGTCAAGAGGACGGTTGGGGCGGTAGCTGCGACATCGCAGCGGTCTACATCTTCAATAAAAGAGCTTAACCTTACCTATACTTGTAGTCATGTTTACTACAAGGACCTACACTGCTAGTGCTGCTGTGACCTCGGTCTGGAAGCGTCGATGGCTGCTGCGTCTGGGGAAAGGGCCCCTGCCTTCACTGCACAGGAGTTGGAGAAACTTGTGGATGGGGTCCTCCCCCAGGACATGGTACTCTACGGTCCTCCAGACCAACAGGTTAGTACACAGGGAGCACGTTGGATGGGCTAGGCCTGGGTGGACAGGGCTGGGTGGGAGAGCGAAGGGGGCAGATTTCTTACAACAGAAATGCATAGGGATGAATGGGCCACATGGACGGAGTTGGGAGGGGCCCACTCACATTGACGGTGCAGTAGGTAATGACTGTTCCTCTTTCCTTGTGCATGTCATGTAGGTCAGCGCCCACCAGAAGAGGGACATTTGGCGTGCCATCGCCAAGGAAGTCCGGACCCTGGGGGCCCACCAGAGACGGGGCACCCACTGCCGGAAGAGATGGGAGGACATTCGCCGCTGCAGCAAGAAGACGGCGGAGTCTCAGCTGGGGATGGCCTCCCAACGTGGGAGGGGTGCCCGTCGCACCATGACCCCCCTGATGTTCCGGATCCTGGCGGTGGCCTACCCGGAGTTGGATGGGCGCTTAAGGACATCACAGCAGACACAAGGGGGTGAGTACAACCTCATTCTGTGGACTTTGCATGCAGTGGAGGTGTCTGGGTGGGGGAGGTGGGCTGTGGGTGTCCCTAGGCCAGACGAGTTAGGTAGGCAAGGCCCCTCCGTAATGTAGGCCATGTGGGACTCTACCCCAGCTCAGACCAGAGGCAAGTTGATGTATAGTTGCCCCTTTGTCATCCATGTGCGCAGATTTCTACCATTGCCATGTAGGCCATATCCATGAAATTGCATGTGCAGAGGGCAGGAGCACGGCGTAATGCATGGGGCTGCTGCGTCTGTCTTGTCCGCCAACGGTAGCGGTATGCCATGCACTAAAACTCTCTTTCTTCTGTCTCCCCCCCTTTTCCTGCTCTCCCTGTCCTTTTGTACATCAGCATCATCAGGCGGAGGTACAGTGGCACCGGAGCACGAGGGAGCTACATCCCACATGGCCATGGAGAGCCACACCACAGACTCTGAATGCACCAGTGGGACGGAGGGCGAGGGGAGCCTCACGTCGGCCACAGGATCACCAACCAGCGACACGGGCTCGTCCACCGATGTGAGCTCCCCTGTGGTGGCGGCACCATCTGTGCGCCCCACTTCTACAGGTACAGCCGCCACCTCCCCTACCAGCCCCGCCCTTCCAGCAGCCCCTCAGCGTTCGCCCGTGCCCGCTCACCCAGGAGGGTGGGCATCACCTTCGCCCCAGGCACCTCAGGCCCTGCCCCAGTCACCCCTGCTGCCCTCAGTGAGGAGGCCATTGAACTCCTCAGGTCACTCACTGTTGGGCAGTCTACCATTGTGAATGCCATCCAGGGTGTAGAACGAGAGTTGCAACACGGTAATGCATTCCTGGAAGGCATTCATTCTGGTCAGGCTGCCCTTCAGCGAACCCTGGCCTCAGCACTGATGGCAGCCATTGTCCCTGTGTCCAGCCTCCCCCCTCCAACTTCCTCCACCCAGACCCAATCCCCTGTACTCCAGCCCATCCCAAACACACCTACAGACCAGCAGGCACACAAGTCAACACCCAAAAGTAGCTCAAGCAAACATAGGCACCACACACACCACAGGCACTCACACAAGCATCACACCCATACAGACACAGCAACATCCACTGTCTCCACTGTGTCCCCCTCCTCCTATTCTCCCTCCTCCCTCCCAGTGTCGTCTACACACACACCTGCATGCATCACATCTACAGGTACTAGGACTCGCACCAGGACACCCAGCACCACAAGCCGTTCACCTGCACTCACCACCTCCACTGCCATTTATACGTCCCCTGTGTCCTCTCCCAGTGTGTCTGTGACGCCCCCTCCCAAAGTACCCAAACGCCGGCAATCACTCACCCAACATCCATCCACCTCATGACAGCCTCCAGTACCTGCACCTGCACCCAAAACACCTAAAGTGACACCTCTACAACCACCTCCTCTACCTCCACTCCCAGACCCCTCCAGCTACCCATCCCAGTGTCCGTCAGAAACTGTCCCTATGTCAAATTGACCTGTTTGCCCCCACCCCCCCTCCAGTTCATCAGTCCCGTCGTAGCGCCTCAGCCAAAAAGCCTCCAGTGCCAGTGGTGCGTGTTCCAGGTTTTTGGAGTGCACCGTCCACCAGGGCAGGCAGGAGGACCCGGAGCCAAGGCACTGGCAGCCCACCCCCTGTAAAGGCTCTGAAATTGGAGAGTGGACGACGGAACGTGTCAAGACTCCTGGTGGGACAACAACTGAAATGGGATCGAAGGCGATTGGTGAGTCAGCTGTAACTCCAAAGAAGGTCCTGAGGAAGTCTGTCCAGCCTGTTGTGAGTGTCACGGCGGAGAAGTGCGCCATCATTTCCGGCGGTCGAGACACAACCGCCAGCACTGTCGTTACTGGTCAGGAGACCACCGCCAGAGTCACAGCCCAGGAGGGCCCAAGTATCGTTACTGGTCAGGAGACCACCGCCAGAGTCACAGCCCAGGAGGGCCCAAGTCTCATTACTGGTCAGGAGACAACCGCCAGAGTCACAGCCCAGGAGGGCCCAAGTATCGTTTCTGGTCAGGAGACCACCGCCGGAGTCACAGCCCCGGAGGGGCCAAGTATCGTTACTGGTCAGGAGACCACCGCAGGAGTCAAAGCCCTGGACGGCCCAAGTATCGTTACTGGTGAGGAGACCACCGCCAGAGTCACAGCCCAGGAGGGCCCAAGTATCGTTACTGGTCAGTAGACCACCGCCGGAGTCACAGCCCAGGAGGGGCCAAGTATCGTTACTGGTCAGGAGACCACCGCCGGAGTCACAGCCCAGGAGGGCCCAAGTATCGTTACTGGTCTGGAGACCATCGCCGGAGTCACAGCCCAGGATGGCCCAAGTATCGTTACTGGTCAGGAGACCACCGCCGGAGTCACAGCCCAGGAGGGCCCAAGTATCGTTACTGGTCAGGAGGCCACCGCCGGAGTCACAGCCCAGGAGGGACCAGGATCCCACAGCCCCGCTGGGCAATGATGGAACTTCAAGCCACACACCAATGTCCAGTGTGGAGATTGTCATGCCACACACCAATGTCCAGTGTAGAGATCGTCATGCCACACACCAATGTCAGTATCCGAACCGCCATCTCAGAGCACCGCTGAACAGGTCCAAGACCGCCATGGTGAAGACCGCTGAACAGGGCAAAGACTGCAATGTCAAAGCACCGCTGAACAGGGCCAAGACCGCCATGGTGAAGACCGCTGAACAGGGCAAAGACCGCCATGTCAAAGCACCGCTGAACAGGGCCAAGACCGCCATGGAGAGGACCGCTGAACAGGGCAAAGACTGCCATGGTGAAGACCGCTGAACAAGGCAAACACCGTGTGGGTATGAATAGTCCGCCACATCAGGCATCCTTCTCCCATGTGCAGATGGGACAGTGACAGGACATAAACTTTCACGGGGAGACTCATCCTGTCTGGGCACCAGTCCCACCCAGTACCAGTACAGAACTGCAGATACTTGTGAGACTGTGGCTTTGCACTTCCCAGGATGGCACAGTGGGCAACCCACCCACTTGTGAGACTTGAGAGACTGTGGCTTTGCACTCCCCAGGATGTAACAGTGGGCAAACCACCCACTGTAAAGAGTTGTGAGACTGTGGCTTTGCACTCCCCAGGATGTAACAGTGGGCAAACCACCCACTGTAAAGACTTGTGAGACTGAGGCTTTGCACTGCACAGGATGGCACAGTGGGCAACCCACCCACTGTAGAGACTTGTGAGACTGTGGCTTTGCACTCCCCAGGATGGCACAGTGGGCAACCCACCCACTTGTGAGACTTGAGAGACTGTGGCTTTGCACTCCCCAGAATACATCAATGGGCATGGAGCCCCGTCGTGGATCTGGCTTTGCATTCATGTGGCTGAGGTGCACCCCCTTCCCTTCCCCCTGAGGTGCCTGTAGTGTTTCTATCTGATGCCCCGGCAGTGTTCTCTCGGACTTTGGTCAGGTATCTATTGTGGGCCTTGCCCATGCATTTTTGGACTGTTGGTGCACAGACATTGTTGTGTACATATCTGCACTACTTCTTGTATTGTATATATAATTATGACAGATTTCGACTTATATATCTGTATATTTTTGTATGACATGTATATTGGCACATTACAATGTTTGACGGCAATTCGCTTTGTCTTTGCATTCTTCCGGTGGGATTGTGGGTTGTTCATGTGATTTTTGTAAATGCATTGGTGTGTATGTTGTGATATGCGAGGGTGGGGGTGTTTGGTGGGTGTCCCCCTAACTTTTGCCTCCCCCCTCCCCCGTGTCGTAGATGCAGTACTCACCGGTATCTTCTGTGCCTACGTAGCTGTTGGTCGTAGAGGAGCAGAAAGACAAGGGCAGGTAGGATTTGGAGTTCCGGCTCCATGCAGTCGTCGTTTCTCGTGGAGTGTGTTAAGGTGAGCGTTTTCCCATAGCAAAAGCTGTTTCCGTCGTGTTTTTATCCACGGGAAATCCGCCCGGAAAAGGTGGCGGATTGGCCTGTCATAATAGTGTGGGCGGTACATTGTCTCCCGCCTGTCTGTTGGCGGTGACCGCTGTGCTGTTTGTCTGTACCGCCGTGGCAGGCGATGTGTTAAAGTGGCTGTCTTTTTTGGCGGTTTCCACTAGGGTCGTAATTCCCTTTTTTTGTCCGCCGGACTGTTTGCGGTATTTCTGCAGCTTTAACACCATCCGCCAGGGTTGTAATGACCACCCATGTGTGAAAATGGGGAAAACATGTTTGGGACCCCCCTTTTTCTTGTCCCCCGTTTGACGTATAATCCCAAGCCAGCAGCTGAACAGAATCATATTAGTTTTGAAAATGTGAAGATTTGTCAAATAGTGCCAAAGGTGTTGAAAAAAACAAAAAATGCTTTTCCTAAGGAAACTGGATAGATACACTATATACACTGTATACACATATAAACACACACACACACAAACATATATGTGTGTATATATATATATATATATATACATATATATAAACACACACACACAAACACACACACTTAGTAACAGGGCACAATTCCACATCAGGTATAGTCAAGGTCCCAATAAATTAATCCTTGCTAGCTTGGTCCACGAGCAGTTAGGCTTAATTTAGGAGACGGATGTGTAAACCATTTAATATCAACAAAACAGTAAACCATACTACACAATTAAAATCCATAATCAACTTATTAAAGTAGGAAATATTTTCATCTTTACAATGACACCAAAATGACAAAAAAGTAATGTAGGGAACTGGAAATATGATTTTTTAAAGATTATGGCCCTCATTACAACCCTGGCGGTCTGTGTTAAAGCGGCCGTAACACTGTCAACAGGCTGGCGTTAAAAAAATGGGATCACAACCACGGCGGAAACTGCCAACACAGATAGCCACTTTAATACTCTGACCGCCACGGCAGTAGCAACAAGCACCGCAGCGGTCACTGCCAACAGACAGGCGGAAGACAATGTACCGCCCACCACGTCACAACCCGCCAATCCACCAGCTTATCTGGGGTGGTACCAACGCCATCAAAAGCACAGCGGAAACAGGAATTGTAAGGGAAACCACTCACATCTCAACACTCAACAAAGAACCAGTTCGCCATGGAGCCCGAGTTACAGGTCCTGCCGAAGCTGGTCTACCTCCTCGTCTACTAGGAACATCAAAGATGGGGGGCGATGACAATGGTGAGTACTGCACCTAGTACACAGGGGAGGAGGGAGGAAAAAGAGAGTGACACACACACACGCAACATGCAACACCCCCACCCCCACTCCCACCCACAACACCATACACACAAACACTTGCAACTACATTACATATACACCCAGTAACCCCCTGGAAGAAAGCAAGGACAAAAGGAATTGAGTCAAATTTGTGATATTTTAGAAATAGGCAGATATACTATAGAGTTTGGAAAACAGTATTAACACAAATATACAATATGTACAGAAGGCCGTACATTGTTCATTCACAAATGTCCGTAGTCCACTGGGCCAAAAATCATGGGCCAAGCCCACACTAGACTCCTGCCTCAATACGGAGAGAACACTGCAGGGGCATCAGGTCATAAACACACAGGCACCTCAGGGGGACGGGGAAGGGGGGGCACATCAGCCTGAAGATGGGACAACGCCACTGCTCCTGGAGGGGGCTACATGCCCACAGCGATGTCCTGGGAAGTGCAAGGGCACAGTCTCTCAAGTAGGTGGACTGCCCACTGCTTGGTCCTGGGGAGTGCAAAGCCACAGTCTCTCAAGTGGGTGGTTACCCTATTGCTTGGTCCTGGGAAGTGCAAAGCCACAGTCTCTCAAGAGGGTGGGTTGTCCACTGGTTCTAGAGGGGGCTTGGTGCCCAGAGTGCTTCATCCTGCCAAGGATAGGGTGAGTGGGTGCCTTTCTCCACTGGTTTTGGAGGGGGCCTTGTGCTCAGTGTGCTTCATCCTGCCAAGGATAGGGTGAGTGGTTGCCTTTCTCCACTGGTTTTGGAGGGGGACTTGTGCCCAGTGTGCTTCATCCTGCCAAGTATAGGGTGAGTGGATGCCTTTCTCCACTGGTTCTGGAGGGGGCCTTGTGTCCAGTCTGCTTCATCCTGCCAAGAATAGTGTGAGTGGATGCCTTTCTCCACTGGTTCTGGAGAGGACTTTGTGCCCAGTCTGCTTCATCCTGCCAAGGATTGGGTGAGTGGATGCCTTTCTCCACTGGTCCTGGGGGGGCCTTGTGCCCAGTCTGATTCATCCTGCCAAGGATTGGGTGAGTGGATGGCTTCTTCCACTGGTCCTGGAGGGGGCATTGTGGCCTGTGATGCAGATCTTGGGGAGTGCAAGGTCACGGTCTCTTACCTGGGTGTCACACCCACATGCTTTGCAGGGGTCAGGATGCACAATAGCCCATGGAGGCATGACTACACACTGTCCGCAGGCGGTGACGGCTGCTCAGTGGTGGTGGGGCTAGTGTCAGTGCTGGCAGTGGTGGGGGGAGGCTCTAGCCCATCCTCTGCAGCCTCGGATGGCCACCCACTTGGGCTGCTACTGCAGGTAGTGGTGCTACTGTCAGCGGTGCAGGTGGCAGTGCTTGCGGCGGTGCTTGCGGTGAGGCTGCTGGCTGTGCTGGCTGTGGTGCAGATGCGGGTGCTGCCAGTGGTAAAGGGAGGCTCAATCCCTTCTACTTCAGCCTCGGTCAGCTGCCGACTGGGGATGCTGCTGCTGACAGTACTGGTGGCAGCGGCGGTGCAGGCGCAGTGCAGATGGCTGTGCTTGCGGCAGGGCTGCTGGTGGTGCTGCACGCGGTGCAGGTGGCGGGGCTGGCAGTTCTGCTGGTGGGCACCAGGGCTTCACCTGCATCCTCCGTAAGCAGAAATGCCTTTCCTCCAGTTTTCTGCCCCTTCCTCACTTTAGCTGATGGTGTTTTGCCCGTGGCTCTGTCAGCTGGAGGTTTGGAAGAGTCCTTGCTGGGTGGGTTGTTATCCATGCCCCTGTTGCATGCTGGCCCCTTCTTCACCTTGGCAGGTGGCGGTATGGTTTGTTCCTTTGAAGGGGTTGATGGTACACTGACTTTCCAGAAGGGTGCCCCCTTTGAGCCTCTGGGAGCTGCAAGGTCCACATAGGACAGCGATTTGGTGGCTGAAATGCTAGGCTGGGTTCTGGATACCCTGGCCCGAGGGGAATGATGGGGGGAGGGGTAGGGAACAGGTCAATGTTAGCTAGGAAACGTTTTTTAGACACACTGGGGCAGGACGAGGGAGAGAGTTTGGGAGTGGAGGAAGAGGAAGTGGCTGTCAGAGGTGTCTGCTGAGTTTGGGTGAAGGTGCATGTGCTGGATGCTGTTGTGAGGTGGATGGATGTTGGGTGGGTGTATGCTTAAGTTTGTGTACTTTGGGAGGAGGGGTTAAAGAAACAGTGGGAGAGGACACAGGGGACATGTGTGTGGTTGTGGGGGTAGTGACTGCTCGTGAGGGGTGTGTTGTGATAGGCATGCTGGTGATGGCAGTAGAGGATGTAGTGCACGCAGGTGTGAGTGGAGACGATACTGGGAGGGAGGTGGACGACGAGGAGGTTGGACACCTTTGAGGCAGAGGATGTTGGTGTGTCTGCATGGGGATGGTACTTGTGTGAGTGCTTGTGGGATGTTGTGTGGTGCTTGTGTTTGCCTGAACCACTCCTGTGTGTTGTCTTGTGTGCATGATGGTCTGAAGATGTGCTTGGGATAGGCTGGGGTTGAGGGGATTGTGACTGGGTAGAGGAGGTTGGGAGAAGGCTAGACACGGGGCCAATCAGTGCTGAGGGCAGAGCCTGAAATGCTCTCTGTTGGGCTGCCATGCCAGAGTAAATGCCCTCCAGGTATGTATTTGTTTGTTGCAAATGCCTCTCGACTCCCTGGATGGCATTCAGAATGGTTGACTGCCCAACAGTGAGGGATCTTAGGAGGTCAATAACCTCCTCACTGAGGGCAGCAGGGCTGTTTGGGGCAGAGCCTGAGGTGCCAGGCGCAAAGGAGATGACCACCCTCCTGGGTGAGCAGGCACGGGAAACACGCTGAGGGGCTGCTCGGAGGGCGGTGCTGGTAGGGGGGTTGGCGGTTGTAAATGTAGTTGGGGTGAGCACAGCGGTGTCTGCCACCGCCAGGGAGCTTCCATCAGAGGAGGAGTCGCTGTCTGTGGTCTCCCCTCCTGTCCGCGTCGTCGTGCTCCCTTTGCCCTCTATACCACTGGTGCCCTCACTGTCGGTGAATTCAGCCTCCAGGCCCATGTGGGATGTAGCTCGCTCCGTCATGGGTGCCTCTGCTCCTCCGCCAGATTATGCTAATGCACATAAGGACAGGGTGACAAAACAAAAAGGGGGGGAGAGACAGAGGATACACTTGGTTAATGACAGCAACACCACTACCGTTGGAGGACACAACAACCAGGGAGCAGCCTTATGCACTACGCCATGCCCAACCAGTTCCTAAGATAGTCACCAGCCCATGGGGTACAATGCCTAATGCCATCAGCTGCACCCCAGAAACCTAAAGGACCCTGCCCAGTAGTAGATGCCCACTAACATTATTGGGGTAGGTGTGCCTCAGAGCCTGCCCAACAAGGAAACTACCCTGCTATCTTCACCCTGGACTAGGGCACCCATAGTCCCCAGCCCCCACCCAGGTAACTCTTAACGCGTGCAAAGCAGGAGTCAAATTCAGTACTCACCCCCTTGTGGCTGCTGTGATGCCTTCAAGCGCCCATCCAACTCCGGATAGGCCACCGCCAGGATGCGGAACATCAGGGAGGTCATGGTGCGATGGGCACCCCTTCCTCGTTGGAAGGCCAGCCCCTGCTGGCCCTCCACCGTCTTCTTTGCCCAGTGGTGCAGGTCCTCCCACCTCTTGCAGCAGTGGGTGTTCTGCCTATCAAAGACCACCAGGGTCACCTCCTTGGTGATGGCATGCCAAATACCCTTTTTCTGGTGGGTGCTGAAGTGCAGGGAAAAGACAGCAGAAAAGGGAATTAGTCAACCGTCCATACCATCTCACTCATTGCCCACAAGATCCCACCCATCCCCTGATGCACATACATTGACCACCTTACATGCTGCACTCTGGCCAGGACCCCTCAGCCCCCCCCCCCCCAACATGTGGCTTACACACTCAGCACTCCTGACATTCATGGCCCACTCATCATGCTCACAGTGTTCTCACCTGTTTGTCTGGAGGACCATAGAGTAATGTGTACTGGGGTAGGACCCCATCCACCAGTTTCTCCAACTCCTCCGCAGTGAAGGCAGGGACCCTTTCCGCAGATACTTGAGCCATTGTCGCTTCCAGACACAGGTCACAGCAGCACTTGCAGTGTAGGTCCTCTCCTGTTGATGGCCAGGTAGCAAGTGAGTGGATAGATAGAAAATAGTGGCGACGTCCGCGTTGGTGCGTACCGTCACCGCCGGCGTACATCTCCATTGGCTCCTGGAACCTGTAGGGCCCAATGATAACCAATGCGAAGTTGCACTGCGGTCATCGACCGCCTACCGCAACAGCACGCCAGCGCAATTACCTCATTTCCACTTTCCCCTCCTCACAGATCAGGCATCCGCCATTTCAGGGGGCCACAGGGCATGGAACCTAACTGCGTTACAGCAGATATTGGCACGCCAACTGATTTTATGATTCACATTTTGTTTCTGTAAAGTAAAAAAAACAGCATTAGTGCAATAGATCTGGGAATGTGACCCTCTACTCACTGTTCTCTTCCATAGGCTCCAACCGCTGAGGCTGCATATGAGATGGCGGCATCCTCCGGTGCCCCTGGTGGACCTTGCAACAATGGAGGACAGACACATTATCATTACCTACAGACTTAATCGTGCCACAATCCAGGTACTGTGTGCTCAATTGGAGGCAGACCTGATGTCCGCTATCCGGCAGCCCATTGGTATCCCCCCTCTAGTGCAAGTCCTGTCAGTGCTCCATTTCCAAGCAAGTGGTTCCTTCCAAACAGTGGGCATGGCATCAGGGATGTCTCAGCCAATGTTCTCTATCGTGTTGACCAGAGTGCTGTCAGCCCTGCTGAAACACATGCGCAGCTACCATGTGGAGGATTTGGCCACAGTGAAAGCTGACCTTTATGCCCTGGGACATATCCCCAACATAACAGGTGCCATAGATGGTACACATGTGGCATTTGTCCCCCCCCGGAAAAATGAGCAAGTTTTCAGAAATAGAAAAAGCTATCACTCTCTGAATGTGCAGATGGTGTGTTTGGCGGACCAGTACATCTCCTATGTGAATGCCAAATACCCTGGCTCTGTACATAACGCCTTTATCTTAAGATATAGAAGCATCCCATATGTGATGGGCCAACTCCAGATGCACCGGGTGTGGTTAATAGGTGAGCCAAAGGTCCCCACACAGTATGAGTAGGTGTCTCGGTATGGGGTTGTCCCTAAGGGTTAGTGTGTGTCTAACAGGCATCCCTCGATATTTGAAGGTGACTCTGGTTCCCCCAACTTCTCATGGCTACTGATCCCAGTGTGGAATGCCAGGACAAGGACAGAGGAACGTTACAATGAGGCACATGGGAATACAAGGAGGATTATAGAACAGACTTTCGGCCTCCTGAAGGCCAGATTCCAGTGTATCCATCTGACTGGTAGATCCCTGTACTACTCACCCAAGAAGGTGTGCCAGATCATCGTTGCCTGTTGCATGCTGCACAACCTGGCCTTGAGACGCCAGGTGCCTTTTCTGCAGGAGGATGAGCCTGGAGATGGTCTTGTGGCAGCTGTGGAGCCTGTGGACAGTGAGGAAGAGGAGGCAGAGGAAGAAGATGTTGACAACAGGAGCAACATTATTCTGCAATACTTCCAGTGACACACAGGTAAGACATTGTACATTCATATTACATTTCAGTTAACTGTTGGACATTGTACAAGACAGCCTCTTACCCTATGTCTCTGGCCATTGACTTTACCCTTTGTCATCTCTATTTTCAGATCCCTGTGCCCCTGAGACTAAGGGGGTCATTCCAGCCCTGGCGGTCGGTGTTAAAGCGGCGGCCAACCCGCCAACAGGCAGGCGGTGTAAAAAATGGAATTCTGACCCTGGCGGAAACCGCCAACAGAGACCGCCACTTTAACACTCCGACCGCCACGGCGGGACAAACAAACAGCGCGGCGGTCACCGCCAACAGACAGGCGGGAGACAATGTACCGCCCACCCTATCACAACCCACCAATCCGCCACTTTTTCCGGGGCGGTAGCCCCTCTGATAAAAACATGGCGGAAACAGCCATTACGAACGGAAAACGCTCACCTCTACACACTCCACGAGGAATCTGGACAGCATGGAACCCGAACTACACATCCTACCAGCTATTGTCTTCCTGCTCCTCTACCAGGAGCACGAACGCCGGCGCAGAAGACAACAGTGAGTACTGCACCTACGACACAGGGGCGGAAACAAATTACGGGGACACACATACGCGACACACCCACCCTCACCCTCACCCACAACTACATACACATCAATGCAGAGCAACAACTCAGAGTGACACCCCCAAACCCCCCGGAAGAATGCAAAGACAAAAAAAAAAGATCATGAAATATGAAGTATATTGTACGGCTAAGTAAAAAAATATATCAAACATCTATAACTATATATACATATGTAAATTGTCCAGTCCAAATTGGGTATCAGACATTGTTCGTGGGCCAATGGGCCTAAACACATGGGCAAAGCCCACACAGGATACCCGGCTCCAATGGAGAGAACACTGCAGGGGCATCAGATAGCAAAACTACAGGCACCTCAGGGGGAAGGGAAGGGGAGGCACCTCAGCCAGATGAGTCCACGACGCCAGATCCACGAGGGGCCTCCATGGCCACTGTTCAATCCTGGGGAGTGCAAAGCCACAGTCTCACAAGTCTCTACAGTGGGTGGATTGCCCACTGTGCCATCCTGGGGAGTGCAAAGCTACAGTCTCACAAGTCTCTACAGTGGGTGGATTGCCCACTGTGCCATCCTGGGGAGTGCAAAGCCACAGTCTCACAAGTCTCTACAGTGGGTGGATTTCCCACTGTGCCATCCTGGGGAGTGCTAAGCCACAGTCTCACAAGTCTCTACAGTGGGTGGATTGCCCACTGTGACATCCTGGGGAGTGCAAAGCCACAGTCTCACAAGTGGATTACTGACTCCACTGGTTCTGGAGGAGGCATGGTGCCCAGAGTGCTTCGTGCAGCCCTCCCCGACACAGATGCGGGCCTGCCCCTTCTGCCAATGGGCCAGCGGTGCTTGAGACGGCGGTGCCCAGCGGAGCGGTGCTTGAGATGAAGGGCCCAGCGGAGCGGTGCTTGAGATGAAGGGCCCAGCGGAGCGGTGCTTGAGATGAAGGGCCCAGCGGAGCGGTGCTTGAGATGAGGGGCCCTGTTCAGCGGTTCTTGAGATGGCGGTGCCCTGTTCAGCGGTTCGTGACTTGAAGGGCCCTGTTTAGCGGTTCTTGAATTGAAGGGCCCTGTTCAGCGGTTCTTGACTTGAAGGGCCCTGTTCAGCGGTTCTTGAGATGGCGGTGCCCTGTTCAGCGGTTCTTGACTTGAAGGGCCCTGTTCAGCGGTTCTTGAGATGGCGGTGCCCTGTTCAGCGGTTCTTGACTTGAAGGGCCCTGTTCAGCGGTTCTTGAGATGGCGGTGCCCTGTTTAGCGGTTCTTGACTTGAAGGGCCCTGTTCAGCGGTTCTTGAGATGGCGGTGCCCTGTTCAGCGGTTCTTGACTTGAAGGGCCCTGTTCAGCGGTTCTTGACTTGAAGGGCCCTGTTCAGTGGTTCTTGAGATGGCGGTGCCCTATTCAGCGGTTCGTGACTTGAAGGGCCCTGTTCAGCGGTTCTTGAGATGGCGCTCCTTCATTGCCCAGCTGGGCTGTGGCTGGCGCTCCGTCATTGCCCAGCTGGGCTTTGGCTGGCGGGGCCCTCCTGGGCAGCTGGGCTGTGGCTGGCGGGCCCTCCTGGGCAGCTGGGCTGTGGCTGGTGGGGCCCTCCTGTGCAGCTGGGCTGTGGCAGGCGGGGCCCTCCTGGGCAGCTGGGCTGTGGCTGGCGGGGCCCTCCTGGGCAGCTGGGCTGTGGCTGGCGGGGCCCTCCTGTGCAGCTGGGGTGTGGCTGGTGGGGCCCTCCTGTTCAGCTGGGCTGTGGCTGGCGGGGCCCTCCTGGGCAGCTGGGCTGTGGCTGGCGGGGCCCTACTGGGCAGCTGGGCTGTGGCTGGACTTGTCGGACGTGCTGCCCTTGCCACCCTTCCCTGCTCGTCTGTGGCCCTTTCCTCCCTTTGCCGGTGTGCCAGGTGGCACCCCACTCCCAGATGGTGCCAGGGTAGTGCTTTTGGAGCCTGCTGTCTTTGGCCTCTCGCGCCGGGCACTGGTTTCTTGGATTTTTTTGCAGGGGGTGGGCTGGCCGTCTCTTTACTCCTAGCCGAAGTAGCTGGGCTTGAAGGTGGTGGACTCCAAAATCCTTGGACTATTGTCTTTGTTGCTCCAGGTTTTGTGGTGGCTGAGGTGCTGAATGGAGCCTTATGAGATGGAGGGGGTGGGTCAGTTGATGGAAAGAGGTCAAGGTTGGAAAGGAAAAGCAATTTAGTAAGACAGGGACGGGTAGTTGTAGTGGGTATGGGAGTGGAGGAAGAGGATGTGGTTGAAGGCGAGTGAAGTCTGGTGTCTTTGGGTGCAGGTGCTTGGGCTGGAGGCTGTCGTGAGGTGGATGGCTGTTGGGTGGGTGGCTTCCTGCGTTTGTGTGGTTTGGAAGAGGGGGTGACAGACACACTGGGAGAGGACACAGGGGACGTGTAAATGGTAGTGGGGGTGGTGACTGCACGTGTGCGGAGTGTTCTGGTGGGTGTGCTGGTGATGGACGTAGTGGCTGAAGATGTTGTGCATGCAAGTGTGAGTGGAGACGTCACAGGGAGGGAGGAGGGAGACGAGGAGGAGGTGGACACAGAGGAGGCAGTGGCTGTTGGCATGTCTTCATGTGGATGTTGCTTGTGTGAATGCTTGTGTCATGTGTGGTGCTTATGTCTGGATGAGCTTCCCTTGGGTGTTGAGGTGTGTGCAGGCTGGTCTGTAGGTGTGTCTGGGATAGGCTGAGGTACAGGGGAGTGGGACCGGGTTGAGGAAGTTGGAGGAGGGAGGCAGGAGACAGGGACAATGGCTGCCGTCAGTGCTGAGGCCAGAGCGTTGAACGATCACTGATGGGCAGCCTGACCCGAATGAATGCCCTCCAGGTATGCATTACTCCGGTGCACCTCCCTTTCTACACCCTGGATGGCATTCAAAAGGGTAGACTGCCCAACAATGAGCGTCCTCAGGAGGTCAATGACCTCCTCACTGAGGGCAGCAGGGGTAACTGGGGCAGGGCCTGAGGTGCCTGGGGCGAAGGAGATGCCCACCTTCCTGGGTGAGCGGGCACGGGGCGAAGGCTGAGGGGCTGCTGGGAGGGCGGAGCTGGTGCGCTGGGTGGCGGCTGTACCTGTTGTTGCGGTGGGCACGGATGTTGCCGCCACCACAAGGGAGCTCCCTTCCGAGGACGTGTCTGTGTCGCTGGTGTCACTACGTGTCCCCGCTGTGGAGCTCCCCTCGCCCTCCGTCTCACTGGTGAAATCAGAGTCAGTTGCATGGCCCTCCATGGCCATGTGAGATGCAGCTCCCTCGTGCTCCGATGCCACTTCTCCTCCGTCTGATGATGCTAATGCACACATGAACAGGAAGACCACAAAAAAGGGGAGGGGGAGAAAGAAAGAAATGTTGAGTGCATGGATTACCGCTACCGTTGGTGGAGAGGACAGACACAGAAGCCCCCTGCACTACGGCGCACACTTGGGGTACACTACTCAATCCGTGGGACATGGCCGACAAGCCTATGGACGACAACTCCACACATAGGTGACACAGGGCCATGATTAGCTGTACTAGGCAACCTACAGAGGTGGGGGGCGGGGGTACAGGGCCATGTCTAACGGAGGGGCCTAGCCTACAGAAACGCCCTGGCCTAGGGATACCCACAGCCCTCCTCCCCCACCCAGACACCTCCAATGTGCGCTAAATCAGCAGAATTTGCTTGTACTCACCCCCTTGTGTCTGCTGTGATGTCCTCACGCGCCCATCCAAATCGGGGTAGGCCACCGCCAGGATCCGGGACATCAGGGGGGTCAAAGCACGACTGGCACCCCTCCTACGTTGGGAGGCCATCCCCAGCAGAGCCTCCGCGGTCTTCCTGCTCCCGCGGTGGATGTCCTCCCACCTCTTCCGGCAGTGGGTGCCCCGTCTGTTGTGGACCCCCAGGGTCCGGACGTCCTTGGCGATGGCACGCCAAATGTCGATTTTCTGATGGGCGATGACCTATGTGACATGTGCAGGGGGAGAAAATGAAACAAACATCACCTTTGCATGCTTGATGTGAGTGGCCCCCCATCCACACCCTTGCCATGTGGCACATGCTCTCATCTTTCGTTTGATGCATGCCTCATTCGCTCCCCTCCCCACCATCTTTCATTCACCCCACTCAACCCAGGCATTGGCCACAAAGCATGGTCCCAGTGTACTTACCTGTTGGTCTGGAGGACCGTAGAGTAGCGTATACTGGGGGAGGACCCCATCCACGAGTTTCTCCAATTCTTCAGAAGTGAAGGCAGGGGCCCTTTCCCCAGTCGCAGCAGCCATTGTCTCTTCCAGACCTAGGTCACAGCAGCACTGCAGTATAGGTCCTCTCCTGTGGATGATCAGGTATCGAGTGATTAAGCAGATAGAAAATGGCGGTCACGCCCGCGGCGGTGCGTATCGCGACCGCAGACGCCCATCCTCATTGGCTCCTGAAACCCATAGGGTTCAATGTTAACCAATGCGGCTTTGCGCCGCGGTCTTCGACCGCCTACCGCCACAGTGTGCCACGCCAGCGCATTGACCTCACATCCCACTGTCGCACTTCACAGGTCAGGCAGCCTCCATTTCAAGGGCCCCAATATCTAAATTTCTACTGCGTCACACATACCTAGGCCTTGCATCCACACTCATACAAGCCATTCAATGCATTGAGAATCGTGTACTGTGCAAGCTGTGGGAACGTACCTGTGGGTTGATTGACTCTGTGCTCCATGTTGTCCTTCCTAGGCACCGTCCGCTGGGACTCGCGAGGAGATGGAGGAATCTTCCCGTGTACAGACCGCTGGTGGACCTGTCTACAATGGAAGAAAGACATGTCATACTGACATACAGGCTTGACAGAGCCACTATACAGGAACTGTGTGCCCAGCTGGAGCCAGACCTGATGTCACCCATCCGCCAACCCACAGGGATCCCCCCTCTAGTGCAGGTGCTGTCAGTACTCCATTTTTTGGCAAGTGGGTCATTTCAAACAACAGTGGCCATTTCATCAGGGATGTCTCAGCCTATGTTTTCCAAGGTGTTGTCCAGAGTGTTGTCTGTCCTGCTCAAACACATGCGGAGCTACATCGTTTTCCCTGAGGTGAGGGATTTGCCTACAGTGAAGGGTGACTTCTATGCCCTTGGACATATCCCCAACATCATAGGTGCCATTGATGGGACCCATGTGGCTTTGGTACCCCCCAGTGACAGTGAACAGGTGTACAGGAACAGGAAAAGTTATCATTCCATGAATGTCCAGGTGGTCTGTTTGGCTGACCAGTACATCTCCCATGTAAATGCCAAGTTTCCTGGGTCAGTGCATGACGCGTACATCATGCGAAATAGCAACATCCCTTACGTGATGGAACTACTTCAGAGACACCATGTGTGGCTAATTGGTGAGTCTGGTTACCCCAACCTGACCTGGCTACTGACCCCAGTGAGGAATCCCAGGACAAGGGCAGAGGAACGGTACAATGAGGCCCATGGGCGTACTAGGAGGGTGATCGAGCGGACCTTCGGCCTCCTAAAGGCCAGGTTTAGGTGCCTCCATATGACAGGTGGATCCCTAATGTACTCACCAAAGAAGGTGTGCCATATCATCGTGGCCTGCTGTATGCTTCACAACCTGGCTTTGCGACGCCAGGTGCCTTTCCTGCAGGAGGATGCTCCAGATGGTGGTGTTGTGGCAGCTGTGGAGCCTGCGGAGAGTGAAGAGGAGGAAGACAAAGAGAACGACACAGACAACAGGGACACAGTGATACAGCAGTATTTTCAATGACATACAGGTAAGAATCAACACCGGCATTTTACATTTACTTAAAGACTCCTGCCTCTCTACTGTCTGAGTTTCCCTCCAGTGTATGTTAACTGAGTTGTGACTTTCCCTTCCAATTTCAGAGATGTGGGCCCCACTCCGTGACCTCTGCTTTGTTTCCCCATGGACTACAGCTGTGTGACAGTGGTATGTTGTCATCACAATGTAACTGGACATTTTGGCACAGTTCTGTGTAATACATTTGTTCAAAAATACAGGCAGACTCCAGATTATTTTTGTGCAATAAGTGTGTTTATTAAAGTGCTCAATTTTGGGTAATGGTTGCAATTCGGTGATGGGTGATGGTGGAGGAATATCCATGGCAGAGTCCAGATTTTCAGTCTCACAGGGGCATTGTCCATATGCCTGTGGAAGGTGGAGCAGGGGCAGTTTAAGGTTGGACAGGGTGACAATGTGGGACAGTGGGATGACAATCAGGGGGTATCCTTTCCTGGCGGGGGTCTTGGCATCCTACTCTGTCTTCTTCCTAGATCTCAGCCACCGCTTGCGGGGTGGTTCTCCTTCTGCAGGGGGTGGGGTTCTGGTGGCCTGTTGTTCTTGTGTCGGGGCCTCTTGTCCACTAGCGCCGGCGGAGGTGGTAGCCTGTTCTTGATCCATGCTAGTGACAGGGGCCCTTTGTGGTGCCACATTGTCCCGCAATGTACTTACAATCTGATTGAGAGCCACAACGATGGTGCCCATTGCGGAACTAATGTTTCTGAGTTCTTCCCTGAACCCCATAAACTGTTCCTCCTGCAGTACCTGGATCTCCTGGAACCTGGCCAGGACCGTCGCCATCGTCTCCTGGGAGCGGTGGTATGCTCCCATGATGGAGGATGGGGCCTCGTGGAGAGTGGGTTCCCTGGGCCTGTCCCCCTCCTGTCACACAGTAGCCCTCCCAGTTCCCCTGTTTCCCTGGGCCTCTGTCCCCTGGACCGTGTGCCCACTACCACTGCCCCCAGGTCCCTGTTGTTGTTGGGGTGGTGGGTTAACCTGGGTGCCCTGTAGTGGTGGACACACCGCTGATTGACGTGTCCTGGAGACAGAGGCATGGGCCCGCTGGGTGGGTGCTGTGCTGGTGTTCCCAGAGGGGGGTAGGTCTGCTGTGGCCTGTGGCTGTCTGAGGGGAACCGACTGTCCCGAGGTCCCCGATGGGCCTGGCTGGTCATCTGGGTCCATGGAGACAGAGCTGCTGTCATCACTGTGGGCCTCTTCTGGGGGTGGAATGGACATTTCTGGACCCTCCTGGGCGGTGTTGTGGCGTTCGGGTCCTGCAGGGTTATAAGAGTATGGTTATTGCTTCTGTGTGTGCCATAGCGTGCAATGGGTGGCTGCCTGTGTACCCCAGTTCTGGCATTCCCTTGTGGGGGCTGTTGTGACGGTGGTTTGGGGGGGGATGGGTATGTGCAGTGGGCATGCTTAGGTGATGGGTGTCCATGGTTTGTGGTCGCATGCAGGGCTTGGTGTTGGGATGGGTGGGTTGTGATGGTGAGACATTAGCAAGGAGGATGTGTGATGGGGGTGGGGGGGAGGGTGGGGGTATGATTGGGCATGCCGGTGGGTGGGGGGGATGAAGTAGTTGAGATTAGACTTACCAGAGTCCATTCCTCCGCCTACTCCTGCGAGGCCCTCAGGATGCAGGATCGCCAAGACCTGTTCCTCCCATGTTGTAAATTCTGGGGGTTGAGGTGGGGGTCCGCCGCCAGTCTTCTGCACCGCGATGTTGTGTCTGGATACCATGGAACGCACCTTCCCCCGTAGGTCGTTCCACCGCTTCCTGATGTCGTCAAGATTCTGTGGATGCTGACCCACAGCGTTGACCCTGTCCACTATTCTTTGCCATAGCTCCATCTTCCTGGCAATGGTGGTGTGCTGCACCTGTGCCCCAAAGAGCTGGGGCTCTACCCGAACTATTTCCTCCACCATGACCCTGAGTTCAGCGTCTGAAAACCTGGGGTGTCTTTGGGGTGCCATGGGGTGGTGTGGATGAGGTGTGGGGTGGCGTTTGTGGTGATGAGTGTGGTGGTGTGTGGTGTTTTGTGCGTGGATGTTGTGTGAGTGATAGTATTATGTGCCTGTGAATGCTCTGTACTAGCTGGTGGTGTCTCTCTCTGGCCTTAGTCAATAAATGATGGTCGTAGGGATTTGTGGGTGATGTGGGTGTGTGTTTTATATTGTGTTGGGTGTGTGGGAGTGGTGTTTGTATGTGTATCAGGTGTGTGTATTTCAAAATGACCAATGTGGCAGTGTTTTGGAGCTGTCTGTGTATTTTGACCGCAGCGGTGTGTACCGCCAATGGAATACCACGGTTGAAAGACCGCCGCGTGGATTCGTGGGTTGGAATGGAATGGGCGTATTTCTGTTGGCGTGACGGTGGAGGTTTGGTCATCGCCAGTTTTTCGCTGGCCGTTGGTGTGGCGGACTTTTGTGGATGTCGGATTTTTGGTGGTTTGCCTGTTGCGGGTCAGAATGACCGTGGCGGTTTCCCGTGGCCGCGGCGGTGTTATGGCGGTCTTCTGACCGGCGGTAAGCTCCTTTTACCGCCGAGGTCAGAATGACCCCCTAAGTCAGAAGGTAACATTTTTACCAAGGACTACCGCTCAGTGTATCCAACTTGAGCTCCATCTGGTCCTGCTTGACGCTTGATCAGGGCAAAGTCAAAAGTTGTGGCCAACCACGATAGAGCTCAAGTTGGATACACTGAGCGGTAGTCCTTGTTAAGAATGTTACCTTCTGGCTTAGTCTCATTTTTGGAGCTTTTTCTCTCGATCTCGGGCAAGGCTCCTCTTCAGGCTGTCTTGTGATGTAATATTCTTGGCTTGGCTCAGCGCAATGTCACGGACAACTCCTGGAAGTCTCACTGACAAGGAAAAGCTCCAGAGTTTCAGCAGAATGAAGCATAAATTCAGGCCAGGTTGCAATTTGACGTCGCCAGCTTGTCTCTTGTTGATCGGTCGGTCACCTTATGGAACTTTTCACAAAGATGCTCCAAACGTATCCAAACTTCTGGAACTTCTTCCAGAAGCCCTTTTTAGGGCCCTAAACTTGATCCAAGGTTCCAGAAGTTCTGAGTTGCTCCTTGGAAGTTGGAACTACAGGGTGCTGGAGGGTATGGGGACTGGGTCAGTGGGAGGGAACAGGGAAAACTCATGTAGGAAACATTTTTTAGGGGCACAAGGTTAGTGATGGGAGTAACGTTTGGGAGTGGAGGGAGAGTGGTTGTGTGGTGTGTACGGTGAGGTGCCTTGGGTGCAGGTGTGAGCATGGATGTCATGTGTGTACTGTGTGACTGTTGGGTGTGTGAGTTTGGGTGTTTAGGTATAGTGGGAAAAGAGGAGAGGAGATGCAGGGAGATTGCAGGGGGTTGTGAATGTATGCTGTGGTGTTATCTGCATGTAGGGTCAATGTGCTGCATGCGGGGTTGTTGACTGTTATACTGACTTCACATGTGGTGTATGGGGTGCATGCATGGGGGTCTGCTGTTGTGGTGACAGTGGAAATGAGTGCACATGTTGCAGGATCTTGGAGTGATGATGTGGTAACTGCAGGTATTAGTGGTTTAGCGTCTGTGAAGGGGAGATGGTGAAGGAAACGGATGTTGTTGTATCTGCATCTGAATGTTGTGGGTGTGCATGGCGGTGGTGTCTTTTGTGGTGCTTGTGTTTGTCCTAGCGATCTGGGTCTGTTGATGTGAATACATGTTGTTATGCAGGTGTGTATTGGAGTGGTGAGCAGAGGGGGTGGGGGATTGGGAATAGGCAGTTTGAAGGGGGACAGAAAAAGAAGGAATACTGACTGCTGTCAGTGTGGAGGCCAGAGCCTGAAACACATTTGTTACAGGGCAGTGAGGGCACTATGAATGCCTTCCAGGTAGGTATTCGACTGCTGCATCAGAAATGCCAGTCCCTGGATGGCATTCATGATGGTTGACTGCCCCACAGAGATGGACCTCAGAAGGTCAATAACCTCCTCATTGAGGGCAGCAGGGCTGACTGGGGCAGGGACAGAGTTGCCTGTGTCGAAGGAGATGCCCACCCTCCTTGGTGAGCGGGCACAAGCAACTGGTTTGGGAGCTACATGGAGGGTTATGCTGGTAAGGGGGTGGCAGACAAGGATGATGCTGGGATGGTCCCAGATGGGTCTGCCATGGCCAGGGAGCGTCTATCAGAGGAGGAATCCAAAGATGTTGTCATCGATCCTATCTCCTCTGTGGCAGTCCCCTCGCCCTCCATCCCATTGAACCACTTGGCTCTGCTTGTATCACCTTCCTGGGTCCTTGCTGGTACCCCTTCTCCTTCACCTGATGATGCTGATGCACACAAAGACAGAGGCGGATATGGAGGGAGGGTGGCAGAGAAAGACAGGGTTCAATGGGTCAATACCAACCGTACATACACACAGAGTAGCAACATTTTCTGCTGGTATGCCATGGCAGGCCATGCCCTCACCTCTACATGCCACAACAGTAGGACACCATGGGGTATACTACAGCAATGCTGATGCAAACTTCTAATGATGGAACAGTAGCACTCATGTACTTGATGAGGGAAACCTAGTCACACCTTCCCAGTACCTGGCACATTCCCATGGTCGTGTGTGGGGACATTTCCTGAATGCCTTACTCAACAGAATCCTGCATGGGTAGGTACCATGCCCACTAATCCATTGACAAATAGCACAGTGACATCTGTGCCCACTGTACCTATCTATACATATAGTACATAGCAGCTGATTGTGGACACACTAATTACCTCTGTCACAGTGGTAGGCTGATACTGATGGCAATACCCTGACACCACACTTGTACTGATGCGGATGGTAGGACCTTGGAGTTTAAACCTTGTTGAGGGTCACCACACAATTCCCAGTTTGGAAGTAAATGCCCTCATCAGTCACTGTCTGCATGGTATGGGCATACATCTATGAGCCAATCCTGCCAGGGTGGCTGATACCCATAGTCGGCGTGCTACTAACAATGACCTATGCTACATCTTTCTACTAGTAGGAAACCCAAAGCCATAGAAGCAGAAAACCATTGAGGTGTGAGTGTGTATTTAACCCCTTGTGGCTGCTGTGCTGCTCTCAAGTGTCCATCGCCCTCAGGGTAGGCCACCGCCAAAATGCAGGCCATTAGGGGGGCCAGGGTTTGATGGGCACCCCTTCCTCATTGGGAGGACGTCTCCAGCTGTCCCTCTGCAGCCTCCCGGGCCTCAGGTCCTCCCACTGCTTTCTGCAGTAGGTGCTCTGCCAGCTATAGACCCCAGGGCCTGAATTTGCATGGCAATGACACGCCAAATCCCTTTCTTTTGATGAGCACTGACCTACATTGGTAAAACAGACAGAAGGACAAAGTCATGTAGATTGGCATTACAGGGTCAGCAGTGGACATCACACATCAGACACATTTCAAGACCACACTCATGTGTCATCACGCCACTAACGCTCAGACTCCTCACCCATCTCTATGCATCCACTCTGTCTGCTTCGTCCCAACTCCTTACATCCTCACAGACATCACAATCACACATGACAGTGACATGAGACTCACCTATTGCTCTGGTACCTTATACAACTGTCCATACAGGTGAGGGGCCCTGTCCACAAGCCTATCCAGATCTTCCTGAATGAAGGCTGGTGCCCCATCTCCTGGCGGATATGACATATTGGTTTCCAGAGTCAGAAGACAGCAGAACAAGCAGTGGAGGTCTTGCTTGCATGAGTGTCAGGAGTCAAGTGAACAATGGAACAGTAAATGGCAGTTACAGCTACCGTGTACATGACCATCACTGCCGGCGGTGATCACCGTTGGCTCCAGTCTCCCACAGGCAACACGTTATCCAATGAGGAGTTGCACAGCGGTTTAGACCGCCTACCTCCATGAAGTCCTCCACCGGTGGAATGAGGGTAATTGCAACTGTCCTATGCATACATGACAGGCAGCTGCCATTTTACATGCAATAAGTAAATAGTAGATGAATTTTATGTGCATCATGGATGACATGTAGTGACTACTGCGTAGAATGACAATGTCGACACATTGCATACATCAGCTTTTGACTTCTCCTCTCTCCTGTTCCCGGATATGGTATAATGGTGATAATGAGACATGCTCCTGTGTACCGGCCTCTAGTCGACCTGGCTACGCTGGAAAAGAGGCACGTCATTCAAAAGTATCGTCTGAACCGTCAGACCATCATGAACTGTGTAGCCAGCTGGAGCCTGATCTGTTGCCTGACATACTTCATCCTTATGTAATCCCTTCCTTAGTGCAGGTATTGTCAGTACTCCACTTTCTTGCCTCAGGGCCGTTTCAGTTGACAGTGGGCTTGGCATCAGGGATGTCACTGCCAATGTTCAACAATGTGTTAAAGGATATACTGTGTGCTTTGCTCAAACAACTGCCCTGCTATATCATGTTCCCTCAACATGCAGGCTTGACCACTGTGAAGGCTGTCTTCAATGATTTGGCACATGTCCTGTTATGCCATTAATTGTGTTTGGCCAATGACTTTGTGTTTCACCACTGCACATATTAGTTGCTCAATGTTCACCAGTAGAACATTACATGTTGTATTCAGTTTAGCTGCCCATTGGCTTTAACGTGGCATTAGACATTACATTTGGTATTTAGGTTAGCTGCCTATTGGCTTTAACATGGCATTAGAGATTACATTCTGTATTCAGATTAGCTGCCTATTGGCTTTAACATGGCATTAGACATTACATTCTGTATTCAGGTTAGCTGCCTATTGGCTTTAATGTGGAGATAGACATTGCAGTTGAGACATTGCAGATGAGCTGTGTTTTTCCAAGCTGTGTTTTTCCACATGGTTGACCAAGCTGTGTTTTTCAAATTCAATTCACACGAACCCTAACGTGATATTTGGTGTTTTCCTTTCTGCTCAGCCTTGGGAAGAGGAGGGGCCTAGGAGATCTGGCCAATCTCCAATGGCTTGTTTCATTTCCCGAGTCTGAGAGGAAGGGGCAGGTTTTTGTAACAGTGGCCCTGTGGTAGCAGCAGGGAGAGATCTTTTAGGACTTCAGTCAGGAGCGGACGTCCGCTGCCTGGCTCCCATTTGGGTGGAAAGTCATCAACTAGAAGATAGGAGAAAGATGACAAGCAGTGATAGGCCCTACGGTGATGCAATTTTTACTTTTATGATTTCCTTTGAAGTTATGCTATACTATAATTGCATGTATTTGCTGTGTACATTGTAATTGAGAAGTACTTTGATATATTTTGCTTTCATTTCGGCAACTACTTTAAACATGTGCTTCCAACCTACTAATCTCGTCTTTCAGGAACCTCGTGGTGAAGTAATAATAACAATAACTGTCTTCTTTAAACTAAGAAGTGCATTTCAGAGAAGTTTTGTAAGCTCGGTCATAAGATAAGAGAAGGAAAGCAAAACATTTTGGCGTTAGTCGACAGTCTGGGAGTCGAATTGGGGGTTGGAAGCGCACTATTTAAAAGTGTAATTGTTTTTGTTGTTTAGAGAATTAAAGAAGCACAGCAGACCATGTTTGAAAATGCATGTGAAGTTAAACTGCCTTCTGGTGCTGTGAGAAACATGTTTTCTTGTTTATCAGGACTTTGTGAGTCTTGGGATGAGTGCTTTGATAAAGCAAAAGCGTTTTCATATTTAGAAAATGTGCCTTTTGAAATAAATAATGTCCCTTTTGTTCTTAACAGAAGGGTTTGGATACTTTTGTCTGCTTACAGAAAAATGCATGCGAGATGCAGGCAGTTAGAACATGAAAATAAGACTTTACGTGAGTAAATTAGCCAGAACAAATTATTGCAAGATAATGCTGAAGTCTATAAAGCTGTTTTAGAAGAATATGGCTTTTCCCATTCCAGTAATAAGGAGGTTAAAAAAGGTGGGGGCCAGTGTGAGCCTCTTGAGAAGATCGTAGATGTGCAGAGATGCCCACGGTTGTTGGCAGTTGAAGTGCATTCCTTAACAGATTACACTGAGAACAAATTTGAAAATGTTATTTTCAGACCGCTTTTGCAAAGTACGATGTTAAAATTAATTCAGACAAGGCAGCAGTACTGTCGCAAAATGTGCAGTTTCTGGGAGTTCAGTGGAATCCAGAATATAGACAGATGTTGTCACAGGTAAAACAAAAGATTTTAGAGTCTCTTACTATTTGCACTAAGCAAGAGACATTGAGTTTCGCAGTGCAAGAGGGAAACACTGATTTACATGTAAATCAGAATCAGGGGAGACAAGAGTGCCCCTGGAACTTTGGATTAGAAACCTATCTGACTTTGTGGAGCGCTGTACTCCTTTTGAAAAACAGCTTTTGACTTGTTATTGGGCTCTAGTGAAAACTGAGCAAATGACATTAAATGACAATGTAATTCTGAAACATGAAGTGCCAGTCATGCAGTGGGTGATGAGCTCACCTAAATCTCACAGTTTAGGACAGGCACAAGAGGCTAGTATCATACACTGGATCCGGTACATACAAAACAGGGCTCGAGTCACTGCAGCCCTACATGAACAGGTGTCACAAGCCCCTTTACAGGATGAGGAGAGGGTGCAGGGAGTACCACAGGTAAAAGAGTCACCAGTGAAATTGAGTGCACCATTTTAATTCTTGCCCCCTGAGGATAAAAAGCGTGTTTGTTTGACTAATGATTCATTGAAATGCATGAGTACTAAAAGACAATGGAAAGCAGTGTTATATAATCCAATTACTGAAAAGTTGCTGTCTACCACAGGAGAAAGAAAAAGTAACTAATATGCAGAGTTGTACAATGTGTGTCAGACTTTAAAGCAAGAGCTGCTTGAGACGTGTCATTTTTACACTGATTCGTGGTTCACTGCCAATGGTTTAGCCATTTGGTTTTCTACATGGCTTGTACATAACGGGTTCAATTCACTTGCAGATGTTAAAGAGAAAAATTCAGAGACAGAAGTGTCCACCCAGAATTCTGACTTAGTGGGGATGGCTAAGTGGGTGCACCAGAAATATGGACATCTGGGAGAAAAAGCCACTTACAGGAGGGCAGAGATTAGAGAGATACGCATTCCCCTAGATTTGATAAAAACTGTAATTTTGCAGTGTTCTATTTGTCAGCACGCACAACAGAGATCTGTCCCACAAACAGTCAAAGATCAGTCGGGGAGAGGAAAGTTACCAGGACAGATATGGCAAATTGATCAGGTTTTAGGGGGAGTGATTGCTGCAGATTACCAAGGTGAAATCAAAGTTATTCTGATAACTAGAAGAGAATCTGATTTATTCATACAGATTGGAGACAGAATTGCCCCAGCCCTTCTGATAGTGCAAGGAAAGGGAAGCTGTGGTGCAGCAGATAAAAACCTCAGTGCTAAGGTGTGGGTTGAATCCCCAAATGACCCTCCAGAACTTGCAGAAATTATAAAAAGGGCCCCAATAACGTCCTGCAGATTATAAAACAAGGAAAGGAAGAGGAAGGGCACATTCCAGATGACAAATGTTATTTGCAAGAAAAGTCATACTTTTTTCTTTTGCAGATCCTACCACGACTTGCCACTGACCATGCGTGTGCTGTGTGGTCTCCCTTCGGGTGTGTGTGTGTGGGGTCGGGGGAGGGACCGCCCCCCCAACCTGAACCTGATTGATTAAAGTACAAACCCCATGGATCCATTTTGCCCAACTGGCGCCTTCAGTTCAAGTTCTACATGGGATCAATATAAAGTTTGTCAACTTGTTCGATTACATTCTTCCACTGGAACTAAGCAAAATTGCCAGTTAACTGTCTGTATTTTTTCATGTGGAACTCTGACTTTCACTTACATTCCAGCAAACCTTTCTAGTGGACTGTGTACCTTTACATGAGTAGAACTCATGCTACATCAACTTGCTATTTTAGAGACACTGTTCAATCAGTTATTATCCCAATCAGAGTATATAAGTTTCAGTCTTTTCATTGTAGGTGTATCTGATGTGAAAGGTGATGAGATCAATATGTTAATCCACTTCCATTGCTTTACAGTGATTGCTTTTGTCATTCAAATCTGATTTGCTAAGTGATAGGCCCTACGGTGATGCAATTTTGACTTTTATACTTTGTTTTAAAGTTGTGCTATAATATAATCACATGTATTAGCTGTGTACATTGCAACTGAGAAGTACTTTGATATATTTTGCTTTCATTGCTGCGACTACTTTTAAACGTGTGTTTCCATCCTACTAATCTCGTCTTTCAGGAACCTCATGGTGAAGTAATAATAAAAATAAATGTCTTCTTTAAACTAAGTGCATTCCAGAGAAGTTTTGTAAGCTCGGTCATAAGAAAAGAGAAGGAAAGCAAAACATGTCCCTCATATGATAGGGGCCATAGATGGCACCCACATTGCCTTGGTTCCAACCAGGATAAATGAACAAGTGTACAGGAACTGGAAAAACATTTATTCCATAAATGTGCAGGTGGTGTGTCTCGCTTACCAATATATCTCACAGGTTACGGTCAAGTTCCCTGGTTATGGACATGACACATACATTCTGTGGAACAGCAACATCCAACACATGGTGGCACAACTTCAGAGGGTCCGTGCATTTGCTCATCGGTATGTATCCAATAGGTAGTGTGCCCCTGTCATCTCACATCTCTTTACCATCTACCCTGTGTCCCCACACTTTATGTATTGAGATGTGTCCTACCTTTGTGCACACAGGTGACTCTGAGTAGCCTAACCTTCCCTGGTTGCTGACACCTGTGAGGTATCCAACAACAGATGGCAAACACCATTTCAATGAGACCCACAGCAGGACGAGGCGTGTCATTGAGAGGACCTTTGGCCTTCTGAAGGCCAGATTCTGGTGCCTACATGTCTCCAGAGGTGCCCTACTCTACAAACCACTTAAAGTCTACCAGATCGTTGTTGGCTGCTGCAAGCTAAACAATCTGACCCTGAGGCATCACATCCCATTGCTGGATATAAAGGAGGTGGCAGCTGGACCAGTCGCTGATGAAGGGGACATCGTAAGTGATGAGGAGTAAGATGCAGAGGATGCAGCTGACTCCAGAGCAGAGATAATTCAACAATAATTCCCATGAGAAACAGGCATGTGTCATGTGTAATGTATGGATGCATTGTGCCATAGCTCCTCCTGGTGTCTGTCATCAGTGGAGGAATTGAATGTAGCTCACCCTCTGGGTAGGTTTGGGGGAGCAATTTGTACATCAGAGGAGGAATTACAGTTCAAATGTGAGTTCTATTTCCACTGTGTTGTTGTATAGAATCTCTCATGCAATCTATTTTCCATGTGCTATGTTCCCTGTACTGCTTTGCCAACTGCAATTGTTGTACCAAAGATGGTGGTGCCATCACTATTGCTATTCATCCTCACAGTCCACAACGGGAGTATGTGTAACCCAACTGTTACAGTCTGTGTAACATGCCTTTAGTTGAGACTTTTCAGCTGTGAGGAAAGGAATTTTGGCTATTGATGTCATGGAAATATAGACCTGCCATGGGAATATGGTTTGTGATTCCACATGCTAAATCACACTAGGGATTGAGACATTGTTCAGCATGTGTGTTGAGTGGCCTACAGTGTCTCCTAGCATGATAGTTATCCCTGACTTGGTGTATTTGCAGGGCATTCGTGTGGTACTACTGTGATACCTGCCTTGCCTGGTGGCTTCCTTGTCACATTTATCCAGAATATCTCTGCACTACCATCAACCTTGCTGCATTTTCCTCCCCCTTGTGCTTATCTCACAGACATTTGCACGGCAATGGTTTGACTGTAATGACATGTTATTCAAATGAAAATCTTACTCATTACAATAAAGACACTTAGGCAGTAGCTGTGCTGAGAGGTATTTAATGTTAATCACAACTGCAATGTGTGATGAGTGGGTTCATTGTGGGTGTAACCATTAGAGCAGCTATAGGTAGTCCAGGTACAATATCCAAGGGGCCATGGGAAAATAGAGACATGACAGTGGACAGTCAACAGAGTGTGTCAGTGGCAGATAAGGGAGAATGTTCAGGATAGGGTTACTTCATGACAGTGGTCTTGGTATCAGGTCCTGCAGGATGTCTGGATTGATGTCCTTTCTTGTGTGTGGGTTTCTCAGCTACAGGGGGAAGGGTGCTGGTGGTCTACAGGTCCTCTGGAAGGGCCTCCATTCCACTAGCTGCCGCAGAAGTGGAGGGCGGAGTTGGAATGTGGCTAGTGCAAGGATCCTGCTGGTGGGTGGAGGACGCATGCAGAATGGTGGTCAGTTCCTTCAGTACCCCTGTAATGGAGGCCATGGTGGCAATGAGGGTCTGCCACTGATGCATGGTCTCCTGGTGGTATTACCTCTGCAGCTTCTGGTTTACTTGGACGGTTGCCAGGATCTTGCCCATATTGTCCTGGGACAGGTGGTAAGCTCCCAAGACTTGAGAAATGGCCTCCTGGCCAGTCATTGTTGTGGATGGCCCATCCTTTGGGCCACAGATGCCCTCCCACTACCCTTGGACCCACAACTGTGACTCTGGAACAGTGTGCCCACTCCCAGTTGCACCAGGACCTTCATCGTCTTGGGTGTGTGGCCTTGACTTTGATCCCTGTACTGTAGGGCACAGTGCTGATTGCCTAGTCCTTGGGGCACAGATGTGAGGATGTAGGGTTGGCTGTGCTGTGGTAGCCACATGGGTGGGGGACTCAGATGTGTCCATGGTGAGGCTTGTGTTTTTGGACTGTCTAGTTGTCCTAGATGGCCCAGACAATTTGTAGATATCCAGACATTTACTGGGACCTTCATCCTGGGGAGGGCTGTTTGTATCTGGCATCATCCCACGGGTGGCAGTGGGCACCATGGATGGAAGGGAAGGGAGTTAAATTGTGGCGATGTACTTGTTGGTTTCGTCGTTTAGTTCTTGGAGTAGCTTGACTTGCTTCCCAGTGATGGCAATGACAGCAGCAGCACTGCAGACATTGCTTGCATGTGACATGTTGTGGCATTGTTTCAATTTGGCATTCAGTGTTGTGGATTCTAGATATGCATTGTTCTTCATAGCCATGTGTTGGTACACAGTTGACATATACAGTTGGTGTGGCATGTGCTCTGGTTTTCCGTGGAGGTGCTCCACTGTGAAGTGGAACCGTGCATTCTTGATGTATGGGGAGTGATGCTTGGTGGGAGTTGTGGTGCTTGTCATGGTGATTGATATCTGTGCATTAGGGAAGGACTGTGTGGGGATAATGGCAATGGGGTAGTGTGGCATGCAGGGGAAGGGTGTGGTGTGATGGGAGAATAGAAGCGTGATATGGGGTGGATTAGAGAGTGATGGGAGGTGGGGATGCATGCTGTCCAGGAGTGGTTGGTGCCTGGGGAGTGTTGTTGACTTACCAGAGTCGAGTACTCCGATGATGCAAGTCAGGCCCTCAGGATGCATGATGTCCAAGAACTTCTCCTCCCATGATCTGAACTCATGGGGAGGAGGTGGGAGTCCACCTCCAGTCTTGTGGATGGTAATCTGGTATCCGAATGCCATGGAACGCACCTTCCCCGTAGGCCAATCCACCTCTTCCTGGTGTCCTTCCTTGTGCGTGGATGGCTGCCCACTGAGTTGACCCTGTCAACGATCCTCCTCCATAACTCAATTTTACTGGATTTCAAGGTTTGCTGGACCTGAGCTCCGAACAGTTTTAGCTCTACCCTGTTTATTTCTTCTACCATGACCCTCAACTCATCAGTGAAATGTGGGTGCTTCTGACAGGACGTGGTGGTTGTGTTTTGGGTGTGTGTGTGTGTGTGTGTAGTGTAGGATAGTTAGTGGGGTGAGGGTGTTTGGTTGTGTGTGCTGGTGGTATTTTTGGTGTATGTGTGCAGTGGTGGTGTGTGTATTGTGTTGGTGGTTCAGTTGTGTGGTGTGTTATGGTTGGGTAATGTGTTGGTGCCTATCGTATGGACGTGCATTGTCCTCCATTGGTATGCTCCTCTGTATCTCTGTAGATAGTTGTGGTTGCAAAGGATTGTATGGGGGTGATGGGGTGTTATAAAGAGCAGTTAGCAAGTGTGTGTGTCATGTGTGGGTTATTCAGACTATCCAATGTGTTGTCACGTTCTGGGCAAGTTGATATTTTGAACACAGCGATTTCGCACCATCAATGGTTTACCGCCATGCAATGACCACCGGGCTGATTTGTGGGTCGTAAAATGGAGGGTGGTGTGTTGTTGGCATGGCAGTGCTGCTCGTGAGACCATCACTCTTCCTCCCTTGGTTGGCCTGGTGGTTTAGGATTTATGGCTGTATTTGGGTTGAATTCAGTTTGTGACTCGTAGTAATGCAGTCACTGTACTGGCATCACTTGACAAAAGACCGCCAAAGTCATAGGGTTTGCCATTCTTCTTAATCCACAGGTAATATTCACCCTGTCAATTGTTCACTGCATGTGTGTTTTTATTCCCACTTGTAACGGTTCATCATGTTTCACAGAGCCTGTGTATTGCTTTAGGTCATCGATTCCTGTATTCTTGGTATAACAGGCTGTTGCTTTTAGGTATTTTCAGCAACTTTCATGCTCACAGTGAAGAGGGTGTTTTGGGCTTTTTCTCTCTGGCATTTTGACTAATCCTGGCTGTTTGGCGTCCATGCTGCATGTACCCCATATTAATCTTCTGTGAGGCACTATATGAACGGTTTGAATTTCCTTCTAGATGGCCGGACACGGTTCACTGTGGGAGGATAGTGCATGGATGGGGTACTTTGCTCTGTCAAATTTTTTTAGTTGTAAGCATGGACCATATGAGCACTGGCCTTTTCGGCGTGATCCTTGACACATGCTTATTGTCACTGGTATGGACTTATAATGATTGCATGTGCTCCTCCACTTAGGGCGCAGTTTCTTGGACCTCTTCTTCATGATACAATTCTGCTTTCTGTTTTTGAGTAAGGAAGAGGAACCTATAAAGCATGGCCACACATAGGCCCGTATTTATACTTTTTGACGCTAAACTGCGCTAACGCAGTTTAGCGTCAAAATATTTTGCGCCGGCTAACGGCATTCTGAAGCGCCATGCGGGCGCCGTATTTATTGAATGGCGTTAGCCGGCGCAAGCCGACCGGCGCTGCCTGGTGTGCGTGGAAAAAAACCACGTACACCAGGCAGCGCCGGCGTAGGGAAAAATGGCGCTAGGGCGTCTTAAAAATGGTGCAAGTCAGGTTGACGCAAAAAATCGCCTCCACCCGATTTGCACCATTTTTAACGACGCCCAGACGCCATTTACATGACTCCTGTCTTAGTAAAGACAGGAGTCATGCCCCCTTGCCCAATGGCCATGCCCAGGGGACTTATGTCCCCTGGGCATGGTCATTGGGCATTGAGGCATGTAGGGGGGCACAAATCAGGCCCCCCTATGCCACAAAAAAATATATTAAAAAAAAATATTTATACTTACCTGAACTTACCTGAATGTCCCTGGGGTGGGTCCCTCCATCCTTGGGTGTCCTCCTGGGGTGGGCAAGGGTGGCAGGGGGGGTCCCTGGGGGCATGGGAGGGCAGCTGTGGGCTCATTTTGAGCCCACAGGTCCCTTAACGCCTGCCCTGACCCAGGCGTTAA
The DNA here is from genome assembly GCF_031143425.1 of Pleurodeles waltl. Classification (NCBI taxonomy): domain Eukaryota; kingdom Metazoa; phylum Chordata; class Amphibia; order Caudata; family Salamandridae; genus Pleurodeles; species Pleurodeles waltl. The sequence continues at coordinate 238,504,989 of NC_090446.1, read as the reverse complement.
AAAGTGGCGCAAATGCGGGGTTTTCTGCCCCGCCAACTCCCGGGCGTGATTTTTGCCCGGGAGTATAAATACGACGCATTTGCGTCGCAGTCATTTTTTTGGACGGGAACGCCTACCTTGCATCTCAATAACGCAAGGAAGGCGTTCACGCTAAAAAATGACGCTCTTTACTCATACTTTGGCGCTAGACGCGTCTAGCGCCAAAGTATAAATATGGCGTTAGTTTTGCGCCGAATTTGCGTCGAAAAAAACGACGCTAATTCGGCGCAAACGGAGTATAAATATGCCCCATAATGTTTGAGACACCCACAGGCCTGCTGTTTTTTATCAGTTATCTGTATTGAACCTGTGATGCTTTCATATATTTATTTTAATTGATTACATTTATGATTTACAGTTAGACCTGCTGAAAGGTCGGCTAACCTGAAATGGATTGGATTTTATTTTGCAATCATGAACAATTCTTTAAAGATTGGACTATCAGGCTAATGTTGTTTTAAGTGTGATGTTATACTTGTACACCACAACTGACCTACAAGCAATTCAATTCCAAGGACTACTACAACTTTTGCCTCAAAGTGTTGTTGCATTCAACATTTATAAGTTGTTGATTATCTGATTCAGTTCTTATTGCCTTTGGTTTAATCTGAAGCTTGTTTGGGCATCTGGTGCGTCTGCTGAGCCTAGTACATCTTATTGTTATTGCCCATTCTAAATACAACCATACATGCCAACAGATCTGAATTAGGCAGGATATGCCCGATGTTTTTATGCCCAAAAGGGCTTTATTTTATGTCTATGCATAAATTGTCCTCTTTTGCAATGTAAGTCAATATGGAAAATCAATTCCCAGGTTTCCTTTTTAAAATCTATTGCTTACCAGGTTCAAAGTGTTGGCAAGTATGGTAATTGGATCACGGTGGACAGGAGAAATGGAGTAGGGACATGGACTTGGATAACAGTGGGCAGGAGGGAGATGGACAGGGGCACCAAACTGGCCATAGAAGTCAGGTGTCGGGGTTGCAGCAGCACATTACACCACGCAGGACACGCGAGATGGCAGTGCAGCACAACAGACCATAGAAAATAATATGGTGGAGACAGGGCAATGCACATGGACGAAAGAGAGCAGAGGGGGAAAAGGAAAGGGTAGCAAGCTGACCATATTGGACAGACAGGAGGGGCAGTTGCAGCACAATGAACCATGAAGGCCTGGAGGGAGGGGACAGGGACACAACAACATACCAGACAAGTCAAAAGAGAGGGGAAATGGCCCTGCACATGGAAAACAGGGGTAGTGGGCCAGGGGAAAAGAGCAGAATATAACAATGGGAGCAGGTCGGATGGGCACTGGAAACACAGCAAAACCTGGAGGGCAACAGTGAGACTATAATGGCATACACTCGGACAACAGAGGGCAGGTGGGAGTGGCCCAGAGGTAGCAATCTGACCACACTGGGCAGGTGGGAAGGGCTGTGGCAGCACAGAGGTCCGTACATGGCAAACAGCAGTGGTAGTGGCAGAACAATGGCCATAGTGGGCAAGAGGGAGTAGTCAAGGGTATGCACAAAGGACCATGAATGACACAAGGGAGGTGTAGGGGCTAGACACAGACAAGTGAGGGGAGGGGAAGGGGCTTCTTAACATACTAGGAAGGGCAGGCAGGAGGGGCAGTTGCAGCACAAGAGAGCATGAAGGGCAGACGGAAGTGGCAGCAAAATTGACAATGGAGGAAATAAGGGAGAGGTTAGGGTCATGGAACTTGAAGAAACAGTGTAGAGGTGGCAGGGACAGGTGGCAGCCATCCGACCATTCTAGGCAGGTCAGAGACACAGTGGCAGCTTAAGAGAAGACTCAGAGTAGATAGGAGCAGTGGCAAGACTATGGATCATGGTGGGCAAAAAGGACGGAGCAGAGGCATGCACACAGACATTGGAGAGCAAGGGAAGGAGGTTGGGGGCAGCAACCTAAGCACAGAGGCTATGCAGAAAGGCAATGATGGGACATAGAATTGGGCAATGATGGACAGAAGGAGTGGGCAAGGACATCAAGCTAAAAGAAGGGAAGTAGCAGCCTATTGAACCATTCAGGGCAGGGGGGAGGAGTCAGGTGCAAGGACTTGGACAACAGAGAGTAGGGAGTAGGTGGATGGGGCAGCAAGCTAACTGTTTAGGTCAGACAGGAAGGGTAGGGCAGAACAATGGCCACACAGGGCATTAAAGAGGCAGCTGGGGCATGAACTTGGACAATGGATGGCAAGGAGTAACTGGGAAAGGAGCAGCAAGCTTTGTTGGTGCAAGACCAGGGCAGACCCTGCATCCAATGCCCCCCACCATGCATTGCAATAGGCATCTTACTCAACATAAAAAAAAAAAAATCACTGAAAAAAGCAAAGCTTACAGGTACATTAAAGTTAGGAAATACAATAAAGAAAACATAGAAATTCACTAAAAACAAAGATAATAGGGACATTATGGCTAGGTTCAGATTTTACAAGCACAAAATCATAGAAATTCAGCTTTTATAGTTAGAGTTATTTCAAGTAACTATAACTCATGCCCAATATTGTCCCCAAAATGAAGACTCACTCCTCATGCAGTTTAACTTGTTTTAATTTCAGGCTAAAAACCCAGCTTAATCATTGAAGGTTTATTTTGCCTAACATGTTTTGGACCCTCCTGGTCCTTGCGCACTGGCTGAAGTATGACTTTGCACCAACACTCATAAAACACCTTAAATCACAAGCTAATTACAATATTGCACTGTAGTGGGCCACCCAACTTAGTTTACATTCCAAATGCATGCTGGGATTCCTAGTGCTGTAGCATAAAGTAATCCCCATCAGTGGGTGTGATCTTGTCATACATTAATACATCACAATGAATATATACATTTGGCTGTGCATGGCGGTGGTTGGACACAGGCCCTGAGTTCAACCCCCTACAGCACCCAAACTAGCAACATGCAGGGCCTTCACCCATGTGCAGTGACGGTTGCCCGCAAGACCTGGCCTGCAGCCAGACCCTGCAGCCATCCACCCCTAACAACTGAACCCCATGGTGTACATTAGCCTTTGGCCTTACGCAGTGGGAGTGGGCAGCGGTCTCTCTGGGTGTGAGAATAAATGTGAGAGGGTATATCTGGGGGTGAGAGTGGCTGTCAGATTGTCTGTCTCGGTGTGAGAGTGCATACACCACTGATTTAGTGGGTGCTTCAGTGTGTGTGCGGGTCTGTAAGTGGGTGCAGGAGGGTGTGAGTGGGTACATGAATGTCTCAGTGAGTGTGACTAGGTGTGTAAGTGTTTGAGTGGGAGAAATTGATTGAAGGAGATAAAGAGACAAAGAACGTGAGATGAAGGAGATATCATATTTTAGGTTTTAATATCTCATATAGTTAGAATGAGATTTAATTTAAAATAAAAATGTATTTATTATTTTAAATAAAATTATTTCTTCATTTAAAAAACATAAAAAAGGAAAAGAGTCCAGCTGGACTTAAACCCCCAAAGCTCAGGGTGAAGATCAGCGACTTTCACACAGAGCTATGGGGATTGTGTCCTTTATTTTACATTTTTTGTTGAATTGCAATAAAATGCCAATATGACCTACCTGGTACTGCAGGGGAACCCTTAAGGCTTCCCCTGCAGTGCCATTGCTTCAGCAAACATGGAGTTGCTTTAAGTAGTAGCTCCATACTTGCTGAAGCATTTCATCTTTGTCCCCTGCATGAGTGCAGGGTAGAGAGATGAAACTTCGGGTTTTCACAGTGGGGCTGGCTTTAAAGGTCCTGCTTTGAAAAGTGGTGGCTGTGGCTTGTCTGCAGCTGCAGAGCTTCAGATCGATTCTAGGATGGAAGGACAATAGAGTTATTCTGCTAGATTGTGTACATAAGCTGATCACACAGGTGGAGATGGTTCCAGGTGTCCAGATATTTTAGTGTGTGTTCACAACATTCTGAATAAAGAATACATTTTTCTGCAGGCAAGAGGTAAACAACCTATCCAGTTCTGAGGCCATACACTAGGCCTACTCCAAGACATATCTTTACTCATGCTTCAAAGGTGCAAAGAGTTCAAGCCCATTAAAGACCATCTCTTCTCTCATAGTGTCTCATATGGCTGGGGGTATCCATTTAGGCTTGTATTCCACTGGGAGGGCCAGCTCCACCAACTTAAGACAGTTAAGACGGCTCAAAGGGTCCTGCTTATGGCTGGGTACACCTCAAATTCTGAAGCCAGAGCCTCTGGGGAAACTTCCCGAAGGGAACGGCACCACTGGAAATGGACGGGCCAATGACAAAAGCACATCAGACCATCTTTGAAGGAAAGAGCTCAGGAGAGACAAGCTGTTTTGGACAGCATTGATCCGGGACCTGCAAATAGAAGCTGAGAGTGGGTGTACATATGGCGGCTAAACCCTATGTATGTCTGAAGGGCTCTGGGTCTGTTATGCCTCAATGGTTGGGGCCCAAGGCTACAGAGCTATCATGAAGATCAGAGTACATTGACTGACATCCCCAGGCCACCGTGGATGCCCACTCTATGTTCTTGTCTGATTAAGGGTCTGTTATTTGTTACATTATTCCCCTCTTTTATTAAGAAAATAAAGCCAAAGCCCTCTTTGCACCATATCTCGCACAATGCCTGGCATCACACATAGTACATCCCCCCCCTTGTAGCATCAGGTGGCACATGCATTTCCTACCCCACAGTACACCTGACAATGAAATTTATGAGCCTCAACATTCGAGGCCTCAACAACTCCACTGAACAGTTGGCAACACTCTCCCTCCTTGAGCGCTCCAAGAGCCACATTTGTCTACTATAAGAAACTCCCTTCCTCTCTAAAGAAGTCTATTGAATGTGCTTAAAATGGTTCCCTCAACAGCTCTTCTCCTCAGCACATACGAAAAATGGATAGATGGGTGACAATCCTGGTTGTCTAGATCTTTCCCAGGGGAAATCCTCACTAACATAGCAGAAATAAAGGGTATATTCCTCGCATACAGGTTGTGAGTAGGCAACTTCTACTTTCCAGTCACCTCAATTTATGCCCCCAACATGAAACAGGAGGCATTGATCATGAAAGTCCTAACCCCAACACCTACCATCCTGACTCAACCTTCTTATAGGGGGCGACCTCAACCTAGTTATACACAACGACATGGACAGTTTGGGTCACCGACTTAGCCAGACTGGCGCCTTATCCCCAGCAGGATTTCAGTGGATTAGGGACTGCGGTTTGACAGACACATGGCGAGAAGCAAATCCGAATATCCACGACTATGCCTTTTATTCGACGGCGACAAAAACATATACCTATATCGACAATTTCTTAGCCTGCCAAGCTTTTCTAGTTTGCATCAGAGATTCCACGATAGAACCCAGATCCCTATCGGATCATGCGCCACTTTCACTGACAGCCCAATTCGATTCCACTCACTTCTGCTCTCCTAGCTGGAGATTTCAAGACTCCATACTCCCGACACCCAGCTCAGTGGAGGCAATACGTCGGCCCATTAAAGACTATCTTTGCATCAATGATAATGGGCTCTCATCCATTTGGGAAGCCCTCAAATTAGTTGTCCAGGGAGAGGCAATCTCTATCTCTGCTGCAGAGAAAAACATCCGGAAGAAATGAGGCTGCAACTAAAGATAAAGGAATGGGAGTGAATTCACAAATGCACAGAGCGCCTAGAGTATGAAGAGAATTAGAAAATGCTCACCTCCAACTGGACAGCCTGGACTTTGACCGGGCTGAATACGCCATTGTAAGATTAAAGCACAAATTTTACAGAGGGAGCAACCGCTGCAGGCGCTAATTAGCCCAATATCTCCAGGCATGTGCCCAAGCTGCTGCTATTAAAATGGTACCGTCTCCCCATACTGGTGTGACATGAACGGATACTCAAATCGTGGCTCCATTTCACAAATTGTACCAAACTCTCTATGCGGGTGACACAGCTGTAAACATAGTTCCCTCTTCATACTTAGTTGGGTGTGCCCTTACACCACTCCCCTATGCTGATACTGACACCCTTGACAAACCCATTCACATAGATGAAGTTATCTCAGCTATATCCAGAATGAAATCCAGGAAGTCACCGGGTCGAGATGGTGTCAATCCACTCTTCTACAAATCCTTTTGCCTTGAATCAGTCCCACTTCTTACAAGACTTTTTAGCTCTCTCGCCAATACAGACTCCCTTCCTGCTTGCATGCTTGATAGACTATTACTATGATCCCAAAACAGGGCAAAGACCCTGAGGCATGTGGGTCCTACCGGCCTATTTCGCTGCTTAACATAGTTACCAAATTGTTCACAGGCGTCCTGGCATATCTCCTCAACCCTCTCATGCCTGGGCTGGTGGATCCTGACCAAGGGGGCTTCATCCTGCATAGACAATGTGGTGACAGCACAAAACGCCTCCTCCATCTTATTGATAAGATACAATGTTTCCAGCAGGAGACGTTTCTGTTGTTCATCGATGCTGAGAATGCATTCAACAGGATCCGCTGGCCTTACTTTTTTGAGGCACTGTCTCAAGTCTAGAGTCCGCTTAGGGCCTCTGTCCCGGTGAATGGTGTATCCTCTCAGCCTTTTCCGATTAGGCGAGGGACTAGAAAGGGATGCCTCCTCTCCCCACTCCTTTTTGTCCTCTATATGGAACCTCTAGCCCAACGCATATGTATGAACCCTAACATAACTGGTATCAAATTTGGCAGTGACCACCACAAATTAGTCGATATGCAGATGACTAGCCTTGTCCAACCCCTTGGTCTCATTGCCATCCCTAGTTGCATCACTGCAAGAGTTCCAGACTATTTCTGGACTCAGAGTGAATATGCAAAAATCCCAAATCCTGAAGCTCACGGTCCCCCCACCCACAAAGCAGACCTCTGCTCCTGATTCTCCTTTCTTTGATCTTCCTCCCATATCCTATACCAAGGCATCGAACTAGCTGGTTCTTCTTCAAGAACATCAATAGAAATTACATGACCCTTTCTGAACTCGTGTTAGCAGCAGTTAAAATGATGACCCTTAGGATTCTGCTCTCCCCTCCAGCTAAGGTACTATGTAAACTACAGTCCGCAATCTTCAAATTCATCTAAAGCGGTAAACCCTGCGCTTGTTCAGGCAGATCCTTTTTCACCTTAAGAGAAATAGGGGACTCGTGGTCCCATGCCTCTTGAGATACTTACAGGCTGCTCAATTGTATTTCATAATCAAATGGAGTCACCCATACACTGAAACATACTGGTGCTTCATGGACCAGGCTGTTGTGGGTTCCTGGCTCCCAGGCAAACCCAGGGCTAAAGGACTATGGTGGTCATTACAACCCTGGCGGACGGTGTTAAAGGTGCGGAAATACCGCAAACAGGCCGGCGGACAAAAAAAGGGAATTATGACCCTGGCAGAAACGCCAACAAAAACAGCCATTTTAACACACCGCCTGCAACGGCGGTACAGACAAACAGCCTGGCGGTCACCGTCAACAGACAGGCAGGAGACAATGTACCGCCCACACTATCACAACACACCAATCCGCCACCTTTTCCGGGGCGGATTCTCTGTGGATAAAAACACGGCGGAAACAGCTTTTGCCATGGGAAAACGCTCACCTGAACACACTCTACGAGGAACGACGACTCCATGGACCCGTAACTCCAAATCCTACCTGCCCTTGTCTTTCTGCTCCTCTACGAACAACAGCGACGTAGGCGCAGAAGATACCGGTGAGTACTGCATCTATGACACAGGGGAGGGGGAGGCAAAAGTTAGGGGGACACCCACCAAACACCCCCACCCCCACCCTCGCATATTACAACATACACACCAATGCATTCACAAAAATCACAGTAACAACCCACAATCCCCCCGGAAGAATGCAAAGACAAACGGAATTGCGGTCAAACATTGTAATGTGCCAATATACATGTCATACAAAAATATGCAGATATATATGTCGAAATCTGTCATAATTATATATACAATACAAGAAGTAGTGCAGATATGTACACAACAATGTCCGTGCACCAACAGTCCAAAAATGCATGGGCGAGGCCCACAATAGATACCTGACCAAAATCGGAGAGAACACTGCCGGGGCATCAGATAGAAACACTACAGGCACCTCAGGGGGAAGGGAAGGGGGGGCACCTCAGCCGGATGAATGCAAAGCCAGATCCACGACGGGGCTCCATGCCCATTGATGTATCCTGGGGAGTGCAAAGCCACAGTCACCTCAAGTCTCTACAGTGGGTGGTTTGCCCACTATTCCATCCTGGGGAGTGCAAAGCCACAGTCTCTCAAGTTACTCCAGTGGGTGGTTTGCCCACTGTGACATCCTGGGGAGTGCAAAGCCACAGTCACCTCAAGTCTCTACTGTGGGTGGTTTGCCCACTGTGCCATCCTGGGGAGTGCAAAGCCACAGTCACCTCAAGTCTCTACAGTGGGTGGGTTGCCCACTGTGCCATCCTGGGGAGTGCAAAGCCACAGTCACCTCAAGTCTCTACAGTGGGTGGTTTGCCAACTGTACCATCCTGGGGAGTGCAAAGCCACAATCGCTCAAGTAGATGCAGGTCTCCACTGGTTCTGGAGGGGGACTGGTGCCCAGACTGTATGAGTCCCCCCGTGAAAGTTCCTGTCCTGTCACTGTCCCACCTGCACATGGGAGAAGGATGCCTGATGTGGAGGCCTATTCATACCCACACGGTGTTTGCCCTGTTCAGCGGTCTTCACCATGGCAGTCTTTGCCTTGTTCAGCGGTGCTTTGCCATGGCGGTCTTTGCCCTGTTCAGCGGTGCTTTGCCATGGCGGTCTTTGCCCTGTTCAGCGGTGCTTTGCCATGGCGGTCTATGGACTGTTCAGCGGTGCTCTGACATGGCGGTCTTTGCCCTGTTCAGCGGTGCTTTGCCATGGTGGTCTATGGACTGTTCAGCGGTGCTCTGACATGGTGGTCTTTGCCCTGTTCAGCGGTGCTTTGCCATGGCGGTCTATGGACTGTTCAGCAGTGCTCTGACATGGCGGTCTTTGCCCTGTTCAGCGGTGCTTTGCCATGGCAGTCTTTGCCCTGTTCAGCGGTCTTCACCATGGCGGTCTTTGCCCTGTTCAGCGGTGCTTTGCCATGGCAGTCTTTGCCCTGTTCAGCAGTCTTCACCATGGCGGTCTTCGCCCTGTTCAGCGGTGCTTTGCCATGGCGGTCTATGGACTGTTCAGCGGTGCTCTGACATGGCTGTCTCTGCACTGTTCAGCGGTGCTTTGCTATGGCGGTCTATGGACTGTTCGGCGGTGCTCTGACATGGCGGTCTTTGCCCTGTTCAGCGGTGCTTTGCCATGGCAGTCTTTGCCCTGTTCAGCGGTGCTTTGCCATGCCAGTCTTTGCCCTGTTCAGCGGTCTTCACCATGGCGGTCTTTGCCCTGTTCAGCGGTGCTTTGCCATGGCGGTCTATGGACTGTTCAGCAGTGCTCTGACATGGCGGTCTTTGCCCTGTTCAGCGGTGCTCTGACATGGCGGTCTTTGCCCTGTTCAGCAGTGCTTTGCCATGGCAGTCTTTGCCCTGTTCAGCGGTGCTTTGCCATGGCGGTTCAGATACTGACATTGGTGTGTGTCATGACCATCTCCATAATGGACATTGGTGTGTGGCATGACGAACTCCAACCTGGACATTGGTGTGTGGCATGACGAACTCCAACCTGGACATTGGTGTGTGGCATGACGAACTCCAACCTGGACATTGGTGTGTGGCATGACGATCTCCACACTGGACATTGGTGTGTGGCATGACGTTCCATCATTGGCCAGCGGGGCTGTGGGATCCTGGTCCCTCCTGGGCTGTGACTCCGGCGGTGGTCTCCTGACCAGTAACAATACTTGGGCCCTCCTGGGCTGTGACTCCGGCGGTGGTCTCCTGACCAGTAATGATACTTGGGCCGTCCTGGGCTGTGACTCCGGTGGTGGTCTCCTGACCAGTAATGATACTTGGGCCCTCCTGGGCTGTGACTCTGGCGGTGGTCTCCGGACCAGTAACGACAGTGCTGGCGGTTGTGTGTGGACCGCCGGAAATGATGGCGCACTTCTCCGCCGTGACACTCACAGGTTGGGGAGACTTCCCCGGGACCTTCCCCACCTTCTTTGGAGTTACACCTGACACACCAATCCCCTTGGATCCCATTTCACTTGCTGTCCCACCAGGAGTCGTGACACGGTCGTAACACGGTCCCGTCGTCCATTCTCCAATTTCAGAGCCTTTACAGGGGGTGGGCTGACAGTGCCTTGGCTCCGGGTCCTACTGCCTGCCCTGGTGGACGGTGCACTCCAAAAACCTGGAACACGCACCACTGGTACTGGAGGCTTTTTGTCTGAGGCGCTACGATGGGACTGATGAATTGGAGGGGGGGAGTGGGGGCAAAAAGGTCAATTTGACATAGGGACAGTTTCTGATGGACACTGGGATGGGTAGCTGGAGGGGGTCTGGGAGTGGAGGAAGAGGAGGTGGTTGTAGGAGGTGTCACTTTAGCTGTTTTGGGTGCAGGTGCAGGTACTGGAGGCTGTCGTGAGGTGGTTGGATGTTGGGTGAGTGATTGCCGGCGTTTGAGTACTTTGGGAGGGTGTGTCACAGACACACTGGGAGAGAACACAGGGGACGTGTAAATGGCAGTGGATGTTGCTGTGTCTGTATGGGTGTGATGCTTGTGTGAGTGCCTGTGGTGTGTGTGGTGCCTATGTTTGTTTGAGCTACTTTTGGGTGTTGACTTGTGTGCATGCTGGTCTGTAGGTGTGCTTGGGATGGGCTGGGGTACAGGGGATTGGGTCTGGGTGGAGGAAGTTGGAGGGGGGAGGCTAGACACAGTGACAATGACTGCCATCAGTGCTGAGGCCAGAGATTGTAGGGTTCACTGAAGGACAGCCTGACCAGAATGAATGCCTTCCAGGAATGCATTACTGTGTTTCAACTCTCGTTCTACGCCCTGGATGGCATTCACAATGGTAGACTGCCCAACAGTGAGTGACCTGAGGAGGTCAATGGCCTCCTCACTGAGGGCAGCAGGGGTGCCTGGGGCAGGGCCTGAGGTGCCTGGGGCGAAGGTGATGCCCACTCTCCTGGGTGAGCGGGCACAGGGCGAACGCTGAGAGGCTGCTGGGAGGGCGGCGCTGGTAGGGGAGGTGGCAGCTGTACCTGTAGAAGTGGGGCGCACAGATGGTGCCTCCACCACAGGGGAGCTCACATCGGCGGACTAGTCAGTGTCGCTGGTTGGTGATCCGGTGGCCGACGTGAAGCTCCCCTCGCCCTCCGTCCCACTGGTGCATTCAGAGTCTGTGGTGTGGCCCTCCATGGCCATGTGGGATGCAGCTCCCTCGTGCTCCGGTGCCACTGTACCTCCACCTGATGATGCTGATGTACAAAAGGACAGGGAGAGCAGGAAAAGGGGGGGAGACAGAAGAAAGAGAGTTTTAGTGCATTGCATACCGCTGCCGTTGGCGGACAAGGCAGACGCAGCAGTCACATGCATTACGCGTGCTCCTGGCCTCTCCACATGCAATTTCTGGGATATGGCCTACATGGCAATGGTAGAAATCTGCGCACATGGATGGCAAAGGGGCAACTATACCTCAACTTGCCACTGTTCTGAGCTGGGGTAGAGTCCCACATGGCCTACATTACGGAGGGGCCTTGCCTACCTAACTCGCCCTGGCCTAGGGACACCCACAGCCCACTTCCCCCACCCAGACACCTCCACTGCACGCAAAGTCCACAGAATGAGGTTGTACTCACCCCCTTGTGTCTGCTGTGATGTCCTTAAGCGCCCATCCAACTCCGGGTAGGCCACCGCCAGGATCCGGAACATCAGGGGGGTCATGGTGTGACGGGCACCCCTCCCACGTTGAGAGGCCATCCCCAGCTGAGCCTCCGCCGTCTTCTTGCTGCAGCGGTGAATGTCCTCCCATCTCTTCCGGCAGTGGGTGCCCCGTCTCTGGTGGGCCCCCTGGGTCCGGACTTCCTTGGCGATGGCACGCCAAATGTCCCTCTTCTGGTGGGCGCTGACCTACATGACATGCACAAGGAAAGAGGAACAGTCATTACCTACTGCACCGTCAATGTGTGTGGCCCCCTCCCAACTCTGCCCATGTGGCCCATTCATCCCCATGCATTTCTGTTCTTAAAACTCTGCCCCCTTCCCTCTCCCATCCAGCCCTGTCCACCCAGGCCTAGCCCATCCAACGTGCTCCCTGTGTACTGACCTGTTGGTCTGGAGGACCGTAGAGTAGCATGTACTGGGGGAGGACCCCATCCACAAGTTTCTCCAACTCCTGTGCAGTGAAGGCAGGGGCCCTTTCCCCACACGCAGCAGCCATCGTCGCTTCCAGACCGAGGTCACAGCAGCACTGGCAGTGTAGGACCTCTCCTGTCGAAGGTCAGGTATCTAGTGATTGAACAGATAGAAAATGGTGGTGACCTTCGCGGCGGTGACGTCCGCGGCGGGGCGCATCATCACCGCCGGCGCACCTGTTCATTGGCTCCTGGGACCCATAGGGTCAAATGTTAACCAATGCAGCATTGCGCCGCGGTCTACGACCGCCTACCGCGACAGTGTCCAACGGCAGCACAGTTATCCCACAATTCCATTGTCCCAGTTTAGAGGTCAGGCAGCCGCCATTTCAGAGGCCCACATGGCTTCATTTACTACTGCGTCACACATACCAAGGCCTACACTCAAAACATATCCCAGAAGGGTTAATTGTCTGTTGTAGTCTTGTGTATGACTGTGGGTACATACCTGGAGGAATGGTGACTGTTTCTTCGCTGTTGTCCTTCTCAGGCACCGTCATTTGGGACATATGGGAAGATGGCGGAATCCGCCGGTGTACCGACCGCTGGTGGACCTGTTGACAATGGAAGAGTGACATTTGATCGTGACCTACTGGTTTGACCGTGCCACAATACAGGAACTATGTACCCAGTTGAAGCTAGAGCTGATGTCACCAATCCGCCATCCAACAGGAATCCCCCCTCACGTTCAGGTGCTGTCAGTGCTCCATTTCCTTGCAAGTGGGTCATTTCAGACTACTGTGGCCATGGCATCAGGGATGTCCCAGCCTAATTTTTCCAACGTTTTGTCCAGAGTGTTGTCTGCCCTGCTGAAACACGTAAGGAGATACATCATTTTCCCTCAGGTGGAGGATTTGCCTACAGTTAAAGGAGACTTCTATGCCCTTGGACATATCCCCAACGTCATAGGTGCCATTGATGGGACCCATGTAGTTTTGGTCCCCCCCGCAGAAGTGAACAGGTGTACAGGAACAGGAAGAGTTATCATTCGATGAATGTCCAGATGGTCTGTTTGGCAGACCAGTACATTTCGCAGGTAAATGCTATGTTCCCTGGCTCTGTGCATGACGCCTACATCCTGCGGAATAGCAGCATCCCTGATATGATGGGTCAACTCCAGAGGCACCGTGTATGGCTATTGGGGGACTCGGGTTACCCAAACCTGTCCTGGCTATTGACCCCAGTGAGGAATCCCAGGACCAGGGCAGAGGAACGGTACAATTAGACCCATGGGCGGACTAGGAGGGTGATCGAACGCACCTTCGGCCCCCTTAAGGCCAGGTTCAGGTGCCTCCCTATGATTGGTGGGTCCCTATTCTACTCACCGAAGAAGGTGTGCGACATCATCATTGCCTGCTCCATGCTCCATAATTTGGCTTTGCGACACCAGGTGCCTTTTCTGCAGGAGGTTGATCCAGATGACGGTGTTGTAGCAGCGGTAGAGCCCGTGGACAGTGATGAGGATGAATCTGAAGAAGAAGAAAACGACAACAGGGAGTCAGTTATACAGCAATATTTCAAGTGAAACACAGGTGAGAACATTTTCAGGTTTCACATTACATTAACTTTCACACGTCTACTTCTATCCTGTACCTACATTTCACTCACTATTTGTTAACTGAGTTGTCCCCTTCCATTTCAGTTTCACAAATGTGGTAACCTACGTGTCAACAGCTTGCACCCTTGAAGGGCTTGTGATGTGTGACATTGGTATGTTGGCCTTCCAATGGGTAACCCTTTTTGACAGTGTAATTGACAATACAAAGTTCAAAATCATAGACTGACTCCAGTTTTATTACTGTTTCAAGTGTGTTTATTTAAGTGCATAAACATGAAGGGGGGTTGTGAAATGGGGATGGGTTATGGTGGAAGAATGTCCATGGCAGAGTCCAGTCTATTAGACTCACAGGTACATTGCACATCTGGCCATTGGAAGTGGAGCTTGGGCAGTTCTAATCTGGACAGGGTAACAAAGTGGGACAGTGGTGGGACAATCAGGGTACTCTTATTTCCTGGCGGGGGTCTTGCCATTTTGCTCTGTCCTGTTCCTGGATCTCAGGGACCGCTTTCGTGGTGGTTGTCTGTCTGCAGGGGGTGGGGTGCTGGTGTGTTGGTCCTGTGGTGGGGCGTCCTGTCCACTAGCGCCGGCGGAGGTGGTGGGCATTTCATCGTCCTGGCTAGTGTCAGGGGCCCCTTGGAATGCCACTGTGTCCCTCAAGGTCTTTTGAATGTCCATCAGCACCCCTACGATGGTGCCCAGGGCGGAGCCGATGGTCCTGAGCTCCTCCCTGAACCCCAAATACTGCTCCTCCTGCAGACGCAGGGTTTCCTGCAACTTGTCCAGGACCGTTGCCATCGTCTCCTGGGAGTGGTGGTATGCTCCCATGATGGAGGAGAGGGCCTCGTTGAGAGTAGGTTCCCTTGGCCTGTAATCCCTCTGTCGCACAGCAGCCCTCCCAGTTCCCCTGTGTTCCTGGGCCTCCGTCCCCTTGACCGTGTGCCCACTACCACTGCCCCCAGGTCCCTGTTGTTGTTGGGGTGGTGGGTTACCCTGGGTTCCCTGTAGTGGTGGACACACCGCTGATTGACCTGTCCTGGGTAGGGAGGTATTGGCCCGCTGGGTGGGTGCTGTGCTGGTGTTACCAGAGGGTGGCAGCTCGGTATTGGGCTGTGGCTGGGCAAGGGGAACCGACTGTCCTGAGGCCCACGATGGTCCGGGCTGGTCATCAACATCCAGTAGGGCAGGGCTGCTGTCGTCACTGTGGGCCTCTTCTGGGGGTGGAGTGGTGTTGTCAGGACCCTCTGGTGTGGTGACGTTCCTTCGGGTTCCTGCGGGGGTACAAGTAAATGATTATTGCATGTGTGTGTTTCATGGTGTGCAATGGTTGGGTGTGTGTGTACACCAGTGCTAGCATTCCTGTGTGGGGGCTTGTGTGCTGTTGGTTGGGGGGTGTTCTGGGTCTGTACAGTGGGCATGCTTTAGTGATGGGTATCCATGCTTAGTTGTGTCATGCAGGTCTTGGGGTTGGGATTGGTGGTTGGTATTATGGGTAGATTAGTGAGTAGTTAGGGTGTTAGGGGAGGGTGTGAGGGTGGGGGTGTGTGATGGCATGCAGGTAGGGTGGGGGATATGACAGTTAAGATTTGACTTACCAGTGTCCGTTCCTCCAACGACTCCTCCGAGGCCCTCAGGATGCAAGATGGACAAGTCTTGCTCCTCCCATGTTGTTAGTTGTGGGGGAGGAGGTGGGGGTCCGCCGCCAGTCCGCTGTACCGCGATGTGGTGTCTGGATACCGTGGAACGCACCTTCCCCCGTAGGTCGTTCCACCTCTTCCTGATGTCCTCCCTATTTCTTGGGTGCTGTCCCACAGCGTTGACCCTGTCCACTATTCTTAGCCATAGCTCCATCTTCCTGGCTATGGATGTGTGCTGTACCTGTGAGCCAAATAGCTGTGGCTCTACCCGTAGGATTTCCTCCACCATGACCCTGAGCTCCTCCGGGTGTCTTTGGCGTGACATGGGGTGGTGTGTGTGAGGTGTGGGGTGGTGTATGTGGTGATGAGTGTGGTGAGTGTAGCGGTATGTGGTGTTTTGTGCGTGGATGTTGTGTGGGTGATGGTGTAGTGTGTCTCTGTGTGATGGGGTTCTCTATTCTGTGCTGTCTCTCTCTGGCCTTCTCTCTGATTTTGGGTCGTAGGGGTTTGTGGGTGATGTGGGTGTGTGTTTTATATTGTGTTGGATGTGTGGGAGTGTTGTTTGTATGCGTATCAGGTGTGTGTATTTGGAATTGTCCAATGTGGCTGTGTTTTGTATATGTGTATGTATTTTGAGCGCGGCGGTGTGTACCGCCAATGGAATACCGCGGTTGAAAGACCTCCGCGTGGAGTCGTGGGTCGTAATGACATGGGCGTGTATCTGTTGGCGTGGAGGATTTGTTTCTGCATGTTTATCGCTGACCTTTGGTGTGGCGGTATTGTGTGGGTGTCTGAATTTCGGCGGATTCCGTGATGTGTGTCATAATAGCTGTGGCGGGTTCCCGCCGCGGTGTGTTGGCGGTCTTCTGTACGGCGGTAAGCACCTTTTACCGCCAATGTTGTAATGACCCCCTATATTCTTCCCCTATCACTAGCACATTGTTCCAGATTTGGGAAACATTTGCCATTAAAGCTGAACTAACCTCTTTCCTATCGCCTATGACTCTGACATGCACCAACACAGACGTCACCCCTGGTATGAACCCAGATAGCTTCCTCAGATGGCATGGTGGAGGGTGTAAGAGAATAGGAAGCTTATTCAAACTGGAGGGCATCATTCCCTTTGACCTACTAAAGGAAGAATACGAGCTAATTGAGGCAGACAGGTTAATGTACCTGCAGGTTAGACATTGGGTATTTCAGCCCTCGATCCGATCCCTCACCACAAGACCACTTACACCATTTGCAAAACGGGTAATGCTCAATCATGATGACAAACGAATGTTATCTGAGATTTATATGCACCTAATCACCAAGACACACTTGCCTAAAACACCAGGGCAGTGTAGATGGGAGACTGAGATAGAGAAAGAACTGTCATATGCAGAATGGAGAGACATTCACTATAGGACCAACTACATCACACACAGTGGAGCGAGCATGGATATGGCTTACAAGATCTCCTACTACTGGTACCACACCCCAGCACAAATCCATTCACGGCACCGCACTAAACCAGCCACTTGTTGGTAAGTCTGTGGTAACACAGGCAACCTACTTCATCTGTTGTGACATTGCCCCAAGTCACAGTGAAATTGGAGTTTCATCCAAGATGATCTCGATAAGGCTTTCAAAATGGAGATACCAAGACCACTGACATATACTGTTCCCTGTCTTCCTAACCCACTAACATTCCTGCTTCATTCTATAAAAAAGACGACAGATGGCTTTGGCTGTCTGAGCAGCCCATCAAACCATCTCATCACTCTGGGGCACTGACAGAGTTCCCAATCATACGTCCTGGCTTCACAAACTCTGGTATCTGCTGGGGATGGAGAAGCTCCCACTTGTGGTGGAACACCGGTCCACAGACTTTACTACTATATGGGAACACTTCATCCAAATTCTTTCCTCCAAATTCAGTTAACTCACATGCCCCATGTACTTGAATGTCTTATATGTTCCACATTAGGACAATGGAACAGCACTCCACTCCCAAAGCCCTACTCTTCACTTTTGGTTGGCCAAGTGGAGCCCACTCCTACCTGGTCTAATACTTTGAGATCAGAAAGATGGGGTGGAATGGAGAAGGGTAAGGATAGGTTGGGGGATTTGTTCTTGTTACAACTTTTGTTCACACGTTTCTTTTTATAGTTTAAATTGCGACTGATTACACTGCCAGCCCCCGGGTTGTGGCATCAAACCTGTGTTACTTGGTTCTCTAACTGATATTACCACTGCTGGCCCGAAGGGTTGTAGGTATACAGCTATAATTGATCCATAAAATGGAAATGAATGCTCAAGTGATTCTATGCATGTGTCAGTGAGTATGTCAATGGCTATATGGTTGTGTCAGTGCTTGTGTAAGTGTAGGTGTCTCTCTGGGTGTGTGGCTGTCTGTGTGAGTGGCTGTATCAGTGTGTGGCTGGGTATCTCAGTGGCTATATCAGTGTGTGAGTTGGTGTGTGAGTGGTTGTATATGTGTGGCTGGGTGAGTTAGTGGATGTATCGGTGTGTTACTGGGCATGTGAATGGCTGTATCATTATGTGGTTGAGTGTATCAGTGGCTGTATCACTGTATGTCTGGGTGTTGGAATGGCTGTATCATTGTGTAGCTGGGTGTGTGAATGGCTGTATTGGTGTGTGAGCAGGTATTTAAGTGTCTGTTTCAGTGTATGAATGGGTGTGTGAGTGGCTGTATCGGTGTGTGAGTGACTGTATTGGTGTGCACCTGGGTATGGAAGTGGCTGCATCAGTGTGTGCCTTGGTGTTTGGCTGCATTGTTGTGAATGGCTGAATCAGTGTTTGAGTGGGTGTGTAAGTGACTGTATCAGTGTGTGCTTGGGTATGTCAGTTGCTGTATTGGTGTGTGCCTGGATGTTTGAGTGGCTGTATTGGTTTGTGACTGGTGATGTTAGTGGCTCCAGTGGTGTGTGAGTGGATGTGTGAGTGGCTGTATTGGAGTGCAGCTGTATCAGTGCGTGAGTGGATGTTTGAGTTACTGTATTAGAGTGTCAGTGGATGTGTGAGTTTATGAATCATGTGTGACTGGGAGTGTGAGAGTAAGTATCAGTGCATGAGTGGGTGTTTGTGTGTTAGTATGGGAGTATAAGTGGGTGTTTGATTGTGCAAGGGGTGTATATTTTTTTAATTGTGTTCAGGAATACCTTGACAATATAATATTACGGAAGAACACTGAAAGAACTAATTAGTAAACTGCATTACTCCAATAGATCATGCCACTGTTCTGTATAAAACAAAAAAAACAAATAAAAATTAGTATTACAATTCATAAAAATTACAAATTAAACTTACAATTTCAACTATGCATACCTTCATAATATGAACAAATCACTACAGACTTCTAATGCTGTAATGCTATTTTATAAAAAAATAAGCATTTTGCGTTCCCTCTTTCACTGTTTTCAGGTTCTATACTTATACACCATAAGTAATCCACTGAATAAAGAATCATCATTGAACAGTGGGGAAAACAAATATATAAATTGCAGGAAAAAAAAAAAAAACAGCACACTATGGGGGTCATTCTGACCCTGGCGGTCATGGATCGCCAGGGCCAACGACCGCGGAAGCACCGCCAACAGGCTGGCGGTGCTTCTGGGGCCATTCTGACCGTGGCGGTAAAGCCGCGGTCAGAAAAGAGAAACCAGCGGTTTCCTGAAGGTTTCCCGCTGCCCCAGGGAATCCTCCACGGCGGTGCTGCAAGCAGCGCCGCCATGGGGATTCCGACCCCCTTCCTGCCATCCTGGTCCTGGCGGTAAAAACCGCCAGGAACAGGATGGCGGGAACGGGTGTCGTGGGGCCCCTGAGGGCCCCTGCAGTGCCCATGCCACTGGCATGGGCACTGCAGGGGCCCCCTAACAGGACCCCATTCAGATTTTCAGTGTCTGCTTGGCAGATACTGAAAATCGCGACGGGTGCAACTGCACCCGTCGCACACCAGCAACTCCGCCGGCTCCATTCGGAGCCGGCTTCCTCGTTGCTGGGGCTTTCCCGCTGGGTGGGCGGGCGGCCTTTTGGCGGTCGCCCGCCAGCCCAGCGGGAAAGTCAGAATGACCGCTGCGGTCTTTTGACCGCGGTACGGTCTTCTGGCGGTTCCCGCCAGGTGGGCGGCTTCCGCCGCCCGCGGGGGTCAGGATGACCCCCTATGTCACTGTAATTAAGCTATTCTGTGCATTGTACTCACTACAATTTTGTAAAACTTTTTTCTACCTCACTTGCTCCACTGGTCTAAAGACTCATATGCTGAAAATAATGCCTTCATCATTAGGAAGTACTACAGTGCCACTAATAGAATATAAGGCATACCAGCATATAGAAAGCAATATACGGTACTGATAATGCTTCTACTACAACTATACTATTCCATTTTTACAACTGAAATGCTACTTAGAACATTGGTTGCAGATCAAAAGATAAGAATTTGGTAACTTATAACTCAATCTTTGCTTGAATTTTAGGTTACTATCATTACATTCTGTCCACACACTTGTAATTTTTAGATAGGCAGTGCAGTGTCAGATGTAACACTAACTCTTTCATGAAATATCATGGCAAAAGAACTAAATGTTTTTTTTTCCAGAAATATATATTTGTCCTGCTTTAATGATTGTAATCTCAGTTTCAAATTTACTACCATCTGTTCTGCATACTTGTAGCATTAAAATAATATATTTGCCACTTAATCCTGCACGTAATATTGACACAAGCTCTATTTGACAATTTGGGCATGTATTGTTTGTGTAGCTTGTTTCAACAATCTATCAAAAGTTGCACTTTTGTAATCTAGTCATGATAAATAAATATAATGCTCTGAATCTATTTATGTACTTGATGTGTATGAGCATTTCTTGACACTCATGGTTCCATGAGTAACTAAGTCCAAATAACTCATCAAAGGTATTTCCTCTTCTTCTAAAACAACAAACATCACCAATAAAAACTCCTATGTATCTGCTTGAGTCTGTTTAGTAGACTGTAGAGATCCACTACATATATCTACAAGGTCTTGAATGTTTGATGCACAATGCATTTTAGTTATATCACTATGCAGACGTCACAACAAAACACACAGGCCCATATTTATACTTTTTGACGCTAAACTGCGCTAACGCAGTTTAGCGTCAAAAAATTTTGCGCCGTCTAACGCCATTCTGAAGCGCCATGCGGGCGCCGTATTTATGGAATGGCGTTAGATGGCGCAATCAGACCGGCGCTGCCTGGTGTGCGTGGAAAAAAACCACGTACACCAGACAGCGCCGGCGTAGGGGGAAAATGGCGTATGGGCGTCTTAAAATGGGGCAAGTCAGGTTACGTCGAAAAAATCGTCGTAACCCGACTTGCGCCATTTTTTTTCGACGCCCATCCCCCATCAACATGACTCCTATCATTGTAAAGATAGGAGTCATGCCCCCTTGCCCAATGGCCATGCCCAGGGGACTTATGTCCCCTGGGCATGGTCATTGGGCATAGTGGCATGTAGGGGGGCACAAATCAGGCCCCCCTATGCCACAAAAAAAAAAAAAAAAAAAACTTACCTGGACTTACCTTAATGTCCATGGGATGGGTCCCTCCGTCCTTGGGTGTCCTCCTGGGGTGGGCAAGGGTGGCAGGGGGGGTCCCTGGGGGCAGGGGAGGGCACCTCTGTGCTCATTTTGAGCCCACTTGTCCCTTAACGCCATGCCTGACCCAGGCGTTAAAAAGCGGCGCAAAAGCGCCGTTTTTGGCCACGCCCACTCCCGGGCGTCATTTTTGCCCGGGAGTATAAATACCACGTAAAGGCCTGGGAGTCATTTTTTAAGACGGGAACGCCTCCCTTGCATATCATTAACGCAAGGAAGGGGTTCACGCTAAAAAATGACGCCCACTCCGGGCACTTTGGCGCCCGAAGCGTCTAACGCCATAGTATAAATATGGCGTTAGTTGGCGTTAGTTTAGCGTCGAATTTGCGTCGAAAAAAACGACGCAAATTCGGCGCAACCAGAGTATAAATACGGCCCACAGTACAGAACAGAATGACTTTTGTTGTTTCTGCTCAATTAAATGTACAAGATAAGGTAATGCAAACTGTACGTTTAGCACATTAGCATAGCAGTTGACACAGGAGGGGTCTAACAACTAGTAACCAACACATCTTCATCATTTTCAATTTTTTGTTTCTGAACAACTTCCTTTTTCTCTCTAATTTCCTTCCTGGCAACACCATCACTACACTGCTTTGACATGTTCTGCTTTGGACAGATGGACCATTTCTCATAAACTAGAATCTGTCCTTAACAAGGAGCATAGAGGCTTCTTAATCAGTTGTACTCTGTAATACAACTGGAATCTGCATTTACTCTGCTCTCATCAAATTCAGCTAGATACAAACCAGATAATTTCCTAATTTAAGACAAGGCTACAAATGATGTACCTTCTTTAATTACAGTACTACCAATGTTAATAAAAGCTGCATCCAAACTTAAACCTTGTTGTTTATGAATTGTAACTGCACATGCTAGAGAAACTGAGAACCTTTCTTCGAAAAAATAATTATTTTACAAGGAAAAGTGTGCAAAAGACCTTCCAATCTGCTTTGCATTGTCAATCTGATCAAATTTAACCATAAAGTATTCCACCTCATTCCTATTAAGAACATTTACAAAATTAACAACTTTACCTATAGCACCATTAATCCAGCCTTCTTCAACATTTAGCTTTTGCAGCAAAATTGCCCTACAGTTTTTGCATTGACTTAAAGCTTTCTTCAATCTGCCGCTCGTGAGACAGGTTTTTCCTAATTAATTAGTTTTGCTTGTAACCTATCATGCAGCATCACAGGCACTCTCTGATGTTGTATCTACTGTCTTCAGTTGTAATATTTCTTTGTTCTTCAACTCCAGCATTTTTTTGTTGAAAGGGGCACACTCCTGTAATGTAGGCAAAAGGCACAGAAATTGTTTACCTTCTTGTATGAAGCTGAACATTAGCTCTGCTGCTGTCAATGTTGTCAGAAATTGGTTCTTAAGAAGACAAGTTTCTCCCTCTGTCGAAAGAACACCTACTCTACTGAGGTTATAAGTGCTTTTGGTGATTTAACTGTAAGTATTTGTCTCACCGGTAACATAAGGCTGTGCACTCTTCCTTTTATAATAACATGGCTTGGAAATCCAAAACATTTTTTGTAAATGTTTTCTTCTGCTCTGTATTCTGTTATCAGTACTTCAAATGTCTATGTGACCATAAACACAGGACTTGCTGTTTAGTCATTTTTCCACAGTGTCTTTTGAGATACTACTGTTCTATTAAAGAACTTACAGACTCATCTGTGTCACTTCCAAATGTTGGTGCATCTTTGATCCACAAAAGAATATAAATATGATGAACACATCTTGCTTGGTATACTTTATGCGAAAACAATTCAGTAACTTCTCCAAGAGGTGGATTTTTTGTTGCAGATGAAGGATAGCATGGCTTAAAATCTGTGGTTAACATGCCTACAAAGATTTGCAGGATTTAAAGTGCACAGTTCTCCTCCTGTCTTCAAATTACTGCCTTTAATGTTAGAGTTTGCTTCTCACAAAAAGCCCTGTAAACCATTCCATGCATACTCTGCACAACCCAGGGTCACAAATTAAGTTGGTGCACCTAAATTTCATAACCAACACTTCAGATCACCATGACAATAATACCTCATTGGTCCCACATTGGCATGCCAACAAATGTATCAAATTGTACTCAAACGTCTCATCTATTCCACAAATGTTGTCAACAAAGTAGTTTGCAGACATATTTTGTAGATTAAATCCAGTTTTAAGAATATGGTTAACAGCATATGACAGTCCAGAATAATAACTTTCAAATAATAGATGAAGTATACATGGAATACTGTGTCGAAATCTAGGGTCCTATCAACAATCTTGTTGATTTGTACTCAGCTGCTGATATTTGCAGAGGCCGGTCATCATATCGTCTGCCTACTCCAGTTGGAATTAGTTATGGAAAACATCGAGCCTCTAGCCTTCTCTCCCACACACTCATTGGAACTCCTTTTGCTTGTTTCATCTGATACAGTTCAATGGTATCCCTCATAATCTCTTTTTTAATGCACTGGATGGATATTGTAGTGCTCATATATTTCTTCACATCTACTGTTATCCACTTTTTAAAACTGTCCACCTGAAGGCAACAGTTCGTCCTTCATACAACTTTCACGTGTAACAACATATACATATTTGTAATATAAATTATTCTGTTTGAGGTAGAATGTATTAAATTTGCTATTTCTCATACAAAGTTATCGGCACTAATATCTGTGTTCTGTTCCTCCATACCCGAACATACCGACTCCTCATTTTGTACAGACTGTACTTCAGCACCAAATAAACATAACTGAATATGTTCACAAACGTTTTCAACCTCTGATGCTATAAATTGTTGGAAAGTTGATTATAGTTAAGGGCAGGTAAATACCTACACTTGGCAATAGGCCACTAACTCCCACTAGGTCCAGTCAGGTCTCAATAAATTGCCCCAAGCTCAACCCTTGATAGCTTGGCAACAAGCTGTTAGGTTTAACTTAGAAGACAAATGGGGTAATTAGGAGTTTGGCGGTACCAGGACTGCCATGTTGGTGGTGGCGGTACCTCCACCAACAGGCAGATGGAGAAGACCACCAAATTATGACCAGTGAGGTCTTCCCAACAGAAGACAGCCAAACCACCACCTGTACCACCAGTATGGTCACGCCACCACAGATGGCAGCAGTCACCTTCGGGCCAGCAGGTACCATGTTCCCACCAGACATATTAGAAGGCTCCACACCGCCAAGATTTCTGCTGCGGTCACACCACCATGAAAGCCCTGATGGAAACCAACTCTAGAAAAGGAGACACTCACCTCTGGAACACATCCCAATTTGGATTCGCCATGGAACCTGTACTGCACCTGCTCGCACAATGACTCCAGAATGAGTGACGGCAACAACGACAACAACCATGAGTACACATACCTACCTGACACTGTAAGGAAAACCCAAAGTACACATGCTCACACAACATACACATCCGGGATGGCAGGCGATGGCGACAAACACACGTAAGTGCACACACACACGCACACACACAAGCACCCACATACACACATGCACACCCATACTAGAGACACCACGGCCAACACAACACAATACAATATACACAAGCCACCCCGTACACACACAGCACTGGCATAGTTTAACACAACAATACACAACACCACTGATTCACATAACTACACCACAATTGCAATAACACAATTGCTAGGGCAAGCTAACACATTGCACATCTACACATGACACTACAGACATACCACAACACATTACAGCACCTGTCAACCAATGTACACAATCACACAGCCAGACAACGAGGCATACGTCATACCAGGCTAACTCAATACAATGTTTCTGACATACCCATCACCACACACACGCATGCACAGAACAACCATACAAGGGCAAACAACACCACCATTACACTTGTCAACACAAGCAACACACAAATTATCAACATACATGCATGTTCCAAACACAAACATATCCTACACACAATACACAGCCATTACAACAGGACAGAATGGAAGGGCCACACCCATACATGGGTCTCAGACACAACAACCAACATACACACATGCCAGTCACACACAAACCAAAGCAGGCAAGACCAAAACAGAAATGAACAAACAAGTATGTTATCATCAAACCAACAACTGTTTGACCCAGATATAATAAATAGACTAACAAATATATGGCTATAAATTAGAATTATATACAAACATAAGGTCATTAACCAGTCCAAAATCCAAAGTGCACAAGGCACAAATGGCATTTCTTTGTGCCCCTACATGACTCCTGACTGCTAGATGACCTCCACAGGGTAGGGGAATCAAGGGGGCAGGCATGCACCTCAGGGAGTGGGGGGTGCAGAGGAGGGGGTTTGAGCCTGGGTTTGGGGGGTCTCTGGACTTGGGACGGGGATCTTTGGGCTTGGGCTTGGGAAGGGTTGAGTTCTTGGCATGGGCATGGGTACTAGCAGGGGGCAGTTGAAGACTTGGCGGTAGATAGGCTTGACTTGGGGAAGGACAAAGACCATTTTGGGGTATCACAATGTGGGAGAGGAATAGGGAACAGGGAAAACTTTGAGAGGAACACGTTCTTAGACACACTGGGGTGGTCATGGCAAAAAGGTTTGGGAGTGGAGGTAGAGGGAGTGTTTCTCAGAATTGTCTTTGTGGATGCCTTGGGTGCATGTGTGTGTGAGGATTGCTTGTTGGTGAGGGGTGTCTGTTGGGTGGGTGAGTGCAGGCGTATATGTGTCTTGCGAAGAGGGAAAAGGGGTGCTGGAACATGCCATGCTGGATGATTGACTGTCTGTGGAATGGTGTCTGCTGGTATGGAAGATGTGCTGAATGTGGTTGTGTCAGTGGTTGTGGGGTCTGCAGATGTGGTGACTGGGGTAAATGTCTGCAGGTCCCATACTGTGTTGACTGTGGGTAAGATAAGAGTAGTTGCTTGATCAGCGACTGTTGTTGTGGTGGCTGCAGTTGTGTCTGATGTAGTGACTGTGAAGTTAGGGGGCTGGGGGAGCCTGTGCAGGTACTGAGGGTTGGTATGTCTGCAGATGGGTGTTGTTTGTGTGCATGCTGGTGGTGGGGCTTGTGGTGCTTGTGGTTTGTCTGTGCTACCCTTGGATGCTGAGGTGAATGATTGCTTGCATGTATGTGTGCTTTGGCTGGGTTTGGGAAGAGGTGTTTTGGGATTGGGAAGAGGTAGGTCGGGGATGGTAGACAAACGGTGTCTGGCTGCCATCAGTGAGGAGGCCAGAGCATGAAAGAATATCTGTAGGCAGGCCAGTGCACCTTGAATGCCCTCCAGGAACGCATTGTTCTGCTGGACTTGAGCTGCCAGTCCCTGGACATCATTAACAATGGTCGACTGAGGCACAAAGATGGACATCAGGAGGTCAATAGCCTCCTCGCTGAGGGCAGCAGTGCTGACTGGAACAGGGCCAGAGGTGCCTGTGGCGAAGGAGACACTCACTCTACTCTCTTGGGTGTGCGGGCACAGACAACTGGGTGGGGAGCTACAGGGAGGGTGGTGGTAGTAAGGTGGTGCTAGTCAAAGATGTTGCTGGAGTAATCCCAGAGGAGTCTGCACCACCAGGGGGTGTCCACTGGAGGAGGATTCCGAAGATGACATGGAAGTTCTGGTCTCTCCTGTGACACTCCCCTCGCCCTCCTTGCCACTGGGTCCCTCGCTGTTGCTGGTTGCAGCATCCTGTGTCCCGTGGCCTGCAGCATCCCTACTCGCCTGTGCCCCTTCTCCTTCACCTGCCAATCCTGATGCACACAAATAGAGAGAGAGAGAGGGAGGGATAGAGAGAGATTGGGCGAGAAAGGGTTAACATATACTCACATACACACATGTAAACATCTCTGAGAATACATATCCTGGTCAGGCTATCTCAGAGGCCAATTCACATTTCCTACATCCTGTCACAAGATGTCACTACAACTGACCACGGTATGTCTACCCTCACACCAACATCGATAAACAAGTAGGTCAGCAGGACTGGAGTCATCTACATGATCACCACCAAAGCCATGTTTGCATGCACATCATGCCCTGGATGAATTACAAATGAATACCTGATTTCAAATCATACCTCTCCATACCCCTATCACTCATTGGAAGTAGAGCTGACTGAACAAAACACATCAGGCCTCTACAGTTACAACAGCTGATGAGTCCAAGTCCTTTGTAAGACTACTCCATTGACACAGCACACATCATCTGCCTGTCACATTACATGGCTGACCACACACTCTGTACAGTAATGCCAATATAGATATCATAATTGATATAGCCATTTCACGTTAGACACCCATACAGGTCACGTCTGATGAGTATAATACAAGTTTGAGGTATAGCCTTGTAATTAGACTGACCCAATCACAGAGATAGATCTGCAGACGCCAAACCCATGTATCAAAACTAATCATACAGCTAGGTGCATCTACAATGGGCCATACTGAGTGCAATGTCACAACTGATGTACTTCAGGAACACATATATTGCATCAGGGTCCACATACAATACCACCACACATGCAGTTTTACCTGTAGGACTTTACAACATGATAACACTACCCTTAAACACACACATTCCAAATTTGTGAATACCTGTACCTGTGTCCATACAACACACATCTCAGATGGTAAATAAATGTAAGCATTATGCACACATAGAGCACCACCACAACCTTTGTACTGAGTATACAACCTACTACTTCATTGGGCAGCCTCAGGAGAGAAAATACAACATTTGATTCAAACATCCCATAATTCATGCATTACCCAATCCTGTCCCAATCTGCCACTTCAGCTAGGCAAAGGGTAGCAGATATTGTCCCACTCCATCAGATGTGCCCCCAAGTTACCATTGAGATATGATGTAGGCAGTAACTAAGCTATGTTGTACTGTAATTGCTAGGGCACTGATATAGATGGCATATACATAACATATTGAAAATGACGAGGTCTGCCTAGGCACTTACCACCTCTAGTACCATCCCTTTGACTTCCAGGTTTCAACCCCAAAAGTCTAGCACTTAGCAATGCATGATGTTTGCAATCAGAAATAATAAAATGTACATGTATCAGTATCCTACTTTAGCAACCTTCACATACCATAGAGTCAGCAAATGATCAATATATGGGAATATAACTATCAAGTCATTAGTCCAGTCCCATGCAGGCCATATCTGTGGTGGAAATGAAATGGCTGCCTCACATTCATCAATATAATTACTAGTACTTGACGTATATAGGCCCTGTGATTATACAAGAGTCACACAGTTACATATACAGGGATGCTACACAGATGGGAGTGGACTGACACCTTAGAGCCACAGATGTAGAAGGATGGAGCAGCTCATACTCAATGGTTGTGGTGATCACATCCATTGTATAGGCAGGATGGAGTCATAAATGTGCCAACATAATTAGACCATCTCCACAATCCAGACATGGAGATGTCTTGATATGGGAGACATGCATTAGCTGACAGTAAAGCATGAAAACACATCTAATACTTATACTCAGCCCGGGTGGTTTATACCCATTCCCAATAGTCTACATACTTGTTGAATTGACTACATTGTCACATTAGCAACAGTGAAGCAACTAATCCCATACAAGCCAAGCCAAGTTCCAAGATACAGTCAGTATTCACCCGCTTATGGCTGCTGTGTTGCCCTCAAATGCCCATCCACCTCAGAGTAGGCCACCGCCAAAATGCGGACCATTAGGAAGGCAGAGTGCAATGGGCACCCCTCCCTTGTTGGGAGGACATCCCCAGCTGGGCCTCCATGGTCTTTTGGGCCCAGCGTCTGAGGTTCTCCCACAGCTTGCGACAATAAGTGCTCCACCAGCTGTGGACCCCCAGTGTCCGCACTTGCTTGGCGATAGCACACCAGATTCCTTTCTTCTGATGGGCGTTTATCTGCATGGAGGACACTGACAAAAGGAGAAAGTCATGTACACTGGCACCATACCAACAGCAGTGGCCTGTACACATCTGACTCGCCAAGTCCCCACTCACACCCATCGTCTCCGCTCACACGCCTTCACTTCATGCCCTCTGCTTGTATGCATTCCCTCACCGGTACACTTATCCCATTCACCGTTACACGTACCCCTATCACACATGACTATGGCATTGGGCTTACCTGCTGCTCTGGTGCTCCATGCAGCTGCCCATACAGGGGTTGGACCCCTTCCACAAACTCCTCCAGCTCTTCTGGGGTGAAGGCTGAGGCCCTGTCTCCTGCAGGATGTGGCATGATGGCTCCCAGAGACAATACACAGCAGCTCAGGCAGTAGAGATCTTGCTAGCAACAGTGTCAGGAGTCAAGTGAGAAAGGCTGCAGAAAATGACGGTCACGGCCACCACATACAGGACTGTCAATTCCGGGGATCATTGCCATTGGTCCCAGACTGCCATAGGCAGCAATGTTAACCAATGACAAGTTGCATGGTGGTTGTGACTGCTTATGACCATGATGACATATGTTGGCGGACTTAGGTCACTTCCAACTGCCCAGTACAGCAGGACAGTCAGCTGCCATTTTGTGCTTATATCATGCTTTATTGTGCATAAATAAGTGTGCCATACACATATTTGCCCAAATGGTGGAGTAAGCCCATGTTGTGCTATTGTGGTAGTGGAAAGACATGTGACATGCATGACAGTGACGTGATGTGGCAGTATATCTAATGATGGCCATGTTTCGATAGTCAGAGACACATGGGCAGTGGCACTATATTGATATATCCCATTACAAATATATTGATCAGTGCAGGACAGCTCACTGTGCCACATATGGTCCATTACACAAGTGATATGTTCCCATACTACTTACAGGTTCAGCAATGTGCTGCACAGATGGTGTCCAAGCTGCTTCAGCATGTCCATATTATTATGTGTCAGCAGTGTCACACATGTCCTACAGTGTTAGGTGTGTGCAATAATTACATATTCTACTTACATGTGTAAAGTGCATTTCTCAATGTACACCCTCTCCTATCTACCTAGATTTTCTGTCATGAGGAGATTGAGACAACCACCAGTGCACCATCCACTAGTTGATCTTACAACCCTGGAGGACAGACATATCATCCAGACCTATAGTCTGAATTATCAGACCATCATGGATCTATGTACACAGTTGGAGCCTGAACTCTTACCAGAAGTACGCAATCCCTATTGCATCCCTCCCACAGTACAAGTCCTGTCAGTGCTACACTTTCTTGCTACAGGCCCCTTTCAGAATACAGTGGGCTTGACAGCAGGAATGTCACAGTCCATGTTCAGTCTTGTGTTGAAGGATGCACTGTATGCATTGTTGAAACACCTGGACAGGTACATCAGGTTAATCCAACGTGAGGATTTGGCCTATGTGAAGGCTGACTTTTATGATATCAGACAACATCCCTCATGTGATAGGTGCCATTGAAGGCACTCATATAGCCCTGGTCCCTCCCAGTGCCAATGAACAGGTGTATAGGAACAGGAAGAACTACCACTCCATAAATGCTCATGTGGAGTGTCTGGCAGGCCAGTACATCTCACAGGTCACAGCCAAGTTTCCAGGATCTGTACATGACTACCACATTTTGAGGAACAGCCACCATATTCAGGTGCCTGGACTTATCTGGAGGTACCCTCCTCTACTCGCTCCAAAAGGTATGCCAGCTAATAGTGGCCTGCTGAATGCTCCACAGTATAGTCCTGAGACATCAGCTACAATTGCTATTTGATGCTGGTGAGGCAGCTAAACCAGTGACTGGTAATGCTGGCATGGCAAGTGACGAGGAGGCAGAGGAGGAAGTTGCAGCTGACTCTAGGACTGAGCTCATCAAACAGTACTTCCAGTGACTTACAGGTATGGTGAGTGTGGGTTTTCAAGTTTTGCATATCCACATAAATAGCAGACATTAGTATTCCTGAGTTGTCTGATCAGTGGTGGTGTAATCTGGTCCTTTCCTTATGTGTGTGTTTGGGAAGCTGACTGATTGAATATAAGGTGCACAGTAAAAGTGTCTCAACTATTATAAGCGGACTCACTGCAGTTTCCTACATTCACACCTCCACTGTACAGTCCATTATTGAGCTATGTTTGCTGTAATCTCCTGTTCTAATGTCATTCCATCCACTGACTGTGGTATTGAAATTTGTTCCTCTGCTACCTATGGCTTGTGGCATTGATAGTCATTAGCCATTGCTAAACTATTTTAGGATTGGGGGCTGTACATGACAGATGACAGCTAAAGTGATGTTTGATGAATAACCTGTGACTGGGGATGTATACGTAATCTTGTAGGGCCCCTGCTTAGGACGAATTCCACACTGGGCACAACATCTATGAGCTCCATATGTGGTTTGTGTGGCTCCATACCCTCCATCCTGATGGTACTATTTGTCATTGTCTTTTTTCAAGTTGGAATTATTACTTTACTCTTGTGCGGCCCAGTATTTTTGACTCTCTGACATCTAACCTGGAACATATCTGTTGTACTGTATCTCCTGTTGAGGGTGCCTCCCTCTGCTGTCATTTACACTGCCTTTTCTATGTAGGGGTGTAGGAAAGAAACCATTGTGCCTGGCATGTTACCCCCATTTTTACTTGTGTGTCAGTTTGTTTTCCCTGTATCACTGAGATCCTGCTAGCCAGGACCCCAGTGCTCATAGTTTGTGGCCTATATGTGTTCCCTGTGTGGTGCCTAACTGTATCACTAAGGCTCTGCTAACCAGACCCTCAGTGCTTATGCTCTCTCTGCTTTTAAAATTGTCACTGCAGGCTAGTGACCATTTTCACCAATTCTGATTGGCACACTGGAACACCCTTATAATTCCATAGTATATGGTACCTAGGTACCCAGGGTATTGGGTTGCAGGAGATCCCTATGGGCTGCATCATTTATTTTGCCACCCATAGGGAGCTCAGACAATTCTTACACAGGACTGCCATTCCAGCCTGAGTGAAATAACGTCCATGTTATTTCACAGCCATTTTACACTGCACTTAAGTAACTTATAAGTCACCTATATGTCTAACCCTCACTTAGTGAAGGTTAGGTGTAAAGTTACTAAGTGTGAGGGCACCCTGGCACTAGCCAATGTGCCCCCACATTGTTCAGGGCAATTTCCCCGGACTTTGTGAGTGCGGGGACACCATTACACGCATGCACTACATATAGGTCAACACCTATATGTAGCTTCACAATGGTAACTCCCAATACGGCCATGTAACATGCCTAAAATCATGGAATTGTCCCCCTTGCCATATCTGGTACTGGAGTGCCAATCCCATGCATCCCCGGGGCTCCAGCATGGACCCCGGGTACTGCCAAACAAGCTCTCTGGGGTTTTCACTGCAGCTACCGCTGCTGCCATCCCACAGATAGGCTTCTGCCCTCCTGGGGCCTGGGCAGCCCAGTCCCAGGAAGGCAGAACAAAGGATTTCCTCTGAGAGAGGGTGTTACACCCTCTCCGTTTGGAAATAGGTTTTAAGGGCTGGGGAAAAGTAGCCTCCCCCAGCCTCTGGAAATGTGTTGAAGGGCACAGATGATGCCCTCCTTGCATAAGCCAGTCTACACCAGTTCAGGGATACCCCAGTCCCTGCTCTGGTGCAAAATTGGACAAAGGGAAGGGGACTGACCACTCCCCTGACCTGCACCTCCCCAGGGGTGGTGCCCAGAGCTCCTCCAGTGTGTCCCAGACCTCTGCCATCTTGAATGCAGAGATGTGAGGGCACAATGGAGGCCTCTGAGTGGCCAGTGCCAGCAGGTGACATCAGAGACCGCTCCTGATAGGTGCTTACCTGGTTAGGTGGCCAATCCTCCTCTGAGGGCTATTTAGGGTCTCTTCTGTGGGTTTCTCTTCAGATAACAAATGCAAGAGCTCACCAGAGTTCCTCTGCATCTCCCTCTTTGACTTTTGCCAAGGATGGACCGCTGACTGCTCCAGGACGCCTGCAAAACCACAACACAGTAGCAAGACAACTACCAGCAACATTATAGCACCTAATCCTACCAGCTTTCTTGACTGTTTCCTGGTGGTGCATGCTCTGAGGGCTGTCTGCCTTCACCCTGCAGTGGAAGCCAAGAAGAAATCTCCAATGGGTCAACGGAATTTTCCCCCTGCTAACGCAGGCACCAAACTTCTGCTTCACCGATCCTCTGTGTCCCCTCTCATCTCAATGAACGTGGTCCCCGGAACAAAGGAGCTGGATCCAAGTGACCCCGACAGTCCAGTGGTCCTTCTGTCCAAATTTGGTGGAGGTAAGCCCTTGCCTTCCCACACCAGACAGTAATCCTGTGTACTGCGTGAACTGCAGCTGCTAGGGCTCCTGTGCACTTTTGCAAAAAATCCTTTGTGCACAGCATAGCCCAGGTCCCCAGCACTCCGTCCTGCATTGCTCTTCTCGCTGAGTTGACCACTGACTTCATGGGACCCTCCTTGTAGTATTGAGATGACCGCCATGCTCGGATTGCTTGAACGCCTTTCTGCATGGAAATAACTACATCCTCCAGCACACCGTGGAACATCTTCTTTGCAAAGGAGAAGTTCCTGGCACCTTTCGTTGTTGCAGAATCTTCAGCTTCTTCCACCCAGAGGCAGCCCCTTTGCACCTTCATCTGGGATTTAGTGGGCTCCTGCCCCCTCTGGACACTTGCGTGACTGTTGGTCTTCGTCCCCTTCCTTTGCAGGTCCTCAGATCCAGGAATCCATCTTCAGTGCCTTGCAGTCAGTTGTTGCCTTTGCAGAATCCCCTATCACGTCTTTAGTGTGTTTCTGGGATAGTAGGGTAAATTTACTCTTACTTCTCAGAGTCTTGGGGTGGGGTATCTTGAACACCCTTAGTGTTTTCTTAAACTCCCAGCGATCCTATGCACACTACACCTGGCCTGGGGTCCATTCTTGGTTCGCATTCCACTTTTGGAGTGTATGGTTTGTGTTGCCCCTAGGCCTATTGTATCCTATTGAATCCTATTGTATTCTACAGTTTTGCATTACTTTTCTAACTGTTTACTTACCTGAGTTCGGTTTGTGTGTATATTTGTGTATTTTACTAACCTCCTAAGGGAGTATATCCTCTGAGATATTTTTGGCACATTGTCACTAAACTAAAGTACCTTTATTTTTAGTAACTCTGAGTATTGTGTTTCTTGTGAAATAGTGCTATATGATATAAGTGGTATAGTAGGAGCTTTGCATGTCTCCTAGTTCAGCCTAAGCTGCTCTGCTATAGCTAGTTCTATCAGCCTAAGCTGCTACAACACTATTAATCTACAAATAAGGGACAACTGGACTTGGCACAAGGTATAAGTACCATCTGGTACCCACTATGTCAGGCCAGCCTCATATAAGGGGGGCATGACCAGATCACAATTTTCAGTCATTACATTTGTTGATGTTTCAATGAACACACATATACAGTTGTTGGGTTCCAGTGGTGTTTATTGTGCATAGAATGATGTTGTAACTACAAAACCTATGGTGCATACATTGTTGATGAGTGAGGTCATGGTAGATGGAATCATCAGAGTAGGTGGTACAGCAGTTGATTGCACAGGTCCAGTGTCCAGTGCCCATGGAAGATGGAGCTATGTCATTGAACAGTCAACAGGGTGTCTCAGTGGCACACATGAGAGACAAATCAGGTGAGATTCACTTCCTGGCAGTGGGTTTGGTCTTGGCATCTGCTGCAGCCTGATGTCTGGATGGATAGCCACATTTGCGGGAGAGTTCTTCAGCCATAGAGGGAGGGGTGTTTGAGGGCTGTGGTTCCCCTGGCAGGGACACCGTCCTACTAACTGCCCCTGATGTGGATGGCTCTGATGTTATGTTGCTAGTGGAAAGGGCCTGTTGGTGGGTGGTGGAAGCACGCAGACTGGTGTTGATAAGCCTCAGCAACACTGTAATGGAGGCCATGGTGGCATTGTGTGCCTGCCGCTGCTGCATGAACTCCTAGTGGTATTCCCTCTGCGGCCTTTGGTTTTCCCCCAACATGGTGACCATCTGGCCCATCCTGACTTGGGATTGCTGGTATGCTCCCAGGACTTGGGAGATGGTTTTCTGGTCAGTAGGATTCCTTGGGGAAACCATCCTTTGGCCCATAGCTTCCCTCCCACACCCTCTGCCCCCATGTGCCTGTGCCCCTAGCACGATATGTCCACTCCCTGTGTTTGCAGGACCTTCATTGTTTGGGGTGTGAGGGGTCGACCCAGGTCCCTGTACTGTGGGGCACACAATAGTTCAAACAGTCCTTGGGACACAGGTTTGTGGACGAAGGCTTGGCTGTGATGTTGAAGCCACATGATTGAGGGGGATGGATGTGGGCAGGGTGAGGCAAGGAGTCGGGGACTCACCAGGTGTCCCAGGTGGGCCAGGTAGGTCATCAGTGTTCTGACATCCAGGTGTGTTGGGCCTTCATCCTGAGAAGGGCTGGCAGTCGCTGGTACCCTCTCCATGGTGGCACTGGCAGGTTTACTTGTAAATGGAGTGAGAGAGAGAGGGAGTTGAATGTTGAAGTGTGTTTGGTTCTCTCTTTATCATACAGTGGGTTAACATGATTCCCAGTAATGAAAATGACAGTTGCTGCACAGCATACCATTGGAGGTAGTTAGTGGTCTATGACGTGTACCATACTACATCTTGTTTGGTGTAATTCAGGTTTAGTAACTTTAGCTCTGTGGGTGGGTTCTGGTACTGTCTAATAGTTCACATGACTACTCTGCACTGTTAGCTAGTGCCTATTCAGGCTTGCTAGTTGTGAGAGGAACTGGCTGTACATGTCAGCATTGCGTCCCAGTAGGAGGAGGATATGTGTGTTTGCAAGGTTAATTGTCCTGTCTGTCATTTTCTGCATGTGCATGAGTCTGCCATCTTACATTCCATACCATGGTGGGTCATTATCTAGGTTGTGGATCCAGATTAGTCACAGTGATGTAGCTGTGTTTAGCCTTGTTTTGCATTTTGTTGTGCCATTGCATTGCTGTTATTGTCATGTAGTGGTCCTCAGTCGTACCATCTAGTTGGTATAGCTAGTTCAATAGTCATGCGAGTGATGTGAGATGTGCACATTCGAGGTATTCACGTAGATGAGCTTGTGAATTGTGGGAGTCGTACTGATAGAATTATCCAATGCCATCATGGCCTTTGCCAAAGGCTGTGTAGGCATTTATGCAGGGTGGAGGTGTGGCATGCAGGAGAGTGGCATTTTTAATAGGTTGGAGCTGTAATGAGACATACAGTGAATTGGGGAGTATTTGTGCGGTGAGGAAGCATGCAGGACACGACGATTGTGTGACACGGAAGTTGTAGATACTTACTAGAGTCCAGTCACCCAGGTATTACAGTCAGGCCCTCAGGATGCAAAATGTCCAAGACCTTCTACTCCCATGATGTGAAGTGTAGGGGAGGAGGTGGGGGCCCACCACCAGTCTTGTGCATGGCGATCTGGTATTGTGATGCCATGGAACTCACCATTCCCCTAAGGTCATTCCACCTCTTCCTGATGTCCACCTTGTGCTTGGATGGTTGTCTACTGAGTTGACCCTGTCGACTACTTTCTGTCACAACTCTGTTTTCTGGGCAATCATGGTTTTCTGGACCTGTCCTCCAAACAGTTGTGGCTCTACCCTGACAATTTCATCCATCATGACCCTCAACTCATTATCCATGAACCATGGGTGCTTTAGTGGGGACATGGTAGTGGTTGTGTTGAGGGTGGAGGAGTCTTGTGTGTGTAAGGGTGCAGTGTAGGTTGATTGATGGGTTGTGGGTGGTGCGTGGTGAATGATGGACGCTTGTGGTGTGGGTATGTAGTCGTTATGTGTGTTTTGTGTTGGTAGCCCAGTTGTGTGGTGTGTGCTGAATAAGATGTATATTTGTGCCTTTGTAGCAAAGGATTGTGGGCTGTGTTATATAATGCATTGAGTAGGTGTGTCTGGTGTGTGTATTAATGTCTGGTATGGGTTATTCAAACTGTCCAATGTGGTGTTGTGTTCTGATCGTAGTGGGTTCTGAGTGCTGCAGTTCGCACTGCCAATGGTTTTCCACCATGAAAGAACTGCTGTGGCTAATAATCTGGTGGGTGGAATTATGGCGGGCTGGTGGTGCTGGTGGTAGAACTGCCTTGTTCCTTCCCTCCTGTCTCCTGGCGGATTTGTGGCTGTTTTATGGCAGTCTTCACAGTGTGTGTCTTAATACAGTGGTCAGATTACTGCCAACATGGCAGTCTTTTGCCGGCCGCCACCGGGTCGGTCTTCCGAAAAGACCACCAAAGTTGTACTGAGGCCCAGTGTGTAAAGCATTCAGAAATCACAAAACAGTAATAAAATAAAACACAGGAAACAGATTAAAAATCCAAAACCTATTTATAAAATTAGAAAATATTTGTATCTTTATTTTGGCAACACAACAAAAAAAAATCAGATAAGGGGAACAAGAGATAAGAATTTTTAAAGAATGTGGGGGTCATTGTAACTCCGACGGTGGGTGGAAGGTGGTGGTAGTACTGCCAACAGGCTAGCAGTACATACGAGAATGGCAGTTGCCATGACGATATCAGCAGCCAGGCTGGAGATGTCAATCTCCAGCCCGGCGGCTGGCATAGTACCACCAGTGGCATTATGAGCCTTCCTACCACCATGGTTTTCATGGCATTAGCAACGCCACGAGAACCATGACGGTAGGCCCTACGGATGACAGGGAATTCCTATGAACTTCCCATGCAGGATTGCCCCACTAATGGTTACATTGCACCAAATGAAATAAAATGAAGTGGGAGTGGGTTCGGGTGTGGCCAGGATGGCGGAGGGTGAGATGAGTGCGGGAGTTCCAGAGGAGAGAGTATGGGCCATGCAGCTCACGTCTGGGAGACCACGGGGCCAGCCACATGGAGAACAGAACACAGTCACCAGAGAAACATCGCAGAAGAGGCCTGGAGGTGGCCGGGCATGGAGGAATGAGGCCCGACCCTCTGCATGGCCAATCAGCTGTTTGATTGCGGCAGGGCCTTTGCCCCATGGAAGAGCAGAGAGACAGTCAATGCAACATGGGCCTGGCAGGGCTGCTGGTCGCTACTGGGAGCGCTCTTCCTCCTCCCTGAGCCCTCTTCAGACAGGAAGCGGGAGTGATGGCATCACAGATATCTTCCTCTGAGGCACTGGAGGTGCGGGGGTGGGCCATGGTCGTGCATGTAGCTCCAGCAGCATTAGAGCAGAGATCTGCAGTGGGTCAGACAGGGTCCATGAACATTAGCTCCCTGAAAGACGGCGCTTTGGTGGAGGTCCCATGGCAATGGAGAGCAGACGTTCGAGAGCTGGGCCCCGGACTGGTGAGTTGTCCATCCCATGCTATGACTGGGGGTGAGTGTTTGAAAAGTTTCAACACTCCGTCCATCATCCTTTTGTGTTGCTAAAGTTGCCCTCAGTGGGGAGGGCATGCCCAGACTTGGGTTCCATGCTCACTGTGCCACTGGATTCAAGCTAGCCTGGCTGATGACGGGTGATACCCTGAAATCGGTCCCATGATGTTTGTTTCTGGTCCAGGGAGGACCTGGCCTGGCAGTTCGGGCTGGACTGTCCCCATGGGGAACAGAGTCAAGACTGATTTGCATATGGCTGGGTCCACACTGGGGTGGCATGGCAAGCAAAAGAACAATGGATTAAACCCAGATCTGTGACCTAGGGTGAGTGTTTGAAAGTTTCAACACTCCGTCCATCATCCTTTTGTATTACTAAAGTGGGCTGCCTGGAGGCTCCCACTGAAGAGATTGCTATGAAGTAGGTTCAGGCCCCACCCGGAGTTTGACCCATGGCTGGTCTCTACTAGTGAGGTGTGGGTCTCATGGGATGCACCCTGGACCTGCTCTTAACTGCCTGGACTAGAGACCTGCACTGCGGAGCAGTCATCAACCAACGGTACTGCATAGCCGGGGTCCTGAGCATGGATTTTAGGGCTGGATACTGTGCACCTCCTGTCAACAGTACCCCTTAAGTGTTCATCTGGCCAGGATGCATGATTGGGGCCCAGGGCCCTTGGACTGCTAGGTCGAGCAGACAAGAACATCAATTGGACTCCAATGGGTGGCTCCAGGCCCTGCTGACCCAGTGGGAGAAGAAAGCTCTTGCACGGAGAGGGTTATGTGGCCTTGGAGGATGCCGCAGCCCGACGAAAATCACCTCTGTGAATGCCACCCTATACATATTGAGGTCGGGCCAGCTACCTTGGAGCCATGTCAGCAGTGGCGTAGCGTGGGTTGTCAGCACCCGGGGCAAGGCAAGTAATTTGCGCCCCCTAACCCGGGGCAAGGCAAGTAATTTGCGCCCCCTAACCCGTGGATTTTAGCACTCGAGTCTCTTCCAAGATGTTGCGCCCGGTGTGGCCGGCCTCCCCTGCACCCCCACGCTACGCCACTGCATGTCAGCCATTGCCAGTTAGTTTTGCAGTTTGTCAATGCCAGCCAGCAAGGAATTCCTCAGAAGCTGAGGCTTTGGTGTTTCACACCTCCTAGGTGGACTGGGGCCTCACTGCTGTGGCAGCCCCCAGCACCTGACTTTCCCTTTACCTCTAGGGGAGGGGATAGTAGTGGTTGAGGGGCTCTGACTACCGGACAAGGGAAAAAGGATTGAATGCTGAAGTACATGCTTGTCAAGCCCACCAGCTCGC
Organism: Pleurodeles waltl; assembly: GCF_031143425.1. NCBI lineage: Eukaryota > Metazoa > Chordata > Amphibia > Caudata > Salamandridae > Pleurodeles > Pleurodeles waltl. The sequence continues at coordinate 238,465,192 of NC_090446.1, read as the reverse complement.
ACTCCGGGGGTCCAGTTTTGTCGATGGAATCGGACACCAAGTCAGACATTGGGGACGTAGACGCCCCAGTGACTCACCCAATACCGGAGGCCCGCTTCACTTCACTCCAGGATGATCTCCAGACTCCCTGAAAAGACTTCTCAAATGATCACAAGGAGGTCATCGATAGCTTGGGAGACAGAGTCTTGCCACTGGAGGACCATGAAACCAGTTGTGATGAAGAGTTTGTGCAGTTGCAGTGGCTTGTCCTGTCGCTCCAGGATCAGCAGCTGGACCTCCAGGTAGATGCTGAAGATTTGAAAGTGCGGAGAAATAACATCCGTATCAGAGGTATACCCACTGGGACAGAGGGATCTGACAACTCAATATGTCACAAACCTTTTCTTGAGGTATCTCCCGGGACTGAAATAAAGATGGACAGAACACATAGAGTCAGCCCTAAAATGCCTAATTTCCCCCCGTGGACATTTAGACATGCTTCCATGACTTTCCACTTAAGGAGCCCATCCTCCATGCAGTTCGGGACTGCCATCTGTTCCAGTTCCGGGGGGTCTTAGCTAATGCTTTAGCAGGACCTGGCTGCCATAACTCTCCAGAAATGCAGGGTCTTCTGCCCAGTTACTGGCCACCTCCTCTTTGCAGGTGTATCACATTCATGAGGGCACCCCGTCAGGATTGTCTTTTGACTGAATTGAAAACTCCATCCGCTTCGATCCCTAAAAGAGACCTGTTGGCGGGTGGGTATTGAGGCTGCTTCAGAGTCACCCAGGGCTGATCAGCATGAGGGTGGGCCTCACAGATGTTACCAGTGGAGGGGTGCTAGATTGTCTCTGGTGGGACTTCGTCCTGACCCTGTAACCATAGCTAAAGCATGGCAAGCAGTGATAGAGACGCTCACCGGGGACCCCGCTGGAGCATAGCTGAAATGACCACTGCCGTACTGTTGCTACACTTTACAATGAGGAAGGTGGATAGGGCATGGGAAAGGCTGACACTTTGGCCAACAGCACACACCCAGCTATTTCTACTTACTGGGACTCAGACTATGACCTTGTTTGGGAATGTTTTCAGTTGCTTGGTTGTTTTATTTCTCTCTTGTTACTTTTCTGGGAACCTACAGGCTTCAATCTCAAACCATCACTTTAACACACCTGTCCTGTGCTCCTCTGTATGACACACTTTTTAACACACACCAGGCACCCTTTCTTAGAGCACAGTGAGTTCACAGAGCCTTGGTCCCCTTGTCCCATGCCATATAATGTACAGATACTCACCCTCAACGTGAGGCATCTCAACAATCCTACCAAACGCAAGGCTGTAGTTTCCTATATTGAACACTGGGAGGGGCACATTTGCCTAAGCCTGGAAACCCACCTGCTCCACAGCCTTCCCACATCAATTCTTTTCCTCCAACTCTACAAAAGCTGCAGGAGTGTCAATTCTGGTATCCAGTTCATTCTGGGGAAAATAGGCACTAAATTGCAAAAATGAGGGGTTGATTGTTAGCCTATTCTGTGTTTGTGGGTTCCCAGATCTTTACAGTGGGGACCATTCACCCTCCTAAAGAGGTACAGGAGTATTTTTTATGTTGTGCGGTGCTGGAGGTGATGGCAACACAGGACCGCCTAGTGCTCTTAGGTGGCGACCTTAACTTAGTGTTTGATGGTGACATTCACAGATCTACCCAACACTCCGGTCAAACTGTGTCAAGTAGTGGTTTCACTTACCCTGACTTTTTCACTAGCATAGCCTAAAACTAGTGTCTGGTGTCTGAGAGAAACACTCTTAAACTACACCACAGTCAGTAAACAAATTACTAATGTCCTGGAGAACTTCCTCACAATAAATGACACTGCAGATGTTTCTATTTCCATATTATGGGAGATGCTAAAGGCAGTGGTCAGTGGCGAGCTAATTGCAGTTTCTGCAGCAGACAATAAGATCCATAAAAACAAGGGAGGGCACCTGTCCTGACAGGTTCAGGAATTCGAGCGTATCTACAAGCGAATGGGTGCACCCAAGGTATGGCAGCAACTAGAAGCCGTCCTGATGCAATTGTCCGGCATTGACCTGGACCGAGCAGAATACTCTGCCACCTGACTTCACCACTCACATTATTTTGGAAGGGGCAGGTGTTGCCGCCTCTTGACCAATAGGCTATGGGAGCAGAGGCAGGCTGCTGGGATCCAGGCAATTCTGGATCCCGTTGGTGTGAGACGTTCTGACGACCCAGGGATGGTCGCTGCCTTCTGGGAATTTTCCACAGAATTATATGCAAAACAGGGCCTATACCTTCAGCGGGCCACACTCCAAAGTTAACAGCCGATCTGGCATCTCACCTTTATCGTCCAATTTGGGACAAGGAAGTCATAGTGATTTTTGCCAGATACAACCCTCTTAGGTTGCTGGGCCCAGACGGGTTTCGGGTGCTTTTCTTTTAAACCTTCTGCACAAAGTAGATCATGTATCTGATTATGCCAGCCACTCGGGCAGGACCATATGTTTTGGTAGTGGATGCAGAGAAGGCATTTGATTAGTTTCACTGGCGATACCTGGAGGTGACTCTAAAGCACTTTGGACTGGGTGAACGCTTTTGTTCCTGGATGCTTAGTAATTATGACAACTCAGTTGCAACTGTTTCAGTGACGTCAACCACATTTCCCATCTGTAGATCATTCACCAGGGATGCCCCATATTTCCCCTGCCTTTTGCACTATGTTTGGAACCATTGTCCCAGTGCATCTGCAACAATCTGGAGATCAGAGGATCCCATTTAATGAGGAGGAGCACACCATTAGTCTAAACGCAGCGGTTTTACTTACCCTGACTTTTTCACTACTGCAGCTTAAAACTAGTGTCTGGTGCCTGAGAGAAACACTCTTAAACCACCCCGCCGTCGGTAAACAAATTACTAATGTCCTGTAGGACTTCTCAATAAATGACACTGCAGATGTTTCTATTTCCATATTGTGGGAAATGCTAAAGGCACAGGCGAAGGGAGGTGAGCAACGGACTCGCACATGAAGGTGGCCTTGGCATTCCAAACCTGCTTTGTTGCTATCAGGCTGCCCAACTTAGATACCTTAAAGAGTAGTCTCAAATGGAGTTTAAAAAGCATTGGCTTTTCATGGACAGAGAAGTGGATGGGCAAAATGTCTGGAACATTACCTTTTTGCACTGAAAAGATCAGCCACAAAGCCTCTATCTCTCCCCCGTTACCAAAGCTACCTTTGATATATGGAACCGGGAGGCTGAGAGGGTTAGCCTGAGCTCCTTCCCATCCCCACTGACTCCCATTGTCGATAACCCAGACTTTACTCCAAGCCTCAAGCAATCAAGTTACAACACTGGCACAAAGCTGAATACCGGTCACTAGATCACTTGTTTAATGAGGAGGGTCCTATCCCGTTCTGGAAACTACAATCAGATCATGCAGTACCTGAAGAACAGGGTTTGCATTATTTGCAGATTAGACACTGGGTGATGCACCTATTGGTTCGACCAGGGGCACAACGCACCCTTACCATTTTTTGAAAAATGGCTGATTACCAAAACATCAGACACACACCTCATCACTGACATTTATGCCCTTCTCCATTCTGCCCCAACACTGGAGAAATCAATAGGCCAGCAATGCTGGAAATCTGAACTTGACTGCTCACTGACCCAGGAGGAATGGGGTGAACTTTGTTACTGCACACAACATACAGCCTGTAACATGGTTAGTATTGAGACAGCTACCAAGATCATTACGTACTGTTATCTCTCTCCAGTCCATTTGCATCAAAGGAACCCTGCATGCAAACCTAAATGTTGGCACAGCTGTGGCTCCCCCAGCACATTGTTACTTTTTTTTTGGTAGTATCCAAAATTAACTTCTTATTGGACTCAACTGCTGGATATTGTTGATACCCACCTTAATACCCATCTTCCCCGCTTACCTGCCTATACCATCCTGGGGTTACACAATGCACACACTTTACCTCTCTAATCTCGCTGATGATGCCTGATTGGCCTTGCAACATATTATGACACACTGAGGCATGAGACATCTTCCCACCTAGCAGGGATAGTTACACCGCCTTCAGTATATCCAGGGAATTGAAAGCTTGACCCTCACTCTCTCAGCACAAAGTACCTCATATTTGGAGATGTGGCATCCTTTTATAGCTATACTATCCACAGACGTTTGCAAACTCACCTGCCCCAGATACCTTCAGATCATTCACCCAATAGAGGGTCTGGCAGAAGCCAACCACGAGGACACTGACTAGTTCACCACAATGGAGATGTGAGCTACCCTCAGGCATTACATTCATAAGCAATGTCATTCTCAGGGGGAGGAGAAAGTTAGGGTAAGTTTTGTCTATTCATATTTGAAATACTGAGGAGGAGCTGTTCGCTCATGGTATGACTTTAATTTCATTGTTTAAATGAAATTCAGTAAAGAGATTTAAACCATAAAATAAAATAAATTAAAAATTAAAACATGGCAATTCACAAATCTTCCGCCCCTCAAAGTTCTTGGGTGTAAACATCACCCTTTAAAATAAACACCATCTTTGCTCACAAGCTAGCTATTCCGCCATAGTGAACTGTTCCATTTAACATGAATAAATATTAATCAATGTTAAAATCCATATCAGAATCTAAAGCTCAAAATGAACAAATTACTTTTCTTAGGCAGATACATAGCTCATAAAATCCCTATCAGTCGTATCTGTTCAAATCAATCAAGCCCTGAGTGGGCATACATAACAAATTTCTCTGCTACCAGGCGGCAGTCAATTCTGAATTACCATCCCTACTCTTCTCTACCCAATATGCGTCCACATATCCTCATCAATATTTACTGCCCTCAGGGTTCTCGTTTGCACCTCGATAATGTACTGAGACTCAGGTTGTCTCAATTTATGTATCCTGTCCCCTCTCCTCTCACCTCTCATGACCTGATCCACAAAGACAAAATGTAACAGATTCCTATTGCTCTTATGCTTCATCTGGAAATGCCATAGGGTAAATGGTATCCCCTTTTGCTATGGCACACATTTGCTCTAAGATTCTCTTCTTAGCTGCATGTATAGTGCTGCCCACATATTTCTTGCCACAAGGACAAATTAAGCAATTGGCTATGTGGTCCAAGTTGCAGTTTAGCAACTTGGTAATGGGTTTCCTCAATCAGTCAATCAAGTAATCATAGCATTTATAGAGTGCAGCACTATAACCCCTAAGGGTACCTGGGCAATAAGGGTGCTGTGTCTCCATTGAAAAAACATGTCTTGATTGTCAATCTGAAGTCCACCAGGGAGGAAGCTGTTCGGAGGTGGAACGGCAAGCTGTTCCTGGACTTAGCACCTGTGTATGAGAAGCAGCAGCCTCCTGTATGGCTTCAATAGATACAGGTGGTATGTGTGAGTTTTTGTGAGGCAAAGCATCGATGTCTTGCTAGAACATAGAAGCTCAGTTGATGGTTGATACAGGATGGCCCTAGGTTGGGAGAGCCTTGTATGCAACTGTGAGGATTTTGAATTGGCATCTTTTCTGGACAGGGAGCCAGTGGAGGTTCCAGAAATGTGGGGGATGTTTGAGTGCTTGGGGAGGGGAGGGCTGAGTCTGGCTGCAGTTTTCTGTAGAGTCTTGAGCTTATGAAGTAGCTCAGAGGACACTCAGTGTAGAGAGTGTTGCCATAGTCGAGGTGGCTGGTGAACAGGGTGTGCGTGACTGTTTTTCTGGAGTTGGTAGGGATCCATTTGAAGACCGGGTCGAGTGTACAGAGGATGTAGATGAAGGAGGAGGCAACTAAGTTTACTTGTCGATTCATGGATAGTTGGCAGTCGAGGATGATGCCGAGGTTTCGTGCATGGTCTGATGGAGAGGGCGGAGGTGTTCTTCCAGAAGATAAGGACTTCCATTTTATTGATGTTTAGCTTGAGGCAGCTGTTTTTCATCCATGTTGCTAATTTGGTCATGGCTTTGATATAGTTGGCTTTGGTTTTGTGGGGGGTCTTTGGTGAGTGAGAGTATTATTTGAGTGTCATTGGCGTGGAAGTCTATATTGAGTCCATGGGATATGTCTTGCTAGAACACAGAAGCTCAGTTGATGGTTGATATAGAACAGCCCTAGGTTGTGGAGAGCCTTGTTGGCGACAGCGAGGATTTTAAGGGGGGTCATGTAGATGTCAAACAGGGTTGAGCTGAGGGAGGATTCTTGAGGTATGCAGCAGGTGATCTTCTTGGGTGTAGAAGTGAAGGGAATAAGATGGATGTTCTTTGTGTGGCCTGAGAGAAAAGAGGCAACCCACTTAAGTGCGTTTTGTTGAATGCATATGTTGTGGTGTCTGTTGAGGAGAGTGTTATGGGAGACTGTATTTAAGTCTGCTGAGAGGTACAGAATGATCAGAGCTGCTGTCTTTCCTTGGTCAAGGAGAGTCCTGATGTCACCTGTGGCAGCGATCAGTACAGTCTCGAGCTGTGGTTGGCCTAGAATCCTGGTTGTGAAGTGTTGAGAAGGTAGTTTCGTTCGCAGTAGTGGGTGAGCTATTGGTTTATGGCTTTCTTGAGCACTTTGGCTGGGAAGGAGAGCAGGGATATTGGTCTGTAGTTTTTGAGGTTGCCGGGGTTTGCCGATGGATTCTTTAGGAAGAGTCTTACCTCTGCGTGCTTCCACTCATCTGGAAAGGTTGCTATGGAGATGGAGGTGTAGAGAATGTGGGTTAGTTCCGTGCCAATACTGTTGGCTCCAAGGAGGAAAAACAGGTAGGGGCAAGGGTCAGTGGGTGACCCTGAGTTGATGGATAGCATGATGGCTGCAGTGGTCTCTATGGCAATGGGGGACCAGGAGGTTATTGTGTGGTTAGTATTTGGTGCTTGAGGGATGTTCTCTAGGCTGGAGGTGAAGGGTTGGAGGTTGAAATTGTTGTGTATGGTGGTGAGAGGGTGTCACAGTTACTGGGATGGGTGGGTTGTGGTCTCTGTGGCTATCGATTTGTTGAAGTAAGCCTCAGCAAGGCCTACTAGTGCAAGGGGTTCACCTTTCTCTGCACAAAGTCCTCAGACCATGTAGGAAGAAGTTGGCACAGGTACTGAAATAAAAGACAAAGTTTATTAACCTCATGAGGTGGTACTACAGTTCAAACAGCACCCTTAGGTAACGTCTGAAGTAGCACACTGAACTGAGAGAGCATGGTCCTTTTATACCTATGCAGGGGCTAAAAGGAGGTGGTACAATTATAGAAGAAAGACTTGTATGCATGTAAGGTCATGTGGAAAATGCACAGTCGACAGATAGGAGGAGCTAACAGTTTTCAAGGACTAACAGCTGCAGACCTTACTGAGCATGTGCGAAAGTGGGAGATGCTAAATATAACTTGTCACTAGGCAGATTTCAAGAGTAGTTAACAGAAAGGTAGGACAGAGCACATGGTGAGCACATGGCAGAGAAAATGGCTGCCATGAATACAAAATGGATTCTGCGAAATGTTCACAATAGTTACAAAATACAGATGTCTTCTGCTGATCCTTAATCTAATCGCTGCTAAACTACAACAGGCGAGCCTTTCAGCATTAGCTGAAGACATTCGTCTTTCTGGGATAATCTAAATATTCATCTTGTATATTTATGCTCATCATTTCAGCTATTTCCTTATCTAACATATGTTGTGCTTTCATTTCTGTAATATTTATTTTGGTAGGCATACAAGCAGTAATACACATGGAGCAGAACATTGGACCACACTAAATACAGATACAGCATGTGAAAAATATTGCAATCATTACACACAGGATAGTTAGTAGTTTCCAGCCCCAGGCGGAAACAAGAGCCCAAAACCATTCAGAAAAAGACCAAGTACCAGTCTCTGTGTGGATTTCTGCAGCAATTTTATGCAATTTAGATATTGCATCATATACTGAAGGTGAGTGATCGGGAATGAAAACACAGCAACTACTACCGATGATGCGACATGCACCACCTCGGTCAGCTAATATCACATCTAGTACCATACGATTTTGGAACTCTACAATCCTCGCAATTTGGAGCTCCTCTGTAATATTCCCAAGTGCCAGAGCTGCCTGATTGGTAACAGCTTCCACAACCCTAGTCAATCGTCTCACTTTCCTACTGTTTAACGCAGCACCCACAAAGGGAAACAATCCTAAATTAAAATCAACATATTGTTGCAGGCTAGTATCCGTTTGGTCTACCTCATTTGTACCTATTTCCCTTTTATATCTATTGTTAATGATGTCATTGAACAGTTTTAAATCTTGGTGATATGATGCAGGGGCCAAAAACACAGGGGGTAATAGAAAAGATACATAACACACACCTGACCACCCTACAGGTAGTTGGTAATATCCATAGTTACCACAAACAAAATATGTATTATGTGAAGCTGTAAAACTACTATTATTTACACCCTCAATAGTTAAAATCAAGGTACAATCGCTTATCCCTACTGGAATTCGCCCAATGCCACGTATACATAAATCTGCTTTAGTTTTTGTAACAGAAATCACAAATTGCTCTTTCTTGTCAGAGTATCTTGTATTTGTGAAGACATATGGTATAGAAACATTGTCCAGTTGATATTCTTCCCATTCCATTTAGTTCCTTTGGCTTGGGGATACCCATCTTTGTCTTGGTAGCATACTTTATTAAGGCGAAAAAGAAGTCCGCCCTCTGTCCGTTTTCCAGATGCAAACATAAGCGTGTACCAAGCTTGACAAGAACCATTGTGTGAAAAAGGAAGAGGAATGAAAGGTGTTCCTTCTTTCTTTTGATGCGCAGGAATCATTCCACATACCCAACAGTTAGTAGTATTTGTAGCATTATGAGCATGATGCAACATCTGAATGAAAGTATTATTGAAGTACGATTGACGGTGCTTCTGCTCCTGATAGGGAAGCGTAAAGTAATAGTGATCCTCTGGTACTGGAGTAGTGGCAACAAAAAACTCACGAGCAGGAGCCTTCTTTTCAACAAACCAGGTGATTGTTGCTGTAACCACCAAAACAACAACAAACCCCATAGTACTAATGATCAGTTTGTTATTCATTTTAGCAACAGTGATAATCGACCCTTTCAGAAATGAATTAAAAACAATCGTTGGAGCTCTTATCCCTGGGCAGCTGCTGATTTCTTCACCACGGGCCAAGACGGGTGTCACTACTCTAATGCATGGCTGATCCCCCCCCTTGCCACATTGGCTCTCCGTTTCACTAACCCAGGGCAGTAGCTCAACCAGTTTGTTCCCAAAACATTTCAGATTCTTTCCTCGGTCTCAAATTATATCGTGACTCTCCAGAAGTCGTATGGTCCGGGAAGACCTCTGCAGATTCGTCAAGTGATATAGCACGGCCTTTCTCCGTAGTCAAAATCTCTCGATGATCGGTCAGCACAGCAGATTCCACCAAGGTAGGTAGCACTCTCTTGCAGTGAGTACTATGGGCCCAATTCTTTTGGTTCGTCACTCGAACTGCTGTCCTTGTCGCAAGGAGCACCTGTTCTGGGCCTCGCCACCTTGGTTCCATGCTGCTTGATCTTTCAAAAGACTTAATCATCACCTGGTCACCAGGTCGGAGTTCATGGCTTTCACCTGTAGATCTGTCAGGAAGTGCTTCTCGAACCTGTTGATGAATAGAAACCAAATTGTCGGTTAACTGTGCCAAATAATCATTCATCAGGACACAAGGTACATCTTAGACAGATTTTGGCTTAGGAACTCCCCAAATATTCATTGGCCTCCCAAATACCACCTCATAAGGACTAAGGCCGAGTCGGGAGTGTGGCACTGACCTAATAGACAATAATGCCAACGGTAATGCATCCGGCCAACTTAAGGATGTGGAAGCCTGTATCTTCGCTAACTTCAGCTTCAAAGTAGCATTATACCTTTCCACCAACCCTGCTGATTGTGGGTGGAAAACCGCATGGAACTTCTGTTTGATCCCTAATCCTTTCAGGACATACTTAATAACTTCCCCAACAAAATGAGGTCTGTTATCACTCCATAAAAGTCTGCAAACACCAAACCTAGGGAAAAATTCTTTCAAAAGCACCTTCGCTGTGGTAATGGGAGTATTATCCTTTGTGCGGTACGCCTTTATCCATTTACTGAAGGCACAAACCACCACCAAGACATACTTTAAATTGTTGCAGCGTTCAAGCTGAATATAATCCATTTGTAGAATTTCAAAAGGTGCAGTTGGTGTAGCAAACCCTCCGGCAGGAGTACGTGTCCCTTTTCCAGGATTGTATTGTAAACAGATCAAACAAGACTGTACTACTCTCTTAGCTGTACTGGAAATTTCTGGATGCTCCCAAACTTGCGTAAGCAACTTCGTTATTGTTGAAGCTCCAACATGTGCCAGCCCATGTGCCATCTGAACCATAGGTTGTACAAAAGCTATAGGCAATTTCCATTTATCCATCTGCTTATTCCGCCAACAGCCCTCATCATCCAATTCTCCTTCTTCAGACCATTGCTCACGTTCTTTCACAGAAGCAGATTTCCGTATATCTAATACGTCTTGTCTAGCATTATGCCAACGTTCAGCTTGTGACTTCACTACATACATAGAAGTAGTACTTCGCTGCACCGCAGTCTCACGTGCTACGCGGTCTGCAAGAGCATTACCTTGCCCTATTTTATCGGTCACTTTCTTATGTGCACTACATTTCACAATAGCTAGTTTCTTTGGATATGTCAATGCAGTCAAGAGGTTATGCACTAATTCTCCGTGCATTATCTGCATCCCGTGGGATGTGAGAAAGCCTCTCTCCTTCCAAAGCAAACCAAAATCATGAGCCACTCCAAAAGCATAGCGGCTATCTGTATAAATGTTCACACTTAAGTCAGTACTAAGCTCACATGCTTGTGTCAAAGCTATGAGTTCAGCTGCTTGAGCTGACTTCTGTGATATATGAGCTGTCTCCACTACCGTGTGTATTGTGGTGTTTGCATATGCAGCTGAGGTCGTACCATCTGGCTACTTCAAACAAGACCCATCAACCCACAATTCCCCGTCTACATCTAAAAGGGGCGTATCTTGTAAATCAATACGACCCATGTCTGTTCTTCAGTAAGGAATATACAATCATGTATTTCTTGTGACTGAGGCTGAGTCACCGGATATGGCAACAAAGTGGCTGGATTTAATGTTGCACATCTCTTCAGTGTAATGTGAGGAGCCAACAATGTCAACTCATATCCCGTTATACGGGCGCTAGTTAAATGTTGTGTCTTTGTTTGATTTAAAAGAGCATCAACCGCATGCCAACTAACACCAACAGCTTATGTGACAAAACTATCCCTTCACTCTGACGTATTGACACAGCTGTTGCGGCAACTGAACGAAAACACCCAGGCAATGCTCGAGCGACAGGATCAAGTACTGCTGAAAAATATGCACAGGGACGCTGCTTATCGCCATGTGTCTGTTCTAAAACTGACAATGCACATCCATCTTTCTCATGTAAGTAAAGTGCAAAAGGCTTCATGTAATCTGGAGTACCTAACACTGGTGCGGAACAAAGGGCTTTTCGCAGCTGCCTGAAAGCATTCTCACATTCATCTGTCCATGGGAGGGGCATTCGAGTATCTTTAGTCAAAAGTGCTAGCAAAGGTTTGACAATGTGTGAAAACCCTAATATTCATTGCCTACAAAAAGAAGTAAGACCAAGGAATGCACAAACATCTTTCTGAGTAGAGGGTACTGGTGTGTCTAAAATTGCTTGAATACGATCTGATGTAAGTGCACGGCCCTCCTTAGACAAAAGGTGACCTAAATAGGTTACCTTTGGTCTACAATATTGCAATTTCTTTCATGACACTTTATGATGGTGTAAAGCAAGAAAAGAAAGTAAAGACAAAGTGCACTTTTCACATTGCTCAGGGGTATCAGCCGCCAACAAAATATCATCGACTTATTGTATGAGAGCCACACCTTCAGGCAAAACAAAAGAATCAAGTTGTCGTTTTAACACTTGACTATAAATACTTGGACTCTCCGTATAGCCTTGAGGAACTCTGCAAAATCTAAATGATCATTTATTCAAAGTAAAACCAAACAAATATCGGCTGTCAGGATGAATAGCGATCGAAAAGAAAGCATTCTTCAAGTCTATCACAGAGAATGTAGTTGCTGTCGGGTGAACCAAAGTGAGGAGTGTTGTGATGTCAGATAACACAGGATATTGTGGTATCACAATCTTATTGACTTCTCGTAAATCAATAATGAATCGGTAAATCCTAGTATCAGTATCCTTTTTCAGAATAGGAAGAATCGGACTGTTGCAAACATTATACAGAACTTCCTCAACAACTCCAACTGCAATAAGATCATGCACAATTCGTGTGAGTGCTTCTTCGCCCTCCTGTGAAATTTTGTATTGAGGCAAACGTGGCACTACAGCTCCCTCCTTGACACTAATATGTACCGGTGGAATAATCATTTGTCCCACATCAGTATCTGAAGTAGCCCACAAAGTACTAGGGAGTGAAGCTAATGCAATATCCTCTTTAACAAGACAAACTCTTTCCATCACAGGATGATTATCATTTAAAATAACACGCACCCCTTCAGGAGAGCATCGTATTGTAGCCCTGAAATACTTGAGCATATCAAGACCCACAATATTGTCTGGTGTATTTGGAGAAAGCAAAAATGGACATGGAGCAGTAAATTTATCAACATGGAATGCAAGTGGTTGTGACAATGGGCTAGGGGAAGGCGTTCCATCGAAACCTATCAATGTAATGGTTAAGCCAGACAGGGGAGCCCTTGGAATCAATTGTTTAGACAAGGCGCTACGAGTAGCTCCTGTATCAACCAGAAACTGATCAGTAGAACCCAAAACATGTGCTGTAACATAGGGACCCCTCTGATCTACTGGAACTTCAACTGATTCCTTACCCCATCCTAGGCAATCCTATGCATAAGCAGAATCTTGGAAATCAGGCTGCACATAGTTAGACATCTGGTATTGGTTCCGTCTATCAAAAGTGTTAAACCCATCCTGCCCTCGTGCATTAGCATCAACCCTAGCATGATCATTCGTGCTTCTTCTAGGTCCTGAATATCCTGAGCGATTTCTCTTTTGTCCCCGACCACGTAAATACTGCTGAACACGTAGTGCTGGACAATAGGCAGCCCAATGCCCAAATTTCTTACAATACGCACACTGATCAACAGACAAATTCAAACGAGTGTAAGAAGAACCATAAGATCCACGTCCACCTCTATCACTACCTCTAAAAGGCGGACCATAAGCTTGAGCTAACATAACCTTCGTCTTTAATTCTTTAATCTTTTTGTCCTCGCTACCTTTTGCTTCTAATTCCTGATGTTCATAATACTGAGCGATAGTCAAAAGAGAAACCGGAGTAGAGGTAGTCCATGAACTTTCATTAGCTTTTAGACGACTAGCTATTCCTGGTAACAGATTTACAACATATTTATCGACAAACAAATGTCTGCCTGTATCATCTGACAATAACTGACCGCTAAAATCATGAAATGCTTCTTCAAAGCGTGTAAAGAAATCAGAGACCGATTCATCTGCCTTTTGCTTACAAGAGTTAAAACAGTCCAATCTATCTTTTTAGGGGGAATAATCATTTTTAACTTAACTAATATGGCTGCAGGAAGATCTAGAATCAACTGATATGGCTTTTTTGCAGGTTCCCTATCCCCGTCCATCTGTTCTAATTCTTTCCATGACGCCCCAACAACTGCACGATCATCAATTTTACGAACAGTTCTCCACATATCTGGCGGTAATATCAATTCGAAAAATAAATCAATGTCAGCCAAAGTCATAGTACAAGAACTAATTGCTCCTTCAACTTCCTCATAAAAGGCGGCTGGATTTTTCCACGGGTTAGGTAATGCTGTTTTAAGTGCCATTACATCTGCCCTATTCCAAGGAGTGTACACCCAATTATAAATAAAATAACCCTTAGCATCAACAGAAGTTTTATCATCACTTGTACCCAATCCTTTAGGAGGAACATACAATGGCGTGGCCTCCCGCATTGGTTTCGCGTGAACTATCATAGTCTTATCTGTTCCGAAGATGGAAGCTTGCACCCCACCGGTCTGAGATGTCCGTGCAACTACGTCCACAGCCCTTTTCTCCTTTTGCAAACGGACTGCCGTAACACATAATTTCACCAAACGCCTGATTGCATCAGCCACCTGGGAGAAAACAAAAAGACCATCACGCATTTGCTTATGATCAGCTGCTACATCATCGGGCTCTAACTCATCAGAATATTTCCGATATAGTTCAATAACTTCTGAGCCAAATGCCTCAGTAAAATATAGCTGCTCCTTTTCCGTCCACCCTTTCATGTTGTCTAAAAGTTCAGAAGCAGAGACAACGCTACGAATTGTTTTACGAGCAATAGATCTAAGCTCAGACGCACGGTCAGCAGGCAACATAGAGCGACTGTCTCGCATCTTCTGTTGCTCCAAAATGGAGACATTAGCTAACTCATGAGGGGCAGAAGGAACAACATACGGAGGTGGAGGGCGATCTAGTAACAATAAATCATCATGTGGTTTGTTCAGGGTAGGATAGAGAGGTTGCCTAAACGTGTATTGGCCAGTTACCTGTAATTTACATTCTTTCTCTTCTAGCTCCTTTAAGTCATTTATTTATTTATTTATTTCTCATTTCCAATGCTTTCACATATACATTCTTCCGCTTCTCTTTCTCAAGCAAGGCTTGCTCACGCTTCACTCGTCCACGCACTTCTTTCTCCCACATTCGTACACAGTCAAACATATCTTGCATAGACTTTCGCTTACACATACATTGTTCTACATACTCAATTTTTCGCAAATCAAATGATCCATGCATAGGACAACATAACTCAGGATCCGCACAAGTGTATTTATTCCATAATGTGCTGTACATTATAGAAGAAAGACCCTGTTTAACATACATATCTCTATTGGGCGTCCCCTCTGGGGGTGCTGGTTGCGATTCTTCCAGTCTCAAATTGGTACCATTACAAAAGCAACACATCCTACGAAGTGCGCTAAAAACAGGCATGCCAAAAATTGTGCAACATATGCAATATTATAATCAAAGTAGCACTTAAGGTGCCGTTCAAATCAAAATTAAATTGGAGAAAATTCTCCTCATTACCTGCCTATATAAATGCAATTTATATATCAATTCAAAGAACACAAATTGACTAGTCACCCAAAACACGAGAGCCACAGTAAGTAGTGCTACACTACATTGCCAAACAAAGGCATCAAAACCCACAGCAAGTGCCGTAAAACGGCTCTTACCAATCACAGGGTGTCCAGGTTCCAACTGCCAAGTTCTAAAATCGACCAAATGGTCACTGCATGACGAATGAACAAAAAGGATCTCAGTCGAGGACTGGCGCCACCTGGATGGTCAAATCAGAAAGAAGGGAAAAACGCCGTGGTTGCCAGGACTCGGGTCTCCTCAGGCATTAATCGTCCGCAGCGAGATCCCAATCCTTCGTCGTGACCAATCCGTTGGGCATCCGAGTCACCGATGAGTCCCTGTTCAGGCGCCAATTTGTTGAAGTAAGCCTCAGCAAGGCCTACTAGTGCAAGGGGTTCACCTTTCTCTGCACAAAGTCCTCAGACCATGTAGGAAGAAGTTGGCACAGGAACTGAAATAAAAGACAAAGTTTATTAACCTCATGAGGTGGTACTACAGTTCAAACAGCACCCTTAGGTAATGTCTGAAGTAGCACACTGAACTGAGAGAGCATGGTCCTTTGATACCCACGCAGGGGCTAAAAGGAGGTGGTACAGTTATAGAAGAAAGACTTGTATACATGTAAGGTCATGTGGAAAATTCACAGTCGACAGGTAGGAGGCGCTAACAGTTTTCAAGGACTAACAGCTGCAGACCTTACTGAGCATGTGCGAAAGTGGGAGATGCTAAATATAACTTGTCACTAGGCAGATTTCAAGAGTAGTTAACAGAAAGGTAGGACAGAGCACATGGTGAGCACATGGCAGAGAAAATGGCTGCCATGAATACAAAATGGATTCTGCGAAATGTTCACAATAGTTACAAAATACAGATGTCTTCTGCTAATGCTTAATCTAATCGCTACTAAACTACAACAGGTTAGAGAATTCCTTGATGATACTGAAGAGCTCTTTTGTGGGATTGGCTGTTGTGTCAATGAGGGCAGTGATTGTTGCTCTTGGCTGCCTTGATGTTGTAGTTGTTGAGTGCTGCCTTGTAGGAAGCTCTGTCGGCGGGGTCTTTGGTCATACAACATTGTTTCTGGAGCCGGTGGCAATCGTGTTTGGAGTTTCTGAGCTCCAGAGTATATCATCTCGTTGACTTGGAGGTGTTGTTAATTTGAGCTGGTTTCAGCATGATGACTCGGTCAATGGATTTGGTGATCTAGGTGCTGAAGTTTTGGATGGCCTGGTTGAGGTCAGGATCTGCTATGGGCTCAGGTTGTGCAGTGCCTAGGGCCTTTGCCAATAGGGTGTTGGCTACCTTACCCCAGCTTCAGTGGAAGGTGCTAAGGTGTTTGGAGGTGGTATACTAAGAATTGGAGATGGTAAAGTGGACAATGACATGGTCGGTCCAGGTGAGTCAGTCATGTGGGTAAAATTGATTTTATCCCAGGAAGTGAAGATGGCATCCAGTGTGTGTCTGGCTTTGTGTGTGGATTTGGTGAACAGTTGGGTAAGGCCGATGCTGGTGAGGTTCTCTATGAGGGGAGTAGAATTGGTGTCATTGGTTGTTAAGATGGAAATTGGGATCACAGAGAAGGACGTAGTGGAGGAGAGCAATGAGGTTGGCGATGATGTCAGAGAAGGCTGGGCGTGGTCCCGGGATTCTGTATGCGAGTGTGCCTTGCACTGTGGTGTTGGATTGAGTCTGGAGTTGGAAGTTGAGGTGCTCCATGAGGGGCATTGGGATGTCATTGGTGAAGGTGCAATGGATGGTTTACTTGACGATGATGGTGATGCCCCGTCATTTTTGTTGGTGCTGTCTCGGTGTGTTATCTTGTAGCTGCCACGGGTAACTGTGGTGAGGTGTGGATTTGAGGAGGATGTTAGCCATGTTTTGGTGATGAAGGTGACGTCTGGGACGTAGATGGTGTTAGAAATGGGGTCTTTGGTTGGCAGTCAGGTTACCCCCCTGCCCAGCAAGGATCCTCACTCTAGTCAGGGTACAGGGGATGAATCACTGTCAGATAACCCCCGCTCACCCCTTGGTAGCTTGGCACGAGCAGGCAGGCTTAACTTCAGAGTACTAGGTGTAAAGTATTTGTACCAACACAAACAGTAATTTAATGAAAACACTACAAAATGACACAACACAGGTTTAGAAAAATAGAAAATACGTATCTAAACAAAACAAGACCAAAGCGACAAAAATCCAACATACACAAGTAAAGGTATTGATTAAAAAGCAAAAAGAGTCTTAAATCCTTGAGAAAATAGGTAAAACACTGTTAACGTTGAAAAGTACCTGGTTAGCATGAAAATAGTACGCATGGGCGAGTGTGTTTCTCCTTCTCCGGTCGGGTAGGTGTGCGTTGTTTTTCTTCTCCACTGTAGAGCGATGCGTTGATCCGGGCAGCACTCGTGTCCGGGCAGACGTTGTGTCATTTTTCTGCAGCCAGCAAGGTTTGCATTGAAAGTCCTGCCACACAGTAGCAACCAAACCGCACAATGTGGGTTGTGACATTAACAGCCTCCGTCAGCAGGAGTTGCGTGTCGTTCTTCCAGCTCCGTGCGTCAATTTTCCAGTTGCGATGCAAGTGGATCGTCGATTTCAACTGCGAAGCTGGTGACGCATTGTTTTTTTGCCGTCTCAGAAGGTGTGTCAAATGTTTCCCCGCATGGCTATCTGTGCGTGAATTTTCAGTCTTGGTCTGCCAGCTTCACCATCCAAGGCCCCAGGAACAGGATAAGGTACCACTTGGCAGGGCAGGAGTCTCCAGAGTATATCATATCATTGACTTGGAGGTGTTGTTAATTTTAGCTGGTTTCAGCATGATGACTCTGTCAGTGGATTTGGTGATCTAGGTGCTGAAGTTTTGGATGGCCTGGTTGAGGTCAGGATCTGCTATGGGCTCAGGTTGTGCAGTGCCTAGGGCCTTTGCCAATAGGGTGTTGGCTACCTTACCCCAGCTTCAGTGGAAGGTGCTAAGGTGTTTGGAGGTGGTATACTAAGAACTGGAGATGGTAAAGTGGACAATGACATGGTCGGTCCAGGTGAGTCAGTCATGTGGGTGAAATTGATTTTATCCCAGGAAGTGAAGTCCAGGTGCTGGCAGGAGAAGTCTTTGATGGCCCTGAGACTTCAACAACAGGATGCAAGCTCAAAGCAAGCCCTTGGAGATTTCTTCACAAGCAGGAAGTCACACAAACTCCAGTCTTTGTCCGCTGGCACAGGCACAAGCAGCAACTGCAGGATAGCTCCACAAAGCACAGTTTCAGGAAGGGCAGTACTTCTCCTCAGATCATCAGCTCTTCCCCAGGCAGAGGTTTCTCTTGATTTCCAGAAGTGATCTGAAGTCTGTGGTTTTGGGTGCCCTCCTTATACACATTTTGGCCTTTGAATTAGGCCTCCTTCAAAGGAAAGTCTCTCTTGTTTGTTAAATCCTGCCTTGCCCATGCCAGGCCCCAGACAAACACCAGGGAGTTGGAGACAGCATTGTGTGAGAGCAGGCACAGCCCTTTCCGGTGTAAGTGACCACTCCTCACCTCCCTCCTAGCACGGATTGCTCATCAGGATATGCAGGCTACACCCCAGCTCCCTTTGTGTCACTGTCTAGAGAGAGGTGCAAACAGCCCAACTGTCAAACTGACCCAGACAGGGAATCCACAAACAGGCAGAGTCACAGAATGGTTTAAGCAAGAAAATTCCCACTTTCTAAAAGTGGCATTTTCAAACACACAATCTTAAGACCAACTTTACCAAAAGATGTATTTTTAAATTGTCACCTCGGAGACCCCAAACTCTACATTTCTATCTGCTCCCAAAGGAGATGTACGCTTTAATCATATTTAAAGGTAGCCCCCATGCTAACCTATGAGAGAGATAGGCCCTGCAACAGTAAAAACCGAATTTGGCAGTATTTCACTGTTAGGACATATAAAACACATTATATTAGTATATGTCCTACCTTAAATATACACCGCACACTGCCCATGGGACTACTTAGGGCCTACCTTAGGGGTGTCTTACATGTAAGAAAAGGGAAGGTTTAGGTCTGGCAAGTGGGTACACTTGCCAAGTCGAATTGGTTGTTTAAAACTGCACACACAGACACTGCACTGACAGGTGTGAGACATGATTACAGTGCTACTAATATGGGTGGTATAACCAGTGCTGCAACCCCACTAGTAGCATTTGATTTACAGGCCCTAGGCACCTCTAGTGCACTGTACTAGGGACTTACCAGTAAATCAAATATGCCAATCATGGAAATCCAATCAACAATACAATTTACACGTCGAGCATATGCACTTTAGCACCGGTTAGCAGTGGTAACGTGCTCAGAGTTCTAAAGCCAACAAAAACATGTCAGGAAAAATAGGAGGCAGGAGGCAAAAAGATTGGAGATGACCCTGCATAATGAAATAAAGGCCAACAGGTGCTCATGGTGTCCCAAATTTCTGTGACATATTTGCATAAAGAACAGCATTTAGAAGAATGCACTACTGTGGTGTTTGGTTGTTTGTAGTGTCCTTTGTGGGTGCAGTGCGGGTGTTAGTGTGTGCAGGTGGGCCCGTATTACAGAAGAAAGGGCAGTGTAGGCAGTTGAAGGATCCTTTGGTTGAGCCTGAGGTGGCTGTGAAGAAACTGTTGAAGAGATGCCTGATATTCAGGTCCTGGACCTCCTTGATGGTGCAGTGGTGGAGTGTTGGAGGACCAGGGGCCCTGTCACTGGGCACAGTCCAGGTGTGGATAGGCACAGATGGGCATACATTTTGTGCCTTGAGTGTGCCAGCGGCACACCCCCTGTGCACATCCGCGGCATGGCCATAGTGCAGCCTCCATTATATGTCCTGGTAGGTGTGAGGGGCAAGGGTGGGTGGCGGGAATGTGGTAGGGCAGCTGCAGCATGAAGGAGGCATCCAACCAAGCTCAGGAATGAGGGCGGAGCTAATGCAATCATGCTCAGGAATGCAGGCGGAGCTGTCAGTGGCAGGCAGGAGGGCCATGGGGTGGCTGGGGAGTTGTGACTGCCCCAATGAGTCTTCCTCACCCTTATCCCTGGAATTTCATCTTCTCTCATCTGCATGCTGTATTTACATGTCTTACAGCATTTGCAATGATAAAATCCAGTCTTCATAGGTTTTTCAATTCTTGTTTCAACATAATGACTATGGGCCAACATATCTTGTGAGTTAGGTTCTTCTCTTGTAGGTCACCTGTGGAGCGGATGGTAAAGTTGTACAAATGACTTGATCTGTCTGTAAAATTCTCGAAATCTTTCTTAATATATTATATAGATGTGTAGCCACAACGGAAAAGCTTGTGAGTAATTGATTAAGTTCTATATGTAATATATTTTAAAATGGTAGGTTGATGTTGAACATTTCACCTAACTATAACATTACTTTAGCTAGATTTGGGGTCTCCGAACCTTTATGTGCTAGAGAAGGAGGCCCACCTTTCTATACATTCTGGCCCCTGGGGATTGGACCACTGGGGCCTTATAGGGCTCTGTGGGGGTGTCAGGGTATATCTACTCTACCTTTTTATGTCCAATTTAAATGTATTTTTCAGGGCTGCAGGACCCACAGTCATGTTATGGTGATCCCATATTTCTTTTCTGTGGCCAGCCAATGACATCACTTGGTCCTGCTGGTGTCCTGCAGAATCATCCAGTCAGAGTATTTTTTTGTTTTTCTTTTTTATCACTATTTTAAACATTACTTCCTCTAAAACAGCTGTACAGATTTACACCATAAAAAAATGACTTTCTGGCTAAAGATCTAGCTTTCTACCAAACTTGTGGGGTCATTCCGACTCCCGTGGGCGGCGGAAGTCGCCCGCCTGGCGGGAACCACCAGAAGACCGTACCGCGGTCAAATGACCGCGGCGGTCATTCTGACTTTCCCGCTTGGCCGGCGGGTGACCGCCAGAAGGCCGCCCGCCAGCCCAGCGGGAAAGCCCCTTCAAAAATGAAGCCGGCTCCGAATGGAGCTGGCGGAGTTGAAGGGGTGCGACGGGTGCAGTGGCACCTGTCGCAATTTTCAGTGTCTGCAAAGCAGACACTGAAAATCTTTATGGGGCCCTGTTAGGGGGCCCCTGCACTGCCCATGCCAGTGGCATGGGCAGTACAGGGGCCCCACAACACCCGTTCCCGCCATCCTGTTCCTGGCGGTAAGAACCGCCAGGAACAGGATGGCGGGAAGGGGGTCGGAATCTAGCGCCGCCATGGAGGATTCCTATGGCCAGGGGAAAACTGGCGGGAAACCGCCGGTTTCCCTTTTCTGACCGCGGCTTTACCGCCACGGTCAGAATTGGCCAGGAAGCACCGCCAGCCTGTTGGCGGTGCTTCCGCGGTCGTTGGCCCTGGCGGTCCATGACCGCCAGCGTCAGAATGACCCCCTTGGTGTCATTCTGTTCAGCAATTATGCCTCTCAGATTCCAGAACTTTCTATCACCGAAATGTGAGGAAAAAGGTTTGTGTTTTTGGCAAATGTTGAAGTTTGCAAAGGATTCTGGGTAACAGAACCTGGTGAGGGTGCCACAAGTTACCCCATCCTGGGTTCCCCTAGGTGTCTAGTTTTACAAAATGTACAGGTTTGATAGGTTTCCCTAGGTTCTGGCTGATCTAGAGACCTAAATCCACAGCTAGGCACTTCCCGAAAATCATATCAGTTTTCAATTTAAAAATTTGATGTGTCCATGTTGCTTTTTGGTGCATTTCGTGTTGCTTGGGTGGAAGGAAATGTGTGGCTTCTCTCAGATTCCAGAACATTGCAGCACCGAAATATGAGGGAAAAGTGTTTTTTAGACAAATTATGAGGTTTGCAAAGGATTCTGGGTGCCAGAACCTGACGAGAGCCCCACAAATCACCCCATTATGAATATCCCAAAATGTGCAGTTTTCAAAAATGTATATGTTTGCTAGGTTTCATTAGGTGCCGGTAGAGCTAGAAGCCAAAATCCACAGCTAGGCACTTTTGCAAAAAACAGGTCAGTTTTCTTTTGGAAAATGTGATGTGTCCACGTTGTGTTTTGGGGCATTTCCTGTTGCGGGTACTTGGCCTACCCACACAAGTGAGGTACCATTTTTGACTAGGGGGGAATGCTGGGTGGAAGGAAGTTTGTGTCTCCTCTCAGATTTCAGAACTTTCCATCACCGAATTAGCTTTGCAAAGGATTATGATTAACAGAACCTGGTGAAAGCCCCAAGTGCACAGGTTTGCTAGGTTTCCTTAGGTGCCGGCTGAGCTAGAGGCCAAAATCCACAGCTAGACACTTTCCAAAAAACATATCAGATTTCAGTGTAAAAATGTGATGTGTCCATGTTGTATTTCCTGTTGCGGGCACTAGGCCTACCCAAACAAGTGAGGTACCATTTTTATTGGGAGACTTGCGGGAATACAGACCAGAAAAACACGTTTTATTGCCCCTTGTCTTTCTCAACATTTTTTCCTTCCAAATGTAAAACAGTGTTTAAAAAAGAAGTATGTTTGAGAAATGCCCTGTAATTCACATGCTAGTATGGGGACCCTGGAATTCAGAGATGTGCAAATAACCACTGCTTCTCAACACCTTATCTTGTGCCCAATTTGGAAATACAAAGGTTTCCTTGATAGCTATTTTTCACTCCTTATATTTCACCAAATGAATTACTGTATACCCGGTATACAATGAAAAATCATTGCAAGGTGCAGCTCATTTATTGGGTCTGGGTACCTGGGGTTCTTTATGAACCTACAAGCCCTATATATTGCCGCAAACAGAAGAGTCCTGCAGACATAGCGGTATATTGCTCTCCCTGTGAGCTTTAGGCTATTTACTTATATCAAAGCCAAGCCTGTTTGCTGACCTGATATTGCCATAAGATTTGATCTCACATATGGTCATTTATATTAGATATACATATTACTACCATACATTTGTTGTTTTTTGCAGATCTATGCATGCCCGAGGTGCTGTGAGCACTAGATGCCGTAACTTTCTGCATAAATATGGAGGTGACTCTGACACTTCTAAAAGATCATGGGCCTGATTCTGACCCTGGCGGCCGGTGACCGCCAGGGTCACCGGCCACGGGAGCACCGCCGACAGACCGGCGGTGCTCCGAAGGGCATTCTGACCGCGGCGGTTCAGCCGCGGTCAGAAAGGGTAAACCGGCGGTCACCCGGCGGTTTACCGCTGCCCTTCTGAATCCTCCATGGCGGCGGAGCACGCTCCGCCACCATGGGGATTCAGACACCCCCTACCGCCATCCTGTTCATGGCGGGAAACCCGCCATGAACAGGATGGCGGTAGGGGGTGCCGCGGGGCCCCTGGGGGCCCCTGCAGTGCCCATGCCAATGGCATGGGCACTGCAGGGGCCCCCGTAAGAGGGCCCCGCAAAGTATTTCAGTGTCTGCTATGCAGACACTGAAATACGCGACGGGTGCCACTGCACCCGTCGCACCTTCCCACTACGCCGGCTCAATTCTGCCCAGGGCAAATCAACCTTCCCATGAGGACGCCGGCTCAGAATTGCCACTGGCATGGGCACTGCACAGGGGCCCCGCGGCACCCCCTACCGCCATCCTGTTCATGGCGGGTTTCCCGCCATGAACAGGATGGCGGTAGGGGGTGTCTGAATCCCCATGGCGGCGGAGCGCGCTCCGCCGCCATGGAGGATTCAGAAGGGCAGCGGTAAACCGGCGGGTGACCGCCGGTTTACCCTTTCTGACCGCGGCTGAACCGCCGCGGTCAGAATGCCCTTCGGAGCACCGCCGGTCTGTCGGCGGTGCTCCCGTGGCCGGTGACCCTGGCGGTCACCGCCCGCCAGGGTCAGAATCAGGCCCCTAGTGATGATTTGGCTGTGTTAACGGAAGATATTTCTACTCAGGTGTGAGTTTTGTCTACAGATTCTTTAAAGTTTGGTAAGGCACAGTTAGATTTTTATATTATCCATGTAACTATATTAGTGGCATCACATTGAGTTACACTGATCTAACTCTTGATAGTGTTTAAGTCCAGTAGTTATTTCCTGAGGCCTTCAAAAAAATGTTTTGAATAGTGTCTGTTTTATGATAAATGTTTAGTTTTTTAATAATATTTTTTTCTTTTAGGATTTTTTAAACCACTTTGGGCCAGAGTTACAACAAACTTGTGTATAGGTACTGATGCACCAGTTTGCTTGCCTCGTCCCTGCCCAACCTAAAGACACTATGGACCGCCAGGGCCGGGGACCACGGAAGCATCGCCAACAGGCTGGCGGTGCTTCCCAGCCCATTCTGACCACGGCGGTAAAGCCGCGGTCAGAAAAGGGGATCCGGCGGTTTCCCGCCGGATTTCCCCTGCATGGGCTGAATCTCCATGACGGCGCTGCAAGCAGCGCCGCCATGGAGATTCCGACCCCCTTCCCGCCATCCTGTTTCTGGCGGTTTTTACCACCAGGAACAGGATGGCGGAAACGGGTGTCGTGGGGCCCCTGGGGGCCCCTGCACTGCCCATGCCACTGGCATGGGCAGTGCAGGGGCCCCCTAACAGGGCCCCATAAAGATTTTCACTGTCTGCTTAGCAGACAGTGAAAATCGCGACGGGTGCAACTGCACCCGTCGCACCCCTGCAACTCCACCGGCTCCATTCAGAGCCGGCTTCCTTGTTGCAGGGCCTTTCCCGCTGGGCCGGCGGGTGCTCTTTTGGCAGTCGCCCGCCGGCCCAGCGGGAAAGCCAGAATGGCATCCGCGGTCTTCTGACCGCGGAGCGGCCATTTGGCGGTTCCCGCCGCCCACCAGGGTCAGAATGACCCTCTATGTGTGTACCGTATTTATAATATGGCTCACCATGGCAGTTGTTAGGCCAGTAGGACTTGAATTTTTGATGCTATCCGGTCGCTTGGCTCCACTAGCATCTCAAAAATGTTGAAGCTGGTGGAGCAAAGTGCAATGAGGTCCATATATTAAAGTGGATCCGGCATTTTAACACCTGCTCTGAGCAGATGCCAATTTTTTTTGTCAAAAATGATGAAGTGAAATCTTATAGGCTTCACTGCACCATTTTGCGGTCTCCTGACGCTGAAAGGCCCAGCCTTGCATACATTTTGCCTGACATAGTCATAATATGGCACAAAGGGTAGCAAAGTGGCACAATGTATGCATTGCACCACTTTGTAAATATGCACGGCAAAAATTGTCTCCATGAGCCACATTAGCATATAAAAATGAGACTAGTGTGGCACAAGGAGACGCTAGGGTCTTGTATAGCTCTTTGTTCTATGACAAGAAGTTCAGCTTTTAAACAGAAATATTTTTGTGACTACACGGTTGTTAATGGGTTCTCTATTTGGTAGTACATTAATGATTCTTTCTGGAACAATATAATGTTACCTATGTCTTTTTTTACAGAGTTCATTGAAGTGCCAGTGATTGAATTACTTTTCTTAGCATTGCACCATCTTAATTCTATTTTAAAGTTGGCTTCATAGTAAGTCATAACTCATACCTTAAATTATACCTAAGATCACGGAATGTTCTGTGGCTGATACAATTTTATGAAGGTTTCTTTGTTCCCTTTCCTTTCTGTTGTTGAGTAATTAGACATATTTGCACATATTAGATTGGTTTCTTGGATTGGTTAAGTGAGACTACTGAATTATCTATAAGGTGATGGTTTTTCTAACCCTGCTTATATACCATGATGGTTTTTCTATCTTATGTATTTTAGGACTTGCTCCTTTGCAGGTGTATTTCGACTTTTAGTTCCAAGTAGTTTATGATAGGTTTGTGTTCCTTTTTCCTTAAATATAGGGAGGTCCTTCATCCTCACCCAAAAGCACAGTCCTGAAGACGGTCTCACAGACTTATTACAACTGAGACTGAAACGTAGACGTATAACCCAACGTTCTTTTGAAAAACATTGGTCGTGTTAAAGAGCCTTGTATTTTCTAAAGACAATCTCTGGTTGTATGTTAGAAAGTGGGTATTTTGTACATCAACATGTGTAGCAGAACAATTGAACTGTAGTCTGAGTAGACATTGTCAATGTGCATTAAGATTCATGTGCTGAACCTCTAGATTCTTGTGTTGATGATCTCTACTTGTTTTGAAATATAAGTTTGAAAACATATATACCTGTGTATGTGTGTGTATACACATATATATATATATATATATATATATATATATATATATATATATATATATATATATATATATATTGATTTGTGAATGAGTTTAGTAGTTATTAAATTCAGTTGGGGTGTCATCTTTGGATATCATAAGTGTAACAAAACATGAAAATGTTGTTTTTAAACCCTTCAATGCAAGGCCTTTTCCCCCTCAGGTGCGCAGCCTTTTTTTAGTTGTTTGGGGTAGTTTGCACTTCGGCCCTCATAGCTTTCTGACCACATAAGCTATCCATGCCAAATTTGTGTCCTTTTTTACCAACATCCTAGGGATTCTAAATGTAGTCTGTGGGTTCCCCTAGAGGAGACCAAGAAATTAGTCAAAATACAGCTACAATTTAATTTTTTTCACAAAAATGGGAAAAAAGAGCTACAGAGAAAACCATGGGGGTCATTCTGACCCCGGCCGGCCGCGGTAGCCGCCGGCCTGGCTGGGACCGCCAGAAGACCGTACCGCGGTCAAAAGACCGCGGCGGTCATTCTGGGTTTCCCACTGGGCTGGCGGGCGACCGCCAAAAGGCCGCCCGCCAGCCCAGTGGGAAACGGCCTTCCACGATGAAGCCGGCTCCGAATGGAGCCGACGGAGTGGAAGGTGTGCGACGGGTGCAGTAGCACCCGTCGCAAATTTCAGTGTCTGCTGAGCAGACACTGAAATTCAAAGTTGGGCCCTCTTACGGGGGCCCCTGCAGTGCCCATGCCATTGGCATGGGCACTGCAGGGGCCCCCAGGGGCCCCACGACACCCCTCACCGCCATCCTGTTCCTGGCGGTCGAAACCGCCAGGAACAGGATGGCGGTGAGGGGGTCGGAATCCCCCATGGCGGCGCAGCAAGCTGCGCCGCCATGGGGGATTCCTCAGGGCAGCGGAAAGTCGGCGTTACACTGCCAACTTTCCGTTTCTGACCGCGGCTGTACCACCGCGGTCAGAATGCCCAAAGGAGCACCACCAGCCTGTTGGCGGTGCTCCCGCGGACCCCGGCCCTGGCGGTAATTACCGCCAGGGTCGGAATGACCCCCCATGTGTTTTTTCCCTGAAAATGGCATCAACAAAGAGTTTGTGGTGCTAAAATTACCATCTTCCCAGCTTTTAAGAACAGGCAGTTTTGAATCAAAAAAACACATTTTTTACACAATTTTGGCATTTTACTAGGGCATACCCTATTTTTACTATTTTTTGTGCTTTCAGCCGCCTTCTAGTTAGTGACAAAAATGGGTGTAAAACCAATACTGGATCCCGGACAGCTACAGATTTCTGAAAAGTAGACAAAATCCTGAATTCAGCAAGGGGTCATTTGTGTAGATCCTTCAAGGTTTCCCTACAGAAAGTAACAGCTAAAATAAAAAATGATTGGAATTGAGGTGAAAAAAGAGCCATTTCTGTCCACGTTTTGTTATGTAACTTGCAATATGGGCACACTCATCACGTAACTAGTAATTTAAATTGGATTGTTGACACCTTTTATTGTGTACAGGAAGGGGCACCTCCCTGCACGAAGCTATCCTTAGAAGCAAGGGTAACACAAGCCCTTGATAGAGTAGTGGCGCATGGTGCCTGTTTGGGAGGATGTAGGGAGCTAGGAACGTAGGAAGGGAGTGGAAATCAAGTGAATGAAAGTGCCAGGATTCCGTTCCACCTCTCTGTGGCATTATGTAGCTCATAGTCCTAATCTCTCCGATGTGCAGTACCCAAAGGGAGACTGACTTGACTCATTAAAAGTGTCAGAGAAGCTAAGTTTAATCTTTGGAATGAATGATTACATACTTCAAAATGTTATTGTTAGAGGTTTAGGATTATGAAGGAAGAAATAATCTATCTGATTTAAAAAGTACAATACTGTGCCCAACAACATTTTTTGTACACAGTACCACCAATCATTGTTTTTTATCTTATTGACTGAAGCTCCCAAGGGTACGTGGGCATCCAGGTTGGCTGCCTCCAGTGCAGGGGTGGGTGTGACTGGTGTCACTACAACATGACCAACACTGCGGCCATGGCACATGATTCTACTGCCACCTGTAAGTCATTTTTATTCCCTTCAACTAAAATTATGCTCTTGTGTACATTTACTAGATTTTTCATGTTAAATGATGTTTGTTATCCTAACTTTCCCTGTGTGTTTTCTATATTTCCTATTTCCTCAGCTGACTTTCTTATGTCTGTGCCTTTCTGCTATTCCCTTTTTTGTAAGCTTCCCTTGAACCTCTTTTATATAACTTGTTGTGTTGTACACGAGGGGAAAATGTTTTTGGTAATGTGAAGCAAATTGCCTGCCAGGCTCAAGTAGTACTTTAGTTGCCAAACATGTTGGTTGTTTTCTCGATCAAACAGTCAAAAGGTACAGGGGTAGTGGTTATCATGGTCATGGATCCCCAGTTATGTCTTATACTAGCAGTTTCAATGGAAAGTGAAGCAGGGTAGGGATGGATACCACAACCAACAACATCTGCCTTTTGCATTAGTCTCTAACCCTTATCCATGATTAGCCTTATCTTATGTCCTTCTGTTATTCCTTAACCATTCCTAACCCTTCTTCCAATAGAAGAAAATGTTTGTTGGATGACTCAATGACTACCTGTTACTTAAAATAGTGTTAAGCAATAAACAAAGTAACATAAACCTCCAAAATTATTACTTTCGTAAGAGGAAGATACTGATAAACAGCTCACCTAACTGTAGTGAGGTATTTCTGTTGTACCTTGTACAAAATAAATGCTTAACTCTCTGGTATCTAAAATGGGCATGTCATATTTTTTCTAGGCACTCAGGCTAGGACATTGGAAGAGGCCCAGGTAGTTGAGGGAGAGGTAGAAGTGCCATTGGTGGTAGGGACAAGTGGTAAGTTACCTTGCTTTCTTATTGATAATACTGCGTTTGTTAAGCAAGGCATATTTCCTACCCTTTACCTTCAGATCTGAGTACCTGCCTTTGCATTTTCCCTATATGTTGTTTTGGTGCTGCGGTGCAGGAGTTGAAATAATATGTGTCTTCTGCAGCACAGCAGCACCAAAGGAGCTAAGTCCAAAACACATAAACTGAAGACATGGTGTGTTTCCCAGTGCCCACTCAGTCGCCTACTAGTGCTATACTTCATCATTCTGTCTTTCTTTCCAAGCTTACCTAAAACAGTAAATTCCATCTCAGCATGTGATGTATGTGCCACACTACCTACTGTAATATACCTAATAGGATGTCCATTATTTGCCAAGTGTGCCCCATCTGCCAGGCTCTATCAGCATAATCCTATAACCTAAATTAGGGTAGGAGAATTAAAGCAGGAGTTGGAAAAGAGCAGGGCCATTGGAATTATAAATTAATAGCAAGCTATAGCTGTGCTGCCCCAAAAACATGCTGGAGAGTAAGCAGACCTGCTAGCATGCCAAGTTAATGTTGCATTATCAAGTATTATTTATCTATATATATATATATATATATATATATATATATATATATATATATATATATATATATATATATATATATATATATTACCTACTGGCAGTGGCCAATAGGTAGTTATAGTTTGGACCATGTGTCCATTGAAAATACGTGCTTTGACTTGCCAATTTCTTTGGCACAGTTTGATAAATGTTCAATACATTTTCCAAAAAAAGTGTTGTAAAGAATCTTGTTGTGCATGGGAAGTCTCAGGGTGATCCATCAAGCA
Organism: Pleurodeles waltl; assembly: GCF_031143425.1. Classification (NCBI taxonomy): domain Eukaryota; kingdom Metazoa; phylum Chordata; class Amphibia; order Caudata; family Salamandridae; genus Pleurodeles; species Pleurodeles waltl. Next base: position 238,435,177 of record NC_090446.1, on the reverse strand, counting down.
ATGGCTGAGAAAAAGTGTGGGGGGGTGAAAAAAAGGCATTTCTAATGTTAATTCCCATAATAGTTTTGAACATGACTACAGACCAAACCACTGGATGGAGTTACACCAAATTTGGCAGGAAGGTTATTTGGTATAAATCCATTCAATAGTTTAAGATAAATTAAAAGAAAACCACATTTTTATATCTAGAGGCACAAAGGGTTTACAAATCCTCCCAATCTCATGCTGAGATGTGTTTGGCTCCCAATACCTCAACCAGGAAGAGTTGGCAGCCATCATAAGACTGGACTTCGAGCTGAGGCTCAGACAAAAGATACAAAAAAGGAATGGGCCAGGGTAGGGTCATCCTGACCCCTTAGGGCTGCTGCTGGTATCCCAGAGGATAAACAAAAAAAAACCAAGCAAGCAAGGTCTCCTGTGCTTGTTTTAATAAAGCACCCGGGTGGGCCAGGTTCTGGGGCATATCAAAAATAAAGAAGGGGGCACAAGGTGTTTCCCTCAAAGCACTCTTTCATACGTTAGGGACAACCGCCTCCCAGGGTCTGTCACACAATGGTATGCGGTGGGCTGTATGGCCCCCCGCAACCTAGGAACCACCACATCCCAGGGGCAAGAATACTTGATTATTCCCATTTCCCTTGGGCTAATTTTGAATTATATGTTGGGGGCAGCCCTCGGGACCACCACCTTCCCATGGCTGAAATATAAAAAGGAGATCCATCCTGGACCCCGTCCTTGGGGACCAGTGCCTCCACAGAGCTGTTCAAACATTGGAGCGCGCATCATGGTCCTCATCGTGGAGGGAATAATGGCCCTGGGGACCAACACCTCCAAGGGTGGTAGCTCCTGCTATGTCCTGGGGTGCACAAACCCAGGACATAGCTGTTTGCTCTGACTTGGCAGGAGCTTTGGCTGAATCCTGAAGGGGCTGATATTGCTCACACAAGCAGGGAACTGCTTGAAGGGAAACAGATGAAAACTCTCCTTTCTGCCAGTGGAAGCGATTGACAGCTTCCACTGGCAGAAAGTGGACTTTGTTCCCTTTTGCGTGTTGGGAACTGTCAGCTCCCAACAAGCAAAAGCAAACAGCTGTGTCCCAGGGTTGGGGGCTCCGGGACAAACTATCAATGGTTCCTCAAGGAGGGCCGTGCAGAGGTGTCTTGCCTGGAGAGGTGGTGGCATCCAGGGCCTGAAACAGCCCCCTCATTGTTTTATTTTAGCAATGGGGAGGTAGTGGTCCCTGTGGGTGTTGGGGGGGTGCACACAGCTCCCCTGCACACAACTACATCATTGCCCTGGGGAGGTGGTGGTCCCTGGGGCTGCAGTGGGGGCACATGATCCCCCACATCCACTGTTATCTTTGCCACAGGGAGGTGGTGGGCCCCAGAGCTGAGGGAGGGGCCACCTGGCCTCCCACATATATTATTAGTTTGGCCCCAGGGAGGCGGTGGTCCCCAGGGCTGTGGGGGGGCATGTGCCCCCCACATTGATTTAGTTTAAAGCCCCAAGGAGGTGATGGTCCACAGAATTGCAGGGGAGCCGGGCAGCCCCCTGCAATCAAAATATAAATGCCCCTGGGACATGGCCTCCCCGGTGGATGCAGTTAAAAAAAGCACAGAATACCGCATTTGTTTTTTGTTTTGTTTTGTAATTCATCTCCCGCAAAAACATAAAAAAAAAACGCTTTTTTGCTCTGGAGGGACCCTTGCGATCCCAACTCCAGAGCTAAGGGGTCAGGGTGTCCCTAGACTGGCCACTTTTCTTCCCAAGTCACAATATGGCTGCCATGGTTGAAGTTTTGACTTCAAATTAGATCTCAGCATAAGATCAGAAGGGTTAGCAAAGCCTTCACGTCCCTATATATACAAATTTATTTTTTCTTTAACTTCTCATAAACTATTGAACAGATTTACATCAAATATCAAACATTGCATGGGGAATAAGTGTTTTGGGACCTCCCGTTTTCTCTGCCCCTGCTTGACCGATCACCCCAAAACTTTCCAGATAGACGCTGAAGTGAGTGTCATATTTGTTTTGAAAGTTTTGTGAAGATTCATCAAATGGCGCCAGGGTAATTAGCAAAACAAAAAACTCTTTGTCTAAAGAAACTAGCTGCTAGTCCTAACCACCTATTATATATATCCTCCTGTTGCGCTCAACACCATTGTGCACCTGACCGGAGTGCGTGTCAGATTAAATTGAGTCAGAAACTTCCGTAAACAACTCCAAACTTCCTTAGTTCATTTCAAACCTAAGTCACTGACACTCCTGTATTTTATTATTCCATCACCATGCTGTCATTATCCACTAGATGTGTTTTGGCTGCTTCCCCAGCCTTGCTCGCTGATAGGGAAGCACCATTTTGTGCCCTTATTTACACTTAAGTTGGTGTGTGACATTATCAGTAATAGTAACAACAAACTATTTTAATGTTAAATAATAGTTATGCAGCAGCTCTGTAAATTAATTTACACACATAAATCTTATCTTAAGCATAATTTTATGTATTGTTTGTATTTTCACATATTACTACAGTTCTGCCCGTGTGGGCCCAAAAATCAATTGTTAAAAAATGTGCGTGCAATGCACCATTTACCCCGTACTGCTAAACTTTTTCACTCCGCTACATCATGAAACCATGTCACAAATCTAAAAAATTACCTTGCATAACAATTGTATAAAATATTATGCACTCATGTGTATGCTTTCAACAATAACTTGGAATGTTATAAATAATTATGCCCATGGTGGGTTTGTTATCCAAACTATGACTATGTTACATAATCATGCTTTCCCACCTCTTTAATATTTCACTATGTCAGCTTCTCCAATTTCCTCAGTTTTGTTGTTACATCACCTCCCTGTACCTTGCCACCACTGTCTGTTTGCCCTGTAATGGCGATCTGTGCTCCATCGTCAGAAATCTCTCAAATGGATTGCTCCCTTTCTGAGACTTCGGTAGCACGCATTAGTGTCTCTCCTGCGTGCAGCACTATAGAACTGCCATTAGTTCATGCTTCCTGAATAGTGTTGGGAAGACAAGAAAACCACTTACATGGCTCTCGCTCCTCCCACTTCTATACATATATATATATATATATATATATATATATATATATATATATAGAGGCAGGGAGAAAGAGGAAACTGCTCTCACAAAGCTTTTTGCAGTTTCTTCTCTGTGACAGCAATGACTGCTACCACAGGAGGTCCCCAAAATTGTGACTGGGGGCCCTGGTGGGCACTGAGGTCACATGGCTGGCCCCCAGGAGATGGGGTGCATGGGGCTGAGAACAGCCTGGGAAGGGGGGCCGTGATGCTCCCCTCAGCAAAAAAAAAAAAAAAAATTAGGCCACATCCTGGGTGATGAGGTTCCCTGAAACCGAGAGCAGCCTGAAGAGTTATGCCTCACAACCCCCTAAAAAAATAAACAATAATTAGGCCACACTCCTGGGTATGGGGTTCCCGGGGTTGAGATCTGCCTGGGGAGGGGGGTCGGGCAAACCCTCTCCCCCCCAAAAAATTAAATATTTAGGCACAGCACGGGGGGAAAAGGTCCTTGGGGCCAAGATCAGCCTAGGTAGGGGGGGCATGCAGCCCACTCCTCAAAAGAAAAAGTTAGCTGTTTAGGCTGGCCTTCGGGGATGGGGTTTGCAGGCTCAAGATTAGCATGGGATGGGGGGCCAAACTTTAGGCCATGCCCTGGGGAATGGGGTCCCTTTGGGTCGAGGTTAGCCCCATGATGAAGACCATGGGGCACATCCCCCCTGAAAATAATTTAGAAGGCTAAGCCCTTAGGATGTGTTTCCCAGACCAAAATCAGCTGGGGGAGGAAAAGCAAAGGCTACATGGCAGTTATAGTTCCATAGAAATCGACATGTTAGAGTTATCTCAAGTAGCAATAACTCGTGCTCTAAGTCCTTTGTTTTTTTAAGTGAATTTCTATGTTTTTGTTTTCTATTTTCAAACTATAAAGTCCATGTAACCCTCGGTTTTCTCAGTGGATTTCAATGTTTTAAAAAAAAGTAAAGTAGTATTTTAATAACTTCACAGCTACCCAACCACCGCCGCGCACAGCGTTCAGCCATGCACGGCGTGCTTGGCAACATGGCCTGCAGGCACCCCATTAAATCACCCAATACCGCACCACTCACGACCTTTGGCCCTGCAGCCTACCCCACAGAACTCATGAAGTACTTCTTTGTTTGGTGGAGACATCATTATGTTCCTGTGCATCAAAATCCACGGGAAACATGCTCAGGTAGGGGTCCTTTTAGTAAGCTCTTTATCTTCTTGGGAAAAAGAGGTAGAAAGATGCTGCATATCAATAATTGATATGGCGCAGGGCCACTCAGTGTGGTCTTCAAGGCAAGTTTACATACTTGCAGCTTTTAAAAGACTAGAACACGATCCCTGGTCTTAGCAAAAGATGACAAGAAAGATCCCAGTCGTTGCAGACACCATGGGCCTTATTTGTGAAAAGTTAGCGCCGCCTTTGCTTAATTTTTTGATGCAAAAGCGGTGTAAACTTTCAAAATATAATTATATTTGGTGAGTGTGCTTCTTTTGCATCACAAAATGACTCAAAGGTGGCGCTAACTTTTCATAAATCAGGCCCACTATGAGATACTGCACTTGAAAAAAGGATGTGAACACCTCCATCAAGGATTACAGATAAAGGTTCACAGTGGGAATGTAGAGAAAACACACTTGCTTTGCCTTGCCCATGCTTCCAAACTTAAGATGATTAGGGGACCGCAGTGAAGCCTCACGGCCCCTGTGCTCTCAGTTGGCTCTCCGCCTCTTGTGAGAACCAGCATTACTCGTGCATGCAGGGAGCTGCTAAAAAAGTGTAGCTCCCTGCATGCAAGAACAATCTTTTCATCTCTTTTCAGGCCCACATGAGAGCAGACCAAACAGACTCCCCTCCTCAGGCCACACGATGCCCCATAGACCACCACCACCCCAGGACAAAAAGAAAGTGATTGCAGGGTGCCACATGGACCCCCGTTGCCCTGGGAACATTTAAAATCCTACTGAAGGAAAGGAGGCTCCCTTCCCAGGCCATATATGGTCCCTTGGATCTCCACCTCCATGAGTTCAGCCCATGCAAAAGAAATTAAGGGGCAGAGCGACTCCCCCCTCCTGGAGCCATTTATGGTCCAGGGGACCAGCACCAATGAGGACTGGCTCCTGCTATATCCCATGGTACCTACCCTCAGGAGATAGCTGTTTGATTTTGCTTGGCGGGAACTGTGACAGCTCCCACAAGCCAAAGCAAACTCTCTGCTTCGAGTGAGCAGGAGCTACCAAAATGCTACTGTTTGCTGGAAGCAGAGTTTTCAACTTATTCACTTCATGCAGAGTAACCACTACTAGATAGTTGCTACTCATAAGATTACTACTCATAATGGTAAAGTTCTGGTAGTGCACTTAAATTACAAGAGTGAACGTAGAAGCAAAAGTGCAACTTTACCTTTGTGAATCAGGACAGATGGTGCACATTAATACTACCTATCATGGAACAGATATTATTCTGAATGTGAACTATGGTTATGTCATCCCTTTCATGCCTGGGTGCGTATGTGGGCCTGGGTTGGGTTATTGTTCAGGTAAGTTTGTGCACCTTTCACCACATTCATCCCACCCAGTGTGTGATCCATTTTATAGTCTATATTGTAAGTCACACCTCCATATATCACATATCCTGGGAAAACAGAGTTAGGAGTTTGATGAAAAGACGGGAACTGGGATTTGAGGAAAGGTAAGACAAAGACACACATTATACAACCAAAATATTCTTCTAGTAGATTAGCAGCACATCATTATCTTCAAATCTGTTGTGCAAGTAAATTAAGGAGTGACACAGTTTTGTTAAATGCATTGCAAACAGTCCTTCAGCCCCAGAGACTCAAGTCATTATCTATTTGTTCTGTGATCTAGGTTTCAAAAGCATATTATAGTGGAATGAACCCACACAGTTCTAAAAATTATGATTGTTGAAAGAAAAGTCATACCCTATATAATGTCAAATTGGGCAGTGTATCTGCATCCCTCTTCTCTGAAAGTCCATTTTGGGTTCATGGCTGAACCAGTCCTGTAAGGAAAGAAGAGTATTATGGAGATTTCACGCAGAAGAGAAGGTCTGTGGATCTGAAACAGCAAATGGCAATATCAGTGAGAACAATGTTACAACCAATACCATGGGAGCAATGCTAGTGTTGCATGCTGCTGTACACCCTTTAAACTTTCTTCAGTGCTAAGACCTACAGATACCTTTTGCCTAACCCCACACAAAAGAGATCTAGTATGCAGTGATACACATGTAATCAGTTGCTTGACAACTGGTCCACATGTCTGTCATCAGTTGGATAGTGTGAACAGCACTCTGCTGCAAATTTTGTCCACTCAATAGCAGCATATTGTGATGGAGTGCTGGAACAGCTACGCTGACAAAATGAGTCCAGCTGGGAACCTTGCATGTTGGGCAGATGGCCAACACAAATTCTAAAAATCCCACTCCCATCACAAAAGAAAAAAGGGACGAGCTCTAGTGCTAACGTTTTTGGCAGCTTACCATTCTACAAAATGCCACTGAATAGTTATGTTCACAGGGCCCCTCCTGCCTAAACATCCCCGTTACAGTAGCTTGGATTTTTTCTTTTCTGGTACCACTGACACAGGTGACTTCAGAAGAGAACTTGGATGTTGTAGACCCAATGGGGGTCTTAGGGAATCAATGTATGCCGTGATGTATGCAACTGAGTCTTGTGCCATTTGGAGAATTCTGATATGAGTGATGCTGGCACTCTGCAGGGGATATTGTTGCTTTGTTTAATGTGGTCATCTTCTTCTTCCTTATCAGTTCCTTCTATTACTGTGATCAGAGCTGGTTCCACTATCTCATCATCCACTTTTTAAAGTGCTCCTCCCACTGGATTGTGTGATTTTTTTCATATGGAACATTTGGCCTCCAGTACCATATTGTGAACCAGGCTTACCTCAACAAACAAACGTGTGGCAAATGGAGCATATTGCAATATTATTCTTCTACCTGCTAAACAAAACAAAGTCCCAAACTGGGGAAGATAACTTTTTTAGTTCTCTTCCCTTCCTTTGGAACTGGAGGAAGGTGGGTGTGTCATCTGCATCTCTGCAAGGAGTTCTTCGACTGAGGTAATGTTGAATGCAGATCTCAGAGAGGCCCTTACAAGTATGGAAGGAAGCTGGCAGTGGTGGTAGTGGAACCAGTACCACATTCCTCTGAGCATGTTGAATCGGAGTGGTAATCTTGGTGTTCTCTGAGTTGCATTCCATACTGACAGTAACATTCTCGTCCTCATCACTGTCACTTCCCATAAATCTATGGCTTTCAGGAATTTTCCTTTTACCTTGTCTTTCAGAAAGAGTCTTAGACTTGGCTGGGATCCAATCCAGATCATCAGATGGTGGGCTTGGAGAAGATGGTGGTTTACCCTTTGTTTCTTGCTGGGGATCAGGAAGCAAATATTTCAAGAGCTATATCTTGGTCATCAGGACGTTCAACCTGCTGTTTTGCTCCTACTTCAGGAAGACCTGCTGCTGACTATGCTTTGCTCAGCTTCCAATGATGATTGGGTATTTTATGGCTGAGACAAATCCAACACAGACTCACTGCTCATTACCATGACTGCAGTGGCTGTCTCACTAAGAGATGTGGCCTTGGGCCTACGCTGGGGTGGTGTAGATGAAGCAGGAGTGCTGCTCTCAACTTTCTGCCCCGAGGACAGGTGTGGCAGGCACTCCACGTTTCCTTTAAAAAGTGGAGGGCCGCTCAAGTGGAAGCAAGCAGAGGAGGACTCAGCTGGTGTGTGTGTCACTTTGTGCCAGCCTTCTGTCTGGCAGTATTGTGTAGCCTATGGCGAAGGCACACTGGCTGACTACACAAAATGGTCGCTGGCCAATAGCAAGCAACAAGGCATGGGCAACAAAGAACACATGCAGACCTATGGCAAAATCACACTGGCTGGCTATTGTAAATGGCCACTGGTCACATGTTCTCAAATAGCAATAAGCAAAGAGGCATGGACAACAAAGAAAATATGCAAGCCCATGGCAAAATCACACTGCCCCACTACACAAAATGGCCACTGGCCATATCTTCAACCAACAACAAGCAAAGAGTCATGGACAACAAAAGAACAAATGCAGGCCAATGACAAAGCACACTCACTGGCTACACAAAATGGTACATGGTCAAACAACAACAAGCAAGGATGCATGGACAACAAAAAGCACATGCAGGTATATGAAATTGACTACACAAAATGGCTGGCAGCCACACACACAATGGCCAGACAAAAAAGGTATGGTAAACAATGAAGAAAACACTATCATTAATTCAACAATGTAAAAAAATAAAAATGAAGTCAGCTTTAAGCATTTTTCATCAACACACAGCCTCCCAAGGCATCAAAACATTTTTACGCCATGAAAATACACTTTTTACAGAAAAAAAACTGAAATGCAAAAAAAAAAAATAGACATTAAATCCAAAGCCATCCCTGGCCCAAATCATAGATGTTTTAAAATGATAAAAGCCACAAAAACAGTTGATTCATGTACTGAATACCTAGTACTGTTGGATGGCCACATGGTAAATTGAATGAATAGTTCAAATTTTGCATACATGGAAAAAATGTACTTAATTATACTAAATTGTTTAACCTTTTCCCTTTCTAAAAGCTAAAAAATGAATGCAAAAACCATAGCCACCCTACTACAACTCCAGGCCACCCATCACAACAACAATCATATTTAGAAATTGATTGAAAGGTGCAAATATATACTAGAGCATGCCTTCTATCAAACAACACCCTTGTTCAAAGTTTTTCTACTTACTGGTTGTGATGTCACAAAAACAAATTCCTTAAAATCCAAAATAATATATTCAGCAAGAATTGCAGACAAAGAGAGTGATCCTTTCATCTCGAAATCCAAAATGAAAAGTAACCAGCAGATGGACAAAGCACTGGAAGGTGCCTTGTGCACTGGAGAAAGATGTTAGAGTCTTTTCGGCACTTCCTGTTGAAAAAAAGTAAAAGTGCACATTGTAAAGACTCGTGTTGTTCATGTGAACATCGCAATGCGCAACCAGGAGTCTAAATCCACCATGTGCTGATTAGTGAAATTTGGCAGGAACTTCACGTTACAAACCCAAAGTGTTTTCTGCTCTGAGAAAAGGGTACCTTTTCAGCATTAAAATACTTTGGCCCTCATTACAACCCTGGCGGTAAATCCCACTTTCCGCCATGCTGAAGACCACCAACATACTGTTGCGGCGGCGGAATTCCGCTACAGGTATTATGAACCACATCTCAGAATCCGCCACAATACAGACACCCACACAAGTCCGCCACACCAAAGGCCCGTGATAAACTGGCGACACCAAAACCTCCACTGTCCCGCCAACAAGAATACGCCCACACTATCTTGACCCACGAATCAACGCGGCAGTCCTACAACAATGGGAATCCATTGGGGGTACACACTGTGGTGCCCAAAATACACACACATTTACAAAACACAACCACATTGGGCAATTCAAGATACACACACCTGATACACATACGCACACCACACCCACACACTCACAACACTATAAAACACACACCCACATTACCCACAAACCCTTACAATGAAATTCTTTTGAAAAAGCTGAGAGAGAGAGAATAGCAAACACAACACCAGCATCCACAGGCATGCAACATCATCACTCATACAACATCCACGCACCTCAAACAACACACACCAACAAAACACATCACACAGCACAATAAACAGCACCTCACACATCACCCACACAGCATCATGGCACCTCAAAGACACCCCAGGTTTTCAGAGGAGGAGCTCAGGGTCATGGTGGAGGAAATCATCCGGGTAGAGCCACAGCTTTTCGGATCACAGGTGCAGCACACCTCCATTGCTAGGAAGATGGAGCTATGGTGGAAAATCGTCGACAGGGTCAACGCAGTGGGACAGCATCCAAGAGCACGGGATGACATCAGGAAGAGGTGGAATGACCTATGGGGGAAGGTGTGTTCTGTGGTTTCAAGACACCAGATTGCTGTACAGAAGACTGGCGGTGGACCCCAACATCCTCCCCCACAACTAACAACATGGGAGGAGCAAGTCTTGGCAATACTGCATCCTGAGGGCCTCGCTGGAGTAGCAGGAGGACTGGACTCTGGTAAGTCATATCTTATTTTCCAAATCCCACCACCCCACCTGCATGCCATCACATACCCCCACCCTCACCCTCACCCCCATCACTCAAACACCTCACAAATGTCCCACTATCACAACCCAAACATCCCAATACCAAGGCCCTGCATGCAACACCTATGAATGGACCACCATCCCCCAAGCATGTCCAGTACAGATAGTCACACAGACCCCAAACCAACTATCACAAAAGGGCAAACACAATTATGCAAGCACAAGAGTAGAGGGTACCTCACCCAATGCACAAGATGGCACACACAGATACTAAAACTATACATTTACACCCCAACAGGACCCATACCCAATGTCAGCAGACAGGAGGTGCCAGACATATCCAGCCCCCCACAGAAGAGGCCCAGCCCGGCCCATCAGGGTCCTCTGGACAGTCAGTTCCCCTGCTACTGTCACAAGCCACCACAGAACCTCCCCCCTCAGGAAAAACCAGCAGAGCACCCACCCAGCAGGCCCATCCCTCTGTCCCCAGGACATGTCAATCAGCGGTGTGTCCACCACTACAGGGAACCCAGGCAAACCCACCAATCCAAGAAAATCAGGGACCTGGGGTCAGTGGCAGTGGGCACACGGTTCAGGGGACAGAGGCACAGGATACCAGGGAAGCTGGGAGGACTGCTGTGCAGCAAGGGGAGGACAGGCCTAAGGAACCAACACTCCACGAGGCACTCTCCAACATCATGGGACCATACCACTATTCCCAGGAGACCATGGGCACGGTACTGGCCAAGTTTCAGGAGTCTCAGCGGCTGCAGGAGGAACACTACCTTGGGATCAGGGTGGACTTGAAGTCCGTTAACAACACCCTGGTCACGATTGCAGGGGTGCTGGCAGACCTTGTCATCACCATGAGGGACACAGTGCCACACAAACAGGCCCCTGACACTAGCCTGGACGATCAACAGCCCTCCACCTTCGCCGGCGCTAGTGGACAGGAAGCACCGCCACAGGACCAACAGGCCATCAGCACCCCACCCCCTGCAGAAGGAGAACCAGCCTGCAAACGGTCCCTGAGATCCGGGAACAAGAAAGGGAACATTGCCAAGACCCCCACCAGTAAATAAGACCCTCCTGCTTGTCACCCTTCTTTCCCACTATGTCACCCTGTCCACCTTAAACTGCCATTGCTCCCCCCCCATGCCCCCATGGACAATGCACCTGTGAAACCAAGAGACTGGACTCTACCATGGACATTCCTCCACCATCACCCCAGCCCATTTCACCCCCCCTGCACTTATTAGCACAGAAATAAACACCCTTGAATCACAAAACAATCAGTCTGTGCTTTCACAAATGTGTAATTTCAACCTCTCTGAAATATAGCAATTTCAATGTACTTGTTCACATACCAATGTTACACAGTTGTAGACCAGCAGTAAACATACCAGAGGGCACAAAGTGGGACCCAGATCTGTGAAATGGAAAGCCAAAGTGAAAAGTCAGGGTCCATACACAGAGGTAAAAAGGCAGATTTATGCTAGGTCTTACAATAGTATGAGGTGCGGGAAGCAGTTCCGTCCTCTTACCTGTGTCTCACTGGAAGTATTGCATGATGATGTTGTTACGGTTGTCTACATCTACTTCTTCTGCCTCCTCTTATTCACTGTCCACAGGCTCCACAGCTGCCACAAGACCACCATCAGGCGCATCCTCCTGCAGAAAAAGCACCTGGCGTCGCAAAGCCAAGTTGTGCAACATACAGCATGCCACGATGATCTGGCACACCTTCTTCAGTGAGTAGTATAGAGATCCACCTGTCAGATTGAGGCACCGGAATCTGGCCTTCAGGAGGCCGAAGGTGCACTCTACTATCCTCCTAGTTTGCCCATGTGCCTCATTGTAGCGTTCCTCTGCCCTTGTCCTGGGATTCTTCACTGGGGTCAGTAGCCATGACAGGTTAGGGTAACCAGAGTCACCTGCAAATATAGAGGGACAACTGTTAGACATCCTCCAAACATTAGGCAATCTCCCATACCCAGACAGAAAATGAAACTGTGTGGGGACTTTCAGCTCACCTATTGGCCACACATGGTGCCTCTGGAGTTGCCCCATCACATAAGGGATGCTGCTATTCCTCAAAATGTAAGCGTCATGCACTGAGCCAGGATACTTGGCATTCACATGGGAGATGTACTGGTCTGCCAAACACACCATCTGTACATTCATTGAATGGTAGCTTTTCCGGTTTCTGTACACCTGTTCATTCCTACAGGGTAGGACAAATGCAACATGTGTCCCATCAATGGCACCAATTATGTTGGGGATATGTCCCAGGGCACAAAGGTCACGTTTCACTGTGGGAAGATCCTCCACCTGAGGGAAAACGATGTAGCTGTGCATGTGTTTCAGTAGGGCAGATAACACTCTGGACAACACTTTAGAGAACATTGGCTGTGACATCCCTGATGACATGGCTACTGTTGTTTGAAAAGACTCACTTGCCAGGAAATGGAGCACTGAAAGGACCTGCACTAGAGGGGGGATTCCTGTGGGATGGCGGATAGCTGACATCAGGTCTGACTCCAACTGGGCACACAGTTCCTGGATTGTTGCACGATCAAGTCTGTAAGTGATAATGATGTGTCTGTCTTCCATTGTCAACAGGTCCACCAGGGGTCTGTACACAGGAGGATACCGCCATCTCATCACCTGCCCCAGCGGACGTGCCCTATGGAGGAGAACGGTGAGCAGAGGGTCATACACCACAGAGGTTTCACAATCATTAAATTTTCTCTATGTGCCTTTGTCTGTCTGTATTACTGCCCTAATAGGTGTGACGCAGTTAGTTGGCCTGCCATGTGGCCCCCTGAAATGGCGGCTGCCTGACCTGTAATGTGGGAGAAGGGGAAATGAGGTAACTGTGCTGGCATTGTGCAGCATGGCGGGAGGCGTTCGAAGAGCGCTGCACAATTCAGCATTGGTTATCATTAGGCCCTATGGGTTCCAGGTGCCAATGACGATGTACGCTGGTGGTGATGGTACGCACCGCCATGGACGTGACCGCCATTTTCTATCTCTTCACTCACCTGATACCTGACCTTCAACCGGAGAGGACCTACACTCCAAGTGCTGCTGTGACCTGCATCTGGAAGCAACAATGGCTACAGTGTCTGGGGAAAGGGCCCCTGCCTTCACTGTGGAGGAGTTGGAGAAACTGGTGGATGGGGTCCTCCCCCAGTACACACAACTGTACGATCCTCCAGACAAACAGGTGAGTAAACTGTGTGCATGGTGGATGGCACAAGATTGTATGGAGTGTCGTGGATGGAAGAGACAGTGGTGGATGACAGGCCAGCATGTGAGGATGGTGTGTGTATGTATTTCTGGGCCACGGTGGGAGGTTTGTGGCCAATGTGTGAGAAGAAATGTACGGGGGAGTAACATCCATTCTTACTTCACTTTTCCTCTAGGTCAGCGCCCACCAGAAGAAGGGGATTTGGCGTGCCATCGGCAAGGAAGTGCAGACCCTGGGGGTCTACCATAGACGGAGCACCCACTGGCAGAAAAGGTGGGAGGACTTGTGCCGCTGGACCAAGAAGATGGCGGAGGCCAAACTGGGGATGGCCTCCCAAAGTGGAAGGGGTGCCCGTTGCACCATGACCTCCCTGATGTACCGGATCCTGGCGGTGGCATATCCTGAGTTGGATGGGCGCTTGAGGGATTCACAGCAGCCACAAGAGGGTGAGTACACTCTCATTCAGCTGACTCTGCATGCTTGACGAGGTGTCTGGGTGGGAGAGTTGGGCTGTGGGTTCCCCTAGGCCAGGGCAGACACGCAAAGATAGATCCACTGATTTGCAGCCTCATTCCCAGTCCAACCCCAAAGGTGGTATTTGCCCTCTACACCTAGTCAGGCGCCTATGGGTTCTAGCTGTGCATGAAATGGTTCTTGACAGAGTCCCCCATGGGTGTGTGCTTTTCTCCTGCCCTGTTAGTGCATGGCTTAGTGCATTGCGCTGCTCCCTGTGTGTTCTGTCCGCCAATGGTAGTGGTGTTGCAGGCATTGACCATGAGTCACTTGTGTCTTCCCCACCTTTTTGTTTTGTCACCCTGTCCTTGTGTGCATTAGCATCATCTGCCAGAGGAGCATTGGCACTGGAGCAGGAGGGAGATGCATCCCACATGGCCATGGAGGGTGAAGTAACGGAGTCCGAAGGCACCAGAGGGACAGAGGGCGAGGGGAGCTCCACGACGGGGACAGGAGCAGACACCATCAACAGCGACTCCTCCTCTGATGGGAGCTCCCTTGTGCCTCTGTGCCCACCACATCAACAGGTACAGCAGCCACCCCCACTACCAGCACCACCCTCCCAGCAGCCCCTCATTGAGTTTCCCATGCCCACTCACCCGAGAGGGTGGGCATCTCCTTCGCCCCAGGCACCTCAGGCCCTGCCCCATTCAGTCCTCCTGCCCTCAGTGAGCAGGCTATTGACCTCCTGAGATCACTCACTGTTGGGCAATCAACCATTTTGAATGCCATCCAGGGTGTTGAGAGGCATTTGCAGCAAACAAATGCATACCTGGAGGGCATTCATTCTGGTGTGGCGGCCCAACAAAGAGCATTTCAGGCTCTGGCCTCTGCACTGGTGGCAGCCATAGTCCCAGTTTCCAGCCTCCCCCCTCCAACTACCTCTACCCAGACCCAATCCCCTGTACCTCAGCCTATCCCAAGCACACCTTCAGACCAGTTTGCACACTCATCAACACACAAGAGTGGACATGGCAAACATAAGCACCACACATCCCACAGGCACTCACACAAGCACCATCCCCATGCAGACATACCAACATCCACTGCCTCCACTGTGTCCCCCTCCTCCACGTCCTCCACGTCCTCCTTCTCCCTCCCTGTTTCATCTCCACTCACACCTGCATGCACTACATCTTCATCCACTACCTCCATCACCAGCACGCCCATCACCACACACTGCTCACGAGCAATCACCACCCCCACTACCATGCGCACATCCCCTGTGTCCTCTCCCAGTGTGTCTGTGAGCCCTCCTCCCTAAGTACACAAACGCAGGCACACACCCACCCAACAGCCATCCACCACACAACAGCCTCCGGCCCATGCACCGTCACCCAAATTCAGCAGGCATACACCTCCTACAACCACTACCTCTTCCTCCACTCCCAAACCCCCTCCATCTTCCCGTCCCAGTGTGTCTAAAAAACTCTTCCTGGCTAAAACTGACCTCTTTCCTACACCTCCCCCCGTCCTTCTCCTAGGGCCAGGCTGTCCGGGTCCTAGCCCAGCACCAAATCATCCAGCACAGTGGTGTCAGCAAGTCCGGTCACATCGCGGGCGGCACGCATCAGGGCTGCCAGTGTGCCACCTAGGGAGGCCAAGGAGCAGGCCATTCTGCCACCTGCCAAGGTGAAGAAGGTGCCCACATGCCGGAGGGAGAAGCTGCACCTACCACCAAGCAAGGGCTCCTCCAAGCCAAAAGAGGACAGTGGCAAGGGACCAGCAGCGACATCAAAGGTGGGGAAGGGACACAAGGCAAAGAACAGGTCAGGACAGGGCACAGAGGCTCCGGCTGAGGGACCAGAGTCACCCCTTCTGTCAACCAGAACTGCAACCTGTACGGTGGTGGACACCGCCACCTGCACGTCTGCTGCCTCAGCAACAGTCCCCAGCATCATCCCCAGTGGGCAGCTGTCCGAGGCTGCAAGAGATGTCTTGCTGTGTCCTTCCACAGGTGCAGACACATGCACCACCGCCAGCACCTCCACCACATACACCGCCGCAACCACCACCACCAGCCCGCGACGTGCTCAGACAGTGCCACCACAGCTGACATGGCAATCATCCCCAGTGGCCAGCCATCCGAGGCTGCAGGAGACGTCCTGGACCCTGCACAGCATACATGAGGCACGACACCTAGCACTGTTTGTACCTGCAGGTGGCAGGCAAAGTCGTAGCAGGGTGGAGTGTGTCTCTGCCTCCATGGAGTATCATGCTACCTGTTCCCAGGCAATCTCGTGGCACACACACCCAGGTGATGGAATGGGACCTGCCACACTGCATGTGAAACACTCTGGGCACAAAGCCCCCTCCAGAACCAGTGGAGATTCACATCCACTACCTCAGTCTTGGCAGGATGAAGCACTCTGGGCACAAAGCCCCCTCCAGAATCAGTGGAGTATCACATCCACTACCTCAGTACTTGGCAGGATGAAGCACTCTGGGCACCAGGCCCCCTCCAGAACCAGTGGAGTATCACATCCACTACATCAGTCCTTGGCAGGATGAAGCACTCTGGGCACAAAGCCCCCTCCAGAACCAGTGGAGTACCACAGCCACTACCTCAGTCCTTTCCAGGATGAAGCACTCTGGGCACCAGGCCCCCTCCAGAATCAGTCGATTATCACATCCTCTACCTCAGTCCTTGGCAGGATGAAGCACTCTGGGCACCAGGCCCCCTCCAGAACCAGTGGAGTATAGATCCACTACCTCAGTCTTCGGCAGGATGAAGCACGTCCACCACAGATACCGCCGCAACCACCGCCACCAGCCCCGCAACGTGCTCAGACAGTGCCACCACTGCTGACATGGCAATCATCCCCAGTGGCCAGCCATCCGAGGCTGCAGGAGACGTCCTGGACCCTGCACAGCGTACATTAGGCATGACACCCAGCACTGTTTGTACCTGCAGGTGGCAGGCAAAGTCGCAGCAGGGTGAAGTGTGTCTCTGCCTCCACGGAGTATCATGCTACCTGTTCCCAGGCAATCTTGTGGCACACACACCCAGGTGAGGGAATGGGACCTGCCACACTGCATGTGAAGCACTCTGGGCACAAAGCCCCCTCCAGAACCAGTGGAGATTCACATCCACTACCTCAGTCCTTGGCAGGATGAAGTACTCTGGGCAAAAAGCCCCCTCCAGACCCAGTGGAGATTCACATCCACTACCTCAGTCTTGGCAGGAATAAGCACTCTGGGCACAAAGCCCCCTCCAGAAGCAGTGGAGTATCACATCCACTACCTCAGTCCTTGGCAGGATGAAGCACTCTGGGCTCCAGGCCCCCTCCAGAACCAGTGGAGTATCACATCCACTACCTCAGTCCTTGGCAGGATGAAGCACTCTGGGCACCAGGCCCCCTCCAGAACCAGTGGAGATTGACATCCACTACCTCAGTCCTTGGCAGAATGAAGCACTCTGGGCACCAGGCCCCCTGCAGAACCAGTGGAGTATCACAGCCACTACCTCAGTCCTTTCCAGGATGAAGCACTCTGGGCACCAGGCCCACTCCAGAACCAGAGGAGTATCACATCCACTACCTCAGTCCTCGGCAGGATGAAGCACTCTGGGCACAATGCCCCCTCCAGAACCAGTGGAGACTGACATCCACTTGAGAGACTGTGGCTTTGCACTTCCCAGTATAAAGCAGTGGGCAAACCACCCACTTGAGAGACTTGAGAGACTGTGGCTTTGCACTCCCCAGGATAAAGCATTGTGCAAACCACCCACTGGAGAGACTTGTGAGACTGTGGGTTTTCACTCCCCAGGACAAAGCAGTGTGCAAACCACCCACTGGAGAGACTTGGCTTTGCACTTCCCAGGACCAATCAGTGGGGATGGAACCCCACCGTGGAGCAGTGGCGTTGTCCGTTCATCCGGCTGAGGTGCCCCCCCACCCCTGAGGTGCCTGTTTATTTCCCACTGATGCCCCTGCAGTGTTCTCTCCATTTCGAGTCAGGTATCATGTGTGGGCTTCACCCATGCTTTTTGGGACACTGATCCACGGACAATGATTTCATTCATATCCGGACTTGTGTAGTTGGTGTACATATTTGTCTATACTGATATTTGAATTTGGCCTATCTGATATTTCAATGATACACTTGTTAATATAATTTCCTTTTGTCCTTGTGTTCTTCCAGGGGGTGTATATGTAATGTTGCTGCATGTATTTGTGTGTATTGTGTTGTGGGTGAGGGTGGGGGTGGGGGTGTTGCGTGTTGCGTGTGTGTGTCACTCTCTTGTCCCTCCCCCCTCCCCTGTGTGCTAGATGGAGTACTCACCGTGGTTGTCGCCAGCGTCTTTGCTGCTCCTGATACAAGAGGAGGTAGACCAGCATCAGCAGGACCTGTAACTCGGGCTCCATGGTGTCCTGGTTGTTCGTAAAGTGTCGAAAGGTGAGTGTTTTCCCTTCCAAGTCCTGTTTCCGCCGTGCTTTTGATGATGTTGGTACCGCCCCGGAAAAGGTGGAGGACAGGCGTGTTGTAATAAAGTGGGCGGAACCTTGTCTTCTGCCTGTCTGTTGGCTGTTACCTCCGCAGTGTTTGTTTCTACCGCCATGGCGGTCGGAGTGTTAAAGTGGCTATCTATGTTGGCGGTTTCCGCCATGGTCGTGATTCCATGTTTTTTACCGCCGGCCTTTTGGCGCTATTACTGCCGCTATCACACCGACCGTCAGGGTTGTAATGAGGGCCTTTATGTGTTAGAAAGTAAATATCAATTAGTAATTTTACATTGCTTTGCAACAAAAGCCTTAGCAATTGTGAATCTAAATGTCAAAATGTCAGGTGCACTTCTGAAAATATGTCACAGATATGATCATCAATTACTATTTTGGATATTGTGTTCCAATTACAGAAGCCACTTCACAACATGGAAATTAATTCATTGGTTTACTTATTGATTCTATTCACACAGGGGTGTTGCTGTCACCGGTGCAGCAGATTCAGTGGCCTGTTATATAGAAAGGTACACTGTTCCAAAGACAAAAATATCAATATATACCAATATATACGAATACAGGGACGAAGAGTGTCAGGGATATCATTGATATCAGGAGAGCCCTCAAGCACCCAATAGGGTGACAAGTTTCATCATTGGGCTATCTCCTCGTCAGACCAGTGCTGCAATGTCTGGCGGACCACCCCAGCAATTGGGATGGTGCTAAACCGAAGGCAATTTGCCAGGTAGTGGTCTGAAACAAATACTGACTGAGAGGATAGAAAAGGGTGTGAGAGTGTAGGAAAGTGTAAGAAGGTTAAAATTGGCTCTGAGCCTAAAACATCACTTTAATGAATCAGGGGAAAGGTTCAGGCCAAGATTAGAAGTCATCCAGAGTGTTAGCGGGAATGATGTCCCGCTATACTCTATAAAGAAGGAAAGGTAGTGTGCCTAATCCTGTAAATTTGTGGTCAACATGTTTCTCGTTTATGGTCAATAAATTATCCTGTGACGCTTCATCAGGACCCAGAAAACTACTTCTCCTATTTAAAAAAATGAAGTGCTGGAATGTCACTTACAAACTGAAGACAAGTTGTCAATGTCAGTTGGTCAATTAGTCGCCCTGCAGATTCAGTGGCACCAGGGTACAGATCCTTGTGGGGCCCACAACGTCCCAGTTATAAATCTTTTTTTAATACTGAACAGGAGGATGAGGGGGTTTGGTTACTTGAATCTGGTGTATGGCACCCTTTTATGACACTTCTCAAATGTAAATAATTGATATACTTGTCTACAAGTGTCCAAAAAGCTGTAGAGAGCTAGGTAACCTGACAGGCAGGGATGTGGCTGTGTTAGCTTTGTAGATGATGCAGCTTTAAAGATGGTTTGGATTGTCACAATGAAGTAGGTGAAGTCTCATAGGGGAGGGGTTAAAGTAATCATATGTCTTCTGGTCCTTGATGAGACATGCTGCAATGTGCAGCATGTATTTTAGAGGGGCCAGGGTGGAGTCTGGGCATCCATAAAGCATGGCATTGCCACTCTCCAAATCTAAGAGTATCAGGACTTAAGTGAAATGTCTTAGGTCACTCTCTAAGAAGAATGGTCTCACATTTTATAGTGTAGACAACTGTTATCAGACCATCATAGTTTTCTTGATGATAAGGTTGGTGTGCAGGTTGGATCCAGTGACTTGGCATTGGTTAAAGCTAGGGATGGAATCTGTCCAGGTTTATGTTTGTTGAACCAGTTAAATGCTAGTTGTTGTTCTACACAAAAAGCAGGAATTATTTTTTGGTGAGATTAGGCATCAGGTAGATGCTGGAAATACAGGTCTGAATACAGGTCTGAACGAGGTATAGTTAGTGTTTGAGGTGTCAGATTTCTGGAACAGAGTATACTTTCACATATAGTTACAATACATCATTGTATTGGTGGTAAGATTACTAAGTGATTCCAAGTAGAACTGGTAGATGACGAGCAACAAAAGGGCCTTCTAGGGCCTAAAAGGGCCCATTTGTGTGAACTGGTATCAGTCAGGCAGGTAGAAGGTAAATCATTGAAGGACATTGCAAGTGAATTCCATTAGAGTCTTCAGGGTGAGGATGAGAGTAGGATGGTTGACAGTGTTGAAAGTAGTTGCTGAGAGGGCCAGCACTAGCAAGAGCCAAGGTAATCTTTATTTATGATCTGGAACATGTTGTCTCTAATTTGTGTGGCAGCTTTCACCATGCTGTGACATGATCTGAAAACAGATTTTTAGTCAATCAGGAGATGTTTGGCATGGATGTGATCTTAAAACTGTGCTGAAGAAGTGGAAAAGAGTGATTGATTGATAGTTAGTGACACACACCTGCCTATAGAGTTTAATGGACGATGTCTTGAGTGAGGGAGACATTGAAAATGGTAAGTGAGGTGCTGGCTTCTACAGAGATGGCATTGAAGAAGGGCAGGAGAAAGACAACATCCTCTTAAGTGGTGGCTATGAGGAAAATGAGGATGTCAGTTATGTCCACAAGACAAATAGTTCTGATAGATGATCATTTTGAGCATTCCTCCCATCACTTTTTTCATGTTTGATGTAATGCCCTTTGTGGCCAAGGGTATGTCTAGACATGGGAACCATGATCGCTGTGACATTAGAAGCAAGCTGCACCTAAAAACCTGAAAGCCAAAAACGGTCTTGGGTTGCTTATGTTCCATTATGGAGATACCATGGCTTGGCAATTTGGGCTATGTGGGGTGGCTATGCCCAGACATGAGTCCTCCTGGGCACACTGTGTCACTGGAATAAAGTTATACCTGGCTGATGAGCCCTAACTAGGGTGAAACTGGTCCTGAGTTGCTTGTATTACAATTCAGTAAGGACCAGGCCTAGAAGCTCAGGCTGGACTGTTCCCATTGGAGCAGGGTAAAGGTTTATCTGCACATAGTTGGGCCTAAGCTGAGGTGGCAGACTGGGCAAAAATGATGGGTGGGAAGCTAACCAAGCTTTTACTAGGAGATGGACAATTTGCAAGTACTCCTCTCATCACTTTTAATGTGTTTGATGTAACACTCTAAGTGGGAAAGGATATGCTCCGATGTGGGCCCTATGTTAAAAAGCAGGGGTCTAATCTGGGACAGCACAGTGCATAAAAAAGTGAGTTGGAACGATACACTGAGTTTTTGCCGGAGGTTAGACTCTGTGTAAGCTTTACCCCCACACAATTTTGTATTTTCATTGTGGGACAGACATCATGGCAATGTTAGTATGAAAAGACAAGCAGTATTTTTTTCTTATCAATATGTTGTTGTATAATCCATATTTGTTACTGAAAAAGAGGTTTATTGCATTGCACTTGTTTTGGAGAGTGGGATTGATGGCCTGGACGTAGGTTGATATACAGTCTGACTGTCCTGAACACTGTTCTTTTTCTGTTGGCAGCTTTATTAATAGTGTTGGTAGAGTACTTAGCTTTTTCTGAAGTTAATAGTTGTCTGCATATTAAACTCTAACCCCCCTAACTCCCTTCCCTATTGTGTCTATGTTTTTGTTTTGTATGCACTTGATACTTGAGATTAATAAACATTTCTTTACAAGTATTGATGACAAATATGTGTCCTTTCTCCGCATTATGGGATGTTAAAGGTATCCAGAGTTTGTGGATTCCCTTTGAGGGAACAAATAAATTAACCAAAATATATTTGGAAAATAGGAAAAAGTGGTGTGCAAAATCTAGACACCAAGGGATGTCTATGGCAGAGTCACTTGCATGGATCCATCCCACTATCCTTTCTTACCTAAAATGTCCTGCACACTTGAAACATTTGCAAAAATCACACACTGCCCTCACATTACTGTGGGGTACATTGAAGGGATCTGTAGTGGGCATGAAAATCCCTACCACCTGCCTTTCCCACATGACTCTCAATAAAAAACAATATACCCATCTAGAGCCTTAAAACAGAGCATAGTAATATCAAGAATTCACCTTGAAAATTAACCTATCATGTCAATGGAGATCGCCGTAGCAACTGGGCTCAGGCTCAGCAGCCATCCAATGAAACCTACTAAACCTAGAAATGCTGAAAAGTGAATCCGGCTGAAGTCTAGGACTCCCGAGTGTTGTGATATATTTGGATACTGCCACTTTTTCTTACCAGGCATGCCCTCCAAAAAAAGCTTCAGCAAAAAATCACACTTGTTCCTTACCTCTTTGTGAGGGAAAGTCCTAACTCTGCAGGGGTGCACATAAATTCTTTCTGTCATTCTCCCAATAAACACAGTACTTCACTTGTGTAACTGGGTCTATCATCTATGACAGAAAAGACCCCAAGAGAGAAAATGGAGGCATCATGATTTAGCCTTGAAAAGTGTGTCTTTTTAGTTACATGGGTAGCTGCTGTATTTGGGCTGCTACCCATAAAAAACCTACCAAACCGAGAAGAGCCTGAAAGCTAGATATCCCCGGTAGGACAGGGTCATATGATTTGCAGGTATCTCCCTGTGATTTGTTTCCCAGTATGCCCTGCAAACCTCAAAGTTTATCAAAATCATGAATTTGCCTCATATTTCTACAAGGGGACATTCTCGAATAGGCAGGGGTTTCACAAAATCGCTAACACTTCGCTTTTTTACTTTCTCTCAGTAACAATTGTACCCCACTTATGTAGCTGGCTTATGGTCTATGACAGGATCCGGTCAAATTTGGAATAAGTAAAGTCAATGTAGTGTCAAGTAGGGCTTTAATTTTGGTTCAGTCCAAGGATACACTGGGCCCAACCAGATGTGTGAGGCAGTGTTTCAATTATGAGAAGAATAGCAATGCAAGGTGTAAAGATTTTTGTCATTGGCTGCAAGTGCCCAAGCTTTCTGTCACATAAATATAAAAAGATAACCTTTTTTTGACCCATGATGTGAACTGTGCATGACATTCCTGTAAAGGATGTGCAGTGGTCTATATAGGCTACCCCTTCCTGACCTCTTCTGGGCCTCTAGATTTCAGAAATGCACAGCACTGGTATGGGTTCAGAAAGAGTGTTTGGTCCTTTATTGATGGTGGTCAGACCAATGTCTGGAGGAACAAAACTCACTCCCTAACATTAATAACAAAAAATAATCCCTGATGTCCAGTAGGCCTTCTGCCTCTAAGGAGTCCAAAAAATGGTTGTGGCTTTTATGGGTGGGGTTCAGACCCAGTGCCTAAATGATTAACTCGCACACCATTTTAAGGTAAAAAAAATCCATGCTGTCTCAGTCTGCTGACTAGAGTTTGGTTGGTGGAGTACAGCTCATCAAGCTGGCAGAGGACATTACCTGCCAAATGTAGAGATGAGTGTTGGCCCAGAGGTCATATCTGTGCATTGCAAGAACCAGCATTACAGTGGTTACTTTCAATGTACTAGGTTTTGTGGACCACCACTGTTGGTTTTGACTTCCATTCACCAGACTCTTAACTTTTTTCGTTTTCAAAAACACATTTTCAAAGGAGGAGTTTTCTTTTTTAAACAAAAAAACTAATGACCCGCACATCCTGGAGTTTTCTTCCAAGGTGGTAAAGTCAATATAGTTGTTCCTTACATCCAGGTTCTTCCTGGCAATGATGGATAGGAAAATAAATATCACCTTTCACCCTAAGTATGGTGGGTGGTGTAATATTCTTCACCTGACAGCCCTCTGCTATGTTGCACTGTTGCAGGAGACAGTCTGTTGAAGGAATCAAGGGGCCTCCATTGATGGTATACTTAAGGTCTGCCTCTTGCTAAATGAGGCAGACGGACCGAGAATGTGGCTGGCAAGGTACTTGGTTGTGTTTGTATTAATAACCTGTCCACCAAACTCTAAGGGGCATATTTATACTCTGTCTGCGCCGAGTGTGTGTCAAGAATTTTGACCTACATTCAGCGCAAACCTTGCCCCATATTTAAACTTTGACACCCGAGCCCGCGGACTGCAAAATCCCACCATGTGCGTCATTTTCTGGATGTGGGAAACCGCCTTGCGTTAATCATATGCAAGGTAGGCGTTCCCATCCAAAAAATGACTTAAACGCCCATGCGTCGTATTTATGCTTCCGGGCAAAAATTATGCACGGCTGGGAGACGGAGTCAGAAAATGACCCACAGCCCGATTTGCGTAAAAAATGAACCCCTGGGTCAGGGCAGGCGTTAAAATGGGGCAAACGCACCTGAATTTAATCAGAACACACAGAAGCAACAGCAGTGCAGCAAAAGGGAGACATGGAGGTGCTTCTCATCCACCGTGCACGCAGACGCAGAGCACAGCAACAACAACAGCAGCTACCACAACACCGGCAGGGACCCCAAAGGCAACGCAGAAGGCAGGAGAGGATATTCCGCGCCAGGACAGCCCTTCATGGTCTCAGGGAACATGATATCATCCAGAGGTGCAGGTTAAACTGGCAAGCCATTCAGCAGCTGCTGTACAACATTGAGCCACAGTTGGCACCCATCTTGCTGACACCCCGCACCATCCCAACAGAAACCAAACTGCTAGCTGTACTACACATGTTGGCAAGTGGCTCCTTTCAAACCACTGGCGCCCTGGTTGCTGGGATATCACAGCCATCATTCTCCGCCTTCTTGCCCAAAGTACTGGATGCCATTATCGGACTCACACCCGCCACATCTGCTTCCCAAACACACAGCAGAAGCAGCAGGAGACAAAACATGGGTTTTACCTCATTAATGGATTCCCACACGTCCTTGGTGCCATTGACTGCACACATGTACGACTTGTGCCAACTGCTGCAACTGAACACCTATACCGCAACAGGAAGCACACACACTCCATCAATGTGCAGGCCATTGTGATCACCAAGGATTGATCACCAATATCGTGGCAAAGTATCCTGGGAGTGTCCATGACTCATTCATCTTTTATGACTGTACCATCAATCAACACTTCCAAGATGGACGATTTGGAAATGGACTACTTGTTGGTAAGTACAGAAACCTACTTATATGCACACTCCACAGCAATCCTCTAGGACAAATAATACATACACCATAACATCGACATGTGGACAGGAACACACTGAGGTTGTGACACCGCTATGCATGTTTGATAGGTCTACAGTGAACGTGTCACACATCTGAAATTAGTGTACAGTCTAATGTCAAGACGTCAATGATCACAACGTATGGAGAGGTTTAGCTAATAGTCACTTTGCAAAATGTAAGCATCTCACTGATGTTAAAATTAATCCATTGCATATGTCTAAAGGTATGGGATGTCCAGGGTACAGAGATGCTAACGTGTTACCACCACTGTCAAATTGAATCTGTGTATGGAACTATCATCTCACCCCCAGTGAAGACACAGGAATACCTGTATCACAAGTCACAATGCTAGGGAGTGCACACTGCACTGCAAATCCCAAAACATACTGCTGACAACCGGTCAACAGGCAAACACTCGTTCAGCCAAGGAAACAACCCAATTCAGATGGTACATCCTAGAAGCCTAGGAATCAACACAATGACACAAAAGAGCCACAGACAACACAAGACAACTACTGCCATGCAAGGTGATATGAATGGGGCAAGCTACTTCAACATGATCCAATCATTTTCTCTTTCAGCTGATCAGGGGTATGGGATCCAGCCATGGATTGTGACACCATTTGGCAACCCAAGCACTGCAGCAGAGCGTGCCTACAATGAGGCACATAGGAGGACACGCACCATAATCGAGAGGACCTTTGGCATCCTCAAGTCGAGATTCAGGTGCCTTGACATCACTGGTTGCAGCCTCCTATATTCACCAGAAATGGTCTGCAAGATCATTTTAACATGTGCCATCCTGCACAGCATTTGTATACGAAGGAACATTCCCCTATTAGAACCAGAGCCACAAATGCCGGAAGAGGAGGATGCTGGCATGCAATATGAGGGGGAACAACAAAACACAGCTGCTGGATTGCGTAGGCGCCTACATATTGTGAACAATTTCTTTTGAAACAACTCACCATCACCACTGTAGCAACATATGTAAATAAACACTGATAATAATCACCATATTATGGTCTGGCTAATCATTTTTGCTCACCTTTATCTCTAACTATCAGAATAAGAGTGTAGCCTCATGGAGCATCGCTGACATACCGATCAGCACACAGAAAATTCCAAAGCAATAGTGATGCGTATTATACACCAGTCACATACACACACACTGTAAATGACATATATCCTGTACATTTCACATTTGAAGGGCAATAGCAGAGGACCACACCTATTTCACACATACATGTTGGCAACATGGTTCATCGCAGCATATGGCACACAACTAAGACACCTTCAGTCAGTAAGGGAAAAAGATTCCTCATACATGAGGCAGTGGATGTGCTATTTCATTGGTAACAGGAATGTATGACTAGACCCTTGACAGTAGTAAGTCATACAGCACCTATCTTTGCAAGGACTATCTGTGACTAGAGTTTCATATAAGCAGAACATAGACAGCACAAGGGCCACACCTATGACAAGCATTGTGCACATAACATTCCATGTACATGTCAGCCCATGTCCTAACTCCTGACACACCAATGCTCCTGGTCTCACCCCACCTGTCTTAAGAATGGTAATATGTGTACCCAGATATTCCCTCCTCCACACACACACAACTAACAATAGTAATCCAGTGTGCTTCACCCTTTCGTATGGGATGCCATAGTCATAGTACATCTGACTGCATGGACGTCAGGTCAAATAATGCACTGGCT
Organism: Pleurodeles waltl; assembly: GCF_031143425.1. NCBI lineage: Eukaryota > Metazoa > Chordata > Amphibia > Caudata > Salamandridae > Pleurodeles > Pleurodeles waltl. The sequence continues at coordinate 238,407,987 of NC_090446.1, read as the reverse complement.
TGTAGTTTCTAAGCCCTGTTATCACCTGTAGATTGCTTCCCATGTGAAAGGTACTGTTGGCCATTTGAACTCAAATCTCACCTACAGGACTTGTGAGAAACTGATGCAGCACACCCCTGTGAACACCTCCATGCAGACCACCCATTTGAACATGCACTGCCCTTGCAGATGCTTGGAACAGCATAGAAGCTGCCATTTTGTCGATTACACTGTTATGCATTTCTAGAAAAATAAGCCGTGTAACACAGCCCTTGGGTTTATGTGTCACCTTCCAAAACACAGGACAAACACAGTTTTCCCATGTCAACTGTCTTGTTCTTCGTCCGACCAGTCTTAGTCAGACCACTGAGTATGTACCTTGTGAAATTGCTGGATCCTGATTGACCCTGCATCCTGTCAGCCTGACTGTCTGTGCGTTACCCTAAAGGTTCCTTGTGGCTACATATGTAGCATACTTGCTTTCCCAACCCTCACATTCCTCCGGGGGTATTTTGTCAGGTGCTTCCTCAATGCATACTCAAATACATTGTATAGCATAATCTGCTTTTTTGTTTACCTTAATTGTGAACTTGTCTCCAAATACCCAAATCATGGCCTATCTCTTATCTGGGTCTCATGTATGCATGAGCGACAAAGTGTGACAGTGTACCAGGGCCGTATGCAGGGATTGGGTATGGTGCCTCCAGCAGAACCAGCAGAACCAGCAACCTCTGATAATGTGCATGAAAATTCCACACATGTTAGGACCCTGACAGTTCACACGCTGGTTCACATTGCTCACAACATATTGATGGCCTGTGCGTGCTGAATAGCTGCAAGATTAATCCACACAGAGGCTATGATGTTCCCAGATGCAGTGGGAACTTTACTGGCCAACCTGTGTACAAATGTTGTAATGACACCTGCCGGAACATGACTCCTGAGATATGATCTCACTCAGCACACCAAGGTTGCCCTGTTGACAGTCTCAGAACACGTCTACTCCTGTGCATCGGAAAAAAATGGCGGCCAGACTGTATGCGTCAATTGTTTTTTATAAAAACGGCCTCCATTTTAGGCAGGACGCGATGTAATAGGATATCCTGTTTACAGATTATGTGCAGTGGGTTGACTTTCACTTTCACTTTGCAGTTTGTGATACTTCCTGACTGTGTGGCTGTGTTGAGAGTTTTGACTGGTTAAATTGTGCTTTTGTCTCCTGTGTGGTCCATTTCTTGTCATTCTGTGAATAAAATCTTGTTGTTGTATCCTGTCTGAGTGTTTTTTGTGTACAATTGTGTTGTATAGTATTGTCTTTGTTGTTTTTGGAAGCCTGTTGTGGGTAGTGTTAGTTTGGGTGTCTAGTTGGGCTGTTTTAGTTGTTTAGTTTAATTTGTTCATATTCTACTTTCCCCTTATTCTCCTTTGTTCCCCTTTATCCCATATTTATCTTTTGCTGCTAAGATGATAGGTAGGCCTTGTCTTGGCAAGATGGGTGAGGAGGAGCTTGGTAGTTTCATATGGCTGGTGGGTGTGCCATTTCCTCCCCTTTATGATTGAGGCAGGTGGGCGGGTGATACAGGGGTATCACACTGAGGCATGGAGGCTCCGGTGGGCCAAGGTCTTGCATCACCTGCAACGCATTTATCGGACACCGAGGAATGACCACCAGTTGAAGCACCGCTGGGCGGACCTCCTCTCCAGGGAGCAACATCTGCTGGACCACCTGGTATTGTGATTGGTGGCCCTATTGGTGAGTACAAATCATGTAAATGTGCACAATTAAATGCTCTGTAGTGACATCAGATGTTTTGTACAATATCTGCCGGCAATGTTGTTGAGTGTGTGGAATGATTTGGAAACATACAGGGTCATTTATGTACTATGTTAAGGACTATGATTGCTAGCTGTTAGGAAGCAAGTGCTCTGTAAACTTACTGAATACTTTTGTTTAATGAAAGTTGGTGTCGCCTTTGTGTCGAACAGCAACACAAATCAGGAGCCAATTATGTATAGATATAGGTCACATTTGCCTATGAGTTATAGAAATGTCCAAATCATTACCAACATTTGTTGATGCAACAGCTAGACTGACTTTTGAAACACTACATGAGGCTGAAAATGAGTGCAGGCTTCATGTCAATTGATGATAGCAATGTGGCCCAAACATATGTCTCATGTGTGTCTGGTGAGTGTGTAAGGAAAGCGATCACAGAAATTCCAAAAATCTTAGGGATTCTTGTGGCCCTTCGTCATTTCGGATACATGTCAGATCTGGATTTGGAGACATAGAGAAGTTCAAGCTGCCCTCAGCTAACACCTTAGACTGGTATTTGGTGTTTGTTGTTCCACCTTTCGTTTAGGGATGGCTGGCCAAAGGTATGCACATGGGTTCATATCTCTATGGTTGGTGCAACTCATCATAGCTGGGCCACATCAAATGAAGAAATTGTAACAACATGAGGGCTTACAACTGTCCCTGCCCCTCTGTACATTGTATCTGTGTGTCATAACTTTATCATGGGCACAATGGCTGGTTGACTGGTAAAGCACTCGTCAAGGAAAGTGGCTTTGGATTTCTCTCTTGGATTCACATGATGAGACGAATACACTCCATTATTATGTCTGCTCACTAATAAAGGAGCATGTTTGCCACCACATGATAGTTAGGGCCACTGCATGTGTGCAGATATGTGTGTATCACTCACTGGAGACCCTGTGTCTGTGCATGTTAGCCGTGCTATATCGAATGCATTATAATCATGTCTGAGTGGCTTTACTTACTTATGTAATCTTGCACATAGTATTTGTCTTTGGAATTGTTGGGCAGTGCACAGAATTTTAGCACATTTCTCCCTTCCATGCCTTACAGGTGGACCCGCACCCTACACTGTTGGCGAGGTGGCTACATTCGAGGACCCATACAACTCCAGTAAGTGTTGATTTGTCTGTTATGTGTTGTGTTTGCTGGTGATGTGTGATGGACTCCTGTGTGTTTAACACATAGCAAGGTGTGATGCGCTGGCCAGTCATTTGTTTTGTTCCATGAGTGGGATTTCATTTTATCACCATATTTGAGTTGGCCAATCCTTATCCTATTGTCTTATTTAGGGATTCTAGGTAAGTCCTGTAGGCCCAGCAATGTGAAAGGGGATGAGTCTTGTGGATAACACTTGTATCAGCAAGAGTCGCACTGGACCTAATATGTGATTTTGTCAGCCTGTCAGACCCACATTCTCCCAGAATGGGGCGGCTAAATGCTTACCCACAGACTTCTGCTTCCCAATTCACTAATGTACTTATTAAACTGTAGGTTGAACTTCCTAGCAGCATGTAGCTCCACATGTAGTGCTACGCATATGTGGCACTTGAGTGCAATGGTCTAGGTGTGCATGCAACTCATGGCCAGGGGTGTTCTTGCATCTCTGTGTTTGTTGTAAGGCATGGCTTACTGGAAGTATATGATGTGGACAAAGGTCTGCATTTCCAGACATGTGTGGCACTGGGATTGGTTAAGAGTTTGCTGTCTCCTATTTGTAGATATCCTTACCTGTGGTGTGTGTGTAGAGCCAAACACATGTCCAGCTTTCCTAAGCTTCCTGGGTGTCCATGTTGTTTGAAATTGTTAGTTGTTAGTCCACCCCCCCACCCTCAAACACAGGCATTGGTTTGTGAATAGTGTACGTAGGACTGATGATACAAGTTTGGTACACAGACATGAAAATCAGTGAATCTTTTGTCTGAACCTGGTATACACACTCATTTGTCCCACATGAGTACTATACAAGCAAGTCCATTTACAACTTGCAGATCATGTGGCCCTAGATTTCCACCCCGTACAATTACATTGGCGAAGGATGTGCTGCATGATTGTTAGCTGACAACTGGCAGAACTATGATGACAAAACATGCCAGTTGTTACCCATCTTGTAGGGTTTGGATGTGCTATGTGTGATAGAACCTTTGTAGGCTGGCCAGCCATGTACTTCCTCAGGGACAATCAATGATCTGTATGATGATATGAGCTGTTACAAGTACAGTAGATGTATTGTCTGATTTACTTCTTGTGCCATTTCACTCAATGCAGTTCCTAATGTTAGTTTTATGATTTGTCTTCACAGCTGCAAATATGATACCCATCCAGGTCTAGGAATTTCAACGGCGGGCAATGAGGTACCAGCACATACTTCAGGTAGAGTCTGGGTACCGAAGAATGGCCTGCAGATACCGGCACGAACGGGCCTCCGGAGCCAGCAGGGCATTCCCGCAAGGCAGCCCTTCTTTGCTCACCACAGCCACCACCAGCACCACCACCACTACCACCCAGGTGGCACCACCAACAGCTGGGACAGTTGCGTCAACCACCTGCAGGGCAGCCCACAGCCATGGACACTACACAGCTCCACACTTACTCAGCTGGCAACCAGACCACTCCAGCTGCATCTATTGACCCTGCTGCTTTTGGACAGATGCAGTGTAAATTGGACCCTGTCCTGCGTAAAATTAGTCGACTGCAGCAAGAGGTGCGACATGTAACCTGGCGGGTGAGGTCAATCAAGAGGACCCTCCGGAGAGCCAACCTGTAGCAGTGTTGACAGACATGATTCCCTCCCTCCTCTTTCCTGATTCTTATACTTAGTGGGTTTAGGGGGCTTAGTGTTAGGTTAGTATAGGATGTTAGTTTAGTTAGTGTTAGTGGGTGGGGGTCCGGATTATTTCTACTGTTTCTTTTTGAGTGTTGGGGTTCTTGTGTGTTAAAAAAAACAATATATATATATTTTTTTTTTTACCACAGCTACTATTTGTTTAGTATAGGATACTATGGGGGTCATTCTGACCCTGGCGGTCATGGACCGCCAGGGCCAACGACCGCGGAAGCATCGCCAACAGGCTGGCGGTACTTCTGGGGCCATTCTGACCGCAGCAGTAAAGCCGCGGTCAGAACAGGGAAACCGGCGGTTTCCCGCCGGTTTCCCGCTGCCCCAGGGAATCCTCCACGGCGGCGCTGCAAGCAGCGCCGCCATGGGGATTCCGACCCCATTCCCGCCATCCACCGCCAGGAACAGGATGGCGGGAACGGGTGTCGTGGGGCCCCTGGGGGCCACCGGCATGGGCACTGCAGGGGCCCTCTAACAGGGCCCCATTCAGATTTTCAGGGTCTGCTTGGCAGACACTGAAAATCGCGACGGGTGCAACTGCACCCGTCACACACCAGCAACTCCGCCGGCTCCATTTGGAGCCGGCTTCCTCGTTGGTGGGGCTTTCCCGCTGGGCGGGCGGGCGGCCTTTTGGCGGTCGCCCGCCAGCCCAGCGGGAAAGTCAGAATGACCGCCGCGGTCTTTTGACCGCGGTACGGTCTTCTGGCGGTTCCCGCCAGGCGGGCGGCTTCCGCCGCCCGCGGGGGTCAGAATGACCCCCTATGTGTTTAGGTTAGTATCTGTTGTCCTCCATGTGTCCTGTCTCATATGGGGGGTTGATGTTTAGAACGTTTAGTTAAATGTTATAAGTACGTTTAGCTTAGGTTAGTTAGGGACAGTTGTGGGTAATGAGTAGTTAGAGTAGATTAGGATAGGTAAGGCTTTTCCCCGAGTTTTCACTTCTGTTTTTACAGCTTAATAAATATGTAGTAACCCCTTTACAGCATGTGTGACATGCAGGTAGTTCAGTGCCTTGGCATGAGCGTACATGATTTCTTTTATATTACAATTTGTGTCCTATGCTGCAAACAAATCCCAAATGAGCTGTAACATTGGCAGCTACCCTGCAAAGATTAGACCATTCATTGCAACCACCACTCATAGTTACTATGGCTCCCAACGTGTTTTTTTCAATAAGTATGTTTCCAATGTCACATACAGTGCCTCCAGATTTAGTATTGGGGACACTGTGTTATGTCTGACTGCAGTCTGATGTCCAAGGAAACCCTTATAAGGTGAGTGGTAGTTAGCAGTCTTATAGTATAGTGTTCATGACTCACATAGATCATTTGTTATACTGTTCATCATCATCATCATCATTAGCTTTATTTCGGTAACTAAAAATACCATAAAAGCACATCACATTTAAAAAAAAAAAAAAAAAGCAACAAGCTACATAAAAAACAATTTTAGTTGTAGAAAGTAAAAAAAAGAATAGAAAGGGTAAAAGAGGTGTTTGGACATAAACATGTCCCTACTATAAAATCACACCTTATTATAGAATTACGTAAAAGCGCATAGTGCGTATAAAAAAAATAATAATAATTCGGATACAGACCTGTCAAAACATATCAGATAAAAAAGGCAATTCTATTTAAAAGTATAAAAATATCTAAACAAAGCAGAATAAAACCAGCGGAGAGGAGATACGTCTAGGCCAGTTAAAATAGTAAGTGCATGCAAAGATAGATTCATCAGTGACTGCTCCCCACATTTATTGTTGGTTTTCACTCTATTTTTTTGAGCGTGTTCAGTCTAATATGCCAGATTGAATCTAAATATTTTGCCAAACAGCAAACCACTAAAACAGATGAGTCAGATTTAAAAATTCTCAGAGTTAGCGAACAATTTTTAAAACCCATTATCCTGCATAGAGGAATGATCCAACGGGCTCTTTGTTTGTGGTATGCGGGGCATTGAAAGAGGATGTGAGTTATAGATTCTTCTCTGGCACAGCCCATCGGACACATCTTAGAAGAGCAACTAGAATTAGACCATTTATATGTGAGGGTGCGCAAAGGAAGAGAGCCCACCCTAAATCTAGTATATAATGCACGAGCGAACGGAGAAGAGACCATGTCCATATATTGTGCAAATTCGTAATGGCATTTGAAATGTAGAAAATTGCCCGTCATGGATAATGGCAAGACAGCAGACAATTGTGAAAGTTGGACATGGAGCCAAAATGCATCCTTTAATGTCTGTGTTGCATTTTTTGGGATAGATAACGGGTCCTTCCAGTAAGACCCCAAGCCAAGTAGTGAAAAAGTCTGTTCTACGTAAACACACCACTTAATTTTTTAACTGGTGTTATTGGCCATCAAATTAGCTAGCCCACATCTATAGTGGGCGAGAGAATCTAATGACCATAAGCGGATCCAGTATAACAGGGGCCTAAGTGCGACGATCTGACTGATGGAGGGTAGGTTTAGGTCCATTCGTATTGGGAGCAGAGGAGTGCTGGAAGGCACTCTTAGCAGCGACCTTAAGAAAGAGTTTTCCACTTTTGTCAAATCATCTAAGCTACAGTGGCCCCACAATTCGGCTCCATAAATTGCTCCCCCTCTTGCTTGTAGTTTATAGATTTCAACGGTGGGCGTCATGGCAAAGCTAGGGGATCTTGCTGCGAATCTTATAATGCCACTTGCACGCTGTTTCAATCGTAAGGTGGCCTTCTGGATGTGACACTGCCACTTGTGGAAGTCTTCTAGTTTCAGGCCTAGATAATCAAAGTCGCTGACTCTTTCTAGCACAGCACCCTCTAAATGAATAGGTCGTCGCATTCTGCCTTTTCTATCTCCAAACACCATGCACTTAGTTTTTGATTGATTGATTTCGAGGCCATGGTCATTACAAAAATCCATGAATCTTGAAAGCAGGGTTGAAAGGCCTGTGGCTGTTTGAGATATCAGCAGGGTGTCATCGGCAAATAGAAGGCAGGGAATCTTCTGCCCTCCTAGTTTAGGGGAATCGTTGGAACACTTCATGAGATAAGGGATACAAGCATTTATGAAAAGAAGGAATAAGGTAGGGGCAAGCACGCAGCCTTGTCTTACACCGCGAGCAGTAAGGAATTTTTCGGTTAATTCACCTTGGGGGCCCCATCTGATTCTTCCATAATTGCCAGTATAGAGATCCCTAATAATGTTTAAAATAGGGCGAGGGACTCCTGTTTTGGACAAGACTTCCCACAATTTGTGGCGGGGTACTAAATCGAAGGCCGATTTTAGGTCAACAAATGCTACGTACAAATGGCCTAGGTCTACGTCAACGACTTTCCATTTAATAGAAATAAAACTTGTTCAGCCTGCTCAACAACAGGTTGTCGAGGAGGCTAATAGGTCTGTAATTTCCCGGGATGTTCTTCTCTCCTTTCTTGTGTATGGGCACAATGATTGCCTCTTTCCATGAGTCAGGGTAAATTCTGGTAGTCAAAATGGCATTAGAAAGCCTATTGATATATGGACCCCAGGTGCTCTGATCCACTTTAAACATGTCAGAGGGGATCCCATCCGACCCAGGGGCTTTCGCTGCTTTCTGAGCAGTGATGGCCAGCACAGTTTCGTTCAATGAGAAGCGAGGCAAGAAGGGCATGGGCTCGCCCAAAGTTATTGGCTCCCCCAAGGTTATGTCAGGAATGTGGCTGGCCAAAAGAGGGCCGTACAGTTCCTTAAAATAGGAGAGCCAGGTATCAGGAGAGATATGGGCCTCCAGGTAAGGTGCTCGATTCTGATCACCGCAAGACACTAGAAGCCAGAACCGTTTAGAATCGTGGGCAGTAGCTGCCTCAAGTAGATTGCTCCAGAGCCCCTCTTCATACTCGAGTTTGCTTTTATTACAAATAGAGGTATAATGGCGTCTAGCATTAATAATACCTAATCTATCCTTTGTTCTTAACGCGTTGACCAAAGTATTTTTAGCCTCCCTACACCTCTTGTTGAACCATTTAGTGTGAGGTTGGGTGCCAGATATGGTCGATGGCCTAGGGTGTTTAGTAAACAGCTCTTTCAAAGTAGCAAAAAGGTCCAGGTGGAGAGGCAGTACTTCGGCTGGAGTAAGAGTAAGATTGATGTCAAATAACTGATGGAAAGAAGTTAGGGCACACAAATTTCCTCGAAGCTTATTTGATTGCACAAAGGAGTCCCACCTGACTGTACGCCTGTTACTAGACAGCTCCATGGCAGTAGAAGAGACAGGAGGAAGCACGACTCCTGCTAAGAGGGGTCTCTTATACGTAATCTGGAGGGGAGCATGATCGCTAGTATGTGGGTTGCCCACTTCCACATCTAGAATATGGTGCCAAGCTCTTAAATCGAAAAAAATATAATCTAGTTTATTACTGTATGAGCCCCTAAAAAAAGGTGGTCTGGCAGGAGTGTCAGCTGGGAAGCGGCCATTGCCAAAGCGAAGGCCGTGAGATATCATAAGGTCTACCAACTGTGTAGCCCTGACACATGGTTTGTATGAATTTCGCTGAATGGAGTGAGGAGTCAAATGAGGAGGGATGTTCCATACACTATCTTCAAGCTGCATGACCTCTATGTGGTCTGCATTAAGATCAAGTTGAACATTAAAGTCTCCTGCTATTATAATATGATATTTAAGACGGAGGTCTGGGATTAAGGTATTCAATAGCTCGATAGTGGAAGAGAGGTGATTGGGGGGTCCCGACCTACTGTAAATGTTTACACAAAGGACAGGAGAGCCTGAGACTGGGTGGATGGCAACAGCCAAAATGTCATAAGAATCCACATATATCTCCTTTATACCTCTCACCTCTGTAGATTTTACCCATGTGGTTAGACCCCCTGCCGCCCTACCAGCTGGAGAAGGCTTAGCAGGTTTAAAAAAGGAGCTATACCCTTGTCTGTACGTACAATGTGTTGCCCATGTTTCCTGGAACATGCAGACATTAAAATTATCAACAAATGCCCCCCACTCAATGTCAACGAGTTTGCCATTAATGCCAGCCACATTCCAGGATAGGAGTTTTGCTGTGTCCTGGGCGATAGAGTTGCTTGAGTTCGTGGTAGTATCAGCTAGAACGTAGCTGTCAGCAGGATTCACCTTAGATGAGTCTGTGGCTTTGTTAGTAGTTCCAGGTTGTAGATCCAACGGAAGAGAAGCACCAAGGCTAAGTGGATTAGATGGAAGGTTCATAGCTGCTGAGACTGGACTGGAAGTGGGAGTGCAACAATTGGTAAACCATAGTCAATCAATGTCCGAAGTGGTCCCCTGGAACTGGGGATCGTATACTAGTTGGGCCCTTGAAGCAGGACCAGAGCTGAACGTAGGAGCCAGATCAGGTAGTGGATCTCTCTGAGCCTGGTGGCCTATTGGTTTTAGATCTTGAATATTTATAGAGTGGTTCGGGACCAAATTAGCTGTTCTGGTGGAAGAATTCGGCCTCATATACCTGACAGTAGGACAGCTAGCTGAAAGGAAAATTGCTGAGGGCTTTCTGCTTGTAGTCCGCGCTTCCATTTCCAAAAGGCCTGCTACCAAATGGGAATTTCTGAGATTAAGTATTATGAAGTCACTGAGACCAGGGAGACCAGGGGAACCATTAGATCGTTCGACAGATAAAATGTCGTCATGGATAATTGAACCACAGCCCCTGACATGTCTCACCCAATGCGAGACCTTGTTTGCTAATGAAGCTTTGTCTTCTCTCACATTTGGAGGCAAGGGTGAAACGTTGCACATATATATGTAATTATTGTTAGTTGGCTTGGGATTATGGCAGGAAGCTTTGGTGGTGTCCCATTTAAAGGGAGCATAGGAGAGAAGGGGAGTAGTTCTTCCGAGAGGGGGCATGGGCTGTTTCTCAGGACACTGATCTTCTATAGGACCAGCTGCGCAGGCTAGCAGCGGGGGGGGGCCATTTGATAAGCCGCCTATTACAGATGGATGCTTAGTTGGCAAAAGATTTAGCTTAGGCTCGCTGATAGGGAGAGATTGTTTGTTTTTGAGAAGGGTAGTGATTTCAAGCAATAATGATCTCAACTCGCCAACTTCAGACTTGAGGCTACACACCAGTGCTAGCAGATCATTTTGTGGAGGAACACTCTCTGCGCGTGGCGAAGTTGAGAAGAATGATTGCTGATTATCCAGGTCATTGAATGCCAGAGGAGAAAAACGGTTGGAGCATGAGATTGTAGAATGTATTGTGTAGGCTCTAGGTGCTTCCGAGTCAGAGTGGGGTACAGAAAGGGCAACAGGGTCTTGGCAAGCCAACGACTGATGAGCTGGCTGATGAGATAAAGCAACAGATTGTGAATTAGCGGCAATATGTGAGCTAGATGTTAAAAATGGAATGAGAGTGCCAGATTTTAGCCCCTTTCGGTTGGTCCTGTCCTTGTTGTTTAGGATCTGTTCTACCTCTTCTATTAGATCATCTATTTCCTTGGCAACACAGTTAGTGTGGGGTAACGTGGCCTTGATGGTTTTGGGTATTTTGGATTTGACAGAGCCTGATGACGGGCTGTCTCTTGCCTTGCGCTTCCCCATTGGAGGATAGTACTATGACACAATAAAGGAGAGTTGAGGGTACTTCCCTGTACAAAATAGACAGATGCCCTGCCTTAGAGCCCAGAGGGGTGGCCCAGCCCGGCCTCCTTCGGCCTCTGACGGGCACGGACGGGCACGGACGGGCCCGCCCTTGGCCCGGGCTTCGCCCGGGCGCGCCCGCGCGCGTCCGCGAGCGGGATCGCAATGAAGAAATTTAAAGGGCTCCTGCCCTGTGCCTCCGGTGCTCGGCCCCCAGGTGGGAACAATCAAGGTGCTGCAGCGCGTCCCGCGTCCCCGCGAGTGGGAGCGCAATGAAGAAATTTAAAGGGCTCCTGCCCTGTGCCTCCGGTGCTCGGCCCCCAGGTGGGAACAATCAAGGTGCTGCAGCGCGTCCCGTGTCCCCGCGAGTGGGAGCGCAATGAAGAAATTTAAAGGGCTCCTGCCCTGTGCCTCCGGTGCTCGGCCCCCAGGTGGGAGCAATCAAGGTGCTGCAGCGCGTCCCGCGTGTTACACTGTTCAGCATGATTACTTTTTTGGATGTAAACTCAGACACCTCCATTCATGCAGTTTGGTGACTGTTTGCTTAGAATTGTGGGCAATGTTATATGTGTTAGTTTTGCATGGAGGCAACATTTTGAAGGCACTATTTTATGGCTTAGATATCCCTTGATGAAGCATTATTCTGTCCAACACAGCATTATGGTGTATAGTTTCTCTATTCATCAGATATTACCCTCAGGAAGGGCAGAGTATGGCAGAATCCAGGCCACTGTGCATAGTTATCAGACTACCTTATTTCAGGACAGTTGTATTGACAAGCTATGTAATTTGACAGGAGGCAAAATTCAGTGGTCTACTGCATGGTTTAGGTGTCATGTTACACAGAGACAAAGAGGTTATGTAAGTGCTATTTATTGAAAAGTGCTGCAGTGCTATATGTACATTGTCCATAATTCTGAGTCCATCATAGCGACATCTTCCATTGTGATCCTACACAAGTGCTAAAGGACAATTCATTGGACATGCTGGGGTGATGTGTCAGACAGTGCAGAGGGACAGGATTTGCCAATGAGTTAGTGAGAGACAATCACAAGGCAGGCTGACAAGATTGACAGTGGTTTGCAGAACAGTGCTTGAGTATAGTTGTTGCAAGACTGGCATGTTACGAAGCGCAGGACCTTGGTATTAGGAGGCCATGTGGCAGGGACTAGTGCTTCCAGGTACTTTTACTTGTGAAGGTGATCTGTTCCATGTCTTCATCTCCTGATGTGTGTGTTGCCTCCTCTGCCCTTGGTGGTGGTGGTTGTGAAGGGGTAACACAGTGTGTGTAGACGTGGAGTCAGACATCCCAGTAGCTGCTACCTATGGGGGTCTTAAGGGCAGTGCTGCTGCAAGGAGGATCTGCTGGTTCTTAAGAATAGCAGCCACATCACGATGGTAGGCAGCCAGGTCGGCCCTGAGGGGGTCATGATTGCATTCGTGCATGCAGTGGAAGGTTTGGGGTGCAATGGATTGTGGCAACTCCCTTACTGCAGTGGTGAATTCCTTTACAGTTTGTTGTAGTCCTTGCAGGATGGATGTTAGCACTTGCATGGCTGCTGTCTGATCTGCAGATGACATCATGCATGAACGCATCCCCTCAAGGCTGGCTGCCATATTTTGCATCCCCACCTGCACCTCCTTGCCAGCTCCTGCTGTACTCCGACTACAGTTCTCTCAAAGCTGGTGCCTGTATCGTCTGAGTCCTCAGCTGTATTGGAGCTGACAGGTCTTACAATTGGGGTGGTGGGTGGGTACTCTGTGATGGCTGCTTGCTCTGTGCTCCTCCTTGTGACTGAAGGTGGGGTCTGGAGGGTTCCAAGGACATCTTGGAGGGTCTGGTGGCTGATGTTTGTCAGCTCGTCATCCATGTCATCAGGGTGCTCCTGGACAGGCATATCCGCAGGAGATCCATCGTCCTCTGCAAGGAAATAGGGTACAATTAGTGTGTCTGTGTTGTGGTATTAGTGAAGTCACATGCCTGCCTTGTGATGATTTCACATTGTGATCTTGGTTCCTGTTAATTGATCCAGTCTTTCAGATGGGCATTCTCCCAGGCCTATGCCCCACCTGCATGGCACATGTATTGTGGTAAGTGGTAAGTTATTAGACTTGTCAGCATCATCTCCTCTAGGTGTTGGTTTTGGCCAAATAGTGAATTACCACCTTCTTGTCCTACTCAACCCTCCATCTACTTCCATTCTCATGGTGAGACCTTTCACTGGCTGTGGGTGCTCTAATGGCACTAGCGGCACACTTAACAATCTGGACCTTCCCCAGTCTCTAATCTTTCACATCCACTTATATGTAGTTGAAATGTAGCGTATACTATGCATAGCATTGTTATGGCACGATATGGATGTCAGCATTGGAATGTGTACAGCTGATGTAGGGGAATGTGTGGTACATTGGATTGCCCTGATAGTCGTAGCAGTGTCCTATTTCCTCCTCTGACTGTCCAGGTGTATTTCAGTGACCAGTTACATGTGTCCTCCCCCTCAATGCTGTTGTCTGAGCAGTATGGCATTTGGGATGTTGCTTTGTGACCCAGGCACAGGATGGACACTGACATATGCAGCATGGGTGTGACCTTAGTGCTGTCTACCTCCTAATGTTGATGACATTGGCTGATGTTTGCAGCAACAATGGGCATTCACATTTGACAGGACTGGAACATTTGTCTTGTTTCAGGGAATTGTTAACGTTGCCATCCTAAACCCTCTAATTTAGGTGTGTATGATCCATGGGGACGTTACTGCCATTGGCTACTTTAGCTGCACACACAGCGGAGGTGGTAGTGGCAATTGTTGTCAATGTAACATTCCAGTTGTCGGTATGGCTAGAGGTTGTTAATTGGTTCCTTTAATGTCTGTGTTGCATTTTTTGGGATAGATAACGGGTCCTTCCAGTAAGACCCCAAGCCAAGTAGTGAAAAAGTCTGTTCTACGTAAACACACCACTTAATTTTTTAACTGGTGTTATTGGCCATCAAATTAGCTAGCCCACATCTATAGTGGGCGAGAGAATCTAATGACCATAAGCGGATCCAGTATAACAGGGGCCTAAGTGCGACGATCTGACTGATGGAGGGTAGGTTTAGGTCCATTCGTATTGGGAGCAGAGGAGTGCTGGAAGGCACTCTTAGCAGCGACCTTAAGAAAGAGTTTTCCACTTTTGTCAAATCATCTAAGCTACAGTGGCCCCACAATTCGGCTCCATAAATTGCTCCCCCTCTTGCTTGTAGTTTATAGATTTCAACGGTGGGCGTCATGGCAAAGCTAGGGGATCTTGCTGCGAATCTTATAATGCCACTTGCACGCTGTTTCAATCGTAAGGTGGCCTTCTGGATGTGACACTGCCACTTGTGGAAGTCTTCTAGTTTCAGGCCTAGATAATCAAAGTCGCTGACTCTTTCTAGCACAGCACCCTCTAAATGAATAGGTCGTCGCATTCTGCCTTTTCTATCTCCAAACACCATGCACTTAGTTTTTGATTGATTGATTTCGAGGCCATGGTCATTACAAAAATCCATGAATCTTGAAAGCAGGGTTGAAAGGCCTGTGGCTGTTTGAGATATCAGCAGGGTGTCATCGGCAAATAGAAGGCAGGGAATCTTCTGCCCTCCTAGTTTAGGGGAATCGTTGGAACACTTCATGAGATAAGGGATACAAGCATTTATGAAAAGAAGGAATAAGGTAGGGGCAAGCACGCAGCCTTGTCTTACACCGCGAGCAGTAAGGAATTTTTCGGTTAATTCACCTTGGGGGCCCAATCTGATTCTTCCATAATTGCCAGTATAGAGATCCCTAATAATGTTTAAAATAGGGCGAGGGACTCCTGTTTTGGACAAGACTTCCCACAATTTGTGGCGGGGTACTAAATCGAAGGCCGATTTTAGGTCAACAAATGCTACGTACAAATGGCCTAGGTCTATGTCAACGACTTTCCATTTAATAGAAATAAAACTTGTTCAGCCTGCTCAACAACAGGTTGTCGAGGAGGCTAATAGGTCTGTAATTTCCCGGGATGTTCTTCTCTCCTTTCTTGTGTATGGGCACAATGATTGCCTCTTTCCATGAGTCAGGGTAAATTCTGGTAGTCAAAATGGCATTAGAAAGCCTATTGATATATGGACCCCAGGTGCTCTGATCCACTTTAAACATGTCAGAGGGGATCCCATCCGACCCAGGGGCTTTCGCTGCTTTCTGAGCAGTGATGGCCAGCACAGTTTCGTTCAATGAGAAGCGAGGCAAGAAGGGCATGGGCTCGCCCAAAGTTATTGGCTCCCCCAAGGTTATGTCAGGAATGTGGCTGGCCAAAAGAGGGCCGTACAGTTCCTTAAAATAGGAGAGCCAGGTATCAGGAGAGATATGGGCCTCCAGGTAAGGTGCTCGATTCTGATCACCGCAAGACACTAGAAGCCAGAACCGTTTAGAATCGTGGGCAGTAGCTGCCTCAAGTAGATTGCTCCAGAGCCCCTCTTCATACTCGAGTTTGCTTTTATTACAAATAGAGGCATAATGGCGTCTAGCATTAATAATACCTAATCTATCCTTTGTTCTTAACGCGTTGACCAAAGTATTTTTAGCCTCCCTACACCTCTTGTTGAACCATTTAGTGTGAGGTTGGGTGCCAGATATGGTCGATGGCCTAGGGTGTTTAGTAAACAGCTCTTTCAAAGTAGCAAAAAGGTCCAGGTGGAGAGGCAGTACTTCGGCTGGAGTAAGAGTAAGATTGATGTCAAATAACTGATGGAAAGAAGTTAGGGCACACAAATTTCCTCGAAGCTTATTTGATTGCACAAAGGAGTCCCACCTGACTGTACGCCTGTTACTAGACAGCTCCATGGCAGTAGAAGAGACAGGAGGAAGCACGACTCCTGCTAAGAGGGGTCTCTTATACGTAATCTGGAGGGGAGCATGATCGCTAGTATGTGGGTTGCCCACTTCCACATCTAGAATATGGTGCCAAGCTCTTAAATCGAAAAAAATATAATCTAGTTTATTACTGTATGAGCCCCTAAAAAAAGGTGGTCTGGCAGGAGTGTCAGCTGGGAAGCGGCCATTGCCAAAGCGAAGGCCGTGAGATATCATAAGGTCTACCAACTGTGTAGCCCTGACACATGGTTTGTATGAATTTCGCTGAATGGAGTGAGGAGTCAAATGAGGAGGGATGTTCCATACACTATCTTCAAGCTGCATGACCTCTATGTGGTCTGCATTAAGATCAAGTTGAACATTAAAGTCTCCTGCTATTATAATATGATATTTAAGACGGAGGTCTGGGATTAAGGTATTCAATAGCTCGATAGTGGAAGAGAGGTGATTGGGGGGTCCCGACCTACTGTAAATGTTTACACAAAGGACAGGAGAGCCTGAGACTGGGTGGATGGCAACAGCCAAAATGTCATAAGAATCCACATATATCTCCTTTATACCTCTCACCTCTGTAGATTTTACCCATGTGGTTAGACCCCCTGCCGCCCTACCAGCTGGAGAAGGCTTAGCAGGTTTAAAAAAGGAGCTATACCCTTGTCTGTACGTACAATGTGTTGCCCATGTTTCCTGGAACATGCAGACATTAAAATTATCAACAAATGCCCCCCACTCAATGTCAACGAGTTTGCCATTAATGCCAGCCACATTCCAGGATAGGAGTTTTGCTGTGTCCTGGGCGATAGAGTTGCTTGAGTTCGTGGTAGTATCAGCTAGAACGTAGCTGTCAGCAGGATTCGCCTTAGATGAGTCTGTGGCTTTGTTAGTAGTTCCAGGTTGTAGATCCAACGGAAGAGAAGCACCCAGGCTAAGTGGATTAGATGGAAGGTTCATAGCTGCTGAGACTGGACTGGAAGTGGGAGTGCAACAATTGGTAAACCATAGTCAATCAATGTCCGAAGTGGTCCCCTGGAACTGGGGATCGTATACTAGTTGGGCCCTTGAAGCAGGACCAGAGCTGAACGTAGGAGCCAGATCAGGTAGTGGATCTCTCTGAGCCTGGTGGCCTATTGGTTTTAGATCTTGAATATTTATAGAGTGGTTCGGGACCAAATTAGCTGTTCTGGTGGAAGAATTCGGCCTCATATACCTGACAGTAGGACAGCTAGCTGAAAGGAAAATTGCTGAGGGCTTTCTGCTTGTAGTCCGCGCTTCCATTTCCAAAAGGCCTGCTACCAAATGGGAATTTCTGAGATTAAGTATTATGAAGTCACTGAGACCAGGGAGACCAGGGGAACCATTAGATCGTTCGACAGATAAAATGTCGTCATGGATAATTGAACCACAGCCCCTGACATGTCTCACCCAATGCGAGACCTTGTTTGCTAATGAAGCTTTGTCTTCTCTCACATTTGGAGGCAAGGGTGAAACGTTGCACATATATATGTAATTATTGTTAGTTGGCTTGGGATTATGGCAGGAAGCTTTGGTGGTGTCCCATTTAAAGGGAGCATAGGAGAGAAGGGGAGTAGTTCTTCCAAGAGGGGGCATGGGCTGTTTCTCAGGACACTGATCTTCTATAGGACCAGCTGCGCAGGCTAGCAGCGGGGGGGGGCCATTTGATAAGCCGCCTATTACAGATGGATGCTTAGTTGGCAAAAGATTTAGCTTAGGCTCGCTGATAGGGAGAGAATGTTTGTTTTTGAGAAGGGTAGTGATTTCAAGCAATAATGATCTCAACTCGCCAACTTCAGACTTGAGGCTACACACCAGTGCTAGCAGATCATTTTGTGGAGGAACACTCTCTGCGCGTGGCGAAGTTGAGAAGAATGATTGCTGATTATCCAGGTCATTGAATGCCAGAGGAGAAAAACGGTTGGAGCATGAGATTGTAGAATGTATTGTGTAGGCTCTAGGTGCTTCCGAGTCAGAGTGGGGTACAGAAAGGGCAACAGGGTCTTGGCAAGCCAACGACTGATGAGCTGGCTGATGAGATAAAGCAACAGATTGTGAATTAGCGGCAATATGTGAGCTAGATGTTAAAAATGGAATGAGAGTGCAAGATTTTAGCCCCTTTCGGTTGGTCCTCTCCTTGTTGTTTAGGATCTGTTCTACCTCTTCTATTAGATCATCTATTTCCTTGGCAACACAGTTAGTGTGGGGTAACGTGGCCTTGATGGTTTTGGGTATTTTGGATTTGACAGAGCCTGATGACGGGCTGTCTCTTGCCTTGCGCTTCCCCATTGGAGGATAGTACTATGACACAATAAAGGAGAGTTGAGGGTACTTCCCTGTACAAAATAGACAGATGCCCTGCCTTAGAGCCCAGAGGGGTGGCCCAGCCCGGCCTCCTTCGGCCTCTGACGGGCACGGACGGGCCCGCCCTTGGCCCGGGCTTCGCCCGGGCGCGCCCGCGCGCGTCCGCGAGCGGGATCGCAATGAAGAAATTTAAAGGGCTCCTGCCCTGTGCCTCCGGTGCTCGGCCCCCAGGTGGGAACAATCAAGGTGCTGCAGCGCGTCCCGCGTCCCCGCGAGTGGGAGCGCAATGAAGAAATTTAAAGGGCTCCTGCCCTGTGCCTCCGGTGCTCGTCCCCCAGGTGGGAACAATCAAGGTGCTGCAGCGCGTCCCGCGTCCCCGCGAGTGGGAGCGCAATGAAGAAATTTAAAGGGCTCCTGCCCTGTGCCTCCGGTGCTCGGCCCCCAGGTGGGAACAATCAAGGTGCTGCAGCGCGTCCCGCGTCCCGCGTGTTACACTGTTCAGCATGATTACTTTTTTGGATGTAAACTCAGACACCTCCATTCATGCAGTTTGGTGACTGTTTGCTTAGAATTGTGGGCAATGTTATATGTGTTAGTTTTGCATGGAGGCAACATTTTGAAGGCACTATTTTATGGCTTAGATATCCCTTGATGAAGCATTATTCTGTCCAACACAGCATTATGGTGTATAGTTTCTCTATTCATCAGATATTACCCTCAGGAAGGGCAGAGTATGGCAGAATCCAGGCCACTGTGCATAGTTATCAGACTACCTTATTTCAGGACAGTTGTATTGACAAGCTATGTAATTTGACAGGAGGCAAAATTCAGTGGTCTACTGCATGGTTTAGGTGTCATGTTACACAGAGACAAAGAGGTTATGTAAGTGCTATTTATTGAAAAGTGCTGCAGTGCTATATGTACATTGTCCATAATTCTGAGTCCATCATAGCGACATCTTCCATTGTGATCCTACACAAGTGCTAAAGGACAATTCATTGGACATGCTGGGGTGATGTGTCAGACAGTGCAGAGGGACAGGATTTGCCAATGAGTTAGTGAGAGACAATCACAAGGCAGGCTGACAAGATTGACAGTGGTTTGCAGAACAGTGCTTGAGTATAGTTGTTGCAAGACTGGCATGTTACGAAGCGCAGGACCTTGGTATTAGGAGGCCATGTGGCAGGGACTAGTGCTTCCAGGTACTTTTACTTGTGAAGGTGATCTGTTCCATGTCTTCATCTCCTGATGTGTGTGTTGCCTCCTCTGCCCTTGGTGGTGGTGGTTGTGAAGGGGTAACACAGTGTGTGTAGACGTGGAGTCAGACATCCCAGTAGCTGCTACCTATGGGGGTCTTAAGGGCAGTGCTGCTGCAAGGAGGATCTGCTGGTTCTTAAGAATAGCAGCCACATCACGATGGTAGGCAGCCAGGTCGGCCCTGAGGGGGTCATGATTGCATTCGTGCATGCAGTGGAAGGTTTGGGGTGCAATGGATTGTGGCAACTCCCTTACTGCAGTGGTGAATTCCTTTACAGTTTGTTGTAGTCCTTGCAGGATGGATGTTAGCACTTGCATGGCTGCTGTCTGATCTGCAGATGACATCATGCATGAACGCATCCCCTCAAGGCTGGCTGCCATATTTTGCATCCCCACCTGCACCTCCTTGCCAGCTCCTGCTGTACTCCGACTACAGTTCTCTCAAAGCTGGTGCCTGTATCGTCTGAGTCCTCAGCTGTATTGGAGCTGACAGGTCTTACAATTGGGGTGGTGGGTGGGTACTCTGTGATGGCTGCTTGCTCTGTGCTCCTCCTTGTGACTGAAGGTGGGGTCTGGAGGGTTCCAAGGACATCTTGGAGGGTCTGGTGGCTGATGTTTGTCAGCTCGTCATCCATGTCATCAGGGTGCTCCTGGACAGGCATATCCGCAGGAGATCCATCGTCCTCTGCAAGGAAATAGGGTACAATTAGTGTGTCTGTGTTGTGGTATTAGTGAAGTCACATGCCTGCCTTGTGATGATTTCACATTGTGATCTTGGTTCCTGTTAATTGATCCAGTCTTTCAGATGGGCATTCTCCCAGGCCTATGCCCCACCTGCATGGCACATGTATTGTGGTAAGTGGTAAGTTATTAGACTTGTCAGCATCATCTCCTCTAGGTGTTGGTTTTGGCCAAATAGTGAATTACCACCTTCTTGTCCTACTCAACCCTCCATCTACTTCCATTCTCATGGTGAGACCTTTCACTGGCTGTGGGTGCTCTAATGGCACTAGCGGCACACTTAACAATCTGGACCTTCCCCAGTCTCTAATCTTTCACATCCACTTATATGTAGTTGAAATGTAGCGTATACTATGCATAGCATTGTTATGGCACGATATGGATGTCAGCATTGGAATGTGTACAGCTGATGTAGGGGAATGTGTGGTACATTGGATTGCCCTGATAGTCGTAGCAGTGTCCTATTTCCTCCTCTGACTGTCCAGGTGTATTTCAGTGACCAGTTACATGTGTCCTCCCCCTCAATGCTGTTGTCTGAGCAGTATGACATTTGGGATGTTGCTTTGTGACCCAGGCACAGGATGGACACTGACATATGCAGCATGGGTGTGACCTTAGTGCTGTCTACCTCCTAATGTTGATGACATTGGCTGATGTTTGCGGCAACAATGGGCATTCACATTTGACAGGACTGGAACATTTGTCTTGTTTCAGGGAATTGTTAACGTTGCCATCCTAAACCCTCTAATTTAGGTGTGTATGATCCATGGGGACGTTACTGCCATTGGCTACTTTAGCTGCACACACAGCGGAGGTGGTAGTGGCAATTGTTGTCAATGTAACATTCCAGTTGTCGGTATGGCTAGAGGTTGTTAATTGGTCCCTAATTAATTTAGGGGGTATAGTGGCTGACGTGTGACAGGATGTCAATTTGACATTGTGCTCTTCCCTCCTGGTGTGGCTTTACCTATGCTACATCGTTGGCATGGGAGCATACCCCCATGGAACTGTTGTCGATGTTGTGTTATGGTGTGCCCCAGCTTTTCTCTGTACAGGCCATGCCCCCGTGCCGTACCCCTTTACCCATTCCACTCCATGTATATGATGACTTCCATGCATTTTGTAGTCGGTATTCCCCCCCTGATTGCATATGACATTAGTGCTTTTTAATTCCCCATGCGACCCTGCATGTATGTTGTCTCCTGGTAGTCTGCGCTGTCTTGTCCTTGAATCCCTGTGACGATCTCCTTAGGGATGACGGCTGCGACAATCTCCTCCATGGCCTCCTGGTGTGCTGGACTCCCACCTCCAGTCTGCAGTGCTGCCTTCCTGTTCCTGCCCATCTTTTCCTTGGTCCTGAACTTGCAGTCATGCCTGCGTTTCTTGCACTCGATGACTGTTCTGCGTACTTATGCCACACTGTTAATCTTGTCAACAATTTGTTGCCATATAGCCTCTCTCCTACTGATTGGCAACTTTGAGGTGACAAACAGTTGATGCTGGTGTTCCGTCACCTCTATTACCAGTATTTCCTGCTTCTCTGCACTGAAGCAACACTTTATTTTCTTCTTCTCCCTGTCCTGGGTCTTGTGTGGGTCCTCGTGGCTGGTTCCTGGGCTGTTGTCATCTTCCTGGGGTCTGTACAGGCATCTGGAATCCATTTTGTCTCTCTTATGCTGAAATGGCTGTGGTTGCGGGGAATTTTGACGCTCTTGTGTAAAAAAATGCCGCATATCCGGTTTGCGTTGTCGTAAATCGACACCCAGTCATTTCCGCCATGTTACCGCCGTTTTCCTTTCCGACGTGACGCTGGGGTATCTTTCCTGGGTGGCTGCTCCTCCCTCCAACTTCCAAAAAATGAGTCCCAGGTGCCAAGTGTTTGGATCCCTGCTTGAGGATCGCACTCCTTCGGCAAACCCCAAGCAAGGATCTACTATTGGGAGGTACTGTTTTAAAGCAAATATTGGAGGGAGCAAAGTGCTTCGGGAAAAGAGAGGAGTCCATAAAAATATGTGACCAACTCAATTACATCTCAGGTTTAGAGATCACCATTCAGATTCATGAATCCAATGCTTGCATGCTCAGCCTATGTAGACAGAGCTTAGAGATATTGTTTGAGCAAAATAATTCTGGAGACCTGAACTAGCTCTCATTGAACAAGGACATAGGAATTGCAAGGGGGAGAGGAGGTGAAAAAGGTCAAGTGGAAAAAGTGTCTACTGTAATAGAAATGTATGCTCTTGATTATGGAATGAAGATAGAAGTGTGTGGAGGAGAAGCACAGCATGCATGGAAGGGAAATGACCATGTAGAGAAAGGTGACTAGCCGAGAAGACACATAGGATCAAAGGGCCTGGCAGAACAAAACGTCCCAAGGCGGAAGCAAAAAAGTCAAATATGGGGGTGATGCACTGTACACTGTATCGGAAAGCATATCAACAGTGACCCATTTAAAGATATGGATAGAGATGATAAGGACGACAATATATACAAACAATTTGAGAGAGAAGCAGTAATGATAGGTGCATGATAGGGAAAAAGAAAGCCCCCAGGACAAGAACAAAGTAGGCAGATGATCAATACGTAACCTCACAGAGGAAAACATGAAAGAGAATGGTAAATGTTTTGTCAAAAAGAATTACAGCACAGGTAATGGAACATAGAACAAGGCAGAAGAGGATTAAGTTAGGAAGGTGAAAGTGAAAGGCTGGCAATGTGGAAAACAAATTATTTAGGGGAATCGTTAGTAATATTTAATGCAAAGCAATTCAGCAAAGCAAGTTACTGCACTGTGTTGTGTGAAAGGTAGAGAGCTGAAGTGTGCCATATTTATAAATATGGAGTGCAGTTCAGCTCTCTTGTAGCACTGGCACAGTTTAGCGCAAATTCAGGCACTGTTCCTCAACGGCACAAGGGTGTCTAGGTAACAGGCAGGATTGTCCAGGAAGGCATATTTATCTACACAAAAACAACCCTTTGCAGCATTTTTCTCTACGTATGGTATAGAATGCAAAACCCGTGGAAAGTGGGAGTAGCAAGGAGAATTGAACGCATTTCTCCTTGTTATACCTCTCTCAGTTAGGCACATTGTTTTGATGCAAACCCAGGCTTACCATTTTCAGTAATTCTTGGTTAACATTAAAATACATAGGTAGATGTGTTAGCTTACCTTAATAAGTAAACTGACAAGGGGACACAAATAGACCAATGAACCTTTGGACACGCAATTAAGATGATCCCACCATAATTCCTGTACATGTAAATAAATAATCAATAATCAATAAACAATATCAATAATCAATGACATTAATAATCAATAGGAGTCATTAATTGTCAAACACCATGACCTTTCAGTCATGAATAACCACCCCTTTTAGTAAAAGTTAGAATATTTATTTCCCTATATTAACAATGCTAATGTCATGTAAATGAATCTCAAAATCAAATGATACACACACAGAAACGACACTCGCTGTCCAAATCTGTGGAAGAACCTCAATCTAATCAAAGCTTGAACTATTACACATTCTAAGGTTGCGGTGCAAATTAATAACAAGAAGAACTGAGCAAAAAAAGATCACATACATTTAGATTCAGCAAATAAATTCATCAAGCATTTTTCCCTATTAGCAGAGTAAGGAAACCTTGACTGACACCAAATTAGCATCAGCATTTTGGGCTTCATGCAAAACAATTTAGTAACACAAATTAGGAAAACATCTAACTATGGCTCTATCAAAACAGTGCAGTTTGTACCTAGAAAGAAAAACAAATAGAAATAACCTACACCTGGATACAATAATACCTCTCCTCAATTGGATCGGCAAGTTAAGATAGTCTTCGTCATCAGGACATCAGTCGATGAGCAAGGCATCAAGTTTCAGCATCAAAATTCAGAAAACGCAAAGTCTTTAAGTAATCAAGTTAAGCACGTCTCTTGTCAAGCTGGAAAATGGGCAAGAAGGGGCTCTCCCCTCTTGGTGCAGTCTCGTTAAGTTAAATTCCCTAAAACTACTTCCCAAAGACCTATTGGTCAAGGGATCGCATGTTCACACTTTGTCTAATAAAACTAAAACTCCAAATTTATTAATTCTACCACTACTCTGTTCAGAAGTCGCTGATTGGTTGCAATATCCTCATCTTCTGGCTCGTCATTGAACAATATTGTTGCAGCTTCTAATCCAGTCAGTGTCTCCATTGTTCTCCTCCTGAGCCACTCAGTCTTAAACACATTACATACATATTGTTACATTTAGCAAGAAAAGTATCTTCTAGTAGTCGGTTCTCATGAGAAAGGTTTTCCACCTACGAGCACATTTACACAATACAATGGAAAATCACAATTTAACTCTCTAGGAAAGCCATTTATTAAATGTTAAGAAATACAGCTTGACATGAGGCCTGGCAACTAGGTCAAATAGGCCAAGACCTTCGCTGTGTTAAGGCCTACAATCAATAAACTAAAACATAATGCATAACGTTTAATATGACATATTACTACATTAATACCAAATAATAAGTACACTCTGTGGACATTGGTGGCCAGTCATTGTGATCACATTTTCAAATGAGTGTATTATTTTTCTACATTATTATATTTTCTATTCATATACATTACACAGAATACGTGAACATATATTAATAATTTTTATTAAAACACCTGAGCTAGCAGCTGCACAGGGACTCCAATGCGCCACTCATGTGACACCTACTCGATGTGCTGTAATGCAACACTGCGCAAGGCACTGTATTGCTTTACTATTTTTTATTTTACAAAGCCGCACAATCAAATAGATTCTTGTTTTGGTTTGTGAATCTTAACTAGCATTTTTCTTGTGGATGTGCCAAAAAGAGGCGCAACCATGATGCAAATAGTTAGAATATATAGACCTTGGCAGAAGTAAAGACAGTGAGTAACTGAGGTTGAGAGTTAATATAAGTGAAAGAATAATGTAGTGGCTACAGCAAACTCATATTTGACTACATGTGAGAGATGGGCTATGAAGCCAAAATGGAAAAAAGTACAGCTGATGGACAGAACCTGAACAATGCAAACATTCACCCCCAGTCACAAAGATCTGGGCTTCATCTATTGCTTTTTTGCTCACCACGCCACGCCACTCTAGCTTGTACCCAGCCACATGCAAATCAGTCTTGACCCTGTTCCCCTTGGGAACAGTCCAGATAGAACTGCCAAGCCAGGTCCTCCCTGGACTGGAAAAAAGCATTCTGGGACCAGTTTCAGGGTATCACCCTTCATCAGCCAGGCGAGCTTGAATCCAGTGGCGCAGTGAGCATGGGACCCATGTCTGGGCATACCCTTCCCACTTAAGGTAACAAATGCAAAAAAGAACATATGATGGATGGAATGCTGAAACAGGGCACTATAAGTAAGGAGTAGAACAAGCTGAAAAAAAGATTAACATTTTTAAATAGCTGTAAATAGGAAAGAAGAAACCTGAAGTCATCACATGCAGTAACACAAAAAAGACAGAAGACCAAGATGTAGTACAGAGGTGGAAGTTAATGGAAATCATGAAACATTTACTAAATGTCTGACAGCACAGAGAAGTAAATGTATTCATGTTATTTTATATGGAGGGTTTAGTATAATATGTATTATGTCCAATTGTGACTGATTGCTGTACATAGGAACAAACAAGCACAAAGGGTACATTAGAGAATAAATGATAACTTTGAAGCTAATACAGACAGGAAAGCAATAGAGGGGCATTAAATTGGTGTCTTAGTTATATAGAAACTGTAGTTCAAATAGACAACTGACTGTTCGATTAGTGAAAAGAGCGATATATACAAGATTTTCAAAGAGCAAAAGATGAAATTGAGAAGTAGCAGAAGTTAAGGTAATAGGCTTAAGACTTGGGTGTCTATTTACAAAATACTGTGCTGTATTGTGTGAGAAGATGAAAGCAGGACAGAACCATATATATGGGGATATGGAACTGTCCTTTCTAGTGCTGCCACACAATTAAGCTGCCGCAAATATATCTTTGCATCATAATACAAATATGTCTGCCAGAGTCTAGCATAGGTTTTATACTGAAAAGATACCATTCTAGTAAAAAAGTGATTTGCTTAAGGTACCTTTAAATTTTTTTTGCTTATTATGGGGGTCATTCTGACCTCGGCGGTAAAAGGCCCTTACCGCCGGTCAGAAGTCCGCCATTCTACCGCCGCGGCCGCGGTAAACCGCCACGGTCATTCTGACCACCAACTGTGAAACCGCCAAAAACCCGACATCCAAGGAAGGCCGCCTCATCAGCGGGCCGCGGAAAACTGGAGGTGACCAAACCTCCACCGTCACGCCAACACAAACACGCCCATGCCATTCTGACCCACGAATCCACGCGGCGGTCTTTCAACCGCGGTATTCCATTGGCGGTACACACCGCCGCGCTCAAAATACACACACAGCTCCAAAACACTGCCACATTGGACAATTCGAATTACACACACCTGATACACATACACACAACACTCCCACACATCCAATCAACTATAAAACACACACCCACATCACCCACAAACCCTCACTAGTTGGAAATTGGAGAGAAGGCGATAGAGAGAGAGATAGAGAGAGCGAGCACAGCAATCGAATACCCCAACACACACAGGAACCCAACTTCATCACCCACACCACATTTACGCACACATCACCACATATCACCACGCACATCACCACAAACACCACCCCACACCTCATCCACACCACCCCATGGCACCCCAAAGACACCCCAGGTTCTCGGACCAAGAACTCAGGGTCATGGTGGAGGATATTATAAGGGTTGAGCCCCAGCTCTTCGGCACACAGGTGCAGCACACCACTATAGCAAGGAAGGCTGAGCTATGGCAAAGGATCGTAGACAGGGTCAACGCTGTGGGACAGCATCCCAGAAACCGGGAAGACATCAGAAAGCGATGGAACGACCTACGGGGGAAGGTGCGCTCAATGGTGTCGCGACACAACATCGCTGTGCAGAAGACTGGCGGCGGACCCCCACCCACTCCACCCCAATTCACAGCATGGGAGCAAGAGGTAGTAAACATCATGCATCCTGATGGCCTCGCTGGAGTACACGGAGGAATGGACTCTGGTAAGTCGAATCTCAACTACTTCACCCCCCCCAACCACCAGCATGCCAACCCACACCCCCCTTCACCCCCAATCTCAACCCCCCAGCACACAACCTCCCTGCCAATGTCTCACCAGCACAACCCACCCTAAACCACACCAACCCCTGAATGCCAACACAAACCATAGACAGCCACCACCAAAGCATGACCATTGCACATACCCATACACCCCCCCCACCACACTCACAACACCTCCCACAAGGGAATGCCAGCACTGGGGGACAAGGGCACTCAAAATGCACGCCATGGCACACACAGAAGCAATAACCATACTCCTTTACCCCTGCAGGGCCCGAACGCCAACACACCGCCACGGAGGGTCCAGATTTGTCCATCCCACCCCCAGAACAGGCCCCCAGCGAGGACAGCAGCTCTGTCGACCTAGAACCTGATGACCAGCCCGGACCATCGGGGACCTCTGGACAGTCGGTTCCCCACACACAGACACAGGCCACAGCAGACCCAACCCCCTCTGGGAACACCAGCACAGCTCCCACCCAGCGGGCCCATGCCTCTGTCTCCAGGACGCGTCAATCAGCGGTGTGTCCGCCACTACAGGGCACCCAGGCTGACCCAACACCCCAACAACGACAGGGACCTGGGGGCAGTGGTAGTGGGCACACCGTCCAGGGGACAGAGGCCCGGGGAAACAGGGCAACTGGGAGGGCTGCTGTGCGACAGGGGGAGGAGGACAGGCCCAGGGAACCGACTCTCCAAGACGCCCTCACCACCATCATGGGAGCATATCACCACTCCCAGGAGACGATGGCGACGGTACTGGCCAGGTTCACCGAGATCCAGGCACAGCAGGAGGAACGCTACATGGGGTTCAGCAATGAACTCAGGAACATCGCTACCGCCATGGGGACCATAGTCCAGGCCCTCAACCGGATAGAAAACACATTGCGGGACACTGTGGCACCACAAAGGGCCCCTGTCACTAGCCAGGAACAGCCTACCACCTCCGCCGGCGCTAGTGGTCAGGAGGCCCCACAGAACGACGGGCCACCAGAACCCCACCTCCTGCCGAAGAACAACCACCCCGCAAGAGGAACCTGAGATCTCACAGGAAGACAGAGTAGGATGCCAACACCCCCGCCAGCATAAGATACCCCCTGATGTCATCCCACTGTCCCACAGTGTCACCCTGTCCAACCTTGAACTGCCCCTGCTCCATCCTTCCACAGGCATATGGAAAATGCCCCTGTGAAACTGAGAACTGGGCTCTGCCATGGACATAACTCCACCCTCACCCATCACCGTTTTAATGTCATGTACCAATATCTAGCACTAAAAATAAAACCCTCATTGCACTGAAATCATTCAGGAGTCAGCCTGTATTATTTACAAATGTATAACACATTACTGATCAATAATGTTCTGTTATTTTTGTGATTACAACATACCGATGTCAATAAGCATTAGTCCATGGGCTAACCAAGCAGAAGTCACGCAGTGGGTCATACAGCACTGAAAAGGGAAGGGAAAATCAAACATTAGTTTAAAAGAACTGGGGGGAAATACACAAAGTAAAGATGCAGGGGGGCTTTCAGGAAATGTTAAATGGCGTGGGTGATTCTTACCTGTGTGCTACTGAAAATACTGTTGGATAACTCTGTCCCGGTTGTCTGTGTCGTCCTCTTCGTCTTCCTCCTCTTCACTCTCCGCAGGCTCCACAGCTGCTTCAACACCACCATCTGGACCATCGTCCTGCAGGAAAGGCACCTGACGTCGCAATGCCAGATTGTGAAGCATACAGCAGGCCACGATGATCTGGCACACCTTCTTTGGTGAGTACATCAGGGATCCCCCTGTCATATGCAGGCACCTAAACCTGGCTTTCAGGAGCCCAAAGGTTCTTTCTATGACCCTCCTAGTTCGCCCATGGGCCTCATTGTACCGTTCCTCTGCCCTGGTCCGGGGATTCCTCACTGGGGTCAATAGCCAAGGCAGGTTGGGGTAACCAGAGTCACCAATTAGCCACAAACGGTGTCTCTGTAGCTGTTCCATCACATAAGGGATGCTGCTATTACGCATCACATACGCGTCATGCACTGACCCAGGGAACTTGGCATTCACATGGGAGATGTACTGGTCAGCCAAACAGACCACCTGGACGTTCATAGAATGGTAACTTTTCCTGTTTCTGTACACCTGCTCATCGTCTTTTGGGGGGACTAAAGCTACATGGGTCCCATCAATGGCACCAATGATGTTGGGGATATGTCCAAGGGCATAGAAATCACCCTTCACAGTGGCCAAATCAACCTCCTCAGGGAATACAATGTAGCTCCGCATGTATTTCGTCAGGGCAGACAACACTCTTGACAAAACCTTAGAAAACATAGGCTGAGACATCCCAGATGACATGGCCACTGTTGTTTGGAATGATCCACTTGCAAGGAAATGGAGTACTGACAGAACCTGCACCAAAGGGGGAATCCCTGTGGGTTGGCGGATGGGGGACATCAGGGCTGGCTCCAGCTGGGCACACAGTTCATGTATAGTGGTTCGGTCAAGTCGGTATCGTAGTATGATATGGCGTTCTTCCATTGTCGACAGGTCCACCAGCGGTCGGTACACGCGAGGATTCATCCTTCTCCTCGCAAGTCCCAGCGGACGGTGCCTAGGAAGGACAACATGGAGCACAGAGTCAAGCAAATCACAGGTACGTAACCACAGCATGCCTAGCACACGATTATCTATGTATTGAAAGGCGTGTATGTGTGGCAATGCAAGGCCTAGGCCTGTGTGACGCAGTACAAATTATGCCATGTGGGCCCTTGAAATGGCGGCTGCCTGACCTGTGAAGTGGGACAATGGGATGTGAGGTCAATGCGCTGGCGTGGAACACCGTGGCGGTCGAAGACCGCTATACGAAGCCGCATTGGTTAACATTGAAGCCTATGGGTTTCAGGAGCCAATGACGAGGTGCGCCGGAGGTCGCGGTACGCACCGCGGCGGTACGCACCGCCACGGGCGTGACCGCCATTTTCTATCTGCTTAATCACTCGAGACCTGATCATCCACAGGAGAGGACCTATACAGCAAGTGCTGCTGTGACCTCGGTCTGGAAGTGACAATGGCTGCTGCGACTGGGGAAAGGGCCCCTGCCTTCACGTCTGAGGAGTTGGAGAAACTTGTGGATGGGGTCCTCCCCCAGTATGCGTTACTCTACGGTCCTCCAGACCAACAGGTAAGTACACTGGGTGCACATTGAATGGGCTATGCCTGTGTGGAGTGGGGTGGATGTAAGTTGGTGGGGTGGGGGGCGAATGAGGAGTGCAACGCACGACAGATGAGAGCATGTGC
The DNA here is from genome assembly GCF_031143425.1 of Pleurodeles waltl. Taxonomy (NCBI): domain Eukaryota; kingdom Metazoa; phylum Chordata; class Amphibia; order Caudata; family Salamandridae; genus Pleurodeles; species Pleurodeles waltl. Next base: position 238,377,104 of record NC_090446.1, on the reverse strand, counting down.
CATATGGCAAGGTTGGGGAGGGGGGGCCAATCACATCTAACATGCAGAAAATTAATGAATTTTTCCTTCCCACCCTGTACATGTCAAATAGGTCAGCGCCCATCAGAAAGTGGACATTTGGCGTGCCATCGCCAAGGAAGTCCGGGCCCTGGGGGTCCACGTCAGACGGGGCACCCACTGCCGCAAGAGGTGGGAGGACATCCACTGCGGAACCAGGAAGACCGCCGAGACACTGCTGGGGATGGCCTCCCAACCTAGGAGGGGTGCCAGTCGTACCCTGACCCCCCTGATGTCCCGGATCCTGGCGGTGGCCTACCCTGATTTGGATGGGCGCTTGAGGACATCACAGCAGACACAAGGGGGTGAGTATCAGCACATTCTGCTATCTTTATGCGCAGTGGAGGCGTCTGGGTGGGGGAGGAGGGTTGTGGGTGACATTAGGCCAGGGCGCTTTCTGTAGTGTAGTCCTCTCCTTTAGGCATGGCCCTGTGCTCCCGGCCCCCACCTCTGTAGGGTGACAAGTACAGCTATCGATGGTCCAGCATCACACATGTGCGCGTTTGTCGTCTCTAGACCTGTTGTCCTAGTCAGAAGTACTGAGTAGTGTACCCCGAATGCACGGCTTAGTGCATGAGGCTCCTGTGTCTGTCCTCTCCGCCAACGGTGTTGACATTGCATGCACTCAACCTGGTCTTTGTTTTTCTCCCCCCACTCTTCTTCTTCATCTTCTTGTGCATGTGTGCATTAGCATCATCAGGCGGAGGAGAATTGGCATCGGAGCACGAGGGAGCTGCAAGTCACAAGGCCCCGGTGGGCCCAGGAACAGACACCGAGGGCACCAGTGATCCGGAGGGCGAGGGGAGCACCACAACGGGGACCGGTGGTGACACCAGCGACACCGACACGTCCTCGGATGGGAGCTCCCTAGCGGTGGCGGCAACATCCGGGCCCCCCGCCTCTACAGGTACAGCCGACACCCAGCGCACCAGCCCCGCCCTCCCAGCAGCCCCTCAGCCTACGCTCCGTGTCCGCTCGCCCAGGAAGGCGGGCGTCTCCTTCGCCCCAGGCACCTCAGCCCCTGCCCCTGTCACCCCTGCTGCCCTCAGTGAGGAGGTCATTGACCTCCTTCAGACCATCATTGTTGGGCAGACTACCCTTTTGAATGCCATTCAGGGGGTAGAAAGGGAGGTGCATCGGAGCAATGCCTACCTGGAGGGCATTCATTCGTGTCAGGCTGCCCATCAACGATCGTTCAATGCTCTGGCCTCAGCACTGACGGCAGCCATTGTCCCTGTTTCCAGCCTCCCTCTTCTGACTGCCTCCACCCTGTCTCTGTCTCCTGTTCCTCAGCCTATCCCATCCACACCATCAGACCAGCCTACACACACCTCAACACCCAAGGGCAGCTCATCCAGACACAAGCACCACAGAACCCACAAGCATTCACCCAAGCAACACCCAGATGCAGACATTCCAACAGTCACTACCACCTCTGTGTCCCCCTCCTCCTCGTCTCCCTCCTCCCTCCCTGTGACGTCTACACTCCCACCTGCATGCACACCACCATCAGCCAGTGCTTCCATCACCACCACACCCTCCAGTACAGTCCGCACACGTGCAGTCACCACCCCCACTACCATTTACACGTCCCCTGTGTCCTCTCCCACTGTGTCTGTCACCCCCTCATCCAAGACACACAAACGCAGGCAGACACCCACCCAACAGCCATCCACCTCACGACAGCCTCCAGCACAATCACGTGCACCCAAAGACAGCACACCTGACTCTCCGACAACCACATCCTCTTCCTCCACTTCCATCACCACTTCTCCTACCCTTTACCTTGGTCCTAAAAAAGTTTTCCTCGCTAATCTTAACCTCTTTCCCTCCCATGACCCACCCCTCCATCTGCAAAGAGTCCCAAGAGCAGCTCAGCCACCACCAGCCCAGCTTCGAGTGTCACTGTGGTGCATGGGTTCTGGAGTCCACCCTTTGCCAGCAGTGACACTTCAATCAGCAGCCAGGGGACAGCCAGCCCCCCCCCCCAGGCAAGAGGACCAGGAAACTAAAGGGCCACCGTGAGAGGACTGACACGGCCACAACATCTAGGGGAGGCAAGGGCCCGAGAGCCCCATCTAAGGAGCGAAAGGGCAGCAGGGCGGAGAAGTCAGCCAGCAGGAGCGCGGAGCAGGAGGGCCCCACAAACCCCATCCCTGGTGTTAGGGAGGACACCAAAGGGCCCAGGACTCCGTCACCGAAGGGTCCAGCAACAGAACAGTCGGAGGGCGACTGAGCAGGGAGTCCAGGCCAGGTCTGGCTCCCTTGACTTACTGGACGAGCACCGCTGAAGAGGGCCCCGCCGTGCAGAAGAGCACCGCTGAAGAGGGCCCCGCCGTGCAGAAGAGCACCGCTGAAGAGGGCCCCGCCGTGCAGAAGAGCACTGCTGAACAGGGCCCCGCCGTGAAGATAGGCACCGCTGAACAGGGCCCCACCGTGAAGATAGGCACCGCTGAACAGGGCCCCGCCGTGCAGAAGAGCACCGCTGAAGAGGGCCACGCCGTGCAGAAGAGCACCGCTGAAGAGTGCCCCGCCGTGCAGAAGAGCACCGCTGAACAGGGCCCCGCCGTGAAGATAGGCACCGCTGAACAGGGCCCCGCCGTGAAGATAGGCACCGCTGAACAGGGCCCCGCCGTGCAGAAGAGCACCGCTGAACAGGGCCCGCCGTGCAGAAGAGCACCGCTGAAGAGGGCCCCGCCGTGCAGAAGAGCACCACTGAACAGGGCCCCGCCGTGCAGAAGAGCACCGCTGAACAGGGCCCCGCTGTGCAGAAGAGCACCGCTGAAGAGGGCCCCGCCGTGCAGAAGAGCACCGCTGAACAGGGCCCCGCCGTGAAGATAGGCACCGCTGAACAGGGCCCCGCCGTGAAGATAGGCACCGCTGAACAGGGCCCCGCCGTGCAGAAGAGCACCGCTGAACAGGGCCCGCCGTGCAGAAGAGCACCGCTGAAGAGGGCCCCGCCGTGCAGAAGAGCACCACTGAACAGGGCCCCGCCGTGCAGAAGAGCACCGCTGAACAGGGCCCCGCTGTGCAGAAGAGCACCGCTGAATAGGGCCCCGCCGTGAAGATAGGCACCGCTGAAGAGGGCCCCGCCGTGCAGAAGAGCACCGCTGAACAGGGCCCCGCTGTGCAGAAGAGCACCGCTGAACAGGGCCCCGCCGTGCAGAAGAGCACCGCTGAAGAGGGCCCCGCCGTCTCAAGCACCGCTCCGCTGGGCCCTTCCTGTCAAGCATCGCTCCGCTGGGCACCGCCGTCTCAAGCACCGCTCCGCTGGGCCCTTCCTGTCAAGCATCGCTCTGCTGGGACCAGCCGTCTCAAGCACCGCTCCGCTGGGCCCTTCCTGTCAAGCATCGCTCCGCTGGGCACCGCCGTCTCAAGCACCGCTCCGCTGGGCCCCGCCGTCTCAAGCACCGCTCCGCTGGGCCCTTCCTGTCAAGCATCACTCCGCTGGGCACCGCCGTCTCAAGCACCGCTCCGCTGGGCTCCGCCGTCTCAAGCACTGCTGAACAGGGCCCTTCCTGTCAAGCACCGCTCCGCTGGGCCCCGCCGTCTCAATCACCGCTCCGCTGGGCCCCGCAGTCTCAAGCACCGCTCCGCTGGGCCCTTCCTGTCAAGCATCGCTCCGCTGGGCACCGCCGTCTCAAGCACCGCTCCGCTGGGCACCGCCGTCTCAAGCACCGCTGAACAGGGCCCTTCCTGTCAAGCACCGCTCCCCTGGGCCCCACCATCTCAAGCACCGCTCCGCTGGGCCCCGCCGTCTCAAGCACCGCTCCGCTGGGCACCGCCGTCTCAAGCACCGCTGAACAGGGCCCTTCCTGTCAAGCACCGCTCCGCTGGGCCCCGCCGTCTCAAGCACCGCTCCGCTGGGCCCTTCCTGTCAAGCACCGCTCTGCTGGGCCCTTCCTGTCAAGCACCGCTCCGCTGGGCCCTTCCTGTCAAGCACCGCTCCGCTGGGCCCCGCCGTCTCAAGCACCGCTCCGCTGGGCCCTTCCTGTCAAGCATCACTCCGCTGGGCACCGCCGTCTCAAGCACCGCTCCGCTGGGCTCCGCCGTCTCAAGCACCGCTGAACAGGGCCCTTCCTGTCAAGCACCGCTCCGCTGGGCCCCGCCGTCTCAATCACCGCTCCGCTGGGCCCCGCCGTCTCAAGCACCGCTCCGCTGGGCACCGCCGTCTCAAGCACCGCTGAACAGGGCCCTTCCTGTCAAGCACCGCTCCGCTGGGTCCCGCCGTCTCAAGCACCGCTCCGCTGGGCCCTTCCTGTCAAGCATCGCTCCGCTGGGCACCGCCGTCTCAAGCACCGCTCCGCTGGGCACCGCCGTCTCAAGCACCGCTCCGCTGGGCCCTTCCTGCATGCACTGTTAACGGTTCACTGTGCCCACCATGCCTCCTCCTTGACCAGTGGAGACTGTAATCCACCTGATGGACTGTGGCTTTGCACTCCCCAGGATGGTACAGTGGGCAACCCACCCACTGTATAGACTTGTGAGACTGTGGCTTTGCACGCCCCATGATGGTACAGTGGGCAACCCACCCACTGTATAGACTTGAGAGACTGTGGCTTTGCACTCCCCAGGATGGTACAGTGGGCAAGCCACCCACTGTAGAGACTTGAGAGACTGTGGCTTTGCACTCCACAGGATTGAACAGTGGCCATGGAGGCCCCTCGTGGATATGGCGTCGTGGACTCATCTGGCTGATGTGCCCCCCCTTCCCTTCCCCCTGAGGTGCCTGTAGTTTTTTAATCAGATGCCCCTGCAGTGTTCTCTCCAAAGGACTCAGGTCTCCTGTGTGGGCTTTGCCCTTGTGTTGTTACACTTTGGCCCACGGACACTTCGATTTTCTTTTGGTGTGCAGGACTAATTGCCTCGGTTATCCATTGCACTGTATATAGAATTATTTTGATATTGATTTTTTGGCAAGTTGACCAATACTTTTCAGAGCCTATTTTTATTCACAATTTAATTATGTCTTTGTATTTTTCAGAGGGGTTTGGGTGGTGTCACTGTGACTTGTTGCTCTGCATTGGTGTGTACATATTGGGGGGGTGGGAGTGTATCGCGTATGTGTGTGCCTGTAAGCTTTCCTCCTCCCCCCTCCTGTGTGTCGTAGGTGCAGTACTCACCGCTGTCGTCTGTACCGGAGTTCGTACTCGTGGTAGATGAGCAGGTAGACGAGAGCAGGTAGGATGTTTACTTCGGGTTCCATGCTGTCCTCCTTCCTCGTGGAGTGCGTAAAGGTGCGCGTTTTCCCATTCGTAGTCTGTTTCCGCCGTGTTTTTATTGGCGGTGCTCCCGCCCCGGAAAAGGTGGCGGATTGGTGAGTTATGATACTGTGGGCGGTACATTGTCTGCCGCCTGCCTGTTGGCGGTGACCGCCGCGCTGTTTGTCTGTACCGCCGTGGCGGGCGGAGTGTTAAAGTGGCGGTAAGTTTTGGCGGTTCCCGCCAGGGTCAGAATTCCATTTTTTGGACCCCCAGCCTGTTGGCGGGTTGGCCGCCGCTTTATCACCGACCGCCAGGGTTAGAATCACCCCCTATATGTGCTGTACAGTGCAACATACATGCAAAGTGAGAATAGAAAGGAGAAATAAAAACATTTCTTCTCAATAGTGGCTATTTCAAAATTGCATTATTTTTTTTATACAAAAGCATGTCTACTTTTATTAGTAGGTAGGGTTTTATGTTAAAAACCATGGGTGGATTCATGGAAATGCTCATGCACCACCCATGCATGGAATGCCCACTTGGTGCTACATAATACAAGCAGCACTAGACACTGCTTTCCACTACTTTCAAGAGAATTGCCAGAGCAAACCAAATTTTCCTCTACTTTCAAGTGAATTTCCAGTGCAAAGCACATTTTGTGCAGTAAAGTAAATTGGAAAAAAAAAAGTTTTTGTGTCACTTTTGTGGTGCAAAAATGGTGTAAAATCCTAAGTAATATATTCCACAGTTTCTGGAAGCATTCATAAATCTGCTAAATAGAAGTAGATTTGAAAGCAGTGAGTCCCTCAAATTGAAACAATCCCTAATTGGTTTGAGTAGCATAATGGATATAATTTCATTCTTCAAGAGCATAGTACAAGAAAGAATGAGTCATATTTTAGTGTTTAATTATAGGAGGTTCAAAGAAAGCTTCTAAGCTTCTGAGAGATTAGAGGCCCAAGACATTTTGGCCCATGTTTATACTTTTTTAGCGCAGCATTTGCGTCAGTTTTTGACCCAAAAGTGGAGGAAACTTACAAAATACAACAGTATTTTGTACATTTGCGCCGATTTCGCATCAAAAAGCGTCGGAAATGCCGCGCTAAAAAAGTATAAATATGGGCCTTTATTTTTAGAGAAAAGGACATGAAGAGAGGTGGAATGTCAAATTTTGTGCACCAGACAGGCAATTGTGAAGTTTCTTCACACTTTTCATGAAGTAAGGGGAGTGCAGTAGTATGGTGGTCATCATGGTTATTGCCTGATACAAGGTGAGCTACAGAACGGAGTGTAATTCTCAGAGGAGCAATATCAGTTCTAGGTACACCAGTGATAAAAGTCTTCCCATTGTACTCTCTGTACAGTAAGAGGGATTGAACTGCAATTTAAAATTATGTTTACGGTTGAATATTTTTGAGCATCAAAGAAATCTTAGTTGGTAATGTGCCTATTTAGGAATGTTTCTGATATGGTTATGGCAGTTGAGGTAAGAACCAAGAAATACTTGAAGAGAGTTTGATTGGTGTTGAGGATGTTTGCAGGAAATGACCATCTTTTGTGTGATGTACTCCCTGAATTTTCCATGTCTGTTTCTCCTGGCTGTAGAACCCTGGGCCAGATTCACAAAGTTCCTCCACTGTTGTGGAGAAGACTTCACAGTCTCTACACTCAGGGTGGAATCTCCGTGGTGAGAATTCTCATTGTGGCAATTTTACCATGGGTGCAAGGCCTTTGCCATGACTGCAGATCCTCTGCTATGCCTGTGGAGGCTTTTTGTGAATCGGCCCCTCTGTGTCCTTTCCCCTGCTAATGTAAAGTATGGTGCCTGTGCGCTCTCATTTGTACATTTATTATAATGGCATAATCCTAATTGACATATTTAACATACCTATATTTCTCTATTATATTCTACAAGGGTACCCAGGACATGTAAGTTAAATGACATCAACAAACTGCAGCACCTATTCTGCCACCCAATGCAACGGCAGTAGAAACACTGCTTCAGGCCTCTGATTGTGCCTGAAATCTGCAGTTCAACCTGTCAAGATAAACTCATTTGACAGGGCTTAGCCTGGTTTAAATGTTATTGTCATCCCCATGTATGCCTGTGTATGCCATAAGGCAGGAAGCAATATTTACAAGCCCCATGCACTGTCTTTGTGTCACTTTTTGTGACATCCCAGCAGCACATAGTGCAGACCCATATTTACAAGACCATCCACTTTGTGTGGCTTTTCATGGTCTTGTAGATATGGTGTAAGGCAACACAGTGGAAGTCTCTATTGCCTTACACTGCGTCATTCTGCAGCACACGTAGAAAGAAGAAAATGCCTCTCTGGAATGCTTTTGTGCAGGGAGATGTCCCTTCCTGTACAAAAACAATCCTGCAGACAATGTAGAAACTCTTGCAGCATGGTGCAAGGGTGCCTGCATTGGTGCTAGGCAGCAATTTGTGTACCAGCTTAGTGAGAAAGGACAGAAATTTACCATATGTTGTAAATACAGTGCATTTCCACCCTTTCCCTGTGGGGCAGGGCAGTGCAGATAGGTCACTGGCTGCTCTGCCCTGCGCCGCTGGGCTTGTAAATATGCCCCTTAATATTAAACATGTCTTTAAATTGACTAGCACTTAAAAGCTATTTTCATTGTAGTAAGGCTGGCTGTTCCAGAGAGAATCATTCAGATGCATTATTACATTTAATAATTACATCTGTGGTTAGGAAACACTTAGCAATGTAATTCTTGGACAATTTTGCAATATTTATTAAAGCACAATTGACTGGTGATTTTTTTTTTTTTAAATAAATACTAAAAAACTGCAGCACTCATTCTGCCATCCAGTGCAATGACAGTAGAAACACTGCATCAGGCCTCTGATTGTGCCTGACTGAAGCAGTTTGAATCTGCAGCTCAACTTGTCACGATAAACTCATTTGACAGGGTTTAGCCTGATTCAAATGTTATTGTCATCCCCATGTATGCCTGTGTATGCCATAAGGCAGGAAGCAATATTTACAATCCCCATGCACTGTCTTTATGTCACTTTTTTGAACACCCCGGCAGCCCATAGTGCAGACCCATATTTACAAGACCATGCACTTTGTGTGGCTTTTCATGGTTTTGTAGATATGGTGTAAGGCAACGCAGTGCAAGTCTCTGTTGCCTTACACTGCGTCATTCTGCAGCACACATTGAAAGAAGAAAATGCTTCTCTGGAATGCTTTTGTGCAGGGAGATGTCCCTTCCTGTACAAAAACAATCCTGCAGACAATGTAGAAACTCTTGCAGCATGGTGCAAGGGTGCCTGCATTGCTTCTAGGTAGCAATTTGTGTACCAGCTTAGTGAGAAAGGATGTTGTAAATACAGTGCATTTCCACCCTTTCCCTGTGGGGCAGGGCAGTGCATCTAGGTCACTGGCTGCTCTGCCCTGAGCCCATGGGCTTGTAAATATGCCCCTTAATATTAAACATGTCTTTAAATTGACTAGCACTTAAAAGCTATTTTCATTGTAGTAAGGCTGGCTGTTTCAGAGAGAATCATTCAGATGCATTATTACATTTAATAATGACATCTGTGGCTAGGAAACACTTAGCAATGTAATTCTTGGACTATTTTGCAATATTTATTAAAGAACAATTGACTGGTAAAATTCTTTTTTTTTATATAAATACTAAGGAACAGCTACTTTTCCCTGCCTTAAGAGTCTGAACCTAGTTTTCATTCGCCTCCAGCTGCTGCCCTCTGATTGCTCAAGTTCAGAATCAGATATAAAAAAATTGCTCCCAGAACAGAGAAAAAGAACTAGGGGGCATATTTATACTCTGTCTGCGCCGGAATTGCGTGTTTTTTTTTTACGCAATTCCGACGCAAAACTAACTCCATATTTATACTTTGGCGTTAGACGCGTCTAGCGCCAAAGTCCATGGAGTTTGCGTCATTTTTTAGCGTGGACACCTACTTTGCGTTAATGATATGCAAGGTAGGCGTTCCCGTCTAAAAAAGTGACTCCGAGGCATGTGTGCCATGTTTACACTCCCGGGCAAAAATGACGCCCGGGAGTGGGCGGGTAAAAAAAAATGACGTCCAGCCGCTTTTGCGTCGTGTTTTAGCGCCTGGTCAGGGCAGGCGTTAAGGGACCTGTGGGCTCGGAAGGAGCCCAGAGGTGCCCTCCCATGCCCCCAGGGACCCCCCCTGTCACCCTTGCCCACCCCAGGAGGACGCCTAAGGATGGAGGGACCCATCCCAGGGAACATAAGGTAAGTTCAGGTAAGTATTTTTTTTATTTTATTTTGTGGCATGGGGGGCCTGATTTGTGCCCCCCTACATGCCACTATGCCCAATGACCTTATATAATAAAAAATATAACTGGCAACTCATTAGTTAAAATCAATGCACATTCTGATTGTGTAAGAAGAAGCTTATGGGTGCTCAAACATTGAAACACATCGTTGCCCTGATGTGTGGAACCGGGTTTTTGAATAAACCCGTTCTAATGATACACAAACAAACCAATGGGGCACACCAAACAGAACAGTATCTCTATTTAAGAGATAATCTAATATTTTGAAAAGACCAAATGACGTATCATGATCAATATCCCTAAAAATGCTTATTTGATTCTCTTTCTTCCTTAAATGAAATAAACGTTCATAATTCAGACCAAAAAATACTGTATATAGATATACAACTAACCAAAAAAATATATGTCCATACAGATATAAATTTTAATACACAGAGAATAATTCTTCTTATATAGAAAAACATATACATATATATACAAAACATAAAAACAACAAATGAATAGCCATCAGCCGACACGTGTTTCGTCCTGACTGGACTTCTTCAAGGCTTTGCTCACTTCTATGTCCATTATATTCATGTCACATCTACCACACTCTGTTTCAAAACCAAAGTCAATCACATCTTTTCCTTCTTCATCATCAATTTAAAAAAATGGACATTGCTTAGTTTCATCTATTGGTGTATTAAAATGTATATCTGTATGGACATATATTTTTTTGGTTAGTTGTATATCTATATACAGTTTTTTTGGTCTGAATTATGAACGTTTATTTCATTTAAGGAAGAAAGAGAATCAAATAAGCATTTTTAGGGATATTGATCATGATACGTCATTTGGTCTTTTCAAAATATTAGATTATCTCTTAAATAGAGATACTGTTCTGTTTGGTGTGCCCCATTGGTTTGTTTATGCCCAATGACCTTGCCCAGGGGACAGAAGTCCCCAGGGCATGGCCATTGGGCAAGGGGGCATGACTCCTGTCTTTGCTAATACAGGAGTCATTTAAATGGGGGTTGGGAGTAAAAAAAAATGGCGCAAATCGGGTTGAGGTGAAAATTTTGCCTCAGCCTGACTTGCCCCATTTTTTGGCACCCAAGCTCCATATTCCCCTACGCCGGCGCTGCCTGGTGTACGTCATTTTATTTGACGCACACCAGGCAGCGCCGCCGGCTAACGCCGGCTAACGTCATTGAATAAATACGGCGCCCGCATGGTGCTTCAGAATGGCGTTAGATTTTTGGACGCACAACTGCGTTGGCGCAGTTGTGCGTCAAAAAGTATAAATATGGCCCTAGGTGTGGGCGGTGTTTCTGTTCATCTGGTAGGATGACCATTTGAGCAGTGCCCCAGAAGCTGATTAAGTACAAATGGGCCTACCCTGTCACAAGCACATGTCAAATGACAACTGCCAGAACCCTTCTTTGTTTCCTCAGTCAGCAAGGCTTCAGTCTTAGTGGGGAGTCAGCTGACCCTGGACCTATCTGAAGTGACCAGAAAGGAACGGTTATTTATTTCCCTAGCACACCACTGGTGTGGGCTCACAGGATAGGCAGAAGGGGAGAATTTCTTCACTATCTTGAATTTCTGTAGAGAGCAGCACTGTGGGATTGTTTGCAGTAGGTCACAAATAAAATGCTGCAAAAGGAGTTTGTGGAATTCCTGGGAACATTTACCTTATTGGTTAGAGAAGAGCCAGGAATCACACCCATCTAAATGCTGGTGCCAGGCATAAATACGGCATTCCCATTATCCTCCTCAAAACACTTTTGGAGCTGAGGAAGATCAGAAGATGACTGAACCTACTTCCAGGGACTTGAGAAGAGCCCTTAAGGTCTGGAGCTGCTCTCTCTTGTACCTAGGGCACAGCAGTGGCTTCCAAGGGTCACAAGCCTGACTTCCTGTTCAAGCTACCAGAGTTCCAGCTGGATCTGAATTGGATGCAGCTAGTGGCCTGTGCTGGGGTGATTACTGAACACCAAGTGCTGTTCCTGAGCTCCCAGAACCCGTGTTACCCCTGAAAACTTGTGACATAGAATCTTTTTGGCTCAAAAATCTTCTGGAGGACCGAGGCAGTCCTTTAAAGCTGATTTAACTGAGGAGTGTTGCCGGTAAGCTGAACATTCAGGTTTCCCCACTCAGACTGTTTCTGCAGCAGCAAATCTGATTTGGCAGAACCTCAATGAGACAGTATGTGGCCTCCTGGAGCCCGCTTCAGCCTTGCCCCATCAATTCCCGCTCCAAAAATGTGATGAAATGTGAATACATTTTTTTGACAGAACGAAGGTGCCAAAAGTATCCAACTGGGGAGGGACCTTTCTTGGGTGTGAAATTTGAATTTCTCCTTATCAGAACTTGTTTTTGTTGTTGTTTTAGTGTTGTACTTTGTCTTCTTTACAGTTTTGGTGATGCAGAAACACTTTACACATTGCCTTTAAGTTAAGCATGTCTGCTCTGAGCCATAGCTACTGGGGCTTAAGCGCAGGTTCATTTAGTGACATTTGTGGTTCACCATGATGAGGAGTTTATTTATTTATTAAATTTGTAGACACACCATGATTCTTACAATGTTGAAAAAATTACTCAGATTCATAACATATTCATAACTTATTATTCACATGGGAATAGAATTGTTTTTAATTATGTGGAAATAATTTTCCATCGAACAGGGAAAACCATCAAACAGTGACATTTAAATGACTTTAAAAAACAGTATTGCGTGGTTAGAAAAAATCACATTGAATACCATCATTGATTGCTCAAAACACACCTATTTGTAAATGAAAATTCACCTGAAGTGCTATAAGTTAAAGAGTCAGACCCCTTTTCCTAAATCTCTGGAGATCCACAAATATAATCAATGCGTTGTCCATTTATATACTGAAAAGTATTGGCATCTCTATATATATATATATATACATATATATATATATATATATATATATAAAAAAAATATTGAATTCTGGGTAGCTCTCAAGTTTAGGTGGAGAACAGCTCTAGTAAGGAGCACTCTCCAATACCAGCGACACTCTAGATTTACTCACCTCAAATGTCTGTTTTTCTAGCAAAGTTTTTAAGCATTGGATCAGCACAGTGCTATCCACGCTGAGCTAGATAGTGACAAAGGGGGTCATTACAACATTGGCGGTAAAAGCCGCTTACCGCCGTGCAGAAGACCGCCAATACACCGCTGCGGCCGCGGAAATCCGCCACAGCTATCATGACCCACATCTCGGAATCCGCCAAAATTCAGACACCCACACAAGTCCGCCACACCAAAGGTCAGTGATAAACTGGCGATAACAAAACCTCCACCGTCACGCCAACAGAAACACGCCCATGCTATCACGACACACAAATCCACGCGGTGGTCTTTCAACCACGGTATTCCATTGGCGGTACACACCACCGCGCTCAAAATACACACACATCTCCAAAACACCGCCACATTGGACAATTTGAATTACACACACCTGATACACATACAAACACCACTCCCAAACACCCAACACAATATAAAACACACACCCACATCACCCTCAAACCCCTACGACCATAAATTATTGATGAAGGCCAGAGAGAGAGAGCACCGAATAGACAACCCCACCACACAGAGGCACACAACACCATCACCCACACAACATCCACGCACAAAACACTACACACCACTACACATCACCACACTCATCACCACATACACCACCCCACATATCACCTACACCACCCCATGGCACGGCAAAGACACCCCAGGTTCTCCGAGGAGGAGCTCAGGTTCATGGTGGAGGAAATCGTACCGGTAGAGCCACAGCTATTTGGATCACAGGTGCAGCACACTTCCATAGCTAGGAAGATGGAGCCATGGCGAAGAATAGTCGACAGGGTCAATGCAGTGGGACAGCACCCAAGAAATCAGTAAGACATCAGGAAGAGGTGGAACGACCTACGGGGGAAGGTGCGTTCCGTGGTCTCCAGGCACAACATCGCAGGACAGCGGACTGGCGGCGGACCCCCACCTCCTCTCCCACAACTAACAACATGGGAGCAGCAGGTCTTGACCAATATGCATCCTGAGGGCCTCGGAGGAGTCGGTGGAGGAATGGACACTGGTAAGTCAAATCATAACTATCATATCCCCCACCCTACCGCCATGCTATCACATATCCCCATCCTCACCCCCTCCCCTATCACTCCAACTCCTCACTAATGTACAAATAACACAAACCACCCATCCCAACACCAATCCCTGCAGGCAACACTAAAGCATGGACACCCCTCACTAAAGCATGCCCACTGCACATACCCATAACACCCCCCCCAACCATCATCACACAAGCCCCCACACAGGAATGCTAGCACTGGGGTACACGCTCACCCACCCATTGCACATCATGACACAGACACATGCAATAATCATACTTTTACACCCCTGCCGGACCACTACCTAACGTCACCAGACAGGAGGGTCCAGACATCTCTACCCCACCCACAGAAGAGGCCACAGTGATGACAGCAGCTCTGGCCAACTGGATCCAGATGACCAGCCCGGACCATCGTGGGCCCCGGGACAGTCGGTTCCACTTGTACAGGCACAGCCCAACACAGACCTTCCACCCTATGGAAACACCAGCACAGCACCCACCCAGCGGGCCCATACCTCCGTACCCAGGACACGTCAATCAGCTGTGTGTCCACCACTTCAGGGAAACCAGGATAACCCACAACCCCAACAACAGGGACCTGGGGACAGTGGTAGTGGGCACACGGTCCAGGGGACGGAGGCACAGGAACACAGGGGAACTGGGAAGGCTGCCGTGTGACAGGGGGCGGACAGGCCAAGGGAACCCACTCTCCACGAGGCCCTCTCCTCCATCATGGGAGCATACCACCACTCCCAGGAGACGATGGCTACGGTCCTGGCCAAGTTTCAGGAGACCCAGCGCCTACAGGAGGAACAGTATTTGGGCTTCAGGGAGGAACTCAGAACCATCAGCTCCGCCCTGGGCACCATCGTAGGGGTGCTGAAGGACATACAGAACACCATGAGGGACACCGTGGCACTCCAAGGGGCCCCTGACACTAGCACGGACGATGAACTGCCCACCACCTCCGCCAGCGCTAGTGGACAGGACGCCCCGCCACAGGACCACCACACCAACACCCCACCCCGTGCACACGGAGAACCACCCCGCAAGCGGTCCCTGAGATCCAGGAACAGGACAGAGCACGATGGCAAGACCCCCGCCAAGAAATGAGACCACCCTGATTGTCATCCCACTGTCCCACTTTGTAACCCTGTCCATATTGGAACTGCCCCAGCTCCACTTCCTATGCCCATATGGGCATTGCACCTGTGAGACTAATAGACTAGACTGGACTCTGCCATGGACATTCCTCCACCATCACCCCTCACCATTTTACCACCCCCTCCAATATTTAGCACTTCAATAAACATCCTTGAACCACAAAACAATCTGGAGTCAGTCTGTGATTTAGAAAATGTGTATTAGGTATGACAGTGACAAAATCCGTTCTCTATAGTAATGTCAACATACCTATGTCACACATCACAAGTCCATGAAGGATGCAAGCAGATGACACACGTTGGTAACCACACCTGTGAAACCGTGATGGAAATGTACAACTCAGTTACCGAATACTGGTTGAAATTGACAGACAGGATAGAGGTAGAAGTGTGAAAGTACATGTAGTAGGCAAGAAAGTGTTCTCACCTGTGTGTCACTGGAAATATTGCTGTATGACTGAGTCCATGTTGTCAATGTCTTCTTCCTCTGCTTCCTCCTCATCACTGTCCACAGGTTCCACAGCTGCCACTACACCGTCATCTCGACCATCCTCCTGCAGAAAAGGCACCTGACGTCGCAAAGCAAGATTGTGAAGCATACAGCAGGCGATGATGATCTGGCACACCTTCCTTGGTGAGTAGAATAGGGAACCACCTGTCATATGGAGGCACCTGAACCTGGCCTTCAGGAGGCCGAAGGCGCGTTCGATCACCCTGCTAGTCTGCCCATGGGCCTCATTGTAGTGTTCCTCTGCCCTGGTCCTGGAATTCCTCACTGGGGTCAGTAGCCATGACAGGTTGGGGTAACCAGAGTCCCCTAATTGCCACACCCGGTGCCTCTGGAGTTGACCCATCACATAAGGGATGCTGGTATTCCGCAGGATGTAGGTGTCATGCACAGAGCCAGGGAACATAGCATTTACCTGGGAGATGTACTGGTATGCCAAACATACCATCTGTACATTCATCAAATGATAACTCTTCCGGTTCCTGTACACCTGTTCACTCCTGTGGGGGGGGACCAGAGCTACATGGGTCCCATCAATGGCACCTAGGATGTTAGGGATATGTCCAAGGGCATAGAAGTCACCTTTAACTGTAGCCAAATCCTCCACCTGAGGGAAAACGATGTAGCTCCTCATGTGTTTCAGCAGGGCAGACAACACTCTGGACAACACGTTGGAAAACATAGGCTGGGACATCCCTGATGCCATGGCCACTGTTGTTTGAAATGACCCACTTGCAAGGAAATGGAGCACTGATAGCACTTGCACTTGAGGGGGGATTCCTGTGGGATGGCGGATTGCTGACATCAGGTCTGGCTCCAACTGGGTACACAGTTCCTGGATTGTGGCACGGTCAAACCTGTAGGTGATTAAATGTCGCTCCTCCATTGTCAACAGGTCAGCCAGAGGTCGGTACACCGGAGGATTCCACCATCTCCTCGCATGTCCCAGCTGACGGTGCCTAGGAAGGACAAAAGCGACCACAGAGTCAAGCAACTCAGAGGTATGTACCCACAGCTACACAGAACACGAAACATAATCCAAAAAGTTGTCTGTAAGAGTGTTGAGTCAAGGCCTAGGTATGTGTGACGCAGTTGAAAAAGAAGCCATGTGGGCCCCTGAGATGGCGGCTGCCTGACCTCTTAACTGGGACAATGGGATGTGAGGTAACTGCACTGGCATTGTACACCGTTGCGGTAGGCGGTCGAAGACCGCTGCGCAATGCTGCATTGGTTAACATTGGACCCTATGGGTCCCAGGAGCCAATGACGAAGTGCGCCGGCGGTGATGATACGCACCGCCACGGACGTCACCGCCGCAGACGTGACCGACATTTTCTATCTGTTGAATCACTCGATACCTGATCTTCGACAGGAGAGGACCTATACTGCAAGTGCTGCTGTGACCTCGGTCAGGGAGAGACAATGGCACGTGCATCTGGGGAAAGGATCCCTGCCTTCACTGCACATGAGTTGGAGAGGCTCGTGGACGGGGTCCTCCCCCAGTACACGCTACTCTACGGATCCTCCAGACCAACAGGTGAGTACATAGGGTGAAAGTTGTATGGGCTATGCCTGGGTGGAGAGGGCTGGTCGTAAGAAGGAAGGGAGCAGAGTTCTGTGAGCATGAAGGACTGTGAATGCATGTGCCACATGGAAAGGGCAGGGATGTGGGCCACTCACTTCGACGGTGCAGTTGGTAATGACTTCTCTTCTTCCCCTGTACATGTCATGTAGGTCAGCGCCCACCAGAAGAAATATATTTGGCGTGCCATCGCCAAGGACGTCCGGACCCTGGGGGTCCACCAGAGACGGAGCACCCACTGCCGTAAAAGATGGGAGGACATTCGCCGCTGGAGCAAGAAGACGGCGGAGGCTCAGCTGGGGATGGCCTCCCAACGTGGGAGGGGTGCCCGTCGCACCATGACCCCCCTGATGTTCCGGATCCTGGTGGTGGCCTACCCTGAGATGGATGGGTGCTTGAAGGCATCACAGCAGACACAAGGGGGTGAGTACACTCTCATTCAGCTGACTTTGTGTGCAGTGGAGGGGTCTGGGTGGGGAGGAGGGCTGTGGGTTTCCCTAGGCCAGGGCGAGTTCCGTAGGCTAGGCCCCTCCATAATGCAGGCCATGTGCTACTCCACCCCACCTCTGTAGAGTGCCAAGTACAGGTATACATGCCCCTGTGTCACCTATGTGTGCAGATGTCTGCCATGTAGGCCATATCCCAGGAACTGCATCTGTAGAGCCCAACAGCGCGGCGTAGTGCAGGGGGCTGCTGTGTCTGTATTGTCCGCCAACGGTAGCGGTAAGCCATGCACTCAACCTGCCTTTCTTCTGTCCCCCCGCCCCTTTTTGTGCTCTCCCTGTTCTTTTGTGCATCAGCATCATCAGGCGGAGGTACAGTGGCACCAGAGCACGAGGGGGCTGCATCCCACATGGCAATGGAGGGCCACACCACCGACTCCGAATACACCAGTGGGATGGAGGGCGAGGGAAGCTTCACGGCGGTCACCGGATCAGCAACCAGCGACACGGACTCGTCCTCCGATGGAAGCTCCCTTGTGGTGGCGGCAGCATCTGTGCCCCCCACTTCTACAGGTACAGCCGCCACCCCCGTACCAGCACCGCCCTCCCAGCAGCCCCTCAGCCTTCCCAGGAGGGTGGGCATCACCTTCGCCCCAGGCACCTCAGCCCCTGCCCCTGTCACCTCTGCTGCCCTCAGTGAGGATGCCATTGACCTCCTCAGGTCACTCACTGTTGGGCAGTCTACCATTATGAATGCCATCCAGAGTGTACAAAGGGAGTTGCAACACACTAATGCATTCCTGGAGGGCATTCATTCTTGTCAGGCTGCCCATCATCGAACCCTGCAATCTCTGGCCTCAGCACTGAAGGCAGCCATTGTCCCTGTGTCTAACCTCCCCCCTCCAACTTCCACCACCCAGACCCAATCCCCTGTACCTCTGCCTATCCCAAGCACACCATCAGACCAGCCTGCACACACGTCAACACACAAGGGAAGCTCAGGCAAACATAGGCACCACACATCCCACAGGCACTCACACAAGCATCACCCACATACAGACACAGCAACATCCACTGCCTCCACTGTGTCCCCCTCGTTGTCGTCTCCCTCCTCCCTCCCAGTGTCGTCTACACTCTCACCTGCATGCACTACAACTGCAGCCACTAGGACTCACACCAGCACACCCACCACCACACCCCACTCACCTGCACTCACCACCCCCACTGCCATTTACACCTCCCCTGTGTCCTCTCCCAGTGTGTCTGTGACGCCCCCTCCCAAAGTACACAAATGCGGGCACACACACACCCAATATCCAGAGTCAGTGCCCAGGAGGGCAGTCCCATCATCACTGGTCAGGAGACCACCGCCAGAGTCAGTGCCCAGGAGGGCAGTCCCATCGTCACTGGTCAGGAGACCACCGCCAGAGTCAGTGCCCAGGAGGGCAGTCCCATTGTCACTGGTCAGGATACCACTGCCAGAGTCAGTGCCCAGGAGGGCCCCGGCAGCCACAGCCCCGCTGGGCAATGAGGGACCGCCATGGCAAACACTGCTGCACAGGTCAGAGACAGCAAAGTCAAGCACAGCTGAACAGGGCAAGCACCGCTGAACAGGGCAAAGACCACCATGGCAAGCACCGCTGAACAGGGTAAGCACCGCTGAACAGGGCAAAGACCGCCATGGCAAGCACAGCTGAATAGGTCAGAAACTGCAAAGTCAAGCACCGCTGAACAGGGCAAGCACCGCTGAACAGGGCAAAGACCGCCATGGCAAGCACCGCTGAATAGGGCAAGCACCGCTGAACAGGGCAAAGACCGCCATGGCAAGCACCGCTGAACAGGTCAGAAACTGCAAAGTCAAGCACCTCTGAACAGGGCAAGCACCGCTGAACAGGGCAAAGACTGCCATGGCCAGCACCGCTGAACAGGGCAAAGACCGCCATGGCAAGCACAGCTGAACAGGTCAGAAACTGCAAAGTCAAGCACCGCTGAACAGGGCAAGCATCGCTGAACAGGGCAAAGACCGCCATGGCAAGCATCGCTGAACAGGCCAAGCACAGCCAACTCAAGCACCGGTAGCCCATGTGCGGCAGAGGCAGTGACGGAACTGGGACCGTCACGGGGAGAGTGATGCACTCTGTGCACCAGTCCCCCTCCAGAACCAGTGGAGAACAACATCCACTACCTCAGTCCTTAGCAGGATGAAGCACTCAGGGCACCTGTCCCCCTCCAGAACCAGTGGAGACTGTCATCCACTTGAGAGACTGTGGCTGTGCACTCCCCAGGATAAAGTAGTGGGCAAACCACCCACTGAAAAGACTTGTGAGACTGTGGCTTTGCACTCCCCAGGATAAAGCAGTGGGCAAACCACCCACTGAAAAGACTTGTGAGACTGTGGCCCTCATTCTGACCCTGGCGGTCGGTGATAAAGCGGCGGCCAAGCCGCCAACAGGCCGGCGGTCTAAAATATGCAATTCTGACCCTGGCGGGAACCGCCAACACAGCCCGCCAACTTAACACTCCGACCGCCACAGCGGTACAAACAAACAGCGCGGCGGTTCCCGCCAACAGCCCGGCGGCAGACAATGTACCGCCCACCCTATTACGACCCACCAATCTGCCACCTTTTCCGGGGCGGGAGCACCGCCGATAAGAACACGGCGGAAACAGACTACGAACGGGAAAACGCTCACCTCTACGCACTCCACGTGAGATTCCGGCAGTATGGAGCCAGAGTTGCAGGTCATCCCCGCACTCTTATTCCTGCTCATATACCAGGAGCACGCCCGGCGGCGCGGAAGACATCGGTGAGTACTGCACCTACGACACAGGGGAGGGAAAAGATTACCGGCACACACCCACCCACCCACACCCACTACAACACACACATCAATGCATTCCCACAGATCACTGTCACAACCCACAAACCACCCCCCTCCGAAATAATGCAAAGACCAAAAGAAGAGATCATAAACGGGCAGATATATTGAAATATGTACACCAGTAATCCCAATAAATAAATAAACTATGTACAAAATATATACAGCTACTAAATGTAGTCCAACCACTGTCCGTGGATCACAGGGGTCCTGTGCAAAGGGGCAAGGCCCAGTCCCACGACAAGAACTCCACGGAGAGAACACTGCAGGGGCATCAGAAAGAAAATAGGACAGGCACCTCAGGGGGAAGGGAAGGGGGGGCACCTCAGCCACTTGAGTACACGACGCCAGATCCACGAGGGGACTCCATGACCACTGGCCCATCCTGGGGAGAGCAAAGCCACAGTCCAAACAGTCCATACAGTGGGTGGCCTGCCCACTGGGCCATCCTGGGGAGAGCAAAGCCACAGTCCAAACAGTCCATACAGTGGGTGGCCTGCCCACTGGGCCATCCTGGGGAGAGCAAAGCCACAGTCCAAACAGTCCATACAGTGGGTGGCCTGCCCACTGGGCCATCCTGGGGAGAGCAAAGCCACAGTCCAAACAGTCCATACAGTGGGTGGCCTGCCCACTGGGCCATCCTGGGGAGAGCAAAGCCACAGTTCATACAGTCCATAACAGACCCCACTGCCACTGGAGGAGGCAAGTTGACCAGAGGACATCCTGCAGCCCTGCCCGAGATAGATCCTGCCCTGCCACGTCTGCCAAAGGGCCAGCGGTTCTTGCCCTGAAGGGCCCAGTTCAGCGGTTCTTGAGACGGCGGGGCCCAGTTCAGCGCTCCTTGCCTTGAAGGGCCCAGTTCAGCGCTCCTTGCCTTGTAGGGCCCAGTTCAGCGGTCCTTGCCCTGAAGGGCCCAGTTCAGCGGTTCTTGAGACGGCGGGGCCCAGTTCAGCGCTCCTTGCCTTGAAGGGCCCAGTTCAGAGGTTCTTGAGACGGCGGGGCCCAGCGGAGCGGTGCGTGAGACGGCGGGGCCCAGCGGAGCGGTGCTTGAGACGGCGGGGCCCAGTTCAGCACTCCTTGCCTTGAAGGGCCCAGTTCAGCGGTTCTTGAGACGGCGGGGCCCAGCGGAGCGGTGCGTGAGACGGCGGGGCCCAGCGGAGCGGTGCTTGAGACGGCGGGGCCCAGTTCAGCGGTTCTTGCCCTGAAGGGCCCAGTTTAGCGGTTCTTGCCCTGAAGGGCCCAGTTCAGCGGTTCCTGAGACGGCGGGGCCCAGTTCAGCGGTTCTTGCCCTGAAGGGCCCAGTTCAGCGGTTCTTGAGATGGCGGGGCCCAGCGGAGCGGTGCGTGAGACGGCGGGGCCCAGCGGAGCGGTGCTTGAGACGGCGGGGCCCAGTTCAGCGCTCCTTGCCTTGAAGGGCCCAGTTCAGCGGTTCTTGAGACGGCGGGGCCCAGCGGAGTGGTGCGTGAGACGGCGGGGCCCAGCGGAGCGGTGCTTGAGACGGCGGGGCCCAGTTCAGCGCTCCTTGCCTTGAAGGGCCCAGTTCAGCGGTTCTTGCCCTGAAGGGCCCAGTTCAGCGGTTCTTGAGACGGCGGGGCCCAGTTCAGCGGTTCTTGAGACGGCGGGGCCCAGTTCAGCGGTTCTTGCCCTGAAGGGCCCAGTTCAGCAGTTCTTGAGACGGCGGGGCCCAGTTCAGCGGTTCTTGAGACGGCGGGGCCCAGTTCAGCGGTTCTTGCCCTGAAGGGCCCAGTTCAGCGGTTCTTGAGACGGCGGGGCCCAGTTCAGCGGTTCTTGAGACGGCGGGGCCCAGTTCAGCGCTCCTTGCCTTGAAGGGCCCAGTTCAGCGGTTCTTGAGACGGCGGGGCCCAGCGGAGCGGTGCGTGAGACGGCGGGGCCCAGCGGAGCGGTGCTTGAGACGGCGGGGCCCAGTTCAGCGGTTCTTGAGACGGCGGACGGTCTATGGCCAACTGCTAATTGCCTGGTGGTGCCCTCCTGACCAGCGGGGATGGTGCTCCTTCACTGCCCACCTGGGCTGTGGGTGGTGGGGCCCTCCTGGCCAGCTGGGCTGGGTCCTCCCTGGGCAGCGGCTATGGGGGTGGTGGGCTCTCCCGGGGCAGCTGTGCCGGTTCCTCCCGGGGCAGTGGCTATGGGGGTTGTGGGCTCCTCCTGGGCAGCAGGCCTGCTGCCTGACCTCTCCGACTTTCTGCCCTTGCCCTCCTTAGTCGTGGGCCTGTGGCCCTTTCCTCCCTTTGGAGCTGTGGCTGGTGACTGTCTCTGGGTGGTGTCCGGGGGGGATGTAGAAGGCGGGCTCCTGCGGCGACCCTTCCGCCTTCTGCTCCTCTTCCCAGGGGGTGGGCTGGCTGTCCCCTTGCTGCTGGGCGAAGATCCAGACATGCGGGCTGGCGGGCTCCAATACCCCTGCACCCTTGTCAAGGGGGCTGCAGGGCTGGTGGTGGCTGAGGTGCTCTTCTTACCCCGACGAGAAGGAGGGGGGGGCTCAGGGTCAGGAAAGAAGTTAGTAGTGGCGAGGAAGAGCTTCTTGGGACAATGGAGAGTGGTAGGTACAGTGGGAATGGGAGTGGAGGGAGAGGATGTGGTTGTAGGTGAGTCACGTTTGCTGTCTTTGGGTGCAGGTGCAGGAGGGATAGGCTGTCGTGAGGTGGATGGCTGTTGGGTGGGTGGGTGGCTGCGTTTGTGTGGTGTGGAAGAGGGGGTGACAGACACAGTGGGAGAGGACACAGGGGACGTGTAAATGGCAGTGGGGGTGGTGACTGCACGTGTGCGGACTGGAGTGGAGGGTGTGCTGGCGATGGAAACACTGGCTGATGGTGAGGTGAATGGAGGTGTGAGTGTAGACGTCACAGGGAGGGAGGAGGGAGACGAGGAGGTGGGGGTCACAGAGGTGGTAGTGACTGTTGGCATGTCTGCATCGGAATGTTGCGTGTGTGAATGTCTGCGTGATCTGTGGTGCTTATGTTTGGATGAGCTTCTCTTGGGTGTTGAGGTGTGTGCAGGCTGGTCTGATGGTGTGGGTGGGACAGGCAGAGGAACAGGAGACTGGGAGGAGGGAGTTAGTAGAGGCAGGCAGGAGACAGGGACAATGGCTGCCGTCAGTGCTGAGGCCAGAGCCTTGAACGATCGCTGATGGGCAGCCTGACCCGAATGAATGCCCTCCAGGTACGCATTGCTGCGATGAACCTCCCTCTCCACCCCCTGGATGGCATTCAAAAGGGTAGTCTGCCCAACAATGAGCGTTCGGAGGAGGTCAATGACCTCCTCACTGAGGGCAGCGGGGGTAACAGGGGCAGGGCCTGAGGTGCCTGGGGCGAAGGAGATGCCCGGCTTCCTGGCAGAGCGGGCACGGGGCGAACGCTGAGGGGCTGCTGGGAGGGCGGAGATGGTGCGCTGGGTGGCGGCTGTACCTGTAATGGCGGGGGGCACGGATGGTGTCACCCCCGCAAGGGAGCCCCCTTCCGAGGACGTGTCCGTGTCGCTGCAGGGTCCAGTCGTCCCCGTCGTGGAGCTCCCCTCGCCCTCCGTCTCACTGGTCCAGTCTGACTCTGTGGCATGGCCCTCCTGGGCCATGTGAGATGCAGCTCCCTCCTGCCCCAATGCCACTTCTCCTCCGCCTGATGATGCTGATGCACACAAGCACAGAAAGACAAACAAAAAGGGGGGGGGAGAGAGAAATAAAGGGATATTGAGTACATGGATCTCCGGTACAGTTAGCGGACATGACAGACACAGATGCCCCCTGCACTAAGTTGCGCACTTGGGGTCCGCTACGCATTCCGTGGAACATGCCCTACACGCCTAGAGTTGACAACTGCACCCATGGATGACACGGCCCAGGGATGGCTGTACTGACAAACTACTGAGGGTGGTGGCTGGGGACACAGGGGCTTACGGGGGTGCCCAGCCTACAGATATCGCCCTGGCCTAGGGGGACCCCCAGCCCTCCTCCCCCACCCAGACACCTCCACTGCGCGACAACAGAGTAGATAATGCTTGTACTCACCCCCTTGTGTCTGCTGTGCTGCCCTCACGCGCCCATCCAATTCAGGGTAGGCCACCGCCAGGATCCGGAACATCAGGGGGCTCAGTTGACGGCAGGCACCCCGCCTACGTTGGGAGGCCATCCCCAGCAGAGACTCTGCGGTCTTCTTGGTCCCGCGGCGGATGTCCTCCCACCTCTTGCGGCAGTGGGTGCCCCGTCGATGGTGGACCCCCAGGGTCCGGACTTCCTTGGCGATGGCACGCCAAATCCCGATCTTCTCATGGGCGCGGACCTATGTGACACGTACAGGGAGGGAGAAATACCACGTTCAAGTTTCTCAGCATTTTCCTTTCCAGTGGCCCAACGCCCCCCATCCCCGCCAGGCCCCCCGCCAGGCCCAACATGCCCCCCATCCCCGCCAGGCCCCCCGCCATGCCCCCCGCCAGGCCCAACATGCCCCCCGTCCCCGCCATGCCCCCCGCCAGGCCCAACATGCCCCCCATCCCCGCCAGGCCCCCCGCCATGCCCCCGCCAGGCCCAACATGCCCCCCATCCCCGCCAGGCCCCCCGCCATGCCCCCCGCCAGGCCCAACATGCCCCCCATCCCCGCCAGGCCCCCCGCCAGGCCCCCCGCCAGGCCCAACATGCCCCCATCCCCGCCATGCCCCCGCCATGCCCCCGCCATGCCCCCCGCCAGGCCCAACATGCCCCCCATCCCTGCCAGGCCCCCCGCCATGCCCCCGCCAGGCCCAACATGCCCCCCATCCCCGCCAGGCCCCCCGCCAGGCCCAACATGCCCCCCATCCCATCGAACGCACCTTTGGCCTCCTAAAGGCCAGGTTTCACTGCCTGCATATGACAGGTGGATCCCTAATGTACTCACCTAAGAAGGTGTGTCACATCATCGTGGCCTGCTGCATGCTTCACAACCTGGCTTTGCGCCGCCAGGTGCCTTTCCTGCAGGAGGATGGTCGAGACGGTGGTGTTGTGGCAGCGGTGGAACCTGAGGAGAGTGACGAGGAGGAAGACGACGGGGCTGAAACAGACAACAGGGACAGAATCATTGAACAGTACTTCCAATAGGACACAGGTAACATTTCAAAGATAATTTAGTAAATGTTAACTACTCTCCAGCATCTCTGCTGCCTGTCTATTTGCCCCAGTGTATGATGACTGAGTTTTGGCTTTTCCCTCCCTATTTCAGATCTGGGGTCCCCACTACGAGTCCTGTGCTTCGTTTCCCCATGGACTACAGCTTTGTGGCAGCTGTTTGTTGACTTCACCATGTACAAGGACATATTTGCACAGTCATGTCAATTACAATCTATTGAAATCACAGCCAGACTCCAGATATTTTGGTGCAAAATATGTGTTTATTTAAGTGCTCAAAATGGGATGGGTGGTTTCAAGTGGGTGGGGGCTATGGTGAAGGAATGTCCATGGCAGAGTCCAGAGTAACAGTCACACAGGTGCATTGTCCAGAGGCCTGTGGAGAGATGGAGCATGGGCAGTTCAAGGATGGACAGGGTGACAATGTGGGACAGTGGGATGACATCAGGTGGTATCCATTGCTGGCGGGGGTCTTGACATCCTACTCTGTCTTCTTGCGAGATCTCAGGGCCCTCTTGCGGGTGGTTCTTCTCCTGCAGGAGGTGGGGGTCTGGTGGGCTGCTGCTGTGCGGGGGCCTCCTGTCCACTAGCGCCGGCGGAGGTGGTTGGCTGTTCTTGGTCCAGGCTAGTGGCAGGGGCCTTTGGGTGTTGTTCAGTGTCCGCCCTGTTGTTGACGAGGTCCTGCAGCAGCCCTACCATGGTAACCAGGGTGGTGTTGATGGCTCTGATGTCCTCCCTGTACCCCCGATAGTGTTCCTCCTGCAGCACCTGGATCTCCTGGAACCGGGCCAGTACCGTCGCCATCGTCTCCTGGGAGCAGTTGTATGCTCCCATGATGGTGGTGAGGACCTCGTGGAGAGTGGGTTCCCTGGGCCTCTCCTCCCCCCCCTGTCGCACAGCTGCCCTCCGAGTTCCCCTGTTTCCCTGGGCCTCTGCCCCCTGGCCGGTGTGCCCACTACCACTGCCCCCAGGTCCCTGTTGTTGTTGGGGTGGTGGGTTATCCTGGGTGCCCTGTAGTGGTAGACACACCGCAGATTGACGCGCCCTGGAGACAGAGGCATGGGCCCGCTGGGTGGGAGCTGTGCTGGTGTTCCCAGAGGGGTTTGGGTCTGTAGTGGCCTGGGCCTGTGTGAGGGGAACCGACTGTCCAGAGGTCCCCGATGGTCCGGGCTGGTCATCGGTGTCCAGGTCGACAGAGCTGCTGTCATCGCTGACGGCCTCTTGGGTGGGGGGTGTGGAGAATTCTGGCCCCTCCGCCGCGGTGTGTTGACGGTCGGGTCCTGCAGGGGTATAGAGGTATGGTTATAGTTTCAATGTGTGGCATATGGGTGTATCTGTGGGTTCTCGTGTCCCCAAGTGCTGGCATTCGTGTGTGGGGGCTTTGGTGAGGGTGGCTTGTGGGGGGGATGTGTATATGCATTGGGCATGCTTTGGTGATGGGTGTCCATGCTTAGTGGACGCATGCAGGCCTAGGTTTTGGGATGTGTGGGTTGTGATGGTGAGACATTGGCGGGGAATAGGTGTGCTGGGGGTGGGGGTGAGGATGGTGGTGGGGGTGAGGATGGTGGTGGGGGTGAGGGTGGGGGTGAGGATGGGGGTGGGGGTGAGGGTGGGGTTCGAGGATGGGGGTGAGGTTTGGGGTCTGATTTGGCATGCAGGTGGGGGGGAAGCAGTATTGAAGCTTCAACTTACCAGTATCCATTCCTCCGCCGACTCCTGCGAGGCCGTCAGGATGCAGGATGTTCAAGACTTCCTCCTCCCATGATGTGAATTGTGGGGGTTGAGGTGGGGGTCCTCCGCCAGTCTTCTGCACGGCGATGTTGTGCCTGGATACCATGGAACGCACCTTCCCCTGTAGGTCGTTCCATCGCTTCCTGATGTCTTCCCGATTTCTGGGGTGCTGTCCCACAGCGTTCACCCTGTCGACAATCCTCTGCCATAGCTCCGTCCTCCGGGCAATGCTGGTGTATTGTATCTGTGTGCCGAACAGCTGGGGCTCTACCCGAACGATTTCCTCCACCATGACCCTGAGTTCTTCGTCTGTGAAGCGGGGTTGTCTTTGGGGTGCCATGGGGTGGTGTGTATGATGTGTGGGGTGGAGTATGTGTATTTAAGTGAGTTGAGTGTGGTGGTGTGTGTTGTTTTGTGTGTGGATAGTGTGTGGGTGATGGTGTTGAGTGGCTGTGGCTGTTATTTTTTGGATGCTGGTGTCTCGCTCTTGCCTTCTTGACGAATTTTTTAGCGTAGGGGTTTGTGGGTGATGTGGGTGTGTGTTTTATATTGTATTGTGTGTGTGGGAGTGGTGTGTGTATGTGTATCAGGTGTGTGGGATTCAAATCGTCCAATGTGGCTGAGTTTTGTTCGTTTGTGTGTATTCTGACCGCGGCGGTGTGTCCCGCCAATGGAATACCGCGTTTGAATGACCGCCGCGTGGATTCGTGGGTCGTAATGGGATGGGCGTATTTCTGTTGGCGTGACGGTGGAGGTTTGGTCACCTCCACCTTTCCGCCGACCGCTGGTCTGGCGGTCTGTTGTGGCGGTCGGATTTTCGGAGGTTTGCCTTCTGCGGGTCAGAATGACCGTGGCGGGTTTCCGCGACCGCGGCGGGATTATGGAGGATTTCTGACCGGCGGTAGGCGCCTTTTACCGCCGAGGTCAGAATGACCCCCTGTGTCTTTGCACTCCCCAGGATAAAACAGTGGGCAAACCAGCCACTTTGGAGACTTGTGAGTCTGTGGCTTTGCACTCCCCAGGATAAAGGAGTGGGCAAACCACCCACTTGTGAGACTTGTGAGACTTGAGAGACTGTGGCTTTGCACTCCCCAGGATACATCAATGGGCAGGGAGCCCCGTCGTGGATCTGGCGTGGTGCTGTCATCCGGCTGAGGTGCCCACCCTTCCCTTCCCCCTGAGGTGCCTGTTGTATTTCGATCTGATGCCCCAGCAGTGTTCTCTCCGTTTTGTTCAGGTATCTGATGTGGGTCTCGCCCATGCATTTTTGGCCCAGTGGTCCACGGACATTGAATGGTGCATACCTGCACTACTAATCGTGATGTATATTTTGTTGAATGTGTATATATATATCTGTATATATTAGCTCACTGTATTTTTACACATTACAATGGTTGCACACATTTCCTTTTGTCTTTGCATTCTTCCGTGGGGGTTGTTACTGTGATGTTTGGATATGCATTTGTGTGTGTGTTGTAGTGGGTGAGGGACTGGGTGGGGGTGGGGGTGTTGTGTGTGTGTGTCCCTGACTTTTGCCTCTCCCCTCCCCTGTGTCGTAGGTGCAGTACTTACCGTTGTCTTCGGCGCCGGCGTTGATGATCATCGTACAGGAGCAGGAAGACTAGTGCAGGAAGTATTTGGAGTTCCGGCTCCATGGTGCCCTCCTTCCTCGTGGAGTGTTTGAGGTGAGCGTTTTCCCTTTGAAATGGCTGTTTCCACCCCGGAAAAGGTGGCGGATTGGTAGGTTGTGATAATGTGGGCGGTACTTTGTCTCCCACCTGTCTGTTGGCGGTGACCGCCGCGCTGCTTGTCTGTACCGCCTTGGCGGTCGGAGTGTTTAAGTGGCTGTCTTTGTTGGCGGTTTCACGGTCATAATTCCCTTTTTTTTTTCACCCGCCTGTTTGCGGTCTTACCGCCGCCTTAACACCGTCCGCCAGGGTTGTAATGACCCCCAAAGTCTTTTGCCATTTACACAGTAAATTTTTTAAGCATAGGTTTGACACAGTGTCAAAATTGCCGAGCTGTAAAATGACAAAAGCCATTTACCACTCCAGACACAGTATTAAAGCTTTGAACTGGTAAAACACTGTCCAAACCAACCTGGAATGAGTAAAAGCAACCCCTGACATGTGTTTCGCTCTCATTACAGCTCATGAGAAAGGCTTAGCTTTGTCCAGACACATGGGAGCACCCAGTATAAGTCAAAACAAATCCCTTTCAGGGTTAGAGTGACGCATAAATTATGCAAAAAAGAATAGAGAACACTGGGTAGTTCCCAAGTTTAGGTGGAGAGCAGCTCTAGTAAGGAGCACTCTACAACACCAGCGACACTCTAGATTTGTTCACCTCAGATCTCTGTTTATTTCAGCAACGTTTTTAAGCATTGGATCAGCACAGTGCTATCTACACCGAGCTAGATAGTGACAAAGCCTTTTGCCATTTATACAGCAACTTTTTTAAGCATAGGTTTGACACAGTGTCAACTTTGCCGAGCTGTACAATGACAAAAAGCCATTTACCACTCCAGGCACAGTATTACAGCTTTGGACTG
This sequence comes from Pleurodeles waltl, assembly GCF_031143425.1. Lineage (NCBI taxonomy): Eukaryota > Metazoa > Chordata > Amphibia > Caudata > Salamandridae > Pleurodeles > Pleurodeles waltl. Next base: position 238,347,442 of record NC_090446.1, on the reverse strand, counting down.
GTAAAATACCGTCCAAGCCAACCTAGAATGAGTAAAGGCAACCCCTGAATCTTGCTTTGCTCTCATTAGAGCTCATCAGAGAGATTTAGCTTTGTCCAGACACAAGGGAGCACCCAGTATAAATCAAAACAAATACCTTTCAGGGTTAGAGTGATACATAAATTATGCAAAATAGAATAGAAAACTCTGGGTAGTTCCCAAGTTTAGATGGAAAGCAGCTCTAGTAAGGAGCACTCTACAACACCAGCGACACTCTATATTTGCTCACCTCAAATGTCTGGTTATCTAGCAAAGATTTTAAGCATTGGTTCATCACAGTGCTATCCACGCCGAGCTAGATAGTGAGAAAGGCCCATATTTATACTTTTTGCCGCAAAACTGCGCCGGCGCAGTTTTGCGTCAAAAATATTACCGCCAGCTAACGCCATTTTGGTGCGCCGTGCGGGCGTCATATTTATACTTTGATGCACGGCGGCGCAAACCACAGGTGGGAGTCATTATTTTTGATGCACATCGCAGCGTCAAGTCGTGAAGCAAAATGACGTTAACGCGGCGGAAAGGACATCAAAAAAACCCGCAAACACCGCCATTACACCAGAGGAGAGCCAAAATAGATCCCAGATGCCACTACAGACCCCAGGAAGATGACAGCAGACCAGGAACAAGCCAGGAGGACCCACACAAGAACCAGGACACTTTTAAGAAGAAAAGAAAGTGTCGCTTTAATGCAGAGGAGCAGGAAATTCTGGTTAAAGAGGTGACGGAACACCAGCACCAACTGTTTGTCACCTCAAAGTTGCCAATCAGTAGGAGAGAGGCAATATGGCAACAAATTGTCGACAAGATTAACAGTGTGGCTGAAGTACGCAGAACTGTCATCGAGTGCAAGAAACGCTGGCATGACTGCAAGCGCAGGACCAAGGAAAAGATGGCCAGGAACAGGAAGGCAGAACTGCAGGCTGGAGGGGGGAGTCCAGTACACCAGGAGGCCCTGGACCACATGGAGGAGATGGTCACAGCCGTCATCCCCTAGGAGATCGGCACAGGGATTCAAGGACAGGACAGCGCAGACTACCAGGAGACAACACACATGCAGGGTAAATCGCATGGGGAATTATAATGCAATAATGTCAACTGTGAGAAGGGGGATACCGACCACAAAATGCATGGAAGTCATCTAATACATGGAGTGGAATGGATAAAGGGGCACGGCATGGGGGCATGGCCCGTTCTGAGAAGACCTGGGGCACACCATTACACAACACCAACAGCAGTCCCATGGGGGCATGCTGTCATGCCAACGATGGACCAAAGGGAAAGCCACGCCAGGAGGGAAATTCCACAACGTCAAACTGACATCCCGGCACACGTCAGCCACCATAACCCCTACATTAACTAGGGCCCAATTAACAACCTCTAGCCATACCGACAACTGGAATGTAACTGCGACAACAGTTGCCACTACCACCTCTGCTCTTTGTGCAGCTCACGTAGCCAATGGCAGTAACATCCCCATGGATAATACACACCTAAATTAGGGGGTGAGGATGGCAACTTCAACAATCCTCAGAAACAAGACAAAGGCCCCAGTACTCTCAAATGTCAATGCCCATAGTTTTCACAAACATCAGCCAATGTAAACAACAATAGGAGCTACACAGCACTAAGGACACACCCATGCTGCACATGTCTGGGTCCATCCTGTGCCTGGGTAACAATGCAACATCCCAAGTGTCATACTGCTCAGACAACAGCATTGAGAGGGGGACACATGTAACTGGTCACTGAAATACACCTGCACAGTCAGAGGAGGAAATAGGACACTGATACGACTATCAGGGCAATCCAATGTATCACACATTCCCCTACATCAGCTGTACACATTACCAATGCTGACATCCATACCGTGCCATAACAATGCTATGCATAGTATACGCTACATTTCAACTACATATAAGTGGATGTGAAAGATCAGAGCATGGGGCAGGTCCAGATTGTTAAGTGTGCTGCTAGTGTCATCAGAGCACCCACAGCCAGTGAAAAGTCTCACCATGAGAATGGATGTAGACGGAGGGTTGAGTAGGACAAGAAGGTGGCAATTCACTATTTGGCCAAAACCAACACCTAGAAGAGATGATGCCGACAAGTCTAATAACTTAATAACATACATGTGACATGCAGGTGGGCCATAGGCCTGGGAGAATGCCCATCTGAAAGACTGGAGCATTAAACATGAAACAAGATCACAATGTGAATTCATCACAAGGCAGGCATGTCACATCACTAATGTCACAACACAGACACACTAATTGTACCCCGTTTCATTGCAGAGGACAATGGATCTCCTGTGGATATGCCTGTCCCAGATTACCGTGATGACATGGATGACGAGCTGATAAACATTCCCCAGGAGACCATCCAAAAGGTCCTTGACACCCTCCAGACCCCACCTTCAGTCACAAGGAGAAGCACAGAACAAGAAGCCATCACAGAGGATCCACCCACCACCCCAATTGTAAGACCTGCCACCTCCAATACAGTTGAGGACTCAGACGACACTGGCACCAGCTTTGAGAGAACTGTAGTTGGAGTACAGAGGGAGCTGGCCAAGGAGGTGTGGGTAGGGATGCAAACTATGGCAGCCAGCCTTGAGGGGGTGCGTTCGTGCATGATGTCATCTGCAGATCAGGCAGCAGCTATGCAAGCCCTAACATCCATCCTGCAAGGACTACAAGAAACTGTCAAGGAATTCACCACTGCATGCACGAATGCAACCATGACCCCCTCAGGGCCGACCTGGCTGCCTACCATCGTGATGTGGCTGCTATTCTCAAGAACCAGCAGACCCTCCTTGCTGCAGTACTGCCCTTAAGACCTTCACAGGGAGCAGTGACCGGGATGTCTGCCTCCACGTCTTCTAAAACTGAGGTGTGTGTTGCCCCTTCACAACCAACAACAACAAGGACAGAGGAGGCAACAAACAACTCAGAAGAAGAAGACATGGAACAGATCACATTCACAAGGAAAATGACCCAGAAGCACTAGTCCCTTCCACATGGCCCACATATACCAAGGTCCTGCGCTTTGTAACTTGCCAGTCTTGCAACAACTTTACTCAAGCACTATTCTGCAAACCACTGTATATCTTGTCACCCAGCCCAGTGATTGTATCTCTCCTACTCATTGGCAAATCCTGTCCCTCTGCACTATCTGAAACATCAACCCCAGCATGTCAAAAGCATTTCCGTAACCCCGTGTGTAGGATCACAATGTAAGATGTCACTATAATGGACTCACAATCATGGACAATGTACAGATAAAACTACAGCACTTTTCAATAAATAGCACTTACACAACAAATATGTCTCTGGGTTATGTGACATATCAACTGTGCAGTAGATAACTGAAATGTGCCTACTGTCAAATTACGTAGCTTGTCAATGCAACTGTCCTGATAATATGTAGTCAGAGAAATCTGCACAGTGCCCATGATTGCATCATACTCTGCCCATACTGAGGGACAAATCTGATGAAGTGAGAAACCATACACCATCATGCTGTGTTGGACAGAAGAATGCTTCCTCAGGGGATAACTAAGTCATCAAATAGTGGCTGCAAAATGTTGTCAACATGCAAAAAAAAACACAAATAAAATGGCACACTAATCTAGGTAAACACTACAAAAACTGCATAAATTAAGGTGTCTGAGTTCACATACAAATAGGTAATCATGCTGAACTGTGTCACAAATGATGTATGAGGGTCATGAAGACAAGAATACAAGATTGCCAATGAGAACTCATCTTATAAGGGTGTCCATGATCATCACAGTGCAGTCAGACCTAAAACTGTTTCCCCAATACCAAGTCTGGAAGCACTGTTTGTGACATTGAAAACACACTTATCAACAGAAACACATTGTCATCCATATTAACTGTGATTGGTGGTTGCAACGAAGGGTCAACACTTTGCAAGGTAGCTCTGGGCCAGCTGCCAATCGTACAGCTCAGTTGGGATTTGTTTGTAGCATAGGACACAGATGTTATAGTACAAAATTGATGTACACTGAATCCAAGCCCACAATCAAGTACCATTCAACACATACTATTAAGGGTTAACCAAATATTTATTAAATGCTAATCACAGATGAGGAAACTGAGGGAAAAATCTTACCTACCCTAATCTACCCTGACTACTCATTACCCACAACTGTCCCTAACTAACCTAAGCAATCACATGTAACGAAACGTTCTAAACATCTACCCCCCACCCCCCTTATGGGACGAGACACATGGAGGACAACACATACTAACCTAAACACATACTATACTATCCTATACATATATATATATACATATATATATATATATATATATATATATATATATATTTAATTTGTTTAGTTTTTTTTGATTTTTTTTTTAAACACACAAGAACCCCAACATAGCCCCCCAACCCACACACCCACCCACCCACACACTTAAGAAGTAAATATATAAAGACTGTGGACCCCCCACCCACTAACACTAACTAAACTAACAGCCTATACTAACCTAACACTAAGCCCCCTAAGCCCACTAACTATAAGAACAAGGAAAGAGGAGAGAGGGAGGGAATCATGTCCAACTATAAATGTCTAGAGGTTGGCCCTCCGGAGCGTCCTCTTAATAGATTTAACACGCTGGTTAATGTGGCGCACATCCCGGCTCAGGTGGCTCAACTTGCGCAGCACTTTGTCCATCTTACGTTCCATTTGGTTGAAGGCTGCAGGGTCAACAGATGGAGCTGTGGCAGTCTGGGTACCAGTGGAGGAGGTCTGTGTGGGTGTGGTGCCTGGCCTAGCGGGTTGTCCTGCACTGGTGGCAATGCTGGGGCCTGGAAGTCCAGCAGATGTCGAACCAACAGTGCCAGCTGTGGGTGGGGCCACCTGGCTCGGATTGGTGTTTGTGCTGGTGATGGCTGTGGTGGGCAAAGAAGGCCCACCCTGTGGGAAGGCTCTCCATGCCCCTGAGGCCCGTTCATGGCAATATCGCCGGACCATCCGCCGGAACCCCGACTCCACCAGCAGGATGTGCTGGTATCGCATGGCCCAGCGCTGAAATTCACGGACCTGGTCTGGATTCAAGTTAGCAGCTGTGAAGACAAATGCAGATATTCTACATTAGTAACTGCATTGTGTGAAATGGCACAAGAAGTTAATCAGACAATACATCTACTGTACTTGTAACAGCTCATATCACAATACAGATCAATGAATGTCCCTAAGGAAGTACATGGCAGGCCAGACTACAAAGGTCACATTACACATAACACATCCATAACCTACAAGATGGGTAACAACTGGCTTTGACTTGCAATCTGAGTTCTGCCAGTTATCAGCTAAGCATCATGCTGCAACTCCTCCGCCAAGACCTGGTCTACAAATGTCAGTGTACGGAAAGCAAAACTAAAGCCACATGGTCTGCAAGTTGTAACTGGACTTGCCAGTATAGTACCAAGTGCCAAACCTGAGTGTGTATACTAGTTTGCAACCAAACAGTCACTTATTCACATGTATGTGTAACATACTGGTAGCATCAGTACTAGGTACCCCATTCACAAACCCTTGCCCGTGTTTGAGGGTGGGGGGGTGGATAAACAACTATAATTTGCTAACAAACTGTTCACTGAGGAGTGTATAGAAAACTCCACACATATTTGTCTCTACAGACACACCACAGGTAAAGTCTATCAACAATTATGAGTCAGCAAACCCTAGAACACTCATAGGGCCACACATGTCAGGAAATGCAGAACTTGGTACACAACATATACTTCCAGTGAGGCCTGACTTACATCACACACATAGTTGCTAGAACACCCATGATCATGAATTGCATGCACATCTAAGCCATTGCACTCAAGTTCCACATACTTGTAGCACTACATGTGGAAGTACATGCTGCTAGGAGGTTCTACCTACTGTTTCATAATTACGTAGGTAAATAGGGAAGCAGATGTCTATTGGAAAGCAATTTGCTGTACCAATCTTGGAGAATGTGGGTCTGACAGGCTGACTAAATCGGAGCTGACTTCCAGTGCGACTCTTGGTGATACAAGTGTCATCCACATGACTAACCCCTGTACTCAGAGTGGGGCCTACAGGAATGGCCTACAATCCCTACATGATACCATTGGATACGCATGGGCCAACTCAAAACATGTGAGAAACTGAATTCCCACTCATGGAACAAGATAAAAGCTTGCCCAATGCATCACCCCTTGCTATGTGTCCAACTCACACGAGTCCATAACCAGCAAACACAACACATAACAGACATATCAACACTTACTGGAGTGGTCAGGGTCGTCAAATGTCGCCACCTCTCCCACACTGTAGGGTGCCAGTCCACCTGTAAGGTATGGAAGGAAGAAATGTGTTCAAAATCTGTGCACAGCGCAACAATTTCATAAACACATACAATGTGTAGGCTGAATAAGGAAATGGCAGCAATTCAGACATGATGGTACTGCATCTGATATATCACGGCCAACTTGTACATAGCATGGATCTCCTGTGACAGTTACACACATATCGGCACACATACATTGGCCCTAACTATCATGTGGTTGCAAACATGCCCCGTAATTGGTGACCAGAACAAAATTATGGAGTGTAATCGTCTCATCATGTGCATCCAAGAGAGACATCCATAGCCTGGTTACTTGAGGACTGCATTACCAGTCAAACATGCCTTGCGGCCATGACACATTAATGACACATAGGTACAATGTACAGAGGGAGGGGCAGGGACTTTTGTAAGCCATCCTGTTGTTACAGTTTATTCAATTAATGTGCCCCAGCTATGGTGATTTGCACCAACCATGGAGATGTGAAGCCATGTGCATACACTTGGACTGCCATCCATATTTGGAATGTGGCACAACTAACTCCAACAAACATTCTAAGATGTTAGCTGAGGGCACCTTAAACCTTTTCACAATGTTTTCAAATCCAGATCTGACATGTATCCAAAAAGATCAAGGAACACAATAATCCCACATATTCATAGTACTTCCATGAACGCTTTCCTTCCACACTCACCAGACTCACATGAGACATATGTCTGAGCCACTTTGCTATTATCAATTGACTTGAAGGCAGCACTCATTTTCTGCATCATGCAGTGATTCTAAAGTCAGTCTAGCAATTGCGTCAACAAAGTTGGCCTAAATGTTGGTACATCTGTACTTCTCTGTCAATAGTACCCTATATAAGCATGATTGGCTCCTATTTTGTTTGCTTTTCAGACAAAAAGGCGGCACCAATTTCCTTTATGAAAGTAACCTGTAAGTTTGCTGAGCACGTGCTACCTGACAGCTAGCAATTGTGATCCTTGCCATAGTGCATCAATTATCCCTTTATGTTTCCCCAGCATTACACACAGTCAGCAAGTTAGCTGGCAGACATTGTACTAATCCCCTTATGTCACTACAGAGCATTTAATGGTGCACATTAACATGATTAGTGCTCACGAACAGTGCCACCAATCATGATTCCCAGGTGGTCCAAGAGATCCTGCTCCCTGGTGATTAGGTCAGCCCACCGGTGCTTCAGCTGGTGGTCACTCCTCTGGCTGGCATACACACGCTGCAGGTGATGCAGCACCTTTCCCCACCGGATTCTGCGCGCCTCTGATGGATACGCCTGTATCACCCTGCCCCCTGCCTGGATCATGAGCGGCAAGAAATGGCACACAAGCCAGAAGAACCCCCCAACTCCTCTTCCCCCATCCTGCCAAGACGTGGCCTATCAGACATACTTGGGAAGTGAAAGGGAATAGGGGTAAAAGAAATAGAAAGGGGGAAAGTAGGGGTACAAATACAGATGAAAAGTAAACTTAACCACTCAAAGAGCCCAACTATCCCCAAACTAACACTACCCACAACAGACTCCCACAAACAACAAAAACACAAGATAAATGGACAAATGTAGACAAAACACAGTAGTACTGTATACAGCAACAATATTTATTTCACAAATGGACTTTACAGATAGCACACAGGACAGAAAAGCACAAAATCTCAGGCCAACACTCTCTACACAGCCACACAGTATAGACTCCAAAGTGAAAGTGAAAGTACACCCACTGTACATGATCTGTAAACAGGATATCCTATTACATCACTTCCTGTATGAAAAGTCCCGCCTTTTTCACGTTATGCATAATTTTTTGTTTACCAAAACTGTATCTGCGTCATTTTTTTTGATGCACAGAAGTGAAAATTAGCCCGCATCCACTTAAGAGTACATGGCCTGTACAAATATCTGGATGCGTGCTAAATTTCACTCCTGTGCGTCAAAAAAATGACGCAAATACAGTTTTGATAGACAAAAAATGACGCATAACGCTGGGAACGTCACAATTACAGTGCATTAACTGGTTTTGGGCAATTTTTTTTGTTTTTTGGTTATGTTACATTTGGGACACATCAGAGATAGGCTGATTGACGACACTATGGTGTTGATGGTGTATGTTCACATGTATGACATCATACTGCAGCGGACCATGATCCGCTACTCCCTTCACAGTATTTTTACGGTTGGCTGACGCAATAGTTGGTCATAAGTATGGCCTACATATGTGTGTTGCAGAAATTGTGCATGTTTGGCATAAGGAGAGGATAGCAATGTGATGCACATATGTACAATACTGAAATGCCTTGGGCTCAAAGTGTGTGCTTTGGCAACTGATGTATTTGTTGACCAATTGTGTGTGTATCACATGAAGCATTTTTGTACATATGCTTGTATGAATGTGACGTCCATGGGCCTCATTATGACCCTGGCGGGCGGCGGAGGCCGCCCGCCAGGATGCCGCCCTCCATAATACCGCTCCGCGGTCAGAAGACCGCGGAGGGTATTATGAGTTTTTCCCTGGGCTGGCGGGCGGTCTCCAAAAGACCGCCCGCCAGCCCAGGGAAAAACTCCCTTCCCACGAGGATGCCGGCTCGTAATCGAGCCGGCGGAGTGGGAAGGTGCGACGGGTGCTACTGCACCCGTCGCGTATTTCACTGTCTGCTACGCAGACAGTGAAATACTAGCGGGGCCCTCTTACGGGGGCCCCTGCAGTGCCCATGCCAATGGCATGGGCACAGCAGGGGCCCCCAGGGGCCCCACGACAATCCCTACCGCCATCCTGTTCCTGGCGGGCGAGCCGCCAGGAACAGGATGGCGGTAAGGATTGTCAGAATCCCCTCGGCGGCGCAGCGAGCTGCGCCGCCTTGGAGGATTCTTACGGGCAGTGGAAAACCGGCGGGAGACCGCCGGTTTTCCCGTTCTGACCGCGGCCAAAGCGCCGCGGTCAGAATGCCCAAGGGAGCACCGCCGGCCTGTCGGCGGTGCTCCCGCCCCCGTTGGCCCTGGCGGTTCTCTACCGCCAGGGTCATAATGACGCCCCATGTGTCCAATCCTTAGATGCAAGTCATTGTGGAAATGAGAGAGGGCATGTGTTAGTCATACATGTAACAACACCTGTAAAGTGGACTTCCAAGATTTAGGGTCACGTAGACATCACATGTGACATAGCATGCACCAGATGGATGGTAGACGCTTGTTCATGTCAATGGTCCACATTTTCTACATCCTATGTCCTAGAGTATTGGTAAGAGCATCCTAGACACTAGTTGGTGAATCCCACAGTGAGTCATACACATGCATTGAGGAAGTGGGTACCATGTTGTTTGCACAGACAGACAAGGGTGAATCTCAAATGTATGATGACACCACAGTTGAGGCCAAAGAAGTGAGCCCCAACTATCAAGTGGCTGTGGTAGACCAGCATACGAGGCAGCACGTGTCCACATATTTCCAGTGATCAATTGCACATAGGTGTCTTGTTCATGTGTGTGGTCCAATGATGATCCTGTATATTGTTTGGGGTGTAATTTGTCACAGTTCGGTCCAGGCCTTATGATGAGTCAGTGGCAGCTATTCCTGTATCTACTGAGTATCCTTGGTTGATCAATGTGAGTAAAGTGGATGTGGACATGTGAACCAACATGTGGATGGTCCACCCTGTCACTAAACATGTGTAAAGAGACAGTCAACAGGGCAATCTTGGTGTGCTGAGTGAGATAATGTCTCAGGTGTCATGTTCCGGCAGGTGTCATTCCAACATTTGTACACAGGTTAGCCTCTGCAATTCCCACTGTATCTAGGAACATCATAGCCTCTGTGCTGATTATTTTCACAGCTATGAACCACACACAGCCCATCACTATGTTGTGAGCACTGTGATTCTGTGTGTGAACTGTCATGGTCCTGACATTGGTGTATTATTCATGGACATTTTCAGAGGTTGCTGGTTGTGCTGAAAGTCCCTTACCCAATCCCTGCCTACGGCCCTGGGACACAGCCACACTTTGTCATTCATGCATAAATGCAACCCAGACAAGGGATGGGCCATGAATTTTGCTTTTTCAAGAGGATGTAACTCAAATGGTACAGTTAAAAGGCAGATGATGCTATACAATGTATTTGTGTGTGCATTGAAGAAGCCCATGCCCAGTACCCCTTGATGAATGAGAGGTTAGCTAACGCAAGTGTGGTACATATGTAGACACAGGGATACTTTAGTGTGACGCACAGACAGTTGCCAGTCAGGCTGACAGAATGCAAGGTGATTCAGGATCCAGCAATTTCACAAGTTACATAATCAGTGGTCTGACTAGGACTGTTTGGAGGACAAACTAGAGAGCTGACATGTCAAACTGTGTATGTCCTGTGTTTTTGAAGGTGACACATGAACCCAAGGGCTGTGTTACACGGCTTAATTAGTATCAATGCTTAACGGTATATTTGACATGATGGCAACTCCTATGCTGTTCCAGGCATCAGCAGGGGCAGTGCTTTTTTAAATGGGTGGTGTGCATGGAGGTGATCACAGGTGTGGGCTGCATCTGTTTCTCACCAGTCCTGTAGGTAAGACTTGCATTCTGTCAACAGACATTTTCACACGGGAAGCAAACTACATGTGCTAACAGGGCTTTGAAACTAGGAAACAGTGTATAAATTAACCTGACGTCCATGCAGTCAGATGTTCTATGACAATGGCATACCATAGGAAAGGGTGTAGCACACTGGTTTGCTAATGTTGGTCTGTGTGTGTAGAGGAGGGAATATCAGGGTACACATCTTAGTATTCCAGGGACCTCTTCAAACAGGTGGGTTGTGACCAGATGCATGGGTGTGTCAGGAGTTATTAATTAAATGGGCTCACATGTACATGGAATGTCATGTGTGCAATGCTGATCATATGTGTGGCACTTGTGCTGTCTATGTTCTGCTTCTATGGGACTCTGGTCACAGATAGTCCTTGCAAATATTGGATGCAGTTGGACTTACTGCTGTCAAGGGTCTGGTCAGGCATTCCTGTTACTGATGCCAAAGCACATTGACTGCCTCATGTATGAGGCTTGTTTTCCCCTTATTGAGTGATGGTGTCTTAGTTGTGTGCCATATGCTGCATTGGACCTTGATTTCAACATGTATGTGTGAAATAGTTGTGACCCTCTGCTATTGGCCTTCAAAGGAGAAATGTACATGATATATGTCATTAAGAGTGTGTGTGTATGTGACCATTGTATGTTAGGCATCACATTAGCTCTGGGATGTTCAGTGTCCTACTCAGTATATCAGCAATGCTCCATGAGGCAACACTCTTATTCTGATAAGTAGAGATGAAGGTGTGCAAAAAGGAATGGCAATACCATTATATGGTGATTATAATAGGTGTTTATTTAAATTTGTTAACTAAAGTGGTGAAGGTGATCATATTCAAAAGAAATTGTTGATGATCTGTTGCCGCCTGCGTATACCAGAGGCCGTGTTCTGTAGTTCCCCCTCCTGTTGCAGGCCAGCATCCTCCTCTTCCTCCTCTTCAGGCATGTGTGGCTCTGGTTCCAGGAGGGGAATGTTCCTTTTGATGCAAATGTTGTGCAATATTGCACATGTTAGGATGATCCTACAGACCATCTCCGAGGAATATGGGAGGCTACCACCAGTGATGTCGAGGCACCGGAACCTTGACTTGAGGATGCCAAAGGTCCTCTCGACAATGCTGCGTGTCCTCCTATGTGTGTCGTTGTAGGTAGTACTTGGGTTGCCAAATGGTGTCATAATCCATGGCTGGATGCCATACCCCTGATCAGCTGCAAGAGAAAATGATTGGGATCATGTTGATGTAGCTGGCACAAGTGAAATGACCTTTCATGGCAGTAGTTGTCTTGTGTTGTCTGTGACTCTTTTGTGTAATAATGTAGCATCCTAGGCTTGTAGGATGTACGATCTGCATTGTGTTGTTTCCTTGGCTGAACAAGTGTTTGTCTGCTAACCGTTTGTCAGCAGTATGTTTTGGGATTTGCAGTACAGTGTGCCCTCCCTAGCATTGTGACTTGTGATACAGGTGTCCGTGTGTCTTCACTGGGGGTGAGATGATAGTTCCATACACAGTTAAAATTGACAGTGCTGTTAACACGTTCATATCAATGTACCCTGGACATCCCATACCTTTAGACTCATGCAATGGATTAATGTAAAGGTCATTGGGACACTTACATTTTGCAAATTGACATTTGTGCAACCCACTCCACACGTTGTGATCTTTGACGTCTTAACATTAGGCTGTACAGTAATTTTCGATGTGTGACAGGTTCAATGGTGACCTAAGAAACATGGCTAGCGATGTCACGACCTCAGTATGTTCCTGTTCACATGTTGCTGTTGTGGTGTATGTGTTGTGTGTCCTAGAGAGTTGCTGTGCAGTGTGTATATAAGTAGGTTTTTGTACTTACCAACAAGTAGTTCATTGCCATACCGTCCATCCTGGAAGTGTTCATTGATGGTGCAGTGACGGAGAATGTATGAGTCATGGACACTCCAAGGATATTTAGCCACGATGTTGGTGATCAATCCCTGGTGATCGACAATGGCCTGCACGTTGATGGAATGTGTGTGCTTCCTGTTGCGGTAGAGATGTTCAGTTGCAGCAGGTGGCACAAGGCGTACATGTGTGCAGTCGATTGCACCAAGGATGTGTGGGAAGCCACTGATGAGGTAGAACCCCTGTTTTATTTCCTGCTGCTTCTGCAGTGTGTTAGGGAAGCAGATGTGGCGGGGTGTCAGTCCAATGATGGCATCCAGTACTTTGGGCAAAAGGGCGGAGAATGATGGTTGTGATATTCCGCCAACCAGGGCACCAGTTGTTTGGAAAGAGCCACTTGCCAGCATATGAAGTACGGCAAGCAGCTTGGTTTCTGTTGGGATGGTGTGGGGTGTCACCAAAGTGGGGGCCAACTGCAGTTCAATGTTGCGCAGCAGCTGCTGAATGGCCTGCCAGTTCAACTGGTACCTCTGAATGATGTTGAATTCCCTGAGGCCCTGAAGGGTGGTTCTGGGGCGGAATATCCTCCCCTGCCTTCTGCGCTGCCTTTGGGGTCCGTGCTGGTGTTGTTGTAGCTGCTGTTGTTGCTGCTGGGCTCTGCGTCTGCGTGCACGCTGGATTAGAATCACCTCCATGGCTCCCTGTTGCTGCTCTGCTGTTTGTTCTGTGTGTTCTGATTAAATACAGGTGTGTTTGTCCCATTTTAATGCCTGCCCTGACCCAGGCATTACATTTTGATGCAAATCGGGCTGTGCGTCATTTTCTGGCTCCGCCTCCCGGCCGTGCGTCATTTTTGCCCGAAAGCATAAATACGACGCACGGCCGTTTAAGCCATTTTTTGGACGGGAACGCCTACCTTGCATATGATTAATGCAAGGCGGGTTGCCGCATCCAAAAAAATACGCACACGCCGGAATTTTGTCATCCACGTTTAAATACGGGGCAACGTTTGTGCTGAATGTGCGTCAAACTTTTTGACGCACAATCGGCGCAGACGGAGTATAAATCTGCCCCAAAGTCTTTTGCCGTTTATACAGCAAACTCTTTAAGCATAGGTTTGACACAGTGTCAACCTTGCCGAGCTGTAAAATGACAAAAGCCATTTACCACTCCAGGCACAATATTACAGCTTTGGATTGGTAAAATACCATCCAAGCCAACCTGGAATGATTAAAAGCAACCCCTGACATGTGTTTCACGCTCATCAGAGAGATTTAGCTTTGTCCAGACACAAGGGAGCACCCAGTATAAGTCAAAACAAATCCCTTTCAGGGTTAGAGTGATACATAAATTATGCAAAAAAGAATAGAGAAGTCTGGGCAGTTCCCAAGTTTGGATGGCAATTGTATTTTGTAATGTTTGCGCCACTTTTGCGTCAAAAAGCAGCGCAAATGGGGCACTAAAAAAGTATAAATATGGGCCTCAGTGTTACAAAAGAAAAGGTAAATTATTTTGGTGACACATATGTCAAAAATCCCAAGAGACTATGGCCCTCATTCCAACCCTGGCGGTCTCTGACCGCCAAGGCGGAGGGCAGCGGAAGCACCGCCAACAGGCTGGCGGTGCTTCCAGGGCTATTCTGACCGCGGCGGTAAAGCCGCAGTCAGAAAAGGGGAACCGGCGGTTTCCTGCCGGTTTTCCCCTGGCCCAGGGAATCCTCCATGGCGGCGTTGCTTGCAGCGCCGCCATGGGGATTCCGACCCCCTTCCCGCCAGCCTGTTTCTGGCGGTTTTCACCGCCAGAACCAGGATGGCGGGAACGGGTGTCGTGGGGCCCCTGGGGGCCCCTGCACTGCCCATGCCACTGGCATGGGCAGTGCAGGGGCCCTGTTAAGATTTTCACTGTCTGCTTTGCAGACAGTGAAAATCGCGACGGGTGCAACTGCACCCGTCGCACCCCTGCAACTCAGCCGGCTCCATTCGGAGCCGGCTTCCTTGTTGCAGGGTCTTTCCCGCTGGGCCGACGGGCGGGCGGAAAGTCTCCTGACCGCGGAGCGGCCATTTGGTGGTGACCGCATGGCGGGCGGCGACCGCCGCCCGCCACGGTCAGAATGACCGCCTATGTTCCCTTAGTAGGTAAGTAATACACACATTATATACACTAGTATGCAGAAATGTGCATAAAAACAGTTAGGAAACAGTGCAATTAGTGAAAATCACAATAGAAATGGGCCTGGGGAACACAAACCATGTACTATTAAAGTGGAATGAGAATGTCGGTTTCCCACCTAGGCAAGTGTAGTGTGTAGAGGGGCGCTGGGAGTATTAGAAAACACCAAAGGCAAGTAATAGAATCCGCCCCAGAGCCCAAGCAAGCAGGAGTAAAACACAATACCTTTCCTAGAACACACAAGAAAGATTATGCAGGAACCAGAAGAGACTGCAAGGCACCAACAGTGGATTCCTGGACCTGAAGACCTGTGGAAGAAGGGGACAAAGTCCAAGAAGCACAAAAGAGTCCAGGGAGAACAGGAGCCCCTGTTAACCTAGATGAAAGTGCAAAAGAAGAACCACCGGTGAAGAACACCAGTCAGTACTGCAACCAAGAAGAAGAATGCAGGTTCCTGGTTGGTGCAGATGATGTCCCATGCCAGATGGAAGATTGCAGTCTGGTTTGCATCGCTAGATTTCCCCAACAAGCCTTGGCATACGCAAAACTCGCTGTTATCGGAAAATGGTGCTGACCAGGAGGGAACTGGTGGACTCCAAACAGGATGGGGGTCAGAGGGGGCTCTCAGCAACTCAGAGAGCCCACACCAGACCATGCAGCACGCAAAGGAGTCCCACAGCTTGGGGGTAAAGGAGGTGCAAAAGGAGGCCAATGCAGCAGTATGACAAAGGTTCCCGTGCTGCCGGAAAACCACTCAGGAAGATGTGCTTTGCAGGATAGAGTGCCAGGGCTAGAGCTGCACGGTGAATGAAGAACTTCATGTAAGGATGCAAACAAGCCTTGGCAATTGCAAAACACCCAGTACACAGGGGTAATGTCTTGGTGGGGAGGCAAGCTCTTACCTCCACCAAAGTTGGACAGTAGGACGTCAGGAGCATTGGGACCACTTCAGTCTACCACCTGTGATGCGGGATCCATGCAGCTCATCAAGAGAGGGGATCCAAGCAGCCAGTCAGCGATGCAGTGAGGTGTCTGCTGAAGCAAGGGAGTGACTCCTTCACTCCAAGGCAGATTCCTTTGCTGTTCTAGTGGAGGCTGAAGACAGGCTGTCCTCTGAGGATGCACAACCGGGAAACAATTGCAGTTCCTGGCAGGAGCTGAAGATACAATGTTGCAGAAGCCATCTTTGCTTCTTTGTTGCAGTTTGTAGAGTTCGTGGATTGTCCAGATGCAGTTTCTTTGGTGAGAAGGTAAAGTAAGGGATGCAGAGGATGCCTGCTAGAGTGGTCACTCCCCTTTCCTTTGTCCAGTTTGACGCCAGAGCAGGGACTGGGGGTCCCTGAACCGGTGTAGACTGGATTATGCAAGGATGGCACCAAATGTGCCCTTCAAAGCATTTCCAGTGGCTTGGGGAGGCAACCCCTCGCAAGCATGTACCACCTATTTCCAAAGGGAGAGGGTGTAGCACCCCTCTCCCAAAATAAATTCTTTCATCTGCCTTCCTGTCCTTGAGCTGCTTGAGCAACAGGAGAGAAGAAACCTATCTGAGAGGTGGGAGCAGCTGGGGCTGCTTGGAAAATCTCAGAAGTCTAGAATGGCAAAATTGTCAGTCCTCTAAGTAGCCCCCGGAGTGCATGGAATCATACAACCAATGCTTGCAAAAGCTGTGGGGTATGATTCAAACATATTTAATACCAAACATGCCTATGTTCAGAGTTACCATTATGTAGCTGGACATAGGTAGTGACCTATGTCCAGAATACACGTAGTATGGCGTGCCCGCACTCACAAAGTCCGGAAAAATGGTCCTGGAGGTTATGGGGGTGCCTCTGCTAGTGCAGGGTTGCCCTCACATACATGTTCTCTGCACCCTGCCCTCAGGGCTGGAGGGCCTGCTATTGGGGTGACTTATAAGTGACCTGGTGCAGCATAAATTGCTGTGAAAGGATGTGAGCACCTTTTCACAGAGGCTACAATGGCAGTCCTGCAGGAGCTTTTGCATGGGCTCCCTACGGGTGGCAAAATATATGCTGAAGCCCAAAGGGATCCCCTGAAACCCCAATGCCCTGGGTACCTCAGTACCATATACTAAGGACTTATAAGGGGGCACCAGTGGGCCAATTGTGGGTGAAATACTAGGTTACCAGTATGCAACAACCATAATTTAAGGGAGAGAGCATAATTACTGGGGTCCTGATTAGCAGGATCCAAGTAGACACAGTCAAACACACTGGCAAACAGGCCCAAAGTGGGGGTAAGCAAGCTAACAAGAGGCTACTTTCCTACACAACCCCCCCAAACGAAGGACAATAAGGCTAACCTTGTCCAGTTAAGACTTTATTGTCTAAGTGGTGATAAGTGGAGAGTAGCTCTGCAGTTGAGTGGTTACTCCATTTATCATCCACTATGTAATCCCTTCCCTGTGGGGAGGTGAAACACCCTGTTTGTAGACTTTTAGCTAAAGAACAGAGCAACTGTGAACCCTGACATTCTCTATGTTTAAGGTGTTTTAAAATGGGGCAGGATGGCTGTCCGTGTGACCTTATATTAAGACAGGCTTGGTGTCCTAAGGGTTGTAATGCTTGAGAGGTGTGCTGTTTTATCAAGACGAAAGCAGGGCCAAACGTATGTCCTGAAGTCTCTAAAGTAGGACAGGGTTGCTGTCCCAAGGGCTCTATATAAGGGCAGGGCTGCTGTCCTATGGGGTTAGAGGTAGTGCAGTAGTGCTGCACTAAAGTTTCTCTGGGAGGGTTGGAGTGTTGCTCCAAGTTTTCTAAGATAGGGCAGAGTTGCTGTTTTGTCTTAGTTTTCCCACAGAGATATACTTTTACCTCTGAGAGTCCAGCTGTGGTAGCTTTAGACACAGGTTCCCCACTAGGGGTGGTACCCCCCCTAACAAGAATGATATACTTAGTGGTAGGGACGGTGGGGGATACTTTGATATCCTTTTTACCCGTGTTTTGAGGAGGATCCTAAGGCTTCAGAGTTCCTTCCCTTCTTTGCTTTTTGATCTCTTTTGAGTTTAAAGGAAACAGTTCCTTGGGAATACCCAGCATGGATGCATGGATATGAATCTCTACTTCACCCCAACCTGAGTCCTCTAGGTCATTTCCTACGAGACAGTCTACAGGTAAGCTAGGTGACACTACCACCTGCTTTGGGCCAGTAACTCCACCCCAACTAAGTAGAACTACAGCTAAGGGGAGAGACTGAATAGAGTTGTTGACATCAGTAACTTGGTACGTCTGTTCAAGAAGGTGTTGTGCAGGTGACACTAGGTTGTCAGTCACTATAGTGATGCTGGAAACTTGGCAAAGGCCTGGACCTCAACACAATTTATCTTAAATGACTATGTCGACTTATCCATGTTAAGAGGACAATCAGCCAGGGCGACAGGCCATTGCCACCTTTTGTGACAGAAACTGTCCTGGATGTTTCTACACCTACCCCAGTTTCTATGATGGACCCAAAAGTGAACCCAACTACACCCTTATTTTGACTATTGCCGGTAGCCCCACCACTATTACTACTACTACTAGGGGTACTAGAAGTGGATGTAGTAGTGGTGGTAGGCTCAAGGGATTTACGTGGGCAGGATCTGTCCACGGGCCTATGGCCTTTATTTCTGCACACATAGCACCAAGGCCTTTTAGTGTGTGCAGAAGACGAAGAATCCCCAGCCCCAGAGGAGTTTTGTGGACCTGATGAGGAGTCTTTACTCATGTCTTTGTCCCCACCCTTGTCCTAAGGCTTACCACCATCTTTCTTATTTTCCGTATCACACCCTGTGTGAAAGTTTCAGCTCACTCTTGTTCTGACCCATGTGTCTGCCTTCTTTCCCAATTCTTGGGGAGAGGTCAGATCTGAGTCCACCAAGTACTGGTGCAACAAGTCAGACGTGCTGTTATTCAAAATATGCTCTCAACAGATTATACAAGCATTCATAATAAGACACTTTGCTGCCATGTAACCAGCCTTATGAAACTTTGACAGTCAGTCCAAAAAGTCAACCCAATCTTGTGAGGCCTCTTTTCTGGTCTCCCTAAACTTGATTCTATACTGCTCAGTGGTAAGACCAAAACCACCTAAGAGTGCAGTCTTAAGAACACTGTAGTTGTCTGAGTCTTCTTCTCTGACAGTGAGAAGTCTATCCCTCCCCTTGTCAGAGGAGGACTACCACAGAATAGCAGCCCACCACCTTTGAGGGACCCTCTGAACTTTACAGGCCCTCTCAAGTGCAGTAAACCACTTGTAAATGTCATCCCCTACCTTGTATGGGGAACAATTTTGTGCAGGTTCCTGGAATCAATGGAGTCCTCCTTCACTCTATAATCCCTGAAACTGCGCTGCTGCCACCACTGGGTACTAACTCCAAACCTGCCTTTCCCTTTCCACTGCCAAGGCCTCCCTATCTAGGGCTAGCTGTTGCTACTGCAGCCTCAGCCTGGCCTCCTCCAGTCTCAATTTCCTGAGCTCCCTATCTATGGAGTCATCTCCTGGAGTTGTGCAATTGGATCTCTCAGACACTGAGGTGATATGGGAATGGGCAGAGGTGGATCTTTCCCTAGCTTTTCTGACCCTAGTGACCTGATCTCTGGGTGTGAAGGGATCCCTACATGAGTGACTACACCTCCCGCTACGAGGTACACTAGTGGGTCTGCTAGTTGGACAATCATTAGAAGAGCCATCCGCTGAACCTGAAGGATGATTCCCTGATTCTATGTGGTCAGAATCTCCCTCTACCTCCTCCTCCTCCTGATCACCAGCATCGATCCACAAAGATTGTCCTTCTGCTTCCAGGAAAAACCCTGGCATGCTCTGGCAAGCAAATCGGCTGCTACAGTGAATGTGCGCTATCTACCATTTGATTTAGACCAAAGGAACCCGTGGAAGGTTGCACAGGAGGCATACAAATTCAGTAGAAATTCTTATGCATACGCCAACCTGGAAATTTCTTAAGTATTTAATATATGCTGAGTACTGCAGAAAACATTCAAGGCCTTGGCTGTTTTGAGAAATAATCACATGTTCCTCTGTTTGCACCTGCTCTCAATAGTGAATAGATTTTTCAAGCAAACACTGGTCAGTCCTTCTTAGGAGAAGGGATGTGAGTTAAACCCAATGGCTTCTTGTGTTGATCCACCCGAGTAATGGGCCATTTAATGCAAAGAGGCACAAAGTGACACAAAGCTGTTTTTGCACTGCTTGTGTTGCAATAGCACCTGCTCAACGCTTAGTATAGCGAGATAAGATACACTCTTTCATCCTTAATGTTTTGTTATGGTTTGGGATTCTTAGAATGCCTCTGATATGACTTCTTATTCTTCCTTATTTCTTCTTTTACAATAATGTCTTCATCACAATTGTCCCATCTATTGTTAATGTAAGACAAACACAAATTGTGGATGGAGAAAGCAGAGAAAGAGTTATGAAGAGGAGCTTTAGAAGCAAAGGCAGTGGGCCAGGCAATAGCAGAAGTAGAAGCCGAGGTATGGGAAAAGGGAAGGGAAGAGGAAGCACAGGAACATGCAGTTCAGGTTGGCATGCGCTGGGATAGCAGAGAGAAGTTCAAAGGGGTTGTCTGCTGCTAAAGGATGGCACCAAATGTGCCCTTCAAAGCATTTGCAGTGGCTTGGGGAGGATTTTCTTGTGAAATAAGTTATTTACCCTTTGTTGTACGACCAATTGCTGAAAACTGACACATTTTAAGGGAAGTTCGAGTCTGTACAATGTAGTAAGAAAATAGCTTACAAACAATGTGATATTGTCATTAAAATTGATAAACTATATATGAGGGTGACCTAAAAGACTGCATGTTCTAAAATACACTTGGTCTCAGGGGAACAAGATGCTGCACACTATAAACGCACATGGTACCTTTGTCTGAGCATGGTACCTTTGTCTGAGCATGACCACAACCCCTTTTTAAACATTTTGATGTGAGAGCTAGGGGCTTGATGTTATATTTCTTAGGAATAGCTCTCTTGCTTTTGAAGTAAGGTACATGAACATTACTGCGTAGAGCCTCAAGGAAGAGAAAATGCTAAAAAAACACAGCTCATTTGAAGATCAATAAAGGCCAGGAAATTATTATTAGAAAGTTGATACTGAATTTTAAACAGAGAATCATTGAAAATCCATAGTGGGAAAACTACCAGGAGGAGAATGCACTAGTGTCGTACTTTGGACGTGCATCGGAACACTATAAATAACAAAGCTCGCTTTATCTGAGCTGGGCCATAGGCTTTTGTCAATGTTTTGTCATTAGGTTGCTGGTCAGTGATTTTATCCCTCCAGTGGTTAACATCAAAGGGATTTGACCTTAACGTTTTTTAAATAAAGTTGCCATTACGAGTTAGATCCTGAACGTTTCCTTGAAAAGAGGAGTTACCAAGGACATTGGAAATTCCAGATGCAGTTCTGTGGTTATTCCTCATTTGAGGCTGAAGTTTGACTGGGAGATAAGAACTGTTTTTAGCAGCAAAAATCTATGGGTGAAAGTTAAGAGATCAACAGTTTTCCAGCGCATCTCATAATTCCGATGGTGCTGGTAATAGCAGTTACCAGCCCATTCAGAAATAAGAGGCCATTCATAATGAGAAACCATGACAGAGCAACTGCCGATAAGCTGCACTCCTGTGAAGACTGATGAAGGTATTTAACCCCTTCACTGCCAGGCCTTTTCCCCTCAGATGGCAGGCCTTTTTTTGGCTATTTGGGGCAGTTCGCGCTTAGGCCCTCAACATTTTTTGTCCACATAAGCTACCCATGCCAAATTTGCATCCTTTTTTCCAACATCCTAGGGATTCTAGAGGTAACCAGACTTTGGGGTTCCCCTGAAGGACACCAAGACATTTTTCAAAATACAGTGAAAATCTAGGGCTGCAGAAGAAGGCTTGTGTTTTTTTCCCCTGCAAACGGCATCAACAAAGGGTTTGCAGTGCTAAAATCACTAGCTTTCTACCTTTTAGGAACAGGCACACTTGAATCATAAAACCCCATTTTTCAACACAATTTTGGCATTTTACTGGGACATACCCCATTTTTACTATTTTCTGTGCTTTCAGCCTCCTTCCAGTTAGTGACAGAAATGGGTGTGAAACAAATACTGGATCCCAGGAAGCTAAACATTTATGAGAAGTAGATAACATTCTGAATTCAGCAAGGCATAATTTGTGTAGATCCTACATGGTTTTCCTACAGCAAATAACAGCTGAACAAAAAATAATTGAAATTGAGGTAAAAAATACAGCAATTTTTCTCATCTTTGTACTCTGTAACTTTTTACTGCAATGTCAGATGTTTGAAAGCAATATACTGTTACGTATGCTGGACTCTTCTGGTTGCGGGCATATATAGGGCTTGTAGGTTCATCAAGAACCCTAGGTACCCAGAGCCAATAAATTAGCTGCACCTTCCAATGTTTTTTCATTCTATACCGGGTATACAGCAATTCATTTGCTGAAATATAAAGAGTGAAAAATAGGTATCAAGAAAACCTTTGTACTTCCAAAATGGGCACAAGATAAAGGCCCTCATTACAACCTTGGCAGGTGGCGGAGGCTGCCCGCCAAGGTTGAACCGCCTAAAGGCCGCCTAAAGGCCACAAACCCAACAGCGGCATTACAACATCCCCGCCGGCCTAGCGGGGATGTGGGCCGTAACATTGCAGCTGGCTCCTAATAGAGCCGGCGGCAATGTGGAGGTGCGGCAGGTGCAGCAGCTAAGTGCTAAGTGCATGGGCAGTGCAGGGGCCCCCAGGGGCCCCGCGAGTCGCCTTACTGCCAGCCTGTCCATGGCGATGTCTACCGCCTTGGACAGGCTGGCGGTAAGGAGAGTCAAAATCCCCAGCAGACTCCGACCGCCAGGACATCCATGGCGGTAAACCACCGGCCCCGGCGGTGTGACCATGGCGGTACTGCAGCGGTCATAATATGGCATTTCGTACCGCCAGCCTGTTGGCGGCACAAACGCCATTTTAACCCTGACGGTTTGTGACCGCCAGGGTTGAAATGAGGCCCAAAGTGTTGAGAAGCAGGGGTTATTTGCACATCTCTGAATTCCGGGGCACCCATACTAGCGTTTGTAGGCCTCATTCTTGCGAAAGGAAACACAACATGGACACATCACATTTTTACATTGAAATCTGGTGTGCTTTTCCCAAAGTGCCTAGTTGTAGATCTTGGCCTCTAGCTCAGCTGGCACCTAGGGAAATCGACCAAACCTGCGCATTTTTTAAAACTAGACACCTAGTTGAATCCAAGATGTGGTGACCTATGGGTCTCTCACCAGGTTCTGTTACCCAGATCTTTTGCAAACCTCAAAATCTGTCCCAAAAACATTTTTTCCTCATATTTTGGTGACAGAAAGTTCTTGAATCTGAGAGGAGCCACAAATTTCCTTCCACCCAGCATTCCCCCATGTCTCCGGATACAAATGGTACCACACTTGTGTGCGTAGGCCTAGCGCCTGCGACAAGAAATGCCCCAAAACACAACATGGACACATCACATTTTCCCAAAGAAAACAGAGCAGTTTTTTGCAAAGTGCCTAGCTGTGGATTTTGGCCTCTAGCTCAGCCGGCACCTAGGGAAACCTACCAAACCTGTGAATTTGTGAAAACTAGACACCCAGTGGAATCCAAGATGGGGTGACTTGGAAGGCTCTCACCAGGTTCTGTTACCCAGAATCTTTTGCAAACCTCAGAGGTTTGGCTAAAAAAATACTTTTCCTCATATGTCGGTGACACAAAGTTCTGGAATCTGAGAGGAGTCACTAATTTCCTTTCATCCAGTGTTGCCCCAAGTCTCCCGATAAAAATCGTACCTCACTTGTGTAGGTACGCCTAGCGCCCGCGAATGGAAATGCCCCAAAACACTATCTGGACACATCAAAATTATCAAATACAAAACTACCTGTTTTTGCGGGAGCACCTGCATTTTTGGTCCTGGGCTCAGCAGCCATTGAGAAAAACCTACCAAACCCAGACATTTCTGAAAACTAGACACCCGAGGGAGTCCAGGGAGCTGTGACTTACGTGGATCCCCCAATGTTTTCTTACCCAGAATCCTCAGCAAACCTCAAATTTAGGTAAAAATTAAATTTTCCCCACATTTGTGTATGGGATCACCACACCGGGACATATTTCCTACCACCCAACATTTCCCTCAGTCTCCCGGTAAAAATTATACCTCACTTGTGTAGGTGGGCCAAGTGCCTGTGACAGAGAAGAGCCAAAAACATGATGAAATTGAGGGGAACCAAAGCGGGTCCAAAAGAGAAGGTTGAAAAAAAAACATTTTTAGGCTGACAAGTGAAGCAGAATTTTTATCGGTATAGAAGAGACAATGCTGGGTGGTAGGAATTTGGTGGATTTCTGCAGATTCCGGAAGGTTTCATCAGAAAAATGTAGGAAAAAATTTGTGATTTCCAGCAAAGTTGGAGGTTTGCAGGGCATTGTGGGTAAGAAAACTGTGCGGGATGTATGTGAGGCACACCACCCTAGAATCACCCAGATGTTTAGTTTTCAGATGTGTCTAGGTCTTGTAGATTTTTGTACATGGCAGCATCCCAAAGTCCAAAAAGTGCAGCCCTCTCCATTCCAAGTGGAACGATTTTGAGAGTTAGCCAAGCTCTTCTGGCACAAATGTAAAACGAAAACCGAAAATAATCAAATGTCCTCTTGCTTACTGTGGGATAAGATTTTTTAGTGTGCAGGGGAGAGCTGAAAGACTGTTACCCCCTTCAGTTGGTATGGGGGCAGAACCAGGTCCATACTGGTGGTAGCCACCACCCCACTATTTTATAGTTTTTTAAAATTCCCTGGCATCTAATATAGTTTCTGCCCCCCGGGGAGTGGATCGGGGTAGTTGCCCAATCTGCCCACTGGTGGACAGAACAACTTTGGCCCCTTTTTTTTGGGGTGTGGGTATGGCCATAACCCCACCCTCTTATTTTGAAAAAAAAAATCTTCCCTGGTCTCTGGTGCGCTTTCTGACCCCCTTGGGGGCAGATGGGCCTTCCAAAAATAGGCTGATCTGCCCCCGGGGGGCAGATATGGACAACATTAATATGCCCCCCCATGGAGGGGGGGTGACCATTGCCCAAGGGGTTGCCCCTCCAAACAAAACACACACACCAATCCCTGGTGCCTAAGTGGTTTCTGACCCCCCACGGGCAGATCGCCCAAATAGAAATAGGCCGATATGCCCCCAAAGGGAGCAGAAATGGGCTAAAATAAACTTGCCCCCCCCAAGGAGAGCGACCCTTGCCTAAGGGGTTGCTCCCTTTGCTTGAAATTGGCGCAAAAAAAACCCCTGTTGACTAGTGGTTTTTTCCCCCTTGGGGGCAGATCAGCAAAATATAAATAGGCAGATATGCCCCCAAGGGGGGGGGGGGCAGAAATGGCTTAAAATAAATTTGCCTCCAGGGGAACGACCCTTGCCTAAGGGGTTGCTCCCCTTGCGTGAAACTGACGCAAAGAAATAAAAATCCCTGGTGTTTAGTGGTTTCTGCCCCCCTTGGGGGCAGATTTTCCTAACAAAAATAATCCGATCTGCCCTTAAGGGGGACAGAAATGGCCTAAATACAATTTGCCCCCCCCAGGGGAGCGACCCTTGCCTAAGGGGTCGCTCCTGATACATATAGAAAAAAAGTAAACATAAAAAAATAGATATCCCTTGTCTCTAGGAGTTTCTGCTCCCCTGGGGGCAGATCAGCCTAATTTTAATAGGCGGATCTGCCCCCAGGTGGGACAGAAAAGTCCTAAAAATATTTTGCCCCCCCTGGGGAGCGGCCATTGCCCAAGGTGCTGCTCCCTTTATGAGTAAACATAAATAAAAAACAAACTCCCTGGTGTCTAGTGGTTTCTGACCCCCTTGGGGGCAGATTGGAATAATAAAAATAGGCAGATCTGCCCCCAAGGGGGGCAGAAATGGCCTTAAAGTAAATTTGCCCCAAAGGGAGAGACCCTTGCATAAGGGGTTGCTCCCCACATACATAAAACAAAAATAAACAAAACAAAAAATGATCCCTGGTGTCTAGTGGTTTCTGCCCCCCCGGGGGCAGATCAGCCTAAATATAATAGGCCGATCTGCCCCCGGGGGGCAGAAATGGTCTAAAAATAAATATCTCCAATAGGGAGCGGCCCTTGCCCAAGGGGCCACACCCCTTATGACATACACAGAAAACA
The DNA here is from genome assembly GCF_031143425.1 of Pleurodeles waltl. NCBI lineage: Eukaryota > Metazoa > Chordata > Amphibia > Caudata > Salamandridae > Pleurodeles > Pleurodeles waltl. The sequence continues at coordinate 238,321,219 of NC_090446.1, read as the reverse complement.
AAACAAATTCCCTGGTGTCTAGTGGGTTCTTCCCCACTTGAGGGCAGATTGGACTAATAAAAATAGGCCGATCTGCCCCCAAGGGGGCCAGAAATGACCTAAAAGTAAATTTGCCCCAATGGAGTGACCCTTGCCTAAGGGGTCGCTCCCCACATACATAAAACAAAAATAAACAACAAAAAATGATCCCTGGTGTATAGCGCTTTCTGCCCCCCCCCCTCCGGGGGCAGATTGGCCTAATTGTAATCGGCCGATCAGCCCCTAGGGTGGAGCAGAAAGGGCCTAAAAATAAATTGCCCCCTGGGGAGCGTCCCTAACCCAAGGGGCCGCTCCCCTTATGACATAAACAAAAAAAAAAAAAAAATTCCCGGTGTTTAGTGGAATTTATGATGCCCGATCGAAATGCTGAGAGAGACATGAAAGGAGAGGAAAGGCATTTCCTCTTCTTTCATGCCTCTCTCACCCCCTCCACATCATCGGAGGAGAATGAATGTCTCCTCCAATCCGTGAGGGAAGCTGAGCTTCCAGCGTGGTGGGGGCAGCCTCTGATGAGGTCAACGTGTGATCACGCACTGACGTCATCAGACACCACTGTGAAGTACAGGGGGTATGGGGGAAGTGGGGGTGGAAGGGGAAGTGATTCTCCTTCCATCCCTGCCCAGGGGACGGGGGTGCTTGGCCCCCGGGGGAGCGCTAGCTCTTTCCCCGTGGGCCCCTAATTGGACGTAACGGTTACATCGTGGGTACCCGAGTGTGCTGCCCAGGACATAACCGTTACGTCCAGGGCACCCGAGGGGTTAAACATACTTCAGAGGATTGCAGGATTGCACACAAAGTGATAACTTTAAAATTGTGAAAAATATAAAAGTGAACCCATACAGTTACTAGAATGCATTGAATTCTTAAGAGGGACAAGCACCTCAAAATAATAAATATCAAAAGCTGCTTTTGAGCATGATGTAGGAGGCTGGCCTGGTTTGTAGTGGGTACCTGAGGTACTTATACATTATACGAGGTCCAGTTATCCCTTATTAGTGAAATGTAGACAGTGTTCTAGCAGCTTAGGCTGTCTAGAAGTAGCTGTAGCACAGCATCTTAGGCTGAATTAGGAGACATACAAAGCTCCTGCAATACCACTATAGTTACACACTACATATACACAATAAAAGACACTACTCAGTGTTTCCAAAAATAAAGGTACTTTATTTTAGTGACACAAGGCCAAAAATACAGGTAATACTCCTTCTGGAGGTAAGTTTTATACAAAATGTTGGAAAATGGGTTATTGATAAGTGCAGGTAAGTACCTACACTTAGCAATATGCCACTAACCTCCACTTAGGTCTCAGTAAATTAAACCCAGCTCATCCCTTGGTAGCTTTGCAATGAGCGACAAGGCTTAACTTAGGAGACAGAGTGTAAAGCATTCAAGTATCACAAAACAGTAATTAAATAAAACACAGGAAACAGTTTAAAAATCCAAAACCAATTTATACGCTGGCTGGGAGGTCCTGGTCAACTTCCTACATTCGGACTTAGCTGGTCATTCTGACCTCGGCGGTAAAAGGCGCCTACCGCCGGTCAGAAATCCTCCATAATTCCACCGCGGTCGCGGTAACCCGCCACGGTCATTCTGACCCGCAGCAGCCAAACTTCCGAAAATCCGACAGCCACAACAGACCGCCAGACCAGCGGTCGGCGGAAAAGTGGAGGTGACCAAACCTCCACCGTCACGCCAACAGAAATACGCCCATGCCATTACGACCCACGAATCCACGCGGCGGTCTTTCAAACGCGGTTTTCCATTGGCGGTACACACCGCCGCGGTCAGAATACACACAAACGAACAAAACTCAGCCACATTGGATGATTTGAATTCCACACACCTGATACACATACACACACCACTCCCACACACACAATACAATATAAAACACACACCCACATCACCCACAAACCCCTACGACCAAAAATTCAGAAAGAAGCACTGAGAGACACATCAGCGATCACAGAATACCATCACACAGAGGCACACTACACCATCACCCACACAATATCCGCACACAAAACAACACACACCACCACACTCAACACACTTAACTACACATACTCCACCCCACACATCATACACACCACTCCATGGCACCCCAAAGACACCCCCGCTTCTCAGACGAAGAACTCAGGGTCATGGTGGAGGAAATCGTTCGGGTAGAGCCCCAGCTCTTCGGCACACAGGTCCAATACACCAGCATTGCCCGGAGGACGGAGCTATGGCAGAGGATTGTCGACAGGGTCAACGCTGTGGGACAGCACCCCAGAAATCGGGAAGACATCAGGAAGCGATGGAACGACCTACGGGGGAAGGTGCGTTCCATGGTATCCAGGCACAACATCGCCGTGCAGAAGACTGGCGGAGGACCCCCACCTCAACCCCCACAATTTACAACATGGGAGGAGGAAGTCTTGAACATCCTGCATCCTGACGGCATCGCAGGAGTCGGCGGAGGAATGGATACTGGTAAGTTGAAGCTTCACTACTGCTTCCCCCCCACCTGCATGCCAAATCATACCCCAACCCTCACCCCCATCCTCGAACCACACCCTCACCCCCACCCCCATCCTCACCCCCACCCTCACCCCCACCACCATCCTCACCCCCACCCCCAGCACACCTATTCCCTGCCAATGTCTCACCATCACAACCCACACATCCCAAAACCTAGGCCTGCATGCGTCCACTAAGCATGGACACCCATCACCAAAGCATGCCCAATGCATATACACATCCCCCCACAAGCCACCCTCACCAAAGCCCCCACACACGAATGCCAGCACTTGGGGACACGGGAACCCACAGATACACCCATATGCCACACATTGAAACTATAACCATACCTCTATACCCCTGCAGGACCCGACCGTCAACACACCGCCACGGAGGGCCCAGAATTCTCCACACCCCCCACCCAAGAGGCCGTCAGCGATGACAGCAGCTCTGTCGACCTGGACACTGATGACCAGCCCGGACCATCGGAGACCTCTGGACAGTCGGTTCCCCTCACACAGGCACAGGCCACTACAGACCCAAACCCCTCTGGGAACACCAGCACAGCTCCCACCCAGCGGGCCCATGCCTCTGTCTCCAGGGCGCGTCAATCTGCGGTGTGTCTACCACTACAGGGCACCCAGGATAACCCACCACCCCAACAACAACAGGGACCTGGGGGCAGTGGTAGTGGGCACACCGGCCAGGGGGCAGCGGCCCGGGGAAACAGGGCAACTCGGAGGGCAGCTGCGCGACAGGGGGGGGACGGGCCCAGGGAACCCACTCTCCACGAGGCCCTCACCACCATCATGGGAGCATACAACCGCTCCCAGGAGACGATGGCGACGGTACTGGCCCGGTTCCAGGAGATCCAGGTACTGCAGGAGGAACACTATCGGGGGTACAGGGAGGACATCAGAGCCCTCACCTCCACCCTGGTTACCATGGTAGGGCTGCTGCAGGACCTCATCAACACCAGGACGGACACTCAACAACAACAAAGGGCCCCTGCCACTAGCCTGGACCAAGAACAGCCAACCACCTCCGCCGGCGCTAGTGGACAGGAGGCCCCCGCACAACAGCAGCCCACCAGACCCCCACCTCCTGCAGGAGAAGAACCACCCCGCAAGAGGGCCCTGAGATCTCGCAAGAAGACAGAGTAGGATGTCAAGACCCCCGCCAGCAAAGGATACCACCTGATGTCATCCCACTGTCCCACATTGTCACCCTGTCCATCCTTGAACTGCCCATGCTCCATCTCTCCACAGGCCTCTGGACAATGCACCTGTGTGACTGTTACTCTGGACTCTGCCATGGACATTCCTTCACCATAGCCCCCACCCACTTGAAACCACCCATCCCATTTTGAGCACTGAAATAAACACCTATTTTGCACAAAACTATCTGGAATCTGGCTGTGATTTCAAAATATTGTAATTGACATGACAGTGCAAATATGTCCTTGTACATAGTGAAGTCAACAAACAGCTGCCACAAAGCTGTAAGCCATGGGGAAACGAAGCACAGGACTCGTAGTGGGGACCCCAGATCTGAAATAGGGAGGGAAAAGCCACAACTCAGTCATCATACACTGGGGCAAATAGACAGGCAGCAGAGATGCAGGAGAGTAGTTCACATTTACTAAATTATGTTTGAATTGTTACCTGTGTCCTATTGGAAGTACTGTTCAATGATTCTGTCCCTGTTGTCTGTTTCAGCCCCGTCGTCTTCCTCCTCGTCACTCTCCACAGGTTCCACAGCTGCCACAACACCACCGTCTCGACCATCCTCCTGCAGGAAAGGCACCTGGCGGCGCAAAGCCAGGTTGTGAAGCATGCAGCAGGCCACGATGATGTGACACACCTTCTTAGGTGAGTACATTAGGGATCCACCTGTCATATGCAGGCACCTAAACCTGGCCTTTAGGAGGCCAAAGGTGCGTTCGATCACCCTCCTAGTACGCCCATGGGCCTCATTGTACCGTTCCTCTGCCCTGGTCCGGGGATTCCTTACTGGGGTCAGTAGCCACGACAGGTTGGGGTACCCAGAGTCCCCCAATAGCCATACACGGTGTCTCTCTAGCTGTTCCATCACGTAAGGGATGCTGCTATTCCTCAGGATGTAGGCGTCATGCACTGACCCTGGGAATTTGGCATTTACATGCGAGATGTACTGGTCAGCCAAACACACCACCTGGATGTTCATGGAATGGTAACTTTTTCTGTTCCTGTACACCTGCTCCCTGTCTCTTGGGGGAACCAAAGCCACATGGGTCCCATCAATGGCACCAATGACGTTGGGAATATGTCCAAGGGCGTAGAAATCACCCTTCACTGTAGCCAATTCGCCCACCTCAGGGAAAATGATGTAGCTCCTCACGTATTTCATCAGGGCAGACAACACTCTGGATAACACCTTTGAAAACATGGGCTGAGACATCCCAGAAGCAATTCCCACTGTTGTCTGAAATGACCCACTTGCCAAGAAATGGAGTACTGACAGGACCTGCACCAGAGGGGGAATCCCTGTGGGTTGGCGGATGGGGGACATCAGGTCGGGCTCCAGCTGGGCACACAGTTCATGTATAGTGGCACGGTCAAGCCGGTAGGTCAGGATAATGTGGCGTTCTTCCATTGTCGACAGGTCCACCAGCGGTCGGTACACGCGAGGATTCATCCGTCTCCTTGCCAAACCCAGCGGACGGTGCCTAGGAAGGACAACATGGAGCACACAGTCAAGCAACCCACAGGTACGTACTCACAGCTTGCACAGTAAACGATTCTCTATGCAGTGAATGGCGTGTCTGAGTGGCTATGCAAGGCCTAGGCCTGTGTGACGCAGTTGAAATTGAGCCATGTGGACCCTCGAAATGGCGGCTGCCTGACCTGTGAAGTGTGACAATGGGATGTGAGGTCAATGCGCTGAGGTGGCACACCGCGGCGGTCGGCGGTCGAAGACCGCGGCGCGAAGCCGCATTGGTTAACATTGAAGCCTATGGGTTTCAGGAGCCAATGGCGAAGGGCGCCGGCGGTGGCGGTACGCACCGCCGCGGTACGCACCGCCGCGGACGTGACCGCCATTTTCTATCTACTTATCCACTTGCGACTTGAACTTTCACAGGAGAGGACCTATACTGCAAGTGTTGCTGTGACCTCGGTCTGGAAGGGACAATGGCTGCTGCGACTGGGGAAAGGGCCCCTGCCTTCCCTGGAGAGGAGTTGGAGAAACTTGTGGATGGGGTCCTCCACCAGTATGCGCTACTCTACGGTCCTCCAGACCAACAAGTGAGTTTAATTCAATATGGATTTGGGGCCACTGGCTGGCTTGGGGGCCTGGCGGGGGGCCTGGCGGGGATGGGGGGCATTTTGGGGCTGGCGGGGGGCCTGGCGGGGGGCCTGGCGGGGGGCCTGGCGGGGATGGGGGGCATGTTGGGGCTGGCGGGGGGCCTGGCGGGGGGCCTGGCGGGGATGGGGGGCATGTTGGGGCTGGCGGGGGGCCTGGAGGGGGGCCTGGCGGGGATGGGGGGCATGTTGGGGCTGGCGGGGGGCCTGGCGGGGGGCCTGGCGGGGATGGGGGGCATGTTGGGGCTGGCGGGGGGCCTGGCGGGGGGCCTGGCGGGGATCGGGGGCATGTTGGGGCTGGCGGGGGGCCTGGCGGGGGCCTGGCGGGGATGGGGGGCATGTTGGGGGTGGCGGGGGGCCTGGAGGGGGGCCTGGCGGGGATGGGAGGCATGTTGGGCCTGGCGGGGGGCCTGGCGGGGGGCCTGGCGGGGATGGGGGGCATGTTGGGGCTGGCGGGGGGCCTGGCGGGGGGCCTGGCGGGGATGGGGGGCATGTTGGGGCTGGCGGGGGGCCTGGAGGGGGGCCTGGCAGGGATGGGGGGCATGTTGGGCCTGGCGGGGGGCCTGGCGGGGATGGGGGGCATGTTGGGGCTGGCGGGGGGCCTGGCGGGGGGCCTGGTGGGGATGGGGGATGTTGGGGCTGGCGGGGGGCCTGGAGGGGGGCCTGGCGGGGATGGGGGGCATGTTGGGCCTGGCGGGGGGCCTGGCGGGGGGCCTGGCGGGGATGGGGGGCGTTGGGCCACTGGCAACGAAAATGCAGACAAACTTGAACGTGGTATTTCTCCCTCCCTGTACGTGTCACATAGGTCCGCGCCCATGAGAAGATCGGGATTTGGCGTGCCATCGCCAAGGAAGTCCGGACCCTGGGGGTCCACCATCGACGGGGCACCCACTGCCGCAAGAGGTGGGAGGACATCCGCCGCGGGACCAAGAAGACCGCCGAGTCTCTGCTGGGGATGGCCTCCCAACGTAGGCGGGGTGCCTGCCGTCAACTGACCCCCCTGATGTTCCGGATCCTGGCGGTGGCCTACCCTGATTTGGATGGGCGCGTGAGGGCAGCACAGCAGACACAAGGGGGTGAGTACAAGCATTATCTACTCTGTTGTCGCGCAGTGGAGGTGTCTGGGTGGGGGAGGAGGGCTGGGGGTCCCCCTAGGCCAGGGCGATATCTGTAGGCTGGGCACCCCCGTAAGCCCCTGTGTCCCCAGCCACCACCCTCAGTAGTGTGTCAGTACAGCCATCCCTGGGCCGTGTCATCCATGGCTGCAGTTGTCAACTCTAGGCGTGTAGGGCATGTTCCACGGAATGCGTAGAGGACCCCAAGTGCGCAACTTAGTGCAGGGGGCATCTGTGTCTGTCATGTCCGCTAACTGTACCGGTGATCCATGTACTCAAAATCTCTTTATTTCTCTCTCCCCCCCCCTTTTTGTTTGTCTTTCTGTGCTTGTGTGCATCAGCATCATCAGGCGGAGGAGAAGTGGCATCGGGGCAGGAGGGAGCTGCATCTCACATGGCCCAGGAGGGCCATGCCACAGAGTCTGACTGGACCAGTGAGACGGAGGGCGAGGGGAGCTCCACAACGGGGACGACTGGACCCTGCAGCGACACGGACACGTCCTCGGAAGGGAGCTCCCTTGCGGGGGTGGCACCATCCGTGCCCCCCGCCATTACAGGTACAGCCGCCACCCAGCGCACCATCTCCGCCCTCCCAGCAGCCCCTCAGCGTTCGCCCCGTGCCCGCTCTGCCAGGAAGCCGGGCATCTCCTTCGCCCCAGGTACCTCAGGCCCTGCCCCTGTTACCCCCGCTGCCCTCAGTGAGGAGGTCATTGACCTCCTCCGAACGCTCATTGTTGGGCAGACTACCCTTTTGAATGCCATCCAGGGGGTGGAGAGGGAGGTTCATCGCAGCAATGCGTACCTGGAGGGCATTCATTCGGGTCAGGCTGCCCATCAGCGATCGTTCCAGGCTCTGGCCTCAGCACTGACGGCAGCCATTGTCCCTGTCTCCTGCCTCCCTCTACTAACTCCCTCCTCCCAGTCTCCTGTTCCTCTGCCTGTCCCACACACACCATCAGACCAGCCTGCACACACCTCAACACCCAAGAGCAGCTCATCCAAACATAAGCACCACAGATCACGCAGACATTCACACAAGCAACATTGCGATGCAGACATGCCAACAGTCACTACCACCTCTGTGACCCCCACCTCCTCATCTCCCTCCTCCCTCCCTGTGACGTCTACACTCACACCTTCATTCACCTCACCATCAGCCAGTGTTTCCATCACCAGCGTACCCTCCACTACAGTCCGCACACGTGCAGTCACCACCCCCACTGCCATTTACACGTCCCCTGTGTCGTCTCCCACTGTGTCTGTCACCCCCTCTTCCACACCACACAAACGCAGCCACCCACCCACCCAACAGCCATCCACCTCACGACAGCCTCCCGCTCCTGCACCTGCACCCAAAGACAGCAAACTTGTCTCGCCTACAACCACATCCTCTCCCTCCACTCCCATACCCACTGTACCTACCACTATCCATTGTCCCAAGAAAATCTATCTCTCTACTGCTACCTTCTTTCCTGACCCTGAGCCCCCCCCTCCTTCTCGTCGGGGTAAAAAGAGCACCTCAGCCACCACCAGCCCTGCAGCCCCCTTGACAAGGGTGCAGGGGTATTGGAGCCCACCAGCCCGCAGGTCTGGATCTTCGCCCAGCAGCAAGGGGACAGCCAGCCCACCCCCTGGGAAGAGGAGCAGAAGGCGGAAGGGCCGCCGCCGGAGCCCGGATTCGATATCCCCCCAGGACACTAGCCAGCCACCGTCAACAGCCACAGCTCCAAAGGGAGGAAAGGGCCACAGACTCCCGACTAAGGAGGGCAAGGGCAGCAAGGCGGAGAAGTCAGGCAGCAGGCCTGCTGCCCATGGAGGACCCGTCACAGCTGCCCAGGAGGAGCCCGCAACCCCCATAGCCGCTGCCCCGGGAGGAACCGGCACAGCTGCCCCGGGAGAGCCCACCACCCCCATAGCCGCTGCCCAGGGAGGACCCAGCCCAGCTGGCCAGGAGGGCCCCACCACCCACAGCCCAGGTGGGCATTGAAGGAGCACCATCCCCGCTGCCCAGGAGGGCACCACCAGGCAATGAGCAGTTGGCCATAGAATGTCCGCCGTCTCCAGCACCGCTCCGCTGGGGACCGCCGTCTCAAGAACCGCTGAACTGGGCCCTTCAAGGCAAGAACCGCTGAACTGGGCCCCGCCGTCTCCAGCACCGCTCCGCTGGGGACCGCCGTCTCAAGAACCGCTGAACTGGGCCCTTCAAGGCAAGAACCGCTGAACTGGGCCCTTCAAGGCAAGAACCGCTGAACTGGGCCCCGCCGTCTACAGCACCGCTCCGCTGGGGACCGCCGTCTCAAGAACCGCTGAACTGGGCCCTTCAAGGCAAGAACCGCTGAACTGGGCCCTTCAAGGCAAGAACCGCTGAACTGGGCCCTTCAAGGCAAGAACCGCTGAACTGGGCCCCGCCGTCTCCAGCACCGCTCCGCTGGGGACCGCCGTCTCAAGAACCGCTGAACTGGGCCCTTCAAGGCAAGAACCGCTGAACTGGGCCCTTCAAGGCAAGAACCGCTGAACTGGGCCCCGCCGTCTCCAGCACCGCTCCGCTGGGGACCGCCGTCTCAAGAACCGCTGAACTGGGCCCTTCAAGGCAAGAACCGCTGAACTGGGCCCTTCAAGGCAAGAACCGCTGAACTGGGCCCTTCAAGACAAGAACCGCTGAACTGGGCCCCGCCGTCTCCAGCACCGCTCCGCTGGGGACCGCCGTCTCAAGAACCGCTGAACTGGGCCCTTCAAGGCAAGAACCGCTGAACTGGGCCCTTCCAGGCAGGAACCGCTGGCCCTTTGGCAGACGTGGCAGGGCAGGATCTGTCTCGGGCAGGGCTGCAGGATGTCCTCTGGCCAACATGCCTCCTCCAGTGGCAGTGGAGTCTGTTATGGACTGTTTGGACTGTGGCTTTGCACTCCCCAGGATGGCCCAGTGGGCAGGCCACCCACTGTATGGACTGTATGGACTGTGGCTTTGCTCTCCCCAGGATGGCCCAGTGGGCAGGCCACCCACTGTATGGACTGTTTGGACTGTGGCTTTGCTCTCCCCAGGATGGCCCAGTGGGCAGGCCACCCACTGTATGGACTGTTTGGACTGTGGCTTTGCTCTCCCCAGGATGGCCCAGTGGGCAGGCCACCCACTGTATGGACTGTTTGGACTGTGGCTTTGCTCTCCCCAGGATGGCCCAGTGGGCAGGCCACCCACTGTATGGACTGTTTGGACTGTGGCTTTGCTCTCCCCAGGATGGCCCAGTGGGCAGGCCACCCACTGTATGGACTGTATGGACTGTGGCTTTGCACTCCCCAGGATGGCCCAGTGGGCAGGCCACCCACTGTATGGACTGTTTGGACTGTGGCTTTGCTCTCCCCAGGATGGCCCAGTGGGCAGGCCACCCACTGTATGGACTGTTTGGACTGTGGCTTTGCTCTCCCCAGGATGGCCCAGTGGGCAGGCCACCCACTGTATGGACTGTATGGACTGTGGCTTTGCTCTCCCCAGGATGGGCCAGTGGTCATGGAGTCCCCTCGTGGATCTGGCGTCGTGTACTCAAGTGGCTGAGGTGCCCCCCCTTCCCTTCCCCCTGAGGTGCCTGTCCTTTTTTCTTTCTGATGCCCCTGCAGTGTTCTCTCCGTGGAGTTCTTGTCTTGGGACTGGGCCTTGCCCCTTTGCTCAGGACCCCTGTGGTCCACGGACAGTGGTTGGACTACATTTAGTAGCTGTATATATTTTGTACATAGTTTATTTATTTATTGGGATTACTGCTGTCCATTTTTCAATATATCTGCCCGTTTAAGATCTCTTCTTTTGGTCTTTGCATTATTTTGGAGGGGGGGGTTTGTGGGTTGTGACAGTGATCTGTGGGAATGCATTGATGTGTCTGTTGTAGTGGGTGTGGGTGGGTGGGTGTGTGCCGGTAATCTTTTCCCTCCCCTGTGTCGTAGGTGCAGTACTCACCGATGTCTTCCGCGCCGCTGGGCGTGCTCCTGGTACAGGAGCAGGTATAGGAGTGCGGGGATGACCTGCAACTCGGGTTCCATACTGCCGGAATCTCGCGTGGAGTATGTGGAGGTGAGCGTTTTCCCGTTCGTAGTCTGTTTCCGCCGTGTTTTTATCGGCGGTGCTCCCGCCCCGGAAAAGGTGGCGGATTGGTGGGTCGTGATAGGGTGGGCGGTACATTGTCTGCCGCCTGGCTGTTGGCGGGGACCGCCGCGCTGTTTGTTTGTTCCGCCGTGGCGGGCGGAGTGTTAATGCGGCGGGCTGTGTTGGCGGTTCCCGCCAGGGTCAGAATTGCATATTTTGGACCGCCGGCCTGTTGGCGGGTTGGCCGCCGCTTTATCACCGACCGCCAGGGTCAGAATGAGGGCCTTAGTCTCTTTTTTGGAGATTTTCTTCACCGTGACGAACCTGCAAGTCACGCCGGGTCGCGGTTGAGGCAAGCCGGCTAGAGTTCCCGCGGCAGGTCGGACCCTCTATGGAGCTTTTTTTTCAAAATTCTCCAAACTCCTCAAAACTTCTGGATCTTCTTCCAGATGTTCCTTTAAGGTTTTTGTGGGGTCCACAGCTCACCCCAAGGTTCCAGAAGCTCTGAGATGATCCTTGGGGGTCGGTACTACAACTCACAGAACGCACCTGGTGCAAACTCCTTTTTGGCCACTGGACAGTGGTCAGCTGTTTCGTTTCTTCAGGAGTTGGTGCAGGGTACTCTAGTTAGCAATTTTTCACGTGTAGCAAACAGGGATTCCCTCCTTGAACCAGTTGAAGCCAAGCAAAGTCCTTCTTGTGGTGAAGCCCAAGTGTGCAGCTGGTGCAGTCCTTCAGAGTGCAGGATTCAGGTGCAGGCCAGGGGTCCAGCATTGCAGTCCTTCTTCTCCTGTGGTTCTTCCTTGTTGGGATCTGATGGGGATCAGAGGTGTGGGTGCAGGTCTGCAGTTTTATCCCTGCTCCTGGGTGAAAAACAGGGGGGTCTTGGTACTCCAATCAGGTGCAGGGTCTGTCCCCCTGTGATGACCACTTCCTGGGAAGTGTGGCAAAAAATAAATCCCAGGGAGCAACATTTTTCAAAAAATTAATCATGGCTGTAAGTGATTTTTTGAGGTTACAACTGGCTGAGCCCACCCACTGGTGTAGCTAAAAATCCTAAATACATCCCTCTCCTGCCCTCTCCTAATCTAATTAAGGGGGCACCTAATTACCTGGGTTTGCAGGATGTGGGGGTGTTGCTGGGTTGCTCCAAATGTCCTTCCCTGCCTTTGAAAACCAGTTTGGCAGCCCTCCCCCTTCCTGCCTCACCATCTGCTGATGGGAGATCTCCTCCCACTGGCACATCTCTTTGTGTGAAGCCAGGCCACTTCACACCTCATCAATGCAGCCTGGCCAGGCTGCCAGAGGCTGGCCAATGAGAGCACAGCAGCAAAAACACTGCAGGGCTGAAGTTGGCAACTTTTCAGGTAAAGTTTAAAACTCTTTACCTGAGCAAGTTACATTAAATCCCACAACTGGAAGTTGTGGGATTTATTATAACAATTAATTTTATACCACACTCTTAGAATCTGTTACTTAAGGGGACTTTTAAAATTAAAATAAAGTCTCCCCATTCTAGCCTATGGAGGCCATTCACTACAATGAGGGAATAACGAATGTGGTTGTTTTACCTCACCAGGGCTTATAAAACTATTTTTATAAGGTCCCTGCTTATAGTTACATGGCACCCACACTAGGGACACATAGGGCACACCTTAGGGGTGACGTATATGTAGAAATCAGGTAGTTTAAGACTTTGGAAATACTTTTAATTGCAAAGTCGAATTTGCATGTAACTTTTATTTTAAAGCAGCCAGTAAGGCAGGCCTGCCCTTAAAATGACACTGGGCACCTCAGCAGTGCACCTATGGGGGCACTACCTATGCTGGGGTCCCTACACCTCCATGCTCTACCATATACTAGGGACTTATGGGTAGGTTAACTTTGCCAATTATAATTAGCCTAATTTGCATATCCACTTTACACAGAGCACTGGCCCTAGGACTGGTAAGCAGTACCCAGGGCGAAGCCAAGAGTCAGTAACCACCAGTACCTGTCCAAAACATTTGGGGGTGACCAGGGCAAAAAGGAGGACTTTCCTACACTGCCCCCCCCAGATGAAAGGTGATGGGTACTAACCTACACCCTGGTAGTCCTCATCAGCTAAGTGGAAAAACCTGGAAAGGCCATCTGCATTGGCATGGGCAGTCCCTGGTCTGTGCTCCACTGTGAAGTCCACCCCCTGTAGGGAAATGGATCACCTTAACAGTTTTGGGTTCTCCCCCCTCATTTGCATCAACCATCTGAGAGGTCTGTGGTCAGTTTGTACACGGAAGTGAGTGCCAAACAAGTATGGCCTCAACTTCTTCAGGGCCCAGACCACAGCAAAGGCCTCCCTCTCAATGGCACTCCATCTTTTCTCTCTGGGGAGTAGTTGCTTGCTGATGAAGGCAACTGGTTGATCTTGGCCCTCTTCATTAACTTGTGCTAACACTGCCCAATCCCTTCCTCTGAAGCATCTGTTTGCACTATAAACTCCTTGCTATAGTCAGGGGCCAGTAACACTGGTGCTGAATACATAACCTGTTTTAGGGTGTCAATAGCTTTCAGACACTCTGGGGTCCAAATGACCTTCTTGGAGGTAAGCTCAGTCAGAGGGGCCACTATAGTCCCATAATTCTGAACAATCTTCCTATAGAACACAGTCAGGCCAAGAAAGTCCCTGACCTGAGTCTGGGTTTTAGGAGCCTCCCACTCCAGGATAGTCTGGATCTTGGGCTGGAGAGGTTGTACATGGCCTCCACCAACAAGGTGGCCCAGGTACACAACTGAGCTTTGCCCTATCTGGCACTTGCTTGCCTTGATAGTAAGGCCTGCTTGAAGCAGGGCCTGAAGCACTTCTTTCAGGTGGACCAGGTGGTCCTCCCAGGTGGAACTAAATACAGCTGTATCATCCAGATAAGCTGCACTGAAAGATTCCAATCCAGACAGGACTCTATTCACCAACCATTGGGAGGTGGCAGGAGCATTTTGCAGGCCAAAGGGCATCACCTTGAACTGAAAGTGGCCCTCTGGTGTGGAAAATTCTGACCTCTCCTTAGCTCCTGGACTTAAGGCAATCTGCCAGTATCCTGAGGTCAGATCAAATGTGCTCAGGAATTTGGCAGCCCCCAAACCTATCAATGAGCTCATCAGCTCTAGGTATGGGGTCAGCATTTAGACCTCTGTAGTCCACACAGAATCTCAATTCCTTCTTCCCACCTTGGGGATTAGGCTTGGGCACTAGTACCACTGGACTGGACCAAGGACTGTCAGAGGGCTCAATTATCTTGAGATCCAACATCTTAGCCACTTCAGCTTTGATGTTGGCCTTGACCTGGTCAGACAGCCTGTACAGCTTGTTTTTGACAGGTAAGCTGTCACCAGTGTCAACGTCATGGACACACCAATTGGTGAGTCCAGGGGTTAGGGAGAACAGACTAGCAAACTGCTCCAAAACGTTTCTGAAGTCTTTTTGTTGCTGGTCTGTCAACTTGGGAGAGAGTATCACTCCCTTTACTGACCCACCTTGTTCATTTGAGGACAGGAGGTCTGGCAGAGATAAACTCTCCTCCTCCTTCCCTTCATCAGTGACCATCAGCATGGTCATGTCTGCCCTGTCCTGGTGGGGTTTCAATGTGTTGACATGCAGGATCCTATGAGGATTCCTGGGGGTACCAAGATCCACCAAGTAGGTGACCTCACCCTTTTTTCTTCACAACTGGATAGGGCCCAGTCCATTTGGCCTGAAGTGCCCTAGGAGCCATGGGCTCTAAAACCCACACCAGCTGTCCTGAGTGATACTCAGGCATGGTAGCCTTTCAATCAATCAATCAAGGCATTTATAGAGCGCGCTACTCACCCATGAGGGTCTCAAGGCTCTGGGGGGGGGGGTCACTGCTGCTCAAAGAGCCAAGTCTTGAGGTGCTTCCTGAAGGCGAGGTGGTCCTGGGTAGTTCTTAGGTGAACGGGGAGGGAGTTCCATGTTTTGGCTGCAAGGTAGAAGAAGGATTTACCTCCAGCGGTGGTTCTGCGGATGCGAGGGACGGTGGCGAGGTCGCGGCTGGCTGACGGGTGGGCGTGTAGAACGAGAGGCGTCTGTTGAGGTATTCGGGGCACCTGTTGTGTAGGGCTTTGTGTGCGTGGGTGAGGAGCCTGAAGGTGATCCTTTTGTTGACGGGGAGCCAGTGCAGGTGTTTCAGGTGGGCGGCTATGTGGCTGTGGCGTGGTATGCCGAGGATGAGGCGTGCGGAGGCGTTCTGTATGCGTTGATGACGTTTCTGTAGCTTTGCTTGGTTCCTGCATATAGGGTGTTTCTGTAGTCCAGGCGGCTTGTGACGAGGGCGTGGGTAAAGTTTTCCTAGTTTCGGCGGGGATCCATCGGAAGAATTTTCAGAGCATGCGAAGGGTGTGGAAGCAAGCAGACGAGACAGCGTTGACCTGCTTGGTCATGAGCACTTGGCTGGCCTCCAGGTTTCTGCTTGCCTTCTTCATGTACTCAGCCATGCGTGACCACAGGCCCAGCACATAATCCAGCACATTTTCCTTGGACTCTTTGAGAGGCTTCTCCAAGGACTCTCTCACCAAGCACAATGGGCCTCTTACAGGGTGCCCAAACAGAAATTCCAAGGGGCTGTATCCAACCCCCTTCTGTGGCACCCCTCTGTAGGCAAACAGCAGGCATGGGAGGAGAACATCCCATCTCCTCAGACAAACCCATGATCATGCCCTTCAGGGTCTTATTAAATCTTTCCACCAGACCATTGGTCTGTGGATGATAGGGGGAGGTGAACTCGTAAGTAACCCCACACTCATCCCACATAGCTTTCAGATAGGCAGACATAAAATTTGTGCCCCACATCTGAGACCACTTCCTTTTGGAATCCCACTCTGGTGAACACACCAAGTAGGGCCCTAGCCACTGTGGGAGCGGTGACTGTCTGGAGAGGTTTTGCCTCAGGGTACCTGGTGGCATGGTCCACAACCACCAAAATGTACCTGTTGCCTGAGGCAGTTGGTGGATTTAGGAGACCAACAGTGTCAATCCCCACCCTCTCAAAGGGAGTCCCAACCACTGGCGGTGGTATCAAGGGATCCTTTGGCTTGCCCCTTGCCTTGCCACTGGCTTGGCAGGTAACACAGGAGCTGCAAAACTCCCTGAATTTTTCTGACATTTGAGGCCAATAAAAATGTTTGCCCAGCCTGTTCCAGGTCGTGGTCTGTCCCTAATGTCCAGCTAAGGGAATATCATGGCTTAAAGTGAGGAGGAATTCTCTATACTTCTGGGGGACCACTACTCTCCTGGTTGACCCTGGGTTGGGGTCCCTGGCCTCGGTGTAGAGAACTCCATCCTCCCAGTAAACCTTGTGGGTCCCACTGGTATCTCCTTGTTCTTGCCTGGCAGCAGTCTGCCTTAGGCCCTCAAGAGTGGGGCACTCTCTTTGTCCCTGGCACAACTCTTCTCTGGTGGGCCCACCTGCCCCTTGCAGTTCTGCCAAGTCAGGCAGAGCTTGAAGGGGAAGTGGCCCTCCCTCAGAGGTCAGATCCTCCCCCTCAGGTTTGGATTCCCCCTGACCCTCTGTACTTGTGGGGGCTGGCAAGCCAGACCTAGTGCCCTTTCTCTTCTTCTTGGAGGCTTGGCCCATTGTTCCAGGGTCCAAGTGTCCAGCACTTCCCTGTTGTGCTGCCTGTGACCTGCACACAGGGAGGTCCAGCATCCGTGCATGGGCCCTTCTCTCCACCTCTAACCATTTAGATGCTTCAAGATCATTTCCCAGCAGACACTCTACTGGGAAGGCAGGAGCTACAGCTACCTTCTTAGGGCCAGTCACATCTCCCCATTTCAGGCTCACCATAGCCTTTGGGATGGAGTTTGGTTCTGCTATCTGCATAAGTCACTTGGTGGAAGACACCAGGTAAGACCTGTTCTGGAGAAACCAGCTTCTCTGTAAGTAACCATTGTCACACTGGCTCCTGTATCTCTCAGAGCTTCCACCTCAGTCCCATTGACTTTTGGCCTCTGCCTATACCTCTCCATGCTGGAAGATAAGGTGGCCATAGTTGCAATGTCCACCCCACCCACGGATACTAAATCTGTGTACCCTGATCCCAGCCCTGGGCCAACTTCCACCCCATCCCTAAACTAGCAATCCCCTGGGATTGCCCACCAGTGGAGGGCTTCTTGGAGCAGATAGCATCTCCTCTTTTGTGTCCAGGTTGATGACACTCAAAGCACTTGCCGACCTTAGCAAGCTCCTGAAACTTTCCTGCTTTAACAGGATCATAATGCTTTCCCTGATACCCTTTCTCCTTAGAAGTGGAGTGGCTCGGGGCTCCCCCACCCTGAGAAGTTTTTGGGGACTCTTGTGAGGACTCCTCAGGCTTTTTATCATCTTTCCCTTGGTTCTTCCCCCGAGAAGAACCATGTCCTCCCTTTTTCTGATCACCCCTTGGGGGTTTCTGGTTAACCCTAGTTCTTAACCAGTCATTTGCTGCCTCCCCCAGTTCTCTGGGGTTGGTAAACTTAGAATCAACTAGATACTGGTGGAGCTTCTCTTGGACACAGTTGGTTAGAAGGTGCTTCCTCATAATTAAATTGTACAGCCCCTCAAAGGTACTTATCTTGTTGCACTGTATCTAGCCCTCTAGTGCTTTAACTGAGATGTCCACAAAGTCCACCCAGGACTGGGTGCTTGTCTTTTGGGTGTCCCTAAATTTGAGCCTATACTGCTCTGGGGTCAGACCAAACTTTTTAGTCAAGTATCTCTTCATACTGGGGTATGAATCTGCCTCCTCCCCACTCAAGGTAGGAGTCTATCCCTCCCAGAGTTGGGGACCAACTCCCAAAAAAGTGAACCCCAGTACTGAGGCTCATCTGGAGGGCCCTCTCAAAGGCCCCCAGCCACTTATCTATGTCATCCCCCTCTACATAGGCAGGAACCACCCCCTTGGGTAATCTGGGGAAAAAAACCCCACCCATGGACACCTCAGCTTCTCTGTCGCTGCCACCATCCCTTTTCTCTTCCCTTGCCCACTTTTTCTTTTCTAGGGCCAGCATCTCTGCCTCTAAAGCTATAAATGCTAGCTAGGCCTCCAGCTCTCTTTCCCTGAGGGACAGGTTTTCTCCTCCTCAAGGGACCCCCTTCCCCCAACCAGCTTTGGGTATGCCCCTAGTGACTGTGTGCAGTGAGGACCGGTCTTCCTCCTCCTCACTTAGGCTCAGATGCCCTCCCTCCCCTGAGTGGTTGGAGCTAGCATCCTCCCCTGCTTCTTCCTCCTCTGGAACTTCATCTGCGCCTACCTCTTGGGCCTCAGCCCATGCTGTCAGGGATTTAATAAGGACATGCTTCTTGAGGTCAGTGTCTGCAGGCAACCCCCTTCCAGTACACAACCCCCTAGGCTGGACTACTGTCAGTGTGGGTAGGTTACCCAAATCAAGCTCCAGAGTTCCCTAGCTTTGTGTCAACAAAAAACCTTTTGCAAAAATTGGAAACAAGAATTTAGAAATATCACAAAATTTCAATAATTGAAATTAGTCCAAATTAAAAATTTAAATCAATTTTTGCACTAGGACAATTTAGAGGATTTTTAAGTTGTTTTACTTAAAACTGTAATATGACACTGAACACAAGTACAGGATCCCACCACTGCGCACCAAAAATGATGGAAAATGGCCTATTGGTAAGGGCAGGTAAGTACCTACACTTAGCAATAGGCCACTAACCTCCACTTAGGTCCAGTTAGGTCTCAGTAAATTAAACCTAGCTCAATCCTTGGTAGCTTGGCAATGAACGACAAGGCTTAATTTAGGAGACAGAGTGTAAAGCATTCAAATATCACAAAACAGTAATTAAATATCACACAGGACACAGTTTAAAAATCCAAAACCAATTTCTAAACATAGATTATATTTTTATCTTTAAAATTACACAAAAACGAATATAATCGGATAAGGGGAACTGGAGATGTGAATTTTTTAAGAATTATTGTTTTCTAGCACCTAGAAACAAAAAGCCCCAATCTGGTCATCTGGTCGCACCTCGACCGGGGCAAAGTCAAAGTTTAAGGCTGACCGTGATGGAGCCCGGCTCGGCTACAGCAGCGGGAGGCCCCGGTCAAAAGTTTACATTCGGACTTAGTCGGTTTTCTGAAGATTTCTTTCAGCAGGACGAACCTGCCAGTCCAATCCGACCTCCTGGAACTCTTCTCCGGATACGCATCGTGGGAGCCCTCGCTGGAGATTTTTACCTTCGGACTTTGTAGTTTTTTTTAGGTGAAAATCCTTCGACTGGGGCAAACCTGGATTTTGATCCAACGTCCTTGGAGCCCTCCTCGGATACACTGGCTGGGAGGTCCCGGTCAACTTCCTACTTTCGGACTTAGGCCCTCATTACAACCCTGGCAGTAAATCCCGCTTACCTCTGTGCAGAAGACTGCCAACATACCACTGCGGACGCGGGATTCCGCTACAGCTATTACGACCCAGAGCTCGGAATCCGCCATAATACAGACACCCATACAAGTCTGCCACACCAAAGGTCGGTGATAAGCTGGCGATAACAAAACATACTCTGTCACACCAACAGGAATACACCCATACTATCACGACCCACGAATCAATGCAGTGGTCTTTCAACCGCAGTATTCCATTGGCGGTACACACCGTTGTACTCAAAATACACACACATTCACAAAACACAACCACATTGGACAAATCGAAATACACACTCCTGATACACATACACACACCACACCCAATCCAATATAAAACACACATCCACATCACTCACAAACCCTTACAACCAGAATTCTGAAACCACGTCAGAGAGAGACACCACCATAAACAACACCAGCATATACAGACACACAATACCATCACATACACAACATCCACGCACCTCAAACAACATACACCAACACATCCACTCACACATCACAACACACACCACCTTACACATCAACCACACCACTTCATGGCACCTCAATGACACCCCAGGTTCTCTGAGGAGGAGCTCAGGGTCATTGTGGAGGAAATCGTCCGGGTAGACCCACAGCTATTCGGATCACAGATGCAGCACACCTCCATTGTAAGGAAGATGGAGCTATGGCAGAGAATTGTCGACAGGATCAATGAAGTGGGACAGCGTCCAAGAACTAGGGATGACATCAGGAAGAGGTGGAACGACCTATGGGGGAAGGTGTGTTCTGTGGTCTCCAGACACCAGATTTTGCTACAGAGGACTGGCGGTGGACCCCCCCACCTCCTCCCCCACAACTAACAACATGGGAGGAGCAGGTCTTGGCAATACTGCATCCTGAGGGCCTCGCAGGAATAGCAGGAGGACTGGACTCTGGTAAGTCAACTCTTTACTACCTTATCCCCCACCCTACCTGCATGCCATCACATACTCCCACCCTCACCCTCATCAATCCAACACCTCACGTATGCCCCACTATCACAACCCACCCATCCCAATACCAAGCCCTGCATGCAACACCGAAGCATGGACACCCATCACCAAAGCATGTCCACTACAGATAACCACACAGACCCCAAACCAAATATCACACAAGGACCAAGCCAAGAATGCAAGCACTGGAGTACAGGGGGACTCACCCATCACACAAAATGGCACACACAAATGCAATAATCATGCCTTTACACCCCTGCAGGACCCCTACCCAACGTCACCGGACAGGAGGTATCAGACGTATCCAGTCCCCCCCCAGAAGAGACCCACAGTGATGACAGCAGCTCTGTACAACTGGATCAAGATGACCAGCCCGGCCCATCAGGGACCTTGGGACAGTCGGTTCCCCTGACACTGGCACAAGCCACCACAGAGCTTCCCTCCTCAGGAAATACCACCACAGCACCCACCCAGCGGGCCCATCCCTCTGTCCCCAGAACACGTCAATCAGCAGTGTGTCCACCACTACAGGGAACCCAGGCAAACCCACCAACCCAAGACAATCTGGGACCTGGGGGCAGTGGCAGTGGGTACACGGTTCAGGGGACAGAGGCACAGGATAACAGGGAAACTGGGAGGACTGCTCTGCAACAGGGGGAGGACAGGCCAGGGAACCCACTCTCCACGAGGCAATCTCCAACATCATGGGAGCTTACCATCATTCCCAGGAGACAATGGCAACGGTACTGGCCAAGTTTCAGGAGACCCAGCGGCTGCAGGAGGAACACTATCTGGGGATCAGGGAGGACCTGAAGTCCATTAACAACACCCTGGTCACCATCGCAGGGGTGCTGTAAGACCTTGTCAACACCAGGAGGGACACAGTGGCACAGCAACGGGCCCCTGACACTGCCTGGACGATGAACAGCCCTCCACCTCTGCCGGCGTTAGTGGACAGGAGGCACCGCCACAGGAACGCGACACCAGTACCCCACCACCCGCAGATGGAGAACCACCCCACAAACGGTCTCTGAGATCCAGGAACAAGACAGAGAACATTGCCAAGACCCCCGACAGGAAATAAGACCCCCCTGACTGTCACCCTTCTGTCCCACTTTGTCACCCTGTCCATCCTTCAACTGCCACTGCTCCACTTCCTATGCCCCTTTGGACTATGCACCTCTGAAACAAATAGACTGGACTCTGCCATGGACATTCCTCCATCACCCCCTGCCCATTTTACAACCCCCTCCACTTATTTGCACAGAAATAAACACACTTCAATCACAAAACAATCTGGAGTCAGTCTGTGCTTTCACAAATGTGTAATTGCAATAACCATGGAATATAGCAATGTCAATTTTATTTGTGCACATACCGAAGTAACACAGCTGTAGGGCTGGAGGAAATATAGCAGAGGGCACAAAGTGGGACCCACATCTGTGAAATGGAAAGCCAAAGTGACTTGTCAGGGTCCATAGACTGAGTGTTAAAGACAGACTTATGCTAGCTCCAATAATAGTATGAGATATGGGAGGCAGTGACATCTTCTTACCTGTGTCTCACTGGAAGTATTGCATGATTATGTTGTTTTTGTTGTTGGTATCCTCTTCTTCTGCCTCCTCTTCTTCACTGTCCACAGGCTCCACAGCTGCCACAAGACCACCATCTGGCCCATCCTCCTGCAGAAAAGGCACCTGGCGTCGCAAAGCATACAGCAGGCCATTGATTATCTGGCACACCTTCTTTGGTGAGTAGTAGAGAGAAGCACCTGTCATATGGAGGCAACGGAATCTGGTCTTCAGGAGGCCAAAGGTTCGTTTAATCACCCTCCTAGTTCGCCCATGTGCCTCATTGTAGCGTTTCTCTGCCCTTGTTCTGGGATTCCTCACTGGGGTCAGTAGCCATGACAGGTTTGGGTAACCAGAGTCACCTGCAAATAACGAGGGACAGCTGTTAGACACACACTAACCCTTAGTGACAACCCCGACCCAGACACCTATTCACACTGTATAGGGTCCTTGTCCTCACCTATAAGACACACACGGTGCCTCTGGAGTTGCCCCATCACATAAGGGATGCTGTTATTTCTCAAAATGTAAGCATCATGCACTGAGCCAGGAAACTTGCCATTCACCTGGGAGATGTACTGGTCTGCCAAATACACCATCTGCACAATCATAGAATGGTAGCTCTTCCGTTTTCTGTACACCTGTTCACTCCTGTGTGGGGGTACCAATACCACATGTGTCCCATCAATGGCAACAATGATGTTGGGGATATGTCCCAGGGCATAGAAGTCACCTTTAACTGTGGGCAAATCCTCCACCTGAGAGAACACAAACTGCGTATGTGTTTCAGCAGGGCAGACAACACTCAGGACAACACGTTAGAAAACATTGGCTGGGACATCCCTAATGCAATGGCCACTGTTGTTTGAAAGGAACCACTTGCCAGGAAATGGAGTACAGACAGGACCTGCACTAGAGGGGGTGTCCCTGTTGGATGGCGGATAGCTGACATCAGGTCTGGCTCCAACTGGGCACACAGTTCCTGGATTGTTGCACGATCAAGTCTGTTGGTGACTATGATGTGTCTCTCTTCCATTGTCGACAGGTCCACCAGCTGTCTGTACACCGGAGAATACCGCCATCTCATCACCTGCCTCAGCAGACATGCCCTATGGAGGACAACAGCGAGCAGAGAGTCAGCCAACACGGAGGAATCACAAAATGTAATTTGCACACATTTATTCATCCGTAATGTGCATGTAAGTGTGTGTATTCAAGGCCCACATTGGTGTGACGCAGTTAATATAAATGCCATGTGGCCCCCTGAAATGGCGTCTGCCTGACCTGTAAGGTGGGACAAGGGGATATGAGGTAACTGCGTTGGCGTTGTACACCGTCGCAATTCTGCATTGCTCAACATTGGACCCTATGGGTCCGAGGAGCCAATGATGATGTACGCCGGTGGTGACGGTACGCACAGCCGCGGACGTGACCGCCATTTTCTGTCTGTTCACTCACTTGATACCTGAACTTCAACAGGAGAGGACCTACACTGCAAGTGTTGCTGTGACCTGTGTCTGGAAGCAACAATGGCTCCTGTGTCTGGGGAAAGGGCCCCTGACTTCACTTCGGAGGAGTTGGAGAAATTAGTGGATGGGGTCCTCCCCCAGTACCCACAACTGTACGGTCCTCCAGACAAACAGGTGAGTACACTGTGAGCATACTGCATGGGCAATGCCTGTTTGGAATGGGGTGGATGGAAGATACATGGTGTTGCTGAGGCCTGCATGTGCGGACGGTAAGTGTATGTGCATCAGGGTGAGGGTGGAAACGTGGGCCAAGGAGTATGATGGTCCAGATGGGTAAAGAATTTCCTTTCCCCCTGTACCATTCCTCTAGGTCAGAGCCCACCAGAAGAAGGCTTTTTGGTTTGCCATCGCCAAGGACGTCCGGACCCTGGGTGTCCACCACAGGCAGAGCACCCACTGCCGGAAAAGATGGGAGGACCTGCGCTGCTGGAGCAAGAAGATGGCGGACACCTGCTGGGGACGGCCTCCCAACGTGGGAGGGGTGCCCGTCGCACCTTGACCCCCCTGATGTTCCGGATCCTGGCGGTGGCGTATCCGGAGTTGGGTGAGCGCTTGAGGTCATCACAGAAGCCACAAAGGGGTGAGTACACTCTCATTCAGCTGACTCTATGCGCATTACGAGGTGTCTGGGTGGGGAAGGTGGGCAGTGGGTTCCCCTAGGCCAGGGCGAGCTTGGTAGGCAAGGTCCCTTGTGAGGCAGGCTATGTGGCACCCCAACCCCACTAGTGGTTAGTGCCATCTCCACCTAGTCAGTCTCCTGTGACTTCCAGGTGTGCAGCAATCGGGTTTAGGCCTTCTACCCCATGGGCATGTGATTAATCTAGGAACTATAAGTGCATGGCGGAGTGCAGATGGCTGCTGTGTCTGTTGTGTCCGCCAATGGTAGTAGTGTTGCATGCACTGAACATGTCTTTCTCCTGTCTCCCCCCCCCCCCTTTTTGTGGTCTCCCTGTTCTTGTGTGCAATAGCATCATCAGGCGGAGGAGCATTGGCACCGGAGCAGGAGGGAGCTGCATCCCACTTGGCTCTGGAGGGTGAGACAACAGAGTCTAAAGCCACCAGTGGGACAGAGGGCAAGGGGAGCTCCACGGCGAGGACAGGAGGTGACAACAGCGACAGCGACTCCTCCTCTGCTGGGAGCTCCCTTGTGGTGGCGGGCCCCTCTGTGCCCCCGCATCAACAGGTACAGCCGCCACCCCCCCACCAGCACCACCCTCCCACCAGCCCCTCAGCGCCTGTCCCCTGGCCGCTCACCCAGGAGGGTGGGCATCTCCTTCGCCCCAGGCACCTCAGGCCCTGCCCCAATCAGCCCTGCTGCCCTCAGTGAGAAGGCTATTGACCTCCTGAGATCCCTCACTGTTGGGTAGTCTACCATTGTGAATGCCATCCAGTGTGTCGAGAGGCATTTGCAACAAACAAATGCATACCTGGACAGCATTCATTGTGGCAAGGCAGCCCAACAGAGAGCATTTCAGGCTCTGGCCTCAGCATTGATGGCAGCCATTGTCTCTGTGTCAGGCCTCCCCCCTCCAACTTCCTCCACCCAGATCCAATCCCCTGTACCTCAGCCTATTCCAAGCACACCATCAGACCAGCATGCACACACCTCAACACACAAGGGTGGCTCTGGCAAACATAAGCACCACACATCCCACAGGCACTCACACAAGCATCATACCCATGCACACATACCAACATCCACTGCCTCCACTGTGTCACCCTCCTCCACGTCGTCCTCCTCCCTCCCTGTCTCATCTCCACTCACACCTGCATGCACTACATCTTCAGCCACTACCTCCATCACCAGCACGCCCATCACCACACACCGCTCACGTGCACTCACCACCCCCACTACCATTCACACATCCCCTGTGTCCTCTCCCAGTGTGTCTGTGAGCCCTCCTCCCAAAGTACACAAACGCAGGCACACATCCACCCAACAGCCATCCACCTCACAACAGCCTCCAGCCCATGCACCTTCACCCAAATTTATCAAACGTACACCTCCTACAGCTACTATCTCTTCCTCCACTCCCAAACCCACTCCATCTACCCGTCCCAGTGTGTCTAAAAAACTTGTCCTGGCTAATATTGACCTCTTCCCTGCACCTCCCCCCGTCCGTCCCCTAGGGCCAGGCTTTCCAGGTCCCAACCCAGCACCTCAGCCACCACATCACCGGGCACAGTGGTGCTAGCAACTGCGGGCTATTGGAGTGCGCCAAGCAACAGGGCTGCCAGTTTGCCATAGAGTGAGGGCAAGGACATTCCACCACCTGATAAAGTAAAAAGGTTGCCCACATCCCGGAGGGA
The DNA here is from genome assembly GCF_031143425.1 of Pleurodeles waltl. Lineage (NCBI taxonomy): Eukaryota > Metazoa > Chordata > Amphibia > Caudata > Salamandridae > Pleurodeles > Pleurodeles waltl. The sequence goes on along the minus strand of NC_090446.1, from coordinate 238,295,351 downwards.
GAAGCCGAAAACACCTGCCACCAAGGGCTCAGGGAAAACGAAAGGGGAAAGTGGCAAGACAGCTGCACCACCATCCAAGGTGGGGAAGGGCCAGAAAATAAAGGGCAGGTCAGGAGAGGGCATGGTGGCACCGACAATGGGACCAGAGTGACACCTTCTGTCCACGTCGACGCCAACCTGTACGGCGGAGAAGACCACCACCTGCACCGCCACCTGCACCGCCGCCAGCACTGATGCCACAGAACCTGCCGCCAGCACCGCTGCCACAGAGTCCACCGCCAGCACCGATGCCACAGAGCCCACCACCAGCACCGATGCCACAGAGCCCGCTGCCAGCACCGCTGACTCAGAACCCGCCACCAGGACCGCTGCCACAGAGTCCGCCGCCAGCACCGATGCCACAGAGACCGCCGCAAGCACCACTGCCACAGAGACCACCGCAAGCACCGCCAGCGGCCCTGGGACATCCTCAGCCAGTGGCACCAGCGCAGACATGGCTGCCATTCCCAGTGGTCAGTCGTCCGAGCCTGGTAGTCAGTTCCAGGAGCCTGGGCAGCTTCCATGATGCACCACATTCAGTGGAGAAAGACATCCACTACCTCAGTCCTTGGCAGGATGAAGCACTCTGGGTGCAAAGCCCCCTCCAGAACCAGTGGAGTATCACATCCACTACCTCAGTCCTTGGCAGGATGAAGCACTCTGGGCACAATGCCCCCTCCAGAACCAGTGGAGTATCACATCCACTACCTAAGTCCTTGGCAGGATGAAGCACTCTGGGCACAATGCCACCTCCAGAACCAGTGGAGTATCACATCCACTACCTCAGTCCTTGGCAAGATGAAGCACTCTGGGGACAATGCCCCCTCCAGAACCAGTGGAGAAAGGCATCCACCTGAGAGACTGTGGCTTTGCACTCCCCAGGATAATGCAGTGGGCAACCCACCCACTGGATAGACTTGAGAGACTGTGGCTTTGCACTCCGGATAATGCAGTGGGCAACCCACCCACTGGAGAGACTTGAGAGACTGTGGCTTTGCACTCCCCAGGATACAGCAGTGGGCATGGAGCCCCCTTGTGGAGCAGTGGCGTTGTGCACTCATCCAGCTGAGGTGCCACCCCTTCCCTTCCCCCTGAGGTGCCTGTTTCATTTCAATCTGATGCCCCTGCAGTGTTCTCTCCTTTTGAAGTCTGGTATCTAGTGGGGGCCTCGCCCATGCATTTTGGGCCCAGTGGTCCACGGACAATAATTGGTGCACTATACGGACTTGTGTAGTTGGTGTACATTTGTATATACTGTATTTCGAGTTTTGACTACTGGTTATTTCATGATTACAATCGTTCAACTCATTTCCTTTTGTCCTTGCGGTCTTCTGGGGGTGGTGGGGATGGGTGTAAATGTAATGTTGCAGCATGTATTTGTGTGTATGTTGTTGTGGGTGAGGGTGGAGGTTTTGCGTGTTCCATGTGTATGTCACTTTCTTTTCTCTCTCCCCCACCCCAGTGTTGTAGGTGCAGTACTCACTGTGGTCGTCGCCGCTGTCTTTGGTGCTCCTGATAGAGGAGCAGGAATACCATTGCAGGGAGTATCTGGAGTTCTGGCTCCATGGCGTCCTGGTTCCTCGTGGGGTGTGGAGAGGTGAGTGTTTTCCCTTCCAAGTCCTGTTTCCGCCGTGTTTTTGTTCGCGTTGGTTGCGCCCCGGAAAAGGTGGCGGATTGGCCTCTCATAATAGTGTGGGTGGTACATTGTCTTCCGCCTGTCTGTTGGCGTGACCGCTGCGCTGTTTGTTTGTACCGCCGTGGCGGTCGGACTGTTAAAGTGGCTGTCTATGTTGACAGTTTCTGCCACGGTCGTAATTCCATTTTTTTTTTTCGCCGGCCTGTTGCCGGTATTACCGCCACTTTAACACCTACCACCAGGGTTGTAACGAGGGCCTATATGTTAAAACCACACTGCTCGTGAGACTTTAAAATCAGGCCAGGCCCAGTGGCTAACCCCACTGCGCACAGCCAAAGGCCATGCATGGCAGAGAGTTGGGTGATTTTAGGAGGTTGGCCGCTGGGCTTGGGTGCAGGTCAGGCCCTGCAACTAAACTCTGCTGCACTTGGCCAAAGACTGTGCATTTCACAGTGTTGGGTGGCTATAAAGGGATGGCCACAGAGCCTGACCACAGGCCAGGCCCTGCAGCCAAATCTTCCCTCTTATGGCTTAATGCCATGCATGGCGCAGGGTTGTGTGGTTATAGGGGGTTGGCCAAAGGGCCTGGCTGTTGGCCTGTGGGAGGTGGTTGGGTTAGCGTAAAGTAATTAAAGTGACTTTACGTTAAAAAAATTGAAATTCAGCAAAAAAACAAACGTTATAGGGATGTTATAGTTAGGAAATATTTAGAAAATATAATAAAAAAATATAGAAATTCACTTTAAAAAATCAAAGGTTACACAGACTTTATATTTAGGCTCACATTTCAAATGTACAAAACCAGAGAAATTCAGTTGTTATTGTTAGAACTATTCACCTAACTCTGACTCGTGCCCTTGCCATTCACTGCTAATTACTCTAGATATTAGAGCACTATTGACATGTTTTATGACATCACTGATAATATCACTGTCACATTTACAGTATGATTAATGAGAAAACTATGTGTGATGGTGGCACGAGTTATAGTTACTTGAAATAACTGTAACAATAACAGCAGAATTTTTATGGTTTTGTACATTTGACATGTGACCCTAACTATAACTATAACATTCTCAAACATTTGGTTTTGAAGGTGAATATATAAATACATATATATATATATTTATATATATATATATATATATATATATATATATATATATATATATATATGTATGTATATATATATATATATATATATATATATATATATATATATATATATATATAGATATGTATATATATCAAGAAACGTTCCCAGTATTTGCCCAGCTTCTTCCACCTCTCAGGGTCGGTGAAGATCACGGTCCCCGGCAGCCATTATTTAAGAAAGAAAATGCCACCCCTCATATATATATATATATATACATATATACGGATTTGCCAATTAGGCAACTACAAGTGTGACAGTTCTTCACTATTTCTTCTATTATAGAATCCATGTAAGGGAACCAGTACTCTGCCTCACTTTGGTACAATTTCTCCCTAAATAACTTTCATGTGCAAGGTTAGAAATATGTTCCCCAAAACCTGCTGAGGTATGATTTTACCTGATCGTAATATTAGAAGCCCCTTTAAGGATAATTCATCCCTTACATTCCAATATGGTTGTATTTCAATGGAAAGTTGATTGCATTTTTTGGTCATCATTCTACTATTCTACTTCTCACTGAATTACAGGGTGTTATCCTTCTGCATGAGCTCTGTTCATTCATACTTTAAAATGGCTGGATCTTTGATTTGTTTTCTGTTTTCTAAAGGTAACCTGGGTAAAAAAGTCTGCTACACTGTTTCTTGTTCCTGGGACAAATCCCACCTTATAGTTATATCCTTGAAGCCCTAGGACCCATTTAGAAATTGTGGGTGTGATGTTCTGAATATCCCTCTTAGATAACATTGATACAAATGATTTTTGGTCTGTTCTTAATACAAAAGGTAAGTCCCAGAGGTAACGTTTGAAGTGATTTATGGTACAATTGAATGCTAGTGCTTCTTTCTCATTTGTAGAACAATTTACCTCTGAGATGATCAAAGTTCTTGATGCAAATGCCACTATTCTTTCTTTGCCCTCAAACAGCTGTGAAAAGGTGGCACCTAACCCTTTGTTACTTGCATTTGTGGTCTATATGGTTTTGAGGCTCACATTGAAATTCCCTATGTGCGTGGCATTTTCTTATGAATTTAGACATGTATTCGGCTAAGCCCAAAAATGATTATTAGTCGGAGTAGGTACCCTGAGAACTAATTCTACTAGATTGATTTTGGGTTTGATGTCTTCGCTAGATAAAGTGCCCAGATATGACTCTGATTTTGCATTAACTATCCTTTATGGTGAAACCTGCTTTTCTCAGTTTACCTAAAACCTCCCTCACACTATGATTATGTTCTTCCTAATAAGATGAATGGATTAGAATGTCATCTTGAAAACACAAAGGGCCATATTTATACTTTTTGACGCACAACTGCGCCAACGCAGTTGTGCGTCAAAAATTTTAACGCCGGCTAACGCCAGTCCAAAGCGCCATGCGGGCGCCTTATTTATTGAATGACGTTAGCCGGCGCAGCTGACTGGTGTACGTAAAAAAAAATGACTCACACCAGGCAGCGCCGGCGTAGGGGAAAATGGAGCTTGGGCGTCAAAAAATGGGGCAAGTCAAGTCTGAGGCAAAATTTTGGCCTCAACCCGATTTGCGCCATTTTTTTTTACTCCCAACCCCCATTGAAATGACTCCTGTCACAGACAGGAGTCATGCCCCCTTGCCCAATGGCCATGCCCAGGGGACTTATGTCCCCTGGGCATGGTCATTGGGCATAGTGGCATGTAGGGGGGCACAAATCAGGCCCCCCTATGCCACAAAAAAAAAAATATATATATACTTACCTGAACTTACCTTAAGTTCCCTGGGATGGGTCCCTCCATCCTTGGGCGTCCTCCTGGGGTGGGCAAGGGTGGCAGGGGGTGCCCCTGGGGGCATGGGAGGGCACCTCTGGGCTCCTTCCGAGCCCACACGTCCCTTAACGCTTCCTCCCCTGACCAGGCGTTAAAAAATGACGCAAAAGCGGCTGGACGTCATTTTTTAAGGCCCGCCCACTCCCGTGCGTCATTTTTGCACTGGAGTTTAAATAAGGCGCACATGCCTTGGAGTCATTTTTTAGAAGGGAACGCCTACCTTGCATATCATTAACGCAAGGTAGGTGTCCACGCTAAAAAATGACGCAAACTCCAAGATCTTTGGCGCTAGACGGGTCTAACGCCAAAGTATAAATATGGAGTTAGCTTTGCGTCAGATTTGCGTAAAAAAAAACGAAGCAAATCCAGCGCAAACAGAGTATAAATATGCCCCAAAGTTTTATTGGAATTTTTCTGAATATTTTGCATTATCCTGTAAAATGAAGCAGCTGCCGAAGAATAGCCAAACGTCATTCTAGGAATTAAAAATGTCTGAGAGGTGTGGTAAAGGCAGTTAGTTTATTTGAATCAAGATGGAGAGCAATCTAGTGCTATGCTGAGGATAAATCTACTTATTTCATTTGGCCGTCACCTCGCTTGTGCCTCTTCTACCACTCCTCAAAGAATTCGATCGGGGTGCCTCACTAGGGAGAGCTAGATGAATGTACTCAATGCGCTGGTTAACAACTGCCTCTATCAATGTATAAATGAGTATACCTTTTTGCCGTCCTGCTCCTGTCAAAAACGGCCACTCGCACAGAGCAACGGCTTCACAAGCTCAATTAGAAATGCCGGTGAAAGGTAAGATCACTGCAATCAGGAAGAAAGGTTACAATGTGGTAGCGCTATATTTCCTTGAGCTCCGCTGCAGACTTTGATTGACAGTAGCAGAGGCACATAAAGGAATGAGAGGCGATTTCACAAATTTGTATGCCTGTCACCTGTAAGTTCTAAGCTCTAATGCAGTGTTTTGCCCAGGGAGCGGTGGATTCTCATTTTCTTTACAAATACACACCTTACTTGTAGTGCAGTCCTTCATTCTTTTTAGTCCACAAATCCCACCTTCGGTACTTTAAATGATTCCAAGTGACTACTAGGCAGAGTCTGTCATGAAACTGCCCTCATACAAACATTTTGCATGTAGCTCCAACCCATAAAGTCTCTGATTCATACCTGGAGGCAGTCACCTTAATATTAGTATAATTACAGCCTGTCCAACGATAGGTTAATGGACCACTTTCATAAATGTGAAGAGAAAAAAGGGTGGTTGCTGTAATAATTGCTTGGCAAGAAGGGGTTTTTGTTCAAATTTAACCCTTCCACTAGGATGGCTGTAAGCATCAGTGTGAGAGGGTAACCAAAATCATAGTCATGATCTGGCAACTCAGTCTATTACCAAATAGTAAATGTCAGTCTTCTTTTTCTCTGGCAGGCTCGGTGTCCCCACAGAGCAGAACCAGGAGTGTTCTTTTACGACTTTGCAAAATGAAATTCACAAGGGGTGGAGACGACTTGCTGTCCCCTGCACAGTATCCCATCCTTATCACCATTTGAAAAGATGATCATGAGGCAGTATAAAGTGGATATTTTTTTGAGATAACAGAACACAAAAGTCTCCAGTCTTGCCAGTTACTGCTGTGCCTTACAATTCTCAGGAGCTAAACATTCTAAAACAGTTCTATCTGAAGTTTCTAAGATAGATACTAATACTGACAAGATAACAGGAATGAAATCAGGCAAGACGGAATATGGTGCAATTCAATAGCATTATAACATAATTATCATTATAAACAAACCAATTTGTGGTTGTGTCTTTCCAAATTGTGAAGGATGAAGAATGTTCTTGTTTTATGTCCTGAATATTTAGTGTATGGATAATCCTATGTTTGTCCTATACTTGCATGTGTGGGGGCATATAGTAAAGATAGACTGGAGATCACACATACCTAGCCGAGGGATCTGTTGATTTAATTGTATTAACCTTTGCTTTAGGGCCTAATACCTAGCACACTGGCTGATGAATATGTATGTGAAGGAGAGCAACACTTCATTCCATGCTGCTGGTATGTTATTTTTATGTAGACCACTTATCTCTTCCCTGTGCAGATGCATAATGTCTGCCTCTCCAAACCCACTGCATCCATTTAGCTACTGAGGGTGATTGTATATGAATTCCATGATATTGTGATAGCCCTCTTAGCCAACACTAAAAAGAAGTTTAGGAATCTGTTACACATTTTCTTTGCCTGTGATTAGTAGAAGAATCCCAATAGATATAAGGCAGGGACATTTAGGGGGTCATTCTGACCTCGGCGGTAAAAGGCCCTTACCGCCGGTCAGAAGTCCGCCATTCTACCACCGCGGTAAACCGCCACGGTCATTCTGACCACCAACTGTGAAACCGCCAAAAACCCAATATCCACGGAAGGCTGCCTCATCAGCGGGCAGCGATAAACTGGAGATGACCAAACCTCCTACGCCACGCCAACACAAACACGCCCATGCCATTCTGACCCACGAATTCACGCGGCGGTCTTACAACCGCGGTATTCCATTGGCGGTACACACCGCCGCGGTCAAAATATACACACAGCTCCAAAACACAGCCACATTGGACAATTTGAAATACACACACCTGATACACATACAGACTCCACTCCCACACACCCAATTAACTATAAAACACACATCCACTTCACCCACAAACCCCTACAACCACAAATATCTGAGAGAAGGCATAATACACTGAGAGAGAGCACAGGGAACGCAAAGCACAACACACACAGGAACACAACATCATCACCCACACTACATCTACGCACACATCACCACACATCACCACGCACATCACCACAAACACCACCCCACACCTCATCCACACCACCCCATGGCACCCCAAAGACACCCCAGGTTCTCGGACCAAGAACTCAGGGTCATGGTGGAGGAAATTATAAGGGTAGAGCCCCAGCTCTTCGGCACACAGGTGCAGCACACCACTATAGCAAGGAAGGCTGAGCTATGGCAAAGGATCATAGACAGGGTCAACGCTGTGGGACAGCATCCCAGAAATCGGGAAGACATCCGAAAGCGATGGAACGACCTACGGGGGAAGGTGCGCTCGATGGTGTCGCGACACAACATCGCTGTGCAGAAGACTGGCGGCGGACCCCCACCCACTCCACCCCAATTCACAGCATTGGAGCAAGAGGTAGTAAACATCCTGCATCCTGATGGCCTCGCTGGAGTACACGGAGGAATGGACTCTGGTAAGTCGGTTCTCAACTACTTCACCCACCCAACCACCAGCATGCCAACCCACACCCCCACCCTCACCCCCAATCTCAAACCCCCAGCACACATCCTCCCTGCCAATGTCTCACCAGCACAACCCACCCTAAACAACACCAACCCCTGAATGCCAACACAAACCATAGACACCCATCACCAAAGCATGACCATTGCACATACCCATACACCCCCCCCCCCAACCACCCTCACAACACCTCCCACAAGGGAATGCCAGCACTGGGGGACAAGGGCACTCAAAATGCACGCCATGGCACACACAAAAACAATAACCACACTATTTTACCCCTGCAGGACCCGAACGCCAACACACCGCCACGGAGGGTCCAGATTTGTCCATCCCACCCCCAGAACAGGCACCCAGTGAGGACAGCAGCTCTGTCGACCTAGAACCTGATGACCAGCCCAGATCATCGGGGACCTCTGGACAGTGGGTTCCCCACACACAGACCCAGGCCACAGCAGACCCAACCCCCTCTGGGAACACCAGCACAGCTCCCACCCAGCGGGCCCATGCCTCTGTCTCCAGGACAGGTCAATCAGCGGTGTGTCCGCCACTACAGGGCACCCAGGCTGACCCAAAACCCCAACAACAACAGGGACCTGGGGGCAGTGGTAGTGGGCACACCGTCCAGGGGACAGAGGCCCGGGGAAACAGGGCAACTGGGAGGGCTGCTGTGCGACGGGGGGGGAGGACAGGCCCAGGGAACCCACTCTCCAAGAGGCCCTCACCACCATCATGGGAGCATACCACCACTCCCAAGAGACGATGGCGACGGTACTGGCCAGGTTCACCTAGATCCAGGCACAGCAGGAGGAATGCTACATGGGGTTCAGCAATGAACTCCGGAACATCGCTACCGCTATGGGGACCATAGTCCAGGCCCTCAACCGGATAGAAACCACATTGCGGGACTATGTGGCACCACAAAGGGCCCCTGTCACTAGCCAGGACCAGGAACAGCCTACCACCTCCGCCGGCGCTAGTGGACAGGAGGCCCCACCACAACGACAGGCCACCAGAACCTCACCTCCTGCTGAAGAACAACCACCCCGCAAGAGGAACCTGAGATCTCACAGGAAGACAGAGTAGGATGCCAACACCCCCGCCAGCCTAAGATCCCCCCGGATGTCATTCCACTGTCCCACATCGTCATCCTGTCCAACCTTGAACTGCCCCTGCTCCATCCTTCCACAGGCATATGGACAATGCACCTGTGCGACCGAGAACTGGACTCTGCCATGGACATTACTCCACCCCCACCCATCATCGTTTTCATATCATGTACCAATATCTAGCACTAAAAATAAATCACTCATTGCACTGAAATCATTCAGGAGTCAGCCTGTATTATTTACAAATGTATAACACATTACTGTTCAATCATGTTCAGTCAACTTTGTGATGAAAACATACCAATGTCAATAAGCATTAGTCCATGGGCTAACCAAGCAGAAGTCACGCAGTGGGTCATACAGCACTGAAAAGGGAAGGGAAAATTAAACATCAGTTTAAAATAACTGGGGGGAAATACAAAAAGTAAAGATGCAGGAGGCTTTCAGGAAATGTTAAATGGCGTGGGTGATTCCTACCTGTGTGCTACTGAAAATACTGTTGGATAACTGTGTCCCTGTTGTCTGTGTCGTCCCCGTCGTCTTCCTCCTCTTCACTCTCCACAGGCTCCACAGCTGCTACAACACCACATCTGGACCATCCTCCTGCAGGAAGGGCACCTGACGTCGCAATGCCAGATTGTGAAGCATACAGCAGGCCATGATGATCTGGCACACCTTCTTTGGTGAGTACATCAGGGATCCATCTGTCATATGCAGGCACCTAAACCTGGCCTTCAGAAGGCCGAAGGTCCTTTCTATGATCCTCCTAGTTCGCCCATGGGCCTCATTGTACCGTTCCTCTGCCCTGGTCCGGGGATTCCTCACTGGGGTCAATAGCCAAGGCAGGTTGGGGTAACCAGAGTCACCGATTAGCCACACACGGTGTCTCTGTAGCTGTTCCATCACATACGCGACGCTGCTATTACGCATAACATACGCGTCATGCACTGACCCAGGGAACTTGGCATTTACATGGGAGATGTACTGGTCAGCCAAACAGACCACCTGCACATTCAAAGAATGGTGATTTTTCCTGTTTCTGTACACCTGCTCATCGTCTTTTGGGGGTACTAAGGTCACATGGGTCCCATCAATGGCACCAATGATGTTGGGGATATGTCCAAGGGCATAGAAATCACCCTTCACAGTGGCCAAATCAACCTCCTCAGGGAATACAATGTAGCTCCGCATGTATTTCGTCAGGGCAGACAACACTCTTGACAAAACCTTAGAAAACATAGGCTGAGACATCCCAGATGACATGGCCACTGTTGTTTGGAATGATCCACTTGCAAGGAAATGGAGTACTGACAGAACCTGCACCAAAGGGGGAATCCCTGTGGGTTGGCGGATGGGGGACATCAGGGCTGGCTCCAGCTGGGCACACAGTTCATGTATAGTGGCTCGGTCAAGTCGGTATCGTAGTATAATATGGCGTTCTTCCATTGTCGACAGGTCCACCAGCGGTCGGTACACGCGAGGATTCATCCTTCCCCTCGCAAGTCCCAGCGGACGGTGCCTAGGAAGGACAACATGGAGTACAGAGTCAAGCAAATCACAGGTACGTTCACCACAGCTTGCATAGCACACGGTTATCTATGTATTGAAAGGCGTGTATGTGTGGCAATGCAAGGCCTAGGCCTGTGTGACTCAGTTGAAATTAAGCCATGTGGGCCCTTGAAATGGCGGCTGCCTGACCTGTGAAGTGGGACAATGGGAGGTGAGGTCAATGCGCTGGCGTGGCACACCGTGGCGGTAGGCGGTCGAAGACCGCTGTACGAAGCCGCATTGGTTAACATTGAAGCCTATGGGTTTCAGGAGCCAATGTCGAGGTGCGCCGGCGGTCGCGGTACGCACCGCCGCAGTACGCACCGCCGCGGGCGTGACCGCCATTTTCTATCTGATTAATCACTCGAGACCTGATCTTCCACAGGAGAGGACCTATACTGCAAGTGCTGCTGTGACCTCGGTCTGGAAGTGACAATGGCTGCTGCGACTGGGGAAAGGGCCCCTGCCTTCACATCTGAAGAGTTGGAGAAACTTGTGGATGGGGTCCTCCCCCAGTATGCGTTACTCTACGGTCCTCCAGACCAACAGGTAAGTACACTGGGTGCACATTGAAATGGCTATGCCTGTGTGGAGTGGGGTGGATGTAAGTTGGTGGGGTGGGGAGCGAATGAGGAGTGCAACGCACGACAGATGAGAGCATGTGCCACATGGCAAGGTTGGGGAGGGGGGGGCATTCACATCTAACATGCAGAAAAATGATGGAATTTCATTTCCCACCCTGTACATGTCAACTAGGTCAGCGCCCATCAAAAAGTCGACATTTGGCGTGCCATCGCCAAGGAAGTCCGGGCCCTGGGGGTCCACATCAGACGGGGCACCCACTGCCGCAAGAGGTGGGAGGACATCCGCCGCGGAACCAGGAAGACCGCCGAGTCACTGCTGGGGATGGCCTTCCAACCTAGGAGGGGTGCCAGTCGTACCCTGACCCCCCTGATGTCCCGGATCCTGGCGGTGGCCTACCCTGATTTGGATGGGCGCTTGAGGACATCACAGCAGACACAAGGGGGTGAGTATCAGCACATTCTGCTATCTTTATGAGCAGTGGAGGTGTCTGGGTGGGGAAGGAGGGTTGTGGGTGTCATTAGGCCAGGGCGCTTTCTGTAGTGTAGGCCTCTCCTTTAGGCATGGCCCTGTGCCCCCGCCCCCCACCTCTGTAGGGTGCCAAGTACAGCTATCCATGGTCCTGCATCACCCATGTGCGCGTTTGGTGTCCCTATACCTGTTGGCCTAGTCAGAAGTACTGAGTAGTGTACCCCAATTGCGCGGCTTAGTGCATGAGGCTCCTGTGTCTGTCTTCTCCACCAACGGTGTTGACAATGCATGCACTCAACCTGTTTTTATTTCTCCCCCCACCCTGTTTCTTCATCTTCTTGTCCATGTGTGCATTAGCATCATCAGGCGGAGGAGATTTGGCATCGGAGCACGAGGGAGCTGCAAGTCACAAGGCCCCGGTGGGCCGTGGTACAGACACCGAGGGCACCAGTGATACGGAGGGCGAGGGGAGCACCACAACGGGGACCGGTGGTGACACCAGCGACACCGACACGTCCTCGGAAGGGAGCTCCCTAGCGGTGGCGGCAACATCCAGGCCCCCCGCCTCTACAGGTACAGCCGCCACCCAGCGCACCAGCCCCGCCCTCCCAGCAGCCCCTCAGCCTACGCTCCGTGCCCGCTCGCCCAAGAAGGCGGGCGTCTCCTTCGCCCCAGGCACCTCAGCCCCTGCCCCAGTTACCCCTGCTGCCCTCAGTGAGGAGGTCATTGACCTCCTCAGGACACTCATTGTTGTGCAGTCTACCCTTTTGAATGCCATCCAGGGGGTAGAAAGGGAGGTGCATCGGAGCAATGCCTACCTGGAGGGCATTCATTCGGGTCAGGCTGCCCATCAACGATCGTTCAATGCTCTGGCCTCAGCACTGACGGCAGCCATTGTCCCTGTTTCCAGCCTCCCTCTTCTAACTGCCTCCACCCTGTCTCTGTCTCCTGTTCCTCAGCCCATCCCATCCACACCATCAGACCAGCCTGCACACACCTCAACACCCAAGGGCAGCTCATCCAGACACAAGCACCACAGATCCCACAAACACTCACCCAAGCAACACCCAGATGCAGACATACCAACAGTCAATACCACCTCTGTGTCCCCCTCCTCCTCGTCTCCCTCCTCCCTCCCTGTGACGTCTACACTCACACCTGATGCACACAGCCATCAGCCAGTGCTTCCATCACCAGCACACCCTCCAGTACAGTCCGCACACGTGCAGTCACCACCCCCACTGCCATTTACACATCCCCTGTGTCCTCTCCCACTGTGTCTGTCACTCCCTCTTCCAAGACACACAAACGCAGGCAGCCACCCACCCAACAGCCATCCACTTCACGACAGCCTATGGCACAATCACCTGCACCCAAAGACAGCACACCTGACTCTCCTACAACCACCTCCTCTTCCTCCACTCCCATCACCACTACTCCCACCCTTTACCTTGGTCCTAAAAAAGTTTACCTCTCCAATCTTAACCTCTTTCCCTCCCCTGACCCACCCCCTCCATCTGCTAAGAGTCCCAAGAGCACCTCAGCCACCACCAGCCCAGCTTCGAGTGTCACTGTGGTGCATGGGTTCTGGAGTCCACCCTTTGCCAGCAGTGACACTTCTCTCAGCAGCAAGGGGACAGCCAGCCCCCCCCCAGGCAAGAGGACCCAGAAAGTCAAGGGCCGCCGTGAGAGGACTGACACGGCTGCCCCCAAGGACCAAAGTTCGGCCACTTCACCTGCCACAGCATCCAGGGGAGGCAAGGGCCAGAGAGCGTCTTCTAAGGAGCGAAAGGGCAGCAGGGCGGAGAAGTCAGCCAGCAGGAGCGCAGAGCAGGAGGGCCCCACAAGCCCCATCCCGGCTGTAAGGGAGGACACCAAAGGGCCCAGGACTCCGTCACCGAAGGGTCCTGCAACTACACGGTCGGAGGGCGACTGAGCAGGGAGTCCAGGCCAGGTCTGGCTCCCTTGAATTACTGGACAAGCACCGCTGAACAGGGCCCCGCCATGCAGAAGAGCACCGCTGAACAGGGCCCCGCCGTGCAGAAGAGCACCGCTGAACAGGGCCCCGCCGTGAAGATAGGCACCGCTGAACAGGGCCCCACCGTGCAGAAGAGCACAGCTGAACAGGGCCCCGCCGTGCAGAAGAGCACCGCTGAACAGGGCCCCGCCGTGAAGATAGGCACCGCTGAAGAGGGCCCCGCCGTGCAGAAGAGCACCGCTGAACAGGGCCCCGCCGTGCAGAAGTGCACCGCTGAACAGGGCCCCGCCGTGCAGAAGAGCACCGCTGAACAGGGCCCCGCCATGAAGATAGGCACCGCTGAACAGGGCCCCGCCATGCAGAAGAGCACCGCTGAACAGGGCCCCGCCGTGCAAAACAGCACCGCTGAACAGGGCCCCGCCGTGCAGAAGAGCACCGCTGAACAGGGCCCCGCCGTGAAGATAGGCATCGCTGAACAGGGCCCCACCGTGCAGAAGAGCACCGCTGAACAGGGCCCCGCCATGAAGATAGGCACTGCTGAACAGGGCCCCGCCGTGCAGAAGAGCACCGCTGAACAGGGCCCCGCCGTGAAGATAGGCACCGCTGAACAGGGCCCCGCCGTGCAGAAGAGCACCGCTGAACAGGTCCCCGCCGTGAAGGTAGGCACCGCTGAACAGGGCTCCGCCGTGCAGAAGAGCACCGCTGAACAGGGCCCCGCCGTCTCAAGCACCGCTCCGCTGGGCCCTTCCTGTCAAGCACCGCTCCGCTGGGCCCCGCCGTCACAAGCACCGCTCCGCTGGGCCCTTCCTGTCAAGCACCGCTCCGCTGGGCCCCGCCGTCTCAAGCACCGCTCCGCTGGGCCCCGCCGTCTCAAGCACCGCTCTGCTGGGCCCTTCCTGTCAAGCACCGCTCCGCTGGGCCCCGCCGTCTCAAGCACCGCTCCGCTGGGCCCTGCCGTCTCAAGCATCACTCCGCTGGGCCCTTCCTGTCAAGCACCGCTCCGCTGGGCCCCGCCGTCTCAAGCACCGCTCCGATGGGCCCCGCCGTCTCAAGCACCGCTCCGCTGGGCCCCGCCGTCTCAAGCACCGCTCCGCTGGGCCCCGTCGTCTCAAGCACCGCTCCGTTGGGCCCTTCCTGTCAAGCACCGCTCCGCCCCTCCTGTCAAGCACCGCTCCGCTGGGCCCCGCCTTCTCAAGCACCGCTCCGCTGGGCCCTTCCTGTCAAGCACGGCTCCGCTGGGCCCTTCCTGTCAAGCACGGCTCCGCTGGGCCCTTCCTGTCAAGCACCGCTCCGCTGGGCCCCGCCGTCTCAAGCACCGCTCCGCTGGGCCCCGCCGTCTCAAGCACCGCTCCGCTGGGCCCTTCCTGTCAAGCACCGCTCCGCTGGGCCCTTCCTGTCAAGCACCGCTCCTCTGGACCCTTCCTGTCAAGCACTGCTCCGCTGGGCCCCGCCGTCTCAAGCACATCTCCGCTGGGCCCTTCCTGTCAAGCACCGCTCCGCTGGGCCCTTCCTGTCAAGCACCGCTCCGCTGGGCCCCGCCGTCTCAAGCACCGCTCCGCAGGGCCCCACCGTCTCAAGCACCGCTCCGCTGGGCCCTTCCTGTCAAGCACCGCTCCGCTGGGCCCTTCCTGTCAAGCACCGCTCCGCTGGGCCCTTCCTGTCAAGCACCGCTCCGCTGGGCCCCGCCGTCTCAAGCACATCTCCGCTGGGCCCTTCCTGTCAAGCACCGCTCCGCTGGGCCCTTCCTGTCAAGCACCGCTCCGCTGGGCCCCGCCGTCTCAAGCACCGCTCCGCAGGGCCCCGCCGTCTCAAGCACCGCTCCGCTGGGCCCTTCCTGTCAAGCACCGCTCCGCTGGGCCCTGCCGTCTCAAGCACCGCTCTGCTGGGCCCTTCCTGTCAAGCACCGCTCCGCTGGGCCCTTCCTGTCAAGCACCGCTCCGCTGGGCCCCGCCGTCTCAAGCACCGCTCCGCTGGGCCCTTCCTGTCAAGCACCACTGGCACAATGACAGTGCCGGATCTGTGTCGAGCTACTGTTCACGGTTCTCTGTGCCCACCATGCCTCCTCCTTGACCAGTGGAGACTGTTATCCACCTGATGGACTGTGGCTTTGCACTCCTCAGGATTGAACAGTGGGCAAGCCACCCACTGTAGAGACATTGAGAGACTGTGGCTTTGCACTCCCCAGGATTGAACAGTGGGCAAGCCACCCACTGTAGAGACATTGAGAGACTGTGGCTTTGCACTCCCCAGGATTGAACAGTGGGCAAGCCACCCACTGTAGAGACATTGAGAGACTGTGGCTTTGCACTCCCCAGGATTGAACAGTGGGCATGGTGGCCCCTTCGTGGATCTGGCGTCGTGGACTCATGTGGCTGTGGTGCCCCCCCCTTCCCTTCCCCCTGAGGTGCCTGTAGTTTTGTCATCAGATGCCCCTGCAGTGTTCTCTCCAAAGGACTCAGGTCTCCTGTGTGGGCTTTGCCCTTGTGTTTATACACTTTGGCCCACGGACACTTAGAATGCCATCAAATGTGCAGGACTAATTGCCTCGGTTTCTCGATTGAAGAAAATATTTATTTATTTTTTTTTAAATGTTATTGCTATTTCACCATGAGTTATCAGAGGCTATTTTTCACATAACTTTTGATTCACAATTTATTTATGTCTTTGCATTTTTCGAGGGGGTTTGGGTGGTGTCACTGTGACTTGTTGCTCTGCATTGGTGTGTACATAGTTTGGGGGGGTGGGGGTCGCATATGTGTGTGCCGTAACCTTTCCTCCTCCCCCCTCCCCTGTGTCGTAGGTGCAGTACTCACCGTTGTCGTCTGCGCCGGAGTTCGTACTCGTGGTAGATGAGCAGGTAGACAAGAGCAGGTAGGATGTTTAATTCGGGTTCCATGCTGTCCTCCGTCCTCGTGGAGTGCATAGAGGTGAGCGTTTTCCCGTTCGTAGTCTGTTTCCGCCGTGTTTTTATCGGCGGTGCTCCCGCCCCGGAAAAGGTGGCGGATTGGTGAGTTGTGATAGGGTGGGCGGTACATTGTCTGCCGCCTGTCTGTTGGCGGTGACCGCCGCGCTGTTTGTTTGTACCGCCGTGGCGGTCGGAGTGTTAATGTGGCGGTCTCTGTTGGCGGTTCCAGCCAGGGTCAGAATTCCATTTTTTGGACCGCCGGCCTGTTGGCGGGTTGGCCGCCGGTTTATCACCGACCGCCAGGGTTAGAATCACCCCCTTAGTCCTTTCATCCCTGTAACATAGCAACTTCTCTGTCGTACCATTCTGGTAACTCAAGTCTGAGTATTTCTCATAGCATTTGGAAAAGATTTGCTTTGGAAAAACTTACCTGGGAAGGTAGCCTGTGTCCTGAACAATTGTCTAATCTTTCTCGGGAATAAGCATGGCTAATGTGTGTTATTATAATTAAAATGTTCAAATTTTGAATTCCTAGTTATTTAATAAGATTATGCTAGCATCTGACTCCATTCCCATCGTCAGCTTGTCTATCTATGTCATCCTCAAAATTTGTTCTTCATGATAGTAATATCTGTTTTGTGGCATTTAGTAACTTAACAGCTCTTCTTAGAGCAAAATCACCAGATGCCTAGCATCTACAAGGTGAATAATTGCTGCAGGAACCCATGGGTGTTTATTTCCATCTCTCTGTTACCCCTAGTGTATATATTTACTGTCCCACTGATCGATATCCTACAAACTGCTTAGATGGTAAGGCACATTTTACTTTTAGCCCTTGTATTGTTTTCTAAATTTTCTGTAAGTAACAGTCCCACACTGTTCCTTGCACTGCTGCTGCCCACAAAGCTATTTGATTCACTTTAAATTATCCTTCCAGTCCCAGTTAGCCCACAAGTGTGATCACTTGGTATTCGTGTGGATTCAGTTGGACATTTTCAAGGTCTGATGCATTTATCAATGGGTTGTTTGAAAGAGCCTGTTTTTCCATATTATTGGACACTGCCCCTTTATTTAACCGTTTAGGAGGCTCTCTACCTATGTCCTAATTTGTGATCTCACTATCTCCCAGGTTCAACTCATCTAACCACTCATTTAAACTCTGCAGAAAGATAATACAATTCGAAGTTAGGAGCTTTCCAAGCTGCTCTCTTTTAGTTTGCATAATGCAAAATGGTGTCTCACCATTCTCCATATTAGGCCAGCCAGAAATGTATCTAAATACCAAAATATTCTTCTGGGTATTCCAGTTGGCAAATTGACAAAATGATATAAAAAACACAGAAGGATTATGAGTTTAGAGAATGCAGTACAGCCTGGTACTACTAGGGATAGTGTTTCTTAGATTTTTGATGATAATGCCTTGCCTGAAAACAAAAATAGTTCAATGTTTAGTGCAAATAAACACATTGCTACAATGATCACACCAGGTGCTAGACACACTAAAATGTAAGGTCCAGGCCTTTCTCAGAACAATTTCTCATTTTGCTAAGCAAATAAATAAATTTCAGATCAGTGACTGATGTCTACTACACTTTAATCTCAGTTTAGTTTAAGAGCACTCTGCTTTCATTAATCTGGTCAGTCATCTTGTATAAACAGAATAATTTCCTTACATGGGCTTAAGGGGTTCAGTCCCTACAGTTATGGGTCTCATGGAACTCAGAAAAAAATGATGAGCCTTAGCATTTGTAGCACACACCTCATCCTACTGATATGATTAGAAAATGTAACTCTAAGGGCCTCATTACAAGTTTGGCAGTCAGTCGACTGCCAGGATGGCAGTTGGACCGTGAAGGCTGCACAACATTCACTCACACATCACCAACAACACACAAACATCACAAATACAACTCACACACTCATATTCCTCACAGGCTGGAGACTGTCGTCACATACAACACACATATGTTTTGAAGTGGCATGTAACACCAAGACCACTACCAGGAAGTAGCCCTGCAATCAAGACCCAAATCACACAAACCACAGCACAATAGAAGGCCAATGGCATTCACAATAGACAGGGAGATAAATAGAAAAGGGGCACTATGCAAAGAATACCTGCACAATTGGGATGGGGACATCAGGAACACTTGAGGTTGGAAACTGCACCGGGACACATATCACTAGGCACATGCCCCGCAAGCATCATTTGCACAAGAAATGGCCCTTCATGGAAAGTTGCCACTTTCTAGCATGGTTAACACCCTTTATGGCCTGTTTGTCAGTGTGTTTGACTGGGTGTACTGGGATCCTGCTAACCAGGACCCCAGAAATTATGCTCTCTCCCTTCTAAATTTGGGTGTTGGATATTGTTAACACAGCATTCCTCTCATAATTGGCATACTAGTGCCCCCTTATAAGCCTCTTGTATATAGTACATAGGCACCAAGGTCATTGGGGTTGCAGGGGATCCGTATGGGCTGCAGTATATCTTTTGTCACCCATAGGGAGCCCATGCAAAGGGCTCTGCAGGACTGGCATTGCAGCCTGCATGAAAAGGTGCATGCACCCTTTCACTGCCATTTACACTTCACCAGGTCACTTATAGGTCACCCCTATTGCAGGCCTTTCAGCCCTAAAGGCAGGGTGTAGAGTACCTGTGTGTGAGGGCACCCATGCACTAGCAGAGGTGCCCCCACGACCTCCAGGACCACTTTCCTGGACCTCGTGAGTGCAGAGACGCTATTTTATGCGTGCACTGGACATAGGAAACTACCTATGTCCAACTCAACAATGGTAACTCTGGATATGGCCATGTTTGGTATCAAACATGTTGGAATCATACCCCAAGGATTTTGCAAGCATTGGTTGGATGATTCCATGCCCTCTTGGGGGTCCTTAGAGGACCCCCAGTACTGCCATTACAGCCTTCTGAGTTTTTCCAGGCAGCCCCAGCTGCTGCCACCTCTCAGACACGTTTCTGCCCTCCTGTTGCTCAAGCAGCTCAAGACCAGGAAGGCAGAACAAGCATTTCCTTTGGGAGAGGAGTGTTACACCCTGTACCTTTGGAAATAGGTGTTCCAGGCTTGGGAGGGGTAGCCTCCCAGAGCTTCTGGGAATGCTTTGAAGGGCACAGATGGTGCGCTCCTTGCATAATCCAGTCTACATCGGTTAAGTGACCCCCAGTCCCTGCTCTGGTTTCAAATTGCACAAAGGAAAGGGGAGTGACCACTCCCCTGTCGCTCACCACCCCAGGGGTGGTGCTCAGAGCTCCTCCAGAGGGTCCCTGGGTTTTGCCATCTTGGATTCCAAGTTGGCAGGGAACTCTGGGAGCATCCGAGTGGCCAGTGCCAGCAGGTGTCGTCTGAGCCATCCCCTGAAAGGTGCTTAGCTGTGTAGCTGACCAACCCCCCCTTTCAGGGCTAATTAGGGCCTCTTTCTTGGGTCGTTCTTTAGATTCAGATGCAAGACTCCAGCAGGAATCCACTACATCCTTTACTTCACCTTCTTACCAAAGAAACTGCATCTGGACCCTCCAGGAAATCTACAAAGTGCAACAAAGAAGCAAAGATGACTTCTGCAACATTGTATCTTCAACTCCTGCCAGCAACTGCAACTGCTTCCATGTTGTGCATTCTCCAAGGACTGCCTGTCTCCAGCCTGCACCAGAAGAACAAAGGAATCACCCATGAAGTGGAAGAGTCACTTCCCTGCTTCAGCAGGCACCCCTCTGCAGCAACAACCGATAGCTTGTGTCCCCTCTCCTGATGAACTGCATGGATCCAGCCTCACAGGTGGTGGACTGAAGTGGTCCCGACGGTCCTGACGTCCTACTGTCCAACTTTGGAGGAGTTAAGAGCTTGCCTCCCACGCAAAACAGTAGCCCTGTGCATCACATGCTTTGCAGTTGCCTAGGCTTGTTGGCATCCTTCCACAAAGTTCCTCATGCACCGCGCGGCTCCAGCCCCAGCCCTCCTCCCTGTGATGCACAGCTTCCTGAGTGGTTCTCCGGTGCCTTGAGATACCTCTGTGTAGGGCCTCCTTTTGCAACTTTTTTGTCCCCTTGCTGAGGGACTCCTGTGCACAC
Source organism: Pleurodeles waltl (assembly GCF_031143425.1). Classification (NCBI taxonomy): domain Eukaryota; kingdom Metazoa; phylum Chordata; class Amphibia; order Caudata; family Salamandridae; genus Pleurodeles; species Pleurodeles waltl. The sequence goes on along the minus strand of NC_090446.1, from coordinate 238,274,730 downwards.
TACCTAGTCTTCTGAGGGCTCTCCAAGTTGATGACAGCGCCCTCTGACTCCCCTTCCTGGGTAGAATCAACCAGGTCCCTCCTGGTCCCATGCAGCGCCATTTTCCGCTAAATGCATGTTTGCATGTGCCAAGGGTTTTTGATGGAATCCGGCAACATAAACCAGACTGCATTCATCCATCCGGCATGGGACATCTTCTGCACCAACCAGGAACCTGCATCTGTTTTCTTGGGTGCAATACTGACTGTTGTTCCTCACCGGTGGTTCCTCTTTTGTACCTTTATCCGGGTTAGCAGGGGCTTCTGTTCTCCCTGGACTCTTCAGTGCATCTTGGACTTGGTCCCATTCTTCCACAGGTCTTCAGGTCCAGGAATCCTTCATTAATGTCTTGCAGTCTCTTCTGGTTCTTGCATAATCGTCTTTCTTGTGTCCTTGTGTGTTCTAGGAAAGTTACTGTGATTTGCTCCTGCTTTCCTGGGCTTTGGAGTGGGTTTTATTACTTGCCTTTCGTGTTTTCTAATGCTCCCAGTGCCCCTCTTCATGCTCCACTTGCCTAGGTGGGAAACCGACTTTTCCATTCCTCTTTCTTAGTGCATGGCAGTGTTAACCGGATAACCGCCAAGCATATTATGACACACACATACCAATCTGTCACTATGCAGCCACACACACAAGTCCGTCAACCCAAAGGTTAGTGATAAACGGGCAGAATCCAAACCCAAACCATTACGCCAACAGAACTATGTCCACAACATTATGACCCACGAATCACCGTGGCATACATTCAATGGGGATGAACCATTGGCGGTACATACCGCTGCACTCAAAATACACACACATGAACAAAACAACATCACACTGTAAAATTCACACAGCACACACCTGACACCCATACACACACCACACCCACACCACTATAAAACACACACCCACAATACCCACATCCCTTTACAACTAGAAAGAATTGCCACCAGAGAGAGAGATACAACAAGAGCACCCACACAACCAGAGCCACATAACACCATCACCCATACACCATCCTCACACCTGACATCACACACCCCAACACATCACCCCACACACCCTCACCCACACCACTCACACTACACCTATGGCACCACAACAACACCCTAGGTTTTCAGAGGAGGAGATAATGGTCATGGGGGAGGAAATCATCCGGGTAGAGACACATCTATTTGGATCACAGGTGCAGCAGACATCCATTGCTAGGAAGATGGAGCTATGGTAGAGAATCGTAAACAGGGTCAACGCCGTGGGACAGCATCCTAGAACAAGGGATGACATAAGGAAGGTGTGTTCCACAGCAGCAAGACACCAACTAGCTGTACAGAGGACTGGCGGTTGACCCCCACCTCCTCCCCCAAACTAACAACATGGGAGGAGCAAGTCTTGGCAATATTGCATCCTGAGGGCCTGGCCGGAGTAGGAGGACTGGACTCTGGAAAGTCAACTCTCTATTACTATCACCCCCCCACCTACATGCCATCACAAACCCCCACACTTACCCTTACTCCCATCACTTCACCACCTCCCAGGTACCCCACCATCACAACCCACTCATCTCAATACCAAGCCCTGCATGCAACACCAGTGCATGGACACCCCTCACAGATATATGTGGACACCTATCACTACTGCATGCACACTGGAGAGAATCACCTACCCCAACAAATAGCAACTCACACAAAGGCAAATCTGCCAGGGCAACAACAACCATAGATGGAAACACACCCATGCACATGATGTGACACGCAGAAACGATAACACTGCATTTACATTCCTACTGGTCCCCCAGCCAATGTCACCGGACAAGAGGTGCCAGCAACATCCAGTCTCCCCCCCCCAGAGGAGGCCCACAGTGATGACAGCAGCTCTGCTCGCCTGGATCTAGATGACCAACCTTGCCCATCAGGGACATCTGGACAGTTGATTACCCAGGCAGAGTCCCACACCACCACAGACCTCCCCCCTCAGGAAACACCACCACAGCACCCACCCTGTGGGCCCATACCTCTGTCCTCAGGACACGTCAATCAGCAGTGTGTCCACCACTACGGGGACCCCAGGATACCCCACAAACACAGGACGATCAGGGACCTGGGGTCAGTGGCAGTGGGCACACGGTTCAGAAGACAGAGGCATAGGACAACAGGGAAGCTGGGAGGACTGCTGTACAACAAGGGGAGGACAGGCCCAGGGAACTGACTCTCCAGGAGGCACTCACTGTGATCCTGGGAGCAAACCTCCATTCCCAGGAGACGATGGGCGAGATCATGGACAAGCTGCAGGAGAACATGCGGCTGCAGGCGGGACAATACCTGGGGATCAGGGAGGACTTGAAAGACATCAACACCACCCTAGTCTCCATTGCAGGGCTGCTGGCAGACATGGCCAACATTATGAGGGAGGCAGTGGCACACCAATGGGCCACTGCCACTAGCCAAACCAATGGACAGCCCGCCCTCAACCTCCACTGCCGCTAGTGGACAGGAGGCCCCACCATAGGGCCAACAGGCCACCAGCACCCCTCCCCCTGCAAAAGGAGAACCACCCCACAAACGTTCCCTGCAATCCAGGCAGAAGCCAGTGACTATTGCCAAGACCCCCACCAGGAAATAAGATTCTTCTGATTGTCACCCTTGTATCCCACCCTGTCCACCTTGAACTGCCATTGGTCCACTTCCTATGCCCTCTTGGACAATGACCCTGTGATACAAATAGACTTGACTTTATCCTAGACTCTCGTCCATCTCCACCCCAGCCCATTCCACTATCCCTTCTACTTCTTAGCACTTAAATAAACACCCTTTGAAAAAATACAAGTATGGTGTATGTCAAATGATTTAAGCATGTATTCGTTTAACAAGGTTTAAACATTGCAATTCAGCTGTACAGTAATGTATACATAGGAATGACCTGTAGTTGGCTGCAGACAACAAACCAGGAGCGATAGTGGGGCACAAATATCTGCAAACAGAGATGCCAAAGGGTTCAGTGAGTGGCCATGGAAGTAGGAAAATCAGCCTGCTAGTGACAATGTCAAACATAAAACTGTCAACTAAATGTGAAGTTACACTGTCTTACCTGTGTGTCATTGGAAGTATTGATGAATTATTGCACTTCAGTTGTCCTCATCCTCTTCCTCCTCATCTTCACTGTCCACAGGGTCCACTGCTCCCACACGGCCATCTTCAGCCTCATCCTCCTGCAGATAAGGCACCGGGCGCGGTAAGGCAAGGTTGTGCAACATATAGCATGCCACGATGATCTGGCAGACCTTCTTGGGTGAGTAGTACAGGGATCCACCTGTTAGATGGAGGCAACGAAACCTGGCCTTCAGCAGGCCAAAGGTCCTCTCTATAATTCTTCTTGTTTACCCATGTGCCTCATTGTAACGTTCCTCTGCCCTTGTCCTGGTATTCCTCACAGGGGTCAGTAGCCATGAGAGGATGGTGTAACTAGAGTCACCTGCAGATATCGAGGGACAACTCTTAGCCACACACTAACCCTTAGGGCCCACACCATACCCAAACACCAATATATACTGGGTGAGAACCAGAGCTCACCTATTAGCCACACCCTGTGCCTCTGGAGTCGAACCATCACATACGGGATGCTGCTATTCCTCAGGATAAAGGCATCATGCACAGATCCAGGATATTTTGCATTGACGTGGTCTGACAGGCACACAATCTGCACATTCATGGAGTGAAAGCTCATTTGATTTCTGAACACCTGTTAATTTCACAGTGGGGAGCTGAGGGGGGGGACAAATGCAATATGTGTACCATCAATTGCCCCAGTAATGTTGGGGATATGTCCAACTGCGTAGAAATCAGCTTTCACTGTGGCAAAATCCTCCACCTGGGGGAAAACGATGTGGCTTCACATGTGTTTAATCAGAGCAGACCACACTCTGGTCAACACTATTGAGACATTCCTGCTGCCAAGCCCACTGTCACTTGGAAGGAGCCAGTTGCCAGGAAATGGAGCACTCATAGCACTTGCATAAGAGGGGGGATCCCGTTGGGGTGACGGCTAGCAGAGATTAGGTCAGGCTCCAATTGGGCACACAGCTCTGTGATTTTGGCCCTGTCCAGTCTATTCATGAGGATAATGTGCCTGTCCTCCATTGTTACTAAGTCCACTAGGGGTCTGTACATGGGGGGTGTCTCCATATCCTATTCATCCACAGCGGTTGCACTCTATGAGGCAAAATGGTGAGCAGCTGGTCAGTATCTCTTATTTCCAACCACTACACTTCAATGCATGTTGTGATTGTAACAGAATTGTGTTGGCGAGGTCCAAATGGTGCATATGTGTACTGAGACGCAGTTAGGGGCCATGGCATGCACCCCCCTGAAATGACTTCCGCCTGTCCAGGTTGGAGGGACATTGTGCACCATTACGGGAGGCTTCAAAAACCAACGTACAACTCCTCATTGGTTAACATTGGGCACTATGGGGTACAGTGGCCAATGGTGATGTACGTCGGCGGTGATGGTATGCACCGCCATGGACGTCACCACCATTTTCTATCTGTTCACTCACTTGCTACCTGACCTTCAACAGAAGAGGACCTACACTGCATGTGCTGCTGTGACCTGTGTCTGGAACTGACCATGACTCGTGTCACTGGGGAAAGGGCCCCTGCCTTCACCTCAGTGGAGTTGGAGCGACTGGTGGGTGGGGTCCTACCCTAGTACCCACTGCTGTATGGGCCTCCAGACCAACAGGTGAGTACACGGTGAGTACGAGGCATGGGGCGTGAATGCATGGAATGGTGTGAGTGAAGGCCTTGTGTAAATGTCCCCTGGGCGGCGTGCAGCTTGTGGCCCAGCTGGGGATGTCCTCCCAATGAGGAAGGGGTGCCCGTCAAACCCTGACCCCCCTAATGGCCTGCATACTGGCTGTGGCCTATCAGAAGCTGGATGGTCTCTTGAGGGTATCACAGCAGCCACAAGTGGGTGAGTACAGTGCCCATCATAACTACTTACGCATGGTAGGGGGGTACCAGGGTAGGGGATGTGTGTCAATTGGTGTCCCTAGGCCAGGCCTGACATTGCAGAGTAGGTCCCATGATGGCCAGGGTTTTGAAGTGATAATCCTGCTACCCAGCATGTAGGCATCCACAACTGGTCAAGGCTGTGTGGGTCTAAGGTGTGCTGCATTTGGCGGTATGTGCCCCTCCCCATGCCTTAGTGGCTAGCATTAGCACTGGTAGTGCATTGCATAGGTGTAGGGCTGTTCCCTGTGTGTGACGGTGGTGTGTAGGCCTCATGTAGGGTGTGTGTGGTGGATGGGCCCTGGGCAGCGTGCAGCATGTATGGTGGGCCATGTCTGTGGTAATGGGGATGGGAAGGGGCATGGTGGGTCATGAGGGTAACAGGCAGGACGATCAGACTAATATCTTTGCCTGTGTCCATTTCCTTTGAGGTCAGTGCCCATCCGAAAAAGGGTATATGGCATGCCATCGCCAAGGACGTGCGGACCCTGTTGGTCTATGGCAGGCGGAGCACCCACTGTCAGAAACGGTGAGAGGACCTGAGACACTGGTCATGGAAGATGGTGGAGGCCCAGCTGGGGATGGCCTCCCAACGAGTAAAGGGTGCCCATCAAACCCTGACCCCCTTGATGGCCCGCATACTGGCAGTGGCCTATCCAGAGGGGGTGAGTACAGTGCTCTAATATACAACTTGCATCTGGTGGGGTGGTATCCGGGTGGGGGATGTGCGCCTCTGGGTGCCCCTAGGTAAGGCCTGAGATTGCAGAGAAGGTCCCATGTTGGGCAGGGTTCTAATGTAATATTCCTCCAAACAAGCGAGTAGGCATCCACTACTGGGCAGGCGTCTGTGGGTCTCAGGTATGCTGCAATTGGCGTTAGGTGTCCCTAACCATGGCCTGGTGCCTAGCATTGTGACTAGTAGTGCATTGTCTATTGCGTAGGGCTGTTCCCTGTGTGTGTGTGTGGGTGTGTGTTGTGTACGCCAACAGTGGTGTTGGCGCCGCCATTGACCAAGTGTATCCTTTGTCTCTCCCCCCCTTTTGTATTGTCACCCTGCCCTTCTGTGCATTAGCATCATCTGGCAGAGGAGCAGAGGCACCGGAGACTGAGGGGGCTGCATCCCACAGGACCCAGGATGCCGAATCCACTGACGGTGAGGGCACCTATGGAACGTAGGGCGAGGGGAGCACTACGGCGGAGACTGGAGGGGACAGTTCTGATATGGAGACCTCCTCCGATGGAAGCTTCCTGGTGGTGGCGGACATCTCTGTGCCCACCCCAATTACAGGTACAGCCGCCACCTCCCTACCAGCACCACCCTCCAAGCAGCCCTTCAGCTAGTTTCCCGTGCCTGCTCACCCAGGAGGGTGGGCATCTCCTTCGCCCCAGGCACCTCAGGCCCTGTCCCAGTTAGCCCTACTGCCCTGAGTGAGGAGGCTATTGACCTCCTGCGATCCATCTCTGTTGGGCAGTCAACCATTGTGAATGCCATCCTGGGGCTGGCAGCCCAAATACAACAGACTAATGCATTCCTGGAGGGCATTCACACAGGCATGGTGGCGCAACATAGATCAAAACCAGACTCTGACCTTGTCTCTGATGGCAGCCATTGTCCCTGTTTCTAGCCTCCTCCTACAACTTCCTCTACCCAGTCCCATTCCCCTCAACCCCAACGTATGCCAAGAACACAGGCAGATGAGCATGCACCCTGGACAACACACAAGAATGGACATGGTAAACACACGCACAACATCTCATCCAACAGGCACTCACACAAACACCATCCAGATGCCTCCAATGTGGCCCCTCCTCCTTGTCCTCCACATCCCTCCCAGTTGCCTCTACACTCACACCTGCATGCACTACATCCTCATCCACTACCCCCATCACCAGCACACCTAACAGCACATGCGCGTCACTGGCGTTCACCACCCCCACTTCCATGCACACATCCCCTGTGTCCTCTCCCACTGTGTCTGTGCCCCCTCCTCCCAAAGTACACAAACGCAAGCACTCAGACACCCAAAAGCCATCCACCTCACAACGGACTCTAGCCCATGTACCTGCAACCAAACACAGCAGACTGACACCTCCTACAACCACTCCCTCTTCTTCCACTCCCAAACCATCTTCCTCTTCCCGCCCCAATGTCCCTAAGAAGCTTTTCCTCACCAACATTGACCTCTTCCCTAGCCCTCCCCCATCCCTCACGTCTGGCCAGGGTGGTCAAAACTCAGGCAAGCACCTCAGCCACCCAGTCCACGGGCACAGTAGTGTACACTTCTACACCAGGTGGGAGAGGATCCCGGGCACCAGGCAGCCACACTGAAAGGGTGCCTGTACCAAGTGCTGCAAGGAAGGGCAAGGAGGCACCCCCAGCTGCTGTAGGGAAGGGTAAGGAGGCACCTCCAGCTGCTAAAAGGAAAGGCAAGACGGCACCCCAGCTGCTAAAAGTTAGGTCAAGGAGGCACCCCCAGCTGCTAAAAGTAAGTGCAAGGAGCAGCCCCCAGCTGCTGCCACAAGGAGCAAGGAGCCATCCCCAGCTGCTGGCAGAAAGGGCAAGGGGCCTGCATCAGCAGGCAAAAAGGACAGGAGGCCTGATTCTAGGACTCAGTCGGAGCCCCCACCACCAACCATGGTGGATCAGCCATCCGAGGCTGCAGGGGAAGGGCTGGAGCCTCCCCTCACTACTGCTAGCACCACCACTAGCACCACTGCCAGCAGCACGACCACCAGCGCTGCCACCAGCACTGACATCAGCAGCAGTAGCCCCAGTGAGTAGCTGTCCGAGGCTGCAGGGACTGAACTGGAGCCTCCCCCCACCATTACTAGTACTGCCACCAGCACCACTGCCAGCAGTACCGCCACCAGCGCCGTCACCAGCGCCGCCGACAGCAGCAGCAGCCCCAGTGGCCAACAGTCTGATGCTGTAGAGGATGGGGTAGAGCGCCCTACCACTGCCAGCTCCACCAGCAGCACCACCACTGCCACCACTGAGGAGCCATCACCACTGGTGGACAGTGTGTAGTCCTGCATCCATGGGCTGTGGTGCGGCCTGGCAACAGAAAATCCTGTGGGCCTGACACCCAGGTGAGAGACTGTGACCTTGCACTCCACAAGATCTGCATCATTGGGCACAATGCCCCTCCAGAACCAGTAGAGAAGCCATCCACTTACCCCATCCTCCACAGGATGAAGCTCACTGGCCACAGTGCCCCTTCCAGAACCAGTGGGCAAGTCACCCACTTGAGAGACTGTGGCCTTGCACTCGCCAGGACCAAGCAGTGGGCAAATCACCCACTTGAGAGACTGTGGCCTTGTACTCCCCATGACCAACCAGTGGGCAAGTCACCCTCTTGAGAGACTGTGGCCTTGCACTCCCCAGGACCAAGCAGTGGGCAAGTCACCCACTTGAGAAACTGGCCTTGCACTCCCCAGGACCAGGCAGTGGGCAAGTCACCCACTTGAGAGACTGTGGCCTTGCACTCCCCAGGACCAAGCAGTGGGCAAGTCACCCACTTGAGAGACTGTGGCCTTGCACTCCCCAAGACCAGGCAGTGGGCAAATCACCCATTTGAGAAACTGTGGCCTTGCACTCCCCAGGATCAAACACAGGGCATATTAGTCCCTCCAGGACCAGTGGCGTTGTACCATCTTCCGGCTGAGGTCCCCCCCCCATTCCCATCCCCTTGAGGTGCCTGATTATTTTCGACCTGATGCCCCTGCAGTGTTCTCTCCGTGTTGTTGCAGGAGTAAGGTGGGGCCTTGGATTATGTGATGTGGTCCTGTGGCCCACGGACAATGAGGACTGGGCCGTGACCCTACATTTGTATATATGTATATACTTTTTGATTTGGATGCTTGTATTCATAATATTTTATCTTATTACACTCACTTTAATCTTTTGGTGTTGTCCTTGCATTATTCCAGAGGGTTACGGGGTACATCTGTTATGTTGCTGCATCTGCTTGTGTGTATGGGGGCGGGGGGTGTGTGTTGCGTGTGTGTTTCACTCTCTTTTTCCTCCCCCCTCCCCTGTGTGCTAGGTGGAAGTACTCACTGTGGTCGTCTTCACCGGTGTTGGTGTTTCGTAATGGTGCAGAAGGTAGAAGAGCATGGGGAACACATACAGCTCGGGCTCCATGGCAGCGTGGTTCTTCACTGAGTCTCCAGAGGTGAGTCGTTTCCTTTCTGTGCAAGTGTTTCCCCAGGCTTTTGATGTCATTGGTACTGCCACAGAAAAGGTGGTGGATAGGTGTGTCGCAACATTGTCTGCTGTTTGGCTGTTGGTGGTTACCGCCATGGTGCCTGTTGGTTTCGCCCTTGCGGTCGGTGTGTTAAAGTGGCTGTCTGAGCAGTTTCAGCCATGGTCATAATTTCATATTTATCACTGCCAGCCTTTCGGCGGTATTATGGCTGCTTTATCACCGACCGCCAGGGTTGTGATGAGGGCCATAGTCTCTACGGTATTTTTGGCATTTGTGTCACCAAAATAAAGTATCTTTATTTTTGTAACACTGAATATTTTCTTTCATGTGTGAGTACTATGAGACTACAGTGGTATTGCATGAGCTTTGCATGTCTCCCAGTTAGGCCTTGGCTGCTCATCCATAATACCCCTAGAGAGTATGGATTCTAGACCCTGACTACATTTCACTAATAAGGGATAACTGGACCTGGTATAATGTGTAAGTACCTTTGGTATCCACTACAAACCATGCCAGCCTCCTACACAGGAACAAATAACACTATACCAAAATGTCATGCCATCTGCACAAAGTGGAAGTGCAAGTCATCAAAGTACATATAACTTCAACTGCAAGGGACATACCTCTATGCACAGTCAAATGCAAGTATAGCTAGCACAACTGACTTTACTCCATGCCTGCACTAACAAAACTCAAGGTGACACACATGAGATGAATACATAAGTCTTATCAGGGGGCAAGTCTAACACCATTCATGCTCACATTGGACAACTCAAGATGAAATACTCACCATAGCAGAAACCACACAATGCCATGAGACTACCCTTTCATTTATACCCACATAGCCATACACTTAGCACACCCTTTTTTCTTGGGGGACATCAGCACTGCCCACAAAATCAGATACTGCAAATAACAGCAAATGGAGCAGCAAGCAGGCTAAAACATGCACAACTGTAGCCACACAACACAAGTCAATCAGGAACAGCATTAAGGTAGAAAAGGAAATGCAGGACAAATGTATACCCCATAAAAACAACTGTTTGGTATTTATAAAGGCCAAAGGCCATCGGCCAGTCCATATATTTGGTTCCAAATTAGAACAATGTTGTGCCTAGATTTGAATCCCAACTGCCATGGAACCACGACAGGAAGGGGCATCATAGGGGCAGGCAGGCACCTCAGGGATTATCTGGGGGGAGGTCTGCTTTGGGAGAGGGGCTGGACTTTGGCTTAGGAGGGGTGGTCTTCATGGGTGGGATGGGCTTCCTCTTGAAGGGGAGAGTTACAGATAAGGCCAGGGGGACCAGGGGAGGTATGGGAAGTGGAAGGGAAGAAAGGGTCTGGGAGCTGGGTGGTGGCACCTAGGGTTTGTGACTAGGGTGGAAGGAACAGGGGTAAGATCCAGGGCAAACCTGGTGACCCTGTCACCAGGCAGGTCGCTCCCCCCATTGCCACGCAGCCCCCTGTGGGTTGAACCTCCATTGCTGCTTTTGCCGCCTGACTATTCGCTCCCATTTTTCTGTACCCCTGCGCTTGGCTTCTGTGCCACTTTGTTTTTTCATTCTGTGCCCCTGTGTTTTGCTTTCTGTACCCCTGTGCTCTGTTGTCCCTCTCCCGCCATCTTTTCCCGCCGTTTTTTCCCCGGGTTTTTCCTCGGGTTTTTCCCTCGCCGCTGAGCCCCTGCTGCCCCACCCTCTTCACTCCCATTGGCCGCCCCGCTCCCACCTCCCAGCTGCTCCTCCCTCCCTCTGCCCTCATATGGAGGCCATGAAGCGGGCGTGCCAAAGGCGTGCCTAAGGCAAGCCCATCTGCACCCATCCGCGCCTAGACCGCACCCAGCACCAGAACCCCTGGAACCCGCACCCCCGCAACGCCAGACTGCACTACGACGCAAGCACCCTCCACGCACTCAACACCAGACGAGACCACCCCTGCTACCGGGCCACCCCGAAACGCACCCGGGGGCCTTTCACCTGCCGGAACTGCAGATTCACCAGCATCCAACCCTCCACATCACCAGCCAGAGAACCCAACCACCTCTGCTGCATCCTCCTCAACACCCGCTCCGCTCGCAAGCACGCCATCAAACTTTGGGACCTCCTAGACTCCACCGCCCCCGTCGTCGCCTTCCTGACGGAGACCTGGCTGAACGCCACCTCAGCACCAGACATCGCCATAGCCATCCCACAGGGCTGCAATATCTCCCGCAGAGACCGCACCAACGGAGTGGGAGGAGGAATCGCCATCATCCACAAAGACACCATCAAAATCTCAACAAACACCGATGACACCCTCACCATCGCCGAGCACATGCACTTCCAGATCCACACCAACCCCAACACCACCCTCAGAGGAACTCTCATCTACAGACCTCTCGGACCCTGCCTACAGTTCAGTGACACCATCGCCGACCTCATTAGCACCCACACCCTCGCTTCCATGGACTACATCCTCCTCAGGGACCTGAACTTCCACCTCGAGAACAACAACGACGCCAACTCCACCGCCCCGATCGACAACCTCGCCAACCTCGGACTCAAACAGCTCGTAACAACACCCACTCACACCGCTGGACACATGCTCGACCCCATCTTCTCCGCAAGCCCCCACGTCTCCTTCAACCACACCACCGAACCAAACTGGACCGACCACAGATGAGTCTACTTCACCTTCAGAAAACCCACCACACACCACCGCACCCAGCAGCTACCACGCCGCTGCTGGGGCAAGGTCACCGAGGACCAACTGACTACCGCCCTCGCCCTGAGACCACCCACCGACCCAGACACAGCCGCGACCAACCTCACACAGTGGATCAACCACTGCGCCAACACCCTCGCCCCTCTCAAGACCTCTACAACCAATCACACCAACAAGAAAGCCGCCTGGTTCACCGAGGACCTCCGGATCTCCAAGCACACCTGTCGGAAGCTGGAGAAGAAATGGCTCCACGACCGAACACCAGACAAGCACACAGCCCTCAAGAGCGCCACCTGCAGACATCAGCAACTCATCAGGATCACCAAGAAGACCGCCTTCAAGGACCGCCTAGACAACAACGCACACAACACCAAAGAGCTCTTCAGCATTATGAAAGAACTCTCCAACCCCAGCTCCATCACCAACGACATCCCGCCATCTCAAGACCTGTGCGACTCCCTGGCCACCTTCTTCCACTGCAAGATCACTGACATCCACGACAGCTTCAACCCCGACCCCCCCGCACCCACCACCGAGTCCACTGCCCCTGCGACTACCACTCACACCAGTCACCTGACCGTCTGGTCAAGCATCAGCGATGAAGACACCATCAAAACCATGAACTCCATCCACTCCGGATCCCCATCGGACCCCTGCCCTCACCACGTCTTCAACAAAGCCAGCACAGCCATCGCACCCCACCTCCGGAAAACAATTAACTGTTCCTTCGAGACAGCAACCTTCCCAGAAAGCCGGAAGCACGCCGAGATCAACGCCCTTCTGAGGAAGCCCAAGGCGGATCCCAAGGACCTCAAGAACTTCCCGCCCATCTCCCTGCTCCCTTTCCCGGCAAAAGTGACCGAGAAGATTGTCAACAAACAGCTGACCCGCTACCTTGAAGTCAGCAACATCCTGGACCCTTCCCAATCCGTTTTTTCCAGTAACCACAGCACTGAGACCGCCCTCATCGCCGCCACTGATGACATCCGGACCCTGATGGACAAAGGAGAAACAGCCGCCCTCATCCTCCTGGACCTATCAGCAGCCTTTGACACGGTCTGCCACCGTGCCCTATCAGCACGTCTCCATGACGCCGGTATCCAAGAGAAGGCCCTGGCCTGGACCACATCCTTCCTCTCCGGCAGAACCCAGAGCGTCCGCCTCCAACCCTTCCGCTCCAAAACCACAGAGATCATCTGCGGCGTCCCACAGGGATCATCCCTCAGCCCAACACTGTTCAATATCTACATGGCCCCCCTCGCTCACGTCGCACGACAACACAACCTCAACATCATCTCCTACGCCGACGACACCCAGCTGATCATATCCCTCTCCGAAGATCCCCACACCGCCAAAGCTAACCTCCACCGAGGAATGAAGGCCGTAGCTGACTGGATGAAGGACAGCAGACTGAAGCTGAACTCAGACAAGACGGAGGTCCTCATTCTCGGACCCACCCCATCAGCCTGGGATGACTCTTGGTGGCCCACGTCACTAGGCACAGCCCCGGAACCCACGGACCACGCACGCAACCTGGTGGTCATCCTCGACTCCACTCTCTCCATGACCAGGCAAGTCAACGCGTCTCCGCGTCCTGCTTCTACACCCTCCGTATGCCCTGCAGGATCTTCAAATGGATCCCCCTCGACACAAGAAAAACCGTTACCCAGGCCCTCATCACCAACAGACTCGACTACGGGAACGCCCTCTACTCAGGAACTACAAACAAGCTCCTAAGACGACTCCAACGCATCCAGAACGCCTCGGCCCGACTCTTCCTCGATGTCCCCCGCCGCAGCCACATCACACTCCACCTGAGAGGCCTGCACTGGCTCCCCATCAACAAAAGGATCACCTTCAAGCTCCTGATCCACGCACACAAAGCACTGCACAACACCAGACCCACCTACCTCAACAACCGACTCAGCTTCCACACCCCCACCCAAAGCCTCCGCTCAGCCAACCTCGCCCTCGCCACAGTCCCCCACATCCGAAAAACCACTGCTGGCGGCAGATCCTTCTCCTACCTCGCCGCCAAGACCTGGAACACTCTCCCCACCATCCTACGACAGACCCAGGACCTGCTGGCCTTCAGAGGACTCCTCAAGACCTGGCTCTTCGACCAGTAGCACCCTCCCTCCCCAGCGCCTTGAGACCCTCGCGGGTATGTAGCGCGCTTTAAAATGCAGTGATTGATTGATTGATTGATTGAAACAAAAAAAAAATCTTGGGTCCATGGGGTGGGTCAGCAGGAGGAGGTCCATATTTGGAGGTTGAGGGAATGGTTGTATGCTATGTAGATCTGAATGTCATGGGTGCGTACTTGTGTGTGCTGGTGTGTCTTTTGGGTGATGAGTGTGGGTATTTCTGTGTCTTGGTGTAGAGGGCTGGAGGTGCTGGTGGATGTAAAGGGGTATGTGTGTGGAGGTTGTGGTGGTGACTGCAGGTATGGTAAAAGAGGTGGGTGCCTGTGTGTCTGTAGTTGTGTCTGCAGGTGTGGTGCTTGTGGTCGATGTCTGGGGTCTCCTGGGATGGTGTTTGCAAGTATTATGGGTGTGGTGGGTGAGTCACTGACTGTTGGCGTGCTGCCTCTGGGTATGCCTGATGTTGTATGTATGATGCTTGGGGCGGTGGGAGTGTCAAAGCAAGTTCTGCCTGTTGCTGTGAGTGGATATTTTTTGTCTGCATGCCAGTGTTTTTGTGCTTCTTGTGTTCATGAGCGCTCCTCTTGGGAGTTGAGGTGGATGCATGCAGGTCATTCTGTGTGCTTTGGGTAGGTAGGGGAAGGGGGTATTTGGAGTGGGAAGAGAGAGTTGGAGGGGAGACGAAAGACGGCTGGTTACTGGCTGCCATCAGTGAGGATGCCAGAGCCTGAAAAGATCTCTGTAGGCCAACCATTGTATCATGAATGCCTTCCAGGAATGCCTTGGTTTGAGGTAGTTGGGTGGGCAGTCCCTGAATGACATTCACAATGGCTGACCGACCCACAAAGATCATTGTCAGGAGGTCAATAACCTCCTCGCTGAGAGCAGCAGAGGTAATAGTGGCTGCGGCGGAGGTGCCTGCGGTGAAGGAGACGCCCACTCTCTTGGTTGGTTGAGGGGGCATGGCCAACTGAGTGGGTCCATCAACACTAGGGAGTGTTCACTTGAGAAGGAATCCGATGATGATGATGATGATGAGGATGTTCTGGTCTCCCCAATGGCACTGCCCTCACACTCCGGGCCACTGGATCTATCTATGTTAGTTGTGTCTTGACACGAGGCCCAGTGGCCAGATGCTTCCCCACTCGGCTTTACCGTGTCTCCTTTGGTTGCAGGTTAAGATGCTGCAAAGACAAAGAGGAATAGAGTCATCACATGTCCATTATCACACTTGAACAACAGCTCTGATTAGCAAACATTACCATGATGTCAAGCAGGCCCCAGCAACAAACTCCACCTCAGTGATCCATATATGTGCCTTACCGTCTGCATGCATGCCATATGAACTGTCAACAGTTGCCCACATGAAAATCAGGATCTCAGATAACTACAATTGCATGCCTGAAGTTACGCAATCACAATAACCAGTCAATAAGTAGATCTCAACACCCACAAAGCTTTTACCCATGTAGCAGACCTCAGCTACCTGTTGTTACACAATAGTAGGCCAATGCTCACTGTATTCCCACAGATCCCACACAAGGGCATGCACACATCTATTGTCACATATGTAATAAGAAATAATGCTCCAAATTCCTGTCATGCTCATAACAAAAGTACATTAGCCTGGTGAAGGTGATAGGAAA
Source organism: Pleurodeles waltl (assembly GCF_031143425.1). Lineage (NCBI taxonomy): Eukaryota > Metazoa > Chordata > Amphibia > Caudata > Salamandridae > Pleurodeles > Pleurodeles waltl. The sequence continues at coordinate 238,259,003 of NC_090446.1, read as the reverse complement.
TAATCCACACTTAACCCAGTGACATCTGTCTAAGTAGAGTCAAGGAGGTATCATTGATGTTGTGGAGATAGGCAACACATGTGGCATGGAAATAAACACTGCAGATATCATGTGCAAGATGTCAGAGAGAGATGTCCCCAGATTACACAACACTATGAATCAGCAAGCCCCAGGGTGATCACTACTAATGTCTGACATGCCTTACAATGACATACTCTGAGTGCATTAGTAGAAGTCATTAGTCCTTTGCATGTAATAGAAACACAGAAGTTGCAAGGACTTGTAGAAGACCCTCAACATGTTGCCCAATGGAAAGCAACATCACTATCCCATTATGCTCATGCAAACCCATATGTCAGTGGATGAATGCCTGTACGCAAACACATGTTGTTTAAACAAAACTAGAAGTCACTCTATGATGCATGCCAATAGCCAGGGCATGAACCTTAACCATTACACTTGTGCAGTACACATTACCACATGATGCCACATCAAGGGCATAGATATTCACATTTTACCTCTTAACTCTTGGCCTACCTGTCATGTGCCTCATTGCTATTGCAGTTATAGATGCATACTATAGCGCATTAGGGAATGTCTCAGACAAAAAGCTATTGTGATACACTCCTTTATGTGGCACAACATGAAAATTATCCCCATTGTGAATGTACTATTCCACAAACAGTTTGCCATGCACATATTGTCAGGGAATAAAGACATCACCCCAGCAACGTAGGTAGACCATGCATAAAACTGCTGCTTATAAACGTATACTAAAGAGAAAGGGACACATGCTGACATAAAGGCACAAAGAATGTTGGAAACAGTCATCACACATAAATCATGTCAAAGGGAAGTCCCCACTTACCAATGGAAAGTAGTGATCTATAGCCGTACCCAAAGCACAATGTAAGCCTTTTCACATATATATTGGACACCTTCACATTACAGGCCGCAGTTAGGCACCAGCACTCATCAGACACTGAAGACAAGTGGCCTCTGGGGGCAGATGCCAACATACACATGTACCCAGGAACATGGCAGAGGACAGTGATTCATTACCTGCTTACCTTTGGTCTAGAACACTGAGGAGTAGTGGTCTTTTGCATAGTAATTTTACACAATACAACAATAAACCGTACATTTTTGATCAATGTACCCATCCATATGTGGTCCTTGAAGAGCAAGTGGTTCAGGATTCCACCCATTCTTGTCCTAGATCCCTGGTCCAATAGGCAAGTCACTTCAACATACAACACATAACATGATAACATAAACAATCTCTTGTGTACTGTGTGACATGTGACTCATTCTTAATTGTCAGGGGGAGCTGTCAGGACCTCACTCAATCACTTGGCAATGAGAGAGGCAGGAATATGCCCTGTACTCACCCCCTTGTGGCTGCTGTGCTGCCCTCAAATGCCCATCAAGGTCCAGATAGGTCATTGCTAGAATGCGGGCCATCAGTAGGATTGTAGCCTGACGGGCACCCTGCCCACGTTGGGAGGACAGCCCCAGCTGGACCTCTGTGATCTTCCATGCCCAATGTCTCAGGTCCTCCACCTCTTGTGACACTGGGTGCTCCGCCGGCTCTGTACCTTCTTGGCGATGGCTGTCCATCTCCCCTTCTTTTGATGGGCATTAACCTGCATGGATGCAAAAGACAAATCAAGAGATCATGTTGACAAGTTTCATCACAAATGGTTGAGTCACATACATGTCAGTAACATCAAGGTAGAACTTTCCTATTTGTCACTACTACCCAAGTGTGACACATGCAAGCCAATGAGTACCCGGCCATTACTACAGACATATATTTCCCAATCTGCAGAACAACCCACCACAGTGCTCAGGCCTTACAATGACTAAGCAAGCTTACTGACATCACGTGGGACGTGCTCTAGCAATCTGACTGATATGTGAGCCACTATGAGTCGCATCACAACTCTTGTGGCTTCTGAAGGGTAAACCCATGAATGGACCAACACATGCACACTCTGTGGGAATGACTCTCTGCATACAGTCCCACAAGGCTACTGCCAGACTACAATCTTCAACATTACTCATGAGTAACAATGAAGGGACTGGCATGGTGGATACAGAAAGTGTCTAGCCTGTCCATGTGTGGATATTTACAATGGAATGCAGACTTATACCACTTTAGGGGGTGGAGTTCTGTGTCATATATATGGACCACAGAACACGCTTTTGGACATGTGTCCATCCTGCAGAGATGGCATCCAACAAACAAAGGTGTGTATTACCCATATGCTGCTATGTGACCCAGCTACAGAGTCATATCCTGGTCTACCAGGAATCAGCACACTATCTGCAATGTGGAAATGTCATTTATGCAATAAGCCTGCACAAGACAAATATGAGATGTGTGAAGGTGACAATAAGACTATGGGAGTAAGGGACCTGTCATGAATTAAATACACACATTGACAATGATGCTAAGTGCACATGTGTACTAGACCAGCAATTTACCACTGTACCTATTACTAATCTGATCAAAGAAATGAGGCATTCTGGGCAGCATATTACACCAGAGCCTCATATTGGCCATATGGCAGGGTCTGCTGGGGTCCCAGGAATGGGCACAGTACCAAGGTTTCATAGCCACAGTGACTCCACACCAGCCTAGACTAGAACCCATACTGGGAGATACATGTGACAGGCCATGGTCTCTTCAGGCTGAGCAGACAGAACCTACATGACGCTACATTCCCATCACATCCCTGCATGACAGTACACCCTGTAGCCAACAGCTAATTGCCATGTGGTATGTGGCAATATGAAGGGCAGAGAGGGTGATGACATGCCTAACAAACCACAGTCTAGCAAGGGCAGATATGTGAAGAAATCTCTGTGGCAATATATCAATAGCTCACTTCACTCACAGCTGAACCTATCATAAGCATACTTGGTTCATACTGCCATACACATGCATGTTGTCTCACATATACAACAATAATGAGGTAAGAGGTGTCAGTAGATGGCTGTAATGTTAACTCACCTAGTTATGTGCATCAAACACAAGAAGGATCTAGTTACACAAACAAAATCACAGACTGTACCTACAGGCACATGGGTAGTCAATCTGGCATACATGAGCACTGTCTAGCCAGAGAGGAGGAAATAATTGGTGAAGTACAGAGGAAACTGTTCACAGGAGGCACTTACCTGCTTCTCTGGTGCACCATAGAGCTGTTCATTCAGGGGTAAGACCTCACCAACTGGCCTCACCAGCTCTTCTGGAGAGGAGGCTGGGGCTATATCACCTACTGGACGTGGTGTAATTGCTCCCAGAGGGGGTACACAGCAACTTGATCGTGAAGGTCTTGCTGGCAGCAGTGTCAGTGAGGGAATCTGCAAAACATGGCAGTCACGTCCGCCACATACGTGGGCATCACCGCCGGTAGACACAACCATCGGCCTACGACTGGCAATGGCAACACTGTTAGCCTATGGCTGTATCTGCTGTGGTTGCAACCACCTACCGCCATGACGACTTCTGCAGGTGCTTGCAGGTGGTGCCGAATGTCCACTGGAGTAGGTCAGCCGGGAGCTATTTTAGAGGCCTGAAATGTGGTATTAAACTTTAAAAACTGTGTCACACCTCCAAAAACGTTGTTTTGAGCACACAAACATGCTTATCCTGTCTTGTCATGTAGGTCCCACTACACAAACACCATTGTAGTATGTTGCAGGGCACATATGTCAATTTACAGTGGGGCACAGTCCACCCCCGTCAAAGGTCATTTTGTCCGCTTGGGACATCCAGTCAAATACTAAATGACATTTATGATGCACATTTTTTTTTTAGGTCTAGATATCTCATGTATACACATGTGTGGCAAACCAAGGGGGTAACGTGCCCCATGTGTCATCAGTAGCTGTGATGTGTACTGTTTGCGATGTGCATCCCTTCTAAATTGTCTTGTCACTTGTTATCTTGACATCCATCATGTATGTTGCTGTGGACAAAAGACTAATATCAGAACTGATTTCTTGTCATATGCAGGTACAGAGGGAGGATGTGACAACCAACTGTCCACCATCCACTGACCATCCTCCTGTATCATATGAATCAGCAAACAAAAGTAGACTTTTGTCACCGGTTGGAGCCAGATCTGATGCCAGCTATTAGTAATCCAGCCAGCATACCGCCCATTGCACAAGTCGTGTCAGTGTTGCACTTCCTAGCCACAGGGTCCTTCCAACATACAGTGGCACAAACTGGCAGTACATCCCAAACTATGTCCAGTCTGGTGTTGAAGGATCTCCTCTCAGCAATGCTGAAACACCTTGAATGCTACATTAAGTTTCCCCTCATGAGGATTTAGCCCATATGAAGGCTGACTTTCAGGGTTTTGCATGCATCCCACATGTGATGGGGGGCTATTGATGGCACACATATTGGCTTGGGCCCAATGCATGCCAGTGAACAAATATACTGCAATCGAAAGAACTTCCACTCCATCAACATCCAAGTTATATGCTTGGTGGACCTATACATTTCACAGGTCTGAGCCCATTATCCAGGTTCAGTCCATGATGCCTTCATTATGTATAACAGCACTGTCCCCGAGTTGATGTCACAAATGTACCCATATAGGGCCTGGCTGGTTGGTAAGCCACATCTGTTCTGTTTGGGTGTGTCTAATGTCTGGTGCAAAAATTCTGAAAAGGACTCGTTGCACATGTGTCCCATTCCTTAACAGGAGACTCAACATATCCAAACCGTCCTTGGTTGCTGACACCGATACGGAATCCAACTACGCCAGGGGAAGTCTGCTTCAATGAGGCTGATGTAAGAACAAGGCAGGGAGCAGAGCGGGCTTTTGGACTCCTGAAGGCCAGATTTAGGTGTTTGGACCAGACTGGTGTAGCCCTCCTCCTCTCACCCAGAAAAGTGTGTAAGGTCATTGTGACCTGCTCCATGCTCCACAACATTGCCCTGAGGAGGAATATCCATACATCCCAGAGGAGGGGCAGCCGGCAGTGCCACCAGGTGAGCCTCCTGAAATGCCAAGTGAGGATGACAGTGGTAAAGAGGAAGGAGCAGACCTCATCAATAACTAATTTTCTTTAGTGTAAGTATGTTATGTGATGCAATGACTGTGACTGTACGAACTACTGTAGTTGTCAGATTGTGTGGAGTACAGTGTTTTGGCATAACACTTGGAAGCTAATGCTCAGCAATATTCAGGCAAGGGGTGCTTGAAGAGTTAGCCTTTGACATATCCCCACCTTGGTGTAACTGCTTTTCTGTACCAGTCTCATTGCAAAGTAACTTCATTTCCAGATGCTTGCTACGTGATTTGTGTTGTAGGTATGTTTTCAAATCTATACTCCTTGTTTTGTCTTTGTACAGGTACCTTCACCATGAGATCCTCATGTGGGTATTTCAGAGTTGTGACATTGCCAGGTATCTGATGCTGTTTCAACATAAGAAGTGGACATGGATTGTTCCAGGTAACGTAGGTCACAGATTTGGGGTGTATGAGACTTGTGACAGGTCAGCTTGGAAGTGTTTGGGTGGAAGGGCAGAAGTGCACATTGAATTTGTTTAGTGTGCTGTGTTGGGCTGATTGTATCATGTGTGTGGTCACATGGGCACAAAATATGTTGTCATCAAGTGCAAGCTAGGCATTCACCCTTCACATAGGCTAAACACTCTTCTTGTATGACCTAGATGTAGCTGTAGATAGGTTTCATCGTTGCAGGACACAGTACCTGTGCCACAGCATTGACATATGTTTGTGTCATACCACGAGATGCATGGTCATTGAATTATGATGGACATGTGATCAGAGACTGTTGTACTGACCTCTGCCTGTTATCTTGGTTTGTGTGATGTTGGATTACTTGGTTTGAGTATGTGATAAGACTCAAGCTGGTGACACCATTCACCTCTCTGTTTGCCAATTCTACAGGACAATGTCTGACAAGACCATTCCTTCTGCAAAACTGTACCTCCATATATCTACCTTGAAAAATATGAGTCAGCCATTCTAGGCTCAGACAGTCCAAACATATGGACAGCTATGTGCTGTACAGTGAAATAAAATGTTTGGTGTGACCAGACAATTGTAGCAATAAGTTTGTGAGTTTTGGTTGTAATCCTTAGTTGATGTTCCCTGACCAGGTTACTTCTAATGTCCCTCAATACCCCTGTTAGGGTGGCCAGCTTGGTTATGGTGGTCTCCAAGCATATCCCCATGGGTGTCTCTCATGAGGCTGCTTCATCTCCCAGAGTTTGGACAGTACCAGGCTCATGACGCCTTGGGATTCCCAAGACTTGACCCATGGTTTCCTGACAAGGAAGTGGCCCACAACACCTCTCCCATGAACCCTACCCCCACAGGCCTGTGCCCTTGCCACAAGGTGCCCCTACTACTGGTTCCAGGATCATAATTGGGAAAGGTGTTGTGCTGCAACTCTAGATCCAGGACTGGACGGCACAAGATAGTTGCCACTGTCCTGGGGACACAGAAGGTTGGGGGCATAAGGCTGCCTGGGAGGTCGAGGCAATTGGGCTGGGAGGTCTTGATGTGGACACAGTGAGACTCACTGTAGGGTCTGACCAGGTTGTCCAGATGGGCCTGAACTATCCTCCATGTTTAGACATCCAAAGTGTTATCATCACTGAGGGCTTTATCCATGGGAATAGTGGCAGTTTCTTCTGTGGCCTCTGTATGGCCAGTGGCAGCTCAACCTGTTGATGTGAAAAGTACGTTACTTGTTGTACTGTGACATCTACCGCCAAGAGTTTACATTGGCATTTTCCAAAGCCCTTATACATATGTGATTTGTAGGTTATCCTATTGTGACGGGTACCCATGCCATTGGTTGTAAAGAGCTGACATGTGTGAAGCATGCCAACTTAATTTGAGTCCTGCAACTGCTGAATTTATCAGTTCATTATCACTTGGGAGGATGGGCATCTTGCCTGCAATACAGGCATTTCAGTGGCTGTGCACGATGTGGCTTTGACCATTTTGATGCCTAGTTGATTGTTATGCAGGCCGACTCAGGAGTTTGTTGTATACGTGATTAGAGTCATCATGTGGTCAGTGCATTGTGAATGTGTGCATCCAATATCATTCTGGTGGTGCATCTTGATGTCTTGTTGATCATTTATGTTGCATATTGGGTGAGCTGTCCTTCCTGGTCTCAATAGTGTCATCTTGGTTTAGCAGTTCAAGATAAAGCTAAGTGGCCGACCTTATCTCTGAGTTTAGTATTATCTGTATCTTGGTCCCTTCCAGGTGAGTAAATATCATTTGAGGGTGATCAGGCAAGGGTTTTTGGACAAGAGACCACTGTTCTGCTATTTGAAGTCACTTGAACAGTGGATCCTGGAGTTGCATCCAGGTCAGTACTCTTGTTCCCAGTGCTAGAGAAATGTGTACACTGGGCTTATCAGTCATGCCACTCGCTTTACTTCATACACTTGTGAAATTTCATCCCCCAGGTGAGTATACTTCTTTTGTCATTACTACATACACTATAAAATGGATTCACACTCAACCAATTTTCTCTCCCGAGTGAGCACACTTCTCAATTGAGAGCTCAGTAACAAATGTATTTGAGCAAGTGGCCACAGGTCTGGTGTTTGGAGTTACAGAAACAGTGCCTGCTGGGAGTTGTAGTTATATCAGTCTCTGTACTACACGTAATATACAATTGTTATCCTGCCAGGTGAGTACACTTCAATTGGGAGTTGACAAATAGGGGTCTTTGGAACATAGGACACTGGCCTAGCTGAGTTGTGTAACAGTAACAGTGCCTCCTGGCCTTATCGGTCATGTCAGTCCCTATAATATACACGCTATACAAATGTTATCCTATCTGGTGAGTACACTCAAATCGGGAGTTGACAAACAGGGGTCTTTGGAGCATTTGACAATGGGCTGGCTGAGCTGAGTAACAGTAACAGTGCCTCACACACACTATACAGACGTTATCTTCCCAGGTGAGCACACTTCAATTGGGAGTTAGCAAACAGGGTTCTTTGGAGCAGAGGGCAATGTGCTGGATGAGTGGAGTAACAGTAGCAGTGCCTCCTGGCCTTGGCAGTCATGTCAATCCCTAAACTAGACACATTATACAAATGTTATTCTCTCAGGTGAGTATGCTTAAATGAAGAGTTGACAAACAGAGGTTTTTGGAGCTATGGACACTGGGGTTACCAAATGGAATAACAATAACAGTGCCTCCTGGCCTTAGCAGTCATGTCAGTCCCTGTACGACACACGCTATACAAATGTTATCCTCCCAGGTGAGTACTCCTCAATTGGGAATTGACAAACAAGAGTCTTTGGAGAATGAAACACTGGTCTGGTTTAGAAGTTACAGAAACAGTGCCTGCTGGGAGTTGTAGTCATGCCAGTCCCTGTACTAAACATACTATACACAGATTTTATTCCCCCAGGTCAGTTTACTTCAATTGTGAGATGCTAGATATGGGTCTTTGGACAGGTAGACACTGGGCTAGTGAATGGATTGACAGTGAAGGTGGCAAAAGGTGAGTAGTGAGCATGCATGACATTTTTGTGACATTTTTCTTGTTATAACTTACCAGACCTCTCTGCCCCAGGTATTCAGGCCAGGTCCTTAGGATGCAGATAGGTTAAGACCTTCTCCTCCCAGGGGAAGAGATATAATGAGGGAGTAGGAGTGCCACCACCAGTCTTCTTGGCCTGCAGCTGGTGCCAGGAGACCAGGAAATGAACCTTGCCCCTGAGGTCATTCCACCTCTTCCTGACATTCTGCTTTGTGTGCAAGGTGGTGCCTACAGCATTCACTACGTCGACTATTCTATCCAACATTTCCATTTTCCTACTGAGAGGAGTGTGGTGGATTTGGCCTCTGAACAATTGTGGATCTATTCTTATGCTTTCATCCACCATGACTCAACTCTCCATCACTGAAACAGGAATTTTTAAAACGTGCCATGGTGGAACAAAAAATTATTACAGGTGACAGTGGTTTACTTAAGAGGGGTAGTGCAAACGTGTGTGATGGGACAAAAGTGTGTGCAGGGTGTGGTATTGGGTGCTTGTAAAATATTTAAGGTGTGCCTATTCTGTGTAGTTTATTTTTTTATGCATTTTGTGTTGCTGGCTCTTGCTGTGAAAATGCAGAGAATTGTGGTGTGTAAAGGGGTTTGTTTTATAGTGTGATTTGCAGGGGTGTTGAGTGTGGCAATGTGTGTCAGCTATGTCCAATGTGCAGTTGTGTATTACTTTTGTGACTGTGGATTGCCGTGGTTCGGACCACCACTTGTTGACAGCCATGGGTGCCACCATTGCGTCTTTGGATTTCTATTACGGTCAGTGGTTGGTAGCAGGGCTGTCGGTGCTAGAATTCAAACCATCTATTTCCAGGCTTCTGCGCCGCTGACGGTCTCCCTTTTTTGGTTGGCTGACGATGATCCTGCCTGTGTAACTCCTAATAAGGTGGTCTGGGAGACCGCCAACATGGCAGTCTTTTTGGGACTGGTGGTCTGACCACCAAACTCGTAATGAGGCCATTAGTCTCTCCTTAGGAAAAGCACCTGACTTCTTCCATGCTTTCCTTTAATTTTCTTTATCTGCATATTAATGCCAAATACTCATAGAGGTGGAAAAGTGTGAGGAAGGAGATCTTTCGCTGCATGAAAGCAAACTACAGCCATCCAGACTACTTTCAAAGAGGAGTGCAAATATAAAAAACATTAGGTAGAATATTGCCTTCTTTTGGGTGTCCCAAGGAATTAACCAAAAAGTGATGGTTGGTTCCCCCATGGAAAATAAATGTCTTTTTTCTTCTAATTCCAAGGAATGTCAGCAGTCTGAAATTTGTACATTTGAGAAAGGAATGAAAAGGGGTCCTGTTGGCACCCTGGACTTCAGGACTCCTGGGGTTAACATGGGCTAGGTCCTCAACCTTAGGTAAATGATGAATATGAGTAGACATGTGTGAAAATAATTTTGGAGGTGAAGAGGGGTTCCAGGTGATGGGAACATCTACAGTGAGACACTGCCAACTGGTGAGGAATGGGCCATTTCACTAAGTGGGTGAGGTGATTAATTAAAGAAAGGAAAAATATATCCTCCTTAGTCACATCAATACATCTATCAACCAATACTGCTCGCTCTCAAATTTATTGATGTGGTAGTTAAAGTCCATAAATAAACTGATGTGGTATGCCAACATATTTAATAGGACACTGAGCCGCCACCCAGTAGCTAGTAGTATGTGTCATCATTATGTCCCATCGTCACTAAAAAAACACCTCAAAATTGAATTATGTAACAGGGTAGTTCTAGAAGAGGCAATCGGTCTAAACTGTTAAGGTTACCCTAGAATATCTTCTCTTTCCTCAGACTATCCCCATAATCTCTGAAGATGTGTTGGTATATCCACTAGCTTATCTCTATAATCCTACCCTACAAAGCCCCAAAACTAAAATTATGTGACGGATGGAAAGTATAACTTTATTAGAGGCATCATTCTGCAATGTTATATGCAACCAGACCTTGTTTTGAAGCATTGATGTCAATGTGTACTGACAAGCATCAGTCCTGTTCGATCTCAAGCATTCATCATGTAATGTATTTTAAGATGATATCATATCATACATCTTATCATATAATTTCATATCATAACATATCATATCATATGAATCACTGACACTATATTGTGGTAAACAATATCATTGACAAAAATATTGTATGAAAAGTATTGTTTATCACAATATCATGCTCCAATACCTACAATAGCAAGTTCCAAAGTATCGGAAAAATAATATTGCAACACTAATATAAAAAAAAATTATACAAAAGTAAAAAATGTTAATATAAAAAGAGTTTAAAGTAATAAACTGTGACAATGTTAATATATAAATAGAGTTTAAAGTATACTTATACTTTATATATATATACATATATATATATATATATATATATATATATCAAATTTCATAGGTCAGTCCTGACAGCAATGTGCCTAACTGACGGTGCTGCGTTGGGGCAAAGGACCAAGCCCCTAATGTAAAATTGAAAGAGAAACGCTGCACTCCCGGAGATTGCATCAGCTGAATATTTGTTCCAATCAGTAAAGCATTTTGCCACCACAACGTGTTTCGACATCCATCTTTATCAAGTGGTTTCCGCCATCAAAAGTAACAGGCGGCATGCTAGTACTTATAGTTCTCCCTTTTTGGCTGCAGCTGAAACGGTTACAAGGGGATTGCTGTTACACCGCCATTTCCTTAATTTGACTCATGTGAGTAATTTGCTTGAAATAAAAAGTCACCAGGGTAGTCTCACGTTCGAATTATGTATGTTAACAAAATTAATATCACCAAAGTCCGCATGGTAGCTTAATCAAAAAAACTAACATGCAGCAGTAGAAATACACCTGATGAAATCACTTTGGGGGTGATTCTAACCCTGGCGGTCGGTGTTAAAGCGGCGGCCAACCTGCCAACAGGCTGGCGGTAAAAAATATGGGATTCTGACCCTGGCGGGAACCGCCAACACAGACAGCCACCTTAACACTCCGACCGCCACGGCGGTACAAACAAACAGCGCGGCGGTCACCGCCAACAGACAGGCGGCAGACAATGTACCGCCCACACTATTCCAACTCACCAATCCGCCACCTTTTCCGGGGCGGGAGCACCGCCGATAAAAACACGGCGGAAACAGACTACGGACGGGAAAACGCTCACCACTACGCACTCCAGGAGGAAGGAGGACAGCATGGAACCCGAATTAAACATCCTACCTGCTCTCGTCTACCTTCTCATCTACCACGAGTACGAAGTCCGGCGCAGACGACAACGGTGAGTACTGCACCTACGACACACGGGAGGGGGAGGACGAAAGGTTACGGGCACACACATATGCGACCCCCACCCCCCCAACTATGTACTCACCAATGCAGCGCACCAAGTCACAGTGACACCACCCAAACACCCCTGAAAAATGCTAGGACATAATCATATTTTGAATAAATATTTATGTACCAAAAAGCTCCAGAAAATTAGCGTACAACCATGAAAGATATCCACAACAAAACTAATGACACACACATCAGTGTATAACTGAAGTACCAAGTCCTGCACAACCTACGATTTCAGCATGTCCGTGGGCCAAAGTCTTGAGAAACAAGGGCAAAGCCCACACACGAGACCTGAGTCCTTTGGAGAGAACACTGCAGGGGCATCAGATGTAAAAACTACAGGCACCTCAGGGGGAAGGGAAGGGGGGGCACCACAGCCACATGAGTCCACGACGCCAGATCCACGAGGAGCCACCATGCCCACTGGACCATCCTGGGGAGTGCAAAGCCACAGTCTCTCAATGTCTCTACAGTGGGTGGCCTGCCCACTGGGCCATCCTGGGGAGTGCAAAGCCACAGTCTCTCAATGTCTCTACAGTGGGTGGGCTGCCCACTGGGCCATCCTGGGGAGTGCAAAGCCACAGTCTCTCAATGTCTCTACAGTGGGTGGGCTGCCCACTGGACCATCCTGGGGAGTGCAAAGCCACAGTCTCTCAATGTCTCTACAGTGGGTGGGCTGCCCACTGGACCATCCTGGGGAGTGCAAAGCCACAGTCTCTCAATGTCTCTACAGTGGGTGGGCTGCCCACTGGACCATCCTGGGGAGTGCAAAGCCACAGTCCATCAGGTGGATGACAGTCTCCACTGGTCAAGGAGGAGGCATGGTGGGCACAGTGAACCATAAATGGTGCTTGAGACGGCGGTGCCCAGCGGAGCGGTGCTTGAGAGGAAGGGCCCAGCGGAGCGGTGCTTGAGAAGAAGGGCCCAGCGGAGCGGTGCTTGAGAAGAAGGGCCCAGCGGAGCGGTGCTTGAGAAGAAGGGCCCAGCGGAGCGGTGCTTGAGACGGCGGGGCCCAGCGGAGCGGTGCTTGAGAGGAAGGGCCCAGCGGAGCGGTGCTTGAGAAGAAGGGCCCAGCAGAGCGGTGCTTGAGACGGCGGGGCCCAGCGGAGCGGTGCTTGAGAGGAAGGGCCCAGCGGAGCGGTGCTTGAGAAGAAGGGCCCAGCGGAGCGGTGCTTGAGACGGCGGGGCCCAGCGGAGCGGGGCTTGAGAAGAAGGGCCCAGCGGAGCGGTGCTTGAGACGGCGGGGCCCAGCGGAGCGGTGCTTGAGAAGAAGGGCCCAGCGGAGCGGTGCTTGAGAGGAAGGGCCTTGCGGAGCGGGGCTTGAGAAGAAGGGCCCAGCAGAGCGGTGCTTGAGAGGAAGGGCCCAGCGGAGCGGTGCTTGAGAAGAAGGGCCCAGCGGAGCGGTGCTTGAGAAGAAGGGCCCAGCGGAGCGGTGCTTGAGAGGAAGGGCCCAGCGGAGCGGTGCTTGAGAAGAAGGGCCCAGCGGAGCGGTGCTTGAGAAGAAGGGCCCAGCGGAGCGGTGCTTGAGACGGCGGGGCCCAGCGGAGCGGTGCTTGAGAGGAAGGGCCCAGCGGAGCGGTGCTTGAGAAGAAGGGCCCAGCGGAGCGGTGCTTGAGAAGAAGGGCCCAGCGGAGCGGTGCTTGAGAAGAAGGGCCCAGCGGAGCGGTGCTTGAGACGGCGGGGCCCAGCGGAGCGGTGCTTGAGAGGAAGGGCCCAGCGGAGCGGTGCTTGAGAAGAAGGGCCCAGCGGAGCGGTGCTTGAGAAGAAGGGCCCAGCGGAGCGGTGCTTGAGAAGAAGGGCCCAGCGGAGCGGTGCTTGAGACGGCGGGGCCCAGCGGAGCGGTGCTTGAGAAGAAGGGCCCAGCGGAGCGGTGCTTGAGACGGCGGGGCCCAGCGGAGCGGTGCTTGAGAAGAAGGGCCCAGCGGTGCGGTGCTTGAGACGGCGGGGCCCTGTTCAGCGGTGCTCTTCTGCACCGCGGGCCCTGTTCAGCGGTGCTCTTCTCCACGGCGGGGCCCTGTTCAGCGGTGCTCTTCTCCACGGCGGGGCCCTGTTCAGCGGTGCCTATCTCCATGGCGGGGCCCTGTTCAGCGGTGCTCTTCTGCACCGCGGGCCCTGTTCAGCGGTGCTCTTTTCCACGGCGGGGCCCTGTTCAGCGGTGCTCTTCTGCACCGCGGGCCCTGTTTAGCGGTGCTCTTCTCCACGGCGGGCCCTGTTCAGCGGTGCTCTTCTCCACGGCGGGGCCCTGTTCAGCGGTGCTCTTCTCCACGGCGGGGCCCTGTTCAGCTGTGCTCTTCTGCACCGTGGGCCCTGTTCAGCGGTGCTCTTCTCCACGGCGGGGCCCTGTTCAGCGGTGCTCTTCTGCACCGCGGGCCCTGTTCAGCGGTGCTCATCCAGCAGGTCAAGGGAGCCAGACCTGGCCTCGACTCCCTGCTCAGTCGCCCTCGGACCGTGACGTTTCTGGACCCTTCGGGGACGGACTCCTGGCCTCCTTAGTGTCCTCCTTCCCAGCTGGGATGTGGCATGTGGGGTCCACCTTCTCCGCGCTCCTGCTGCCCTTCCGCTCCTTTGATGGGGCTCTCGGGCCCTTGCCTCCCCCAGATGGTGTGGGTGGTGAAGTGGCCGCACATTGCTCCTTGGGGGCAGCCCTGTCGGTCCTCGCACGGCGGTCCTTGGTTTTGCGGGTCCTCTTGCCGGGGGGGGGCTGGACGTGTCCTTGCTGCTGATCGATGTGTCACTGCTGGCAAAGGGTGGGCTCCAGAACCCAGGCACAACAGTGACACCCGAAGCTGGGCTGGTGGTGGCTGCGGTGCTCTTGGGACTCATTGAAGATGGATGGGGGAGGTCATCGGGGGGAAAGAGGTTAAGGTTAGCCAGGAAAAGTTTTTTAGGGCCAAGGTAAAGGGTAGGAGAAGTGGAGATGTAAGTGGAGGTAGAGGAGGTGGTTGTAGGAGAGTCAGGTGTGCTGTCATTGGGTGAAGGTGCTGGTGCTGTAGGCTGTCGTGAGGTGGATGGCTGTTGGGTGGGTGGCTGCCTGCGTTTGTGTGTCTTGGAAGAGGGGGTGACAGACACAGTGGGAGAGGACACAGGGGACGTGTACATGGCAGTGGGGGTGGTGACTGCACGAGTGTGGACTGTACTGGAGGGTGAGGTGGTGATGGAAGCACTGGCTGATGTTGGGGTGCATGCAGGTGTGAGTGTAGACGTCACAGGGAGGGAGGAGGGAGACGAGGAGGAGGGGGACACAGGGGTGGCAGTGGCTGTTGGCATGTCTGCATCTGGGTGTTGCTCGGGTGAGTGTTTGCGGGATTTGTGGTGCTTGTGTTTGGATGAGCTGCTCTTGGGTGTTGAGGTGTGTGCAGGCTGGTCTGATGGTGTGGATGGGATAGGCTGAGGAACAGGAGACAGAGACAGGCTGGAGGCAGTCAGAAGAGGGAGGCTGGAAACAGGGACAATGGCTGCCGTCAGAGCTGAGGCCAGAGCAGTGAACGCTCGTTGATGGGCAGCCTGACCCGAATGAATGCCCTCCAGGTACGCATTGCTCTGTTGCACCTCCCTTTGCACACCCTGGATGGCATTCAAAAGGGTCGTCTGCCCAACAATGAGCGTCCTTACCAGGTCAATGAGCTCCGCACTGAGGGCAGCAGGGGCAACAGGGGCAGGGGCTGAGGTGCCTGGGGCGAAGGAGACGCGCGCCTTCCTGGGCGAACCGGCACGGAGCGAAGACTGAGGGGCTGCTGGGAGGGCGGGGCTGGTGCGCTGGGTGGCGGCTGTACCTGTAGAGGCGGGGGGCACGGATGTTGCCGCCACCCCTAGGGAGCTCCCATCCGAGGACGTGTCGCTTTCGCTGCTCTCACCAGCGGTCCCCGTCGTGGTGCTCCCCTCGCCCTCCAGATCACTGGTGCCCTCGGTGTCTGTTCCTGGGCCCACCGGGGCCTTGTGTCCTGCAGCTCCCTCGTGCTCCGATGCCATATCTCCTCCGCCTGATGATGCTAATGCACACATGCACAAGAAGATGAAGAGAAAGGGTGGGGGGAGAAAAAAGAAGACCAGGTTGAGTGCATGCAATGTCAACACCGTTGGCGGAGAGGACAGACACAGGTGCCTAATGCACTAAGCCGCGCATTCGTGGTACACTACTCAGTACTACTGACTAAGACAACAGGCCAAGAGACGTCAAACGCGCACATGGGAGATGCTGGACCTTCAATGGCTGTACTTGTCACCCTACCGAGGTGGGGGCCGGGGGCACAGGGCCATGCCTAAGGGAGAGGACTACACTACAGAAAGCGCCCTGGCCTAATGTCACCCACAGCCCTCCTCCCCCACCCAGACGCCTCCACTGCGCAGAAAGATAGGAGAATGTGCTGATACTCACCCCCTTGTGTCTGCTGTGATGTTTTAAAGCGCCCATCCAATTCAGGGTAGGCCACCGCCAGGATCCGGGACATCAGGGGGGTCATGGTGCGACTGGCACCCCTCCTAGGTTGGGAGGCCATCCCCAGCAGTGTTTCTGCGGTCTTCCTTGTTCCGCGGCGGATGTCCTCCCACCTCTTGCGGCAGTGGGTGCCCCGTCTGTTGTGGACCCCCAAGGTCCGGACTTCCTTGGCGATGGCACGCCAAATGTCGATCTTCTGATGGGCGCTGACCTATTAGACATGTACAGGGTGGAAAGGAGGAACTCATCAATGACCTGCATGTTAGATGTAATTGGCCCCCCCACCCACTTTGCCATATGGCACATGCTCTCATCTGTCGGGCGTTGCACTCCTCATTCGCCCCCCACCCCACCAACTTACATCCACCCCAATCCACACAGGCATAGCCCATTCCATTAGCACCCGGGGTACTCACTTGTTGGTCTGGAGGACCGTAGAGTAGCGCATACTGGGGGAGGACCCCATCCACGAGCTTCTCCAACTCTTCAGACGTGAAGGCAGGGGCCCTTTCCCCAGTCGCAGCAGCCATTGTATCTTCCAGACCGAGGTCACAGCAGCACTTGCAGTATAGGTCCTCTCCTGTGGATGATCAGGTCTCGAGTGATTAAGCAGATAGAAAATGGCGGTCACGTCCGCGGCGGTGCGTACCGCGGCGGTGCGTACCGCGACCGCCGGCGCGTACCGCGACCGCCGGCGCACTTCGTTATTGGCTCCTGAAACCCATAGGCTTCAATGTTAACCAATGCGGCTTTGCGCCGCGGTCTGCGACCGCCTACCGCCACGGTGTGCCCCACCAGCGCATTGACCTCACATCCCATTGTCCCACTTCACAGGTCAGGCAGCCGCCATTTCAAGGGCCCACATGGCTTAATTTTGACTGCGACACACAGGCCTAGGCCTTGCATTGCCACACATACACGCCTTTCAACCCATTGCCATTCTTTAACTGTGCAAGCTGTCTGTACGTACCTGTGGTTTGGCTGACTCTGTGCTCCATGTTGTCCTTCCTAGGCACCGTCCGCTGGGACTTGCGATGAGAAGGAGGAATCCTCGCGTGTACCGACCGCTGGTGGACCTGTCGACAATGGAAGAACGCCATATAATACTTCGATACAGACTTGACCGTGCCACTATCCATGAACTGTGTGCCCAGCTGGAGCCAGCCCTGATGTCCCCCATCCGCCAACCCACAGGGATTCCCCCTCTGGTGCAGGTTTTGTCAGTCCTCCATTTTTTGGCCAGTGGGTCATTCCAGACCACAGTGGCCATGTCATCTGGAATGTCTCAGCCTATGTTTTCTAAGATTTTGAGTAGAGTGTTGTCTGCCCTGATGAAACTCATGCGGAGCTACATCATTTTCCCCGAGGAGGGTGACTTGCCTACAGTGAAGGGTGATTTCTATGCCCTTGGACATATCCCCAACATCATTGGTGCCATAGATGGGACCCATGTGGCTTTGGTACCCCCAAAAGACGATGAGCAGGTGTACCGAAACAGAAAAAATTATCATTCGATGAATGTCCAGGTGGTCTGTTTGGCTGACCAGTACATCTCCCATGTAAATGCCAAGTTCCCAGGGTCAGTGCATGACGCGTATGTGATGCGAAATAGCAGCATCCCCTATGTGATGGAGCAGCTACAGAGACAACGTGTGTGGCTAATAGGTGACTCTGGTTACCCCAACCTGCTGTGGCTACTGACCCCAGTAAGGAATCCCCGGACAAGGGCAGAGGAACGCTACAATGAGGCCCATGGGCGTACTAGGAGGGTGATTGAGCGAACCTTTGGACTCCTGAAGGCCAGGTTTAGGTGCCTGCATATGACTGGTGGATCCCTAATGTACTCACCAAAGAAGGTGTGCCATATCATCGTGGCCTGCTGTATGCTTCACAACCTGGCTTTGCGACGCCAGGTGCCTTTCCTGCAGGAGGATGGTCCAGATGGTGGTGTTGTAGAAGCCGTGGAGCCTGTGGAGAGTGAAGAGGAGGAAGACTCAGAGGACGACACAGACAATAGGGATAGAGTGATACAACAGTATTTCCAGTGACACCCAGGTAAGAATCACCCACGCCATTTCCCAATTGCTTCTAGCCTCCTGCATCTGTACTTTCTGTAGTTCCCCACAGATGTTTTTCAGTAATTTTTGCCTTTCCCTTCCCTTCTCAGTGCTGTCTGACTCAGTACCTGACTTCTGCTTGGTTCGCCCATGAAATACAGCGTATTGACATTGGTATGTTGTCATGACTAATTGACAGAACAGAAATTGAACAGTAATATGTAATACATTTGTTAATAAGACAGCATGACTCAAAACAGATTTGTGTGCAAAATGTGATTTATTTACAGTGCTAGATATCGGTACATGTGATTCTAAGGGTGATGGGTGGGGGTGGAGGAATATCCATGGCAGAGTCCAGTTCTCAGTCTCACAGGTGCATTGTTCTTTTGCCTGTGGAAGGATGGAGCATAGGCAGTTCATGGTTGGACAGGGTGGCAATGTGGGACAGTGGGAAGAGTTCAGGGGGTATGTCCTGCTGGCGGGGGTCTTGACATCCTACTCTGTCTTTTTCTTTGGTCTCAGGCTCCTCTTACGGGGTGGTTGTTCTTCAGCAGGAGGTGGGGTTCTGGGGGGCTGTCGAGGTGTTGGGACCTCCTGTCCACTAGCGCCGGCGGAGGTGGTAGGCTGTTCCTGGTCCGGCCTAGTGACAGGGGCCCTGTGTGGTGCACCATGGTCCCGCAACGCGTCCTCTATCCTGTGGAGGGCCAGGACGATGGTCCCCATTGCGGTCCCGATGATTCTCAGCTCCTCCCTGAACCCCATGTAGCGTTCTTCCTGCTGTGCCTGGATCTCAGTGAACCTGGCCAGTACCGTCGCCATCGTTTCTTGGGAGTGGTGGTAGGCTGCCATGATGGTGGTGAGGGCCTCTTGGAGAGTGGGTTCCCTGGGCCTCTCCTCCCCCCCCTGTCGCACAGCAGCCCTCCGAGCTGCCCGGTTTCCCCCGGCCTCTGTCCCCTGGCCGGTGTGCCCGCTCCCACTGCCCCCAGGTCCCTGTTGTTGTTGGGGTGTTGGGTTAGCCTGGGTGCCCTGTAGTGGCGGACACACCGCTGATTGAGCTGTCCTAGAGACAGAGGCATGGGCCCGCTGGGTGGGAGCTGTGCTGGTGTCGGCAGAGGGGGTCGGGTCTGGTGTGGCCTGTGGCTGCCTGAGGGGAACCGACTGCCCAGAGGTCCCCGATGGTCCGGGCTGGTCATCAGGTTCACTGTCGACAGAGCTGCTATCCTCAGTGTGGGCCTGTTCCGGTGGTGGGATGGACACTTCTGGACCCTCCTGGCTGGTGTGTTGTCGTTCGGGTCCTGCATGGGGTAAGAGAGTTTGGTTATTGTTTCTGTGTGTGCAATAGCGTGCGTGTTATGGGTGCCCTTGTTCCCCAGTGCAGGCATTCCCTTGAGGGAGGTGTTGTGAGGGTATTTAGTGGGGGGGAGGGGTTAGTGCAGTGGTCATGCATAGGTGATGGGTGCCCATGATTTGTGTTGGCATGCAGGAGTTGGTGTTGGGATGGGTGGGTTGTGCTGGTGAGACATTGTCAGGGAGGATATGTGCTGGGGGGTTGGGGGTGAGGGTGGGGGTGTGGGTTGGCATGCTGGTGGGGTGGGGGGGATATAGTAGTTGAGATGGGACTTACCAGAGTCCATTCCTCCGGCTACTCCAGCGAGGCCCTGAGGATGCAGGATGGTCAAGACCTCTTGCTCCCATGATGTAAATTCGGGAGGGGTGGGTGGGGGTCCGCCGCCAGTCTTCTGGACCGCGATGTTGTGCCTGGAGACCATCGATCGGACCTTCCCCCGTAGGTCGTTCCATCTTTTGCGGATGTCCTCCCTATTCCTGGGATGCTGTCCCACCGCGTTGACCCTGTCCACGATCCGCTGCCATAGCTCCGCCTTCCTGGCTATACTGGTGTGCTGCACCTGCGAGCCGAAGAGCTGGGGTTCCACTCTTAGGATTTCCTCCACCATGACCCGGAGTTCTTGGTCCGAAAAGCGTGGGTGCCTTTGGGGTGCCATGGGGTGGTGTGGGTGAGGTGTGGGGTGGTGTATGTGATGATGAGTATGTTGGTGTGTGGTCCTTTGTGCTACTATGTGGTGTGTGTGATGGTGTAGTGTGCCTCAGTGTGTCTTGCTATGGATTGTCTGCTGTGTCTCTCTCTCCTTCTCTCAGTAATTATGGTCGCAGGGGTTTGTGGGTGATGTGGGTGTGTGTTTTATAGTTGGTTGATTGTGTGGGAGTGGTGTGTGTATGTGTATCAGGTGTGTGTATTTCAAATTGTCCAATGTGGCTGTGTTTTGGTGATGTGTGTGTACTCTGACCGCGGCGGTGTGTACCGCCAATGGAATACCGCGTTTGAATGACCGCCGTGTGGATTCGTGGGTCGTAATGGCATGGGCGTATTTCTGTTGGCGTGACGGTGGAGGTTTGGTCATCTCCAGTTTATCGCTGCCCGCCGATGTGGCGGGCTGCAGTGGAGGACGGATTTTTGGAGGTTTGGCCGTTGTGGGTCAGAATGACCGTGGCGGTTGACAGCGGCCGCGGCGGTGTTATGGCGGTCTTATGACCGGCGGTAAGGGCATTTTACCGCCGAGGTCAGAATCACCCCCTTTGTTCTTTTTGCCAAATACTTATGCCAGCGTTTCCGAACACAATCTCATAAACTGAATCACAATGTTCACGGTGATCACAAACCTCAAGTGATTTACTTAATTAACATCATACCCTGGACCCCTACAAACAAGGCAGCCCACAACAAAAATGTAAGTAAACTGAATAAGTATTCCATAAGCTACATAATTAAAAATCAATTAAGTAACTGATTAACAATGCAATATTAGTTATTAATTATAACAATATCCCACTGTTAGAAATGTGGTCTCTGGTTGACAGTCAATTTACACCCTGTCCAAATAGGGACCCTCACTCTATTCAGGATAATGGAGATAGACAGGTCAGATAACCCCTGCTCACCCCCTTGGTAGCTTGGCACAAACAGTCAGGCATATCTCAGAGGCAAGGTGTAAGGTATTTCCACAAACACATACAGTGAAGACACCACAAAAGGACTCCACGCATATTTAGAAAAATAGCCACTATTCATCTAAATCAAAGAAGACCAAAATGACAAAAATCCAACACACACAAGCAAAGATATGATACTTTAAAGTAAAAAGAGTATTCATCCATAGAGATATTTGGATGTGTTGTATTAGCACAAAGTACTTGTCATGCATCAAAAATTAAGTTGCATGGGAGAGCATGCATCTGATGCTTTGATTCCTTAGTCGCAAGTGAGGCCATGCGTCAATTCTTTCTCTGTCGGGTAGGTGTTGCATCAGTTTCCGGATGGGCAGCTCCATCTCACTGTGATAATGTTGAAGATTTTGATGCCCAGGGATGATGCATGGAAAATCCAGATGCACATCAGCAATCAATCCATTCTGAGCTGGCGATGTACTGATTTCACCTGCACTGCATCAATTTTTCAGTTGCGGTCCAGGCGCTGCATTAATTTTTCTGCCGCTTGGCTCCGGTGCACGGATTTTCACTCAGGTTCTGCCAGCTACTCCTTCAGGGGCCAAGGGACTGGATGTGAGACCACTTTGCAAGTCAGGGGTTATCAGCATGAGAGCCCAGGTGCTGGCGCATGAAGTATTTGACGTCCATTGCACATCTTAACTGGAGGCAAGCTCAGTCCAAGCCCTTGGAGAATCTTCACAAGCAGGATACACAGCAAAGTCCAGTTTTTGTCCTCTCTAAGGCAGAAGCAGCTACTCCGGTCTAAACCAGCAAAGGAGTAGTAATCCCCCTCACAACTCTTCAGTTTTTTTTTGTTGGTAGAGGTTCCAGACGTGTTCTAAAGTTGTGAGGTCAGTATTTCTGCCTTTAAAGTAGGCAAACTTCAATGGAAAGTTTTTGTAGAGAACAATACACTTCATCTTCCTTGCCCTGCCCCAGAACACTCTAGTGGGTTTGAGTTTGTATTTTGTGAGGGCAGGCACATCCTTTTCAAGTGCAGGTGTCAGCTCTTCTCTACCACTCTAGCCCAGGAAGACTCACCAGGAAATGCAGGACACACCTCAGCTCCATTTGTGTCACTGTCTAGAGTGAATTCACAAACAGCTCGACTGTCAGTCTGACCCAGACATATATTCAGTAGCCAGGCAGAAGCACAGAATGGTTAAGCAAGAAAATGTTCATCTAATAAAAGTGGCATTTTCAAACAGACAATCTGAAAACCAACTTTACTAAAAGATGTATTTGTAAATTGTGAGTTCAGAGACCCCCAACTCCATATTCATATCTGCTCCCAATGGGAAACAACACTTAAAAGATAATTTAAGCAAAACCCGTGTTAACCTTGCAATTGTGAAACTGAATTTGGCAGTATTTTAGCATCAGGACATAGAAAACACACCAGCATAGGTCCTACCTTTTAAATATACAATAAAAAAGAGGGCGAAGGAGGTTTTTGTAGGGCTGAGTCTGTCCTCCCTGTAGCCTATATAACATTACAAAAAGGCTCAGCCCAAACAGATTCCACTGGGTGGACAAGAGAAAGAAAATGTTTTTTTGTGTATAAAAAACCCTCACCCACCAGGGTTACCCCTTGGTGGCATGCTTCATTATTGGGTTTTCTCCCATTCTGCTGCAGAATGGGGCTTGCTACACCCGGAGGAATATGTGGGAACACTGTTATAGTTTCATCAATGTGGATTTTGAGAGGGATAGGAGTGGTGGGGTCTTAGGTGAGTGAAAACTACCTGCCTCTGGGTGGTACTGCTAATTTAATATGTCTCTTAAAGGGCAGGTATGGTTAAAAAGGGCCGTCAGAGGTGGGGTATACTATGGGGGTCATTACAACCTCGGCGGTCTTTTTACAAGACCGTCGAGGGACTGCCGTGCTGAAGACCACCAGTGCAGGCGGTTTTCCGCTGGGCGCATTATGACTGCTGGCAGCCCTCCGTCCTTTTCCGGATGGAGAGCCGCTAGCAGCCATACTGGTCGGCGGGGAAGTGGAGGTTGCTCCACCTCCACCGCCACGTCAACAGAACACTGCCCCACGAATCACGTTCTGTGATTCGGCGTGGCGGTGTTCTGTTGACAGCGGTGCTGGCGCTGGGCCAGCCCCCATGGATGCTGTCTCCTCCCGGAGGATCAACAGACCAGGTAAGTTGATCGTCTGTTAGGGGAGGGGGTGGGGGGTGTTGTGTGTGTGCATGGGGGTGTGCGTGTGAGTGTGTAGAGGGGGTGTGTGAGTGCGTGTATGCATGTGGGGGGTGTTGTGTGTTTGGAAATGTGTGCATGTCTGTCTATATGTATGTCTGTATGGATGTGTGCATGTATGTCTGAATGTGGGTGTGTGTGTATGACTGTGTGTGTGGCTGTTGGCATGTTTGTTGGTGTGTGTGCGGGTATGTGTGTTGGTGGTGCCTGCGTGCGTGTCGGGTGTGAATCTGTAATGTGATGTTGGGGGTGGGGAGGGGGAGTCCTGCCACCTTTGGGGGGTGGCTGAGGGGTGGGGGGTGTCGGGGAAGGACTCGGGGTGGGGGTGGGGGTGGGGTTATTGGAGACCCCTATCTGTGCCGGGGAAGGAATTCCCTGGCACTGATAGTGCTCACCGCCATGGATTTCATGGGTCAGCCGGGTCATGATACCGCAGGCGGTATTGTGACGACCGCCGGGCTGGAGACCCATGTCTCCAGCCCAGCGATCATCTCCGCCCTGGCGGTCTGATCGGAAAAGTGGTGGATGACCATGGCGGTAACCGCCATGGTCATAACTCCAAAATTATTACCACCAGCCTGTTGGCTGTTAGACCGCCGCTTCTCTGCCAACTGCCAGGGTTGTAATGAGGGCCTATGTACCTTACTTCCTGGTTGGTCTACATGTATTGGGGTCTTATCCCTAGACTTCTCTTCAGGACCAGGGTGGACTCCCTAATGTCACTCCTTGATTGACTACTCCTAGTAAAGGCAATAGCACTGAATGCTATGTGGTGTGGTGTGGTACAACTAACTAAAGTTAAATAATACCCAATGGTACCGATGTCTTTCCGAGATACTTTTTAGAGTCTACACGCTCATATCATAGATCCTCCGGGGTTTCAGACCCTGGGGAGGTGAACATTAGGCACAAGGTGGGAGTGTTGCCTTTATGAATGTGTGACTACCAGCAAGCACACATCCCTCCCGGAGGATCTATGATATGAGAGCGTGGGAAGCAAGGTTAGGCACTTTGTGAAAATGTCAGGCTGCTGGGGTTGAGCTGGTTTGCTGCTTCCGCAAGCGGAACTCTGTGGAATTTCACAGAGTTTTTAGATAACTCCACAGAATTCTATGGAATAGAACTCCGCAAGCTCTGCCCCCCTTAGTGGTGAGACTCATGTGGGGAGTGATGTATGAGGTCCACAATAGGACACAAAAAATCTATTTGTTAGCTACGATTTAAGTAGCAACATCTGCAAATACAACAGTTTTAATGAAGTATCTTGCAGTGAGGGGTGCTGATGGATACCCCACACATGTTCATGACCAAGAGGGGCATGGGGCTCATTATGTAGTAGAGGGAACCAGTAGGTCAGTAGTACTCTGGCAGTCCAGGAATGTACCCTTCAAGTTAGGTGTGTGTCATTCTTGGCCTCAATATAATATTAATGATATGTGTCCCAGTTCCTTCCCTCACTCTGTTCACTGCCCTATTGCACAACTTAGCAAATATTGGCCTTCGCCAATGCCCACGGTAGCAGCATGAGTATCCACCTCTGAGTGTTGAGAAGTCAGGGCGCCTTCAATGTCATTACAATCAATCTTCTGAAAAGTACAAATGTGAGGTCTAAAACCTGTATAAATGTTTGTACCCCTTGGTTTTGGGACAAAGGCCCAGGAGACAGGATCAGGAGTGGGCTCCAAGGCGTGTCCCACCAATTCATCAATGAGGGCTGTCACTTGCACCCATTTCATTTGTAGAAGTGGGCATTCCCATACCATGTAGTAAAAACTGTCCTCCAGCAGCCCACACCCTTGGAACTCTGGTGTGGCTGCCACATACAGAATGATAGGCATGGGGGAAAGATGTGCATGGTCTGTGTAATTTTATTGTGTTAAGTAGAATTCAGGATTTCCTCCTTTACATGCTGAAGCACCTGAGCCAAAGCCTTGCCTATCAGTGGCTATGGAAGGACAACATTCCATCTAGCCAGTGCCCTCCCTATGCCTCCTAAAGTACTCGATGCAAGTGCTAAGTATAGAAGAGACAGCTCAGCATGTGCTACCATGGATAAGGAGTGCCTGTAGTACCGGTGATAGGGACAGTTCTGTATCCCCGACTCCTCAAATGTTCCACATAACTCTTTGGAAGGTGTGGTAGGTCAAAAAGTGGCCTGGCCCGATGTTATATGTGTCCATAATGTCCTGAAAGGCCCTAAGGGCTCCCTCATGAAAAAGAACACCTACTGTAGCAATCCCTGCCTCTGTACATGGGGTCATGTTATACCTCACTGCCAATTCGCAAATGCCTGGTAGTTGTCCCAGCAGTGTTGCCGATGAGTAAGGAATGTGGGAGTGTTTACTATGCATAAACTGATACCAGCGATCCTGCACCACCACCACCACCATTAGGCTCAACTGAGTTGCAGTTGGCAATCGCGATCTGTCAAAGAGGTGTAAACACTCATCTCACCCAACACCTTTTGGCCATCTTCTTGTTCAGCCCAAGGAGGTACAGCCAACGAACACAGTGGCCACTAAAGCTACACCATGGCATAATACAATTTAAAGTTTGCCATACAAAGCCCACCTTCCCATGCACAGGGACCTCTGTGTTATGACGAAAGCTAACCGTCGTCATCCCAGCCTCCAACTCAAGTCCAGCAGGAATCCATCCCACTGTCTAAAAAATGCTTTTGATGAGCACTATTGGAAGTGCTGCAAACAATACAGCAAACGGATGGTACTAGCTTCTTGGCAATCACCACTCGCCCCCCACGGGATCTGGATAAGGAATGGCAGAAGGAGAGAGATCCGTGAATCAAACATAGTCCCCTGCTCATGTTGCCTTCTCTAAGGGCCCATCAGTGTATTATATATAAATGCCCAAATATTTAAAGGTATCATGACACCATTTGAGCCGATGTTCCGTTGAGGCATCTCTGTGGGATACAGGAACTGGGGTAAGAGGAAAAATTTAGGCCAATTGAGCAACTCCAAAATCATTTATTAACGCATCAGATTCAGACCGGAGGTCTCAACCTCTTGCAGGAAGACCAATGCTTCATCAGCACAAATCATCATGATATGATAGGTATCAAGTTCCCAAATCCCTCAGTCTTGTGCTGGCATATGTAGACTGTTAGAAAACGGTTTCTTATCTATTGTGAAAAGCATTGGTCCCTACGTAGTGCTTTCTGGATAGGGAATCTGCCTGAGACCACCTGGCCAGTGAAAACTCTAGATATTGGGTTTGAGCACAACATGTGGATCTAACCCAGAAACTCTGGTGTGATCAATATACTCTTCAGAGTGGCCAATAAAAAAGTCTCAGCTCAACACATCAAAATCTATTTTGATGTCTAGAGACTCCGCCATGTGCCTCCGATGGGGTGTCAAGAGATAATTCACAGGAGGTGCTCAATATTGAAGAACGTATTACTCCCAGGTATGACTTAAGGAGGGACAATTGTCAGTATGATAGGACATCTAAGGGGTGAAGTCCCAGTTTGTGGATGACCACAATCAACGCCTCGCAGAGTGAGCCCAGAAGCTGGCCTATCAACTTAGCATCCTGAAACACATCCAAAAGGTGCTGAGTAATGAGGGTGGAGAACATGACATAGTAATCAATTGGCAGCCCATAGGTGCCCGGTGTTTTATTCTGGGCAATATGGGCTGTGGCTATTCTAATCCTCTCCAACTGAATAGTTTCACGCAAGTCTTCTCTCGGAAGTGGGGACAGATGAGGCATCATCAGTCTGCTCATGAATCCTTGTAACATTCTGTGCATCATATCAGGAGCAGGTGAACAAATAGTTCCACGGAAGGCATTGTTGTAGTCCCAAAAAGCAGTATTGATATCAGTCTGCATGACTATTAATTAGCCATCTTCACATCTGAGGGCTTTAATAGGAGTGTGTTGCTGGTTTGCTTTGACCAGCCATACCAGTAACCTGCCCGACCGATCCGCATCCGAATGCAACATGACCAGGCAACATTTATAGTCATGCCAACCCAGTTGTGTTTCTGCCTTCCTGTACTGGGTATGGAGCTGTCCAAGATGCTCTACCCCTGTCTCACAAGCGACCACCGTGCTTTCCAAGGGGCACAGCTCTCTCTATATCTTCATCAGTCCCTCTCTATCTTCATCAATTCATCCTGTAACACGTGAAAGAGCACCCTTGTTTCAGCCATGCAATGATCCTATATAGCCACATTGTGCGGGTTCGACTACAGAGCGTTGAGTGGGGTGAATCCCTTATTGAGATCAAAATATTGGTTAATGAATTTTGAGAGATCATCCCAAAAAGAAGGAGGTCAAGCAGTGCTCGAGTTTGTCACCGCCAGGTGGGAATTCTCAAGTGTGATCAACCCCAGTCAGTGGTCCGAAAGAGTGGAGGCCAGATATTCTGAGACTTTAACTTAGCCTGTCATTACAAACAATCATGCTGGTGTGGATATTATGACTGGGGGAATAAAATTAGTATTCAGAGTGTTTTGTGTGACCCAGGCACCACACTTAAAACATGCACTGTTGACTCTGCCAGTTGCGGAAGTGTTGTGTTATGTTGATGCATGTTGTACTGCACAGGGGAGGGAGAAGGCAGTCCCAGGTTACATCAGGAACAAAATTGAAGTCCCCACCCCAAATACCTGGAGTTTGGGGGTCCTTGAAAAGTACAGGTGTGAGAGAATTGAAAAAGTGGGAATCATTACTGTTTTGTGCATAGATCCCCACCCTCCTGTACTACAGATCTACTCACACATCTGCACTGTAATAATCCACTACATATGGGACCCCTGGTGCAATCCATATAAGCACTTCTCATGCATACACCAATGAGGTTGTGCCATAGACCTGCCCCCGCCACTTCGGTGGATCTTCTGGATTTCTGCAGCCATCAGGTGCATTTTTTTTAACATTGCAATGCATATCTGCACATTCCATGTGATCACATTATATTTCAGGGTAAGACCATTTGCGCATGTTCCTATGATGTGAAATGATAGTAAGTGTACCAAGTGACTAGTTGATGTCCCAAAACACCCACTTTTTGTGCCACTGGATTCAAGCTAGCCTGGCTGATGAAAGGTGATACCCTGAATCCGGTCCCAGGATGCTTGTTTCCGGTCCAGCGAGGACCTGGCCTGGCAGTTCAGGCAGGACTGTTCCCATGGGGAACAGGGTCAAGACTGATTTGCATATGGCTGGGTCCAAACTGGGGTGGCATGGTGATCAAAAGAACAATGGATTAAACCCAGATCTGTGACTTTGAGTAAGTGTTTGAAAGGTTTCAACACTCCGTTCATCATCCTTTTGTGTTGATAAAGGTGTCCCAAATCACTGTGCATCTCTTGTCCAACACGGCCCACACTGAAGTACTGGAACCCCAGCCACCACCAATACACACACCATATATGCTCAATTGTACACCTAGAAGCCATTGAAACAGACCTAAAACAACAAAAATAACACAACAAATGTTCCCCCTCAGATCAAGTGACATTTGAGCACCGGCCATCCGCCTCCTACAAATAAACAAAAATTAAGAGCACTGTGTAATAGGCAAAACATTTCCACTTTGGAATCTCTTTTTGGAGTGTTGAACTTCAGAGTCCAACAGCACCATGGCCTGAGCATCCAGGTTACTCTGAACTCAGGGGCGTAACTTGGAGGTGTCCGGTTGCACTAGCAGTTCAAATGCTCATGCATTTGCTTGATGGGCCCAGTGGAGCACATGTCACAAGTCATTAGCTCATTGTGGGGCAAGTTTCAGACCTCAGTGGACAGCAGCCATCTAGGACACAAAGCCAGACTCTGATGGTTGTTCTTTCTCCAGACAGATTCAAGCTGCATTGTGTAGCCTCTGTAACCGCCTGTGCCTGTCCTGCCACCACTTGATCCACAGAAGCTCATGCCTTTATAGTTCTTCACTTTCATCGTCGAGGTTGGGGCACAAGCCATTCCCTGTCAGGAGGAGCCTAATGTAATCCCTTGGTGTGGAGCCAAGTCCACACGTCCTCTGAGATGCCCTTGACTACCCTAAGTTTTGCTCAGAAGAGCAGTGCATATTTAAAGTTTAATTCTCAAAGGCGCTACTGGACTCTCCCATAGAAACCATGGGGAGGCTGCACTTCTTCTGTGGAATCAGGATTTACCGTGATTACAGCATTTTCGTGTGCCAGGGACCCCTCACACAAAATTGCTGCAGCACCAAGTCATGGTCCCGATAATTAGGAAGTAGGGCTATAATGGGCATAGGAGGAGATGGCCTGCCTGGTATCCTGTATGCCCTTTCGACAGAAAAGAATTCAGGTACTTTTTCTGCCAATACTGTCTCCATCAGCCATGTTTTGATGAAGAGCTCCAGACTGGGATCCTCAGAACTTTTTCACCTAGAGCACTCTTCAGCATCATCAGCCCTTGGGTGTAAGGAACATACCTCCTCCTCATAATTTTCAACTGCATCTGCAGCTCTTGCACTATGAGCCTTAAGGCTGTCAGAGTGGATTCCACCTCATCATCCCTGTCCATCCGTTTTCGATGACCAGTCCTAAGTAAGTTCACATCCAATGAGTTCTTGGTCTCCAAATTTGTTTTAGTGTTCATGCTGGCTTGAAGTTTCTTTTTGAACTGGTCGGAGTATGCATGGAGAGTTTCTTTGAGATGACTCAAGGGGGCATATTTATACTCTGTTTGCGCCGGAATTGCGTCGTTTTTTTTTACGCAATTCCGACGCAAAACTAACTCCATATTTATACTTTGGCGTTAGATGCGTCTAGCACCAAAGTCCATGGAGTTTGCGTCATTTTTTAGCGTGGACACCTACTTTGCGTTAATGATATGCAAGGTAGGCGTTCCCGTCTAAAAAAGTGACTCCGAGGCATGTGCACCGTATTTACACTCCCGGGCAAAAAATGACGCCCGCTTTTGCGTCGTTTTTTAGCGCCTGGTCAGGGCAGGCGTTAAGGGACCTGTGGGCTCGGAAGGAGCCCAGAGGTGCCCTCCCATGCCCCCAGGGACCCCCCCTGTCACCCTTGCCCACCCCAGGAGGACGCCTAAGGATGGAGGGACCCATCCCAGGGAACATAAGGTAAGTTCAGGTAAGTATTTTTTTTTTTTTTGTGGCATAGGGGGCATAGGGGGCCCTGATTTGTGCCCCCCTACATGCCACTATGCCCAATGACCATGCCCAACATAAGTCCCCTGGGCATGGCCATTGGGCAAGGGGGCATGACTCCTGTCTTTGCTAATACAGGAGTCATTTAATGGGGGTTGGGAGTAAAAAAAAATGGCGCAAATCGGGTTGAGGAGAAAATTTTGCCTCAGCCTGACTTGCCCCATTTTTTGGCGCCCAAGCTCCATATTCCCCTACGCCGGCGCTGCCTGGTGTACCTCATTTTTTTTTACGCACACCAGGCAGCTCCGCCGGCTAACGCCGGCTAAAGTCATTGAATAAATACGGCACCCGCATGGCGCTTCAGAATGGCGTTAGCCGGCGTTAGATTTTTTGACGCACAACTGCGTTGGCGCAGTTGTGCGTCGAAAAGTATAAATATGGCCCAAGGTGTCTAGAGCCTGGTCAGCAGAGACAGAGGATGATGTCGGGGGCTTTAAGGTGCTATGATAGGGCCTTTGCAGATTTTGGTTTTACCATTATTTTCTGTCAGCTTGGGCCCCTCATTTGAGATAAAAAGGGAGCATGGAACGTTAACACTCTGCTTCCCAAGAAGGTGCATGTTCCCAATCCATTGGCCAGAGAGCGGAAAATGGATCTTTGTCTGAGTCACCAGTGCTCAGACTCAGGTCATTACCATACCCCGGCAAAGTCTGTTTTGCTTCAACCCCCAACAGGAATCATGTACTCTCTGCCAAAAAGTCACATCTGCAGGTCACCAGCCAGCATGAGTATTAATTGTCCTCATCACTGTGCCTAACGTGGCAGGGGTGATCCAAGAATGAATAGGCTGAGACCAACGTTTCCCTCCTGGTTTGGTAATCCTATCCTGAATATCACTAAGGCCCCTTGAAACGCAGTGGGGGTGTGGCTGTGTGGGGTAATAATTAGAGCAAGCGTCATTAATGCAACACTGATTATTACATAAGCTACAGGGTGATCAGGCACTAAGTAGACTAAGCAGTGCCCAGGAAGGTATCCGCACAACTTGGTACCCTGATGTGATATAAGGTGCCAGCAACCATTTCCCCTCAAAGTGTCCGCACCCAGTTCCAGTTAATCAGCGCTAAAGAGAAAACCATGTGCAGGGGGCCACTAGACCCCATTTATGCCAGTGTAATTAGTGCAGGTAACTAAACAACAAGCCAGGCACAAGCTGCCAGATGAACTGTGAGGAAGGGTGCCATCGTCAGGGGCTGGATTTTGGGGGCAGTGTTAACAGGATCTCATTGCAATGCTCCCAGGAAAGTACAAATCAAGGTGGCTCAACTCCCCAACAGCAATTTTGGTGGGCTGGAGAACCATTTGTCCTCTGCTGTGATTGAACTGCTCTCATAGTGGCACATGCACATGTGCTGCATAGTCACCATCAGCCCCTCAGGCCTCTCAGAAGCTGCCAATACCCTTACACAACCGGGCAGTAAGGCCCAACATGGCTCCACACCTTTTTGTGTCAGTATCCCTGTGATGACAGGGAATTACACGGGAAGTGCCCAGTACAAGTGGCGCTCATCCGCCAATTCTCTCAGGAAGCAGATCAAGCCAAAAGAGAGAGCACACACCTCATGGGCAGCAGCTAGACCTTCAGGATGCCCGGGAGCTCAGTCTGGGTCGGCTGGTCTCACCTCCGCATGGGGTAGTCAGCTCTGTGCTGCTCACTCTCAAGTATCTGCCTAAGAAGCAAGGGAGCCTCCCCAGAGGCCAGCAGCCAGGGCTCCAGGATGTTCCCAGGAGATGAAGGGGAGCAGTACTTCCAAACCACTGTGCACGTCGACCACCACAGAGCCCAATTTTTACTTGGCGGCGTGGCCACATCCTAGAAGATCTTGCTCTAGGCCACAGATTCAGTCATCACACCGTGCCTTCAAGATGGGTAAACAGAGGTAGTGCTCATTTTTCAGCCCGCACAACCTTTGAGAAGGCAGGTAACCTGAGCAGCATGGAAGAGAGAATTACCACTGGATGGGGATGATAAATGCAGGATTTTGCTCGGGCCAGCCTCAGAGGTCACTAGAGTGCTCACTAGAGTGCATCAGATGCTTCCACTATCTATAATATAATATAATATAACATAATATATTATAATACGATGTATTGTGTATTTCAAATTCTGTACATTAAAAAAATAAACTAATAGCTAAAGGATTTCACCTAATTAGCTGTTCCTCATGTTGCAAAGTGAGATGCTAACTTTTGGCTGAAATATTATAGCATCTTAAGTCACATTCTCATTTGCATGTCTATTATAGGTAATTCTCAGCTAATTATGCAACTGTAGGTTACCAGCGTTATTTCGTGTATAACATTTTGTTAGAAATGGTGCCTCTAGTTGAAAGTCAGTTTGTACCCTGTCAAAGTGGGGACCCTCACTCTAGTCAGGATACGGGAGATACACAGCTCAGATAACCCCAGCATCATTGATGGAGTCGTTCCCAACAGTCCCTCGGCACTCGCAAGGGTGGCGCCAGTCATAGAGTCATATAGACCACCTGGTACATTAACTTTGGTAACAAGGGAAAACAAGCAATTGTATGGAGTTGGGAGATGAGTCGTCGCTGGATTGGGTGTGGTGTCTGCTCCTTACTGTGAACAGGGGAGGTGATGCTGCATCAGTGCGAGGTGTAGGTCCCTTCAAATTCAGCGGGGTCAAATAATATGGTGGGTCTAGAAGCTATGTCTTAGATATGTCCTTTATCTTTATGAAAAGTAATATGTCTGCCATAAAATGTAGAAGGAAATGTCTTATTTATATGATCCAGTGACATGCTTCTTCATATTATCAAATAAAAAGTACAAGACTAGTCTAAGGTGAATGCCAAGAAAAATCAATTACTTCTTTTATAAATGAAAATAGCACAGTTTATAATAAAAACCACTCTGTACGTTATTCATGTGACAGAGCTTGTGCATGAAATAGGCAATTGTGCAATGAATCTGCAATCAAAAAAGATATTATTTCTCAATAACAGCAAAAAAATACATTAGGTGAAGTGTTCTCTCCGGATGAGCACATAGAAGTCAACGACAAAAAATCCAGGTTCCTGAAAATGCAGGGAACAGCTTCAGGCTCATTTTTCATCAGCTAACACTACTTGTTTTCTCTTTTCATAAAGGCAGATGCAGTCACCTACCAGCAATTCTACAGCACATGTGGAGTGTCATCAAATGTCTTCATGGTGGTATTTCAAGCTTGCAGTGATTGAGGTAACAGATCCCTGAAGATTATGCTATATGATTAGTTGGGTTTGGGTAACATGTTAATTGTAATTGGGAAATACACTGTAATTTGTGTTAAGTGGACTGTGGATTGGGCAACTTGCACAAATGGACATTTTCCAAACATTTGTTATTAAATGTACAGTAATGAGTACATTTCTATCGGGCTCCTTTTTATTTTAATACACTCCCTAACGTGACAATCTGCTCATTAACAGCTATTGTATCCAATATTTCTTTAACTGAATATGAAATAGGATGTAAAAGGGCGTGTGTTTGCCTATTCATCCTGTCACACTTTTGTCATTACTGCAATCCATAATGTTGTGTGGGCCTAAGTTTTCTGACCACTATGAAAAGCTCTACTTGTGCAGGCTTTAGCTTTGGCTACCTTGTGTGAAATGTTAGTAAATCAGCCGCAAAGTAACATTAATATAAGCAACCATTTATTGCGTGTGAGTCTGTGTGGAAACAGCCTGCAAGTCTTCAAGAGAATCCTGTAAATCTTTCTGCCCCTCACTTGTCCTGTTACCATAAATCATTTTTGCTAGGTCAGATAACAGGAGCTAATGTTTTACCAGTAAGCATGCTCTTTACTTAGAACTGCGTCCATTCAACCATCGGAGCTGGAATCAGGAGTGTGGAAGCGGGAGTGCTGTAGGATCCACAAAAATAACAATGCTGGAGTTCAGAAGGTTAATGAACAATAAATATACTTTCACGATTTTGTTGCTATCTAGTCACATTTGCTGTGTGTTCAAAGTTAGAGGTCAGACATCAGGCTATGTCTTTGGACAATTGCTGCTTGTTTTTTTACCATGGACAGTGGTGTCTACTTTATTTCTCTGACTGCAAAGTTAGAGATTTTTGTGAAGTGAACTATGAGGCAATCTTGCTTGAGTACATTAGGGGCCTCATTTACTAAGCCATACTTGCACAATGTGCCACCGGAACATCATTTTCTTTGAAGCTCCAGTGGCGCAGTGTGCCAGGCCATATTTACAAGGCCACTCAAAGCCACCTTGTGTGGCTTTTCGTGGCCTTGTAAATATGGGCCCCTTACCTGCATAACACTGCAGGAAAGTAGAGTGCCATGGGTGTTCCCACACAACACCCATGGAATGCCAAGGAATCTGACGCATTCCTAGATTTACAAGTCAGAGGTGGCATAGAAGTGACACAACTTGGAGAATTATCTTAATTCCTCTTAGTTTATGTATGCTGCATTCTGCAATGGTGTCTGCATTGGCACTAGGCAGCACAGGACATAAATGCACCGTATCTTGTAGATATGGTGCATTTCTGCCCTTTCCAAGAGGCGCAGCATGTTGCAGCAAGACACTTGCTTTACCGCCCTGTGCCACAAGGCTTGTAAATGAGGACCTAAGTGTGAAAGGAAAAGCTG
The DNA here is from genome assembly GCF_031143425.1 of Pleurodeles waltl. Lineage (NCBI taxonomy): Eukaryota > Metazoa > Chordata > Amphibia > Caudata > Salamandridae > Pleurodeles > Pleurodeles waltl. The sequence goes on along the minus strand of NC_090446.1, from coordinate 238,223,610 downwards.
TAGAATCTGTAGATACCAACACAAAGAAAGGACAGGAATGCGTTGTATAATGTTACTAGTAGTGCATTCCTGCCATTTCCTTTCACACGGCACAGAGTAGTAAGGTGGCTTGCTACACTGTGCTGCGCTGCATGAAAATTTGATAAATCTGCCCCTTACTATCTATGGTTAAACTTGGGTATAAATTACAATTTGTACACGTAGGCTCACTTATAACCAGTGGTTGCATTTTAAACATCAAACAAGAGTAAAAACACCAAATGAGCTCCATGAATCAATTTTATTTCTGAATGTGTGGGAATCCAACAATGGAAGAGTAAAGAAGTGACATCCCATAAATTCATTGTTTTGGGAGTCCCTTCACCTGTACCAAACTATTGCAGTTTCTTGGCCTCCTTCAAAGATGGCAGATATTTGGAAAATATTAGTTCTCTGAATTCCCCCTGTAGGAATCTGAGGAATCTAAGTGATGGGCTCTATGGATGAAATAGAATTCGAACCCAGAGCTCGATGGATGAGATAATTTTGGTAAACCCATACCTCAATCATTTTTCTTGGTATTCATCAGGTCTCTAAATATTGGTAAGTGTGAATGCTTACTATTTAGATATATATGTAATACCTCTCAAATACAAAGAAAAGTACATAACCATACAATTATGATATTCACAGTCCATTTTGATACATTAGAAAAGAATACTAAATAGCAAACGTAATCCAAAGATAAAAGATAAAAAATCCCTAAATAAGGTTACTTATTATTAAATATATTGATACCATCTAAAACCCCCAAACTTTTTTTAAAACAAATGAGGTATTTCCAAGAATGGAAATAAAAGTGGGCAAAATTAGTTGGAAAACCAAAAATTGCAACATATGTTCCTGAAAAAACAAAAATTACATAATTAAATGTGGGCACAAGTTGTATAACAATGACAATCTTAGGGCCTATCACGAAAAGGAAGATAGGAGAGAACAAGGTTGTTCACATTTATAACAATTTTTTATGTATGCTCTGTTGGCTTAGTACTATTCATGCCAGATTGTATAGGGTAAATATTTATTGGTTATCCATGGGTATGCTGCCCTGATATTTGTGCAGAATTTATAATGAGATCAATCATTTTAGATTATATCAGATACATGTGAAGATGGTGCTCATGTTGCTCCTCAATTTTGAGGTGATTGTTTTGATATGTCCATTTTCCCTGTTCTTTTTCATGGTTGGGCATGTACAAGGCACCACTGTGCCTAAGAGTCTTTTTATGAGCAAGGCCACTGTGATCACCACCTCCCTGGGGCTATAATAAAAAAGGATGGGGTTCTGTTTTGGACACCCATGCCCATGTCTTTTTCTTACCCAAATCATTCACTTAGTTAATTCATTATTTTGAAACAACAACGTCATCCGTCCACACATCTCTATAGTAATCAATTGTAAGTGTTGAAAACTGGATGTTATGTAACTAACAATGGTGAAAATGTAGGCCAATTATGAAGTGAGTGAGAGATAAAAGAGATGATAAGAAAAAGACATGGTTTGACAACACACTGCTAGATCAATTTAATTGATGATATGTGATTGCTTTCTGAAGAATATTCATATCTTGTACTCAAATGTTAAATTGTTAGCATATAATTAGGAAGAACGTATGAATATTATAAGTGACACAATGAAAACAACAAAAAATGGTATACAGTGTGGAAAAAAATGGCTTGAAAAAGAGAAACAAAAGCCAAAACACATTTGAAGTGCAACCATTTAAAAACTACATAGTCCAGAATGCATTGGTATAGACTTTTGATAGGAACTATATAAATAGGTGGAGGGAGATGTTTGTTACCTGTGATCAAGTCCTGGTTAGGTCGAAATGCGTTAAGTGGTGGAAGCACTGTTCATGAAACAATTAAAAGCTGGAAAAGAAACTTCCCGGGGCGCGATGACTTATTTTTGGTGAGCAATTACAAGGAGTTGTGGTCATAAACTCCGTCATTAGCACCGGCAGCAAGAGAGCACGTTTATGTGTGGCCTTTTAGTGATGGATACATATATATATATATATATATATATATATATATATATATATATATATATATATTTAACGAACACAACACCTTAAAAAATAATTAAGGCTTCCAGCACTCCACGATGATTAAACCAAAGGTTTATTTAGACATATATATACCATTATGCCTTGCCAATATTTCCACCACCTTTCTGAGTACCTTAGAGTTATGGGATTACACTTCTTCTTTGTTTATGTTATGTTCATGTTGCTTTGAATCACGCCGCTCATGTGATCAAGACCGCTTGAAGGTCGAAATGGGTTATGGATATGATGCAGTAAAACTTTGCATTTCACAGCAATTTTCTGACAGAGTGTCTTCATTTGCTTTGCTTTCTGTGGATTTGATTCCAGTGTGCTCTGCTGGTACGACCACTCCACCCCTCTGGGGTTCCTGGCTCTGGAAGGAGCATGCTGCAATGTTATATAAATTGAGGGGCCCCTTCTACAGCATCTATATTTTTGAGGACTTAAGCACATACTGGGCAAGGATTCTGCATGCAGCCTCTACGGCTTGGCGTCCACCGACTTGTGGGTCATAGGGCATTTCACGTCTCTACAGAATGTCAAATGGGTCATACTTCGTTCTATACTCACCCTTGTATTGGAAGTGTGCCCTGTAGTAGCCTTACAATGTGTCTGGCCAGTGGCACAAATTGTTTGCAACGGGAACCTTTGGGAACAAGGAACATTAGAGCATAATAATGCACATTTGTATTAAAAACTGCACCATAGCAAGTGACTTAAATATAGAAAGAAGGGCAGCAGCCCAAGCTTTGTTCGCAATAATACCCTCTAGACCACATCTAATACTAACAGGAAAGTGGAATTGAATTAAAACCTGAAGAGTTTAGAGAAACTGAGTAGGTCAGAAACATCACAATAGTGGGATGCAACCTCCCTACAAAACTATATTGACAGGGAGATGTCCCCCAGAGGACTGGTATCTATACTGTTCCCTCCTATAACTCCCCCAACCCTAAGATACTGGAGGAGTGGGCAGAAAATTCAGCAACCACCCTGAAGCGCATGTTGGAGATCCTTGTAATATGCATGGTCTGACAGGGAGGGGATACTGATGGATATTAAATCAATCCAAGATGAACTAAAAACAAGACCTGAACATGACATTATTGTTCAGTTTCAATTGGGCATGAAAAGTCCATGGAGAAACATGAGGAAGATATACAAGCTAGAAAAAAGAGAAAACTCCAAAGGGACTATGATGACACTTAAAACAACATCATTCTTACATTCAACCATAGATATGACAACATTATCAATGCAGGAACATTAGCTCAAACTAATGTAATGAATCAGACAATGACCTCTGTTTTAGAACCTGGAACTGTGACTGGCAACGAGTCAAACACTTCAGGAACCATCAAGCCGAATACATCTGACAATGAATGCAGTTTTAAACCTGCAACTTTTTTAGACAAGAATTGACTCCTTCTCCGGGGCCAAAAGGCTGCATGAGGGACAACCACGCTCGATACCAAGGGCGCAGAGTAAGCGGCAGAGGAGGAGCTGGTAGAGGTGAAGGAGAGCCTACCAGTGGGAACAGAGGAGAAAGAGGAAGGGGGCATATATGAACAAGCACAAAAAGCCCCAACTCTAAATAATGATGGATATTGAAATGCTAAACAAAACTATTGTTAATCTGACTAATAGAACTTTGACTGATATATAAAAGACTACTCTTTGCTTAGGTTTGTCATTTTGCCTCTCTGGATACTTTAATTCTGCAGAAATGAGGGTTGAGTTATTTAAATTTGGGAGGAAACTCAAGAAATTGTATCTAATTAAAGGTGAGAATGTAAAGCCTAATAATAGGACAGGTGTCAGGATGGGACTTGAAGATTAGTAACACAGATCGGATAATGACTCTGCATGAATTAGAAACCTGTGGCAGTGAGGAGAATATTTCTCTGGACCTTTAATTCCTATTAGAGTTCTTGGGTATAGTTTATGACCATGCCCGTACCAGTGGTTTTAGGCCTAACTCTACCTTTCTTCCCAATATGCCAGATGATAATTTTGATACCTATCATGACATGGTCAACAAAGGTCTTGTTGAGTTGAACCACAACAAATCCCCCAGAGCTACAACACAGCACAAACTGTCCCTTGTTCAACAAGCTCAAGAGACTAATCTCATTATTCATCCCTCTAACAAGGGTGCCAACTGTGTGCTAATGTCTAAGGATATGTATGTGAAGGAGGTCATGCACTGATTAGCGGACACCAGATTCTATTAGAGAATATTTTGCCAAAAGTTGTTGCATGAATATGGGGAAGACATACTGATTGGAAGGGTAGAGGTTTCCTACAGTGGGAGGAATATTGCTTTCTACATCAAGAATTTCCCAATTTGCCAGTCTTTTAAATTTTCCCTAAGCTTCACAAAGACAGACAGAATCCCCCAGAAAGACCAATTGTCTCTTTGATAGGTAGTGCTCTAGAGAATGTCTCTAAATACATTGTTTTTATCCTTAGAGATTTTGTCTCAAGCCTTCCTGTGTAAGGGATACCAAAGACTTTTTAGGGAAAATGGAGAACCTCAACTGGGTTAATGAGTATGTTTTGATTACCCTAAATATAGTGGCACTCTATACCATCACAGAACATGATAAGGGGATACAAGAATGCCAGCAGTTCCTTAAAGCCAGAGCCATGAGGTTCATTTCACATACTGAGATTCTTTTAGGAAAGACCTGCCTCCTTGTTTCCATCAATAGTTTTCTCTTGATGGTACCCTGTACAAACAAAAACTCAGTTATGATTCCAATAGGATATGATATTGTAACATAGAGGAGCGGATATTCATCATGTTTGTGATGGAGTAACCCCCTAGGCCAAACTCTTAATCAGGTCCTTAGTTCTTTTGGATTTATAACTGAGAATATGCCACTCCAATATGACCACCGACTTTCTGAGTCCCTTATCATTATAGTATTACACTTGTCCTTTGTTTACATTCATGGTATATTTATGTTGCTTTAAATCACTCTGTACGTGTATGCCGTTCATGTGATCAATACCGCTTGGAAGTCAAGGCACATTATGGACAAGGTGCAGTAAAAGTTTGCATTTCACCGCAATTTGCTGAGAGAATGTGTATATATATATATATAGGCAGGTGATTGTTGAGCTGTAAACGAAGTTAACGGAGCCTGAATAAATTAATTTGTGAAATATGAGATCCCGGAGTGCGGTCGTTCGTGAAGTATTTCATGAATGTTGTTGATATATATATATATATATATATATATATATATAGATATATATATATATATATATATATATCCAAAACCTCTACAAAGAAGTTTTACTAGTTACTAGAATGTCTTACCACGTTACTCATCACAAAACACACATAAATTATCAAATACGAAAATCCACATATACCCTACATCAATACTAAAAAATGTTAGTGGATATGTCTCAAACCCAAAAATACACTTAAATATACTAAAACAAAACCTTAAAGAAATGTTGCAATGTTTTATTGAAAATATGTATATGTTCATGTCACATATTCTGTTACTTATAAATGTATCTATGCTACAATTTTGTTTTATTAAATTGCACTTTAAATTCTACAAATTTCTACAAATAATGTTTGTCTTATTTTCTGTTCCTATAAACATCATCTTAACACCACAATGTTCTTTTAGTTATCAATGTATTTCATTATTTTATTTACCCATTAGTAACAACTGAAATCCATGATAATGAAGCAATTGCACTACAAAATTCTACAAGTGGGTGTATACAGAATGTGCAACCAATGTTACCTCTGAACTGCAAACATGTCAGGGATGTATTAATTTATGACAAATATTAGATGTCAATTAACTGTAAAGTGTCAGGTTTCCCATGCAGGGCATATGTGTATATTATTGACACATCATGTTAAAATAAACACACATGCACTCTCCTATCATAATAACAGAAATGTGTATAATTTTTGTGCAAGTGTCCAGTAACATTTTGCATGCTTGCATTAAAACTGACATGTCCATAACACATGTACAACACTAAGGTATACATTGTAAAACTATCTAAAAATGTAAACTTGTCATTGTCACTGTCACAAATGATAGTAAGTGCATGACAAACACATTAGCTGAAATAAAATAATCAGCAAACAATTAGTAACAAAAATAAAATAAGGCCAGGGCAAAGGTATTGTCAAAGTAAAATAGTTTTTCTATGTAAATGAGATAAATCTCTCACAAATTTGAAATATTAGCAAAAGAAACCCGAAGGCTCAAAGCCTAAATGTCTTAAGCATGGGTTGTATGTCCAGACCCTGCCTTCTATTTGCACTGCCAAAATCAAGCTCCTCTGGAAGGGGTATCTATGGGGCAGAGAGCAGGCACCCCAATGATGTTACTGGATGGTTCCCAGAAGTCAGTACAGATTTTTTTTTATAACCCTTTAAAAGTTCCTAGGAAGCACTAATCTGCAGGAGTACCTCAATTACTTTCTTTCTCCTCATGTTACCAATCTAGGACACAAACATCATCTAGGCCAGGGCTATGTAAGCTTTCATATAGTGAGCCCCACTCCAGGTTAGTACAACTCATTGTGCGCTAATCAAAGCTAAACAGCCTGTACATTATGTATGCATAACCACATGAACCGCTACATTGTCTTCATGCCTATTCCTCTAATAGTCAGATACTATAGGCTACACCACATACAGCGACTATGGGAGGACTGGCATGTGTCAATAAGAGCATGGTTTTGGGTGATATATGAACAAGTGTGTGTGTAGTGATGAGCCACGGAATGGCTGAATGAGAACCTGCATAATTTAGACTGGCAGCACAGGAAATACCTTTTCACATATGTGGCACCATGGCATGTTTAAAACTTAAAGATACTCCTATTCCAAAATATGGACTGTACATTCATTTGACAGAGCAGCATCAGACAACTTCATAACTTTCAAGTTTCTTCTTGTACTTTACATTTCTCACATTTCAACATGGGCTGTACGTTTTCACTCAATCTAGTAGTACAGTGCATGCAAGACACTCGAAGTACGAGGCCTGTAGTTTGTTTAATGAAATTTGGAAATGTGAGTAACATGCACTGAAAAATCAGTTAATTCTTTCAGGTGACTTTTCATTTCAATGTACGGGCTATTCTAAAATTGCCAAACAACACTCAGTACGCCGCTAAATCATTTAGTTCACTAAACTCCAATTTCAGCTTTTTACTCATCAGCAAAAAGGGACAAAGTAGCCTGTGTACAAAGGAAGAACAAGCTACTTTGACAAACATTTCCCACTCAAACATGTACCTGTTTCTCTGGGTACCTGTACAGCTGGTTGTACAGGGAAAGGACCTCCTTGGTGAGGAGCTCCAATTCCTCAGCTAAGAAGGCAAGGGCCCTGTCACTTGTGTTGCCCAGGATCCTGGCTCCCTGAAGTTGGTAAGAGCAACAAACATCAAGGAGGTATTGGCTGCAGTGTCAGGAGGCAAGTGAGCTTTATTCCTGATGCCATGTAGAAGTGCATGGCATATGTAGTAAGTGGTGGAGACGGACACAGCCACTGGCTTTTGTGCATAGCCATCACACATGTTAGCCTGTGGCAGTGTTCACCACGGAGTGTTCTGCCTACTACCTGCTCAACTTCTGTTGATGGCTGTGGATTAGTCAATGTTCTGATGGCAAGGTCAGGGTCCCACCATTTTAGGACATGAAACTGTGCATATTTAATTTTTTTGTGCATCACCAGCATTCAAAATGGTCGCTAATTTGTATGCATATCTTAAATACATATGATACTGTTTTTACCAAAATATGACACATCCAAAAAATCAACTGTTACTGTGTTTGACATCAATAGTGCCATGGAGTATGTTGTACGTACATTGACGGTAATTGTAAAAAAAATAATAATAATAATGTGAAAATAATACATTTAAAATATATTGTTTACATACCACCTGTAAAAAATGTCATACATGTAAAACATTTAGATTTGCAGTAGCATTAATGTGTTAAAATTATGGCAACATATATGACATAATAAGAACAGTAATCTAACTAAAATATAAGATGTGTGCTGATTGTGAAGGTCTTTTGTGACAATTTAAAGTGATAGTTTGTTTTCCTTCCATGAAGATATATGAACCCAGGGATGGGTAGAAGAAAGTGTCCTCAAGACTTAAGACCATTTCCAAACGTTACGGGCCTGGAGGAAAGGGACATGATAAAAAAGTTCAGATTAACTAGGCAAACTATACTGGATTTGTGTCACCAGCTGGAGCCTGATATCCTGCCTCACAATAGGAATACAACAGCAATAACACCAACAGTGAAACTCAGGTAATCCATCATTTTGTGGCCACTGGATCTTTTCAATACACTGTGGCAGTATCTGGAGCCATGTCACAGACAACATTTAGTAGTATGCTATGAGAAGTTCTTGCTTCATTGAAGGGACACATCATAGTTTCATTCAGTTTACAAGCATTCAGGATTTGGCCAATGTTGAAGGGAGAATTGTATGATTTGGGTGGCCTACCACATGAAGTTGAGCAATTGATGACACACATATTGCCTTGGTGCCATCACAAGCCAGGGAACATATCTACCATAATCGGAAGAACTTCCATTTCATCAATGTGCATGTTGTCTGCTTACCAGATTTATACATCTCAATTGGGTGTGCCTGCTTTCCTGGGTCAAAATATAATTCTTTTGTACTACGGAACAGCACAATACCCCTGCAAATGTCACAGATTGGAGATGAGAGGGCCTGGCTTGTTGGTAAGTACAATATGACTTGTGCATCGTTTGCTTCAGTCCTAGATTAGGAATGTACAATGGCTTGATATGATTTTAGTTTCTTCCATGTAGGAGACTCAGCGTATCCTAACTGGCCATGGTTGTTAGCAACGCTGAAGAATCCAACAATGCCAGGGGAAGTCTACTTCAATGAGGCCCATGGAAGAACACAAAAGCCAGTGGAGTGGGCCTTTGGGCTCCTGAAGGTCAGATTTTGGTGTCTGGATAAGACCAGTGGAGCCTTCCTCTACTCACCTGATAAGATGTGTCAAATCATGGTTGCCCACCACAAGCTGTACAATATCATGCATGGAACATGCAAATCATTGCGGATGATGGAGATAGTAAAGAGCCACCGGGTGAGGATGTTGAGATGCCCAATGAAGACAACAGTGGTGAAGATGAAGGAATTGTCCTATTTCAAGATGTGAATGACCACTTCTTCACCTGAGTGTGTTTGAGTGTACCATTATATTTTATAACATCCAAAGTCAGAACAACTTGTGACAAACCAAACATATCAGTCTGTGATGAAAATTCAGTAGGAATGGTCAGTTCAGGTAAGTCCGAGGCAAAGATGTTTATTGATCAAAGTTTCCATGCATTGACTACTGTCTTTATTAATATAGATATTCTTTGATGGTGCTAACTATATGCATCCTCCTAACTGATCATTTGAGTCTCATTTCTTTGGTGAAACCCTTAACATTCCTTTGTTATTAGGTTTTAAGATCCTTTACCATGTCATCTTCATTTGGACATTTTAAAGTTGTGACATTTGCAGTGATATGTTGCTCTTGAAAAGCACAAAGGGAACATGGTTTGATCCAAAGTCAGACACCCACTTTGGATGCACAGATCCTGCACTGACTTAATTGCACAGTGATTGAATAGAAGATTATAGCAGACCTATTTTTCTGTTGGTTGTTGCCACCATGGCAATATGTGCTGCTTTGCTTGCTCTAACCACATGTATATGTCAAGCCATAGCATAGTGATCCCCCTTTACATTGACTAGATCTTCAAATTGTTTTCAGTGTATGAAGCTGTTGATGTGTCTCTTCATAGTTTTAAGAACTGTTTTGTAGCACACCACTTAAAGGTCACTGTACAATTGCACCAGATACTTTCACAGTTCACTTAAATTGTCCTGTGGCCTCAATATATGTAACTGCCATGGTGTAGACTATTGGGGTTATTTATGTAGGACTCCTTTTGTGAGAGCAGGATGTCTGGCCCCAGCAATGAATCAATGATATTGTGTTTATTTAATTTAGATGTTTGAACATTTCCATTTCTTCGATTGTTTAGTGTCAATCTCTAAATGGCACAGACTATTTGGGTTATGGTGGTTTGTTAAAATCAGCTCTGACTTCGTCAAAGACTTGTTACCTTCAGATGTATGGCACTAATATGTTGTCATTATGATTTGTTATGTTTGACTGAAAAGGGTAACATAAAATCTATTTGTCAGATATAATTTGTCTTTGGAATTAATTGTTCAATAGATTTAACACACCAGCTGTAGGAGGCTGTCCTGGCTTATAGTGGGTACCTGATGGTACTTACACCTTGTGGCAGGTCCAGTTATCCCTTATTAATAGATTAGTAGTGTTCTAGCAGCTTAGGCTGATAGAGGTAGCTATAGCAGAGCAGCTTAGGCTGAATGAGGAGACATGCAAAGCTCCTACTATACCACTTATATCAGATAGCACTATATAAGAAACACAATACTCAGAGTTACTAAAAATAAAGGTTCTTTATTTTAGTGATAATATGCCAAAAGTATCTCAGAGGATATACTCCCTTAGAAGGTAAGGAAAAAACACAAAATATACACTCAAACCTAAATCAGGTAAGTAAACAGCTAGAAAAGTAGTGCAAACACTGTAGAATACGAGAGGATGCAATAGAATACAATAGGCCAAGGGGCAACACAAACCATATACTCCAAAAGTGGAATGGGAACCACGAATGGACCGCAGGCCTAGTGTAGTGTGTAGAGGGTCGCTGGGAGTGTAAGAAAACACTAAGGGTGTCCAAGATACCCCACCCCAAACCCCTGAAAAGTAGGAGTAAAGTTACCCTTCTACCCCAGAAAGACAGTAAAGTCAAGATAGGGGATTCTGCAAAGGCAACAAGTGTCTGCAAAGCACTGAAGATGCATTCCTGGACCTGAGGTACTGCAAAGGAAGGGGACCAAGTCCAAGAGTCACGCAAGTATCCAGGGGGGGCAGGAGCCCACTAAACCCCCAATAAAGGTACAAAAGGGCTGCCTCTGGGTGGAAGAAGCCAACGATTCTGCAACAGCAGAAGGTGCCAGGAACTTCTCCTTTGGTCAGAAGATGTCCCACAGCGTGCTGGAGAATTCAGAGTCGTTTCCACACAGAAATACCACAAACAAGCCTTGCTAGCTGCAAGAGTTGCGGTTTAAAAAAAGGGTGCTGCCCGGTCCCAGAAAGGACCAGGAAGTCGCCCCTTGGAGGAGGAGACAGAGGGGGCACTAGGCAGCACAGAGAGCCCATGCAGAAGCAGACAGCACCCACATAAGCACTTGAACAGGCATTCAAGAAATCTGAGCACGGCAGTCAACTCAACACAACAAAAGAGGGTCCCACGAAGGCGGCGGTCAACTCAGCGAGTTGAGCAATGCAGAACAGAGTGCTGGGGACCTGGGCTATGCTGTGCACAAAGGATTCCTTGCAAAACTGCCCAGAAGCCCTAGCAGCTACAGTTCACGCAGTATACAGGATTACTGTCTGGCGAAGGGATGCAAGGACTTACCTCCACCAAATTTGAACAAAAGGACCACTAGACTGTTGGGGTCACTTGGATCCAGCTCTTGTGGTGATGCAGAAGTTTGGTGCATGCGTTAGCAGGGGGAAGATTTGGTTGACCCATGGAGATTTCTTCTTGGCTTCCAGTGCAGGGTGAAGGCAGACAGCCCTCAGAGCATGCACCACCAGGAAACAGTCAAGAAAGCCGGCAGGATTAGGCACTACAATGTTGCTGGTAGTCGTCTTGCTACTTTGTTGCAGTTTTGCAGGCATCCTGGAGCAGTCAGCGGTCCATCCTTGGCAAAAGTTGAGATGCAGAGGAACTCTGGTGAGCTCTTGCATTTGTTATCTGAAGAGAAACCCACAGGAGAGACCCTAAATAGCCCTCAGAGGAGGATTGGCCACCTAACCAGGTAAGCACCTATCAGGAGGGGTCTCTGATGTCACCTGCTGGCACTGGCCACTCAGAGGTCTCTATTGTGTCCTCACACCTCTGCATTCAAGATGGCAGAGGTCAGGGACAAACTGGAGGAGCTCTGGGCACCACCCCTGGGGTGATGATGGACGGGGAAGTGGTCACTCCCCTTTCCTTTGTCCAGTTTCGCACCAGAGCAGGGACTGGGGGATCCCTGAACTGGTGTAGACTGGCTTATGCAAGAAGGGCACCATCTGTGCCCTTCGAAGCATTTCCAGAGGCTGGGGGAGGCTACTACTCCCCAGTCCTTCACAGCTATTTCCAAAGGGAGAGGGTGTAACACCCTCTCTCAGAGGAAATCCTTTGTTCTGCCTTCCTGAGACTGGGCTGCCCATACCCCAGGAGGGCAGTAGCCTGTCTGTGGGTTGGCAGCAGCGGTAGCTGCAGTGAAAACCCCAGAGAGCTAGTTTGGCAGTACCTGGGGTCCATGCTGGAGCCCCGGGATGCATGGGATTGGCACCCCAATACCCGATTTGGCTTGGGGGGGCAACTCCACGATGTTAGACATGTTACATGGCCATGTTCAGAGTTACCATTGTGAAGCTACATATAGGTGTTGACCTATATGTAGTGCTCGTGTGTCATGGTGTCCCCGCACTCACAAAGTCTGGGTTAATTGCCCTGAACAAAGTGGGGGCACCTTGGCTAGTGCCAGGGTGCCCTCACACTTAGTAACCTTGCACCTAACCTTCACTAAGTGAGGGTTAGATATATAGGTGACTTATAAGTTACTTAAGTGCAGTGTAAAATGGCTTTGAAATAACATGGACGTTATTTCACTCACGCTGCAGTAGCAGTCCTGTGTAAGAATTGTCTGAGCTCCCTATGGGTGGCAAAAGAAATGATGCAGCCCATAGAGATCTCCTGGAACCCCAATACACTGGGTGCCTAGGTACCATATACTAGGGAATTATGAGGGTGTTCCAGTGTGCCAATCAGAATTGGTGAAAATGGTCACTAGCCTGCAGTGACAAATTTAAAAGCAGAGACAGCATAAACACTGAGGTTCTGGTTAGCAGAGCCTCAGTGATACAGTTAGGCACCACACAGGGAACACATATAGGCCACAAACTATGAGCACTGGGGTCCTGGCTAGCAGGATCCCAGTGACACAGGCAAAAACAAACTCACACACTAGTAAAAATGGGGGTAACTTGTCAGGCAAGGAGGTACATTCCTACACCAACAGTCTTGGAGTATGTGTAATTTGTATTTATTTCCAGTACACAAATTAAATGGCAAGTGTCTCAAACAATTCAGCTGACACCGAGGGTCCCTGCAATAACATAGTAGCTCCTCCAGGGAAACAGATTGTGTTTGAAGGTCTATATACACCTACTACCTATTATGTATTTATTTACATGTAGAAACTATATTGATAGATATCTCCCTTGTGGGTACAAAAATAAATTGTCTCACGAACCCAACATTATAAACCTCCACTTCAATGTATTAATAATACATTTAGTCTCATTCTAACTTTGCCTTGTTCGTGCATCCATTTTCAAATATATATGTACAATATCACTGAACAGACATCCCTTTATTTCCAATCTTATATATGTATTTCTTCTTTGTTATGAGTTCAAACAATAAACATATAGAACAATACTTGACATAACCATGAATATAAAAATGGACAATGTTCCCAACCACACATAAAACAAGAAACAACTGTTACTGATCACATTAATGCCTCAATCACACCCTCTCATACCCTAATGCAACCAAAGTACTGTAAAAGACTGTACAATAAAAAATTCAAAAACTAATACAAAAACGTACTCCAATATACTCCAAGAATAACATTCAAGTCCTATACATAAGGTGTGCAAGATCAAACGTAGCAGACAATACTTGATTAGTTCTTCTTATTCAATAATAGTATAAAAGAAAATTTATTTTTAATGTAAAAAACATAACATGAAAAATCAGACCAATTATCGGAACACGGTGCCTATGCGTGTTTCAGTGTCACTGTCATTAGGAGGCCACCTTCATCAGGGCGGTGCCAATATCGCAGTTAATTAAGTGAGAGAACACTGTAGAAAAAAACATTCTGTATGGATAAAGCCACCTCTTGTAGGTCATTTTCTTAAACACACCATTCTATATGAGCAAAGCCACATTTGTAAATAAGATACCAATATCTTTAGGGTTCGCAAGACAAATATCCCCCAAAAATAAACAAAAATAAATTAAGAGACAAATTAAAACCGCCCGAGAGTGGGGCAAGTGTCTAAATAGAATCCATCCCCATTAAAGACAGTGATATGCCAAAGTGCGCCACACCCTCAGTGGGTCCCCAAGCAATTTGTGGGCAGTTCAATCCATCCACCAAGATACCTAATGATTACTAGTTAACTAAGATTATCTTAAAGGTCAATTTCTTAGAATACTCTCCTATTCATGCAGGTTTCCAAACACATGTATGAATCTTCAAATCAGAGCCTCTGAGCTTTCTCTGAGATCAGAAAGGTAATCCAGGATAACTGTGAGCTACAATGCAATAGAAGATCTACAAAATAATAATACATTATAAATATAGCACAGTTAGCTATACTTACTTCCTCACATGTGGTTCACCAAATATAAAATATAACTACCTCCAAATGATGTGAGAATCCTGATCTCCTAGGTGCTCATATATATGCATGGCCCCTCAAGATGTGATATGATACGCCACAACAAGTACCATAAATCTGCAGAAGGTAGAAGTACTCCCTCTCACACAAGGCTTATAAGCATATATTAAAAAATATACCAGGCTAATCCTAATCGTGGTAGACCATTTCCCTAGTTCTATCCACATTATAAGGAGTCTAAGCTTTACTGACAATAATCCATCCTGTTTAGATTGCTTACCTGTTTATGTTCTCCTACAACGTAATTCCATCTGACTGTTGGTGTCCTCTCTTCGCGGCAAGTGTTGTGTTTAAAATAAAACGATAGTGTAATACCCCCCATTCTGGCTAGATGTGCCGCATGAGCCGTAAATGTACGATATCACAATACAATTCAGTTGCGGCTGCCTTCTCATAATGGAGACAACCTCAGTCTTAATAATAGGGAGAGCCACTGTGATAAGTGCTGATGGTTAACCAATCAGCCCACAACATCAATTCTATAAATAACCTAAGTCATCTTCTACCACTTGAAGATAAGATATGTGCCAGTACAATTAAAAGAGCATGGCATATTGTTATACGATGTGTGTGGTCCATAATAGCTGGCATCTAAAAATGCCATCCAGTCATCGCAGTTAGAACAAATAAATTATGTCAGGATCATCCAAACTGCATGATGGGCAAAATCCCCCTGGCAGATGATAATATCATATAACTACAGTATAAAAACCCATCTAAGAAGGAAAGATCCAACTAATTTCAACATGTTGATATATTCAACAGAGCTGCTACCTACAATCAGCCATAACAAGGAAAGTTAAGGCATATCAAAAAGTAAGGTCGACCTCCTGCACTGAGTTGCTATATTTACTGGTATATATCGGAAATTGTTATTATTCTCACATATAAGAAAATGATGGGGCCAATAAGGCCCTCCATGGTAATGCATAGATCTTTCAAGAGTAAAGTGTATTCTCATACATGTAGACTATAGGACCAGTACTAACCCTAATGTCAAACCTAAGGTCATATAATGGACAGTTACAACTGAGCATATCCTTTTGGAACAAGATGGGAATATAACCCCTCTCGGACTAGAGACACATTCAGGTAATATGATCCCCTAAAGATGGATAAGATTAGGGATATCTGTATCCTGGATACTATTTAAATGATCGCATTCTCCCATGGTATGTGTTCATTCAGGCCATTTTGACATGTGTCCAAAGTTAAAATCCAATACACCTCTAGTTTTCTCCTGATTTTATTACATTAATTTTCATGGGTGTTCTTTATTTTTCCAAGACTGTCTACCTAAGTTCATCAATATGATGTCCTTTGGCTACCCAGTGCTGCTCCAGGGGAGCTCCCTCCTTTCTGTTCAGAATATTGGATTTATGTTCTGATATTCTGACTCTTAGTTCACGTCCTGTTTCTCCCACATGTCCTTGTATGCAGGGGCAACAAATTAGGTACACACAATTAGATGTTCTACACTTAGTCATATCATTAAGTTTAAATTCCTTATGTCTCCATAGGCGGTGTCTGATATAATGGCTCCTGGACAGGACTTACTGGTCCCACATTCATGGTTGCCATTGATGTGTCGCTGCCCCATAATAGATTTTTGACAGAAATCATTATCCTTAGGTATGACTGATCTTACCAACTGACTGATATTTTGATTCTTCTTGAATGCGAGTAATGGTTTATCAAGGGGGGCAAATCTCAATTAGACTTACGAATATGCCAGTTTGTCCAGATCACATACCACTTGTTCTGTCAAGTTTTTACTTCTTTCTTCAAATGCTGTCCTTATTGAAATATTTGTTTCTTTTGTAGGACTCCTGTAAGAGTCATTTAGGGTAACTTCTTATCAGTAATGTCTGATTAACAGCTCCGCATGTTTATTATAATCTGCCAGATTACTACAATTCCTTTGAATACAGAGGAATTGGCTAAAAGGTATGTCTTGCTTTTGGTTTCTAGGCTGAAAACTGTTGAAGTGTAGTTTGGTATCTTTTGCAGTAGGTTTAGTATATAGAGACACCTCTATGGCTTGATTTTTGTGCCCTATCCAGATATCCAAAAATTCAACTTTTTCCCTGCTCATGTGGGTGGTATATTTAAGATTAGGGTCACAGGCATTAATCCAATGGCAGAATTTGTTGAGCTGTTCTTCATATCCTGACCGAATAAAGGAGATGTCATCTATATATCTGGACCATAAGAGGACATTTTCATCAAACGACAGCACCTCATTGTATAAATGGGTTTAGTCAAACAAGCCCACGTAGATATTAGCTACACTAGGGGCACAGGCTGCCCCCATACTAACTCCTTTGTCCTGCTGGTAGATGTCCCCATCAAACTCAAAGTAGTTCTCATTGAGAACTATCTTGAGACATTGCAAAACAAATTTTAAATGGTCCATCATGCCCTCCGTCTTGAATGTCTGAGAGACTGCTTTCAGAGCTTGCATTTGGGGGATGTTAGTAGAGTGCCTCAAAATCCACGGTCACTAAGATTTGAGTTTCAGAGACAAAAGGTATACAAGTGTTTCAAACAAAACAAAACAATGAGCAAAACAAAAAATGCTATTAAAGTGAATGAAAATATAGTAGTAGAGGCAACATTGTTTACAGACCAAGGCACAAAATATAACTGTCCTTAAAAAAGGTAAATGTGTCCTTGAAATAGTCCACAGAGTGAATTAGAGACATTCACTGGAGGAAATTAGGAACAGTGTCTCTTGAAGGTGGTGGAGGTCTTGCCATCCTCTTCTAGTGGTCACCATCCCCTCTGAGAAGTGGGGGGGGCACAAGTGCAACGACTGGGGTGGGTAGAGTAGTTTCCTGCTGTGGCAGGACCTCCCTGTCTGTAGCTGACAGAGGTGTATATGTCCAAGTGTAGAAGGACCACAGACAGGGGTTGATGGTGCCATAACAGCCGTGCACATATGATGGTATACATCGAAAAGCATCCTACTCATGGAGCTTGCTTTGTTGTTGTGATTCTGGGTTTACAATATAAGCTCCCTCTGCACCTGCTTCATGTCCTGAAGCATGGTTACGACCTGGCTCATCATTTCTTGGAAATGTTGTAGTGCTCCCAAGACTCGGTCAGTGGTGGTCTGATTGCACAAGATTGGTGCAGCGTTCCTCTGGATTCAGGAACTGGAGGTATCAGTAGGCTGAGATGTGTTTGCAGCTGGGGTGGGAGGTGTAGGTTTGGGCCGAGTGAGACTCCTTGGAGCTGTTTGCCCAGACAGGCCAGATGGACCACGTACCTCCCGACCATCCAGACTGGCAGGTGTGGTATCAACAGTCGCCTTTCCTTGCAAGCTGTGCGTTGGTGAACAAGAGGCCCACCTCCAGACACCACACACTCAGAGGCCTATCATAGCACTGAGTCTTAGAGTTGCCAGGTGAAGGAAGGGAAATTAGAAGGGGGACTGGATGGAAGGGGATCTGAAAGATAAAGCGTTAAGAAAACACACGCACACATAAAAAGAACCCTTTTGTTTTCAGTTATGACTAACCTAGTCATATAACATCTCTTGGTACCAGCAAAGACTTTATCCTTATTCGCAGTAATATCCTTTCTCTATTATAGTTTAGTCATCACCGATAAACATAACCCTAAATGCCAGAATTTAAAACATTGAGACCGCATTGCATAAGCGCGATCTCACACAAAAGAATGGCTACACAATTACGAGTCTCCAAATACAAAGTTTAAACTGTAAAAATAATGGTTCACTCATTTCTTCTCTCATGCATCTCAACTCGCAACAGTATCAAATGAACAATGTTTCCTTATCTTAAAATATAAACACATTCCCAAAATACACCAACTGAAGCTGCTGCCTCTTAAGAGATTTCAAAGAATCTAGTTACAATCCAAGAAAAAAAAGTGCCGTCCATGACCTTACCACTACGAGCACAACCTACTCGTTTGTGTCTGATTTTCACCAGTACAGCGAGTCATAAACACCCCTGGAAATACAAGGTGCCTTCAAATCTGGAACAAAGTCTGCAATCTTAAAGTGAAGCAGCTTGGCTATTCAGCCCCACCAAAAAAACAGGATCTCACTGTAAGACAAATCCTAAAATATTGAACAAGTTTCGAAGGCCTGGCTGGCTTTTGTAGTCCTTCCACACCACAAGAATGCCACCACCTGTGTAATCCTGGGGCATGAAGTCCATACTTTCAGGATAGTTCATATTGAATGTTACAATCTCAGTTTTGATGTTGTGTGTGAACATTTAGCTGTATAAGAACACACTTGTACACCAATGTCCTGACCCTGCAGCCTCATAAGTTTTACAACTTGGGGGTTGTTTCTAATGACTGGCTTTGAACACGAGGGGACGATCCTAAGAACAATAGAGTCCCTTAAGGTGGTTGCAGTGGGACCTAGACCACTCATTACCCCAATCCAAATATTACTCCCCCCTCCCAAGCACGGTCTAGGGCCCGCCTTGTCCGGATTGAGGAGGTGGAAGCGTCGGACTAAAGAAGGAGCATGCACATGCTTTGTGGGTTGCCATGAGTCTTTTTTGAGACCATAGCCTTTCCAGGACTCCAAGTACCAAAGGGACGATCCTCGGTATAGGGAATCTAAGATTGACTGTACCTTGTATTCCTGGTGACCATGAACCAGGAGAGGTGTAGGCCGTTCAGAACATGACGCAAGGCTGATTTCGGAATAGAAGTATGAAACACTGGATAGTTTTTTAGTGACGGTGGAAGTTTCATTGAATCCACAACTAGATTTATCTGTCGAATTGTTGTGTAGCCATTTTAGCTATAATTTTATACACTTTATCTTAGCAAACTAGACCTGTCACAATGCACTTTACCTCAGATATATTTTACTTGGCTTTGTTTTATTATTTTAACATTAGCCACATTTGCTGTCTTCTTCTATTTTCTCTATCTAGCTGTTCTTCGACTAGGTCAGCATTCTATTCTTAAACAAGATATTTCTCTCACTCTGTGCTTTTCTCAAGGCTGCAGTAAGATAGGTTGCTGTCAAAAGTGGTACACTTTGTCTCCAGTGTTCAAAGAAACATACACACTCTTACATGGGGATCCTTTCTTGGAACATCAGTTTTTTTTATTATAAAAACACTACTTTGACCAATGTACGTTAGAGGGAGATTCCATCCAGATGATCACGACTGTATGCTGATTGTTGATCACTACGCTACAGCTGCTTTTGTAGACTACAGGCCTCTTGCTCATGTATGAGTGATGATGTCTTCCCAGGGGGAACCTGAAGGGCAGAATTAGAGCTTAACATGCTGTGCTCTAACATAGCTTAGGTAGGAACTATTCATGAAAGCCTTAGTGACAACATGGTAGCGTTATTCTTGTGTTTTTCTCTCCTTGTCACAATTTTAACCTTATTGTGCTGCATCGTCCTAGTTATTACAATACATGCTTTATTATCTAAGATGCAGTTACTTCAATAAAACTTAATTGAATTATACTCTGCCTCTGATTGCCTCTCATATGTGAGACTAATGTAACTGAAAGAAACAGATGAGATCTGATTGACCACGATTCCCCTGAGGAGTCATTTATGTCATGCACCCGGTTGCCCCAATCATCCCTGCTTGTGGGTAGAGATGAGGCACTGCTAGTTAGCCGGAACAAACTCAGATTAGGCTGACAGGTGTCACATGGTGCCGGACCAGACCCTGTCATGCTGTGGGCTCCCGAGGCCCAAGCAGAGGACTCGGTTTGGTCCGCCGTGGGAGCCGCAGTCCATTATCCCAGCTGCGGGCTCGCTGCAGCCCTTTTTTTCGGCCACAATACGCGTTGTTGCCCGCAGCGGGGTCAGAGGCCCATGGTTGGGTGTCGGGCCTCGCCGCGTTCAACAGGCAGCGTGGGTTCTTGCCGCGGGGTGTCTGTGCCCCCGACTCTTCACTTACATGGTGCCCTGTTCTAGACCTCTTTCTTCTTCCCTTTTTTCTTTCTTTTTTTTCTTTTTTTCCTGGTAGAGCCATATTCTCTTCTCCCAGCATGCCTTTCTTCTTGTCTTTTCCCTGCATGCATCTGGTTCCCTTTCTAATATGGCGCCTTCTTCTACCTTGCTCTATAGTCTTTTTCCCAATCCAAAATAGCATTCTTGCTTTTCCCTGCATGTCACTTCCTGCTAAGGAGTATTTAGGGGGTTACATTCTTGTTCTCCTTGCTCTGCAACACTTCCTTTGGTGGTGATCACGCTCCAGCTGTTTTTTTTTTCCAGTTCCAGTTTTTGTTCCTGTTTTTTTCCAGCTTCTTCCAGTTATTTTTCTTGCCATTGGAATTCTGATTTTTTCACCTGTCCTGTTTTCTTTTGTTCCAGGGAGTTCATGTCATAGAGGTCTTTTCCCTTAGAGGTTTTTCCTGGACTCCTTCTGTAGTGCACAGACAGTTTTGACACACCATTGTCAGCGGCACCATGGCTACCGGAAAGGGTCGCCCCAACTTGTCCAGAAAAAGACCTGCAAGAATCTATGTCCCCCCTTCTGTTCTAGCTGACATAGGCAGTGAGTGAAAAGTAGATCATGACAGACCCAGTCCCCTGCAGGTGATTCTGCTGCCTGAATCCAGTAGTCTCATTAGGATAATGAGAACCTACATGACAGAATCAACTCATAAGGTCCTATGAATTTCGGTTGAAACATATACTTGGTTTTGAAAATAAAGTTATTGGTAGATAACCAGACTTTTCCCCTTTTATGATACTCTGGACCAGGTTAATGTTTCTTGTCATATTGTGTTTTGTACTTTATTTTAGCTTGTTGTACATTTTTTTGTAACTGTGAATGTATTTGGCACATATGGGTTAGCATATCTTTTAATGGTGGTGTAGTTTGAACGGAAAGAGGAAGATTAACCTGTAAAATATTGTGATGATGCCCGTATAGGCCATAAAATGGGGTAGAAATTGTTGAAGAATGTTGAGAGATATTATAAGCCAATTCATCAAGTCATAGGAGTTTTAACCATGAGGTTGGGGAATCTGCTGCATAACATCATAGGTACTGTTTTAAAGTCTAGTTTAGCCATTCTGGTTGACCATCTGTCTGGGGATGGTAACTAGTAGATAATGTATAATCAATTTGTAATGCTTTACACCATTTTTGCCAAAATTGTGCAGAAAATTGAGGGGCATATTTATACTCCGTTTGCGCCGAATTAGTGTCGTTTTTTTCGACGCAAATTCGGCGCAAAACTAACGCCATATTTATACTTTGGCGTTAGACGCGTCTAGCGCCAAAGTATGAGTAAAGAGCGTCATTTTTTTGCGTGAACGCCTTCCTTGCGTTAATGAGATGCAAGGAAGGCGTTCCCGTCTAAAAAAATGACGGCGACGCAAATGCGTCGTATTTTTACTCCCGGGCAAAAATCACGCCCGGGAGGTGGCGGGTCAAAAAACCCCGCATTTGCGCCACTATTTAACGCCTGGGTCAGGGTAGGCGTTAAGGGGCCTGTGGGCTCAAAATGAGCCCACAGGTGCCCTCCCCTGCCCCCAGGGACCCCCCCTGCCACCCCTGCCCACCCCAGGAGGACACCCAAGGATGGAGGGACCCACCCCAGGGACATTCAGGTAAGTTCAGGTAAGTATAATTTTTTATATTTTTTAATTTTTTTTGTGTGGCATAGGGGGGCCTTATTTGTGCCCCCCTACATGCCACTATGCCCAATGACCATGCCCAGGGGACATAAGTCCCCTGGGCATGGCCATTGGGCAAGGGGGCATGACTCCTGTCTTTACTAAGACAGGAGTCATTTAAATGGCGTCTGGGCGTCGAAAATAATGGCGCAAATCGGGTTGAGGCGATTTTTTTGCCTCAACCTGACTTGCCCCATTTTAAGACGCCCTAACGCCATTTTCCCCCTACGCCGGCGCTGCCTGGTCTACGTGTTTTTTTTCCACGCACACCAGGCAGCGCCGGTCTGCTTGCGCCGGCTAACGCCATTCCATAAATACGGCGCCCGCATGGCGCTTCAGAATGGCGTTAGACGGCGCTAAATTTTTTGACGCTAAACTGCGTTAGCGCAGTTTAGCGTCAAAAAGTATAAATATGGGCCTGAGTATCTTGATCAGATAAGATAACTTTTGGTAATCCATGGAAAAGAACGATATTTTGAAGAATAGTAGTTGCTAATGTATCAGAAGTTGGGAGAATTTTTCATGCAATGAAATGGACATATTTTGCAAGGCTAACTACTACTACTAAAATGACTTTATATTGTTGCACTTTAGGAAAACTGGTGATAAAATCCATAGTGATATGTTTCCAAGGATAAGTTGGATTAGATAAGGGTTGCAGAAGACCTTTTGGTTTACTGTGCTCACTTTTGCATCTTGATCAAACTTCACATGATTATAACATCTGTATTAGGTTTTTTGTAAACATGGGCCACCAAAAGTATCTTTTAATTAATTCCATTGCTTTTTGAGGACCTGGGTGTCCTGCCAAGGGGTGGTCATATAGCCAATGGAAGGCTGTTTGTCTTAGGTCCAAAGTGGGTAGAAATGCTTGAGATTCATGTAATGGAAGACGTTGAATAATAGACCTTTTGGTATCCTGTTGTAACCAATTCTGCCAGTCTTTAAATATGAAAATGAGCATGGATAATATCAAAAAACGTTTTGGCAGCTATTAAACATAGGACTTTTGAAGGTGTTATGATTGACAAAGGTTTTTGCTCAGCATGCATAGCTGATGAATTTTGTCTGGATAATGAATCTGCTTTTCGATTATACATTCCTGGTCTGAAATGTACTATAAAGTCAAATTCTACAAAGAATATCATCCACCTTAAATGTCTGGGAGTTAAGATCTTGGCAGAGCTCATACATTGTACATTTCTATGATCACAGTATACAGTTATTTTATGTTTTGAACCAAGTAAATAATATCTCCACTCTTTGAAAGAGTCACAGATTGCCAATAATTGTTTTTCAGCAATTGTATAAGTTTGTTCAACTTCATTAGGTTTCCTTGACATATACACTATTGGATGTAGTTGTCCTGTGTCTTGATGTCTTTAAGACAGGATACTTCCAAAAGCAACATCAGATGCATCAGCCTCTACTATAAACTGTTTTTTGGTATTTGGATGAGCTAAAATGGAAGCTGATGTAAAGGCCTCTTTTAAACTCTGAAATGCATGATCTGCTTCTTGAGACCAATTGAAAGTAACCTTTTTTCGCAGCAATCTAGTAATGTGCGTGACCTTCTGAGAAAATTGGTTAATGAATCACTAATAAAAATTTGCAAATTCGAAGAAAAATAGAATGTCTCACACTGATCTTTGTGTGGGACATTCTGCTACGGCTTAGATCTTTCTTTCTGTCATTTGCATGCAATTAGGTGCTAGGATTACTCCTAAAAATTCTACTTGTTTAGTATGGAATTCACATTTACTCACTTTACTGTACAAATGATGCATCCGAAGGGTTTATACCACCTTTTTTACATGTTCTTCGTGGATGGTTTCAGATTCTAAATACATTAGGATGTCATCAATATAGAAAATAACAATCAAGTCTAAATATTCCCTTTAAACATAATTTCGGAAATACTGGGATGCCGCTGGGGCATTACATAGACCAAACAGCATATTCAAGCAGACAATAACAAGTCTTGAATGCTTTTTTCCATTCATCTCCTTCTCGTATCTGAACTGGATGGTAGGCACCATGTAAATCGAGTTTGGTATAGATAACTGCTGATTTTACTTGATCTAATAACACAGATATTTAGTTATTTTTAATCGTGACTTTGTTTAATGCTCTATAGTCAATGCAGGGTCTAAGTTCACCACTAGCCTGAGGAAAGAAGAACAAAGGAGAAGCTGCTGGTGATCATGAGGGTCGAAAAAGTTCATTAGTTAGGCATTGATCATTGTATTTTTATAGATGTTGACTTTCTTTGTCTGACAAAGCATAAATCCTACAATTAGGTATACTGGCATCAGGTAACAGGCCAATTTTGCAGTTGTATGGTCTGTGAGGTGTAAAGTGTTTGCTGCCAACATCAATATACCCCAAGTAGGGTTTAGGCAATTCTACCTCTTTTTCAGTTGCAGTGTGGCAATATACATCTGGGTATTTTTGTCTCCATCCTCCTTTGACTCAAGACGTTTGTCTTGACAATGTGATGAAAGAAACTGTAAAGATTGAGCATGCAAATCTACGAGTGGATTATGTAGAACTAACCAAGGCATTCATAGAATGAAACCATATTGAGGTGCTTGGATTACATCAAAGTGAATGTTTTCAAGGTGTTTGTAACATCTTCACAAATCATTTGGATCTGTGCATAGTTAAAGGGCCTCCAGCCAAGTCACTATCATCTACTGCTTGTACCGCTTTAGGAACTTTTTCTTGATACAAGGTATTAGTAGTTGGTGTGCTGCGTGAAGATCCACAAAATTTCCTGTTACCCCTGAATCAATCAAGATTTGAACAGTCAGATTTTTTTCTCTGAATCATTAAGTGTGATGACATTCGAAAATGTATTATATGATGAATTGTACAAGAATATACTGAAGGGACTGTTAATTTATCCAAGAGACCCCCTTATTTGGTTCCTGAGCTCTCTAGTTTTCCTCTGTTTTTCCAAGTTTGCTGCCTTCTTTTTTTAAATTACACTAAGGTTCAATTTTCTTTTTGGTTTTAGTTGACATTCTTTGACAAATTACCCTTTTGTCCACAGTATAAATGGTGTCCGTTCAGGCACCAGGTATCTTATTCTTCTTTGGTCAATGTTTGACAAATGGTTCCAAACTCCATTGTTTCTACTGTTGAGTCTGAGGGCAGCATCTGAGATTTATGTCTTTCTATATGCCACTTAGACCTTTCGGATTGTTTCCTATCCCCTTTCCTCCCTGAAAGTCTATGATCTAATCTTCAAGCAGATTTAATTAGGTCTTTTTATGAAGTAGGTTGAGGTTCAATTTGTGCCAAATATCCTTCAACTATTCTTTTAAACTTTGGTAAAATAAGGCTGATCTTTTTTCTTCCGACCATGAGGTTTCAACCACTAATCATTTGAACGAAGATAGAAATGTTATCAAATATTTGTTTCCCTATCTTAATTCTAATAATTCCTTGTCTGCTGACATTGTGATTGAATGGCTATCAAAAATCTTTTCAAATTGTTCCACAAAAAGTCACCAATTATATAAAAGGGGACTATCAAGCCATACCAATGAACCTGCCCCAGGAGCTGCGTCTCTAGACAGATATGAAATCAGGGATGCAATTCTGGATTGTGGATCTGGAAAGGCACTAGGACAAAACTTAAACTGCAATTATACTTGTGTAAGAAAAACCTGTACTTTATTTGCATCTCCAAAAAGTCTCTCAGATGCAGCTCATGGGATTTGCACCAGTACATTTACCGCTATGTTTGTGGGTGTGGAAGAGATGGCACGTGGAGGAGTCATAGTTCCTGCTTCACCCAATTTAACTGTGTCACCTAGGTAACTAAATCAGAGGTTACATTATTATAGTCTGCTAAATCCATCTGCATATGCGTAATCACATGCAAAAGATCTTCCAAAGTAGGCATCTTAAGAAACCTTTGTGCAGACCGAGAGGAAATATAATTTGTGGGCTCATAATTATGTCAACGGTTGCCTTTCCTCAGAATCTGCACTTTGCTCAACAAGAGCACCCCCTCCATGCAACTCCAACTCAGAGGGCTATTATATGGCTGAGTCTTGGAGTTGCCAGGTGAGGGGAAGGAACATTAGGAAGGGGAGTGCATGGAAGGAGACCTGGAAGATAAAGTGTTAAGAATTTATCACACAGAAAAATAATCCTTTTGTTTTCAGTTATGACTAACCTAGTAATATAACATCTCTTTGTACCAGCAAATACTTTTTTGTTATTCTCAGTAATATTCTTTCTCTATTATAGAATAGTCTCACTGATAGACATAACCCTAAATGTCAGAACTTAAGACATTGAGGCCCCATTGCACAAGCGCGATCTCACAAGGAAGAATTGTTTCACAATTGCAAGTCTCCAAACACAAAGTTTGAACTGTAAAGATAATGATTGACTCTTTTCTTCTCTCATGCATCTCAACTTGCAACAGTATCAAATAAACAATATTTCCTTATCTTAAAATATCAACACGCTCCCAGATTACACTGAAGCTTATTGCCTCTTAAGAGATTCAAAGGAATCTAGTTACAATCCAAGAAAAAAAGGTGTCTTCAACAACCTTACTGCTACAAGCATGACCTACTCGTTAGTGTCTGATTTTCACCTGGACATCGAGTGGTAAACGCCCCTGGGAATACTAGGCGCCTTAAGTCGGGAATCTCAAAATGAAGCGGCTCTGCTATTCAGCCCCCCAAAAATCCAAGATCTCACGCTAAGACAGACCCCAAAATAGTGAGCACGTTTCCAGGGTGTGGCTGACTTTTATAGACCTGCCACACCCCAAGATGGCTGCCACCTGTGAAAAACTGGGGGATGAAGTCTATACCTTAAGGATGGTTCATATTGAATGTTACAGCCTCAATTTTGATGTTGTGTGTGAACTTTTAGCTGCATAAGAACACCCCGTCTTCCAGTGTCCCGACCCCGCAGACTCATAGGTTTTACCACATAGGGGTTGTTTCCGATGACGTGCCTCTGAACATGAGGGGAAGATCCTAGGGACAAGAGAGTCCCCTAAGGTACTTGGGTGGAGCCCTAGACCACACATTACCCCAATCCTAACAAGTGGAGTCTTAATGAAGACAGGATCCTGGTCTGGAGCAGAGTTGTCGTCAGTAGCAGAGGGTGGTCCACTGGCCCTAGAAGTTGGACCTGAAAAAGAAACAGACAATATCAAATTAAAATCTGGATTGTACCTCAAATGTTTCTTCAGCTACAAATGATGCAAGCTAAAAATTAACATTCAGATCAATAGAGTGATGATGCCTTTGTGTGATTTTCATTATTTTATATGCAGGCTGATTTACACAGATGCAATTTCCAGCAAAGCTGTTGAAGAGATTTCCTGAAAAGCTAATTGTTATTTATGAAGTGTATATAGATGTACCAGAAATCCAACCCAGCACAGTAGTGGGAAGATTTGAGTACTAAACCATTCCAAGGCCTAGCAGGCTAACTAATATGCAATCTGTATTATAACTTAATGGAAAAATGACATTGGTCATCATATGGACACTGAAAAGTAAATTGTGTGTCAATACTACTTCTACTCAGCATGGCAAATAACATGGTAGCAAATCTTGGATTCAACAGACTATGAATTATGTGAACAATTACATCAATTAATTGTAATTATGAAACGGTGTTAACATGCTTGATCTACCAGCAGATGGCTTCCCCCTTTGAAACCCCCACTCTTGGTGGGAGCAAAGGTGAGAAACCAAAGGGTAGGAGAAGGGGTCCCACTGAGCATGCACCACCCTTAGGACTTGCAGGTGACGTGTACCCTTTATTTCATTTTCCTCCATGTTGGATGGCAGGAAAATATCCAATGAGGTTTAGGGAAGTGACCCTTCCCACAGGAAGCAGTCACTGTAGTGGGTGTAGCCACCGAAGGGTAAGTGTCCCATTGGACACTACCAGGTTTCCCTGGGACCAAGAAATCAGATTCATCAGGAAGAAAAGAAGACAGCACCAAAGAACCCGACAGGACAAGAACAGAGGACCTGCTGCACCAGGAGAGTCTCCAAGACTCTTGCTTGCTGCACCAGATTCCCAAAAAGCGCTGCTACGGAGGATCTGACCACTGGACCGACCTCAAAAGACCCCAAGAACCTCCAGGCTTTGCAGATAGCCTGAGAACTCCCTCCCGAGTGGAGGCACCACTCAAACCAAAGAAACCTACAAGGAACCAGCAAACTGGTGAGAGTCACTTTACCGACTGGACAATATCTCCATAACCAGAAGCCACAGCCAGACCCAACAACACACCAACAACAGCTGGATGAGACCTGCAAGTGTGCTGACTTTAGTGGTACAATACCTCAATGCACGTTGGACACCACCAAAAATAGCTCACACAGAGTTTCAAATGGACCAGGAGTAAGCCCCAGCCTAGGGACTTCAGTGACACCCTGGACTTCCCACCAGAGCACCCTTGTCATCCTGCAAGACCCCAAGAAGAAGACTTACCCCAGCTCCAAAGGGCTCCATTGCGCACTCGCCATGCATCCGGCCACCCGGAGCCCTGCATAGTGGAATCTGCTGTGTGCCCCAGGTCCCTAACTCGTAACCTTGATAGCCCAAGGAGACCCCAAGGCACCACCTTTCAATCTGCAAACCAGCTCCTTTTCCAGGTGGCCCCTCCAAGTGGCCCTGTGCCAAGAGATTTTCCAGCTCTGGTCCCGTTAGAACTGGGAGGAGTCCAAGGCTCTCCAGCTGGCACACTGTGCCCCCCTATGTTTCGACCATCCTGCAAAAAAAAAAGGGACTGGTAAACCAACTGTACGATTTTTAACACATTTTGAAAAGTGACTGCCTATTGATTCCTATGCTACGTAATTACTCATAGAAAGACTACCTTTATTAAAACTTTGAAAAGTCATATCTCAAAAAGTAGTTAACATATCGTAAAGATCTTGGTCTTAATGTATATAAAAGTCTGAAGTATA
Source organism: Pleurodeles waltl (assembly GCF_031143425.1). Taxonomy (NCBI): domain Eukaryota; kingdom Metazoa; phylum Chordata; class Amphibia; order Caudata; family Salamandridae; genus Pleurodeles; species Pleurodeles waltl. Next base: position 238,194,217 of record NC_090446.1, on the reverse strand, counting down.
TTTTATAAATTCTGGCCTTGAGTTATTCATTAGAGTGTGTGATGCATGAATGGGTTTGTGAGTACAACAAATGCTTAGCACATCTTCTGGATTAGCCTAACTGCTCGACCAGCTACCCAGTAAATTGGAGCATTAGGTGGTATAATTTTTACCTCTGGAAACCAACATGTGGTTGCCTGGACCCCCACATAGTGTGCCTAGTTTTGCACACTACATTGAGGGTCAGCCTCCTACACGGGGGAGCTGGAGACGCCAGGGAATGCATTCCCCCCCTCTGCAGGACTTGCCATCTCTTCCTAATATCCTCCTGTCTGCACAGATTGTTAGCTGCAGCATTCACTTTGGTGACTGTTGTGGTCCACATTTCCTTTATCTGAGCTATATTTGTATTTTGTCTTTATGCTCCAAACAATTATGGGCCTACTATGATAATTTCATCCACCATGACAGACAATTCTCCCTCTCTTTACTGTAGTAGAAACAATATATATACTGGTGCCCATAAAGTTATTTGAAACTAATAAAAATATAAAAAGTGAAAAAACAGCAGAAAATTTGAAAAAATGAAAAAAGGCTGGCTGTTCGGTGAAAACGCCATCCTCTGATTGATGGGCAGCAGCGGAATGGCAAAGGATCATGGTCTGAAATGGAGTTTGTTTTATAGTATGTTTTGCAGGTGTTCACAATTGTCCAATATACATTAGGTGTTGACTGCTAGCATCCAACCAATAGTCACTACCATAGTACAATACTGAACAGGTTCCAGAGCTGATTCCCACCATCATGAGCCCGCTGCTGATAAACTGCTAGCACAACTGTATTATCTTTATATGGTTGGCAGGATCTAGCCGTCACAACAGCGACGGATTGCTCTTCTCTAGCATTTGAGTCTGCTGTTGTGGATTGGCGTTAATAACGTCAAGATCTAAATCTGGCCCTAAATCCAAAGCCTTCATAAATTTGATAATAAAACCATGATCAGTCATTGCAAAAACATTATTAAACGGCATGATTTATCCTTCCTATATGAGGTTTAATGGATGCCTCCCAGGCATTTCCTCCTCCTCTTTAAAAGGGGTAGAGATAGACAAACTAAGGCCCATATTTATACTTTTTTAGTGCCGCATTTGTGTCATTTCTTGACACAAAAGCGGCGCAAACTTACAAAATACAATAGTATTTTGCATTTTTGCACCACTTTTGTGTCAAAAAGTGGTGCAAGTGCGGTGCTAAAAAAGTATAAATATGGGCCCAAGTGTTCAAACTTGTCCTGCTTATAAACTCACAAACTACAGTGTTTGAATGGTGAAAACTGAATTCCAGGCCCTTTTAGTGGCATATTGGGAAATAAAACAGTCAGGCCCCAAATACTTTTTTTAGAACCAGACTCCAGTGATGAAGTCAAATTATATTGCTTGGGCTTAAATAAGTCCACAGTGTAGCTAGCATGTTTAGTGATTCGGAGAAAAAGATGATTCGCCTTGCTGTTGTTCCTCAGAAGTATTTGTTTTTTGGCACTTGATCAGAGATGTTTTGCAATTTTTGAATTTCAGCAGATTATTGTCTTTATGATTAGTTTTTTTTTACATTTTCAAGGCGTGGGTCCTTTAACTCACCCGGACTGAGTCCTCTCCATGAATATCAGCCTTTTGAAAGAATTTTCATTAACAGTGTTTAAAAGGATGTCCTCCAGGAATGTAAAAAAGAAGGAAGTGAGAGTTCAAGACGCTGCTTGCGCTGCTTGTGAGCGCGTCAGAGCCTTAATAAGTAAACTTACAATGAGACGCGTTTAGGTTGACAAACCTTTGGACCACGTTCAGGGACCTCCCAGTACGAGATGTCTTAATGGAATCACAAATCAATAGATCAATAAACCAATCAATAATCACAATAACTAATCAACAAACTAATCAATACATTTAATAAGGATCGATAAGTTGAACACACCATGACCTTTCAGCCATGAATAACCACACCAATTTAGTTATATGTTAGGATTTTTATTTCCCTATTGGTTACAATCTAACATCATATCTGTTAATCTCATTAGCAACAAACCTCATTAGAAACTCTTCTGATTAGCAATTATAACGCAAAAAATCAATGCATAGAGAATATTCATTCAGTATTTAAGCACATCATTAATATGAAGCAACTAAGCAAAGTCTCAGTAATACATGATTCAACAAAGCAAGAACTCAGTAATTTGTCTATTTGCACAAAATAATTGTGAACACCTCAACTAACCTCAAATTAGCATTAGCATGTTGGGCTTCATGCTAAATATTTTAGCAAACACGAATTTAGAAAACATCTAAACTATGGCCTCTATCAAAATAGCAGTTGGTACCTAGAAAGAAAGGCAAACAGCCAATTACAATTTTGCATCAGATAGTTACCAATCCAACAGATCAGCAAACAGCGTCAGTCTTCGTCCTCAGGACATCAGTCGATTCACCATCAGCAGAGATAGGATGGGGCAAAGTCTCAATATAGCATAGCTAAGGAATAGGACACTTCCCTCATATGGAGGAGAAGTAAGTATCAGGCACGAATGGGTAGAGGATGGTTTAGAGTATCAGAACAAAACACTAGAAGAATAGTAGTAAGCCCTCTGGAAAGTGAGTGAGAGAGTGGAAAAAATTGTTGTGTCCGTTTCTTCTTGGGTCACGACATTAAATCAAAACTGTCGAATTAGCCCTTAACTCCTCATGTGATAATAATTGGTGCATCGTTATCTCTGTCCAATAAATTTTCAAGCATCTTGCCAGAATTTTCCACAAAGCACAGTTTTCATGTCGCAGATTGGTCCATGTTATTGACGTCTTTAATGGTTGGAATGTCAGGTAGGAAAAGTTACACTTTGCACTCCAGTCAGTGTCTCCATTGTCTTCTCCTAATACAGATAACCTTGCACCTGTTATGAATTACACTGTTACATTCAGCAAGATCCTCGCCTTCAACAAGTTGGTTCTCATGAGAAAGAATTTACTACAGCTACACACACATAACTCCTGGAAAAGTACAGCTTCGTGTCCTTCAGAAAAACAGCACATTACACGTTAGAAAATACAGTCTAATATGAGACCAGGCAGCTAGGCCCAGACCCTCGCTAAGCTAAGGCCCTCTAATTTTAATGAAGCAAACTCCTAACGCAAAACTCTAATTATGATATACTAATACAAATTCAAAACATTATTGCATAAAAATTCAGAATTAACAAGCTTTTCATTAGACTTCCTATACATTGGTAGCCACTCCCCTTGGGCACATTTCAAACGTGTGCATTATTTTCTATGTTAACATATTTTCTATGCAGCTTCATCACACAATATATTGCAAGCTTTTTGTATTAATATTGCTTTTAAAAGACACACTCCAACAATCCCTCCTCTGATGACTCTTGTCATCACACAAAACCTTCCCCACAAATTTTACATCTTAAAATTCTGTCAGTTCAATGTCTTTCCTTTTTAGCTTCCCCTTTGATTTTTCCCTATACAATTTTTCCCTTCATTTTTCTTCCCTCTTCTTATTTTTCGCTATCTTCAATTTTTTTCTTTTGCTAATTTTACAAGCCACCCACAATCCAAATAGGCAAGCTATAACAATCAATATCCCCAGTATTATTTTAAACAATATCCCATGCCAAATGTTGCCAAGCCAATTTTCCATTGAAAGAGGATCCTTTTCCAACCTTTTCTCAAACACCTGGTTCTTTCAATTCCTTCAAGTCTGTACTATCCCTAGTCAAGTTTGTAAGCATACTTCTAATCTCATTAATATTGTCTGGTTTATATGCGCAACAATGACGCTCATTAAGCATTCTGCAAACTCCGCCATTTTTCACTAAAAGAATGTCTAAAGCAAGCCTATTTTAAAGAGTCATAGCCCTCTCCGCAGCACGTTCAGTATCCATCAGGAGTATAGCCCCTGAAAAATTTGTCAACATGTTATCCACAATAGTAGACAACTTTTGAATCTTTATAGAGTTCAAGATAACTCCCACTGAGGGAATTATCAGCCCAAATATGTCTCCCACTACACCAGCAGTGGTCTCTCTTTTCTGTCTAGTACAATGTAATTCAGACAATTTCGGAAACCTTTTCAAATCGTCAAGTTGATATATCTTTGGGAAAACTATCTCCAAATAACATGTCCCATACCATCCCTTTGGAAGATGGTAATAAGCATTAAGTCCACATATGCAATAGATCCCTGGGATCGCTGGATCCTGTCCATTTAACATGAACGTCCATTTACTCTGAAACAAAAACACATGCTTACACTCACTCTTTCATACAAACACATTGTCAGAATCTGATTTCAGCCTAGCTATGCAAAGCTTCCCTACGTGTAATGCATCTAAAGCTAGCTTCCCTTGTTCCCTAATTACACCATACCCTTCACTACTAGCAAAAGCCCGCTGCTGCAATCCTTTTTCTAATTTACCCTTTAATGCCCTTCTTCTATCCTCCGTGTGATCTAAAAAGCTTTTCTCTACAGGTGCAAGCTATAGTATCTAGCTACCCCACTCAAATCCTCTGTTATAGGCACAAAAGAAAATACTAAATCAAAATTTGAATAGAAATATTGTACTTCCTCCTGGTTATAAAATCTTATTAGTAGCAGACTACAACTTATCCCATATGTTAATGGCAAGCTATGATAGGTAACCCCCTCCTGTACCGAAACAGGAATCTGTGTGCACACAAAGCAATCCTTCGCATCCATTGTGTCAACATACTCACTCAGCAAGCAATAGAAAACGTTAGTGGAAAGTTCCCTTTTTGCGTTAGTTCCCTCATGCAAATATCTCTTGTCCAGCTCAAACCTCTCCCAAGCTGTTAGTGCCGTGGTAGTCTCAGGAATTGTAGCATTGTTAGTTCCACTCTTATCCATTAGTGTCATACCCACAATTACAACCGTAATGCCCAAACCAACACTCAAATATTTACAACGCCTACTCCCTATATTTATCCTGGCTAGTGTTAGCCATGATCTGTAAAGAATCAGAAAGTTAAAGATGGTTAATCAAACAACAACAGAGCATTGTTAGAATAATTGTTTTTTTGCAGCAAAAGTCAAAACAAGCGAAAATCTTCCTTTAGTAGTTATTTACAGCTTTCAGTTTTACTCCCAGGATCCTTGTCATTTCAGGTTAGCAGCTTGTCAAAACCGGTTTTCAAAAGTCAATTCAGGTTTTCAAAGCCTAATTCAGTAATTTTTCAGTCTCTTTTCTCAAATTTAAACTTGAATTCAATCTTTACACCAATTCAGTCTCTTCAGCCAGACTCAGGTGCCAAAGTACTGACCTGGAATCTCTTGATTAGAGCAAAACGCCAAGAACTCTTGTTGCCATTCAGCTGTTGTTGCATACGCCCATTCAGGACCTGCTACCCTCCTCTTCAACTTGCGATCACCTTGCAACTCTCCTTCACTTAGATCTTTTCTCCTTGTTGTATCAACTTCTTCCTCTATTGTATCTTCAACAACCACTTCTTCCCTCTTCACTTGCAACTCTGGCCACTTTTCTCCTTTCAGTATCTCTCTTGTCTTTGATCTTTCCTCTGGCAATCCTTTGCCCTCTCTTGGCTCTATGGTGTTTTCTCTTGATGGACCTGCAATCTGCTCAGGAGGAGTTTGGACACTGATTCTCTTCCACCTCAACTCCTTCGCCTTCTGGGTTTGTCAAATGCTCTAGTTCATTTTCATAATTGTCTGCTTCTGGGAGAACCTTCCTCTGATTAGGCTCTCCTGCTGCCTTATGGAGATAGGCTCACCGTCACCCCTCTGGATCTCTTCTCCTTTGTCTCTTACTGGAGTGACCACGCTGTCCTCAACGGGCTCTCTTTCTGTCTCTTTCTGTCTCAGTTCCCCTTCGATCACTCTCCGGCCCTGAGACTTCCTTTTCTGTTGTTGGTATTTTCAACAACTCAACTTCGTCATCGGTTGGACACGTTACCTTTTTCGTGTGGCTGGCATGCATCCAGTTCGGAATCCCTGCACACTTCACAGCAGTAGTAGTCCTTAGTATCACTTGATATGGTCCCTTCCAACGTGGCTCCAAGCACGTCTTCCTTACATGCTTCTTGATGACAACCCAATCACCAGCTCTCAGGTTGTGTCCTGGATCATTAATCGGTGGCAGGGTGGTAGCTTCCACCTGGTGAGAAAAAGAGCGGACCACATCAGCCAGACCCTTGCAGTAGTCCAACACCATATCATCCATGATATTCACAAGAGCATTCGCAGGCACTGCGGGCAGTCTCATAGCTCGACCCATGAGAATCTCATGAGGGGACAGTCCTGTTTTCTTGCTAGGTGTATTTCTCATTGACATGAACACCAAAGGTAATGCATTGGGCCATTTCAAATTCATGGCTGCACACATTTTTGCCATTCTCGACTTCAGGGTACCATTCATCTATTCCACTAGTCCTGATGCTTCAGGGCGGTAACTACAATGCAACTTCTGCTCAATGTTCAATGCTGCACACAGGAACTTAACCACATCATTGTTGAAGTGACTTCCCCTGTCTGATTCTAAAGAGATCGGAAAACTGAAATGTAGTATCAATTCCCTAAGCAGCAGCTTCGCTACTGTGAGGCTGTCATTCCTGCGTGTAGGATACGCTTCAATCCAATGACTAAAGATACACACAATCACCAACACATATCTCAAACCTCCACACACAGGCATCTCACTAAAATCCAATTGCATTCTGCCTAAATGGACCTCCAGCTCTCCCAATGTGGCTCAAATTCACCACGGTCCCTTTCCCCGCATTCATCTGTTGACAGATGACACACCAATGGCAAATCACTTCTGCAGCTTGTCTGAACTTCGGGTTAAACCAGTCAATTTTGAACAACATGATCATAGCATCCCTCCCAATGTGTGCTTGACCATGGTAAAACCTTGCAAATTGTGACAAAAGACTGTTTGGCAAGACCATTTTCCCTTCATCTGAAACCCACAAATCATCTGGCCTTTGTACGCATTGTATCCTAACCCGAGAACACTTCTCATCTTTGCTGGCACGACCCTGCAAAAATCTCAACTCTTCTAACATGTCAATCACCCTTAATGCATAACCTGTGCATGTCTCATTTTCCTTCTCAGACAATTCCCATTGATCCTTAAACGATATACAGTTCAATGTGCAAAATCTTGCAACTTGATCTGCATATCCATTTCCCATTGAAACAAAGTCTTGTGACTTCAGGTGTGCACTGTATTTCACCACGGCAATTTCATGAGGTAACTGAATCGCGTGCAACAATTCCTTAATTTTCTCACCATTTTTCACTGGCGAACCAGAAGAGGTCAAATAACCCCTTTGTGACCACAATTGGCCAAAATCATGAACAAATCCGAATCCGTACTGACTATCAGTATAGATAGTCACTCTCATCTGGGCAGAGACATGGCAAGCTCTTGTAAGAGCAACCAGTTCAGCTACTTGAGCAGAATACACTCCTTGAAGCCAGCCCGCTTCCAGGATACAGAAATCGTGCATACAGCAAGCGACATTGTGGACTTTTCCACGTATGTTTCAGGTTTCTGCAAGCATCATGCTCATCTGCACTGCTCAGACTAATTAACCCTTTGCGTCACAATGTCTTCCGCACCTTTCCCTACACTGATCACTATGCATGCAAAACAAAGATCATTTATTTTGGCATTTTGCTAGCTAGGTTGCTACGAATACCAGTCAGCATTATTCTAAGTGCTTGCATTTTAGTATAAAGTTGTTGAGTACGTACATATAGTCTACATCATACAGTCATCAATATGACACAAACAATCAGTAACCAAATTAAAGGATGCAACATTACATTTAGTGTTTTTGTAGCTCCTGGTGCCTGGCCCAAGAAAATATCATACCAGTGGTGCTCAGTTATTTGCTGAATGCGTGAAGCAATGTGCATAAACTGTTTAGAGTCTATGTTCATCTGTATGGCTGTATCCTTGGTGTATTTAGCTGCCATATCGAATTTAGCAAATGTGACTTGTGCGTAGTGCCTGATTTCCTCTAGTCTGGGTAGCTTAACAACAAGCGGGATGTTCCATTCTAACTGTGCTCGCATTTGCGTTTGTAATGTGGTTGTGGTGAACTTAGTCGGTCGGTATAGGATGTGAGTACTTATGTCAATAATGCTGGTAATATTGCACATACACAATACTTGCTCTCCGGTGGTTTGTACAAATCCGTTAATGAGTAAGGGATGATTAGTAACATAACATATACTCTCCGTCCTTATCTCATATAAGTCTGTGCAATTAATAGGATAAGGTAACCATTCGCATTCTCCTGGTATTGGGTGAAGGCATGGATCTAGCACCCGTCCAATGTGGGTACATACCCACCCCTTAGACCAATCCGCACAACTGGTGGGATCTACAGTGTGGTTTGTCTGATCAATCCACTTTTTGTCAGTATGAGGTATCCACCATTCTTCATCTATCACTACGGGGAGCAATATAAAGGGGCACCATATTTCAGGAGGAAGATCACTTCTTGCTATATCAAAATGAGCATAACACATTTCTCCTTCACAATGAAACTGTTTGGGCTTTACCCATATCTCCTCCGACAAATGCAATTGTTGTCTCCAATACTCGCTTTAAAATCTGCATATTGTTGATTAACAATACTTTGCCATAATACACATTGGATACCCTTGGAAACTGCTTGTGTGTTTTGGAAGCTTTTTCTAAATTGCTCATAAGTGAAATCATGCCAATTCCAATCATGGTACAAACCTCGTAGGATTTTCCATACCTCCTGTGAGTGTGTGGGTCCCCATTGAGAAATTAGTTTTATGGCCTCTCCTGTACTATATCCTGTAGATGATAACTTATTCCTAATGGCTTCAATATCAAAAGAATTCAAGGCCCCCACCCCTATTCTGGTGGCCCCAGCCATCAGGGATCCTAGATCTCTTCTAATGCATAGCTTTGGCAAGGGCCATAACTGTACTGTCCATGGTGCGCATAATGGATCATACTTTGAGACATTTCCTTTAGCAATATTTACCCAAGGGTAGGTCGCTCCCCCTGCTGCTGCAGCTCCTCCAGGTTCCTGAGTTCCTGAGACCCACCCCACAGTAAGTACCCCCCACCTCCCAGCCCCTCGTTCTGCCCCGCGCTACTCACCCTCTCTCCTGCTCCTGCTTCTTTTCCTCTTTCCTTCTTCTCTGTTCTTCCTCCTCGCTCCTCGTCTGTATTCTTCTTCTGTACTCCTCTTCTCCCCGTCTTCTCTCCTCTTCTCTTCTTCCTCATCTTCTGCTGTGGTATTCTACACCCTGTTTCTTCGTTTTTTGTATCTCCCTCCGTGTTCTTCTGTGTTCTTCTGTGTTCCTCTGTCTTCTTCTGTCGTCCTCTGTCTTCTTCTGTCTTCCTCTGTGTTTTTCTGTCTTCCTCGGTGTTCTTCTGTCTCCCTCTGTGTTCTTCTGTATTCTTCTCTGTTCTTCTGTCTTCCTCTGTCTTCTTCTGTCTTCCTCTGTGTTCTTCTGTATTCTTCTCTGTTCTTCTGTACTCCTCTCTGTTCTTCTGTGTTCTTCTGTGTTCTTCTGTGTGTCTTCTGCTCTTCCGGTCTTCTGCTCTTCCGGTCTTCAGTCCTTCCGGTCTTCTGCTCTTCTGTTCTTCTTTTCTTCTGTTCTTCTTTTCTTCTTGTCTTCTTGTCTTCTGCCTTCGGCTCTTCTGCCTCCTCCGTCCTCTTCTCCCCACGCCTGCCCTCCTGCTCCTGCCTCATCCCCCTCCCCCACTCGCATCCCCCCCTCTATCTCCCCTATCTAACCCGTTCACTTTCTACCTCCCTCACTCCTCCTATCTACCTATCTCTCCATCTCTCTATCCCACTATCCAACTCCCTCACTCTCCACCTCCTCCTATCTTCCTATCTTCCTATCTCTCTATCTTTTTCCCTATCTATCGATTTCTCTATCTACCTTTTCTCTCTACCTATTTCTCTATCTCTCCCCCCCTCCCGCCACCCCCTCTATTACCTATCTTCCTATCCCCTCACTCTACCTCTCACCCTCACCCACCTCTACAACCCCCCTCCCCTATCTTCACAACCCTACACCTATCTTTCTCCCTAATCTCCTAAACCTCCTAACACTCTCCCCCCTCCACCCTTAAACCCCCCTCCCCCAGCTCTTCTCACTCTACCTGTCCCCCCTCCCTCGCGCTTTCCCGCCGCGACCTCCTGCACGCCCCCGCCCCCCAGCTCCCATTCGCCCCCAGCTGACCCCTCCCCCCCCCTCCTACCTCATATGGCGGCCGCTGCGCGACAGTGGTAGCGACCCTTGACCCAAGGGTAGGTCGCTCCCCCTGCTGCTGCAGCTCCTCCAGGTTCCTGAGTACCTGAGACCCACCCCACAGTAAGTACCCCCCACCTCCCAGCCCCTCGTTCTGCCCCGCGCTACTCACCCTCTCTCCTGCTCCTGCTTCTTTTCCTCTTTCCTTCTTCTCTGTTCTTCCTCCTCGCTCCTCGTCTGTATTCTTCTTCTGTACTCCTCTTCTCCCCGTCTTCTCTCCTCTTCTCTTCTTCCTCATCTTCTGCTGTGGTATTCTGCACCCTGTTTCTTCGTTTTTTGTATCTCCCTCCGTGTTCTTCTGTGTTCTTCTGTGTTCCTCTGTCTTCTTCTGTCTTCCTCTGTCTTCTTCTGTCTTCCTCTGTGTTTTTCTGTCTTCCTCGGTGTTCTTCTGTCTCCCTCTGTGTTCTTCTGTATTCTTCTCTGTTCTTCTGTCTTCCTCTGTCTTCTTCTGTCTTCCTCTGTGTTCTTCTGTATTCTTCTCTGTTCTTCTGTACTCCTCTCTGTTCTTCTGTGTTCTTCTGTGTTCTTCTGTGTGTCTTCTGCTCTTCCGGTCTTCGGCTCTTCCGGTCTTCAGTCCTTCCGGTCTTCTGCTCTTCTGTTCTTCTTTTCTTCTGTTCTTCTTTTCTTCTTGTCTTCTTGTCTTCTGCCTTCGGCTCTTCTGCCTCCTCCGTCCTCTTCTCCCCGCGCCTGCCCTCCTGCTCCTGCCTCATCCCCCTCCCCCACTCGCATCCCCCCCTCTATCTCCCCTATCTAACCCGTTCACTTTCTACCTCCCTCACTCCTCCTATCTACCTATCTCTCCATCTCTCTATCCCACTATCCAACTCCCTCACTCTCCACCTCCTCCTATCTTCCTATCTTCCTATCTCTCTATCTTTTTCCCTATCTATCGATTTCTCTATCTACCTTTTCTCTCTACCTATTTCTCTATCTCTCCCCCCCTCCCGCCACCCACTCTATTACCTATCTTCCTATCCCCTCCCTCTACCTCTCACCCTCACCCAACTCTACAACCCCCCCTCCCCTATCTTCACAACCCTACACCTATCTTTCTCCCTAATCTCCTAAACCTCCTAACACTCTCCCCCCTCCACCCTTAAACCCCCCTCCCCCAGCTCTTCTCACTCTACCTGTCCCCCTCCCTCGCGCTTTCCCGCCGCGACCTCCTGCACGCCCCCGCCCCCCAGCTCCCATTCGCCCCCAGCTGACCCCTCCCCCCCCTCCTACCTCATATGGCGGCCGCTGCGCAACAGTGGTAGCGACCCTTGACCCAAGGGTAGGTCGCTCCCCCTGCCGCTGCAGCTCCTCCAGGTTCCTGAGTTCCTGAGACCCACCCTACAGTAAGTACCCCCCACCTCCCAGCCCCTCGTTCTGCCCCGCGCTACTCACCCTCTCTCCTGCTCCTGCTTCTTTTCCTCTTTCCTTCTTCTCTGTTCTTCCTCCTCGCTCCTCGTCTGTATTCTTCTTCTGTACTCCTCTTCTCCCTGTCTTCTCTCCTCTTCTCTTCTTCCTCATCTTCTGCTGTGGTATTCTGCACCCTGTTTCTTCGTTTTTTGTATCTCCCTCCGTGTTCTTCTGTGTTCTTCTGTGTTCTTCTGTGTTCCTCTGTCTTCTTCTGTCTTCCTCTGTCTTCTTCTGTCTTCCTCTGTGTTTTTCTGTCTTCCTCGGTGTTCTTCTGTCTCCCTCTGTGTTCTTCTGTATTCTTCTCTGTTCTTCTGTCTTCCTCTGTCTTCTTCTGTCTTCCTCTGTGTTCTTCTGTATTCTTCTCTGTTCTTCTGTACTCCTCTCTGTTCTTCTGTGTTCTTCTGTGTTCTTCTGTGTGTCTTCTGCTCTTCCGGTCTTCTGCTCTTCCGGTCTTCAGTCCTTCCGGTCTTCTGCTCTTCTGTTCTTCTTTTCTTCTGTTCTTCTTTTCTTCTTGCCTTCTTGTCTTCTGCCTTCGGCTCTTCTGCCTCCTCCGTCCTCTTCTCCCCGTGCCTGCCCTCCTGCTCCTGCCTCATCCCCCTCCCCCACTCGCATCCCCCCCTCTATCTCCCCTATCTAACCCGTTCACTTTCTACCTCCCTCACTCCTCCTATCTACCTATCTCTCCATCTCTCTATCCCACTATCCAACTCCCTCACTCTCCACCTCCTCCTATCTTCCTATCTTCCTATCTCTCTATCTTTTTCCCTATCTATCGATTTCTCTATCTACCTTTTCTCTCTACCTATTTCTCTATCTCTCCCCCCTCCCGCCACCCCCTCTATTACCTATCTTCCTATCCCCTCACTCTACCTCTCCCCCTCACCCACCTCTACAACCCCCCCTCCCCTATCTTCACAACCCTACACCTATCTTTCTCCCTAATCTCCTAAACCTCCTAACACTCTCTCCCCTCCACCCTTAAACCCCCCTCCCCCAGCTCTTCTCACTCTACCTGTCCCCCCCCTCCCTCGCGCTTTCCCGCCGCGACCTCCTGCACGCCCCCGCCCCCCAGCTCCCATTCGCCCCCAGCTGACCCCTCCCCCCCCTCCTACCTCATATGGCGGCCGCTGCGCGACCGCGCGCAGTGGGTGCGCCTCTGGCGCGCCGGAGGCGCACCAGAGGCAAGCCCGTCTGCGCCCGTCCGCGCCTGGCCCGCGCCCAGCGCCATGACCCCTGGTCCCCAGCGCTCCCAAGCCCCGATGATCCGCTATGACCCCACCACCCTCCATGCCCTCAACCCAGGACGCTCCAACACCTGCTTCCAAGCTCACCCCAAACTCACCCATGGACCCTTCGCCTGCAACTCCTGCAAACGCATCTTCCACCACGCAACAACTACGACCAAAAGCCCACGCGCCATCAACCACCTCAAGTGCATTCTAGTCAACGCTCGCTCCGTTCACAAACACGCCGTTGAACTCTGGGACCTCCTAGACTCCACAGCACCGGACGTCGCCTTCATCACGGAGACCTGGATGAACGCCTCCTCTGCTCCAGACATCGCCACCGCCATCCCCGAAGGCTACAAGATCTCCAGGAAAGACCGCACCAACCAAGTAGGAGAAGGCATCGCCATCGTCTTCAAAGACTCCATCAGCGTCACCACCTCCACTGAAGACTCCCCTCTTGCCGCTGAACACCTGCATTTTCAGATTCGCACCGACCCGAGGACCACCCTCAGAGGATCCCTCGTCTACCGTCCTCCCGGACCTCGCGCCCCTTTCAGCGACACCATCGCCGACTTCATCTCCCCGCACGCCCTCGCCTCATCGGACTACATCCTCCTAGGCGACCTCAACTTCCATCTGGAACAAAACAACGACCCCAACACCACCACCCTGCTCGACAACCTCGCCAACCTCGGCCTCAAACAACTGGTGAACACTGCCACCCACATCGCCGGACACACACTCGACCCTATCTTCTCCGCCAGCAAACACGTCTTCTTCAGCCACGCCTCTGCCCTTTATTGGACCGACCACAGCTGCGTCCACTTCACATTCCGACGCGAGACCCGCCACCTCCGCACTCAACCCATCCCTCGCCGACAGTGGAACAAGACCCCTGAAGAGCAACTCTTCGCCGCACTCGCCGCCAACCAACCCACCCTCACCACCGACCCCAACGTCGCAGCCCTCAACCTCACAAACTGGATCTCCAACTGCGCAGACAACCTTGCTCCCCTCAAACGCTCGCAGCGACAGAACAACACCAAGAAACCCCTCTGGTTCTCTGACACCCTCAAAGAATCAAAGAAAACTTGTCGCGCACTTGAGAAAGCCTGGCGCAAGGACCGCACCGCTGACAACATGGCCGCCCTCAAGAACGCTACCCGCAAACACCACCACCTGATCCGCACTGCCAAAAGGAATTTTTTCACCGACAGACTGGACAAAAACAGCCACAACAGCAGAGAACTCTTCAGCATCGTCAAGGAGTTCTCCAACCCCAGCGCCAACGCCGTCACGCCCTCACAGGATCTATGCGAATCCCTCGCCACTTTCTTCCATCGCAAGATCAGCGACCTCCACGACAGCTTCGGACACCAGACCCAACCTAACACCACCGAACCCACATCCCCGACCATCACCCTCAACAACTGGACCCACATCAGCACGGAAGAAACCAAATCCATCATGAACTCTATCCACTCCGGCGCCCCTTCGGACCCCTGCCCGCACTTCATCTTTAACAAAGCCGACAACATCATCGCCCCGCACCTCCAGACCGTCATCAACTCTTCTTTTTCTTCTGCTACCTTCCCCGAATGCTGGAAACACGCCGAAGTCAACGCCCTACTAAAGAAACCTACGGCTGACCCGAGCGACCTGAAAAACTTCCGCCCCATCTCCCTTCTGCCTTTCCCAGCCAAAGTAATAGAGAAGACCGTCAACAAACAGCTGACCACCTTCCTGGAAGACAACAACCTGCTCGACCCCTCACAGACCGGATTCCGAACCAACCACAGCACTGAAACTGCCCTCATCTCAGTCACAGACGACATCAGAACCCTGATGGACAACGGTGAAACAGTCGCCCTCATTCTTCTCGACCTCTCGGCTGCCTTTGACACCGTCTGTCACCGCACCCTAATCACCCGCCTCCGCTCCACCGGGATCCAAGACCAGGCCCTGGACTGGATCGCCTCCTTCCTCGTAAACCGCTCCCAAAGAGTCTACCTCCCTCCGTTTCGCTCAGAACCCACTGAGATCATCTGCGGCGTACCTCAAGCCTCATCACTCAGCCCGACACTCTTCAATGTCTACATGAGCCCCCTCGCTAACATCGTACGCAAGCACGACATCATCATCACCTCCTACGCCGACGACACCCAACTTATACTCTCCCTCACCAAGGACCCCGCCAGCGCCAAGACCAACCTACAAGAGGGTATGAAGGACGTTGCAGATTGGATGAGGCTCAGCCGCCTAAAGCTGAACTCTGAAAAAACTGAAGTCCTCATCCTCGGCAACACCCCGTCCGCCTGGGACGACTCCTGGTGGCCCACGGCCCTCGGCACCGCACCGACCCCCGCAGACCACGCCCGCAACCTCGGCTTCATCTTGGACCCCCTTCTCACCATGACCAAGCAAGTCAACGCCGTGTCCTCCGCCTGCTTCCTCACCCTCCGCATGCTCCGCAAGATCTTCCGCTGGATCCCCGCCAAAACCAGAAAAACCGTGACCCACGCCCTCGTCACGAGCCGCCTGGACTACGGCAACACCCTCTACGCTGGGACCACCGCCAAACTCCAAAATCGCCTGCAACGCATTCAAAACGCCTCAGCCCGCCTCATCCTCGACGTACCCCGCAACAGCCACATCTCCGCACACCTGAGACACCTGCATTGGCTCCCAGTCAGCAAAAGGATCACCTTCCGACTTCTCACCCACGCACACAAAGCCCTCCACGACAAGGGACCGGAATACCTCAACAGACGGCTCAACTTCTACGTCCCCACCCGCCCCCTCCGCTCCTCTGGCCTCGCACTCGCCGCCGTCCCTCGCATCCGACGCTCCACGGCGGGTGGGAGATCTTTCTCCTTCCTGGCGGCCAAGACCTGGAACTCCCTCCCCACCAGCCTCAGGACCACCCAGGACCACTCCGCTTTCCGGAGACTCCTAAAGACCTGGCTGTTCGAGCAGCGATAACCACCCCCTTTGTCCCTAGCGCCTTGAGACCCGCACGGGTGAGTAGCGCGCTTTATAAATGCTAATGATTTGATTTGATCTGTAACACAATATGGTTAATTATGCTTGCATGCAAAGCTTGCTTACATCCTATCCTATACCGGACTATGGAGACGTTGCCTAAGTTGCTAACCATGCGTCTTTCAGCTACATAAAACATGAAGGCTGGTGGTTTGGAATTTCGAGCTCCTTTGGTTCCATTGTTCATTGTAACAACCACCATATGTCCTGGTAAAATACTTTGTTTGTCAGAACTATTATAGGGTTTACATGGATATGCCTGTGCTGGCATAAACGGTACAATGGTATCACAAAAGTTGCATATCATGTTCAGGGTATAATTCAAAGCTTGTACTATTGCTGGTGTTCCTTGCAATTCATTTAGTCCATTAGCATGTCGGATTTGCTGTCTGGTTACTTTCCAGGTCACAGCTTTGGGAGCCATCCACTTGCCTCCAGGTACTTTTACGTTGCAAAATGAAATTTTTCCCTGGTCATCAGTTACGTTAGCGGCTTGAGGTGCACAAGTGACATGAAGGTCCGTAACGACATTCTCTGCTATATTCGGTCGAACCCAAACACCTCTTCCGGTTGCAATTATGACCGCAAACAGGAACCAAATCACCAACTCAGATGTCATTATTTATGACTGCGGGATGAGTCTCACTGCAGGTACAAACACAGGTGCATTAGAGGTCTTTAAAAGTACAACATACGTGCTACCCACCTCTTGACTCAATATCTCTCCTGCTTCTGGCTTTTTCCCCGGATGATGCACCCATACTTTTTTCCCTGTGCTTCCAAATCCTCCCTCACCTCTCTGGGTGCTATCGGGGGGGGCAGATCTCTCTTCTATATGGGGAGTGTACGCTTGTTCACTAATCAATTGTGCAGGTCTGTCATGTGCTTGATATGATACATCAGCATTTCCTTAGTTTAACAACACTACTTTGACTTCTCCTCTATAATCTGGGTCAATAACTCCCCCAAGTACTGACACTCCATTGATGGCTAGGCTAGATTGAGGGGCAATCCTACCATATGGTCCTGGTGGTACACTCACTCCTATTCTTAAGGGTATGGTTTTCACCTGCCCTACAGGTACTTCTCCATCTTCTGGAGCAAACAGATCCAGTCCTACACTGCCAGGAGTAGCCTACAAAGGTAATCGAGCTCGAGGGTTCGTTTTCCAGACAATCATTGTATGTGTAGTTTCTTTATCATGCCCTGTCATCCAAATGAAAGGAGTCTGCTGCCCAACTGGTCTGTTGTTCAATTCGAATAAGGCTTTGTCTAAATTACTACTCCACTCTTTTGGGGTCTGATGTGCTGTTACCGTTTTTAGCTGTTCCGAACCTTAGGCTCACTGTAAAGGAGATCATTCTCCCAGTAAATATGGTGAGTGCCAGAGGCCTCACTTGCTGCTTTGGCTGTGGCCTGTTGCCTCAGACCCTCAAGGGTGGGGCATTCCTTCTGCACTTCGCAGAATTCTGCTGTGGTTGGCCCACCCTCTACTTGCCAGCCAGCAAGTTCAGGTAGGTTACCCAGGTCAGCTATGTCCTCCCCAATTGGCACAGGGGCCTCCTCCTCCTCCGGAGCCCAAGCCACCACTGTGGAAGCATCTCAGGTGGATTTCCCGTGCCTCTTGCCCTTCCTCTTTGTAGCTGTCTGGGCCATTGTTCCAGGTTCTAGACGCCCTTGACTCCCTTCGCGGGCAGCCATGGACCATGTGGTCATGCAGACCCACTCAGGCAGACCTAACATCTCCAGGTGGGATCTGAGCTCTATCTCTTTCCAGGCAGTATGCTCAAGATAATTGCCTAACAGACAATCTACAGGCATGGCAGGACACACAGCTACTTTTAGAATACCAGAGACAACCCCACTCAAAGGGAACCAGAGCCACCGGTAGGTGACTCTCGCGATTGTCAGCGACTGTGACCTGGTGGAATGTATTTGGGACTATCTGCTCTGATGACACCAGCTGACTCTTGACAGTAGTCATATTGGCTCCTGTGTCACGCAGAGCCTCTGCCCTTTGCCCATCAATGGTGACCCACTGCCTATACTTTGAAGTATTTTCTGGCATGTAGGCTTTAGGAACCATCTCTCTTTCTCCCAGGGACACTAGGGAAACCTCTGCGTGCTCCCCAAAGCTAACTGGGACTGTCTCCCCCCGAGCGCTACACTGGCCACCCCAGGTGTCTGTCCAGTGGTGGACTGTGCCCTCTTGAGGCACTGGGAGTCACCCTTAGAGTGTCCATGCTGGTAGCACTCTACGCATTTGGGGATGAATTTCCCTAATGTTTTATCTAAATACCCCGGCTTCTTTGCAAACCTAGAAGAGGAATGGTATCCACCCCCACAGGAATTATTTTGGGGGCCTTTTGAGAACTCCTTTTCTTTAAGTTTTTCTCCCCCTCTTTCTTCTGTTGGGAACCCTAACCACCTTTGTGGGAGTCCCCCCAGATGCCTTTTTGGGCACTCTGGTGCTAACCCAGAGGTCTGTCTCCTCAGCAAGCTTCCTGGGGTCAGTCAGCTTACTATCTACCAAGTGCTGGCACAACTCTGTAAAATAAATATTGAGTATATGCTCTCTCAGAATCAAGTCATATAATCCTTTATAATCATCTACTGTGCTGCCCCTCACCCATCCATTCAGTGCCTTACTGGAAAAGTAAAAGAAATTTACCCATGTTTGTGTGGACTGTTTGGTGCTGTCCCTGAACCTCTGATGGTATTTCTCAGGGGCCAGCCCAAACTTGGCAAGTAAAATGGCTTTCTGAAGTGGGTATGTGTTTTGATGCTTTGGGTCCAGTGTGAGAAGTGTGTCCCTTGAAGTTCCGGTCGCAATGCAGGCGCCACATCGATCTTCTCCTTGCGAAGTCGGGCTGCGTCGTTCTGGTTCGGCGTGCAGTGAATTTCTTACCACAGGGCTGGCTGTGCGTCATTTTTAGCAACAGCCATTGAGCAGCAAGGCAGCAGGGCAACAGCAAGGGAGCAATTCTTCACAGAAAGCAGTCAGGTGAGTCGTTTGGGCAGCCAGGAGGTTTTTCTTGGCAGGATGCAGGTTCTGGTTACAAGTTTCTTCTCCAGGAGTGTCTGAGTTGGAAGGGGCAGAGTCCCAGTTTATATACCCAAATGTGCCTTTGAAGTGGGGGAGACGTCAAAGAGTGGCTTAGAAGTGCACCAGGTCCCCTTTCCTTTCAATCCTGTCTACCAGGGTCCCAGTAGGGGTGTAGCAGTCCTTAGTGTGAGAGCAGGCCCTCCACCTTCCCAGCCCAGGAAGACCCATTCAAAATGCAGATGTATGCAAGTGAGGCTGAGTATCCTGTGGTTGGGGTGTGTCTGAGTGAATGTACTAGGTGCTGTCAACTAAACCCAGCCAGACGTGGATTGTAAGGCACAGAAAGATTTAAGTGCAGAGAAATGCTCACTTTCTAAAAGTGACATTTCTAAAATAGTAATATTAAATCCAACTTCACCAGTCAGCAGGATTTTATATCACCATTCTATCCATACTAATTATGACCTTTCTACTTCTTTCAGATCAGCAGCTACCACTCAAACAATATATGAGGACAGCTTCCTTCAGGGAGTAAAAAGGCTTTCTGACAAGCCTCTGTCCAATTAAACAACCTATGTTGCTTTTTGGATGTGAATTCTGTCAAGGGTGACACAATGGTTCCATAGCCCTTGACAAATCTACTGTTATAACCAGTGAGGCTCAAGAAGTCCCTCACCTCAGTTTGGGTTCTAGGTGGTTGCCAGGTCTTGATAGTTTCAATCTTGGCTTGGAGGGTCTGCACCTTGCCACCACCTACTAGGTGTCCCAAGTACACCACGGAACGCTGCCCAATCTGTCACTTACTGGCCTTGATGGTCAGGCCTACCTGTTGCAGGGCCTGAAGCACCTCCTTGAGGTGGAGCAGGTCACTCCCAGCTGGAACTATAGATGGCAATGTCGTCTGGTAGGCTGCGTAGAAGACATCCTTGCCAGCTAAGACCCCAGTAACCAACCGTTGGAAGGTGGAGGGGGCATTTTTCAACCCAAAGGGCATCACCCTGAATAGGTAATGGTCCTCAGGCATGGGAAATGCAGATCTCTCTTTAGCCCTCTCAGTCAAGGCGATGTGCCAGTACCCTGATGTGGGATCAAAAGTACTGAGGAATTTGGTAGTGGCTAGTCTGTCTACGAGCTCATCAGCTCGTGGGATGGGGTGAGCGTCAGGCCATGTGACTGAGTTGAGACCCCGGTAGTCCATGCAGAACCGGAGTTCTGGCTTGGCACCGGGTACAGCAGCCTTCGGTACCAGCACCACAGACTGGCCCAGGGACTACTGGACTTCTCAACAACCCTCCTTGATACTGGCCTTCACTTCGTCTAACAACCTGTAAATTTTGTTCTTTACAGGGGGACTGTCTCCCGTGTCAATATCGTGGACACACAAGTGGGTGAGTCCAGGAGTGAGGGAAATCAGGGAAGAGAACTGTTCCAATAACTCATAGCAGTCTCCTTTTGGTTTTGGAGTCAGGGAGTCAGAGAGATCAACACCCTCCACTGACCCATCACTTTCTTTGGAAGAGATAAGGTCGGGGAGATGCTCGCTCTCCTCTTCTATGCCCTGATCTGTCACAAGGAGCAGACTGATGTCAGACCTCTCAAAATGAGGGTTCAGCCTGTTGTGGTGGAAATCCCTTAAGGGGTTTCTAGGGGTCTTGAGGTCCAGTAGGTGAGTGGTCTCTTCCTTTTGCTCCTTCACTTCATATGAGCCAGTCCAGTGGTCCTGGTGAGCTCTATGCTCTACTGGCTCCATCACCCAGACTTTGTCACCAGGTGAGAATTCTACCAGAGTAGCCTTCTGGTCATACCACTCCTTCATCAGCTTTCGATTGGCCTCAAGGTTACTCTTGGCCTGTTTACAGAAATGTTGGATCTGGTTGCGGAGGGCCAGAATGTCACTGACCACTTCCTGGGGAGGTTTGTTGGGAGCTTTCTCCCATCCCTCCTTGACTATGCTTAATGGTCCCCTGACAGGGTGACCATAGAGAAGTTCAAAGGGACTGAACCCCACCCCTTTCTGGAGCACCTATCTATAAGCAAAGAGAAGGCATGACAACAGGACATCCCACGTATGCCTCATGGCCTCAGGTAGGCCAGTAATCATGCATTTTAGGGTCTTGTTCAATCTCTCAACAAGCCCATTGGTTTGAAGATGATAAGGGGTGGTAAACCGGTAGGTTACCCCACACTCATCCCATGTATGCTGACATGAAGTTTGTGCCTCTGTCAGACACAACCTCCTTTTGGAACCCCACATGGGTAAATATTGCAGTAAGAGCTCTGGTCACCACTGGTGCAGTCACTGTCCTTAGAGGGATTGCCTCTAGATAGCGGGTGGTATGATCCACCAAAACCAGTATAAACCTGTTGCCTAAGGCGGTTTTGGGGTCCAAGGGACCAATGACATAGATGTCTACCCTTTCAAAGGGAGTGCCTATGACGGGGAGTAGGATCCAGGGGGCCTTAAGCCTTTTCCCTGTCTACCCACTAGCCTGGCAGGTTTGGCAGACCTTACAGAAATTATCTGAGGCTACCAGCATTCTAGGCCAATGGAAGTGGGTGATAAGCCTGGCAAAGGTCTTGTCTTGTCCTAGATGTCCTTCCAGGGGGATGTCGAGAGTCAGACCCAGTAGGAAGGCCCGTTACCACTGGGGATCCACCAGCACACATGCTGCCCCAGTGGCCAGTACCTTAGGCTCACTGTATAGGAGATAATTCTCCTAATAAATGTGGTGATCGCCAGAGGCTTCGCCTGCTGCTTCTGCTGAGGCCCGTTGCCTCAGACCCTCAAGAGTGGGGCACTCCTTCTGCGCTTGGCAGAATTTCTCCCTGGTTGGCCCACCCTCTACTTGCCAGCCAGCAAGTTTAGGCAGGTTACCCAGGTTGGCAATATCCTCCCCAGTTGGCCCAGGGGCCTCCTCTTCTGGGACCCCGCCCCCCACCATGGGAATATGTGGGGCTGGTTTCCCACGCCCCTTGCCCTTCATCTGTGCAGCTGTCTGGCCCGTTGTTCCATGCTCCAGACGCCCTTGACTCCCTTCGCGGGCAGTCATGGACCTTGTGGTCATACAGACCCACTCAGACCAACCTAACATCTCCAGGTGGGATCTGAGCTCTACCTCCTTCCAGGCAGTATGCTTCAGATCACTGCCTAATAGACAATCTACAGGCAAGGCAGGACTCACAGCTACTTTTAGAGTAACAGAACCCCCCCACTCAAAGGGAACCACAGCCACCGGTAGGTGACTCTCATGATTGTCAGCGACTGTGACCTGGTGGAATGTATTAGGGATGATTTGACACCACTTGGCCCCTGACAGTAGTCATACTGGCTCCTGTGTGATGCAGAGCCTCACCCTTTGCCCATCAATGGTGACCCACTACCTATACTTGGAAGTATTGGCAGGCATGTGGGTTTTTGGCACCATTTCCTCATCTCCCAGGGATACTAGTGACACCTCTATCTGTTTTCCAAAGCTAACTGGGACTGTCTCCCCCCCAAGTGCTATACTAGCCAACCTGAGTGTCTGCCCTCCAGTGGGGGACTGTGCCCTCCTGGGACACTGGGACTCAGCCTTAGAGAGCTGGTAGTACTCTAAGCATTTAGAGATACACTTCCCGTTCTTCTTGTCAAAGTATCCAGGCTTTCTGGTAGTTTCAGGTAGGGACTGGATACCAAACCCCCTGGGCTTGTTTTGGGGACCTTTTGTGAACTCCTCATTTTTACGCTTTTCTCCCCCCCCCCTTTCTTCTGTGAGGAACCCTGACCACCTTTGTGGGTGTCCCCCCAGGTACTTGCTCTCTCAGAATCAAATCATTCAATTATGTGTAATCATTTATTTTTCTGCTCCGTACCCATCCATACAGTGCATTATTGGAGAAATCAAAACAGTCTACCAAAGTTTGTGTGGAGAGTTTGGTGCTATCCCGGAAACTCTGACGGTATTTCTCAGGACAACTTTAGAAACACAAAAGAATGATAGACGAAATGCTGAACAATGCAAACACTCACCCCCAGTCACAGATGTGGGTTTAATCCATCATTCTTTTGCTCACCATGCCACCCCAGGTTGGACCCAGCCATATGCAAATCAGTCTTGACCCTGTTCCTGATGGGAACAGTCCAGCCCGAACTGCCAAGACAGGTCCTCTCCGGACCGGAAACAAGCATCCTGGGACGGGTTTCAGGGTATCACCCTTCATCAGCCAGGCCTAGGAACTCAAATCTCGCAAAGGCAAGAAGGACGTTATTCAGCACAGTTGCAAACTTCATCTGGGTTGGTTTCAATCAAACGGGGCCCTTACATCTTTCACATAGGACAAGACTAGTGAATACTTGGAACCTATTGCTGGATTGCCTCTTGTGTGCTGGAGGCCCCTTTATTTGCCTGCACCTGTGCCATCTACAGGGGCAACCTGTGGGAGGCACACTCAACACCTCATCTTTCATGATGTACACTGAATCGAGTATCTGCCCATCACTGTGTTCACATCCTCCCCACAAGCTCTATACCTGTCAGTGGAGACCTACGACATGCTGCTCAATCTGGGGGCTGCTGGCTGTGGGGGTCTAAGAGGCTGTGTCTTTCCAACTTTGCTTCATCTTCCTCCTGACTCATATCTTAGGAGAATGACGTCTCCTGTGTAGCTGGCATAATTGTGTTCTAGCCATGCCAAGACATGGGTTGAATGGTTAGATCCCTTTTGTTGTTTACTGTGTACGTTAGTAATTTGCTCTCTTTTCTCTCTAGGTTGTCTGTCACTCTGGGGGATCCTCCTACCCCACCATCTCACCCTCCATGCACCACCATCTGATATGTGCCCCTCCACATTGGTATGGGTTTACTCAATTGGCTTTTCCCTCCTGCCTGAGCTGCCCCCACTCCCTACGCTGGTACCTGGCTCTTGTTTGGCTGCCTCCTGCCCTCTCTCCATTGTTTAGATACCTAGGGTCTTTAGACCCCCACACCCTCCTTTTCATCTATCACATTGCCAATTTTCATAGCCCCCTTCTATGGCTACTGCTCCAGGAGTGAAATTGCTTACCCCTAATGTGGGAGTCTCAATGTACCAAACAAGAAGAGTCAGGTATGGCGTTCCCTCTTCCTCCAGGTCCACAATGTCATTTTTTCCCAAGAAATTCATCTGCTAAGACAGGATACCTCATGTATGGCACATCCCAAATATCTGATCCGTCACTAGGCCCCTGGCGTTGCGATTATGTGCAAAGCCACCTTCCGATACTAGGTCCTAATGGTTGTCTATGACAACATTGGACATTTCTTGAAATTAACAGGGCAGTGCAGCTCATGACCCCCTTACCCGTTGAAATATAAATGCCCCCAACCAATCACAGGATGCCTATCCCAGGAATCTCTTCAAAGATCAATTGGCACATGATGAGGGAGATTTGGTGGTTGGGGGAGACTTTCACCTAGTTTGGGAACCTGAACTCGACCATAGCACTCCATCCTTCCAGGGGACTGGTGCAGTGTCCACAGCCCTTATTCGTGACCTCAGTGACTTGGAATTAGTGGATGCCTGGCGTTATAAGCACCTGGGTGCCCAGGATTATTCCTTTTATTCCAATGTCTACCAGTGTTACTCTTGTATAGATTATATTTCCCTCACCCACTCCTTACTGGGCGACCTTGACTCAGCACTCATAGCTGACATCTCTGTCTCAGATCATGCACACTTAGAATTGATCTGGGCCAGATTGGGTTTGACAGGCCAGTCTTGCCCACGGTAGCGCCTTACCCCATGGTTCCTTCAAGATCCTGTGGATGTCAAAGAGATTCAGAAAGAGATAATAAATTACTTTGAATCCAACAAACACCCTGATGATTCGGACCCAACACTTCTGGATTGGTTTAAAGGCACCAATAGAGGCACTATTACTGTTACATCTATCGCTCTAGCACAAGAAGCTGGGGCGTCAATACCAGCATGGCAGATGACAGTTAAACTCTGAAGCATCTAGACTACTGACTGGCTTTACTACGTGGCCAACTTCTGGCACATCATACTAACAGGGCAGAGCTGTCATTGCTCACCCTCAAACAATATATTTCAAGGGTGACAACAAGGTAGGGACTCTGTTGGCATGGAGACTTCGGCAGCAGCACATTTGCACTCGTATTTCTAAAGTCCAGACTATAACTGGTACCTGCGCTACTTCAGAGGGGGCTAAGAAACAAGCGTTCCAGGATTTTTACCACTCCCTCTATAGAGGAGCAGGTGCTATACAAGTTTATCTAGCAGGCTGTCAGTGGGACCCCCTCAACACCCTCTATTCTGAACTGCTCGAGGCTCCTATCACTCTGCAGGAGCTTCAACATGCCCTGAAGGACCTCCCCTTAGGAATAACCCTCAGCCCAGTTATTCTCTCCATGGCGTTCTACAAAAGATTCCTCCCGACTACAAGACTACCTGTTATCTCTCATCAACACATTCACGATTGATATGGGATTGACCGCCACTATGTCTGAGGCGGACATTACTCCTATCCCCAAGTCGGGCAAGGATCCTTCTTATTGCCCCATCGCACTTTTGAATACTGATGCAAAACTTTTTATTAAAATCTTGGTGAATAGGCCACCTCCCGGACCTCATTGACCCAGACCATGTTAGCTTCATGCGCAATAGATTAAGAGCAGACAACGTTCGTCGTATTGCACAACTAGTAGAGAAATCCCACTGCTGCAGTATACCGTCCTGACTGCTCTTATTAAATGCGGGCAAGTCCTTCAATAGAGTCAGCTCAGCCTTTTTAAAAGCAGTGCTTAAAATTTTTTGTTTAGGCCCAGTGATGATTACCAGAATAATGACATCCTGTGCCTCTCAAACCTCTAGGATGTGCGTCAATGGACGTTTGTGCCAAACTAATCAACTGGGGAGAGGTACTAGGTAAGGCTGCCCCCTCTCGACATTACTTTTTGCCCTGGCAGTAGAACATTTGGTGATTACCATTCAACAGGCGTACGATATAGTGGGCATACCCTTTGGGGGATGGATCCTAAGATCTCTTTGTTTGCAGATGATATTTTGCTCTTTGTTGGCCTACCTGAAATATCTTTCCCAGCACTAGTGTGGGCATTGCTTGCATTTGAAAAAGTCAAGTCTTGGGTGACAAAAATGTAACTAAGTCCTAAGCATTTAATCCTACAATACCTCTGCCAGACATGCCTATACTGCAGTCCCTCACCCCCCTTCAATGGGCACATCATTAAATACTAACGCCTACACCTTACTCAATCCTTAGCTACCTGGACAACAGCCAAGTGGCCAGAATACCGGAAATCCATTCTAGATGAGTTTTGCTTCTGGAAAACCTTACAGGTCTCCTGGGTGGGCAGCCTAAATACGGTCACAATATCTCCCATCAAAACTCCTCTATCTCTTCAAACCTTTACCAATGCCAATTCCACAAAATGACATAATGAGCCCTCAGTGAGACATATGCTCCTTCATCTGAGGTGGAAAGCACCCTTGTTTTCCTAACAGTGCTGATGCTCCCCCGAGACCAGTGAGGGTTGGCATGTCTGAACCTCGTTGAACCTTCTGGGCAGCTCATCTACGCTACATCTCGGAGCAGGTCGCTCAGGAAAAGCTATAAGCACTGGTTCCATATGGA
The DNA here is from genome assembly GCF_031143425.1 of Pleurodeles waltl. NCBI lineage: Eukaryota > Metazoa > Chordata > Amphibia > Caudata > Salamandridae > Pleurodeles > Pleurodeles waltl. Next base: position 238,167,534 of record NC_090446.1, on the reverse strand, counting down.
CCAGGCAGTGGCCAGTCAACCTCTCTTGGATGTGGCATGGCTTCCCAAACATGCAAGACCATGGAGTGCATATATTGCGGTCACTACACAAACAGTCCTGGAGATCTGAGAAGGGTGGCTTTGAAGCTTTGAAGTGAGGCCTCACCACTTTTCCTTCACCAATACTCCCCTGGCACGCAACCCCAATTTTACACCAGTCCTACAACAACCCTCTTTCTGCCACTGGGGGTAGGGTGACTTGCATTCCTAGTGACCTTTTAGAGGACAGTTCCATCAAAATCTTCAATCGGTGTTGGAAGGACTTGCAATTCCCTGAGTACACTAGGCTACAGTACTTCCACCTGCGTCACTAGGCTCTCCACCTCACCAATACTCAGGGAGCAACGTGCCAACTTACTCCTTTAGAGCCTCTGGTGCAGTAATTTAATTGGACCCGAGAGCTCATCTCACGTACATGCCAAGTGCTCCAACACTCCACCCCACCTCACCCACAACCCTACCAAACGCAATGAATTGCAAATATAATCAAATAAATTTTCCAAAAACAATGGGAGCAACTATGGTGTGATATCCCTCGGATCAATAGAAGCACGGCCTAACAATGTATACCTGGTTGGTATCTGAGACTGGTGCGGCTTTGTTCTATCTTCCCTACCTCTTTGTTTCTCTGCTGGCATTGAACCTCAGCTCCAGGAGATTTATTTCTTATATGGTGGTTGTGCTCAATCATTGTGATGATCTCGAAAGAAATCCTCAGCCATATCAATGGGGTCTTAGGCTTCCCACTCCCAGAGTCCTACCTGACAGTGATCCTTTGCATCCGCCCCCACACCTGAAAGCCATGAGACATGCTGAAAGTCATCTAACTAGCCACAGGCTGGGAGCCGACAAACAATGAATTGCCTTACATTGAAAGAAACTCACCGTCCCACCAGTAGCTCAATATTATATATGCATGTGGCATGTCCAAGCTATGGAATTATCTTCCCATTGAATAATTTGCATGGTGGGTACATTTGTTAATATCTGTCAGCCTTTCATACAATTCTTTATGTGCTTGGTAAACTCATATTTCACAAGGCCTAGATTCAAAGCACTGTTTGATTGAAGTAATTATGACCTACCTCGTACAGGAGGGGTCACCTAATATCCACAATATCCCTCTCCCATATCTACCAGCTTCTATGCTCCACCACTGTGCCTCCTGATTATTCCCTACCACTAGCCCACGACTGATCGTAACCAGTGATGCTTTCATTTGCCCTAGGCAAAAATGTTTCTATTGTTTGACTTTACCCTGTTCAGTATTGTTGATTTGTGTTGTTCTATTACAGACAAGCTGCACTGGTATTTTTCAGACATGTTTCCAGCTTTCAGCTCTCATGCCACATGTGTTATGTGATAAGTCTTTACTCCGGCTGGTGGTGTATGCCATCCGTAATGTACCGGAATACTAGATGCACCCTTAAGCTTTTGTATCATGCCTTGGCGATGTTTTTGTATTATGAAAACCTGCTAATAAAAAGATGTTGAGTAAAAAGAATATCTATATAAACTCCACAGTGGTAACTATTTTAATTAGAATGTCGTGTAAGGGAGGAAAAGCCTCCTGCAGACATTTCGGATTATTCTTTGTACGTTTTCCTGTCTTTACTAAGCAGCCTGACGACTGGGCCACAATGACCAGGTGTTATGCTGGAACTCCTGGCCTGTAAAACATATTCCTTCAGAAACACTGCTTATAGTAGAAGATTTAATTATTAATAGGTCTAAAGGGTGGCAGCTACATCGCCCACAGCGGATGAACTTGCGGTAGATCTGACAAACTGAACAAACTTCAAATTACCGAAAGGTTTCTGTACTTTGGGTTTTGTCTGAACTAGTATGTTTTGAACTAAAGCTGCATCCGGAATTTCCCTGGCTTGTTGCTCTTTAGTTTTAGGAAGGTACAATAAAAAATGATCCCTCTCCCATGCTTGTAAGACAGAAGGATCAGGTACCAGTAGATCATCTATTGCTCCTTTAACTGAAATATTTTTTAGTAAGCGTATTCATGTTATGTGACCTAGGTGTATAAATGAGATATTAAACAAATCTAGCTTAGGGAGGAGGATGACATGACAAGAACGAAGTTAATGCTCATTGGCTGCTCCCAGTCAGAGAGCAGCATGCAAGGTAAGACGTGCTTGCTTCTGCTTCTAGTTAACTGACTGTTTGCCCTTAACATAATGTCCAGCTTGCTCTTCTTTGACAATCTTCACAGGGCGTTTGCTCACTATTTCCCCCAAGAGGTTGAGCTGTTTCTCAAGACTCCGGCGTAGCACATCTTTTCTCCATGACTCCCACTAATGAATACATTTTTAACATGAAGAGCATGATGTTCGTATCCCTTTGAAATACTTACGAGAAAGGAAAAGTAAATTTTTACAGTATTTAAGTTTATAGCAAAAACCTGTAGGAATAGATGTAGTTCTTTAATTATCTTTCTCGGAGGTACATGTTGTCTATGAAGTTTGAAAGACTTGCTTCTGTCCCTTGCATGCAGGGAGATCCAAAGCGACCCCCCTGTTTTCAGAGAACTTCTTATAATGATACAAAGAGAAGGATCGACGGGTGGTCATCTGTTGCACAGCTAACGTCTTTTTTTTCCATTACATTGGTTCACGATGATTAAACAGCTCACTGCATCCCGGAGTTCCGCAAAGATGAATGTTGTAAATCATGGACTTCAAAAATATAATTTCAATAGATTTTTTCAAAATGGATCCCCTGGTGGAAGCATAGAAAGTCGAATTTTTAAAGCTAACAAAGTGAATGTGGTGCAAGTTCCATACCAAGTTAAAGTACGGGGCGGTAGATTGCAGGTTCAACGCGGGTCAGGCAATCTTGTGTGCAATTTATGCCTTCTGGTGCCCGGCATGGCTTTGCACGGGGACCATAAAGTAGACTATATCTCCCAGGCAGAGAGTGCAGAAGGTACATTCAGAAGGTTCATAGCATTGATACTATTTGTATCTGTAATGGGTCACTGCATCAATCTTTTCAACAGAATTCTAACCACAAAATAAATACATTAAAAATAACTTCAAATATTTACACAGTACACATCTTAAATGATCACTAAGCTTTTCAAGAGGTTGTTCAGTTTACCAAATTATGTTTCGCCAGCCCAAGTTCACGCAGAATTTGGCTTAGTTAGGCAGTGTCTAGCAAGGAAAGGGGCATTTATTAACCTAAGCCATAAACTTAAGGTAGCAAAAGAAGGCTCCCTAAGCTCTCTTATTTGGGTGGAAATGACTTCGGACCCAACCTCCACCTTCTGTCTCTACTTCGAGTTCTCCTTGACAACATTGGTCCTGGTAGTTCAACTACTCCAATTCAGCTCACACCAGCTTGTCAAACGTGCATTGAAAGTAAGTGTCAGCTCTCTCACATCTTCAGGATAAATAGGCTTTATCGAAACAAAGCCATGCCTGGCTGGTTCTGTCAGCCTATGGTTCTCTAAATCCACAACTCTATGTGGGAGCAGCAGTTAATCCATGGATTACAGCAGCCTTCATGAAATACCGAATGGGCTGCCTTCCAACATATGCCCACCTCCCCAGGTGGTCGAGAGTCAACATGACGGACACCTGTTGACTGTGTGGGCTGGCTCCGGAAACACTGATCCATCAGATATGCCTATGCAAAAGCAATATAACAGATAGTAATAGGCTCCTATGACCAATTTGGCTTCAAAGGGGGCAGTGTAGGTGCAGACCGGCTGCAGACTGCCTAAATTCTTGGATAAATTAGGGCGCCTTCTTCAAGAGACTGAACAAGCGAGGCAAGTGCGCACAACTAGCCTGCAAGCAACTTTGTAGTACTCCGAAATTCTGCTGAACATTTGAACACAAACCGTTTTTATTACTGCATTTATGATTCCTTGGCTTTTTGCTGTTTTTTTTCTCCTTTTTCTTTCTTTTTTTATCACTTTTCTTCGTGTAATGGTTTTTATTGACCGTACACGTGATAAATAAAATACAAAAATGCATCTTAAATGAAAATAAATGTCTGAATCAGTCCATATGTCCCTATCCAGGAATTGCACTTAAGTGCCTCACTTAGGTGAGCTGAGTAACTTAGAAGCAGTGTAATAAAATATGGATTTTTTGCACACCTGCAAGAAGAAAAAAGTCAAATGCAGACAGAAGAATGAAAATCAATATGGTATTTATGGAGGAAAGAAACATCATGCATGTAAACCAGTAAAGAAAACACATGATGATCTGTTGATCAGGTGCGACTAGTCATTACAGGAATGGGTGCCCCATCCCCCGACCTCTTTGCAGACATGAAGCATGTCTGTCAGGCTGAACATAGGCCAGTTTGACGGACCCTCTTCATTTTCATGTTCATGTTCAGATCTGGCAGCAAGGCTAAGGACGTGCTAAATGTGCAGGCCAATAAGAGGAAGCATCAATACAAACCCCCCAGGAACCTCAGAGTCTTCCCTCGCTCATGTTTGTGTGCATGCATGTGTGCGTGTATCTATGACTGTAAATGTGTTAGTGCATAAATGGCTGTGCGTATGTGCTTGTGAGTGGCGGGTGCATGTGGGTGTGCCTGTTTATTTATGGTTGACAGTGTGTGTGCATGTAGATGGATGAGTATGAGTATGCATGTGAGTGTATGAGTGGCCGGCCAGGCCTCTCCCACCTGCTCAAATTACCAGCTGCCACTGCTGCTGAATGCTGCTGTTGCAAATTGTCAGCTTTTAAAAATTACTAGGACAGTTTAAAAACTGCATTTGACCTGCACAAGGGTGCTAAATATTCTGTCCATCATTTGTGAAGGAAGGCACTTTGAAGTTCATAATACAAAACCATTGCAAGTACATGCAGGTGAGGGTTAAGTTTGACCATAGTTATTGCAAAGTCTTTTAAGCAGAGACAACTCTAAACTCCCACTATTCTCATTAAACTCGAAAGACGTGATCCAATAGACATCTGCCTAGTGCCAGTGTCCCAAATCAATAGTAGCAATACTTAATATATATATACATTATACGTTTAATCAGCATCCAAACCACTTAGCAGCAATTTCAATTTCTCTAAAAAAAATGGCATCAGCATCAGATGAAATAAGACATACATTTGAACGATCAAAAAAGCACATTAAAGAAAGTCTAGTCAACCCTTGAAGTCTCCTTTTAAAGCTGAAAGTAGTGGGATATCCACAAACAAGATGGTGTGCTCTCCTACTGCTAAGTTACTCCACCTCATGCAGAGGTCAGGGAATGGATTTTACCCAGCAGCATTGGAGCCTCTGGTTTAACCATGAAATGAGTCAATATACATATTTAAACCAGTGAAAATGTCATGATAAGGGACTTATTGATAGGTGACCTTTCTACCGAAATCTTTGCTCACTTGGCATTGTTAGGAGGCAAAAATCCTGCAATGTCCCCCACATGCTGTGAGAAGTCTCTTAAAACATGGGGTGCAGTGTTTTTGTTATTTCTTGATATGAACCTTGGACCTATCCCCAATGATCCCAGAACTGCAAATCACCCACCATGCTGACATGACATGACAGTCCTTTCTCTGGCAACATTTTTGTCTCTAATGTCTCCCTGCAAGAGATGCGTAAAGTTAAAAATGATGAAGAGAGAGAGGCCCTCATTACAAACCTGATGGTCGGTGTTAAAGTGGCGGTAATACCACCAACAATCCGGCGGTAAAATAAAATGGGATCACGACCATGGCGGAAACCGCCAACACAGACAGCCAGTTTAACATTCTGACTGTCATGGCGGTAGCAACAAACACCGCAGCAGTAACCACCAAGAGACAGGTGGAAGACAATGTACCGCCCACACTATTACAAGGCACCAATCCACCAGCTTTTCCGTTGCGGTACCAACGCCATCAAAAGCACAGCGGAAACAGTATTGGAAGGGAAACCACTCACCTCTCGACACCCAAGGAAGAACTAGGATGCCATGGAGCCCGATTTGCAGATCCTACCCATACTGCTGTATCTATTAATACACCACGAAGTGGAAAGAAGGTGGCGGTGGCGACAACGACGGTGAGTACTGCACCTAGCACACAGGGGTGGGGAGGAGGGAAAAGAGAGTGACACACACACGCAGCACGCAACACCTCCACCCACAACATACACACACACATATCCAATAACATCACAGATACACCCTGTCACCCCCTGGAAGAACGCAAGGACCAAACAAAATGAGTTTGACTAGTGTAATATTGGAACAATCAGATAGATCAAGAGAACAGCAAATAATCAGTATACACAACTATTTACAGCAAGTACACAAGTCCGTACACTGTCCCATGAAATGTCCACGGACCAGTGGTCCCCAAAAGCATGGGCGAAGCCCACACATGACACCTACCTCAAAATGGAGAGAACACTGCAGGGGCATCAGGTTGAAAAAAAATAAGCACCTCAGGGGGAAGGGGAGGGGGGGCACCTCAGCCGGATGATGGTACAATGCCACTGCTCCTCGAGGGGGCTCCATGCCCACTGCCTGGTCCTGGGGAATGCAAAGCCACAGTCTCACAAGTCTCTCAAGTGGGTGGTTTGCCCACTGCTTGCTACTGGGGAGTGCAAAGCCACAGTCTCACAAGTCTCTCAAGTGGGTTCACTGCCCACTGGTTGGTCCTGGGGAGTGCAAAGCCACAGTCTCTCAAGTCTCTCAAGTGGGTTCACTGCCCACTGCTTGGTCCTGGGGAGTGCAAAGCTACAGTCTTTCAAATGGATGCCTTTCTCCACTGGTTCTGAAGGGGGCTTTGTGCCCAGAGTGCTTCATCCTGCCAAGGACTGGGTGAGTGGTTGCCTTTCTCCACTGATTCTGGAGGGGGCTTTGTGTCCAGAGAACTTCATCCTGCCAAGGACTGGGTGAGTGGATGCCTTTCTCCACTGGTTCTGGAGGGGGCCTTGTGCCCATAGTGCTTCATCCTGCCAAGTACTGGGTGAGTGGATGGCTTTCTCCATTGGTTCTGGAGGGGGCTTTGTGCCCAGAGTGCTTCACCCTGCCAAGGACTGGGTGTGCTTCATCCTGCCAAAGACTGGGTGAGTGGATGCCTTTCTCCACTGGTTCTGGAGGAGGCTTTGTGCCCAGAGTGCTCCATCCTGCCAAGGACTGGGTGAGTGGATGCCTTTCTCCACTGATTCTGGAGGGGAATTTGTGCCCAGACTGCTTCATCCTGCCAAGGACTGGGTGAGTGGATGCCTTTCTCTACTGGTTGTGGAGGGGACTTTGTGCCTAGTGATGCTACCCCTGGGGTGTGGCAGTTGACATTGTCTCACATGGTTGTCTTTGCCACGCGATATACCTGAAACAGGTAGCATGATACTCCATAGAGGCACAGCCACACGCCATCCTGCGGTGACTTAGGCTGCCAATTGCTGGTTTGTGTCAGTGCTGGAGGTGGTGTCTCAAGTGGCATGTCCAGGACGTCACCTGCAGACCCTGACGGCTGCACACTGGGGATGGGGATGACGTCCGAGAGAGTGGCATCAACTGTGCATGTGCGGTGCTGATGGTGGTGCAGGTGGGGGTGTCTGTGGCGGAGATGCTGCCAGTGCTGGCTGTGGTGCAAGTGACTGTTTTGGTGGATGGAGACACCATACTGTCTCCGGCAGCCTTGGATGGCTGATCCTTGGGGAGGATGCTGCAGACTGACATTGTGCCAGCGGCGGTGCAGGTGGTGGTGCAAGTGGCGGTCGGAGCGGCGGTGGTGACTGTGGTGCATGTGGCTGCCATCCCTGATGATATGGGGGTCACCAGCCCCTCACCAGGAGACATTGTGCCCAGAGGTGACTTGCTCTTTGGCTTGTGGCCCTTCCCCATCTTGACAGTCGCTGCATGTACCTTGGCACTGTCCACTCAGTGTTTGGGCGAGGCCTTGCTGGGTGGGTGGTATGACTGTCCCCTGCTGGAAGCCGGCCCCTTTATGACCTTTTGCAGGTGGTGAAATGGGGGGGTCCTTCTTTTCTTTCGGTGGCACACTGGCAGCTCTGAAGGGTGCCCCCTTAGACCGTACTGGACTAGCAGGGACCACAGCGGATGCAGATTTTGTGGCTGAGGTGCTGGGCTGGGATCTAGACATCCTGGCCCTAGGGGAAGGTTGGGGGAGAGGTGTAGGAAAGAGGTTAATGTGAGCTAGGAAAAGTCTTTTTGACACAGTGGGATGGGAAGATGGAGGGGGTGTGGGAGTGGAGGATGAGGTAGTGGTTGTAGGAGGTGTACGTCTGCCGAGTTTGGGTGAAGGTGCATGGGTTGGAGGCTGTTGTGAGGTGGATGGCTGTTTTAATGGGTGTGTGCCTGCATTTGTGTACTTTGGGAGGAGGGCTTACATACACACTGGGAGAGGACACAGGGGACGTGTGACTTGTAGTGGGGGTGGTGATTGCACGTGAGCGGTGTGTAGTGATGGATGTGCTGGTGATGGATGCAGTGGCTAATGATGTTGTGCATGCAGGTGTGAGTGGAGACGAGATTGGGAGGGAGGTGGAGGACATGGAGGAGGGCGACACAGTGGAGGAAGTGGATGTTGGCATGTGTGCATGGGTATGGTGCTTGTGTGAGTGCCTGTGGGATGTGTGGTGCTTATGTTTTCCTGAGACACTTTTGTGTGTTGATGTGTGTGCATGCTGGTCTGATGGTGTGCTTGGGATAGAGTGAGGTAGAGGGGATTGGGTCTGGGTAGTGGAAGTTGGAGGCTGGACACAGGGACAATGGCTGCCATCAGTGCTGAGGCCAGAGCCTGAAATGCTCTCAGTTGGGCTGCCACGCCAGAATGAATGCCCTCCAGGTATGCATTTGTTTGCTGCAAATGCCTCTCAACACCCTGGATGGCATTCAGAATAGTTGACTGCCTAACAGTGAGGGATCTCAGGAGGTCAATAGCCTCCTCACTGAGGGCCGCAGGGCTGACTGGGGCAGGGCCTGAGGTGCCTGGGGCAAAGGAGATGCCCACCTTCCTGGGTAAGCGGGCATGGGAAACACGCTGAGGGGCTGCTGGGAAGGCGGTGCTGGTAGGGGGGGTGGCGGATGTACATGTTGTTTGGGTGGGCACAGAGGTGTCCGCCACCGCCAGGGAGATTCCATCGGAGGAGGAGTTGCTGTCGCTGGTATCCCTTCCTGTCCCCATCGTGGAACTCCTCTCGCCCTCCGTCCCACTGGTGCCTTCACCCTCTGTGGATTCACCCTCCAGGGCAAGGTGGGATGCTGATCCCTCCGTCGCCGGTGCCGATGCTCCTCCGCCAGATGATGCTAATGCACACAAGGACAGGGTGACAAAACAAGAAAGGGGGGGAAGACAAAAAACACACATGGTCAATGCCAGCAACATCACTACCATTAGCGGACACAACACACAGCCCTATGCACTAGGCCATGCACTACCAGTTAGTAGGAAATTCACCAGGCCATGGGGTACAATGCCTAACACCATATGCTGCACACCTGGAACCCACAGGAGCCTGCCCAGTTGTAGATGCCCACTAAAAATATTGGGGTTGGAGTGCCTCAGAGCCTGCCCAACAAAGGACCTACCCTGCCAAGTTCGCCCTGGCCTAGGGGAACCTACAGTCCATATCCCCCACCCAGACACTTCGTAAAGCGCGCAGAGTCAGCTTAATGACACTGTACTCATCCCCTTGTAGCTGCTGTGATGGCCTCAAGCGCCCATCCAACACCGGATATGCCACCGCCAGGATCCGGAACATCAGGGGGGTCATGGTGCGAAAGGCACCCCTTCCACGTTGGTAGGCCTGCCCCAGCTGTGCCTCCACCGTCTTCTTGCTCCAGCGGCACAGGTCTTTCCATCCCTTGCGGCAGTGGGTGCTTTGTCTATTATAGACCCCCAGGGTCTGCACTTCCGTGGCGATGGCACGTCAACTACCCTTCTTCTGGTGGGCACTGACCTACAGGATAGGTACAGGAGGAAAGGAAATTGCTCACCCGTCCGGACCGTCATACTTATTGCCCACCAGTTCCCACCATGCTCTGATGCACATACACTCACCATCCTCACATGCAGGCCTCAGCCCCACCCCACATGTTTCTTCCATCCATACCACTCCAAACAGGCATTGCCCATGCATCATGCTCACAGTGTACTCACCTGTTTGTCTGGAGGACCGTAGAGTAGCGTGGCCTGGGGGAAGACCCCATCTACCAGTTTGTCCAACTCCTCCGCAGTGAAGGCAGGGGCCCTTTCCCCAGACACTCGAGCCATTGTCGCTTCCAGACTGAGGTCACAGCAGCACTTCCACTCCTGTTGAAGGTCAGGTATCAAGTGAGTGAACAGATAGAAAATGGCGGTCACGTCCGTGGCGGTATGTACCGTCACCGCAGGCGTACATCGTCATTGGCTCCTGGGACCCATAGGGCCCAATGATAACCAAAGCTGAATTGCGCGTCGGTCTTCAACTGCCTACCGTGATGCTGCATAACGGCAGCGCAGTTACCTCATTTCCCCTTGTCCCTCCTCACAAGTCAGGCAGCCGCTATTTCAGGGTGCACATGGCATGGCACCTAACTGCGTCACAGCACAATTTGGCAGATATACAGACAAACTACGCCACACACAGATTTACTCACTTTACTGCAAACACACTTGTGCAACCTATGTGGGACATGACCCTTTGCTCACCATTCTCCTCCATAAACCACATCCGCTGGGGCAGATGATGAGATGGTGTTTTCCTCCGGTGTACAGACCCTTGGTGGACCTGTCGACAATGGAAGACAGACACATCACTATCACCTACAGACTTGATCGTGCCACAGTCCAAGACCTGTGTGCCCAATTGGAGCCAGACCTGATGTCAGCTATCTGCCATCCCACAGGAACCCCCCCTCTAGTGCAGGTCCTGTCAGTGCTCCATTTCCTGGCAAGTGGCTCCTTTCAAACTACAGCTGCCATGCCATCTGGGATGTCTCAGCCAATGTTTTCTAACGTGTTGACCAGAGTGTTGTCTGCCCTGCTGAAAAACATGCACAACTACATCGTGTTTCCCGAGGTGGAGGATTTGCCCACAGTGAAAGCTAACATTTATGCCCTGGGACATATCCTCAACATCATTGGTGCCATTGATGGCTCACATGTGGCATTTCTCCCCCCGCAGAAAGCAACAAGTGTAGAGAAATTGAAAAAGCTACCATTCGATGAATGTGCAGATGATGTGTTTGGCAGACCAGTACATCTCTCATGTGAGTGCCAAGTATCCTGGCTCTGTGCATGACGTCTATATTTTGAGGAATAGCAGTATCCCTTATGTGATGGGACAACTCCAGAGGCACTGTGTGTGGCTAATAGGTGAGCCCAAGGTCCCCACGCAGTATGAGTAGGTGTCCGGGTATGGGGTAGTCCCTAAGGGTTAGTGTGTGTCTAACAGTTATCCCTCGGCATTTGCAGGTGACTCTGGTTACCCCAACCTCTCATGGCTACTGACCCCAGTGAGGAATGCCAGGACAAGGGCAGAGGAACGCTTCAATGAGGCACATGGGCAAACTAGGTGTATTATTGGGTGAACTAGGAGGGTTATAGAGAGGACCTTCGGCCTCCTGAAGGCCAGATTCCGGTGCCTCCATCTAACAGGTGGCTCTCAATACTACTCACCGAAGAAGGTGTGCCAGATAATCGTGGCATGTTGCATGTTGCACAACCTGCCATTGTGACACCAGGTGCCTTTTCTGCAGGAGGATGGGCCTGATGATGGTCTTGTGGCAGAGGTGGAGCCTGTGGATAGTGAGGAAGAGGACGCAGAGGAAGAAGATATTGACAACCGAACAAACATCATTATGCAGTACTTCCAGTGACACACAGGTGAGAGACAGTAACTTCTCCTCACATTTCTGAATACTGTAGGACATTGTATGAGTCAGCCTCTTCATCTCTGTCTATAGACACTGACAGTTCACTTTGGCTTTCACTTTTTCAGATCTGGGTACCTCATTCTCCCTTCTGCTGTCTGTACTGCTGCCCAGCAACTGTCAAACATTGGTATGAGCAAATGAACATTTACATTGGTATTTGTTGGTGATGTAATAATACATTTGTGAAAGATCAGACTGACGCCAGATTGGTTTGTGATTCAAGAGTGTTTATTTAGGAGCTATTGTGTATAGGGGTATGTAGAATTGGCTGGGGTGATGGTGGAGGAAGGTCCATAGTAGAGTCCAGTCTCCTGGAATCACAGGTGCATTGTCCAATGGGGCATAGGAAGGGGAGTAATGGCAGTTCAAGTTCGACAGGGTGACATAGTGGGGCAGACGGGTGACAATCAGGAGGGTCCTAATTCCTGGCGGGGGTATTGGCAATGTTCTCTGTCTTCTGCCTGGATCGCAGGGACCGTTTGCGGGGTGGGTCTCCTTCTGCAGGGGGTGGGGTGCTGGTTGGCTGTTGTTCCTGTGGCAGAGTCTCCTGTCCACTAGCGCCGGAGGAGGTGGAAGGCTGTTCCTCCATTAGGCTAGTGTCAGGGGCCCTTTGTTGTGCCACTGCCTCCCTCATGGTCTTGCCTAAGTCAGCCAGCACCCCTGCTATGGTGACCAGGATGATGTAGATGTTGGTGATGTCCTCCCTGAACCCCATGTATTGTCCCTCCTGCAGCCACTGGGTCTCCTGAAACTTGCCCAGTACCGTGCCCATGGTCTCCTGGGAATGGTTGTATGCTCCCATGATGTTTGATAGTGCCTCGTGGAGGGTTGGTTCCCTAGGCCTGTCCTCCCCCTGTTGCACAGCAGTCTTCCCAGCTTCCCTGTTGTCCTGTGCCTCCGTCCCCTGAACTGTGTGCCCACTGCCACTGACCCCAGGTCCCTGATCGTCCTGTGTTAGTGGGGTCGCCTGGGGTCCCTGAAGTGGTAGACACACTGCTGATTGATGTGTCCTGGGGACAGTGGCATGGGCCCGCTGGGTGGGTGCTGTGGTGGTGTTTCCTGAGGTGGGAGGTTCTGTGGTGGCTTGGGACTGTGGCAGGGCAACCAACTCTCCAGAGATCCCTGATGGGCCAGGCTGGTCATCTTGATCCAGACATGCAGAGATGCTGTCATCACTGTAGGCCTCTTCTGTGGGGGGACTGGGTATAGCTGGCACCTCCTGTCTGGTGACATTGGGCAGGGGTTGTGTTGGGGTGTAAATGCATTGTGATTTTATCTGTGTGTGCCATCTTGTGCAACGGGTGTGCTTCCCTCTATTACTGTGCTTGCACTATTGCCTTGGCCCTTGTGTGAGTGGTGATTGTGCCCTGGGTGAGTCTCTCTATTGGACATGCTTTGGTGATGGATGTCCATGCATGTCTGTGATGGGTGTCCATGCATTGTTGTTGCATGCAGGGCTTGGTTGTGGGAGTGGTGGGGCATGATGGTGGCGTGTGTAGGAGATGGTGGAGTCATGGGAGTGAGGGTGAGGGTGGGAGTATGTGATGGCATGCAGGTAGGGTTGGGGGGATATAATAGTAAAGATATGACTTACCAGAGTCCAGTCCTCCTGCTACTCCTGCGAGGCCCTCGGGATGCATTATTGCCAAGACTTGCTCCTCCCATGTTGTTAGTTGTGGGGAGGAAGCGGGGGTCCACCGCCAGTCCTCTGTATGGCTACTTGGTGTCTGGATACCACGGAACGCACCTTCCCCTGTAGGTCATTCCACCTCTTCCTGATGTCATCCATTGTTCTTGGATGCTGTCCCACTGCATTGACCCTGTCGACAATTCTCCGCCATAGCTCCATCTTCCTTGCAATGGATGTCTGCTGCACGTGTGAGCCAAATAGCTGAGCTCTACCTGGATGATTTCCTCCACCATGACCCTGAGCTTCTCCTCAGAAAACCTGGGGTGTCTTTGAGGTGCATTGATATGATGTGAGTGATGTGTGAGGTGATGGTTGATGTGATGTGTGGGGTGATGTGGTGGGGTGTGTGGTGTGATGTGCGTGGATGGTGTATGAGTGATAGTGTTGTGTGCCTCTGGATGCTGGTGTGGTCTTTGCTTTTCTCTTTTTCTGCTGCTTCAAAAATTTTCGGTGTAAGGGGTTGTGGGTAATGTGGGTGTGTGTTTTATAGTGATGTGGGTGTGTGGGTGTGGTGTGTGTAGTTTGAATTGTCCAATGTGGTGTAGTTTTGTAAGTGTGTGTGCATTTTGAGCGCAGCGGTGTGTACCGCCAATGAATTACTGCCGTTGAATGACCGATTTGTCGATTCGTGGGTCGTGATACTCTGGGTGTATTTCTGTTGGCGTAACAGTGTGGGTTTTGGTACCGCCAGTTTATTACTGACTTTGGTGTGGCAGACTTGTGTGGGTGTCTGTATAGTGGCGGAATTCTCAGTGTGGGACATAATACCCGTTGCGGATTTCCGCCACGGACTCGGTATGCTGGCGGCCGTCGGCACGGCAGTCAGTGGGATTTACCACCAGGGTTGTAATGAGTGCCATAGTGTTTTAGGTGTGGTACACCAGCCACAGGTGTGTTAGTGGTGATGGTTTATCCAATGTACCAACCATCTAGCAGTTTGGCCACTGCACTTTAAATGAGACCTTTAATCTCCCACATTATTTATATTACTGAGATAGTTCTGTGGATGAAGTTGCGACATTGGAGGGGAACGTAGATATTCTTCGGAACCTTAAGTTATATGGAAAAATAGCTTTTCAACACGAGGAGGTGGTCAATATTTGATCAGAATTGGCGCGATTTTCTTTACTAAAGATAAAGACACAAAAAACACATTGTTTGAAACCCTGTCTGAACTATGCAGAGCTGACTTTGATATATGCTGTCATGGTAGAGATACACTATTCTGAAGTTATTACATTTTCTTCCATTAACAAATTTGCAACTTAGGAGTGCATCTCAAATTCTGTCCCCCATCATTCCTTGAATTAAAGATTTCTAAGTGAGGATTAGCACTACTGATGCAATCAAATACATTGTGGATAACCCATTATTCAAATTATGTACAATATAAAGATGATGTGATTGTACACTCACCTATCCAGCATGCTGCATGGTTGGGCCTGTGATTTTCTTAATTCTTTAAAATGTTTTGTCTATTGTCCTACATAATTTCCTCATCTATCAGAAACCACTCACTTTGGATAAAGTTTCTCCATGCATATTCAAAACTATTATGATATAATATTAATATTTAAAAGAGAATTTTAGCAAATATGTTGCCTCATTTGCTGATCTCCCTAATTTGAAAGATCTTAGGTGGAATTTTCCTGGGCCAACCAACGGATTTAACAATCAACCACTATTCAATACAATCTTGTGGCAGCACGTCAAGACGGACCTAGGAGACGTGCTGTTGTGGGCCGATGGACCTTTGGACTCCAATAAGATGATTGCACTCTTGATTCAAACATAGCATCAATACTCAATAATCAACAATAAACAACAATATATCATCACAAGAGAGTTATTAAAACCATGCACTGTGATCCATTTGGCCACGAATAACCACACCTTTTAGTATAGGTTAGAATATTTATTTCCATAGATTAGCAATTCTAAAATCACGTAACTCAATCTCAAAACCACATGATAAAGATATAGGAATAACACTGGGTGACCAAAGTGTCTAAAGAATATTAACTTGATTAAAACATTAATATCAAAACTTTCAATGGCATCAGTACAGATCAATAGCAAGAGTAATTGCGCAATAAAATAACATACATTGAATCAGCAATTTGAATGAAGTCCGTTTACTTGCAAGTGAATAGAAGAAACTCCTTACTAACTCCAAATTAGCATTAGCATGTTGGGCTGCACGCAAAAGTTTTAGTAAAATGAATTTGGAAAACATCCAGCTAGGGCTGAATCAAAAACAGCAGTTGGTACCTAGAAACAAAAGCAAAGTAAAACATCAAACATTTCAGCATATACCTGTCCTTCATCAGGGGGACATCAGGACAGAGAGGAAGGGAGGGGAACGGTTCAGAATTCGGGGCTCTAAGTTCTCCAAAACATTAGATTAATGTTTAAGGCAAACATGAAAGCACTACATGCTCTAAGCATCAATCGCTAAAGTAAGCACCAGCATCATTGATGGGAGCAAAAGGAATAATCTTGCATGGCAAAATGCCAGAGTGTCAGTAGACAGGCTGGCGAGTGTCAAAGTGACAGAAGAACTACGTGAAGAGTGTCAAAGGAATGACTGTACCTCATAGAATGATCCGAGAACTGCAAGATTAGTGTGGTTAAGTTAAAGTTGTCCCACATTGTCATTGGTCAGTGGCATCTTGCTATAATATTAGTCTAATAGATTTTAATTTGCAAATCTAAGATATAACTAAGCAGTCTTTCACATGTTGATCATTGGTTGTTCTCCATCTGCATACATCAGTCGCGACAACAAGAATTAATTTGCAGTTCCTTCCATCCTCGATCAGTAGGCCCATTGTTAGTTTCTGGGAACGCTGCTTTCCCATTTGCTACAAGTTAGTCTTTGTAACAAATCAAGAACATGTAGAGTTTACACACATTTCCTTGAAAGAAATAACAGTTGGTTAATACAGCTCTGGTCAATTTCTACTATTTTACTAATGTTGCATTTTTCAGCTATATTGGCAGTCATTCATTTCAGGCTAGGCCTTGCTAACTTGAGTCCTACAGTTAGCATAAGCAAGTCCATAATGTTAGCTATAAGTATGACAGATTATTGCATTTTGACATTTATATAAACTCTTAAAACATGTTAATACATTATTATTAACCAACTTTGTATAACATGGTGGTCAATGAAGTAGACACAATTTCAAGTTACACGTTATTTTTTTATGTTAATTCATTTCCTACATAAATCAAATGCGGAGATACATGAAATAATTATTAGTACTAATTTCAGCACTCACAATCCTCATTCCACAGCAACAACCATAATCGATTGCTAGGGTTGAGAAAGAGTCATAATGAAGCTCTCATTCTGGGAATCATTGAATTCATGATTCTGCTGCTATCGCAATTCTGAATTACTTTGTAATGCTGCATGTGGTAATACTGCACACTTGAAGTTTTCAGAGGAATTATTTGCCATATAAAACAAAGTAGAATGTACCCCTGAACATGTGTTTTATGTGGGAATCTGTGTCAAAAAATATTCATGCAGTATTTCTCTTACTGTATTCTCTGGGGCAGCCTGGAATCAATGCAGGAGTTTCTACTCCCACGGTTATCAGGAGTCCATTGAGCATTATTACTGCATCAAGAGGCATAGGAGCCACAACAGAGGTCTAACTATATCACCTCCCTCCTTCCTCAAACTGTCTCTGGTGGTGCAAGTCAGTACTCTACATAAAAAATTGTATTTGCTAGGATTATTGGCCCACTGGTCAGGGTTGTAGCTTAAGTGAAAGTTATGGCTTGTGGACAGGATACATTTATGATAAAATATACCTGTGTGTTTCATCTCCCTGTTAAGGCCTTTCAATTGATATTGTATATTAGTGGTATAGACGTGAGAAGTTACTTAATCTAAGAACATACCATAATTCGCCTCTTGAAATAATTTACTACAGACAGCTAGTGATGTCACAAAACTATTGCTGGAATGGGGCACAACTGACATGTCACGTGTTAACTCTGTCAGTTTCCTGCCATCTGCCAGAAAGAGCCAATAAGTTGACAGGTAGGTGGCTCTCTATCGGGAACTATATTTACTTGTATAGCTCGTGGTGTGACAAA
This sequence comes from Pleurodeles waltl, assembly GCF_031143425.1. NCBI lineage: Eukaryota > Metazoa > Chordata > Amphibia > Caudata > Salamandridae > Pleurodeles > Pleurodeles waltl. The sequence continues at coordinate 238,149,832 of NC_090446.1, read as the reverse complement.
GGGCCGTGTAGGGGAGGAACACAAATGATAACAATTCAAACAGAAAAATTACATTAAAATCAGCAACTTACCTGACTCCTTGCCACAGTGCCACTCTTCTGGCTCCACTGCAGGTACAAGCTCACAGCGTGCCCTGCAGCCAATCCTAATGCTGCTCTCATGAAATCAGCATTAGGATAGGGTGGAACACCCTGGATTGGTGCTCCCAGGCAGACCAGTAGCGTAGCCTGCTATCTCCAACCCAGCAACACATTGCCGGGTTGGAGAGAGCTCAGGGCGCATGTGTGTTTGGCCATCCTGATACTGCAGGCCAAACACACATGCACACTGAAGAGAGTGTACACCAATCCCCTCAATTATCGTCACCCCCATCACCCGCCCCTTTAAAAATATAACAATAATAAACATATGGGCAGATTTAAAACCCCATAGCACCTCCTTGCACCACACTAGCATAATTTATGTCTATGCTAATGTAGCCCAATGAGGCCAAAATCGCCCTGCCAAATTTACAAAATGGTGCAATGTACACATTGCACCACTTTGTAACCCTTAACACAGCACTATGCCGGCACCAGCCATAATGTATGCAAAGGGGGCGTTCCCCTGTTAGGGGGCCGAAAAAAGGGCGAAACAAAATCTAAGAGATTTCTCTTCAACATTTTTTTCTGCACTTTTAATGCCTACTTAGAGGAGACATTACAACGAGGCACACCATTGTTTACAATGGGCCTCAACAGGCTTTGTAGGATTAGCATCAACATTTTTTACGCTAATCATGCAAAGCTGCCCCCTAGCATCAAAAGTTCTGACGCTACTTCCCTAACTAACGACATGGTGTGCCATATCTTAGATATGGCACACACTTGGTGGTGCTAGGGGGGTCGCTAAGAGGCACAAGAAAAGTGGCATTGTACTTGGTGCTGCAGCACGTTTCTTAAATCTGGCCCATAATTTATTATCATTTCTGCTGCGATGGCGGGGGCAACGCTCCTCCTCCATAGGGGAGGAGCCGCTGCTTTGTATATACCTCCTGAGACTCAAAGAGTTCGATGCAGCTTAAATTGCATTTTTATGGGGGGGGGGTAGGAGGCTGGCCTGACTTGTAGTAGGTACCTTGGGTAGTTACACTTTATACCAGATCCAGTTATCCCTTATTAGTGAAATGTAGTAGTGTTCTAGCAGCTTAGGCTGACAGAGGTAGCTGTAGTAGAGCAGTTTAAGCTGAACTAGGAGACATGCAAAGCTCCTGCAATACCACTATAGTTCCACAGTACTTATACACAATAAAAGCCAATACTCAGTGTTACCAAAGATAAAGGTACTTTATTTTAGTGACACAAGGCCAAAAATATCATAGAGGCAATACTCCTTCTGGAGGTTAGTATTATACACAATATATACTCTAGAGATCAAAATCAGGTAAGTAAATAGTCACAGAATGGTGCAAACAATAGAAAATTCCATAGAATGAAATAAGACGAAATAGGCCTATGGGCAACAAAAACCATATACTAAAAACGTGGAATGCGAAACCATGAATTCAACCCTAGGCAAGTGTAATGTGTAGCGGGGTGCTGGGAGCGTAAGAAAACCACAAAGGTGAGTAAAATATCCCAACCCAGAGCCCAGGAAAGTAGGATTAAAGTACTGCAAATTTCCTCAGGACACACTACAAGTTGACTTATTGCAAGAACCAGGCAAGACTGCAAGCAACAAATGGTGGATTCCTGGACCTGGAGACCTGTAAAGAGAGGAGACCAAGTCCAGAAGTTGCAGAAAATTCCAGGAAGGACATGAGCCCCTGCCAACCTAGGAGATGGTGCAAAAGAGGATTCTCTAGTTGCAGAAGAGCACCAAAGAAGATGGCTGCAGATTACTGCGTAATGCAAAGGATGTCCCATGTGAAGATGTGGGATGCAGGCAAGTTGCAGCACTGGATTGGTCCAACAAGCCTTGGTTCAAGCAATGTCACGGATTATGTCAAAATGGCACTGCCTGGACCCTGGAAGGACCTGGGATCTCAACTCAGACTGAGGAGGCAGAGGGGGCTCCTAACACTGGAGGGATCCCAAAAACGACCAGGCAGCACCCACATAGGTACCAGGACACGGGAACAAAGAAGGTGCAAATTGCAGTTGCTGCAGCACTACAAAAAGAAGGTCCCACGCCAGCGAACAACTCAGCGAGTAGAGCATCACAGGATAGAGTGCTGAGGATCTGGGCCAGTCTGTGCAAGAAGGCTACTTGCAAATAGTGCACAGAGGCCTCAGGAGGTGAAGATGACGTGGTGCACAGGGGTACTGTCACAAACATTGTAGGAAAGCTCTTACCTCCTCCGGTTGATCCGTGGTCAGAGCATGAAGCAGGAGTTGCAGAGGATTCCTGGTGGAAACTAGCAAGCTGAATCTGAAGAGGAACCCAGAGGAGAGACCATAAATAGCCCTGAGAGGGGCATTGGCTACCTAACCAGATATGCACCTATCATGAGGGGTCTCTGAAGTCACCTGGTGGCACTGGCCACTCAGAGAGCTCTAGAGTGTCCCCACACTTTGGAAAACTCGATGGCTAATGTCAGGGACACACTGGAGGAGCTCTGGGCACCACCCCTGGGGTGTGTTGGATGGGAGAGTGCTCACTCCCCTTTCCTTTGTCCAGTTTCATGCCAGAGCAGGGGCAGGGGGGTCCCTGAGCCGGTTTAGACTGGCTTATGCAAGGAGGGCACCATCTGTGCCCTTCAAAGCATTTCCAGAGGCTCTGGGAGGCTACCCCTCCCAAGCCTGTAACACCTATTTCCAAAGGGAGAGGGTGTAACACCCTCCTCCCAAAGGAAATGCTTTGTTCTCCCTTCCTGAGACTGAGCTGCTCAGACCCCAGTAGGGCAGAACCTTGTCTGTGAGGTGGCTACAGCTGTAGCTGCAGTGTAAGCCTCAGAGAGCTGGTTTGGCAGTACTGGGGTCCATGGTGGAGCCCCTAGGATGTATGGGACTCCCCCCCCATACCAGATTTGTAATAGGGGGACAATTTAATGATCTTAGACACCTTACATGGCCATATTCAGAGTTACCATTGTGAAGCTACATATAGGTATTGACCTTTATGTAGTTCACGTGTTTAATGGTGTCCCAGAGCTCACGAAGTCCGGGGATTTGTCCCTGGACAGCGTGGGGGCACCTTTGCTAGTACATGGGTGCCCTCAAACTTAGTAACTTTGCACCTAGCCTTCATAAATGAAGGTTAGAAGTATAGGTGACTTATAAGTTACTTAAGTGCAGTGAAAATGGCTGTGAGATAGTGTGTGCACTATTTCACGCAGGCTGCAGTGGCAGTCCTGTGAAAGGGTTTGTCTGAGCTCCTCATGGGTGGTAAAAGAAATGCTGCAGACAATAAGGATCTCCTGGAACCCCAATGCCCTTGGTACCTAGGTACCATATACTAAGGACTTATAAGGTGGTCCAGTGTGCCAATTTCAATTGGAATATGAAGTCACTAAACTATAGTGACTAATTTGGAAACAGAGAGAGCATAAGCACTGAAGTTCTGGTTAGCAGGACTTCAGTGACACAGTTAAGCACTACTAACAACACACACATAGACCACAAACTATGAGCACTGGGGTCCTGGCTAGCAGGATCCCAGTGAGACAGGCAAGACACACTGACAAATAGAGTTTTAACTATGAGCAATGGGGTCCTGGCTAGGAGGATCCCAGTGAGACAGTAAAAACACACTGACACAAACCCACAAACAGGCCAAAAGTGGGGGTAACCATGCTAGAAAGAGGCTACTTTCTCACATGGGGAGAAAAGGCTAGCAAGTTAATCACTTCTTCATTTAAGGGAGTCCTTGCTTCAAAATGGTACAGCAAAATGAGCAACTTTCTTTTCCATTGAACCTTAACTTACTTTGTTTTCATTTGATACTTGCTCGTACAAGCCATTGCAGCAGACTGAGCCTCAAAAAGATGTCCACGCTAATGTTGTATATTCATGTATAAGTGTTGGATACTCTGCACCACATTTTAATTCTTTAAACCCAGTTTGCAGAATGTTTAGTTATAAATATTATTAACTGATGTTGCTCAGGAGATGTCTATCTTCACATAAACGGAACTTCAGTTTCAGATATTTGCCAAGCTTTCTGAAAGATTTTAGTTCGGCACTGCTTATGACATGTTGGGACAGTCTGAATCCAACTTTCTCTTCCTTGTTTGTGCCCCCTTCATCTTAATCTTTTGAGGTTCAGTGAAACTCTGCCCCCCACGGGGCGAAAAGCAAGCAAGGGAAAGAAAGCATGGTAACCCCTCTAACTTTGGTCTACCTACATTCTTCCAATCAAATTACATTAAACAAATGGTGCTCCAAACCATTTTGGGTCTGAATACTCCTTTTAACAAAGTTGTGATAATGTGCTTCTCACTGTGAAAGACTAAAGTGCTATTTGGACAACCCAAACATAATTAAGGCACTGTGTTTTAAGAGCTCAAACAAATTTGTTAACAACCAGTTTAACAAGAGTTTCCCACACTGTAATTGGAGCTGCTGAACTCAAAGTCAGACCAGACCTAAATAATTTGCAGTGACACTCTTTCCTGGAGTCCACCCAATGTCTTTTCACTTTCCAAAGTCTCATGCTGCAACCAGTGATATACAGCCCAAATACATTTCGGGTCTGACACTTTGGCCTTCCTGAATGCAAAGCCTCCAAAGGGAAAAAAGCGCACGGGCAACTCGAGAGAAATCTCTGACTGTAATTGTTACATGAAGTAAATACCTTAAATCCAGAAGTTAGGACTACTACATATGTGGGTCCTTTATGTAAAATAAATGGATTAAAAACCTAAACTCCACCGAAAAAAATGACAAAATTAATTCAGCAGCTAATCCTGTGAAAAGTGATGAAGAGTAGAGGTTTGGAGAGTTAAATAGGCGTAGTAAAATGGATCAGAAAATCGGTTTTCGGGGGATAAAATGTGTTTTTTATAATCTTACCAGGATAGGGTTGAGGAGATAATGACAGCCTCAATGTGTGTGATTGCCTCATCAACTTGCATAAATTCTGTTGTACAGTTATGCATATTTGTAGCTTACCACCATCCTGTCATGGAAGTGTGAGCAATTTGTCACTGCGCATGTGTACATGTTGATATTATTCCAATTTACACATCTAAATATATTATTGCATATATAAACACGAAAATAAATATAAACACCTGTCAATAATTGTAACTTTGGTGCATAACTCAAAAATGTAGCACTTCATGTTTGCATTTCTCTCAGCCTGTCATTTGGTCTGAAAGGATTCCTGGAGAGTTGTTTTTTTTCTTTCTTGCAAGTATAGTTTTATGCTATACAAAAATGTAATTTCACATTTTTCTTTTAAAATAAACCTTCATTGTTCCTGCTAAGCGGAGTACATCTCTCCACTGACCTTGAGAATGGAATACTGCTTGTCAAAAGCAAAAAAAGGCCTTTAAGATATTATAAAAATGTGTGTCTCTAGAATGATCCATACAAGGAATATGAGCCAGATGTATGAAAGACTCTCCTGGTCGTTTGCGACTAGGAAAGGGCTTTTCCCCATGTAACAATCCTATTCTGCATGTCGGTAACCTGTTACTGACTCGCAAAATAGGTCTGTGATTTGCAATTAGGAAGGGGCGTGCCAAGGTCCTTCCTTCCTGTGTCGCCAGGGGATATAAAATTGTTTTGCAACTGTGAAGGTTGTTGCAAAACAATCACATTTACCACCAAATTCAAATTTGTGGTAACCCATTCGCAAATAGGAAAGTGTCCCCATAAGACCTCTTCCCTTTTGTGAATGGAATCAAAATTATTTTTTCTGAGCAGGTATTGATATGGAACATTGCCTATTCTGGAAAAATGAAAAGAAAACTTTGCATTTTTTTGTTTCAAATGCATCCCGCTTTCCCTTAAGGCAAACAGTCTGCATTAAAAATTTCCCTTTTGGGTGCATAGTTTTGGTGGCACCTAAAATGGGATTACAACATAGGAGCAAATCCCATTGTGTTTTTGTACAGTCATTTTGCGGCAGCAAATAATAAACATGTGCTGATTGAGCACATTGGAATGTGGAATGGAGTTATTTGGGGTCAGATCCATGTCCCTGAAGGTTTGCGATTTCCAAATAGCTAATTTTTGCAAATTGTTATTAGGAAATCACAAACTGCTATGTATGGCAATGTGTTTAACACTGTTTGCAATTCCCAAAAGGGTTTTAAGAGACCGGCCTCATTAATAATCATGAGGCAGGTGGTAATTTGCGACTCATTTGGGAATGGCCACAATCACAGGGATGGTGTCCGGCGGGGGACAGCAGACTACCAAGTCTGTGATTGCTTTTTTAATAAAGCAATCTTTTTTTTTGTAATGAAGCCAGCTTTCCCTAAAGAAATATGGGAAGCATTACTAAAAAAAAACTGAAAAGTCCCTTGAGGGCCCCTTCCCATTTACAAATGCATTGCCACCAACTTGAAGATGGTTGGAACTGCAAATGTTTGTGAGTCGGTAATAGGTTACCGACTCACAAAATAGGGTTGGTACATGGCCATAATACTTTTACTGGTCCCAAACAGCCCCATGGGTCATTAGTGACCAGTAAAACTGCTTCTTACATCTGGCCCTTGGTGTTTTATTGCCCTTTGCCAGGTGTTGAGCTTTGCAAAAGGTACAAGTTGCGCAAATGATATTTTGAGCAGCATGTGCTTATGCAGATTAACTGATGAAGCCATTAATATTATTATTATTATTATTGAGGCCTTGGCGTCAAAATAACTCAATTTAGCAGCAAAGTAAAGCAAAGAAAAGCCAGTTACAGCACATTTCAAATCAGTGACCTCTTGGTTTCATACTGAAATTTGCAGCAGATATATTGAGGTGATACTTAAATTAAGGCCCTGATTACAAAATAGCAGCTAATTTATTTTCTGTTGGAAGATCCTGTTTGTAGGATGGATTTTACATGTGTTGTAATCGCATATATGCTATATGCCCATGCTCATATTACCTACCCTGCCCTAATATGTGGCCAGTGTGGTAAGTCTACTGGAAAGTGGAAAACACTAATACTACAAAATCATTTTTTTCCAGTTGCACTAGTCTAAAGGGACATCTATCTGTAGGAATTCAGGCTGCAAAATGTTGTACAGGTCCCACTTGTAATATATTTGACTCCTTTTTGGAAAGGTTGGTCACTTTGTATCTTAATCCAAAAGGATGTTAGACAATGTTTTGAAAAGCACGAAATTTACCTTACAGTTCACGGAATTCTGCAACGGTCTAAAGACCTGCTCCTCTGTAGCTCAATTTTCGAAGTTAATCTCGCCTTAGCAAGCTACAACTGTTTTTTTCTGGAAGCAAATACGTGGTTTCCTACTTATTGATAAAAATGAACGTCTAATTGACTACATTTTGCAAATTAAAACAAAGACAAGGATATAATGTGGTAGGAGAATGAAAATTAGAACTTAAGGACGGAACATGGTAGTAGAATGAAAATTAGAAGAACTTAAGCATAGAGTATGAAAATCATGAAACCTAAGGGTATAGTGTGGTAGTAGAATGAAAATTAGAAGTTAAGGATATAGTATGGAAATTAGAACTGAAGGATAGAGTGGGATAGTAGACTAAAAATCAGAATGTCATTTACACAGCCCTAGCGGCACACTGCACCACGAATCATCATTTTGTCTGGCGTTCAGTGGTGCAACGTGCCAGCCACATAATTCGGTGTAAAATGGGAGTCCCATGGGTGTTGCTGTGGGTGTTCCCTCGCAATACCCATGGTATCTGACGGAATGTGGGCATTCACAGATTTACAAGGCTGGGAATGCGTCAAAATCCTAATGCCACCTCAGGGGTGGCATTAAAGTGGCTCACTGGGGAGAAATACCATTCTTTCCCACGTTTTTTTTCATCTTTCAATGCATGCTGCAGAAAATCACCATTAACGATTATTTAAGTGGAAGAAGGTGTCCTTTCCTGCACATAAACAGTCATCCTTGCAAAGCAGGCACTCTTGCACCATTAAGTACAAGCAGATTTTTTTTAAGAATGTTGTCCTTGCAACAGCAATGTCCAAGTAGATAATCAAAACCCACTTCATAAAGATGTTACATCAAAAATCATAACCTGGACATTGTAATGTACAGGTGTCTCAGCTAGAATTATTCTTCACGCAGTTGTAAATATTGATTGCAGAGCTTGAGTCATTATTAGCATCACCAAATGCATTTTGTACATGTGTGTGTTTGAGTCAGTGGGTGCTCTTGCTTGACTTTGGGTTTGGATGGCATTTTGCTTCTAAGACCATCTTGAAAGACAGTGACTACACATTTTCATAATAAAAATGTATTTATGATGTTTGATTAGGCAAAGGTGATGTTGAAGGATAATTCCCAAATCATCTGCCTTGTAAGATTACAGCAATAATCCAAGTTTGGCCTTATGTAGTACAAGTGATGCTGCCTGTCCAGTAGTTTGTACAGCCTGGCACATTATCTTTATACTGAGGAAAATACAAAATGATGGGTAGAAAGCTTGCAATATTCCCAGTCACTGGCAAGGTCTCAACCAAATACCTTTTTATCAGCTTTCGCTCATTGTGCCACTTGACACAGAGATCAGAACTTGCAAATCAGACTTGGCCTTGCTTCAGTAGCAACAGCCCAGACAAAACTTTCAGCCAAGTCCAAATAAAAACAGAAGCAACCCTGACTGATTTTGGCATAATTAAACCTCATCAAAGAGGTATAGCTGGTGTTCAGTGGCAAAGTGAGCACAGGACCCATGACTGGTCATACCTTTTGCACTTAGGGTGTCAGATGGAGAAGAAAAGAAATTAGGATGGGTGGATTGCTTGTCAAAGTGACAGCCACTGGAATTCTCTATACAGCTTGATGTGTTCTTCATACAGTAGCTGGTGATTTTGCTAATATGTATTTGCAAAGCAGGGCATGTGAATAGGTAGGGCATCTGCCTGTCAACATATCAACCATGAACGTTAAGGTGACAGAATTGTTAATAGGACTAAGCAGTTTATGAGAAAAGGATCTGAGAAAGTATCTTGCCAGGAGGGTGGAATTTGGCCCGAGAAATGTTTCTAGTTTGCCTAGTTCAAATGCTAACAATAAGGATCCCTCTCCCCAACAGCCTGAGTGCAGGGCGACTACAACCTATCTGTCTGAAGTGGACTGACTCAAACCCGAGGTTAAGCAGGGGCCCACATGGAATGTGGAGTTGTTGATAGTAGTCGAAGTGCCTGAAGCATCCAGCAACAGTGATGCTCGGAGATCCAGAGACAGCAGCCCAGTGGCTAAACCAACGGAAAGCATTATTCCTGTGGATTGCACGCATACCTTACCCCATGTACTGGCAGAGAAGGCAACTAACATCATTAGCTGGAACATAGCCGGCCTAGAAGCCAAAATGCATATCCCAGAATGGGGTTCTTTTATAGACAAGCATAAGATCTGCCTATTCCAAGAAACCTTGGCCTTGGAGCCCCTGTACAGGCCTAGGTTCAAGAGCTATTGGGTACCAGCAAGCAGGGTGTCCTCTGGAAGACCTTCAGGGGCCTTAGTTATTCAGAGTAGCTGCTCCCTCAAGTGCAAAGTAAGAGAATTGGACATGGGTTGTGCCAATCTTTAGGGTCTCTTTTTGTCTACCCAAAGAGAACAATCATTGTTAATGGTGAATATCTATAAAAGGAATGTGGGTAAATGTTGTGAATCTGTTGTTTTAAATGCTTTGGACAACATTCTAGCTAGCAGACATAGTACCCATTGTATTGGGATTGCTGGGGACTTTAATGCCACCTTCGAGCCTTATCCATTGTCCCAGGAGCTCTATCAAGAAGAGGATACTTTATGGGCTATGACGCAACTAACAAAGGACATAGATTGAGTAGGACAGCACTTCAAATTGTCAATATCACACTTGCCCGTGGTCTCCATGCCTGTAAGGGGCGTTCTTGCTCAGATGTTAATCCCTCCCCTACATTTAGATGAGGAGCACATAGAAGCCATATTGACTACTTTTTACTAGATATTCGCCTCTGGGGACATATGGCAGATATGGTGGTAGAGGAACATAAGGAATGTGACAATGATCCATTGATACTTTCCATCAGGGGTCTGTTGCCTGTAATAGGGGCACCTGTTTCTATGGATTTTGACATTTCAACATCTCACTATGGCAAATAACAAATGGAATGTCTAGTGGGAAACCATCAATTCCTCCCTACCCATCATTAGAGCTATATACAGTCTGCTGGCAGATCAAATGGTACTTATGCTACTATCTGAGGAGGATGACAGGAGACTATTGGCTGAACATTTGGAATTATTCAACTCCTTGAAAGGTTTATTGGTTAAAGAAGCCACAGGCAAACCGAGAACTAAGTGCAGCGAAAGATGGTATAATAGATCGTGTTGAGAGGCTAAGAACAGGCTACTGAGGGATTTGAGAAGGGGGCTTATAGATCCAACTAAGCAATCAAGATTGAACTATAGATTAGAGTTATAAAAGGTACGAAGAAACTGGGAGGAGAAGTGTTGGTCAGCCACCTTAGAGGCCGCAAGAAATAAAGGGGCATATTTATACTCTGTTTGCACCAAATGTGCGTCAAACATTTTGACGCACATCCGGCGCAAACCATGCACCATATTTAAACTTTGACGCCCGAGCCCGTGGATGGCAAAATTCCTCAATGTGTGTCATTTTTTGGATGTGGGAAACTGCCTTGGTAGGTGCAAGGTAGGTGCTCCCACCCAAAAATAGACTTTAAGGCCTGTGCGCCTTATTTATAGTCCTGCTTCACATTGACACACAGGAGGGGGGGCCTTAAAAAACATCGCACAGCCTGATGTGCGCTGCTTTTTAACTTTAACGCCTGGGTGAGGGCAGGCGTTAAGGGACCTGTGGGCTCACTTCCAAGGTCTCTGACCATTGAAGGAGTCCAGAGGGGCCCTTCCCTGCCCCCAGAGACACCCCCTGTCACCCTCGCCCATCCCTGGAGGACACTCATGGATGGGTGGACCCATCCCAGGTAAGTGCAAGTAAGTTGAGGTAAGTATTTTTTTAATTTTTTTTTAAGTGTCATGGGGGGCCTAATTTGGGCCCCCTACATGCCACTATGCCCAGTGACCCTGCCCAGGGGACAGAAGTACCCTGGGCATGGCCATTGGGCAAGAGGACATAACTTCTGTCTTTGCTAAGACAGGAGTCATTTTAATGGGGGTTGTGCGTAAAAAAATGGCCAAGTCCGGTTTGAGGCAAAAATCATGCCTCAAACCTCACTTGCACAATTTTTTTACACACAACCCCCATTTTCCCATACGCCGGCGCTGCCTGGTTTGAGTAATTTTTTTTTTACTCTGACCAGTCCGCAGTGCATGCTAACGTCATTCCTAAAAATACGGCGCCTGCATGGCGCATAGGAATGGCGTTAGCCGGCAGTAACATTTTTGACGCAAACCAGCGCTGGCGCTGGTTTGCATTAAAAAGTATAAATATGGGCCAAAGATTCCCATAAATTTTGGCAATTGCTCTTGAATGAAAGTGGTGAGTCCCAGCCTCCGCCTGGTGCATCAATTCTCCCCGACGTCTGGGTCAAACACTTCAGCTCACTCTACTCAGGGAGAAATGAGCCAAACACCATGGATAACTGGGAAGTGAGTGTAGCCCCAATTAAGTGATCCTTAGCTGAGACTAAGACAGCAATAGTATCCCTCAAGTGGGGCAAAGCCCCGGGTCTTTATAAAATACCAGGTCATCTCTTTAAATCAAATCTAGACATCTAGGCACCCTACTTAATTAGGGTCTGTAATGCAGTGGCTGCAGGTGCACCTGTCCCCCGTACATGGAAGGGAGCAGAAATAGTCCCCCTCTCTAAGAAGGGAAACCCCTGCAATCCAACAAATTATCCGCTGAAAAGCTTGTTACACACTTTCCAAAAATTTTGCTAAGCAGATTTTGATTCATTTAGAGGATTTGATAGAAGACAATGGGGCCATATCTGGTTTACAGGCAGGATTTAGGCCTGCAGTCAGTACAATTGACCAAGTCATGAGATTCATGGCAATCAGGTGGAGGACCGTGGATATTGGTGGACAAAATCTATATGTTGCATTCATCGATCCCTGAGCGGCCTTCAACCTGGTTCCAAGACACAAGCTGTGGCAGACACTGAATATCATGGACGTTCCTGGATGCCTTTTGAATTTAATTGTACGGCTGCATGAAGGCACCTTCGCCCAAATCAGAAGTGTCATGGATGGCCAACTTACAGAACCAGTCACTATTGAGAGAGGATTTTGGCAAGGCTGTATCCTTACTCCCGCCCTCTTTCTTTTGTACATAAATAATTGTGTTAAGTACCTAAACAACTGCGAGAATGACTCACCACAGTTGGCTGGTCAGAAAATCCCGGGGTTGCTCTATGCAGATGACACTATCAATATGGCAAAATCACCTATGGGATTACAGAACGTAGTCAACCAATTTTGTTTATTTTGCAAAGAGTACAACCTGGAGGTCAATGTCGGGAAGACAAATTGATGGTTTGTAGCCAGGGAAAGAAGAAAGTGAATGCTAGCATAATGATGATCTCCATCATATTGGAAAGGGTCAAAGAGTTTCATTATCTAGGAATAAGATTGATGGACTCTGGTAGATGGGATGCAATCCAAAACCACATTTAGTCCCCTACTAAACTCTATTGTAGAAATTTGTAAATCTAAGATTAGGGGAGCTGCTTTACATGGAGCAGAAGTATGGGACTTTACCAGTCAACTGGATAGCCTACAAAATAAAGAAAACAATTTTATTAGATATATAGCCAAGATGGGGAAGAACAATCCACTGATCCCCCTCAGAATAGACCTTTGGTTGAATAATATCAATGACAATGCTGCTCTGAAGCCACTTTTATGTTGGATCTGCCTGTGGAAGACAGAAGAACTGGAACCCTTCCAGGAAATAATCAGCAATTTATTAAGGAACCCAAGCATTTGGAGCAGGGTGGGGTGGCTGAGGGAAATGAAATCAGCCTGGGCTGAAATGGCCTTCCCCCAGTCATTTTCCAATCAGTGCTGCTAAGTTAGTTAAGCAGAGCTATTGGAGGAGGGTAAATGAGCAGATCTCTTACAGAGATAGGGTGGGACAACTAACATCTGAATTTTTGCTTGTAAACCAGGAGCCTTGTCCTGAATTATTCCTTGACCTGCCAATCCCCTTCCTATGCCCAGTCTCTATTCCTTCAGTTTAGATATGGTATTTTACTGGTCAATGCCTTTACTGCTCGATGGTTGCCAAACAGTAACAAGACGAACAAATGCACAATGTGTATAAAAAACAAAAAACGGCCTCCTTAGGGGCGGTAATAAGACCACTTCCCTCAGACGTCTTGAAAGTAGTTGGATCATCAAACTTAGGGCTGTGGAAAAAGGCCTTAACATTGAGAAGGACCTACATGTATTCTTGTGAACTATGCAAATACTGTTGGTTCCTTTTCCCCTGTATGATCACGCTACTCACAAAATTGTATATAATTTTTTTTATGTGATCCTGCTATACTAATATTGTTTCACTATTTGACATGGCAACTACAATCATATATCTTGTGTTTGGATTTTGACAATGTTTTGGTTTATGGTTAACTCACCTTTTCTACATCATGTCTACTCTGTGTTTTCTTGTGTGACTGTTTAAACTATTGGATTACCATCATATTCGCCACTGTTCGAAACCCACTGGCTCTCAATATATGACTATCTCATCAGTGAGGATAGTTTATGCGGGGATAACATGTACTGCCTCATGTTTATTTATGCAAACACTGTCACACACCAGACCTTTATCTCCACCTATCTACTAGTCTCTTTTTACTTTCTCTCTCCACGTTATCTTCACTTTTTCCCTTTTGCCTGTCATAATGCCTCTGCATGCAATATCATTTTGTTGATTTCCACACTTTTCGCTTTAAGGACTGCTATTTTTCATTACCCCTCACTGACTCTTCCAATATGGCGCCCACGCTTTCAGCCCTACTGGAGCTCCTCTTTAACTTTGTCCTTTCTCTATTTTTATGTAACAATACATTAAAATGTCATTCGACAAGTTTTACTCATTAAACTTTTCCAAATGTATGACCTTTCAGACCGACACCACGATACAGGTAAGCTCATAACTTTCTTTTAGACTTTATGGCATGACTCGTTGTTGCTTCTTCATGTACCCTCCCACTTAGTCAATACTGTCACTGTGTGGGAACGAAACCGCGGAGTTCCACTCTGGGGTTTCGATTTAGCCTGTTTCATTTTAGTGGCATTTCCACTATTTGCGGATAATTGGCCGCTTTACAAAATCCTCACCTTGTCACCTATCAACATACGCACCCTTTCTAAGCACTCAGACTAGTACTGTAATGTTGGATTTTTTTTTTTTCGTACACCGCTCCCTTTTTTTAACTCAACTGCTGGTTCGTCTTTCCACTTGTTTGGTTTAAATACTTTTTAATTATTTCCCTGCGTTGTACTCGTTATACGGCTACCATTGATCACAACTACACTGTGAGACTTGCTGTCTCCTATGTTTATATCACTATTATGCCCCTATACCCCGTCCTTGTTCCCGCGCCCTAGCTTTCCTTCAGCATTTCTTCCATTAACATACATCAATTGCATTTAATTCTCTAGTTTTCGATGAGCTTATCCTGGCCCATCCCTCCTAAATTTAATCTTACCTACATGATGCCATAAAGACACTATTATCGGCCACTACGCTACAACTATCCGGAATTCCTTACCTGGATCACCACAAGATATCGGTGGACTATATGACCGCTCAGCCTCGCACATATGAACCACTTTTCACCCATCAATCTTGGTACGTTGCTTCTTCATTTTCAGATTATAATTACATAACTTCCTCTCTTGTTCTTTTTTCTGGTGGTCAAACTTTTGGTCACAGAAATACAAATACCTTAACAAACCCATTTAAGGTGCTGACATTCTGAGCAATTTATGATTTTACGGCAATTCACTGGGGCAAAGCACACAATTCTCTTTTATACACCTGTTTACTGATATGTTCACAAATCACGGTCTTCTCTTATCACATCTCTGCTCGTTTAGTGTGAGTTCACCTATTATACACATCCTATTTTCCGTCTCGTATTCTCTTAAAGTCAGGTTTTGTAGTTTCGCTTGACGGTTTATTCTCACCTGCCTTTTTGACCCATTTGCTTTCCTTCTTCCCACCATCCTTCTCTCCCTCTATGCTTCCATCTTACTCTTTTTCTACTCCGTTTACTCCTGATTATCTTGTACTCTAATGCCTTTTCCTTTCTTGCACCATTACGTCCTGTTTTTGATCTCTGATTCACAGCCTTGAAAAAGTCCTTTGGACGAAACAAGTGTTGGCTGTTTGTGCAATGTACATACTTACCAGGAATAAAGGTCACTAATTGGAAGAACAACTTCATATGAACTTTGGACTCTCTTTACCATTTGGTTATAATGCTTGGACTACCTTCTGGAGTGCCTTGGTATTTTCCCTTAAAATGCATAATGTGTAATTCATGTGTGGAGACAGTTGAACATCTACTTTTTTTTTGTCCCTCAGATAAAATCCATAGGAAAAAATGTATCATTCCACTTAGTAAGATCCTGCTTTTATATGATCATGCCAATGCTTACAGAATCTGTAAAAACGACACATCCACATTTGTAGTAAGTGCAGTTACTAAATACCTGACAGCTGCCTGGTCCATATGCTGCTGGAGACTTACAGCACTTCGTGGGAAAGGCCTAGGATGAGAAAAATAACTTTTACCTGTAACGGTATGGCGCTTCTGTAGAATTTTGATAGGATTGTCTAAGCTCAGAGTCCTTTATCTACACAGCTTTATTTAGGGACAAGATACGAGTTTAGTAGGCCAGAAATATAAATTGGAAACCCATTTTTTATCACCACCTTATTATCATTGTAAACCTAAAGATCAATCTCTGAAGTTCTGAATATGGCTAGCATTCCAGCCTTTGCTAGAAACGTCTGCAAGTGGCTCCATTTGATTGAGTAATCTCTCTGGCCACAATTACGATTCTTTGCTTCAGAGATATATCGTACTATGCACTTTGGTCCTGGGGTTACCCTCACCGCACTTCACAGGCCATTGCAACAGGTTGTGAATCAAATCTTTTTACCCAAATTGTCTTTCTTCTTTGCATTATTATTATTATGCTTGTAACGTTACATCACAAAAGTTTACATTCGGGTATACTCCCAGCCTCAGGCTGGAAGGGCTCATTTTTTTATAAGGTTTTACTTGTAATCAATTTTAAAATCAAACTGTTGCAAAGTTTATGGTAATTTATTTGCACTTGCATTTATATGATTCTGTTATTTTTTGTATTGTTGTCCTTGGTTTTTGTTTTGGATTTTAACATGTGGCATTTTTTGTATGGCTATGAAATATGATGTATTTTTATATATGTCAATAAACTACTACTACTAGTATCTTGCCACTGTTGTGGACTGAATTAATAATATGTCTAACTACAAATGGTGACAAGACCAAAATCCTAACAACCAGTGTGGTCTGACATTTGGTGACCATAAGAATTGGCCCTGTAATGGACATAGGTTTCTTTTTGACTGACTTCACTCAAACCTCAGATCTACTTACCCACTGTAAAAAAAATTCTCACTATGAAAACAGCCTTTAAACTATTCTTATTAGTCCCTTTGATTGCAGAAAAACAATGTTCCATTTATTCATTGGCTCTCACCATCCCCTCAAGCTATATGTTTCTAAGTGCTTGATGTTTAAGCTCCAAATATTCAATTGCTCTACCACACAGGACTGTCTTGATGCCACAGCTGTTGCAGCAATACATTTCATGCACACTTGCAGAGCAGCCACTACTGTTTACAACATTAGAGCAAATATGCAATTGGCATCTTCACTTTACCATATTGTTGTGTGAGACAAGAAATTGCACACCCTTATTGCTCATGACAAAAAAGGTCAAATTCTTTTCACTGTCAGGCAAGTGAAGGTGCTGTACGTAGTGCATCATCTCTAGGAAAGCTTGAATGCATTTATCATCTCAGGGATGGTTGGTGAGCGTGCTCTTGGCATGTCTCAGACCCGGGTTACCTTGAGAATTTCTCCAGCCCTGCCTCACAGTTGCTTGCCTGGGTCCTGCCTGTTTGATAGACGGACACTGTATGGGGAGGCATCTGGCCTATGGAGCAACTGGTCCAAATCCCTTTTGGACCTCCTATGGGGGAAAGCAGCTTGGTGGACTGCCAAACGAGGCTGCTGATCTGACTAAGGCCTATTTTTATGAGAGTCACCTTGCTGTGTCAGAGGGAATAGGGCAAGAATGTGCCGTATTTAAGCAATACGGTGCAATCCTGTCCTTTTCCCCCACATTGGTGCTGTTTTGGCACCTCAGTGCCAACACAGGCACCCTTTGTGCAAAGGTGTCTGTGTTGCATGCAAGATTGTTTTTGTGCAGGAAGAGACACCCTCCTGGACAAAACAAAACATCCTGGGAGGCTTTATCCTCTTTTTGTGCGTACTGAAGAAAGAAAGAGGAAAAATCAAGGAGAAATTAAGATATTTCTTATTTTTGCACCACACCTGGGGTTGCATAAGATTTTGACTCATCCCTAGGTTTAGAATATCTTGTAGATATGTGGATGCATCAAAATCCATGGGAGTTGCTTGGGAACACCCACACAATGCTCATGGAAGACCTCTCTAGTGCAGAGTAAGGCAATGCAGAGATTTGCATAAAGAAGCTTTGCATGGCTTCATAAATATGATTCAGTGGTTTGTGCCACAGCTGCATCATAAATACAGCAATAAGTTTCCAATACTTGTGGGTGGAATTGGCCGTAGAACTCGCCCTGACATGGAACTTGGACCTAAACCCTTTGTTGACTAAATGAACAACAACTCTTGGTACATGGACCAAATTAATTATGAATTAGCTCAGCAGAGTAGCACTTTTTAAAATGATCATGTACCCCCAAATTCTCTACATCATCCAAAACCTTCCATTATTGATACCCTGTGACTGGTTCCAAAGACTCTTCACCCAAATCCACTGTTTCCTGGGGTTGCACTGTCCACCTAAAACGGCCTTCCACAAATGTGGTCATTCACTGTATGATGGAGGATGGGTATGGCAGATATCCCTCTGTACTATTTCGCCTCACAATAAATAATAGTAAACAACTGCTTGGGTAGGGGATGGTATGACCCTGTGCTCTGCCTAGACATGGCTCACATCAGAAAAGATAATATGCTATACCGGGACAATGGGGGTCATTCTGACCTCGGCGGTAAAAGGCGCTTACCGCCGGTCAGAAGACCGCCATAACACCGCCGCGGCCGTGGAAAGCCGCCACGGTCATTCTGACCCACAACGGCCAAACCTCCAAAAATCCGACCTCCACTGCAGCCCGCCACATCAGCGGGCAGCGATAAACTGGAGATGACCAAACCTCCACCTTCACAGCAACAGAAAAACGCCCATGCCATTACGACCCACGAATCAACGCAGCGGGCTTTCCAACGCGGTATTCCATTGGCGGTACACACAGCCGCGGTCAAAATACACACACAGCACCAAAACACAGGCACATTGGACAATTACAAATACACACACCTGATACACATACACAACCCACTCCCACACAATCAATCAACTATAAAACACCCCCCCACATCACCCACAAACCCCTACGACCACAATTACTGAGAGAAGGAGAGAGAGACACAGCAGACAATCCATAGCAATACACACTGAGGCACACTACACCATCACACACACCACACAGTAGCACAAAGCACCACACACCAACATACTCATCATCACATACACCACCCCACACCTCACCCACACCACCCCATGGCACCCCAAAGGCACCCACGCTTTTCGGACCAAGAACTCCGGGTCATGGCGGAGGAAATCCTAAGAGTGGAACCCCAGCTCTTCGGCTCACAGGTGCAGCACACCAGTATAGCTAGGAAGGCGGAGCTATAGCAGCGGATCGTGGACAGGGTCAACACGGTGGGACAGCATCCCAGGAATAGGGAGGACATCCGCAAACGATGGAACGACCTACGGGGGAAGGTCCGATCGATGGTCTCCAGGCACAACATCGCGGTCCAGAAGACTGGCGGCGGACCCCCACCCACCCCTCCCGAATTTACATCATGGGAGCAAGAGGTCTTCAACATCCTGCATCCTCAGGGCCTCGCAGGAGTAGCCGGAGGAATGGACTCTGGTAAGTCCAATCTCAACTACTAGATCCCCCCCACCCCACCAGCATGCCAACCCACACCCCCACCCTCACCCCCAACCCCCAGCACACATCCTCCCTGACAATGTCTCACCAGCACAACCCACCCATCCCAACACCAACTCCTGCATGCCAACACAATCCATGGACACCCATCACCCAAGCATGACCACTGCACTTACCCCCCCCCACTAACTACCCTCACAACACCTCCCTCAAGGGAATGCCTGCACTGGGGGACGAGGGCACCCATAACACGCACGCTATTGCACACACAGAAACAATAACCAAACTCTCTTACCCCATGCAGGACCCGAACGCCAAAACACCAGCCAGGAGGGTCCAGAAATGTCCATCCCACCCCCGGAACAGGCCCACAGTGAGGACAGCAGCTCTGTCGACACTGAACCTGATGACCAGCCCGGACCATCGGGGACCTCTGGGCAGTCGGTTCCCCTCACCCAGACACAGGCCACACCAGACCCGACCCCCTCTGCCAACACCAGCACAGCTCCCACCCAGCGGGCCCATGCCTCTGTCTCTAGGACACGTCAATCAGCGGTGTGTCTGCCACTACAGGGCACCCAGGCTAACCCAACACCCCAACAACAACAGGGACCTGGGGGCAGTGGGAGCGGGCACACCGTCCAGGAGACAGAGGCCGGGGGAAACCGGGCAGCTCGGAGGGCTGCTGTGCGACAGGGGGGGGAGGAGAGGCCCAGGGAACCCACTCTCCAAGAGGCCCTCACCACCATCATGGGGGCCTACCACCACTCCCAAGAGACGATGGCGACGGTACTGGCCAGGTTCACGGAGATCCAGGCACAGCAGGAGGAACGCTACATGGGGTTCAGGGAGGAGCTGAGAATCATCGGGACCGCAATGGGGACCATCGTCCTGGCCCTCAACAGGATAGAAGACGCGTTGCGGGACCATGTGGCACCACACAGGGCCCCTGTCACTAGCCCGGACCAGGAACAGCCTACCACTTCCGCCGGCGCTAGTGGACAGGAGGCCCCAACACCACGGCAGGCCACCAGAACCCCACCTCCTGCTGAAGAACAACCACCCCGTAAGAGGAGCCTGAGATCTAAAAAAAAGACAGAGTAGGATGTCAAGACCCCTGCCAGCAGGACATACCCCCTGAACTCTTCCCACTGTCCCACATTGCCACCCTGTCCAACCATGAACTGCCTCTGCTCCATCCTTCCACAGGCAAAAGGACAATGCACCTGTGAGACTGAGAACTGGACTCTGCCATGGACATTACTCCACCCCCACCCATCACCCTTATAATCACATGTACCAATATCTAGCCCTGTAAATAAATCACATATTGCACACAAATCAGTTTGGAGTCATGCTGTATTATTAGCAAATGTATTACATATTACTGTTCAATATCTGTTCTGTCAATTAGTGATGACAACATACCAATGTCAACACGCTGTAGTTCATGGGCAAACCAAGCAGAAGTCAGGCACTGAGTCATACAGCACTGAGAAGGGAAGGGAAAAACAAAAATTACCCAAAAAGATCTGGTGGGAACTACAGAAAGTACAGATGCAGGAGGCTAGAAGCAATTGTGAAATGGCGTGGGTGATTCTTACCTGGGTGTTACTGGAAATACTGTTGTATCACTCTGTCCCTATTGTCTGTGTCGTCCTCTGAGTCTTCCTCCTCTTCACTCTCCACAGGCTCCACGGCTACTACAACACCACCATCTGGACCATCCTCCTGCAGGAAAGGCACCTGGCGTCGCAAAGCCAGGTTGTGAAGCATACAGCACGCCACGATGATATGGCACACCTTCTTTGGTGAGTACATTAGGGATCCACCTGTCATATGCAGGCACCTAAACCTGGCCTTCAGGAGGCCAAAGGTTCGCTCAATCACCCTCCTAGTACGCCCATGGGCCTCATTGTACCGTTCCTCTGCCCTTGTCCGGGGATTCCTCACTGGGGTCAGTAGCCACGGCAGGTTGGGGTAACCAGAGTCACCTATTAGCCACACACGTTGTCTCTGTAGCTGCTCCATCACATAGGGGATGCTGCTATTTCGCATCACATACGCGTCATGCACTGACCCTGGGAACTTGGCATTTACATGGGAGATGTACTGGTCAGCCAAACAGACCACCTGGACATTCATCGAATGATAACTTTTTCTGTTTCGGTACACCTGCTCATCGTCTTTTGGGGGTACCAAAGCCACATGGGTCCCATCAATGGCACCAATGATGTTGGGGATATGTCCAAGGGCATAGAAATCACCCTTCCCTGTAGGCAAGTCACCCTCCTCTGGGAAAATGATGTAGCTCCGCATGAGTTTCATCAGGGCAGACAACACTCTGCTCAAAATCTTAGAAAACATAGGCTGAGACATTCCAGATGACATGGCCACTGTGGTCTGGAATGACCCACTGGCCAAAAAATGGAGGACTGACAAAACCTGCACCAGAGGGGGAATCCCTGTGGGTTGGCGGATGGGGGACATCAGGGCTGGCTCCAGCTGGGCACACAGTTCATGGATAGTGGCACGGTCAAGTCTGTATCGAAGTAATATATGGCGTTCTTCCATTGTCGACAGGTCCACCAGCGGTCGGTACACGCGAGGATTCCTCCTTCTCATCGCAAGTCCCAGCGGACGGTGCCTAGGAAGGACAACATGGAGCACAGAGTCAGCCAAACCACAGGTACGTACAGACAGCTTGCACAGTTAAAGAATGGCAATGGGTTGAAAGGCGTGTATGTGTGGCAATGCAAGGCCTAGGCCTGTGTGTCGCAGTCAAAATTAAGCCATGTAGGCCCTTGAAATGGCGGCTGCCTGACCTGTGAAGTGGGACAATGGGATGTGAGGTCAATGCGCTGGCGGGGCACACAGTGGCGGTAGGCGGTCGAAGACCGCAGCGCAATGCCGCATTGGTTAACATTGAAGCCTATGGGTTTCAGGAGCCAATGACGAAGTGCGCCGGCGGTCGCGGTACGCACCGCCGCGGGCGTGACCGCCATTTTCTATCTGCTTAATCACTCGAGACCTGATCATCCACAGGAGAGGACCTATACTGCAAGTGCTGCTGTGACCTCGGTCTGGAAGATACAATGGCTGCTGCGACTGGGGAAAGGGCCCCTGCCTTCACGTCTGAAGAGTTGGAGAAGCTCGTGGATGGGGTCCTCCCCCAGTATGCGCTACTCTACGGTCCTCCAGACCAACAAGTGAGTACACCGGGTGCACATGGAATGGGCTATGCCTGTGTGGATTGGGGTGGATGTAAGTTGGTGGGGTGGGGGGCGAATGAGGAGTGCAACGCCCGACAGATGAGAGCATGTGCCATATGGCAAAGTTGGTGGGGGGGGCCAATCACATCTAACATGCAGGTCATTCATGATTTCCTCCTTTCCACCCTGTACATGTCAAATAGGTCAGCGCCCATCAGAAGATCGAGATTTGGCGTGCCATCGCCAAGGAAGTCCGGAACTTGGGGGTCCACAACAGACGGGGCACCCACTGCCGCAAGAGGTGGGAGGACATCCGCCGCGGAACAAGGAAGACCGCAGAAACACTGCTGGGGATGGCCTCCCAACCTAGGAGGGGTGCCAGTCGCACCATGACCCCCCTGATGTCCCGGATCCTGGCGGTGGCCTACCCTGAATTGGATGGGCGCTTTAAGACATCACAGCAGACACAAGGGGGTGAGTATCAGCACATTCTCCTATCTTTCTGCGCAGTGGAGGCGTCTGGGTGGGGGAGGAGGGCTGTGGGTGGCATTAGGCCAGGGCGCTTTCTGTAGTGTAGTCCTCTCCCTTAGGCATGGCCCTGTGCCCCCGGCCCCCACCTCGGTAGGGTGACAAGTACAGCCATTGAAGGTCCAGCATCTCCCATGTGCGCGTTTGACGTCTCTTGGCCTGTTGTCTTAGTCAGTAGTACTGAGTAGTGTACGCCGAATGCGCGGCTTAGTGCATAAGGCACCTGTGTCTGTCCTCTCCGCCAACGGTGTTGACATTGCATGCACTCAACCTGGTCTTCTTTTTTCTCCCCCCACCCTTTCTCTTCATCTTCTTGTGCATGTGTGCATTAGCATCATCAGGCGGAGGAGATTTGGCATCGGAGCACGAGGGAGCTGCAGGACACAAGGCCCCGGTGGGCCCAGGAACAGACACCGAGGGCACCAGTGATCCGGAGGGCGAGGGGAGCACCACGACGGGGACCGCTGGTGAGAGCAGCGAAAGCGACACGTCCTCGGATGGGAGCTCCCTAGGGGTGGCGGCAACATCCGTGCCCCCCGCCTCTACAGGTACAGCCGCCATCCAGCGCACCAGCCCCGCCCTCCCAGCAGCCCCTCAGTCTTCGCTCCGTGCCGGTTCGCCCAGGAAGGCGCGCGTCTCCTTCGCCCCAGGCACCTCAGCCCCTGTTGCCCCTGCTGCCCTCAGTGCGGAGCTCATTGACCTGGTAAGGACGCTCATTGTTGGGCAGACGACCCTTTTGAATGCCATCCAGGGTGTGCAAAGGGAGGTGCAACAGAGCAATGCGTACCTGGAGGGCATTCATTCGAGTCAGGCTGCCCATCAACGAGCTTTCACTGCTCTGGCCTCAGCACTGACGGCAGCCATTGTCCCTGTTTCCAGCCTCCCTCTTCTTACTGCCTCCAGCCTTTCTCTGTCTCCTGTTCCTCAGCCTATCCCATCCACACCATCAGACCAGCCTGCACACACCTCAACACCCAAGAGCAGCTCATCCAAACACAAGCACCACAGATCCCACAAACACTCACCCAAGCAACACCCAGATGCAGACATGCCAACAGCCACTGCCATCCCTGTGTCCCCCTCCTCCTCGTCTCCCTCCTCCCTCCCTGTGACGTCTACACTCACACCTGCATGCACCCCAACATCAGCCAGTGCTTCCATCACCACCTCACCCTCCAGTACAGTCCACACTCGTGCAGTCACCACCCCCACTGCCATTTACACGTCCCCTGTGTCCTCTCCCACTGTGTCTGTCACCCCCTCTTCCAAGACACACAAACGCAGGCAGACACCCACCCAACAGCCATCCACCTCACGACAGCCTACAGCACCAGCACCTTCACCCAATGACAGCACACCTGACTCTCCTACAACCACCTCCTCTACCTCCACTTCCATCTCCACTTCTCCTACCCTTTACCTTGGCCCTAAAAAACTTTTCCTGGCTAACCTTAACCTCTTTCCCCCCGATGAGCTCCCCCATCCATCTTCAAAGAGTCCCAAGAGCACCGCAGCCACCACCAGCCCAGCTTCGGGTGTCACTGTTGTGTCTGGGTTCTGGAGCCCACCCTTTGCCAGCAGTGACACATCGATCAGCAGCAAGGACACGTCCAGCCCCCCCCCCCCCGGCAAGAGGACCCGCAAAAACAAGGGCCGCCGTGCGAGGACCGACAGGGCTGCCCCCAAGGAGCAATGTGCGGCCACTTCACCACCCACACCATCTAGGGGAGGCAAGGGCCCGAGAGCCCCATCAAAGGAGCGGAAGGGCAGCAGGAGCGCGGAGAAGGTGGACCCCACATGCCACATCCCAGCTGGGAAGGAGGACACTAAGGAGGCCAGGAGTCCGTCCCCGAAGGGTCCAGAAACGTCACGGTCCGAGGGCGACTGAGCAGGGAGTCCAGGCCAGGTCTGGCTCCCTTGACCTGCTGGATGAGCACCGCTGAACAGGGCCCGCGGTGCAGAAGAGCACCACTGAACAGGGCCCCGCCGTGGAGTAGAGCACCGCTGAACAGGGCCCGCGGTGAAGAAGAGCACCGCTGAACAGGGCCCCGCCGTGGAGATAGGCACCGCTGAACAGGGCCCGCGGTGCAGAAGAGCACCGCTGAACAGGGCCCGCCGTGGAGTAGAGCACCGCTGAACAGGGCCCGCGGTGCAGAAGAGCACTGCTGAACAGGGCCCGCCGTGGAGTAGAGCACCGCTGAACAGGGCCCGCGGTGCAGAAGAGCACCGCTGAACAGGGCCCCGCCGTGGAGTAGAGCACCGGTGAACAGGGCCCGCGGTGCAGAAGAGCACTGCTGAACAGGGCCCCGCCGTGGAGTAGAGCACCGCTGAACAGGGCCCGCGGTGAAGAAGAGCACCGCTGAACAGGGCCCCGCTGTGGAGATAGGCACCGCTGAACAGGGCCCGCGGTGCAGAAGAGCACCGCTGAACAGGGCCCGCCGTGGAGATAGGCACCGCTGAACAGGGCCCGCGGTGCAGAAGAGCACCGCTGAACAGGGCCCGCCGTGGAGAAGAGCACCGCTGAACAGGGCCCGCGGTGCAGAAGAGCACCGCTGAACAGGGCCCCGCCGTGGAGTAGAGCACCGCTGAACAGGGCCCGCGGTGCAGAAGAGCACCGCTGAACAGGGCCCCGCCGTGGAGAAGAGCACCGCTGAACAGTGCCCCGCCGTGGAGAAGAGCACCGCTGAACAGGGCCCCGCAGTGGAGATAGGCACCGCTGAACAGGGCCCGCGGTGCAGAAGAGCACCGCTGAACAGGGCCTCGCCGTGGAGATAGGCACCGCTGAACAGGGCCCGCGGTGCAGAAGAGCACCGCTGAACAGGGCCCCGCCGTGGAGATAGGCACCGCTGAACAGGGCCCGCGGTGAAGAAGAGCACCGCTGAACAGGGCCCGCCGTGGAGAAGAGCACCGCTGAACAGGGCCCGCGGTGCAGAAGAGCACAGCTGAACAGGGCCCGCCGTGGAGAAGAGCACCGCTGAACAGGGCCCCGCCGTGGAGAAGAGCACCGCTGAACAGGGCCCCGCCATCTCAAGCACCGCTCCGCTGGGCCCTTCCTCTCAAGCACCGCTCCGCTGGGCCCTTCATCTCAAGCACTTCTCCGCTGGGCCCTTCCTCTCAAGCACCGCTCCGCTGGGCACCGCCGTCTCAAGCACCGCTCCGCTGGGCCCTTCCTCTCAAGCACCGCTACGCTGGGCACCGCCGTCTCAAGCACCGCTCCGCTGGGCCCTTCATCTCAAGCACCGCTCCGCTGGGCCCTTCCTCTCAAGTACCGCTCCGCCCCGCCATCTCAAGCACCGCTCCGCTGGGCTCTTCCTCTCAAGCACCGCTCCGCTGGGCACCGCCGTCTCAAGCACCGCTCCGCTGGGCCCTTCCTCTCAAGCACCGCTACGCTGGGCACCGCCGTCTCAAGCACCGCTCCGCTGGGCCCTTCATCTCAAGCACCGCTCCGCTGGGCCCTTCCTCTCAAGCACCGCTCCGCTGGGCACCGCCGTCTCAAGCACCGCTCCGCTGGGCCCTTCATCTGAAGCACCGCTCCGCTGGGCCCTTCCTCTCAAGCACCGCTCCGCTGGGCCCTTCATCTCAAGCACCGCTCCGCTGGGCCCTTCCTCTCAAGCACCGCTCCGCTGGGCCCTTCATCTCAAGCACTGCTCCGCTGGGCCCTTCCTCTCAAGCACCGCTACGCTGGGCACCGCCGTCTCAAGCACCGCTCCGCTGGGCCCTTCATCTCAAGCACCGCTCCGCTGGGCACCGCCATCTCAAGCACCGCTCCGCTGGGCCCTTCATCTCAAGCACCGCTCCGCTGGGCCCTTCATCTCAAGCACCGCTCCGCTGGGCCCTTCCTCTCAAGCACCGCTACGCTGGGCCCTTCCTCTCAAGCACCGCTCCGCTGGGCACCGCCATCTCAAGCACCGCTCCGCTGGGCACCGCCGTCTCAAGCACCGTTTATGGTTCACTGTGCCCACCATGCCTCCTCCTTGACCAGTGGAGACTGTCATCCACCTGATGGACTGTGGCTTTGCACTCCCCAGGATGGTCCAGTGGGCAGCCCACCCACTGTAGAGACATTGAGAGACTGTGGCTTTGCACTCCCCAGGATGGTCCAGTGGGCAGCCCACCCACTGTAGAGACATTGAGAGACTGTGGCTTTGGGCATGGTGGCTCCTCGTGGATCTGGCGTCGTGGACTCATGTGGCTGTGGTGCCCCCCCCTTCCCTTCCCCCTGAGGTGCCTGTAGTTTTTACATCTGATGCCCCTGCAGTGTTCTCTCCAAAGGACTCAGGTCTCCTGTGTGGGCTTTGCCCTTATTTCTCAAGACTTTGGCCCACGGACATGCTGAATTCGTAGGATGTGCAGGACTTGGTACTTCAGTTATACACTGATGTGTATGTCATTAGTTTTGTTGTGAATATCTTTCATTGTTGTACGATAATTTTCTGGACCTTTTTGGTACATAAATATATATTCCAAATTTGATTATGTCCTAGCATTTTTCAGGGGTGTTTGGGTGGTGTCACTGTGACTTGGTGCTCTGCATTGGTGATTACATAGTTGGGGGGGGGGGGGGTCGCATATGTGTGTGCCCGTAACCTTTCGTCCTCCCCCTCCCGTGTGTCGTAGGTGCAGTACTCACCGTTGTCGTCTGCGCCGGACTTCGTACTCGTGGTAGATGAGAAGGTAGATGAGAGCAGGTAGGATGTTTAATTCGGGTTCCATGCTATCCTCCTTCCTCCTGGAGTGCGTAGTGGTGAGCGTTTTCCCATCCGTAGTCTGTTTCCGCCGTGTTTTTATCGGCGGTGCTCCCGCCCCGGAAAAGGTGGCGTATTGGTGAGTTGGAATAGTGTGGGCGGTACATTGTCTGCCGCCTGTCTGTTGGCGGTGACCGCCGCGCTGTTTGTTTGTACCGCCGTGGCGGTCGGAGTGTTAAGGTGGCTGTCTGTGTTGGCGGTTCCCGCCAGGCTCAGAATCCCATTTTTTTTACCGCCAGCCTGTTGGCGGGTTGGCCGCCGCTTTAACACCGACCGCCAGGGTTAGAATCACCCCCAATATCCCTTAATCCCTACCAGACCCCACAAAAGTGTTTTTTGGCCATGGCAATATGCACTAAAATGGACTGGTTGTGGTTGAAAAGATTACCCTCAAAACCCTGTTGTTGAAATGTACCTGGCTGCATCACATGGCAACACTGAAGATCTTTGATAAATTGGGCCTCATTGGGGTCTCTAGGGTGGGGGACATTTGGCAGGGTTCCCATCTAAAATCCTTCCAAGACTCTCAAGCAGATTACTCGCTACACAAAGCTCAATTCTTCTACTATCTACAACTACGAAAGGGTCTAAACCCCCACCGGGCACTCCTCGATTAAGTACCTGAGTTCAATCCACTTGGTGCAAACCTCCTAATGTGTCCAGTAGGCAAGGGAGACATCTCTCAGAATTACAAATGCCCTGGTCTTCAACTCCCCAGATCCCCTCTTGAAACTTGAAACTTCAAACACATTAGAGGGAGTCAATGGTACCCTTTGATGTCCCCGACCGATAGAGAATCCTACATGTCCACTAGAATCCTAGTGATCCCACCCATATTCCAACTCTCCCAGCTTAACTATCTCCACACAACATAGCCTACACTTCTGAGGCTATGGAAGGTCAAAAACCTGACCACACTGACATGCAATCAATGATGTGGCGGGGCTTACTTCTTCCATGTGGTGTTGAATGTCCCATCATTAAGAAGTACTAGCAGGCTGTGTTTGCTACACTCTCATAAGTAATTGGAAAACCAGTGGAACTCTTCCATGAATTTCTCTAATGAGTATCCCTGACAACTTTGGGGGTCAAAAGTGTGACCGTACTCCTGGGTATCTGGACAGTACTCACAAATGAGACATCGTCAAACACCCTTGGCGAGCTGGTGAACAGCAATAGATGAGTCATATGTAAATTCATCGTAATCAGGATCGCTTTAATTCTCACTTTCGTTTCTCATCCTTCTCTCATTTTTATTTTCCATCCGACTCTCTTTTCTTTTGTTCTTGTCTAAACCAGTAGCAATTGCAGGAAATGCTCATGGTTTTTAATACAGCCCCACACCACTTTTTTTCTGTAAATGCTATATCTTTTCCAAACAATTATTCATAGCTTTACCAACTTGATCCTTTAGCACTTTTGGATGTCTTCTCACTAGTTTAAGTTTCATATAACACATGACACTCCTCATATCCTTAGGTTTCTTCAAATCAAACCATCCACTCTCAGAAAATTGCAACATTCGTCAAGTTTGTGGTTATGTGCCTTATTTATTACTACCTGATCCTTTGGAGGAGTGATCCAAAGGGCCTGCAAGGAACTTATTTTTTTTATATTTGTTTCGCTTTGTGGTGCCAAATGGTGCCCCTATATTGGGAAGGGGCACCACTAAGCCCTTTTTAAAGTTATTTGGAGGTGCAGGGGC
Organism: Pleurodeles waltl; assembly: GCF_031143425.1. NCBI lineage: Eukaryota > Metazoa > Chordata > Amphibia > Caudata > Salamandridae > Pleurodeles > Pleurodeles waltl. Next base: position 238,120,296 of record NC_090446.1, on the reverse strand, counting down.
TCCAACAGCCCCACCCCATCAACACAAAACAGTAAGTCTCCTGGGCCAATAAATCCAAGACCCCATGAGAATGTATCATATTTATTTCAAAGCAATCCTAGATGGAGCTCTATGCTCTTCAGCTGGAGAGCATGGCCTTGTTGTAGTAGTTTTTATGATGGCATTTTCTGTGACAAAATGTTTTAAAAGAAAGACTCAAAGACATGCTGGCTAATAGGTTTTATTGAAAAAACAATATGTGTCTCAGAGTCTTTCTTTTAACATTTTTTAGTCCACAAAAATGCAATAATTAAAACTGTGCTACAAGAAATCCTGCTGCAATGGCCAGTAACACAGCCTTTGTGCGTGGTGAGAGATTGGCTGCCTGCAGGGTGTTGCTGCAGGCCCTCTGTCATGAAAACCTTTGGCCAAACCCCTACCACACACGGCTGAAGGGTTGGCTTTCCGATCCTTCAGCTAAGACCCCATAGGTGGGTTGGATTTATGAATGGTAATAAAATGTTATTTTACTTCACAAAAAAATCCTAGAAATTCAGTGAAAAAAATAAAAGGTTAAAGTCACATTGTGGTTAGGTGAAAATGTCAATGACAATGTAACATTTTACACTAAAAAATCTCTGACTTTCATCAGTTATAGTTATCTCTAGTATCTATAACTCATGTTCTTGGGTAACTATATCTAACACTCTCGTCATGTACAGCTAATTACCCCACAGTCATGACATGTTCTATAACACCAGTGATAACATCACTGCAGTAAGTGAAATAACATAATTGATGAAAAGGTTGTGCATTTTGGGGCCACAGTTATATATATAAAACACAAGGTTAAATCTCAGTTATAGTTAGAAAATCTTTATTTATTCTTTCTACGCAAACCTAACTTAAACTACACAAACATTAGAAATTCTAAAGTTATAGTTACCTTAACATTATAATTTGTACACCATCTTCAAATTATTATAACTCATGCACCACAGTACAGATGTAGTGAACTCGGTAGCCACACTACATTAACTATAACTCTTGCCTTCACCATGCCTCACTTATACCCTTTCATATTACACCACTTATACCCTCTGAAATTAAGAAATTTATAACCACAATTGTGGCCTTGCAAATTACATAATTTTTAAGAACTCACTGCATGGTAGAGTGGCAATTTATAGTTAATATTGTGTGGCCAGCAAGTTCAATTAGCACATGATTTAAAAATATTGTCATTTCTTATTTTAAAATACTACCCTCCTATTCTCCCAATAAAAAACAAAATCCTTTAAACAACTATTAACTGTAGTTATTAACAAATTATAAATTATTACAACTATTAAACACATTAAAGCATGCATTTTATAAAACACTGCCTATCTGCTAGCCCATTCAGAGTAATAAATCAAAAAATAATCTAACTAAACTCCATATGAAAACCTGCTATGATATTTTAGTAAATAATTGATTTTCTGCAGTCAGTATTCACAAACCATGCCAACAGCATCTCATGAAAGGGTCAAAAATGTTTTTTTTGAAAGGTCAGGATAACAGTTCACCTCAGAATTATTACGTGCCCCAGATCATGTAAGTGCTTTATTTCTAGGTATGTGGTCCAAGCTTGAGTTCTACATCTCCATTCATCTGTATTCATGAGAAAACTTCTTTCAGAATCAATCCCTCAATACTAAAGGGTAACATACTAATCCATATTGCATTACATTTTCTCCAGATTTATGGCTGTGCTGGAGGATGGAATTACTAGAAAAAAACTACACCAACACAGTCAGGAACATCTTGATTTGTTTGTTACTCTTAATCATAATAGGACCTTTTAGCCCTCAGGTACTCTGTTAGCCCTTGTTCCCACTGCTTTTGCTGAATGCATCTGTTAGGCCAGATCACAAAAAGCATCTACTCTTCATATAAATTAAACTAAAGGAGTTCAAGGTGAGCTAATTTCAAAAAGAAAGACTATGGGGCTCATTATGACTTTGGAGGTCTTTTGGGAAGACAGCCGCAATGGAGGCCGCCAAAAGACCACCATGTTGGTGGTAATCGGACCACTGTATTACTACCCACACTGTAAAAACTGCCAAAAAACTGCCAAAAATCTGAAACCCCCAGGACACAGAAGGAGGGAAAAGAGGTGGTCCAACCACCAGCACTGCCAGCCCGACAAAAATCCACCCACCAGATTACGAGCCACAAATCACCACAGCAGTTCTTCCATGGCGGAAACCCATTGGCGGCCACAACTCACTTCAGTCAGAATACCACACTGCATTGGATAGTTTGAATACCCCACACCTGACACACATCCACATACCTGACACACCTACTCACTACACTATATAACACACCCCTGCACAACCCACAATCCTTTGCGAACAGAACACCATTCAGATTCTCAGAGAAGCCAAAAATATAGATTTCGCTCCTTTATACCATAGGCACACATACACATTTCACTCAGCACATACCCCACATCAGCACAATTACACACATCACTGGCACACACAATCCACAACAACAGTCTCCAACTCACATTGCAGCAAACACACCTCACCAATAACCTAACACTGCACCCTTACACTCACCACACCCATACACACCGTTTACACAATCACTGCCATGTTTCATTGATGACGAGTTGAGGGTCATAATGGATGAAATTGTCAGGGTAGAGCCACACCTGTTTGGAGCACAGGTCAAACAAACATCTATTACAAGGAAAATTGAGTTATGGCAAAGGATAGTTGACAGGGTCAATTCTGTTGGCAGCCATTCACGCACAAGGGGCCACATCAGGAAGAGGTAGAACGACCTACAGAGGGAGGTGAGTTCACAGTATCCAGGTACCAGATAGCTGTGCATAAGACTAGTGGTTGGCCCCCATCTCCTCCCCCACAGTTCACATCATGGGAGGAGATGGTGTTGGACATATTGGCCCTCATTACAACATTGGCGGTATTGACCGCCTACCGCCACGGCAACGGACGCCAACATACCGCCTCCGTGGCTACCAGCCAGCAACGCATATCATGACCATCAACGGTATTCCGCCAGAAATCTGGTGGAACAACGCCGCTGTTCATGGCGGAGGACCGTGGTAAGGCGGCACGGCTTACAGCAGCACCGCTACGCCAGCAACACACCGACGACCGTGTCATGAGCAATGATATGGCCTGGCGGTGCCTTGCTGGCGGAAGCGACTGCTGACAGCAGCGCCGTGGACCGTCTCCAGCCGGAAGACACCTGCAAGCAGGTAAGTCGGGTTCTCCGACCAGAGAGGGAGGTGGGGGGTGGTGTGTGTATGTGTGGGGGGTGAGTGAATGTTTTGGGATGCTTGCATGCGGGTGTGGTTCGCATTGGATGCATGCGTGAATGAGTGATTGTGAGTGTTGTGTGTTGTGGATGCATGTGTGTGACAAGATATGTTGGTGTGGGTTGTAGTGTGTAGGTATGTATGTGTGCATGTGTGGGTGGAGGTGGGTATGCGTGGGTGCATGTGTGTATATGGGTGCACGTGTGGATGTGTATATGTGCAGGGGCAGGAGCGGGTGGGGGAGGATGGGGAGGACTCTGGGGAGGGGGTGGGGGCAGTGGAGAAGGAATTCCCTGGCACTGACAGTGCCTACCGCCATGGTTTTTGTGACGGTACAAACACCACGAAAACCAAGGCAGTAGGCCGGGTCGTAATCCCGAGGGTGGGAATGTGACGGCTGCTGGGCTGGAGACTGAAGTCTTCAGCCCAGCGGCTGTTACCACCCTCCTGTCTAAATCCCATTTTTTTTACCGCCGGCCTGTTGGCAGTATTACAGCCGCTTAACACCGAACACCAGGGTTGTAATGAGGGCCATTGTGTCCTGGGGTCCTGACAGGAATACTTGGGGTACTGGATTCTGATAAGTACCCACAACATCCATGTCACACAATTGACTAATCCTCCCTATTTGATTATTTTATTCACTACACCTCTCACCTAATCTCCTAAAGCCCCTTTCTGGCATGTCACCTCTGCACTCAGCTCAACTGCCTTCACAGCCCTTCGAAATGGCACGTTAACTACAGGCTGATCAGATCACTTCAACTCCCAGAATGCACTAACCCATCATTGTGAAAACCTAGATTTTGCACATTACATCAAATGTTATGCATGTACAAGTAAAGCACTGGCTACACCATCTATAAGGACCAGTACATGGCAATGACAGCAATGCATCAACGAAAGTAAGATGACTGAGTCGATGCACATGTACAATATATAGTTACAGGACAATTTCCCCTGCATACTCACATACTATGTTCCTACTGGGACACCCTGATGCATTGTGTACCTTCAATGTGTGACATATAGCAAGCCTGACTATTCACCAGGTAACAGTGCTGATCAGTCATGTCATATATCAGACATAATCAGATAGTATCTGAACAAAACTCCATAACCAATTAGTATGACAGCTCTCAACATGGAGTAAGGGAAACAAGTCACAGAGTTGTATGTATAACTAAGGTATGCTGTGCTGTATCTGTCAATGTCATTGCAATGAATCATGTTAATCCACTGTCTGCATCTTGCAAAAAAGCAACCAAACACACATTTTAAGCTGAACTCTATGTCTCACTCTGTCCACGGGTAACCTTGCCATTGCCACCATGGAGAGGATACCTGAGACTATCAGTCCCCCTCAGGATGAAGGTTCCAGTGAGGACAACACGCTTCAATGTCTGAATACTGACGAACAACCTGGCCCACCTGGGACACCTGATCAGTCAATGACTCTCACTTCACCCTGCCCACATCAACTCCTCCTAAAACTGTAGCATCCACATCACAGGAAACCATTCACCCCCAAACCTGTGTCCCAGGGGCTGTCCAGTCTATTGTGTGCCTCACAGTACAGGCACCTTAGTCTAACCTTAACATCCCTGACAATGATGGACCTCTAACTACTGTGAGTGGGCACATTGTGCTAGGGGCAGAGGCACGTGGGGTAGGGTACGTGAGAAGGATGCTGTGGGCCAGACAATGGGACCTCAAAGACACACAACTGACCAGGAAACCATCTCCCAAATCTTGGGAGCTTACTAAAGTTCCCAAGAAATAATGGCCCAAATCATCACCATATTGGGGGAAAATCAATGGCAGCAGAGGGTACACCACCAGAAAGTCATGCAGCCTTTTCAGGCACAAAATGCCCACATCACTACCATTGCAGGGGTGCTGAGGGACATCAATACCACCCTGATTAGTTTCTCCACACAACATCAGGCCCCTTCCACTAGCAATGCTACATTTTCCCATTCTACATCTGCAGCAGCTAGTGGAATGGAGCCTCTGCCAGAGGAAGAACATGCCTCAGACACCCCACCCTCTGTAGTTGAAGAACCCCCCTGCAAATGTGGATGGCCACCCAGACATACAGCTGGAGCCAATGCCAAGACCAAACCCACTACCAGGAAGTGAACGTCTCCTCATTTGTCACACTTGTGTGTCACACAAACACCATGTTGACTGTTCAGAAACTCAACTCCATTTTCCCATGGTACAAGGACACTGGACTTGTGTAACCAACTGGTGTAGCAGCTGTCAGATAAATACATCAGCCATGACTTAACTCATCACTTTTGTTTTCATTTGTGCACTTTAATTGTAACTGATAATATTTTAAAATGAACAATAAATCACAATTAAACACAATTACTCTATATGCGTCCTTTAGGACACATGTGCATTAGTCATGCTTGCCAAATATGGTCTGTTCATGCCCCCCTGTATTGAACACCCAGTGTAATGGCCATCAGACCTAGGCTCCCTCAGCAGAAGACACATTACAATAGGAATGTCACAGGACATATGTCAGAGAGGTTGAAATCCAGGTCAACTCAACTGTATAGTCAGTTTTCCAATCTACAAACAGAGCATGAAAGGGAGAACCATCTGGCTGTAAGCCATGATGTCATACAATGCTCATACACAGGTTATAGAAGACAGGCCTATGCTAATGTACCTACAAAGCAGGAACACTCAGGAAAGTCCTCTATATCACCAGGTAGAGGCTCTTCACATACCATACAATAGCTACAATATAACATTTCTCATGGAACACACAAAGAACATGACAGAGGAACCCAGTACTTCAAGCATACACTAATATAAGCCCCATACCTGTAGGATTATCTCTCACCTATGTCAGTATACAGTCACATGCATCTTGGACAGCAAAGTTAGAACACAAACACAGCTAGCTCCCATGGCCAGCACAAAGTACTCCATCCATTGTGAAGTGAAAGGCCATGATCAAACCTTCACGCATGTGCCACTAACTTCAACTGGCAAGTCATACACCATTTTATATCCTCCTGAACCCCGCAGGTAGAATAAAAGGACTAAGCATTTACCACCCCACTTGTATGAAGGATAAACTAACAAGGTACCACCCCACTGAAACTAATCTAATTTTTACCGTCAGGTACATCTTTCATGTCTGTCAGCAATAACAATTGTAAACTGACACTGAATACATCAAGCCTAGCTTACAAATCCAAAGAGGATATAGTTAAATCAGTGAGCGGAAGGAAAAGAGGATACAAGATTGCATGGCACAAGCTCAAATCTGTGAAATTTTTACTAGGAGTGTATGTTAGCTTCTTCTGTTACAGTACATGAAAAAGCAGACCATTCTTTCTTGTACACTCTACAATTTTTCAGTCTGCATCCAAAACTCACACATAGGCATTGGAGCTGATTACACCCCCACTGATGAAGCAAGAAAGGTGTTGTAATGACAGCCATGTACTACAATTTGTGCACATTCATCACAACAAAAGGTCAGTTTCTCATACCTGTATATCAGTTGAAGTACTGATTGATGAGATCTTCCCTAAAGTCACCTGCTCCTTCTTCCTCTGGCTCTTCATCAATTGCCATATCATCATTTCCATCTACTGCTCCAGCTGCTATCTGTGGAATCTGATGTCCCAGGGCTAGACTGTGGAACATGTAGCAGGGAACAATTATTTGGCATACCTTGTGGGGCGAGTAGAGGAGGGTTCCTCCAGATAGGTCAAGGCACCTAAATCTTGCCTTCAGGAGCCCAAATGTATGTTCTACTACACGCCTTGTCATCCCATGGGCCTCTCTGTAACGGAGTTCTCCTGGCGTGGTTGGGTACCTCACTGGTGTCAACAGCCAAGGAAAGTTTGGAAAGCCTGAGTCATCTGTGAATACAACGGTTAAACAACTCAAAAACTGTATGTGTGACAGGCTATATTGTAATGACAGGAGACATAACTCACTTAAACACACTACAATGGAAACTGACCAACCGGCCAAGCCCTGTCTGTGTGGGGTCATGTGATTAGCTGTGGGACATTGCTATTTCACATGATGTAGGATTCATGCACAGATCCTTGATACTTGGCTGTGACTTGTGGGATGTACTGGCCTGCCAGACACACCACCTGAACGTTGATTATATGATAGTTCTTCCTTTTCCTATAGAACTGTTCATTTGCACTGGGAGGGTCCAAGGCCACATGGGTGCCATCAATAGCTCATACCACGTGAGGTATGTGTTTATCTCATAAAAATTCGCCTTTACATAGGCCAAGTCCGCTCGGTGGGGAAACCTGATGCAGCTGTCCAAGTTTCTCAACAATGCACACAAATACATTCTTCAAAACCTGACTGAACATGGGCTGAGATATCCTTGCTGTTAAAGCCACTGTATGCTGAAAGGACGCTGTGGCCAGGAAGCGTAGCACTGAAACCACCTGAACAATGGGCTGTCTGCCATAGGGATTGCAAATGGCAGGCATCAGATCTGCCTCCAACTAAGTACATAGATCCATTATGTTGTGACGAATAAGACAATATGGCAGTCATTACAACATTGGCGGTAAAAGCCGCTTACCGCCGTGCAGAAGTCCGCCAATACACCGCGGCGGCCGCGGAATTCCGCCACAGCCATTATGACCCACATCTCGGAATCTGCCGAAATTCAGACACCCACACAACTCCGCCACACCAAAGGTCAGTGATAAACTGGCGAAAACAAAACCTCCACCGTCACACCAACAGAAACACGCCCATGCTATCACGACCCATGAATCCACGCGGCGGTCTTTCAACTGCGGTATTCCATTGGCGGTACACACCGCCGCGCTCAAAATACACTCACATCTTCAGCGGACTGGCAGCGGACCCCCACCTCCTCCCCCACAACTAACAACATGGGAGGAGCAGGTCTTGACCATCATGTATCCAGAGGGCCTCGGAGGAGTCGGTGGAGGAATGGACACTGGTAAGTCAAATCATAACTATCATATCCCCCACCCTACCGGCATGCTATCACACCCCCCCACCCTCACCCCTCCCCCTTCACTCCAACTCCTCACTAATGTACTAATAACACAAACCACACATCCCAACACCAAGCCCTGCATGACCCAACAAAGCATGGACACCCCTCACTAAAGCATGCCCACTGCACATACCCAGAACACCTCCCCAACCATCATCACACAAGCCCCCACACAGGAATGCTTGCACTGGGGTACACGCACACCCACCCATTGCACACCATGACACACACACATGCAATAATCATGTTTTTATACCCCTGCAGGACCACTACGTAACGTCACCAGACAGGAGAGTCCAGACATCTTCACTCCACCCACAGAAGAGGCCCACAGTGAAGACAGCAGCTCGGGCCAACTGGATCCAGATGACCAGCCCAGACTATCATGTGCCTCGGGACAGTCGGTTCCCCTTGCACAGGCAAAACCCAACACTGACCTTCCACCCTCTGGTAACACCAGCACAGCACCCACCCCACAGGCCCATACCTCCGTACCCAGGACACGTCAATCAGCTGTGTGTCCACCACTACAGGGAACCCAGGATAGCCCACCACCTCAACAACAACAGGGACCTGGGGTCAGGGGTAGTGGGCACACGGTCCAGGGGACGGAGGCCCAGGAACACAGGGGAACAGGGAGGGCTGCTGTGTGACAGGGGGTGGACAGGCCAAGGGAACCCACTCTCCACGAGGCCCTCTCCTCCATCATGGGGGCATACCACCACTCCCAGGAGACGATGGCTACGGTCCTGGCCAAGTTTCAGGAGACCCAGCGCCTGTAGGACGAACAGTATTTGGGGTTCAGGGAGGAGCTCAGAACCATCAGCTCCGCCCTGGGCACCATCGTAGGGGTGCTGAAGGACATACAAAAGACCATGAGGGACACCGTGGCACTCCAACGGGCCCCTGACACTAGCCTGGACGATGAACTGCCCACCACCTCCGGCGCTAGTGGACAGGACGCCCCGCCACAGGACCACCCCACCCCCTGCAGACAGAGAACCACCCCGCAAACGGTCCGTGAGATCCAGGAACAGGACAGAGCAAGATGGCAAGACCCCGCCAGGAAATGAGACCACCCTGATTGTCCTCCCACTGTCCCACTTTGTTACCCTGTCCAGATTGGAACTGCCCCAGCTCCACTTCCTATGCCCATATGGGCAAAGCACCTGTGAGACGAATAGACTGGACTCTGCCATGGACATTCCTCCACCATCACCCATCACCATTTTACAACCCCCCTCCATTATTGAGCACTTAAATAAACACCCTTGAACCACAAAACAATCTGGAGTCAGTCTGTGATTTAGAAAATGTGTATTAGCTATGACAATGACAAAATCCGTTCAAAATTGTAATGTCAACATACCTATGTCACACATCACAAGTCCATGTAGGATGCAAGCAGATGACACACGTTGGTAATCACACCTGTGAAACCGTAATGGAAATGTACAACTCAGTTACCAAATACTGCTTCAAATTGAAAGACAGGATAGAGGTAGAAGCGTGAAAGTGAATGTAATAGTAAAAAAAATTGTTCTCACCTGTGTGTCACTGGAAATATTGCTGTATGACTGACTCCCTGTTGTCAATGTCTTTTTCCTCAGCTTCCTCCTCATCATTGTCCACAGGCTCCACATCTGCCACAACACCGTCATCTGGACCATCCTCCTGCAGAAAAGGCACCTGGCGTCGCAAAGCAAGATTGTGAAGCATCGAGCAGGCGATGATGATCTGGCACACCTTCCTTGGTCAGTAGAATAGGGAACCACCTGTCATATGGAGGCACCTGAACCTGGCCTTCAGGAGGCCGAAGGTGCGTTCGATCACCCTCCTAGTCTGCCCATCGGCCTCATTGTAGCGTTCCTCTGCCCTGGTCCTGGGATTCCTCACTGGGGTCAGTAGACATGACAGGTTGGGGTAACCAGAGTCCCCTAATAGCCACACACGGTGCCTCTGGAGTTGACCCATCACATACGGGATGCTGCTATTCCGCAGGATGTAGGTGTCATGCACTGAGCCAGGGAACATAGCATTTACCTGCAAGATGTACTGGTCTGCCAAACATACCATCTGTACATTCATAGAATGATAACTGTTCCGGTTCCTGTACACCTGCTCACTCCTGCGGGGGGGACCAGAGCTACATGGGTCCCATCATTGGCACATATGATGTTGGGGATATGTCCCAGGGCATAGAAGTCACCTTTAACTGTAGCCAAATCCTCCACCTGAGGGAAAACGATGTAGCTCCACACATGTTTCAGCAGGGCAGACAACACTCTGGACAACACGTTGGAAAACATAGGCTGGGACATCCCTGATGCCATGGCCACTGTTGTTTGAAATGACCCACTTGCAAGGAAATGGAGCACTGATAGCACCTGTACTTCAGGGGGTATTCCTGTGGGATTGCGGATTGGTGAGATCAGGTCTGGCTCCAACTGGGTACACAGTTCCTGGATTGTGGCACGGTCAAACCTGTAGGTGATGATCAAATGTCGCTCCTCCATTGTTAACAGGTCCACCAGCGGTCGGTACACCGGAGGATTCCGCCATCTCCTCAAATGTCCCAGCTGACGGTGCCTAAGAAGGACTACAGCGACCACAGAGTCAATAAATTCTCAGGTATATACCCACAGCTACACAGAACACGACACCAAATACAAAACTCTTCCTGTATGTGTGTTGAGGGTAGTCCTAGATATGTGTGACGCAGTAGTAAATGAAGCCATGTGGGCCCCTGAAATGGTGGCTGCCTGACCTCTAAACTGGGACAATGGGATGTGAGGTAACTGCGCTGGCGTTGTACACCGTAGCGGTAGGCGGTCGTAGACCGCAGCGCAATGCTGCATTGGTTAACATTGGACCCTAGGGGTCCCAGGAGTCAATGATGAAGTGCGCCGGCGGTGATGATATGCACCGCCGCAGACACCACCGCCGCGGACGTGACCGCCATTTTCTATCTATTCAATCACTCGATACTTGATCTTTGACAGGAGAGGACCTACACTGATAGTGCTGCTGTGACCTCGGTCTGGAAGAGACAATGGCTGCTGCGACTGGGGAAAGGGCCCCTGCCTTCACTGCTAAGGAGTTGGAGAAGCTCGTGGACGGGGTCCTCCCCCAGTACACGCTACTCTACGGTCCTCCAGACCAACAGGTAAGTACACAGGGAGCACATTGTATGGGCTATGCCTGGGTGGAGAGGGCTGGATGTCAGTAGGAAGTGGGCAGAGTTCTGCGAGCATGAAGGACTGTGAATGCATGTGCCACATGGCAAGGGTAGGGATGGGGGCCACTCACTTCGACGGTGCAGTTGCTAATGACTTCTCTTCTTCCCCTGTACATGTCATGTAGGTCAGCGCCCACAAGAAGAAGGACATTTGGCGTGCCATCGCCAAGGACGTCCGGACCCCGGGGGTCTACCAGAGACGGAGCACCCACTGCTGGAAAAGATGGGAGGACATTCACCGCTGGAGCAAGAAGACGGCGGAGGTTCAGCTGGGGATGGCCTCCCAACGTGGAAGGGGTGCCTGTTGCACCATGACTCCCCTGATGTTCCGGATCCTGGCGGTGGCCTACCCTGAGTTGGATGGGTGCTTGAGGGCATCACAGCAGACACAAGGGGGTGAGTACACTCTCATTCTGTGGACTTTGCGCGCAGTGGAGGGGTCTGGGTGGGGGAGGAGAGCTGTGGGTTTCCCTAGGCCATGGCGAGTTACGTAGGCTGGCCCCTCCAGAATGCAGGCCATATGCCACTCCACCTCTGTAGAGTGCCAAGTACAGATAGACATGCCCAGGTGTCATCTATGTGGACAGATGACACTCATAGCCATGTAGGCCATATCCCAGGAATTGCATCTGTAGAGGCCAAGAACATGTTTGTCTGTATTGTTCATCAACGGTAGGGGTAAGCCATGCACTCAACCTGTCTTTCTTCTGTCGTCCCCGCCCCCTTTTTGTGCTCTCCCTGTTATTTTGTGCATCAGCATCATCAGGCAGAGTTACAGTGGCACCGGAGCACGAGGGAGCTGCATCCCAAATGGCCATGGAGGGCCACACCACGGACTCTGAATACACCAGTGGGACGGAGGGCGAGGGGAGCTTCACGTCGGTCACTGGATCAGCAAACAGCGTCACGGACTCGTCCGCTGATGGGAGCTCCCTTGTGGTGGCGGCACCACCTGTGCCCCCCACTTCGACAGGTACAGCCGCCACCCCCCTACCAGCACCGTCCTCCCAGCAGCCCCTCAGCCTTCGCTCTGTGCCCGCTCACCCAGGAGGGTGGGCATCACCTTCGCCCCAGGCACCTCAGCCCCTGCCCCTGTCACCCCTGCTGCCCTCAGTGAGGAGGCCATTGACCTCCTCAGGTCACTCACTGTTGGGCAGTCTACCATTGTGAATGCCATCCAGGGTGTAGAAAGGGAGTTGCAACACACTAATGCATTCCTGGAGGGCATTCATTCTGGTCAGGCTGCCCATCATCGAACTCTGCAATCTCTGGCCTCAGCACTGATGGCAGCCATTGTCCCTGTGTCTAGCCTCCCCCCCTCCAACTTCCTCCACCCAGACCCGATCCTCTGTACCCCAGCCTATCCCAACCACACCATCAGACAAGCATGCACACACCTCAACACACAAAAGTAGCTCAGGCAAACATAGGCACCACACATCCCACAGGCACTCACACAAGCATCACCCACATACAGACACTGCAACATCCACTGCCTCCTCTGTGTCCCCCTACTCGTCATCTCCCTCATCCCTCCCAGTGTTGTCTACACTCTCACCTGCATGCACTACATCTACAGCCACTAGGACTCGCACCAGAACACCCAGCACCACACCCCGCTCACCTGCACTCACCACCCCAACTACCATATACACGTCCCCTGTGTCCACTCCCAGTGTGTCTGTGATGCCCCCTACCAAAGTACACAAACGCGGGCACCCACACACCCAACATCCATCCACCTCACAACAGCCTCCAGTACCTGCACCCAAATCACCTAAAGTTACACCTCCTACAACCACCTCCTCTTCCTCCACTCCCAGACCCCCTCCAGCTACCCATCCCAGTGTTCGTCAGAAACTTTTCCTGAGCAACATTGACCTCTGTGCCACCACCCCCACTCCTCCAATTAATAGGTCCCGTAGTAGCACCTCAACCAAAAAAAGTCCGGTACCAGTGGTGGGTGTTAGAGGTCTGTGGAGTGCACCAGCCACCAGGGCATCCAGTGTGACACGGAGCCAAAGCACTGCCAGTCCACCCCCGGTGAAGCACCTTAAGTTGGAAAGTGCCCGACGGGAGAGGGTGAAGACTCCTGTCGGCAAAACAGCTCACAAGGGTCCCTGGGGGAGTGCCGAGTCAGCTGTGACTCCTCCCAAGGTGGTGAAGGGGCAGAAGAAGTCTCCAAAGTCTGGTAAGAGCAGCACGGCGGAGAAGGCCGCCATCCTCCCCGCCGGCCGGGACGCCACCGCCTGCACTACCGTCACTGGTCCGGAGACCACCGCCAGAGTCATTGCCCTGGAGGGCAGCACTATCGTCACTGGTCCGGAGACCACCGCCAGAGTCAGTGCCCTGGAGGGCAGCACTATCGTCACTGGTCCGGAGACCACCGCCAGCATCAGTGCCCTGGAGGGCCATGGCAGCCACAGCCCCGCTGGGCACTGAGGGACCGTCATGCCACACACCGCTGCACAGGTCAGAGACAACAAAGTCAAGCACCGCTGAACAGGGCAAAGACTGCCATGGCAAGGACTGCTGAACAGGGAAAAGACCGCTATGGCAAAGCACCGCTGAACAGGTCAGAGACAGCAAAGTCAAGCACAGCTGAACAGGGCAAAGACCGCCATGGCAAAGACCACTGAACAGGGCAAAGACCGCCGTGGCAAAGCACCGCTGAACAGGTCAGAGACAGCAAAGTCAAGTGCCGCTGAACAGGCCAAAGATCGCCAACTCAAGCATTGTTAGCCCATGTGCAGCTGGGACAGTGACGGAACTGGGACCGTCACGGGGAGCGTGATGCACTCTGGGCACCATTCCCCCTCCAGAACCAGTGGAGAACAGCATCCACTCCGTCTGTCCTTCACAGGATGAAGCACTCTGGGCACCAGTCCCCCTCCAGGACCAGTGGAGAACAGCATCCACTCCGTCTGTCCTTCACAGGATGAAGCACTCTGGGCACCAGTCCCCCTCCAGGACCAGTGGAGAACAGCATCCACTCCGTCTGTCCTTCACAGGATGAAGCACTCTGGGCACCAGTCCCCCTCCAGAACCAGTGGAGAACAGCATCCACTCCGTCTGTCCTTCACAGGATGAAGCACTCTGGGCACCAGTCCCACTCCAGAACCAGTGGAGAACAGCATCCACTCCGTCTGTCCTTCACAGGATGAAGCACTCTAGGCACCAGTCCCCCTCCAGAACCAGTGGAGAACAGCATCCACTCCGTCTGTCCTTCACAGGAGGAAGCACTTTGGGCACCAGTCCCCCTCCAGAACCAGTAGAGACTGTTATCCACTTGAGAGACTGTGGCTTTGCACTCCCCAGGATGGTACAGTGGGCAAACCACCCACTTGTGAGACTTGAGAGACTGTGGCTTTGCACTCCCCAGGATAAAGCAGTGGGGAAACCACCCACTGGAGTGACTTGAGAGACTGTGGCTTTGCACTCCCCAGGATAAAGCAGTGGGAAAACCACCCACTGTAGCGACTTGAGAGTCTGTGGCTTTGCACTCCCCAGGATAAAGCAGTGGGCAAACCACCCACTGGAGTGACTTGAGAGACTGTGGCTTTGCACTCCCCAGGATTGAACAGTGGGAAAACCACCCACTGGAGTAACTTGAGAGACTGTGGCTTTGCACTCCCCAGGATTGAACAGTGGGCAAACCAACCACTGTAGAGACTTGAGAGACTGTGGCTTTGCACTCCCCAGGATACATCAATGGGCATGGAGCCCCGTCGTGGATCTGGCGTGGTGCTGTAATCCGGCTGAGGTGCCCCTCCTTCCATTCCCCCTGAGGTGCCTGTTGTATTTCTATCTGATGCACTTGCAGTGTTCTCTCCATTTGTGGACAGGTATCTAGTGTGGGCCTCTCCCATGCTTTGTGGGCCCAGTGGTCCACGGACATTGATATGTGCATACCTGAAGTACTAATCGTGATGCAAAATGTTTAGAATGTTTATATATATCTGTATATATTTGGTTACTGTATTTTGATACATTACAATGGTTGAACTGATTTCCTTATGTCTTTATGTGACTGGGTTGTGGGTTGTTACTGTGATGTTTGGAAATGCATTGGTGTGTGTGTTGTAGTGTGCGAGGTTCGGGTTGGGGGTGGGGGTGTTGCGTGTGTGTGTGTCTGACTTTTGCCTCCCCTATGTCGTAGGTGCAGTACTCACCGTAGTCTTCGGCGCCGCTGTTGCTGGTGTTCGTAGGGGAGCAGAAAAACAAGCGCAGGGAGTATTTGTAGTTCCGGCTCCATGGTGGCCTCCTTCCTCGTGGAGTGTGTTGAGGTGAGCGTTTTCCCATTCAAAGAGCTGTTTCCGTCGTGTTTATATCCACGGTGAATCCGCCCCGGAAAAGGTGGCGGATTGGCGGGTTGTAATCGTGTGGGCAGTACATTGTCTTCTGCCTGTCTGTTGGGGGTGACCGCCGCGCTGCTTGTCTGTACCGCTGTGGCGGTCGGAGTGTTAAAGTGGCTGTCTATGTTGGCAGTTTCCGCCACAGTCATAATTCCCTTTTTTTCCGCCGGCCTGTTTGCCATATTACCGCAGCTTTAACACCGTCCGCCAGGGTTGTAATGACCCCCTATGTCTGGATGACATGTCTTTCCTCCATGGTGTCCAGGTCTACTAGTGGATGGTACACTAGTGGTTGTCTCACTCTCCTCACAGCAGGATAACTATGTTGAGAGAAGTGAAAATACTATGAATTATGCAGTATACACACATCAGATGCCCTTTTTTTTATTACCTCACACCTAACATCTGTATAGGACGCCCAGCACTTCTGACATGTATAGTACAGCCCATAGATATGCATTGATTTCCCCTTCCTTGGTACCCATTGGAACTATGACAATGGGATTGGACATATGAAACTACTGTTAGAGCATATGTGTGTAAGACTTAACTATCTTGCACTAATCACACATATGTTTTGGTAAAGATCAATGTCTTTGCATGGACTAAGCACCTCTGGGTAGCTGTACATAGTTATCACCATACTTATTCACTCAACACAGCTTTTACTTCACAATTGCACATTATGTTACACAAACACGATGGCCCTACATACAGATGTACAGCACTTTAGGGGATTAAGTGAATGCTGCAGATTGGAATACACTTCCAACTATGCAATGTGCCCAAAATGGCAAGGGGCCTGACCTACTGGACTGGGCAGGTGGAAGTGACCTAGGCTTGCTGGCGAAAGTCATCATGACAGTAGGTGGTCACGACTGCTTTGTAACTTGCCATTGGAAAACATTGATGACTGGGGCGAACTTGACCCAGTGGTGATGTACTCCAGCAGTGATGGTCATGTATGTGGCAGCCGTGACTACCATCTTCTGCACTATTGCTCACTTTGACTCCTGACACTGTTGCCTCCAGGACCTGATCTGTTGTGTACTGCTTCTGGGAGCCATCCTGCCATGTCCTGAAGGTGATAGGGCCCCTGCTTCATTCCAGAAGCGCTTGAAGGGCTAGTGGAGCAGGTTCTACTCTTGTATGGGTAGCTAAATGGGGCACCAAAGGAGCAGGTGAGTCTAATGTCCTAGTTATGTGTGATAGGTGTTTTTTGTGCTGTTGCATCGGGCATGTGAATTTGTGAGGGTGTTGATGCATGCAGATGGCATTATGTAGTGGTGTGTGTGCAGAAACAAGTGGTGTGTGTGCCTACTTGCTGTGACTGATGTGTACTGACCACTCCTATTGTATGGCACAAGTGTACATGACCTTCTCCTTTTGTCTATGTCATCCATGCAGGTCAACGCCCATCAGAAGAAGGGAATTTGGTGTGCCATTGCCAAGCAAGTGCGGACCCTGGGGGTCTAAAACCGGCGGTGCACCCATTGCAGAAAGCGGTGAGAGGACCTGAGAAACTGGGCCCGGATCACAACTAAGACCCAGCATGGGATGCCCTCCCAATGAGGAAGGGGGTGCCCGTCAGACCCTGACACCCCATAATGGCTCGCATTTTGTCATTGACCTACCCTGAGATAGATGGACAGCCACAAGGGGATAAGTACTGACTGACTACAATGTATTTTACTGTGGTAGTTAGGTATTTTCTGTCACACTTTAGCAGCTGTGACACAGTAATAGGTGCTACATGTATGTTGACTAGACTAAATAATGGAGATCTGGCTTAGAGTTTTGCATGTGTATGTTTAGATCACGTGTGTCAAGGAATATCTATGACTGCATGTGGAGATGCACAATTGACAGTGCCACATGTGTGACTCTACCCAGCCATATAGATGTATGTAGGCTGCTGTATAATCTTACACATCTAGTATTTCCTGGTACATTAATATATTTATATGAATATGTAGCTCTAAGGTGTCAGACCACTCTCATCTGTTAAGATCAGCTGTTTGTGCTACATAGTGCCTGACAATTTTGGTACAGGGTGTAGTTACCCTGTGTCCTGGAACAGGTATTGACATGTGAGGCTGGCATCTCATTCAGTCAATAGGAATCACCAGTATTGGACTGTTCATATGGGTTTGTGGAGGTGTCCCCTTAGCCCCTTCAGAATCATACTATGGGGTATGTGAAGGTGGTAACAGAAGGGCATCCAACTATGGATATCTGATTTTGTCTATTTGCCCTTAGCAAGCATTTCCATGCCATTGAACTTTGGGCAATTTACTTTTCTCCCAATGCCTTTGTTTTGGAGGAGGTAAGTCGGTATGCTGTCCTACCATTTGACAATGTGCAATGTCTATGCTTAATGTGCCAATGCCCTACCACTAAGAGTGCAACATATTTTATTAGCTGCCTACATCATATCTCAATGGGTACTTGGGGGCAGATCTTTTAGAGTGGGACAATCATTGTTGCCCTTAATGTAGCTAGTGTGGACAGCTTGGACAGGAACTGTCATTGGTTCACCTCATATTTCAAGATGTGATGGTTTAGCTGTACTACTATTTCTCATACAGGTGTTGTTGTAGTGGGATATGTTATCAGTGCAATGGCAGTAGTGTAGGCCCATGTGTTTATTATGTGTACATGTCTTTTTAGTGGGATATGTGTGTTGTCTGTACTTAGCTACTGGACTTCACATGTCAGGAACAGTGTGAGTGATGGTGGTGTACTTGTGATGTAATGTCTTGGCTCTGCATCTGCATGTCATGTGGAACGTAATGTGCCCTATTGGGATTTAGTAGGATGCCCTTTGTTTAGTTGTTGTAACTATGCTCTATATGATTGTCACTGGTTGTCTCATGTGTGATAGGCAGGCCACTGTAACTATAAATGCATTTCTGATGTAATATGGAATATCTGTGAATTGTGACTGCAGCTATTTCTCTAAGATTTGGTACATGTAGTGACATAGCTGTTCTCTAGAATTAGAATGTAAATTTGTTATGGCAACTGTATGGGCCTGCCACATGTTGTGTCTTAATCAGAGATTGTTGCCATTGTGTCACATATGTACAGAGGGATCAACTAGGTATGTGTTTTGAATGGCAGGTGCTGTATCATTTATGAAAAGACTTGTCTTTACTTGTATGGAATATGACTTATGGTCACGGACTGCTCAGGTGTAGATTCGGAATATGCATGATATTGTGTTATCATCCATCTGCATTTCCTAATGGTGATGAGATAATTGAGAATTATGACCTGGATTAGGATGATATATCAGTTTTAGACAGAGCACGATGAGCATGCTGACATAGATTTACAGGTAATTTAATGGGGTGCACTGGTTGTACTACCTTACATGGATTGTGATGCTGGTGAGAGAGATGTCTAATGGGGTAGCTAGAAGTAACATGTTTTGACATGATGTAGGATCTCTGGGTTCCAACATAGGATTACCTTGCCAGGAGATGTATGGCTAAGGTTGTGCATTTTGCAAAGTGTGTATTTGAAGAATGTGATGACCCTCTGTACCTCTCTATCTCTCCTTCCCTCTCTCTCTGTTTGTGTGCATCAGCATTGGCAGGTGATGGAGACAGGGCACAGGCGAGTGGGGATGCTTCCGGCCATGAGAACCGGAGTGCTGATACCACCAACAGCGAGGGACCCAGTGGCCCAGAGGGCGAGGGGAGTGCCACGGAGAGACTGAATCCAGCACATCATCTTTAGAATCCTCCTTCGTTGGACACTCCCTTGTCGTGGCAGAGCTATCTGGGACCACCTAAGCACCATCTTTGTCTGCCATCCTCTTTCTACCACCACCCTCCCTGTAGCTCCGCACCCAGTTGTCTGTGCCTGCTCAGCCAAGAGGATTGGTGTCTCCTTTGCCACGGGCCCCTCTGCCCCTGCCACTGTCAGCCCTGCTGCCCTCGGTGAGGAGGCTATTGACCCCCTGAGGTCGATCTCTGTGAATCAGTCGACAATTGTGAATGTCATTCAGGGACAAGCAACTCAGGTACAGCAGAGTAATGCGTTCCTTGAGGGCATTCACGGTGCATTGGCTGGCTTACAGAGATCTGTTAGACTTAACATCCTTGGTGTGGTCTCCACTAACTTTTTTCCCCTGTTTCCCAGGTTGTTGATGTGTGCTGTTTTTGCTGTTTTTGATACTTTTGGCACTTTTGTGGGCCATCCTGCAATTGCTGCTTTTGCCTGTGAAAAGGGGGCAAAGACTGGACTTTGCTGTGCATTCCTGCATGAAGAAGAATCTCCAAGGGTTTGAACTGAGTTTGCCTCCTGTTGTTGAAGTCTCAGGGCCATCAAAGACTTCCCCTGCCAACACCTGGACTTTCTGCTAAGACTTCTGCCCTGCCAAGTGGTGCCCTATCCAGTTCCTGAGCCCTTGAAAGATGAAGCTGGCAGACAAAGACTGAAAATCCACGCACAGACCTCTGTGCAGGGAAATTTTCAATACACCTTCCGTGACACGGCTGACAAATGTTGTCCCGCCGGCTTCGCAGCAGAAATCAACTCTCCACCTGCATCACAGCTGGAAGATCGATGCAACGCACCTGAAGAAATGATGCACAACACACACTAACGGAGGCTGATAACGACGCAAACCCTGCGAAACGCGGTTTTGTAACACAGTGCAACTGGATTTTCAACACAAAATCGCTGGGTGTAGAAAAACAACACAAAGCCTGTCCGGACCTGAGGTGCCCATCTGGATCGACACATCACTCTGTTGCAGGAGAGAAGAAACAACGCACGCCGACCCAACTGGAGGAGGAACGACGCACTGTCTTGCTTGCAAATGAGAAATCGATGCATCGCTAGCCTTTTCTGCATCACGCTCGCCTGTGCAGCTTTATTTTGACGCTACCCAGGTACTTTCGGATGCTAACAATGTTGTCACTGTTTTCTAAAGGATTTAAGGCTTTTTAAATTCATAACTTGACTGGTGTATGTTGGATTTTTGTCATTTTGGTCTTGTTTTGTTTAGATAAATATTACCTTTTTTCTGAACCTGTATTGTGTCATTTTGTAGTGTTTTTACTGAGTCGCTACGTGTGTTGGTACAAATACTTTACACATTGCTTCTGAAGTTAAGCCTATCTGCTCATGCCAAGCTACCAAGGGGGTGAGCACGTTTAACTGAGGGTGATTCTCCTTTGCTCTGACTAGAGTCAGGGTCCTTGCTTGGACGCGGGTAACGTGACTGTCAAACAAAGACCCCATTTCTAACAAGATCCTTTCAGGCTCTGCCCCTCCCCCTGATGGCAACCATTCACCCTTTATCTTCCATCCCCTATCCAACTTCCTCTTCCCATTCCCAACCCCCCTTCCCCAACCCAGCCATAGCACATAAACAGACAGGCATGCATCCAACACAAAATCAAAGGGTATCATTGTCAAACACAAGCACCACAAGACCCACCACAGACATGCACACAAGCAACAGACACCTGCAGGCACATCAAGAGTCACTACCTGCCCTGACACCCCTACCACCCCAGCATCACATACACCTGACACAACTGCAGTCACCACATCAACATTCACTGATACAGCCCCGCCACCTATCCTACCCACAATCAGCACAATAGCAGACCCTCAGACATCCACCCCAGTCACCATATCTGCAGACACTACAACCACAGAGATGCCTTCATGCAACACATCCACCATGCCTGCGTTCACCACCCCAACAGACACTCACAGATCCACCACGGCATCTCCCAGCACCTCCACCTCCCCTCTTCCCAAGACAAATAAACACCCACACTCACCCACACAACAGACACCCAGCACTCCCAAGCATATCTCATGCTCACATGCACCCAAGACATCCACCAAAACACCTCAGACAACCACTCCCTTTCCTTCCACACCCAAATCCTTTTGCCATGACCATCCCCATGTGTCAAATAAAGCTTTCCTTTCTGAGTTAAACCTTTTCCCTACTCCTCTCTGACCCTGTGTGACCCCAAAATGCTCTTTGTCCCTCCCCAAGCCCTTCCACCTCCACCACCTCCCCCGTACCGCCTGCAAGTACCCATGCCCCCCCCGCCAAGAAGTCTGCCCCTTCCAAGGGTTCCCAGTCCTCCCCTAAGCCTCAACCTAAGCCCCCTCTCAAACCCAAGCCCAAAGATGCCCCTCCCAACCCCCCTCCAATCCCCGAGGGTCCTGCCACTCCCTTGATGCCCTTAACTGTGGAGGGTACTTGGCAGTTAGGAGTCAAGTTAGGTGCAGATTTAAGTGCCATATGTGCAACTTTCACTTGTAACATTTGGACCGGCCTATGGCCTTAATCTTTGTATATTTTGATGTTATTACATCTTTTTTTACTCCTAATATATCTCGTCCAACCTGTTGTTGATTCAAAAGTTACATCTTTGTACTGCTAGTATTTTCTTAGAGTAGTTTGGTCTTGGCTGATTTTATTTGTTTGTGAGTAAGTTTTCTGTGAGTGGTTACATTTTGGATGCTGTGGTAATGTTAGTTATGTTGGTTATGCACTTAATTTTGGGGAGTGGTTAAGGGGACAGCAAAGAAGGGTCAGTGCAGTAAACACCACTGGCCATAATGAAATAAGGCTGCCCAAAACAATAAGAATGATTGCTGCAATCAATCTGTGAACGAAGCAGCACTTTCACTTTTTTAAGCTGTTGAGTGCCTTTGTCAGATGTCAGTACTAAGGTCCTCAGGAGCAGATGTCCACTTTCAGCAACTAGCACCAGAGAACCCAGATCCTGCTGTTAAGCAAGGTCATGTTAACTAACCATAGGGAAGAATAAAGGTACAGTTAGACCACAACGCAAAGAAAAGGCTAGTTGTTGTAATTTCTCCGTCTGTTTTATATAGGTATTTGGGAGTAGGTTAAAGCATAATCATCTCCATGATGTGCACATTAACACACTGAGTCAGCAGGAAAAATCCTACGCAAACTCAATCCTCTATAATTAAGCGCAACTCCCAACTATAGCAAGATGAGAATGGGGGATGGGTAAACACATTTAATAAAAAAGGGTCATTAAATCAGGGGGTCCCGCTATCACATGGACCATCATTTCCTGTACCATTCCCTCAAGTGAGAGAAGGGCTGTGCATCATTACATCTGGAGAAAGTCTCCAGGGGCACTAGGTGGTGCAGTATCCGATGAAGTAGCTTCCACACTGAAAATTTGCCAAAACCCACCTCTGAAACAATATGTTTTAAACTTCTTGATGACCTGTGATTGAACGTCACTGCATTTCTGATCCTCTTGTATGTCTCAAAGACCAATTTTCCATTTAGAAACCTCATTTTGACATTTCTCCAAATAATGTTGATTGATGGGCCTTAGAAACAAAGGATACCCTATGAAAAATCAATGGACTTCAATAGTGCTTCATATTGATAGGAAGCAAAAATAATTAATGGAATGTAGCCACTTAGATATTACAGTGAGGACATAATTACAGATGTTTACTGAAGTTTAAGGCAGATTTCAGTTTATTGCTTGATTTACGTCTTTGTTCATTGTCTCTTGCAAATGTGATATTTTCTTAAAGATGTTTAACATTTTCTATCATTCCTTTCCTCCACATATGACTCCTCTTATTTCTGCAGAGGAATTCTACTATCAACCGTGCTCTGTACACATTCTTATATCTCTTTGCCACTATTTATCATCTGTTTGCTACAACTTTTCCTGATTGCTTTCATTCCTTAGTATGAGCCTCTGGGTTTTCTAAAATTACCTTATCTAAAATCAACTTTATACACACTAACATTCCCTTTGACAAGATGTCTTCTTCTGCCTTGTCAGCTACTAATGTCTCTTTTTCCTTATTCTCTCCCACTGCTGACTCTGAACTTCTCTTTTTACATTAGCCAACGCTATGGTGGCACTCTTAAATCCTGTTTCTGCTTCTTTACAACTCCTATCCCTGCCTCTCCATTCTTTCTACTTACCTTAAACTCTCTCAACTACCTGTTTCCTTTACATTCTTTCCACTTCTAAAAAACATCTTGTGATCCATCAGTGCACACTAGTTTCTGACTTTTATGTCTTCTTCACTTTCAATCTCTTACCTCTCTGATTCCAGTTCCACTTTCTTTGTTTTGTTTTAAAAACATCCAAAGCTTAGCCTCTGCCATTGTTTCCTATCTAGTCCAGCTTTCCATTTTCTCTTGTCACTTATCCTCTGCCTTCAAAATGAGGCTTATGTCTCTGTCTTCTGTGCATGCCCTTCTAGATTTCAATATGATCCTTTCTTCTTCTGAGGTTTTGGAAATCATTGCCTTTGACTGCATACTTTTGTTGTTTCTAAACCTCTTTGGTGCTTCTTTACAGCCCGTTTGCACAATCGGGCTTTTCCTAAAATTGCTTAGTTTTTACACAATTGTCTGAATTATTTTCTGTGCATCCTTGTTATTCCCACTGATATATTATGCACTGCTTGTTGTAAAGGTTTTCTCTTTGCAACATTCATAAAAGCTCTATAAATATTATAAAATAGATAATGACCTGAAAATTACTTCACAAGATAATTGGATAAAAATATAATTTGATCCTTTTTTGGAAAGTCAATTGTTTATTTTACGTATTTGAAGGACAGAATCTGAAGAGCATATTTTTAAAGAACTTTACACTTAATTGGCAATGATATGGATCCAGTTGTCAGCGTTTTTCACTGGTCACATTTTATCAGGTATTAATACATAATCGAGAATCAGGAATTTGAAACAATACCTGACTCCAGTTAGGGTATGATTCAGGGAAATGTGTCTTGAGAGAGTAGATGCATGTATGAAAATAGATTTTAGTAAATCATATTGCATCATAGTGAAATTCAACCTCAGGCTGTGTGGGTGAGCTAAGATTCTGAGGGCACAAAGTGAGATTGAAGTCCCTAGTAGGGATGCATATTCACTTTCTTTATTTTTCATCTTTGGGCATAGTAAGATCTAAATAATCATACATTGTCCTACTCAATTATAGGGATAATGTATCTTATATTCCATGCCAAGTACATGGGCAGTGTAGGGGCCCCAAGGTCGTAATTACCAGCGCAGCGCTGCCCTGGTGGATTAGGACCACCACATCCGCCAGGTGACCAGGACAACTAATCCTGGTAGTGCTGGCAGTCCGACTGCGGCACGACCACCGTAGTTATAAAGTGGGTTTGGACCGCCGCATTGGCGGCAGTCCGATCACCACGACGAGTCTGGCAGTCAAGTGACCGCCAGGCTTGTAATGACCATCTTGGTTAGAGTTATGAATTAGAAATGCAATGCTTTTCACATTAACAAGCAGTGGAAACGCACAAGAAAATGCTTCTAAAAAAGAATTACAACATCACAGTGTCACTCTGCCAGATAGCAAAATTACAAAAGAAGAGTGCAACATCTCAACACTCCACTAAATATTAGAAACAAAGTAAGTCTGACAATCAATGAAAGCTAACAAAATCAATATATAACTAAAAGCATGTTGAGATAACAAATAATGAAAACTATGCTGCATAATTATTTGTTCAGATTACAGGTGAATCCTCTAAAAAAAGAAAGCTGCTAAGAAGAAATTGAAATAAACACTGTGCAAAAAGAACACCAAACAGACATACAAGGAAAAAGTCGACAACTGAAATTAAGTTAAGGCAGCATCCAGAACATACATTAAAACGTGCACAGGCAATGTAAAAAAGTTAAAATGAATATAGCATCACCTCAACTACTATTTTTTTTAATACAATTAACCTATATTTCCTATTATCTAACACACACAGATAAAACGCCTGAAACATCAAAATATGTTAAATCCCATGAGTTATTAAATTTTAAATGGTATACATATTGTAAGCAGAGGACAATCAGTGACTAAACTCACTAGAAATACCCAAAATATCATTCAAACCATGTTGTGGCAGAACTATCACTAAAAAATAAATAGTTCAAAATACTATGGAACATAGCAGTTTCCCTAATAGTAATAATATTGAATTCAGGAATATTTTTCAGAACTGAAAATAGTCCAGTATAAGCTCACAAAATCCAACGTAAACAATTATTAAACATGTTATACCAAACATTCCTGAACAAGCAATAGGCAAACTTTCTGGCTACTAAACCTGAAAAAAATGAATTACCAGGACACATGAAATATCAACGCAAAACAACCTGGCACATCTAACCCTCAAAAAAGCATCATAGATTTTGACCAGGCAATGATTTCAACCATTCTTAAAATCTACCCAGACACTGCACTATGATCACATTAACCAGAGCATGATTTCAACCATTTTTAAAATCTACCCAAACACTGCACTATGATCACATTAACCAGAGAATGTGGCGGCACATACAAAAATGCACTCTGGGCAAAGAGTATGCAACTAACCTAGAGTTTGCAGATGAATTAAAAAGGATAATGGCTTCATCATAGGTCTCTGTAACAAAAATCACTAAACATTATGCTACTAAAACCCCCTACCACTAATGGCATGACATTAAACTATCTCCACTAATTAGCTGTTTTGAGAATATTGGGATGGTCACCTGCAGCAATCAAGCCACAGATGGCAATTCAAGTATCACATTTCATGGTGGAATGTCTATGATAGCTCAACGTCCCAAGAAAAAAGACAAATAAATTGGTGGAACGGTGGCACAATTATTTTAAAAAACAGTGGAAAGAAGTCATCCAAAATACTTCGAAATCCTACAAATCCTAGAAATATTTAAGAAACAATTAAGCCAACAATGGCCAAGAATGGCACAATTCCCAACCCACATCAAACCAATACTCTTCAAACTACCTAAACAAATGTATTAATGCTCGCATTCAAAGTAAGAGACTTTTCTACCAACCTAAGCCAACCATATCTAAACTTCATTGCAAGAACTCCAAATTAAAAAAACACACACTAAATATCAACACAATTTCATCTCCCTAAAACACTAACACTCACACTTTATTAATACATATCTATACAAATATTAAAGAAACTATAAATAACTACCTGCACAAAAAATAATTTAAAAGACAAAAATTAAGGTTAATGACTAAAGCAATAAAAATTGCAGTAATACATATTTTAAAATATATTATTACATTGAAAATATCCAATTTTATTACAACTAAGCAAACCCTTTTTGTATCAAATATTAAATATGTTAATAAAATAACAACTCTGTCTATTTCATATACAATGCAAAATCAATAAATACAATATTAAAATTAAACACATGCATCTCCCAAGTGTCACAATCTAAAATAACCCAAACAAACAAACATAGTCAATAAATACAATCTTAAATTTAAACACACAGTCCCCTGATGATCAATCTAAAATGTCATAATATAATCCATGCAATGTTAGCAGGACAGTTATTAATCACATCTTCTTCTGGTTTTGAACTTCGGATGTTGCTTATAAACCTGGCTCGATACTATAATCTGGTCAAAACAAAACTGTAAGTCATTTGTGTCTGATTTGATTTAAGGCAAAATTTCCCAAACCAAATCATGTATGGATAGATGATAAATAAAAGACTAGGGAACTGATTAGATCTTGGCAGCTGGACCACAAAGTTGCGATGGCAGCCTTACCTGAGAAGACTGTCAAGTCAACTGTCTTCCGTCTGCCATATTTATAGGTTACAGCTCTGCAGACGGTGAACTGGCAGCGGTTATTCAATGGAGGGCACACATTGCAGAACTCGGTGGACATTGTACAATAGCAGTGACTATAGAATAGAGGTAAGTCACACACAATCTACCTTTTCCATATGTGTCCATCTGCATCTGACACAGCACATCACATACACACCTGTATTCATTGCCATACCAATACAATATGCATGCCACAAATACACATTGACATACATACATGATACAACATACGCACTTTATTGAGACCGCACCCACACACAACACAAACACAACAACCAACACAACAGCACACTCATCTACACAAACACACTCACACAACATCACAACTACACACATCACAACTACACAATACCACTCACCTATTGCATGCAGCAATACAACACACAAGACAACATACACAACAACACCATGCTATATGCAAGTAGCGCACATACTGACACAAACACAGCACCCATTGCACCTCCCTCCACCTCAACCAGCCACTCTCATCACAGACACATGCATACATGTACTGGCTCACACACATTACCCACTGCACAAAATGAGAGGTACACCTCCCCTTGGCAATGCACACATATAGACACAACTAACAGGTGTGAATGTACCATCACTGTGGTGCCAGGAATCATTTGCCAATAAATTCTGACACCATAATCACAATTGTGTATGTGTGCAATATGATTTATGTACCAGTGTGCTCTCACCCATGCCTGACCCACTTGTGTACCCGACATATGCATATCACAATAAGTTAAAAAAATACTGTGACATGAATATGTCTGGAGTGTTCCCATGCTCATGTGCAGCGACCGCCCCCAATGTACACAGCAACAGTGGGTTACCTACCTTTGTGTCCAGAGAAGGGTGGTCATGTTTTCTCAGTGGTCCAGTGGCACCAGTAACAGAGGGTGTTGTCAAGTTGAAGATGGAGGTGGAATGAGGGAAAAGGTGGATTTTCACCCTTTTCATTCCTGATCCACTCAAACTCAGACATCAGACCATTGTTTTTTCCTTGGCAGAAAGGCAGTAAGTGTATCTGGTATCCCTCCATCAGTCACTATTGCCTATGATGCCATCAACGTCAAATGGGATTCCTTGGAGGAGATGGTGGTTTGAATGCAGGCTTTTGTCCATGAGACTGCTAACAACTAAATACACTGGGTGGACGATCACAGGGGCGGATGTGTTTTTGGATTAAAAAAACGACAGTGGAACCGTTACCGCCAAGATTGAAAGAGGCCCTGTGACATCTGAAAAAAACACTACCCACACAATAACTAAATAAATCAAATAAGATACCACAATTTCACTGCTGAAGTTCTGATCAGTGAAATGATGATCCAAAAAAATACAATGACAAAACATATCTATTAAAAAAGAGCCCCAGAAAAATAGCACTTCCAATATGAGTCAATAAACCAGAAACTCATCAAAATCCCAAACAAGAGAAAAACTTAAATAAACACCACAAGAAAACTGAAAAATCACGGAAAAGGTAATAAACAATTGTGTTGAAAAATTACAAAGACGTTTACCTTGAAAAAAAAAACAGAAAATGCATCCAGGTGAAAAATACTTTCTCACATCTGAAAATGAAACCAGTAAAGAAAAAATTACATAAACCCACTTGAAATCCTATTTGAAATTACAGCATGGAAAAAAGCATAAAAATCAATGTGAAACCCATAGAATACATATACAAAATGCAATTAGGCATTACATTTCACAGTGAGATCCCTCACAATGCTGCAAGCTAATACATACTACACAACTTCAACTACAAACTGTGCCCTAACTAAGGGCCTCATTAAGAGTTTGGCGATCCATGCACTGCCATGGCAGCAGTGGCTGTCCAGCCGCCATTGTCTTGGCGGTTGGACGACTGCATTATGAGTCATGTCAGTCTGTGAATCAAAGACCACTACGGTCCCGCCAGAACCATAAGGCAGCACAGACCGCCGTGATCATGAGGCAGCTCAAACAGTCCTGCAGAGCCAGTGTTTCTGCCAGACACATTATGAGGTTGCACACCACCAATGTGACTGTGGCGGTGCAACCACCACATCTCAGGAGGTGGAAACAGAGACTAGAAAGGATGAAACTCACTGGCAGGCAGCTTTACACTTCCTGTGCTACCATGGAGCCAATCACACATGTCTTGCCCCTGCTCATCAAAGATGCACAAAACCAGACTACTGTGGATACATCCAATAGTAAGGACACACACCCATTAGTGTCATTAAGCTCAAGACCAGGCTACAGACACCAAGTACATGTGTCATTGTGTTCACAGTCAGAGTCATTCACAAAGAAGGACACATTCACAGCCTTAAAACGCCTCTGTTGGGTCCCTGGGCATCTTAGGCACAGGGACAGCGAAGTGTATACAACATTGTGTCACACAACACCAACAACACAGCAATATCACATCTACCAATAAAACTGACACACTCACATTGCACACATGTCATGGACTGCCATCAAATTCACACACATATGTATGGATTTGCTGTGGAGGACAAACACCTCTCTCATGAACCAGCCATGCAATGGACCCACACATCACCCACATTGCAAAACAATGGAAGGACAATGAAATGCACACTAGACAGAGAGACAAATATACAAAGCTCACTATTCAAACAATACCTGCACAATACACATGGGGGCATCAGGATCACTCAGGGATGGATGGTTCCCTGGGACGCATTGCAGTTTGCACATGCCTCTAAAATAACATTTTCACAGGAACTGGCCCTTCAGGTATCTTAGGGTCACACAATAGTAGAGCCAAGTGACATGTCTATCTGCACAATGTGAAAGTGTAAGTCTAGAAAGCACATGAAGCAGCAACAGCATCGGCAAGACATCTAGATGAAGTAGCTGCAAGGTACACACAGCAAAATGGATATCTGCACAGTCAAATGTAAACAAAGTAGCACAATTGAAAACCTCCATGTTCACACAAACAAAACTTGAGCTCCCACACATGACACAAATGTACAATCCACATCAGGGAGAAAAGTCTATTACTGTTCATGCTGACATTGAACAACACAAGATGAAATACTTACCATACCAAACAAAATGCAATGTAATGACACCACGATTGCATTATCACCCACTATTTATGCATTCAACTGCTACCTTGTCTTGGGAGTCACAAGCAGTGCCCACAAAGTCAGGTACTGCAAACAATGGAAAATTGATGAGCAAGGAGGCTGAAACACACACAACTGTAGGAAAATAACACGTGTTACTCAGGAACAACATAACGGTAGAAAAAGAATTGCAGGGTAACTGTGTACCCAAAACAACGACAGTTTGGGTTTATGAACAAGCAAATGCAAAATGTCTAATGCCATTGGCCAGTCCTGTTCCCACATTTGACTCCAATTACTGCCAGGGAACCTCCACAGGAAGGGGCATCAAGTGGGTAGGCAGGAACCTCAGGGTGTTGGAAAATGGGTTATTGGTAGGGCAGGTAGGTACCTACACCTAGCAACAAGCCACTAACCTCCACATAGGTACAGTTAGGTCTCAGTAAATTAATCCCAGCTCAACCCTTGGTAGCTTGGCAACGAGCGTCAAGGCTTAACTTAGGAGACAAAGTGTAAAGCATTCAAATATCACAAAACAGTAATTAAATAAAACACAGGAAACAGTTTAAAAATCCAAAACCAATTTATAAAAATAGTTTATATTTTTATCTTTAAAATGACACAAAAACAATTAAAATCGGTTCAGGGGAACCGGAGATATGAATTTTTAAAGAATTATTACTTTTCTAGCGCTTAGAAACAAAAAGCGCCAATCGGGTCATCTGGTTGCACCTCGACCGGGGCAAAGTCAAACTTTCAGGCCGACCGCGATGGAGCCCTGCTCGGCTACAGGTCGCGGGAGGCCTCGGTTAAAAAGTTACCTTCTGACTTAGGCCCTCATTCTAACCCCGGCGGTCTCAGACCGCCGGGGCCAGGGTCGGCGGGAGCACCGTCAGGGCATTCTGACCGCGGCGGTTTGGCCGCGGTCAGAAAGGGTAAACCTGCGGTCTCCCGCCGGTTTACCGCTGCCCTTAGAATCCCCCATGGCGGCGCAGCTTGCTGCGCCGCCATGGGGGATTCTGACACCCCCTACCGCCATCCTGTTCCTGGCGGTTCGCCCGCCAGGAACAGGATGGCGGTAGGGGGTGCCGCGGGGCCCCTGGGGGCCCCTGCCGTGCCCATGCCAATTGCATGGGCACGGCAGGGGCCCCCATAAGAGGACCCCACAAAGTATTTCAGTGTCTGCCTAGCAGACACTGAAATACGCGACGGGTGCAACTGCACCCGTCGCACCTTCCCACTCCGCCGGCTCAATTCTGAGCCGGCATCTTAGTGGGAAGGTTGATTTGCCCTGGGCTGGCGGGCGGCCTTTTGGCAGCCGCCCGCCAGCCCAGGGCAAATCCCAAAATACCCTCAGCGGTCTTTCGACCGCGGAGCGGTATTTTGGTGGGGGAACTTCGGCGGGCGGCCTCCGCCGCCCGCCGAAGTTAGAATCACCCCCTTAGGCTTTATTTTGAAGTTTTTCTTCACCGGGACGAACCTGCCAGTTGAATCCGACCTCCTGGAGCCCTTGTCCGGATACGCGATGTGGGTTTCCTCGGTGGAGACTTTTACCTTCGGACTTAGTCGTTTTTTCGAGATGAAAATCCTTCGACCGGGGTAAACCTGGATCTTGATCCGACGTCCATGGAGCCCTTCTCAGATACGATGGCTGGGAGGTCCCGGTCAACTTTTTACGTTCGGACTTAGTCTCTTTTTTGGATGTTTTTCTTTACCGGGACGAACCACGAAGTCAGGCCGGGTCGCGGTTGAGGCAAGCCGGCTAGAATTTCCGCGGCGGGTCGGTCCCTCTCTGGAGCTTTTTTCCAAAAATTCTCAAATCTTTTCCAAACTTCTGGGGCTTCACCCAGATGTTCTTTTAAGGTTCTTTTGGGGTCCACAGCTCACCCCAAGGGTCCAGAAGTTCTGTGATGGTCCTTGGGGGGTGCGGACTTCAACTCCCAGAATGCACCTGGCGCAAACTCCTTTTTGGCCACTGGACAGTGGTCAGCTGGTCGCTTTCTTCAGGAGTTGGTGCAGGGGACTCTGGTTTAGCAATTTTTCACCTGTAGCAAACAGGGAGTCCCTCCTTGAACCAGTTGAAGCCAGGCAAAGTCCTTCTTGTGGTGAAGCCCAAGTGTGCAGCTGGTGCAGTCCTTCTGAGTGCAGGGTCCAGGTGCAGGCCAGGGGTCCAGCAGGGCAGTCCTTCTTCTTCTTTAGTTCCTTTCTTGTTGAATTCTGGAGGGGATCTGAGGCGTGGGTGCAGGTCTGCCAGTTTTATCCTTGCTCCTGGGTGAAAAGCAGGGGGGCCCTGGTTCTCCAATAAGGGACAGGGTCGTCCCCCTGTGATGACCACTTCCTGGGAAGTGTGGCAAAAATGAATCCCAGAAGGCAACAGTCTCTAAAAATCCAACATGGATGAATCTGATTTTTGGAGGTTACATCTGGCTGAGCCCACCCACTGGTGTGGCTAAAAATCATAAACACACCCCTCTCCTGCCCTCTCCTAATCTAATCAAGGGGGCACCTAATTGTCTGGGGTTGCAGGATGTGGGGGTGTTGCTGGGTGCTGCAAATGTCCTTCTCTGCCTTTGAAGACCAGTTTGGCAGCCCTCCCCCTTCCTGCCTCACCATCTGCTGAGGGGAGATTCTCTCCCCCAAGCACATTCCTTTGTGTGAAGCCTGGCCACTTCACACCTCATCAAGGCAGCCTGGCAGAAGCTGCTGCAGGCTGGCCAATCAGAGCACAGCAGCAAAAACAATGCAGAGCTGAAATTGGCAACTTTTAGGTAAAGTCTAAACTTTTTACCTGGACAAGTTATATTAAATCCAACAACTGGAAGTTGTGGGATTTATTACAACAATCAATTTGATACCAAATTCTTGGTATGTAACATTTAAGGAGACTTTAAAATTTAAAATAAAGTCTGCCCATTCTAGCCTATGAAGGCCATTTACTTCAATGAGGGAAACACGAATTTGGCTGTTTTTACCTCACCAGGGCTTATAAATCTATTTTTATAAAGTCCCTGCTTATAGTTACATGGCACCCAGCCCTAGGGGCACATAGGGCACACCTTAGGGGTGACTTATATGTAAAAATAAGGTAGTTTAAGACTTTGGAAGTACCTTTAATTCCAAAGTCGAATTTGCATATAACTTTAATTTAAAAGCAGCCAGCAAGGCAGGCTTGCTTTTAAAATGACACTGGGCACCTCAGCAGTGCACCTAGGTGTGCACCACCTATGCGGTGGTCCCTAAACCTACATGCCCTACCATATACTAGGGACTTATAGGTAGGTTAACTTAGCCAATTATAATTAGCCTAATTTGCATATCCATTTTACACAGAGCACAGGCCCTGGGACTGGTTAGCAGTACCCAGGGCACCATCAAAGTCAGGAAAACACCAGCAAAAAGAGGAAAATGGGGGCAAAAAGTTATGGGGCCTCTGCAATCAGCCCTGTTTTCTCACAAACAGTATCAATTGTACCTATCAGATTCTTATCTGCTCCACTGGTGCACCATGGAGTTGTCCATGCAGGGGTAAGACCTCATTGAGAAGCCTCTCCAACTCCTCTGGAGAGAAGGCAGGGGCCCTATCACCTGCTGCATGTGGCATGATTGCTCTCAGAAGCAGGACACAGCAGCTCAAGTTGTTAAGGTATTGCTGGCAGCAGTTCCAGGAATCTAATGAGTGAATCTGTAAAACATGGCAGTCATGTCTGCCATGTACATGGTCATCACCACTGGCAGACAGACCCATTGGCTGCGACTGCCACAGAAAACAATGTTAGCCTATGGCTGTGTCTGCCGCTATAGCAACCACCTACCGCCTTGATGACTTCTGCCTGCGATCGCAGGTGGTTCCTAATGTGCAGTGGAGAGGGTCAGGCATCTGCCATTTAGGCGGGCTGAAATGTGTTATTTGGCTGTATGAATGGCATCACAGTCACACCTACAGTATAAGTTAAGTTTCATCACAAACATTATTATTCTGTCTTGTCATGTAGGTCCTTCTTCGCAACGGCCATTGTAGTTCCACCAATGGTCTTTTTGGTGGTCGGAATATACAGTCACACTTCGAGGGGCAATTGTGTAGCACATCTTTGAACTTCATCCAAATCCATGTTGTGGACAACACACCATGTTTGTGAAAACCATGGGGGTCACATGTGACCCTTGTGTGTTGTCAGCTGGGATGTGCATCGCGTGTCGTGTCTATACAGTCAGGAATGCTTTGTCACATGATATTGTTGGCATGCATCATGTATGTTGCTGGGGATAGACTGACTAATGCTACAAATCATGTCTTCTCACACATAGGTACCCAGGGGGAGTGTGGATGCGACAACCTCCTTTCTACTGTCAACTGCCAGACCTTCAGACCATAAAAAGATCACCACATCATACTGCTCTACATTCTGAATAGGCAAACAATTGTGGACTTACGCTGCCCACTGGAGCCGGATCTTAGTCATCCAGCCACCATACCACCCATTGTACAAGTCATGTCAGTACTGCACTTCTTGGCCACATGGTCCTTCCAACATACAGTGGCCCTATCTGCTGGTTTGTCCCAACTTATGTTCAGTCTGGCGTTGAAGGGTTTCCTCTCAGCAAAGGTGAAACACATTGACAGCTATATCAGGTTCCCCTGACGTGAGGATTTAGCCAATGTGAAGGTTGAATTTAATGGCTTTTCCCACCTCCCACATGTGGTGTGGGCCATTGATGGCACAAATGTTGTCTTGCTGCCACTGCAGGACACTGAGCAAGTCTATCGCAACAGAAAGCACTTCTATTCCATCAACGTGCAAGTTGTCTGTTTGGCAGATCTCTACATCCCACATGTTTGCATCCATTATCCTGGTTCAGCCTATGATTCCTTCACAATGCGGAACAGCACCATACCCCAGCTGATGTCACAACTGCTCCCAGAGAGGGCCTGGCTCGTTGGTAAGTCACGTCTGTCCTGATTGTGTGTGTACAATGATAGGTGCTACAATTATGGAGTGAGGGACTAATTAGTGCACTTATGTCCCATTCCTTGACAGAAGACTCCGCATACCCAAACCGTCCTTGGTTATTGACGTCGCTGAGGAATCCAACTACGCCAGGGGAGTCCACTTCAATGAGGCCCATGGAAGAACACAGCAGCCAGTGGAGTGCACTTTTGGACTCCTGATGGCCAGATTCTCCACAATATTGCCCTGTGGAGTAATATCCCATACATCCTAGAGCAGGGGGAGCCTGCAGTGCCACTGGATGAGGCTCCTGAAATGCCAAGTGATGATGCCAGTGGTGAAGAGGAAGCAGATGAGTTGCGGGAAGACCTCAAAAACAGGTACTTTTCATGAGTGTAAGATTGTCACTGTGAATGTACGATGAACTGTATTTGTGAGAATTTGTGGAGTTGAGTGTTTTAGAAACCGCTAGGGAGCTGATATTCTGCAATATTCAGCCTAAGGCTGCTTGATAAGATAGTTTTTGACGCATCCCGACCTTGATGATGTTGCTTTGTTTGTGACAGTTTGCTTGCAATGTAGTTTATTTCCCATTTGCTTGCCATCATGTGACTTGTGTCATAGATAAAGTTTCTAGTATATACTCCTTGTTTTGTTCTTTGTGCAGGTATGTTCATCATGGCATCTTCATGTGGGCATTTCAGAGTTGTGACATTGACAGGTATCTGATGCTGTTCTGACATACAAAGTGGGCATGGACTGTTCCAGGAAATATAGGTTGCAGAGCTTGGGTATATGAGACCTGTATCAAGACAGTTGGCACAGTGTTTGGGTGGAGGTACTGAAGTGCACATTGTACGTGTTTTGAGTCTTGTGATGGCCCTGATGCATCATTTGTGTTATTATGTGGTCTGAAATTATCCTTCACTTTGGCTAAACACTCTTTTTGTATGATCTGTATATAGCTTGAGATGTGTTTCATCATTGCAGGTCACAGTGCCTGTGCCACAACACTGGCATGTTTTTGTCATACCACCAGATGCATGGGAATTTGATTATGATGGGCCTGTGATCAGGGACTGATGAAATGCCATCTGTCCGGATTTTGGATTATGTGATGTTGGATTACTTTGGTGTGGTATATGATAAGGCTGAAGCTGGTGATATCAGCCACTTTAATGTCAGCCTATTCTACAGGACAATGTCTGACAAAGCCACTCCCGCCATGGTCTACAGGCCTGTACCTTGAAATATGTACTTTGACACAGTATGAGTCACACATTCTTGTTCCTAAGAGTCCAGACATACTGACAGCATATGAGGTGTACACTGTAATAAATCTTTTGGTTTGATCAGACACTTATACTAATGTTTTGATGTATAATGTATGTAATTCTGAGCTGGATACTGTGTACCTGCAACATATCCCTGCTTGCACAAGTAGCTTGTGTCTTTGTTATATGGTTCACATGGTCTTATAACTCTACATAGCAAAACTTGAAAATTAAGCAAGAAGACACTGAGTTTGTGATGGGGGAATTTATTACAATGTGAATTCTGAAAATAAAATCAGGACAGAAAGAAACAAAAGATGTAAAGTGAAGGCGTCTGTTACGGTGAATGAAACCATTGAAGTATATGTCACAACATTGAGAGTACTAAGTCCAGAGAACTCCTCCCATTGGAATTGGTAGGTGGTTGAGAATCAGTAAACAAAGTGAATGTGTGGCACACAAAGTAGATCCTTTAGGAAGAGTTCACTTCCTGGCAGTGGTGGGTGTCTTGCCATCTGCACCTCCTGGATTCTTTGCTGGATGGTCCCACTTGCATGGGGAGAGCTGCTACTACAGAGATATGGATTCCTGGGGCTGGTACTTCCTCTGTCAGGGTCTCCCTTCCAGTGGCTGGCACCAATGTTAATGTACCTGGTGTTGATGAGCTAAAGGAAGAGGCAGACTGTTGTTGAAAATCCCTGCTCAGGATGGTGTGAATGTCCCTCAGCACGCCTGTTAGAGAGGCATTGTTGGTATTGTGGGCCTCCATCTGTTCCTGCATGTCTCTGTGCATGTCCCTATGTAGCTGCTTGACTTCCCGGAGTTCAGTCCAGACCTGTCCCATCATGCCTTGGGACTCCTGATAGGCCCCCAAGACGTGGCTATTGGTGTCCTGGCCAAGATCAGGGCCAGTGGCCTTACCTCGGTAGCCCACAGTATCCCTCCCATATCCTCTGTCACCACATGCCCATGCCCTTGCCACAGGGTGCCTTCTCCTACTTATTCCTGGCCCCTCTGTGTCAGAAGTATTGCACTGCAACTCAGGATCCAGGGCTAGGGGACATGAGACGGTAGGCACTGTGCTCGGGACACAGTTTGAAGGAAGAATGACTGCTTGTTAAGTTGAGGCAACTGGACTGGCAAGTTATTCAGTGGCCACAGTGAGACTCACTGTTACCATGTCACCAGGATGCCCAAATGGGCCAGAACTGTCCTCCACATCCAGACGTCCAGGAGTTTTGTTGTCACCGAGGGCTTCATCCAGGGGGGTAATGGGAGTCTGTTCTTTGGCCTCTGTGTGCCCAGCAGCAGTTCAACCTGTAGATGTAAAATGTACAATGTTAAAGGTTGTATTGTGACATCTAACTCCAATGGTTTAGTGGTACAGTAAAGAGAGACCTTGTACAAGGTTACATTTCAGCTAATTCTATTGTATTGGTTGTATTGACATTCCATGTGTGAAGTATACCAATTAATTTTGACTCAAGCTGCTGCTGAAATGTGCAGATAATTAGCTCTAGTGGAATGGCCTGAAAATATCATCTTGCCACCAGTGTAGGCAAAAACAGTGGCTAGGCAAGATATAGCTTTGCCCAGTAGGAGGCCTACTTGGTTGTGATGCAGGCAGGACCAGGACATTTTTTGTAAATGTGACTGAAGTCACTATGTGCACAGTGCATTGTGAATGTGTCTGCTGCAATAAAAATCTGGTGATGCATCTTGAGGACTTATGAGTACTTGGTGCACACAGTAGTTAAGATGTCATTCCTATCCTCCAATGTTTCATCTTGGGTTAGCATGTGAAGGTGGAGCTAGATTGTCAGATACAGCTGTGATTTGGCATGATCTTTGCTTGATCAGTCCCAGGTGAGTACACTTCATTGAATAGTTGACAAACAAGGGTATCTCGACAAGTGGCCACTGTGCTGGTGTTTGGAGTTAGAGTTACAGGGCCTATTGGGCTTTGCAGTCACCTTGCTCCCTCTGTTTCCCAACATTTCACAAATGGTTTCCTCCCAGGTAAGTGCAGTTTAATTGAGACTTGCCAAACAGAGGTATGTGGACAAGTGAACACTGGTCTAGTGTTTGGAGTCAGAGAACTTGTGCCTCCTGAGAGTTGCAGTCAGGTCATTCCCTCTACTTCCCACACTTGACAAATAGTATCCTCCCAGGTGAGTGCACTTCATTTGTGGTTTTACCAAACAGTAGTGTTTGGACAAGAAAATGCTGGGCTAGTAAATGGAGTAACAGTAACAGAGCCTCCTAGCCATAGCAGTCATCTTACTCCTGTACCGCACATGCCATACAGATGTGATCACCCCAGGTGATCACACTTCATTTGCTGTTTACCAAACAATGGAACTTAGACAAGAGAACACTAGGCTAGTGAGTGGAGTAGCAGTAAGAGAGCTTCCTGGCCTCAGCAGTTGTGTCACACCCTGTACTACACATACTACATTAATGTGATATCCCCAAGTGAGTACACTTCATTGGTGGTTTACCAAACAATGGTTTTTGAACAAGAGAACACTGGGCTGGTGAGTGGATTCACTGACACAGGGTCTTCCTAGCCTTATCAGTCATGTCAGTCCCTCATTTGGCAAATGTTCTCCTCCCAGATGTGAACACTTCAATTGAGAGTTTCCAAACAGGGGTATGTGTACAAGTGCACACTGATATGATGTTTGGATTTCCTGAAAACGTGTCTCCTGGGAGCTGCAATCAGGTCACCCCCTGTACTACACACACTTGATAAATGTTTTCCTCCCAGGTAAGTCCACTTGAATAGAGTTATCAAACAGGGGTATTTGGGCAAGTGTACACTGGGCTAGTGGTTGGAATTACAGAAACAGGGCCTCCTGGCCTTAGCAGTCAGGTCACTCCCACACTATACAAATGGTATCCTCCCAGGTGAGTAAACTTCAATTGAGAGTTGCCAAACAGAAGTATGTGCACACATGAACACTGTTCTGGTGTTTGGAGGTGCTGAAATGGTACCTCCTGGGAGTTGCTCTTTGTACTATACACACTGTACAAATGCTAGCTGTTTCATAGCTGTATGCTGACTGCATTTATGTTCGGGCATACATTTACCTGTTGAGATAACCTTGAGTCCTGGGATTATTATTGTATACTGAAAATCTTACAGGCCCCATTTGGGCCAATGGTAAGTGATGGAGCTTAGTAATTATGACGTTGAGTCCAACAATATAGATTGATAGTGTTTACACTCAGATTCTCTACGTATTGAATGTTGGTAGGGTACATGAACAAGATAGATGGTAAGGGTGAGCTGTGAGCATGCCTGTCATTGGTGACATTTTTTTGTTGTGCCTTAGCTCCGGCCTCAGGATTCAGGGGAAGAGATATAAGGGGTCATTCTAACTCTGGCGGGTGGCAGAGGCCGCCCGCCAGAGTTCCCCCAACAGAACACCGCTCTGCGGTCTAAAGACCGCTGCGGTGATTCTGTGTTTCCCGCTGGGCTGGCGGGCGACCGCCAGAAGGCCGCCCGCCAGCCCAGCGGGAAACCCCTTCCCACGAGGAAGCCGGCTCCGAATGGAGCCGGCGGAGTGGGAAGGTGCGACGGGTGCAGTTGCACCCGTCACGAATTTCAGTGTCTGCTAGGCAGACACTGAAATTCTTTGTGGGGCCCTCTTACGGGGGCCCCTGCAGTGCCCATGCCATTGGCATGGGCACTGCAGGGGCCCCCAGGGGCCCCACGACACCCCATACTGCCATTCTGTTCCTGGCGGGCGAACCGCCAGCAACAGGATGGCGGTATGGGGTGTCAGAATCCCCATGGCGGCGCAGCAAGCTGCGCCGCCATGGAGGATTCCATAGGGCAGCGGAAAACCGGCGGGAGGCCGCCGGTTTTCCCTTTCTGACCGCGGCCAAACCGCCACGGTCAGAATGCCCTTGAGAGCACCGCCAGCCTGTTGGCGGTGCTCTCGTGGTCGTTGGCCCTGGCGGTCAATGACCGCCAGGGTCAGAATGACCCCCATAATGGGGCACTGGGAGGGCCACCACCAGTCTTCTTGGCCTGCAGCTGGTGTCTGGAGACCAGGTAATGGACCTTGCCCCTAAGGTCATTCCACCTCTTGCTGATGTACTCTTTTGTGTACAGAGTGGTGCCTATAGCATTGGCTCTGTCAACTATCCTGCCCCACATTTCTATTTCCCTACTGAGAGGAGTGTGCTGGCCTTATGCTCCAAACAATTGTGGCTCTACTCTCATCCACCATGACTCTTAACTCATCTTCTGGAAAACATGGCTTTTTCAACTGTGACATAATGGAAAAAAAGAAAACAGTTGACAGTGACTTACTTAACAGGGGAAGTGCAAAAGGATGTGAATGAACAAAAGTGTGTGCAGAGTGTTGTTTGGGATGGTGAAAAAAAGGTGTGCCTAATCTATGAAGTGTTTTGGAAATAGGGTGCTCTGACTTCAGCGTTTTGCATTGAAAATGCAAAGGATTGCTGTCTGTGAAGGGTGTGTTTTATAGTGTCCTTTCAGGTATGTCCACTGTAACAATTTGTGTCAACTGTGTTTTTTTTTCAAATTCAGTCAATGTGCAGTTGTCTATTACATTGCTGACCGCAAACCGCCGTGGTTCGGACCGGATTCGCTGACCACCACGAGGGTCCACCGCTGCGACCATGTGCTTATAATATGCTCTGTGGTTGGTCACTGTGCTGATAGTGCTGGAGGTCAGACCACCTATTTTCAGGTCACTGCGCCACTCTTGGTCGGCCATTTGTGTTGGAGATCGGTCGCCCTGCCTGTGTAACTCGTAATATGGTGGTCTGAAAGATCGCCAACATGGTTTTCTTTTCAGGACCACCAACATGGCAGCCTAGGAGTCCGACCGCCAGACTTGTATTCTGGCCCTAAGTCTTAACACCTCCCTATCCTACCACTAAACAACTAGAAAATATGTTAAAAATAGTCTTACCCGAACTCGAGACTAGCAATGGGAAATTGTGATTGCATGCTTCAACGAACAGCCCAAAAGAAAGAACAACATAATCAACAAAACTGAGAAAATGGCAGAAAAATAAAAATTAAAGAAAAAATACTTCAGTCCCATAGAAACCAATGTTTTTTTTAAGTTTATTAATATATTTACGGTAAAAAAATCTGTTTACAAAAGTACAAAAATGTTTTACTTAAAATTAAAACAATTAAACAAGATATAAATAATTTTCTATGCTTTTATTATATCACAATGGTTTAAAAATGCAAAGAATACATCAAATTACATGTGTGTTCAAAATTACTGTGCTTGTTTAAAAAATGCATAATTACAAATGAACTGAATGTACACTATAACTATATTATATGTTTCATTAAATTTGACCTACATTAAAAACAAATTTCCTTGGCTATAAAAAAATACAAAGCAATTACTATAATTATTGATCAATAATGTATAATAAGAATTGTACATTTAAAAGTGACATTTTATAAAAGTGTAGAACAACACAAAATATAATGCTTTATAAAAACTACATCAACAAAAAGAAACAACAAATTATATCATAACATTCAATGTAAAATAATATAACTTTTTAATGTAGTACATAAAATCCACATACACATACTAACAATGTATTGATATCACATTTACTTTTCTCCTGAAAAAAACAGCCATTTCATGAAAAGTGTTGTAGTTTCAGGAAGGTCCAATTTATTAATCCCACTACAAACTTAACCACATTGTGCAAAGTATTGGACTTTGGTGTGTTAAGACTTACTATTCTCCCTCCCATCTCAACTACATTGAGAAAAGTGTTGGACTTTGGACAATTCAGATTTACTTTTACCACACCAGGCTTAACCACATTGTTGAAAATGTTGGACTTTCTGCAGTTCAGAGTTACAATTCCTACTTCAAACTTAACCACTTAGGAGAAAGTGTTAGACTCTAGGGTGTTTAGATTTACTACTCCAACTCCAAATTTATTCAAACTGGAAGAAGTGTTGGAGTTTTGGGGGGAGGTTGAATTTACTCTTGCTACATGAAAAATAACCACATTGCAAACATGTTCTACTTTTAGGGGCTTCAAATTTGCTATGTCTGACTCAAACAGTAACCACATTGGGGATCATTTCGAACTTTGAAAGGGACATCTTCACTCTGCCTACTCCAAACCTAACCACACTGGGTAAAGTTTTGGAGGTTAGTGAGTTCAGTTTTATTATTCAAAATCCAAACTTCACCACATAGGGGAAAGAATTGACTTTTGGAGCAGCTCTAAAATTGCTATTCCAACTCCAAATTTAATCAAATGGGGAAGGTGTTGGACTTTGGGAGGGTTCAGATTTACTATTCCAATTCAGACTGAAACACATTAGGGAAAGTGTTGGAACATGGAGGATTTAGATTTAATACTGCAACTCCTCATTGGAGAAACTGGAAAGCTTTCTTGGGGGTGAAATTTACCATGGTCACAACAATCTTAACCTTATTGAGGAAAGTATTGACCTTTGGGAGAGGGTCACATTTCTATACCAATTCCAAATTCAGTCTCATTGGGGAAAGGGTTGGACATTGGGAAGGGTCTGACTTACTTTTCCAATTCCAGTTTTCACTACATTGGAGAAAACTTTGGAGTTTATGAGGGGTCAAATGTATTACTACCACATCAAACTTGGGGAAAGTGTTGATCTTTGAGGGGTGTAGATATACTATATCAATTCCAAAGTTAAATATACTGGGGAAAGTATTGCACCTTAAGGTGGGTCACTTCAACCATGTCTACTATTCCCAACTCCTCCTTTGAGAAACTGGAAGATTTTGTGGGAATGGGGTCAAATTTACTATGGTTACAGCAAACTTAACCACATTGGGGAAAGTATTGACTTGTGGGAGAGGGTCAAATTTGCTGTTCCAATTCCAAATTGTAAGGAAATGGCTCCCTGTTGCAGTTACACCCCACTTTTCGCCTGATACTGATGCTGACTTGACTGAGAAGCGTGCTGGGACCCTGCTAACCAGGCCCCAGCACCAGTGTTTTTTCACCTAAAATGTGCCATTGTTTCCACAATTGGCACACCCCTGGCACACAGATAAGTCCCTTGTAAAAGGTACCAGTGGTACCAAGGGCCCTGTGACCAGGGAAGGTCTCTAAGGGCTGCAGCATATGTTGTGCCACCCTAAGGGACCCCTCACCTAACACATTGCACACTGCCATTGCAGATTGTGGGGGTCATTACAACCCTGGCGGATGGCGGAGAACCGGCGGTAAGACCGCCAACAGGCTGGCGGTCTTTCCTTGGTGTATTATGACCATGGCGGTGACCGCCATGGTCATCCGCCGGTTCTCCGTCCCGCCCGCCAGGGTGGAGATGACCGCCGGGCTGGAGACCTGGGTCTCCAGCCCGGCGCCTGTCACTATACCGCTGGCGGTATTTGGACCCAGCTTACCGCCGTGGACTTCCAGCGGTTTCAACCGCCATGAAATCCATGGAGGTAAGCACTATCAGTGCCAGGGAATTCCTTCCCTGGCACTGATAGGGGTCTCCGACACCCCCCACCCCCACCCTGACTCCC
Source organism: Pleurodeles waltl (assembly GCF_031143425.1). Lineage (NCBI taxonomy): Eukaryota > Metazoa > Chordata > Amphibia > Caudata > Salamandridae > Pleurodeles > Pleurodeles waltl. The sequence goes on along the minus strand of NC_090446.1, from coordinate 238,075,794 downwards.
TCCCCTACACCCCTCACCACCCCTGCCACCCCCCAAAGGTGGCAGGGCCCCACTCCCCACCCCGACCCCAACATAACATTACTCACACACACCGAACACGCATGCAGGCACCACCATCACACACACGCACACACCCCAACATACATGCCTACATCCACACACACAGTCAGACACGCACACCCACATTCAAACATACACGCACACATCCATACAGACATACCCACAGCCATACACGCACTCATTCCCATACACACAACACCCCCGCAAGCATACACACACTCACACACCCCCTCTACATACACACACGCATACCCCTATGCACGCACACAACACCCAACACCCCCACCCCCAACGGACGATCGACTTACCTGGTCCATCGATCCTCCGGGAGGGGACAGGAGCCATGAGGGCAGCTCCGTCGACACCACACCGCCAACAGAACACAGCCACGGCGAATCACAGGACGTGATTTGCTGGGCGGTGTTCTGTTGGCGTGGCGGTGGAGGTGGAGCAACCTCCACTTCCCCGCCGACTGCAAGTATGGCTGTTGGTGGCTCTCCATCGGAATAATGTCAGAGAGCAGCCAACAGTCATAATACGCAGAGCGGCAAACCACCTGCACAGGCGGTCTTCCGCACGGCGGTCCCTCGGCGGTCTTGCAAAAAGACCGCCGAGGTCGTAATAACCCCGTGTGTGTGTTGGTGGGGAGAAAAAGGCAAAGTCGACATGGCATCCCCCTCTGGATGCCATGCACACAAAATGCTGCCTGTGGCATAGGTAAGTCACTCCTCTCGCAGGCCTTACAGCCCTAAGGCAGGGTGCACTATACCACAGGTGAGGGCATAGCTCCATGAGCAATATGCCCCTACAATGTCTAAGTCTATTCTTAGACATTGTAAGTACAGTATGGCCATATTAAGTATATGGTCTGGTAGTTTGTCAAAAACGAACTCCACAGCTCCATAATGGCTACACTGAATACTGGGAAGTTTGGTATCAAACTTCTCAGAATAATAAACCCACACGGATGCCAGTGTTGGATTTATTAAAAGATGCACACAGAGGGCATCTTAGAGATGCCCCCTTTATTTTACCCAATTTTTCAGTGCAGGACTGACAGGTCTGTGCCAGCCTGCTGCTGAGAGATGAGTTTCTGACCCCATGTGGTGAGGGCCTTTGTGCTCTCTGAGGACAGAAACAAAAGCCTTCTCTGAGTGGAGGTGCTTCACACCTCTCCCTGCAGGAACTATAACACCTAGCAGTGAGCCTCAAAGGCTCAAGCTTCATGTTACAATGCCCCAGGGCACTCCAGCTAGTGGAGATGGCTGCCCCCTGGACACAGCCCCCACTTTTGGCGGCAAGTCCAGGGGAGATAATGAGAAAAACAAGGAGGAGTCACCCACCAGTCAGGACAGCCCCTAAGGTGTCCTGAGCTGAGATGACCCCTGCCTTTAGAAACCTCCATCTTGATTTTGGAGGATTCCGCCAATAGGAATAGGGATGTGCCCCCCTCCCCTCAGGGAAGAGGCACAAAGAGGGTGTAGCCACCCTCAAGGACAGTAGCCATTGGCTACTGCCCTCCCAGACCTAAACACACCCCTAAATTCAGTATTTAGGGGCTCCCCAGAACCTAGGAGATCAGATTCCTGCAACCTGAAGACGAAGAAGGACTGCTGACCTGAAAGCCCTGCAGAGAAGACGGAGACACCAACTGCTTTGGCCCCAGCCCTACCGGCCTGTCTCCCGACTTCAAGAAAAACTGCAACAGCGACGCGTTCCCAGGGTCCAGCGTCCTCTGAAGCCTCAGACGGCAACCCTGCATCTAAAAGGACCAAGAAGCTCCAGAGGACAGCGGCCCTGTTCCACAGAGACTGCAACTTTGCATCAAAGAAGCAACTTTTAAAGACCACACGTTTCCCGCCGGAAGTGTGAGATTTTCCACTCTGCACCCGACGCCCCCGACTCGACCTGCGGAAAACTAACTCTAGAGGGAGGACTCCCCGGCGACTGCGAGCCCGTGAGTAGCCAAAGTTGACCCCCCTGGGCTCCCACAGCGACGCCTGCAGAGGGAATCCAGAAGCTCCCCCTGACCGCGACTGCCTGCTTTAAGGAACCCAACGCCTGGTAAAGACACTGCACCCGCAGCCCCCAGAACCTGATGGAACCGAACTCCACTGCAGGAGCGACCCCCAGGTGGCCCTCTTTCTAGCCCATGTGGTGGCTACCCATAGGAGCCCCCCCTTTGCCTTCCTGCATCGCTGAAGAGACCCCTGGGTGTCCCATTGAATCCTATTACAAACCCGATGCCTGTTTGCACTCTGCACCCGGCGGCCCCTGTGCCGCTACGGGTGTACTTTCTGTGCCTGCTAGTGTCCCCCTCATGCCCTACAAAACCCCCCTTGTCTGCCCTGAGAAGTCACTGGTACTTACCTGCTTGCAGACTGGAACCGGGGCACCCCTACTTCCATTTAAGCCTCTGCGTTTTGGGCACCACTTTGACCTCTGCACCTGACTGGCCCTGAGCTGCTGGTGTGGTAACTTTGGGGTTGCCTTGAACCCCCAACGGTGGGCTACCTTGGACCCAACGTTGAACCCTGTAAGTGCTTTACTTGCCTGTGAACCTAACAACTACTTACCTCCCCAGGAACTGTTGATTTTTACAGTGTCCAATTTTAAAATAGCTTATTGCCATTTTTGCCAAAACTGTACATGTTATTGTGATGATTCAAAGTTCCTAAGATACCTGAGTGACATACCTTTCATTTAAAGTATTGTTTGTAAATCTTGAACCTGTGATTCTTCAAATAAACTAAGACAAGATATTTTCTATATAAAAACCTATTGGCCTGGAATTGTCTTTGAGTGTGTGTTCCTCATTTATTGCCTGTGTGTGTACAACAAATGCTTAACACTACCCTCTGATAAGCCTACTGCTTGACCACACTAACACAAAATAGAGCATTAGAATTATCTCTTTTTGCCACTATCTTACCTCTAAGGGGAACCATTGGACTCTGTGCATGCTATTTCTTACTTTGAAATAGTACATACAGAGCCAACTTCCTACACAAATTCAATCTCACTGGGGAAGGGTTGTCCTTTGGGAAGTGTCCAATTTACTATTCCAATTCCAAATGTCATCACATTGGAGAACATTTTGGAGTTTATGAGGGGTCAAATTTACTACTACCACAGCAAACTTGGGGAAAGTGTTGAACTTTGAGGGCTGTAGATTTACTATTCCAATTCTAAACTTGACTATACTGGGGAAAGTATTGCACTTTAAGATGGGTCACATCAACTATTTCTATTATTCCCAACTCCTCCTTTGAGAAACTGGAAGACTTTGTGGGAATGGGGTTGAATTTACTATGGTCGCAACAACCTCAACCATAATAGGGAAAGTATTGACCTTTGGGAGAGGGTCAAATTTCCTCTTCCAATTCCAAATTCAATCTCATTGGGGGAAGGGTTGTCCTTTGGGAAGGGTCCAATTTACTATTCCAATTTCAAATTTCCCCACATTGGAGAAAATGTTGGACTTTTTGGGGGTGTCAAACTTACTAGTGCCACAGCAAACTTAACCACATTGTGGAAAGTGTTGGACTTTGGGGGAGGAGCAGATTTACTATTTCTCACTGTAAACATAACCACATCGTGAAATGTTTTGGATGGACTTTGAGGGCTATAGATTTACTATTCAAACTCCAAACGTAATAATACTGGGGAAAGCATTGTATTTGGAGACGAGTCACATCGATTATTTCCACTCCAATCTTACCACACTGGGGAAAATGTTGAACCTTGGGGAGGTGGGTCTGATTGATTTATTTTTCCAACTCCAACCATAAAACCATTGTGGAAGTTATTGGCCTTCCAGTAGGGTGTGGGTTCAAATTTACTTCTCCCAATCCAAAGTGAACCACATTGGGGAAAGTGTCAGACTTTAGGAGGGTTCTGAGTTACTATGCCTAGTCAGAAAAGAAACACATTAGGGAAACAGTTGAACTTTGGGAGGGCTTAAGGTAAACTTTTCCAAATGTAAACATCACCACATCAGGAAAGTATTGAACATTGGGCGCAGTCAAATTTACTATTCCAAATCCAGACTTCATCACATTGAAGAAGGTGTTGGGCTTTGGAGGTGGTCAAATTTACAATTCCCACTTCAAGCATGGAGAGTTCAAACAATGATGTATGTTAATACCTCAAAAAGAAGTGATACCACAAATTTACTATACAAATACATTTGAAAATACTGCATTACGAAAATCCATTTGAATTTTGCTAACAAGAAATCCACACAACATAACAAGTCAATTGAGAATACTATATAAAGATACTTAAATAACATACAATAAGAAATTGGGTTATTATTTGGGTGGCCTGCACAAGTAATAGGTCCACAATTGTCTTTTTACTAGGAGCCAAGCAGTCCATTGTAGCACTTGACTCTCCCAGGGCAGTGAAGCAGCGCAGTTCAAGACCTATTCAGGGGACGTGGTGTGGGATAGTAATTGCCATTCGCTGGAACACAATCATAACATTAAAAATGATTGTCCAATTAATGCATTTTCTTTGAGAAAGGAAAAGTAAATTTATTCACACACATTAATAAACATTGTGCATTAATTTACAAATATGTACATAATGTAGATGAAAAGACCTATGGTGACATTCTGAAATGATATTAGACACATGGGTCATGACCCAGAACAACTACTACAACCCCCTAACCTATAGCAGGTAGAACATGACACTGTAGGTGGTGTCATTTTAAATACTGCAAGCCAATGGGCTCTGTCTGGGGTGCCACCACATCAAAATATTAGACAAATCTATTGGCTTTGTTAATGGGTCATCATCACAATAGATATGTCACGTCTATTGGCTTTGTCAATGAGTCACTACATTGAAATTTAAGGTAAGCTTATTGGCTTCGTCAAGGGATTACCACATCAAAATATATAGCAAACGTATTGGCTTTATTAAGGGGGGTATCACATTATGACATCAATAATCACATGTGAAAAAATGATTGCATATCACTGAAATTACTAACCATGTTTAAAACAACTATTATTGTCAATGAGGCATAACAATGTTTATCAAAAATTACTTTGAGCAATACATTCTCAATAAGGCAGTGAAAAGCAGCATAACTTGTATGATTCTTTCTTTTACACCTTTAGGCCACATAAAATGCAACCACAGGATTAATCCCAAGAGGTTCTTGCACCCCCAGGCTGAACAGCAATAGCTTCAGCTTTGAAGTGCTTTAAAAATAATTCTCCTGGGGCTGGCTCTCCACCTGGCTGACACTGTGTGGTGACAGGGGTTTCTCCTGCTCCCCTTCATCAAGCTACAAGCTCGGTCCAGTTGTGTCAGGGTCTGAGGTGAGTGACTTATTCTCAGCTCAGGTTTCTGCCATCTGGAATAACCTCCATCTGAAATAGGAAATATTACCTCACTCTCTGACTTTAAGAAAAAAGCTGGCGCCCACTTTGGTAAAGAAGCTGCAAGAACAGTACCACGAGAACCCTTGGACTAGTGTGCAAATTAAAAATGAAGTTATTATGTCAGTCATTTCAGCTGGCAGTGTGTGTCTGTTTTACCTAAGGTGAACCTGTCATCAGAAAAACATGGTTGATGAAAGATGACAGTGTAACTATAACTAAAAAAGATAACTGGGCCAATATGTATGATTTGTATGTATGTTGTACCAATGACCTACTACCGGTGAAATATTTGTTTAAAAAATAAGGGGCATATTTACAAGCAAGTGGCCCATTAGTCCTGATGTACCACATTTCTTGCATCAATACAGCGCACAGTTAGGACAATAGGGCAAAAAATGTTGATGCTATTTTATAGCTTGGCAGGTTTCGTGCCAACAATGATGGCATTAAACCTGCAAAGCCAAAGGAGGCCCATTGAAAACAATGGCACCGTTACTTTAATGCCTACCTCAAGCAGGCGTTAAAAATGACACTGAAATGGTGCAGTGAAAGCTTATAAATGTCACTGTGCCATTTTTACGGGACTCCCTGCATTGGAACGCTCCCCCTTGCATACATTTTGCCTGATGTAGGCATAATGTAGCACAAGGGGTTACAAAGTGGTACAATGCATGCCTTGCGCGACTTTATACATATGTTGTAGGGAAATGACCTCCGTAACGCCACATTACGAAAAAAACAATGATGCTAGTGTAGCAAAAGGAGGCACCAGGGGCTTGTAAATATGTCCCTATGCTTTTCTTAGGACTGTCAATGCTCTTGGAATTACACTGTTACTGAAAAACAAAGCTGCCTGTTCATGATTCTGCCTTTAACCTCTTTCTTCCACCACCCGACATTTTCTGGGACAGATCATAAAACATCTTTGACTGGTGCTATCAAATTAGTGCCTACTCTCAACAACGTTTACCAGTGTGTTGTGATCTGAAATGTTTTACGTCTATTCCTAGCATGTGTATGCTGGGCCTGGAACCTTGGTGACATCAAGACTCACGTTCTGGAGCCTGGTTGATGCTGATGTTCCAGGCACTAACAATGATTCTGTGTCAGTTGGATTGCTTGGCAGCCCAGTAGCAGCCGTTTCCTTTTGGGTTGTTTATTTCCTGAATAAATCTTCTTCTTGTACTTTTCCTGATGTTCCGTCGTTTATACTTACAACACTGGCGACGAGGACTTTGACAACCCAGAACCCACGGACTTATTTTTTTTTCTCTCTTTCAACGAAGAGCTGCACTGCGGTTATTGGATGTTCGTTGTTCACTCTCCTCTGTGTTTATTTCGGAAGGATTTGCTCTCTAAGGTCTATTTTTGGAGGTATGGCCAGCCTATGTTTTTTCTGCTATTGCTCGCCGTTTCAACGGAGAACGCACTCATCACAGCGAGAATGCTCTGTGCGCGGCCGCACTCCTCACGGTGAATACATCCAGTGCGCGGCCGTGTTCAGGAGCGCCTTTCCAGGTACGGACTGTCAAAATTTTTGTTGCTGTGTCTCGCCGCGCTCAAGTACGTATACGCTTCGTGTATACGTTGTTTTAACGGAGGCCGCACTTCTCACGGTGAGAACGCTCCGTGCGCGGCCGCATTCCTCACGGCGATAACGTTCAGTGCGCGGCCGTGTTCACAGTGACACAGCCACTTATAGCAGGAGTTCCCAGCTTGGTCTGACGAATATTTGTTTTTTCTTTAAAAGCCAGGAGGAGTTGTGGGAAGAAAACGCTGTTGGCAACAAGTAATATAATGAGATCTACGTCACATGTTACTTTAGTTGCCATGGAGACTGTAGAAATAAACTAGACTGCCTCGTACATTTTTCTGGCTCTTTGGCTTAGGAGTTGCCATAGAGATCCTGGAATAAATTAACTGAAGATTTTGAACTTCTGTTCCTTATGTGAAGACAATTTTTTTTTATTGTGGATAAAAGAGAGAGCATTTTACAGAATTTGACAGTTTCCGTGTTAATAACAATGGCTACACCCACCATGTCTCAACCACCACCTTTTTTATTAGACAAAGGTGATCCTATTCTTCCGTGGAAGAGGTGGAAGAATCTGTTTGACTCATATCTAATAGCCATAGGGGGAGAAAAATTCTCTCCAGCAAGAAAACAAGCAGTCCTGTTACATAATTTAGGGATTGAAGGCAGAAATATATATGACAGTTTGGAGCCGTTAATTATCGGTGGAACCGATGGTGAACCCAGAGATGTATATGAAATGTCGGTGGTGATGTTGGCATCTCATTTTGAGTCTAAATTGAATGTTGTTCTTGAAAGGCACAAATTTTTTGCCAGATCTCAAGGCAGTACTGAAAGTGTAGGTAATTTTATTGCTGCCTTACGGACTTTAGCTCGCACTTGCGATTTTGGTGACATTACAGACTCTCTTATACGAGATCAACTAGTGCGTTGCACCAATAACAGAAGAGTGCAGGAGAAGCTCTTAACTAGAAACCCTGATTTGAGAGAAGCGATTGCAATTGTTGAAGGCATGGAAAGTACCAGTAATTGGATCAAGGAAATGAATCATTCTGATAGAGATGGGCTCTCCACTATACAAGAATTAAAAATCCAGGAAGAAGTTTTAAGAGTTGGCATGGACAATAAGTCTCAAACACTTATCCAGGATAAAAAAAGGGACAGTAAATCATTACGTTGTTACCGCTGTGGTAACATGGGTCATGTTGCTAACAGTCCTAATTGTTTTGCACGAAATTCTGTGTGTAGGAAGTGTGGAAGGAAAGGCCATTATGCCAGGGTGTGTAACAACGACAAAAACAACATAGATTCTGTCACTGGGAATATCAATAACATTGTTTTGTATGTAGGGCAAGAGATCGATCTGGTAGGGCACAACACTAGCATGGTTGATGAGGGACCCGTAGTCATGCCTGAGTGTGCTATTAAACTTGACAACAGAGTCATTACGGTTCTAGCGGACTCTGGTTCTCCATACACCATGGTCGGTGATAAAAACTGAAAGGAGATTTTTAATGAGAATCTAGATTCTCTCTCTAAACCTGACATCAACCCAGTCAGTTATGGTGGCGCTAGAATAGATGTAGTTGGATACAAGATTATGAAAATTCAATTTCGAGACAAGTTTACTGTAGGGAAGGTTTATGTGGCCAAACGTGGCAATAATTTGTTAGGATGGCGCCATCAACGCGACATGGGCATTAAACTAGATCCCAATTCTAAAGACCAGGTCATGGTAGTGTCTGAAGAAAATAACCAGTTAGATATTTGCCAAGAGTTTCCATGTGTGTTCAGTGAAGAATTAGGCTGTTTAGTAAATTTTGAACCCAAGATCATTCTTAAGAAAAATGTAACCCCTGTTGTACACAAAGTCAGAAGAGTGCCTAAGTTAATGCTGGAACCTCTCAAAGTGGAACTTGATAGACTATTGAAGGCACGGGTCATTGAAGAGATAGAGTCCTCAGAGTGGCTGGCCCCTGTTGTTCTAGCATCGAAGGATAATGGGAAACGGATTTGCATGTGTGTTGATCTTAAAGACCTTAATAAGTTTATCTGGGTGGATCGTCAACCGCTACCTAATATTTCGGAAGAATTGTCTTCCTTGGGAGGTTCTAAAGTGTTCAGTGTTTTGGATTTATCCTCGGCATATCACCAGATTGTATTGCACCCTGAATCCAGGCATCTCACCTCGTTTGTAACACCGTTAGGGGCTTATCAGTTTTTGAGGATGCCTTTTGGGTTGGCTTCTGCAGCTGCATGTTTCCAACGTGTTATGAAGAAAGTTTTAGGAGGAACTACTGGTATTTTGTGTTTCCAGGATGATATATTGATTTATGGGGGAACGGTGAGTGAACATGATAAAATCTTAAGAGAGGTGTTGTGCAAATTAGCTGAGGCAGGTCTTACTGTAAAAAAAGAAAAATGTAAATTCAAGGTCTCTTCTGTAACGTATTTGGGGCACACCATCTCTGGGGAGGGGATTAAACCCAAGTTGGAGCTGGTTGATTCCATAGTTAGTGCTCCTGAACCCAAGGACAAGGATGATGTGAAGTCGTTCCTAGGGTTGGCGGAATATTACTCCAAATTTATTCCCAATCTTGCTAGTGTGACCCAACCGTTGAGAGCTCTTTTAAAGAAGGGTTCTGAATTTGTGTGGGATGAGGTCTGTGCAACTGCTGTTTCCTTGGTAAAAACTTGTATTGGAAAGATGCCCACTGTAGGGCATTTTGATGTGCGTGCCAAAACCTATTTGTACACTGACGCGAGTGTTAAAGGGTTGGGGGCGGTACTTACTCAGAGAGTAGATTGTGAAGATAAGGTGATCGCTTTTGCTTCCCGTGCTCTCAAAGTGACAGAACAACATTATTCAGTTATTGAACGAGAAGCACTTGCGTGTATGTGGGCAGTCAAACACTTTAAATTTTATCTTTGGGGGTTACCCTTCGTGGTTAAGATTGACCATAGGCCTCTCGTTCAAATTTTCACTCCTAAGAAAAATGAAGCATTAACTCCTAGAATACGAAGGTGGGTGGAGGGATTGTTGGAGTACAATTTCACTGTAGAATATGTGCTGGGACCAAGGAATATTGTGGCAGATTTTTTGTCCCGTTCCTCAATTGACAGTGGTGAAGAAATAGTAGAGGATGGTAATATCAATTGGGTGAGAGAAGCAGCAATTAGTGAAGAAGAGTGGAGGGTGGCTGTAGAAAGTGATGAAGGTAGGCGTGAACTTGAAAAATTCATTGTCAGAGGTTGGCCAGAGTACAAAGAGGTTCCTAATTCTTTGATAAGTTTTTGGAATGTAAAAAATGAACTCTCTCCTAGTGGAGGAGAATTGTTTAGAGGGAGTAAATCCATACCACCAGTGGGTGTGAGGAACAGAATTCTCCAGCTGGCTCATGAAGGGCATTTGGGAAGGAGTATGACCAAATCTAGACTAAGGGCTATATACTGGTGGCCAGGATTAGACCGTGAGGCTGAGGCGGTTGTGAAGGATTGTTTGAGTTGTGCGAGCAATGACAAGAGCAAGGTTGTGATGAAGGCACCATTGTCTCCTGTACATGTGCCAGAGAAAGCTTGGATGAAATTAGGTTTGGATTTTATGGGTCCGTTTCATCTTTTACCAGCGAATGAACAATATGTCATGCTTTTGGTGGATTATATGTCCAAGTGGGTGGTGACCAAGTGTGTAAGTTCAATTGATACTCGTACAGTGATTGACTTCCTTGAGGAGGAGTTCTCTAAGGAGGGTATACCTAGCCAATTAGTCACTGATAATGGTGTACAATTGACTTCGATGGACATGAAACGTTTCTTAGATTCCCTGGCTATTGTACATTTGAAGACTGCCTTATATTTACCACAAGCCAATGGTCTAGCTGAGCGCATGAACAGGATGGTTAAGGCTTGTGTGCAGGAAGCCATCGAAACTAGAACTCCCTTGACTAATCTACTAAGGGATCTGTGGTGGGCCTATCGTAACACCCCAAACAGTGTCACCTACATAGCTCCTTTTGAGTATATGAGGGGAAAGATGGGTTGTACTAAACTATTTCCAGCATGGTTTAATAACAAGGTTGCACAAACCAAGTCCAATCGTGAAAGATTTGATATGGCACCCAGTCTCAGGGAAAAATATCAGGGTAACTACAAACGGCGATTTGACACTAAACATGGTGTGTCTGGTGTTAAGTGGAAGATTGGCGATTTAGTGTTAGTGAGGAATCCCTGTTTCACAACCAAGGGAAGGTCTGTTTTCAAGGGGCTGTATTGTATTAAAGAAATAAAAGGGAACATTGTGATTCTTGATAATGGTGACGCTTGGAGCATGTCTAGAATCGCGAGGTAGGAAGGTCAAGTGAAAGACTCCTATTTTCCCACTTTGCAAGATCAAAGTAGAGATTTCATGGAAACATCTAAGGAATCATCACCAGGCATGGAAACATCCAAGGAGTCATTACCATGCTCAAAGTTTTCATCCAGATCACGTTCAAAACCATTCTGGGTGAAGGACTATATTTCTTGATTCGGTTATTACGTAGTTGTCGTATGGATTATTGTGAGGGAGGGGGATGTGTTGTGATCTTAAATGTTTTACGTCTATTCCTAGCATGTGTATGCTGGGCCTGGAACCTTGGTGACATCAAGACTCACGTTCTGGAGCCTGGTTGATGCTGATGTTCCAGGCACTAACAATGATTCTGTGTCAGTTGGATTGCTTGGCAGCCCAGTAGCAGCCGTTTCCTTTTGGGTTGTTTATTTCCTGAATAAATCTTCTTCTTGTACTTTTCCTGATGTTCCGTCGTTTATACTTACAACACAGTGTATTATGAAAATAAGATTCTGGAGGTCGTAAAGTGTGAGGAGAACTTTTGTGCACATTTGTTGCTTGGCATTTTGCTGAGCGTGCTGGTATTAGGTTCTGTTGTTTTTTCTGTTGCTGGCTTTTTGTGCTGTTGTATTGCAACATAATGTTTCATTGTACTGCAGGTTTGTGTTGCATTTTGCTCTGAATGTGATATGCTATGTTTAAATTGTGGCATTATGTACCTTTCTTTGTTTATGTTAGTTTGATGTGATTTGCTGTGTATTTTGGATATGTCAATAATTGCTTCTATATTTCCAGCCACAAGTAGCATTTTCCTTTAATGGTCCTGTCTAAGGTGATAAAATAGTGCTTCACCAGCTGTTTTACTTCTTAAGACACCATTCAACCTAACACTGTGGCCGCTCACTTGTGATACAGCACCCTGTATATCTCTATCTTGTGAACTATGTTTATATTTTGCAATCTTTCTCTTCCTCTTTCTTTCTGTTCAGCTTTTTTGGCTTTTGCTAAGGGTCAAAGTCTGTTGATGAAAAATAAGTCATGTCCCTGGCTAACACCAGTTGCTACCAAGGGCATAAATAAAGCACTGCCTAGCTCTCCAAAAATGTAAATCTGATACAGATAATACTGTTAAGATGGCATTACATTTCCTGTCTTCGAATTATCAAAGTATAATCATTGAATTTGTTTTCATTGTAATGGAACCAATCAGTCTCACAGCTTGCCACATTTATACTTCAGAATTTTGTGTTGGTTTTCCAATTTCATTACATTTGTGCTTAGTAAGTCATACAGAAGGACTTTGCGTTTTTGCAATATTTTATTGCTTTATACAAAAATACTGCATTTAATCGTAGCAGGGAATAAGTTAAAGCAATTGACCAATTCTTGATTGCAATTCATTAGAACACATTCAATGTCTGTCTGTCACGAAAATAGGGATGTACAAAACTTTATATTTTTACATGATTTAATGAAACATTTTGAATATTAAATGAAATTGCACTTTTAGGACCTGATTTACAAAGGTTAACTTACACTTTTGTGGAAGTTTACTCTTCCTTTTTGGTATTCACAAACTAGGAAGCATACTTATGTGCCTCTTGCACCACCCATACATCACTTTTTAAGACACACCAGCGATGTAGAGTGCAGACTCCACCAGTCCACACAAAGTCACTTTGGGGGTTATTACAACTTTGGAGGAGGTGTTAACTTTACCGTCCCTTTTGGGACGGATTAACACCTCCTCCTCCAAAGTTGTAATAACCCCCTTTGTGTGCATTTCATGGACTTGTAGATATTGGCCCATATTTATACTTTTGACGCAAATCAGCGCTTGGGCAGATTTGCGCCAAAAAGTTTACCGCAGCTAACGCCATTCCAACGTGCCGCGCTTTATTTGTGGAATTACGTTAGCCGGCGCTGCGGCCTGGTTAGCGTAAAAATAAATGACTATAACCAGGCAGCGGAGGCGTAGGGAAGAATGGGGGTTGTGCATAAGAGAATGGTGCAGTCATGTTAGAGTCAAAAATATTGGCTCTAACCTGACTTGTGCCACTTTTTGATGCAAAACCCCCATGGAAATTAGTCCTGTCTTAGGAAAGACAGGAGTCATGCCCCCCTGCCCAAGGGCCATGCTTCAGTCCCCTGGGCATGGTCATTGTGCACAGTGACATGTAAGGGGGTCCAAGTTTGGCCCCCCTATGCCACTTAAAATACAAAAAAAAAAAAAAACTTACCTGCACTCACCATAGATGGGTTCCCCCATTCATGAGTGTCCTCCAGCGGTGGGCTAGGGTGGCAGGGGGTGTCACCGGATGCAGGGAAGGGCACCTGTGGACTGCTTCCATGGTCTCCCACCATGGAAAAGAGCCCACAGGTTTCTTAACGCCTGCCCTGACCCAGGCATTCATTTTTTACTCAAATCGGGGTTTACATCATTTTCCAGCTCCGCCTCCCAGCCGTGCGCCATTTTTGCCCGGATGGATAAATATGGCACACAGGTGTTTAAGTCATTTTTTGAACGGGAACGCCTACCTTGCATGTCATTTACGCAAGACAGGTTCATGCATCCAGAAAAAGATGCACACTGAGATATTTTGACGTTAGTGGGGTCTAGCATCAAAGTATAAATATGGTGTTAGTTTTGCGCTGAATATGGTAAGAAAAAAAAAGACTCAAATCTGGCACAGGCAAATTATAAATAAGCCCCATAATGTAAGGCAATGCAGCGCACGTCACTGCATTGCCTTACATTGTGGCGGGGGACGTTCCATGGGTGTTGGGGTAAAAAACAGCAGAGTACTTGTTTGAACAGAAAATATGTCTCAGCTAGACATTTTCTGCACAAATTGAACAAAATTACGGAAAATCAGGTAATGTGATATTTGGAGAAATGTATTTAACGTTGAGTAAAGTAAGTGGTCTGTTGTTGCAAATTTGACTTCTATTATTTAATTTTCACATAGGCCTACACAAACCAGAACGTCAGTGCTTAATTTGTGCTTGTTGTTTCGGTGCTGAGAACCGGCACTTATTTTTCAGGGCCGGCGCTTATTCTTCTGCCTCAAGCATTTGCTGAGAGCAAAAGACACATGTGGAAAAGAGGGAGGAAGAGAAAAATGAGAAAACGTCACAACGGTAGAAAGCAGAAACCTGCAAGAGTGCGCTAAAGGGGCGGTGAGCAGCTTTAAATAGATTGAAGAGGCCCGAGATGGCTTCAGTGGTAAGCTGCCTCGGTATTCCGGGCTCGCACGTTTAAATGAAGCAGTCGCGTGTTTCAGAGGAGGCCTTTGAGCACCGGCACGTTTTAATTTACAAATTAAGCACTGCAGAACATATCAAATTAAAACGAGCTACTATCTAAGACAGGTCATGCATTGCTTTGTCCCATGCCATTACTAAATGTGTAGTACTAACTACCCGTGGCTTCAGCAACTTCGGCCATACTTTCGATTCATCATAGTGCACTCTATAATTATGGAGAATTGGGCTTGAAGTAAATTGCCGGAAGACTACTTCTGATGGGTAGTATGCAGATAACTAAACAACAAGGTCGTGGACTTCGGAATGTCCTCAAGAGGAACCTGAGGTTAGTACCAAACTACATGCAGTTAAAACTTTGAAAACTGAACAGTTCTGCCTTTAACGAACTCAAGTAAGATTGTTAGACATGTAACTTACGGTACTTACTAATATAATTAGGCTCGAATGCCCGCTCCCTTCAATCTCCTCAATTTCCTTACTTTTCACTCTGCAAACTCTGAAAGGGGGTCTGCATTGCTTTACAAAACTTTCTAATAAATTGATCAATGCATCAGCCAGTGTTATACAAATCTTATGATGAAAACCAGCTCTCTTTTCTGTCAATCGTGTCATAACAGAGTGATATAATCATTTGAATTACAAAAATACATAGGTGAATTTTGCAAGGTCACAATCCATTTTTACGGAGAAGTGTGAAAATGTTCTGTAGAATTAACCCGTCTTTACATGATTGCAATTAACATAGTCTAGTACAGGAATACATTATTTTTGTTGTAACCATGAGACATATTTTGCAATTAACGACGATGATTGACTATTGTAATATCTTTAGAAAAGGTTCTTGGTTTTTCCATGTTCATATCATGTATTTTGAAACAACAAAGGTTACATTTTCCTCAGAACATAGATTAAAAGCATATGCAGTTTGTTTAACAAATCATCATCAAAATTATTCTTAGGGCCGTGCTCTTCCCCAATTCTGAATGCATACATATCCTTTCCATAAACTGTAACAAACTGAGGGGCATATTTATACTTTTTGGTGCAAAACTGCTCTAACGCAGTTTTACATCAAAAAGTTTTGCACCTTTTTGCACCATTCTTGAGAGCCAGCCGGGCACCATATTTAAGGAATGGTGCAAGCCGGCGCAAATGGTAGGCTAGCGTAAAAAAAAATGATGGTAGCCAGGTGGGGGTGGTTATATGGAAGAAAGGGGTTTTGCACCACAAAATGACGTTAGACAGGTTAGAGTAAAAAAAAAATCACTAACCAGCCTAGCATTATTTTCTGATGCAAAACCATCTATGCCACATGACTACTGTCTTAGAAAAGACAGTAGTCATGCCCACCACCCCAATGGCCAGCACAGGGGACCAGGGTCCCCTGGGCCTGGCCATTGCACCAGTGCCATGTAGGGGGGGGGGCAATTTCAGGGCCCCAAATGGCACTTTAAAAATAAAAATACCTACATGTACTTACTTATACTTACCTGGGATGGGGTGCCTCATCCTCCTCTGTCCTTCTAGTGTGGGTGGGTGTGTCCCTGGGGCCTGGGGAGGGCACCTGTAGGCTTTTTCCATGGTGTTCCACCATGGAAATAGGACCTCTGTTCCCCTTATGCCTGCCCTGACCCAGGCCTTGAATAATGGTGCAAAGCAAGCTTTGCACCATTACTTGACCCCTCCCCATGTGAGATTTTAGCACACAGGGGATAAATATGGCTGTAAGGCCATAGAGTTATTTTTTGCACAGGAACACCTACCTTGCATCTTATTGACGCAATGTAGGTTTCCACGTCCAACAAATGACTTTAACTCCATAACAATCATTCCCTGCAACGCAGGCACCCTTGCATCACACATAGAAGTAACAAATTGGCAGTGTTGATTGTTTATGTTCATGTTCCTCTCGAAGACATAGATCCATGCCCAAGAAAAATTAAGAGGCATTAAGTAGGCATAGTGCAAAATCCTACCCCTTTTTCCACACCTTGGCTATGCCACACAAGATGTATGCAAGGGGGGAATAAAAACGGTAGGGGTTGTTTCCAAATGGTGTATTTGAAAAAAGGAACTAAACTGTCACATCTCAGACAGGTAGCTGTAACACCAGCACTGACCATGAGTGACAAGAGGGAACACCATTGGTATCAATGGACTTTAATGGACTGTTCAGGGTTAAGGACAAAAGTTTGAGCCTAACCTTGCACCATATATCAATGGCATTACCTACCGTGAGCGCTATTGGCCCCATCCCTGCCACATGGTATGCTGTACTTTTAATATAGCACACACATGTTGGCTGTGGAGTGCACTTAGGGTAGCTAGACAAATAAAACAGCAATGGGTGCTGATCCACTCTCCACACATATGCCCCATAGCCAGAAATGATCAATAAAATGTGAGACTGCACTGCCACATTAATGTGTGGGTCGAATGTAGGCATAGTGTGTAGCACTTCCTATGTACATTGAAACACACATGTCACACAATTGTGCTGTCTTTGCATATGCCTGTAGCTAATCTGGAAATACATGTGAAGACTGATGTACTGGTGTATGGCCTAGGTAGGAAAGGGGTTACAATTACAATGGTTAAAATGTGTCAGCAAGGTAACCCAGTATAGTCGGTATGATACCATCACACACCTCATATGAAAACACACCTCTCATTGCCACTCAAATGCCTGACCAAGAGAAAGTGACCAGCTGGGACCAATACCCTAAAATGTCTAGGTCTCCCACATGACAATCCAGTTTGGGATGTGCATGTAAGTCTAGCAGTGTCCAAACATGTTGCGTACAGAAGGAGAGAAATATGTTGCATGTGGCAAATCAAAAAGGCATAGCTGAGATGATTTTACACAATAACAAGATACACTCCTGGTGACAGTGATAAAAGTTGTGAAATGTGGATGTGAGTGCATGTCCATGTGCACCAAAGGATGTGGAAGAACAGTTGAGAGTCACCCTCAGACACTTGGAGATACAGCATTGGGAGGTCATTAGGACACTACACAAGTGTTGTGGCTGATGTGCTGTCATGTTTGTGTGGAAGTAATGTAATCTTGCAAAGCCTAGAAATGGGAGGGCAATTATCACATAGCCAGTAGTTGTATACATCTACAAATCACACGTCACATGTAGCATCCTGTCTATGTATGTCCAGACAATGTTGCAGTGGAAGATGTGTACAAGGTGTAAGCAACCTAAAGACTGTCAGCTAAGTATAAACAAATCAGTTTGAAACAAGTTATGCCATTAATGTTGGACATGGTACACACACAGAATAATACTGACTGTGCAATACAACAATGTTTCCATGTAATCACCTGAACTATGCTCACAGAGGATGTCTAGGTCAGTACATAACCCATTCATGTTTGCAACAACAACAATGTAATTGCCCATCTCATACTATTCTGACAGAAGGCAGTGACAGATGACATCATCTGACTCCTGGGTCATCAAACATAAACTAGTTACACTAGAGATACATACCCTAACCAAGCAGCATATGGAAAATACAAACAATGTATAACCATTTGTGTCAGACCATGCTAAATGATGAGACATGCCCTACACATAAATGCAGCCAATCCCCTGTACTTTATAGGTCAAGCCTGACATCAAGTACCCCAAAAGAAATGGAAAATCCTAGGCCACGCAATCACATTTGTGCAAGTGTCTGTCTGCAGGGTACTGTGCATTGTATTGCTGAAGAGCTATCATGACGAGGGTAGATCCCCACCCAATACCCCCTAATTCTCATGCTTAGGTTATATTGACTCTTGACACCGTCAGGGGCCTGATGCATGTGCACATTGAACTGAGCTGAGTGGGGCACCGTCAACCCGCATACAAACATGCAACCATGGTTCTGTATGGGTACACAAAGTCCTACAGGAGAAATGATGACTAGGGTGCCATAACTGCCTGACTGCAACCCTGCTACATAGTTGTATGACATTGGGGGTTATTACAACTTTGGAGGAGGTGTTAAACCGTCCCAAAAGTGACTGTAAAGTGACGGATATACCACCAGACGTATTACGAGTTCCATAGGATATAATGGACTCGTAATACGGCTGGTGGTATATCCGCCACTTTACCATCACTTTTGGGACGGATTAACACCTCCTCCAAAGTTGTAATAACCCCCATTGTGTGTAACAGTCATAACAGACATGTTGTGGTCGATAATAGGTACCTAGTGTGTGCCTTGCACATATGTCTGATTTCTCAGCACACATGTATTAGTTCAATGGTACAGGCCTGGTATTGTGCTTTGGAGTATGCACAAAAGTCTAATTTCCACTAATGAAAATGTATTTGTATCACATGATCATACATAGACTTTAATGACTTTAATGTCCTTCAGATGTGTTCCCATATACGAAAACATAGGTGGCACTGATATGACTACAGAGCCATTAAACAATGTCCAACGTATTTCCATGCAGGAAGATAGATCTGTGATGTTTTCTTTCCCATTAAAACACTGCTTTAGCATTCTTTACACATATTACACAATAGATATCTTTCCACACACACATCACATACCTCCCTTCAATGACATATGTGAGTACACCATCTCCTGCATCATAGATGCATGAGGGACCATATGATACACATGTAACATAGCATCAGGAGCCTTGAATCATACAACTCACCTCAGTGTGGACAAACATGCACTCACATTGCCATGGGTTGTGTTAATTCGACCCAGCGGTTGTCCACTGCATCCTCTGAGTATGATTTGTTAAGGGTGTCACATGCATGAACATGTATTGGACATAGCCCATCATTTCTAATGTGCTGTTGTCAACCGTACTTTTGGAAATCAGACATGACAATGTGGTAGACCCACACTTATGTGTTACATCACAAATGTACACTCCCAGTTCACATGTGGAAACATGTATGTGGAAAAAGTCTACCAACACATGCACACATTCAAACTGTGTCAGTAATCGCATGCATCAATCTGACATACAAACATATAGTAAAACATTCCGATGTTACCATTACCATATGAATGCACATGCACACACACATACCCATACCATACTGACTAGATATACGTATAGCCCCTGTGACATGGTATGTGAATTTGGGTACACTGTCAGCCTTTCCAACAAAATGTTTGATGCAACCGGCAATACTCCATACAACGTTATTTAAAAAAATGACACCTTGCCAAGGCATGTTAATCGCATGTTGAAAGGCCTTGTCAAACTTCTTGGCAAGGAATACCATGCATGATCGTCATGCGTCAAAATGGTTAACACAAACACAAATACTACATACTTAAATAATCAGCAAAATGATGCCTTCCCCCTGCAAGTCAATTGCAAGTCGACAGGCATAATCAGCCTTAATAGGAAAAAAGACATGCATAACCGTCATGCATAAAAAAAAAATGATGCATATCAGACAAATTGATGAACACGTGCAGGAAGTGATGAAACAGGACTTCCTTCCTGCATATATGGTACACTGATTTCAGTTTCACTTTACAGTCTTTTTGTGTGTGATTGTGAGAGGGTGTGTGAAGCTGGTGATGGTCAAGGAATTGTGGTTTTTGAGAGTTTTGTGCTGTGTCATGTTCCTGTCCTGTGCATTTTTGTCATTTTCCTGACTCTTGTGCAGTGTTTTTGTCCTGTCATTGTTATTGCATAGTGCATGTTTGCCTTGGGGTAGCGTAGTATGTTGGGGTATTTGGGGTTAGGTGGGATAGTTTTCTTTTCTTTTTTATGGGGCTATTAGAATTCCAGTGACAGGAAACTGCAATATCTGGGAAAGGGAGAGCACCTAAAATCAGTGAAGATGAACTGGGAGGGTTTATCTGGCTGTTTAAACATTACCTCTCCATGATGTTGTCTTTGGGTGGCCGGGTCATCCAGGGCTACTCAGCAGAGGCACTGAAGCTGCAGGGGGGCAAGGTGCTCCACCATCTACACCAGTTATTTGGATTTTACGCACTGACCACCAGATCATACACTGTTGGGCAGACCTCATTACACGAGAGCAAGATCGACTGGATCACCTGGGGATTCAGATTGGTGGACCAGTTGGTAAGTACCGCATTTGCAATGCAACATTCTCCTTTGCATGTGCATGACAGGGGGACATATTGTTGACTCCAGCATGTTTTGTCCCGAGTCAGGACAGGAAGTTATGCATCTTAAGCAAATGGCATTTAAGAGAGCTTAGCTATGCACTGGGTGCAGACTACATGCACATTCCTCTTTGTGAACATTGTGTATCACATACACCCCATAAAGTGTAAAATATAAGACAAAACGTGCTGATTTTGTAACATAGGCCCGCCGTGTATTACCAAGAGTATGGGGCAGGCCTGCATCTGCACCTGCACCAGCACATTACTCAGCAGCCTGTGCCAACAAAGCCATACTTGGACCAAAGTGCAAGTGTGTCTGTGTTGAAGGGCGTGTCTATGTGCGGGTTGGTATCCCTTCCTGGTTATAAACAGTCTACAATGGCGAAAAAGGCTGCCCACATAGTAGTGCTATGTATATAGTATGTTAATTTGTTAATGTGTAGGATGGGACACTTTTGTGAACATAAGCAAACATTCTTGCCCTTTTAGCTCTACTGTGTGTGCCTTCAAATGACACACACATAAAAGAAGCAAGAAACAAGGAAGTATCAACGCATTCCTCAACACTTCGCTATGCTTACACAAACCCTGGGCTGTTGTTAGTCATTTGTTGCTGATAATTAGTAAGATGTCTTCAACATCTGGGGCAGCGTCAAAAACAATGGGTGTTACAATGGGACAGCCACTGCAACAAACATTGAATGCCTCTCTGAAGCGGAATACTGTGTCATGCTGCCCCATATGTACATGGAGGTATAATGCTACAAACATCTGCATAACAAATCCTTGTACATATGATGCATTGAAATGCACCACACGAGCATCAGGAAAGTGATGCTTTGGTGGTTCCAGGGCCTCTTTTGTCTGTCCCTTTGTCTTACAGGCAGTATTGTAATGTTTGGTGTTAGAAATGGGGTCTTTAGTTGGCAGTCAGGTTACACCCTGTCCAAGCAAGGAACCTCACTCTAGTCAGGGTAAAGGAGAATCACACTCAGTTATCCCCCACTGATCCCCTTGGTAGCTTGGCACGAGCAGGCAGGCTTTATTTCGGAGATAATGTGTTAAGTATTTGTACAAACACAGTAATATAGTGAACCACTACAAAATGACACAACACTGGTCTAGAAAAATAGTTATTATTTGATCCACATAAACAAGACCAAATATGACAAAAAATCCACAATACAAAGTAAAAAATATGAATTTCACACTTAAAAGCTCTAAAATATTCCCTAGAGGGCACAAATGCTGCTAGTTAGTATAAAGCGGCATTTTGACAGAGTCATTTCCTACAATGTGACGCCAATGGTGCCGTTTATGGAGTTGTTTGACCCCCAGGTATAGTACCTTAGCAAATAAGTAGAAAACAAGCCGACACAGCGAGTCGGGGAGCTAGGCATCGCTGGATCCAATGAGCCGTCAGTTCTGGTGCTACGGGGCAGAAAGGCAGAAGTGTGGCACAGTGGCGTCAGGTCCTTACGGCACAGCAGTGGGGGTGAAGCGGGGTCGGTTGTGGACTCGGTCCCTTGGTTCTGGCAGTCATGAATGCCGGCGAAGTCACAATGCTGTGTGACGACCTCATGGGGGTCACAATGACATCACATGGCCAAAGGCGCAGCAATGGCATTGAATGTCACAGACGTCGGACTTACAACAATCAGAAGTCAATGAAGTCAGGCAGGATCAGCGGCTGCAGCGATACGAAGCCTACATGGTCGTTGAGGTCACTGCACTTCTGCAAGGTCCACGGCCTCAGGGCAGATGGCTTTGCAGTTCCGGGCAGCGGCATCCTTTATGAATTCGCATGGTGTCGTGCAGCATTGTTACACAGGTTTTTCTCCAGAAATTCACTTCCAGGGGCCCAGGAATTGGAATGACACCCTCTGATGGCAAGCTAGATTCCACAGCAGGCAGCCTCAGAACGGGGTGGTGAAGCCTTTGCTGTCCATAACGCTTCAAAACAGGAGGCAAGCTCTACTTAGAGCCCTTGGAGGTACTTCTCAAGCAGTAATGCAAAACAAAGTCCAGACTCTGCACAGGCAGAAGCAGCAACTGCAGGATAGCACAACACAGCACAGTCACAGGCCTGGTCAACCCATCTCCTCAGCTCTTCAGCTCTTCTTTAGGCAGAGGTTCCTCTTGAATCCTTGAAGTAATCTAATTTGCAGGGGGTTTGGGTCCAATACTTTAACCCCTTTCTGCCTTTGAAGTTGATAAACTTCAAAGCAAAGTCTCTCTTGGGTGCAAGGTCCTGCCTTACCCAGGCCAGGCCCCAGACATACACTAGGCTTTGTATACTGCATTGTGTGAGGGCTGGCAAACTCCTTTCAGGTGTGAGTGACCACTCCTCCCTCCCCTCCTAGCACAGAAGGCTCACCAGGATATGCAGGCTACACCCCAGCTCCCTTTGTGTCACTGTCTAGAGGAGAGGTGCAAACAGCCCAATTGTCAAACTGACCCAGACAGGGAATACACAAACAGGCAGAGTCACAGAATGGTTTAAACAAGAAAATGCCTACTTTCTAAAGGTCGCATTTTCAAACTGACAATCCAAAGACCAACTTCACTAAAAGATGTATTTTTAAATTGTGAGCTCAGAGACCCCAAACTTCACATCTCTATCTGTTTTCAAAAAGAATCTGCACTTTAATAATATTTAAAGGCAGCCCCATGTTAACCTTTGAGAGAGATAGGCCTTGCAACAGTGAAAAAAATGAATTTGGCAGTATTTGACTCTCCGGACATGTTAAACACATCAGTACATGTCCCAACTTTAACATACACTGCACCCTGCCCATGGGGCTACTTGGGCCTACCTTAGGGGTACTTTACATGCATCAAAATGGAAGGTGTGAGCCTAGCAAGTGGGTGCACTTGCCAAGGACAGATTGGCAGGTTAAAACTGCACACACAGACACTGCAGTGGCAAGTCTGAGCCATTTGTGCAACGCTACTAATGTGGGTGGCACAACCAGTGCTGCAGGCCCACTAGTAGCATTTGATTTACAGACCCTGGGGACCTCTAGTGAACTCTGCTAGGGACTTACTCGTAAAACAAATATGTCAATCATGGATAGCCAATTCTACATACGTTTTTCACAAGAACACCTGAACTTTAGCACTGGTTAGCAGTGGTAAAGTGTCCAGAGTATCAAAAACAGTAAAAACAGAATCCAGCACACATCAACAACCTGGGAAACAGAGGCAAAAAGTTAGGGGAGACCACCCCAAGGATGCCAAGTATAAAAGTTAGCAGTTGTTCAGTCCTACCACAATGTTGACTTGCTTACTCAGCTTAACAAGTTGAATGTGTAACAGTTGTCCATTCACATAAATGTTCAGAATTCACTAAGCTATGTGTTCCACTTTTGTCTTTCAGATGGGCCTCCACCCTACACTATTAGAGACGTGTCCCAATTTGAAGACCCTGATGCAGCTGGTAAGTGTCACCTTGTACATCATGTTTCATTCCAGACTTTTGTGTGAAAGGGTATGACGTGTGCAATGCAATGTTGAAATGTAATGTGTGACCAATGAGATGACATCTTCTGAGTTAGGATGTGGACATCATGGCTGAAGCTATGTTGAGAATGGATAATAAGTTGATTGTTGCACAAGTACCAACATGTGCTGCTATGGAATTGTGGGTGTTATGAACAGGAAAGCATGCCCACATACACAGTGATGTCAGGCAAGATATATGTCAGAGGTGCTGTTTCACTGATTAGCATGCCAGTTGCCAACATAATTGTCAAAGCACTGTGGGTCAAACGCTGCTTTAAGTTTTTCAGGAAATGGTACAGATAATGCACATGTGTTGTGGTCTCTAGGGGGCTTATGTAGAAGACACTTGCACCATCTGAGCCTCACTACTCTTCAGAATTTAAGTGAGGCAACAGCTGTTCAAGGCTAGTTGAGTACACAATAAGAATACAGCTCTGCTCCAGATGGATTTGGGACATGTCTACGGAGTGTAGCAAACTAGATGTTTGCAGATTTACCAACATGATCAACCCGTCATGATAATTGTGAGGGAGCTTGGTCACATCAACTGTGTATAGAATGTGAATGCTGAGTGTATACCTGGTATTTAGGAGATATCAGACATGCATGTGCACATGTAGTTCAATAAAAAGAAATGCTGCATCTGCACACAGTGCATTGCCACTCTTCCTGTGCCCCTCGAGACACCCATACAGCCACGATGTGTGCGTCGCATTAGAAATTTTGCATCCCATTTCACAGGGTACGGGGCAATAGGTACAAAATTTGTAGACAAAAAAGATGTACTGTTCAGGCTTAGGGCAAAATATATGGGTACTAACCCTGAACTGTAACTAAGGGCCCATTTTAAGCAGTGGTGTGTCCCCTTGTAATGCCTGCTCTGAGCATGTGTTAACCTAATGACACATGAATGATGTATTGGCATTCCTTAGCATTCCTTTGCCTTTTTTCCTGTCCCTATGCAGGATGAACCCCACATTTCATCTATGATGACTGGCCAAGGCTTAATGTAGCACAAGGAATGCCAAAGTGGTGCAATGCATGCATTGCACCACTTATTGACAATGGCACAGGGATTTTGGACTTTTTGCCCCACTTGATCCTCACTAGTATGATGACACACATTTTGCAGAAATAGGCAGTACTCCACTTACCTCTGGACCTGAATGGTCAACAATGATAGCTGTTAGCCCAGTGACATGTACATGATACCGTAGATGGCGGGTAGGAAGTTCAGTCTTGATTTGGAGATTGACATTGTTGTGGAATGTCTGGTGGACAGCATGTGTCATCTGAGGATGCTGCGTATATTGCATGTTTGTTCTACCTCTACCCAATGCAGTATTTGATGCTCTGTTTGCCTAATGTTTTAGCAGCCACTATGACCCCAGAGGTGTGCTTTTGAAAAGAGGACAGAATGTTTCTACCACATCATGGAGGTCCAAGCGGGTACCAAAAGATGGACAGGAGGTATCACCGTGAGAAATCTTCCGGTACTTGGCTTGGCTTTCAACATTGGGGACCTCCGGTACAGGCTGCAACTGTACAGGGCACATCAGGCACAACATCTGTTCAGAGGAGCCTCAGGTGGTCCAACCCTGCACACATCATCTGCAACTAGGCCTAGTCAGCCACTGGAACAGCCACATGCAGCAGCCACTTCCTCAAACATTGAGGCTGACATGAGGAAGGACTTGGCAGCCATAATGGCAAGGTTGGGCCATGTTGAGAAGGACAATGCCAGAAACTACAAGTTGCTTAAGTTCTGTAAATAAAAAAATAACTGAAGAAGCTCGAAACATGTAGATGTACAACCTCCCAGTTCCTTCCCTTCTCCCTTTGTGTTTTGTTATCATTTTTAGTGGGTTTTAGGTGGGTAGTGATAGGTTAGTTAATTAGATTGTTTGTTGTAGGACAGAGTAAGTATAGTTGGGGGTTGTAGTATTGTTCTTTGTTTTGGGGATACATATATGTTTGTTTAATATATAGGTTAAGTTAGTATATGTGTAGCCTTAGTTTATGTTGTCCTACTCGTATCTTGTCTCTTAAAGGAGTAGGGAGACAATGTTAAGGGCGTGGCATTATATGTTTAAGATGAGTTTACATTAGGATAGATAGTTGTAGGGGTAAGAATCGATAAGTTATTATAGGTTAGTTTAGTGTAGGATAGTAGCTACGTTAGGTTTTCATATGGTGTTGTTTTAGTGTTGCAATATATCCTGTTAGTTTTAGACAATTAGGGATCCATGTTGATTGAGTGTCTGGGTGTTCTCATGTGTGCACTGGCCAAGTTAGAGGAATATCTTGGGATATGTTTTCTGTTTTGATTTACATATATGACTATGGCCCTCATTATGACATTGGCGGTAAATCCCACTTACTGCCATGCCGACTGCCGCCAACAAACTACGGCGGCGATGGATAACCGCCAAGCATATTATGACACACACATTCAAATCCGTCACTATACAGCCAAACACACAAGTCCGCCAGCCCAAGGGTCAGTGATAAACTGGCGTTAGCAAAACCCACACAGTTACGCCAACAGAACTATGCCCACAACATTATGACCCACGAATCACCACTGTGGACATTCAATGGTGGTAAACCATTGGCAGTACATACTACTGAGCTCAAAATACACACACACATTCAAACAACACCACATTGGACAATTCAAAATACACACACCTGACACACATACACACATCACACCCACGCACCCACACAACTATAAAACACACACCCACAGTACCCACAACCCTTTAAGAATACAAACCATTGGCACGAGACAGACACCACAACTACAGACAAGACTAGTGACACATAACATCATCACCTATACACCACCCACGCACCCCACATCACACATCCCAAAACATCACCCCACATACCATCACCACTCACAGTACGCCCATGCCACCACAACGACACCCCAGATTCTCTGAGGAGGAGCTGAGGGTCATGATGGAGGAAATCATCCAGGTAGAGCTACAGATATTTGGATAAGAGGTGCAGAAGACATCCATTGCTAGGAAGATAGAGCTATGGCAGAGAATCATGGACTGGGTCAACGCCGTGGGACTGTACCCCAGAACAAGGGATGACATCAGGAAGAGGTGGAACGACCTACGGGGGAAAGTGTGTTCCACAGCAGCAAGACACCAACTAGCTGTACAGAGGACTGGCGGTGGACCCCCACCTCCTCCCCCACAACTAACAACATGGGAGGAGCAAGTCTTGGCAGTAATGCATCCTGAGGGCCTGGCAGGAGTAGGAGGAGGACTGGACTCTGGTAAGCCAAATCTCAATTACTATCACCCCCTCCTGCATGCCAAAACAAACCCCCACCCTCACTCCCATCCTTTCACAACCTCCCACATACCCCACCATCAAAACCCACTCATCCCAATACCAAGCCCTGCATCTAACACCAATGCATGGACACCCCTCACAGACCTGCATTGACACCCATCACCACTGCATGCACACTGGGGAGATTCACATAGCCCACCAAATTGTAACTCACACAAAGGCAAATCTGACAGGGCAACAACAACCATAGAGGCCAACAAACTCATGCACATGATGTCACATGCAGAAACAATAACACTGCATTTACATCCCCACAGGTCGCACAGCCAATGTCACCGGAGAAGAGGTGCCAGCAACATCCAGTCACCCACCAGAAGAGGCCCACAGTGATGACAGCAGCTCTGCTCGCCTGGATCTGGATGACCAACCCGGCCCATCAGGGATCTCCGGATAGTCGGTTACCCAGGCACACTTGCACACCACAGAGCCTCCCACCTCAGGAAACACCACCACAGCACCCACCCAGTGGGCGAATACCACTGTCCCCAGGACACATCAATCAGCAGTGTGTCCACCACTACAGGGACCACAGCCCACCCCACAGACCCAGGATGATCAGGGACCTGGGGTCAGTGGCGGAGGGCACACGGTTCAGGGGACAGAGGCACGGGACAGCAGGGAAGCTG
The DNA here is from genome assembly GCF_031143425.1 of Pleurodeles waltl. Taxonomy (NCBI): domain Eukaryota; kingdom Metazoa; phylum Chordata; class Amphibia; order Caudata; family Salamandridae; genus Pleurodeles; species Pleurodeles waltl. The sequence continues at coordinate 238,047,576 of NC_090446.1, read as the reverse complement.
GGAGGACTGCTGTACGACAAGGGGAGGACAGGCCCAGGGAACCGACTCTCCAGGAGGCACTCACAATGATCCTGGGAGCAAACCACCATTCCCAGGAGACGATGTGCCAGATACTGGACAAGCTGCAGGAGAACATGCAGCTGCAGGAGAGACAGTATCTGGGGAGCAGGGAGGACTTGAAGGAAATCAACACCACCCTGGTCTCCATTGCAGGGGTGGTGGCAGACATGGCCAAAACTATGAGGGAGGCAGTGGCACAACAGCAGGACCCTGCCACTAGCCAGACCAATGAACAGCCCTCCACCTCGCTGCCGCTAGTGGGCAGGAGGTCCCGCCACAGGAACAACAGGCCACCAGCATCCCTCCCCCTGCAGAAGGAGAACCACCCGCAAATGTTCCCTGCGATCCAGGCAGAAGCCAGAGACTATTGCCAAGACCTCCGCCAGGAAATATGACTCTCCTGATTGTAACCCCTGTGTCCCACTCTGTCACCCTGTTCACCTTGAACTGCCATTGCTCCCCTTCCTATGCCCCCTTGGACAATGTACCTGTGATACAAATAGACTGAACTCCAACCTTGATATTCCTCCATCATCCCCCCCAGCCCATTGCACATCCTTTTCTACCTCTTAGCACTTAAATAAACACCCTTTGAAAAAATACAAGTATGGAGTATGTCAAATTATTTAAGTATGCATTCGTTTAACAAGGTTTAAACATTGAAAATCAACTGTACAGAAATGTATACATAGGAATGACCTGTGGTTGGCTGCAGTCAACACACCAGGAGCTATAGTGGAGCACAAATATCTGCAAATACAGATGCTAAAGGGTACAGTGAGAGAAGTGGGAAAATCTGCCTGCCTGTGACATTGTCAAACACAAAACTGTCAATTAAGTGTGAATTTACACTGTCTTACCTGTGTGTCATTGGAAGTATTGACAAATGATTGCACTTCTGTGGGCCTCATCCTCATCCTCTGCCTCTTCATCTTCACTCTCCACAGGGTCCACTGCTGCCACACGGCCATCGCCAGCTTCATCCTCCTGCAGAAAAGGCACTTTGGTGACGCAAGGCAAGGTTGTGCAACATACAGCATGCCACGATGATCTGGCAGACCTTCTTGGGTGAGTAGTACAGGGATCCACCTCTTAGGTGGAGGCAACGGAACCTGGCCTTAAGGTGGCCAAAGGTCCTCTCTATAATTCTTCTTGTTCACCCATGTGCCTCATTGTAACGTTCCTCTGCCCTTGTCCTGGGATTCCTCACAGGGGTCAGTAGCCATGAGAGGTTGGGGTTACCACAGTCACATGCAAATATCGAGGGACAACTGTTAGCCACACACTCACCCTTAGGGCCCACACTATACCCATACACCTCCATCCATTGAGTGGGAACCAGGACTCACCTATTAGCCACACTCTGTGACTTTGGAGTTGAGCCATCACATTTGGGATGCTACTATTCCTCAGGATAAAGGCATCATGCACAGACCCAGGATATTTTGCATTGATGTGGGCGATGTACTTGTCCACCAGGCACACAATCTGCACATTCATCGAGTGAAAGCTGCTTTGATTTCTGAACACCTGTTCATTTTGCCAGGTGGGGACAAATGCAATATGTGTACCATCAATTGCCCCAATAATGTTGGGGATATGTCCCATTGTATAGAAATCAGCTTTCACTGTGGCCAAATCCTCCACCTGGGGAAAACGATGTAGCTGGGCATGTGTTTATTCAGGGCAGACAGCACTCTGGTCAGGACTATTGAGAACATTGGCTAAGACATTCCTGCTGCCAAGCCCACTGTCACTTGGAAGGAGCCAGTTTCCAGGAAATGGAGCACTGATAGCACTTGCACAAGAGGGGGGATCCCGGTGGGATGTGACGTATAGCAGAGATTAGGTCAGGCTCCAATTAGGCATACAGCTCTGTGATTGTGGCCCTGTCCAGTCTATAGGTGAGGATAATGTGCCTGTCCTCCACTGTTGCCAAGTCCACCAGGGGTCTGTACATGGGGGGATGTCTCAATCTCCTATTCATTCGCAGCAATTGCAATCTGGGGGGAAAATGGTGAGCAGCTGGTCAGCATCTCTTATTTGCAAACGGTATACTTCAATGCATGTCGTGATTGTAACAGTAATTTTTTGGAGCGGTCCAAATGGTGTATATGTGTACTGTGACAAAGTTAGGAGCCATGGCCTGCACCCTCTCCCCCCTTGAAATGGCATCCGCTTGACCTGTTTGGAGGGACAGGTGGAATTGAGGTAATTCTGCTGACATTGTGCGCCGTTGAGAGAGGCGGTTTGAAAACCACCATGCAACTCCTCATTGGTTAACATTGGACCCTATGGGTTACAGTGGCCAATTGTGATGTACGCCAGCGGTGATGGTATGCACCGCCACGGACGTCACTGCCATTTTCTATTTGTTCACTCACTTGCTACCTGACCTTCAACAGGAGAGGACCTACACTACAAGTGCTGCTGTAACCAGTGTCTGGAACTGACCATGGCTTGTGTCACTGGGGAAAGGGCTCCTGCCTTCACCTCAGCAGAAATGGAGCAACTGGTGGATGGGGTCCTACCCCAGTACCGAATGTTGTATGGGCCTCCAGACCAACAGGTGGGTACACCATGAGTGCGATGCATGTGGCGTGAATGCATGGAGTGCTGTGTGTGAAGGCCTCATGTAGGGGGGAGTTGGTGGATGGGCCCTGGACAGCATGCTCCATGTATGGTGGGCCATGTCTGTGTTAATGGGGCGGTGAAGGGGCATGGTGGGCCATGCGCGTAACAGGCAGGACGGTCGGCCTAATATCTTTCCCTGTGTCTATTTCCCTGCAGGCCAGCGTCCATCCAAAAAAGGGTATATGGCGTGCCATTGACAAGGACGTGCGGACCTTGGAAGTCTACGGCAGGCGGAGCACCCACTGTCGCAAACGGTGGAAGGACATGAGACGCTGGGCATGGAAGACGGAGGAGGTCCAGCTGGGGATGGCCTCCCAATGAGGAATGGGTGCCCGTCGAACCCTGACCCACCTGATGGCCTGCATACTGGCAGTGGCATATTGGGAGCTGGATGGGCGCTTGGGGGCATCACAGCAGCCACAAGGGGGTGAGTACAGAGTCCCAATATACAATTTGCGTATGATGGAGTTGTATCCGGGTGGGGGATGTGCGCCTGTGGGTGCCTCTAGGCCAGGCCTGACATTGCAGAGTAGGTCCCATGTTGGGCAGGGTTCTGATGTAAATTACCTCCAACCAAGCTAGTAGGCATCCACTACCGGGCAGGGGTCAGTGGGTCTCAGGTATGCTGCAAGTGGCGTTAGGTGTCCTTATCCATGGGCTGGTGACTAGCATTGTGACTGGTAGTGCATTGCATAGTGTGTAGAGCTGTTTCCTGTGTGTGTGTGTCATTTATGCCAACGGTGGTGTTGTTGCGCCATTGACCAAGTGTATCCTTTGTCTCTTCCCCCCCTTTTTGTTTTGCCACCTTGTCCTTATGTGCATTAGCATCATCTGGCGGAGGACCAGAGGCACCGGTGACAAAGGGAGCTGCATACAACAGGGCCCAGGAGGCCGAATCCACCGATGGTGAGGGCACCAGTGGGACGGAGGGCGAGGGGAGCACCACAGCAGAGACAGAAGGGGACAGTTTGGACACAAATTCCTCCTCCGATGGAAGCTCCCTTGTGGTGGCAGACACCTCTGTGCCCACCCCAGCTACAGGTAGAGCTGCCACCCCCCATACCAGCACCGCCCTCCCAGCAGCCCCTCAGTGTGTTTCCCATGCCCGCTTACCCCGGAGGGTGGGCATCTCCTTCGCCCCATGCACCTCAAGCCCTGCCCCAGTGAGCCCTGCTGCCCTGAGTGAGGAGGCTATTGACTGCCTGCTGTCCATCTCTGTTGGGCAGTCAACCATGGTGAATGCCATCCAGGAGCTGGCAGCCAAATTCAACAGAGAAATGCATTCCTGGAGGGCATTCACACTGGCATGGCAGCCCAACATAGATCAAGCCAGGCTCTGGCCTCCTCTCTGATTTCTGTCATTGTCCCTGTTTCTAGCCTCCCTCCTCCCCCCTCCTCCTTCCTCTACCCAATCCCATTCCCCTCAACCCCAAACTATCTCAAGCACACAGTCAGACGAGCAGGCACCCAGGACAACACACAAGAAGGGACATGGCAAACACAAGCACCACACTTCATCCCACAGGCACTCACACAAACACCTCCCAGAAACAGACATACCAACATCCACTGCTTCCACTGTGGCCCCTCCTCTTCCTTCTCCACCATCTCCCTCCCAGTTGTGTCTACACTCACACCTGAATGCACTACATCCTCCTCCACTACCCCCATCACCAGCACACCTATCAGCACACGCCCCTCACTGGCAGTCACCACCCCCACTTCCATGCACACGTCCCCTGTGTCCTCTCCCACTGTGTCTGTGCCCCCTCACCCCAAAGTACACAAACTCAAGCACTCAGAGACCCAACAGCCGTCCACCTCACAACAGCATCCAGCCCATGCACCTGCACCCAAACATAGCAGACAGACACCTCCGACAACCCCTCCCTCTACCTCCACTCCAAACCATCTCCCTCTTCCCACCCCAATGTCCCTAAGATGCTTTTCCTCTCCACCTTTGACCTCTTCCCTAGCCCTCCCCCATCCCTTACGTCAGGCCAGGGTGGTCAGACCACAGGCAAGCATCTCAGCCTCCCAGTCCAGGGGCACAGTAGTGTTCATGTCAGGAATCCCCAAGGTGCCTCCTGTGTTATCTGTCAGCATCCCGAGGGATTAGGGATAAATCATATCTCTCTTCTTGGTTAAACCTTCATGTTCTAAGAAAACATAATGAGCTGTGTTACACAATTGGTTTTATCAATGCTTGTTTTATCAGTGCTTGTTTGCTAATGTGAGCAGGTGTAGACATGTGGTTCTAATTGGGTGTGGTGACTCATCTCAACTGCATTCCTGATTGGCTATAAATAGCAGAGTGAAGGATGCCTCCCTGCCTGGTTTTGTTTTACTTCCTGATCTCAGCATCTGACTTGGCAGTCTAGCCCCTGCTGTCATCCTCGTATTCAGAACTTTTGAGGCAATCCTTTTCTTTGTTCCTGTACTAGCTAACACCAGGCATTCCTCCAGCACACCGGAAAAGACTGCAGCAAAGTGACTAGTGTTCTCCAGGGAGTTTGTTCTTTGAGCGCCGCACTGTCCTAGAACAGCGGGTGTATTTCAGACCTCGTATTTTGGCAGAGTGCTTATCTTGAAGAGACAAATGCATTTCTGAACATTCTACATTATTATTGTAGTTACTTACCTAAATGTGCTTCAGGAAATCTGCTGGAGCTCAAGTACTACAAAACGTGACAGTGCAATTTTAAAAGGGCATTTACATGACTTTTCTTTCTCTAAATAGCATGACTCTTGGATTTTAATTGTGTCATTCATGCCTGTATTTCAGGTTTGAGGAATTTGCTTTTTGAAGGGTTTTTCACACACACAGTGAAACCAAATCAAACTGTGCCACCCTAACAGTTTGAACCCAGAGTTGACATCTGTAATGCTCTTGCTTGTCTTTCTTGTGCATACAAGTGCAACCACAGTTCTAATTGTAGTGTGCAACAATGAATCTCTGTGAAGCCAGCCCTAGTGTCGCAGTAATTATTGTTATGGTACTCAGTTTGGGTTTTTGGTAATGCAGTGTTGGTAATTGTGCCAATAGTTATTATTATCCAAGAAAAGTGCTGGAGCATCCCGGTGTTCTTCTACCACTCCTGTGCCCATATCAGAAAGAGAGATTCAGTTTCAAGGAAGTGGAGCGCACTAACTCTACTATCACTCTGTCAACAATGACCCCCGAAGATGCATGGTGTCCGGCTGGACAGGCAAGATGTGGCAGGCTCTTTCTCTTCCACTCCCCTTTTCCTTTTGGGACACCTGCCTGGGTTTCTGTATCCACCGGGAAGTGCCGAGAGGTGTTCAAGGAGGTTGGGGGCATACCATCGTCCCTGCAGACATCCTGGGTTTCAGGTGAGTGGCCTGCCTCGACAGGCCACAGCTACACCAGGTTGGAGAGGATCCCAGGCACCAGGCAGCCACACTGATAGGGTGCCTGCACCAAGTGCTGCAAAGAAGAGCAAGGAGGCACCCTCAGCTGCTGCAAAGAAGGGCAAGGAGGCACCCCCAGCTGCTGCCAAGAGGAGCAAGGAGCCACCCCAAGCTGCTGGCAGGAAGGGCAAGGGGCCTCCACCAGCAAGCAAAAAGGACAAGAGGGCTGGTGCCGGGACTTAGTCGAAGCCCCTTCATCAACCATGGTGGTTCAGCGGTGCAAGGCTGCAGGGGAAGGGCTGGAGCCTCCCCCACCACTGCCAGCACCACTGCCAGCAGCAGCAGCCCGACTGGGCAGCCATCCAAGGCTGCAGGAGAAGGGATGGAGCCTCCTCCCACCTCTGCCAACTCCGACATCAGCAACGCCACTGCCACCACTGAGCAGCCGTCACCACCAGCGGACAGTGTGTAGTCTTGCATCCATGGGCTGTTGTGCAGCTTTGGCCCTGCAAATCCTGCAGTCTGACAACCAGGTGAGAGACTGTGACCTTACACTCCCCAAGATCTGCATCACAGGATATGATACCCCCTCCAGAACCAGTGGAGAAGCCATCCACTCACTGCATCCCTCCCAGGATGAAGCACACTGGGCATGATGCCCACTCCAGAACTAGTGGGGAAACCATCCACTCACCGCATCCTTCCAAGGATGAAGCACACTGGGCACAATGCCCCCTCCAGACCCAGTGGAGAAGCCATCCACTCACTGCATCCAGTAATGGGCATGTTGGTCCCTACAGGGCCAGTGGAGTTGTACCATCATCCGGCTGAGGTGCCTGCATTCCACGTCCCCCTGAGGTGCCTGTCTATTTTCAACATGATTCCCCTGCCCCAACCTCATTCTCTCAGTGTTGTTGCAGGAGTGAGGTTGGGACTTGGACTTTGTGATGTGGCCCTGTGGCCCACGGACATTGAGGACTGGGCCAGGGTCCCTTGCATTGTAAATATGTATATACTTTTTGATTTGGATGCACAAATTTCACCTATATTTATCTTATTAAAGCCTATAGTCATTGTCCTTGCATTATTCCTGAGGGGTACGGGGTATATATGTAATGTTGGTGCATCTGGTTGTGTGTGTGGTGTTGGGGGTGGGGGAGTTGCGTGTATGTGTCACTCTCTTTTTCCCTCCCTCCCCAGTGTGCTAGGTGGCAGTACTCACCGTGGTCTTCACTGGCGTTGGTGTTCATAGTGGAGCAGAAGGTAGAAGAGCACGGGGATGGTATGCAACTCGGGCACCTCGGTGGCGTGATTGTTCCTTGACAGTCCAGAGGTGAGTTGTTACCCTTCTGTGCATTGTTTCCGCCAGGCTTTTCATGTTGTTGGTACCACCCCGGAAAAGGTGGCGGATAGGTGGGTCATATTACTGTGGGCGGTACATTGTATTCCGCCTGGTTGTTGGTGGTTACAGCCGTGGTGCCTGTTGGTTTCACCCTGGCGGTCAGTGTGTTAAATTGTCTGTCTGTCTGAGTGGTTTCCGCCGTGGTCATAATCTCATATTTATGACCGCCGACCTGTTGGCGGTATTACCGCCGCTTTATCACCGACCGCCAGGGTTGTAATGAGGGCCTATGTTTATCCAGTATCACTAGGGAGCTGTCAGATTGGCTGCAATAGGCATCCGCTACTCAAAACATTTTCCATCCCCTGGTCCTGACGTTTACATTATGAATGTATACAGATTCTTTTACAGGTAAGTATGGAGCTTGAACTGTCATCAGTAAGGTCTGTCAGAAGAAATCTTGTAAAGTGTGCCACATATTTCTAAAATTTCTGGCATACTGACAGGTGCCCACCTCTGATCAAAATTGCCTCTTCTATTCCACACATATTAGTAGTACTGGTGCTCTCATCAAGGAAAATTCCAGACACTTGGTTCTGACTCAATAATGCTATATGTCAACTTAATTAAATATCTGTTCATTACATGTTTTTACAGCAATGAAAGTTGGTTGTGACCCATAGCACTATCAGTCACCTTTTTTTATCTTAGACTACTGGAATGTGGCATTGTGCCTGACAGTAAGCCACACATGTAATAAGGTTCTGTCCTCATTGACACAGCTTCACACAGTACATACATTTAGTTGACTTGATGGATCACAGTAAAGGTTAACATGAGACGTGTATTTGGAGATTTATTTACATGTGCAAGTATATTTTTCAAAGCATTACAATGTCTAGTTCACAGATCCTATGAGAGATCCTGAGCCAAAAGCAGTACAATGTCCAGTTCACATACCATATGAGAGATCCTTAGCCATTTGTTGTACATTCAAAATACAGGGGAGAGGAACATGTCACGAGACATGGGTAGGAGAAGTGTGCATTAGTGAGGAAGTATCGAAATTGACCATTGGTAGGAATTGAGATGATGACAGTCTATACCAGATACGTCTAAAGAGGTTGAGAGAAGAGGGCACATTTCCAGCTGTCACAACACTGACATGATCTTAAGCACAGAACTAAGGAGATACTGCCCATGTGGCACAGACTTGTGCTTCTAGGTTTTTTTCATGTGAATCTTGTTCATTCCACATCTTCATCCTCTGATGTGTGAGGTGCCTCCAGAGCCATGGGTGGTACTGTTGTAGAGGTTGATAGGGGGGGGGCACACAGACATCAGGGAATAAAGATGTGGAGACAAAAGTCATGGCAGCTAATATTCGTGGGAACCCATAAGGCATCACTGCAGCAAGGAGGAACTTTTGATTTTTCAAAACCACAGCAACATTATGGAGGTAGACAGCCATGTTTTCCCTGAGGGAGACCACGTCCTGCTGTGTAGCTTCCAGGGCATTTTGTATAGCCCTCAGCCTGTTGACTATGATGCTGCTGCCAATTTTGTTGGGGCAATTGTTTTAGCCTCTGCCTCATGACAGCAGCTATGTCAGACTTGGACTGCTGGAGTCAATGTAGTGGGGAGTAGGTGCCTCTGATGGCAGCTGAGTTGTCCTTATTTTCACTGAGTCACCTGTGCACTCCCTCTAGGCTGCCTGCCATGGTCTCCATCCTCAACCATACCTGGTTGGCCAGCACCTTCTGGATGCCTACCACTGTCCTCTGAAAGGTGATGTCTGGGTCCTTGGAGTCCAGTACTGTGGCATGACTGGTTGGTGCTCTGTGTTGGTAGCTGGGAGGTTCATGTGGAGACTCAGCAATGCTTTGTGTCCCACCTGCAACTGGAGGTGGTATCTAGAGGGAGACTAGGACATCTTGGAGAGTGTCTTCATTGATGGTCGGCAGCTGGTCATTCACGTCATCTGTAAAATCCAGGACAAGCAGGTCAGCAGGAGGTGAGACATCATCCTCTGTAATGAGATAGTGAAATGCCAATCTTTGACTGTAGTGGCTGTTGACATGACTTATCATTTACTTGCTACTGGATGCTCAGTGACATGTTACAGACCCCAGGTTATAATTGTAAATTATGTGTTGCATTGCACATCACAAATAGAGCACCTTTCAAGGTATTTTGTGCATTGATCCCACGCCATCATCTTCTTTGCAGGTCCCTTGCCCCTGCCACTGACACAATGGTAGCACATCATTTACCTTCCTATTCACCATGATGGACATTCCCGCAGTAGTGTTGTTTGTTGTCACTCTTTGGGTGCTTTACTGTTTTGGCACCATGAATGATGGCATTAGAGCAGCAAAGCACATGTAGGTCAATTGCTTACAATGCTTGTGTTACTTTGTCATCTGCCTTTTGCAGGCTCCAAAAATGTGCCAATTGGATGGGGCAGTGCAAACATTATGTATTGTCTGCCCCATTAGTTTGTCCCTCCCTACGTTTGGGATATTTCTGTGCATACAGCAAATCTGCCACAGGCATATGTTGGTGAAAGGATGTACAATGTGGATCAATGCATGCATTTTGAGACTTTGTTGATGTGGCACAAGCGGAATGGGGAGCTTGGATCCACAGGGGCAACTATTTGTATAATGGTACATTTGCATAATGGCGAGTGACATTGTGCCCGCAGTGCAACATTGATGCCACTTGTGGCAGTTCTTATGCATGTAGATGTCCTTTTATGAAGAACACCAAACATTCACACAACACAGACAACCTTGTAATTTGGTGATATTGAAGCTACTTTAACAGTAGCAGAAATGATGATCACAGACATGCCCCATATGTTGTACAAGTTCACTTTTGTGTCCATTCCCAAATGGTGCATGGAGGTGTGTGAGAGTTGTTGTTGTGCCACCCTTTGCGAGTTGCTTTCCACAGGTTGCACACTTAGGCCCTGATTTTTTCTCAAGTGGCACAGCTCAGTGCAGCAGCAATATTAGTTGCATGCGCTGCATCACTTTTGAAACGCAGGGTTGTGCCATGCTTACTGGAATACGAAACATCCCTTTGTTTCCCTCAGTGCCTGTGCAGATTTTTTCTCCCTGCACCAATGCAGGCCTCCTTGCACCATAGTGCAAGGGTGCCCTCGTCAAGAGGACGGATAATTTCTATGCAGGAAGATATCCCTTCCTGCACATAAACAATCTATTATGGCAAGGTGGCGTTCCTATGTGTGCTGCAGGATGCAATGACATGAGGAGGATGGAAACATTATGCCTTGTTGTGTTATCCTGACACCACATGTTCACTTCAGTCACAGTCTCTGGTGAACATGTTGTCTTGGATCCGGGGCAACAACAATATGCAATGGGTGTTGTTGTGGCACAGCCACACTAATTGCACGTCCCTTCTAGGCAAAATGCTGCATATTTACAAAGTGGTGTAAAGTCACAGTAAGTGGCTTAAGATCACATTGTGTATATGTCAGAGTGCATTGAACCACCAAAACATCACTAAAAGTGAGGCTTGGGTGGAGATGGGGTGTTTTGATTCTGGGCCTATGTGCCCCGATGCGATCCTTTAGCATGCATTGAGTGTGTCCTATGTGTCTCCCCCTTCTGCCATTTTTGAGATTCCAGATAGTGTCCCCCTACAACTTACCCTGAATTTGTGGTAGTTCTTTGTAGTCTGCACTATCCTGCAATTTCAGTGACCAGCATCTCCGGGATGACTGCTGACACTATCTCGTCCAACTCATCCAGGTCCTCCTTTGAGTGCAGGACTCCCACCTCCAGATTGCAGGGCTGCCTTTCGGTTCCTGGCCAGTTTCTCCTTCGTTCTGCAGTTGCAATCATGCCAGTGCTTCTTGCACTCAGTGACAGTCCTCTTCACCTCTGCCATGCTGTTGACTTTATCCACTATTGCCTGCGATATAGCCTCTCTCCTACCTATAGGAAATTCGGAGGTGAAGAAGAGCTTGTGTTGGTGCTCCATCACCTCTCTGACCAAGATGTCATGCCCCTCATCACTAAAGCGACACTTCTGCTTCTTCTTCTACTTCTTCTGGGACTTTGCTGGACCCTCCTGGCTGGTACTTGCCTGATTGGGTTCTCTGAGAGGTCTCTCCTAGCCTGCATTCTTCATCTTGTCTTCCCAAATGATTTTTTCTTGCTTGTGCATTTTTTTACGCTAATGCTGTTAAAAATGGTGCTAACCCATAATGTGTAAAAAAAACCTGCAGCAAAACGAAGTACCGCCACTTTTGTCGCAGTGGTTAGTGTCATTTTTTTTTAATGCTAAACATTCCTTAGCGCCATTGTGCATCATTTTATAAATATGAAGCACTGATGGCGCTATGGAAAGGTGTTAGCTGGCGGTAATGTTTTTGATGCACAACTGCAATAGCACGGCTGTGCATCATTTTTGTTAAATATGGGCCTACATTTGTTAAGCAAATATACTCAATTTAGTAAATTTTCGTATATTCTATTCCCAATCTGTACCTCCACATGGCAATACTGATTTTGCAAATTCTAAAGTGGCACCTTCACAACATTGCTTTTGTGAGTGTTCAAGGTTCATTCTTTTGCTGTTGTGTATGAAGGTGGCTTTCTTCTAGCATGGTTACCCCCATTTTTGACCTCTATGTCAGTGTTTGTCAGTGTGTTTTTAGTGTCTCACTGGGACCCTGCTAGACAGGATTGCAGTGCTAATAGTTTGTGGCCTACTTGTCAGTATGTTTTACAGTTTTGTCAGTATGTTTGACTGTGTCACTGGAGTGCTGCTAACCAGAACACCAGTGCCTATGCTCTCTCTGTTTCAAAATTTGTCACTATATTCTAGTGACTCTATATTCCAATCCAGATTGGCACACTGGACCCCCCCTTATAAGTCCCTAGTGTATGGTACCTAGGTAACCAGGGCAATGCGGTTCCAGGAGCTCCTCATGGGCTGCAGCATTTCTTTTGTCACCCATAAGGAGCTCATACAAACACTCCTTCAGGACTGCCACTGCAGCCTGAATGAAATAGTACAAACACTGTTTCACGGCCATTTTTCACTACACCAGGTACCCTGTAAGTCACCTTAATGTCTTACCTTCTGTTACTGAAGTCTAGGTGCAAAGTTACTGTGTGGGACGGCATCCTTACACTAGCAAAGGTGCCTCCATGTTGTCCAGGACCAATTCCCTGCACTTCATGAGTGCAGGGACACCATAATAAGTGTGCACTACATATATGTCAACACATATATGTAGCTTCACAATGGTAACTCCGAATACAGCCATGTGAGGTGTCTAAGATTTAGAAATTGTACCCCCAATTCAATTGTGGTATTGGGGGGCCAATTCCATGTACCCTGCACCCTGGGGGCTCCACCATGGACCCCTAGTACTGCTAAACTAGCTCTCTGAGGCTTCCACTGCAGCCCCAGCTGCTGCCAACTCAAAGACAGGTTTCTGCCCTCCTGGGGATTGAGCAGCTCAATCCCAAGAAGAAAAAACAATGCATTTCCTTTAGGAGAAGGGTGTTACACCCTCTCCCATTGGAAATAGGTGTTACAGGCATGGGAAGAGAATCCTCCCAGGCCCTCTGGAAATGCTTTGAAGGGCACAAACTGTGCCCTCCTTCCATAATCCAGTCTACACCGGTTCAAGGACCCAAAGTCCCTGCTCTGACGCAAAACTGGACAAAGGAAAGGAGAGTGACCACTCCTCTGTCCATCACCACCCAAGGGATGGGCCCAGAGCTCCTCCAGAGTGTCCCTGGGTTCTGCCATGGTGTTTTCAGGATGGTCAGGGAACTCTGGGAGCATCTGAGTGGCCAGTGCCAGCAGGTGATGTCAGAGACACCTCCTGATAGGTGCTTACCTGGTTAGATGACCAATCCCCCTCTCAGGGCTATTTAGGGTCTCTCCTCTGGGTGTTTCTTCAGATTTGGTTTGCAAGGCTCCATGACTCCTCTGCATCCCCTGCTTCAGCTTCTGACTGTCGGATTAACTGCAGACTGCTCCAGGAATCCTGTGACTGCATCAAAGTATCCAAGAAGGCTATTGCAACTTTGTAACTTCAGAAACTGCAACAGTTTCCAGGTTGTGCACACTCTGAGGACTGCCTGTCTTCATTCTGCACCAGAAGGACCAAAGGAAAATCCCATGGAGTGACTGAGTCACTTCCCTGCTTCAGTAGGCACCTCTCTGCAATGACAACTGGTACTCTGGGACTCCTCTGCTGACGATGAGCATGATCCCTGGAACACAGGTGGTGGGCCACAGTAATCCTGACTACCCAAAGGTCCAGCTGTCCGAATTTGGTGGAAGTGAGGACTTGCCTTCCTGTGCAAGACAGTACCCCTCTGCACAGCGTGTTCTGCAGCTCCTTGGGCTTCCGTGGGCTTCTTCCAGAAATTCTTCATGCACAATGTAGCCCAGATCCCCAGAACTCTATCCTGCGATGCTCAGATTCCTGAGCCGTCTCCGATGGCGTGGGACCCCTTTGTGTAGTGCTGCGATGGCCGCATTTTGAAACTCTTTCGTCCCCATGTCCTGGGACTCCTGTGGGTGCCAACTGGTATTTGGAGGGCTTTCTAAAGTGCTGAGACACCCCTATGTCTCCTCATTCCGAGTTCAGACACCCAGGTCCCTCCTGGGCCCAAGTAGCACCTTTTCCTGCCAACCGTGACATTTGCTTGAGTCAAGGCTTGTTGGCGGAATCCAACAATGAAAACCAGCCTGCATCCAATGACTCAATGTGGGACATCTCTTGCACCAAGAAGGAACCCCTAGCTGTCTTCTTTGATGAATTTCTGACTTTTTCTTCCAACTGGGGAATCCACTCTTGCACCTTCATCCGGGTTAGCAGGGGCTCCTGTTCTTCCTGGACTCATCATCAACCTCTGAACTTGGTCTCCTCTCTCTGCTGGTCTCCAGGTCCAGGAATCCATCATTGGTGTCTTGCAGTCTTGCTTGGTTTTTGCATGATTCTTTACCACAACTTCTAGTGTGTTCTTAGGAACCTTGATGTACATTACTCCTGTTTTCCTGGGTTCTGGGGTGGGGTATTTTACTTACCTTTGGTGTTTTCTTACACTCCCAGTGCCCCTCTACACACTACACTTGCCTAAGGGGGAAACCAACATTTGCATTCCACTATGTTAGTACATGGTTTTTGTTGCCCATAGGCCCATTGCAACCTGTTGTGTTTTTCACTGTTTGCACTATTTTCTGACTGTTTACTTCCCTGATTTTGGTTACTAGTGTATATATTGTGTATAATTCTTATCTCCAGAGGGAGTATCTTTACTTTTGGTAACACTGAGTATTGTCTGTCTTGTGTATAAGTACTGTGTAACTATAGTGGTATTGCAAGAGCTTATCATGTCTCCTAGTTCAGCCTTGTCTGCTCTGCTACAGCTACCGCTAGAAAGCCTAAGCTGCTATACACTGCCTACATTTCACTAAGGTGGATCACTGGACCTGGTATTAGGTGTAAGAACCTCTGCTACCCACTACAAGCCAGGCCAGCTTCTCTCATCTTTCAGCCAAAAAAATCTGATAATACCATATTTCAAATGAGAAGTGTTATTAAGAAGAGAAGTTAAGGCTTTAAACAGAAGAGAGAACAAAGAAGATTGTGTACCTCCTGACTCCTTAGCAATGTTCATGAGAATACTATGTATGATTTTAAATGTCGTTAGTCCTTACTGAAAGGGAGGCAATTTTATTTTGCAGCATTGAATAGTGTAAACATGAATTTAGTTGTCCTTCACAACAACTAGCCTTCCTGACTGCTTAGTGGAAAAGTTCATGCAATTTTTCTCAGGTCAGAATATTAGTTAGTGCACCTGCTACATGCTGACACTGAAAGTTCATAATAAGGTGATTCCAGACATTGCTGAGATGGGGATGGACTACAGCAGAGGGCAGTTTCTGAGTTCCATGGGTTGCCATTGCTGCTTTTAAAAATAATCTCTTAATGTTTGGTTTCTTGACACATGCTATCCATACCAGGCTACAATCCCTAAAATAGGCTTCTAGAGCCCATCTGTGGTTCAGTAGATGGCCACGGTGTTTCTGTATCTTGTTGCACCTTTTTAGTAAGCTGCAGCATAGTCTAAGCTGACTCATTTCACTTATAGGAAGTTAGCTCTCTTTTTATTCAGAACATTCCTCAGATGTCCCTCAGCTGCCATCAACTGATTAACAGTTAAACCTAAATATTCATAAAAATACCTGTTCCTAGTAAATGTCATGGACTATGGGCATCTGCTAAGTGATGATAGAAAGCCTAAAGTATCAACACAATGCATGACTTTTGAAAGGTGCAGTCACTGTTTTCATGCAAGCCACTAATTAAGAATCCTTTTAAGATATTTTAGTGGTAACCAAGTAAGGGGAAAAAGAAAGATGGAAAATTACTGAATCATTCGCCAATATCACCCTTGTTAATCACTCTATCACAGGACAACAATTCAAGAAAGGTTCAACATCGATTTGGTGAGAGTTTTCTGGGTGACAAAACTAGCGTGTCTATTCATATGGTATCTTGTATAATTACTTTGCTTGAGAAAAAAAAATGGATCAATGACTTTGGTACCAACAAGAGTGGCAGCATGTCTTAGATCTAACATTGCTCTTCACCTGCCTTGCTTTCCTGACAGATTATTTATCAAGGTAAGCAGTTAAAGAGTGGATGCAACTCTTTTTAAGTGAACGTGTATTGATAATTTGCTGGGCTGAGGGCTCACGTGCATTACATATCCCCTCTCATTTCAGCAATATCAGCCCTCCACTAAATTATAGATCTCTCTGAGTTCCAGAAGCAAGCAGTAATCATCACAGTTGCCTCAATAGACACATCACCCCCTTCAGTGTGCCTATTGGTATGTTCTCCCTTAAGTGAGAGTCCACATTTGAATAGCTAGAAACCGCAGGCCAATCAATCATATGCTATCTTGAATACTGAAGGCATATTTAAAGACTGATTTGAACAATAACATCTGGGTGGTAGTGAACTCTATTAACGATGCGGGACAATGCAGGCACATCTGTTGTGGACCTCAATATGCCCTCAGTGGTGACTTGACTCCATCTAAATGTTTCTGATGCATGGTGCTTCAGTCAGGGACAGCAATATGTGCTCTCGATGAGTGCTCCGTGGCATTTTAAACCTCTAGCTCTAGTATATATAACAGAGAAAACAAAAAAAAATTAACTTTTTTTGGAGAGTACAGCTTTTTATGTACGCTATATGGCATTGTGAAAGGGCTTGCAGAGTTCTATGTGGAATTCCGCGGAGAACTTCGCCTCACTCTGTGAACAGATGGAGTTATGCTCAGCCAACCCATTTACATTGATTAGTGTGAGTAGTTGCAGAGTGAGCATGAACTGCACCACGGAGTCACATGCCCATGTTGCTATCTTGTTTTCCCTGTTCTGCACATGGTGCTGGACCTACTTTACAATCCAGTTTCTAAGTATGTAATCCTTACCATACCCCACGTATCCTTGCCTGTGTTGCATTCAGTACATCAGTGTGCCTATTTTTGTTTGTGTGTTTTACTTTTTAGTTCGTGAATTTGTGTCCCTTTTTGTTTTCCCCTAACTTCCTCAGTTCTTCTTTTCTATTCCTTCTCTTTCCTTTCTTTCTTTTCTTCCCACCCAGTGCCATGGAAGAGCATGGGAGAGGTTGCAGAAGTGCTGGAGTGCAGATAACTGTGCACCCTGCAGTCACCAGTGCTGCCAGGGGGGTGCAGTCCCATGCCATTTTCAGTGAAGGAGGTGGCAACACTGTTGTTTTTTGTGCAACGCAATCTCCGCTCAATGCTGGCAGCAGGCAGCAGGTCTGGGAGTGGGTATGACCTACCCCAGACAATGTTGTAGCATTGGCAATTGGGAGGAAGGTTGTGTCATTGTGTGCACAGCCATTCTGGGGTTAAGAGCACTTAGCAGCAGCTGACACACCACTGAGCAGACATCCTTGACTGGGAGCAGGACCTGCTGGACCTGCTGGCCATCCAGGGTGTGGGCTTGGTGAGTACTAATTACTAATTTTAGTGTGTCCAGCATTGCTAATTATTTTTTTCAAATAGCATACTGCACATACTCAGAGGTAAGTTTAGTTCATATAATGTGACACATTTTATGTGATCAAATGTGTGCAAGCCAGGTGCTTAGTACTACCTAGTTCTACTAGTTGTTGTGGACACTCACTTGGACTGATTACTTAATAAGTAATGTAGACTCCTCTCTCCTCTCACTAAGATAGTGGTACTGTGGTGGTAGTAGTTATGTCAGTGAGTTAGCGTTCTCCATGTCTTTCTTTTTATGTAGCTCGTACAGTCACACACAATCTCCCAGTGATGTGTACTATGTTCCTAAGCATTGAAAATTAAAACTGACTGAGTTGGCCCATCGAAGGGAGTTGCAAAGCAAAGATTATTCGTCAGTAGTTCAAAATGTAGTGTAGGAAATTTGGAACAGAAGTTAGGTAAGGTTTCAAAAATTAGGAATAAGTCAACTCACTATTATAGGTGATCTGATTTAGAAAAGTACAATATCAATATACTACTGCGTTTGCCTTTATTAACAGTACCACTAATCTATATTTGTTATCTTCTTTTTTTTTTATATCAACAGGCAAGGGCAAGAAGGGGGCACTGGAGGTCCAGGCCAAGGCTACCACCACCAGTGCTGCAGTAGGTAGAAGTACCATCGCTAACACCAGTGCCACAGCTGACAGCTCTACTGGCCCCAGTATGTTCTCATTAATATTATTTATCACTCATTTCCCTCTCACCATTAGACTAATTTTTCATTATTTTTTTTCTACTGTGATTTTTTTTCAACTCTACTTTGTTTTATTTAATTTTTGTTCATTCTTTTTATCTCTCCATGCATTTTCCTTTTTTCTTGTTGCTATAGCTGACTTCCTTCTGTCTCTATTAATCTGTAGCTTTCTTCTGCCTGGCTAGTAAGCTTTCCCTTTCCCCTATTTCATAAACCCTATGGACTGGTACCCTAAGACTAAGACAATAGATTAGGTATTCTACTGTCAAGATTGCTGAGTTTGCAGATCCAAGCAAGCTATTCTACACTGCTTGTAGAGAAGGATTTCTATTTCTCGCTCATGCTCAAATGCAACATGGCAGGAAAATAGTATGAGGACAGTCCCATAGCATTTGCCAACCAAAACCATACGTCCTTCATTGGCCAAAGTATTATACACTTTCATACACCTTCATTTCACTTCAAATGACTCACAGCCATCTTCTTATCTCTGCCTCCATTACAATTGGCATGACTACTGGCTTTTCTAACATTGTCAATCAACAAAATGCAAAACATGATATTTTAGCTGGGAGAGGAGACACTGCAAACTGAACTGTAGTGATATATTACTGTTGCATTTTGTTTAAAAAATATATATAAGGAGAGGTCTATATGGCATCTGTTTTTTCTAGCTTCACGGACCACCAGTGTCGGGACCAGAACCAGTGCGCCAGACGATGCAACAGCAGCAGCTGAAGGTAGAGTCTCTGTGGTGGCAGAGACGGGTGGTGGTAAGTCACATTGTTTAGTTATTGACAATTATTTGTATACTCATTGTATTTGTCAAGCAAGGCAGGTTCCTATCATCCATGATCTATGGCATTTCACGACCCATGGGTCATGACCCCACCTAACTGCAGCATGGTTCAATTCAGCACTGCAGTCTTGGTTGTGTGATGTACATCTTTTTCTGCCAATGCAGCTTTTAGAAAGGTTTCAATAGGTTGCAAACCAAAACGAAAACAAAGTGTCTTTCCCTTCTCTCCCAGTACCCACTCAGTTACTTTCTCATACCGCACTTCTTTATTTGTTCCTAAGTTCTGTCCTAGCCTATCTAAAAAATTGAAAAAACTATTTTGCCATGTGCCAGTTGTAACAGGGCTAGAGATTCACATAGCTTCTACAATGGATGAACGTCTATTCAAACTTTTCCCTTTTGACATTTGTTAACTTTCAATTTCAACTACAGTGACTGACTAAACCTAATCTTAGCCACATGATGATCAGTGACCACCCACAATTCTATAGCAAAACCTCTACTGCACCTACCTGGCCTTTTCCCCCTGTCTTTCCCTGCAGCAGACTAATTCAAGTTTCCTTCCATTACTGCCAGCGAATGTGTTTGATTGAAATAATCTGTGTTTGAGGGCGAGGCCAAGAAGTAAAGTGGTATTAAGTGTCTGTGATTTTGTGTTTGCGGATGGGATACTATATGATGAACATATCTAATAAAATCTATATATCCTGTTTTTTCCCCTGTACTTTAGTGCATCATATTTCCTTCTGCCTACTGACAGTGGGCAGGATATCCATTATCTGCATGTTATACATGAAGTGTTTGATATGTAATAATCATGTGCCTCTTTGGAGACAGGTTAAATTAAAAGGCATTTGGAGAAGAGCAAATCCATTGGAATCAAAGATAATTATTTAGCAATTGTAGCTGCCTCAACTGCAGACTGTAGTAAATATTTACTGGATGCGCTAACTAGCACACATCCAGTCATTGAGCACAACAAGAATTGAATACTTGTACTCCTTAGGGGATGATGCCATACCCATTAATCAGAGATATTGTTCTTTTATCCACATCCAATGTGTGGTTTACTTTTTAAGGAAATCCTTTAGAAGAAAAAGAAAATCACTCTGTTTTTTTAACCTGGGGTTATGCTGACACCTTTTAGCCAGTTAGTGCTGTCACATGAAGCATGTGTTGGTGAAATCATGTTGTTGTAACTCTTGTAAAATTCAAATGGCTCTAGGGGGACCAGCAATGTATTTACCTTGTGCCACTAAATAATTTCAAACAAGTGTTTGCTCACAGCATTCTTTACAATTTGTCTTTTTTTCTTTATTTTCTTTCTTGATATAGCTACTCTTGATTGTCCACCACTATGCTAGACCCAGCGGGAGATAGCGTCTGGCTCTAGTGGCAGAGATTGGAGGCCTTCTGGGCAGAGTACCAATGACTGGTGGACAAGGAAGGATAAGGTACATGCCCCTACACCTGGCCCCAGTTCTGCCAGCCAACCACCTGTGCTTCCAGCCTCCAGGCCATGCAAGTGCCACCGGCAGCTTGGAGCTGCCCATCTCCATACCACCATTGCTGCCCCCCTTCTTATCGGCTACTCCATCGTTGAGTGCTCCACGAGCTGGGACACTTTGGTCGTAGGATGGCATGCCTAAAGACCCAGATGCAACACCTGCGGACTCTCATGGAGAATGCCCTTATCTAAAGCCCTTTTTTAATTTTTTGTTTTAGTGGGAGGGAATTCTGTTGTGGGTGGAGAGGGTGGGAATTGGGCAGGGCATTTTCAGACTTTGGGACATTTATATTTATTTTGGACATGGTTGAGGATGAGAAGATATATTGTTGTGGGAGAGTGGTTGGCCTGTTGTTGGTGGGCAGTGTGGGATTAGTTTGTGGTGTTTTTTATTAAAGGGAATAACTTTCTATTCTACTTTATGTCTGAAGACCTTTTGGGTGTTTTAGTTTAACTTTGCACTGATGGCTTTTTGTACAGCCTGTCTTTTAAATCTACTTCTCAAAGTACATGTCAGTTAATTATAGTTAGTTATACTTTTGTCTTACTATCCTCTGTAATTATATTTACAATGAGGAGAGCATGCCACCATTATTTATATTGCCCACTGAAAACTAGATAAACAATTACTTAGCTCATCTGCAGTAGAAGTTAGTTATTCAATGACTAGTTTACTTCACCACATAGTTCTCTTACCTGAATAGATGAAGTGATGGCTGGCAGCTGCTCCCTCCATAAATCTTGCAACACCTTACTGGAGGGATTCCCAAGGTGCCTTCTTTATGGTAGTGGTGGTGCACTAACAGGGAAGGCATCACTACAAGCGAGATTCTATTCCCACCTATAAGATCACTAACTGTAGGATTATTCAAAAGGATTATCCATGATAGGAAACTAAATTGAGAGAAAAACACAGAGTTAGTGGGTTATACATATATATATTTATATTAAAGCTTTAGAAATGACAAACTACTACCATCATGACACACTAAAGAATACCACACGTTATAACAAAAACTAGCAATAGTAAATTATTCTGAGCAATGATGTGCTTGGAAGTTACAAAAAAAAAAGTTGCAAAATCCTCAAGTCAGGAAAAGTGTACTTAAAGTCTGTACTCGGAAATCCACAAGATTAGGCAGTTATGCATACCAAAGGCCTGGATGATGATGTTGATGAATGATGTTCTTATCTATGGTTATGTATGGTTGGGTAAATGGGGTTAGTGTGGGCTATTGCTAAGGTAACAGAGTATCCTGCAGTGAGTTTGTGTTGCATTTAACCACATCCACCCCATCATGTGTGTGATCCACTTGGTATAAATTATGTCACACCCCAATAAATCACACAGCCCAAGGAAAGAGAGTTAGGGTTTGATGAATGGAAGGGAAAGGGGATTTGGGTAAAGATGTGACAAAGACAAACACAAGTGATGCGGTGCTGTGCCAAATTTGGCAGCGCGGCACTGCTTCACTTCAGAAATGCAGGGATGTGCCTTATTTAAGACAATACTGCGCACCCTTGTGTTTTCACTATCGCTAAATTTAGCTGCCTAACGCCTAACGCCAATGCATTATTCAATGATTGTTTATGTGCAGCAAGGGACACTTTCTTGCAAATAAGCAATCATTAATGGCGTTTTGCTCTTTCTATGTGTGCTGCAGAATGCCCTGCAACACCCACTGCACACACTGCACCCCCCTGTCAGGCTAAGTGATGCCTGTAAAGGGGCAGTATATACAAGGTTACAAAAAGTGTCTTAGGGGGTTATTCTAACTTTGGAGGAGTGTTAATCCGTCCCAAAAGTGACGGTAAAGTGACGGATATACCACCAGCCGTATTATGAGTTCCATAGGATATAATGGACTCGTAATACGGCTGGTGGTAAATCCGTCACTTTTCCGTCACTTTTGGGACGGATTAACACCTCCTCCAAAGTTAGAATAACCCCCTTAATGCCATCTTGTAAATATGGTGCAGGGCATTGCTCCACCACTTTTAGTGGTACTCCGGTGGCGCAAGGGCCTCATGAATGAGGCCCAAAATTTTGTGAAATACTACCTTAATAAACCCAGGTTAGGAAAATAATTGGTTATTTTCCCTTTTACAATTGTTATTGGAACATTTATATCCCTGCTAAGATATGGCTCCTTGATACATCCATCCAAAACCCCAACTTGAAGATCTATACAACCAGCTATTAAATACAACCAATATAAAGAAACAATTATGTTGTAATGCAACAATAAATATAAATATATTTTCATTACAAAAATATTTCAAACAAAAATTGTGCAGTTGTCCTTCATCTTTGTTTCTAACAGTACGAATATTTAAAATATTATTTTATATAATACAGTAGCACGAACAATGAACATGAATTGAGATGATAAAATTATACACTAATGTTTATTATAAAAAAAAGACAACTTTGACGATCCCAATAGAAAAGAGCATGATACCATATTAAGGCAAGGCCCTGAATGTGTTTTAAAATGAGAAACTGTAGCTCAGCCAAAACTAAAGTACATAGGAGAAAGGCAGCAACAGTAGTAATAGAAGGAAGCAAAAATAAATTTGGTACAAATCAATAGCACATACAATCAAACATGGTATAAATGTAGGCAGAAAATATAAAGCAACACTACTACTTAGAAAAAGCCGGGACGTTAATACACAATTAAGATTAACTACTTACAGTAGGTGTGGGCAGAACTTGTGGAGTTGCTTAAAAACTCTACAAGATTCCACTGAGTTATGCCAAAGGATGGAAATACGCACTGCCTCTGCAGTGATTTAGTGCCAGTAGCACATTCTGCCCTGATAAATCAGAGGGAATGGCACTATGCAGTGCACCAAAGGCTCAGCTGCTCAAGCTGATTTTGCTGCTGCTCAAGTACATTTTGTACTTGAGCTGCAACCCTCTTAATGCAAAGGGTGCTGAGAGAGCATGCCATATCTCACTCACGCACACCAACTTATTGTTCTGGATCTGCATGTGAGACAAAATGGTGAATGTGACTGAATTCTGCATTGCAGGAGTAATGTGGAGTCACCAACGTTCTGCCAATTTGGTGGGTGGAACTGAATATCCCACCTACCCCTACTTAACAGGACATTTAGCTTGCCAAAAGCAGGGATCCTTTGTCTCAAAATATCACAGATGATTTGTGATTTTCTAGCTGCTGATAGTTGAAGTTTAGGGATAATGAGCATATAATTATTACCTCTTCAACTTGCCATCCAAAATTATTGCATACACAGCAACTCTAATATATATTGAAACATACATTATTTATTTTTATAAATCACACAGTGCAATCGACATTGATAATTAGGTGCTGCAGACTTTTTGAGGCCAGAGCATCCATCCTTAGACAACTGCCCATGCTTATGGTCAGGTGTTGGGGTCCCTGTTAGAAAAGTGGTTGAACCCAAGGCATGATCCAGAATTTGCTAGGCATGTTCAAAGGCCAACAACTATGCGTTCCTTGGATTGGGACTCCAAGAGGTAGGCTTGGATTAAGGCTTAGATTAAGGCCACAGTCTGAACTGAAACCCAACAAGGAAAAACCAAGGCTTTTCCCTACACAAGAACAAAACCAAGGAAATTCACTGAAACATGTGGTAAAAGAACGCTGTAGGTGTAAACTTGCATCATAAGAAGGTGTTTGTATAAAATATTAAATGTTCCCGAGATAAATCTGTGGAATGAATTTTGTGGGTGTGATGATCAAAACTATTAAGAAAACACTTAAATATACAGGTTAGAGTACACTGTGCAAAGTTAACACCCGTAATCCATTGCTCATTGCCTCACACATGCCCAGCTTTGGTTTGTTTTACTTTTTTAATGCAAAACAAATGCAAAATGCTTTTTTGGGAGATTTCCAAACCAACCCAAACTGGTATTTGCATTGGTTTGCAAGAAAAAGTAACACAAACCTGTGCAAAGCACTGCTTTCCATTATTCTGCATCAAGGGGGCACCATGGATAGTATATGTGAGGTCTTGTGTAACCACCCATGGTTTTTGACTTAAAACTCTATCTGGAAACAATAGTAGACATGGTTTGTGCCAAACAATAACCCATTTGAAAGCAGGCTTTGAAATGGACAAATGCTTTTATTTCTCCTAACTTGTGCCATTTCATTTTGCATGTTTGCTGCACTGTACAGCACACAGTCAAAGTGGGAAATGTAAGTCTAAGCATACCATTTTGTACCCTTTCATTACAGAACCTATGCTAGACACACAGACCCTCATTACGAGTTTAGCGGGCGGCCAAAACACTGCCAGTCCTATTAGGAGTTCACCGCAGAGCCAGTGGGTGGAAACATAGTTTCTGCTAACTGGCCCTGCTGTGAACAGGGCCTTAACATTGACGTGGGCTCGTAATCGAGCCGGCGCAATGTGGCAGTGCAGCAGGTGCAGCAGCACCCATTGCACTTTCGACTGCCCATAATTTGGGCAGTGGAAAGCGAGATGGTACTGACAAGTACATGGGCAGTGCAGGGGTCCCCATGGGGCCCCTCGCAACCCCTTTCCGCCATCCTTTGCATGGCAAGGCTACTATCATGAAAAGGCTGGTGGAGAGGGGACTCGTAATCCCCAGGGCAGCGCTACCCTGGCGGATTACAACTGACGAGACCGCCAGGCTGTCAGCTGGTGGCAATCTGGCAGTGCCAGTGGTCCAACCATGGCGCTTTTGCCACAGTCGTAATGTCACAGTTGGATCATCACTTTGGAGGCAGTCCGACCGTGAGCCTGGTGGTGTATTGACCACCAGGTTCATAATGAGGCCCACAATCACCATTGCACTATGGTGCAAAGGTGTGTGCGTTGTGCTCAGAAGCCTGATTGTGCCCCAGGGCTACGGAGAAATTGGGATACTTCCATATCTCTGTAGAAATAGCATTTTCTTGCTCTTTGCCTGTCATGCGTTATGTGACAGGTTTGGAAATCTGGTCCATGATGACATGGACAACTGCACAAATTACATCACTGATAGCTTCACAAGTACTATCACATTTCACATTACTTTGCACAGTTGTGAATGTCCAATGCATATTCTGCACACTCCTCCTAAAATTGAGTACACTAGATGCCAGAGGTCAGATTTACAACTTTTTCTTGCAGTGCTATACATCATTTAAATGTGCACCTCTTTTTGCACAAGTGGGAAAACTCAGTACAGCACAATATCTACAAAAATCGGCTGGTTGCTGGTGCTAACCCCTGCACTGGCATGCAGTCTGCCATTCATGGTGTACAGCCTCACACTGGCACAGAGGCAAGTGTACCCTGTCTGGCATAGTATTTGTTCTGGTCTCATACCACTCCAGTACAAATTCCTATGTGACAAATTCAGACGCTTCCCCCTCACTGAATGTGTTTTGTGCACTAGAGCATATGTAACCGATAATTTCCTCTTTTTGTACGAGTTTCAGGAAGGTATTCGTTTTTGACACAAAGCCTCATTTGGCTACCTTAGTAGATTGTACTTTGCATAAAAAGCTATGGGTGTTTGCATTGATTCGTCCCAGTAATATCCAGTAAGCTTTCCATGCAGAAGCACTTCTCATTGAATGTGCACCAAACAAACTGACATCCACACCTGGAATTATTGAATTATTTCATCAAACTTCTTGTTTACACTTTAAGCATCTTAGTCGTAAAACAATAGCAAATAGCATATGATGATGTTTCCAGAGTGTGGCATCATATTGCACGGTTTCGCACCACAAAAACAAACTTACACACTGTTTGAAAAAAAACTTGTATGCAGCACCTCCACTTCGTATTGCCAACTTTCACATAAGAAGTAGGAAGACATGTTAGAAAAGTCAGATAGTCTCAGAAGTGGTGAACATTGACTTTCACAGATGTACTAAGACAATATTTATATGCAGGCTGTATTGAAGAATACATTGCATTTGTCCTTCATAGTTTCATGTCATACAGTGCAATTAAATGCTTATTTCACATCACTGGATTCATATCCTGATCCTTGGCATTAGCATTTGACTATTTACACAAATAAATAGATGAGTGTTTGAAAGACTGCCTAAACTGTGCCAGAAATCAATTATGTTGGCAACTAATGTATATTTAGTGCTACCTCCTAAAAGATAGCATCCTATTCAGTCTTCTGTCTCGACACCCTGTAATATAAAGGTCCTTTGAATAGTGCAATTTTATTTAATTTATTAATGCAATCGTGCAGTTCTATTGTATCTAGTTCTTCTCATACACAATCCATGATTTCCTGTCAAAAGGTTTTGTTTTTAATTCAATAAAAAAGTAAGAGATTTCTCTACATTGTGTGCAAAGGATATGTGCCAAAGAGTCTCTGACAGAATGATGAATGATGGATTTTAGTATGAATCATATGGTATTGTGTAAAAAACAATGCTACGATGTGGAAGAATATGATATATTCTACACAGCTAACTACATACACGGCATGAATGGCTCTAATTAGATTTCTCGCTTGGGAAAGTAGATTAAAGAATAGACAAAATGTATGGTTTCAAGGCATGATGGGCACAATATATTAAACTCTTTCTGCAAATTGCAAACCCTCACAGTATCACAGGGTTTGCGGACGCAACACTGTGATATGGAATGCAATAAACGTATGTTGTCAACCCGTCAAGACTTTCCTCCTTGCAAAATGGGTTTTGCGACCCAATATGAATTGCATTAAAAATCAGTCTTGAAAGGGGCTTTCTCTCCTTATTGAGAGTTA
Source organism: Pleurodeles waltl (assembly GCF_031143425.1). Taxonomy (NCBI): domain Eukaryota; kingdom Metazoa; phylum Chordata; class Amphibia; order Caudata; family Salamandridae; genus Pleurodeles; species Pleurodeles waltl. Next base: position 238,020,305 of record NC_090446.1, on the reverse strand, counting down.
GAAAGATATGTATAGTTTTCTGTTACAATTTCAGCCATAAACCATTGCAAAGTTGCGACACCTTAAAAGGAGTGGTAAAAGGTTTGTAACAGGAGTCATGTTATGCCACCAACAGTGGATCAAGGGACCTCTGTATACTCCCGCCCAACTTCTTCCTAAATTAGATTAAAAAATTTACAGCAACACACCCTACTTTGAGGAACACAGGTTACATAAAAAAAATAATAATGCTTATTTGGGCATGTGAATGCAGCGATGGTTGTTTGATGTCGCTTGCAATCAAAGGTGGTAGCAATCGTGCCCTATGTAACTAATATTTATTAGGTATGCATTTTTGTGATCCCCTGCCATTTGTGGTAAGGTCTTTTGGAACATAGGCCATATTACAGATATCATCTCAGTTCTCAAACCAGTCTTTGTGCATTTTCTCATTCCTGGTTTGTGAACAGGGATAGTGCATCGGGTTGCATAGTCTATAAAAAATAGCAGTTATAGTATAGAATATTCACTAAAATATTGAGATTATTTAATCTGCCCCTGTTAATGAGTAGGGCAGGGTCTCAAACGTTTTCTGTAGTGAGAACTACTTCTGATCATTGAACGTCACTGTGAGCTAATGAAGGCTAAACAAGTCGCACATTGTTACCACATACCCCACAGCCAGCTACATAGACATAATCCTAATATCCATAGAGGCAGATACTGTGGTTTGAATCAAGTACTTTGAAAGGGGGAACAATGACAGGGCTGCCATGTATATCAGTCAGAGTGTGCTCTTTTGTGGATGTATGAGCATGTGCACATATGTATTGGATATATGTGTGTGGGTGACAGAGCCTGTGATGTATGTACTTGTGGCTCACGACATTCCTTCCATCATATGTAGCACCATTACATGTATAACACAAATATACAACAATTGTCTTTTAACTGGGAGAAGCGTAAAGTACAGAAACATGTTCGGAAGAATTTTAAAAATATGGTACATTTTTCTACACTTTAACTTTTTCCCATTAAACAAAATGCAGAATTTTTTAGTTATACATATGGCACAGTGTCTGCTGGCCACCGGAAGCAGGAGGACTGCTGTTTGTAAATGTGACACTTTGAAATGGCAGAAATTTAAAATGAACATTTATCTTAATCAACAAAGTAACTTTTCATTTTAATGTTCTCCTATTCGACAGCATTCGGAAGCATCATTGTTCTCACCCTCCAATATTGAGTTGACAAGGATTTTTACTGAGTTAAATACTATAATGGTTCACTTTCCACCACGGTGCCCGAGCAGCAGCATGGTACATAAATCTGACTGAGCACTGCTAATTATCAGGCGCTGCTACCTGCAACCTGATGATAATAATTCAAAATAAAGACATCCTTCCCTCAACTTTAAAAGGAAAATGTGACCCAGTGCTTATTTAAAAATGAACTCAGGGCCACTATCTACTATGAAGCTACTGGTAGCTCACCATGGACTGGTTGGAGACACCTGGGGATGAGAATACAGTTAATCAAGAGGGCAGAGGTTAAAACAACAGTTACGATTGTAAATGTACATAAATGCAAAAGATAACCTCATTGGTGTTTATACCGTGTCATGTTGCATTTAGGTTAAGGCCTGGAAAGCAATGTGGCAGATAGTCACTCACATTTTCAACACCATGAAGTTAATCATCACCTAACCATTGACAAACAGAAGCAGTGTCATAATAAGAAATCCAGAATCACAGAATATGGAATAGGCTAGTCTAGTTGCAGCTGACTAGCTTTGAAAAATCTGGAGTTTCAACAAAATGTTTTAAATATCGTGATACATAAATATAGGAAAAAAATATCATAATATAAAATTATTGTAATTCAGAAATATTGGTGATGAATATCGATTTTATAGGTCATTAATATAATTTTCTTCTCATGTTTTTGAATTCTATATGTATTTTAGTTCATATATTATTTTATATGTTATAATTACTGACAATCTTTATAAATAGATTTTGTAATTTTAAGTGATTCATAATTTTTAATTAAATTGCTTATAGTAATTTATATTGTTGTAGAGGTTGTGGGGTTTGTAGTGGTACAGGGTAGGAAGTTAATTAAGTATAATTTAGTAACAATTAATTATTAATTTATTGTTAATTTTGTAATTGATTATGAATTATGTAAATTGTGTAATAATTATATTTTTTAAATTATATAGTAGGTGAGGGTTGTTTTAGAGCCATGTAGTAGGAAGTTATTTAGGTAATAATTAATTAGCAATTATTTATTCATCTATTAACAATTATTTAGTTGTTTAATAAATATGTTACTTGTGTTATACTTATTTATTTTAGTTTTGCAGTGTGGGTTTCTATTTTTCTGTGAGTATAGTGTGGGAACATAATTAAATATTATATTACTTACATTTTATATTGTTTAATTCATAATTAATTACTACAAAATGTAATAATGATATCTATATATATATATATTTTTCCCTATTAGGAGTTTATATTTCTGGTAAAAATAAGGTTATTCAAATATGATATGAGTTTGAAGTGAAGAACTTTACCCACTGCACTGGAGTGGGAATAGTAAATATTACCCCTTTGGAGTCCAATGCTTTCCCTACTGTTGTGCGGACTGGAGGTGGAATAATGGATTTTACCTCTACAAAGTCCAACATTTTTCCGACATTTGCATGGACTGGAATTGGAGTAGTAAATTTAACCCTTAAAAACTCTAATTCTTTCCCTACTGTTGCACAGAGACTGGAGTTGGATTAGTAAAATTTACCTCTCTAAAGTCCAACACTTTTCCTGCTGTTGCACAGGCTGGAGTGAGAATAGTAAATATACCCCTCTAAATTCCAATGCTTTCCCTACCGTTGCACAGACTGAAGTTGATTTAGTGAATAGTACCTCTCCGAATTCCAACGCTTTCCCTAATAATGCACAGATTGGAGTGGGAATAGTAAATTTTAGCCCTCCAAAGTACAATGCTTTTTCTGGTGTTGCACAGACCGGAATGAGAACAGTAAATTTTACTCCTCCAAAGTCCAACGATTTCCCTAATGTTGCACAGACTGTGAATAGTGTAGCATTGTTTTCTGATTTAAATACATATTTTTATAATTGTTTAAATGTATATTTTTATTATTATGTACTTATTTAATTGAATAGCATTTGTTTATGTATAGATATTTTAATTGGTGTAATATTTTTTATAAATATTTTTTTTTACTTGTTGTTTTTATATCTAATTAAGTAGGTAATTTATTTTAATGTTTCATATTTGTGCTTCTATATTTTTATATTTCATATAAATATAGATAAATGTACGCTTTTTATAGTAGTGGCACAGATCTATATATCACAACTTTCTTTTGCTGACTTCCAGCCTATACCCGTGATCAAGAATTGTGGGCTCTGAAATGCATTGGGCTGATTTTTTTTGCTGCAGAAAATTAACCACTTTGTGTAGATTGGATCCATGGTTTGTTTTCTTTGCGCGCTGCATTAATCGCTGTGAGGAGACGTTTGATGCTGATGTATATATATAGATATATATTAGCCCTCAGGGGTGGGATTATGTAATAACATTGGATGCTAATATTATACCTTAGGTCATCATCAAACACATGTGACGATATATAAGAATGTAAGCTATGTCAATAATTAATATACTTATAGATATAATATATAATGACTGTATTATATGACCCAATAGAAATGTCTAAAAGAAAAGAAGATGTAGTATAATAAAAGTGGATACTAATTTATAATCCCATTTAAATAAGACTTTTATAGAAGGAGAATAATTTAAACAACACAACACCAGATGCAAGAAGTATGGTTTCAAGATGTCCACCACTGTTTTGATGTAACTCTAACTGTATTTGCACAAAGTATTTGTCCTTCGTTTATGTTATTTTTTGTGTAATGGAATTCCAACTTCATCCATGAGCAAGGCTACGGCCGAAACGCGTTGGAGGGGAAACTGATTTCTGTGGATAAGGCCTATTAAATATACAACAGCACATTGGTGTCCCGGCTTTTCCTTGAACATAAGGATTTGGTATTTCATATCTATTATTTTATATATATATATATATATATATATATATATATATATATATATATATATGTTCAACATTTTATCTCGCTGCATTCAGAAATAACAAGTCTCCATCACAACAAATTGTTGAAGTGAAGATTTAATATGCAAAAACAAACCCAACCCTTTTCAGAAACGAAGTTTCCTTGCTCACTGAGCAGCGTGACAAGAGGCCTCGCCCTGCCAGAAAACATTTTGAATTGATTAACAGAGGGTTGCAACCTCATCTCTGTCTGCTGCATTGCTGGCAAAGGACATGGTGACTTTATTACTTTATATATATATATATATATATATATATATAGAGAGAGAGAGAGTTTAGATTTTTATCACTGAAAAAAACAAATGTTATAGGATACATGAATGTTATAATTAGGTTCTGAATTTACTCGTACCAAACCTTAGAAATTCAACAGTTATAGTTATAGTTATTTAAAGTAACTATATCTCGTGCCCTAAGGTAACTATACCCTGCACCCCTCCCATGCACAATTGTTTCTTCATTAATTTGACTGCTAATACTTCATTTATTTTTTAATAATGTTGCAGAAGTTGTCATGAGTGCTGTAATATCTGGGGTAAATAGCAGTGGATGTATAGTAAGTAGATAGATAGGCCAGGAAACATTGAAGCATTTTCACAGCAGATTTTCTTAGTTCTGATGGAGGAATTCACTGTGGAACTGTGGAACTGTCCAACTCTTATTCCTCTTAGACTCACAAAGTAAACCTCCAAACATAATTGTAGGACCTTAGGAAATGGGGTCTTCAGCGGGGACTCCATTGGACTGTGTCCTGTCTGGTCATGGCGAAAAACTGCTTCTTCAACACCTATTATATTTTTACCCTAAAGTCAGACATCTTGATTTCTGGCATTGTAAAAACATTGTGCTGCCCACTGGCTCTTAAATTAAATCAACAAATTTAAGCAGAACACTAAACATTAGTGCCATTGAGAATGCCTTATCACAACCTTTTGATTTGTGATTGTCCTAATAGACAGAGAAAAGGGAATATTTAAGAGAAATGTAACTATGAGTGGCAATTGATAAGCATCAATATTTGCTGAGAATTATAAACATGCTGTCACAGGAGGTGTGGGGAGTCAGACCGTTGAAAAACTATTTGAGATAGTGAATAATTCTATTCTTCCATAAATGGGAACACCAACTAATCCACTGAACAATGGAAAATCTGATTTGGCCATTTTTTAATGTAGCAACCGATTCAGAAATGCCCGACACTACTGTCAAAAACTATAACCTTGAACCAATTGCCTCAACATTTGAAGCAGTTAGGATTTCCGCTTGCTGCCTTCTGGACGAACCAAATGAAATCCTTACTGTCACAAGAATCAGTTGTGAATATTGGGTCTGAAACCTCAACATTAAAAAAAACTCAGGGCCTTGTTTGCAAGTCCGTAGCGGCACACTGCGCCACTGAAGCATCATTTGTTTTACGTTATGTTGGCACAGTGTGTCTGCCCATATTTACAAGGCCATGCGAAGACCCTTGCATGGCTTTTCTTGGCCTTGTAAATATGGACCCTTTTACGCATTATAGGAAAGTACCATCTTTCTTGGCGTGGTTTCCCTCTTTTCTGCCTGACGTCAGTGCGTTTGACTGTGTTCACTGAGATCCTGCTAACCAGATCCAAGTGATTATGCTCTCTCTCCCAAAACTCTGTATTTCATCCCACATTTGGCATACTGGTGCCCCCATGTACGTCTGCAGTATATGGTACCTAGGGCGTTGGGGTTCCAAGGGATCCCTACGGGGTGCAGCAGTTATCCTGCCGCCCATAGGGAGCCCATTCAAAGGGTTCTGCAGGCCTGCTATTGCAGTCTGTGTGAACTGGGTACATGCACCCGTTTCACTATAGATCACTACACCAGGTCACTATGAGTCATCCCTATGGAAGGCCCTCTCAGCAAGAGGGCAGGGTGCATGTACCTGTGTGTGAGGAAACCCCTACACTAGCAGAGGTGCCACCAAAAACTCCAAACATACTTTCCTGGACTTTGTGAATGTGGGGTGCCATTTCTTTACGTGTGTACTGGACATAGGTCACTACCTGTGTCCAGCTACATAATGGTAACTCTGAACCTAGGCATTTTTGGTATCAAACATATTGGAATCATACCCCAATACTTTTGTAAGTATTAGTTGTATGATTCTATGCACTCTGGGGGCTCCTTATAGGATCCCCAGCATTGCTTCCACAGTCTTCTGAGGATTTCCAGGCAGTCCCAGCTGCTGCCACCTCACATATAGGTTTCTGCCCTCCTTTTGCTTGAGCAGCTCAAGCCCAGGAAGGCAGAACAAAGGATTTCCTTTGGGGGAGGGGTGTTACACCCTCTCCCTTTGGAAATAGGTGTTACATGGTTTGGGAGGGGTAGTCTCCCCAAGCCACTGATATTCTTTGAAGGGCACAATTGGTGCCTTCTGTTGAAAAGTGGATCATTGGAAAGGGCAGGTAAGTACCTACACCTAGCAATAGGCCACTAATCCCCACTTAGGTCCATTTAGATTTCAATAATTAAACCCAGCTCAACCCTTGGTAGCTTGGCAACGAGCGACAAGGCTTAACTTAGGAGATGTGTGTAAAGCATTAACAAATCACAAAACAGTAAATAAGTAAAGCACAAAACACAATAAAAACCTGACACCAAAATGACCAAAAATGGATTAGGGGAACTGGAGATATGAATTTTTAAAGAATTGATGTTTTCTAGTGCATTGAAGCAACTAGTGCTTAAGGGGTTAAAAAAGGTCACACTGGAAAGGGACAAAGTCCAGAGTTCAGGCTACCCACGAGGTAACACTGTCACACTTACTTTCAGAAGTGTTTCTTGATTCAGGAAAGTGGTCCACAGCACCAGCCAAGGGTTCAGAGGCTCTTGTTTGCTTCTCGGGGTTTGGGACTATAACTCCCACAATGCACCTCTTCAATTTATGGAGTGGCTTCAAATGTCTCCAGACTTCTGGATCTTCTTCCCAGAATGTACCTGGTAAGAATCCTCAAATGGCCACTGGACGCTGGTCAGCTGGTCTCTACTTGTAAGACTTGATGCAGGGGACTTTGGGGAGATATTTTGTACAAGTAGCACACAGGGAGTCCGTTCTTGAAGCAGTAGATGACAGGCAAAGTCCTTTTAGTGGTGAAGCCCAAGTGTGCAGCTGGTGCAGTCCTTTAGAGTGCAGTGTTCAGGTCCAGGTCAGGGGTCCAGCAGGGCAGTACTTCTTTGTCTTGTTCCTCGTAGGTGTCTGAGGTGTGGGTGAAGCTCTGCCATATTTATTCTTGCTCCTGGGTGAAAAACAGGGGGGTCCGGGGTATCCAATCACAGGCAGATTCCTTACCCCTTTGATGACCACTTCCTGGGAAGTATGAGAAAAAACAATCCAAGGGAGCAACTTTCCTCAAAAATCCAACATGTCTGAAAGTGATTTTTGGAGGTTAGATCTGTTTGAGCCCACCACTGGTGTTGTTAAAAAGCCTTAACACACTCCTCTCCTGTCCTCTCCTAATCTAATCAAGAGGGACCCCAGTTGTCTGGGGTTGCAGGATGTGAGGGTGGTGCAGGGACTGCTCCAACAGTCCTTCCTTACCTTTGAAGACCAGTTTGGCCCCCTCCCCCCTTTCCTGCTTTCCCATCTGCTGAGGCTATCTCCTCCCCCAGGCACATCCTTTGTGTTCAGCCCAGGCCACTTCGCACCTCATCAAGGCACCCAGGCCAGGCTGGCAGAGGCTGGCCTATCAGAGAAGAGCACTCTAGAGCTGAAGCTGGCAACTTTCAGGTAGAGTTTTAAAACTCTTTACCTGAAAGAGTTATATTAACTCCAACAATTGTAACTTATGGGATTTATTATAACAATTAATTTGATATCAAACACAATGTATCTGACACTTAAGCAGACTTTGTTAATTAAAATAAAGTCCCCCTATTTAGCCTATGGAGGGCATTCACTACAGTGAAGGAAAAACAAATGTGGCCATTTTACCTCACAAGGACTCAAAAATAATTTTTATGAGGTCCCTGCTTTTAGTTACAAGGTACCCATTCCTAGGGGCACATAGGGCACGCCTTAGGGGTGACTTTATGCAAAAGTAAGGTAGTTTAAGACTTTGGAAGTACTTTTTAATTCCAAAGTCGAATTTGCATATAACTTTAGTTTAAAAGCAGTCAGTTAGACAAGCCTGCCTTCAAAATAACACTGGGCACCTCAGCAGTGCACCTTCGGGTGTACCACCTATGCTGGAGTCCCTAAACCTACATGCCCTATCATATACTAGTGACTTATAGGTAGGGTGACATAGCCAATTATTATTAGCCTAATTTGCATACTCATTTTACACAATGCACGGGCTCTGGGACTTGTTAGTGTTAGAAATGGGGTCTTTGTTTGGCAGTCAGGTTACTGTCCAAACAAGGACCCTCACTCTAGACAGGGTACGTTACACACAATCCAAATTATCCTGTGCCCACCCTCTGGTAGCCTGGCACTGAGCAGTGAGGGTTAACTTTGAAGGCAATGTGTAAAGTATTTGAGCAATAAATCATGCAATAACACAGTAGAACACCACAAAAATGCACCACACAGTGTCTAGAAGAATATATAATATTTATCTGGTAAGGAGGGTCAAAACAATTAAGATGCAATAAGTATATGTTGAAATATCACTGTAGAAATGATGTAAAGGCCCTCATTACAACACTGGCGGACTGCGGTATTTTGGAGAAAGGTGCTGCCGACAGACTGGCAGTACCTCTCTCCAAAATATGACATTGGTGGTTTGGCTCAAGCCAAACCGCCAATGTACCATTCTGTCCACCAGGGTGGTAACAGCCGCTGGGCTGGAGACTTCAGTCTCCTGCCAGGCAGCCATCACTGTCCCACCCGCTGGATTATGACCCCGGCTACGGCCATTGTTTTCATGTCTTTTTTACCGCCACAAAAAAAATGGCCATAGGCACTATCAGTGTCAGGGAATTCCTTCCGTGACACTGTTTAGGGTCGCTCCCCTCCCCATAATCCTCTTCCAACCTCCCCTCCCCCTCCTGCCCCTCAAGACATACACGCACATTCACACACCACCATACACATGCATACACACACATTCGTACCCACATTCACCCACGCATGCATACATACATTCACACACACACATCCACACACTGACATACATACAAGCACACACGCATTCACACAACACAACATACATGCACACTCACACCCATTCATGCACACATGCATTCCACACGCCACACACCCCCATGCACGCACACACAAACACACACCCACACCCCCACACACACAACACCCCCCACCCTCCTCCCCTGACGGAGCACTCGACTTACCTGCTTGCAGGAGGGCCTCCAGCAGGAGACGGGAGGTGGCCCTTCTGCCAGCAGCAACGTCCGCCAGCAGACCACCGGCAGGCCGTATCATGGATCATGATACGGTCTGCGACGGACTACTGGTGTGGCACTGCTGCTGGCAGCAGCGCCACCTTACCGCCATCCGCCGCCATGACTGTAGCCGGAATTCTGCCAGCCTTCTGGCGGAATTCCAGCTATGGGCATAATATGGCAGACGGTAGGTAGCCGCAGTGACGGTGTTTTGGTGGCCGTTGCCGCGGCGGTAGGCGGTCATTACCGCCATTGACATAATGAGGGCCAAAGTGTCTTTAGTCTTTTAAAAGCAACAAATGTCTCTTGAAAGCACAAAGTACCTGATTTGTGTTCAAATTCTCTGCAAGGATCCACAGAGGATGAGATGCGTGGAAAACTGAGAGGTATGTGTCGATTTTTCCAGGCGCACACAGGCAATGCGTTGTCGAGTTTTCACGCAGGACAGGCTTTGAGTTGATTTCCAGCACGTTGACTGGGATCCTCTTCGACTTGTGGGGTTTTCGGATGCATTGAGGACAATTTATTGAAATCCGGCGCTTGCAGGACTAAGTCACAGGAGCTGTGTCGATCCGGTGGCCATTTCGTGGAAATTTCTACCACACAGCAGACGCTGAGTCGATTCCGCTCATGGAGTTGGGCTGCATCGTGCTGGCTCAGCTTTGCGTAGATCTAGTGGGCCGTGCGTTGAATTTCCAGTCGCTACGCTAGTGCTGCGTCAATCTTCTCCTTGCAAAGTCAGGCTGTGTCATTCCAGTTTGCCGTGCAGTGATTTTCTCACTGCGATGCAGGCTGTGCGTCGTTTCTTGATGGCTGTGCATCGATTTTCGCTGCACAGGGAGTTCTTCTTGCAGGACTGAAGTCTTTTTCTTTTTTCTTTTTGAGACTTCAGGGAACAGGAGACAAGTTCTATTCAAGCCCTTGGAGAGTACTTCTTCAGCACAGCCCGAGAGGTGCAAGGCAGCAGGGCAACAGCAATGCAGCAGTCCTTCTCAGAAAGCAGTCAGGTGAGTTCTTTGGGCAGCCAGGCAGTTCTTCTTGGCAGGATGCAGGTTCTGGTTCAGGTTCTCTTCTCCAGGAAGTGTCTGAATTGGTAGGGTCAGAGGCCCTGTTAAAAAAACCAAATGTGCCTTTGAAGTGGGGGAGACATCAAATAGTGGCTTAGAAGTGCACAAGGTCCCCTTTCAGTTCCATCCTGCCTGCCATGGTCCCAGTAGGGGGTGTGGCAGTCCTTTCTGTGAGGGCAGGCTACTCCACCCTCCCAGTCCAGGAATTCCCATTCAATATGCATATGTATGCAAGTGTGACTGAGCATCCTGTGTTTGGGGTTTGTCTGAGTGAATGCACAAGGGAGCTGTCAACTAAACCTATCCAAACGTGGATTGTAAGGCACAGAAGGATTTAAGTGCAGAGAAAAGTTCACTTTCTCAAAGTGTCATTATGTAAATACAAAATTTGACCTTGTTACTCCTTTCAGATCAGAAGCTACCACTCAAACGGTATATGAGGGTAGCCCTAATGTTAGCCTATGAAAGGAGAAGGCCTCACAGCAGTGCAAAACGAACTTAGGAGTTTTACGCTACCAGGACATGTAAACTACACAGGTACATGTCCTGCCTTTTGTCTACAACCCTATGGGTTACCTAGGACCTTCCTTAGGGGTGACTTATATGTAGAAAAAGGGGAGTTTTGGGCTTGGCAAGTACTTTTAAAGGCCAAGTCGAATTGGCAGTGAAACTGCACACAGAGGCCTTGCAATGGCAGGCATGGTTAAGGGACTACTTAAGTGGGTGGCACAATCAGTGCTGTAGGCCCTCTTGTATCATTTAATTTACAGGCCCTGGGCACATATAGTACACTTTAAAAGGGATTTACACGTAAATTAAATAATCTAATTGGGCATGATCCAATGTCATCATGTTTAACGGGAGAGAGCATATGCACTTTAGCACTGGTTAGCAGTGGTAAAGTGTACAGAGTCCTAAACCCAGCAAAAACAGTGTCCAAAAAGTGGAGGGAGGCAGCCAAAAAGTTAGGGGTGACCACCCTAAGTCTGTCAGGTCTAACAGTTAGCAGTGTCCAGGGCACCATCAGAGTCAGGAAAACACCAGCAAAAAGTGAAAAATGGGGGCAAAACGTTAGGAGGCCTCTGCAATCAGCCCTGATTCCTCACACCCTCTATGCATAAACCAGTCTACACCAGTTCAAGGACCTTCAGTCACTGCTCTGGCACAAATATGGAGAATTGAAAGTGGAGAGACCACTTCCCTGTCCATCACCACTTCTGATTACTGCCATCTTGAATCCAAGGCAGGCAACATCTCAGTGGCCAGGCCAGGCCAGGCAGGTAACGTCAGAGCCCCCTCCTGATGAGTAGTCGCCCAGCTAGGTGACCAATCCCCCTTTCAAGGATATTTAGGGTCTCTCTTTTGGGTGGTACCTCAGATTCAGCTTGCAAGATTCCCCCAGGATTCCTCTGCATCCCTTACTTCGACTCCTGACCAAAGAAACTGCATCTGGACTCTCCAAGACCCGACAATCTGCAACAAAGATGAAGACTTCGCCTGCAACATTGTTTCTGCTTCCAGCTTTTGCAACATTTCCAAAGTCGTGCATCTTCTGAAGACAGTCTGTCTTCATTCTGCACAGGAAAGAAGCAGGAATCTCCCCTCGAGTGAAGGAGTCACTCCCCTGCATCTGCAGGCACCAACAGCAATGACAACATGTTTGGTTGTCAGAAGTGGTCCAGATGGTCCTCTCTACCAGCTGTCCAACTTGGGTGGAGGTAACCCTTGCTTTCCCATACAGGACAATACCCCCAGGCTTGTTGGCACTTCTTCCAAGGGGTCGTCAGTATTCATGTGGCTCCAGCCCCCAGCACTCCTTCCTGTGATGCATAGCTCCCTGAGTGACTTTCCTACGGTGTGGGACTTCTTTTCATAGTGCTGCCTGGGCTTCATTTGCACCCTCTGTGTCCCCATCCTGTGGGACTCCTGTGCGTGCTGCCTGTGCTTCTCTGGGTTCTCTGCAATGCTGAGGGACCTCTCTGACTCAGCTTCTTAGGTTGGGTCCTCCTGGGCCTTGCTGGTCCTCGGAAGCACCACTTTCTGCTAACCATGAGTTTTGCTTGTGCCAAGGCTTGTTGGTGGAATCCAGACACACAAACTTGAATACAATCTTCCTTCCGGTGTAGGACATTATCTGCACCATCCAGTAACTTAACTCCGACTCCAGGGCTGCAGTGCTGACTTTCCTTCTGCACCGTCGACCAGCTCCTGCAATCCAAACCTTGGTGGATAGAGGCTCCTGTCCCCTCTGGACTATGCTGTGTCTTCTGGACTTGGTCACCGTTGGTTTCTTGCAGTCATCTCTGGGTTTTGCAATGCTCTCCTTTTCTTATAAGTGTGGGCTCTGGGAGAAATTCTAGTAATTTACTCAGGCTTTCCTGGTTGCTGGGGGAGTTGTGATACTTATCTTTGTGCTTGCTTTCCTGGTACCCCCATCTACCTTCTACACACTCCACTTACCTGGGTGGGGGTGAAGCTCTCACATTCAATTTTTTTAGTGTATGGTTTCTGCTCCCCCACGTCCACTATTCTCTATTGTGTTTTACACTATTTGCACTGTTTCCTAACTATTCTTATGCATATTTCTGACAGCTACTGTATATAACGTGTGTATTACTTACCTCCTAAGGGAGTATTGCCTCTATAGTAATTTTGGTGTTCTGTTACCATAATAAAGTACCTTTATTTTTGGAACACTGAGTGTATTCCTTCATGTGTGTAAATGCTGTGTATCTACAGTGGTATAGCATGAACTTTGCATGTCTCCCATCATGTGCTCTCGTACTTGAAACGGAGGGGGGTATATGTTGGCCTGCTGCAAGAAACCCATCTTACAGCTACTGAGATAGATAAATTGAAGCGCAGATGGAGGGGTCAGATCTTCTCTACTAAATATTCAGCTTATGCCAGGGGAGCACTAGTGTGGATAAGAGCGGGGGTTCCTTTTGAGGTTACGTACACCAATATTGACCACGAAGGCAGATTTGTGATGGTGGGGGGCCTCCTTCACGGTGTCCCAACTACCCTATGCAGCATTTACACCCCTAATCAGGACCAAATTCCCTTTTTACAGCAAATGTCTAGACATCTTACACGTAGAAATGGGGAGGAATTATTAATCGGAGGAGATTTCAACAGTGTAGTGGACGTAGACATGGACCGCTCCACTCCACCACTTAAGGGGGCGATAACACATAAAATAGCCAGCCATTCAAGAGAATGGATGCTGAGTTGGGGACTGACAGACGCTTGGCGCGCCCAACATCTGACAGACAGGGACTATTCATACTACTCTAGCCTACACCACCTACATACCAGGATAGACAGGATCCTATGCTCTGCACAGGCTACACCAAATGTAACTCACACGGAATACCTAGGATGCACCCTGTCTGATCATAAGCCCTTATTACTGGTATGGAAGGCAACCGAGGATAGGCCCCCATTCCATTGTGGAGACTACGTCCGTCTGCCCTGGAGGACCAGGCATACAGAGAGTCACTCCGCTCCCATATCGCAGAACATGTCACCCTTAATGCTAGATCAGCAACATCTAGAGGCATAGAATGGGAAACCCTTAAGGTGACAGTGAGAGGCCAATGCATGAGCCAGACGGCTGGGATCCAGCGCACACTAGAAAGGGAACTGGTTGAGCTAGAAAAGACCATCCACGAAGTAGAAAGGAATAGTAATGATACAGAAACAGAAAGTGACAGATTAAAAGAGGCAAGGTCCTCGCATTCCCGAATTGAAGAACAGCTGAGATTAGATAGCGCATGAAGATATTGGGCCTCAGTGCAAGCAGAAGAGGGTACATCTGGGAGAATGCTGGCCTGGCTGGTGAGACCGGGAAACGAAGGGGCACCTATAGTAAATGTGCACGACATGAAGGGGAGGATTCACCACTCACCTAAAGAAGTCAATGAGGCTTTCCTAGAGTACTACACCTTTCTATACAGGCAGCCAGATCCAATCGAATTAGAACAGGTCCAGGCATATATACACCCGTTACCATCATCCACACTGACAGATAGCGACAGGGATGTCATGGGGGGCCCAGTGTTGCTGGAAGAAGTACAAGAAGCCATATCACAGTTAGCAGCTGGGAAAACCCCAGGTACCGATGGGCTGCCGATAGACTTCTACAAAAAGTACTCTTCACTGCTAGCTCCCAGACTTGTAGAAACATTCACAGAGGCATTCCAACAGGGTATGCATCCCGGCTCTATGAGGGAGGCCCTGGTAATCCCCCTGCCTAAGGGAGACACAGGTGAGCTCTCGGTGACCGACTTCCGCCCATTGTCAATGCTAAATTGTGACTTCAATATCCTAAGTAAACTTATGGCCAATCGGATGCTTCAACATGTCCCTAATCTGATACACCAAGATCAAAATGGATTCATCCCAGCACGGAACACATCCTTGAACCTGAGGTGCCTGTTTTCCATTTTACACATGCCACACACTGAGAAGCCCCCAGGGGCAACCCTACTGGCAATAGACTTCGAGAAGGCATTTTACTCCCTAAGATGGGATTTTCTATGGACAGTGATGCTACGAATGGGGCTGGGAACAAACTGGGTGCGCTGGGTGGATCTATTATATGCATCCCCCCTTGCGAGAGTGAAGACCGGAAAGTCGGTCTCAGAGGCATATCCAGTTTACAGGGGCACTAGACAGGGATGTCCTCTGTCCCCTCTATTATTTGCCCTGGCTATTGAGCCCCTGGCCGCCCAGTTCCGTTCTGCCGGCCTGGGCAGAGGGATAGTGCTAGGACAAACTGAAAATATCATCTCACTCTACGCAGATGACATCCTAATATACTTGAAAGAGGGCGAGACAGGCCTGCCCTGGGCATTAGAAGCGTTAGACAATTTCGGAGCCCTTTCGGGGCTCTGATTAAATAGAAGTAAGACCTTTGTCTTCCCACTGGAAGCGGGCGGAGCACACCGATCGACATGCACTCCGGACGTTGTGTGGGCCCCACACACCTTTAAATATCTGGGCATTCAGGTGTTCCACGACCTAAAAGACTTAAGTGAGGGTAATATAGGTAAGGCACTCCGAGTGCTCCGTTCTTCAGTGGGATTTTGAAGATCCCTGAAACTGACCATATCGGCTAGGATATCCCTGTCAAAAATTATAATGCTCCCACGCCTCCTATATTCCTTTACTAACCTAACAATAGTGATTCCCTCAACTTGGTTCCACGAGTTAAACACCCTACTCAGAGAGCTTATATGGGATGGAGGCCGCAGACGCGCCTCGCTCCCCGTCCTCTGCAGGCCGGCGATCGTGGGGGGCCTCGGGGTGCCAGATTTCGAATCCTATTACTTGGCCTGTCAGTTGCAGTGGGTAGCTGGATGGCTTGCAGGAAGAGGATGCACGGAGGAACTCACTGCTGGTGGGGGGAGAGGCGGAAATTGGATGCTGGTTCTGGTGCTCATGCTCACCCGAGCAGTGAAATGCAAAGTAGAGAGTACATTACTGAAAACTGCGTTAGAATGCTGGAAGCGATGCTCACGTAGAGTGAGAATAGGGACACCATATTCCCCGGCTCTTCCATTACAATGGCTGGTGCTGGACCCATTAGACGGGTCAAGGACCTGCACTGGCCTAGGGATTTGGGCGAGTAAAGGGGTTGGGACTCTCGGAGACTTCTTTCAGGGAGGAGTACTGAGATCATTCACGGACCTAGTTGAAAGAAATAAAATACCGACTGGGCAGTTCTTAACTTACCAGCACCTGACTCACCGTATTAATATAAACTGGGGAACGATTAATGCAGAACCAGAGACACATAATATCATGCACATCCTTCTGACCATGGGCGAGGATACCCACCTGGTCGCTAAACTGTATAGGGCCCAAAATGAGTGCACTCTGATCCCCCTCCAAGCCCTTCGTGAGAGATGGGAAAGGGCACTGGGTAATACTCTGACAGAGGCTGAGTGGAAGAAAGCCATGGCGTACCCTAGGACAGTAACTAGAAACACACGTTTGAGATATATTCAATTTAATTATTTGCACAGAACATATCTCACGCCGCGTAGACTAAACATCATCTATGGGGGAGACCCCAGAGCATGCCCCAGATGCAACGAACTGGATGCAGACTTGGACCATATGTTATGGCACTGCCCGGGCATCCTGTGGTCCTGGGAGGAGATACTGGGCGAACTTGAGAAATCACTGGGTGTCAAACTGGCGCAGACCCCATCACTGTGCCTGCTGGGACTGAGCTCGGGACTGTCGTTGGGTGCAGTAGCTACCCGGTTTCTAGATCTGGCACTCTATAGGAGGCAAATAACACTAAATTGGAAGGCTTCTAGT
Organism: Pleurodeles waltl; assembly: GCF_031143425.1. NCBI lineage: Eukaryota > Metazoa > Chordata > Amphibia > Caudata > Salamandridae > Pleurodeles > Pleurodeles waltl. The sequence continues at coordinate 238,003,394 of NC_090446.1, read as the reverse complement.
TCCCCCCCACTGAAAATTTGGCGACGTGAAGTCTTGAAATGAGCCAGAGCAGAACTCCAGGTCTTGGAGCGCGAAGAAATGAGGGGACTGCGCCAGAAACCCATTGCCCCCTTGTGGGAGGAAATATTAGGAGGATGGGAATTTCGAGATAGTGACGAGGAAACAGAAGAAGATTAGCTGAGACACCACCCTGCCAGGAATAATTAATTAGACTAGAACACATAAACACGCACTACGATCTGGAGGGGAAGATCAAAGGACCTAGCACAAAGCGTAAGGTAGCCGAGGGGGGCAGCAACCACCTGGGAGTAAGCGACACTACATAAGTCTGACCAGGAGCCATACCATGCACCCACACACATGACCAAATAACCCCTGAGTAGACATTTAAGATTAAACTTAACAGGAGAACTCCAATCCCAGATGACTAGTCTTTAACCCATCCTACTAGGAACATTCACCTCATAGTAACCACCATCATGTAAATAGTTCTTGAGAATATCTATTGAGAAGCTACATAGACCACGAATACGCTCGCGCAGGCGCTATCCACAGATTGGAATGATACAACAACTGTTGGTAATAATTAATGCGGACTACTGTACAAGTTAAAATTATATTTATCAATGTATGAAAATAAAATGATAATAAAATATTGTTTAAAAAAAAAACTTTGCATGTCTCCTAGATAAGCCTTGGCTGCTCATCCACAGCTACCTCTAGAGAGCCTGGCTTCTAGACACTGCCTACATTTCACTAATAGGGGATACCTGGACCTGGTATAAGGTGTAAGTACCTTAGGTACCCACCACACACCAGGCCACCTTCCTACATTGGTGGTGCAGTGGTGGGATAAGCACTTGCAATTGCCTTATCATTCTTTCACCTGGTACTTTCCACATGAAAGACCGCTCTTTACTTAAAGGTACACATAGTACCTAGTGTTAGGAATCTAGTCTCTGGGTTTGGGTAAGCTAGAGGTCTAGGCATGGTCCTTTCTCTAAATGTCTTCATTGAGTCTAGAAGTTTGGGAGGTTAGGCACACCCTACACCACTCTTACACATACAATGTCTGCAAATGGACATACGTCTGAGGCCATGGATTCTCCTTATGAGAACCTGACATTCAAGGAATTGAAAGGGATGTGTGCAGAAAGGAAGTTAGACATGAGGATCATAATAAAAGTCAGCTCTTAGGCCTCTTTCTTTAGGATAACCAGGAGCAAGCGAGTGACCAGGAGGAGGAGAAAGTAGATTCTAACTCTTCAGTGGTACAAAAATATATTCTAGATCTAGGGAATTATCAAAAGGATTCCTCACAGGGTCACAAAGACCCTAGCAGACTCACTAGCATAGCTTGAATCACTTCAAGAAGTGGGAGGGAAAGCCAGACTGGTAGGGCTCCCTTTATACCCAGAGGGCTAGTAGAAAGAGTCAGTAAGCCTAGGGACAGATCACCCTCTGCCCATATCCATGTCACCTCAGTGTCTGAGGGGGCCACCTGTTCCAACCCGTAGGGAGGGGCCATAGACAGGGAGCTGAGGAAGCTGAGGATGGAAGAGTCCAGGCTGAGGCTGCAGCAGCAACAGTTAGCCCTAGATAGGGAGGCCATAGCAGTTGAAAGGGAAAGGCACGGGTTGGGGCTAACACCCCATGGTGGCAGCAGCTCTGGTTTTAGAGAACAGAGGGTCAGGGAAGACTCTTTTGACTCTAGAAACCTGTGCAAAATTGTTCCCTTCTACAAGGTTGGGATGATATTTATAAGTGGTTTGCTGCACTTGAGAGGGCTTGTAAAGTTCAGACGGTCCCTCAAAGGCAGTGAGCTGCCATCCTCTGGTCATCCTTCTCTGATAATGGGAGGAATAGACTTCTCACTGTCAGAGAAGAGGATGCAGACAATTACAACATTCTTAAGTCAGCACTCTTAGATGGGTTTGGTCTTACCACTGAGCAATCAAGAATAAAGTTCCGGGAGACCAGAAGAGAGTCCTCACAAAACTGGATAGACATTGTGGACTGTTCTGTTAAAGCTTTGGAAGGCTGGTTACATGGCAGCAAAGTGTCTGATTATGAGGGCTTGTACAACTGAATTATGAGAGCGCATATTCTAAAAATTGTGTGTCTGATTTGTTGTACCAATACTTGGTAGACTCAGATCTGACCTCTCCCCAAGAATTGGGAAAGAAGGCAGACAAATGGGTCAGAACAAGGATGCCCAGAAAAGCTTATACTGGGGGTGACAAAGACAAGAAAAAGGAAGGTGATAAGTCTTATGACAACAGTGGGGACAAAGATAAACAGGAGTCTTCATAAGGCCCAAAAAACTCTTCTGGGGGTGGGTCTAAATCATCTTCCTCTCACAATAAGGTAAAAAAGCCTTGGCATTACATGTTTAAAAACAAAGGCCATAGGCCAGGAGAAAAACGCCAAGTCTCCTACCACTACAAACCCCACTCCTACAGATAGTGCCCCTAGCAATAGCAGTAGTGGGGAATAATAATAACAGTAACCAATCCAAAGGTGTAGCAGGGCTTACTCTGTGAAGTATAGTGGAGGCTGGTTTAGTTAGTGTTGGAAAATGGGTTATTGGTAGGGCAGGTAGGTACCTACACCTAGCAACAAGCCACAAACCTCCACAAAAGTACAGTTAGGTCTCAGTAAATTAATCCCAGCTCTACCCTTGGTAGCTTGGCATCGAGCGTCAAGGCTTAACTTAGGAGACAAAGTGTAAAGCATTCAAATATCACAAAACAGTAATTAAATAAAACACAGGAAACAGTTTAAAAATCCAAAACCAATTTATAAAAATAGCTTATATTTTTATCTTTAAAATGACACAAAAACGATTAAAATCGGTTCAGGGGAACCGGAGATATGAATTTTTAAAGTATTATTATTTTCTAGCGCTTAGAAACAAAAAGCGCCAATCGGGTCATCTGGTTGCACCAGGACCGGGGCAAAGTCAAACTTTCAGGCCGACCGCGATGGAGCCCTGCTCGGCTACAAGTCACGGGAGGCCTCGGTTAAAAAGTTACCTTCTGACTTAGTCTTTATTTTGACGTTTTTCTTCACCGGGACGAACCTGCCAGTTGAATCCGACCTCCTGGAGCCCTTGTCCGGATACGCGAAGTCGGTTAGCTCGGTGGTGATTTTTACCTTCGGACTTAGTCGTTTTTTCGAGATGAAAATCCTTCGACCGGGGTAAACCTGGATCTTGATCCGACGTCCATGGAGCCCTTCTCGGATACGATGGCTGGGAGGTCCCGGTCAACTTTTTACGTTCGGACTTAGTCTCTTTTTTGGATGTTTTTCTTTACCGGGACGAACCACGAAGTCAGGCCGGGTCGCAGTTGAGGCAAGCCGGCTAGAATTTCCGCGTCGGGTCGGTCACTTTATGGAGCTTTTTTCCAAAATTTCTCCAATCTTTTCCAAACTTCTGGGGCTTCACCCAGATGTTCTTTTAAGGTTCTTTTGGGGTCCACAGCTCACCCCAAGGGTCCAGAAGTTCTGTGATGGTCCTTGGGAAGTGCGGACTTCAACTCCCAGAATGCACCTGGCGCAAACTCCTTTTTGGCCACTGGACAGTGGTCAGCTGGTCACTTTTTCAGGAGTTGGTGCAGGGGACTCTGGTTAGCAATTTTTCACCTGTAGCAAACAGGGAGTCCCTCCTTGAACCAGTGGAAGCCAGGCAAAGTCCTTCTTGTGGTGAAGCCCAAGTGTGCAGCTGGTGCAGTCTTTCTGAGTGCAAGTTCCAGGTGCAGGCCAGGGGTCCAGCAGGGCAGTCCTTCTTCTCCTTGTAGTTCTTTCTTCTTGAAATTTGGTGGGGATCTGAGGCGTGGGTGCAGGTCTGCCAGTTTTATCCTTGCTCCTGGGTGAAAAGCAGGGGGGCCCTGATTCTCCAATCAGGGACAGGGTCGTCCCCCTGTGATGACCACTTCCTGGGAAGTGTGGCAAAAATCCATCCCAGAAGGCAACAGTCTCTAAAAATCCAAAATGGATGAATCTGATTTTTGGAGGAGAGATCTGGCTGAGCCCACCCACTGGTGTGGCTAAAAATCATAAACACACCCCTCTCCTGCCCTCTCCTAATCTAATCAAGGGGGCACCTAGCTGTCTGGGGTTGCAGGATGTGGGGGTGTTGCTGGGTGCTCCAGATGTCCTTCTCTGCCTTTGAAGACCAGTTTGGCAGCCCTCCCCCTTCCTGCCTCACCATCTGCTGAGGGGAGATTCTCTCCCCCAAGCACATTCCTTTGTGTGAAGCCAGGCCACTTCACACCTCATTAAAGTGGCCTGGCAGAAGCTGCTGCAGGCTGGCCAATCAGAGCACAGCAGCAAAAACAATGCAGAGCTGAAATTGGCAACTTTTTAGGTAAAGTCTAAACTTTTTACCTGCACTAGTTATATTAAATCCAACAACTGGAAGTTGTGGGGTTTATTATAACAATCAATTTGATACCAAATTCTTGGTATGTAACATTTAAGTAGACTTTAAAATTTAAAATAAAGTCTGCCCATTCTAGCCTATGAAGGCCATTTACTTCAATGAGGGGAAAACGAATTTGGCTGTTTTTACCTCACCAGGGCTTATAAATCTATTTTTATAAAGTCCCTGCTTATAGTTACATGGCACCCAGCCCTAGGGGCACATAGGGCACACCTTAGGGGTGACTTATATGTAAAAATAAGGTAGTTTAAAACTTTGGAAGTACCTTTAATTCCAAAGTCGAATTTGCATATAACTTTAATTTAAAAGCAGCCAGCAAGGCAGGCTTGCTTTTAAAATGACACTGGGCACCTCAGCAATGCACCTAGGTGTGCACCACCTATGCTGTGGCCCCTAAACCTACATGCCCTACCATATACTAGGGACTTATAGGTAGGTTAACTTAGCCAATTATAATTAGCCTAATTTGCATATCCATTTTACACAGAGCACAGGCCCTGGGACTGGTTAGCAGTACCCAGGGCACCATCAGAGTCAGGAAAACACCAGCATAAAGTGGAAAATGGGGGCAAAAAGTTATGGGGCCTCTGCAATCAGCCCCAGTTTCTCACACAACCCCCCCCCCAGCCCACACGCCCAGGAGACTCAGCCCAACCCTGGGAGAGTCTTCCTGGCTTGTTAGGCGAGGAAGACAGCGAAGAAAACTGGCTGTCCCTTTGCAGGGCCTACTCTGCCTTATATCCTCCTGTCAGGGTCACTCCCTCTGGGTAGTGAAGCCATCCCAACAGTAAAAGGACCCAACTCAAACTGAAACTTCCCTCTAGGGGGGTCTTCCTCCTCTCTCTCTGCCAACTTGGGTAGTGAGGTGCCCACCTCCCCTACTCCAAACTTTGCTAGGGCAACACCTAGCTTACCCAAAGAGGTCACCCAACACTTGAGCAACTCCACCATGACCAATAGGGTCAGGGGGCCTACTTTGCTATTGGCCTTGGGGTCTGCCTCCCAGGCCAGGTACAGTGCTGCCAGGAAGGCTAGCACCCAGCAGAGGCTACTGACAGCTGTCAGTACCCAGAACCACACCCTAAGCTCTCCACTGACAGGTGGCTGAGCTGCTTTAGGGGCATCTTTGGGGTCCTGGCACCCCTCTTGCTGTCTAGAGTGGGGGGCTACCACCTCTTGTGGCAGACACCCTCCTTCCACTCTCCCTTCTGTCAGTGCAGGGGCAACACCTTGCATCTGGACAGCTGCCTGACTACTCAGGACTTCTTTGGGGTCAGGTGAGGCCTCACCAGTGCCAACTCTGGGCTCCCCCCTTACTGGGGCAGAAGGCCCTTGGCTCCCTGGAACTCTCTTTAAGAGTGGCCTACCCTTCCTTTTCTTCTTTCCTTTTCTTGGGGACCCCTGTCTCCTAACTGTAGGGACTGACTCCCCAGGACTTTGGGTTGGGGGGGCGCCCTGGGCGACCACCCCATCTGTGACCAGACTCACCTCTGGGAGGTCATTGCCCAGGATACAATCTAGGGGAAGGTCAGCACTGACTACCACCCTAATCCAGTCAAGGATACCCTCCCTCTCTAGGGGCACTATGGCTACAGGTTTGGAGGTGACCTCCCCTGTGGCTATCCTGACTTTCTTTGTCTTTCCTGGGACATACATGTCTGGGGTCACTAACCGGTCACTCACTACAGTGTGACTGGCACAGGTGTCTCTCAGGCCAGTGGTAGGGATCCCATTCACTTGAATGTGGTGGAAGTGCCTACTCCCACCCTCAGGGATCACCAGCTTACCATCTGGTCCTGTCTCCCAGCACAATGCTAGGAGGACTTCATCATCTGAGGAATCCTCCTCTATGGCTACACTGGACAGCCCAGTGCTAACCACTTTCTTTGGACAGGCTGCATCTCCTCTGAAGTGACCTGTCTGCTGACAGTCAAAGCAAGCCCTACTGTCCAAGAGCTTTTTTAACCCTGGGTCTCCCTGTCTCTGCATGTCAGATTGGGAGTGGGATTTACTCTCCTCCTTCTTAGGGTTCTGGGGTACAGAGGGAGTCTCTGTGGTGGGCTTACCACCTCCCTCCTTAGGTTTTTGGGGACCTGTCCCCCCCTTCTTGGAGTCTCCCCCCTGGGACTTGACAACCACCCTGGTTCTCAACCACTCATCAGCTGCCTCCCCTAGCTCTCTAGGGTTGGTCAGCTTAGAGTCCACTAGATGCTGGCGTAACCTTTCTTGGATACAATTGGTCAAGATGTGCTCTCTCATGATCAGATTGTATAACCCCTCATAAGTATTAACTTTGTTGCCAATAATCCAGCCCTCCAGTGCCTTTAGTGAGGTGTCTACAAAGTCAACCCAAGACTGGGTACTGACCTTCTGGGTGTCCCTGAACTTCATTCTATATTGCTCTGGGGTCAGACCAAACTTCTTGGCTAAGCACCTTTTCATACTAGGGTATGAATCTGCCTCCTCCCCCCTTAAGGTCAGAAGCCTATCCCTCCCTGAGTTGGGGACCAACTCCCACAAAAGGGAACCCCAGTATTGAGGCCTAACCCTTCTCATTTGGAGTGCCCTCTCAAAGGCCTCCAGCCACTTATCTATGTCATCCCCCTCTACATAAGCAGATCCACCCCCTTGGGTAATCTGGGGCAAACTCCCCCACCCATGGACACCTCAGCTTCTTTATCGCTGCTTCCATCTCTTTTTTCTTTGTATGCCCACTTTTTCTTTTCTAGGGCCAGCTTCTCTGCTTCCAAAGCTATGTAGGCTAGCTGGGCTTCCAGCTCTCTTTCCCTGATGGATGGGTTCTCTCCTCCTGAAAGGACCCTCTTCCTACCACTAGCTTTGGGTCTGCCCCTAGTGACTGTATCCATTGAGGACCGTTCCTCCTCTCCCTCACTTGGGGTCTGATGCCTTCCCTCCCCTGAGTGGTTAGAGTTAGCATCTTCCTCTTTTTCTTCCTCCTCTGGAGCTTCCTCTGTCTCTACCTCTTGGGCCTCAGCCCATGCTGTCAGGGATTTAATCAGGATTTGCTTCCTGAGATCAGGGGTTGCAGGCAACCCCCTCTCAATACACAACCCCCTAAGCTGGACTACTGTCAGTGTGGGTAGGCTAGCCAGATCAAGCTCCATGGTTCCCTAGTTTTGTGTCAACAAAAACTTTTTGCAAAAATTGGTAACAAGAATTTAGAAAAATTACAAAAATTCAATAATTGAAATTAATCCAAATTAATAAAAAAAAAAAAAAAAAAAATTAAAAATTAAAAACAATTTTTGCACTAGGACAATTTAAAGGATTTTTAATTTGTTTTATCTAAAACTGTAACGTGATATTGAACACAAGTACAGGATCCCGTTGCTGCTTCCAATTATGTTGGAAAATGGGTTATTGGTAGGGCAGGTAGGTACCTACACCTAGCAACAAGCCACAAACCTCCACAAAAGTACAGTTAGGTCTCAGTAAATTAATCCCAGCTCTACCCTTGGTAGCTTGGCATCGAGCGTCAAGGCTTAACTTAGGAGACAAAGTGTAAAGCATTCAAATATCACAAAACAGTAATTAAATAAAACACAGGAAACAGTTTAAAAATCCAAAACCAATTTATAAAAATAGCTTATATTTTTATCTTTAAAATGACACAAAAACGATTAAAATCGGTTCAGGGGAACCGGAGATATGAATTTTTAAAGTATTATTATTTTCTAGCGCTTAGAAACAAAAAGCGCCAATCGGGTCATCTGGTTGCACCAGGACCGGGGCAAAGTCAAACTTTCAGGCCGACCGCGATGGAGCCCTGCTCGGCTACAAGTCGCGGGAGGCCTCGGTTAAAAAGTTACCTTCTGACTTAGTCTTTATTTTGAAGTTTTTCTTCACCGGGACGAACCTGCCAGTTGAATCCGACCTCCTGGAGCCCTTGTCCGGATACGCGAAGTCGGTTTCCTCGGTGGTGATTTTTACCTTCGGACTTAGTCGTTTTTTCGAGATGAAAATCCTTCGACCGGGGTAAACCTGGATCTTGATCCGACGTCCATGGAGCTCTTCTCGGATACGATGGCTGGGAGGTCCCGGTCAACTTTTTACGTTCGGACTTAGTCTCTTTTTTGGATGTTTTTCTTTACCGGGACGAACCACGAAGTCAGGCCGGGTCGCGGTTGAGGCAAGCCGGCTAGAATTTCCGCGTCGGGTCGGTCACTTTATGGAGCTTTTTTCCAAAATTTCTCCAATCTTTTCCAAACTTCTGGGGCTTCACCCAGATGTTCTTTTAAGGTTCTTTTGGGGTCCACAGCTCACCCCAAGGGTCCAGAAGTTCTGTGATGGTCCTTGGGAAGTGCGGACTTCAACTCCCAGAATGCACCTGGCGCAAACTCCTTTTTGGCCACTGGACAGTGGTCAGCTGGTCACTTTTTCAGGAGTTGGTGCAGGGGACTCTGGTTAGCAATTTTTCACCTGTAGCAAACAGGGAGTCCCTCCTTGAACCAGTGGAAGCCAGGCAAAGTCCTTCTTGTGGTGAAGCCCAAGTGTGCAGCTGGTGCAGTCTTTCTGAGTGCAGGGTCCAGGTGCAGGCCAGGGGTCCAGCAGGGCAGTCCTTCTTCTCCTTGTAGTTCTTTCTTCTTGAAATTTGGTGGGGATCTGAGGCGTGGATTCAGGTCTGCCAGTTTTATCCTTGCTCCTGGGTGAAAAGCAGGGGGGCCCTGGTTCTCCAATCAGGGACAGGGTCGTCCCCCTGTGATGACCACTTCCTGGGAAGTGTGGCAAAAATCCATCCCAGAAGGCAACAGTCTCTAAAAATCCAAAATGGATGAATCTGATTTTTGGAGGAGAGATCTGGCTGAGCCCACCACTGGTGTGGCTAAAAATCATAAACACACCCCTCTCCTGCCCTCTCCTAATCTAATCAAGGGGGCACCTAGCTGTCTGGGGTTGCAGGATGTGGGGGTGTTGCTGGGTGCTCCAGATGTCCTTCTCTGCCTTTGAAGACCAGTTTGGCAGCCCTCCCCCTTCCTGCCTCACCATCTGCTGAGGGGAGATTCTCTCCCCCAAGCACATTCCTTTGTGTGAAGCCAGGCCACTTCACACCTCATTAAAGTGGCCTGGCAGAAGCTGCTGCAGGCTGGCCAATCAGAGCACAGCAGCAAAAACAATGCAGAGCTGAAATTGGCAACTTTTTAGGTAAAGTCTAAACTTTTTACCTGCACTAGTTATATTAAATCCAACAACTGGAAGTTGTGGGATTTATTATAACAATCAATTTGATACCAAATTCTTGGTATGTAACATTTAAGGAGACTTTAAAATTTAAAATAAAGTCTGCCCATTCTAGCCTATGAAGGCCATTTACTTCAATGAGGGAAAAACGAATTTGGCTGTTTTTACCTCACCAGGGCTTATAAATCTATTTTTATAAAGTCCCTGCTTATAGTTACATGGCACCCAGCCCTAGGGGCACATAGGGCACACCTTAGGGGTGACTTATATGTAAAAATAAGGTAGTTTAAAACTTTGGAAGTACCTTTAATTCCAAAGTCGAATTTGCATATAACTTTAATTTAAAAGCAGCCAGCAAGGCAGGCTTGCTTTTAAAATGACACTGGGCACCTCAGCAATGCACCTAGGTGTGCACCACCTATGCTGTGGCCCCTAAACCTACATGCCCTACCATATACTAGGGACTTATAGGTAGGTTAACTTAGCCAATTATAATTAGCCTAATTTGCATATCCATTTTACACAGAGCACAGGCCCTGGGACTGGTTAGCAGTACCCAGGGCACCATCAGAGTCAGGAAAACACCAGCATAAAGTGGAAAATGGGGGCAAAAAGTTATGGGGCAATCAGCCCCAGTTTCTCACAGTTAGGGAAATCATGAAGGCTGTTTTAGTCTCTGATGAGACATTGACTTTGCCACCCTTGCCTCTTGTCCCCTCAACATGGATAATTACAAGCAGCAGTGCTTAACAAATGGTGTCCAGGCTGAGGTCTACAGTGACACAGGTGCCAGTGTCACCACGGTGACTGAAAAATTGGTGCCCCCTGAACAACACCTACTTGGTCACCAGTACCAAGTGACTGATGACCATAACAATACTTTGAGCCACCCCATGGCAGTTGTTGATTTCAGCAGGGGGGGTACTGGTTCTAAAAAAGTTGTAGTGTCCACAGACCCACCTGTAGAGTGTCTACTACGGAATAACTTGAAGATTTCAGCTGAGGTAGAGTTGGAAGTCCATGCAGCAATGCTGGGTATTCCAGGGCACATGTTTGCTTTAACCCCTTCACTGACAGGCGTCTTCCTCTCAGGTGCCAGGCCTTTTTTTTGGCTATTTGTGGCAGTTCACGATTAGCCCGCATAACTTTTTGACCACATAAGCTACCCCCTCCAAATTTACGTCCTTTTTTTCCAACATCCTAGGGATTCTAGAGCTGGTGGGTTGCCCTGGAGGAGACCAAGAAATTAGCCAAAGTACAGCAAAAAGTTTGTTTTTAAAGAAAAATGGGGAAAAATAGCTGCAGAAGAAGACATATGTTTTTTTTTTCCCCTGAAAACGGCATCAACAAAGTGTTTCATTGCTAAAATCACCATCTTGCCAGCCCTCAGGTACAGGCAGACTTGAATCAGAAAACCACATTTTTCAACACAATTTTGCCATTTAACTGGGACATACCCCATTTTTACTATTTTTTGTGCTTTTAGTCTCCTTCCAGTTAGTGACAGAAATGGGTCTGAAACCAATGCTGGATCCTGGACAGCTAAACATTTCGAAAAGGTAGACAAAATTCTGAATTCAGCAAGAGGCCATTTGCGTAAATCTTTCAAGGTTTTCAACAGAAAATAACTGCTGAAATAAAAAAAAATGAAATGGAGCTGAAAAAACAACATTTTTCTCCATGTTTTACTGTGTAACTTGTAAAATTTTCAAAAGCAATATACTGATACATCTGCTGGACTCTTCTGGTTGTTGGGATATATAGGGCTTGTAGGTTCATCAAAAACTCTAGGTAACCAGAGCCAATAAAGGAGCTGTACCTTGCAATGGGTTTTCATTGTAAACTGGGTATACAGCAATTTATTTGGTAAAATATAATGGGTAAAAAATAGGTAGGAAGGAAACCTTTGTATTTCTAAAATGGGCACAACATAAGGTGTTGAGAAGCAGTGGTTATTTGCACATCTCTGTATTCCAGGTTTCCCATACTAGCATGTGAATTACAGGGCATTTCTCTAATATACGTCTTTTTTAAACACTGTCTTAAATCTGGAAGGACAAAATCTAGAGAAAGACAAGGGACAATAACACTTATTCTACTATTCTGTGTTCCCCAAAGTCTCCCGATAAAAATAGTACCTCACTTGTGTGGGTAGGCCAAATGCCCACGATAGGAAACGCAACATGGACACATCACATTTTTACATTGAAATCTGACAGATTTTTTGGGAAAGTGCCTAGCTGTGGATTTTGGCCTCTAGCTCAGCTGGTACATAGGGAAATCTACCAAAAATGTGCATTTGTTAAAGCTAGACACCCAGGAAAATCCAAAATGAGGTGACTTCTGGGGCTCTCACTGGCTTCTACTATCCAGAATCCTTTGCAAACCTCAAAATTTGGCAAAATCACTTTTTCTTCACATTTTGATGATGGAAAGTTTTGCAATGGTACCCCACTTGTGTGGGTAGGCCTAGTTCCCACGACAGGAAATGCCTAAAAGCACAACATGGGCACATCACATTTTCTCAAAGAAAACAAGCCTGTGTTTTTCAAAGCACCTAGCTGTGGATATTGGCCTCTAGCTCATCCGGCACCTAGGGAAACCTACCAAACCTGTGCATTTTATAAAACTAGACACCTAGGGGAATCCAGGATGGGGTGACTTGTGGGGCTCTCACCAGGTTCTATTACCCAGGATCCTTTGCAAACCTCAAAATGGAGTCCAGGGAGGTGTGGCTTGCATGGATTCTCAAACCTTTTCTTTCCCAGACTCCTCTGCAAACGTCAAATATAGATAAAAAAGACCTACATTTTCCACACTTTTCTTTATAGGAACACTGTGCCTGTACACATTTCCTACCACCCACTGTTCCCCTTGGTCTGCCGACAAAAATGATACCACAGAAAAACTCAACGTACACTGCCAGCCAAATGTCACTCCATGCACACCGCCATCACTTTTTTTTAAACTACAAAAAAAAGAAATCACTTACTAATTAGAAATAAGTACAAAACTCCAAACACAAAAGCTCTAACTATATACATGACAGAAATGCCAACCGTGAAACTGAACATATGAAAATATAAAACAGCCAGCTTACGCTCACGGAAGTTCCCAATAATTCTTCTGGGTGTGGTTACTCCTGAAACAGCAGCCACACACAGCCCAGGCTTTAAAGGACAGTCTGGGCAGTACATCCGGCTATCCCTCCGGATACCTCTTCGGGCACAGACTCTACATTTCTTATTGGGCAAGACTATTTTGGGAGTGGGAGGAATGTGATCAGGAAAGTGGTGATCTTTCAATCTAGCCACATCATCCACCACCACTACTCTAGGAACTCTTGCCTTTTCCACCACAATAAGGATCTCTATCACTGACTCCTGAAATTTAACAAATTTCATCCTTGACTGAGGGGAACAATCCGTGAACACAATAAAAGTATTAAAAGTTGCCAAATGAAACAAATGGGTGGCTTACTTTTTATACCACACATAAGACTCATGAAGAGCAGTGTAAGGTTCCAACCTCTGATCTACTCTATCAACCCCACCCATGTGCTTATTGTAGTCCAAAATGCACACAGGTTTGCACACTTCCGTAACTTGACCCCAAACAGTCACAGGGGAAATACTCTCATCATGGATGGTAGTTAGCGTGTACAAATTCCTCCTGTCTGAAACTTTCAGAACTAGCAGCTCATTATTATCCAAGGCACTGCACTGTCCCTTCTCAAGTTTTTTACAGACAAGCTCCATTGTTGGTTAGAACTGATTGTGCCACAAGCAACAGTGTCCACTCTGAACAATTCCTTGAACAATTGCACACCAGAGTAGAGGTTATCTACATACAAATGGTGACCTTTGTTAAACAGTCATCTACCAAGTTCCCACACAATTTTCTCACTAATTCCAAAAGTGGGTTGACAACCAAGGGGGTCAATACTGGAATCCTTACCAGTATAGACCCAGAAATTATACTCATATCCTGTACTACTTTCAGACAGCATATACATTTTAATTCCATACTGTGCCCTTTTGCAAGGAATGTGCTGCTTAAAAATCAAATGCCCCTTGAACAGAACTCGTCCACACTTATTTCTTTGCCTGGAATATACACCTCTGAAAACTGATCTACAGAATGATGAAGGACAGGCCTAATCTTAAAAAGATGGTCACAATCAGGATGATCTTATGGCAAGGCTAAAGCATTGTCAACAAAAGGGAGCATCCGAAGAAGAAGCAAATTCTGATTACAAGTCATGGTTGCAGGAAATATCGCCGTTGCCATCAAGGGACTGTACACCAATAAGAAGCCAGTGACGGCTTTCTTATCAACCCTATCAAAAAAGCCAAAACCCAAGAACTTTTTTCATCTCTTTCCAGATTTGTGGGAATCCACTGGGTAGCTCTAAACTAAGGCCTAAGTCTGGCAGCATTGTCCCTCAAATACTGCTCCAAAACAAATTAGTCTGCTCAACAATCTCTTCCAAAAATAAACTCAAAGAAATTGACAGGCAAAACATTTTCTGTATTTACTCTACACCCTGGGAGACCAGTAAAGGTGTAGGAAGGTAGCCTCTTTCTAGCATTGTTGCCCCCATCTGTTAGAGAGTATATATCAGGGTGTTTTTACTGTCTCACTGGGAACCTGCTAGCCAGGACCCCAGTGTTTATAGTGAAAACCCTATTTGTCAGTGTGTTTTATATGTCTCACTGGGACCCTGCTAGCCAGGGCCCCAGTGCTCATAGTTTGTGGCCTGAATGTGTTCCCTGTGTGGTGCCTAACTGTGTCACCGAGGCTCTGCTAATCAGAACCTCAGTGATCATGCTCTCTCTGCCATTAAAATTGTCACTGCAGGCTAGTGACCATTTTTACCAATTCTGATTGGCACACTGGAACACCCTTATAATTCCCTAGTATATCGTACCTAGGTACCCAGGGTATTGGGGTTCCAGGAGATCCCTATGGGCTGCAGTATTTCTTTTGCCACCCATAGGGAGCTCAGACAATTCTTACACAGGACTGCCACTGCAGCCTGAGTGAAATAGCGTTCACGTTATTTCACAGCCATTTTACACTGCACGTAAGTAACTTATAAGTCACCTATATGTCTAACCCTCACTTGGTGAAGGTTAGGTGCAAAGTTACTAAGTGTGAGTACACCCTGGCACTAGCCAAGGTGCCCCCACATAGTTCAGGGCAATTTCCTCTGACTTTGTCAGTGCAGCGACACCATTACACGCGTGCACTAGATATAGGTCAATACCTATATGTAGCTTCACAATGGTAACTCCGAATATGGCCATGTAACATGTCTAAAATGATGGAATTGTCCCCCATGCAAATCTGTTTTTGGGGTGTCAATCCTATGCATCCCCGGGGCTTCAGCATGGACCCCGGGTACTGCCAAACCAGCTCTCTGGGGTTTTCACTGCAGCTACCGCTGCTGCCAACCCACAGACAGGCTTCTGCCCTCCTGGGGTCTGGGCAGCCCAGTCCCAGGAAGGCAGAACAAAGGATTTCCTCTGAAAGAGGGAATTACACCCTCTCCCTTTGGAAATATGTGTTAAGGGCCTGAGAGGAGTAGCCTCTCCTGGCCTTTGAAAATGCTTTGAAGGACACAGATGGTGCCCTCCTTGCATAAACCAGTCTACACCGGTTCAGGGATCCCCCAGGCCCTACTCTGGTGTGAAACTGGACAAAGGGGAGTGACCAATACCCTGTCCATCACCACCACAGGGGTGGTGCCCAGAGGTCCTCCAGTGTGTCCCAGACCTCTGCCACGTTTAATGCAGCGGTGTGAGGGTACAGTGGAGGCCTCTGAGTAGCCAGGGCCAGCAGGTGATGTCAGAGACCCTTCCTGATAGGTGCTTGCCTGACTAGGTGGCAAATCCTCCTCTGAGGGCTATTTAGGGTCTCTCCTGTGGGCTTCTCTTCAGATAATGAATGCAAGAGCTCACCAGAGTTCCTCTGCATCTCCCTCTTCGACTTCTGCCAAGGATCGACCGTTGACTGCTCCAGGATGCCTGTAAAACTGCAACAAAGTAGCAAGAAGACTACCAGCAACATTGTAGTGCCTAATTCTGCCAGCTTTCTCGATTGTTTCCTGGGGGTGCATGCTCTGGGGGCTGTCTGCCTTCACCCTGCACTGGAAGCCAAGAAGAGATCTCCTGTGGGTCGACGGAATCTTCCCCCTGCTACCGCAGGCACCAAACTTCTGCTTCACTGATCCTCTGGGTCCCCTCTCATTGTAACGAGCGTGGTCCTTGGAACACAGGAGCTGAGCCAAGTGACCCCGACAGTCCAGTGGTCCATCTGTCCAAATTTGGTGGAGGTACATCCTTGCCTCCCCACGCCAGACAGTAATCCTGTGTACTGTGTGAGCTGCAGCTGCTAGGGCTTCTGTGCACTTTTGCCTGGATTCCTTCATGCACAGCACAGCCCAGTTCCCGAGCACTCTGTCCTGCATTGCTCAACTCGCTGAGTTGACTACCGGCTTCATGGGACCCTCCTTTGAAGTGTTGAGATGACCACCATGCTCAGTTTTCTTGAGCCTGTGTTTAGGTACTTCTGCTGGTGCTGCCTGCTTCAGTGTGGGCTCTCTGTGTTGCCAAGCATCCCCTCTGTCACCTCCTTCAAGGGGCAACCTCCTGGTCCTTCCTGGGCCTGGGCAGCACCCATTTTCTTCAACCATGGCCTTTGCAGCGAGCAAGGCATATTTGTGGTATTTCTGTGTGGAAACAACTCTGCATCCTCCAGCACACCATGGGACATCTTCTGTGCAAAGGAGAAGTTCCTGGCATCTTCTGTTGTTGCAGAATCTTCAACTTCTTACACCCAAAGGCAGCCATTTTGCACCTTCATCCGGGGTTTAGTGGGCTCCTGCCACCCCTGGACACTTTCATGACTCTTGGACTTGGTCCTCTTCCTTTACAGGTCCTCAGATCCAGGAATCTGTCTTCAGTGGTTTGCAGTCAGTTGTGGTCTTTGCAGAATCTTCTATCACGACTTTAGTGTGTTTCTAGGGAAGTAGGGTAACTTTACTCCTACTTTTTAGGTACTTCGGGTGGGGTATCTTGAACACCTTTGGTGTTTTCTTACACTCCCAGTGACCCTCTACACACTACACTAGGCCTGGGGTCCCTAAGTGGTTTGCATTCCACTTTCTTAGTATATGGTTTGTGTTGCCCCTCGGCCTATTGCATCCTATTGTATTCTGCAGTGTTTGCACTACTTTTCGAACTGTTTACTTACCTGATTTTGGTTTGTGTGTATATTTTGTGTATTCTACTTACCTCCTAAGGAGGTATATCCTCTGAGATATGTCTGACACATTGTCATTAAAATAAAGTACCTTTATTTTTAGTAACTCTGAGTATTATGATTCTTATGATATAGTACTATATGATATAAGTGGTGTAGTAGGAGCTTTGCATGTCTCCTAGTTCAGCCTAAGCTGCTCTGCTATAGCTACCTCTATCAGCCTAAGCTGCTAGAACACTACTAATCTACTGATAAAGGATAACTGGACCTGGCACAAGGTGTAAGTACCATCAGGTACCCACTATAAGCCAGACCAGCCTCCTATAGCAGGCAACTGTGGATGCTCCATGTTGGGGGCAACCCAGGTGGCAGGTCTTCCAATGGGAAACCTTTCAGCCCAAGGCTGCTGCACTATTGGGACATCAATTTCCTCCTCTATAACAGGCCCTTCATCTGCACTCAGAGTGGCTTCCTCATCAGATTTCTCTCGGACAGAAAACGCACTGCCAGAATCTCTCACTTCCTCCTCTGCCTCCGATGAAGAGTCTGGCTAATAATCATGGTCAGAAGAAAACTCAAAATGCATTCCAACAACCTGCTGAGTGGTCAATCTGCGGCTAACCATGATCCTTTCTAAGAAGTGTAACTTGACAAATGCATCAACAACCACCAGCACTGTCTAAAATAAGTAATAAACAAAGTGTGGCTTCATCACAAAGAATTATGTATTCAAAAACTATGCCACTCACTTGCTTGAAAAAGCTAGACTCACCAGCAAATACTCTCCACAGACACAGCAATCTCCAATGATATCACACTAAAAAAGAAAAAGTAAACAAATTAGACATAAGACAACACAAATATCATTGTGCACAAATCTAAGGACAATCTTACACACAATCCTGTATTTAGTACACCACCTACAAACATGTCATTGATGCATGGCAACAATACTCTTTTAGAGTAAATTGTTTTTACTTACCTAAAACATGCAACTACTCAAACTTCCGGTCAACCACTGCCAAAACCGCAAGGAGCCACAGCAAAGGAAGCAAAAGCTTTGAACTAGAACAAAAAGGAGAAATAAACTGTTAAAATCACAAATGCAAATACTACGTCAGTTGACAAACACCCCAAAAGCAAGCATTTAGAAATTTTCCCTGGTGCCTAAGTGGATTCTGCCCTCCTTGGGGCATATAGGCCTACAAACAATAGACCGATTTGCCCCCAAGGGGGGCAGAAATGGCCAATAGTTCTGTGCCCTCCAACACAAAAAAGAACAAAGGCAAAATAAAAAAAAAACTGGCATCCTGGTGGCTTCTGCAGTTGGGCCTAAAAAAATAGACTGATCTGCCCCCAAGGGGGTCAGAAATGGCCATCAATAATGTGCCCCCTCTGGGGGTGACAATTTGCCAAAGGGGCTGCCCCCACACAAAACACACATACACAGATACACACACAAGATCCCTGGTGCCTAAGCGGATTGTGCCCCCCTTGGGGCAGATGAGTCTAAAGAAAATTTGCCACTCTGCCCCCACAGGAGGTAGAAATGGCCAACAATTATGTGCCCCCTTTTGGGGGGCAAACATTGTCAAAGGGGGTGCCCCCAACACACAAAAAAAGAAAAAGAATCCCTGGCTTCTTAGTGGCTTCTGCCTCCCTTGGGGCAGAAGAGCCTAAAAAAAATAGGCTGATCTGCTCCCAAGAGGGGCAGAAATGGCTTTTAGCATTATACCCCTCTTAGGGGGAGCGACCCTTGCCCAAGGGGTGCCCCTAAAAAACAAAAGAAACACACACAAACACAATAATCCCTGGGGCCTAATGGGTTGCGACCCCAGGGGGTACGGATCGGCCAAAAACAGGGCAAATCTAATCCCGGGGAGGCCAAAACATACAAACAAATCATGCCCCCAGTGCAGCAACATTTTCCCAAGGGGTTGCTGCCCTAAAATATAAAAAATAAAGAGATTCCTGGTGTCTAGTGGGTTTTGACCCCCGGGGGGTCAGAGCGGCTAAAAAAAGGCCGTTCTGGCCCCCATGGGGTGGAAACACAGATAGTGTACTGCTCCCAGGTGAGTGACCCTTGCCTAAGGGGTCGCTCCCCAAAATACACACAAAACAATCCCTGGTGGGTAGATTCCTGCTCCACTATCGCGGGGCTCGTCCACGATCGTGGGGCAGGAACCCACTCAAAACAGGCACAAGGGGAAAGGAAAAACTCTTTCCTTTCTCCCTGTGTCTGTTTTCTCCCCCTAAATCCCCCCCCCCAGGAGAAGGACTCACCTTTTCTGGGTCCTCTCTGATGGAAGCATCAGATAAAGGTAGCAACTTTCTGTCTGCATACTTGAATGTTATGTGGAAAGAGAGTGGGGTAACTTATAAATTGACCACACCTTACCTTCCCCAAACAAATGGGTTAGTTGAGACATTTAATAAAACTCTCAACGGTACGATGATGGGACTCTAAAATTCAGGAGGAGATGGAATGTCCTATTACCATGTCTACTTTTTGCCTAGAGGGGGGTCCCCCAGAAGGGAGTGGGATACAGCCCCTTTAAGCTTCTGTTTGGGCATCCTATTAGGGGTCCACTTCCCCTTGTGAAGGAGGGATGGGAGCAACCCATCAAGCCCCCTAAACAGGATATTGTGGAGTGTGTAATTGGCCTCAGATCAAGGATGGCTGAGTACATGAAAAAGGCAACTAAGAACCTACAGGCCACCCAAGAATTGAAAAAGCAATGGCATGACCAGAAGTCTGTTCTAACTGTGTACCAGCCAGGGCAGAAAGTGTGGGTCATTGAGCTTGTGGCTCCAAGGGCACTCCAGGACAAATGGAGTGGTCCCCACACGATAGTGGGAAAGAAGGGTGAGGTCACCTATTTTGTTGACCTTGGTACTCCTAAAAGTCCACTTAGGGTGCTTCATGTGAACCGCCTAAAGCCCTACTATGACAGGGGTGACTTAACCCTGCTCGTGGCCACTGATGAGGGACAGGAAGATGTAAGTGACTCTCCCTGATCGCTCCTCAAATTCTGCAGTTGATGGCTTTGTTGAGGGAGGAGCCCTTGCTGACTGCCTCTCTGAGTCACAGAAGGAAGACTGTAGAAATCTTCTAGACCAGTTCTCTGAACTGTTTTCCCTTACTCCTGGTCAGACCACATGGTGTGAACACACTATTGACACAGGGGAGAGTTTACTTGTAAATAGTAAAATCTACAGGCAAGCTGACCATGTAAAGGACTGCATCAAAGCTGGAGTGCAGAAGATGCTAGATCTAAGAGTGATTGAGCCCTCTGATAGTCCCTGGGCCAGCCCAGTGGTCTTAGGGCCGGATGTAGGAAAGGTTTAGCGACTCGCAAACGGCAAAAAACGCCATTTGCGAGTCGCTAAACCCCATCTGGTTTGTAGAAATGCATTTTGCGAGTCGGAACCGACTCGCAAAATGCATTTCTGAGTCGCAAATAGGAAGGGGTGTTCCCTTCCTATTTGCGAGTCGCAGTGGTATGCAATTCCATTTGCGACCGCGAAAGCGGTCGCAAATGGACTTGCAATTACCATCCACTTGAAGTGGATGGTAACCCACTCGCAAACGGGAAGGGGTCCCCATGGGACCCCTTCCCCTTTGTGACTGGACCTAATCATAATTTTTCAGAGCAGGCAGTGGTCCAATGGACCACTACCTGCCCTGAAAAATACCGAAACAAAACGTTTCGGTTTATTTTTCAAAGTGCAGCTCGTTTTCCTTTAAGGAAAACGGGTTGCACTTTGAAAAAAAAAAACTGCTTTATTTATAAGCAGTCACGGACATGGAGGTCTGCTGTTCCCAGCAGGCCTCCATCCCCGTGAGTGCCCTGAGTCGCTATGGGGTCGCAAATTGAGATCCACCTCATTAATATTAATGAGGTGGGTCATTGCGACCCCATAGCAACTCGCAGAAGGTGTCTGAGACACCTTCCTGCATCCCAAATTGCGACTTGCAATTTGCGAGTCGCAGGGACTCGCAAATTGCAAGTCGCAATTTGGGAGTTTCCTACATCTGGCCCTTAGTTCCAACACCACACTCTCAGAATGGGAAAAGAGGAATGAGATTTTGTGTTGGTTATAAAGGACTCAACACAGTGACCAAAACTGAAGCTCATCCAATCCCTAGGGCAGATGAGATCATAGATACACTGGCATCTGCCAAGTATCTTACCACTTTTGATCCTGCTGCTGGCTACTGGCAGATTAAGTTATCAGAAGATGATAAACAAAAACCTGCCTACCAATTCACAGTAATGCCCTTTGATTTGAAAAATGCACCTGTCACTTTTCAGAGGCTGGTGAACACAGTCCACCAAGGCTTAGAAGCCTACAGTGTAGCATATCTAGATGACACAGCTGTTTTTAGCTCCACTTGGGATGATCACCTGGTCCACTTCTGGAATGCTTTGGACGCTTTGCAAAAAGCAGGCCTCACTATCAAGGCTTCAGAGTGCCAGATAGGGCAGGGGAAAGTGGTTTATCTGGGACACCTGGTAGGTGGGGAACAGATTCAGCCACTACAGGAGAAGATCCAAACCAGGTAAGAGCCTTCTTTGGCCTCACTGGGTACTACAGGAGGTTCATTTAGAACCATGGCTCCATTGTAGCCCCTGTAGCATCAAGAAAATGCTTAAAAAGGAATTGTGGACAGCCATCTGTCTGTCAGAAAGCATTTGAGGAACTCAAACAGGCCATGTGCTCTGCACCTGTTCTAAAAAGCCCTAACTAATCCAAGAAATTCATAGTGCAATCTGAGGCTTCAGAGGTAGGGGTTGGGACAGTTTTCTTACAACTTAATACAGAGTGCCAGGATCAACCAGTAGCTTTTATAAGCAGAGGGCTGAACCCCAGAGAAAAGCATTGGGCAGCCATAAAAAGGGAAGCCTTTGTTGTGGTCTGGGTCCTGAAGAAGCTGAGACCATACCTATTTGGTACTCACTTCATTGTTCAGATACACCACAAACCTCCCTTCTGTCTCAAACAGATGAAAGTAGAAAAATCCAAATTGTTGAGGTGGTCATTTTCCCTACAGGAAATGGACTATACAGTAGAACATAGACCTGGGAGTAACCACTCCAACACAGATGGACTCACCAGATATTTCCACTTATACTATGAAGACTCATCTGGGCAAGGGTAGCCTTCTTGTCTTTTGTTTGGGGGGGGAGAAGGAAAGTACCCTCTTTCTTGTAATGGTTACCCCCTTTTCTGCTTGATGTCGGTGTGTTTGACTGTGTTCACTGGGATCCTGCTAACCAGGACCACAGTGATTATGCTCTCTCTCCCAAAACTCTGTATTTCATCCCACAATTTACATACTGGTGCCCCCATTTAAGTCCCTAGTATATGCTCCCTAGGTACCCAAGCAGTTGGGGTACCAGGGGATCCCTATGGGCTGCAGCAGTTATTCTACCACCCATAGGGAGCCCATGCAAAGGGTTCCACAGACCTGCCATAGCCGTCTGCTTGAACTGGGTAAATTAACCCATTTTCACCATAGGACACTACACCATGTCACTCTAAGTCACCCCTATGGCAGGCACTCTCAACCCAGAGGGCAGGGTGCATGTACCTGTGTGTGAAGGCACCCATGCTCTAGTAGAGGTGCCCCCACAAACTCCAGACCCACTTTCCTGGACTTTGTGAGTGTGGGGACACCATTTTATGCTTGTACTGGATATAGTTCACTACCCGTGTCCAGCTACATAATGGTAACTCCAAACCTAGGCATCTTTGATATCAAACATGTTGGAATCATACCCCAATACTTTTGCAAGTATTGGTTGTCTGATTCCACGCACTCTGGGGTCTCCTTAGAGTACCCACAGCATTGCTTCCACAGCCTTCTAAGGTTTTCCAGGCTGCCCTAGCTTCTGCCACCTCACAGACAGGTTTCTGCCCTTGTGTTGCTTGAGCAGCTCAAGCCCAGGGAGGCAGAACAAAGGATTTAGTTTGGGAGAGGGGTGTTACACCCTCTCCCTTTGGAAATAGGTGTTAAATGGCTTGGGAGGGGTAGCATCCCCAAGCCACTGGTGTGCTTTGAAGGGCACATTTGGTGGCCTCCATGCATAAACCAGTCTACACCAGTTCAGGGACTTCCAGTCCCTCCTCTGGTGTGAAACTGTACAATGGAAAGGGGTGTGACCACTCCCCTGTCCATCAACACTCCAGGGGTGGTGCCCAGATGTCCCTCACAGAGTCCCTTTCTTCTGCCATCTTGAATCCAAGGTTGCACCCTCTGTGTCCCCATCCTGTCGCACTCCTGTGTGTACTGCCTGTGCTTCCGTGGGCTCTCTGCGATGCTGAGGGTCCCCTCCCCACTTTCCACCAACCTTGAGTTTTGCCTGTGCCAAGGCTTGTTGGTGGAATCCTGAAATGCAAACCCAACTGAAATCTTCCTTCCTGTGTGTGACATCATTTGCCCCCCCATGAAGTTGACTCCGACTCCAGGGCTGCAGTGCTGACTATCCTTCTGCACAGCCGACCAACTCCTGCAATCCTCAGTTTGGTGGCTAGGGGCTCCTGCCCCCACTTGCTCTGCTCTGTCTGTCTTCTGGACTTGGTCCCCTCTTTCCATGGGTCTTCCATTTTAGGAATACGCCATTGGTTTCTTGCAATCATCTCTGGGTTTTGCAATTCTCTCATTTTCTTATAAGTGCATGTTCTGGGGAAATTCTAGTAATTTACTCCTGCTTTCCTGGTTGCTGGAGGGTATTCTGGTATGTACTTTTGTGCTTTACTGGTACCCCCCGCAACCCTCTATGCACTCTACTTACCTGGGTGGAGGTGATCATCTTGCATTCCATTTTTTTAGAATATGGCTTGTGCTCGCCCTAGGTCCACTATTCTCTATTGTGTTTTACACTATTTGCACTGTTTGTAAACTATTCTTATACCTATTTCTGAGAACCATTGTATATAACTTGTGTATTACTTACCTCCTAAGGGAGTATTGGCTTTATATTAATTTTGGTGCTGTGTTACTGTTGCACTTGGTATCATTGGCATGGTCTCCCCCAAGTTTTTGCCTCTACTTCCCAGGTTGTTTTCTGTGTTTAGGACCCTGCTTTTGCTGTTTGTTTGCTCTGGACACTTTACCACTGCTGACCAGTGCTAAAGTGTAAGTGTTCTGTGTATACATTATATGTGTACATTGGCTTATCCATGATTGGCATATTTGATTTACCAGTGAGTCCCTATTAAAGTGCTCTAGAGGTGCTCAGGGCCTGTAAATCAAATGCTACTAGTAGGCCTGCAGCACTGGTTGTGCCACCCACATTAGTAGCTCTGTAAATATCGCTCAGACCTGTTACTGCAGTGTCTGTGAGTGCAGTTGTAAACTGCCAGTTCAACTTCCCTTTTTATACATGTAAGACGCCCCTAAGGAAGGCCCTAGGTAGCCACATGGGCAGGGTGCAGTGTATGTTTAAGGTGGGAATTGTACTTATGTGTTTTACATGTCCTGACAATGAAATACTGTCAAATTCGTTGTTTACTGTTGCAAGGCCTATCTCTCTCATAGGTCAACATGGGGTCTGCCTTAAAATGTGCTTAAAATGCAGATTCCCTTTGGGAGCAGATAGACATATGGAGTTTGTGGTCTCTGAACTCACAATTTAAAAAATCACCTTTTAAGTGAAGTTGGTTTTTAGATTGTGTGTTTGAAAATGCCACTTCTAGAAAGTAGGCATTTTTTTGCATAAACCATTCTGTGACTCTGCTTGTTTGTGGATTTCCTGTCTGGGTCAGTTTGACAGTTGTGCTGTTTGCACCTCTCCTCTAGACAGTAACACAAAGGGAGCTGGGGTGTAGCCTACATACCCTGATGGGCCATCTGGGCTGAGGAGAGGAGTGGTCACTTATATCTGAAAGGGCTGTGCCTGCCCACACACAATGGAGTCTCCAACCCCCTGCTGTGTGTCTGGAGCCTGGCCTGGAAAAGGTAGGATTTTGACAGAGACTTCTCTTTGAAGTATGCCTACTTCAAAGGCAGAAAGGGTTGCGAGAGGATCACCCAAAACCTCTGAAAAGCAGATTACTTCTGGAACAAGAGGAACTTTTGCCAAGGGGAAGAGCTGGAGAAGCTGGAGGAGGAGGACTGCCCCTTTGCCTGTGATTGTGCTTTGCTGGGTAGGACTGCAGTAGCTGCTTCTACCTGGGAGAGGACAAAGACTGACTTTTGTGTGACTTCCCACTGGTGAAGAATATCCAAGGGCTTGAAACTGAGCTTACCTCCTGTTTTTGAAGTCTCAGGGACAGCAAAGACGTCTCTCTGCCAACACTTGGGATTTCTGCTGAGAGTTCTGCCTTCCAGGTGGTGCCCTAACCTGTCTCTGGGCCCTTAAAAGGTGCAGCTGTTAGAAAAAGACAGAAATCCACGCAAAGAACACCATGCAGGGAAACTTTTGACGCACCACGCGCTATACGGCTGAAAAACAATGCACCGCCGGCCTCGCTGCTAAAATCGATGCTCCACCTGCATCGTGGATGGGTGATCGATGCAATGCCACTAGAGAAACGATGCACAACACCCACAGTGGCTGCTGTTAATGATGCAAGCCCCCAAGCAGCGTGGTTTCTTGACACCCTGTGACCAGATTTCAGCGCAACATTGCTGGGTGCGGAAAATCAATGCAAAGCCTGTCCGAACCCGAGGTGCCCGTCCAGATTGATGCATCGCTCTCTTGCGGGAGAGAAGAAACGACACACACTGACCGGAGGAGGAACAATGCAAGCTCTCACTTGCGAGTAAGAAATCAATGCATCGCTGGCTTTTTTCAATGCACGCTTGCCCATGCGGCTTTATTTCACAGCTACCCAGGTACTTTTGTCCGTTAACTATGTTCTCGCTGTTTTCTAAAGGATTTAAGACTCGTTTGCTTTTTAAACTTATAACTTGACATGTGTATGTTGTCTTTTTGTCATTTTGGTCTTGTTTTGTTTAAATATTATTTAGTTTTCTAAACCTGTGTTGAGTCATTTTGTAGTGTTTTCACTGAGTTACTGTGTGTTGGTACAAATACTTTACACCTTGCTTCTGAAGTTAAGCCTGCATACTCGTGCCAAGCTATCAAGGGAGGTGAGCGGGGGTTAAATGAGAGCGATTCTCCTTTACCCTAACTAGATTGAGGGTCCTTGCTTGGACAGAGGGTAACCTCACTGCCAACCAAGGACCCCATTTCTAACAGTAACCATAATAAAGTACCTTTATTTTTGTAACACTGAGCATATTCTTTCATGTGTGTAGGTGGTGTGTGACTACAGTGGTATTGCATGAGCTTTGCATGTGTCCTAGATAAGCCTTGGCTGCTCATCCACAGCTGCCTCTAGAGAGCCTGGCTTCTAGATACTGCCTACATTTCACTAATAGGAGATACCTGGACCTGGTATAAGGTGTAAGTACCTTAGGTACCCACCACACACCAGACGAGCTTCCTACATGCATAACTCTGTGTGGAAGGGGACTTCCATGGGTGTTGCCATGGGTGTTCCCATGCAACATCCTTGGAACCTGATAGGATCTGACACATTCCCGGATTTACATTCTGCAGCACATATAGGAAGAGGAAAACACCATTAATGATTGTTTATGTGCAGAAAGGTGTCCCTTTCTTCACATAAACAATCATCCCTGCAATGAGGGCACCCTTTCACCATAATGCAAGGGTGCCTGCGTTGGTGCTAGGCAGCAGTTTGTCTGCCAGCATAGCGTAAAGTACAGGGATGCATTGCATTTCTGTAAACACAACACATCCCGCACTTTCAAAATTATGCAGCACAGTGCAGCAAGCGGGCTTGCAGCGCCATGCTGCATCATTTCCTTGTAAATGAGGCCTCATAGAGAAACCTGATGACCTAAACAATATCTATTTAATCTTCCCACACTTGTGAAAGTATGACAACGCAATGTATAACCTCTGATAAAAATGGTAACAGCAAAAACAAACTCCTTGATTAGCTTTTTGCCTAAGATGTTGCATGGAATCAGTGATTCTAAAACTGCAACTGATGTTCTCCATACTCTGGATGAATGGGACTCTGGCATCCTCTTCATGCTGGTCCAGTCAGATGCTTTTGGCTTGTTAAATTAGCCCATTATTGTACAAATTCTTAATGGTTCACTTCAGAGCTTGATAATAAGTAGCAACATGTAAAATTGGCCTACGTTCTCTCCATCCCATAAGCATTCTGACACAAACAGTGATTCATTGAGCAAATTACATGAAATCCAATAGTAAATGACAGTACACCACCTCATACTTGACACACTTAAAAAAGCCTAGTACCATCTCATATATCTTGCAAAATACACTGCCCCGGTCCAAGCATGGTTTATTACTTACTCAGTGCCGAACTGCAATTCCATCACTGTGAACTGCAGCAAATTACCTGGCTTCCGCTTGGAGAAGAATTTGAACCAACAAGCACACATTTATCTTTTTGACTGAATGAACTCCACATCAGATAAGGTATCCTTGAGGTATTAAAACCATTGTCCTAGAGAATGGTTTTAAACAAGTGCATCAAGTTTTTGTATTTAGACTAATGAAACGTAATACTTTTAGGCATTTCCACATTACTCATAGCCCCCCAAAAAGTAATGATACATGCGTAGGCTTGTTGGCCACTGTTGTAGGAAAATGTTTACATGTATGTCAAATAATTATTACACTCTGTTTGCTACCATCTGAGTCACTGGGGCCAGATTTATCATGCTTTTATGAAATGCAATGTAGCAAGACACTTTGCTGCATCGCGCAGTGTAAAAGGGAGAGGGCAGGAATGTGCCACATCTAACACAATAGGACGCACTGCCGTCCTCTTTTTGCATTGGCACACAATGTGCTACCTTGAGCCAACAAGAGCACCCTTTCACGTTGTAGGCAGGATTGTTTTTGTGCAGGAAGGGCATCTTCCTACACAAAATCAGTCCTCAGAGGCATTTTCCTCTTTCTAAGTATGCTGCAGAATGCAATGCAAGAGGAAACAATGAGAAGAAATAAAGATATTTCTACTTGTTTCACCTATCCTGGGAATTTGTTGCATTTTTACGCATTCTCAGGTTTACCAGTGTTAGTAAATCTGGGAATGTGCCAACATCCATGGGTGGATGTATGGGAACACCCACGTTCCACCGATGGAATGCCTTCCTAGTGCAGAGTAACACATGGCAGCAATTTGCGCTGCCTTGTGTTAATCCAGATTTACCAAGCAACGCTGAGCCATGCCAGGTGGTCCTGCATTGCTTAGTAAATCTGACTTAGGGATTGTGTTGTTCTTGCAACACCCTGCATGATTCAAGGTAAAAAAAAATCCCTTGATAAAATGAGTGCATATATGTTAGCCTGCATTACTGAAAGGCACTTTATTGTGAATGCCAGCCAATCTAGCCCAGAAGTTGGTCATATCTTGTGAACAATGTCAACCTATTAGCTCAGACTTCCTCCTTTTTAAAATAGTTAGTCAAAAAAGACAAACGACTTGATTCACAAAGTAAATAGCTTTTTTTTACTTAGTCCAGGAATCCACCAAAGGATTTTAGCAGGTATAAATACATTTACTACTGCAGCTGTCTTCACCACCAGTTCTGCAAATTTGACAATTAGAAATCTCACTCAGTATGTGGTAACTGTGCGTATTAAGGTGTACATTTCCTTGGAAGTTTAAGAACACCCACAATCATGGGCATTGTGGGCATTCAGAAAGTTTGATCTGAACCCTTTCAACTTTTGAAATGGTTGAATATTTACTGCAACCAAGGACTAGAGTAACATCCCCTCCAGAGTAGGAAGGGAAATGGATCACCACCAGATTTGCAGAGGGTGTAAGATCTGGATTTTTTTGGGGGGGGGAGAAATGTTATTTAAAGAAAAAATGTGCGTTTGCTCAGGTGACTCCAACTTTAACACTAAAGCATGACCAACCATTATTCTTATGCTAGTGAAAGTCAAAAAGAGACAGATACAACTCCAATGTGTAGAGCACATAACATTTTATTGCATGACCTCTCAGTCCACAGTGGGCATCTAGTGGGCATTCTGGACATGTTCTCATGCAGTACCTTTACACAAAGAACAGATATACAAGGACAGTGATGTTGGCCTCAGTGATGAGCATGAGGGAGGAAAGGTCCAAAAGGTAGACATTTCCTCACATTGCTTTGCACTAAAAGGTTTTAGTAGACAATTAACGTTAAATAGATGTGTGTGCTAACACTTACCCAGATCATTTGCGGGGCCAGTCAGTTTAAGTTGACTTGGAAAGAAGCTCCAACTCCCATAGCATATGCTCCACAACCTGTCCGCTGAGCCTACTCTGTCTACTGCAAGGACACCTTTATGATAGTTTGGCACAATATCGGGAACCTACAAAATACATTAGAAGATTGCAATACCAGCAGCAGAGGTCTTTTTTCTGCCTCAGGTTCAGAAATCACAAGTGCCAGGGTGAGACAACATCACCGTTCTCATCCTCAGAGGTTGACTAAATCTTTGGACTTGGTGATGGAGATAGGAGTCAGAATCATACAATCACAATTCACTGACATAAAACTATGAATAATGTGAAACACTATGAACAATTTGACACTAAAGCAAAACTCCAAACTGAATAAAGTTTCAAAGCTTTATTTCAATCCCAAAATCAATGTCACATAAATGGTGTGCAAAACTAAGTTATAAACATACATAAAAACCATAGGCTGGCTAAAACGTCTAAAAAGATTTAACCTAATAAACATCAATACTGGTAAACACTCCAAAACAATGAGATGGATTAGCAACAACACAAAATGAACATTTTTACCATGTCTCAAAACAGATGATGGTGACATCAGTAAATCATCAAAATACAATTTTAGCAATCAATTTCAGAGATGGGTCATTTTTAATACTAACCAAAATTGGGACTTGAATGCGTGGGAGCGGGGTCACACAAGAGGGCAAAAACAAAAATAAAATAAAAATAAAAACTTAAAAAATATGCTGGTGCAAGTGACTAAGCTAAAAGGAAACAGAAACCACAATTAATTATACCTATCCTCATGGGACAGTAATAGTTCATCCTGCAGGATGGTCACCTTCTTCCAGTATCAGTTGAGAGCAGCATCAAGGTGGTGCAGAACATGGGCTGCAAATACAGCTAATCAGCAGCTCAGAATTAGTTGTGCATATTAGTACTGAAACCGCACTAGAACATTTTGACTATGATGAAAAAACTCATCTGTCGTCTTAATGAAGAAAGTGTGACAACAGACTTAAACAAACGTGGAACTGACTTTAAGGAGATCTCAAAATGGACTCACTTCAGTTTCAAAGATCCTCACTAATTCAAATATAGACAATTAATTCCTTAATCCTTCAGCTGGACAAACTCTGAGTATCATTTTCAGCATCGAATAGCTTGCAGTGGTACCACAAAGTTTGCAACATTTCTGAATTTTCTCAATCAAAATGTGTTGTCATCTTCCTGAGTTCATATAATTCTGCTGAAATATTACATTGCCTAATAATTTGCTACTTGAGATCTTTTCTCACGACACACAATAAACGAAACTTATTTTTTTTCAAATGAGAACTACAAATTTCCTGTTCCATTTGTACAAACTCCCTATCAGCTTTTGATTGTGGGCTATTGTATACACAAAGCTTTCCTACATGTTGCCAATCTAAAGCTAAGCCTCCTTGTGTGTCTGTCTGGTGTGTTGTGGAACTATTTCTTTCTGGAAACTATCCCCTTGTCTATCCTTTCTTTCATTGCTTTTCTTCTGTCACCTACATGATTATTGAACTTCTTTTCTACCTGTGTGAGAAGGCATGTTAAATTATTCCTGTGTGCATATGCTGTGTCAAATGGCAGTGTAGGTTTGAAGAATCCTCCCACTATATCTATTTTCTTAGCCTTTGCAATGCTGCTCAAATGCAGAATAATGGAAACAAAAGAGAAAACTAAGTCATAGAGTAAAAATACTGAATGTACTCTTGATTGTGCGAGCGTGTTCATGATAAGCTGCAACTAATCCCATGAGTTATTGGTAAGCTATGATAAGTGATCCCTTTCTGCACTGATGAAGGAATTTGTGTAACCACATAACAATCATGTACATTCATACTGTCTACATACTCATACAGCAAACTGTAATACACATTGGAAAACAAATCTCCCTTTGTGCCTTCTAAGTAAAGCAATCCTTCATCCTGGTGTGTTGTGGAATTATTTCTTTCTGGAAACTAACCCCTTGTCTATCCTTTCATTCATTGCTTTTCTTCTGTCACTTACATGATTATTGAACTTCATTTCTACCTGTGTGAGAAGGCATGTTAAATTATTCCTATGTGCATATGCTGTGTCAAATGGCAGTGTAGGTTTGAAGAATCCTCCAACTATATCTATTTTCTTAGCCTTTGCAATGCTGCTCAAATGCAGAATAATGGAAACAAAAGAGAAAACTAAGTCATAGAGTAAAAATACTGAATGTACTCTTGATTGTGCGAGCGTGTTCATGATAAGCTGCAACTAATCCCATGAGTTATTGGTAAGCTATGATAAGTGATCCCTTTCTGCACTGATGAAGGAATTTGTGTACACACATAACAATCATGTACATTCATACAGTCCACATACTCATACAGCAAACTGTAATACATATTGGAAAAAAATCTCCCTTTGTGCCTTCTAAGTAAAGCAATCCTTCCTCCTTATAAAACCTATCCTGTTTGGATGTTGTCATTCTCTGTGTTGGGTTTGCAGTGCTTTGCTCCTCTTATTTTATTCCTGCAGTTAATAAAATGCATGCAATCATACATACTATTATTAAACCAATGCACACATATTTACACCTACTGTGTTTGCCCTGTGCAGGATTTATGGCTTCTGTAAAATCAGAGGAGAAAATAAGAAGGGGAAAAATATTTAAAAAACAAAAAAGAGGCAAATCAAAATAGATTTTGCTTTTCAAAATCTCCTTGCACTATTTTACAGCAGTTCTCAACCTTCAAGAAAGTTCTTCAAGGTTTACCTGAAAGCTCTCAAAATAGTTCATTGTTCATTTGCAATAGAACACAATTCGATGAACGTGTATTATCTATTACATGGTGTACTGTTTTTGTTGATCTAATGGCAAGGTTCTTTCAAAGCTCAGTTCAAATGCGATTTCAAGTTCCAGAATGTTCGACTGAATTCTCACGGTCATAGCAAAGGGCCATAAACTCCATCTCCAATTGATTTGTGATAAGATAGATCCATTCATATGAAAAATACCTGCAATTTGGCGCTCTTTTCCTTTTTGTTCTCCTTACAGTGCCATCTTTATCTTCACTCTGATTTGACTCTGACTGCTACTGTTATTGATGGGAATTTATCAGCAACCACTACATGTGCAGCTGTAGGCCATTTGTCTCCTATCACAGGTCCCTTTTGGGTGCAATTTTTTTCAGAACATTTACTGTACTGGCAGGAATCAGTTGACATTAATGCTGCTCTCCTGTGCTTGTGTATCTTTATCTGCATGCAGACTGCTTGCATCTTCACCACTTTGCACGTTTTCTGCTTCAGCCACTGGTTCCGTCCTTGTAGCTTGGTCGAGCATTGACTCCTTCTTCGTCAGAATTCGCTCTTGTAGGACCAGACTCTGTCTTTTCTTGAGGAGACAGAATTTTGTGTGTATGGCTTGCATGGATCCAGTTTGGAAGACCACCACACTTTACAGCTGTTGTTGTCACCATCACCAAGATAATTTGAAACAGACCTTTCCACCTTGGCTCTAGGCATGTTTCCGTACATGTTTTTTAACTAGCACCCATTTACCAGCCTTCAGGCTGGGGCAAAGTTCTTGAGCTGACTGAACTGTTGCTGCTTCAACCTGATGAGACAAAGAATGAACCACATCAGCCAAACCTTTGCAATAATCCAGCACTAAGTCATCCATTATATGCACAAGTTCATTTGCAGGTACTGCTGGTAGTCTCATTGCATGATCCATTAGAATTTCATTGGGAGGCAGTCCGGTCTTCCTATCAGGGGTGCTATGCATGCTCGTCAGGACAAGAGGCAATGCATCAGGCCATTTCAATGTTGTAGAGGCACAAAGCTTTGCCAGTCAAGCTTTCAGTGTTCCATTCATTTGTTCCACCAATCCAAATGCTTCTGGTCTGTAACTGCAGTGCAACTTTTGCTTAATATTCAGTGCTGCACACAACAATTTTATGATCTCATTATTAAAATGAGTTCCTCAATCTGATAATTGCCTATTCCGAGGGTGTTGGGCAGGGAAGCCCCTACACTGTCATGACATTGTTGTGGGCAGTACAGGGCCCACTCTGGCACCCAGCACTTCCTTTCCGCCAGGCTTTTAATGACGGTTATACCACCATGAAAAGGCTGACAAAAAGGGACTCGTAATCAGCACAGTGGTGCTGAGTTCACAAGTACATCAGGCATCAGTCTGTCGGGAACCTTTCTCCTGGGTGGGACGGCAGTCTGAACACCCGGATCGTAATGTGGCGGTCAGACCTCCTAGAGTGTGGAGGTCTGGTCTCAAGACTGCCAGCCTCGTAATGAGGCCCTTAATCTTAAACGTGTTAGCTAAAATTTATGCTCAAGATTCACTATACAAAATAAATATGGTTCTGTCCCTGCAGTAGTTGAGATTTGCACATATTGAAGAACTGGGACCATATCAAGGGACTTTACTATTCTGCCATTTACCCTGCGTGTGGAGAACTTTAGCTTAATCACCTCCTTAGATTGGAAGTAAATATAACCTGGAGAATCAAAAAAATGATACAACCCAAGATCACAAAAGGCTCCCTTGATGTATGCCAGCCAGGGAATGGCAGTCATGTTACTTAGACTAAGACTTGAGAGAAAATCTGGTCCCGGGTGTAGGTCACAATTGCAGCCTGAATAATAAGGGAGTCATTCCCACTTGTTTTTGGGAATGACCAAGAGACTACACAAAAATTTACTCTCTGCTTACTGCAAATTACGCAGCCCGGCATAACCCCATACTCCAACCACATATGTCCTGGTTGAAAGGCATTTGCACCTGTATAACAAGATTATAGGCTTGTGGCCTAGCTTTTTCGCAAAGCTATAGATTGCTTTGCAGGACGCCACCATTGATTGGGCTCCCTGGGTAATTAACCTGTCCCATTTCAGATTGACATCAAACAAGATACCCAGATAGTTAAAATTAGATATCTTGAGAATAGAGGTTTGCCCTATTGACAAATTTCTTGTTCTTATGTTTTTGGAACCACATGTCAATATAAAAGATTTCTGATGATCAAATTTCAAGTTAAGTTTTCTCATGAAATCATTAAATGCATCTAACAGGGCCTGCAAACCATCGGCTGCACAGGTGATAAGAATCATGTCATCCACATATAGGAGGAGGGGAACTGAGTGAGGCCCAATTTTAGGAGCATCCTTAACACGTGAGACTAGAGCAGAGTCTAGGGAATTTGTGTAAAATAAAATTTAGTAAGGTTCTAAAATACATCCCTGCCTAACCCCTCTTGAAGACTGTATTGATTGAGTGCAATCATCGCATGGGTAAAGTGCACGTTCATGGAAGCATCCGAATGAAGACACTTGAAAAGGTCTAATAAAGAGGGGACAATACCTGAAAATCAATCAGCTCCCATAGTTTCCCATTGTCAACCAAATCAAAGGCACTGAAGAGGTCCATAAAAGGCATGAAACCCATGTGTATGGCATCCCTCCTGGCTTTTACATATTTCCCTATTATTAATCGGGATAAGTTAAGCAGTTGTTCAACACTGCCTAGCCATGGCAAAACCCCATATTGGACCTCTGAAAATAAGGAATTGGCCTCAGCCCAATCTTCCAATTTGCCCAAAATTATTCGGCCTAAAATTTAGGCAGAAGAAACTAATAATGAAATAGGAAGGGTAACAGGCTGGGAGGTTCTTATCTTGAAGATGGCACTATAATTAATTCCCTCCAAAAGTCAGTGGGACCCCCACCCCTAAATACCAGCTCAGAATACATTAGTTATTAAGGGAGGCCAAAAGATGGAATTGCGCATAAACAAGTCAATAGGGACCCCATCGGCTTCTGGCACCTTCCCAACCTGAGAACTCAGGATGGATTTGGAAACATCTGCCACTTTGATGAGTACGTTTACTAATGTTTGGATATTAACAAAATCTGAGGGAAAAGTTACTCAAAAAGTTTAACTTACACATCTCCCTCTCTTGAAAAATGGGATGGGGCAAAATTTACCAGCGTAAATTACTACTGCCAATGTTGTAGTTAGTCCAGTATCACGCATGGCCATTCAACACCTTGCCATAAAAAATAATGGAGGTAGGGAAATGAAATAAAACCTGAGGTTACATTAAACTAAAATATTTTAAATAATAGCTAAAATTATAAATACATTTAGTATAATGTTAAAAATGTATAAACACTTTACATATTTATTGTTTAATCTTTAAATATTTAACAACCAATTTTAAATGTATAAATTAATGTAACTTTTAAAAATATAATTCAATTACCTACAAATTATTATATTATTCCTATTATTCTATACTAGTTAGCAGAGCGCACTAAACATATTTTCTTTATGGGGAACATGGGGGCCTCATTTACGACAAACTGGTGCCACAATCACAATGCACCAGTTTGCTTGTGCTGCCCTGTGCTCCTTAACGACACCATAGTAGCGCTGAATTTACAACACGGTGCACCATGGCGTTCGTTAGCACAGCTGTGTCCGAATTTCAGATGCTTGCTGGAATTTTTATGCAAAGCTTGGGGAGGCCCATTAAAAACAGCCTAGTGTCACTTTAACACCTGCTCTGGGCAGGCATCGAAAAATGAAGCTCAAATGGTGCAGTGAAATCTTGTAGATTTTACTGCGTCATTCTTGTGGGCCTCCTGGCGGGAAACGCCTCCCTGGCATACATTGTACCTTGCACAGATATAATGCGGCACAAGGGTTTACAAACTGATACCATTGCATGAGTTTGTAAATATGGAATAGGGTGGGGACTGTTTTGCGCTGCCGTAGCATAACAAAAATCACACTACGGCAGTGCAAGGGGCTTGTAAATTAGCCTCTTATTATTTAATTTAAGCATCTGGAAAATAATTATAATTTTTGCTAAAATGAAGTTAATTGGGTAATTAATTAAAAAAGTAAAAGTGCCATTGCATTCTTACCATAAAATATTTTCATTGTATGTTTTTAAGGCAAATCATTTTTTTTATTTTTCCTTATACTTTACCATACGGAGATTTCCTGTGGAGTTTCCCTCAACGCAGTTCTGCTTCACAACAGCAAACAAATCATTGTTGTACATGAGGGTCCATGTATAATTTTGGCATGCCAGTGCTAACTGCTACCCATTGCATGAAACAGGCAGTGTAAATTTTGATTTGAATACGCAGCACTTCCTTAACCTTTTAGATGCGGGCGTCGGCCACTGGCCGACGCCCACACTCCCTCCCTGGTGCGGGTCACGACCAGTGGCCGACACCAGGGAGGGGGTTAAAAATCCTCCGGTGCAATGCAGCGGAGGATTATTATTATTTTTTTTTAACCATGGGAGACGCGGAAGAGCTTCCGCGTCTCCATCCCACCCCCCTCCCGCCCCCTTATGACGTCAGCGCGCCGCGAGGCGCGCTGATGTCACAGTTTTTCCCCACCAGAGGAGAGAAGCAGGTAAGCGTTCTCTTTTTCTCCGGTGGGGAAAAAAGGCCAAAACGGCCTCCCCAGATGCCAGGGAGGCATCGATGGAAAGGGGAGGCTCTCCCCTTTCCATCGATGCCTCCCTGGCACCGTTTCCTAGCTGTGGATCGCAGTGCGGCTGCGATCCATGGCCAGGAAACGCCCCTAGGCACCAGGGATCTTCTTTGGGGGGGTCGGCCCCCTCATAAAAGGGCCGCCCCTCCCCCCAGGGGCAATATTTATTTATTTACACGGTTTTGGGGGGCGATCGCGGCCCCCACAATAAAAAAAAAGTTTAAAAAAATGAAAACAAAATGGCGGGGTCGGCCCTTGGAACACGGGCCGACCCCAGGGGGAAAAAAAAAACATGTAGTTTTACCTGGGGGGGGGGGGCGATCGCCCCCCCAGGGTAAATAAGAGGAAAAAAAAACAAATTGTTGGTGGTCAGCCCTTAGGGTGACCATCAATGGGGCCATTTTTTTTTTTTATACATGTGTGCTTTGCCAAGGGCAAGCACACATGTATAAAAAAAAAAAAAGGTTTGTGACATGAGTGTCTTGTTTTCTTTCTCTCTCTCTCTCTCTCTCATATATATGTGTATATATGTATACACATATATATATATATATATATATATATATATATATATATATATATATATATATTTTATTTTCAGGACAAGCATTGCAGCGCCCATGTGCTGCTTTTCTGACTTGTTGGTGTGTATCTGGGCTTCTAACAACGCCCACCTCACGCCCATCACTACCACTGGTTCGTGGGCTTGCCCTTCAAAAATCCTTTGATTACATTGGAAAATGATTTACCTCTGTCCCTCCTTGGGGAGGTTTTGTCACCACCTTGGCCATCGCCCCTGGTACATGGCTAATTGCACTTTTGCCGTTACGTTTAACTGCGAGCCAACTTCTTTTCTTTTTGTGTAACTCTTCACATGATGCTCATGGTGGCCGTGGCGCTGTGAATCGGCTCTCTTATGTGAAAGAGTTTAACTTTCAATTATCAATTTATGTGGCAAGAAAAGTTGGGTTAGGAGTTTCTAACACTAATAGCTCTAACTCGAGCAGATGCGAGACCCATTGCATTGTAAATGCTTGTTATTCTTGTGTGTGTTGTTTTATAATGGTGAACAATTTCACCGCACTCCACGAGGACCGTGATCAAGACTCCTTGGTGAGTTGAAACACGTTGGTGGTTATTGACTGCAATAAAATACACGTTTATTTGTACGTGGAGTGCAGTGAAATTTTTCGGCATTAGATAATTTCTAGATTGGTCTTCTCTGTCACTGGGCACCGGCAGTGGAGTGTGCCGCCCAGCAACCCTTCAACCACTTTGTTTCTAAACATATATATATATATATATATATATATATATTATTATATATATATATATATATATATATTATTATATATGCAACACAAATTGGTTAAAAAGATTGTTGCGCAGCGCACTCCACTACCGGTGCTCAGTGATGGAGGAGAGCAACCTCGAAAATATTTTGTGAACAAGAATCTCACCGCACTCCACGAGGTTCAAATTGACATGTTTTATTGCAAGTATAAACAATGAAATAAAAGAGGGACTCATTTACTGTGATCAAGAATCCTTGAGAGTCGAAACGCGTACGTGGCTGTTGCTTGCAATAAAAGATGCCAATTTGAACCTCGTGGAGTGGGGTGAGAATCTTGTTCACACAATATATATATTTATATATATATATATATATATATATATATATATATATATATATGCATGCATGCATGTCTTTTCTGTAGTGGCAGTTGCCATAAAGTAGCTGAGTGGATTAGTAAAGGCAAGCGTTACCTGCGCTTTAAAACAAATGTGATGCCAGGGGGACTATGGAGATATGAGTGGCACTTTTGCTGGGTAGTACTGAGGGAATTAGAAGAGGAGGTAATGGGAGGCAGAGCACCAAAAATGACTGTTGCACAGGGTGTATGGTAAGGTGAAGTAATACATTCTTTTTTTGTTTTTTTCAGTGTTTTCAGAGAATCTGCAGAATTGGAGAAGAAGCGAAGGTAAGGTGACGACATTTCCTGTAGTACACAACAAACATACCCACAAGCAATTTTGTGACTATCTGCCTTCTACGTAGGCTAGTAATTTAGAGGGACAGTTTAGCCAGTTGCAGAGATGGCCTCTCGTTGGATGACTGCTGATCAAGCCCTAGCTCGGGTTATGGAGGACAGTTCTGATGTAGGCTCAGAGACTGAGACAGCAGACACTGAGACAGCATCTGAGGGAGATGACAATGGGGCAGATTCTGGGAGTGGTTTTTCAGTCGGCGGAGTCCCATCTGACAACACCTCTTCCAGTGAGTCTGAAGGAGACAATGACGACATCCGTGCTGTCCCTTCGCAAGCACATTCTGGGCAGCGGGACCACATTGGGTTAGCCGAACCCAGAGAGCATGTGCTTGCTGCCGCAAGCACAGAGAGAGTGCTCTCTTGACAGCCCCCCTGTTTGGTTCAGCCCCAAATTCCACCTTTTACTGGTGACGCTGGATTTAAAGTCGATACAACTAACTTTTTGCCAGTCGACTACATCTATCTGTTTTTGGATGTTGACTTTCTTCAGAAAGTTGTGCAGCAAACAAATTTGCGTGCAGACCAATTTCTGAGGGAGTGCGGAGGCACTCTAGGGCCCCGTTCTAGGGCACGCCAGTGGACTCCCACTTCGCTGGCGGAGTTGAAGATATTTTTGGGCCTTATGCTCAAAATGGGGTTAGTACAGAAACCCACCTTGCAGTCCTACTGGACGACTCGCACGGTTAGGGTAACTCCCATCTTCGCACCATACATGAGCAGAGATCGTTTTTTGCTACTCCAGCGCATGCTGCATTTCAATGACAATTCTGCTGCATTGCCCCGGGACCATCCAGATCATGACAGGTTGTTCAAAATTCGGTCTGTCATGGAACATTTGTCTGCCAGGTTTCCAGAGATCTATACTCCTGGAAAGAATATAGCAGTCGATGAGTCCTTGATGCTGTACAAAGGACGGCTGCTTTTCAGACAGTACATTGCGAGCAAAAGAGCTCGCTATGGCATAAAGCTGTACATGCTGTGTGAGAGTTCTACTGGCTATGTGTACAGCCTGAGAGTGTATACAGGGAAGGATTCTACCCTAAACCCTGTAGGTTGCCCTCCCGCGTTAGGGGTCACAGGTAAGATTGTATGGGAACTTGTCCAGCCACTTCTTCACAAAGGTTATAACCTCTATGTGGACAATTTCTATACAGGAGTAGAGCTGTTCAGTGAGCTCTACAAAGCTGGCACTGTGGCCTGCGGTACAGTTCGTTGTAACCGCAAAGGATTCCCGCGGGAGCTTGTTTGCAAGAAGCTCCAGAAATCACAGAGTACTGCATTGCGTTCTAACAAACTGCTCGCAGTCAAGTTCCTAGATAGGCGTGATGTAAACGTGCTCACTACAATTCATGATGAAAGCACTTCTCCCATCACGGTTTGGGGTCAGATGGCCGAAGTCCACAAGCCCATCTGTATACTCGATTACAATAAGTACATGGGTGGAGTGGACAAGAACGACCAGGTTCTTCAACCATACAATGCGTGTCGTAAAACTCGCACTTGGTACAAGAAACTGTTTACCCACCTGATTCAGATGGCAACATATAATGCGTATGTTGTTTACCGTCAGACAACAACAGGAAGACTCATGACTTTCCTTGACTTCTAGTTGTCTGTAATTGAAAGCCTCACTGCTGTTACAGAAGAAGCAGCAGCCTCCACCTCATATGTTCTGGAGGGCTAGGCCTACCCACACAAGTGAGGTATAATTTTTATCGGGAGACTTGTGGGGACGCTGGGTGGAAGGAAATTCGTGGCTCCTCTCAGATTCCAGAACTTTCTGTCACCAAAATGTGAGGAAAACTTGTTTTTATAGCCACTTTTTGAGGTTTGCAAAGGATTCTGGGTAACATAACCTGGTCAGAGCCCCGCAAGTCACCCCATCTTGGATTCCCCTAGGTCTCTAGTTTTCAAAAATGCACAGGTTTGGTAGGTTTTTGTAGGTGCCGGCTGAGCTAGAGGCCAAAATCTACAGGTAGGCACTTTGCAAAAAACACCTCTGTTTTCTTTCAAAATATTTGATGTGTCCACGTTGCGTTTTGGGGCATTTCCTGTCGCGGGCGCTAGGCCTACCCACACAAGTGAGGTATCATTTTTATCGGGAGACTTGGGGGAACGCTGGGTGGAAGGAAATTTGTTACTCCTCTCAGATTCCAGAACTTTCTGTCACCGAAATGTGAGGAAAAATTGTTTTGATAGCCACTTTTTGAGGTTTGCAAAGGATTCTGGGTAACAGAACCTGGTCAGAGCCCCACGAGTCACACCATCTTGGATTCCCCTAGGTCTCTAGTTTTCAAAAATGCACAGGTTTGATAGGTTTCCCTATGTGCCGGCTGAGCTAGAGGCCAAAATCTACAGGTAGGCACTTTGGAAAAAACAGCTGTGTTTTCTATCAAAAAATGGGATGTGTCCATGTTGTGTTTTGGGGCTTTTCCTGTCGCGGGCACTAGGCCTACCCACACAAGTGAGGTATCATTTTTATCGGGAGACTTGGGGGAACATAGAATAGCAAAACAAGTGTTATTGCCCCTTATCTTTCTCTACATTTTTTCCTTCCAAATATAAGAGAGTGTGTAAACAAGACGTCTATTTGAGAAATGCCCTGCAATTCACATGCTAGTATAGGCACCTCGGAATTCAGAGATGTGCAAATAACCACTGCTCCTCAAAACCTTATCTTGATCCCATTTTGGAA
The DNA here is from genome assembly GCF_031143425.1 of Pleurodeles waltl. Taxonomy (NCBI): domain Eukaryota; kingdom Metazoa; phylum Chordata; class Amphibia; order Caudata; family Salamandridae; genus Pleurodeles; species Pleurodeles waltl. The sequence goes on along the minus strand of NC_090446.1, from coordinate 237,961,941 downwards.
ATGCAAAGGTTTTCTTGATACCTCTTTTTCACTCTTCATATTTCAGCAAATGAATTGCTGTATACCCAGTATAGAATGAAAACCAACTGCAGGGTGCAGCTCATTTATTGGCTCTGGGTACCTAGGGTTCTTGATGAACCTACAAGCCCTTTATATCCCCGCAACCAGAAGAGTCCAGGAGACAAAACAATATATTGCTTTCAGAAATCTGACATCGCAGGAAAAAGTTACAGAGTAAAACAGAAAGAAAAATGGCTGTTGTTTTCAGCTCAATTTCAATTTTTTTTTTTATTTCAGCTATTATTTTCTGTAGGAAAACCTTGTAGGATCTACACAAATGACCCCTTGCTGAATTCATAATTTTGTCTTGTTTTCAGAAATGTTTAGCTTTCTAGGATCCAGCATTGGTTTCACACCCATTCCTGTCACTAACTGGAAGGAGGTTGAAAGCACCAAAAATAGTAAAAATGGGATATGTCCCAGTAAAATGCCAAATTTGTGTTGGAAAATATGTTTTTCTGATTCAAGTCTGCCCGTTCCTGAAAGGTGGGAAGATAGTAATTTCAGCACCAGAAACCCTTTGTTGATGGCATTTTCAGGGAAAAATCACAAGCCTTCTTCGGCAGCCCTTTTTTCCAATTTTTTGGGAAAAAAAGAAATATTCACTGCATTTTGGCTATTTTCTTGGTCTCCTCCAGGGGAAACCACAAACTCTGGGTACCATTAGAATCCCTAGGGTGTTGGAAAAAAAGGACGCAAATTTGGCGTGGATAGCTTATGTGGACAAAAAGTTATGAAGGCCTAAGCGCGAACTACCCCAAATAGCCAAAAAAGGTCTCAGCACTGGGGGGGAAACGGCCCAGCAGCTAAGGGGTTAAACATAATACTTTGGGGTCCTACGGCAGCAGACACTAGTGATAGGCTGTAGTATCACACTGCCCTATTTAAATATTGTGGAGACCAGCATAACTCTTTTTCTGGATCACATCACTGAATTGGCTCGCCTTCAATAAAAATCAATTTCTTTGAAATTTATATTTTTTGTACCCAGCCTAAACCAAACACTGTCAAGGTTGAGATATTGTGCGTACGCTGCAATGTAATGCAAAAGTCACCTAACTATGCCACGGAGGCACGGGTTCCTGTGTAGTTTAGGAATTATAGATATGCATAGTCATTATCGAGTCACAGCACTTGATTGTTAGCTAAGTGTCAGTTTTTGATGTTTAAATAGTGTCTGAAATGTCCAAACACTTATTTGTATCCATGTTTTTCATTTTCAATTTCTAATTGTAAATTTCAATAAACAACTTTGAGACAAGCGCGGGCTTAAAATCTTGCATTGTTGCACTAACATAATTGCCCGTTTCTTCTTTATTTTTATTTGGCACCTGAGCTTGATATGTACTTCAATTAAGGTGGAAACATCCTTCTCAGGTTGTGACTATTTGTTTACGACTCGGACTGAAGTTTGCAATTTGCCCGATGTAACCTAAAAGGTTGGTTCGTAAAATTCCAACTCAAAGTAGGCTCCAATCCGGCGTTCCTAGTTAATATTCATTAGGCAGGTCACCCATTCTGACTAACTCCAAATAAATACAATCATAAGGATGATGGCCTTCAAGTCAGCAGACTACTACGTTTGTGCTTCCATCAAAGTAAAGAAACATTTTAATAAGACAGTTTTCCCTAAAGGAAAGAGGGCTGTTTTTTGTTAATTGCTTATTTTTAAAAGTTTCTCTGAGAAATGATTTCCCTAGAACATGTTCCATAATTTCGAACAGACAAAAGGTCATAATGGGACGCCTTTCCTTTAGCAAATGAGTTACCACACCAGTAGCAAAGTCTTGACACATAGTGATACAAATCGCAATTTGGAAAGGCAGCCACAACATTCACCTTGCAAATTCCATATACATTTCTAACCCCTTTATAGGAGGTGGTAAATTTGGCTTGAAAAAAATCAAATCACTTTTTAGCGGTTGCAACCATTCTGGTTTTGTAATTGTGCTGGATGACAAGCATCTCTGAAGGTATATTTAATGCATTCTATGCTAGCTCCAAACGGGCTGGGAAAACCCATTCCAATGCCTTTGTTCTACTTTCAGAATTCTGATGGCAATCTCAATACTGGTTCTTGATTATGAACGTGAGAATAAATGTGTCATTATGGGATTCTTCTTTCGACATTGGTTCCCATAATATAGTAGGTAAAAGAGATTATTTCCCAATGGTCGAATTTCCTAGCGGCCATGACCACTAGAGTGCCCAATTTATCTATATTTGCATGCTATTTTCTCTCTTCAATGTCTTGGCCATTGCTGTGCCTTTTTAGATGATTTAGTGCAACGTATGCACTTATGCTTTGGTTTCCCAAACACAGTATACCCACATCGAGCCATTGTAGAACTTTGCACAAAATATTACTCCTACTTTTCCGTTTCAGAATTCTTTTTGTTTTCCTCACCAACTTGATGCTATTCTTTAAACCTAAACCTGTTTACATCTGCCATTTCTGGGGTGTGGAAATATTTTCCACAATCAAAAACTACTGGAAATTTTCTCTTCAGTACTATTAATTGTTTGTGTGAAAAGAGCAGAGCAGTGCATACTTTTCAGTTCATGTTTGTGGCAGATTAAGTCCTCGTCAAAGGAGACAAAGTAAATTTATAAAGCATATTTTACACTCTGCATATTTCCCAATGTGCACAATGCGGCACTGCCCTTTGCTGTGCAATCCTGCATTGCTTAGACTTTGGAAAAAGGTTTGCCCTTTCTGATGAACGCATGATTCTAAAATTGTGAGACTTGTGTTTGAATTTAGCTTCCCCACTTGACCAGATTACTTATTCCTCTACGATTTCCTTTACCTGGCTGTATAAAGCTCCCCATTATCTGCCGAAATTGAACACAAGCTGATCAAAGCTACAGTGTATACCACACAAAATATGAAATGTGAACATGTACTGCAGTCTGGTATAAGCAATCATATTTGCATCATATTCTCAAATCGGGAAAAACTGTGACCAGAGGCGTAATAAATGCCCTCGCAGCCCCCTTGGGTGCGGGGGAGGTCGCGAGCTCCAGGAGGACCCCTTAGCACAGTACCCTGGCCATGTACCCAGTAACTCTTTTAGCCTACGTTGTTTATAAAACATTCTTGAGCACGTAGTTAGAGCAGAACCTTTTAGTTGCTGAAAAACAAGCTTAGTAGTAGTTCGCCTAAAAACACAGGACAAATATTTAATATAGAACATATGCGTTAATGACTTACTATGAATGACGAAGGAGATGTCCAGGTACAGTGGTCGTTTCAAATGGAAAAACACACAAACAATTCCTAAAACGTGCTTCTTATGTTTGAATAGACAAACATTGCAAGCCATGGAAGAAAATATTATTATAGTATTTGCAAGTGTTTCTTTTATTTCGAGCAGTGATTCTGGTAAACAGAGTAAAATGGGAAAACATTTAGGTCTCATTTGACATTAACCGAGTCATTATTAAGAATTGTGTTTGAGGCATTAAGAGACAATGGGCCTGATTATGACCCTGGCGGACGGCGGAGGCCGTCCGCCAAGGTACCGCCGCTGAATGACCGCACAGCGGCCATTTAGACATTTCCTCTGGGCCGGCGGGCGCTCTCCAAAAGAGCGCCCGCCGGCCCAGAGGAAATGCCCCTGCAACGAGGACGCCAGCTCAGAATTGAGCCGGCGGAGTTGCAGGGGTGCGACGGGTGCAGTTGCACCCGTCGCGTATTTCAGTGTCTGCTTAGCAGACACTGAAATACTTTGCGGGGCCCTCTTACGGGGGCCCCTGCCGTGCCCATGCCATGGCATGGGCACGGCAGGGGCCCCCAGGGGCCCCGCGGCACCCCCTACCGCCATCCTGTTCCTGGCGGGCGAACCGCCAGGAACAGGATGGCGGTAGGGGGTGTCAGAATCCTCCATGGCGGCGCAGCAAGCTGCGCCGCCATGGGGGATTCTAAGGGCAGCGTTAAACCGGCGGGAGACCGCCGGTTTGCCTCTTCTGACCACGGCCGAACCGCCGCGGTCAGAATGCCCTGCGGGGCACCGCCGGCCTGTCGGCGGTGCTCCCGCCGACCCTGGCCCCGGCGGTCTTAGACCGCCGGGGTCAGAATGACCCCCAATGTTTCCTACTGTATTATTCTGAAAGGTGGATATGTATGTTGGAGCAGTGCCTGATGCCATGAGTTCTTTAAAGCTGAGCGCTTCACAATCAAGGCAGTTTAATATTAAATGTTATTGCAGGATGGGCTAGCTTTGTTGTATTGATCTCTTTGGTACTGGCTGAGGTAAGAGCTCACAAAGCATATGCAACTAAACCTGTGCATGTATTTTCTTATTTCAAGATTTTGTATTAGAATATTCTGCTACTAACAATAAGGATTGAATTGTACATGAACACCTCATTTTGAACACTTGAAGATCAGCTAATTACTTTTTGTTTTCCTCAAGTTTTCCACACTTTAGATCATACATTTGGTAGTGAGTGTGGGGTACAATTGAATATCACCTTTTGCTAAGTTACTACATATTTATACTTTTTGATGCAAAACTACCATAATGCAGTTTTGCAACAAAAAGTTTAGCACCAGCTTGCGCCATTCCTGAGCACCAGCCGGGTGCCATATTTATGGAGTTGCGCAAGCCGGTGCAAAGGGTGGGCTAGCATAAAAAAATGACGTTAGCTGGGTGGGGCTGGCAGTGTGGGAGAATGGGGTTTTGCAACAAAGAATGACGTTAGGCTTGATAGAGCAAACAAAAATACCTCTAACCAGCCTAGCGTAATTTTCTGGCACAAAACCATCCATACCACATGACTCCTGTCATAGAAAAGACAGGAGTCATGCCCACCACCCTAATGGCCAGCACAGGGGACCAGTGTCCCCTGGGAATGGCCATTGCACCCTGTTCCATGCAGGGGGGCCCAAGCTGGGCCCCAGATGGCACTTTAAACAAAAAAAATACTTACCTATACTCACCCTACTTACCTGGGATGGGGTCCCCCATCCTCTGGTGTCCCTCTGGTGTGGGTGTCCCTTGGGCTTGAGGAGGGCACCTGCGGACCCATTCCATGATGTTTAACCATGGGAATGGATCCACAGGTCCCCTAAAGCCTGGTCTGACCCAGGTGTTAAATAAAAGCAAGCGTTGTACCATTATTTAGCCCCCTCCTCCCACCTGTGCGTCATTTTTGCAGGGGGGGATAAATATGGGGCTATGAGGTTAGCACCATTTTTTAGATGGGAACGCCTACCTTGCATCTCATTGACGCAATGTAGGTTCATGCATCTAAAAAATGGTGCAAATTCCAAAATTTTGACATTAGACGTGTCTAACGTCAAAATACAGATATGGAGTTAATTTTGTGCCAAATCTGCGTAAAAAAATGATGCAAATTTGGTTCAAATGGAATATAAGTAAACCCCTAGGTGTCTTCCCACTAAGCTTCCCGCACTGCCTTTTAAAGTACACAAAGAGCAATGGGTCGAATGCTTGAATTATTCTTAGCTACTAGTAATTACTCTGGGCCCACGCCCATCCAATGTTACTTTGCACAGCATACCACCTCAGTTTGGACACAGCTATATACAAATCAATCACAACCCTGCTCCTAATGGAACAGTCCAGCATGAAACTGCCAAGCCAAGTCCTCACTGAAATGGGCTCATCAGCCAGGTATAGCTTGGTTCCAGTGACACCGTGTTCACGGGACACGCCTCTTTTAAGGCAACACAACAAGGTATAAAAAAAGTGATTGCTGGAATGCTTGGATTAATCTAGGCCACTGATAATTACTTTCCACATCTCATCTCAATATATTGATACTTTGCACCCTATGAACTTTTTTGACACAAGTAACATTCTTGGAATGTCAAGTTTGGCAGTGAATCTCAGTTCTATACCTCTGCTCTTAATTTATGATGGTTCTAAATTGGGATCTCCATTTGAGGTAACACCAGATTTTAATGAAGTCTGCTTGGTATTAATAATTATTTTTTGTCAATTTCCTTTCTATCATTTTTGATGGCTGCTTCTATTGTCAGAGGCATTGAATATTCTCTTTGAAAAGCTTGACTTTTGAGCAGAGTTCACAACTGCAGAGTATTTTCTCAAAATATTGCTTTAATTCTAGAGAAGTCTATTCCCTATTTCAAGATTAATGGTCTGCAGTGTAATGGGAGGAGTGCAGTCTGCATAGTGGGTGCCGCATTTTTTGGACCTGCTCAGCAAACTGATTTTAGGTTGAGCATAGCAGTACGCAAGAGCTGCTTGTTGGACGTGTTGGTATGTATCTGGGCTTTTAACCAGGCCCACCGCACACCAATCACTATCATTGGTTCATGAGCTTGCCTTTCAAAAATCCTTTGTCATCATTGGTAAATGCTTTACTTTTGTCTCTCCTTGGGGCAGTTTTGTTACCATCTTGAGCATCGACCCTGTTACATTGATAATTGCACTTTTGCTGATAACTTTGTGAGCGAACTTCATTTTCCTTTTATGTCTCTCCTTGGTGCTCACGCTCATGGGGGCTGTGGCTCTCTTATGTCAACTGTGTTACTTTTTTTTTAACTTTATATAATGCCAGGAAAAGTTTTCTAGAGCATGTAAATAAAAAAAGGAAGCAATCGGAAAGAGGTATCTTTGCTGGAGAGAACAAACCTCCATTTATATATAATACAGGTTATTACACACACACACAGAAGGAAACATGCACATACAGCAGACAAAAACACACACCTGCACACACATATGGAAACATGTACGTACAACATAAACCCAGACACACACATAGCCACGCCCAGAGAACACATACGCACACCTCTCTCTGCCCTCTTCTAGTAGTGCTCACCAAGCATGTTCACACTTTAATTTCCCACGTGCACATAAGTGTGCACTTCCACGGGCAGCATACACTAGCCATCGTGCACAGCAACCATACACCTCCACAGCTACAGCATCATGTGTGTTCATGCTTGTGGGAAGAGAAAACACATTGAAACATGGACACACAGCAGACAAACACGCACCTGCATACACACATACAGAAACATGCCACCACAAGATAGACCCAGACATGCACATAGCCACGCACAGACAACACACACACTCACACATCTCTCTGCTGTTTTACAGAATCAGTCACATGCAGTGAAACATTTAGTCCAGGCCTAAGCTTCACTTTTAGTTGTGCTCATCACACATGTTCACAGTTTAATTTTCCATGTGCACAGGAGAGCCGAAACTACATAATATTGCCTGCACTCGGAAAACTTGCCCCATAATGCTTTGAAGGGCATTACTTCAACAAAACATTTTTGCTCACAACTCAGACTGTGGTGGTCCTACGACAATGGGTCCACCACCAAAATGTTAATCACAAAGTGCTCTTTCTGTCTACATCTTTGGGTACCCACACTAGGTTGATGGGGACTTCAACATAATAATACCTCCCACCATTGAGTGTTTGTTTAAACTCTCTCATGGCTGGAACCTTTAATTTATAGTTTGTAGTAGCTTGTGTTTTAATTACCTTGTTTGTGATATCATTGTTATAGGCCTGCTCTTCCTGAAAGTGTGTAATGCACTATGTCCTCTAGGGGCTAAATATATGGTTACGCTTGGTTATGTTATCTAGGGGCTAACTATATAGTTACATAAACATGTTTCTTACAATGCTATTTTCATTGTGGTGTCCTCTAGGGGCAGTTCTAAGCATTACAGTCATATCAACATGTTAATATATTTGATGCACGGAAACTTGCCCCATGATGCTTTCCAGGGCATTACTTTTACAAAACATCTTTGCTCATAACTCAGCGTGTTGGGGTCCAAGGACAATGGAACCAGCTTCAAAACATTGACCACAATGTGCTCATTTTGTCTGCATCATCTATGGATCCACACACTATGTTAGTGGGGACTCCAAACTAATAACCTCTACCACCATCCATTATCTTTTTAAGCTTTCTTGTCGCTTAAACCTTACAGCTGGGAGATGCTTTCTTTATGGACTTTGTCCATAACATCACTGCAATAGCCTTGCTAGCCTTCACAATGTGTAATGTACTATACTCTCTGGGGCTCAATGCATGTTTACACACTGCATTATTTTCTCACATTCTTTTTTCATGCAGATTGTTTGAACACTCTTGGTATGTTTGGGTGTCCCTTCTAGTTTATTTCTCCCCTGTGACAGTCTTGTGTCTTTTTTGGGGGGAATTGTGTTAGCCAGCCAGCAACTCTGATTGTGGGTGGTGAAAGTGGTATTCTATTGAAATTAGCATGGCAGATTTAAATTAGGATGCTAAATGGCAAAATTTTCATTTTTTTTGCTGCAAATAGAGGAAGAAGGTGAATGGAAATGCTTTAGTTATATACAGGGCTACCGGAATTATATGGCAGGAAAAGACAACTTTATGAGTCAGGGTTGACCAATGTAAGTGGCAAGAAAAGCCTAGTTATGAATTTACAATGCCAATAGCTCTAACTTCAGCAAATGCAAGACTTACTGTATTTCAAATGCTTGTATTTTCTGGAAGCAAATTTCCAAAGATGGAGCAAGTTTAGAATGCAAAATCAGTGACCTGCTTCTCAGGGAGTCCTCTCCATGTGTATAGAGTGATTGATTCATTATCATTCCCTGCACTGCCTTGCTTCCTATGAAGGAAATACAGTGGTCCTGTGAAGTGAAACAGTGTGCTGCTCCGCTAAAATAATCTAGTTTTCTGACACAAACCACACACATCACAACTTCATTACAATACCCTGTGTAAGAAGGAGGAACAAGTGAATATTAGAGGGCAATGCAATGGCAATGGCACTGTCACAAGGAGCTCTTCAATGTCGTGAAGGAACTCTCCAACGCCAATGACATCCCACCATCCCAAGACCTCTGAGACTCCCTAGCCTCCTACTTCCACCGCAAGATTGCAGACATCCATGACAGCTTCAGCACCCAAACTCCGCCGGCAACCACCAACACCATGGATTTACCTCCAACCAACCCCCTGCTCTCCTGGACCCTTCCCAATCCGGATTCCGCAGCAACCACAGCATCGAAACCGCCCTCATCAACGCCACCGACAGAATCAGAACCATACTGGACAGCGGCAAAACCGGGCCCTCATCCTCCTGGACCTCTCAGCCGCATTTGACACCATCTGCCCCCACACCCAACGCTCACGCCTCAGCAATGCTGGAAGCCCCATCAGAGCCGTGGACTGGGTCACCTCCTTTCTCACCGGCAGATCACAGAGAGTCCTCCTCCCTCCATTCCGCTCAGAGGCCACCAAAATCATCTGCAGCGTACCCCAGGTTTGTCCCTCAGCCAGACCCTCTTCAATGTATGCATGACCACACTCGCTAATATTGCCTGATCTTACAACCTTAACATTATCTCATATGCCGACAACACACAGCTGATTCTCTTCCTCACCAAGGACTCCACCAAGACCTACCTCCATGAAGGAAAGAAGGCCATCGCCGAATAGTTGAAGAGCAGCTGCCTCAAACTCAATTCCGACAAGATGAAAGTCCTCATCTTCGGCTCCACCCCCTCCGCATGGGATGACTCCTGTTGGCCTGCCACTCCCAGAACCACTCCGACTCCCACCGACCACGCACGCAACCTAGGATTCATCTTGGACCCCTCACTATCCATGACCCAGCAAGTTAACGCCATCTCCTTCTCCTGCTTCAACACCCTCCACATGCTCCGAAAGATCTACAAATGAATACCCACCGAAACCAGAAGAACAGTCACCCAAGCCCTCGTAAGCAACAAGCTGGACTACAGCAATGCCCTATATACAGGAACCACGGCCAAACTCCAGAAGAGGCTGAAACGCATACAGAACACCTCCGCATACCTCATCCTGGACATTCCCCACCACTGCCACATCACAGACCACCTGAAATACCTGCACTGGCTCCCAGTCAACAAGAGAATCACCTTCAAACTCCTCACCCATGCTCACAAAGCAATTCACAACACTGGACCGGAGTACCTCAACAGACGACTCTCCTTCTACACCCCGACCTGGCATCTCCACTCCATCGACCACGCATCTGCAGATGGTAGATTATTCTCGCACCTCGCTGCCAAAACGTGGAACACCCTTCCCACCCACCTGCGCCAGACCAAAGTCCTCCTTACCTTCAGGAAACTTCTCAAGAACTGGCTGTTCGAGCAGTAGCAGCACTTCCCTCCCTTCCCCCCAGCGCCTTGAGACCCTCACGGGTGAGCAGTGCTCTTTTCAAATTCCTGATTGATTGATTGATTGGCACAGTGGAGACAGCAGTCACAAAGGCCTACTATTGTCGAACATAGAAAGTGACCTACTTAGGAGAACCATAAGAGGGGACCCACTAGGCAACTTACAGTATTGCACTCTTTATGCGCACTCACATTTTTCACTCACAGAAATGAAAGGGTCTCAGACATTAAAAACAGCCTGGATTAAACAAGATACATGGGATTTGGTCAGCAGAAGCCCAAACCTGTGGTGCAGATAATAGGCTTCAGAGCACAAAAATAACAATAATTTCGACCATCTGCCATTGTGTGATGGCTTGTACATAAGAACCTTTAGTCGTCTAGGTAGTAAGAAGTTTTGAGTGAACCCCCGTCATCAGCACTTTATATACTTTGCTAGGGAGGAACATATGCTAAATGATGTGAGGACTTCCGATGGATCCTGTGACACAAATCTCTTAAACACATATTGAGGGGCATAATTATACTTTTTGGTGCAAAACTGCACTAATGCAGTTTTGCATCAACAAGTTTTGCACCGGCTTCCACCATTCTTGAGCTCCAGCCGTGCACCATATTTATGGAATGGTGCAATCCGGTGCAAAGGGTAGGCTAGCATAAACAGTTTTACGTTAGCCGGGTGGGGGAGGGACAGCGTTTTGGGAGAAGGGGGTATTGCATAAAAAAATTACTCTAGGCAGGTTAGAGTGAAAAAAAATTACTCTAACCAGCCTAGCATCATTTTCTGATGCAAACCCATCCATACCACATGACTCTTGACTTAGAAAAGACAGGAGTCATACCCACTACCCCAATGGCCAGCACAGGGGACCATGGTCTCCTGGGCATGGTCATTACTCCCATTGCCATGTAGGGGGGCCCATTTCAGGGCCCCCAATGGCACTTAAACAAATATTTACTTGTACTTACCTATACTTACCTGGGATGGGGTCCCTCATCCCCACTGTCCCTCTGGTGTGGGTGGGGGTGTCCCTGGGGCTGTGGAGGGCACCTGTTGGCTCATTCCGTGGTGTTCCACCATGGAAATAGGCTCACAGGTTCCCTAAAGCCTGCCCTGATCCAAGCGTTAAATAATGGTACAAAGCAAGCTTTGCACCATTATTTGAACCCCCCTTCTCCCATGAGTGATTTTAGCACGAGAGATAAATATGGCACTAAGACCACAGAGTCATTTTTTGCACTGGAACGCCTACCTTGCATCTTATTGATGCAAGGTAGGTTTCTACATCAAAAAAATGATTTTAACTTCATACTTTGGTGTTAGACGGGTCTAGCGCCAACGTATAAAGTAGGGCAGCATAGGGTACTTTCAAAGATATACTCCACCGTGCACATTTGTACATGTTCTGGTTTATGAAAATATCTCAAAACTGGTATAATTTACAGCTACTATAGTGCAATAGTCAGTCAGAAATTAGTGTCAGATCTGCCATCTATATGGCATACAAATTCCATGATGGGGTTTCATGTGTTTATTTGTATGAAGATTACCTCTGGATTTTTGAGTACTAAGATTTGTGATACTGGTGTAGTTGTGGGAATTTGGCAGATGTGAAGGGCAAATAATTGACATTGAAACTTATTTCTAGGATCTATTTGCACAACTTGGCAACAATTGACTGACTGCATTATTTTTTAAGCTGTTTCTGTGTAAAGGTTATCTATGTCACAGAGGAGACAGTCCTAATGTAATCATTGTATTTTCTGCTTATGTACTCTTTGATTGCTTTTCATATATTTCAAATATTCATTTATTTGAGTGCACAGTTCTGATTTATTATTGTTTGCTGCATTTAATATTGATAGTGCATCAATTATTCATGAATATGTATTAACATGGTTTATAATGCAACATAGACTATGTGAAAACGCAACAACGTTAATGTGTTAGTTCTTGAATTTTACATCATTCTTTACAAGGCCGGCCCTTTTCAATATAATCAGTAAAATGTCTTTAAGCTTAGTACAGACAAGTATGGCCACAACAGGCTTCTCAGGGCCAGCTTGACCTTCTCAGCTTCATGGAGACTCAACAACTCACTGAGCTCAGTGACAGAGACACTGAGGGACATATTTATACTTTTTGACGCAAAACACCAACACAGTTTTGCGTCAAAAACTTTAATGCCGGCTAACGCCATTTCTTTGGGCCACCCGTGCGTCAAATTTATACTTTGACGCACTGTGGCGCATACCACGGGTTGGAGTCATCTTTTTTTTACTCTAACCATTGCACCACATCGTAAAGCAAAACTACGTTAACGCGGAGGAAATGACTGTTAATCCGGTTTACGTTGTCACAAACCGGATACACTCCATTTTCCCCTGCAACAGCATAAAAAAAACCAGCGCAAACGCAGAAAACAGTGCTAAGGAGCCCCAAAATGGATCCCAGAAGCCAGGAGAGACCCTAGGGAGACCCAATCGACCAGGAACCAGCCAGGAGGACCCAGACAAGACCCAGGAGAGGGAGAGGAAGAAAAGGAAGTGTTGTTTCAGTGCAGAGGAGCAGGAAATATTGGTCAGAGAGGTGACAGAAGACCAGCATCAACTTTTTGTCACCTCAAATTTGCCAATTGGGAGGAGAGAGGCAATTTGGCAACAAATTGTCAACAAGATCAACAGTGTGGCAGAGGTCCAGAGAACAGTCACGGAATGCAAGAGACACTGGCATGACTGCAAGCACAGGACCAAGGAAAAAATGGCAAAGAACAGGAAGGCAGAACTGCAGACTGGAGGTGAGACTCCAGCACCGCAGTGGGCCCTGGACCAGATGGAGGAGATGGTGGCAGCCATCATCCCAGAGGAGATCGTAACAGGAATTCAAGGACAGGACAGTGCAGACTAGCAGGAAACAACACAGATGCAGGGTAAGTTGCAAATGCCTAAATGTTAACTGCAAGCAGGGGGAGGTTCATACCTACTACACAATGCATGTCAGCCATAGAAATCACGCAGTGGAAAGGGCAAAGGGGCACGGGACGGGTGCATGTGCTGTGCAGGGGAAACCAGGGGCACAGCACAACACTACACCAATAACCTTTGCATGGGGGTACTCTGCCAATCCAAGGCTATTGGAAAGGTCAAGCCAGTCCAGGAGGGTAGGGTGGAATGTAAAACTGGCCTGCTGTCACAGGACAGCTGGTATTGTCACAACATGAACTAGGGCTCAATTTCCAGCCTCAGGCCATATCTGCGAGTGGCATGTACCATTGACAACAGTTGCTACTACCACCAGTGCTGTGTGTGCTGGTCAAGTAGCAAATGGCAGTTAGGTGCCCATGTATCAAACACACCCAAAATAGAAGGTTCAGGATGACAACGTTATCAATCCCCTTTAATTCCTACCAAAGTGTAAATCCTGTCAAATGCTCATGTCTATAGGCGCAATAAACATCATGTATTGTTACTTACATTATGAAGTACACAGGAGTAATGTCATACCCATGCTGCCCATTCCAAGGTCCACCCAGTGACTGTGTTAGAATAGCTGCAATGCCACCTTGCAACATCTCAACTGTCATACTGCTAAGACAACACCATTAAGGGGGAGGACATATGTGTCAAGCTAGTGAAACACACCTGCACAGTCATAAGAGGAAATGGAACACTCCCAGGCTCATCAGTGCAATGCAATGTAGCACACATTCGCAAACATCAACATGACACAAACCGATGCTGACACCTGTATTGTGCCATGCCAATGCTATACATAATATGTGCTTGGTCTCAGCAACGTATAGGTGTATGTGAAATATCAGAGACTGGGTCAGTCCCATATTGTTAAGTGTGGTGCAAGTGGCATCAGAACACCCACAGCCATTGCAAGGCCTCACCATGCTAATGGAAGTAGTGGGAGGGTTGAATAGGACAAGAAGGTGGCAACACATAATTTGGAGAGAACCTACACCTAGAGGATGTGACACAGACAAATCCCCAAACTGCCCACACTACAGGTGACATGCAGGTGGGACATAGGCCTGTAAGAATGCTAATATTGATGACAGGAACAATGAACAGGAACCAAGATTACAATGTCTCACTAATAGGAAGTCAGTGACATCAAATTACAACTGCCACAACACAGACACACTAATTGTACAATATCTCATTGCAGAGGATGATGGCTCTCCTGTGAATATGCCTGTCCTGGACTTCCCTGATGACATGGATGACGAGCTGACAACCATTAGCCAGCAAACCCTCCAAGATGTCCTTGGAACCCTCCAGACCCCACCTTCAGTTGCAAGGAGGAGCACAGATGTAGCAGCCATCACAGAGGACCCACCCACCACCCCAATAGTACGACCTGCCAGCTCCAACCCAGCTGAGGACTCTGATGACACTGGCGCCACCTTTGAGAGGACAGTAGAGGGAGTATAGCTTGAGCCGGCCAAGGAGGTGCGGGTGGGGATGCAAAATATGGGAGCCAGCCTTGAAGGGATGCCCATGTGCATGATGTCATCTGCAGAACAGTCAGCAGCCATGCAAGTGCAACAATCCCTACTGCAAGGACTACAACAGTGTGTGAGGGATTTCACCACAGCAGTTAGGGAGTTGCCACAAGACCTGGCATCCCAAACATTTCACTGCATGCACAAATGCAATCATGACTCCCTCAGGGCCGACCTGGCTGCCTTCCACAACGATGTAGCTGCTATACTCAAGAACCAGCAGCTCCTCCTTGCTGCAGTAATGCCCTTAATAGCTCCACAGTCGGCAGCTACCGGGGCTTCTGAGACAACTTCAAACCCACCACCACCAAGGGCAGAGGAGACGACACACACATCAGAAGAAGAAGACATGGAACAGATCACCTTCACCCATAGGAGTACCTGGTAGCACCAGTCCATGCCACATTGGCACTGATTTGCTATGTCACATGCTTGTTAACATGCCAGTCTTGCTACAGTTGTTAAAATGCACTGTTTTCCAGCATACTGTTTACCTAACTACTATGCACTGCAATTGTCTCACGATACCTCATTGGCAATTCATGTTACTCCGCACTGAATGACACTTCACCACAGCATGTCCAATGACATGTCCCTCAGTATTGCACTTGTGCTGCTTCACAATAGAAGGCGTCACACTAATGGACTTACAATCCTGGACTATATACATTTTGTACTACAGCACTTTAAAATAAATAGCACTTACACAACCACTTTGTCTCGGTGTAATGTGACACATCAACTGTGTAGGAGATTTGTGATTCAGGTAACTTGTCAATGGCCACAGAATGTCAGTACAACACTGTAGATCTTATCATCATCTGTGCTTCCTTAGGCTTATTTCTGAAGTTAAAAGATCACAAACAGTATAATGCTGTGTAGAACTGAATATGTCAGCTCCAAAGTATGTACAAGATGAAACTCAATGTGGCCCACATTCCCTTCAAGACAATTATTATGTATGTAACATCTGATTCTAAACTTTAATCACACACATACACACACACAACATACAGCAGGAATGGATGTGTACGAGTGTGTGGACAATTACGTAACCTGGGGGTACAACGTAAGAAATCATAGGTGTGAGTTATGTATACTGACCTTCATGAGATTATGACATCACTCAGCTTATCAGCGTTCACATGAACATCAGGCTGCAGGCATACGTCCCACGGTGCCCAAGAGTCCAACATAGGACTCCAACGATGACAGATTTAAAATCACACCAACCTTTACAACACATTGGGAGCCATAGTTACCTTGAGTGGTGGGTGCAATGGATAGCAGATGCATAGAGAAGTAGCTTTGTTGTAGCTGCAAATGTGACAGCTCCTTTGGAAGTGGGAATAACCATGTCAAGAATGGGATTCGGATGCAGGATGGAACCCAAATGCAAATACAAAAATTACACTGTACACTCATGCAAAGGCCCTTATCCCCAAGCATATGACACATACTGTAAAAGAGTACTTAAAACGTTATTATATCAGTATGAAAGGAAACTTAAACTATGAGAAACACCTAAACTAACCTAAACTATCCTAACTATACATTACCCACAACTGGCCCTAACTACCCTAAGCTAAACTTACTTACCACATGTAACTAAACACTCTAAACAGCAACCCTCCACCCCCTTTATATGACGGAACACGTGTAGGACAACATATACTAACCTAAACACATACCAACTTATCCTAAACAAATATATATATATGTTTATTTGTTCATCTTTTTTTTTTTTTTTTTATGCACATAAACCCCAACATCATACCCCACCCACCCACAAACAAACATGTAATAATATAACACCCTCCACCCCAACCCACTTATCATAACTAAACTAACAGCCTACTCTAACATAACACTAAGCCCCCTAAACCCACTAAAGAAAAAAACGAGGAAAGAGGAGGGAGGTGATGGAATAATGGGTGAGAAACAAAAAGTCACAAATTGGCCTTCCTCAGGATCTTAATCCCCACAGTCTCGTGATATTGCGGGCTACCTCCTGCAGCAGCCTGTCCGTCTGGTGCAATATACGTTGCATGTCACGTTGTAATTTCCTGAAGTCAGTCATGTCCAATACTGCAGCTGGGGTCATCTGAGTAGCACTTGTCGAAGCTGATTCTGGTGCCGTGGTTGGAGGGGGAGGTGCCGAAGGTGCTGCTTGTGGGGCTTGGGCTGACAAGGTTGAGGGTGTTATGCCTGGGGCACTGTGGTCTGAGCTGTGGTGACTGTGACAGTTGTGGTCAATGCTGGCCCCCCTTGGCTAAAGCCAACCATACCCCTGTGGTTCTCTCATGACGATATCTCCTTGCCATATTGCAAAACCCAGCCTCCACATCGAGTATGTGGCGGTACCGCACTGCCCACCTCTGAAATTCCCATATCTCCTGGGCATTCATGTTTTCAGCTTTAAAAATAGAGACAGCCAAACATTAGTGACAACATTGTGTGATACATGTACAGATGATACTCTAACACTTCATCAAAAATAGCACATGCACTCCAAATCATAGTACAGATGATAGAATTTTCCTGAGGAATGACATGCCAACGCAGCCTACCCATCATCTATCTAACAGCACAGCAATGCACAATAAGGTGTGTACTTAATTAAATGATCTGTGCATATTTGTACTGCTATTAGTCACATAACAAATGCTGCAAGTACTCAACATGTGCCAGGCTGACTGATCACTATCTTCTGGATCAAATTCAAGGCACACAAGACCTGTGATTTGTATATGGGACTGCCAGGACGGTATGCAGTTGGTAATCATGAGGGGGCAATGTAGTTTAGAACACATGAATGCTTGAATTACATGTCTGTCATCTACACTGTGATCAACACATATTTTCTACTCCTAACCCTGTGCCTCATGGGGGATGGACATGCAACACATACTTTCAAACATCAAGGACAACCACAAAGCTTTGGACAGCTGTCCATTGGTTTAGTCAGTCCACCACAGGTAAGGAGGCCTGCCAATTAGGATTGAGTCAACCATTGGACAATCACATCTACATTCATTTTTCTATTTGAGGAAAATTGTCACCATCATTAGATCTCACTGACACGTTTCCAAAATCAAGCACATTGATGCAAGCACCCATCTGGCCTTGATCTGCATGCACGCCTATGACATTTAACACAAGTGCCACATAAATGGAGTACAAAATGTGGAGCTAGATGCTGCGGGACAGTCACCCAAAAAGTCCTACATTTTCATTACTTAACAGGGATACACAAGTTTGTGTGCAAAACTGATACATCACTGTTCTGTGTGAATAAGGGTATGACTTGCTGACTAAATGATGACACTGTCCACCTCAAAATCAATTTCTGGCATACATGTAGCAACAAATCACCTTGTTCACCTGCCCATGCCTATTGCATAGCACTCAACTCCCAATAAATGACTTTCCGCCGCTGAATGTCTAACTCTTCCATGGAGCAATATGTCAACCTCCAGTAAAGTCACATATCAGATCATGTGCCAGCACATAATTTCTTGCAATGAGTCCAACACACAGGAGTCAATCACACAACAGCTGCAAACACAACACAGGACAAACATATTAACACTTACTGGATACGTCTGGGTCCGCAAATCGAGCCACTTCACCAATTGTGTAGGGGGCTGGTCCACCTGTAAAACATGGAAGGGTGATATGTGCTCAATGTCTGCTCACTGTACAAAAGTTAGAACAACACATCACTGTGTGTGACATTTTATATGGTAGAGCTGCACATCAGGCATGCAGACACCCCAACATACATACCACTGCAAACATGCATTGACACTGTCACTCCAGTGAGTGATAGACACACATTTGTACACATGCACTGTCGCTAACAATCATGTTGTGCCAAACATGATTACTCAATTTTGTGCTTAATTCATTCCAGAGGGTACTCCATTTCATCATTTGTAATTGGGAGACACATGCAATGCCACATTGCTGGTGCACTGCGATAGCAGTGACTCAGGTATTGTGGCTTGTGCATCAAGGGACAATGAGTAACTGTGTGATGCTCATGTGGGTTGATTTGCGTTCAGGAATTATTGTGCTTTCAGTAGTCCATTATACGTGTGCCAGTGTTATATGTAGGTTACATATGCCACATTGGCAATGTACCCAGAGCCATATATGCCCCCTATGACAACATGATGGCAGGGATCCTGTGTGTTACTTGATGACAATGTTACACTAAACATGGATTGGCCACTTTTCTGATTCAAAACAACAAAAGTATGTATGCTGACAGTGTCTTATTTGATCATCCTTGACAGAATGCATGGGCACAGGTGTAGACATTGCACATGAAATGTGTTACTCTGGGCCCTGTGTACCTATATCAGGTATTGTAAATCACACTTTGCCAGAATCAGTAAATTAGAATTGCCAAGTGGGGTGATCAGTGGTAGTACAACCGAGCTGACACTGTCCGCTAAAATAAACATGGGTTAGCAAATATCCTACTTTTGCAGTCATGATGAGGTAGGTCTCTATTTGAAAGCACCTTGGGAAGGGCGGCACTCACAGGAATGCTGGCCTGCTGATCTTAGCATACCACTATGTCTGTGACAGCCTTCATACTGAGAAGTTGACATTTGTACAAATGCTGCACTATATCAGCAGGGATGTACCAAAAGTAAATTACCAACCTATTTTGTCACTAAAATGGTATAATAGAAGCAGTCAGTGCTCCCTTGCACAACATCATGCAAATAAATAGTTTGTGACCATGCATTCACAAACAGCAGGGATCCCATGATGACCCTTTCACTTTACAAAATAGTTTGGCTATAAAGTGACACAGATGGTAACTGCACTAGCTCAGTACCAGCAATTGCGCCCAAGCCAAAAAAGTTGTTGGGCCCTGCTACTCAATGATAGGATTTCAACGCCTACTCCGAAAAGCCACAAGATTAACCTGTTTTGTGCTACTGCAATCTGGTAGCATCCTGGCACATTTGGGTTTGGCTATGTGAACGATTATCTGTCCAGACGTAAACACACAAAAACAATTAACTTAGGGCCAGATGTGTCATTTTTTTTGTGTTGCATTTGCTTCATTTGTTTACGCTACAGTTATGGAAATTAGCAAAATAAATTTGATTGTAGCAAGTGTGCTATACTTTTGCATCCAGAAATAATGCAAATGCAGCACAAACAAAGTAGAAATATCGGCCTAAGATAATAGCGGAGGTTAGGAAGAGCTTTGTACGTATGGCCATGAATACTGTTCAGACATGGTTAAAAAAATTGGGGACTACATTGGTTCCTTGTATTAGCATGTGAAATACATCCCATTCCTGGTACACTCACAGGCCCTGATTCATAATTTTGTTTGTGCTGCATTACCATCATCTATTGACACAAAAGTGGCACTGATTTACAAGATAAAGTTGTCTTTTGTAAGCTTGCGTGGCTTTTGCGTCAACAAATGACAGTAATGCATTGCAAAAATTTTATAAATCAGGGCCACAGTTTGTTCAACTTGCATTCCACATGTCCACAAATATTGCATGCAGCATGTCACAAAATCTGCTACTGTCACTCCAGAGCATTGTACTGTACACATTAATCAATTTTGTACTCACCAAGAGAGCCACCAATCACCACACGCAGGTGGTCCAGCAGGTCCTGCTCTCGGGCCACCAGGTCAGCCCAGCGATGCTTCAGCTGTTGGTTGTTGTGCTGGCTGTTGAATATGCGCCACAGGTGGAACAGCACCTTTGCCCACCAGAGCCTTCTTGCCTCCATGTGATACCCCTGTACCACCCGGACCCCAGCCTCCAACATCAGGGGGAGGAAGTGACACACCAGCCACACAAATGCCCTAGCTCCTCCTCACACATTCGTCCCAGATGTGGCCTTCCCAACATCTCAACAAAATTAGGAGAGAAAAGGGTAAAGAGGGAAAAACAGGGAAAGGAGGTAGGTAAAGGAAACTTGCTAACCCATAGATAGCCCAAGAATGCCCCAACTAACAATACCCACAAACAGACTCCCAACAGTACAAAGACAAATCTAAATTCAATAAATGACAAAAAACACTGACACAGGATACCACAGACACTTAAAAAACACCAAAATACAATATCAATAGCATACAGGAGACAAATTCACAATATTCACAGAGACAACTCAAGACACAGCCACACAGTCTAGAATAATAACAGACTGCAAAGTGAAAGTGAAAGGACACCCACTGTACCATTTCTGCAAACAGGATATCCTATTACATCACTTCCTGTCTCAATTGCGGCTCGTTTTTTTTGTATTGCGTGTAATTTTATAATGCTTACGGGTTTGCTTCAATATTTTTTTACGCATATGCATGAAAATTGCCCTGCATTCAAGGATCAATTAATTTTAAATGGATAACCTCTTTCCTGGGGTGCAGTGGTGAAATTAATGCTAGGGACCAATTGATGTATAATGTGTGTTATATTTTGAACTGTTTGTGTGATTTTTCAGTTTCGTACATGCATGCAGCCTATAACTATACAAAGATAGGGTGGTATGACCTGCAGTGTGTGTTCTAGTGTTTGGGCACATGTGGCAGACCATACCACTGCGGCCCATTATACTCATGTTGTTGTGCAGAATTAGCTCTCTAAACTGACGCAACAGCAACATAAACTTTGGAAATAGAATAGGTATTTTCTAGTTTGAGCAGGTGTTGCATCAATAGAGGAGAGCAAGGCTATGCTAATAAAAACAAATAGACTGATGGCCTGTGTGTTTAGGTCTGTGAATTGTCTGTTCAAATTATTGTTTTGCCTCTGTGTGAACGTTCTGAGAAAATGTTGGTGTAATGTGCATGTATGAATGTGTTATAAATGTGTATAACCATCAGATGCCATTCAATGAGGTACATCAGTCATGATATGTGTTTGTTATATCTGTTGCGTCTTAAGCTGTGTGTACTTCCTTGACTTTGGGGACAAAACATTTCCCATGACTAACTATGCACAGGAAAGATCGAGGACGGTTGAGAATGGCTATGTCAGATATGTTACCCCTCACATGTAATGAAATGTTGGGTACCACTTCATGGTCACTTGTATGTATACTAACCATGAGTCAGGCATTAGGCAGGTAGGTACAGTGTTTGTGACACAGAGGCTCAAATCCAATCCTAAAATTGTTATGTACACCACAGTTTAAGTCATGTAAATGACCTATGTTTCTCCTGTGGCTGTTGAGGACCAGAACTGGTCCACATTGTCCAGTTCAATGTGCGGCCATATGTACCCTGTGTCAGTATTGGCCTCCATGTTGTCACAGTTACGTGCAGGTCTAGTCATGAGTCTGTGGAGCCAAGCCTTGAATTAACAGAGTATCCTTTAAAGCAGATCTCACCAAAAGCCAAAAATCACGACACACAGGGTGTAGTCCAGCTATGGCACAGCAGAACTTTTAGAAGGCTGACAACAGAGCAACCTTGGTGTGCTCAAATACGTTATGGATCAGTAATAGGAATCAGGCAGGTTTCATCACAACATTTGTTCACAGGGTGGGCTCTAAAATTCTCACTGCAACAGGGAACATCAGTTATTTGTGCTGATTAATCTCACAGCTAGTCACCTTGCAAGCCCCATCAAAAGGTGGCCACAGAAGTGAATCTATGTCTGGACCATCAGGGCACAAAGTTGTTTTGTCCTTACATACACATTAGCAACCCTTATTTGTTGTGCTGGAGCCAAAGTTCCAAATCCATGCATACTGCCAGAGCAGATTGTCACTGTTTGGCACTAATGACTACACGCAGGACAAGCGATTGGGGCTAGATTAAGCCATTTGAATACATGTCCCAGAACAGAATACAGTAAGTAAACTGATTAAACTATACTATACACTTGAGGATTCATTGTAGACCTATCAGACACAATACCCCAGGAGGAAACAGAGGGCATGGAAAGCAACTATGAGACTAATGTAGCCACAGGGAACCTCCATGGTTAACGCAAAGACTGGAACTAGTCTGGCTAACAGGATGCAGGCTCTGTCAGGGGCAAACATGAACAAAGCAAATACACAGTGAGCAGACTCTTACTGGGACAGCAGGAACAACACTGTGGGAACTAAAAACAGTTTCTGCTGTGGTCTACACTGTTACACAATCCCCCAAGGGCTCTGGTACACAAGTGATTTGTACACCAATTCACAACAAGGAGATTCAGAAAATGGCAAATTCTAAGCAGTCCCAGGCAGCAGCAAGGGCAGGGCAGGTTCAAATGGCTAGTCTGCATGGAAGTGCTCCCACATGTGTGCACCTTCAGGCTCTCACAAGTCCTGGAGTTGAGAATCAAGTTCAAAGGGCCAACTGGACCTTTCACATGGGAAGCAATGGACAGCTGATTACAGGTCTTACTGACTACCAGGCAGTGCATTATCGGACCTTAAGTCCATGCAGACTGATGAACTATGACTATGGCATGCCATACTGAAGAGGGAAGCACAAAGGAGTCAGAATGGGAGTCTGGGTGGATGTAGATGAAGATTCTCAGGGTACAGATAGTCCATTTACAGTGCCCCCTAGAGAAGGGTGGGGAGAGACTTAAAACATGGCAGTGGCAGGACTTATTACCTGGGATGGACTGCGGAGGGCATGTCTTGTGAGCAGTGCTTGTCATACCTGGGGCACTTGTGCAATCCATTTTCAGGTTTGATGCACTTCTTGTCACACATGCTTCATGCAGAGATAGCTGATGTCACACTTAATGCTGTCAAGAGTCTGGTCATACATTCCTGTTACCAATGCAATTGCATATCCACTGCCTCATGTAAGAAGCACTTTTTTACCTTATGATTGATGGTGTCTTAGTTGGATGTTATATGCTGCAATTGACCATGTTGGCAACATGGATGTGTCTAACAGCTGTGGACCTCTGATATTGTACTTCAAATGTGAAATAGACCAGATGTATGTCATTAACACTGTGTGTGATGTTTGCTGTACATTCACACCCATCAAATGTGATGTGGCTTTTTCAGTATCCTAATCTGTAATTAGGCAATGCTCCATGAGGCTAAACTCTGAATATGATTGCAAGGGATCATGTGATGCATAAATAATTACCCAGAGCATGATTGAGTGATGAAGTGAGTTGTTTAATTACATATGATAACAAAGTGGTGATGGTAACTATAGTTAGAAGAAGTTTTGTACAATGTGTTGTCTCTGACGCAATCCTGCAGCTGTGTTTGGATGTTCCCCCTTATTTTCACGGACAGCATCCTCCTCTTCAGGCATTTGTTAATCCAGTTCATAGAGGGGAATGTTCCTCCTCACACAAATGTTGTGCAGGATGGCACAGATCTAAATGATCTTGCAGACCATTTCAGGGGAATATAGGAGGCTGCCTCCAGTGATGTCCAGGCACCTGAATCTGGACTTCAGGATGCCAAAAGTCCACTCAACCATGGTGCATGTCCTATGATGTCCCTCATTATAGGCACGCTCTGCTGCTGTGCTTGAGTTGGCAATTGGGGTCATGATCCATGGCTGGATCCCGTAACCCTGAAAAGCTGAAAGAGAAAATGAGGGTAAGTATTTTGTTGTTGGTTGCACTGTGATTGTCATATTCATGGCAGTTGTTATCTTGTGTCGTCTGTGACTCATCTGTGTTTGTGGTATTATGTGGGATCCTAGGCTTCTGTGATGTTCTTTCTGCATTGCGTTGTTTGACATGATATAGGTGGTATAGTTAGAAACTTGCTGTTCAGTGTGTATCTCCCAT
This sequence comes from Pleurodeles waltl, assembly GCF_031143425.1. NCBI lineage: Eukaryota > Metazoa > Chordata > Amphibia > Caudata > Salamandridae > Pleurodeles > Pleurodeles waltl. Next base: position 237,937,421 of record NC_090446.1, on the reverse strand, counting down.
GCACTATGTAATGTGAAAGAAGTGTCCCTGTGCTTTCACTGGAGGTGACATGATACTTCCACACACACAATCGATTCCACTGTGGTGATAACATGGTTGAACTGTATAGCCTGAACATCCCATCAAATTCGACATATATATAATTGCAGGTGAAATGCAACATTGAGACCCTTTGATTTGGCTAGGAGACAATGCACAACACATCTCCATAAGTTGGCAGCACTTAAGTGTTCACAATTGACAATGCACAATTATCCCATGTGTGACAAGTTCTATGCAAACCTATTTTTGTGCCTTCACCGAGTTGGCTCATGTGCAAAGGTGTACCTACACTACTGAACTTGCTCCAGGTAAGCAGGCTAACTTGGTTGTGGGGGTGAAGGTTTTAGTGTAGGAAGGTCCATCTGCCTGTACATCTGTTATGTATATGGGAAATTATCTCAATCCGTATGTGTAGCAGTGTGCACTTTGCATTAGGGTCACATCCGCATGTTTTCATAGCACAGTCCACTTCCTTATTGCTAGCTAGCTATGTCACACCAGGAGTGATGTGAGATGTTGGTACTGCCTGAATAATTCCATGTCACCTTCATTAGAGTCAGCGTCATCATGCTATGTCTCTCATGGTGTTTGACCTGTAGCAACACACATTAAACACCCCTTACACAGGGCGTATTGCTTTGAAGGGTGTAGGATTGAGTGTTATTGATGTGATTTTGAAAGGGTCATCTTCCAAGTTGTACTGCCAGTTAAGGCCATGCCATTGTCACTGTGTGGTTTTAAATTAAATTAAATCTAGAGTGGCATCTCTTGTTATTTGCATCTGTCATTTGTCCATAGGTGTGTATCCCATTGGGTCAGGATATCAAACATGACTACCAGTGTCACACCTTAGTGTCTTCCTGCCCACCTCTCAATGTGGTGGTGTATGTGTTGGATGTCCTACAGGGCTGTTGTACGGTGTGTAAATTACTAGGTTTCTATATTACCAACAAGTAGGCCATTGTCATATCATCCATCCTGGAAGTGCCGATTGATTGTGCTGTGGCGGAAGATGAATGAATCATGTACACTCCCAGGATACTTTGCCATGATGTTGGTGAACAATCCACAGTGATCCACAATGGCCTGCACATTGATGGAGTGTGTGTGCTTCCTGTTGCGGTATAGGTGCTCAGTTGCAGCAGGTGGCACAATCTGGACATGTGTGCAGTCAATGGCACCAAGCATGTGCGGGAAGCCATGAATTTGATAAAAACCCTGTTTGGTCTCCTGCTGCTTCTGCTGTGTGATGGGGAAGCTGATGTGGCTGGGTGTGAGGGAGATGATGGCATCAAGTACCTTGGGAAGGAAGGCAGAGAATGAGGGCTCTGAGATCCCGGCAACCAAGGCACCAGTGGTTTGAAAAGAGCCACTTTCCAACATGTGCAGAACAGCTAGCAGCTTGGTCTCCAGTGGAATGATGTGGGATGTCTGCAAGCTGGCTGCCAACTGTGGCTCAATGTGGCACAGCAGCTGCTGTATGGCTTGACAGTTTAGTCTGTACCTCTGGATGATGTCATGTTCCCTGAGGCCCTGGAGGGTTGTGCTGGTCACAAATATCCTCTCCTGCCTTCTGCGTTGCCTATGGGGTCCATTTTGGTGTGGTGGTAGCTGCTGCTGTTTGCTCCTGTGCTCTGCGTCTTCGTGCATGCTGCATGAGTAGCACCTCCATGTCTTCCTTTTTGAGCAATGATGTTGCTTTTGTGAGTTTTCCTTAAGTAGTGGTGTGTTTGCCCCATTTTAACACCTGCCCTGAGCCAGGCATTAAAATTTGGTGCAAATCGGGATTTGCGCTATTTTCCGGCTCCGCCTACCAGACGAGCGCCATTTTTGTGCGGTTGGATAAATATGGCCCACTGGTGTTTGAGTAATTTTTTGGACGGGAACGCCTACCTTGCATATCATTGATGCAAGGCGGTTTCACGCATCTAGAAAATGGCGCACACTAGGATATTTTGACATTAGACGGGTCTAGCATCAAAGCATAAATATGGTGTTAAGTTTGCACCGGATTAGCGTAAAAAAAATGACACTAATCTGGTGCAAAGGGAATATAAATATGGGCCTGGGTCCGGGAACTACATTCTCAATATAGAGCAACTCAATTGTTGTTCAAGCTAAGGTATGTGGTTTAGAGGCCACACTGGAAACTCATGCAGATGCTTCTGAGTGCAAAGACAGCTTAACTATGGGCAAGTAGGATAGAGGTGGAGAACAGAGATCATTTTCATAGTTATCATGCAGGAAACCCTGAAACAGTACTACAGTGGTGCACATCTTTTTAATTTCTAGTTTATTGATCATTTTTATTGCTACTATTTTATTCATTGTTATACTTCAAACTATACACATTATTTGAGCTAGGATAAGACGCTGATTTTAATAAATCATGAAAATATATTCTCAGTGTGTTCTTGAGTGTGTCTATTCATAGTGAAGAGAGATTTGAAACTCATTAACAACAAATACTCCTATGCGTCTCACAGGACTGATCGTAGCCCAGAAAACACCACCTCCAGTAATGCGTAGGTTGTTTGTGGCTACAGTCCACTAGGTTCCCTTTCTCAAGTTGGTAAATTGGCATTAAAACTATACTTTGACCACAGGTAATAGAAGCCTACTCCAGGGCCATCTTTTTTCGTCAAAATACCATAAACGTATCAGTCTCAGTCTGATGTTCATCAGTCACAGCCCATCCAACCCCTGACATATGCAGTTTAGGTAGACGCACAATGGAACAGGTCAGTGTTCAAGTCTTTCCCAAAGATATTTTATTTTGGTGCCATACTGAGGCGTGGTTTCAGTAAAGTCTACACTGTGGGGCTTTTATGAATCTGTCTCCATATTTCTTCCATTTGAAGACTTGGGAGATATAGTTTGCCCTTGCTGATTTAAAATGTCTTTTTGGCGCACGTTAGACAGCCAAACTCGGCAGTTGTACTAGACCATTACTCAATTAATTTGTGCAAGAGAACTATTCAAGTTTACATTCTGGCCACTTGATTGTAGAGCCTCTGATGGCATTTGGTATGTTTATGTAGCCTGGTGTAAACGATTTTACAATAGTCTAAGTTGTGCATCACAAGAGTTTTTCAAAATGTAGTTGTCACTGAAGAAAGTCAATGTTTTTGCCAACACATTTCGCATAGTTTAGATGGACCTTGTATTTTTTGTGATAGGTCATTCTTTTATAGAGATATTCATGGTTGACCACGCTTGCATGGTCGCTAAGGCCCTCGTTACTATTTGTATTATCACACGGAGAGTGTTAAGTCTGGGTGAAATAACACAAGTCCAAATTACGCCGGCTCCACTGGAAGGTATAAAAAAGCAGAAAAAACGACCTAGGAAAACAACTATTAAACCTGCCCAAGGGGAATCGAAATCACTCGATGAGATTGATCAACTTTTCGAGGAGGTAGAGGCTATACTTAACAGCGAACTAGGCACTCATGGCCTTTTGCCCTTGAAGAAGCCTCCACTCCAACCTAAAACGATTCAGGAGTTTTTTATCAAGAATAGGGAAGCTCGACCAGTAAATACTGGGGGTTCAACAGATTGTGCAGGGAAATCATCCGCTGTTAATGCCACTGCTCCCTCTTTCCTGCAGGGTATCGTGACTGGTAGCAGTATCTCCAATCACTTTCAAACCCAGGAGATTTTGCACATGGAGGAAATGGAACGCACACCCCTACCATTGAGTCCGGAGATAAGGCTGGTCCCTAATATTCCATGCAAAAATCGTTTCCAGCTTCTGTCTGAGGGAAGCGCTGTGATTGAGGTCCACGACCCTCTTACAGCTGCTAGGGCTATTGAAGCTGCCTCTTCCCTGCCTATTACTACTGACATGTGTTCTGATGTGTCTGACAATGCAGCTAAATTGCCCTTAATTCTCCAGAGAGTAGACGAAATTAAGAATCTAGTCTTGCAGCTAACTAAACTGCTACAGGGGAATATGGCCAAACTATCGGGATGCATTTGCCAGAAGACAGAGGCAGAAGGGGCAGGTGGGACTTTGGCAGCTGATTCTGCTACATTTAATACTAAAGCACGTGAGGGGATAATTAATCACGCCCAAAGAGCTGGATCCCATAGGAGGGTCGCTGATGGTAGTATACCTTCCTATATTATGAACCCTAGAAATATACTCACTGGGTGCAATAGTATCCCCCTCGGCGGAGACAAGACAAGGAACGGGGAAGATCCTATTGGAAGCCTCTTTGCCCCATTGAACCGTCAGTCTGCTTCAAGGCAAAATCCTACTTCCAATTTACCGATAAATAGGGATAGCCCTCTGTCAACCAATAGGAAGTTATTTGACAACCATCAAATTAAGGATCCAGCTTGCATTTTTCCTTCTCGAAGAACAAATAGTGCTTTAGGCGGGACTCCTAATAGTATTGGTCCCAGACACAGAGCCAACACTCTTTTCCTAAGCAATGTCCCAAAGTTGCCACCCAGGTCTGTTGAGGACCAAGAGTCTAGACTTAATAAGGTTATTTACTGGATATGCAATCGACAGGGTTGCCTTTCAATTATACGTTCGGACATTCAAAAAACAGAAAGATGGAGTCCCCCTGGGTCAAACCTCGATGTAATCATGATTGTGTTCCACGATAAATTCTTGGCAGACCAACTTATTGACTCTGTTGAACGCAAGGGACAACACAAAGAGCTAAAAGGAGGAGGCATCAGGCTGGCCGCTAATTTAATTGACCCAAAACAGACTCCTGTGTTTGTCCCAATTGCTAATACCAATGAGAGAGGCTCTAGGGAAGAAGGCGTCTTTCTGCATCCGGGGCATGTATGACTGTCTGCCCAGGAAGCCGCCTATCAGGATAATCTAGTGGCACCTTCAATAGACAAATTAGAGAAGTACCTTGCTATCGAGTCGAACTATAAGGATGTTCCATCCCCTAAACATGGGGCTGCATTGGGAACTAATGGGTTATCCATTATGACTTGGAATCTTGCGGGCCTTGCTAGGAAATTGGATGATGTGGACTGGGTTGCCTATATAAAGTCACAAGATGTGTGTCTCTTTCAAGAAACTTGGGCCGAGGGCCAACCAAGCATGGATGGGTTTCTTTCATTTAATATCCCTGCACTGCCTTCAGAGAAAGCAACTGGTCGCGCAAAAGGGGGTCTTTTAATCCTTTTAAATTCAAAGCTCCAATGTGACTATAAGGTTTTAGAATTTGATTGTCCCGACTTGATGGGTTTACAAATTTCTTTTAAACAAAATGTTAACATAATCTTAATCAATGTTTACGCCCGTTCTGTTGCACGTGGTACAGAATCACACATTTTAACTTTACTCTTTGACTTTTTAGACACGCTACAAACTAATTCCTATTTAATTATTGCAGGGGATGTAAATTGCACTTTCGAACCCTCAGCGTTTCTTAGTGATTTAACTGCGGATGAGGACGAATTATGGGGTATTGCACAATTGGATGGTGATAGTTATCCTCCACGCTCTCGTGTAGCAACTCAGCTTGCTACACTATGCTTAAAGTTTGGCCTAAGGGCCTGTAATGGTCGAACTCCTTCTGATTTAAACTTGGCACCGACATTCCTACGAGGTTCTGTGGCCAGCGTAATTGATTATTTTCTGGTGGATGTGCGTCTTTGGCCATTGCTGCTAGATATGAGGGTAGATTCAAGATGCGAGAGTGATCACTTTCCATTGTTGCTCACCCTTGCTGGGAATATCTTTGGTAGAACCTTGAATATACAAACATCAATGGCCCCTCCCCCTATTTTAAACAATGCTTATACAAAGGTGAGGCGGCCAAAAGTCATGTCAAACCCCTATTTGCTATGTAAGATCTACCAAGTGTTCTTAGATAATCTGTCAGCCTATGAAGACTTCGAACCAGAAGCCATTCCACTTCTTGATATTCACGAAGATATGATGGTTAAACTTCAAAGTGTCTTTTATAAAAAGGTAGCCACGGCAAATCGGCAATATGGGGGTTCACCTAACAGCAGTTGGTTTAATGATGCATGCATGAGGGCTAAGACTGAGTTAAGGAAGGCTATACTGGCCGGGTATACGGGGGCAATCAAACAAGCAAGATTCACGTATAAAAAGATAATCCTACAATCAAAGAAAGCTTGGGAAGATGCTATTTGGCAGGACTTGCTAGATGCTACTAAAACAAACAACAATACGCTTTTTTGGGAACTGCTGACTAAGCACGAGAGAGGGGGTAGGTTTATACAAAGGAACCATATTCAACCTGGTACCTGGGTGGATCATTTCTCTCTCTTGTACGAAGGAACTGCCTCCACTGGGACTGTCGATTGTGAGAAAGTGGGATTATACCCCCCAATTTCACCCAATGCTAACCTTGCCACTTCTCCGTCCAGTGGGAATCTATTTAACTCTGAAAGCTATATTTGCTTTTCTCTAGAAGAAACTGCAGACGCCATTAAATCTCTAAAGACAGGTAAAGCCCCAGGCCCTGATAAAATTCCAGGTGACCTTTATAAATCAGAGTTACCCATCTGGACCTGGTATATTAATATGCTGTCAAACAAAATCGCAAAAGGAGGACAGATCCCTGAGACGTGGAAGGGTGCAGAAATTATTCCAATATATAAAAAGGGCAACGTAAATCTTCCAATTAACTACAGACCGGTCAGTTTAATTGACAACCTACAAAAATTTTTTGCAAAACAATTGTTAGTTAGACTGACGAGTTGGGTGACGGAGCAGCAGATCCTATCACCACTTCAGGCAGGGTTCCGCTCTAGAGTTAGCACGGTTGACCAGGTATTTAGGTTGACCGTGCTACACTGGAAATATGTAGTCTTGGCAAAGCAAACACTATGGGCCTCATTATGACCCTGGCGGGCGGCGGAGGCCGCCCGCCATGATCGCGCCCTCCAAATTACCGCGCCGCGGTCAAAAGACCGCGGCGGGTATTACGAGTTTTCCCCTGGGCTGGCGGGCGGTTCCAGTTAAACCGCCCGCCAGCCCAGGGGAAAACGACCTTCCCACGAGGATGCCGGCTCGTAATCGAGCCGGCGGAGTGGGAAGGTGCGACGGGTGCTACTGCACCCGTCGCGTATTTCACTGTCTGCAAGGCAGACAGTGAAATACATTTTGGGGCCCTCTTACGGGGGCCCCTGCCGTGCCCATGCCATTGGCATGGGCACGGCAGGGGCCCCCAGGGGCCCCGCGACCCCCCCTACCGCCATCCTGTTCATGGTGGCTTTCCCGCCATGAACTGGATGGCGGTAGGGGGGGTCAGAATCCTCATGGCTGCGGAGCGCGCTCCGCAGCCATGGAGGATTCCAATGAGCAGCGGAAAGTCAGCGGGAGACCGCTGACTTTCCGCTTCTGACCGCGGCTGAACCGCCGCGGTCAGAATGCTCATTGGAGCACCGCCAGCCTGTCGGCGGTGCTCCCGTGGTCGGTGGCCGCCAGGGTCAGAATGACCCTCTATATGTCACTTTTGTAGACCTGCGCTCTGCCTTTGACCTGGTCCCTAGAGACAAGCTTTGGGGAGTGCTACACAAAAGAGGGGCACCATCTGATATCATTCATTTATTAACACGTATGCATGAAGGCACATACGCTCAAGTAAGATGGGGTAACCAAGGCGAACTGACTAACAAGTTTCCCATTAAAAGAGGTGTTCGTCAGGGATGTGTCCTAGCGCCACTTTTGTTTTCTTTATTCATTAACGAGGTGGTCCAAGAACTCATGACATGCCAGAATGATGCTCCCAGCTTAGGCAATCAGAAAATCCCAATTCTTCTTTTTGCGGATGACTCTCTATTGATCTCAAAGACCCCTATGGGGCTGCAAATTCTTGTGGATAGATTTAAATCATTCTGCTGGAATTTTGGTTTAGAGCTGAACTTGAAGAAAACAAAATTGATGGTGCTTCGCTCTGGCTCTCGTAAGAAGTGTACGATCAGGTTAGATGGAGCTATTTTGGACCAGGTTAGCTCTATCGACTACTTGGGTGTGAGGCTTACAGACTCACTCCTCTGGGACGAACAAGTCGGTAAGAGTGGCGGGCTTTTGCAACATCGGGCAGCATCCATATTACGCCTTTACAGGAATACGATCGCTAAAGTTGTGTCTCCAGCAGTAAAGATCTATGTGGCCAAGGCACAGGGTGCTGCTGTTTATGGTGCAGAGATTTGGGGCATGACAGATAGCAGTAGGATAACTAAAATTGAGAATAGCTTTGCTCGGGCTCTATGTGCTTGTCCCACTAGCACCCCATTAACCCCCCTTTTTTTAGATCTAGGGCTTAAACGTATAGCCGATTTGATTATCTTACGGCCCCTACTATATTGAGTGAGGCTTTGGGTAGTTCCTGAACTGGCTATATATAAGTCTTCCCTATTAGAATTGTTAAAAACCTCTAACTCCATGTCCATACCATGGATCAAACACGTATCTAGTTGGTTTTGCATGCTAGGACTGAGGAACTTCTGGGAGAATCCCCAGCAACTTGTGAAGCCCCATGTAAAAGTATTGAAGAGAGCTTACTGGTCCCACATATGTAATAATTACATTTCTCAGAAATCGAATGGTCATTTAACTAACTTGTTTATTGATTTTAAATGGTACCCTGAGTTTGAACCATACTTAGATACAATACCTGATTTGTTAGGCAAAAGTTTGTATGCCAGATTTCGATTTGGAACATTACCCCTGAAGGCCTTAACGAGCAGATGGGGACCTAAGTCAAGCTCTGATACCTGTCCTGTATGTGGCATCCCTTCCGAAACAGTAGAACATTTTATGTTTTTTTGTCCCGCCTATTCAATCCCAAGGTTTAAATGGATATATAAAATCTGTAGGGAATTGAATTTAAGGAAATGTTTTTTAGCTTTGCGGATCTTAAAAAGCCACAATTCAAATGTGACAATTTACGCAGTAAGTAAGTTTTTAGCAACAGCATGGCGCATACGCACTTTTTATTTACAATGAGTTGAAATTGTTTTAAGACGGGCAAACATGGATCATTCTTTTTTTTAATTTTTCTATGACATTATGGTTTATATTATTATATTATATTGTATTGTATTGTATTGCTTTGATGGTCTGTTGGCCGTATAAAGCTTATGTGAAACACAAGTGTGCTAGTGGGTCCAAAACTCCGGACCCAATAATTATATTCCTAGAGACACTGGGGCTGGGACAACTGCTGCAGGAAATGAACTGAGGGCAGCAGAGTTGCCCAGCCCCACCCGCCCTCCTTCGCAGACGAGGGGGTGAGATGCATTCACTTTCAGACAGCCACAAGCAACCCTTGAACCACTTGGGCCTTCACATCACCCCTTGACCCGCCACCGGCAGTCCCATCAACAGCTGGTGGAAAATGTACGAGTTTTTTCTGCCAAAATGGTGAAAAGCTGCACTGAAATGAACATGCAAAATATGGAAGTGAACGGCTATTTCCCAGTTTGGGAAAAACACCTCATGATGGTCAGACTTTGTAGCGGAGATATTGGCTGATAAATGTGATTCCACCCTTCCGGTATCTCCACTGCATATTCGACCACCTCGTAATGAAGAACTAGGGGGCATATTTATAGGCTCCTAGGGCTACCTTGTGCCACGTTAACAGCATTTATTTTAACGTTAATGTGGCCCAACGAGGCCAAAATTGCAGCGCTGTATTTACAGAGTGGCGCGATGCATGCATTCCTCCACTCTGTAACCCTTTGCGCTACATTATGCCTGTTCCAGGCATAATGTATACAAAGGGACATACCCCCGTTAGGAGAGCTGGAAAAATTGTGAAACATATTTTTTTACGGCACTTTTAACACCTTCTCAAGAGCAGGCGTTAAAAGGGGGCTTCCATTCATTAGAATGGGCCCCTATGTACTCTGCAACACTAGCGCCAATATTTTGGGTCTACTCCTGCAGAGTACATCAGTAAAAAATAATGACACTATTGCCCCCTACCCTGCTCCATGGTGCATCGGTATTGTAAATTTGGCGCACACATGGTGGCGTTACTGGGGTGCTAAAGGGCGCAGGGAATGTGGCATTACACTCAGTGCAGCGCCACTTTCCATAAATCTGGCCCCAATAGTTAGGTTTGTCTGAGCAGCTTTAGGTTATATTCAGTAGCACTGCAGTGTTTTGAATTGATTGTAGGGAATTATTCTTGATATTAAATTGCAATTCTATTAGGCATTTCCATCGACAGACCTAGATCACACTAGGGCCTTTACTAGATTCAATTATTCTGGAGTTTGAAGTAGTATACTGATAATGATTAACTAGAGTTCTGCATGCACTGTCCTGCCGTAAAATAAAGTTTTTGCATACTCTGTAGCTCTACATGCACTGAAGTGCCATAGATTATAGTTCTGCATACAGTGTTGTGCCATAAACTGTAGTTCTGCATGTACTGTTGTGCCATAACCTGTAGTTCTGCATGCTCTGTTGTGCCATAAATTGTAGTTCTTCATACACTATTATGACACAGATCTGGGTGAGAATGAAAGACTTCAAGGATTATGTTATAGTACAGTGAATAGGCATTGCGAATTAGTGTGAATTGTGATCTGATTTTAGTTTCTAAGAGCTGTCCTCATAAATAAATATAAACATATCTCAACTTGCTGTTTAAAACATTGCTAAACTGCCCTTCATTAACTTTAGAGGTGTTTACACTTTCAGGAGTAACAGAGGTGCTTATGTTCAAAGTACCTCCCAGATACTAATCCATCAAAAAACTAAATTATTAAACTAGGCAGTAGGATCGTCAATATTTCTACTGAGACAAGATATTTCACGAACAAGGAAAAGCATCTCCGCTCAAGACAGAATTTGTAGCTGACAGTTTTACTTTAATAATGTTAATCCATATTGATAAAAATGAAAATGGACAGGAAAATCACTTACTTGAGTCTGCCAATGTCTTCCACTGTATATGTTGACATCTTTTATTATAGTTCGAGTTTTAATGAAAGAAGATGAATGAAATGCTGCTGAGTGCATCATACCCAAAACCTTTTTTAAGATATTGATTTTTACCATGAATATTTTGGTCGGTACATTAGAAATAACTGAATTCACATAAGAATAAATTACACAGTGGGCGTGGTGAGGAATATGCAATGGAGCCACTAAGCCATGGAGGAGAGGACCAACTGCCCAAAGTGGTAAACTCAGTAACACGGCATTTGCCAAAGTTGTTGGCTGGTCTTAATGAGGGCTGGAAAAAGAGGCATTGCTAGGGGGTGCCGGGTGTACCAGGAGGAAAATGGTGAGCGGCAAGGACTGACTGTATTACCACCATTCACAGACACCCCGGAGCACCATACTCCTCACACTCTGTCCTCAGCCCGGACCCTGCCGCCTCCCCACTCCATTGCGCACCTGTAGCACAGGTGACCGGGCAGTTGCGCTTCCACTGTGGTCCCTCCTTAAGCAGCTGCTGAAATCCAACAGCAGCCCAGTGTAGGAAAGTACCATCTTTCTTGGCATGTTACCCCCAATTTCTGCCTGTTTGTCAGTGTGCTTTTACTGTCTTACTGGGATCCTGCTAGTCAGGACCCCAGTGCTCATAGTTTGTGGCCCATATGTGTTCAGTGTGCTTGGCTGTGTCACTGGTGTTCTCCTAACCAGAACTCCAGTGTTTATGCTCTCTCTGTGTACCAAATTAGTCACTACAGTTTAATGACTCCATATTCTAATTCAAATTGGCACACTGGATCTCCCTTATAAGTCCCTAGTATATGGTACCTAGGTACCCAGGGCAATGGGGTTCCAGGAGATCCTTATGGGCTGCAGCATTCCTTTTGCCATCCATAAGGAGCTCATACAAACCTTTCTTCAGGCCTGCCACTGCAGCCTGAGTGAAATAGTGTACACACTATTTCACAGCCATTTTTCATTGCAGCAGGTCACTTATAAGTCACTTATATGTCTAACCTTCAATTACTGAAGGCTAGTTGCAAATATACTGTGTGTGAGGGCACCCTTGCACTAGCAAAGTTGCCCCCACGTTGCCAGGGCCAGTTTTCCGGACTTTGTGAGTGCGGGGACACCATTATAAGTGTTTACCACATATAAGTCAATACATATATGTAGCTTCACAATGGTAACTCCGAATATAGCCATGTGAGGTGTCTAAGATTGTGAAATTGGACCCCCAAACCAAATCTGGTATTGGAGGGCCAATTCCATGCACCCTGGGGGCTCCACCATGAACCCTGTGTACTGCAAAACCAGCTCTCTGAGGTTTCCACTGCAGCCCCAGCTATAACCACCTCACAGACAGGTTTCTGCCCTCCTGGTGATTGAGCAGCTCAATCCCAGGAAGGCAGAACAATGCATTTCCTTTAGGAGAGGGGTGTTACACCTTCTCCCATTGGAAATAGGTGTCAGAGACATGGGAGGGGTATCCTCCCAGAGCCTCTGGAAATACTTTCAAGGGCACAAACTGTGCCCTGCATGCATAATCCAGTCCACACCAGTTCAGGGACCCCCAGTCCCTGCTCTGGCGTGAAACTGGACAAAGGAAGAGGACTGACCACTCCCCTGTCCATCACCACCCCAGGGGTGGTGCCCAGAGCTCCTCCAGAGTGTCCCTGGCATTAGCGATCTTGGATTCCAAGGCGTGGGGACCCTCTGGGAGCATCTGAGTGGCCAGTGCCAGCAGGTGACTTCAGAGACCCCTGCTGATAGATGCATACCTGGGTAGGTAGCCAATTCCCTTCTCAGGGCTATTTAGGGTCTCTCCTTTGGGTGTTCCTCAGATTCGGTTTGCAAGATTCCACCAGCACTCGTCTGCATCCTCTGCTTCAGCTTCTGACCGTCAGATCAACTGCAGACTGCTCCATGAACCGCTGTAACTGCAACAAAATATTCAGGAAGGCTACTGTGACCTGCAACTTCAGCTCCAGCCAGCAACTGCAACAGTTTCCAAAGTGTGCACGCTCTGAGGACTGCCTGTTTTCACCCTGCACCAGAAGAACCAAAAGAATTTCCCGTGGAGTGATGGAGTCACTTCCCTGCTTCAGCAGGCACCTCTCTGCAGACTCTGAGACTCCTCTCCTGTCAATGAGCATGTTCCCTGGAACACAGGTGGTGGCCCGAAGTGACCCAGACTGTCCAAAGGTCAAGCTGTCTAAATTTGGTGGAGGTAAGAGCTTGCCTTCCCATGCCGGACAGTACCCCTGTGCATTACGTCCTCTGCAGCTCCTTGGGCTTCTGTGCACTTTGTCTAAAAATTCTTCATGCACAGCGCAGCACCGGTCCCCAGCACTCTATCCTGCGACACAAAGCTCCCTGAGTTGTTCTCCGGCGGTGTGGGATCCTTCTGTGTAGTGATGCGATGACTGTGCTTAGCAACTCCTTTGTTATCGTGTCCTGGGACTCTCATGGGGGCTGCCTGGTCTTCTGAGGGCTCTCTGAAGTGCTGAGAGCCCCCTCTGTCTCCTCAGTCTGAGTTGAGACCACCAAGCGGCTCCTCTTTGACGCAAAATATGTTCTTGCATGAACCAAGGCTTGTTGGCGGAATCCAGCGATGCAAACAGCCTACATCCAACAACTAGACTTGGGACATCTCTTGCACTATCTTCTTTGGTGCAAGTCTGTACTTTTCTTTCAACCAGAGAAGTGTCTATTGGGCAATGATTTAGAAACTTCAACTTGGGCTGAAGTGGAGTTGGAGGCCCATGCAGCCATGCTGGGCATGCCAGGGCACATCTTTGCTCTTACCAGGGCACAGACCAAGAAGCAAAGAGGACAGGGAAAATTGGATCCTGGAACAATAGACCAAGTGCTCCCAAAACCTACACTAGAGGAGCTTCAGGCTGACAGAGCTGAGCTCCTGGGTGCAGGGGGGCCTGCCAGGGAGGAACTGAGTGTGGCACCACAGACCTGTCCCACACTAGAGGGTCTAAGACAGCAAGCTGTCAAACATCAAAATTGGGACATCGGTGACTCACATAGAGCTTATTGGGAGAACAATCTCCTTTATACTGAGGCAAGGGACCAAAAACCTGGTGCTACCAGGAGACTTGTCCCTCACTTTCACTGGCCTCACATGTTAGAGGACAAAAAAGAGTTGTTGTCACTCTTGTGTTGCTTGCCAGGCCAGTAACTAGTGGCACCCCAAAGGCCCCCTTGATCCCACTGCCAGTGGTCGGGGTGCCTTTTGAAAGGGTAGGGGTAGACATTGTTGGCCCCCTTGACCTGGCACCAAGAGCACTCCAAGACAAATGAAGTGGACCACATCTTATTGTGGAAGAGAAGTTGAGGTCACCTATTTGGTAGACCTTGGCACTGCCAGAAGTCCCCTCAGGGTACTTCATGATAACTGCCTTAAACCCTACTATGATAGGGCAAATTTGACTCTACTCATGGCCACAGATGAGGGGCAGGAAGAGAGTGACCCTCTCCTTAACCTCTTCTCCAAATCTGAAGCTGATGCCTTTGTGGAAGGAGTTGTACTTGCAGATTGTCTCACAGCAGAGCAGAGGGAGGACTGGAAGAATTTACTATGCCGATTTTCTGAACTCTTCTCACTCACTCCTGGTACCACTACTTGGAGTGAACATTTGATACTGGAGACAGTTTGCTTGTCAAAAGTAAGATTTAGAGGCAGCCTGACCATGTCAGGGACTGTATTAAATTTGAGGTTCAGAACATTTTGGATGTAGGTTTTATTGAGCAGTCAGACAGCCCCTGGGCCAGCCCAGTGGTGCTTGTCCCCAAACCTCATAGTAAAGATGGAAAAGAGAGAAATTAGGTTTTGTGTAGACTACAGAGGGCTCTATACAGTTACAAAAACAGATGCTCACCCTATACCCAGGGCAGATGAGCTCACAGATACACTGGCACCTGCCAAGTATCTAAGCACCTTTGATTTGACTGCAGGGTATTGGCAGATCAAATTATTAGAGGATGCTAAACGAAAAACTGAATTCTCAACCATTAGAGGGCATCATCAATTTACAGTTATGCCCTTTGGTCTGAAGAATGCACCTGCCACTTTCCAGAGGCTGGTGAACACAGTCCTCCAAGGTCTGGAAGCATTCAGTGCAACATATCTAGAAGATATTGCTGTATATACCTCCACCTGGGATGACCACCTGGTCCACATGTGGAAAATTTTGAAGGCCCTGCAAAAGGCAGGCCTCAATATCAAGGCTTCAAACTGCCAGATAGGGGAGGGGAAAGTGGTTTATCTGGGCCACCTGGTAGGTGGAGAACAGATTGAACCATTACAGGGGAAGTCACAGACTATTTTAGACTGGGCTCCCCCTACTACTCAGACCCAGGTCAAAGCCTTTCTTGGTCTTCCTGGGTATTACAGAAGGTTCATTCGAGACTATGGCTCCATTGTTGCCCCTCTTAAAGCCCTTACCTCTAAAAAGGTGCCTAAAAAGGTATTGTGGACAGCCAGCTGTCAAATTTCTTTTGAGGAGCTTAACACCCTGGGTGCCTGGGGTGAGCTGGTCTCGTCCAGGCACACAGTTCCCGTGTGCCCTGGACGAGACAAGCTCGTCCTGCACCCGGCCCACAGGGGGATCGTTAGCGCTCCCCCCATGGGCCTGCCAACCATACCCCCCAGTCGAGGATGGAAGGGGAATCCCTTCCCCTTCCACCTCCAACCCTCCCTTGGCAATCTGATGACGTCAGCCCGCTCACAACACGCCAATGTCATCAGAAGCTGCCGAGGACGCGCTGGAAGTAATTTGCTACCAGCGCTAGGGTGAGAGAGGACATTCTTCTGGGTAAGTCCTTCTCCTGGGGGAGGTTTGATGGGGGAAAACAGACACAAGGGTAAAGGAAAGAGTTTTTCCTTTCCACCTGTGCCTGTTGTCAGTAGATTCCTGGTCCATGATCGCAGGAATCCCCACTAGGCACCAGGGATTTTGTTTTGCTTTTATTTTGGGGAGTGACCCCTTGGGCAAGGGTCGCTCCCCTGGGGGCTATTTTTAATCCTATTTTGGCCCCCCCGGGGGCAGATCGGCTGTTTTTTTCAGACGATCCGCCCCCAGTGGGGGTAGAAAACCACTAGACCACCAGGGATTTTGTATTCCATTAGTGTTTGGGCAGCGACCCCTTAGGCAAGGGTTGCTGCCCGGGGGCACATATTTTATATACGTTTCTCCCCCCCCAGGGCTAGATCGGCAATGTTTTGGGCTGATCTCACCCCTGGGGAACGAAACCCACTACGCACCAGTGATTGTTTGGTATGTGCATGTGTTTTGTGTGTTTGGGGGCACCCCTTGAGGGCAGATGGGCCTATTTGTTTAGGCCCCTCTGACCCCAAGGGGGGCAGAAACCACCAATACACCAGGGATTTTTTTATTGTTCCCCTTTTTTTGTTTTGTGCTGGGGTGCCCTTTTTTGCCCCCTTTAGCAAGGGTCACCTACTAAAGGGCGCACAGAGCTGTCGGCCATTTCTGCCCCCCTTGGGGGCTGATCAGCCAATTATTTTTACACCATCTGCCTCCAAGGGGGGCAGAATCCACTTAGGCACCAGGGATCCTATGTGTGTGTTTTTTGTGGGGGGGTGGCACCTTTGGCAAGGGTCGCCCCCCAAAGGGGCCACATTACTGATGGCCATTTCTGCCCACCTTGGAGGCCGATCAGCTTATTCTTTTTAGGATCATCTGCCCCCAAGGGTGGCAGAAGGCACCAAGATGTCATAGATTTGTTTTTTTGGGTTCCCTTAGTTTTTTTGTGTGCTGGGGGTGCACCCTTTGGCAAGGGTCATCAGCGAAGCGGACACACAGCTGTTGGACATTTGGGGCAGATTAGGCACCTCTTGTGTGTGTGTGTTTTGTGTGGGTGGGTGGCGGAAAGTATCGCTCCCCAAAGGGGGGCACATTACTGATGACCATTTCTGCTCCCCTTTGGGGCAGATCAAGCTATTTTTTTTAGGCCAATCTGTTCCCAAGGAGGCAGAAGCTACCAAGACATGAGGGAATTTCTTTTGCTCCCCTTAGTTTTTTGGGCTGGGGCGCCCCCTTTTGCCCCCTTTGGCAAGGGTCACCCCCCCAAACAGGGTACAGAGCTGTTGGCCATTTCTTACCCACTTGGGGGCAGATCGGCCTATTTCTTTAGGCCCATCTGCCCCCAATGGGGGCAGAAGCCACTCAGGCACCAGGGACAATTTCTAATTTCTTGGTGGCGGGGTGTTTGTCAACTGGCAAATAATTTGTATTTGTGATTATAACAGTTTATTTCTTCTTTTTGTTCTAGTTCAAAGCTTTTGCTTCCTTTGCTGTGGATCCTTGCGGTTCTGGCCTTAGTTGTCCTGCGGTTAGCATAGTTGTATGTTTTAGGTAAGTGAAAACAATTTACTCCTAAGGAGTATTGTTGACATGCATGAATGACATGTTTGTGGGTGGTGTACTAAATGCAGTATCGTGTGTGAAATTGTCCTTAGATTTGAGCACAATGATATTTGTACTGTCATATGTCTAATTTACTTTTTTCTTTTTCTTTTTAGTGGGATATCATTGTGATTGCTGTGTCTGTGCAGATTAGTTGCTGGTGATTAGCTTTTTCAGGCAAGTGAGTGGTATAGTTTTTTAGTACATAACTCTTTGTGAGAAAGCTACACTTTGTTTATCACTTATTTTAGTGCTGGCTGTTGTTGGCAATCCATTTGTTGTTAGTGAGGATCTTGGCAAGCCGCAGAGTGACCACTCAGCAGGTTGTTGGCATGCTTTTTGAGTCGTCTTCATACCATGATTATGAGACTGGCTCTGCATCTGAGGCAGAAGAGGAAATGAGAGATTCTGGCAGTGAGTTTTCTGTCCGAGAGGATTCTTCTGATGAGGAAGCCACTCTCAGTGCCGATGAAGGGCCTGTTTTTGAGGAGGACATTGATGTGCCAAGAGTGCAGCAGCCTGGGGCTGAAGGGTTTCCCATTAGAATACCTGACACCTGGATTGCCCCAAACATGGAGCAGCCACAGTTACCTGCATTTACTGTCTCCCAGGGTGTAGAGTCAATACGGAAAAAAGTTTGCCTGTCAACTTCTTTCACTTGTTTATGGACGATGTATTTTTGGAAGAGATTGTGGAGCAGACTAATTTTTATGCTGAGCAATATTTGAGGGACAACGCTGCCAGACTTAGGCCTCAGTCTAGAGCTACTCAGTGGGTTCCCACATTTCTGGAAGAGATTAAAAAGTTTTTAGGTTTGACATTTTTGATGGGGTTGATAAGGAAGCCATCACTGGCTTCTTATTGGTCTACAAGTCCCTTGATGGCAACTGCTATATTTCCTGCAACTATGACACTTTATCACTATTTGCTTCTTCTTCGTATGCTGCATTTTGTAGACAATTATTTAGCCTTGCCACAAGATCACCCTGATTGTGACCATCTTTTTAAGATTAGACCTGTCCTTGATCATTTTGTAGATCGGTTTTCAGAGGTCTATGTTCTAGGCAAAGAGATAAGTGAGTACGAGTCTTTGGTCCTTTTCATGGGGTGTTTAGTTTTTAAGCAGTACATTCCTAGTAAGAGGTACGGTATGGGATTAAATTGTAAATACTGTCAAAAAGCAGTACATGATACGTGTATAATTTCTGGGTCTACACTGGTAGGGATTCCAGTATTGACCCTCCTGGTTGTCTGGCCACTTTCGGAGTTAGTGAAACATTTGCGTGGGAACTTGGTAGACGACTGTTTAACAAAGGTCACCATTTGTACGTAGATAATTTCTACACTGGTGTACATTTGTTCAAGCATTTGTTTAGAGTGGACACTGTTGCTTGAGGCACAATCCGTTCTAACTGGAAAGGCTATCCAAGGGAGCTTGTCTGTAAAAAACTTGAGAGCGGAAAGTGCAGTGCCTTGCGGAATAATGAGCTGCTAGCTCTGAAATTCTCAGACAGGAGGGATGTGTACATGCTATCTACCATCCATGATGAGAGAACTTTCCCTGTGACTGTTTGGGGTCAGGTTGCCAAAGTGCACAAACCTGCATGCATTTTGGACTACAATAGGCACATGGGTGGTGTTGTTAGAGTAGATCAGAGGTTGGAACCTTACACTGCTCTTCATAAGTCTTACGTGTGGTTTAAAAAGTTGGCCCTACACTTATTTAATTTGGCAACTTTTAATGCTTTTATTGTGTTCGAGGATTGATCACCTGAGTAAAAGATGAAATTTGTTAAATTTCAGGAATCAATGATAGAGACCCTTATTGTGGTGGAACAGGCAAGAGTTCCAAGGGCAGCAGTGGTGCCTATTTTATATTTTCATATGTTCAGTTTCATGGTTGGCATTACTGTCATGTATTTAGTGAGAGCTTTTGTATTTGTAGTTTTGTACTTATTTTATAATTAGTTAGTGGTTTCTTTGTTGTTTATAAACAAAAAAAAGTAAAGGTGGTGTGCGTGGGGAGGCTCTTGGCTGACGGTGTGCTTGGGGTGGTGCTTGGTTGGCGGTGTGCATGGGGTGGCGCTTGGCTGGCGGTGTGCCTGGGGTGGCCCTTGGCTGGCGGTGTGCTTGGGGTGGCGCTTGGCTGGCGGTGTGCGTGGGGTGACACTTGGCTGGCTGTGTGCTTGGGGTGGTGCTTGGCTGGCGGTGTGCTTGGCTGGAGGTGGGCGTGAAGTAGAGCTTGCCAGCCAAACGTCAGTCCTCCCACCCCATCAGTTAGTGTGACTGCTGTTTCAGGCATGTGGGCATATGTAAGTGATGGACCTTTGAGTGGCGCTGTCTATCAATGCGAATGTTGTAATGTGCCCATGGCTGGCAGCGTGAATGGTCTCGTGCATGTCATGTATGAAAGGTGTATGAATGGACTGTAAAACGGTTGGTGCCTTGACACGGCTTTGCAGCTCACGAGCTGTTAGTCATTGGTTCAGTTTTTTGGCCTTTCAGTTATTAACAGTGCATTTCACTTTGTGAAATCTCTTGTTAATAAAATTTGATCTACTGAACCATCACTCACCCTTGTGCCAAATCCAAGCAGTATGTGTGGTATAAATGACAAAACCTGCTCCACTGTAATCAGGCTTCGCAGCACATTTGTGACACGCTAGGTGTCTCAGGTCGGACCCCGATGATGAAGCATGCCACACACTTGGTTGGTTGGTGAGGGATCTTTTTCACATAACCTAAGTGTGTTTCTTTTCACAATTTCAGTGTTTGGCACATCACAGACATACGAGGACACACCAAAATTATAGATTTCAAAACTACCTGTGTTTGGGGGGGAGGAGGCACCTATGTTTTTGATCCTGGGTGTGGCCTTCATCTAGGGAAAACTACCAAACCCAGACATTTTTTAAAACTAGACACCCCAAGGAATCCAGGGAGGTGTGGCTTGCGTGGATCCCCCAACATTTTCTTACCCAGACTCCTCTGCAAACCTCAAAATTTGTTTAAAAAAGCATATCTTCCTGACTTTTCTTAGTAGGATCACCGCTCCAGCACAAAATTCCTACTCCCCAGCTTTCCCCTCAGTCTCCCAAGTAAACTTACACCTCACATGTGTGGGTCCCCAAAGCAGAGTCAGCCTAAAGATGTATAAAAGAAGAATATGTGCTTATCAACTTGCTGTGCTAGCCCCTCAATCTCTACAAGTTTTTGGCCTTTTTCTGATCCAGGCACCTGGCCCACCCACACATGTGAGGGATCTTTTTTATCGATAGACTTGGGGGAACCCTGGGTGGAAGGACATTTGTGGCTCCTCTCAGATTCCAGAACTTTCTGTCACCGAAATATGAGGAAAAATAGTTTTTTAGCCAAATTTAGAGGTTTGCAAAGGATTCTGGGTAACAGAACCTGGTGAGAGCCCCACAAGTCACCCCATCTGGGATTCCCCTAGGCATCTAGTTTTCAAAAATGCACAGGTTTGGTAGGTTTCCCTAGGTGCCGGCTGAGCTAGAGGCCAAAATCCACATGTAGGCACTTTGCAAAAAACACCTCTGTTTTCTGTGAAAAAATGTGATGTGTTACGTTGTGTTTTGGGGCATATCCTGTTGCTGGCACTAGGCCTACCCATACAAGTGAGGTATCATTTTTATCAGGAGACTTCGGGGAACGCTGGGTGGAAGGAAATTTGTGGCTCCTCTCAGATTCCAGAACTCTCTGTCACCGAAATTTGAGGAAAAAGTTTTTTTATAGCCAAATTTAGAGGTTTGCAAAGGATTCTGGGTAACAGGACCAGGTGAGAGCCCCACAAGTCACCCCATCTTGGATTCCCCTAGGTCTCTAGTTTTAAAAAATGCACAGGTTTGGTAGGTTTCCCAAGGTGTCAGCTGAGTTAGAGGCCAAAATCCACAGGTAGGCACTTTGCAAAAAACACCTCTGTTTTCTGTGGTAAAATGTGATGTGTCCACGTTGTGTTTTGGGGCATTTCCTGTCGCGGGCACTAGGCCTACCCACACAAGTGAGGTATCATTTCTATCGGGAGACTTGGGGGAAAGCTGGGTGGAAGGAAATTTGTGGCTCCTCTCAGATTCCAGAAATGTCTCTCACCCAAATGTGAGGAAAAAAGTTATTTATAGCCAAATTTAGAGGTTTGCAAAGGATTCTGGGTAACAGGACCAGGTGAGAGCCGCACAAGTCACCCCTTCTTGGATTCCCCTAGGTCTCTAGTTTTCAAAAATGCACAAGTTTGGTAGGTTTCCCTAGGTGCCGGCTGAGTTAGTGGCCAAAATCCACAGGTAGGCACTTTGCAAAAAACACCTCTGTTTTCTGTGGTAAAATGTGATGTGTCCACGTTGTGTTTTGGGGCATTTCCTGTCATGGTCACTAGGCCTACCCACACAAGTGAGGTGTCATTTTTATTGGGAGACTTGGGGGAACGCTCGGTGGAAGAAAATTTGTGTCTCATATCAGAGTCCAGAACTCTCTGTCAACGAATGTGAGGAAAAAGTGTTTTGTTAGCCACATTTACAGGATTGCATAGGACTCTGGGTAACAGAACCTGGTTAGACCCCCACAAGTCACCCATTCTTGGATTCTTGGATTCCCCTAGGTCTCTAGTTTTCACAAATACACAGGTTTGGTAGGTTTCCCTAGGTGCTGGCTGAGCTAGAGGCCAAAATCCACAGGTAGGCACTTTGCAAAAAACACCTCTGTTTTCTGTGGAAAAATGTGATGTGTCCACGTTGTGTTTTGGGTCATTTCCTGTTGCGGGCACTAGGCCTACCCAAACAAGTGAGGTGTCATTTTGATCGGGAGACTTGGGGGAGCACTGGGTCGAAGGAAATTTGTGTCTCCTCTCAGATTCCAGAACTCTCTGTCACCGAAATTTGAGGAAAAGTGTATTTTTAGCCATATTTAGAGGTTTGCATATGACTCGGGGGATCAGAACCTGGTGAGAGCCCCACAAGTCACCCCTTCTTGGATTCCCCTATGTCTCTAGTTTTGAAAAATGCACAGGTTTGGTAGGTTTCCCTAGGTGCTGGTTGAGCTAGAGGCCAAAATCCACAAGTAGGCACTGTGCAAAAAACACCTCTGTTTTCTTTCAGAAAATTTGATGTGTCCACATTGTGTTTTGGGGCATTTCCTGTTGCAGGCGCTAGGCCTACCCACACAAGTGAGGTATCATTTTTATCGGGAGACTGGGGCGAATATGGAATACCAAAACAAGTGTTATTGCCCCTTGTCTTTCTCTACATTGTTTCTTTCCAAATATAACAGAGTGTGTAAAAAAGACGTCTATTGAGAAATGCCCTGTAATTCACATGCTAGTATGGGCACCCCGGAATTCAGAGATGTGCAAATAAGCACTGCTCCTCAACACCATATCTTGTGCCTATTTTGGAAATACAAAGGTTTTCTTGATACCTATTTTTCACTCTTTACATTTCAGCAAATGAATTGATGTATACCTGGTATAGAATGAAAACCCACTGCTAGGTGCAGCTTATTTATTGGCTCTGGGTACCTAGAGTTCTTGATGAACCTACAAGCCCTATATATCAGCGCAACCAGAAGTGTCCAGAAGACATACCAGTATATTGATTTAAAAAATCTGACATTGCAGTGAAAAGTTACAGAGTAAAACGTTAGAAAAAATGGCAGTTTTTTTCACCTCAATTACAATATTTTTTTTATTTCAGTTGTTATTTTCTGTAGGAAACCCTTGTAGCATCTGCACAAATTACCCATTGCTGAATTCAGAATTTTGTCTCCTTTACAGAATTGTTTAGGTTTCTGGGATCCAGCATTGGTTTCATACCCATTTCTGTCACTGACTAGAAGGAGGCTGAAAGCTCATAAAATCAATAAAATGGAGTATGTCCCAGTAAAATGCAAAAATTGTGTTGAAAAATGTGTTTTTCTGATTCAAGTCTGCCTGTTCCTGAAAAGAGGGAAGCTGGTGATTTTAGCACAGCAAACCCTTTGTTGATGCCATTTTCAGGGAAAAAAACATAGGCATCCCTCTGCAGCCCTTTTTCCCATTAAAAAAAAAAATGTTCACTGTATTTTGGCTATTTTCTTGGCCTCCTTCAGGGGAACCCACAAAGTCTGGGTACCTCTAGGTTCCCTAGGATGTTGGACAAAAAGGACGCATATTTGGTGTGGTTAGCTTATGTGGACAACAAGTTATGAGGGCCTAATCGTGCCCTGCCACAAATAACCAAACAAAGGCCTGGCACCTGAGGGGGAAAAGGCCTGGCAGCGAAGGGGTTAAGCAGGATATGTGTACTGCACCTGTCCTAAAAAGCCCAAATTACTCTAAAAAAATCCATCATCCAAACAAATACATCTGAACTGGGGGTTGGGGCAGTGCTTTCACTATTAACCTCAGAGGGCACAGATCAACCTGTTGCTTTTATCAGTAGGAGGTTGACCCCCTAGAGAAAAGCATTGGTCAGTCATAGAGAGGGAGGCCTTTGCTGTGGTCTATGCCCTGAATTAGTTGAGACCATACTTATTTGGAACTCACTTCATAGTTCAGACAGACCACAAACATCTCTTATGGTTAAAACAGATGAAATGAGAAAACCCTAAATTGTTGAGGTGGTCCATTTCCCTACAGGGGATGGACTTTACAGTGGAACATAGTCCTGGGAGTAACCACCCCAATGCAGATGGACTCTCCAGATATTTCCACTTAGACAATGAAGACTCATCTGGGCAAGGTTAGCCTTATTGCCACTCGTTTGAGGGGGTTGTGTAGGAAAGTATAATTTTTCTTGGGATGTTACCCCCAATTTCTGCCTGATTGTCAGTGTATTTTTACTGTCTCACTGGGAGCCTTCTAGTCAGGACCCCATAGCTGTGGCCTATATGTGTTGTCAGTATGCTTGACTGGGTCACTTGAGTTCTACTAACCAGAACTCCAGTGCTTCTGCTCTCTCTGTGCACCAAATTTGTCACTATTGTTTAGTGACTCCATATTCCAATTCCAATAGAGCTGTTATGACTGCACTTTGCAACTCTTTTGTCCCCATGTCCTGGGATTCCTGTGGGAGCTGCCTGGTCTCCTGAGGGCTCTCTGAAATGCTGAGAGCCCCCCCTGTCTTCTCAGTCTGAGTTGAGACCCTCAGGTCCCACCTGAGTTCAGGCAGCTCCTCCTTGATGCAAACACATTCTTGTGTGAACCTAGGCTTGCTGGCGGAATCCAGTGATGCAAACAGCCTGCATCCAACAACTCGACATGGGACATCTCTTGCACCAAACAGGAACCCACAGCTATCTTCTTTAGTGTATTTCTGCACTTTTCTTCCATACAGAGAATCCACTTTTGCACCTTCTTCCAGGTGGACAGGGGCTCCTGTTCTTCCAGTACTCCTCATCGACTTCTGTACTTGGTCTCCTCTCTCCACAGGTCTTCAGGTCCAGGAATCCAGTGCTGGTTGCTTACAGTCTTGCTTGGTGCTTTCATTATTCTTCATCATGACTTGTAGTGTGTTCTGAGGAAACTTGCTATACTTTACTCCTGCTTTCCTGGGCTCCAGGATGGGGTACTTTACTCACATTTGCTGTTTTCCTATACTCCCCACACCCATCTACACACTACACTTGCCTAGGGGGAAATCCGACTTTCACATTCCACTATTTTAGTATAAGATTTGTGTTGCCCCTAGGCCCATTGCAATCTATTGTGTTATTCATTGTTTTCACTATTCCATGACTGTCTACTTACCTGATTTTGGTTACTAGTGTACATTTTGTGTATAATACTTATCTCCTGAAGGAGTATTGCCTCTAAGATATTTTTGGCCTTGTGTCACTAAAATAAAGTACCTTTATTTTTGGTATCTCTGAGTATTGTCTTTTAGTGTGTATAAGTACTGTGTGACTATAGTAGTATTGCATGTCTCCTAGTTCAGCCTTGGCTGCTCTGCTACAGCTACCCCTAGACAGCCTAAGCTGCTAGACACTGCCTATACTTCACTAATAAGGGATAACTGGACCCGGTATAAGGTGTAAGTACCTTAGGTACCCACTACAAACCAGGCCAGCCTCCTTCACCCAGTAGCCCAGCAGCGAGGGGGATTCCCCCTCACCTCATCAGCCCCTCCAACGTTACCAGGCCCCACCACCACAAACCTTAACAGCTGTGCTGGTGACGCCGAAAGCCATCTAAACCCCCACTCAACCCTGCCCCTCAGCTTCCTGATCAATTTTCACAGGGCTCTAATACTCCTCCAACAGCGAAAGGTTTAGTGACCAGCAGGGGATACGGTAATTTACTGTGACCCAGGAGCTCTGAAAAAAGAAGACACTACACACCAGAGGGCATGGGCTCATCGGGCTAGTGGCCCAGCCTGTACTAGCTCATGCTAGCCAGCATCATTGCCACCGCCACAATGAACTAGCAGCATTACTGCTCTCACACACTAACGTCCCCTAGTAGAACAACAAACCAGCAGAGGATGCCAGATAGCCAAGGTCAGAACAAATTCAAGCATGTAGAGGGCAGTCAGCTAGGGCAACCCGCCAAGTTACAGCTAGGTGCAGGCCAGAGCAGATTTATGGATGTGACACAGCATTAGGGGCTGCTGTCAAGGGCAGAGATGGGAATGGGGTAGAAGCGGCCTAGATAGGCCCAGGTGCGGCTTGCACCTCCTGAGCTGCTCCCCTGCCACTTGCGACCCATGGGCCCCTCGCTGCCTCGCCCATCATGCCCAGTCTGCCACTTTGGAGGCAGGACACCATGAGAACAGTAAAAGCCCATGGGGTAACGAAGACAAAAAAAGACATCGGGGCAACGGAAAGGAGAAGCTCATGACTAACCTGGAATCCCTAGCTTCTGAAATACAGTAGAGGCAAGAAGCAGGGAGGACAACAGGACAACAACAACAGGAATCACCTGCATTAAGCATCTGGGCCCTAGAGAGGCTAAAACCACAGACTACTTAAAATATGCCACTGAAGTGCACAGTACCCCAGCTGAGGCAGGCCGAGGGCCAGGCCTAGAACCCAAATAGTCTGTATTGAAGGTAAATCACACCTTTACAGCAAAGGCAACTAGCAATCAGCCATCATTGCATGCTGTGCTAAACCTGATAGGAAGTGAGGAGAAACCGGTATACGAACTGGAACCACAACTTTAGCTCTCCCCCAATTCCTTAACAAAGTCAAACCAGGATAATCACTCCAAGTACTGGTACAAATATAGTGGCACAGTAGTCAAAGCCCCATCATGGACCGTTCAAACTTCCTGCATTCAGGGATGCACGAAAAACAATTAGGTAGGGTTCTCAGGCAGAGCAGACCTCAGCCACACTCTTGGTCGGGCCATACAAGTTAGTCTCACAACTGTCTAAACAACACATTTTTGTAGTAGACCCCTGAGGGTTTCACAGTAGGGCAGGAGGTGCTTCTAAGTCCATTCGACCCATCTCAGGTCCCTCCCTCTGACCAGTTCAGCCCATCTCTCTCTTCAGCCTTAAAACATTACTATATCATCTTTCTCTCGCCTCTTAGATTGCCACTGGGGAACCACATTCCCTTTGCAAAATGTCCCTATTCTAGGAGAAACACAGAAGAGCAGACAACAAGAAATTGAATCTCACCTGAACCCCCCTCATGGTCAAAAGGTGGTCAAGCCAACTTAGCAAATACCCCTTCTGACCAGACAGTTAGGCCATTCCCAGATATGCCAAACCACCCACCAGGTATGCCATTTGGTGGCAGCTGCTGAGCACCATGAAGGTGATTTCATCTGTATAATCATACCACGCAGATAAGCTGGATATACAAGTTGACCTGCATAACGCCCTCACATCACATGTGCAGGGAAATTATCACAAACTGGATGTGCTAAATAACATGTTAAAAAGAGTTCACAAAGATCCAACCACAACCTATCATTCATGCCAACGCACTTAATCCATAGACCTCCTTGCCTGAGTATTATCAGAACTGTTGGAGGAAGTCAAGGTCCTTCAA
The DNA here is from genome assembly GCF_031143425.1 of Pleurodeles waltl. Classification (NCBI taxonomy): domain Eukaryota; kingdom Metazoa; phylum Chordata; class Amphibia; order Caudata; family Salamandridae; genus Pleurodeles; species Pleurodeles waltl. The sequence continues at coordinate 237,910,046 of NC_090446.1, read as the reverse complement.
ATTCAACATCTTTCCTTCCACTTGGAGGCAGCTGGTGAGCATTGCCACCCTAAGAGACCAATGACAGGACCCACCCTTCACTCAGGAGGAGTCTATTAATCACAACAAGTCAGACAACAAATCAACACCGCTAATGGGGGAGTAAAAAAAGAATGATCCAGACACTCCTTTAACGAAACAGGCAGATTATCAAAACGAACTTGCATTGGACCCGTCATCCACAATCCTAAGAACAACCCTCACAAAGAGAGACCCCAAGCGCCAGAGAAAAGCAAGGAAAACAAAGGTAATAAAATGACTAAATGTGCCAACTCTTCAAAAAACAAGGCTATTGAAGCAACTCTAACAAGAGTAAGTATAGATCAGGACCAAGACAATGTTCTTACAATCACAACTTACCTGATATTTCAGCAGCTGGATGAGCAAATGGAATCAATCAAGCCATACACAGCCACCCTGTCAAGTGGATATCCTGGGCCACAAATGCCAACAATGCCCGAGTCTCAAAAGAATCTACAGGCATCTTTTGCCAACACAGCAAGTTCCCCTGTATTTTTTGGGACACAGAAGTCACAATAGTAACACAACAACTATTGAGCAAACACAGGTCCGGTGTCACCACCAATGTCAAAAGATCACATTTTACTGGATGGACCAACCCCCCCAACCTAGCAACTTACTCTCTTCAAGAGAAGATAAAGATCAAAGATTTGTCACTGTGGTGACTTCCCTCCTTGAAAAGCAAAGAGTGATCCAGACCCACTTCTCTGTAATTCAAGTCCCACCAACAGGGACCCAGCTGCTCACTTTGCCAGCTGCAACCACTACATCATGGAATCACTTTCAAGGGTTTAGTAGCACAAATCAGGAGAATGTAAGGCTTGAGCTGATTGTCCGCTACAAATTCAGGGAGCACTATGATTTTTTAAAATCAGAGTGCAGTTCTAAGACTGCTCGATGCATCACAAGTCCTGTGCCACTTCAGGTCCAACAACACAGAAGTAGTGGAATACAGACTAAACCCTGAACAATCGGGGAACTAAGGGCCATATGTACAAACATATTTTCCCATAGACGACCAATGGGTGAAACCCTTTTATACATCTGGCCCTAAATCACTAACATCATCTGGTCAGATGAAAGTATAACAGCGCAAGTCTGGCACCAAAGGAAACAATTCCCAGCAGAAGGAATTGATGTGAAGAAAGCTGAACCAGCTGGCTACCCAAGCCCATTGCTCCCGCCACTGTCAACTAAGTCAAGGCCAGTTCAACTGAAGGGGGTGATTCGTCTGCATACCCACCAGCAGTTAGGGAAGGCCTATAGATAACAAGACCACCACTGTCATCTAGGGTGGCACAACAGACAGTAAATCTCAGCGTGCACTAGCAAGTGTGGCACCCCAGCAGCAGACTCATTAGTTCTGCATGAGGGAAGCATTCAAGCGTCCCCCTCAAGGACCACCTCTGCTAAATTTGCTCCTGGAATGTGAAGGGCCAGGGAAGCAAGGCTGGGGGAGGATGAATTCCTAAACTTTCTATGTGAATTTCACCTCCTGCTGCTCTAATAAACTTGTTAGCAAGCACAAACACCATTTGTGAGCTTCCAAGAATATCACACCATAGTGATAAAGAAATTCAAGTCAGGTAGGCAGAAAGAGGGGCTCTTGCTGTATATTTCTACCAACATCGCTTGGGTCCAGGAGGTGGTGGATCTGGGTTAATCTTGGACACAAGGCATTAAGGCCCATATTTATACTCCCTTTGCGTTGGATTACCGTCATTTTTTTTACGTTAATTCGGTGCAAACTTAACACCATATTTATACTTTGACGCTAGAACCATGTAATGTCAAAATATCCCAGTGTGTGCCATTTTCTGGATGCGTGAAACTGCCTTGCGTCAAAGAGATGCAAGGTAGGCGTTCTCGTCTATAATGACTTAAACACCGGTGCGCCATATTTATCCAACTATGCAAAAAAGGTGCACTTCTGGTAGGCGGAGCCGAAAAATGGCACAAATCCCGATTTGCGTAAAAAATGTATGCCTGGGTCAAGGCAGGTGTGAATTTGGGGCAAACAAACCACTACTTAATGATTGCTTACAGATGTGACATCATAGCGCAAAAAGGAAGACATGGATGAGCTATTCATCCAGCATGCACGAAGACGCAGAGCACAGGAGTAACAGCTGCAGCTACCACCACACCAACAGGGACCCCAAAGGCAAAGCAGAAGGAAGGAGAGGATATTCAGGACCAGGACAAACCTTCAGGGCCTCAGGAAACATGACAACACCCAGAGGTACAGACTAAACTGGCAAGCATACTGCAGCTGCTGCGCCACATTGAGCCACAGTTGGCACCCAGCTCGCAGACACCCCACCTCATTCCACCGGAGAACAAGCTGCTAGCTGTCCTGCATATGTAGGCAAGTGGCTCTTTTCAAACCACAGGTGCCCTGGTTGCCGGAATCTCACAGCCCTCATTCTCTGACTTCCTTCCCAAGGTACTGAATGCCATCATCTCCCTCACACCCCGCCACATCAGCTTCCCCAACACACAGCAGAAGCAGCAGGAGACCAAACAGGAGTTTTATCAAAGTAATGGCTTCCCACACATGCTTGAAGCCATTGACTGCCCACATGTACAGGTTGTGCCACCTGCTGCAAGGGAGCACCTATATCGCAACAGGAAACACACACACTCCATCAATGTGCAGGCCATTGTGGATCAGCCTGGATTGTTCACCAACATCATGGCAAGGTATCCTGAGAGTGTACATGATTCATTCATCTTCCGCCACAGCACCATCAATCAGCACTTCCTGGATGGAAGTTATGGCAATGGCCTACTTGTTGGTAAGTACACAAACCTAGTCATTTACACACAGCACAGCAACCCTGTAGGACACACAACACATACATTACTACATTGACACGTGGCCAGGAAGACACTGAGGTGTGACACTGGTAGTTATGTTTGATATCCTGACCCAATGGGATACACACCTATGGAGAAATGACAGATGCAAAAAACAAGAGATGCCACTCTAGAGCCACACAGGACCAATTTAAACCCACACAGTGACAATGACATGGCCTTTACTGGCAGTACAACTTAGTAGATGAACCTTTCAATATCAGATCAATAACACTCAATCCTGCATCCTTCCAAGCAATACGTCCTGTGTAAGGAGTGTGTAATGTGTTTTGCTGCAGGTCAAACACCATGAGACACATAGCATGATGATGCTGACTCTAATGAAAGTGACATGGAATCATTGAGGCAGTCCCAACATCTTACATCACTCCTGGGGTGACATTGCCAGCTAGCAATAAGGAAGTGGACTGTGCTATGAAAACATGTGGATGTGACACTAATGCAAAATGCACACTGCTGCATATATGGATTGAGACAATTCCCCACATGGACCTTTGGACAATGAAACCTTGACCCCCACAACCAAGTTAGTCAGCTTACCTGGAGATAGTTCAGTACTGTAGGTACACGTTTGCACATGAGCCAACTCGGTGAGGGCACAAAAATAGGTTTTCATAGAACTTGTTACACATGGGATAATTGTGCATTGTCAATTGTGAACACAGTGCTGCCAACTTATGGAAATGTGTTGTGCATGGTCACCTCGCCAAATTAAAGGGCCTCACTGTTGCATTTCACCTGCAATCATATATGTAAAATTGGATGGAATGTTCAGGCCATATAGTGCAACGGTGTTACCACCACAGTGGATTTGATTGTGTGTGTGGAAGTATCATGTCACCTCCAGTGAAGGCACAAGGACACTTATTTCACATTACATAATGCATGGGAGATACACACTGAACTGCACGTTTCTAAATATACCACTGATATTATGTCAATCAGCCAAACACCAGTTTTGCTAATTAAACAAGCCAATGCAGAAAGAACATCACAGAAGGATCCCACACAATCCCAGAAACACTAATGAGTCACAGACGACACAAGATAACAACTGCCATGCAAAGTGACAATCATGGTGCAACCAACAACCAAATACTTACCCTCATTTTCTCTTTCAGCTGAGCAGGGTTACAGGATCCAGCCATGGATCATGACCCCAATTGCCAACCCAAGCACAGCAGCAGAGAGTGCCTATAATGAGGCATATCGTAGGGCACCCACCATAGTTGAGAGGACTTTTGGCATCCTGAAGTCCAGATTCAGGTGCCTGGACATCATCGGAGGCAGCCTCCTATATTCCCCTAAAATGGTCTGCAAGATAATTTTGACCTGTGCCATCCTGCACAACATTTGTGTGAGGAGGAACATTCCACTCTATGAACCAAATCCACAAATGCGTGAAGAGGAGGAAGAGGAGGATGCTGTCCGTGAAAATGAGGGGGAACCTCCAAACACAGATGCAGGATTGAGTAGGAGACAACACATCATAGAAAACGTCTTCTAACTATAGTCACCATCACCACATTGTTATCATATGTAATTAAACACCTCACTTCATCACACAATCATGCTCTGGGTAATTATTTATGCATCACATGATCCCTAGGAATCAACATCGGAGTTTAGCCTCATGGAGCATTGCCGAAATACAGATTAGGATACTGAAAAAGCCAAATCACATTTGATGGGTATGAATGTACAGCAAACATCACACACAGTGTTATTGAAACATATCCTGTCTATTTCACATTTGAAGGGCAATATCAGAGGACCACAGCTATGAGACACATCCATGTTGCCAGCATGGTCCATTGCAGCAAATGACACACAACTAAGACACCATCAAGTATAAGGTAAAAAAGTGCTTCATACATGAGGCAGAGGATGTGCTATTGCATTGGTAACAGGAATGTATGACCAGACCCTTGACAGCAGTAAGTGTGACATCAGCTATATCTGCAATGAGCATGTGTGACAAGAAGTCCATCTAAGCTGAAAATGGATAGCACGAGTGCCCCAGGTGTGACAAGCATTGCTCACAAGACATGGCCTGAGCAGTCCATCCCAGGTAATAAGTCCTGCCACTGCCATGTTTTCAGTCTCTGCTCACCCTTCTCTAGGGGGCCCTGTAAATGAACTATCTGCACCCTGAGAATCTTCATCTACACACACCCAGACTCCCATTCTGACTACTGTGTGCTTCCCTCTTCAGTATGGGATGCCATAGTCATAGTTCATCAGTCTGCATGGACTTCAGGTCCAATAATGCACTGCCTGGTAGTCAGTAGGACCTGTAATCAGCTGTCCATTGCTTCCCATGTGAAAGGTCCAGTTGGACCTTTGAACTTGATTCTCAACTCCAGGACTTGTGAGAGATTGAAGGTGCACACACCGGTGAGTACGTCCATGCAGACCAGCCATTTGAACCTGCCCTGCCCTTGCTGCTGGCTGAAACTGTTTAGAAGCTGCCATTTTCTGAATCTCCTTGTTGTGAATTGGTGTACCGGAGCCCTTGGGGGATTGTGTAACGTTGCAGACCACAGCACAAACTGTTTTTAGTTCCCACAGTGTTGTTCCTGCTTTTCCCAGTCGGAGTCTGCTCATTGTGTATTTGCCTTGTTCATGTTTGTTCCAGACAGAGCTTGCATCCTATTAGCCAGACTGGTTCCAGTCTTTGCCTTAACCATAGAGGTTCCCTGTGGCTACATTTGTCTCATAGTTGCTTTCCATGCCCTCACTTTCCTCCTGGGGTATTGTGTGTGGTAGGTCTACAATGAATCCTCAAATGTATAGTATAGTTTAATCAGTTTACTTATTGTATTCTGTTCTGGGACATGTATTCTAATGGCCTAATCCAACCCACATCTCTTGTCTGGTTTTGCATGTGTTCATGAGTGCCAAACAGTGACAGTGTGCTATGGCTATATGCATGGATTCGGTACGGTGCCTCCAGCACAACAAACAAGGGTTGCTAATGTGTATGTAAGGACAAAACATGTTTGTGCCCTGACGGTCCACACACACATTCACTTCTGCCACCACCTTTTGATGGGGCTTGCGTGGTGACTAGCTGTGAGAATAATCAGCACAGAGGCACTTATGTTCCCTGTTGCAGTGGGAATTTTAGAGCCCACCCTGTATACAAATGTTGTGATGAAAGCTGCCTGTTTCCTATTACTGATCCAGAACATATTTGAGCACACCAAGGTTGCCCTGTTGTCAGCCTTAAAAGGTTCTGCACTGCCATAGCTGGACTATCCCCATGTGTGTTGTTTATTTATCTTTGGCTTTAGGTCAATTCTGCTTTGAAACATACTCTGTTAATTCAGGGATTGGCTCCACAGACTCATGACTAGACCTGCACGTAACTGTGACAACATGTTTAGTTGCGTAGCCTTGCTATCCTCTATTGATGCAACACCTGCTCAAACTAGGAAACACCAATTTTATTCCAAAAGTTTGTGTTGCTGTTGCGTCAGTTAAGAGAGCTAATCCGGCACAACAACATGAGTATTATGGTCCACAGTGGTATGGTCTGTCACATGTGCCCAAACACTAGAACACACACTGCAGGTCATACCATCCTATCTTTGTATAGTTATAGGCTGAATGCGTGTAAAAAAATGAAAAATAACACAAACACAGTTTAAGACAGGTTTTTTTATGCAAAAGCGTCAAAAAATATGCATATGCGTCAAAATATAACGCATGCGTTAAAACAATGAGGCTCACACCCATAATACATCGATTGGTCCCTAGCGTTAAGTCCCACACTGGGCCCCAGGAAATTGGTTATCCATTAAAAATGTATTGATCCTTGAATGCGGGTGAATTTTCATGCATGTGGGTTAAAAAAAAAAAGACTCAAACCCCATAAGCTTCATAAAATTACACACAATATAAAAAAATGCAACGCAATTGAGAAAGGAAGTGATGTCATAGGATATCCTGTTCACAGATACGGTACAGTGTGTGTACTTTCAGTTTCACTTTGCAGTCTGTGATTATTCTAGACTGTGTGGCTGTGTCTTGAGTTGTCTCTGTGAATATTGTGCTTTTGTCTCCCGTGTGTTATTGCTATTGTATTCTGTTGTTTTGTAAGTGTTTGTGTTTATCTGAGTTTTATTGTCATTTATTGTGATTATATATGTCTTTGTACTGTTGGGAGTGTGTTTGTGGGTATTGTTATTTGGGGTATTGTTGGGCTGTCTGTGGGTTAGTTAAGTTTTCTTTTCATACCTCCTTTCCCTGTCTTTCCCTCTTTACCCTTTCTTATCCTATTTTTTTGGAAATGTTGGGGAGGCCACGTCTGGGGAGAATGGATGAGGAAGAGCTAGGGGCTTTTGTGTGGCTGGTGTGCCACTTACTCCCCATGTTGTTGGAGGCGGGGGGCCGGTGATACAAGGGTATCATACAGAGGCAAGGAGGTACAGATGGGCAAAGGTGCTGTTCCACCTAAAAAGAATCTTTAACAGCCAGCGCAACAACTACCAATTGAAACATCACTGGTCTGACCTGGTGGCCCGAGAGCAGGACTTGCTGAACCAACTGAGTGTGGTGATTGGTGGCCCTGCTGGTGAGTAAAAACTTGACTAATGTGTACAGTACAATGCTCTGGAGTGGCAGTAGCAGATTTTGTGACATGCTCCATGCAATGTTTGTGGACATGTGGAAAGCAAGTTGAACAAACTGTTGCCCTGATTTATACCATTTTTGCAACACATTACCGTCATTTGTTGATGCGGAAGCCAAAAGACAACTTTATCTTGTAAATTAGTGCTGCTTTGGAGTCAAGAGATGTTGGTAATGCGCCACAAACCAATTTATGATTCAGGGCCTGCTAGTGTACCAGGAATGGGATGTATTTCACATGCCAATGCAAGGAACCAATGTAGTCCCCATATTTTTTAAACCTTGTCTGAACAGTATTCATGGCTATACGTAAAAAGTTCTTCCTAACCTTTGCTAATATCTTAGGTGGATATTCCTAATTTGTATGTGCAGCGTTTGCATTATTTCTGGATGCCAAAGTATAGCACACTTGCTACAATCAAATTTTTCTATGCTACTTTCCATAGCTGTAGCATAAACAAATGAAGCAAAAAAAGGCACATCTGGCCCTAAGTTCATTGTTTCTGTGTGTTTACGTGTGGACAGAAATTCTTTCAGATGGCCAAACCTAATTGTGCCTGGATGCTACCAGATTGCAGTAGCACAAAACAGGTTCATCTCGTGGCTTTTCGGAGTAGGCGTTGAAATCCTATCATTGAGTAGCATGGCCCAACAACATTTTTGCCTTGGGCACAATTGGTGGTTCAAAGCTGGTGCAGTTACCATCTGTGTCACTTCATAGTCAAACAATTTTGTAAAGTGAATGTGTCATCATGGGATCCCTGCTCTTTGTGAATTCATGGTCACAAACTATTTATTTACATGATGTTGTGCAAGGGTCCACTGACAGCTTCTATTATACATTTTAAGTGACAAAATTGTTTGTTATTTTACTTTTGGTATACTCCTGCTGAAATAGTGCAGCTTGTGTACAATTCTTAACTTCTCAGTATGAAGGCTATCACTGACATGGTGGTATGCTAAGATCAGCAGGCCAGCATTCCTGTGAGTGCCGCCATTCACAAGGTGCTTTCAAATAGAGACCTACCTCATCAAGATTGCAGAAGTAGGACATTTGCTAACCCATTTTTCAATTAGCAGACAGTGTCAGTTCAGTTGTATTACCACAGATCACCCATCTTGGCAATTCTAAATTAATGAATGTGGCAAAGTGTGATTTACAATACCTGATATAGGTACCCAGAGCCCAGAGTAACCCATTTCCGATGCAATCACTAAACCTGTGCCCATGCATTCTGTCACGGGTGATCAAATTAGACACTGTTGACATATATCTTTTTGTTGTTTTGAATCAGATAAATGGCCAATCCTTGTTTAGCATAACATTGTCATCAAGTAACACACAGGATCCCTGTCATCATGTTGTCATAGGGGGCATATACAGCTCTGGGTACACTGCCAATGTGGCATATGAAACCTACATACAACACTGGCACACATGTAATGGATCATTGAAAGCACAATCATTTCTGAATGAAACTCAACCTAGATGAGCATCACAATGTAACTCATTGTCCCTTGATGCACAAGCCACAATACCTGAGACACTGCTATTGCAGTGCACCAGGAATGCGACATTGCATGTCTCTCATAATAACAAATGATGAAAGGGAGTACCCTCTAGAAATAATTTAGAACAACATTGAGTAATCATGTTTGGCACCACATGATTGTTAGGGCCAGTGCATGTGTGCATATGTATGTCTATCACTCACTGGAGTGACAATGTCAATGCATGTTTGCATGACTATGTCTGTTGATGTGTCTACATGCCTGATGGGCAGCTCTATCATATAAAATGTCACACACAGTAATTTGTTGTTCCAGTTTTTGTACAGTGAGCAGACATTGACCACATATCACCTTCCATGTTTTACAGGTGGACCCGCCCCTATACAATTGGTGAAGCGGCTCGATTTGCAGACCCAGACATATCCAGTAAGTGTTAATATGTTTGTCCTGGGTTGTGTTTGCAGCTGTTGTGTGAATGACTCCTGTGTGTTGGACTCATTGCAAGGTATGATGTGCTGGCACGTGATCTGATATGTTACTTGACTGGAGGTTGACATTTTGTTCCATGTTCGAGTTGGACATTCTCTGGCGGAGAGTCATATATTGGGGAGTCGAGTGCTGCGCTATAGGCATAGGCAGGTGAATTTGTTGCATATATATGCCAATAATTAATTTGGAAGTGGTCAGTGTCATGATTTAGTCAGCAACTCATACTCTGATTCACACAGACCAGTGATGCGTACGTTTTGCCCACAGACTTGAGCATCCCTGTTAAGTAATGAACATGTAGGACCATATGGCATCTAGCTCCACATGTTGTACTCCATTTATATGCCACTTGAGTGAAATTGCATGGGCGTGTATGCAGGTCAAGGCCAAATGGGTGCTTGCATCAAAGTGCTTTATTTTGGAAAGATGTCAGTGAGATGTAAAGATGTAGACAATTGTCCACAATTAGAAAAAATGAGTGTCAATGTGATTGTCCAATGTTTGAGTCAATCCTAGTTGGCAGGCCTCTTTACCTGCAGTGAACTGACTAAACCCATGGACAGCTGTCCTAAGCTTTGTGGCTGTCCTTGATGTTTGAAAGTATGTGCTGCATGTCCATACCCCCATGAAGCACAGGGTTAGGCCTAGAAAATATGTGTACCTAGGTTTGATGATCCCAGTGTAGATGACAGACATGTAATTCAAACATTCATGTGTTCCAAACTACAATGCCCCCTCATGATTACCAACTGCATACAGTCTAGGCAGTTCCAATTACAAATCACAGGTCTTGTGTGCCTTGATTGTCATCCAGAAGATAGTTATTAGTTGGCCTGGCACACGTGGAGTACTTGCAGCATTTGTTATGTGACTAATAGCAGTACAAAGATGCATAGATCATTTAATTAAGTACACACCTTGTTGTGCATTGCTGTGCTGTTAGATAGATGATGTGTAGGCTGCATTGGCATGTCATTCCTCAGGAACATTATATCATCTGTACTGTGATTTGGACAGTATGTGCTATTTTTGATTACGTGTTAGGATATCATCTGTAGATGTATCACACAATTATGTCATTACTGTTTGGCCTTCTCTATTTTTACAGCTGCCAAAATGAATGGCAAGCAGATGGAGGAATTCCAGAGGCGGGCAGTGTGTTACCGCTACATACTCGATGTGGAGGCTGGGTTCTGCTGTATGGCATGTCTTTATCGCCATGAGAAAGCCACAAAGGTATGCAGGGCATTTGCCCAAGGGGGGGCAAGCATTGCCACAACCACCACAGCTCACACCACAGTGGCCCCAGGAATGACAGCCACTGTAGCAAGTCCCTCAACTTTGTCTGCTCCAGGCCCACAAGCAGCACCTCCTGCACCTCCCCCTCCAACCACGACACCGGCACCAGCAATGGCATCTACAAGTGGTACCCAGACAACCCCAGCTGCTGTGATAGACAATCAGGATTTTCAGACACTGAAACGTGACATGCAACGAATGTTGCACAGGATGTACAGGCCGCAGCAGGAGCTGTCTCGCAATAGCAGGAGACTGCGGGGTATCAAAAAGATCCTGCGGAGGGCCAACTTGTAACTTTTGGATTCTCATCCATGATTCCCTCCCCTCCCTCCTCTTTCCTCGTTCATTTCTTTAATGGGTTTAGGGGGCTTAGTGTTAGGTTAGAGTAGGCTGTTAGTTAAGTTAGTATAAGTGGGTTGGGGGTGGAGGGTGCTATATTATTACATGTTTTTTGTGAGTGGGTGGGGGGGGATGATGTTGGAGTTTATGTGTATATAAAAAAAAAAAGAATCAACAAAAAAAAATACAAAAAAAATATATTTGGTTAGGATAGGTTAGTATGTGTTTAGGTTGGTATATGTTGTCCTACATGTGTCCCATCATATAAGGGGGAGGAGGGTTGATGTTTAGAGTGTTTAGTTAAATGCGGTAATTAGGTTTAGCTTTGGGAAATTAGGGCCAGTTGTGGGTAATGTATAGTTAGGAAAGGTTAGGTTAGTTAAGGTGTTTCCCCTAGTTTAAGTTTCCTTTATTACTGTAAAATAAAGTTGTAGGTACTCCTTTACGTATGTGTCATATGCGCGAGGATCAGAGCCTTGGCATGGGTGTACAGTGTCAATTTAGTATTTGCATTTGTGTTCCATCCTGCATCAGAATCCCATTCTTGATATGGTTATTCCCAATTCCAAATGAGCTGCCACATTGGCAGCTACAACAAAGCTACTTCTCTATGCATATACCATCCATTGCACCCACCACTCAAGTTTACTATGGTTCCCAATGTGTTGTAAAGGTTGGTGTGTTTTTAAATCTGTCATCGTTTGAGTCCTGTATTGGAATCTTGGCCACTGTGGGACGTCTGCGTGCAGCCTGATGTTCATGTGAACCCTGATAAGCTGGTGATGTTATAATCTTACGAAGTTCTGTATACATAACTAACACCTATCATTTATTACATTGTACTCCCAGGTTACAAAATTGTCCATACACTCATACACATCCATTCCTGCTCTATGGTGTGTGTGTGATTAAAGTTTATAGTCAGATGTCACATACATAAAGATTGTCTTGAAGGGAATGTTGGCCATATTGAGTTTCATCTTATACATACTTTGTAGCAGACTTTTTCAGTTCTACACAGCATTATACTGTTTGTTCTCATTTAACTTCAGAAATAAGCCTAAGGAAGCACAGATGATGATAAAATCAAGATCCCAGTGCATAGTTATCAGCCCACATTCTTTCTACACTGTTGTATTGACATTCTATGGCCATTGACATGTTACATGCCTCACAGATCTCCTACACAGTTGATGTGTCACATTACACAGAGACAAAGTGGTTGTGTAAGTGCTATTTATTTTAAAGTGCTGTACTGCAACATTTACATAGTCCAGGATTGTAAGTCCATTAGTGTGACGCCTTCTATTGTGATGCAACACAAGTGCAATGGTGAGGGACATGTCATTGGACATGCTGGGGTGAAGTGTCATTCAGTGCAGAGGAACATGAATTGCCAATGAGGTAGTAAGAGACAACTGCAGTGCATAGTGGTAAGGTAAACAGTGTGCTGGAGAACAGTGCATGTTACCAACTGTAGCAAGACCGGAATGTTGCCAAGCACAGGACCTAGGAAATCAGTACCCATGTGGCATGGACTTGTGCTACTGGGTACTCCTACGGGTGAAGGGGATCTGTTCCACGTCTTCTTCTTCTGATGTGTGTGTCATCTCCTCTGCCCTTGGTGGTGGTGGGTTTGAAGGGGCATCACACACTTCAGTGTTTGAAGACGTGGATTCAGAATTCCCAGTAGCTGCCAACTGTGGGGCTATTGAGGGCATTAATGCAGTAAGGAGGAGCTGCTGGTTCTTGAGTATAGCAGCTACGTCACTGTGGTAGGCAGCCAGGTCCACCCTGAGGGGGTCATGATTGCATTCGTGCAAGCAGTGAAAGGTTTCAGATGCCAAGTGTTGTGGCAACTCCCTAACTGCTGTAGTGAAATCCCTTACACATTGTTGTAGTCCTTGCAGGAGGGATGTTAGCGCTTGCATGGCTGCTGCCTGTTCTGCAGATGACATCATGCACATGTGCATCCCCTCAAGGCTGGCTGACATATTTTGCATCCCCACCAGCACCTCCTTGGCCAGCTCCCGCTGTACTCCCACTACTATCCTCTCAAAGGTGGTACCAATGTCCTCAGAGTCCTCAGCTGGGTTGGAGCTGGCAGGTCGTACTATTGGGTGTTGAGTGGGTCCTCTGTGATGGCTGCTGCATCCATACTCCTCCTTGCGACTGAGGGTGGGGTCCGATGATGTTTATTGCACCTAGAGACATGAGCATTTGACAGGATTTACACTTTGTTAGGAATTACAGGGGATTGATAACGTCATTAACCTGAACCCTTTATTTTGGGTGTGTTTGATCCATGGGCACCTAACTGCCATTTGCTACTTGACCTGCACACACAGCACAGGTGGTAGTGGCAACTGTTGTCAATGGTACATGCCACTTGCGGATATGGCCTGAGACTGGAAATTGAGCCCTAGTTCATGTTGTGACAATACCAGCTGTCGTGTGAAAGCAGTCCAGTTGTGCGTTGTACCCTACCCCCCTGGACTGGCTTTGCCTTTCCAACATCCTTGGCATGGCACAGTACCCCTATTGAAAGGTTGTTGGTGTAGTGTTGTGCTGTGCCCCTGGTTTCCCCTGCACAGCCCATGCACCCATGCCGTGCCCCTCTGCCCTTTCCACTGACTGATTTTCAGGGCTGACATGCATTGTGTAGTAGGTGTGCCCCCCACCCGCTTGCAGTTATCATTTAGGCATTTTTGTCCCCCATGAAACTTACCCTGCCTCTTTGTTGTTTCCTGGTAGTCTGCGCTGTCCTGTCCTTGAATCCCTGTGAAGATCTTCTCTGGGATGAAGGCTGTCACCATCTCCTCCATCTGGTCCAGGGTCTCCTGCGGTGCTGGACTCCAACCTCCAGTCTGCCTTCCTGTTCCTTGCCATTGTTTCCTTGGTCCTGTGCTTGCAGTCATGCCAGCGTGTCTAGCACTCAGGGACTGTTCTCCGTACTTCTGCCACACTGTTTATCTTGTCCACAATTTGTTGCCAAATTGCTTCTCTCCTCCCAATTGGCAATTTTGAGGTGACCAAAAGTTGATGCTGGTGTTCAGTCACCCCTTTCACCAGTATTTCCTGCTCCTCTGCATTGAAACAACACTTCCTTTTCTTCTTCTCCCTCTTCTGGGTCTTGTCTGGGTCCTCCTGGCTGGTTCCTGGTCGATTGGGGTCTTCCTGTGGTTTCTCCTGGCTTCTGGGATCCATTTTGGGGCTCCTTTGCATATTTGGCTGGGTTTGTGCTGCTTTTTTACGCTATTGCGGGGAAAAATGGCACGTATCCACTTTGGGATGTCGTAAACCAGATAAAAGTAATTTTCTCCACATTAATGTAATTTTGCTTTACGACGTAGCGCAATGGTTAGAGTAAAAAAAAAAATGACTCTAACCCGTGGTTTGCACCACGGAGCGTCAAAGTATAAATTTGATGCCCGTGTGGTGCAAAGAAATGGCGTTAGCCGGCGTTAAACTTTTTGACGTAAAACTGCGTCAGCGCAGTTTTCCATCAAAAAAGTATAAATATGGCCCTAAAATTCTAGCGGCACCACACCCAGAGCATCATTCTACTCTAATAATAGTTAATCTATCCATCCATCCTGCCCAAAAGAACAAACTTGCAAAGAATAAAACCCTGACAGGACTATTTAAATCTCTTCAATCCATGTATCCACAAGCCCATATATTTTTGTTGGGAGATTTTGAACCTACTGCAAGGCTCTGAAATCAAGCCTCCCCACTCAAATCCCAGAAATAATCTTCAACCAGAGCCAGACCAGATTAGCTCAGAATGTGCAGAATTGCACTTGAAGTCCTGGGTTTTTACACAGAAAACAGTTGGAGACCACTGGACCAACCAACAGCATTCACTAGTGTGACTGACAGGGCAAATTCCACCTTAGATTACACTTTGGCAGACTTTGAATTACTCGCAGGACTCCACAATTTTTTCATAAAAGCAAGACTAAAAAGTGATCTCTCTGCTTAAACATTTGCATTAGAGATCAGCACACCTTGAGTTCCAGAAGCAAAAGGTCTGCCATCATCCCCACAACTGTTCAGTATGAGGTGCCTCATATGGAAGGACACAATTGATAGTGAGCATCATGGATTTCCTAACCATCCACCTTAAATTGGAGCCACCATGTGCAGCCTCTAGTGTCTTGCCAGTTCAGGCCTTGGGGGTATTTTTGAAGGCTCTTACAAAAAGGTTTCCAACTTAACCTTCTAGCACACAAAGCCATGGTCCAATCGGGGATGAATGGTTCACACCACTACTGTGGATTGTGGAAAGACAACTAAAAAGAAAGCTCAGATGCTTTCTTGCACTGGGTGGCCAACTCAATAAGGAATCCAAAACCAAAATCTCCAAAACAAAATAAGCACACAAAAAAGCTGTCTGGTCAGCTACATTCAAGTACATGATGGGTTTCTGGGTAAAACGGCTTCATGCAAGTAAGCAACAAACATCCAAATCCTTCTGGGCCGAAATTAACAAATGAGCAAACAGCCATCCCGGCACTACAACGTCTGTATTTTTAAAACAGCCTTGACAACTCTACTCTGGTATCAGCCTTGCAGCTCACAATCAGTCTGACCAGGACCAGTTTCTGATACCTCAAGCAGAGGTCCAATGGCAGCTCCTTCAAAGCACTCATCCAACAGATGTATCCCACCCGACGATTAGCCGACACAGGTCACACACACTCTGAAAAGGCTCAGGCCTGACCAGGCACCAGTCTTACTGGCAATCCAAACACACTATTTAAAAAGGACCCAACCCATTGGGCCATACAATTAACACTGCTATTCAATTATGCTTTGTCAACAAAAACCATCTCAGACTCTTGGCGAGGATTCATATTACAACAAATATGCAAATCAGGCGAGCACTTAAACACCACCAATCATGAAACAATTGCCTTAATTGACGTTGAAACCAAAATCTGTTATTCAACTTGCTCATCCACTTAGAGGACTGGGTCAATCGATCAAACATTGTCCTGAAAACTCGGTCTAGTTTTAGAGCAGAAATGAGCACTTTATCCAACCTTCTGGCAGTAACTCTGCTCACTGAACAAGCAGTGGTAAAATCCAGTACACTCTATGCCTTCTTCTATGATTTTTAAGGCAGCCTTTGATAAAGTCCCAAGGGCTCAGCTTTTGGAAAAATGTCACGCTGGGGAGTCCCTGTGAAACTGCTGAAGGAAATCATTAATCTTTTCACCAACACTTGGGTACAATTCAAGATCTGCTAAGGCTGAAGAACCATTCGAAAAAACATTCCCAACCTAGGCCTCCAACGGGGGTGTGGTCTGGCCCTCTGCCTATTTAATGTTTACACGGTCGATCTTGATAGACATCTGGAGAAAATGTTCTGTGATTCCCCCAGGGTTGGGCCAGGAACAACTCAGAAGACAACACCCAGAGGTACAGACTAAACTGGCAAGCATACTGCAGCTGCTGCGCCACATTGAGCCACAGTTGGCACCCAGCTCGCAGACACCCCACCTCATTCCACCGGAGAACAAGCTGCTAGCTGTCCTGCATATGTAGGCAAGTGGCTCTTTTCAAACCACAGGTGCCCTGGTTGCCGGAATCTCACAGCCCTCATTCTCTGACTTCCTTCCCAAGGTACTGAATGCCATCATCTCCCTCACACCCCGCCACATCAGCTTCCCCAACACACAGCAGAAGCAGCAGGAGACCAAACAGGAGTTTTATCAAAGTAATGGCTTCCCACACATGCTTGAAGCCATTGACTGCCCACATGTACAGGTTGTGCCACCTGCTGCAAGGGAGCACCTATATCGCAACAGGAAACACACACACTCCATCAATGTGCAGGCCATTGTGGATCAGCCTGGATTGTTCACCAACATCATGGCAAGGTATCCTGAGAGTGTACATGATTCATTCATCTTCCGCCACAGCACCATCAATCAGCACTTCCTGGATGGAAGTTATGGCAATGGCCTACTTGTTGGTAAGTACACAAACCTAGTCATTTACACACAGCACAGCAACCCTGTAGGACACACAACACATACATTACTACATTGACACGTGGCCAGGAAGACACTGAGGTGTGACACTGGTAGTTATGTTTGATATCCTGACCCAATGGGATACACACCTATGGAGAAATGACAGATGCAAAAAACAAGAGATGCCACTCTAGAGCCACACAGGACCAATTTAAACCCACACAGTGACAATGACATGGCCTTTACTGGCAGTACAACTTAGTAGATGAACCTTTCAATATCAGATCAATAACACTCAATCCTGCATCCTTCCAAGCAATACGTCCTGTGTAAGGAGTGTGTAATGTGTTTTGCTGCAGGTCAAACACCATGAGACACATAGCATGATGATGCTGACTCTAATGAAAGTGACATGGAATCATTGAGGCAGTCCCAACATCTTACATCACTCCTGGGGTGACATTGCCAGCTAGCAATAAGGAAGTGGACTGTGCTATGAAAACATGTGGATGTGACACTAATGCAAAATGCACACTGCTGCATATATGGATTGAGACAATTCCCCACATGGACCTTTGGACAATGAAACCTTGACCCCCACAACCAAGTTAGTCAGCTTACCTGGAGATAGTTCAGTACTGTAGGTACACGTTTGCACATGAGCCAACTCGGTGAGGGCACAAAAATAGGTTTTCATAGAACTTGTTACACATGGGATAATTGTGCATTGTCAATTGTGAACACAGTGCTGCCAACTTATGGAAATGTGTTGTGCATGGTCACCTCGCCAAATTAAAGGGCCTCACTGTTGCATTTCACCTGCAATCATATATGTAAAATTGGATGGAATGTTCAGGCCATATAGTGCAACGGTGTTACCACCACAGTGGATTTGATTGTGTGTGTGGAAGTATCATGTCACCTCCAGTGAAGGCACAAGGACACTTATTTCACATTACATAATGCATGGGAGATACACACTGAACTGCACGTTTCTAAATATACCACTGATATTATGTCAATCAGCCAAACACCAGTTTTGCTAATTAAACAAGCCAATGCAGAAAGAACATCACAGAAGGATCCCACACAATCCCAGAAACACTAATGAGTCACAGACGACACAAGATAACAACTGCCATGCAAAGTGACAATCATGGTGCAACCAACAACCAAATACTTACCCTCATTTTCTCTTTCAGCTGAGCAGGGTTACAGGATCCAGCCATGGATCATGACCCCAATTGCCAACCCAAGCACAGCAGCAGAGAGTGCCTATAATGAGGCATATCGTAGGGCACCCACCATAGTTGAGAGGACTTTTGGCATCCTGAAGTCCAGATTCAGGTGCCTGGACATCATCGGAGGCAGCCTCCTATATTCCCCTAAAATGGTCTGCAAGATAATTTTGACCTGTGCCATCCTGCACAACATTTGTGTGAGGAGGAACATTCCACTCTATGAACCAAATCCACAAATGCGTGAAGAGGAGGAAGAGGAGGATGCTGTCCGTGAAAATGAGGGGGAACCTCCAAACACAGATGCAGGATTGAGTAGGAGACAACACATCATAGAAAACGTCTTCTAACTATAGTCACCATCACCACATTGTTATCATATGTAATTAAACACCTCACTTCATCACACAATCATGCTCTGGGTAATTATTTATGCATCACATGATCCCTAGGAATCAACATCGGAGTTTAGCCTCATGGAGCATTGCCGAAATACAGATTAGGATACTGAAAAAGCCAAATCACATTTGATGGGTATGAATGTACAGCAAACATCACACACAGTGTTATTGAAACATATCCTGTCTATTTCACATTTGAAGGGCAATATCAGAGGACCACAGCTATGAGACACATCCATGTTGCCAGCATGGTCCATTGCAGCAAATGACACACAACTAAGACACCATCAAGTATAAGGTAAAAAAGTGCTTCATACATGAGGCAGAGGATGTGCTATTGCATTGGTAACAGGAATGTATGACCAGACCCTTGACAGCAGTAAGTGTGACATCAGCTATATCTGCAATGAGCATGTGTGACAAGAAGTCCATCTAAGCTGAAAATGGATAGCACGAGTGCCCCAGGTGTGACAAGCATTGCTCACAAGACATGGCCTGAGCAGTCCATCCCAGGTAATAAGTCCTGCCACTGCCATGTTTTCAGTCTCTGCTCACCCTTCTCTAGGGGGCCCTGTAAATGAACTATCTGCACCCTGAGAATCTTCATCTACACACACCCAGACTCCCATTCTGACTACTGTGTGCTTCCCTCTTCAGTATGGGATGCCATAGTCATAGTTCATCAGTCTGCATGGACTTCAGGTCCAATAATGCACTGCCTGGTAGTCAGTAGGACCTGTAATCAGCTGTCCATTGCTTCCCATGTGAAAGGTCCAGTTGGACCTTTGAACTTGATTCTCAACTCCAGGACTTGTGAGAGATTGAAGGTGCACACACCGGTGAGTACGTCCATGCAGACCAGCCATTTGAACCTGCCCTGCCCTTGCTGCTGGCTGAAACTGTTTAGAAGCTGCCATTTTCTGAATCTCCTTGTTGTGAATTGGTGTACCGGAGCCCTTGGGGGATTGTGTAACGTTGCAGACCACAGCACAAACTGTTTTTAGTTCCCACAGTGTTGTTCCTGCTTTTCCCAGTCGGAGTCTGCTCATTGTGTATTTGCCTTGTTCATGTTTGTTCCAGACAGAGCTTGCATCCTATTAGCCAGACTGGTTCCAGTCTTTGCCTTAACCATAGAGGTTCCCTGTGGCTACATTTGTCTCATAGTTGCTTTCCATGCCCTCACTTTCCTCCTGGGGTATTGTGTGTGGTAGGTCTACAATGAATCCTCAAATGTATAGTATAGTTTAATCAGTTTACTTATTGTATTCTGTTCTGGGACATGTATTCTAATGGCCTAATCCAACCCACATCTCTTGTCTGGTTTTGCATGTGTTCATGAGTGCCAAACAGTGACAGTGTGCTATGGCTATATGCATGGATTCGGTACGGTGCCTCCAGCACAACAAACAAGGGTTGCTAATGTGTATGTAAGGACAAAACATGTTTGTGCCCTGACGGTCCACACACACATTCACTTCTGCCACCACCTTTTGATGGGGCTTGCGTGGTGACTAGCTGTGAGAATAATCAGCACAGAGGCACTTATGTTCCCTGTTGCAGTGGGAATTTTAGAGCCCACCCTGTATACAAATGTTGTGATGAAAGCTGCCTGTTTCCTATTACTGATCCAGAACATATTTGAGCACACCAAGGTTGCCCTGTTGTCAGCCTTAAAAGGTTCTGCACTGCCATAGCTGGACTATCCCCATGTGTGTTGTTTATTTATCTTTGGCTTTAGGTCAATTCTGCTTTGAAACATACTCTGTTAATTCAGGGATTGGCTCCACAGACTCATGACTAGACCTGCACGTAACTGTGACAACATGTTTAGTTGCGTAGCCTTGCTATCCTCTATTGATGCAACACCTGCTCAAACTAGGAAACACCAATTTTATTCCAAAAGTTTGTGTTGCTGTTGCGTCAGTTAAGAGAGCTAATCCGGCACAACAACATGAGTATTATGGTCCACAGTGGTATGGTCTGTCACATGTGCCCAAACACTAGAACACACACTGCAGGTCATACCATCCTATCTTTGTATAGTTATAGGCTGAATGCGTGTAAAAAAATGAAAAATAACACAAACACAGTTTAAGACAGGTTTTTTTATGCAAAAGCGTCAAAAAATATGCATATGCGTCAAAATATAACGCATGCGTTAAAACAATGAGGCTCACACCCATAATACATCGATTGGTCCCTAGCGTTAAGTCCCACACTGGGCCCCAGGAAATTGGTTATCCATTAAAAATGTATTGATCCTTGAATGCGGGTGAATTTTCATGCATGTGGGTTAAAAAAAAAAAGACTCAAACCCCATAAGCTTCATAAAATTACACACAATATAAAAAAATGCAACGCAATTGAGAAAGGAAGTGATGTCATAGGATATCCTGTTCACAGATACGGTACAGTGTGTGTACTTTCAGTTTCACTTTGCAGTCTGTGATTATTCTAGACTGTGTGGCTGTGTCTTGAGTTGTCTCTGTGAATATTGTGCTTTTGTCTCCCGTGTGTTATTGCTATTGTATTCTGTTGTTTTGTAAGTGTTTGTGTTTATCTGAGTTTTATTGTCATTTATTGTGATTATATATGTCTTTGTACTGTTGGGAGTGTGTTTGTGGGTATTGTTATTTGGGGTATTGTTGGGCTGTCTGTGGGTTAGTTAAGTTTTCTTTTCATACCTCCTTTCCCTGTCTTTCCCTCTTTACCCTTTCTTATCCTATTTTTTTGGAAATGTTGGGGAGGCCACGTCTGGGGAGAATGGATGAGGAAGAGCTAGGGGCTTTTGTGTGGCTGGTGTGCCACTTACTCCCCATGTTGTTGGAGGCGGGGGGCCGGTGATACAAGGGTATCATACAGAGGCAAGGAGGTACAGATGGGCAAAGGTGCTGTTCCACCTAAAAAGAATCTTTAACAGCCAGCGCAACAACTACCAATTGAAACATCACTGGTCTGACCTGGTGGCCCGAGAGCAGGACTTGCTGAACCAACTGAGTGTGGTGATTGGTGGCCCTGCTGGTGAGTAAAAACTTGACTAATGTGTACAGTACAATGCTCTGGAGTGGCAGTAGCAGATTTTGTGACATGCTCCATGCAATGTTTGTGGACATGTGGAAAGCAAGTTGAACAAACTGTTGCCCTGATTTATACCATTTTTGCAACACATTACCGTCATTTGTTGATGCGGAAGCCAAAAGACAACTTTATCTTGTAAATTAGTGCTGCTTTGGAGTCAAGAGATGTTGGTAATGCGCCACAAACCAATTTATGATTCAGGGCCTGCTAGTGTACCAGGAATGGGATGTATTTCACATGCCAATGCAAGGAACCAATGTAGTCCCCATATTTTTTAAACCTTGTCTGAACAGTATTCATGGCTATACGTAAAAAGTTCTTCCTAACCTTTGCTAATATCTTAGGTGGATATTCCTAATTTGTATGTGCAGCGTTTGCATTATTTCTGGATGCCAAAGTATAGCACACTTGCTACAATCAAATTTTTCTATGCTACTTTCCATAGCTGTAGCATAAACAAATGAAGCAAAAAAAGGCACATCTGGCCCTAAGTTCATTGTTTCTGTGTGTTTACGTGTGGACAGAAATTCTTTCAGATGGCCAAACCTAATTGTGCCTGGATGCTACCAGATTGCAGTAGCACAAAACAGGTTCATCTCGTGGCTTTTCGGAGTAGGCGTTGAAATCCTATCATTGAGTAGCATGGCCCAACAACATTTTTGCCTTGGGCACAATTGGTGGTTCAAAGCTGGTGCAGTTACCATCTGTGTCACTTCATAGTCAAACAATTTTGTAAAGTGAATGTGTCATCATGGGATCCCTGCTCTTTGTGAATTCATGGTCACAAACTATTTATTTACATGATGTTGTGCAAGGGTCCACTGACAGCTTCTATTATACATTTTAAGTGACAAAATTGTTTGTTATTTTACTTTTGGTATACTCCTGCTGAAATAGTGCAGCTTGTGTACAATTCTTAACTTCTCAGTATGAAGGCTATCACTGACATGGTGGTATGCTAAGATCAGCAGGCCAGCATTCCTGTGAGTGCCGCCATTCACAAGGTGCTTTCAAATAGAGACCTACCTCATCAAGATTGCAGAAGTAGGACATTTGCTAACCCATTTTTCAATTAGCAGACAGTGTCAGTTCAGTTGTATTACCACAGATCACCCATCTTGGCAATTCTAAATTAATGAATGTGGCAAAGTGTGATTTACAATACCTGATATAGGTACCCAGAGCCCAGAGTAACCCATTTCCGATGCAATCACTACACCTGTGCCCATGCATTCTGTCACGGGTGATCAAATTAGACACTGTTGACATATATCTTTTTGTTGTTTTGAATCAGATAAATGGCCAATCCTTGTTTAGCATAACATTGTCATCAAGTAACACACAGGATCCCTGTCATCATGTTGTCATAGGGGGCATATACAGCTCTGGGTACACTGCCAATGTGGCATATGAAACCTACATACAACACTGGCACACATGTAATGGATCATTGAAAGCACAATCATTTCTGAATGAAACTCAACCTAGATGAGCATCACAATGTAACTCATTGTCCCTTGATGCACAAGCCACAATACCTGAGACACTGCTATTGCAGTGCACCAGGAATGCGACATTGCATGTCTCTCATAATAACAAATGATGAAAGGGAGTACCCTCTAGAAATAATTTAGAACAACATTGAGTAATCATGTTTGGCACCACATGATTGTTAGGGCCAGTGCATGTGTGCATATGTATGTCTATCACTCACTGGAGTGACAATGTCAATGCATGTTTGCATGACTATGTCTGTTGATGTGTCTACATGCCTGATGGGCAGCTCTATCATATAAAATGTCACACACAGTAATTTGTTGTTCCAGTTTTTGTACAGTGAGCAGACATTGACCACATATCACCTTCCATGTTTTACAGGTGGACCCGCCCCTATACAATTGGTGAAGCGGCTCGATTTGCAGACCCAGACATATCCAGTAAGTGTTAATATGTTTGTCCTGGGTTGTGTTTGCAGCTGTTGTGTGAATGACTCCTGTGTGTTGGACTCATTGCAAGGTATGATGTGCTGGCACGTGATCTGATATGTTACTTGACTGGAGGTTGACATTTTGTTCCATGTTCGAGTTGGACATTCTCTGGCGGAGAGTCATATATTGGGGAGTCGAGTGCTGCGCTATAGGCATAGGCAGGTGAATTTGTTGCATATATATGCCAATAATTAATTTGGAAGTGGTCAGTGTCATGATTTAGTCAGCAACTCATACTCTGATTCACACAGACCAGTGATGCGTACGTTTTGCCCACAGACTTGAGCATCCCTGTTAAGTAATGAACATGTAGGACCATATGGCATCTAGCTCCACATGTTGTACTCCATTTATATGCCACTTGAGTGAAATTGCATGGGCGTGTATGCAGGTCAAGGCCAAATGGGTGCTTGCATCAAAGTGCTTTATTTTGGAAAGATGTCAGTGAGATGTAAAGATGTAGACAATTGTCCACAATTAGAAAAAATGAGTGTCAATGTGATTGTCCAATGTTTGAGTCAATCCTAGTTGGCAGGCCTCTTTACCTGCAGTGAACTGACTAAACCCATGGACAGCTGTCCTAAGCTTTGTGGCTGTCCTTGATGTTTGAAAGTATGTGCTGCATGTCCATACCCCCATGAAGCACAGGGTTAGGCCTAGAAAATATGTGTACCTAGGTTTGATGATCCCAGTGTAGATGACAGACATGTAATTCAAACATTCATGTGTTCCAAACTACAATGCCCCCTCATGATTACCAACTGCATACAGTCTAGGCAGTTCCAATTACAAATCACAGGTCTTGTGTGCCTTGATTGTCATCCAGAAGATAGTTATTAGTTGGCCTGGCACATGTGGAGTACTTGCAGCATTTGTTATGTGACTAATAGCAGTACAAAGATGCATAGATCATTTAATTAAGTACACACCTTGTTGTGCATTGCTGTGCTGTTAGATAGATGATGTGTAGGCTGCATTGGCATGTCATTCCTCAGGAACATTATATCATCTGTACTGTGATTTGGACAGTATGTGCTATTTTTGATTACGTGTTAGGATATCATCTGTAGATGTATCACACAATTATGTCATTACTGTTTGGCCTTCTCTATTTTTACAGCTGCCAAAATGAATGGCAAGCAGATGGAGGAATTCCAGAGGCGGGCAGTGTGTTACCGCTACATACTCGATGTGGAGGCTGGGTTCTGCTGTATGGCATGTCTTTATCGCCATGAGAAAGCCACAAAGGTATGCAGGGCATTTGCCCAAGGGGGGGCAAGCATTGCCACAACCACCACAGCTCACACCACAGTGGCCCCAGGAATGACAGCCACTGTAGCAAGTCCCTCAACTTTGTCTGCTCCAGGCCCACAAGCAGCACCTCCTGCACCTCCCCCTCCAACCACGACACCGGCACCAGCAATGGCATCTACAAGTGGTACCCAGACAACCCCAGCTGCTGTGATAGACAATCAGGATTTTCAGACACTGAAACGTGACATGCAACGAATGTTGCACAGGATGTACAGGCCGCAGCAGGAGCTGTCTCGCAATAGCAGGAGACTGCGGGGTATCAAAAAGATCCTGCGGAGGGCCAACTTGTAACTTTTGGATTCTCATCCATGATTCCCTCCCCTCCCTCCTCTTTCCTCGTTCATTTCTTTAATGGGTTTAGGGGGCTTAGTGTTAGGTTAGAGTAGGCTGTTAGTTAAGTTAGTATAAGTGGGTTGGGGGTGGAGGGTGCTATATTATTACATGTTTTTTGTGAGTGGGTGGGGGGGGATGATGTTGGAGTTTATGTGTATATAAAAAAAAAAAGAATCAACAAAAAAAAATACAAAAAATATATATTTGGTTAGGATAGGTTAGTATGTGTTTAGGTTGGTATATGTTGTCCTACATGTGTCCCATCATATAAGGGGGAGGAGGGTTGATGTTTAGAGTGTTTAGTTAAATGCGGTAATTAGGTTTAGCTTTGGGAAATTAGGGCCAGTTGTGGGTAATGTATAGTTAGGAAAGGTTAGGTTAGTTAAGGTGTTTCCCCTAGTTTAAGTTTCCTTTATTACTGTAAAATAAAGTTGTAGGTACTCCTTTACGTATGTGTCATATGCGCGAGGATCAGAGCCTTGGCATGGGTGTACAGTGTCAATTTAGTATTTGCATTTGTGTTCCATCCTGCATCAGAATCCCATTCTTGATATGGTTATTCCCAATTCCAAATGAGCTGCCACATTGGCAGCTACAACAAAGCTACTTCTCTATGCATATACCATCCATTGCACCCACCACTCAAGTTTACTATGGTTCCCAATGTGTTGTAAAGGTTGGTGTGTTTTTAAATCTGTTATCGTTTGAGTCCTGTATTGGAATCTTGGCCACTGTGGGACGTCTGCGTGCAGCCTGATGTTCATGTGAACCCTGATAAGCTGGTGATGTTATAATCTTACGAAGTTCTGTATACATAACTAACACCTATCATTTATTACATTGTACTCCCAGGTTACAAAATTGTCCATACACTCATACACATCCATTCCTGCTCTATGGTGTGTGTGTGATTAAAGTTTATAGTCAGATGTCACATACATAAAGATTGTCTTGAAGGGAATGTTGGCCATATTGAGTTTCATCTTATACATACTTTGTAGCAGACTTTTTCAGTTCTACACAGCATTATACTGTTTGTTCTCATTTAACTTCAGAAATAAGCCTAAGGAAGCACAGATGATGATAAAATCAAGATCCCAGTGCATAGTTATCAGCCCACATTCTTTCTACACTGTTGTATTGACATTCTATGGCCATTGACATGTTACATGCCTCACAGATCTCCTACACAGTTGATGTGTCACATTACACAGAGACAAAGTGGTTGTGTAAGTGCTATTTATTTTAAAGTGCTGTACTGCAACATTTACATAGTCCAGGATTGTAAGTCCATTAGTGTGACGCCTTCTATTGTGATGCAACACAAGTGCAATGGTGAGGGACATGTCATTGGACATGCTGGGGTGAAGTGTCATTCAGTGCAGAGGAACATGAATTGCCAATGAGGTAGTAAGAGACAACTGCAGTGCATAGTGGTAAGGTAAACAGTGTGCTGGAGAACAGTGCATGTTACCAACTGTAGCAAGACCGGAATGTTGCCAAGCACAGGACCTAGGAAATCAGTACCCATGTGGCATGGACTTGTGCTACTGGGTACTCCTACGGGTGAAGGGGATCTGTTCCACGTCTTCTTCTTCTGATGTGTGTGTCATCTCCTCTGCCCTTGGTGGTGGTGGGTTTGAAGGGGCATCACACACTTCAGTGTTTGAAGACGTGGATTCAGAATTCCCAGTAGCTGCCAACTGTGGGGCTATTGAGGGCATTAATGCAGTAAGGAGGAGCTGCTGGTTCTTGAGTATAGCAGCTACGTCACTGTGGTAGGCAGCCAGGTCCACCCTGAGGGGGTCATGATTGCATTCGTGCAAGCAGTGAAAGGTTTCAGATGCCAAGTGTTGTGGCAACTCCCTAACTGCTGTAGTGAAATCCCTTACACATTGTTGTAGTCCTTGCAGGAGGGATGTTAGCGCTTGCATGGCTGCTGCCTGTTCTGCAGATGACATCATGCACATGTGCATCCCCTCAAGGCTGGCTGACATATTTTGCATCCCCACCAGCACCTCCTTGGCCAGCTCCCGCTGTACTCCCACTACTATCCTCTCAAAGGTGGTACCAATGTCCTCAGAGTCCTCAGCTGGGTTGGAGCTGGCAGGTCGTACTATTGGGTGTTGAGTGGGTCCTCTGTGATGGCTGCTGCATCCATACTCCTCCTTGCGACTGAGGGTGGGGTCCGATGATGTTTATTGCACCTAGAGACATGAGCATTTGACAGGATTTACACTTTGTTAGGAATTACAGGGGATTGATAACGTCATTAACCTGAACCCTTTATTTTGGGTGTGTTTGATCCATGGGCACCTAACTGCCATTTGCTACTTGACCTGCACACACAGCACAGGTGGTAGTGGCAACTGTTGTCAATGGTACATGCCACTTGCGGATATGGCCTGAGACTGGAAATTGAGCCCTAGTTCATGTTGTGACAATACCAGCTGTCGTGTGAAAGCAGTCCAGTTGTGCGTTGTACCCTACCCCCCTGGACTGGCTTTGCCTTTCCAACATCCTTGGCATGGCACAGTACCCCTATTGAAAGGTTGTTGGTGTAGTGTTGTGCTGTGCCCCTGGTTTCCCCTGCACAGCCCATGCACCCATGCCGTGCCCCTCTGCCCTTTCCACTGACTGATTTTCAGGGCTGACATGCATTGTGTAGTAGGTGTGCCCCCCACCCGCTTGCAGTTATCATTTAGGCATTTTTGTCCCCCATGAAACTTACCCTGCCTCTTTGTTGTTTCCTGGTAGTCTGCGCTGTCCTGTCCTTGAATCCCTGTGAAGATCTTCTCTGGGATGAAGGCTGTCACCATCTCCTCCATCTGGTCCAGGGTCTCCTGCGGTGCTGGACTCCAACCTCCAGTCTGCCTTCCTGTTCCTTGCCATTGTTTCCTTGGTCCTGTGCTTGCAGTCATGCCAGCGTGTCTAGCACTCAGGGACTGTTCTCCGTACTTCTGCCACACTGTTTATCTTGTCCACAATTTGTTGCCAAATTGCTTCTCTCCTCCCAATTGGCAATTTTGAGGTGACCAAAAGTTGATGCTGGTGTTCAGTCACCCCTTTCACCAGTATTTCCTGCTCCTCTGCATTGAAACAACACTTCCTTTTCTTCTTCTCCCTCTTC
Source organism: Pleurodeles waltl (assembly GCF_031143425.1). NCBI lineage: Eukaryota > Metazoa > Chordata > Amphibia > Caudata > Salamandridae > Pleurodeles > Pleurodeles waltl. The sequence goes on along the minus strand of NC_090446.1, from coordinate 237,881,366 downwards.
TGGGTCTTGTCTGGGTCCTCCTGGCTGGTTCCTGGTCGATTGGGGTCTTCCTGTGGTTTCTCCTGGCTTCTGGGATCCATTTTGGGGCTCCTTTGCATATTTGGCTGGGTTTGTGCTGCTTTTTTACGCTATTGCGGGGAAAAATGGCACGTATCCACTTTGGGATGTCGTAAACCAGATAAAAGTAATTTTCTCCACATTAATGTAATTTTGCTTTACGACGTAGCGCAATGGTTAGAGTAAAAAAAAAAATGACTCTAACCCGTGGTTTGCACCACGGAGCGTCAAAGTATAAATTTGATGCCCGTGTGGTGCAAAGAAATGGCGTTAGCCGGCGTTAAACTTTTTGACGTAAAACTGCGTCAGCGCAGTTTTCCATCAAAAAAGTATAAATATGGCCCTAAAATTCTAGCGGCACCACACCCAGAGCATCATTCTACTCTAATAATAGTTAATCTATCCATCCATCCTGCCCAAAAGAACAAACTTGCAAAGAATAAAACCCTGACAGGACTATTTAAATCTCTTCAATCCATGTATCCACAAGCCCATATATTTTTGTTGGGAGATTTTGAACCTACTGCAAGGCTCTGAAATCAAGCCTCCCCACTCAAATCCCAGAAATAATCTTCAACCAGAGCCAGACCAGATTAGCTCAGAATGTGCAGAATTGCACTTGAAGTCCTGGGTTTTTACACAGAAAACAGTTGGAGACCACTGGACCAACCAACAGCATTCACTAGTGTGACTGACAGGGCAAATTCCACCTTAGATTACACTTTGGCAGACTTTGAATTACTCGCAGGACTCCACAATTTTTTCATAAAAGCAAGACTAAAAAGTGATCTCTCTGCTTAAACATTTGCATTAGAGATCAGCACACCTTGAGTTCCAGAAGCAAAAGGTCTGCCATCATCCCCACAACTGTTCAGTATGAGGTGCCTCATATGGAAGGACACAATTGATAGTGAGCATCATGGATTTCCTAACCATCCACCTTAAATTGGAGCCACCATGTGCAGCCTCTAGTGTCTTGCCAGTTCAGGCCTTGGGGGTATTTTTGAAGGCTCTTACAAAAAGGTTTCCAACTTAACCTTCTAGCACACAAAGCCATGGTCCAATCGGGGATGAATGGTTCACACCACTACTGTGGATTGTGGAAAGACAACTAAAAAGAAAGCTCAGATGCTTTCTTGCACTGGGTGGCCAACTCAATAAGGAATCCAAAACCAAAATCTCCAAAACAAAATAAGCACACAAAAAAGCTGTCTGGTCAGCTACATTCAAGTACATGATGGGTTTCTGGGTAAAACGGCTTCATGCAAGTAAGCAACAAACATCCAAATCCTTCTGGGCCGAAATTAACAAATGAGCAAACAGCCATCCCGGCACTACAACGTCTGTATTTTTAAAACAGCCTTGACAACTCTACTCTGGTATCAGCCTTGCAGCTCACAATCAGTCTGACCAGGACCAGTTTCTGATACCTCAAGCAGAGGTCCAATGGCAGCTCCTTCAAAGCACTCATCCAACAGATGTATCCCACCCGACGATTAGCCGACACAGGTCACACACACTCTGAAAAGGCTCAGGCCTGACCAGGCACCAGTCTTACTGGCAATCCAAACACACTATTTAAAAAGGACCCAACCCATTGGGCCATACAATTAACACTGCTATTCAATTATGCTTTGTCAACAAAAACCATCTCAGACTCTTGGCGAGGATTCATATTACAACAAATATGCAAATCAGGCGAGCACTTAAACACCACCAATCATGAAACAATTGCCTTAATTGACGTTGAAACCAAAATCTGTTATTCAACTTGCTCATCCACTTAGAGGACTGGGTCAATCGATCAAACATTGTCCTGAAAACTCGGTCTAGTTTTAGAGCAGAAATGAGCACTTTATCCAACCTTCTGGCAGTAACTCTGCTCACTGAACAAGCAGTGGTAAAATCCAGTACACTCTATGCCTTCTTCTATGATTTTTAAGGCAGCCTTTGATAAAGTCCCAAGGGCTCAGCTTTTGGAAAAATGTCACGCTGGGGAGTCCCTGTGAAACTGCTGAAGGAAATCATTAATCTTTTCACCAACACTTGGGTACAATTCAAGATCTGCTAAGGCTGAAGAACCATTCGAAAAAACATTCCCAACCTAGGCCTCCAACGGGGGTGTGGTCTGGCCCTCTGCCTATTTAATGTTTACACGGTCGATCTTGATAGACATCTGGAGAAAATGTTCTGTGATTCCCCCAGGGTTGGGCCAGGAACAACTCAGAAGCCTGCGATATGCAGACGATATTGTCATGCTAAGCAAAGCACCAATTGGCTTGCAGCGTTCGATAGGCCAAGTATTGGAATACAACACCAATCTGCAGCTGGAGCTTAACTACATTTAAAACCAAGGTTCTTTGCTTCACAAACCCATATGCCAAAATACAGCCCAAATAACCTGCCAGGCCAAGGACAATCCCCTTGAACTGGTGAAATTCTACAACTATCTCTGTGTCCATTTAGGCTTCCATTTAACTCTCAAAACCCATCATCAGTCAAGACGAGCCACAGCAAACAACCTTTTGTTTGCATTCAATTCCTTATGACAAAAAACATAAAACCCCTTGACATACCATCCTCTTCAGGTAGTGGGCGTCAAATTCATGCCTTTCATATTATATGGCTGAGAACTGCTCAAAGGGTAAGACATAGTGACCTTAAACATAGTATAGTTGAGCCTCTTTACAAAAATTATTTGCGATTCCCACAGCATGTTTCACAAGCCCAAATCAGGCTCGAGTTTGGCCTGCACTACAAGGGCCCATTCAGAAATGGGTCCTTTGTTAAATTAAGTTGGAGGCTGAGGTCAGCCAAAGTAAACTTCCTCTCACTTTAGTGCTAGTTGGAAATAGAAAAGCAAGCCCTTGAAAAGAAGTCACTCTTTCCCGTAATACAGCAGTCAACTGAAGCACTGCAATTAGAGGAACTGTGGCACATCAAGCACCTATCACACATAACAGATACGTTTGTACTGGCAAGCAAACAGCATGTGTGGGCAGTCATGCCATCATATGCTGTCTGGGGCCCCTAGCTCTATCAGTCCTCTCACTTCTCTGAGGCCAGGAAACACGACCTGATGCTTATCTGCCTTGACGTTTTCTATCCAAGGACCTCGTGCCCTCCTGGAAGCAGACTTGGCCCACCAGTCAGTGCTGCCTTTGCAAATACACCAATAAAACACTGCTTCATCTCCTATGTGTGTGTCCAGCCACGTTATATCACAGGCAAAAGCTCTTATATCCATCTTTATTTTCATACACGTCAGGTCATGTCATCGAGCTGTAATAGCCTTAGTAAGAGCGGGCCCAGTGCACCTAACATGCAGGCCTGTGAAGCTAATTAATCTTGCATCTAAGAACCTGTATCTGATCCAACGTGTTCCCCGCACTTGATTTGTCATTAGAGGGCCCCTCTCAGCACTACTCCAATATTGCCTAGCAGTAACAGGCCTGCAAAGAGGGTACTTTCTAGGTATCCCAAGTCACCTCCAAGATGCTGAAAGAGCTTAGCAACTAAAATGATGCGTTCCCCCAACTTGATCTGTCATCCAATGGCCTATTTTAGCAAAACTTTCACATCGCTCTAGAAGCAACTCAGCTTTGCATAAACCAGACTGTGAGATTGTAGGAGGCTGGCCTGGTTTGTAGTGGGTACCTAAGGTACTTACACCTTATACCAGGTCCAGGTATTCCTTATTAGTGAAATGTAGTCCGTGTTCTACCAGCTTAGGCTGTCTAGTGGTAGCTGTAGCAGAGCAGCTTAGGCTGAACTAGGAGACATGCAAAGCTCCTGCAGTACCACTATAGTTGCACAGTACTTATACACAAAAAAAGACAGTACTCAGTGTTACAAAAACATAAAGGTACTTTATTTTAGTGACACAAGGCCAAAAATATCTTAGAGGGAATACTCCTTCTGGAGGTAAGCATTATGTACAATGTATACATTAGAGACCAAAATCCGATAAGTAAATAGTCACAGAATAGTGCAAACAGTAGAAAATACAATAGAATGCAATAGAATATATTGCGCCCAAGGGCAACACAAACCACATACTAAGAAAGTGGAATGCGAATCACAAATTCCCTCAGGAAAGTGTAGTGTGTAGTGGCGTGCTGGGAGTATAAGAAATCCACAAAGGTGAGTAAAATACACCACCCCAGAGTCCAGGAAAGTCGGAGTAAAGTACTTCAAGTTTCCTCAGGACACACTACAAGTTGTGATAAGAGTTATTGCAAGCATCAAGCAAGACTGCAAGCAACAAATGGTGGATTCCAGGACCTGAAGACCTGTGAAGAGAGGAGACCAAGTCCAGAAGTCACAGACGTTTCCAGGAAGGACAGGAGCCACTGCCAAAGAAGATGGTGCAAAGGAGGATTATCAGGTTAGAAGAAGTCTGCAGAAGAGCACCAAAAAAGATGGCTGTGGGTTCCTGCGTGGTGCAGGAGATGTCCCAAGTGGAGATGTTGGATGCAGGCAAGTTGCAGCGCTGGTTTCACCCAACAAGCCTTGGATCAAGCAAGGTTGCGGTTTTTCGTCAAAATGGCGCTCTCTGGACCCAGGAGGGACCTGGGGGTCTCAACTCAGACTGAGGCGGCAAAGGGGACTCCCAACATTGGAGGGAACCCACAGATGACCAAGCAGCACCCATGGGAGTCCCAGGACACAGGGACAAAGAAGGTGCAAATAGCAGTTATTGCCGCACAAAAAAGAAGGTCCCAAGCTGCTGGAGAACAACTCAGTGAGTTGTGCGTCACAGGATGGAGTGCTGGGGAAATGGTCATGCTGTGCATGAAGGATTCTTGCAAAAAGTGCATAGAGGCCCCAGGAGCTAGAGATGATGTGGTGCACAGGGGTACTGTTGCATACTAGGAAGGGAAAGCTCTTACCTCAGCCAAATTTGTACATCTGGATTTTAGGACAGTCTGGGTCAAAGGGGTCCACCACCTGTGTTCCAGGGAGCATGTTTGTTATCAGGAGAGGAGTCCCAGAGAACCAGTTGTCATCTTGTAAGGTGCTTGCTGGAGCAGGGAAATGACTCAGTCACTCCACTGGAGATTCCTTTGTTTCTTCTGGTGCAGGGTGAAGGCAGGGAGTCCTCAGAGCATGTACACCTTGGAAACTGTTGCAGTTGTTGGCTGGAGCTGAAGTTGCAGGGTCACAGTAGCCTTTCTGGATATTTTGTTGCAGTTACAGTGGTTCGTGGAGCAGTCTGTGGTTGATCCGATGGTCAGAAGCTAAAGCAGAGGTTGCAGAGGAGTCCTGGAGGAAACTTGCAAGCTGAATCTAAAGAGGAACTCACAGGAGAGACCCTAAAAGGCCCTGAGAGGGGGATTGGCTACCTAACCAGGTAAGTACCTATCAGGAGGGGTCTCTGACGTCACCTGCTGGCACTGGCCACTCAAGATCTCCAGAGTGTCCCCACACCTTGGAAAACAAGATGGCTAGCACCAGGGGCACACTGGAGGAGCTTTGTGCACCACCCCTGGGGTGGCGATGGACAGGGGAGAGGTCACTTCCCTTTCCTTTGTCCAGTTTCGTGCCAGAGCAGGGGGTCCCTGAACCGATGTAGACTGGCTTATGCAAGTAGGGCACTATCTGTGCCCTTCAAAGCATTTCCAGAGGCTCTGGGAGGCAACCCCTCCCAAGCCTGTAACCTATTTCCAAAGGGAGAGGGTGTAACACCCTCCTCCCAAAGGAAATGCTTTGTTCTTCTTTCCTGGGACTTAGCTGCTCAGACCCCAGGACGGCAGAACCCTGTCTGTGAGGTGGCAGCAGCTGTAGCTGCAGTGCAAGCCTCAGAGAGCAAGTTAGGCAGTACTGGGTGTCCATGGTGGAGCCCCCAGGATGCATGTGATTGCCCCCCCAATAATAGATTTGGAATTGGGGGACAATTCCTTGATCTTAGACACCTTACATGGCATATTCGGAGTTAGTATTGTGAAGCTACAGGGATTGTCCTACATGTAGTGCACGGGTGTAATGGTATCCCAGCACTCACGAAGTCTGGGGAATTGGCCCTGGACAGCATGAGGGCACCTTTGCTAGTGCAAGGGTGCCCTCACACTTAGTATCTTTGCCTATAGCCTTCAGTCAATAAAGGTTAGACATATAGGTGAGTTATTAGTTACTTAAGTGCAGTGAAAATGGCTGTGAAAAAGTGTGCGCACTGTTTCACGCAGGCTGCAGTGGCAGTCCTGAAGAAGGGTTTGTTTGAGCTCCTTATGGGTGGCAACAGAAATGCTTCAGGCCATAAGGATCTCCTTGAACCCCAATGACAAGGGTACCTAGGTACCATATTCTAGGGACTTATAAGTGGGGTCCTGTGTGCCAATTGGAATTGGAATGTGAAGTCACTAAACTATAGTGACTCATTTGGAAGCAGAGTGAGCATAAGCACTGAAGTTTTGGTTAAGCACCACTGACAACACACACATGAGCATAGCAAACTATGAGCACTGGGGTCCTGACCAGCGGGATCCCAGTGAGGCAGGCAAAACATACTGACAAACAGGTAGAAATTGGGGGTAACATGCCAAGAAAGATGGTACTTTCCGAAGGAGATGGCTTTGCCAAATTTCCAGTTTTGGATTGCACCATTGTGTAAATGCACCAGCACTATGCACTTAATTTCTCTGACTTGGTTTCTAAATCCAAGTTTTAATCCTTTATTGAAGAAGGACTGAGGTTCTCATCTTTTGTTATTGTTAGCCCATATATCTGAATTTACACCTCATTTTCTAGCATGGTACTCACATATGCAGTTATGCAAGGTGACCGATCTTTTAGTTGTTATTGGCTGGTCCTGCATCTACTGCCTTCTACAACTTTTATCTTTTTTTTGATTGTCTGATTATGTATAATGGAAAGATTTTAATTGATCTATCTATAAAGAATTACTTACACAGCACAGTACAAGTTCATATAGAGGCTTCAGCAGTAAAAACATATACACAGATGTTAGACCTGACAGCCTTAGGGTAGTCACCCCTAACTTTTTGCCTGCCTCCCTCCACTTTTTGGACACTGTTTTTGCTGGTTTATAGACTCTGCGCACTTTACCCCTGCTAACCAGGGCTAAAGTGCATATGCTCTCTCCCCTAAAACATGGTAACCTGGAATCATACCTGATTGGACTATTTAATTTACTTATAAGTCCCTGATAATGTGCACTACCTGTGCCTAGGGCCTGTAGATTAAATGCTACTAGTGGACCTGCAGCACTGGTTGTGCCACCCACTCAAGTAGCTACCTTAACCTTGTCTCAGGCTTGCCATGGCAAGGCCTGTGTGTGCAGTTTCACTGCCACTTCGACTTGGCATTTAAAAGTACTTGCCAAGCCAAGAACTCCCCTTTTTCTACATATAAGTCACCTCTAATGTGTGCCCTACGTAACCCCTAGAGCAGGGTGCTGTGTAGGTAAAAGGCAGGACATGTACCTGTGTAGTTATATGTCCTGGTAGTGTAGAACTCCTAAATTCGTTTTTACACTGCTGTGAAGCCTGCTCCCTTCATAGGCTAACCTTGGGGCTGCCCTCATACACTGTTGAAGTGACAGCTACTGATCTGAAAGGAGCAGGAAGGTCATATTTAGTATGGCCAGAATGGTAATACAAAATCCTGCTGACTGGTGAAGTCGGATTTAATATTACTATTCTAGAAATGCCACTTTTAGAAAGTGAGCATTTCTTTGCACTTAAATCCTTCTGTGCCTTACAATCCACGTCTGGCTGGGCTTGGTTGACAGCTCCATGTGCATTCACTCAGACACACCCCAAACACAGGGTACTCAGCCTCACTTGCATACATCTGCATTTTGAATGGGTCTTCCTGGGCTGGGAGGGTGGAGGGCCTGCTCTCACACAAAGGACTGCCACACCCCCTACTGGGACCCTGGCAGACAGGATTGAACTGAAAGGGGACCTGGTGCACTTCTTAACCACTCTCTGAAGTCTCCCCCACTTCAAAGGCACATTTGGGTATAAAACAGGGCCTCTGCCCTACCTCATAAGACACTTGCTGGAGAAGAAACCTGAACCAGAAACTACATCCTGCCAAGAAGAACTGCCTGGCTGCTCAAAGGACTCACCTGTCTGCTTTCTACAAAGGACTACTGCCTTGCTGTTGCCCTGCTGCCTTGCTGAACTCTTGTCTGGCTGTGAAAGTGCTCTCCAAGGGCTTGGATAGAGCTTGCCTCCTGTTCCTTGAAGTCTCAGGACCAAAAAGACTTCTCTCTTTTACTTGGACGCTCCGTGCGGCGAAAATTTCGACGCACAGCTTGTCTCGCGGCAAGAAAAACGCCGCACTCCGACGCTGATCGACGCGACGCTCTTGGGACGATCGAAGATCCGACGCACGGCCTCACAAGGACAACGCCGCCCGACCTCTAGAGGAGAAATCGACGCGACGCCTGCCGTGAGATCGTAATTTCAACGCGCAGCCCCGCAGATCGAAGTCTAGAGGAGAAATCGACGCGACGCCTGCCGTGAGATCGTAATTTTGACGCGCAGCCCCGCAGACCGACGCGCAGCCGGAGAACAAGCAGGAAAATCCAGGCACAGACCTGGGACATCTGGTAATCCCCGCGATCCACAGAAAGAGACTGTCCGAGCGCCGGTAAACGACGCCGACTTCCCCGCGTGGAAAATAACGACGCAAGTCCGTGTGTGCTGGGGAGAAATCGACGTACACACCCTTTTTCCACGCACCTCTTCTCTGGTGGCCCTCTGAGGAGATTTTTCCTCTCCCAACCAGGTACTTGTGATTAAAAGAGACTTTGTTTATATTCTAAAGACTTAAGACACTTTATATCACTGTCCTGTGATATTTCTACAATTTTCCATTGCAACTTTATTCTTTTGACCTACAATTATCCTGATAAATATTATATAGTTTTCTAAACACTGTGTGGTGTATTTTTGTGGTGCTATATGGTGGTATTGTATGATTTATTGCACAAATACTTTACACATTGCCTTCTAAGTTAAGCCTGACTGCTCGTGCCAAGCTACCAGAGGGTGGGCACAGGATAATCTTGGATTGTGTGTGACTTACCCTGACTAGAGTGAGGGCTTTTGCTTGGACAGGGGGTAACCTGACTGCCAACCAAAAAACCCCATTTCTAACATTGGTGATCAGCGGTGAGGATAGGACTTGTATTTGTGCAGTAACATACAGTAGATAAGTATTTCACTACCTACCCACAGTTGAAGGTCAACTTGGTTTTTATCTCTTTTTGAAAACCTGATTTTTTTCCTGACAATTTTCAAAAACTAAATCCTCACTCAAACATGTCTCTGACTGGGTCTCAGACAGGGGACTTTGACCTAGTCCAGTTGGATACATATACGGTCAAACAACTAAGAGGATTCTGCAGGGCACTGAGGGTACCCACCCAAGGGGCCTCCAGAAAGCAGGACTTTCAAGTGGCGCTAAGGGCCTGGGCAGAAGCCCATTTAGAGGATGATGAGGAAGAGGAGCCAGAAAATGGCACCTCAGAGGAATTTTCACTATCTGTGGATGGTGTTACCACTGCAATTGTGCCCCCTTCCAGACCAGGGAGCAGTGTCTCTATGCAAAGCCTGACCGCAGAGGAAAGGAGAGAGGAAAGGGAGTTCCAATTGCAAATGGCAAAACTGAAAATTGAGGCTCAACAGGAGGAGAGAAGGGCAGAGAGAGAAGCCAAACAAGCTGAGGCTGAAAGTGCCAATGGGGGGTAGCTATGTGGGGTTATGTGCCGCCATTGGGGAGGGACACACTTCTCACACTGGATCAACCTGATCAAAACACATACCCACTTCAGAAAGCCATTTTACTTGCCAAGTTTGGGCTGACCCCTGAGGGATACCGTCAGAGGTTCAGGGACAGCACCAAACAACACACACAAACATGGGTAGATTTCTTTGACTTTTCCAGTAAGGCACTGAATGGATGGGTGCGGGGCAACAAAGTAGCAGATTATAAAGGTTTATATGACTTGATTCTGAGGGAGCATATGCTTAATGTTACTTATACAGATTTGCGCCAGCACCTAGTGGATAGTAAGCTGACTGATCCCAGGAAGCTTGCTGAGGAGGCGGACCTCTGGGTTAGCACCAGAGTGTCCAAGAAGGTACCTGGGGGGGACTCCCACAAAGGTGGTCAGGGTTCCCAACAGAAGAAAGAGGGGGGAGATAAACTTGCAGATAAGGAACTCTCTAAAGGCCCCCAAAAGAATTCCCAGGGAAGGGGTGGCAACCCTTCCTTTTCCAAATTTGGGAAAAAGCCAGGGACATATGACAAGTCAGGGAAACCTAGCCCCAAATGCATGGAGTGTTACCAGTATGGTCACTACAAAGGCGATCCACAGTGCCCCAAGAGGGCACCGTCCACTACCGGACAGGCACCTGGGTTGACTAGTGTAGCGCTCGGGGGGGAGATGGACCCAAATAGCTTTGGGGAGCAGGTAGAGATTTCCCTAGTGTCCCTGGGAGAAGGAGAAATGGTGCCCAAGGCCCACATGCCCAGAAATACTTCCAAGTACAAGCAGTGGGTCACCATTGATGGGCAGAAGGTGGAGTCTCTGCGTGACACAGGAGCCAGTATGACTACTATCAAGAGTCAGCTGGTGTCAACAGAGCAGATTGTACCTAATAAATTCCACCAGGTCAGAGTCGCTGACAATCGTGAGAGTCACCTACCGGTGGCTCTGGTTCCCTTTGAGTGGGGGGGGGTCTCTGGTACTCTGAAAGTAGCTGTGAGTCCTGCCATGCCTGTAGATTGTCTGTTAGGCAATGACCTTGAGCACACTGCTTGGAAAGAAGTGGAGCTCAGGTCTCACCTGGAGATGTTAGGGTTACCTGAGTGGGTCTGCATGACCACACGGTCCATGGCTGACCGAGAGGGAAGTCAAGGGCATCTGGAGCCTGGAACAATGGCCCAGAGAGCTGCCAGGAGGAGGGACCAGGGGTGCGGGAAACCGGCCCCAGAAGTTCCCACAGTGGCTGACGGGGTTCCTGAGGAGGAGGCTCCCGAGCCAACTGGGGAAGACATTGCCGTCCTAGGTGACTTACCTGAGCTTGCTGGCTGGCAAGTTGAGGGTGGACCCACCCGGGAGGAATTCTGCAAGGCGCAGAAAGAATGTCCCACTCTGGAAGGTTTGAGGAAACAAGCCTCAAACCAGGCAGCAGGCGACGCCTCTGGCGATCACCACCTATATTGGGAGAATGATCTCCTCTACAGTGAGCCTAAGGTTCCGGGCTTTGGGGCAGCACGTATGCTGGTGGTCCCCCAATGTTACTGAACCTTCCTACTGGGTCTGGCTCACAACATTCCCCTGGCAAGACATTTGGGGCAGGGCAAGACCTTTAACAGGCTTGTCACCCACTTTTATTGGCCCAAAATGAGGACACACTCAGATAAGTTCTGCAGATCCTGTCCTACCTGCCAGGCCAGTGGTAAAGCAGGGAAAAGGGTTAAAACCCCCCTGATTCCACTTCCTGTCATTGGCACCCCCTTTGAAAGGGTGGGCATCAACATTGTTGGTCCCTTGGACCCCAAAACTGCCTTGAGCAACAGGTTCATCCTGGTTTTGGTGGACCATGCCACCCGTTACCCAGAGGCAATCCCTCTGAGGACCGTAACTGCACAGGTGGTGGCCAGAACCCTGATGGGGATATTTACCCGTGTGGGATTCCCCAAGGAAATAGTGTCTGACAGAGGCACTAACTTCATGTCTGCATACATGAAGTCTCTGTGGGATGCGTGTGGTGTAACTTACAAGTTCACCACACCCTATCACCCCCAGTCTAATGGTCTTGTGGAGAGATTCAACAAGACCCTGAAAGGCATGATTGGTGGCCTCCCTGAGGCCATGAGGCGTAAGTGGGACGTCCTCTTACCATGCCTTCTCTTTGCTTACAGAGAGGTCCCCCAGAGGGGGGTAGGGTTCAGTCCCTTTGAACTTCTCTACGGGTACCCTGTCAGGGGACCCTTAAGCATTGTCCAGGAGGGATTGGAGAAAGCTCCAAAGACACCCCCTCAGGATGTGGTCAGCTATATGTTGGGCCTCCGCAACCAGATGACCCGCTTCTGGAAAGAAGCCCAAGATAACCTTGAGGCCAGTCAAGAGGTGATGAAACAATGGTATGACCAGAAGGCCACCCTGGTAGAGTTTCAACCTGGAGACAAAGTGTGGGTAATGGAGCCAGTAGAGCCCAGAGCTCTCCAGGACCGCTGGTCTGGCCCATTTGAAGTAAAGGAGCGGAAAGGGGAGGCCACTTACCTAGTGGACCTCCAAACCCCTAGGAATCCCCTAAGGGTGCTCCATGTGAACCGACTAAAAGCTCATTTTGAGAGGTCGGAGATCAACATGCTTCTGGTCACAGATGAAGGAACGGAAGAGGAGAGTGAACCTCTCCCCGACCTCCTCTCTGCCCAAGAAGGTGATGGGTCAGTAAGCGGGGTCATTCTGTCTGACTCCCTGACTCTAAATCAGAAAGGAGACTGCTATGAGCTGTTGGAGCAGTTCTCCCCCCCTGGTTCTCCCTTACTCCTGGACTGACCCACCTCGGTGTTCATGATATTGACACTGGTGACAGTCTCCCTGTGAAAAACAAAATTTACAGGTTGTCGGATAAGGTGAAGGCCAGCATCAAGAAGGAGGTCTCCAAGATGTTGACTCTAGGGGTTATTGAGAAATCCAGTAGTCCCTGGGCCAGCCCAGTGGTGTTGGTCCCTAAGGCTACTGCCCCAGGTGCGAAGCCAGAACTCCGGTTCTGTGTGGACTACCGGGGTCTCAACTCAGTCACACGGACTGATGCTCACCCCATCCCCCGAGCTGATGAGCTCGTGGACAGACTAGGCGCTGCCAAGTTCCTGAGTACGTTTGATCTTACTTCAGGGTACTGGCAGATCGCCCTGACTGAGGGGGCCAAGGAAAGATCCGCATTCTCAACCCCTGATGGCCATTACCAGTTCCGGGTGATGCCGTTTGGGTTGAAAAATGCCCCCGCTACCTTCCAACGATTGGTTAACGGGGTCCTAGCTCGCAAGGATGCCTTCTGTGCAGCCTACCTGGATGACATAGCTGTCTACAGTTCCAGCTGGGAGGAACACCTGCTTCACCTCAAGGAGGTGCTTCAGGCCCTGCAACAGGCAGGTCTGACCATCAAGGACAGTAAGTGCCAGATTGGGCAGGGTTCCGTGGTGTACTTGGGACACCTAGTGGGTGGTGGCAAGGTGCAGCCACTCCAGGCCAAGATTGAAACGATCAAGGCCTGGCAACCCCCACGAACACAGACTGAGGTGAGAGCCTTTCTAGGCCTCAGAGGATACTACCGCAGGTTTGTCAAGGGCTATGGTACCATTGTAACACCCTTGACAGAACTCACTTCCAAGAAACAACCTAGGTTGGTGAATTGGACCGAGGCTTGTCAGAAAGCCTTTGACGCCCTGAAGGAAGCCATGTGCACGGCCCCCGTACTCATGGCCCCTGACTACTCCCAGGAATTTATCGTGCAGACAGACGCTTCAGAGCATGGCATAGGGGCAGTCCTAGCACAGCTGAATGAGGAGGGCAGAGATCAACCGGTAGTCTTTATTAGCAGAAGGCTATTACCACGGGAACAGAGGTGGAGTGCTATTGAGAGAGAAGCTTTTGCTGTGGTCTGGGCACTGAAGAAGCTAAGACCCTACCTGTTTGGGACTCACTTCCGGGTTCAGACAGACCACAGGCCCCTCAGATGGCTCATTCAGATGAGGGGTGAGAATCCAAAACTCTTGAGGTGGTCCATTTCCCTACAGGGGATGGACTTTACGGTGGAACATCGCCCAGGGGTTGACCACGCCAATGCTGATGGTCTCTCCAGGTACTTCCGCCTTAGCGATGAGAGCTCCCAGGAGGTCGGGTAGCTCTCCCCACTTTCAGCTGGGGGGGACACATGTTAGACCTGACAGCCTTAGGGTAGTCACCCCTAACTTTTTGCCTGCCTCCCTCCACTTTTTGGACACTGTTTTTGCTGGTTTATAGACTCTGCGCACTTTACCCCTGCTAACCAGGGCTAAAGTGCATATGCTCTCTCCCCTAAAACATGGTAACCTGGAATCATACCTGATTGGACTATTTAATTTACTTATAAGTCCCTGATAATGTGCACTACCTGTGCCTAGGGCCTGTAGATTAAATGCTACTAGTGGACCTGCAGCACTGGTTGTGCCACCCACTCAAGTAGCTACCTTAACCTTGTCTCAGGCTTGCCATGGCAAGGCCTGTGTGTGCAGTTTCACTGCCACTTCGACTTGGCATTTAAAAGTACTTGCCAAGCCAAGAACTCCCCTTTTCTACATATAAGTCACCTCTAATGTGTGCCCTAGGTAACCCCTAGAGCAGGGTGCTGTGTAGGTAAAAGGCAGGACATGTACCTGTGTAGTTATATGTCCTGGTAGTGTAGAACTCCTAAATTCGTTTTTACACTGCTGTGAAGCCTGCTCCCTTCATAGGCTAACCTTGGGGCTGCCCTCATACACTGTTGAAGTGACAGCTACTGATCTGAAAGGAGCAGGAAGGTCATATTTAGTATGGCCAGAATGGTAATACAAAATCCTGCTGACTGGTGAAGTCGGATTTAATATTACTATTCTAGAAATGCCACTTTTAGAAAGTGAGCATTTCTTTGCACTTAAATCCTTCTGTGCCTTACAATCCACGTCTGGCTGGGCTTGGTTGACAGCTCCATGTGCATTCACTCAGACACACCCCAAACACAGGGTACTCAGCCTCACTTGCATACATCTGCATTTTGAATGGGTCTTCCTGGGCTGGGAGGGTGGAGGGCCTGCTCTCACACAAAGGACTGCCACACCCCCTACTGGGACCCTGGCAGACAGGATTGAACTGAAAGGGGACCTGGTGCACTTCTTAACCACTCTTTGAAGTCTCCCCCACTTCAAAGGCACATTTGGGTATAAAACAGGGCCTCTGCCCTACCTCATAAGACACTTGCTGGAGAAGAAACCTGAACCAGAAACTACATCCTGCCAAGAAGAACTGCCTGGCTGCTCAAAGGACTCACCTGTCTGCTTTCTACAAAGGACTACTGCCTTGCTGTTGCCCTGCTGCCTTGCTGAACTCTTGTCTGGCTGTGAAAGTGCTCTCCAAGGGCTTGGATAGAGCTTGCCTCCTGTTCCTTGAAGTCTCAGGACCAAAAAGACTTCTCTCTTTTACTTGGACGCTCCGTGCGGCGAAAATTTCGACGCACAGCTTGTCTCGCGGCAAGAAAAACGCCGCACTCCGACGCTGATCGACGCGACGCTCTTGGGACGATCGAAGATCCGACGCACGGCCTCGCAAGGACAACGCCGCCCGACCTCTAGAGGAGAAATCGACGCGACGCCTGCCGTGAGATCGTAATTTCAACGCGCAGCCCCGCAGATCGAAGTCTAGAGGAGAAATCGACGCGACGCCTGCCGTGAGATCGTAATTTCGACGCGCAGCCCCGCAGACCGACGCGCAGCCGGAGAACAAGCAGGAAAATCCAGGCACAGACCCGGGACATCTGGTAATCCCCGCGATCCACAGAAAGAGACTGTCCGAGCGCCGGTAAACGACGCCGACTTCCCCGCGTGGAAAATAACGACGCAAGTCCGTGTGTGCTGGGGAGAAATCGACATACACACCCTTTTTCCACGCACCTCTTCTCTGGTGGCCCTCTGAGGAGATTTTTCCTCTCCCAACCAGGTACTTGTGATTAAAAGAGACTTTGTTTATATTCTAAAGACTTAAGACACTTTATATCACTGTCCTGTGATATTTCTACAATTTTCCATTGCAACTTTATTCTTTTGACCTACAATTATCCTGATTAATATTATATAGTTTTCTAAACACTGTGTGGTGTATTTTTGTGGTGCTATATGGTGGTATTGTATGATTTATTGCACAAATACTTTACACATTGCCTTCTAAGTTAAGCCTGACTGCTCGTGCCAAGCTACCAGAGGGTGGGCACAGGATAATCTTGGATTGTGTGTGACTTACCCTGACTAGAGTGAGGGCTTTTGCTTGGACAGGGGGTAACCTGACTGCCAACCAAAAACCCCATTTCTAACATTGGTGATCAGCGGTGAGGATAGGACTTGTATTTGTGCAGTAACATACAGTAGCTAAGTATTTCACTACCTACCCACAGTTGAAGGTCAACTTGGTTTTTATCTCTTTTTGAAAACCTGATTTTTTTCCTGACAATTTTCAAAAACTAAATCCTCACTCAAACATGTCTCTGACTGGGTCTCAGACAGGGGACTTTGACCTAGTCCAGTTGGATACATATACGGTCAAACAACTAAGAGGATTCTGCAGGGCACTGAGGGTACCCACCCAAGGGGCCTCCAGAAAGCAGGACTTTCAAGTGGCGCTAAGGGCCTGGGCAGAAGCCCATTTAGAGGATGATGAGGAAGAGGAGCCAGAAAATGGCACCTCAGAGGAATTTTCACTATCTGTGGATGGTGTTACCACTGCAATTGTGCCCCCTTCCAGACCAGGGAGCAGTGTCTCTATGCAAAGCCTGACCGCAGAGGAAAGGAGAGAGGAAAGGGAGTTCCAATTGCAAATGGCAAAACTGAAAATTGAGGCTCAACAGGAGGAGAGAAGGGCAGAGAGAGAAGCCAAACAAGCTGAGGCTGAAAGAGCAGCCAAACAGATTGAAGCTGAAAGAACAGCCAAGCAAGCAGAAGCTGAAAGAGCAGCCAAACAAGCAGAAGCTGAAAGAACAGCCAAACAAGTGGAAGCTGAAAGAGCTTTGGCTGAAAAGAAACTATTGTTGGCTCATGAACTGAGTCTCAAGGAGCTGGAGATCAAGGCAAGACAGTCTGAATCCAGCAATAATGGTGGCAGCATACAGACAGGACCTGCTGGAGAAAAGAAGGTTCGTATACCCAAAAATGTGGTGCCCAGTTTTGTGGTGGGAAATGACATAGATAAATGGCTAGATGCTTATGAAGTTGCACTAAGGGCTCATGAGGTTCCTGAAGGGCAATGGGGGGTAGCTATGTGGGGTTATGTGCCGCCATTGGGGAGGGACACACTTCTCACACTGGATCAACCTGATCAAAACACATACCCACTTCAGAAAGCCATTTTACTTGCCAAGTTTGGGCTGACCCCTGAGGGATACCGTCCGAGGTTCAGGGACAGCACCAAACGACACACACAAACATGGGTAGATTTTTTTGACTTTTCCAGTAAGGCACTGAATGGATGGGTGCGGGGCAACAAAGTAGCAGATTATAAAGGTTTATATGACTTGATTCTGAGGGAGCATATGCTTAATGTTACTTATACAGATTTGCGCCAGCACCTAGTGGATAGTAAGCTGACTGATCCCAGGAAGCTTGCTGAGGAGGCGGACCTCTGGGTTAGCACCAGAGTGTCCAAGAAGGTACCTGGGGGGGACTCCCACAAAGGTGGTCAGGGTTCCCAACAGAAGAAAGAGGGGGGAGATAAACTTGCAGATAAGGAACTCTCTAAAGGCCCCCAAAAGAATTCCCAGGGAGGGGGTGGCAACCCTTCCTTTTCCAAATTTGGGAAAAAGCCAGGGACATATGACAAGTCAGGGAAACCTAGCCCCAAATGCATGGAGTGTTACCAGTATGGCCACTACAAAGGCGATCCACAGTGCCCCAAGAGGGCACCGTCCACTACCGGACAGGCACCTGGGTTGACTAGTGTAGCGCTCGGGGGGGAGATGGACCCAAATAGCTTTGGGGAGCAGGTAGAGATTTCCCTAGTGTCCCTGGGAGAAGGAGAAATGGTGCCCAAGGCCCACATGCCCAGAAATACTTCCAAGTACAAGCAGTGGGTCACCATTGATGGGCAGAAGGTGGAGTCTCTGCGTGACACAGGAGCCAGTATGACTACTATCAAGAGTCAGCTGGTGTCAACAGAGCAGATTGTACCTAATACATTCCACCAGGTCAGAGTCGCTGACAATCGTGAGAGTCACCTACCGGTGGCTCTGGTTCCCTTTGAGTGGGGGGGGTCTCTGGTACTCTGAAAGTAGCTGTGAGTCCTGCCATGCCTGTAGATTGTCTGTTAGGCAATGACCTTGAGAACACTGCTTGGAAAGAAGTGGAGCTCAGGTCTCACCTGGAGATGTTAGGGTTACCTGAGTGGGTCTGCATGACCACACGGTCCATGGCTGACCGAGAGGGAAGTCAAGGGCATCTGGAGCCTGGAACAATGGCCCAGAGAGCTGCCAGGAGGAGGGACCAGGGGTGTGGGAAACCGGCCCCAGAAGTTCCCACAGTGGCTGACGGGGTTCCTGAGGAGGAGGCTCCCGAGCCAACTGGGGAAGACATTGCCGCCCTAGGTGACTTACCTGAGCTTGCTGGCTGGCAAGTTGAGGGTGGACCCACCCGGGAGGAATTCTGCAAGGCGCAGAAAGAATGTCCCACTCTGGAAGGTTTGAGGAAACAAGCCTCAAACCAGGCAGCAGGCGACGCCTCTGGCGATCACCACCTATATTGGGAGAATGATCTCCTCTACAGTGAGCCTAAGGTTCCGGGCTTTGGGGCAGCACGTATGCTGGTGGTCCCCCAATGTTACTGAACCTTCCTACTGGGTCTGGCTCACAACATTCCCTTGGCAGGACATTTGGGGCAGGGCAAGACCTTTAACAGGCTTGTCACCCACTTTTATTGGCCCAAAATGAGGACACACTCAGATAAGTTCTGCAGATCCTGTCCTACCTGCCAGGCCAGTGGTAAAGCAGGGAAAAGGGTTAAAACCCCCCTGATTCCACTTCCTGTCGTTGGCACCCCCTTTGAAAGGGTGGGCATCGACATTGTTGGTCCCTTGGACCCCAAAACTGCCTTGGGCAACAGGTTCATCCTGGTTTTGGTGGACCATGCCACCCGTTACCCAGAGGCAATCCCTCTGAGGACCGTAACTGCACAGGTGGTGGCCAGAACCCTGATGGGGATATTTACCCGTATGGGATTCCCCAAGGAAATAGTGTCTGACAGAGGCACTAACTTCATGTCTGCATACATGAAGTCTCTGTGGGATGCGTGTGGTGTAACTTACAAGTTCACCACACCCTATCACCCCCAGTCTAATGGTCTTGTGGAGAGATTCAACAAGACCCTAAAAGGCATGATTGGTGGCCTCCCTGAGGCCATGAGGCGTAAGTGGGACGTCCTCTTACCATGCCTTCTCTTTGCTTACAGAGAGGTCCCCCAAAGGGGGGTAGGGTTCAGTCCCTTTGAACTTCTCTACGGGTACCCTGTCAGGGGACCCGTAAGCATTGTCCAGGAGGGATTGGAGAAAGCTCCAAAGACACCCCCTCAGGATGTGGTCAGCTACATGTTGGGCCTCCGCAACCAGATGACCCGCTTCTGGAAAGAAGCCCAAGATAACCTTGAGGCCAGTCAAGAGGTGATGAAACAATGGTATGACCAGAAGGCCACCCTGGTAGAGTTTCAACCTGGAGACAAAGTGTGGGTAATGGAGCCAGTAGAGCCCAGAGCTCTCCAGGACCGCTGGTCTGGCCCATTTGAAGTAAAGGAGCGGAAAGGGGAGGCCACTTACCTAGTGGACCTCCAAACCCCTAGGAATCCCCTAAGGGTGCTCCATGTGAACCGACTAAAAGCTCATTTTGAGAGGTCGGAGATCAACATGCTTCTGGTCACAGATGAAGGAACGGAAGAGGAGAGTGAACCTCTCCCCGACCTCCTCTCTGCCCAAGAAGGTGATGGGTCAGTAAGCGGGGTCATTCTGTCTGACTCCCTGACTCTAAATCAGAAAGGAGACTGCTATGAGCTGTTGGAGCAGTTCTCCCCCCCTGGTTCTCCCTTACTCCTGGACTGACCCACCTCGGTGTTCATGATATTGACACTGGTGACAGTCTCCCTGTGAAAAACAAAATTTACAGGTTGTCGGATAAGGTGAAGGCCAGCATCAAGGAGGAGGTCTCCAAGATGTTGACTCTAGGGGTTATTGAGAAATCCAGTAGTCCCTGGGCCAGCCCAGTGGTGTTGGTCCCTAAGGCTACTGCCCCAGGTGCGAAGCCAGAACTCCGGTTCTGTGTGGACTACCGGGGTCTCAACTCAGTCACACGGACTGATGCTCACCCCATCCCCCGAGCTGATGAGCTCGTGGACAGACTAGGCGCTGCCAAGTTCCTGAGTACGTTTGATCTTACTTCAGGGTACTGGCAGATCGCCCTGACTGAGGGGGCCAAGGAAAGATCCGCATTCTCAACCCCTGTGGCCATTACCAGTTCCGAGTGATGCCGTTTGGGTTGAAAAATGCCCCCGCTACCTTCCAACGATTGGTTAACGGGGTCCTAGCTGGCAAGGATGCCTTCTGTGCAGCCTACCTGGATGACATAGCTGTCTACAGTTCCAGCTGGGAGGAACACCTGCTTCACCTCAAGGAGGTGCTTCAGGCCCTGCAACAGGCAGGTCTGACCATCAAGGCCAGTAAGTGCCAGATTGGGCAGGGTTCCGTGGTGTACTTGGGACACCTAGTGGGTGGTGGCAAGGTGCAGCCACTCCAGGCCAAGATTGAAACGATCAAGGCCTGGCAACCCCCACGAACACAGACTGAGGTGAGAGCCTTTCTAGGCCTCACAGGATACTACCGCAGGTTTGTCAAGGGCTATGGTACCACTGTAACACCCTTGACAGAACTCACTTCCAAGAAACAACCTAGGTTGGTGAATTGGACCGAGGCTTGTCAGAAAGCCTTTGACGCCCTGAAGGAAGCCATGTGCACGGCCCCCGTACTCATGGCCCCTGACTACTCCCAGGAATTTATCGTGCAGACAGACGCTTCAGAGCATGGCATAGGGGCAGTCCTAGCACAGCTGAATGAGGAGGGCAGAGATCAACCGGTAGTCTTTATTAGCAGAAGGCTATTACCACGGGAACAGAGGTGGAGTGCTATTGAGAGAGAAGCTTTTGCTGTGGTCTGGGCACTGAAGAAGCTAAGACCCTACCTGTTTGGGACTCACTTCCGGGTTCAGACAGACCACAGGCCCCTCAGATGGCTCATGCAGATGAGGGGTGAGAATCCAAAACTCTTGAGGTGGTCCATTTCCCTACAGGGGATGGACTTTACGGTGGAACATCGCCCAGGGGTTGACCACGCCAATGCTGATGGTCTCTCCAGGTACTTCCGCCTTAGCGATGGGAGCTCCCAGGAGGTCGGGTAGCTCTCCCCACTTTCAGCTGGGGGGGACACATGTTAGACCTGACAGCCTTAGGGTAGTCACCCCTAACTTTTTGCCTGCCTCCCTCCACTTTTTGGACACTGTTTTTGCTGGTTTATAGACTCTGCGCACTTTACCCCTGCTAACCAGGGCTAAAGTGCATATGCTCTCTCCCCTAAAACATGGTAACCTGGAATCATACCTGATTGGACTATTTAATTTACTTATAAGTCCCTGATAATGTGCACTACCTGTGCCTAGGGCCTGTAGATTAAATGCTACTAGTGGACCTGCAGCACTGGTTGTGCCACCCACTCAAGTAGCTACCTTAACCTTGTCTCAGGCTTGCCATGGCAAGGCCTGTGTGTGCAGTTTCACTGCCACTTCGACTTGGCATTTAAAAGTACTTGCCAAGCCAAGAACTCCCCTTTTTCTACATATAAGTCACCTCTAATGTGTGCCCTAGGTAACCCCTAGAGCAGGGTGCTGTGTAGGTAAAAGGCAGGACATGTACCTGTGTAGTTATATGTCCTGGTAGTGTAGAACTCCTAAATTCGTTTTTACACTGCTGTGAAGCCTGCTCCCTTCATAGGCTAACCTTGGGGCTGCCCTCATACACTGTTGAAGTGACAGCTACTGATCTGAAAGGAGCAGGAAGGTCATATTTAGTATGGCCAGAATGGTAATACAAAATCCTGCTGACTGGTGAAGTCGGATTTAATATTACTATTCTAGAAATGCCACTTTTAGAAAGTGAGCATTTCTTTGCACTTAAATCCTTCTGTGCCTTACAATCCACGTCTGGCTGGGCTTGGTTGACAGCTCCTTGTGCATTCACTCAGACACACCCCAAACACAGGGTACTCAGCCTCACTTGCATACATCTGCATTTTGAATGGGTCTTCCTGGGCTGGGAGGGTGGAGGGCCTGCTCTCACACAAAGGACTGCCACACACCCTACTGGGACCCTGGCAGACAGGATTGAACTGAAAGGGGACCTGGTGCACTTCTTAACCACTCTTTGAAGTCTCCCCCACTTCAAAGGCACATTTGGGTATAAAACAGGGCCTCTGCCCTACCTCATAAGACACTTGCTGGAGAAGAAACCTGAACCAGAAACTACATCCTGCCAAGAAGAACTGCCTGGCTGCTCAAAGGACTCACCTGTCTGCTTTCTACAAAGGACTGCTGCCTTGCTGTTGCCCTGCTGCCTTGCTGAACTCTTGTCTGGCTGTGAAAGTGCTCTCCAAGGGCTTGGATAGAGCTTGCCTCCTGTTCCTTGAAGTCTCAGGACCAAAAAGACTTCTCTCTTTTACTTGGACGCTCCGTGCGGCGAAAATTTCGACGCACGGCTTGTCTCGCGGCGAGAAAAACGCCGCACTCCGACGCTGATTGACGCGACGCTCTTGGGACGATCGAAGATCCGACGCACGGCCTCGCAAGGACAACGCCGCCCGACCTCTAGAGGAGAAATCGACGCGACGCCTGCCGTGAGATCGTAATTTCAACGCGCAGCCCCGCAGATCGAAGTCTAGAGGAGAAATCGATGCGACGCCTGCCGTGGGATTCGTAATTTCGACGCGCAGCCCCGCAGACCGACGCGCAGCCGGAGAACAAGCAGGAAAATCCAGGCACAGACCCGGGACATCTGGTAATCCCTGCGATCCACAGAAAGAGACTGTCCGAGCGCCGGTAAACGACGCCGACTTCCCCGCGTGGAAAATAACGACGCAAGTCCGTGTGTGCTGGGGAGAAATCGACGCACACACCCTTTTTCCACGCACCTCTTCTCTGGTGGCCCTCTGAGGAGATTTTTCCTCTCCCAACCAGGTACTTGTGCTTAAAAGAAACTTTGTTTATATTCTAAAGACTTAAGACACTTTATATCACTGTCCTGTGATATTTCTACAATTTTCCATTGCAACTTTATTCTTTTGACCTACAATTATCCTGATAAATATTATATAGTTTTCTAAACACTGTGTGGTGTATTTTTGTGGTGCTATATGGTGGTATTGTATGATTTATTGCACAAATACTTTACACATTGCCTTCTAAGTTAAGCCTGACTGCTCGTGCCAAGCTACCAGAGGGTGGGCACAGGATAATCTTGGATTGTGTTTGACTTACCCTGACTAGAGTGAGGGCTTTTGCTTGGACAGGGGGTAACCTGACTGCCAACCAAAAACCCCATTTCTAACAACAGACAAATCCCAGGACACACAAATTATTTGTGACTGTGCTATCTATGCCATCCTCATGAGTAAGAACAGGTATTGAAATAATATTGCCTGCTCATATTTTGTTACCTCTGCAACAGAATTGGTTTCTGTGTATATTCTCAGTCCAAAACCTTCCTGCTTGTGATTGGCTTCAAAGAACATTGTAATGCTTGTGCTTGCATCTTGATAGGTGCATTAAGGTGATGAAGCAAAATTGTGGAAATTAATGTTGCTATCCTTTTGAAATGGTGCTATAAGTGAATTAGGCCAACTTGCTGTCTGTCATACAATTTTAATGTGATGTTGCACTATCCCACATGATTAACTTTGCTCTTTCATTCTCTTTTAGAATGCAAAATTACTAGGCTCCACGGAGCGATCCAAAGACTTTACTGTACATGCTGGACGAATTGTAACTTCCCAAGGTTGAATTTAGCTTTCTTAGGGTGACTAACATACTGTGTAAACATCGTGTCCTCAATTTGAAGTTGTAAATGCAAAAATCCCATTTAGTGTTATAGTGAGGAAATCCTCAAATGTATTCTGTAGAAAATGTTTCTCTTTGCTTGATTTTTATTGATTAAGAGCATGAGAACTGTGTACTAATGTAGTAAATGTATGAACCCTTTGTATAAAGTCCTATAAAAAAGTGGCATTCTAAGCTGTAAAGGAGGAGACATTTTCCTCATTCAAAGATGTCAGTTTTCTTTATGAACTTTCCTGACTATGATTCTCTGTATTTTGGGATCAGCACTTTGACTAGATTTCTATTTGACTACCTGAACATTTTGCCTTTGTACTTTGAATTTTGTTCAGTAAATCTTCAACTTGAAACTTTAATATCAACCCTTTTTTCAACTCACTATCGAACTTTCTATCACAAGAGAGACAGGTCTATCTGGTAGCTCCAAAGTCCATATCACAACTACATCACTTCCAGTTACAGTTCTAGAAAGCCAGTGTTCACAAGGATAAACAAAGTAAGTGTGGGGTTGCACACTCACAGATCTTATCCTATGCTGCTGATTAATATAATCCTTTTTAGTCAACCTTATTGCATATGGAGTTTACCTCAAATGAAACTTTAGCAGGTAGCATATCATTATGAAAGCATTAAAGGCACAATGGGTTTATAAAACCTTTTTCTTCCCTTGAAGAACAATCATGCAACTGTCACATTTCTCCCTCACCTCCAGTTTTCAGGGTCTCTCTTATGCATGTTTCTTCACCTTTCTCATTTGCCTTGTAGCCTTGTTTACTATCTCACAAGTCAAAAGTAACAGTTTTTCTCTCATTCACATTGAAGTTCACAACATACTCATGTGTGTTGCAACTGTCTCCCACCTGTTTTGCCTTCTGTCTCCTTTCTCATCCATCATATGGCCCAGTATCCCCTCTCAACCACGGTCTTAATTGGTCTATACTTCTATACTTCTTGTGCCTCAAAACCACTTTTTTACATGCTGTGCCTTGTTACTCTCTTTCATCTGTTTCATAACTTGGAGCCCTCTCCAATCAATTTGTAGCAAGAACCCACAGCACTTAGACATTTTATGGTTCACTCTACCCTCATCCAAATTTCGCCTTCATCTCCTTTGCCCTTAACTGTGTGGCTTTATCTACTCAATCATCAGCGTTGAACCTCGCTCCTTTCTTATTCAACTTGTTTCTTGGTCGCTCTATCATCAACTCTGAACCCTACACTTCTGTTGTATCTATTTTTCACTTTGTTATACACTCATTAATATTGTACTCTCTTATACTCTTTCATCTATTGGTTCAGTCCCCTTTCTCATGTATCATATACTCCAGAAACACTCATTTGACTGGTGCCTTATTTCCCGCTTGTTCCTGTCTTGTGCCTTAATAGCCCATCTTCTCCTTTGAGTACTGGGGTTTCCTATTTTTTGTGGTTGGATCATCAAAGCATAACTCCTCCATTTTTTGCCTTGTTTAATGCCGTAGTTAATGTTCTTCCTTGACTGCCGCTCTCATCCACAGTATATGTTGCCACTCTCATACATTCAATATTCTAGCTCCCTTTTCTCACACTTCTTGTGTCTCACTCCCCATTGTCATCTTTCTTGTCTTCTTTCTTGTACGTCTGTCCTGTCACCTTTTATGCTGTGCTTTGGATTCTTTAATCATGTACCCCAGTGCCCCTCTCCTCTTCATTATGCCTCAGTCATATGACTCATTTCACTCATTAATAATGTTTATTTCCTCATAAAACAATTAAAATGCTTTAAATGCAAATATATACATATACGTCAAAGGTAGTTACATAAATGGCAGTCAAAATAATCAATTTCTACCAAGTAAGGGCTGCCTAGATTATAATGCCAACCCTACATGCTTTCTTCGAAGAAACACTGCATATAAAATTTGCACAAATGATGGAAGGGCCTCTGTCAGAGTTAAAAACTCTTAATGCCCAAGAGTGGAGTCCAATGCCCAAATTACAACAGAGCAGTCAAATTAATTACCTCCTGGCATGTTGGTATGCTGGGCAGAAGAACAAAACAAGTTTGATATTCTCAATGACGTTGTTGCAAAATTTACAAAAGCCATCTTCAACAGGGCTGGATTTGTATTTACACATGTTTTTGTCCAATACATTTTTATTGGCATTTTTGGCATAACCGAATAATACACAAAGAGAGAATACAAAGGGGAAAGGGAGGGAAGGTATCATCATAAGGGGCAAGAAAATATATCTTGAGACATATTTGTATATAATACAACTGGAAAACTTAATTGTCAGTTTACAAGCAATACTAATATGGGGATATACCTGTGGTATAGGAATGGAGCCCCGTATAGGAAACATAATTGATGGTTAAACTTGGTATATTGACATTTTATTCACCAACAGTTAGGGAACCACTTTTAATGTTTGTTTAGAGGGGTCTAGATCCTAGGGTTTGTGATGTATATGCCCTAGACAGTCTAAGATAGCTCAGTGTGGAAGGGGCAGATGTAAGAGACTGGGAGGAAAGGGGGGAAGGCTGAGTAATGTGGTCCTATAAGGGACTTCAAAAATATTATTTTTTTGGGTGTAAATACATCTGGTCAGAGAAAGGAAAAAACTGGTGAAAAAAATGTTGATTTGGATTTCCCATTTATTAGGAGGGTCAGAACACAAGCGGTCAAGCGTGTCCCATAAACTTTGGGAGGTTGTGGGGAATCCTTTGTTGGTAGATTGGTTTATATGTGTGCTTCTTGAGTAGGTTACCCGGGCCCACCAGGTATAGTATAATACATTGTTGCTAGATTTTGAGTCAAATAGGATCACTTTGATGGCAATAGTAAACAACTGGTCTAGTAGATAAATGTCCAATTCAGAGAGATCAACAGTGGGGTTAGCGTAGTGTGGATATAGTATGATCAAATAAAAATATAAATGCACAGATTCACAGACCTAGCTTTAATGTACAATGAGCTGGCCTGGTCTGGCTAAATTTTATCTATGTAATGTTCAAAGGACTTTTCCAATATGAAGTTCCAATAGCCTTGTTTCAAAATGGCTCTTGAGGCCCAGCTGATCAAAGAAGAACCCAGCCATTGGCTTTCCAGCCCTAAGACGCAAAGCCAAGTTTTGACATGCCCTAGCCAACATCAGGTTAGAAACTTAAATAGATTCATTAGTTCCATGAGGCCATTTTTGTTTGAATGCAACTCAATTGTTGACCATAATCTAACCTAAATATGAGAGGCCTAAGTGCTGCCAGATGATTTTTTCTTTTGATGTTGGTATCAAAAAACAGAGGTGAAACTGATGTACTTTCTGGCAAGATAAATAAGAATCAAACAAGTATGTTTTCCTTACACATCAAAGCTGTAGCATTAGTCATCCCCCATATTTCTGCACTGTACAGTGCTGCTGATCGTACCTTTGCTTTATAAACCTCTATAACCAGTGTTGCAAATCTGGAACTGGTTGCTCTCTACATTTTTAAGTTGAGCGTTAGTTTGGCCTGCTGTATACTTTTAAGTATACTATAGAGTGAATTCCAGCGTTTTCTTTTGTTAGTTGCAGTGTCCTTCAAAAATCCTTGCTTGCTAGTGGTCAGTTCTGCCTCTTTGTCCTGCCTTTTTTCACTTTGGGAGCAGCACAAAGTACTGTGTAATTACGCTACGTTCTGTTTATCTCTTCTGTAAGGGACTTTTTTTTAGCATTTGCCTGTTTCACTTCAACACTGTGGGTGCTTGTTCAGTCCCTCCTCCCCACCAGCTCCCTTTGCAAACATAATAAAACAGAGGGGGGCTTTTCCAGGGCCAGCTTGCTCTCACCTCACTGTTTTTTTATGTTGTGTAAACATGATTCCGTTTCTCATGCTTATTTTTAAAAGGTCACAAAATATGACCCATGTGTTTTTGCGAGTTGAGCTCTACAGCTTATTGTTTTCATCCCTGTGTGCGCTGATCGCGTAACCGGTCTCACATTTGCTCGAGTTAGAGCTATCAGCGTTGTAAACTCCTAACTGGACTTTTCTTGCCAGACAAATAAAAAGAAAAAAAACACAGGGTGATCGTGCTGGGGTTTACATTGCGCGATCACGCTGCGTTTCTTTTTCTCATTTGTGTGACAAGAAAAGACTGGTTGGGAGTTTCCAAAGCTAATACCAACGGGTCTCGCATTTGCTTGAGTTAGAGCTGTTAGCGTTGTAAATTACCAACTGGACTTTTCTTGCCACACAAATGAAAAGATGATCCTGCAGTGCTTTTTTAAAAATTTGTGTGGCAAGAAAAGTCTGTTTAGGAGTTTACAAAGCTAATAACAACGGGTCTCGCATTTGCTCGAGTTAGAGCTATTAGCGTTGTAAACTCCTAACTGGTCTTTTCTTGTCACACAAATTAAAAGAAAAAAATACGCAGCGTGATCGCGTGTGGCAAGAAAAGTCCGGTTAGGAGTTTACAAAGCTAATAGCTCTAACTTGAGCAAATGCGAGACCAGTTGCATTGAAAATGCTTGTTAGCACTGCTGTGGCTCTCTGGAGAATAATAGCACTGTTTTTCTCAATATGGGGAATAAACATAAGGGCACTGTCAATTGTTGACTGTAAAGCTGCCTCTGGAGGATTTATGTGGATTAATGGGACTTGTGTGGATTAATGGTCATACATTTGGTTTTACAAAAGTTAATTTATCGGCCTCTCAAATTGCAGAAAGATGGAATTTGTTTACAAGGTTTTGCAAGCCCACAGGGTCTTTGAGATCAGCATAGTATAGTCTACAAAGAGCAGTGCTGGAACTATTGTACTTTCATGTTTGAGGGAATCGTGCTCAATCTTTAAGAAAATTAATAACATCATTAACATATGAAGAAAACAGGGTGGGGCTAAAACACAACCATGACAGACACCCATGAGGGCATGTATTCACTCTCTGACAAGCCATTGTCCGCAAGGCCACCCTCCAACTATCAATCAACAAACAGCAACACTCCCCCCTCATAGAGGCATCGGATCGCCGATTATGCCAACACCCTAGCTCCAGGTGGCATGTTGGGCAAATAAATGGACTGGAATGCGGACCGAGTAATTACCAGTGGCTGAAAATAATACAAGCATTTTATCTATCAACTTTTTGTTTACTTCAAGCTTATACAAGATGTCACAACCCATTCTGAAGAAGGTAGAAAGATATAGACAGACACTTCCAGTATACAATATGGAGAGGTAATGACCAACATGAACATAAGGTTACAACATATGGAAAAGTATTTCAGCTTATAACATTACACTACTGGGCAGGTCTGAGGATACGGAAAATGGTAATCTTGGAGGTTTTGAAACAGCTAAGCTTTCTGAGTGTTTGGAAATATCTGTCAGCCTGATCATAGAACAAGCAGGCAATTACTTTTCAGAGATACTACAGCACCCACTCTGATGGAGAGCAGGCCACACAGTCATGCAAGTGCTGAAGTTGGAATTCACAAGAGATACACATGGTGGGCCTGATTCATGAACGTAAACTTATACGTTTGGTCTAAACTTAGAGCCAACATCTAAGTTTAGGACTTTTGGTGTTCACAAAGGCAATGTATGAGCAGTATCTTTCTGTCAGCACTAGGGCGGAGAAAATACAGAAGACAGCTTATGCCAATATACATTCATAGCACCCAAAAACATTACTAAAGCTCCAGAGATCTAGATGTACTTGAAAAAAACAGAGTGCCTCTTAGAATTGTAAATGTAAATCAATCTATAGTGATAAGCAACACTGTTAGGGTCTGTGTTATGTTGAATTATTAGTATTATTTTAAGTGGCAGTGCACCTTTATGGAAGGTTGCCTTCTATGTATTGTGGTGACCTCAGCAGCATTCCATCGGTGTCAGTTGAGATGTCGATCCTCCTGTGGATGGCTGCTGAGGACGTTGGTATTGATCCGCTGTTCAAGAAACGTTTGTCTGCGGCTTTTCTTCTTCACTTCGGATACTACAGTCTGATTTATAGTTGGCTGGTCATATTGAAGTACATTAATTTGCATTTTCTTAGTGTCTTTAGATTCACAAAAACACGCTATTTAGCAACAGTGATGCAAATCGGGGAAAATGTTGATTTGGAATTCACTTTCCGCAGTAAAATTTAGAAAGTTGTCACCTAACACACATTAGCATTCCATGGTGGTACATCAGTGTTTTCATGGTATCCCCTGAGGTTTTTCATGCAAAGCCCTTTCCAATAATATTGGTAGACATTGCTTTACTGTTAAAAATAGTATGCATCCTTAAGGTATGTGCAAAGAAGGAGAAGTTTCCATTCGTCCAAACCTTTCTAACTTTGTCTATATTCTGTACAATAGGGTATTCTTACGAAGTGGGAAAAGTTTAAAAGTAAGACAAAGCATAATATTTTGTAGTAGAAAGGTACCTTTCCAGTACAAAATCTATGCTACACTAACATAAACGCCTTTGCACAATGCAAAGTTTTATGGGTGTAATGTTATGCAGTCAGAAAGAATGCTAGCTCTTGGGAAGAGAGCGTGAGTGCCATATCTTAGTAAATATCACGCTGTGCTGCTCTTTCCCTTTCAGCAATAAAGAATATCGCCACATATTTGGTTTTGGCACTGTGTTGCGTGAAAAAAATAGTACATTTGTCCAGGCATTTATAGATGCCTGATGGTAATGTCAACCATATTGTGATAGGACCAAATATTATCAAAGGATTCAAAAGTCCCTTTAAGCTACACGGAACCTTTATATTTTTTATTGATATCAGTAGGTTTTTAGTCATCAAACCGTGAAATGTCAGAAGTCACTGAACTGAAAATGTATTGCTGTCCTCTGCCTCACACGCCCTTTTTCAAACATATTTCAGCACACCACAAGCCGAAGAACGGTAAACTTAAGGCAGTGTATTCTGTGAGCGATGTTGATGCACGGGAATTTAGTGGTTTTCTTTATTTGACTCGTTTACCTGGAAATGTGCGACAACAGATGTTTAACATATTTATGCAAATATCCAAAGAAGCAGATGGACCGTTTTTCAGCATTTAACGACCCGTAGAGCACGAATCGTTGCATTTTATCCTTTTTTTAACGTGTCAAATAACTTTACCCGATTTCAGCATGTTAATGCAGCATTTATTTGTATCATACACAATCAAATCGCAAAATTATAACTCTCTTTCATTAATTACACTTCTATGCAAGGGCAGGCATTAATGGTATTTATTTCTGCGCCAGCTAAATGCCCATGCATTACAAACAAGTAGAAACTCTTCCGTGAACAATTGTATAGTCCTCGCGATTAAACATGTAGCAGTTTTCAATACAGAATCATGACTGCACAATAATTTGATTTGAGTGTCAATGCGAGCCTAATCGGAGGTGTGCTTTGCGTTAACAAGTCTGATTCTCCTCCTGTGTAATTTACACCGGAAAGCCTTTAATAGCGCTGTTGATTAACTGACACTTTCCAGAATGTTTGGAATAAATCACCAGAAGCTGACAGTTTTTTTTAAACTTTGTGTGGTGCAGTGACCTTTCAAGACATTGCACTTTAGGAGCATGGGTCTGGGTGATAATCAGAAATCAGGAATCATCTGCTGGCCGGAGCAGTTAGGCCGCAGGCACGCCAATGATGAAATATTAGTTTAGTAAGAGTTCAGTGATAAGAAATTTATAAAGAAGTATTTCATGGGGGCAAATTGACATTCCAAATTTTCTTTACAGATTAAGGACCTCATTACGACTTAGGCGGTCTTTTCGTAAGACCACCGAAGCCACGGCACCGAAAGACCGCCCTGTTATGACTGATTTCAGAATTCTGCCCGAAATCGGGTAGAATTCGGATATCAGTCGTGCCTGCTTCATAGGAGCCTCGGGGGCGGCGGCCGTTAAGAACGCACAGATATCATCACTGGGCCAGGGGTGACCTCATTGTGAGTGTGGCAAACAGAATGTTTGCTGCCAGCATAATGGACGGAGGAAGTGCCGCCATACCTTAAATCAGGGCTGTTGTCTCTCAGAAGACATGTCTGCTCAAACGGTCTTTTGCAAGACATTTTCTGGTAAAAAAAAGTCATCTGAAGCAAATAATTGTGTGATATTTTGTGCTGGCATAATTTTTAAGTTTTCAGTCGTTTGTATAATGTGAAACTGCACAAATTACGTGAGCATAAAGGACAATTTATGCTCAGCACTATGGCCATCATTACAAACCTGGGGGTCGGTGATAAAGCGGCGGTAATACCGCCAACAGGCTGGCGCAAAAAAAAAATGAAACCACGACCATGGCGGAAACCACCAACACAGACAGCCACTTTAACACTACGACTGCCACAGCGGTAGCAACAGACATCGCGGTGGTCACCGCCAACAGACAGGCGGAAGACAATGTACCGCCCACACTATAACAAGGCACCAATCCGCCAGCTTTTCGGGGGCGGTTCCAACGCCATCAAAAGCACGGCAGAATCAGTCTGTGGAACAGAAACCACTCACCTCTCGACACCCAACGAGGAACCAGGATGCCATGGAGCCCGAGTTACAGGTGGTACTAATGTCGGTTTACCTCCTCTTCTATCAGTAACATCAAAGACGGCGGCGATGACCATGGTGAGTACTGCACCTAGCAAACAGGGGAGGGGGTAGGAAAAAGAGAGTGACACACACACGTAACACGCAACACCCTCACCCCCCACCCACAACAACATACACACACACATCAAATAACATCACAAATACACCCCATCACCCCCTGGAAGAACGCATGGACCAAATGAAATGATTGTAACGAGTGTAATCATCGAAAATCCAGATAGTCCAACATAACTTTAAAAGATCAGTATATATAAATATTTACAGCAAGTACACAAGTCCGTATACTGTTCCATTACATGTCCGTAGACCAGTGGTCCCAAAAAGCATGGACGAAGCCCACACATGACACCTGCCTCAAAACCGAGAGAACACTGCAGGGGCATCATGTAAAGAAAAACACAGGAACCTCAGCCGGATGACAGGACAATGCCACTGCTCCATGAGGGGGCTCCATGCCCACTGCTTGCTCCTGGGGAGTGCAAAGCCACAGTCTCTCAAGTGGGTGGTTTGTCCACTGCTTGGTCCTGGGGAGTACAAAGCCACAGTCTCTCAAATGGGTAGTTTGCCCACTGCTTGCTCCTGGGGAGTGCAAAGCCGCAGTCTCTCAAGTGGATGGTTTGCCCACTGCTTGTTCCTGGGGAGAACAACGCCACAGTCTCTCAAGTGGGTGGTTTGTCCACTGCTTGCTCCTGGGGAGTGCAAAGCCACAGTCTCTCTAGCGGATGCTGTTCTCCACTGGTTCTGGAGGGGGCTTTGTGTCCAGAGTGCTTCATCCTGCCAAGGACTGGGGTGGTGGATGCTTTTCTTCACTGGTTCTGGAGGGGGCTTTATGCCCAGAGCGCTTCATCCTGCCAAGGACTGGGGTAGTGGATGCTGTTCTCCACTGGTTCTGGAGGGGGCTTTGTGCCCAGAGTGTTTCATCCTGCTGAGGACTGGAGTAGTGGATGCTGTTCTCCACAGGTTCTGGAGGGGGCTTTATGCCCAGAGCGCTTCATCCTGCCAAGGACTGGGGTAGTGGATGCTGTTCTCCACTGGTTCTGGAGGGGGCTTTGTGCCCAGAGTGCTGCACCTGGGGTGTGACAGTTCCCATTCCCTCATCTGGGTGTGGGAGCCACAAGATTTTCAGTTGAACAGGTAGCATGATACTCCATGGAAGCAGAGACACACTCCACCCTGGGGCGACTTAGCCTGCCAACTGCTGGTACTGCCAGTGCTGGTTGTGGTGCCTCATGTAGTGTGTGCTGGGTCCAGGACGTCTCCTGCAGCCTCGGACCGCTGCCAACTGGGGATGCTGCTGATGTCCGCTGTGGTGGCACTGGCTGGGCATGTCACGGGGCAGGTGGCAGTGGTTGTGGCGGTGTCTGTGGCAGAGATGCTGCCAGTGGTGAAGGTGTCAGCACCTGTGGAGGGAGACACCAGGCTGTCTCCTGCAGTCTCGGAAGGGTGCCCAATGGGGATGATGCTGGGGACTGTAGCAGAGGCAGCAGATGTGCAGGTGGTGGTGCAAGTGGCAGTGGTTGCGGCGGTGGCCACTGCTGTACAGGTTGCTGTTCTGTCTTGCAGAATGGGTGACACCAGTCCCTCACACGGAGGCTCCGTGCCCTGAGCTGACTTCCCTTTGGCCTTGTGTCCCTTCCCCACCTTGGAAGTCGCTACTGGGACCTTTGCACTGTCCTCTTTGGTTCTGGAAGAGGCCTTGCTGGGTGGTTGGTGCAGCTTTTCCCTTCGGTATGTGGGCCCCTTCTTCACCTTGGCAGGTGGCGGAATAGGGTGATTCTTGGCCACACTAGGTGGCACACTGGCAGCCCTGATGTGTGCCGCCTTCGATGTTCCCAGACTTGCAGGGACCACAGTGCTCGAGGATTTTGTGGCTGAGGTGCTGGGCTGGGATCTGGACAGCCTGGCCCTAGGGGAAGGACGGGGGGGGGAAGTGTAGGGAGGAGGTCAATGTTAGCGAGGAAAAGCTTTTTAGACACTCTGGGATGGGAAGATGGAGGGGGTTTGGGAGTGGAGGAATAGGTAGTGGCTGTAGGAGGTGTACGTCTGCTGAGTTTGGGTGAAGGTGCATGGGCTGGAGGCTGTTGTGAGGTGGATGGCTGTTGAGTGGGTGTGTGCCTGCGTTTGTGTAGTTTGGGAGGAGGGGTCACAGACACACTGGGAGAGGACACAGGGGACGTGTGAATGGTAGTGGGGGTGGTGATTGCACATGAGCTGTGTGTGGTGATGGGCATGCTGGTGATGGTGGTAGTGGCTGAGGATGGAGTGCATGCAGGTGTGAGTGGAGACGAGACTGGGAGGGAGGTGGAGGATGTGGAGGAGGGGGACACAGTGGAGGCAGTGGATGTTGGTGTGTCTGCATGGGTATGGTGCTTGTGTGAGTGCCTGTGGGATGTGTGGTGCTTATGTTTGCCTGAGCCACTTTTGTGTGTTGATGTGTGTGCATGCGGGTCTGATGGTGTGCTTGGGATAGGCTGAGGTAGAGGAGATTGGGTCTGGGTAGTGGAAGTTGGAGGGGGGAGGCTGGACACAGGGAGAATGGCTGCCATCAGTGCTGAGGCCAGAGCCTGAAATGCTCTCTGTTGGGCCACCACGCCAGAATGAATGCCCTCCAGGTATGCATTTGTTTGTTGTAAATGCCTCTTGACACCCTGGATGGCATTCAGTATGGTTGACTGCCCAACAGTGAGGGATCTCAGGAGGTCAATAGCCTCCTCACTGAGGGCAGCAGGGCTGACTGAGGCAGGGCCTGAGGTGCCTGGGGCAAAGGAGATGCCCACCCTCCTGGGTGAGCGGGCACGGGAAAAACGCTGAGGGACTGCTGGGAGGGCGTTGCTGGTATGGGGGATGGCAACTGTGTCTGTTGTTGCGGTGGGCACAGAGGTGCCCGCCACCGCAAGGGAGCTCCCATCAGAGGAGTAGTCGCTGTCGCTGGTGTCTCCTCCTGTTCCCGTCGTGGAGCTCCCCTCGCCCTCCATCCCACTGGTGCCTTCAGACTCCGTACATTCACCCTCCTGGGCCATGAGGGTTGCACCTCCCTCCTGCTCCGGTGCCACTGCTCCTCTGCCAGATGATGCTAATGCACACAAGAACAGGGTGACAAAACAAAAAGGGGGGGGAAAGACAGAGAAGACACATGGGGCCTGATTCTGACTATGGCGGACGGCGGAGGCCGTCCGCCATAGTCCCGCCGCCAAATGACCGCACCGCGGTCAAAAGACCGCGGCGTCCATTCACACATTTCCTCTGGGCCGGCGGGTGCTCTCCAAAAGAGCGCCCGCCGGCCCAGAGGAAATGCCCCTGCAACGAGGACGCCGGCTCAGAATTGAGCCGGCGTAGTTGCAGGGGTGCGACGGGTGCAGTTGCACCCGTCGCGTATTTCAGTGTCTGCAAAACAGACACTGAAATACTTTTTGGGGCCCTCTTACGGGGGCCCCTGCAGTGCCCATGCCATTGGGGTTTCCCGCCATGAACAGGATGGCGGTAGGGGGTGTCTGAATCCTCATGGCGGCGGAGCGCGCTCCGCCGCCATGGAGGATTCCCCCGAGCAGCGGAAAGTCGGCGGGAGACCGCCGACTTTCCGCTTCTGACCGCGGCTGAACCGCCGCGGTCAGAATGCTCGTGGGAGCACCGCCAGCCTGTTGGCGGTGGTGGCCGCCAGGGTCAGAATGACCCCCATGGTCAATGCCAGCAACAACACCACCGTTGGCGGACACAACACACAGGGAGCAGCCCTATGCACTAGGCCATGCACTAACAGTTCTTAGGAAAATCGCCTGCCCATGGGGGACTGTGCCTAAGCCCATTTGCTGCACACCTGGAACCCATAGGAGCCTGACTAGGTGTAGATGGACATTACCACTTTTGGGGTTGTAATGCCACAGAGCCTGCCTAACAAGGGACCTACCCTAGCAAGTTTGCCCTGGCCTAGGGGAACCAACTGTCCACTTCCCCCACCCAGACACCTCGTAAAGCACCCAGAGTCAGCTGAATTACACTGTAATCACCCCCTTGTTGCTGCTGTGATGCCCTCAAGCATCCATCCAACTCCGGATATGCCAACGCCAGGATCCGGTACATCATGGGGGTCATGGTGCGATGGGCACTCCTTCCACGTTGGAAGGCCATCCCCAGCTGGGCCTCCGCCGTCTACTTGCTCCAGCGGCAGAGGTCCTCCTCTCTTTTGCGGCAGTGGGTGCCCTGTCTATGGTAGACCCCCAGGGTCCGCACATCCTTGGCGATGACACACCAAATCCCCTTCTTCTGGTGGGTGCTGACCTAGAGGAAAGGTAAAGTAAGAATTGATTATACTCCCCCATACGGTTATTCTTACTCATTGGCCACAACTTCCCAACCATGCCCTGAAACACATACACTGACCATCCTCACATGCTGACCACAGCCCCCCCCACATGTATATTCCATCCACGCCACTCCATACATTCATGTCCCATCCATCATGCTCACAGTGTACTCACCTGTGTGTCTGGAGGACCGTAGAGTAGCGTGTACTGGGGGAGGAGCCCAGCCACCAGGTTGTCCAACTCCTCCGCGTTGAAGGCAGGGGCCCTTTCCCCAGACACTGTAGCCATTGTCGTTCCAGACTCAGGTCACTGCAGCACTTGCAGTGTAGGTCCTCTCCTGTTGAAGGTCAGGTATCAAGTGAGTGAACAGATAGAAAATGGCGGTTACATCCGCGACGGTGCGTACCGTCACTGCCAGCGCACAACGTCATTGGGTCCTGGAACCCATAGGGCCCAATGATAACCAATGCTGAATTGCACCGCGGTCTTCGACTGCCTATCGCGATGCTGCACAAAGCCAGCGCAGTTACATCATTTCCCTTTGTCCCTCCTTACAGGTCAGGCAGCCACCATTTCAGGGGGCCACATGGCAGGGCAACTAACTGTGTCACAGCACTTTTGGGCAGGAATACAGACAGACAGCGCCACACACCGATTACATCAAAATAGTGCAAAACACCCTTGTGCAAGCTATGTGGTATATGATCCTCTGCTCACCCTTCTCCTCCATAGGGCACATCCGCTGGGGAAGATGATGAGATGGCATCATCCTCCGGTATACAGACCACTGGCGGACCTGTCTACAATGGAAGACAGACACATCATTATCACTTACAGACTTGATCATGCCACAGTCCATGAACTGTGTGCCCAGTTGGAGCCAGACCTGATGTCAGCTATCCGCCATCCCACAGGAATCCACCCTCTAGTGCAGGTCCTGTCAGTACTCCATTTCCTAGCCAGTGGTTCCTTTCAAACAACAGTGGCCATAGTATCAGGGATGTCACAGCCAATGTTCTCTAACATGTTGTCCAGAGTGTTATCTGCCCTGCTGAAACACATGCGCAGCTACATCATTTCCCCCCAGATGGAGTATTTGCCCACAGTGAAAGGTGACTTTGATGCCCTGGGACATATTCCCAACATCATTGGTGCCAATGATGGTACACATGTGGCATTTGTCCCACCCAGTAGGAATGAACAGGTGTACAGAAACCGCAAAAGCTACCATTGCATGAATGTGCTGATGGTGTGTTTGGCAGACAAGTACATCTCCCATGTGAATGCCAAGTATCCTGGCTCAGTGCATGACGCTTACATTTTGAGGAATAGCAGCATCCCTTATGTGATGGACCAACTCCAGAGGCACAGTGTGTGGCTAATAGGTGAGCCTAAGGTCCCCACACAGTTTGAATAGGTGTCTGGGTATGGGAGAGTCCCTAAGGGTTGGTGTGTGTCTAACAGATACCCCTCGATATTTGCAGGTGACTTTGGTTGCCCCAACCTGTCATGGCTACTGACCCCAGTGAGGAATGCCAGGACAAGGGCAGAGGAATGCTACAATGAGGCACATGGATGAACTAGGAGGATAATAGAGCAGACTTTCGGCCTCAAGAAGGCCAGGTTCCAGTGCCTCCATCTGACAGGTGGCTCCCTATACTACTCACCGAAGAAGGTGTGCCAGATCATTGTGGCATGCTGTATGTTGCAGAACCTCGCTTTGTGACGCCAGGTGCCATTTCTGCAGGAGGATGGGCCTGATGTTGGTCTTGTGGCAGCTGTGGAGCCTGTGGACAGTGAAGAAGAGGAGGCAGAAGAAGAAGATACAGACAACCGAAACAACATCATCATGCAATACTTCCAGTGAGACACAGGTAAGAGACTGGCACTTCTCCTCTCATATCAGACTACTGTAGGACATTGCATCTGCCTTTTTACTTCTGTGTATAGACTCTGACAGTTCACTTTGCCTTTACTTTTCACAGATCTGGGTACCACATTCTGCCTTCTGCTATGTTTACTGCTGCCCAACAACTGTCAAACATTGGTATGTGAAAATGAACATTGACATTGATATTTGTCAGAGAGGTTGTAATAACACACTTGTGAAAGTACAGACTGACTCCAGATCGTTTTGTGTTTCTAGGGTGTTTATTTAAGTGCTATTCAGTGGAGGGGTATGTGCAATGGGCTGGGGTGATGGTGGAGGAATGTCCATGGTGGAGTCCAGTCTCTTTGTATCACAGGTGCCTTGTCCAAGGGGGCATAGGTAGTGGAGTAATTGCAGTTCAAGGTGGTCAGGGTGACATAGTGGGACAGAAGGGTGACAATCAGGAGAGTCTTATTTCCCGGCAGGGGTCTTGGCAATGTTCTCTGTCTTCTGCTTGGATCGCAGGGACTGTTTGCAGGGTGGTTTTCCTTCTTCCCGGGTGAGGTGCTGGTGGCCTGTTGGTCCTGTGGCGGGACCTCCTGTCCACTAGGACCGGCGGACATGGAGGGCTGCTCATCGTTCAGGCTAGTGTCAGGGGCCATTTGGTGTGCCACAGTGTGCCTCATGATGTTGGCCATATCTGCCAGCACCCCTGCAGTGGTGACCAGGGTGGTGTTAATGGACCTCAAGTCCTCCCTGATTCCCAGGTACTGTTCCTCCTGCAGCCGCTGGATCTCCTGAAACTTGGCCAGTACCGTGCCTATGGTCTCCTGGGAATGGTGGTATGCTCCCATGATGTTGGAGAGTACCTCTTGGAGAGTGGGTTCCCTGGGCTGTCCTCCCCCTGTCACACAGCAGTCCTTACAGCTTCCCTGTTGTCCTGTGCCTCCATCCCCTGAACCGTGTGCCCTCTGCCACTGACCCCAGGTCCCTGATTGTCTTGGGTTAGTGGGTTTGCCTGGGGTCCCGGTAGTTGTGGACACACTGCTGCTTGACGTGTCCTGGGGACAGTGGCATGGGCCAGCTGGGTGGGTGCTGTGGTGGTGTTACCTGAGGGGGAGGTTCAGTGGTGGTTTGTGACTGTGGCAGGGGAACTGACTGTCCAGAGGTCCTTGATAGGCCGGGCTGGTCATCTTGATCCTGGTGTGCAGAGCTGCTGTTGTCACTGTGGGCTTCTTCTGTGGGGGGACTGGGTATGGCTGGCACCTCCTGTCTGGTGACGTTGGGTAGGGATCCTGTTGGGGTGTAATTGCATTGTTATTGTATCTGTGTGCCATCTTGTGCAATGGGTGAGTTACCCTCTACTACTGTGCTTGCAGTATCGCCTTGGCCCTAGTGTGATTGGTGATTTTGTGGTTGGTGAGTCTCTCTACTGGACATGCTTTGGTCATGGGTGTCCATGCATTGGTGTTACATGCAGGGCTCGGTTTTGGGATGTGTGGGTTGTGATAGTGGGGTATCTGTGAGGTGTTGGGGTGATGGGTGTGAGGGTAGGGGGTAGAAGTTTGTGATGGCATACAGGTAGGGTGGGGGGATATAATAGTAAATATTTGCCTGCCAGAGTACAGTCCTCCTGCTACTCCTGTGAGGCCCTCAGGATGCATGATCACCAAGACTTGCTCCTCCTATGTTGTCAGTTGCGGGGGAGGAGGTGGGGACCCACCCCAGTCCTCTGTACGGCTACCTGGTGTCTTGATACCACGGAACACACCTTCCCCATAGGTCGTTCCACCTCTTCCTGATGTCATCCCGTGTTCTTGGGTGCTGTCCCACTGTGTTGACCCTGTCGACAATTCTCCGCCATAGTTCCATCTTCCTTGCAATGGACGTCTGCTGCACCTGTGATCCGAAAAGCTGTGGCTTTATCCGGATGATTTCCTCCACCATGACCCTGAGCTCCTCCTCAGAAAACCAGGGGTGTCTTTGAGGTGCCATAATGTGGTGTGGGTGATGTGTGAGGTGATGTTTGTTGTGCTGTGTGAAGTGTTGTGTTGGTGTGTGTTCTTTGAGGTGTGGATGTTGTATGAGTGATGGCGTTGTGTGCCTGAGGATGCTGGTGTTGTGTTTGCTATTCTCTCTCTCTCTCTCCTTCTCACAAAAAGTTTGTTGTAAGGGGTTGTGGGTGTAATATGGGTTTGTGTTTTATAGTGGTGTGAGTGTGTGGGTGTATCAGGTGTGTGTATTTCGAATTGTCCAATATGGTTGTGTTTTGTAAATGT
Source organism: Pleurodeles waltl (assembly GCF_031143425.1). Classification (NCBI taxonomy): domain Eukaryota; kingdom Metazoa; phylum Chordata; class Amphibia; order Caudata; family Salamandridae; genus Pleurodeles; species Pleurodeles waltl. Next base: position 237,840,393 of record NC_090446.1, on the reverse strand, counting down.
GTGTGTGTTTTGAGCACGGCGGTGTGTACCGCCAATGGATTACCGTGGTTGAAAGACGGGCGCGTTGAGTTGTGGGTTGAGATAGTGTGGTCGTATTCCTGTTGACGTGACGGTGTAGGTTTTGCTATCGCCAGTTTATCAATGACCTGTGGTGTGGCAGACTTGTGTGGGTGTCTGTATTGTGGCGGATTACGAGATGTGGGTCGTAATACCTGTAGCCGATTTCTGCCACGGTATCTTGACGGCCATCAACACGGCGGTAAGCGGGATTTACTGCCAGGGTTGTAATGAGGGCCTAAGTGTTTCAAAGTTGTTGATATCGATGGTCAGTAATGTAGACTGACAAAACAGCCTTGAATGGCAGCAGAGTTATTGACTCCTGTTCGTCCTACAAACCTTCTGGAAACCTTAGAGAAACAAAACCAAAAACATCTCTTGCATTCCTAATATGTCCTCATTTGAAGAACTGACAATGGTGTAACTACCATTAATTTAGCAAAGGTCATTTTGGCTAAGTTTGTGTAACCACTTCCCAAAATTTGGCATTATTAGCTTACACCCAAATGGCAGATAGTGAAGTGGTACTACATGTACCTTGGGCCAGTAACTTAAATGCTCCTTGTAGGCCTGCACACATATTGCACCACAGACTTACATAGCCTTTTAAACATGTCTCAGGCCTGCAATTGCAGCCTGTGCATGCAGTGTACACTGCCATTTTGACCTGGCAAAATAAACCTTTCGCCAGGCCTTAACCTTCTTTCTGACCAGTTGTAAGTATTGTGGGTTTTTAACCACGCCCATCTCACACCCATCACTTTCATTCAGCCCTGGGCTTGCTTTTCAAAAATCACTTCAGGACATTGGTAAATGCTTTACATTTGTCCCACCTTGAGGCTGTTTTTGTCATGCCTTTGAGACCGCCCATGTTACATGGATTATTGCACGATTGACAATATACTTCAGCATGGGCAAACTATTTTTTTTCTTTTGTCTCTCCCCTTCTTGCTGCATGGTGGCCATGGCTCTCACAGTGCAAACAGACACAACAGTGTGAACATGATCAGCAATATTGGCTCGCTAGTGACATTATTCACAGTTACCGAATCAGTCATTTCTTGCGGATTTCCCGCTACAACACTTGAAATTGGTGAATGCCTTATTTAAAACGGAAATCCTCAAAGTGAAAGCTGCTCTCCCAGCACAGAGGGCGAGTCAATACTACAAAATTCACTGTACTCAGGAAAATCGCCCCATAATTTTTTGCAGGGCATTACTTTTCTAAAACATGTTTGCTCATAACTCAGTGGTCCTAGGACAATGGTCCACTACCAAAACATTCAGCATGACACACTCTATCTAACCATGAAAACAATGAGCTCTTTCTGTCTACATGGGCCCTCATTCTGACCCTGGCGGTCGGTGATAAAGCGGCGGCCAAGCCGCCAACAGGCCGGCGGTCTAAAATATGCAATTCTGACCCTGGCGGGAACCGCCAACACAGCCCGCCAACTTAACACTCCGACCACCACAGCGGTACAAACAAACAGCGCGGCGGTTCCCGCCAACAGCCCGGCGGCAGACAAAGTACCGCCCACCCTATTACGACCCACCAATCTGCCACCTTTTCCGGGGCGGGAGCACCGCCGATAAGAACACGGCGGAAACAGACTACGAACGGGAAAACGCTCACCTCTACGCACTCCACGCGAGATTCCGGCAGTATGGAGCCAGAGTTGCAGGTCATCCCCGCACTCCTATTCCTGCTCATATACCAGGAGCACGCCCGGCGGCGCGGAAGACATCGGTGAGTACGGCACCTACGACACAGGGGAGGGAAAAGATTACCGGCACACACCCACCCACCCACACACACTACAACACACACATCAATGCATTCCCACAGATCACTGTCACAACCCACAAACCACCCCCCTCCGAAATAATGCAAAGACCAAAAGAAGAGATCATAAACGGGCAGATATATTGCAAAATGTACACCATTAATCCCAATAAATAAATAAACTATGTACAAAATATATACAGCTACTAAATGTAGTCCAACCACTGTCCGTGGATCACAGGGGTCCTGTGCAAAGGGGCAAGGCCCAGTCCCACGACAAGAACTCCACGGAGAGAACACTGCAGGGGCATCAGAAAGAAAATAGGACAGGCACCTCAGGGGGAAGGGAAGGGGGGGCACCTCAGCCACTTGAGTACACGACGCCAGATCCACGAGGGGACTCCATGACCACTGGCCCATCCTGGGGAGAGCAAAGCCACAGTCCAAACAGTCCATACAGTGGGTGGCCTGCCCACTGACCCATCCTGGGGAGAGCAAAGCCACAGTCCATACAGTCCATACAGTGGGTGGCCTGCCCACTGGGCCATCCTGGGGAGAGCAAAGCCACAGTCCATACAGTCCATACAGTGGGTGGCCTGCCCACTGGGCCATCCTGGGGAGAGCAAAGCCACAGTCCATACAGTCCATACAGTGGGTGGCCTGCCCACTGGGCCATCCTGGGGAGAGCAAAGCCACAGTCCATACAGTCCATACAGTGGGTGGCCTGCCCACTGGGCCATCCTGGGGAGAGCAAAGCCACAGTCCATACAGTCCATAACAGACCCCACTGCCACTGGAGGAGGCAAGTTGGCCAGAGGATATCCTGCAGCCCTGCCCGAGATAGATCCTGCCCTGCCACGTCTGCCAAAGGGCCAGCGGTTCTTGCCCTGAAGGGCCCAGTTCAGCGGTTCTTGAGACGGCGGGGCCCAGTTCAGCGGTTCTTGAGACGGCGGGGCCCAGTTCAGCGGTTCTTGAGACGGCGGGGCCCAGTTCAGCGGTTCTTGCCCTGAAGGGCCCAGTTCAGCGGTTCTTGAGACGGCGGGGCCCAGTTCAGCGGTTCTTGAGACGGCGGGGCCCAGTTCAGCGCTCCTTGCCTTGAAGGGCCCAGTTCAGCGGTTCTTGAGACGGCGGGGCCCAGTTCAGCGGTTCTTGAGACGGCGGGGCCCAGTTCAGCGCTCCTTGCCCTGAAGGGCCCAGTTCAGCGGTTCTTGAGACGGCGGGGCCCAGTTCAGCGGTTCTTGAGACGGCGGGGCCCAGTTCAGCGGTTCTTGAGACGGCGGGGCCCAGTTCAGCGCTTCTTGCCTTGAAGGGCCCAGTTCAGCGGTTCTTGAGACGGCGGGGCCCAGTTCAGCGGTTCTTGAGACGGCGGGGCCCAGTTCAGCGCTCCTTGACTTGAAGGGCCCAGTTCAGCGGTTCTTGGGACGGCGGGGCCCAGTTCAGCGGTTCTTGAGACGGCGGGGCCCAGTTCAGCGCTCCTTGCCCTGAAGGGCCCAGTTCAGCGGTTCTTGAGACGGCGGGGCCCAGTTCAGCGGTTCTTGAGACGGCGGGGCCCAGTTCAGCGGTTCTGGAGACGGCGGGCCCAGTTCAGCGGTTCTGGAGACGGCGGCCGGTCTATGGCCAACTGCTAATTGCCTGGTGGTGCCCTCCTGGCCAGCGGGGATGGTGCTCCTTCACTGCCCACCTGGGCTGTGGGTGGTGGGGCCCTCCTGGCCAGCTGGGCTGGGTCCTCCCTGGGCAGCGGCTATGGGGGTGGTGGGCTCTCCCGGGGCAGCTGTGCCGGTTCCTCCCAGGGCAGCGGCTATGGGGGTTGTGGGCTCCTCCTGGGCAGCAGGCCTGCTGCCTGACCTCTCCGACTTGCTGCCCTTGCCCTCCTTAGTCGTGGGCCTGTGGCCCTTTCCTCCCTTTGGAGCTGTGGCTGGTGACTGTCTCTGGGTGGTGTCCGGGGGGGATGTAGAAGGCGGGCTCCTGCGGCGACCCTTCCGCCTTCTGCTCCTCTTCCCAGAGGGTGGGCTGGCTGTCCCCTTGCTGCTGGGCGAAGATCCAGACATGCGGGCTGGCGGGCTCCAATACCCCTGCACCCTTGTCAAGGGGGCTGCAGGGCTGGTGGTGGCTGAGGTGCTCTTCTTACCCCGACGAGAAGGAGGGGGGGGCTCAGGGTCAGGAAAGAAGTTAGTAGTGGCGAGGAAGAGCTTCTTGGGACAATGGAGAGTGGTAGGTACAGTGGGAATGGGAGTGGAGGGAGAGGATGTGGTTGTAGGTGAGTCACGTTTGCTGTCTTTGGGTGCAGGTGCAGGAGGGATAGGCTGTCGTGAGGTGGATGGCTGTTGGGTGGGTGGGTGGCTGCGTTTGTGTGGTGTGGAAGAGGGGGTGACAGACACAGTGGGAGAGGACACAGGGGACGTGTAAATGGCAGTGGGGGTGGTGACTGCACGTGTGCGGACTGGAGTGGAGGGTGTGCTGGTGATGGAAACATTGGCTGATGGTGAGGTGAATGGAGGTGTGAGTGTAGACGTCACAGGGAGGGAGGAGGGAGACGAGGAGGTGGGGGTCACAGAGGTGGTAGTGACTGTTGGCATGTCTGCATCGGAATGTTGCGTGTGTGAATGTCTGTGGTGCTTATGTTTGGATGAGCTTCTCTTGGGTGTTGAGGTGTGTGCAGGCTGGTCTGATGGTGTGGGTGGGACAGGCAGAGGAACAGGAGACTGGGAGGAGTGAGTTAGTAGAGGCAGGCAGGAGACAGGGACAATGGCTGCCGTCAGTGCTGAGGCCAGAGCCTGGAACGATCGCTGATGGGCAGCCTGACCCGAATGAATGCCCTCCAGGTACGCATTGCTGCGATGAACCTCCCTCTCCACCCCCTGGATGGCATTCAAAAGGGTAGTCTGCCCAACAATGAGCGTTCGGAGGAGGTCAATGACCTCCTCACTGAGGGCAGCGGGGGTAACAGGGGCAGGGCCTGAGGTGCCTGGGGCGAAGGAGATGCCCGGCTTCCTGGCAGAGCGGGCACGGGGCGAACGCTGAGGGGCTGCTGGGAGGGCGGAGATGGTGCGCTGGGTGGCGGCTGTACCTGTAATGGCGGGGGGCACGGATGGTGCCACCCCCGCAAGGGAGCCCCCTTCCGAGGACGTGTCCGTGTCGCTGCAGGGTCCAGTCGTCCCCGTCGTGGAGCTCCCCTCGCCCTCCGTCTCACTGGTCCAGTCTGACTCTGTGGCATGGCCCTCCTGGGCCATGTGAGATGCAGCTCCCTCCTGCCCCGATGCCACTTCTCCTCCGCCTGATGATGCTGATGCACACAAGCACAGAAAGACAAACAAAAAGGGGGGGGGGGAGAGAGAAATAAAGGGATATTGAGTACATGGATCTCCGGTACAGTTAGCGGACATGACAGACACAGATGCCCCCTGCACTAAGTTGCGCACTTGGGGTACGCTACGCATTCCGTGGAACATGGCCTACACGCCTAGAGTTGACAACTGCACCCATGGATGACACGGCCCAGGGATGGCTGTACTGACAAACTACTGAGGGTGGTGGCTGGGGACACAGGGGCTTACGGGGGTGCCCAGCCTACAGATATCGCCCTGGCCTAGGGGGACCCCCAGCCCTCCTCCCCCACCCAGACACCTCCACTGCGCGACAACAGAGTAGATAATGCTTGTACTCACCCCCTTGTGTCTGCTGTGCTGCCCTCACGCGCCCATCCAATTCAGGGTAGGCCACCGCCAGGATCCGGAACATCAGGGGGCTCAGTTGACGGCAGGCACCCCGCCTACGTTGGGAGGCCATCCCCAGCAGAGACTCGGCGGTCTTCTTGGTCCCGCGGCGGATGTCCTCCCACCTCTTGCGGCAGTGGGTGCCCCGTCGATGGTGGACCCCCAGGGCCCGGACTTCCTTGGCGATGGCACGCCAAATCCCGATCTTCTCATGGGCGCGGACCTATGTGACACGTACAGGGAGGGAGAAATACCACGTTCAAGTTTCTCAGCATTTTCCTTTCCAGTGGCCCAACGCCCCCCATCCCCGCCAGGCCCCCCGCCATGCCCAACATGCCCCCCATCCCCGCCAGGCCCCCCGCCATGCCCAACATGCCCCCCATCCCCGCCATGCCCCCCGCCATGCCCAACATGCCCCCCATCCCCGCCAGGCCCCCCGCCATGCCCCCCGCCATGCCCAACATGCCCCCCATCCCCGCCAGGCCCCCCGCCATGCCCAACATGCCCCCCATCCCCGCCATGCCCCCCGCCATGCCCAACATGCCCCCCATCCCCGCCAGGCCCCCCGCCATGCCCCCCGCCATGCCCAACATGCCCCCCATCCCCGCCAGGCCCCCCGCCATGCCCAACATGCCCCCCATCCCCGCCATGCCCCCCGCCATGCCCAACATGCCCCCCATCCCCGCCAGGCCCCCCGCCATGCCCCCGCCATGCCCAACATGCCCCCCATCCCCGCCAGGCCCCCCGCCAGGCCCCCCGCCAGCCCCAACATGCCCCCCATCCCCGCCAGGCCCCCAAGCCAGCCAGTGGCCCCAAATCCATATTGAATTAAACTCACTTGTTGGTCTGGAGGACCGTAGAGTAGCGCATACTGGGGGAGGACCCCATCCACAAGTTTCTCCAACTCCTCTCCAGTGAAGGCAGGGGCCCTTTCCCCAGTCGCAGCAGCCATTGTCCCTTCCAGACCGAGGTCACAGCAACACTTGCAGTATAGGTCCTCTCCTGTGAAAGTTCAAGTCGCAAGTGGATAAGTAGATAGAAAATGGCGGTCACGTCCGCGGCGGTGCGTACCGCGGCGGTGCGTCCCGCCACCGCCGGCGCCCTTCGCCATTGGCTCCTGAAACCCATAGGCTTCAATGTTAACCAATGCGGCTTCGCGCCGCGGTCTTCGCCCGCCGCGGTGTGCCACGCCAGCGCATTGACCTCACATCCCATTGTCACACTTCACAGGTCAGGCAGCCGCCATTTCGAGGGCCCACATGGCTCAATTTCAACTGCGTCACACAGGCCTAGGCCTTGCATAGCCACTCAGACACGCCATTCACTGCATAGAGAATCGTATACTGTGCTAGCTGTGAGTACGTACCTGTGGGTTGCTTGACTGTGTGCTCCATGTTGTCCTTCCTAGGCACCGTCCGCTGGGTTGGGCGAGGAGACGGATGAATCCTCCCGTGTACCGACCGCTGGTGGACCTGTCGACAATGGAAGAACGCCACATTATCCTGACCTACCGTCTTAACCGTGCCACTATCCATGAACTGTGTGCCCAGCTGGAGCCCGACCTGATGTCCCCCATCCGCCAACCCACAGGGATTCCCCCTCTGGTGCAGGTCATGTCAGTACTACATTTCTTGGCAAGTGGGTCATTTCAGACAACCGTGGGAATTGCTTCCGGGATGTCTCAGCCCATGTTTTCGAAGGTGTTATCCAGAGTGTTGTCTGCCCTGATGAAATCCGTGAGGAACTACATCATTTTCCCTGAGGTGGGCGAATTGGCTACAGTGAAGGGTGATTTCTACGCCCTTGGACATATTCCCAATGTAATTGGTGCCATTGATGGGACCCATGTGGCTTTGGTTCCCCCAAGAGACAGGGAGCAGGTGTACAGGAACAGAAAAAATTACCATTCAATGAACATCCAGGTGGTGTGTTTGGCTGACCAGTACATCTCGCATGTAAATGCCAAATTCCCAGGGTCAGTGCATGACGCCTACATCCTCAGGAATAGCAGCATCCCTTACGTGATGGAACAGCTACAGAGACACCGTGTATGGCTAGTGGGGGACTCTGGGTACCCCAACCTGTCGTGGCTACTGACCCCAGTAAGGAATCCCCGGACCAGGGCAGAGGAACGGTACAATGAGGCCCATGGGCGTACTAGGAGGGTGATCGAACGCACCTTTGGCCTCCTAAAGGCCAGGTTTCGCTGCCTGCATATGACAGGTGGATCCCTAATGTACTCACCTAAGAAGGTGTGTCACATCATCGTGGCCTGCTGCATGCTTCACAACCTGGCTTTGCGCCGCCAGGTGCCTTTCCTGCAGGAGGATGGTCGAGACGGTGGTGTTGTGGCAGCGGTGGAACCTGAGGAGAGTGACGAGGAGGAAGACGACGGGGCTGAAACAGACAACAGGGACAGAATCATTGAACAGTACTTCCAATAGGACACAGGTAACATTTCAAAGATAATTTAGTAAATGTTAACTACTCTCCAGCATCTCTGCTGCCTGTCTATTTGCCCCAGTGTATGATGACTGAGTTTTGGCTTTTCCCTCCCTATTTCAGATCTGGGGTCCCCACTACGAGTCCTGTGCTTCGTTTCCCCATGGACTACAGCTTTGTGGCAGCTGTTTGTTGACTTCACCATGTACAAGGACATATTTGCACTGTCATGTCAATTACAATCTATTTAAATCACAGCCAGACTCCTGATATTTTGGTGCAAAATAGGTGTTTATTGAAGTGCTCAAAATGGGATGGGTGGTTTCAAGTGGGTGGGGGCTATGGTGAAGGAATGTCCATGGCAGAGTCCAGAGTAACAGTCACACAGGTGCATTGTCCAGAGGCCTGTGGAGAGATGGAGCATGGGCAGTTCAAGGATGGACAGGGTGACAATGTGGGACAGTGGGATGACATCAGGTGGTATCCTTTGCTGGCGGGGGTCTTGACATCCTACTCTGTCTTCTTGCGAGATCTCAGGGCCCTCTTGCGGGGTGGTTCTTCTCCTGCAGGAGGTGGGGGTCTGGTGGGCTGCTGCTGTGCGGGGGCCCCCTGTCCACTAGCGCCGGCGGAGGTGGATGGCTGTTCTTGGTCCAGGCTAGTGGCAGGGGCCCTTGGGTGTTGTTCAGTGTCCGCCCTGCTGTTTACGAGGTCCTGCAGCAGCCCTACCATGGTAACCAGGGTGGTGTTGATGGCTCTGATGTCCTCCCTGTACCCCCGATAGTGTTCCTCCTGCAGCACCTGGATCTCCTGGAACCGGGCCAGTACCGTCGCCATCGTCTCCTGGGAGCGGTTGTATGCTCCCATGATGGTGGTGAGGACCTCGTGGAGAGTGGGTTCCCTGGGCCTCTCCTCCCCCCCCTGTCGCACAGCTGCCCGCCGAGTTGCCCTGTTTCCCTGGGCCTCTGCCCCCTGGCCGGTGTGCCCACTACCACTGCCCCCAGGTCCCTGTTGTTGTTGGGGTGGTGGGTTATCCTGGGTGCCCTGTAGTGGTAGACACACCGCAGATTGACGCGCCCTGGAGACAGAGGCATGGGCCCGCTGGGTGGGAGCTGTGCTGGTGTTCCCAGAGGGGTTTGGGTCTGTAGTGGCCTGGGCCTGTGTGAGGGGAACCGACTGTCCAGAGGTCCCCGATGGTCCGGGCTGGTCATCGGTGTCCAGGTCGACAGAGCTGCTGTCATCGCTGACGGCCTCTTGGGTGGGGGGTGTGGAGAATTCTGGCCCCTCCGCCGCGGTGTGTTGACGGTCGGGTCCTGCAGGGGTATAGAGGTATGGTTATAGTTTAAATGTGTCGCATATGGGTGTATCTGTGGGTTCTCGTGTCCCCAAGTGCTGGCATTCGTGTGTGGGGGCTTTGGTGAGGGTGGCTTGTGGGGGGGATGTGTATATGCATTGGGCATGCTTTGGTGATGGGTGTCCATGCTTAGTGGACGCATGCAGGCCTAGGTTTTGGGATGTGTGGGTTGTGATGGTGAGACATTGGCGGGGAATAGGTGTGCTGGGGGTGGGGGTGAGGATGGTGGTGGGGGTGGGGGTGAGGATGGTGGTGGGGGTGAGGGTGGGGGTGAGGATGGGGGTGGGGGTGAGGGTGGGGTTCGAGGATGGGGGTGAGGGTTGGGGTCTGATTTGGCATGCAGGTGGGGGGGAAGCAGTATTGAAGCTTCAACTTACCAGTATCCATTCCTCCGCCGACTCCTGCGAGGCCGTCAGGATGCAGGATGTTCAAGACTTCCTCCTCCCATGATGTGAATTGTGGGGGTTGAGTTGGGGGTCCTTCGCCAGTCTTCTGCACAGCGATGTTGTGCCTGGATACCATGGAACGCACCTTCCCCCGTAGGTCGTTCCATCGCTTCCTGATGTCTTCCCGATTTCTGGGGTGCTGTCCCACTGCGTTCACCCTGTCGACAATCCTCTGCCATAGCTCCGTCCTCCGGGCAATGCTGGTGTATTGTATCTGTGTGCCGAACAGCTGGGGCTCTACCCGAACGATTTCCTCCACCATGACCCTGAGTTCTTCGTCTGTGAAACGGGGTTGTCTTTGGGGTGCCATGGGGTGGTGTGTATGATGTGTGGGGTGGAGTATGTGTATTTAAGTGAGTTGAGTGTGGTGGTGTGTGTTGTTTTGTGTGTGGATAGTGTGTGGGTGATGGTGTTGAGTGGCTGTGGCTGTTATGTTTTGGATGCTGGTGTCTCGCTCTTGCCTTCTTTCCGAATTTTTAAGCGTAGGGGTTTGTGGGTGATGTGGGTGTGTGTTTTATATTGTATTGTGTGTGTGGGAGTGGTGTGTGTATGTGTATCAGGTGTGTGGGATTCAACTCGTCCAATGTGGCTGAGTTTTGTTCGTTTGTGTGTATTCTGACCGCGGCGGTGTGTCCCGCCAATGGAATACCGCGTTTGAATGACCGCCGCGTGGATTCGTGGGTCGTAATGGGATGGGTGTATTTCTGTTGGCGTGGCGGTGGAGGTTTGGTCACCTCCACCTTTCCGCCGACCGCTGGTCTGGCGGTCTGTTGTGGCGGTCGGATTTTCGGAGGTTTGCCTTCTGCGGGTCAGAATGACCGTGGCGGGTTTCCGCGACCGCGGCGGGATTATGGAGGATTTCTGACCGGCGGTAGGCGCCTTTTACCGCCGAGGTCAGAATGACCACCATAGTCTCTCGGTAACCACACTACGTTAGTGGGGACCCCAAAGAAATAACCGCTTCCACCACTCAGTTTCTTTTCAAGTGTTCATAAGGTTGGACCTTTTGTTTTACACCTGGGAATGGATTGTGTTTTCAGGGCCTTGTTTCCAATATCATTGTAATAGGCCTGCTACCCCTACAAATGTGCAATATGCTACGCCTAGGTGCTAAATATATGGTTACCTGCATTATTTGTTGTCATTTTCTTTTTTCTCCCCAGGGTACCCAGTCACAGTGTTGGGGAGTGTGGGGGGGACCCTGAAGGCCCCCACAGTCCCAGCCGGCTCGCTATCTTCTGTGGGAGCTGGCATTGCTGTCACAGGGAGGGAGCTGATAAAGCAGCTCCCGTGGCACACGTGGGGCTTGTAAAAAACACTTGTTTTTTTCTCAAATTTGTCAAAGCTGTCAAACCTGCCGCCAAGTCACAGCAAAGCAAACAGCTTTGTCCCAGGGGTGAGCACCGCAGACATAGAAGGACCCAGCCCTGTTGGGTAGTGGTCCCCAGGGCCATCATTAGCTCCTTGAGGGGAGCCCCACAGCCCCCCTCCAACAATCAATAGCCCCAGGGAGTTGGTGGTCCCCAGGGCTCGGAGGTCCACAAGAGACTCCCTATCTCTTTTGTTATTGTGGCACTGGGAAGGTGGTGGTCCATGGGGCTGCAGGAGGATGTGTGTCCCTCTGCATTCTATTTAAGAAGTGCCCTGGGGAGCTGGTGTCCCCCGGATCTTGGGGGGGGGCACTCAGCCCATACTATTTTTAAACTGCCCTAGAGAGGTGGCGGTCCCCATGACTGTGAGGGGTCAGATGACCGCCCTGAACTGTATTTAAAAAGAGCCCCAGGGAGGTGGTGGTTCCTGTGACTGTGGGTGGCCCCCCACATCCAAAATATGAATGCCCCTGGCACGTGGCACTCCTGGGAGCTTGTAAAACTCCAAAATCGCCTGCAACGCATTCAAAACGCCTCGGCCCGCCTCATCCTCGACGTACCCCGCAACAGCCACATCTCCGCACACCTGAGACACCTGCATTGGCTCCCAGTCAGCAAAAGGATCACCTTTCGACTTCTGGCCTCGCACTCACTTCCGTCCCTCGCATCCGCCGCTCCACGGCGGGTGGGAGATCTTTCTCCTTCCTGGTGGCCAGGACCTGGAACTCCCTCCCCACCAGCCTCAGGACCACCCAGGAACACTCCGCTTTCCGGAGACTCCTAAAGACCTGGCTTTTCGAGCAGCAGTAACCCCCTCTTTCCCATAGCGCCTTGAGACCCGCACAGGTGAGTAGCGCGCTTTATAAATGTTAATGAGTTGCTAAAAAAACACTTGTTTTTTCAGCAAATTTGTGATATCTTCGTGAAATCATGGTATTTTTTTAAAGTGTTTTTTAATCCTGGGGGGGGCGGGTCCCTCTGTGACCCAACACCAGAACTAAGGGATCAGGGTGACCTTACCCTGCCCCCTTGTCTTTATTTTTTTACTGAAGTCAGGTCCCAAAGTGGCTGCCAACACTTCCTATTTTGTAGTGTTGAACAGCCAATCAGAGCTGTACACTTCCCTGCACAAGTTTATCATTATTCGCAAAGTCATCTTTAACCACTTAAGTGCGGGCGTCGGCCACTGGCCGACGCCCACACACCCTCCCTGGTGCGGGTCACGACCAGTGGCCGACACCAGGAAGGGCACTAATAAATCCTCGGGTGCGTCGCACCCGAGGATTATTTTATTTTTTTTACTCACCCCGGGAGACACGGAAGCTACCGTGTCTCCCCCCACCCCCCACCTGCCCCTTTGTGACGTCAGCGCGCCGCGAGGCGCGCTGACGTTGCAAAGGTGTTTTCCCCATGAAAGCAGGAAGCAGCCTGGCGCCTGCTTCCTGCTTTCATGGGGAAAACGGCCTTTTACACGTTCGGGAAGGCCTCGTAAGAAAGGGGAGTGTCTCCCCTTTCTTACGAGGCCTTCCTGAAAGTGTTTCCTGGCCCCCGATCGCAGCACAGCACACTTTCAGGTTTCCTGGCTCCCCCGATCGCAGCACAGCTGCGATCGGGGGGGTCAGGAAACATTTTGAAAAGTCCTCGTAAGAAAGGGGAGACTCTCCCCTTTCTTACGAGGCCTTCTGAAACGGTTTCCTGGCCCCCGATCGCAGCACAGCTGCGATCGGGGGCCAGGAAACCCCACTAGACACCAGGGATTTCACTTTTGGGGGGCGGCCCCCCCCCGGAGAACAGGCCGCCCCCCGGCATAATTTTTTTTTATAAAACAAAAGGTAGGTGCCCCCCCAGGGGATTTTTTTTTTTCAAAAAAATAAAAAAATAAAAATAAAATGAAATGACAGGGGGTCGCCCGTGGGCAGGGTGACACCCTGTGGGGGCAATTTTTTTTTTAGATGTTGTAGGGTTTCCCTGGGGGCCATTTTGGCCCCCAAGGAAACCATACAGCAACTAAAAAAAAATATATGTATATATCTATATATATATATCTATGTAGATAGATATATCTAGGTACATGGATATATCTATAGATATATCTATGTAGATATATATATATATATATATTTATATATATATATATATATATATATATATAGGTAGATCTGTATCAAAGAGATTTATAAAGCGCGCTACTCACCTGTGAGGGTCTCAAGGCGCTGGGGGGGGGACGGGGGGAGGGAAAGGGGCTAGGAGGTTCACTGTTCAAAAAGCCAGGTTTTGAGGCCCTTCCTGAAAAGAAGTAGGTTTTGGGTCTTGCAAATGTGGGTTGTGAGTGCGTTCCATGTTTTGGGTGCAATGTAGGAGAAGGATCTGCCCCCGGTGGTGGTGTGTTTGATGCGGGGGACAGAGGCGAGAGAGAGGTCAGCTGAGCGGACGTTTCGTGTGGGGGTGTGGAAGGTGACTCTCGTTGAGGTAGGCATGGCCTGTGTTGTGGAGTGATTTGTGTGCGAGGATGAGGATCTTGAAGGTGATCCTTTTGTCAATGGGGAGCCAGTGGAGGGCTTTGAGGTGTGGAGAGATGTGTTCGTGTCGGCGGAGGTCGAGGATGAGTCGTGCTGCTGAGTTCTGGATGCTTGTAGTTTGCACTTGAGTTTTAGAGTGGTGCCGGCGTAGAGTGACAGTTTTTCTGGTCTCTGTGGGGATCCATTTGAATGTTTTTCAGTATACGGAGTTTGTTGAAGCATGAGGAGGTAAGAGCGTTGATTTGTTGGGTCATAGAGAGGGAGGAGTCTAGGATGATGCTGAGGTTGCGTGCGTAGTTGGCGGGGTGGGTGCAGGGCCTAGCGTGGTGGGCCACCATGGGGGGTCCCAGTTTTTTTTTGGTCAGGGCCAAAGAGGATTATTTCAGTTTTGCTTGAGTTGAGTTTCAGGTGGTTGGCTGTCATATATACATCACTTTTATCAATATGTGTGTGGTTTCCCTGGGGGGAAAAGGGTCCGATTTGTCTAGTGGCAGTTTTAGTGCCATAAAGAAGCGCAGAAGGTTTATATGCCTACTGCAAAGAGCACATCTGTATTTTATGTAAATAGCTGAGTACATTAGTAAAGTCTATGGAGAGATGAAGGGCACTTTTGCTGGGTGGTAATGAGGGAATCCGAGGAGGAGGGAGTGGGAGCACCAATAATGATTGTTGGACTGGGCGCAGGAGGTGCTAAAGACTGTGACGAATGGTATGTGACAAGGTGTTTTTTGAGTGTCTTGAAAGTACGTGCTGATTGAGGGAAGAAGCGCAGGTAAGGTGGCCTCTACTGTTGCACGTATCTCACACACACCATTGATTTTGTGACTGTCTACGTAGGCTAGTGTTTTAGAGCAACAGTTTAGCCAATAGCAGAGATGGCATCTTGATGGATGACTGCTGCCTGCACTCGGGTTATAGAGGACCGCTCTGACATAGGATCAGAGACTGAGACATCAGATACTGAGACAGCATCTGAGGGATAGGACAATGGTGCAGACTCTGGGAGTGATTTTTCAGTCAGAGGAGTCCCATTCAAAAACTCCTCTTCCAGTACATTATGAGGGAGGTGATGAGGACAGTCCTGCTGTCCATTCGCAAGCTGTTCGTGCAACTGGGTAATAGTGGGTTAGGCCAACCCAGAGAGCAGGTGAATGCGGCGGCAAGCAGAGAGAGAGTGCTCTCTTGGGAGCTCACCAATTTAGTTCAGCCCCAAATTCCACCACCCAAATCATATTGTGGAGACATCAAAATTGTCTATGGCAAAACAAACTAGTTTTGTAAGGCAGGCACCTGTGTTTTTGGTCCTGGATTCGGCGGCCATATAGAGAAACACACTAAACCCAAACATTTCTGGAAACTAGACAGAGGTGTGACTTGTGTGGATTCCCCAAAGTTTTCTTACCCAGAATACCCTGCAAAGCTGAAATGTTGAAAAAAACCTCTATTTTTCTCGCATTTCTGTCACACAAACTACAGGAATATGCTGGGATCCACAACATTCCTACCACCCAGTGACTCCTCACCTGTCCTGATAAAAACACTACCCCACTTGAGTGCCTACACCTAGTGCCTGTGTCAGGAATGGATCACCCCAGGGTCAACAGCTGCCTCACGTAAGGACCAACATTGACCGTTGTGTGATCTATTCCTGTCGCAGGCACCAGGCCTAACCACACAAGTGAGGTATCATATTTATCGGGAGACTTGGGGGAACGCTGGGTGGAAGGAAATTTGTGGCTCCTCTCAGATTCCAGAACTTTCTGTCACTGAAATGTGAGGAAAACGTGGGATTTTAGCCACATTTTGAGGTTTGCAAAGGATTCTGGGTAACAGAACCTGGTCCGAGCCCCACAAGTCACCTCATCTTGGATTCCCCTGGGTTTCTAGTTTTCAAAAATGTGCTGGTTTGCTAGGTTTCCCCAGGTGCCGGCTGAGCTAGAGGCCAAAATCCACAGGTAGGCACTGTTTTCTATGAAAAAATTTGATGTGTCCACGTTCTGTTTTGGGGTATTTCCTGTCGCGGGCGCTAGGCCTACCCACACAAGTGAGGTATCATTTTTATCGGGAGACTTAGGGGAACGCCGGGTGGAAGGAAATTTGTGGCTCCTCTCAGATTCCAGAACTTTCTGTCACCGAAATGTGAGGAAAACTTGTTTTTTTAGCCACTTTTTGAGGTTTGCAAAGGATTCTGGGTAACAGAACCTGGTCCGAGCCCAGCAAGTCACCCCTCCTTGGATTCCCCTAGGTCTCTAGTTTTCTGAAATGCACAGGTTTGGTAGGTTTCCCTAGGTGCCAGCTGAGCTAGAGGCCAAAATCTACAGGTAGGCACTTCTCAAAAAACACCTCTGTTTTCTTCCAAAAATTTGGATGTGTCCACGTTGCGCTTTGGGGCGTTTCCTGTCGCGGGCGCTAGGCCTACCCACACAAGTGAGGTATCATTTTTATCGGGAGACTTGGGGGAACGCCGGGTGGAAGAAAATTTGTGGCTCCTCTCAGATTCCAGAACTTTCTGTCACCGAAATGTGAGGAAAACTTGTTTTTTTAGCCACTTTTTGAGGTTTGCAAAGGATTCTGGGTAACAGAACCTGGTCCGAGCCCCGCGAGTCACCCCTCCTTGGATTGCCCAAGGTCTCTAGTTTTCAGAAATGCACAGGTTTGGTAGGTTTCCCTAGGTGCCGGCTGAGCTACAGGCCAAAATCTACAGGTAGGCACATCTCAAAAAACACCTCTTTTTTCTTCCAAAAATGTGGATGTGTCCACGTTGCGCTTTGGGGCGTTTCCTGTCGCGGGCGCTAGGCCTACCCACACATGTGAGGTATAATTTTTATCGGGAGACTTGGGGGAACGCCGGGTGGAAGAAAATTTGTGGCTCCTCTCAGATTCCAGAACTTTCTGTCACCGAAATGTGAGGAAAACTTAGTTTTTTAACAACTTTTTGAGGTTTGCAAAGGATTCTGGGTAACAGAACCTGGTCCGAGCCCCGCGAGTCACCCCTCCTTGGATTGCCCTAGGTCTCTAGTTTTCAGAAATGCACAGGTTTGGTAGGTTTCCCTAGGTGCCGGCTGAGCTAGAGGCCAAAATCTACAGGTAGGCACTTCTCAAAAAACACCTCTGTTTTCTTCCAAAAATTTGGATGTGTCCACGTTGCGCTTTGGGGCGTTTCCTGTCGCGGGCGCCAGGCCTACCCACACAAGTGAGGTATCATTTTTATCGGGAGACTTGGGGGAACGCCGGGTGGAAGAAAATTTGTGGCTCCTCTCAGATTCCAGAACTTTCTGTAACCGAAATGTGAGGAAAATTTGTTTTTTTAGCCACTTTTTGAGGTTTGCAAAGGATTCTGGGTAACAGAACCTGGTCCGAGCCCCGCAAGTCACCCCTCCTTGGATTCCCCTAGGTCTCTAGTTTTCTGAAATGCACAGGTTTGGTAGGTTTCCCTAGGTGCCGGCTGAGCTAGAGGCCAAAATCTACAGGTAGGCACTTCTCAAAAAACACCTCTTTTTTCTTCCAAAAATTTGGATGTGTCCACGTTGTGCTTTGGGGCGTTTCCAGTCGCGGGCGCTAGGCCTACCCACACAAGTGAGGTATCATTTTTATCAGGAGACTTGGGGGAACGCCGGGTGTTCGGAAATTTGTGGCTCCTCTCAGATTCCAGAACTTTCTGTCACCGAAATGTGAGGAAAACTTGTTTTTTTAGCCACTTTTTGAGGTTTGCAAAGGATTCTGGGTAACAGAACCTGGTCCCAGCCCCGCGAGTCACCCCTCCTTGGATTCCCCTAGGTCTCTAGTTTTCAGAAATGCACAGGTTTGGTAGATTTCCCTAGGTGCCGGCTGAGCTAGAGGCCAAAATCTACAGGTAGGCAATCTAAAAAAATACCTCTGTTTTCTTCCAAAAATTTGGATGTGTCCACGTTGCGCTTTGGGGCGTTTCCTGTCGCGGGCGCTAGGCCTACCCACACAAGTGAGGTATCATTTTTATCGGGAGACTTGGGGGAACGCCGGGTGGAAGGAAATTTGTGGCTCCTCTCAGATTCCAGAACCTTCTGTCACCGAAATGTGAGGAAAATTTGTTTTTTTAGCCACTTTTTGAGGTTTGCAAAGGATTCTGGGTAACAGAACCTGGTCCGAGCCCCGTGAGTCACCCCTCCTTGGATTGCCCTAGGTGTCTAGTTTTCAGAAATGCACAGGTTTGGTAGGTTTCCCTAGGTGCCGGCTGAGCTAGAGGCCAAAATCTACAGGTAGGCACTTCTCAAAAAACACCTCTGTTTTCTTCCAAAAATTTGGATGTGTCCACGTTGCGCTTTGGGGCGTTTCCTGTTGCGGGCGCTAGGCCTACCCACACAAGTGAGGTATCATTTTTATCGGGAGACTTGGGGGAACGCCGGGTGGAAGAAAATTTGTGGCTCCTCTCAGATTCCAGAACTTTCTGTAACCGAAATGTGAGGAAAACTTGTTTTTTTAGCCAAATTTTGAGGTTTGCAAAGGATTCTGGGTAACAGAACCTGGTCCCAGCCCCGCGAGTCACCCCTCCTTGGATTCCCCTAGGTCTCTAGTTTTCAGAAATGCACAGGTTTGGTAGGTTTCCCTAGGTGCCGGCTGAGCTAGAGGCCAAAATCTACAGGTAGGCACTTCTCAAAAAATACCTCTGTTTTCTTCCAAAAATTTTGATGTGTCCACGTTGCGCTTTGGGGCGTTTCCTGTCGCGGGCGCTAGGCCTACCCACACAAGTGAGGTATCATTTTTATCGGGAGAATTGGGGGAACGCCGGGTGGAAGGAAATTTGTGGCTCCTCTCAGATTCCAGAACTTTCTGTCACCGAAATGTGAGGAAAATTTGTTTTTTTTGCCACTTTTTGAGGTTTGCAAAGGATTCTGGGTAACAGAACCTGGTGCGAGCCCCGCAAGTCACCCCTCCTTGGATTCCCCTAGGTCTCTAGTTTTCTGAAATGCACAGGTTTGGTAGGTTTCCCTAGGTGCCGGCTGAGCTAGAGGCCAAAATCTACAGGTAGGCACTTCTCAAAAAACACCTCTGTTTTCTTCCAAAAATTTGGATGTGTCCACGTTGCGCTTTGGGGCGTTTCCTGTCGCGGGCGCTAGGCCTACCCACACAAGTGAGGTATCATTTTTATCGGGAGACTTGGGGGAACGCCGGGTGTAAGGAAATTTGTGGCTCCTTTCAGATTCCAGAACTTTCTGTCACCGAAATGTGAGGAAAACTTGTTTTTTTAGCCACTTTCTGAGGTTTGCAAAGGATTCTGGGTAACAGAACCTGGTCCGAGCCCCGCAAGTCACCCCTCCTTGGATTCCCCTAGGTCTCTAGTTTTCAGAAATGCACAGGTTTGGTAGGTTTCCCTATGTGCCGGCTGAGCTAGAGGCCAAAATCTACAGGTAGGCACTTCTCAAAAAACACCTCTTTTTTCTTCCAAAAATTTGGATGTGTCCCCGTTGCGCTTTGGGGCGTTTCCTGTCGCGGGCGCTAGGCCTACCCACACAAGTGAGGTATCATTTTCATCGGGAGACTTGGGGGAACGCCGGGTGGAAGTAAATTTGTGGCTCCTCTCAGATTGCAGAACTTTCTGTCACCGAAATGTGAGGAAAACTTGTTTTTTTAGCCACTTTCTGAGGTTTGCAAAGGATTCTGGGTAACAGAACCTGGTCCGAGTCCCGCGAGTCACCCCTCCTTGGATTGCCCTAGGTCTCTAGTTTTCAGAAATGCACAGGTTTGGTAGGTTTCCCTCGGTGCCGGCTGAGCTAGAGGCCAAAATCTACAGGTAGGCACTTCTCAAAAAACACCTCTGTTTTCTTCCAAAAATTTGGATGTGTCCACGTTGCGCTTTGGGGCGTTTCCTGTCGCGGGCGCCAGGCCTACCCACACAAGTGAGGTATCATTTTTATCATGAGACTTGGGGGAACGCGGGGTGGAAGGAAATTTGTGGCTCCTCTCAGATTCCAGAACTTTCTGTCACCGAAATGTGAGGAAAATTTGTTTTTTTTGCCACTTTTTGAGGTTTGCAAAGGATTCTGGGTAACAGAACCTGGTCCGAGCCCCGCAAGTCACCCCTCCTTGGATTCCCCTAGGTCTCTAGTTTTCAGAAATGCACAGGTTTGGTAGGTTTCCCTATGTGCCGGCTGAGCTAGAGGTCAAAATCTACAGGTAGGCACTTTGGAAAAAACAGCTGTGTTTTCTATAAAACAAATAGGATGTGTCCATGTTGTGTTTTGGGGCATTTCCTGTCGCGGGCACTAGGCCTACCCACACAAGTGAGGTATCATTTTTATCGGGAGACTTGGGGGAACACAGAATAGCAAAACAAGTGTTATTGCCCCTTATCTTTCTCTACATTTTTTCCTTCCAAATATAAGAGAGTGTGTAAAAAAGACGTCTATTTGAGAAATGCCCTGCAATTCACATGCTAGTATGGGCACCTCGGAATTCTGCGATGTGCAAATAACCACTGCTCCTCAAAACCTTATCTTAATCCCATTTTGGAAATGCAAAGGTTTTCTTGATACCTCTTTTTCATTCTTCATATTTCAGCAAATGAATTGCTGTATACCCAGTATAGAATGAAAACCAACTGCAGGGTGCAGCTCATTTATTGGCTCTGGGTACCTAGGGTTCTTGATGAACCTACAAGCCCTTTATATCCCCGCAACCAGAAGAGTCCAGCAGACAAAACGGTATATTGCTTTAAAAAATCTGACATCGCAGGAAAAAGTTACAGAGTAAAACATAAAGAAAAATGGCTGTTGTTTTCAGCTCAATTTCAATATTTTTTTATTTCAGCTGTTATTTTCTGTAGGAAAACCTTGTAGGATCTACACCAATGACCCCTTGCTGAATTCAGAATTTTGGCTAGTTTTCAGAAATGTTTAGCTGTCCGGGATCCAGCATTGGTTTCACACCCATTCCTGTCACTAACTGGAAGGAGGTTAAAAGCACCAAAAATAGTAAAAATGGGGTATGTCCCAGTAAAATGCCAAATTTGTGTTGGAAAATGTGGTTTTCTGATTCAAGTCTGCCCGTTCCTGAAAGGTGGGAAGATAGTGATTTCAGCACCAGAAACCCTTTGTTGATGGCATTTTCAGGGAAAAAACCACAAGCCTTCTTCGGCAGCCCTTTTTTCCAATTTTTTTGGAAAAAACGAAGTTTTCACTGTATTTTGGCTATTTTCTTGGTCTCCTCCAAACCACAAACTCTGGGTACCATTAGAATTCCTAGGATGTTGGAAAAAAAGGACGCAAATTTGGCGTGGTTAGCTTATGTGGACAAAAAGTTATGAAGCCCTAAGCGCGAACTACCCCAAATAGCCAAAAAAGGGCTCAGCACTGGGGGTGAAAAGGCCCAGCAGCTAAGGGGTTAAGATCAAAATCAGACGAATTACTACCATTGAAGGTAAATTCAAGTAAAGTCTCCTGATACGAAACTACACCAACATTTTATTGCTACAACTAATAGGTTATTTATACTTTACTATAACAATCACTAATACTATTGTTTCTTGATTTTTTATGTCCATATAAAGCTTTAGCTCCATTGAGCAGGATGGCTTCAAAATATTACTTGACAAATGGCAAGCTCCGAAGTTTGAAAACTCAAGCATCATTTTATAGTGATAATAAGCTTGTATATGTCAAAATGCTCTCTGAAACAGCTAATATATGTGAAAAAAATAAATAGAAAGAACAAAAATTGAATTTACTAGGTTTGTACAGTCGTACAAGAAGGGAGAACATTAGAAATATTATATGTGAACAGTTTGAAAATAGAGTACTTCCATATTTGCTCCAAAAATATCCCACTGTCAGAAACAATAGTGCCAGACTGAATCATAAAATATGTTCAACATATTGTGGATAAAGTGTGTAAAATGAAAATTATTAATTTTAATTATGAATTGTATTTAAACACACAACATGTTTCAATTCTATATATAAAACATATGTTAGGAAAAACAAAATTAAATGCATTAAAGTTTAGAAAGATATTTGGAAGCTGTTGGAGATCCATGTCCAGTACGGTACCATACTTTCATCAAGAGGCTTACAATATATACCCTAATTGGGTCATAGCTGTCAGTGATAAGGACGTTGTTATGAAGTGTTGCATGGGCCTGTGGTAGGCTTAGAAAAAAGTAAAAACTATAATAGAGCTCTCTAAACAGCATTTTGAGGAGAAATTTGCTAAACATCTTGTTTAGCACTGGAATTGTAATTCCTTATACAATATACATAATACATCCAACGAAAATCTAGGAAACTTTATCACTACTTTTAAGAAAAAACATCTGTAAGGCAAATGTAATATTTTGTAAAACATTGACAATTACCCAGTTAGAAATATTACCCAGCACCAAGGCTAATGCAGTTCAGTGTCAAAAAGTTTACTGCCGGCTAGTGCCGTACCAAGATGCCAGCTGGGCATCATATCTTTGGTATGAGGCTAGCCGGCGGTAAGGCCCTGTTAGTGTCATAGAAAAGGACATTAGCCGGATAGGAGGGGGCGTAGGGGGAACAGGGGATTTAGCATCAGAGGAAGACGCTAGTACGCGCAGAGGCAAAATAAATGCCTCTGGCCAGACTAGCATCTTTTTCTGATGTTAGAACCCCATGGACATGACTCCTGTCTCAGTTAAGACAGGAGTCATGCCCCCCAGCCTAATGGCCATTCCCAGGGGACATATTTCCCCAGGGCCATAGCCATTGTGCACAGTGCCATGTAGGAGGGCCCGAGTTAGGCCCCCCTGTGGCACTTCCCAAAACAAAATACTCACCTCTACCTACCTGGAATGCGCTCCCCCATCCTTTGGTGTCTTCCTGGTGTGGGTGGATGAGGGTGTCCATGGGGTCCAGAAGGGAACCTGTGGGCTCTTTCTATAGCCTTTGACCATGAATAAAAACTCACAGGTCCCCTAATGCCTGCCCTGACCAGGCATTAAATAATCACGCTAAGCAAGCTTAGTACCATTATTTAAGGCCCTCATCCCCCTGTGCTAGATTTTAGCACAGGGGATAAATATGGTGCAAGGGCCATACCCTCGTTTCCTGCAATGGAACGCCTACCTTGCACCTCATTGATGCAAGGTAGGTTTCCACGTCCAGAAAATGACGTTAAGTCCATAACTTTGGCGCTAGACGTGTCTAGCGCTAAAGTATAAATATGGAGTTAGGTTTGCACTGAATTAGCTTAAAAAAATGATGCTAATTTAGCGCAAAGCGAGTATAAATATGGGCCAGATCTTCTTTACTTCTGCATTTCAAAAGTATGTAGAAGTTATGCATTAACCTTTTTTGCAGCTACTGACCATTGTTTGTTTATTGCCAACCCTAAGAGAATGCTCTGATTTGAATATGGAAATGTCTATCGAAAATGAAAAAAGTATACATCTAGCTTGTAATGATAGACTTGAAACCCATGTAAAAATCATTCCTTAGAATAAACCCTTATGTGCCAAAATATTAAACATGGAAAAATCAGTCTCACAAACTGTGAGATTAGAAAAAAAAAATATTTTGTAAAAAATGTGACATGATTTTACGTAGAAATTTTGATGTGAAATATATACTTATGAATGGAGCACTGGGACATATATTTCATTTTTTACATACAAAACTAATAATGATTTTGGACTCTATATTGTGAAATTTGACAATATGAAGAAATCAATACACATTTCCTGATTAACAGCAAGATTTTTACTGATGAAAGACATGTATTCCAAGAGAACAATTTCCTGTGTATTTAGCTTATGCAGCAACAATACACAAATCTCAAGGACTGAGCTTGGTTTTGCATTCAAATTTGGTCTACTGTTTTCAAAGGAGTTATGACATACGTTACTTTATCAAATATCAAAACATTTACATTAACAGGATTATATATCATAGACCTTAATGGCACAAAAATACATGCTGACAATCTGTGTGTGTAAATATAACTGTTTACAAAAACATATACTCCTTCTCTTACAGGATATCTTGTTGTGTTGAAACCTAAATTTTATATAAAAGGGAAAGATATGTTCAGAAATAATGAGCCTTTGGAGAATGAATAACCCTCTAAGCAAAAAAAAACTTGGTTGGACCGCCACACTCCAGGTGGTCCTGCCACTTCATTACAACCCTGGTGGGCAGAACCGCCAGGGGATCGCAGTCCCCGCTAGGAACATGGTCCCTGATGGGATGATGGCAGTCTGAGTTGTACTCAATGCATCCTGGTTGATTACAACTGAGCTTTCCTCCAGCCTTTTCATGGTGGGGACACCACCTTGAAAACGCTGGCAGAGAGCCAGTGCTGGGTGTTACAGGGGGGCCCCTGCACTGCAAATGCCCATGGCATCAGCAATGCCTTTAGGGCTTCATTACGAGTTTGGTAGTCCTGTGATCACCATGTTGGCAGTTGCGGTCAGACCACCAACAGGCTGGCGGAGAAGACCACCAAATTATGACTTTGGCAGTGATACCAACGGAAAACAGACAACGCCCTTCTGGCCCCTCTGGCACTGCCAGTGCAGTCAGACCGCGGCAGAAAATTGGAGCCACCAACAGTCCGGCAGAGACCATGTTTCCATTGGACTCATTATGAGGTTGCACACTGCCAACATATCTGCTGTGGTCGGACCACCATTGAAACCCAGGTGGAAACAAACTGTATAAAAGGGGACACTCACCTCCAGGAAGCCATACTCGTCTCGAACCGCCATGGGACCACAACTAGATGGCATCCCGGTGCTGCTGCTCGCAGAGAGACAACTAACACATCGCTAATGAGGATGACAACAACCGTAAGTACAAACACTCAACTGTTACATTTGTAGATTGTTACAATTGTATAATAACATACCATAGGGAGTGGGGGTGCAAGCGCTATTCTCAAACAGAACAGTACAGTGACACGGGCACTCACATACATCAACAAAAACACCCACACATGCACAGTAAGAATACTGCAGCCAGCACACACACCACACGTCAAGAACGCACAGTTCAACACAGCACAGGCCCAGCCTCACACAATCCCATACAACATGCCAACACACCACAAGAACACCACAACAGCACAATCATTAAGACATTGTCAAGAATTTGCAACTGACACTGGCCAGGGACTCACCACACATACAACACAATGTACAACCAACAGGGAACAAACACACACAATTACACCATCATGCAACTTAGCAATTGACACGCACATCACACATACACACATCACATTGTACCTGTCATACCATGCACAATACACGCACACTCACACACTCAAAGCACATAAAGCCACACAACTCAACAGTTTTGAGGACCGCCAGCTGGTGCCTGGCAGCCATGGAACATACCTTCCCCCTGAAGTAATTCTACCTCTTCCTGATGTCCTCCATTGTGCCTGGATAGGTGCCTACAGCATTCACACTGTTGACTATTCTTTGCCACAGCTCCATTTTCCTGGCGATAGATGTGTGCTGGACTTGGGCTCCAAATAGGTGTGGCTCTCTTCTGATGATTTCATCCACCATGACTCTCAATTCAACATCTGTGAAATGGGGCTGTTTTTGTGGGGACATGGTAGTGGTGGACAAGACCATGAGGAAGAAAAAAAAGAAAAAGAAACATTTAATTGGTGATGAGTGTGTGTGCTGTGGTGTGAGTGGATGACCGGTGGTGTCTAATGTGTGAGGTACTAATTTATGTGTTGGGTATGTTGTGCAGGTGTATGATGTGTGCTATGTGAAGTGTGTAGGGGTGCCCATTCTATTGTTCCTAATTTCTTTTGTGCATCCTCTGTCTAGCTGCGTGTGGCGTTGTAGATGCAAAGGATTGTGGGGTGTGATGGGGTGTGTTTTATAGTGCAGTGTGTCGGTGTGTGGATGTGTGTCAGTTGTGGGGTTTTCAAACTATCCAGTGTGATGTGGTGTATTGCTGTGGTGACCGCCAACTGCAGCGTTTTGCACTGCCATTGGTCTTCCACCATGAAAGAACCACTGTCGTGGTTTGTGAATCGTAATAGGTTCTGTGGTTTTTTGGCAGCTGGCAGTCCTGGTGGTGGAACCTCCAGTGTCCTAGCAGTTTCAGAATTTTGGCTGGACTTTGGTGGACTTTGCTGTGTGAGTTGTAGTACAGCAGTCAAGTTACCGACAACATGCCGGTGTTTTGGCGGACGCCACCAGGGCAGTCTTCCCAAAAGACCATCAAACTCCTAATGAGGCTCTTTGTCATGCAAAACACAAATAACACTTTCTGTAACACTGTAGTTAACCTCTCGACTTCAATCAGAAAAACTACTGTCCCAGTCTGCACATGAAATTAGAGATATTGTTGATGTTTATAAAGGAACAGTCGCTTCTCTATACATCAACAACACAATGCTCAAGAATTCTGTATGGCTTATCTCAAAATTATAGCACACAAGACTTTGATACATACAGATCTTTTTGGTGTAAGCTACTATTAGGAACATGAATGTTTCCATTGCTTTCATGGAATTTGAAAGATTTGTTTGCCTTCCTTTTCCTGATTGTAAATCCATATAATTTAAAGATGTAAGATATCAAGTTATTCACTCTAACATTTGTTCAAACGATACATCGATGGTTCTGTCAACACTTTCTAACTGTGGTAAATAAATATTTTGTTGTCATGATACAACAAAGCACTCTATATAATATTAAAATTAAAACTTTAATTATATATTTCACTGCCAGACAGATTTCCATTTCTGGATGCACTTTCACTTGTACTGCCATTATTTTACCTCATGGAGAAACAACTATTTCAGTATACTGTACACTATATTTGTGAAACAATACAGGATGGACCGAAGGTTAGATTGTTTATCCCTGTGATTGTCCCTTCCTGCACATAAACAATCTGTAATGGTGATTTAGCACTTCAAAGTGTGCTGCAAAATGCAGCACACATAAAAGTACCAAAGTATACTTTTGGAATGATTGTTTGTATGCAGGAAGAGACACCTTCCTGCACATAAACAATTATCCACGGCATTTTGCAGCACCCATGGAAAAAGCAAAAAACAAGGAGGAATAAAAGCATTCATCCTCGTTTTGCCATACTAACGCCACAACTGGGGTGGTGTTAGTTTTTGGGGCTGCCGCAGATTTACTATTTACCATTTCTAATAAATCTGGGACAGCATCAAAAACAATGGGTGTTGTCATGGAACGCCCACTGCAACACCCATTGCATGCCCCTCTGATTCAGAAAACTGCATAAGAGGGAACCATATTTACAAGGAGGGATGCACCTCCTTGTAAATATGGAGCAGTGGTTAGCACCACAAGAGCTTCAAAAAAAGTGACGTTCCGGTGGTGCTAGGGGGCTCTTAAATATGCCTCTACATACATTTTACTACAATTCATAAATTATGTATTGAAACATATGCAAAGGTTAAATATTTCTAATTTTGTCTTTTAAGTTTAACAATAAATTATTAGGTACAAATAAGACAATACATTGATTGTGCTCCCTTACACTTAACTATATAATGAAAGCTACCATTGACTTACTTTCTCCTTCACAGTTTTCTACAATCTATTATTTACTGCACCTGTTCGGGAAAATGTTACAATACTAATCAGCTCTTTTTTTAAAGAAGCTAAAAATTGTTCTGAACAGAACTTTTTTTTCATCTTTTTGTTTTTAAATGTTTTTCTGTATTTTTTTTTCCAAACACAGGTCAACCTGACCAACAATAAAAAAACTCAATTACAGCGAATATAATATTGGAGCAGGAAACATCCTGTGAAAAAAAACCTATGGATTTTGGGAAGGACATGGGTGAGCAAAAACAAGTTCCTTTTGAATGTTAAAATTGTTCCCCCCCAAAACCATAACGGTGTGTAGAATAAACAGAACATTGTTGGGGTGGCATATGGCTTATACTGGTCAACCTGACCAACAATAAAAAAAAACTCAATTACAGAGAACATAACATTGGAGCAGGAAACATCCTGTGAAAAAAAAAAACTATGGATTTTGGGAAGGACATGGGTGAGAAAAAACAAGTTCATTTTGAATGTTCAAATTGCTCCCCCCCAAAACTATAACGGTGTGGTAGAATAAACAGAACATCGTTGTGGTGGCATATGGCTTTACTGCATGGCAGTATTGCCTCAGCTGATGCACTGGAATTGCAAAAACAGGGAGTGGAATAGAGGGTACTGTAGCGCCAGAAGATGTCCCTGCAATTGGAGCCTGCACAGCCAAGGTGCCACATTGTTGCCCTGAGCAGTTTCTTCAGCACCAGTAGCTTCAAATTCTGTGGCTTATTTATACTTGTTTTGTGCCGAATTTCCATAATTTTTTTTTAACGCACATTTGGGGCACAACCTACTCCATATTTATACTTTGGTGCTAGACCCATCTAGCGCCAAAGTTATGGAGTTAAAGTCATTTTTTGGTCGTGGAAACCTACCTTGCGTCAATGAGATGCAAGGTAGGTGTTACAGTGCAAAAAAAGACTCTATGGCCTTAGCGCCATATTTATCCCCCATGCTAAAATCATGCACGGGGGAGGGGTCAGAATGGGGGACCCCATCCCAGGTACGTATAGGTAAGTACAGGTAAAGTATTTTTTAAAGTGCTATTGGGGGCCCTGAAATGCCCCCCCCCCAACATGGTACTGGGTAAAATGGCCATGTCCAGGGGATTTGGGGCCATATTTATACTTTTTGATGCAAAACTGCGCCGGCGCAGTTTTGCGTCCAAAAGATTACTGCCGGCTAACGCCATTTTGGTGCACCGTGCGGGCAACATATTTATACTTTTACGCACGGCGGCGCAAACAACAGGTGGGAGTCATTATTTTTGATGCACACCGCGGCATCAAGTCGTAAAGGAAAACAACGTTAACGTGGCAGAAATGACTGTGGGTCGATTTACGACACAGCAAACCGGATATGCGATGTGTTTTTGACGCAATAGCATCAAAAAACACAGCGAACACAGCCATTTCACCAGAGGAGAGCCAAAATGGATCCCAGACGCCATTACAGACCCCAGGAAGATGACAGCAGACCAGGAACCAGCCAGGAGGACCCACACAAGAACCAGGACACTTTTAAGAAGAAAAGAAAGTGTCGCTTTAGTGCAGAGGAACAGGAAATCCTGGTTAAAGAGGTGACGGAACACCAGCACCAACTGTTTGTCACATCAAAGTTGCCAATCAGTAGGAGAGAGGCTATATGGCAACAAATTGTCGACAAGATTAACAGTGTGGCTGAAGTACGCAGAACTGTCATTGAGTGCAAGAAACGCTGGCATAACTGCAAACGCAGGACCAAGGAAAAGATGGCCAGGAACAGGAAGGCAGCACTGCAGACTGGGGGGGGGAGTCCAGCACACCAGGAGGCCCTTGACCACATGGAGGAGATGGTCGCAGCCGTCATCCCTGAGGAGATCGTCACAGGGATTGAAGGACAGGACAGCGCAGACTGCCAGGAGACAACGCGCATGCAGGGTAAGTCGCATGGGGAATTAAAATGCACTATTGTTAACTGCAAGCGGGGGGGATATCGACCACAAAATGCATGGAAGTCATCATATACATGGAGTGGCATGGGTAAAGGGGCATGGCCTGCACAGACAGAAGCTGGGGCACACCATTACACTACACCAACAACAGTCCCGTGGGGGCATGCTGTCATTCCAACGATGGAGCAAAGGGAAAGCCACGACAGGAGGGAAGGCCACTACGTCAAACTTACATCTTGGCACTCGTCAGCCAACATACCTCCTACATTAACTAGGGCCCTATTAGCAATCCTCTAGCCAAACCGACAACTGCAATGTAACTGCGACAACAGTTGCCACTACGACCTCTGATCTGTGTGCAGCTCAAGTAGCCAATGGCAGTAACCTCCCAATGGATCATACACACCTAAATTAGGGGGTGAGGATGACAACTGCAGCAATCTCCAGAAACAAGACAAAGGCCCCAGTACACTCAAATGTCAAAGCCCATAGTTGTCACAAACGTCAGCCAAAGTAAACAACAAAAGGAGCGACACAGCGCTAAGGACATACCCATGCTGCATATGTCAGGGTCCATCCTGTGCCTGGGTAACAAGGCAACATCCCAAATGTCATACTGCTCAGACAACAACATAGAGGAGGGGACACATGTAACTGGTCACTGAAATACACCTGCACAGTCAGAGGAGGAAATAGGACACTGATACGACTATCAGGGCAATCCAATGTAACACACATTACCCAACATCAGCAGGACCCATTAACAATGTCAACATCCATATTGGATCATAACATTGCCATGCATAGGATATGCTACATGTCAATTACATTTAAGTGGATGTGAACAATCAGGGATTGGGGCAGGTCCAGATTGTTAAGTGTGCTGCCAGGGCCATCAGAACACCCACAGCCAGTGAAAGGTCTCACCATGAGAATGGATGTACACGGAGGGTCGAGTAGGAAAAGAAGGTGGCAATTCTCTATTTGGCTAAAATCAACACCTAGAGGATGTGATGCTGACAAGTCTAATAACTCAATAACATACATGTGACACACAGGTGGGCCCTAGGCCTGAAACAATGCCCATCTGAAGGACTGTAGATATTAACACAAAACAAGATCACAAAGTGAATTTATCAAAAGGTAGGCACGTCACATCAAAATTGCCACAACACAGACACACTAATTGTACCCTGTTTCATTGCAGAGGAAGAAGGATCTTCTGCCGATATGCCTGTCCCAGATTACCCTGATGACATGGATGACGAGCCGATAAACATTCCCCAGGAGACTATCCAAAAGGTCCTTGAAAGTCCCCAGACCCCACCTTCTGTCAAAAGGAGGAGCACAGAACAAGCAGCCATCGCAGAGGAACCACCCATCACCCCAATTGTAAGACCTGCCAGCTCCAATACAGCTGAGGACTCTGACGACACTGGCACCAGCTTTGAAGAACTGTAGTTGGAGTACAGCGGGAGCTGGCCAAGGAGGTGCGGGTGGGGATGCAAAATATGGCAGCCAGCCTTGAGGGGGTGCATTCGTGCATGATGTCATTTGCAGATCAGGCAGCAGCTATGCAAGCCCTAACATCTATCTTGCAGGAACTGAGGAAAACCCAGAAGGAAATCAGCACAGCTGTAATGCAGTTGACCCAACACCTACAACAGCAATCCAGTGAACGCGTGCACGAATGCAACATTGAACCCCTCAGGGCCGACCTGGCTGCCTACTATCGTGATGTGGCTGCTATTCTCAAGAACCAGCAGGCCCTCCTTGCAGCAGTACTGCCCTTAAGACCTTCACAGGTAGCAGCGACAGGGATGTCTGACTCCACGTCTTCTAACACTAAGGTGTGTGTTGCCCCTTCACAACCACCTCCACCAAGAACAGAGGAGGCAACACACACATCAGAAGAAGAAGACATGGAACAGATCACTTTCACACGGAAAAGTACCCGGAAGCACTAGTCCCTGCCACATGGCCAACTATTACCAAGGTCCTGCGCTTTGTAACATGCCAGTCTTGCGACAACTCTACTTAATGACTGTTCTGCTTACCACTGTATATCTTGTCAGCCTGCCCACTGATTGTCTCTCTCCTACTCATTGGCAAATCCTGTCCCTCTGCACTGTCTGAAACGTCACCCCAGCATTTCAAAAGCATTTCCGTAACCCCTTGTGTCGGATCACAATGTAAGATATCACTATAATGGACTCACAATCATGGACAATATACATATAGCACTACAGCACTTTTCAATAAATAGCACTTACACAACAAATCTGTCTCTGGGTAATGTGACATATCAACTGTGCAGTAGATAACTGAAATGTGCCTACTGTCAAATTACGTAGCTTGTCAATCCAACTGTCCAGATATTGTGTAGTTAGAGAAATCTGCACAGTGACCATGAATGCATCATACTCTGCCCATCCTGAGGGAATAATCTGATGAAGTGAGAAACCATACACCACCATGCTGTGTAGGACAGAAGAATGCTTCCTCAGGGGATAAGTAAGTCATCAAATAGTGCCCGCTAAATGTTGTCAACATGCAAAAATAACACAATAAAAATACCACACTAATCTAAGTAAATACAAAAAAAACTGCACAAATGAAGGTGTCTGAGATAACATACAAATAGGTAATCATGCCAAACTGTGTCACAAATGATGTATGAGGGTCATGAAGACAAGAATACAAGATTGCCAATGAAAACTCATCTTATAAGGGTGTGCATGATCATCACACTGCAGTCAGGCCTAAAACTGTTTCCCCAATATCAAGTCTGGAAGCACTGTTAATGACTTTGAAAACACACTTATCAACAGAAACACATTGGGAACCATATTAACTGTGATTGGTGGTTGCAACAAAGGGTAGACCCTTTGCAAGGTAGCTCTGGGCTAGCTGCCAATCGTACAGCTCAGTTGGGATTTGTTTGTAGCATAGGACACAGATGTTATAGTACAACATTGATGTACACGGAATCCAAACCCACGATCAAGTACCATTCAACACATACTATTAAGGGGTAACCAAATATTTATTAAAAGCTAACCATAGATGAGGAAACTGAAGGAAAAATCTTACCTACCCTAATCTACCCTGGCTACTCATTATCCACAACTGTCCCTAACTAACCTAAGCTACACTTACTAATCACATGTAACAAAACGTTCTAAACATCTACCCAACACCCCCCTTTTGAGACGGGACACATTGAGGACAACACATACTAACCTAAACACATACTATACAATGCTAAACAAATATATATTTTTGTGTGTTTTTTTCTTTCTTTTTTTGTTTTTTTTTTGTTTTTTACACACAAGAACCCCAACATAGCCCCCCACCCACACATGTAATAAGTCAAAAATAAGAACAAGGAAAGAGGAGGGGGGGAGGGTATCATGTCCACCAAATCAACTGTCTAGAGGTTGGCCCTCCGAGGGTCCTCTTTATATCCTTGACCCACCGTTTAATGTGCCGCACATCCCGGCTCAGGTGGCTCACATTGCGCAGCACTTTGTCCATCTTATGTTCAAGTCTATTGAAGGCTGCAGGGTCAACAGCTGGAGCAGTGGTAGTCTGGGTACCGGTGGAGGAGGTCTGTGTGGGCTGTCCTGCACCGGTGGCAATGCTGGGGCCAGGAAGTCCAGCAGATGTTGGATCAACAGTGGCAACTGTGGGTGGGGCCACCTGGCTCTGATTGGTGGTTGTTTCTGTGGTGGCTGTGGTGGGCAAAGTAGGCCCACCCTGTGGGAAGGCTCACCATGCCCTGGAGGCACGTTCATGGCGATATCGCCGGGCCATCCTCCGGAACCCCGACTCCACCAGCAGGATGTGCTGGTATCGCATGGCCTGACGCTGAAATTCACGGACCTGGTCTGGAGTCATGTTAGCTGCTGTGAAGACAAATGCAGATATGCTACATTAGTAACTGCATTGTGTGAAACGGAACAGCAAGTTAATCAGACATTACATCTACTGTACTTGTAACAGCTCATATCACGATACAGAGCATAGAATGTCCCTGAGGAAGTATATGGCAGGCCAGACAACAAAGGTGACATCACACAAAGCACATCCATAACCCACAAGATGAGTAACAACTGGCATTGACTTGCAATCTGAGTTCTGACAGTTAACATCTAAGAATCATGCTACATATCCTCCACCAAGAGCTGGGCTACAACTGTCAGTGTAGGGAAAGCAAAACTAAAGCCTCATGGTCTGCAAGTTGTAACTGGAATTTCCAGTATGGTAACAAGTGCCAAACCTGAGTGTGTATATTAGTATGCAACCAAACCGTCACTTACTCACAGGTATGTGTAACATACTGGTAGCATCAATACTAGGTACCCCATTCACAGACCCATGTTTGAGGGGGGGCAGTGGATATACAACTATAATTTACAACGAGGAGTGTATAGGCAACTCCACACATGTTTGTCTCTACAGACACACCACAGGTAAGGTCTATCTACAATTTGGAGTCAGCAAACCCTAGAGCACTGAGGAAATTCTGAACTTAGTACACAACATATACTTCCAGTGAGGCCTGACTTACACCAGACACAGAATTGCTAGAACACCCATGATCATGAATTGCATGCACACCTAGGCCATTACACTCAGGTTCCACAGACTTGATGCACTACATGTGGAAGTACATGCTGCTAGGAGGTTCTACCTACTGTTTCAAACTTACGTAGGTAAATAGTGAAGCAGATGTCTATTGTAAAGCTATTAGCTCTACCAATCTTAGAGAATGTGGGTCTGACAGGCTGACTAAATTGGGGCTGACTTCCATTGCGACTCTTGGTGATACAAGTGTCATATACATTACTATCCCCTGTACTCACAGTGGGGCCTACAGGGATGTCCTACAATTCCTACATGATACCATTGGATACGCATTGGTAAACTCAAAACATGTGAGAACTGCATTCCCACTCATGGAACAAGTGAAAAACTTGCCCAACGCATCACACCTTGCTATGCGTCCAACTCACACGAGTCCATAACCAGCAAACACAACACATAACAGACATATCAACACTTACTGAAGTGGTCGGGGTCCTCAAATGTCACCACCTCTCTCACAGTGTAGTGTGCCGGTCCACCTGTAAGGTATGGAAGGAAGAAATGTGCTCAAAATCTGTGCACAGATTCATAATCATTTACAATGTGTAGGCTGAATAAGGACATGGCAGCCATTCAGACATGATGGTTCTGCATCTGATATTTCACGGCCAACTTGTACATAGCATGGGTCTCCTGTGACAGTTACACACATATCTGCACACATACATTGGCCCTAACTATCATGTGGTTGCAAACTTGCCCCATAATTGGTGAGTACTAAAAAATATGGAGTGTAATCGTCTCATCATGTGCATCCAAGAGAAACATCCAACGCCTGGTTACTTGAGGACTGCATTACCAGTCAAACATGCCTTGTGGCCATGACACATTTATTGCACATAGGCCCAAAGTACAGAGGGAGGGGGAGGGACTCCTGTAAGCCATCCTATTGGTACAGTATAGTCAATTGATGTGGCCCAGCTAGGGTGATTTGCACCAACCATGGAGATGTGAAGCCATGTGCATACACTTGGACACTTGGACTGCCATCCATATTTGGATTGTGGCTCAACTAATTCCAACAAACATCTTAAGATGTTAGCTGAGGGCACCTTACACTTTTTCACGATGTTTTCAAATCATGAACTGACATGTATCCAAAAAGATCAAGAAACCAAATAATCCCACACATTCATATTACTTCTATGAACGCTTTTCACCAGACTAACATGAGACCAATGTTTGAGCCACTTTGCTATTATCAATTGACGTGAAGGCAGCACTCATTTTCAGCATCATGTAGTGATTCTAAAGTCAGTAAAGCAATTGCTTCAACATAGTTGGCCTAAATGTTGGTACATCTGTACTTCTCTGTCAATAATACCCTATATAGACATGATTGGCTCCTATTTTGTTAGCTGTGCTGACAAAAAGGCCGCACCAATTTCCTTCATGGTAAAGTAACCTGTAAATTTGCTGAGCACGTGCTCCCTGATAGCTAGCAATTGTGATCCTTGCCATAGTGCATCAATGATCCCCTTATATTTCCCCAGCATTACACACAGTCATCAAGTTAGCTGGCAGACATTGCACTAATCCCCTGATATGACTACAGAGCATTTAATCGTGCACATTAACAATAGTTGTACTCACCAACAGTGCCACCAATCATGATTCCCAGGTGGTCCAAGAGATCCTGCTCCCTGGTGATGAGGTCAGCCCACCGGTGCTTCAGCTGGTAGTCACTCCTCTAGCTGGCATACACACACTGCAGGTGATGCAGCACCTTTCCCCACCGGATTCTGCCCGCCTCTGTCGGGTACCCCTGTATGACCCTGTCCCCTGCCTGGATCATGAGCGGCAAGAAATGTGTCACCAGTCAGATGAAGCCCCCAACCCCTCTTCCCCCATCCTGCCAAGACGTGGCCTACCAGACATACTTATAGTTGAAGATAAGGAATAGGGTAAAAGAAAAAAAAAGGGGAAATGGGTGAAAGTATGGGTAAAAAGACAGAAAAAAGTAAACCTAAACACTAAAAGAGCCCAACTATCCCCAAACTAACACTACCCACAACAGACTCCCACAAAGAAGAAATACACAAGATAAATGGACAAATGTAGACAAAACACAGTACTACAGTATAAACAAACAATATTTATTTCACAAAAGGACTTTACAGAAAGCACACAGGACAAATACAGCACAAAATCTCTGGACAACACTCTCTACACAGCCACACAGTCTAGAAGGATCATAGACTGCAAAGTGAAAGTGAAAGTACACCCACTGTACATGATCTGTAAACAGGATATCCTATGATATCACTTCCTGTATGAAAAGTCCCGCCTTTTTCACGTTATGCGTCATTTTTTGTTGCACAAAACTGTATTTGCGTCATTTTTTTTGACGCACAGACGTGAATATTAACCCGCATCCACATAATGATACTTGGACTGTACAAATATCTGGATGCAGGCTAAATTTCACTCCTGTGCGTCCAAAAAAATGACGCAAATACAGTTTTGGTAAACAAAAAATGACGCACACCGCTAGGGACCTCAAAATTACAGTGCATTAACTGGTTTGGAGCATTTTTACTTGTTTTTTGGTTATTTTACATTTGGAACACATCAGAGATTGGCTAATTGAAGACAGTATGGTGTTGATGGTGTATGTTCACATGCGTGACATCATACTGCAGTGGAACATCATCCACTACACCCTTCACAGTATGTTTACAGTTGGCTGACGTCATAGATGGTCATAAGTGTGGCCTACATATATGTGTGGCACAAATTGTGCATGTTTGTCATAAGGAGAGGATAGCAATGTGACGCACATATGTACAATACCTAAATGCCATTGGCTCAAAGTGTGTGCTTTGACAACTAATGTGTTGGTTGACCAAGTGTGTGTGTGTACATCACACAATGCATTATTGTACATATGGTTGTATGAATGTGACGTCCATGTGTCCAATCCTAAGATGCAAGTCAAATTTGGAATGAGCAAGGGCATGTGTTAGTCATACATGTAACAACACCCGTAAAGTATACTTCCAAGTTTTAGGGTCACGTAGACACCACATGTGACATAGCATGCACCAGATGGAAGGCAGACGCATGTTCATGTCAATGGTCCACATTTTCTACATCCTATGTCCTAGAGTATTGGTAAGAGCTTGCTAGGCACTAGTTGATGAATCCCACAGTGAGTCATACACATGCATTGAGGAAGTGGGTACCATGTTGTTTGCACAGACAGACAAGAGTCAATCTCATATGTATGATGACACCACAGTTGAGGCCATAGAAGTAAGCCCCAAATATCAAGTGGCTGTGGTGGACCAGCATACAAGACAGCACGTGTCCACATATTTCCAGAGATCAATTGCACAAAGGTGTCTTGTTCATGTGTGTGGTCCAATGATGATCCTGTAGATTGTTTGGGGTGTAATTTGTCACAGTTCGGACCAGGACTCATCATGAGTCAGTGGCAGCTATTCCTGTAACTATTGAGTATCTTTTGTTGATCAATGTGAGTAAAGTAGATGGGGATATGTGAACCAACATGTGGATGGTCCCACCCTGTCACTAAAGACATGTAATGAGACAGTCAACAGGGCAACCTTGGTGTGCTGAGTGAGATAATGTCTCAATTGTCATGTTCTGGCATGTGTCATTACAACATTTGTACACAGGTTGGCCTCTGCACTTACCACTGCATCTGGGAACATCATAGCCTCAGTGCTGTTTATTCTCGCAGCTATTCACCACACACGGCCCATCACTATGTTGTGCGCACTGTGATGCTGTGTGTGAACTGTCATGGTTCTGACATTTGTGCATTATTCATGTACATTATCAGAGGTTGCTGGTTGTGCTGAAAGCCCCGTACCCAATCCCTGCCTCTGACCCTGGGACACTGTCACATTTTGTCATTCATGCATATATGCAACCCAGACAAGGGATGGGCCATGAATTTTGCATTTCCAAGAGTATGTAACTCAAATGGTACAGTTAAAAGGCAGATGCTGCTATACAATGTATTTGGGTATGCATGGAAGAAGCCCATGCCCAATGCCCCCTGATGAGTGGGATGTTTTCTTACGCACATGTGGTACATATGTAGACACAGGGATACTTTAGTGTGACGCACAGACAGTTGCCAGTCAGGCTGACAGAATGCAAGGTGATTCAGGAGCCAGCTACTGGACAAGGTACATAATCAGTGGTCTGACTGAGACTGTTTGGAGGACAAACTAGACAGTTGACATGTCAAACTGTGTACGTCCTGTGTTTTTGAAGGTGACACATGAACCCAAGGGCTGTGTTACACGGCTTAATTAGTATCAATGTTTGACAGTGTATTTGACATAATGGCAACTCCTGTGCTGTTCCAGGCATCATCAGGGGCAGTGCTTTTTGAAATGGGTGTTGTGCATGGAGGTGATCCCAGGTGTGGGCTGCATCTGTTTCTCACCAGTCCTGTAGGTGAGACTTGCAGTCTAAGGGCCAACAGACATTTTCACAAGGGGAAGCAATCTACATGTGCTAACAGGGCTTTGAAACTAGAAGACAATGTATAAATTGACCTGACGTCCATGCAGTCAGATGTTATATGACAATGGCATACCTTAGGAAAGGGTGTAGCACACTGGTTTGCTAATGTTGGCCTGTGTGTGTAGAGGAGGTATTATCAGGTTACACATCTTAGTATTCCAGGGACCTCTTCCGACAGGTGGGTTATGACCAGGTGCATGGGTGTGTCAGGAGTTAGGAAATGGGCTGACATGTGCATGGAATGTCATGTGCGCAATGCATGTCATATGTGTGGCACTTGTGCTGTCTATGTTCTGCTTCTATGGAACTCTAGTCACAGATATTCCTTGCAAATATTGGATGCAGTTGGAGTAACTGCTGTCAAGGGTCTTGTCAGACATTCCTGTTAGTGATGCCAAAGCACATTGACTGCCTCATGTATTAGGCTTGTTTTCCCCTTATTGAGTGATGGTGTCATAGTTGTGTGCCATATGATGCGTTGGACCTTGCTTTCAACATGTATGTGTGAAATAGTTGTGGTCCTCTGCTATTGGCCTTCAAAGGAGATATGTACATGA
Organism: Pleurodeles waltl; assembly: GCF_031143425.1. Taxonomy (NCBI): domain Eukaryota; kingdom Metazoa; phylum Chordata; class Amphibia; order Caudata; family Salamandridae; genus Pleurodeles; species Pleurodeles waltl. The sequence continues at coordinate 237,801,520 of NC_090446.1, read as the reverse complement.
TATATGTCATTAAGAGTGTGTGTGTATGTGACCATTGTATGTTAGGCATCACATAAGCTCTGGGATGTTCCGTGTCCTACTCAGTATCTCAGCAATGCTCCATGAGGCAACACTCTTATTCTGATAAGTAGAGATGAAGGTGTGCAAAAAGGAATAGCCAGACCATCATATGGTGATTAGAATAGGTGTTTATTTAAATCTGTTAACTAAAGTGGTGAAGGTGATCATATTCAGAAGAAATTATTTACAATCTGTTGCCGCCTGCGTATACCAGCAGCTGTGTTCTGTAGTTCCCCCACCTGTTGCAGGCCAGCATCCTCCTCTTCCTCCTCTTCAGGCATGTGTAGCTCTGGTTCCAGGAGGGCAATGTTTCTTCTGATACAAATGTTGTGCAATATTGCACATGTGAGGATGATCCTATAGACCATCTCGAGGGACTATAGGAGGCTACCACCAGTGATGTCGAGGTACCGGAACGTTGACTTGAGGATGCCGAAGGTCCGCTCGACAATGCTGCGTGTCCTCCTCTGGGCCTCGTTGTATGCACGCTCTGCAGCTGTACTCGGGTTGCCAAATGGTGTCACAATCCATGGCTGAATGCCATACCCCTGATCAGCTGCAAGAGAAAATGAATGGGATCATGTTGATGTAGCTGGCACTATTGAAAAAACCTTTCATGGCAGTAGTTGTCTTGTGTTGTCTGTGACTCTTTTGTGTACTAATGTGACATCCTATGCTTGTAGGCTGTACCAGCTGCATTGTGTTGTTTCCTTGGCTGAACGAGTGTTTGTCTGCTAACCGTTTGTCAGCAGTATGTTTTGGGATTTGCAGTACAGTGTGCCCTCCCTAGCATTGTGACTTGTGATACAGGTGTCCGTGTGTCTTCACTGAGGGTGAGATGATAGTTCCATGCACAGTTAAAATTTAAAGTGTTGTTAACACGTTCATATCAAAGTACCCTGGACATCCCATACCTTGACACTTATGCAATGTATTAATGTAAAGGTCATTGGGACACTTACAATTTGCAAGGTGACATTTAGGCAACCACACTCATTGACGTCCTCACATTAGGCTGTACAGTAATTTCCAATGTGTTACTGGTTCAATGGTGAATTAAGAAACATGGTTAGTGATGTAACGACCTCAGTGTGTTCCTGTTGACATGTTGCTGTTGTGGTGTATGTGTTGTGTGTCCTAGAGGGTTGCTGTGCAGTGTGTATATAAGTAGGTTTTTGTACTTACCAACAAGTAGTCCATTGCCATACCGTCCATCCTTGAAGTGTTCATTGATGTTGCAGTGACGGAAGATGTATGAGTCATGTACACTCCCAGGATATTTAGCTAAGATGTTGGTGATCAATCACTGGTGATCGACAATGGCCTGCACATTGATGGAATGTGTGTGCTTCCTGTTGCGGTAGAGGTGTTCAGTTGCAGCAGGTGGCACAAGGCGTACATGTGTGCAGTCGATTGCACCAAGGACGTGTGGGAAGCCACTGATTGCGTAAAAGCCCTGTTTTGTTTCCTGCTGCTTCTGCAGTGTGTTAGGGGAGCAGATGTGGCGGGGTGTCACTCGAATGATGGCGTCCAGTACTTTGGGCAAAAAGGCGGAGAATGATGGTTGTGATATTCCGCCAACCAGGGCATCAGTTGTTTGGAAAGAGCCACTTGCCAGCATGTGAAGTACGGCAAGCAGCTTTGTTTCTGTTGGGATGGTGCGGGGTGTCACCAAAGTGGGGGCCAACTGCTGTTCAATGTTTCACAGCAGCTGCTGAATGGCCTGCCAGTTCAACCGGTACCTCTGTATGATGTCGTGTTCCCTGGGGCCCTGAAGGGTTGTTCTTGTGCGGAATATCCTCTCCTGCCTTCTGCGCTGCCTTTGGGGTCCCTGCTGGTGTTGTTGTAGCTGCTGTTGTTGCTGCTGGGCTCTGCATCTGCGTGCACCCTGGATTAGAATCACCTCCATGGCTCCCTGTTGCTGCTCTGCTGCTCTGCTGTTTGTTCTGTGTGTTCTGATTAAATACAGGTGTGTTTGCCCCATTTTAACGCATGCCCTGACCCAGGCGTTAATTTTTGACGCAAATTGGGCTGTGCGTCATTTTCTGGCTCCGCCTCCCGGCCGTGCGTCATTTTTGCCCGAAAGCATAAATACGACGCACAGCCGTTTAAGCCATTTTTGGGACGGGAACGCCTACCTTGCATATAATTAACGCAAGGCGGGTTCCTGCATCCATAAAATGACACACACGGTGGAATTTTGTCGTCCCCGGCCTCGGGCGTCAAAGTTTAAATACGGGGCAACTTTTGCGCTGATTGTGCGTCAATATTTTTGACGCACAATCGGCACAGACGGAGTATAAATATGCCCCTTGGTCCCCTGTGCTAACCATTGACACCTTCAGCTGTTTTCTTATTTTTTACTGCTGCTGCTCCTGGGCAATGGGCAGTTCTTCTTCCTCCAATACAGCCTCACGGTCGAAATTAGCCTATGCTGCTTCTGCCATTTCTTCAGAAGAAGAGGTTAATGGTAAAGCAAAAATAAACTGAGCTTTAAGATGGTCCAATAGAAAAAGCTTTTTAGCCTATCAGAAGCTTTCTTACAATCACAAAGTACTGCACTACTACCAAGCTGGTACCATGGTACCAGCAAGAACCAAAGAAAAATTAAAAATCAAACAAACAACTAAACACTTTGCCAACAGACCTACTTCCCACAAAAATAAATGTTAATACTTACATTACTTTTTACCCTTGTAAGTGTTGCATCTACTACACATACTTATTTTGAAGTAGGTCTACAATATTATTGCCCAATATAACTAAAATGTAGCCAACACTTTTTATAATAATATAAACTGGTTTCTATATATTATTAACCCCTTTGCTGCCAGGCCTTTTCCCCCTCCTGTGCCAGGCCTTTTTTGCCTATTTGGGGCAGTTCGCGCTTAGGCCCTCATAACTTTTTGTCCACATAAGCTAACCAAGCCAAATTTGCGTCCTTTTTTTCCAACATCCTAGGGATTCTAGAGGTACCCAGACTTTGTGGGTTCCCCTAAAGGAGGCCAAGAAATTGGACAAAATACAGGGAAAATTTCGTTTTTTTCAACAAAATTGGAAAAAGTGGCTGCAAAAGAAGGCTTGTGGTTTTTCCCCTGAAAATGGCATCAACAAACGGTTTGCGGTGCTAAACTCAGCAGCTTCCCAGCTTTCAGGAACAGGCAGACTTGAATCAGAAAACCCAATTTTTCAACACAATTTTTGGCATTTTACTGGGACATACCCCATTTTTGCAGTTTTTTGTGCTTTCAGCCTCCTTCCAGTCAGTGACAGAAATGGGCATGAAACCAATGCTGGATCCCAGAAACCTAAACATTTCTGAAAAGTAGATACAATTCTGAATTCAGCAAGGGGTCATTTGTGTAGATCCTACAAGAGTTTCCTACAGAAAATAACAACTGAAAAAGAAAAATATTGAAATTGAGGTGAAAAAAACATAAATGTTTCTCTACGTTTTACTCTGTAACTTTTCCCTGCAATGTCAGACTATCGAAAACAATATACCGTTACGTCTGCTGGACTCCTCTAGTTGCGGGAATATATAGGGCTTGTAGGTTCATCAAGAACCCGAGGAACCCAGAGCCAATAAATGAGCTGCACCCTGCAGTGCGTTTTCATTCTATACCGGGTATACAGCAATTAATTTGCTGAAATATAAAGAGTAAAAAATTGCTATCAAGAAATCCTTTGTATTTCCAAAAAGGGCACAAGATAAGGTGTTGAGGAGCAGTGGTTATTTGCACATCTCTGAATTCCGGGGTGACCATACTAGCATGTGAATTACAGGGCATTTCTCAAATAGATGTCTTTTTTACACACTCTCCTATATTTGGAAGGAAAAAATGTAGAGAAAGACAAGGGGCAATAACACTTGTTTTGCTAATCTATGTTCCCCCAAGTCTCCCGATAAAAATGATACCTCACTTGTGTGGGTAGGCCTAGCGCCCGCGACAGGAAACGCCCCAAAGCGCAACGTGGACACATCCAAATTTTTGAAAGAAAACAGAGGTATTTTTTGCGAAGTGCCTACCTTTAGATTTTGGCCTCTAGCTCAGCCGGCACCTAGGGAAACCTACCAAACCTGTGCATTTCTGAAAACTAGAGACCCAGGGGAATCCAAGGAGGGGTGACTTGCGGGGCTCGGACCAGGTTCTGTTACCCAGAATCCTTTGCAAACCTCAAAATTTGGCTAAAAAAACACATGTTCCTCACATTTCTTTGGCAGAAAGTTCTGGAATCTGAGAGGAGCCACAAATTTCCTTCCACCCAGTGTTCCCCCAAGTCTCCCGATAAAAATGATACCTCACTTGTGTGGGAAGGCCTAGCGCCCGCGACAGGAAACGCCCCAAAGCGCAACGTGGACACATCCAAATTTTTGAAAGAAAACAGGAGGTGTTTTTTGCGAAGTGCCTACCTGTAGATTTTGGCCTCTAGCTCAGCCAGCACCTAGGGAAACCTATCAAACCTGTACATTTCTGAAAACTAGAGACCTAGGGGAATCCAAGATGGGGAGGCTTGCGGGGCTCGGACCAGGTTCTGTTACCCAGAATCCTTTGCAAACCTCAAAATGTGGCTAAAAAAACACATGTTCCTCACATTTCTGTGGCAGAAAGTTCTGGAATCTGAGAGGAGCCACAAATTTCCTTCCACCCAGCGTTCCCCCAAGTCTCCCGATAAAAATGATACCTCACTTGTGTGGGTAGGCCTAGCGCCCGCGACAGGAAACGCCCCAAAGCGCAACGTGGACACATCCCATTTTTTGAAAGAAAACAGTGCCTACCTGTGGATTTTGGCCTGTATCTCAGCCGGCACCTAGGGAAACCTACCAACCCTGTGCATTTTTGAAAACTAGAGACCTAGGGGAATCCAAGATGGGGTGACTTGTGGGGCTCGGACCAGGTTCTGTTACCCAGAATCCTTTGCAAACCTCAAAATTTGGCAAAAAAAACACATGTTCCTCACATTTCTGTGGCAGAAAGTTCTGGAATCTGAGAGGAGCCACAAATTTCCCTCCACCCAGCGTTCCCTTAAGTCTCTTGATAAAAATGGTACCTCACTTCTGTGGGTAGGCCTAGCGCCCACGTAAGGAAATGGCCCAAAACACAACGTGGACACAACATATTTTTTCACAGAAAACAGAGGTGTTTTTTGCAAAGTGCCTACCTGTGGAGTTTGGCCTCTAGCTCAGCCGGCCCCGGGAGGGGGGGGGCAGAAATGCCCTAAAATAATTTGACCCCCCCAAACCCCTCCTGCCCGGGAACGACCCTTGCCTACGGGGTCGCTCCCCCTGCGTGACATTGGCACCAAAAAACAAATCTCCGGTGCCTAGTGGTTTCTGCCCCCTTGGGGGCAGATTGACCTAAAATCAGCCAATCTGCCCCCAAGGGGGGCAGAAATGGCCTAAATACAATTTGCCCCCCAGGGGAGCGACCCTTGCCTGATGGGTCGCTCCCCATCTCTAAAAAAACAAACAAAAAAAAAAAAACACAAAAAAATATTTGCCCTGGCGCCTAGAGGTTTCTGCCCCCCCCCCGGTGGCACAAATGGCCTAAAATAAATTTGTCCCCCCAACCCCCACTCCCCCCCAGGAGCGACCCCTACCTATGGGGTCGCTCCCCCTGCGTGACATTGGCGCCAAAAAACAAATCCCAGGTGCCTAGTGGTTTCTGCCCCCTTGGGGGCAGATTGACCTAAAATCGGCCAATGAAATGGCCTAAATACAATTTGCCCCCCAGAGCAGCGACCCTTGCCTGATGGATCGCTACCCATCTCTAAAAAAACAAACAAACAAACAAAAAAAACACAAAAAAAAAATTGCCCTGGCGCCTAGAGGTTTCTGCCCCCCCCCCAGGGGCAGATCGGCCTAATAATAGGCCGATCTGCCCCCGGGGGGGGCAGAAATGGCCTAAAATAAATTTGCCCCCCCAACCCCCACCCCTCCCCCCGGGAGCGACCCTTGCCTACGGGGTCGCTCCCCCTGCGTGACATTGGCGCCAAAAAACAAATCCCAGGTGCCTAGTGGTTTCTGCCCCCTTGGGGGCAGATTGACCTAAAATTGGCCAATCTGCCCCCAAGGGGGGCAGAAATGGCCTAAATACAAATTGCCCCCCAGGGGAGCGACCCTTGCTTGATGGGTCGCTCCCCATCTCTACAAAAACAAACAAAAAAAAAACAACAAAAAAAATTCCCCTGGCGCATAGAGGTTTCTGCCCCCGGGGGGGGCCGAAATGGCCTAAAATAAATTTGCCCCCCCAACCCCCACCCCTCCCCCCGGGAGCGACCCTTGCCTACGGGGTCGCTCCCCCTGCGTGACATTGGCGCCAAAAAACAATTCCCAGGTGCCTAGTGGTTTCTGCCCCCTTGGGGGCAGATTGACCTAAAATCGGCCAATCTGCCCCCAAGGGGGGCAGAAATGGCCTAAATACAATTTGCCCCCCAGGGGAGCGACCCTTGCCTGATGGATCGCTCCCCATCTCTAAAAAAACAAACAAACAAAAAAAAAACACACAAAAAAAATTCCCCTGGCGCCTAGAGGTTTCTGCCCCCCCTGGGGGCAGAAAAGGCCTTCCCGAAAACATGCCCCCCCTGGGAGCGACCCTTGCCCAAGGTGTCGCTCCCTTATCACAATATCACAAAAAAAAAAAAATCCCTGGTGTCAAGTGGGGTTTCAAAAGCCGGATTGCAAGCAATCCGGCTTTTGAAACCCTCAGAGAGACTTCAAAGGGAAGGAAATACATTTTCTTCCCTTTGAAGCCCCTCCGGGCCTCTCCCACGTGATTGAAAGAGAAATGCTTAGCATTTCTCATTCAATCGCGCTGGAAGCTCTGCTTCCAGCGCGATGGGGGAGGCCCCTGTGACTAATCAGCGCGGGAGTGGGGGGGTCGGGGATGGAAGGGGAAGGTCTTCCCCTTCCATCCCCGCCTTGGGGGTGGGTACACGGGGGGCGCGCTAGAGCTCCCCCAAGTTCCCCTGTGCCATGGACGAGATGCACAGGGGAACTGTAGCCTTGGACGAGATCATCTCGTCCAAGGCACAGAACAGGTTAAACATATTCCTATGTTATCACTTTGTATTTATAACATCAAGAAAACATTCTAAAATACCTTCAGACTTTTATTAGATCTCGACAAACAAAATGTGATAATTAAGAATAATTTCACAATTTTTATACTATATTTTACCCTTTACTTATACATTTTAGTGTACTTATTATTAAAACTCGTGAAATTAAAAAAAGAAAAGGTTGCATGTAACTTATAGTTAGAGATCATTATAATATTTCTCTATCTCAACCCACAGTTAAACTACACAAACATTATAAATACTATAGTTATAGTTATTGGTTCATATTTTTTCTTTCATCATTAGATCTCATTTGTTAGACCTGAGAGCCTTAAGACATTCTTCCCCAAACATTTTGATTGCGTGCCTCCAATTTTGTTGAATTTATTTTTGATGGCCTTAGGACTCTGCACTTTACCACTGGTAACCAGTGCTAAAGTGCTTGTGCTCTCTTTGTAATAACTGGTTTAGTGGGTATGTACCTAACTGGCATATTTAATTTACTGGCATGTCCCTAGTAAAGTGGAGAAGATGTGCCCAGCGACTGTAAATTAAATGCTATTAGTGGGCTTGTAGCACTGCTTGTGCCATCCATTTACATAGTACTATAGAATATGTACCAGCTCTGCCATTGCAGCCTGGAGGCGGTGTTTCCCTTCCATGCTGACTTGGCATTTAAAAATCCTTGCCAAGCCTTAAATTCCCCTTTTATTACATATAAGCCTTCCCTAGGGTAGCCCTTAGGCAACCCATAGGGCAGGTTGCTGTTTAATTAACAGGAAGAACATGTTCTTTTAAGTTTTGCGTGTACAGTCATTTCTCATTGCCGAGGCCTATCCCTCTAATAGGATAATGCTAGAGATTTCTTATTGCATTTAATAAGCTATAATTCCAAATTGAGAAGGGATCAATATGTCATGTTTACTACTTATAGAATTGTAATAATAAATCATCTTTAATGGTACAGTCCGATTTATTGTTCGAATTTTGATAATGCTACTTTAAGAAAGTTGGCATTTTCCTGCTCTTAGCCATGGTTGCCAGCAGCCTGTCTCCAATATAAGTCTGGGGTCGGGTGACAAAGGGAGCTTAGGTGTGACTGATTCCCCATCCACATCCTGTTGGGCCATCCTGGGCAAGATGGCAGGGAGGAACATGGCACAGCCTCACAGTTATACCTAAATACACTGTGCCTGTCTTCACACAAAGAACTGTTTAACACCCTGTAGTGAGTCTGGTACTGGGCAGGAAGGGTGGACTGCTCTGCACTTCAAAACCCTTTTTTGAAGTCCCCCCAAATTCAAAGGCATCACCAGGTGTAAGAACTGGACTTCTGACCATACCAACTCATATACTTCCGGACCTGTGGATATTCTGCAAGGAAGAAGGACTACTGTGTTACTGAAAGGCTGCCACTATCCTGGACTGCTGCTCTGGTACAACTGCTTTGTGCTGTACTGACCTGCTGCCTCCTGCCATCCTTGCCTAGGTGAGAAGGACTGTACCCACATCACTTGAACCAAACACCCAAAGTTACTTCAAGGGCCAGCTCCAACTACCTGCTACAGTACCTGGACACTGCCATCTGTGACTCTGGCCCTACCAAGTGGTGGCAATGTAGTTCTGGGCCCTTGGAAGTGGGTATAAAGTGCCACTCCAGCCAAAATCAATACATTAACTGCATTTTGCTGCTCGGAACCAGCGCATCTCCATCGATGCATGGCCTCTGCTGTGAGGATCAAGGACATCACATCGCCCTTGGCGCAGCACATCACCTACATCCCTGGCACGTCTGTGACTTTGCACAGCTCATAACCGATGCATCACCTACATCCAAATAATTATATATATATATATATATAAATAAAACCTTAAAAATTATAGTTACATTTTGGGATATTAATCACAAAACCTCATAAATATCTGACTATCCAAGTTTGAAATAACTTCTACAATTTACAAGCATATGAAATATTGTTACATCGGCCCTATCGCTGCATAGAGTCTGGTAATTGCAACCATTTTTTTTTTTTAAGTATTATTTTTTATGTATATTTTCAAAATTGGGTTTATCAAAGTGTAAAGTGTGCAAATACAGGATCCATAATGGCCAGTTTGGACAGAGAGTATAAAATAAAACATTAAGGACAAGCCAACTGTGAGCAAGACTGTAACGTACAAATGCATTGGACAGTTGCTTTGATATGTGTTTAATAAAGCCCATTAGTTTCTTTGTACACGAGAATTATTGAGGTAAACCGTCAGCCTCCTATGCACTGCGCCAGCAGAGGATGAGCTTGATCCTTTTGACTGCATTGAGAAGGATATATATATTACTTAGTGGTGGTCACTACTAGGTAGTTACAGTTAGGACCATGTTTCTATAGAAAGATTGTTCTTTGACTTGCCTATATCTTTGGCACAGTTTGATGAATGTTCATGAACATTTCCCCCAAAAAGTAGCCTGGTGATTCTTCTTGCACACAGGATGTTTCGAGGTGATCTGTCAAGTGGTGGCTGAGAAAAAGGGGGCTCAAAAAACATTGCGTTTTCCATGTTAATTCACATAGGACCTGTCAACATTTCTACAGCCCCAAACACTGGACGGAATTACACCAAGTTTGGCAGAAAGTTAGCTGCTGGTATGCAGTTGTACTTTTTGTTATTTGGTGTAAATCTGTTCAGTAGTTTATGAGATATTTAAGGGCAAATACATTTGTGTATCTCTGGCTGTGAATATTTTGTGAAAATGTGCACATTTTCTTGATATGTGTGCAGAAAGAAGTGATGCATTTGGCTGACCGCAACCTGACTAGGAAGTTGAGACTGACATTTTATTTCACAGGACATGGTTCGTGGGGGGGAAATTAAAATTGAAAGTGGCATAAGGGATCAGGGTGAAGGTAACCTGACCCTAGGGGTATGATAGAGATTTGTTTTAGGGACAAAATATGGTTACAATTAATTTTGCGTGACCGTGCCCAATATTCACAAACATTTGAGTTTTTGTGAATTTCCCTGAATTATTCACAAAATATTTGCAATAATGGAAACGTTTGAAAGAAAAAGCCCAGACTCATTCATACACTAATTCATTACCTCATACATGCACTCAGATGTTCAGGAGCCCACTCACAAACCCACTCAGACCCACTCTTAGACTCACACACCCACTTTCAGACCCACTCAGACAATCATGGACCCACTCACACATCCACTGACAGAGACAGGTTCTGTGGCCAACCTGGGATGGGTGGTCATAAGTGCTTGGCTGGAAGGTCTTGCTTTGGCCGTGTGTGGACGGTGTGGAATAACATATAGTAACTAAACTTATTATATGTTAAAAAACCATAGAAATTCACTGAAAAAAACTAAAGGTTACAGAGACATTATAGTTAGGTTCTGAATTTATTCGTACAAAACCACAGAAATTGAGGAGTTATAGTTAGAGTTCTTTCAAGTAACTATTACTTGCGCCTTACGGTAACTATAACTCCTGCCTTTCGCAATGCACAGCTAATTACTACACATATTATGTCATTGGTGAGATTTTGAATGGCATTTTAGATATCACTGCAATGTTTGCAATAACATTATTGATAAGAAAACTGTGAATACAAGGGCGTGAGGCATGTTTACCTTAAGGCGCAAGTTATAGTTACTTGAAAGAACTCTAACTATAACTGTTACATTTCTATGGTTTTGTATGAGTAAATTCAGAACCTCACTATAACGTCCCTGTAACCTTTGTTTTTTTTAAGTGAAACAAAAATATATCTATATATCGTCAAACCGATGAAATTCCTCCTCTCAGAAACAGCTGCACCACAGCAAAAGCTCACAACATCACAATGGTGTAAAAAACAGCCCGGCAGCATGCAAAAGATCTTTGTTTATTCCTCAAAGTGCTCCAACCACAGCAGGATGTCAATGTATTTCAGCTCAATGCCTTCCACTGGACCATATATATATATAACTAACCTAGTGCTGGTCACCAATAGGTAGTTATAGTTAGGACATAGCTTCCATAGAAAAAACATTTTTTTCTTGCCTATATCTTTGGCACCAGTTAATGAATCATCACAAAATTCTACAAAGAAAAATCAACGCTCACATCAGCTGCTGTATTGAAAGTTTTGGGGTGATCAGTCAAGCTGGGGTTGAGAAAAAGGTGGTGGTCCCAAAACACTTTTCCCCATGTATTTTACCTTAGCAATAGATCCCAGAGCACTGGATTAATTTACACAAATTTGCAGAAAGCTCAGTCCTACTCCAGAAGACGACCTTTTTGTGATTTGGTTTAAATCTATGCAGTGCTTTTCTTGTTATTAAGTGGATAACACATTTGTATACATAGGGATGTCGATCTGTTGTGACTTCTGTATAAAGCTCCGCAGCTCCAGGTGACAGAAGTCATAGTGTGATAGGCTAGCAGCCAAACCTGATCAGAAAGTGGCGGCCCCCATTTTGTGAACCAGTGCATGGTCCTGAGGGATGAAATAGAGGCTGAAAAGGATGGAATGGGTCAGAGTAGAGGTACTCTGACCCCCTGGGGACATCTGATGGGTGTTTAAATGACCCCTTGTTAGGTCAAAAAATGTACAAATGTTTTTATGCCACGAGCACAGAGTTGCAACTTCATAACGGTGCTTAACGTGGTCCCCCATGTAATGTTGTGACGCGTCACAAACCCTGCTGATAAAATACTTTAAAAAATACATTCGCACACTCACTCATACACTCATGCACACACTCACAGACCCACTCAGATTAATTACACACCCACTCATAATTGCACACAGACACTAGTTCACCTACTCAAAGACCCAGTCCCACACATGCACACACTCACAGACCCAGTCACACACTCATGCACCCACTCACAAATGCACACAGACACTGGTGCACCTACTTAAAGACCCACTCACACACTCATGCAGTCACTCACAGACCCACTGAATCAGTCATGCTCCCACTCATAGACACACTGACACTCATATATCTCCTCAAAGGCCCACTCAGACACTCACACACCAAAGACCCACTCTGATAATTACACACTCATTCACAGACCCACTCACACACACATGCACCCACTCAGAGACCCACTGACACTCATATATACACTAAAAGACCCACTCACTCACCCGCCTACTTACAGACCCAGTCAGACACTTATGCACCCACTCAGACACTCACACACCCATTGAAAGACCCACTCAGTCACACCCCATTCACAGACCCACTTGCACACACATGCACCTACTCAGAGACCCACTGGCACTCATACATCCACCCAAAGACCCACTCAGACACTCAGGCACCCACTCAAAGACCCACCCATACACTCATGCACTCACTCAGGGACCCACAGACACTTGCGCACTCACTCAACGACCCACCCAGACACTTGCTCACATACCCATTCAGACACTCATGCTCCTACTCAGACACCCTCTCAGACACTCATGCACCCCCTCAGAGTCCGAGTTACCCACTCATCCACCCACTCACAGACCCCATTAGATTTCCACTGAGGTATTCAAAAATTTATTGTGGCATGGGCAGAGTGAAACAAAGACATATGAACAATATGTTGGGTGTTGTGCATTGAATGTGTACTTTTGATTTGCAGGTCCGCAACAGAGTTACGGCTCCAATTTTTGTTAACAACAAATAATCAGATTGATTTTTTTTTTTTTTTTATTGTTTTATTGTAAACAGTGTAAAATGGTACACAATCCAAGAGGGATCAAGGTCCCAGCATTTATAAACAGTCATACATAATAGGTCAAAGTATAAAGGCAATAGATTATGCAATGGTACACTGTTAGTTGTTCTTCGAAACCGTTGCCATAATGATCACAGTAGTCATGTTGATAACATAATGATAACAACCATCAGAGAAAGCAGGAGAGAGAACGGAGAGTAGAGGGGGAAGAGGAAATATAGGTCGGGGCTGGGGAACACGCAGTACTTCGAGCTATAAGGCATCCTCGTACGGGGGGAGGTGGGGGAATAGACCCTTATATAGGGTGGTGGGAGCTAGGTTATAGTGTTGTCTAACCCTTCGGGGATGGGGAGTTCACTCCTTGCAGTGCCGGTATTCAGCTTGTAGGCAAGTCGCAGCGCCTGCATACAGTGTGTTATCAGATTACAGTCGGGCATCTTTACAGTGGGAAGCGGCCTATCGGAATAGTAGTGTGCGCCTGGATAGTGAATTGCCGGGATAACGGGTCAATCTGGATGTGATGGCCTGGATTCCTTAGCTTCTCTCAGCAGCGCTCATGTTTGTAACTTAATGTTCTTATGCCGACTCTGATGTGAGGTCTGTGATCGCAGGTTACTGAGAAGAGTATAGGAGGCCTGGGTTGCGCCCCTGGGAGAGCTGAGGGAGAGAGAGGGGAAGAAGGAAGACAGAGAGAGAGAAGAGAAAAGAAGAAGGAAAGAAGAGGCTAATGAGAAGAGAGAAAGAGAAAAAGAGGTAGCTTGTCACGGGGAAAACGAGGAGCGGGGAAAGGGAGAGGGTAAGCATGAAAGTGAGAATGTGAGAATGGAGGGAGAGGAGGGAGTGGTGGGTGATTTCAAGTGACCTACGGACATCCCCCAGTGAGGAAGGGGGTCCACAACTGGCCGGATACCTGGGCTTGGTCTTGCAGGTTATAGATGATTCTTTCATGCGTGGCAATGCGGGTCATAGCTATAATCCCTTCTTCCGGGGTTGGGGGAGCAGCCAATCGCCAGTGGCGTAGTATGCAGATTTTTGCAGTGGCTAGCGCTTTATGAAGCAACCTCTTGTGCGGTCTGGTTAGGTCTGGGAGAGAGGTCACATCGTGCAGAAGTATGAGGGAGAGGGGAAGTGGTGCCGGAAGTACCATGGATTCAGCCAGGTTAGAGCCCACCGTGTCCCACAGTGACCGGACCGTTGGGCAATCTATTAAGATATGTTTGAGGTCGCAGTATGGTTCTGGGCATCGCCAACACTTTGCGTGTGAGAGGAGTCCTGTCCTGTGCAGTTTTGCTGGGGACCAGTACCAATCATGTAGGACCTTGAAGAGGCAGAACTTTAAACTTGCTTCTCGGGTACCTCTGTCCAAAGCCTCTAGGATGTCTTCCCATTCTTCCGGGTCTAATGTCTGGTGCAGTCGGGTTTGCCATTTTAGACGTAGCGTGTCTGTGAGGGGTTAGGAGTAGAGCTGTTGCATATTTAGGTCATAGAGGCCCGCCATGACTCCCTTATGTTGTCCCCACTGTTGTAAGTAGGCCACTATGGGTGAGGACCGGGATCCCCATTGGGTAACCTTGGTCCCCCGACAGATGCAGTGTTTAAGTTGCATATATCGCCACTCTTGGCTCGGCTGGAGATTGAATTCCTCCCGTTGTCTGGGAAAAGATTTAAGCGTGTTGTTTTCCAGAATCTGGGAAATGGTATGGATACCAGCTCCCCTCCATTGTGGCCAGTCCAGCACTTCACCGCCTATCCGGAGTCCGCTATTGTGCCACAGGGGTGCTTGAGCATGGAGAAGAGGGTGGACACCGAGCAGGCGGTAGACCCTATGCCAAGCCGCTCGTGTCGCCTTCAAAATGGGGTTCACCGATCCGATAGATGGAAGGTCATCACGGTAAGGCCCTCCGAGTCCCTCCTTCGCGGACAGCAGTAGTGTCTCCACAGCTATCCATTGGGGCGGGTCCGGCACTCCGGACAGAGTGTGCGACAGCTGGGATAGGTGTAGTGCAAGTGAAAAATGCTCTACCGACGGTAGTCCCATGCCCCCGTGGGAACGTTGGGCTAGAAGTTTGGCAGGTGATAGGCGTGGTCGCATGGAACCCCATACGAATGACATGATGAGTGTATCTATGTTTCTCAGTGTATGGAGAGGCACCTGCAGGGGGAGAAGCCCTAGAATATAGGTGAAACGGGGCACCGTTACCATCCTTACTGCTTGTACTCTACCCCACATGGAAAGGCCCAGCTGGCTCCATTTTGCGAAATCAAGCTTTATCCGCGCAATGAGGGGGTCAATGTAGTCCGCCACCATGTGCGTTAGGCCCGGATTGACTAGCACTCCCAGGTATTTGAGGCGTTTCGGTGTCCAACGGAACAGGAAGCCTAGAAGAGCTGCTCTTGTAGTCATCCACGAGAGGGGGAGCGCCTCGCTCTTGTCCCAGTTAATGCTGTAGCGAGAGAGGATTGCAAATACATCGATAATCTCTAGCAAGGCAGGTATGGATCTTTCTAGATCCATAAGAGTTAGTAGGATGTCATCGGCATATAGACAGATTTTAGAATTGCCGACCGGGAGTGTGAGACCCGTGATGGAGGGGGAGGAACGAATAGCCGCAGCACGTGGTTCCAGGTTCCATTGCTAACAGGAACAGGAGGGCTGAGAGGGGGCAGCCCTGTTGAGTACCTCTTTGGATAGGGAAGGGGTCAGAGAGAAAGCCTCCGCAATTGACTCTTGCCGCGGGTTGGTCGTAGAGTAGACGTATCATTGAGATAAAACTGTCTCTCAGACCAAGGGGCATATTTATACTCCGTTTGTGCCGAATTAGCGTCGTTTTTTTCGACGCAAATTCGACGCAAAACTAACTCGATATTTATACTTTGGCGTTAGACGCATCTAGCGCCAAAGTTCATGGAGTTAGCGTCATTTTTTTGCGTGAACACCTTCCTTGCGTTAATGATATGCAAGGTAGGCGTTCCCGTCTTAAAAAATGACTCCGATGCATATGCGTCGTATTTATACTTCCGGGCAAAAATGACGCCCGGGAGTGGGCGGGTCTAAAAAACCCGCATTAGCGCCGGATTTTAGCGCCTGGGTCAGGGCAGGCGTTAAGGGACCTGTGGGCTCAGAATGAGCCCAGAGGTGCCCTCCCCTGCCCCCAGGGACACCCCCTGCCACCCTTGCCCACCCCAGGAGGACACACAAGGATGGAGGGACCCACCCCAGGGACATTAAGGTAAGTTCAGGTAAGTATTTTATTTTTTATTTTTTTTGTGGCATAGGGGGGCCTGATTTGTGCCCCCCTACATGCCACTATGCCCAATGACCATGCCCAGGGGACAGAAGTCAAGTAGGCCCCTATGTAGTGTATGAACAATCTGGAACCTCAGCAATGACTATGCAACACTCATTTGTGACAACTCTAAGGCCCCTACTGACTGCAGCTATCAAGAAGGAACAACATCACAAAACAGTAAGCAGTTCTAACAGTAACCCCTAGTTTACCACAGGCTGCAAGCAGGCTAAACAACTACTGCTAAATAATCTAAAGTATGGGAGTTCACATTTGGTAAGGGAGGCTAGGGACAACTACAAGAAGGCAAGGGGGCATGACTCCTGTCTTTGCTAAGACAGGAGTCATTTCAATGGGGGTTGGGAGTCGAAAAAAAATGGCGCAAATCGGGTTGAGGCGATTTTTTTGCCTCAGCCTGACTTGCACCATTTGTGGACGCCCATACTCCATTTTCCCCCTACGCCGGCGCTGCCTGGTGTACGTCGTATTTTTTAACGCACACCAGACAGCGCCGGCGGCTAACGCCGGCTAACGTCATTCAATAAATATGGCGCCCGCATGGCGCTTCAGAATGGCGTTAGCCGGCGCAAATTTTTTTGGCGCAAAACTGCGTTGCCGCAGTTTTGCGTCAAAAACTTTAAATATGGCCCCAAATCTCTCCAGTGTTGTGAACAGATAAGACCACTCTATGCGATCGAATGCCTTTTCCGCATCCACAGACAGGGACAGTGCCTCCTCTTGTAGGTGTCTAGAGGCCCAAAGGGTATGGCATAGGGTGCACAAGTGGTTCCTTGAGGTGCGACCTGGTACAAACCCCACTTGTGTGTGGTGGATCAGAGACGGTATGACTTTGCGTAATCTATTGGCCAGGATACTCGCTAGGATTGTGATGTCACTGTTTAAGAGGGGTATGGGGCGATAGCTGCCACACAGCAGGGGTTCTCTCCCGGGTTTTGGTATGACAGCTATCATGGCGTTGTTGGATATGGCCCCCAGGGTTTGTGTTGAGCAAGCTTCGTTCAGGGCCTCGTCTAGTATGTCAATTGCGTCTCCCCCTATCCATTTATAAAACTCTGCTGGGAATCAATCCTCCCCTGGTGATTTGAGGTAAGGGAGGTCGGAGATGGCTTTTTCTACTTCCTGCCTGCTTATTTTCCCTCCTAGGAGGTTGCGTCCCTCCTCGGACAAGGAGGGTAGGCCAATGCCCGCCAAGAAGGTTGTACACTGCGCTGAGCTGGGTGTATTCTCCGATTTATAGAAATGTTTATAGAAGGATGCAAATTCATTAGCAAGGGCTTGCGGGTGCGTTAGTATTTCTCCAGAGGAGGCCCAAATGGCAGGGATAGCATGGGCAGCTGTCCTCTGTCGAAGCTGGGCTGCCAGCAGGCGCCCTGCCTTCTCTCCCTGTTCGTAATGTCTTCCTTGTAATCTCTGTAGAGCATACTCTGCCTGAGAGGTATACAACTCGTTGAGGGACATTTGGGCATGCTCTAAGTTTCGGCGCCCCGTGAGGGAGGGGTGCACGGTATACGGTCTAGTGAGCCGGCGTATGTCAAGTTCTAGAGCTGCCTGTTTCTCTTTTCTGTCTCTATTCGCCAGTGCCGCGTCTCGCATAAGTTGCCCCCACACTGAGGCCTTGGCTGCGGCCCACATGATTCGGCTAGAATCCACGGAGCCTAAGTTATTTTGAGCAAAGGAGGCAGCATGGTCTTGTAACTGCAGTTTGCCCTGGGGCGAATGATAGCGGTGGGCTGCGAATCTCCAAGGTTTACGACCCAGAGACACAAGACCCAGGTGAATGGCTATGCAAATTGGGGAGTGATCCGAGAGGCCGCCCTCCAATATGCGGGTCTCGTGAGTGCGGGACACGAGGTTGTGGGACAGGAGGAAAGAGTTGAGTCGGGATTGGGTGTCATGTACTGGTGAGATGAAAGTGAATTCTCGCTCTGCGGGGTGGGTCAGCCTCCAGTGGTCTACCAGGCCATTGTCCGATAGTATATCGGTCTGTAGGGCTCTATCTGCATTGTTACTAACATCTATGGGGCCCGTTCTGTCGAGTATTGGGTCTCTGGCTATGTTCCAATCCCCTCCTATTACGTAGCGGGATGCTCCTATCTCAGTCAAAAGTCGATTGATTTGTAAGAAAAAGAGGAGTTTCGGGCCCGTTGGTGCGTAGATCGAACCTACGCACAGCGAGGAGTCACCCAACTTTAATTTGGCAAACACGTAGCGGCCCTCGTGGGTGGCCCATGACTTAAGAACGGTATGCGGGAGGGTTTTACATATTAGTAACGCCACGCCGCATTTACTTGGGGTGGCCTCTGTGCTGGGGGAGAGGGGTACAACTAAACAAGGCAGTGCCCACCCAGTCGCGTTTCAGTTTATCGGATTTCGGGACATCCAGGTGTGTCTCTTGTAAGAGGGCAATGTCAGTCTGTTTGGAATCGAGATAGGATAGGACCTTTTTCCGCTTTATGAAGTGGGTAAGGCCGTTTACGTTCCAAGATATGATTTGCAAAGGTGGTGTTGGTCCTCTGGCTGTGTTGGACATCCTTGCGCCTTATTGAGGTCTACCCGGTGTAGGAGCTCTTGGGACAGGGCAGAGAAAAGGTCCTGGAGGAGGGTTGGGTTGAAGAGGGGAAGGGGAAGAGACTTGACGAAGACTCTAAATCTGGGGGGGGGTGTAATGGGGAGGGGTGGGGGGAGTGGACAGGAAACAAGTGGGAAGTGGGTGAGGGGAAAAGAAAGGAATTAACTTCTAAAGGATTGGCCCCCATAATCTGGCTCTCCCATCTACCTGTGGATCCAGATGGCGTATAGGGGTGGGGGGAGGGGGCAAGAAGGGGGAGGAGGGGGGGAGAGGGACCATGCATGGAACGTGTGTGGCTTACGGAGGGTGTTATGTGGGGTGCGGGGCACGGGGGGCCAGCGCTGCATGGATATGTGGCAGTTTTGGGAGGTAGTGTCTGTACCTTGTTTGCGTCCGGGAGAAGGGAGTCGCCAGGAGGCATAAGCCGATTTTGTCGGTTCTTTTGAGTTTTGTCAAAGCGGGGGGGTGGGGGAGGAGGAGGCGTGAGGGTAGAGGTGCGGTTAGGCTGCTGTCGTTGTGGGAGAGAGGGGTGCCACACTACTGTTGTAAATCACTCAACACAAACATAATGATGCTTTGTTCATCCTAATATGCACTTAGCAACCGTTATTGAAGGTAATCTAAATTAAGACAAATTATTAATTAATGAAAACAGCGTAACAGTTCTGAGGAAGTGCTCAAAATCTATTTAAACAATAAACAGGAGCTTTGCTATTGAAAGATGTCATTTTACAAGGTCTCTAAGAAGGGGGGGGGCAAAAGAGGGTACGCTGAAACATGTAGTAACACATAGGCGGTCATTTCCATGGACTAGGTTTGATCTTGCAGTCCTTCTAAGAATGTTCTCAAGTCCTCCGGGTCGTAGAAGTTCTGTGATTCCCCATTTTTAGTGATCCACATCATGGCTGGCTCAAATAGACCACATTTCAGTTCTAGGCGACAGAGTTGGGTGCGAAAGGACAGGAAGGCTTTCCTCTGATCAGCGGTCTCCTTGGAGAGGTCAGCTGACATCCGGATCTCCAGGTTACCCGATCGGAACAACCCTTGTGTGCGAGCCGTCTGTAGCAATTGGCGGGGCTGCAAGTGTCTCAGCATGCAGGCTATGATTGGGCGGGGGCGGCCATTTCCATCTTGTCTCCTGGGACCCAGCATGTGTACCCTCTGGAACTCTAAAGGGGGGTCAAATGTTATATATGTTAGCTTGGGTAATATGTCCCGCAGGTAGGAGAATATGTCTGCGCCCTCCGCGCCTTCCAGAAATCCAAGGAGGTGAACATTGTTCCTGCAACTCCTGTCCTCCAAATCCGTTAGTTTGCTACGAAGGTGTGAGAGTTCTAGGTCTCTGTCGGTCCAGGAGGCTTCTTGAGTTTCCACCGTTGTCACTCGTTGATCAAGCCCGGACATCTGCGATTGAAAACCGGCCAGGTCCAGCCGCATAGATCTCGTCTCCGCTGTCAGCGCCACCATGGCATTGTCCATGCCCTCCAGCTCACGGCTCACCGCCGATATCTCCTGCAGTATGCGGTCCATTGTCGCGCCATGTGTGTCCTCCGTCATGTTGGCGCAAGGGAGGGGTGGAGAGTCCTCTACTGAGGGGTGTTTCTGCTGTCGGAGGGCTTCAGAGAATAGTAGTTGGCGGGTTGATTTACCCGTTACTTTGCTCGTCGTCTTGCCCCTGGGCATTGCGGGTTCCCCCGTTCAGGTAGGGTGCCCAAGGGTGTCTGACCGTGGCGCGGTTGGTGCTTGGGACAAAGTCTCAAGGGTCGAACCCCTGGGCGTCCAGGCAGCGTGCAGATCCAGGCACAGGTACAGACCCCGTGATCCTGCGTTCCCGGCTTGGTGAGTGAGAGAGGGGGGTCCCCGGTGTTGTCTCTGTTCTCCCTATGCCGCCTGGGCGTCAGCTCTGTGGTTATCCACTACAACGTGCCTTGCGGGGGGCGCGTGAGACCATAAAGAAAATTATGAGGTCCTGGATGTTTGAGGACGCGGTCGGCCCTCTTGTGTCTGTTCCCAGTGTCAGCTGGGGGTGTAGCCAAATGTCCCAATGGGATGGCTCCTGTGGTGCTACGTGCCGTTGTGGGGCCCATGCAGTGCTCTCCACCCCTCAGGAGGGGTTGCACCACCTGTCCCCTGTCAGTCAGGAGGTCCGGCGGGCATTTAACGTAGTTAGGTGCAGGGAAGGGAAAAAAAAAAGGGTTCTCTTCTCCTTTCCTTTCACTTTTGGTTGCTGGGCCAGATGTGTGTCGTTGTTGGTGGTCCTTTTTATTTATCTATTTATTTATTTGTTCCTCTTTTTTTTTCTTTTTTCTAATTTTCTCCTCTTTCCTCGTCCGTCCTTCCTTCTCCCTTCACTCTACCTCCGGTCTGCCCCCTCCCCCATTGGGGCCACTGCCTTTGCGCAGTCGATTGGGGGGGCCGAGCGGGGTGCCACTCGCGATGCCCCCTACCCTCCCAGAAGCAGCAGCAGCCCTGGGGTTGTGGTCGTCGATGGCGGAGGGGATGAAGGGGGCCCCCGGGTTTTGCAGTGGGAGGAGGGAGGGTGGTCGCACAACACCGATGTGGCTCTCTCTCTCCGCATGCCGCCTCGGTCTCCGGCACGCCCGCGTGGGGCCCTCGTCCCCAAGGGAGGTGAGGGGTGAGAGGAGCGAGGCAAGCGGTAGAAGTCGCCAGGCTCCCACCTCCTCCGCTAAACAGAGGGGGGGAAGCGCGGTCCCTGGCCCGGGTCGGCCAATTACCTGAGGCCGCGGCTCAGTCCTCCGCCGCAGGCCTCGGCGCCATCTTCCTCGTTCCTTGTGCGCGCGGAGGGGGAGAGCGCGCTCCCTTCGCGATCAGCGCTTCGTCCACTCGTCTCTCAATGCCAGTACTCGGCGCTCGATGTTGTTGATGGTTTGGGGGGCTCTTGGCGCCCCCACGGCACCGCCGTCCCCGGTCCGCAGCCCGCCGCCTAGCAGAGCTCAGCTCCTAGGCGGCCATCTCCATTCGTGGCCAGACCACGTCCCCCAGATTGTATTTCAAATTTAAATATTGTTTGGGATATAGGGTGGCTCTAAGAAGAGCCTTTGTATTTATTGTGTGTCTATCATTCGTATACATACAAGCAGATGCAGAGTTCCAAGTTGCTCTGAAACATTCTGTTGCCTTTATCTGTGACCACCATCACTTCTGAATATCCCATCCATGTCAAAGTGCAGGTTAGTATTGTAGATAGAGCCCATGTTATTGTCTCTGAAGAATACTGAACAGTTTTATTACCATTTTTTTCGGTGTTGTCTATCTGTGGACAGAATTCAGTTGACCACTTCCATTTTTGCCTCTGGCATATGTTAGGGAACACAAAGGCAGTGTGAGGAAAAAGTTTCAATAATTGAACAAAGGTGTTCTTCATTAGATTTTCTAGTCCCTATCCAGTCATTGTGCCTAGGCCATTACCACCACAGTGCACACTCATGAGGTTAGATGTTTGGCAATCTCTAATTCTTTCAACCAATGGAAGCCATGGTGCCACTTTAACCCTCTGTGGTCAATCCAATTAATATCCTCAATAGGCAAACCCAAATCTCTGTCAAAGTCAATCTTTCTAGCATACACACTTACCCAAAAACATAGCTGTGACCTGCAATCCACACTCCAGCCATTTAAAGGGAAAGAGCAGTAGCAAACAGGAGAAGACTACATCAGAATTAGGCAGTTTTCAAAACCTGAGGTGGTTAAAATTGAGGAAGGACCTAATTTAAAAATTCTTAAATTGATTGGATGTTGTTGATATATTGCTAGACCAATGCTTACATTCGGTAACAGTCAACCACATCTAAAACAGAACAATTTAAACTAGTGTGCTGCTGACAGACAGATGGTGCTGTGAACTTTTGAACAACTGGTTTAGTGTATTGTTCCAAAGGAGGTTGCTGTGGCAGATGAGGTGAAAGAGTGTGGCTGGAAGGGAAATTATTAAAGCAAGTTTTAAATCTTAAAGTAACAAAAGGTTGTGGTATAGTAGTGTTTGGGAACAAATATTTTTTCCAAACCCCTATTACTATTGCCATGTGATGTATTAAATATAGGTCCAGTGTCTCACATATACTGTGGCACAAACCTGTTGTCAAAAGCATAATTGTACTCACCCACCCAGTAAAAAATATATTTATGAAATTAGTTTTTGGTCAACATACATATAGAGCATACTCAGACACACACTCATGCATACAGAAAGACAAGCAGGCACACATACATGCATTCATTAACACACCCAGCATTACACTCATTCATTTACTAGCACGCCCAGGCACATACTGAACCTTACACTAAGACACCCAGGCATATACTGATGCATACATGTGCACACCCAGACACAGACTGATGCATACAATAACACACACAGGCACACACTCATGCATAGGCTGAAACAAGAAGGAACACACTAATGCATACACTGACAGACCTAGGCACACACTGATGCTTACACTGAGAACAGCCTAAGACAACCATATATACACTGATTCATACATTGACACAACCAGGCACAGACTAATGCAGACAGTGACACAACAAACACACACTCCTGAATACACTGACACCCATAGCACATAGTCCTACATACAATCACATACCCAATCACATAGACTGAAACCCAGGCACACACCAATGTACATGATGACAGACTCAGGCACACACTGTGACACCCAGACATATACTCATGCATACACTGACACAGCTACGAACACACTGACACATACACTCACACCCCAGCCACACTCTGATGCATATAGTGAGACAACCTGCCAGATACAGATACATACCCTTTCATACCCATGCACACACTGGCAAATTTCCTGACACACACAGGAACACACGGTTGTGTACACTATCAATCAATCAATCAATCAGTTTCTGTAGAGCGTGGCTACTCACCTGTGAGGGTCTCAAGGGGCTGGGGGAGGGGCCTCATGTGAAGAGCCACATCTTGATGTTCTTCCTGAAGATGGTGAGCGACGGGCTTTGTCTGAGGTGTAGGGGGAGGTTGTTCCAGCTCTTTGTTGAAATGTAGGTGAAGAATAGTCCTCTGGCAGTGGTTTTGCAGATGTGAAGGATGGTGGCCAGGGCCATTTGGGTGGAGCGGAGGGATCTGGCTGGGGTGTGGAAGGAGACACAGTGGTTCAGGTAGGCAGGTCCTACGTTATGTATGGCCTTGTACGTGTGGGTGAGTAGAATGAAGGTGATTTGCTTCTTGACCGGGAACCAGTGGAGGGTCCTCAGTTGTTGGGAGATGTGTTCTCAGTGTGGGAGGTCCAGAATGAGTCTGGCAGTGGTGTTCTGGATGAGTTGTAGCATTTTGATGTTTCTAGTCGAGGTGCCTGCATAGAGGGCATTGCCATAGTTGAGATTGCTTGTGACTAAGATGTGGGTGACTGTCCTGCGACAGTCTGCTGGGATCCATCTGAATATATTCAGAATTTTTCGGAGTGTGTGCCAGCATGAGGAGGTGACTGAGTTTACCTGGCGGGTCATGGATAGGGAGGTGTTGAGGATGATGCCTAGGTTGCAGCCATGCTCACTCTGTGCAGGGGGCGCATTGAGGAATGTGGGCCACCAGGAGCTATCCCATGCTGAAGTGGTTTTTCCAAAGATGATGATGAGCTCAGTCTTTTTGGAGTTGAGCTTGAAGCAGCTTTCTCTCATCCAGGTGGTGACACCTTCAATTCCTGAGTGGACATGTCCGGGTCTTCGATGAGGGAAATATGTGTTGTGTGTTATCAGCATATGACATGATGTTCATACCATGGCTTCTGACAATGGCTGCGAGAGAGGCCATTTATACGTTGAACAGTGTGGGACTCAGTGAGGATACTTGGGGGACTCCGCAGTTGATTCCTGGGGATCTTGATGTGTAGGGTGGGAGTTTGACTCTCTGCATCCTCCCTGAAAGGAGAAAAGAGTGGATCCATTCCAGGGCTCTTCCGCGTATACCTATGTTGTAGAGTCTGGTGCATAGAGGGCTGTGGGAGACCGTGTCAAAGGCTGCTGAGAGGTCGAGGAATATGAGCACTGCAATGTGGCTGTGGTCTAGGAGGAATCGGTTGTTGTCAGTGGCTTCCAAGAGGGCTGTCTCCGTGCTGTTGTTGCTGTGGAAGCCAGACTGGGAGCTGTCCAGGGAGCTGTTGGCCTCGATGAAATTCCATAGTTGTGTGTTGATTGATTTCTCCAGTACTTTGACAGGTAGGGCAGCAGCAGGATGGGCTGGAAAATCTTTAAATCTGATGGGTGGGCCAAAGGTTTCTTCAGGAGAGGGAGTATTTCAGCATGTTTCCAGTCCTTGGGGAAAGTGCCAGTGTTGATGGAGTAGTTGATTATGTTCCGTAGATCAGGGGTGATGGATGCGCTTGCTCTGATGTATATGTGGTGTGGGCAGGGGTCCGTGGGTGCTGTTCATTATGCTGACTGTTTCCTCTGTGGTGAGCGTGGACCAGCTGTGGATGGTCTGCATGGGTTCTGGGGGGTGGGCTGGTCACAGGTTCCGGTGCCAGGATTTTCCGGGAGGAAGGTTTCGTAGATGTCCTGGATCTTGCAATGGAAAAAGGTGGCAAGTTTGTCATAGAGGTCCTGTGATGGGGGATGAGGGTGGCTTCAGAGGGGGGATATGTGAACTCGTTAATGAATGAGAAGAGTTCCTTAAAGTTGTGTGTGGAGGAGTTGATGTGCTCCTGGAGTGCATGCTTCCTTGCATTCTTGATTTTTCAGTGGTGGGTGGTGGTGTGGCTTTGAAGGAGACAAGGTCTTCACTGGTTTGGCAGTTCCTTCATTTTTTCTCTAAACATTTGCGGGTACGCTTTGATTCTTTGAGTTCAGTGGTGAACCAGCTGGCTTTCTTAGGTACGTGTTGGCGCATTCGGTGATCCGCGCGTTTTCAGATTGCATGCTGCTTTGTTGGCATCATCAGAAGGAGGAGGAAGGCATTTGTGAGAGATGAGTTGAGTTGCTTGTTGGTGATTTTGTTCCATTTCCTGTGGGGGATCCTAGGGTTGCGGGTGTGGCTGCCGGGTGCGGTGACTGTGAAGTGTATGCAATGGTGGTCGGTCAGGTCAGGGGTGGAGATAATTTTGATGGTGATCCGGTGACTTGAGGTGAAGATGTAGTCCAATGTGTGTCCTGTGATGTGTGTGGGTGCGGAGTCCAGCTGTCTGAGGGTGGTGAGGCTGTCGAGTAGAGGGGTGGTTTTTGGATTAGCGCAGTCCTTAAGGTGGAAATTCAGGTCGCCAAGGAGGAGGTAGTCATCTGACACCAGGGCCTGGGGCGTAGCAATGTCTGGGTGGCTTGTACAACAGGGTGCTGCAAATGGAGGAGTTGAGGTTGGAGGTGTTCCATGGTAGTGCATTGTTCTTCTGGGACGGCCTTGACCCGTAGGGAGGACTTGTGTAGAATGGCAATTCCGCCATCCGGATAGGAGGGCCGGTCCCTCCTTAGGATGCAGCAGAAATTAGAGTGTTTCGTGCCAGGGTAATTCAGAATCTCATTAAAACTATGAAGTAGTACAAAAAGAGAAGAGAAGTAGTGAAACAAAAGGAACATTTTGAGGCTGTAGTTGATAAGTCATTTGCCATAAAGAGGTAGCTTTTTAGTTCGATTCTCGCTAGAACGAGAATACTGGATAAAACAGTGCTGGTTATTAAGAGATGCAGCCACAGAAAAAGACTTGTTACTAAAAGTAATTTTTGCAAAAACGTTATTGGTAAATGGAAGCATTCCTCCAATACAGAACCTTTCTTTAATGAAGAAGGTTATTTGCAAGAGAACACAGTACCACATGCAGTTGTTTCAACTGGTCTGTGTTATGAGATGAAGGATGGCAGTCCCATTGAAAAAGAAGAGATTGATCCTAGAAACACAGACAAAGTGATAGCTGAAGAGGATCAGGGAAGGTGTAGACAAGGCCCTGTTTACAAATGGAACAATGGTAATTTTTGTGGTATTCAGCAGCAGTGTATTGACTTATTATGAGTTTTTATATGTGACATACCATGCAGAAGTCTGAAGCAAACAAAATCAATTTTGCAACGATTAGATCCATGCACATTAAGAAAGTATACTAAATTACCAGGACATTTATTAGCATGTCTATCAAAGAAAGAACAGAGGTTCACCACTCAAAAATCTGAAATTTAGTTAGGAGACTTTACTATGTAAAGACTCCAGCCTTTTGTTTAGGAGAAATTGCTGGAAAGTGGATTATTGACAAGGGCAGGTAGATACTTACACTTAGCAATAGGCCACAAACCCCCACTAGGTCCAGTCAAGGTATCAGTCAATTAACCCTTGCTCAACCCTTGGTAACTTGGCCCATGAGCAGTTAGGCTTAACTTAGGAGAAAGGTGTGTAAAGCATGTATTATCAACAAAACAGTAAAAAAGTAAAACAAAACAACCAATTTATAAAAATAGGAAACATTGTTTTATCTTTAAAAGGACACCAAAACAACAAAAATACAAAGTAGGGAATTAGATATGAACTTTTAAAGATTAAGGGGGTCATTACGACCCTGGCGGTCAGCGATAATGTGGTACTAAGTACCAGCAACAGGCTGGGGGTACTTACCGCCACATTATGACATTGGTGGGTTGGCTGAAGCCAACCCAACAATGTACCACTCCAAACACCATGGTGGTAACAGCCGCCGGGCTGGAGATGTCCAGATCCAGTCCGGCGCCCACCATTGTGCCGCCTGCGGGATTATGACCCCACCTACCACCATGGTTTTTGTAGCGTTCGTCACACCACTAAAACCAGGGTGGTACGCCTATCAGTGACAGGGAATTTCTTCCCTGTCACTGATAGGGGTCTCCCCCTACCTCTCCAGATATCCCCCACCCCACCCTACATCCATGCCCCCTTCACACACACACCTATGCAAACACACACCCATCCCACATACATACACGCATGCATATATCCAATCACACACACATCCGCACACACTTCCAAATATACATGCATTCACATTTCACAACATACACGCACTCACACGTCTGTACATGCACACATGCACTCAACACTCAAAACACACTTGCATTCACGCACACACCTACATTCACACACACACCCACGTGCACACACCACACCCCCACCCCCTCCCGTGTCAGAGACCTGACTTACCTGGATCCCGGGGGTCCCCCGGGCGGAGACGGGGCGCTGCTATCACCAGCAGCACCATCCAGCAGAACACCACCAGGCTGTATTATTTCTCATAATATAGCTTGCGGCGGTCTACTGGTTGTGACGCTGATGGTGGTAGCAGTCCCACCATACCGCCAACCACCAGTATGGCCACAGACGGATTTCCACCATTCTTGTCATATTATGGCGGACGGCTGGCAGCCGGTCTTTTGGTGGACGTCGTTGCGGTGGTAGGCGTTTTTTACCGCTGTTGTTATAATGAGGGCCTTAATGTAAAAAAATGCTTTCTACTGCCAACCGGGGACCTCAGGTCACACTCGACTGGGACAAAGTCAAAGTTTGTGGCTGACCACGATGGAGTCCTGCTCAAATATACTGAGCAGAAGGCATCAGTCGAAATTTTACATCCGGACTTACTCACATTTTTTTTTTTTTGGTGTCCTCATTTACCTTATGTGCTTCCTTTGTGAGCTCCAAGATCTTTAATTTATTCCAGTGCACCTGGAAAAAGATCCCCGTACTCAATGTAGAAAGTGTGGGAGGTGAAGACCACATTTAAGGGTGTACCCACCCACTGCCTTGTCTTGATCTCCATTTGGCTTTAATCATCGGATGATTACAGACAGGACGTTTTGACATACCATCGCCCCCACTCCAGTCACCTTATCCAGGGTCTGTACAACTTTACCGCTTCCTTCACACCAGATCAATTTGAATCCATCCTATATATATTGATCACGGCACTCAGCCATTCAGACTTAGGTGCTCATTCCGAGTTTGGCAGTAACCAAACCGCCACATCGATTATGACCACCGGCAGGGTTGTGGTGCAGACTGCAAAATAACGAGTAAGGCGGTGAACCCAATGAAATACAGACAACCTACCACCAGCCCCGCCACCGCCGATGAGCAGCATCTGCTGGTGGAAGACAACTTCAAGCAGGAGGCAGCCAACGTCCCGCCCTCTATATTCCGAGTTACCACTCTGCCAGGATATCAAGGTGGGGCCTTACCGCCATGAAAAACCTGGCGGAAACAGAAAGTATAGAAGGAAACACCCACCTCCTGGCACAGAGATGCCGCTGCGGCCGTCATGGTAAATTAATTGCTAGTCTTCCCAACGTTATATCTCGCCATACACCTTCAGGACCACAGACGATAACGAAGATGACAACCTTAAGAATACCTAACACAGAGGGGAGAGAAATGGCAGTGATACACAAATACCCCACACACACAGTGAAGGCCACGCACACACAACATACGTCAATGCCAAATACCCAATACACACACCAAAGCCAGGCAGATACATGCCAAACCTACAGCACAACACACAACAACACCACCAACACACCCCATAACCACACAACGACAACCACCACACAAACACCTCAACAATGGCATAGACGGGCACATTGTGTGACACCACACACACACACCATGAACTCCATGTAGCAATGACACACAATCAATAGTTGTGAACATACATCCAGACAATCATAACTGTGACACCTGTGACACAACAGGTACAATCAACAATCAAGGATATACACACTAGACACACGGACACACACAACACCACATACAAACACACAAGCAAGCAGAGACCCACATCACAACAAGCCCATGGCCCAAACCATCCACCAAGCACATGCAACAACACAGACACAATCCACACACAGACCTCACACACCTTTGCACACAGATGTCACACCACCATGTAGAAGGAAACCAGGACAGGCATCTTATCTTGCCAACCACAGAAATGTGGGCAGATGTGTTCAAACAATGAATAAACTATATAAAAAATGTGCCAATGGCAAGCCCAAATGTCCAATTCAGCAGGACACATTATCCATCAATATGGGCCCAACTTGACTCCTGAGTGTAAATAGGCCTCTACTTCATAGGGGCAGAGATGGGACAGGCAGGCACCTCAAGGGTATGGGGGCGGTGGGGGAGGCTTGGATGTGGAAGGGGCACGTTTTGGCTTGTGTTTGGGGGGGACTGATCTTGGCACTGGGAGTCTGGCTTTTTTGCTGGGTGGAGGAGCAGGGGAAACACCAGAGGGGGGAACCAAGAAATGAGAGGTGGAAGGGCCTGAGAGGGTCAGGGGGACACCCTGTTTACGGGGAAGACGGGGTGGGAGAGGAGTAGGGAAGAGGTCAAGGGCAGCAAGGAACACTCTCTTAGGTACATGGGGGCAGTCACATGATTGAGGGTTGGGAGTGGAGGTAGAGGGAGTGCTCGTCTGATGTGTCTGTGTGCTGTACATGGATGCTGGTGTGTGCAGTGTCTGGATGTGTGTAGTGACTGAATTTTGGGTGGGTGAGTGGGTACGTAGGTATTTCTTGGGACAGGGCAGAGATGCAGGGAGAGGGAGTGGTTGATATGTGAATGAATGTTGTGGTGATGCGTACAAGTGAGGTGGATGTGCTGCAGGTGGCAGAGATTGTACTCGAGGTGAGTGTGGGTGTGGTGTGTGAGGTGTGTGACTATGAGTAAGCTGTTGTGGTGATTGAGGGGATGCCAGCAGGCTCAGTGTGTGATGATGATGATGATGTGCTGGCAGGTATGAGTGGAGCTGTGACTGTACAGGAGGAGGTGGTGGGAGAAGTATCTGTTGTTGTGTCTGCAGATGTGTGTTCTCTGTGTGTGCATGCCTGTGTGAACGTTTGTGATGCCCATGTCTGTCTTTACGCACCTTGTCTGTTGTAGTGGGTGTATGCGTGTGTGTTGGTGTGCCATGGACGGGTATAGGGAGTTTGGGATTGGGAACAGGTAGCTGGAGGGGGGACAGAAGATGAAAGGACACTGGCTGCCATCAATGAGGAGGCCAGAGCCTGAAACAATCTCTGGAGGCCAGACAAGGCACTGTGAATGCCTTCCAGGAATGCATTGGTCTGCTGCAACTGGGATGCCAGTCCCTGGATGGCATTCACAATCATTGTCTGCCCCACAGAGATAGACCTCAGGAGGTCAATAGCCTCCTCACTGAGGTCAGCAGGGCTGAGTGTGGAAGGTGCAGAGGTGCCTGCGACGAAGGAGACACCCACTCTTCTGGGTGAGTGGCACAGGCAACTGGGTTGAGTGCTACAGAAAGGGTGGTGCCGAAAAGGGGGGTGGCGGACAACGATGGTGTTGGTGTGGTACCAGAAGGGTCCACAACTGCCAGGGAGCCACCATCGGAAGAGGTATCTGAGTCAAATGTTGTGGTAGCTTCAGTCTCACACGTGGTGCTCCCCTCGCCTTCCATCCCACTGGTCCCCTCAGCTTCACTCCTGGGTCCAGTGGGCTGCAGCATCCCCACTCGTTGGGTGCCCTTCCTCCCTAGCCAGATGATGCTAAAGCATAGATAGACAGAGGAGGAGAGAGAAAAGGAGGGTGGCAGAAACAGAAATGGAGGAAAATATTGGAACCCACACATCCACTTCACATACAAACAATGCAGATAACAGTTGCTGCCTGCAAAACAATAGACCAATTACCAGTCATTCTCAAATAGAGTCATGCAAGCTACGTCCAAACCCATCTTAACCCTGCAGGCCAAACTCCTGCATGAAGACAACTACATGCCCATTAATGCCAAAATGACTACTCCTAGAATCAAGCCCAGGACTATACCCAATCACATGTCATTCATTACAGGATGATACTAATCTAAGCAGAGAGGGACTCAGGACACTGACTAACTGAGAGGAATGTAAGGAGTACATGTGGTACAGAGGATCTATTGATGTAAACTGCAACCTTCACGTAACATGCCTGTCATTACCTATATACTGTACAGTGCCATCATGACCACTTCGTACTACTAGAGTACATGCAGAGATGGAGGATGCAGCCATAGACATGATAGCAGACCTGAGAGACCCATACCTACAGCTGAACATGTGTCACTGTACCACCAATTCTCATCCTACATGGCCCAACATAGCGACCGTCACACACTCCTACTTGATGGGTGTGGCAACCAGGACTGTACATTTTCTAAAACACATCTGACTACAGTCATTCCAAGTCCAAGGAGGGTGACAGTGCACAACCAGCAGTAGTGACCTGACAGTCAACACTTACCCCCTTGTGGCTGCTGTGCTGCCTTCAAGCGCCCATCCAAATCATGGTACACCACCGCCAGTATGCAGGCCTTTAGGGGGGTCAGGGAGGCCGTCCCCAGCTGGGCCTCTGCAGTCTTCCGGGCCCAGCGTTGCAGGTCCTCCCACCGCTACCTGCAGTGGGTGCTCCGCCGGCAATGGACCCCCAGGGTCCGCACTTTCTTGGTGATTAATCGCCACAACCCTTTCTTCTGGTGGGCGCAGAGCTGATTGGGAAACAGTGAGAAAAGGGGGAACAAGATGTAAATGATACCAATCCAGCAGTAAGCTTTGGCAACACACAACAAACCCTGCTCATGCACACTGGCAATATCCCACACATATCATGTGCATGCAACAGACCTGATCAATCATGACATGTCAATCTGCATACACATACATCGTCAAACACCACCCAACTTGTGGGACAAAGGACGTTGTACTGACCTGTTGACCTTGAGCTCCGTACAACTGCCCATATAGGGTTAGGACCCCTTCCACAAGTTTTTCCAGCTCCTCTTTTGAGAAGGCTGGGGCCCTCTCCCCTGCAGTGGGTGCCATCTTTGCTCCAAGAGACAGGACTCAGCAGCACACAAAGTGGAGGTCTGTCTAGCCCGAATGCCAGGAGTCAAGTGAGCTGTCCCGCACAAAATGGCGGTTACGACAGCAGCGGTCATGACCGTCACCAACAGCGGTGATCGTCATTGGTCCAGTCTCCCATTGACATCAATGTTAACCAATGAGGAGTTGCACAGCGGCGCTGACCACACTCCACGACTTCCGCTGGCGTAACGAGGTCACTTCCAGAAGTCCAATGCCTGCCGGACACGCGGATGCCATTTTAGTCTGTGACATCACTGTCCTGAGTTTACACAGCGTAACTACCTGCCTGTCATCACAAATACATACTTCAGGTCTGACATGGTGAATATAGACACATGTAGTGCATGTCTTGCGACATTTACAGACTTGTCACAACCATTGTCAGCATATTTTATCAGTATAGTAAAACACAGAGAAGGTGTAGGTGTACATGTCCTGTATACGTCCATTCACATAGGAATCATGTGCCGTCGTCTGGTTAGGTATGGAGGGTAGAGTAATGTGTACTCCCACATTACAGGCAACTTGCATGACTATTACATAATGACTGTCATGAGTCATACTGAATAGCCTGCATTGTGACAGATTCCCTGATTGTTGTTTGTGTCCTGCACAGATTTGGCAACAATGGAGTGATGAGGAATGTGCAAATTTACCGGCCACTCGTAGATCTTGAAACTATGGAAGAGCACCACATCATCCTGACCTATTGATTGAACCGTTTGTGCATCAGGGAACTGGTCGCCCAGTTGAAGGCAGACTTCCTGCTGGGTTTGAGGAATCCACATGCCATCCCTCCAACAGTCCAAGTGTTGTCAGTCCTGCATTTCCTGGCGAGTGGCTCTTTTCAGAGCACAGTGGGACTGGCTGCAGGCTTTTCGCAGCCCAAGTTCTGTAAGGTGTTGCAGGATGTGCTGGATGCCTTACTCAAGCATGTGCACAGGTACATTAGGTGTCCAATACCTCCAGATTTTCCCACTGTGAAAGCAGCATTCTACAACATCTCAAGTGTCCCACATGTAATTGGGGCCATTGTTGGGACTCACATTGCCCTGGTACCTCCGAGGATCAATGACCAGGTCTACAGAAACAGGAAAAGTACATATTCACTCAATGTACAAGTGGTGTGTCTTGCAGACTAATACATTACACATGTGAATGCTAAATTCCCAGGATCAGTACATGATTCCTACATTCTGAAGAATGGCAGTGTCCCTGCAATCATATCACAGCTACAGGGAGAAAGGGACTGGCTCATAGGTATGTGTACTGCTCTCCACGTCAGACGTTTATACACCTCATGACACAGTCAGCACTCCGCCTAGCAATGTTACCCATGGCCATGTTTCCTTTTCCGCCCAGGTGACTACGGATACCCCAACCTGCCCTGGCTCCTGGCACCTGTGAGATATCCAACAACATTAGGGGAGAACAGGTACAATGATGCACATGGCCGGACGAGGCATGTGATTGAATGTAGTTTCGGTCTCTTGAAATCCAGATTTCCTTGTCTTCATGTGTCTGGTGGTGCTCTACAGTACAATCCCAGGAAAGTCTGCAAAATCATTGTTGCATGCTGCATGCTCCATAATCTGGTCTTCAGAAGGCACATCCCACTTTTGGAGGAGGTGGACGTTAATGCTGGAGCAGTGTTTGTAGCTGGTGACTCTGATGCTGACGAGGATGAGGCACATCACAACAGGACTGGCATGATTTGTCACTACTTTCCTTGATGTACAAGTATGTCTGCATTACATATCATCTGTGCACCGGAGAGATATTGCTGAAGCCAATCTGTAGCCAGTATTTGTATGCATCAAGGCATGTGTGGGGACAGGAGCCTCACACATTGGGTAACAATCTTGAAGGATAGGTGACTCACCATGAGAGGTAGTGGAAATGTACAGCTGCTAATTTCATTTGTGGAATGCCATTGTGGTACAGCCTTCTAGTTGTATTAAAGGTTTAGGGTCCTCAGGCTGCCTATTTGGGGATATGTTATGGGGACTTATCAGTCTTGTCCTGCTGCGTAGGCATGTCATGCATTGCCAACTGCTGGGTGTCAAGTACCTGTTCATGACTACTCAGGGAGTTGTGAAATTGAGGATGTTACCTATGTTTCATCTTTCCTGATCCACATGTGTGTGAATGCCAATACAGACCCTTACATATTGTGTAACATGGCTGCTGGGACACTCATCCTGTGTTTGTGTTCAACTGCAATTGGTGTATGACTGTGTATTGCATTCCTTACAACCTTGTACCTCATTCCATTGATTTATCCCTCTTCAGGTGACATCACTCTTTGCAGTCTGCTTGCTGATTTGCGTGTTGGCATAGTTGACAGTGGATGTTAAAACAAAATGGATGTACTTATACACCTGCTGGAGTATCCCACTACATCTGTAACTTGGACATTTAGGTTGAGTAGACCTGTTGTTCTTTTGTTGTTCTTCAACATATTTGGCAATACTAACAATAAAGAGACATGCACCATGACTTGTGATAACGGGTGTTTATTTAGTGTTGTATTTCACAGTCCAGAGGAGTGGGGTAGTACTCTAGGTGATGAACAGAGAGGGTGGTCCAGCTGTTAGGTTCATAGATCCTGTGTACATTTGCCTCGGAATTATGTGACCTTGGTACTGGACGGCCAACAGGGTGTAACAGTGGCACACAAGGGTGACATTCCAGAAGAGGGATCACTTTCTGGTTGGGGGATTGGTCTTAGTCTTGGGTCCTGCAGGATGGCTGGACGGGCAACGTCTTTTACGGGGGTTCCTCAGCTGCAGGGGTAGGGGTGCTGTTGTCCTGTGCGTCCTCCTGCTGTGCCTCCATCCCAGTAGCAGGTGCTGATGTTAAGGGCAGTGATGTTGACTGATTGCTGGATGGGGCCTGATGGTGGGTAGCGAATGTCCACAGGATTCAGTTTAGTTCCTTGAACTCCCCTGTTATGGAGGCAATGGTGGCATTGTGTGTCTGCCACTACTGCCTGTCCTCTTGGTGGTATTCCTCCTGCAGCCTTTGTGTGTCTTGCAAGGTGGTGAGCATCTGGCCCAAATGGTCCTGGGTTTGCTGGTAGGCTCCCAGGACCCTGGAGACAGTTTCCTAGCCAATCGTGCCCTGTACCTGCCTCGTTCCTTGTCCCACGATTGGCCTCCCACTGGCCCTTGCCCCCTGTGCGTGTGCCCCTGGTGCAGAGTGCCCCCTACGACTGACACCAGGACCGTCATTGTCTTGGGTTTGCACTGTTGACTCCTGCTCCTGTCCCTGTGTCTGTATAGCAGGCAGGTCGCTCCCCGCTCCGCCGCCACCACCTCACTGTTCCGTCCCCATTGTTCTGCTCTGCTCCATGTCAGCTTCCCCAGCTGCTGCGTCCCCTGCGTCCCCTCCCGCCTCCCCCCTCCACCTCACCGTTCTTTCCCCATCGTTCTGCTCTGCTCCTTGTCAGCTTACCCAGCCACTGCGTCCCCTGCGTCCCCTCCCATCTTCCCCCTCCTCCTCACCTCCATTCCTTTCAAATTTTTTCCGCCGCTGCCATCCCCCGCGGCCCCACCCCGCCAGCCTACCCATTCGTCCAGTCCTCCCTCCTCCCAGCTGCCACTCCCTCCCTCCCCCCTTTTATGGAAGCTGCGGCGCGGTAACGAGGAGCAACCCTTGACCCTGCATTAGCTGGCAGGTGGCTCCCTGCTCTGCTGCCCAGCGCCACCTCCTCACTGTTCTGTCCAAATAGTTCTGCTCTGCTCTATGTCAGCTTCCACAGCCACTGCGTCCCCTGCGGCCCCTCCCACCTCACAGCTCCACCTCACCATTCCGTCCCCATTGTTCTGCTGTACTCTGTGTCAGCTTCCCCAGCCGCTGCGTCCCCTGCATCCCCTCCCACCTTCCCCCTCCTCCTCACCTCCATTCCTTTCCCATTTTTTCCCGCCTCTGCCATCCCCTGCGGCCCCACCCCCCAGCCTTCCCATTCTTCCAGCCCTCCCTCCTCCCAGCTGCCACTCCCTCCCTCCCCCCATTTATGGAAGCCACGGTGCGGACGAGCCAAAGACAAGCCCGTCTACGCCCGTCCTCGCCAAGACCGCGCCCAGCGCCAGTCCCCCTGGCCCTCGCAGACAAGCCTACTCCCCCCTCATCCTTCACTCACTCAACCCAGGCCCTCAACCACCTGCACCCTTTCCAGCCCCACACACACTCATGGCCCCTTCATTTGCTACACCTGTCATATTTCCTTCTCCTCCTCGATCACACGACACACCAACCACAGCGATCCCCCCAAATACACACACAGCACCCCCAACGCAACACACACCTGCTCTGCCACCACCCCCACCAACCAGCCCCGCAGCACACCACCCCACAACCAGAACGCACCCCGCAACAACACCCTTATGCACCACACCTACGCCACCCACCACAACCGTCTGAACTGCCTGCTCCTCAACACCCACTCCCTTCACAAACATGCCATAGAACTCTGGGACATCATGACATCACACTCACCAGACATCGCCTTTCTCGCGGAAACCTGGACCAACCCCTCCTCTGAACCCGACATAGCCATCGCCACCCCAAGGGACACAAACTCCAACGCAAAGACCGCCTCAACAGGCCAGGGGGTGGCATCGCCATCCTACACAGGGACACCATCAAAGTCTCCACCAGCTCCCATGACACTATTGACAACACAGAACACATGCACTTCCTAATCCACATTAACAACAACTCCACCCTCAGAGGTACACTAATCTACAGACCACCAGGACCACGCCCCTCCTTCTGCGACACCATCGCCGACACCATCAGCTCGCACGCCCTCACCTCCACAGACTACATCCTCCTCAGTGATTTCAACTTTCACTTGGAGAACCTCCAAGACCACAACTCAACGTTCCTCATAGACAACCTCACCAACATCGGACTCAAACAACTAGTCACCGCACCCACCCACTCAGCAGGACACACGCTCGACACAGTTTTCACCAAACCCCCCACCCACCACCATCAACACACCACACCCTACCGCATGTGGGACAAGATCCCCACAGAACGCCTGAACTCCCAACTGGCTCACAACCCCCCCACACCAACGACCCCAACGCAGGAGCCCACAACCTCTCAAAATGGATCACCACCTGTGCAGACACACTAGCCCCCCTCAGAAAACACATTGCCACCCGCAACATCAAGAACGCGCCATGGTTCACCCCCAAACTCCAAGACTCCAAGCGCAAATGCCGCCAAGCGGAGAAAATATGCCATCAAGAACCCTCTGCAACCAACTTCTCCACCCTCAAAGCCACCATTCGTACCCATCACCAACTCATATGCACCGCCAAGAGAGACCACTACAAGACACGCCTTGAGAACAACTCTCAAAACAGCAAAGAACTCTTCACCATCATTAGTGAACTAGCCAAAGCCAAAGCCAGCAACATAGACCCTTCACACACACAGCCCCTATGAGACGCCCTCTCCAACCACTTCCACCACAAAATCCTGGACATCCACAACAGCTTCATACCACACACACCCACCACACACACCCCTCACTCACCCAACTCAAACCCCACTCATGATCCCCCACCACACTCACCACCTGGGCCCCCACCACACACGAAGAAACTGAAAAAAACATGAACTCCATCCGCTCCGGATCCGCCTCCGCCTCCGACCCCTGCCAACATCGCATCTACAACAAAGCCAGCCCAACCATCGCCCCCATACTCCGCGACATAATCAACTCCTCCTTCGACTCCGCTACCTACCCAGACCCCTGGAAGCACGCGAAAATCACTGCTTTCCTAAAAAATGCCAAAGCCAACCCAGAGATCCTCTCCAACTATCACCCCATCTCCCTCCTCCCCTTCCCCTCCAAGGTTGCCGAGAAACTAGTCAACACCCGCCTATCCCACTACCTCGAAGAAAACAACACTCTTGACCCCTCACAATCCGGGTTCCGCAAGAACCACAGCATGGCAACCGCCCTCATCGCATGCACTGATGACATTAGGACCAAAGTCGACAAAGGCAAGACCGTCGCACTCATCCTCCTAGACCTCTCCGCAGCCTTTGACACTGTCTGCCACCACACACTCCGCACACGCCTCCACAACATAGGAATTTGCCACAAAGCCTTAGACTGGCTCACCTCTTTCCTCACTGACCGGACCCAGGGAGCCCACCTCCCACCTTTCCACTCCACCACCACCAAGATCATCTGCGTAGTCCCCCAAGGGTCCTCTCTCAGCCCCACACTGTTCAACATTTACATGATCCCCATAGCCAACATCCTCCGATCACACGGAATCACTATCCTCTCCTACGAAGATGACACCCAACCCATCCTCTCCCTCACCCGCAACCCCACCACCGCCAAAACCAACATACACGCAGCTCTCCTCGACACCGCCAACTGGATGGCAACTAACCACCTCAAGCTTAACTCCATCAAAACCGAGATCATCATCTTCGACCCCAACAAAGCCGTATGGGATGACTCCTGGTGGCCCACCGCCCTAGGACCCGCACCCACCCCCGCAAACCATGCATGCAACCTCGGCATCATCCTGGACCCCTCCCTCTCCATGACACAGCAAATCAATGCTCTTACCTCCTCCTGCTTCCTCACACTCCACACTCTAAAAAAATCCTTCAAATGGATTCACCCAGAGACCAGGAAGACAGTCGCCTGTGTACTCATCAGCAGCAGACTAGACTACGGTAACACCCTCTACGCCGGCACCACACTCAAACTCACACGCAAACTCCAGAGAATCCAGAACACAGCCGCGTGCCTCGTCCTTGGCTCCCCCGCCACGAACGAATCTCACCACACCTCAAAACCCTTCACTGGCTCCCCATAAACAAGAGAATCACATTCAAGATCCTCATCCACGCACACAAATCCCTCCACAACACCGGCCCAACATACCTCAACGAAAGAGTGAACTTTCACACTCCCACCCGCAACCTCTGATCAGCCAACCTCGCCCTGGCCACAGTCCCCCGCATCCAACGCACCACCACAGGAGGCAGGTCCTTCTCCTACCTCACCCCCAAAACCTGGAACTCCCTCCTCACCAACCTCCGCAAAACCAAAGACCTCCTGCTCTTCAGAAAAAACCTCAAAATATCGCTGTTCGAACAATGACCCTTCTGCCCCCCAACCAAGTGCCTTGAGACCCTCATGAGTGAGTAGCGCGCTTTATACATTTTTTTGATTGATTGATTGATTGACTGATGATTGATGTGACCTTGGGACATGTTCAAGTTCAAGTTTATTTTTTAATGCGTAGTTAATTAAAACCAATGCATCATACATAAACTTTTTGAAAAAGAATAAAATAGAATTAAATAAAAAAAATAATATATATATATATATATATATATATATATATATATATATATATATATATATATATATATACCTCCCCTCCCCTATCCTTTAAAAGGCATCAAAACTTCCCATTTTAATCTAAAAAACCTTCCTGGTGTAGACGTGCAGTCCAGCATATCAAACCGTGACTTCCCTAGTGTATATTACATCGAAGAATAATTTGATAAAATGTTACTA
Organism: Pleurodeles waltl; assembly: GCF_031143425.1. Lineage (NCBI taxonomy): Eukaryota > Metazoa > Chordata > Amphibia > Caudata > Salamandridae > Pleurodeles > Pleurodeles waltl. The sequence goes on along the minus strand of NC_090446.1, from coordinate 237,761,355 downwards.
CTGGCAGTAACCCCCTATTTCGACGGGTATATTATTGTTAAATAGTGTTGTATAATACCTCTTTTTACGTGTGATCCAACTTTATAAAAGTGATCGTAAAGACTATAAAGGTCTATTTTAGGACCGATTCAATTTATCTAAAGCGAGGAGCGGAAATGCGTTCCCTTAGAATCAGTTCGAAAATGTAACAGCTTAGGCTGACAGAGGTAGCTATAGCAGAGCAGCTTAGGCTGAATTAGGAGACATGCAAAGCTCCTACTATACCACTTATATCATTTAGCACTATATCATATATATATTTTCCCCTGACCGGCGTCCGTTTCTCAACTTCATCGCTCCCGACGGAGATCCCGAGAGCAGCGCTCCCGTCGGTGAGCCTGGTCTCCCGCGACGAGGGAATCAGCGCGCCCGACGGTCGAGCCCGGTCCCCCGCGGCGAGGGGTGCAGCGCTCCCGACGGAGAGCCCGGTCTCCCGCGACGGGGGGAACAGCGCTCCCGACGGAGAGCCCGGTCTCCCGCGACGGGGGGAACAGCGCTCCCGACGGTGAGCCCGGTCCCCGCGACGAGGCGAACAGCGCTCCCGGCGGTGAGCCCGGTCCCCGCGGCGAAGGGAGCAGTGCTCCAGACAGAGAGCCCGGTCTCCCGCGACGAGGGGAACAGCGCTCCCGACGGTGAGCCCGGTCCCCGCGACGAGGCGAACAGCGCTCCCGACGGTGAGCCCTGTCCCCGCGGCGAAGGGAGCAGTGCTCCAGACAGTGAGCCCGGTCTCCCGCGACGAGGGGAACAGCGCTCCCGACGGTGAGCCCGGTCCCCGTGACGTGGGGAACAGCGCTCCCGACAGAGAGCCCGGTCTCCTGTGACAAGGGGAGCAGCGCTCCCGACGGAGAGCCCGGTCTCCTGCAGCGAAGAGAGCAGCGCCCCCGATGTTGAGCCTGGTCCTCGTGCGCCGTTCCGAAGTTTCGAATCGCATCAGAGGAAACGTGAGGAAGCGTCCTCTCCTGGAGCAGTCGGTCATCCGGGATTGTGCCGGGACCCGACATTCGCACGCAGCCTCCATCCATCTGGCCGAGGTAGGCACCAGACACAGTCGAACATCGGGGAGTGATTCAGGTTCAGGCCTTTGTCCCTGGTACGGCCAGAGGGAGGGCTGGGTTTTCTGGGAAAGCCTCTCCGGATCTCCAGTCCTTTCAGTCCTGGGGTGGCACCCCTTTGCTTGGGGCCGTAGGTCCCTGGATCCAGCAGGGCACTGAAGCTGTTGCTGGCCCTGAGTCCTGGTGGTGTGGAAGACCCGCCGCGGGTCTCCGTGAGCCGCCGTTCAGGGGAGGGCGGAGGACTGCTCTGCATCTTCTCCTGGCAGCCAGAGAGGAAGGCTGCTCCTTCGGGCTTGTAATCTCGATATCGCCCTGGCGCTGTTTCCCTTCAACTTCGAGCTGCCTCTCTTTCCGGCCCTCTTTCAGCCCCTTGCCCTTTGGGGTGCCCCCCCCTGGGTATATGATTTTCACTGCTGTTCCTGGCAGCTTTAACAAGATGGCCGCCACGACGGACGCACCTCGAGAAGCTCTTGAGGGTTGGGATCATTCTTTTTTTTATGTAAGTCTTGATTCTCCTCCTTCCCTCTGGTGACCATTTCTCACCATCTTTGCTCCCACTGGATGAGACTGATGCTGGACCTGATCTCCGCTCTCCCAGAGCCTTGTCTCCCTCCGCAGTTGATCTGTCTTTGCTCTTTGGCAGCTGAGGGCATCCTTTTCAGTGTCTTTGGTCCCGCCGGGTGAGTCAGACTGGTCTAAGTCTCCGCTCTCGCCCCGTCCTCTGAGGAGCTGTTTTCGCCAGCTCATGCTCGTGGGATCCTACCCGACCGCCTTATGTACTGAGACGGCAATTGGGCATTCTTCTGCGTCCCTGATCCCACTGCCGGGCTACGGGCGTTCTGCCCGCCCTGAACAGCCTGGGTCTAAGGCAGGACCGGACTCCCACCTCCCGGAGTCTCATCTCTGGCTCCAACGGTTAAGGAATCTCCTCCCCCGACTCTGACCCGCGAAGAGCCGCCTGACTACACCGCCCCTAAAGGCCCCCACCCTGGGCTGGTCTACTAAAGCCCCTTCCCTGGCCCAGCCTTGGAGGTGCCCCCATCTCCGGTCTTCACCCATGAGGAGCTGCCCATCAACCATCTGTGCCAACGCTGAAGACCCCTAACCTGGGGTAGCCCTCCTGTTGTCCTCATCCTCCTGATGTCGCCCCCCACAGGATACAACTCCTCTTCCATTTCCCCCTTCCTCAAACCCCATGGGCCCAACTCCTTCTCCATTTCCCCCCCTAATCACCTCTCCCCCTCCGCACTGAAAAACTTCAAACGCAAACTTTCCAGGCAATATCCGGAGCTGCTTCTCGTGGACACCTATTTTACTGCTCATAAAGGCCCGAAAAAGACTGATCTCATCTTCTTCACTAGACGCCCGGCTAAATGGAACACCCTCCTCACTACTCACCTCCACCCCTTCAAGTCTACTAATATCCCTTACGGTTGCAAACTCTCTATCTCCAGCTCCCCGGCTTTCCAGGGAAATCTCATCATCTCCATCTTCAGAAATGGAACCATCATGATTCAAGCAAATGACTCCAACCTCCGTGCCTTTGAATCCTTATTCCCTGCCCTTAAGTCCACACTCCCTCCCCCCCAATCCACCCCCAGCCCTTTGACACCCCTCCCCACCCCCATTACTCCCCTTACCACCACCCCTTGCACCCCCCCGGCTCCCAGTGCCGTCAACCCCACCATGTCTGTCCCATCCATCCCCACTTTCCCCTCTCACCTCAATCAAGCCTCTTACTCCCGCAACCTCAATACCCCCAGTTACTACGCCCTCCCTGTCTCCTCCTCCTCTACTCCCCTGATCCTCCACCACATCACCTCTCCTCTCCCCGAACCCCCCTTCGACTCCCCCCCTCTATCGCCCCTCATTCCCACCCTCTCCCCCAGATCTCCTCTAGACCCAACTTGTTGACCTGTAGTAACTTTCTTACCAGGCCTGCCTCCCCTTTCCCATCTTATCCTTACTCCGACTCTAACTCCTCCCACTCCTCAACAGCCTCCCTTAACCTTCTGCCCAATGATCCTATATCCCATCGTAATCAATCCCCCCAGCCCCTTCCTACGAAGAATTTTTCCTCCCACTCCTTCACCCCTAATTTCTCTCCCTCCACCAACATTAATTCACGGCTCTCCAACCTTGAATCCCAACTAAAACTCATCACTCAAGGCATTAACAAACTAGCGAGAAGCCTTGACTCACTGTTCCCCCCTGTGCCGACCCAGTCACTCTTGCTTCTATCGGCCAACAACTCTTCCCAGTACACCCACTGGCCCTCTATTCCCCTTCCTCGTAACACCCCGAGACCTAGAAGAACCAGCCCTCCTCTATCCCATAAGGAAGCCACCATTCTCGCTCTCTCCTATAACCCCCCCCTCCCCACACCGCCCCCCCCCTCCAACATTCCAGTCATCACCGGTCTCAGGAGACAGCATATACAACCTCCCTCTCCCAGACTCCCTGCCCAACTCGTCATTATCCCCCCTCTCCCTTCCAATCCCGAGCCTAAGATCCATCCTCGCACCAACTGCATGCTCATCAACCAACTGTAGATCAGCAGTCAAGCACGCTACGGATCTTGCTGACGCTATCCTCAGCCATAACATTGACATTGCCTTCATCACAGAGACCTGGCTAACTGAACTCTCTCAACCAATCCTGGACACCCTTGTCCCTCCCGGCTACTCTATCTACAACAAAGAGAGAAAGAACCGACGGGGGGGGGTATTGCCATCATTCACAAAAATACCATAGAAATTGATTTCAAAGAAACTCTCATTTTCAATTCCTGTGAACACTTGAACGCCTCCTTGAAGACCAACGCCAACTCTAAGGTGTCCTTCCACCTTCTCTACCACCCCCCGGGTAATACCCAACCTTTTGCGGATCACCTAGCTGACCTAATAACTCACTGCTCCCTCTCTGACCCCAACTTTATCATCTTGGGCGATCTCAACCTTCGCTGGAATGATGAGAACAATGCACTCATTCAATCCCTACATGACCTCCTTCACAGCAACAACCTTTCTCAACACTGCAAGGGCCAAACCCACAGCAAAGGTGCTATACTAGATGCGATCATAGCACATAAAGATTCCCTCAAGGTCGTTGACATCCTTCCTGTCGACTGGTCAGATCATCACATCATCCTTTTCCATCTCAACTTTATCCCCCAACCCACTCCCCATCCCCAAAAATCCTTTAGTTGGAAAAGAAATGTCAGCCAAATCCCCTTATCTACCCTTGAAGAAAAAATCACCTCTCTTCTTCCCCCCCCCTCGACCATCCTCTCCACGACGGACTTAACCACCTACTACAATTCAACTATAACTACCATATTGGATCAGCTTGCCCCTCTAAAACTGAAAAAACTGCGAAATATCCCATCTAGAGCTTGGTTCAACAATGATCTCAACTCTGAGAGAAGACAACTCAGAGCCACGGAAAGACTTTGGAGATCTGACCCCTCCTCCACCCACTTAGATCAGCTCAGATGTGCACGGAGAAGGTACAAAAAACACATATATAATGAAAAAAGATCCTTCTTCCAGAATACCCTTGACAGAGCCAAAAACCGTCCGAAAGAGCTCTTTAACATCATTAAACAACAAACAACCAAACCTACTCCCAACCCCTTACCCACCACTGAGACCACCTGCGTTAACTTTGCCAACTTCTTCAACGATAAAATCACTGAGATTGAACGTTCTTTAGCAAGGGACTCTCCCCCCAACATTGTCCCCCTCCTCCCATCCACTGTCAATCTTACCCCCACTCTATACCCCTCTGACAACTCTTCCCCCCTAACCGAGATCACTCTCCCCATCCGGTCGCATCGGCCGGCCCCTGCCAACTGGAGTTCTTTCCAACCCCTCCTGGTATCGGACATCTCCAAACTCATGTCCTCCTCCAAAACCTCCTCCCACCTAGCTGACCCCCTCCCTTCCTCCTTGGCAAAAAAACTCCACCAGTCCCTCTCCCCTACTTGGACAATGATCATCAATAGCTCCCTTCAGACTGGCGTGTTCCCTGACTGCCTAAAACTAGGCCAAATCACGCCAATTTTTGAAGAAACCAGGAGCAGACCCGAACAACCTCCACAACTACAGACCTGTCTCCAACCTTCCCTTCCTGGCCAAAATTCTCGAAAAATGTGCTCTCCAACAACTAACCCAACATATAGACTCCAACAGCCTCCTAAACCCTCTTCAATCTGGCTTCAGGAAAGGCTGCAGCACTGAATCCGCCATCCTCAACATTGTAGATGACCTCCTCATCTCTCTTGACTCTGACAGACCCTGCCTACTCATTCTCCTTGATCTTACAGCAGCCTTTGACACTGTCGACCATAAACTCCTTCTCGACTCCCTCCAAAAGAGAGTTGGCATTGAAGGCACTGTCCTCCGCTGGTTTTCCTCCTTCCTACAAAACCGTACACAACTAGTAAAGCTTCTAAACTCGACCTCGCCCACCTCCCCCATTACCAGAGGGGTCCCCCAGGGTTCTGTCCTCTCTCCAACCCTCTTCAACATCTACATGGACCCTCTTACCACTATCCTCACCCGAGCTAATATCCCCTTCCACCTCTATGCGGATGACACGCAACTCTATATTGAACTATCTTCCTTAGATGACATCCACCACCTGAACAATACCCTTAAAGAAGCCCTTTGCTGGCTTTCTCATAACCACCTCAAACTCAATCATGAAAAGACGGAAATACTCCTCCTCTCGAAATCTAACCAGCTTCCTCAACTGCAAGAATGGCTAAAATCTATTGACGCCCTTAATTGCACTCTCTCCCCATCTACTACGGTCAAATCCCTGGGAATCTCTCTGGACTCTAACCTGACCTTGCAGGACCATATTAAGTCAAACGCTAATAATGCCTTCCGCAGCCTTAAACTTCTTCACAAAATCAAATCCTTCATACCCCACGATGACCTCAAACAGGCCACTCAAGCACTGGCACTCTCAAGACTAGACTATGGGATCTCTATTCTCACTGGCACGGCCAAATCCCGACTCGCCCCTATGAGGTCCACTCTTCATGCAGCAGCTAGACTAGTGACAGGAACTAACAAATTTGACCATATCTCCCCAGCCCTGAAGAACCTGAAATGGCTCTCGATTGAGGCCCGCTGCCTGTTCCGCACTGCCTGCCTGACACACAAAGCCCTTCACACTGGAAAACCTGAATACCTCGCTAACAAGCTAGTGAAAGCTGGTCAAACCAGATCTCTGAGAAGCACAAACTCTCTCCTCCTCCTCCTTCCGAAACCCAACAAGCAAAAAACTCGATCATGCTCATTCTCTAACAACGCTCCGAGAATATGGAACTCCTTACCCATCCACATCAGATCTAACACCTCCCACCTGTCCTTTAAGAAACTACTGAAAGAATTCCTCCTAAACCACCCCTCTCAGTAATAAGGATCCCTCCCTCTCCACCCCCCCTTCCCCGAACTGCCACCCTTCTATCCGTGAGAACCCACTTGTACCCCCATTGTACAAAATGACTCTTGTCTTGTTGTGTTTCTTATGTTTATTCTTATGTTTATCATGTTTATTCTTATGTTTACTTCCTGTCATGCTGTAAAGCGCTCTGTTACCCTCTCGGTCTTGCTAGCGCTATAGAAAACTCTTAAAATAAATAAATAAAATAAATAAATAAATAAATATCATAAGAAAACACAGTACTCAGAGTTACTAAAAATAAAGCTACTTTATTTTAGTGGCAATATGCAAAAAGTATCTCAGAGGATATTCTCCCTTAGGAGGTAAGTAATATACACAAAATATACACACAAACCAAAATCAGGTAAGTAAACAGATAGAAAAGTAGTGCAAACACTGTAGAACACAATAGAATGCAATAGGAGACACTAGGCCTAGGGGCAACAAAAACCATATACTCCAAAAGTGGAATGCGAACCACGAATGGACCCCAGGCCTAGTGTAGTGTGTAGAGGGTTGCTGGAAGTGTAAGAAAACACTAAGGGTGTCCACGATACCACACCCCAAGACCCTGAAAAGTAGGAGTAAAGTTACACTACTACCCCAGAAAGATAGTAAAGTCGAGATAGGGGATTCTGCAAAGACAACAACTGACTGCAAAGCACTGAAGATGGATTCCTGGGCCTGGGGACCTGTAAAGGGAGGGGACCAGGTCCAAGAGTCATGTAAGTGTCCAGGGGGGGGCAGGAGCCCACTAAACCCCGGATGAAGGTGCAAAAGGGCTGCCTCCAGGTAGAAGAAGCCAAAGATTCTGCAACAACGGAAGGTGCCAGGAACTTCTCCTTTGGTCAGAAGATGTCCCACGGCATGCTGGAGGATGCAGAGTTATTTCAATGCAGAAAGACCGCAAACAAGCCTCGCTTGCAGCAAGAGTCACAGTTGTAGGTTTTGGGTGCTGCCAGGGCCCAGGAAGGACCAGAAGGTCACCCCTTGGAGGAGAAGACAGAGGTGGTGCTCAGCAACACAGAGAGCCCACGCAGAAGCAGGCAGCACCTACAGAAGCACCTAAACAGGCATTCAGAAGATCTGAGAATGGCAGTCATCTCAGCACAACAAAAGAGGGTCCCACAAAGTCGGAGTCCAACTCAGTGAGTTGGGCAATGCAGGACAGAGTACTGGGGACCTGGGCTATGCTGTGCATGAAGAAAGTCTTGCAAAATTGCACAGAAGCCCTAGCAGCTGCAGTTCACACAGTACACAGGATTACTGTCTGGCGTGGGGAGGCAAGGACTTACCTCCACCAAATTTGGACAGAAGGGCCACTGGACTGTCGGGAACACTTGGATCCAGCTCCTGTGTTCCACGCTCGTCAAGATGAGAGCGGACCCAGAAGACCAGTGATGCAGAAGTTTGGTCCCTGCATTAGCCGGGGGAAGATTCCGTTGACCCACAGGAGATTTCTTCTTGGCTTCCAGTGCAGGGTGAAGGCAGACAGCCCTCAGTGCATGCACCACCAGGAAACAGTCACAAAAGCCGGCAGGATGAGGCGTTACAATGTTGCTGGTAGTCTTCTTGCTACTTTGTCGCAGTTTTGCAGGCTTCCTGGAGAAGTCAGCGGTCTATACTTGGGAGAAGTCGAAGAGAGAAGTCCAGAGGAACTCTGGTGAGCTCTTGCATTCGTTATCTGAAGAGAAGCCCACAGGAGAGACCCTAAATAGCCCTCAGCGGAGGATTGGCTACCTAACGAGGTAAGAGCCTATCAGGAAGGGTCTCAGATGTCAACTGCCAGCTTTGGCCACTCAGAGGTGTCCATTGTGCCCTCACATCTCTGCATTTAAGATGGCAGAGGTCTGGGACACACTGGAGGAGCTCTGGGCACCACCACTGGGGTGGTGATGGACAGGGGAGTGGTCACTCCCCTTTCCTTTGTCCAGTTTGTCACCAGAACAGGGGCTGGGGGATCCCTGGTCCAGTGTAGACTGGTTTATGCAAGGAGGGCACCATCTGTGCCCTTCAAAGCATTTCCAGAGGCCAGGAGAAGCTACTCCTCTCAGTCCCTTAACACCTATTTCTAAAGGAAGAGGGTGTAACACCCTCTCTCAGAGGAAATCCTTTGTTCTGCCTTCCTGGGACTGGGCTGCCCAGGCCCCAGGGGAGCAGAAACCTGTCTGAGGGTTGGCAGCAGCGGTAGATGCATGGGATTGGCCCCCCAATACCAGAATGGCATTGGGGTGACAATTCCACAATCTTAGACATGTTACATGGACATGTTCGGAGTTACCATTGTGACGCTGTACATAGGTAGTGACCTATGTACAGTGCACGTGTGTAATGGTGTCCCTGCACTCACAAAGTCCAGGGAATTTATCCTGAACGATGTGGGGGCACCTTGGCTAGTGCCAGGGTGCCTTCACACTAAGTAACTCTGCACCCAACCTTCACTAAGTGAGGGTTAGATATATAGGTGACTTATAAGTTACTTAAGTGCAGTGTAAAATGGCTGTGAAATAACGTGGGTGTTATTTCACTCAAGCTGCAGTGGCAGTCCTGGGTAAAAATTGTCTGAGCTCAATATGGGTGGCAAAAGAAATGCTGTAGCCTATAGTGATCTCCTGGAACCCCAATACCCTGGGGACCTAGGTACCATTTACTACGGAATTATAAGGGTGTTCCAGTGTGACAATGAGAATTGATCAAATTAGTCACTAGCCTGCAGTGACAATTGTAAAAGCAGAGAGAGCATAAACACTGAGGTTCTGGTTAGCAGAGCCTCAGTGATACAGTTAGGCACCACACAGGGAACACATACAGGGCACACTTTATGAACACAAGGGTCCTGGCTAGCAGGATCCCAGTGACACAGGCAAAAACAAACATACATACAAGTAAAAATGGGGGTAACATGCCAGGCAAGATGATTCTTTCCTACACATTTATACCGGTTTTTAAGCTTGTAGTAGCTTTTTTGATATCAAACGTAAAAACTTAGTAATTTTTGTGTTCAAAACAAAGTCTGAAGGATTGAAGCAAGCAATCACTGCTTGTCTACCGGACCGTATTCCCCTTTGGTTGAATGCTGCCTTTAATAGGAGGTTCCATTCACTTGGTAGATTGTTATGTTTTCCACACCGTCTCCGCACATCCTGCACTGAGGAAATGTTTCAGTGCATTCCCATGGGGGTCCATGGGCATCACCAGGAATAATGCCAAATCGGTGTCTGATGAAAAGATCCTTGTCCTCTTTTGACCACCCAGCCTCCAAATATGGCTGATATTTCAGAAGTTTATACTTGTTTATTATCATCCAACAGTATGATCTGGTAGCTAATAGGCTCTTATGCACAATTACCGATCTTTTCTTCACTGTTTGGTTTAAGTTTTTTTTAACGCGTTATAGGAGAGATTGGAGTCCCATAGATCCCGTACTTCCAAGCCTTCTAGTGCCTGATCTAAATACTGTCTTGGTTTGACTTTAGGATTGGAACTGATCTCCTTCCAGAGTGCTAGGCAAAGCTGATTTTCTTTAGTTTGCTCTAAGTGTTTCCAGGCTTTATTATAACTGGTTTGCCAAGCTAGGCAGTGGTTTAAATATCCAAACTCCAGCCTAATTTGTGCTTGGGAGGTATACCCTGGTAACTTAAATGGAGACCCGAATATTTTCCCAGTGATTCTGTTTAAGAAGATAGCATCTTGTCCACACAGTGCTTCACTACAGTATCCTAATGTCGAAGTTAGTTTGGCTGCAACAACTTGCAGCAAGGGACAGGAGCTAGGGCCATTAAGCAGCTTCTTCTGGGTGCAAAAAGCAAGCAGTAGAGTGTTTCCTTTACAATATAGTTCCTGCTTTTGAGGTAGAAAAGACCCCCGTTGTTCAAAAGGTACACCCAGGTATCTATATTGATTTACTTGTTCCAGTTCTCCCCTTTCGGTGTACCATTTTTTTAATCTGGAGATTTTATTACTTATTTAAATCACTTTGGTTTTTTTCTGATTAATTTCCAATCCATTCTGTTCTGCGTATTCCGATAACCTGACGATGAGCCAACGTAATCCTATTTTGGTTTGACTCAGAAGAACTACATTGTCGGCGTATAACAAATTGGAGATAAGCATGAAAGATCTGACAGAAAAATATTAAAAAGAAACTGTGCCAACACACAGCCTTGTTTCAGACCTTGTTTTATCTCAATTTCCCTTGAAAGGAAGGTACTGTCACCTATCTTAACTCTAACCCATGTATCTATGTATAACAGCTGGATTGCTTTTAGCAGATTTCCCGGCATTCCCCAGGAGGCTAGTTTCTTCCATAGGAGGCGTTGCTGCACCAAATCAAAAGCTGATCTGAAATCTACAAAGCACAGATACAAGGGTTCATTCTTTTGTTTGCATTTGTCAATGACAATGTAGAGAGTTAGAATATTTGTGGCGGTTCCTGGGCCCTTTGTAAAGCCTGTCTGATTGGGGAGAATAATACTATTCTCGGTTGCCCATCTGCAAAGTTCCTCCAGTAAAAGCCCAGCATAATATTTGGCCTCTAAATCCATTAGGGTAATCAAACGATAATTATCAGGGTGAAATTTACTACCTCCTTTAAATATCAGGTGGATTATAGATCCCCTCCATGATATTGGAATACTTCCTAGTTCTGTACAGTTGTTGTAAGTCAGGACCATTTTTTCCCCCAAAAGGCAGGGTTCTTTTTGAACAGTGCGTTTGGGATCTCATTTGGACCTGGAGAATCTCCATTTTTACTGTTCTTTATTAAATTTACAACTTCCGAAGCTGTAAATGTTAAATTTCCGGAATCCTTTTGGAGTGTGGGGGGCTTTAATATAGCTCCTTTTGGGCTTGACTCATTTATTGTATCGTCTAGGTTTTTTATAGTTCCCTTTTTTCTGCCAAAGAGGAGGATTAAATAATTAGACCATACCGATTCTGAAATATTGAAGCTAGACAGGGTCATTGGGGCTTTATTCAAGTCATTTATCATTTTCCAAAATCCCCGTACATTAGATTTTTTGCTTAGAAATAAAGCCTTAGCCCAAAAAACATGATTTTCCTGTTGTTTATGATCCCATATTTGTTTCCGATAAATATTATTTCAATTTTTTAGGTCAGTCTTCACACTGAGGTCCGTTGGATTTGCCTTATATAATCATAGAAGTCTGTTTCGATGTTTTCTTAATTTAATCATGTGGACTGAAACTTTTATATTCTTGGTTGTTTTTGCTTTTACTTTCTTTTGATAACTGTTTTGTGGCCTAGCTGTGAGGAGACTGGCTACAAATTTGTCCAGGAACGTCGACCAGGTTTTTGTTGCGTCCCTGGCTGTATCATTATAGCAGTGGTCAATTGTCGCCTTTGACCATTCTTCAATGGATTCCATTGATTTTTCAGTCCATCAAAGTTTTTTGTAGTTTGTTTTGGTAACATCCCTTGGTACAGACAGTGCAGAATTAAATATAGGAACGCCACTTCTGATCTACAAGCATTGTTGACCATGGTCACTATTATCTGATTTTGCGATGAAATACTTAGGGGCATATTTATACTCTGCTTGGGCCGGATTTGCGTCATTTTTTTTTTAAGCAAATTCGGCGCAAACCCCAAGCCATATTTATACTTTGACACCCAACCCCGCGAACGTCAAAATTCCGCCGTGTGCTCCATTTTTTGATGCGTGAAACTGTTTTGCGTTAATGACATGGAAGGTAGGCGTTCCCGTCCAAAAAATGACTTAAACACCCGTGAGCCATATTTATCCAACCGCTCACAAATCCTGCACGGCTGGGAGGCGGAGTCGGAAAATGTCACACAGCCCGATTTGCATAAAAAATTAACGCCTGGGTCAGGGCAGGCGTTAAAATGGGGCAAACACACCAGTACTTAAGGAAAACACACAGAAGCAACATCAGAGCACAAAAAGAAAGACATGAAGGTGCTATTCATCCAGCATGCATGAAGACGCAGGACCAACAGCAGCAGCTTTCACCACACCAACAGGGACCCCAAAGGCAAAGCAGAAGGCAGGAGAGGCTATTCCGGACCAGGACAACCCTTCTGGGCCTCAGGGAACTTGACATCATCCAGAGGTTCAGACTAAACTGGCAAACCATACAACAGCTGCTGCGCAACATTGAGACACAGTTAGCACCCAGCTTGCAGACAACCCACATCATTCCACCGAAGACCAAGCTGCTAGCTGTTGTCCACATGTTGGCAAGTGGCTCTTTTCAAACAACCGGTGCCCTGGTTGCTGGGATCTCACAGCCCTCATTCTCTGCCTTCCTACCCAAGGTACTGGATGCCATCATCTCCCCCTCACACCCTGCCACATCAGCTTCCCCTATACACAGCAGAAGCAGCAGAAGACCAAACAGGGCTTCTATCAAATCAACGGCTTCCCACACATGCTTGGTGCTATTGACTGCACACATGTACGGATTGTGCCACCTGCTGCAACCGAGCATCTATACCGCAACAGGAGGCACACACACTCCATCAATGTGCAGGCCATTGTGGATCACTGGGGATTGATCACCAACATCGTGGCTAAGCATACTGGAAGTGTACATGATTCCTTCATCTTCCGCCACTGCACCATCAATTAACACTTCCAGGATGGACGATATGGAAATGGCCTACTTGTTGGTAAGTACAGAAACCCAGTTATATACATACTGCACAGCAACCCTGTAGGACACACAACACATACACCACTGCATTGACAAGTGGCCAGGAAGACACTGAGGTTGTGACACTGCTAGGCATGTTTGATATCCTGACCCAATGGGATACACACCTATGGACAAATGACAGATGCAACTAACAACAGATGCCACTCCAGAGCCACAACGGGTCAATTTAAAACCACACAGTGACAATGACATGGCCTTAACTGGCAGTACAACTTGGAAGATTAATCTTTCAATATCATAACAATAACACTCAATCATGCACCCTTCCAAGTAATATGTCCTTTGTAAGGGGTGTGTAATGTGTTTTGCTGCAGGTCAAACACCATGAGATAGATAGCGTGATGATGATGACTCTAATGAAAGTGAAATGGAATCATTGAGGCAGTACCAACTTCTCACATCACTCCTGGGGTGACATTGCTGCTACCAATAAGGAAGTGGACTGTGCTTTGAAAAAATGTGGATGTGACACTAATGCAAAGTGCACACTGCTACACATATGGATTGAGACAATTACACATATACACAGCAGATGTACAGGCATATGGATCTTCTGACAATTAAACCTTCACCCCACAACCAAGTTAGCCAGCTTACCTGGAGCAGATTCAGTAGTGTAGGTACACGTTTGCACATGAGTCAACTCAGTGAGGTCGCAAAAATAGGTGTGCATAGAACCTGTCACACATGGGTTATTGTTGCATTGTCAGTTGTCAACACTTCTGTGCTGCCGACTTATGGAGATGTGTTGTACATTGTCACCTAGCCAAATCAAAGGTCCGCATTGTTGTTTTTCACATGCTATTACATATGTTGAATTGAACGTGATCTTCAGGCCACATAGTGCAACTGTGTTACCACCACTATAGAATCATTTCTGTGTGTGGAAGTATCATGTCACCCCCAGTGAAGATACATGGACACTTCTTTCACATGACATAATGAATGGGAGTGCAAAATGTACTGCAAGTGTACAAAAATAACACTGATATCAGGTTAATCAGCGAAATACCAATTTAGATAATTAAACAACCCAATGCTGATAGAACATTCTAGAAGCCTAGGATTCCACACAATAACACAACCACAGATGAGTCACAGACAACACAAGATAACAACTGCCATGCAAAGTGATAATCATGGTGCAAACTACATCCACATTTTTTAACTCATTTTCTCTTTCAACTGATCATGGGTATTGGATCCAGCCATGGTTCATGACCCCATTTGCCAACCCAAGCACAGCATCAGACCGTGACTATAATGAGGCACATCGGAGGACACGCACCATAGTAGAGAGGACTTTTGGCATCCTGAAGTCACGATTCAGGTGCCTTGACATCATGGAGGCAGCCTCTTATATTCACCTGACATGGTCTGCAAGATCATTTTGACCTGTGCCATCCTGCACAACATATGTGTAAGGAGGAACATTCCCCTCTATGAACCATAGCCACAAATGCCTGAAGAGGAGGATGTTGTCCATCAACATGAGGGGGACTGTCAACATCAGGACAGTGCGCGCTCTACGGGTGACAAAAATGCAAATACCCAGCCTTTATGCAAGAGCATAATTCATGCATTGTGTTTATATGCAGTATGTTAACCTTTTGCATTGCAGATTTTAACCTTGAAAAGCACTATTAATAATGTTTGCAATAACTGTTCATTTGCAAGGTATTGCTACAGACTTACTGAGTGTGTTAGGGTGTGGTCCCTTTCTAGGACCTTCTAGAAGCTTTCTCTGAAGCATGACTGGGTGTGGTTTGTGGGCTGGGCCAGACTCTACATAAGGGAGCCCGCCCAGCTCCCAGTGCTTACTATTCAGAGGTCCCAGTGCAGTGCAGCAGCAATTTACTGAGCTCCTGTTCCGGAGGCCTACCTTGATGTTCCAGGCCTGCATTATTTTGGTGATCCTTGAGCAGGGTGGTAAGGCGGAGGTCGGGCTGGGCCCCCGACCCCGTTCTCAAAGACTCTTGAGTTTTGGGCGCACTCGTGAAACTTTCAGAGTACGCAAATCATTGCTCTAACGTAATGTAAACCTTGATGTTCAGATTGGCAACAGCTTGCATGATCATTTCATGGCATTTGCATATTCTTGTTCAAATCGGCAGTGTGCGCGATTCATTTCCCGCATGTAAAACTCGGTGTTCAGATCGGCAACAGCTTGTGCGATCATTTCATGGCATTTGCATATTCTTGTTCGAATCGGCAGTGTGCACAATTCATTTCCAGCATGTAAAACTTGGTGTTCAGATCGGCAACAGCTTGCACAATCATTTTATGGCATTTGTATATTCTTGTTCGAATCGGCAATGTGCGCGATTCATTTCCCGCATGTAAAACTTGGTGTTCAGATCGGCAACAGCTTACGCGATCATTTCATGGCATTTGCATATTCTTGTTCGAATCAGCAGTGTTCACGATTCATTTCCCGCATGTAAAACTTGGTGTTCAGATCGGCAACAGCTTCCGCGATCATTTCATGGCATTTGCATATTCTTGTTCGAATCGGCAGTGTGCGTGATTCATTTCCCGCATGCATAACTTGGTGTTCAGATCGGCAACAGCTTGCGCGATCATTTCATGGCATTTGCATATTCTTGTTTGAATCAGCAATGAGCGCGATTCATTTCCCCCATGTAAAACTTGGTGTTCAGATAGGCAACAGCTTGCACAATCATTTCATGTCATTTGCATATTCTTGTTAGAATCAACAGTGTGCACGATTCATTTTCCGCATGTAAAACTTGATGTTCAGATCGGCAATAGTGTGAGCGATCATTTCATGACAATTGAAACTTTGATGTGTAGTGTTTGTTGAAGTGCACACATTTATCCTGGGCCTTTGGATTTTCTGTGAAGATGCTATATTGAAAATGTGACATTCTTTGTGCATATTAAGTCGCTAGTACAATTTCTATTGTTTTCCAGGGAATGTTTCATATTGCCTTTTGTCCTCATGTAAAGATGCAATGTTTGTTCTGAAACATTATTCTAGAAGGTTATTGTATTCCTAGACAGTATGTGACATTTCACGGAAGCTCATGTGAAACATTGTATTTTCTGACTAGCAGTACTTTTCTTATATTGCCATAAAAAAAATACTAACAGGGACACCAAAAAAGTATATATGTAAATAGTCCAATTCCTACCGCAGAACGTTAGAAACATCGTTCCATCCATGTAAATCTGCTGCGGCGACAGAGAAGCAAAACTTCTCTTGTTCGAACTGGTAAGGGCCAGGCATAATTGTAGTCAGAATGAACATTTTGAAAAGAGATTACTGGCCATAGATCTAGAGTTTCTGAGTAGAGGATATGACGATAAGGTTCTGAAAAGGGCTAGAGAAAAATAAAAGGATTCAACAGAAAATGCACTTTAAAAGAAAATCACAAAATGAGCGAAAATAAGAGTAACAACAAGCGTGCAGATAAGAAATGGGAGTTATGTTTTGTAACAAAATACAACCTTTACAACCTTTACAGCAACCATGTCTATAATGTATTGAAGAAAAATTGGTCTATTCTAAGGGGGTTATTCTGACCCTGGCGGTCGGTGGCCGCCAGGGCCACCGACCACGGGAGCACCGCCAACAGGCTGGCGGTGCTCCCACGAGCATTCTGACCGTGGCGGTTCAGCCGCGGTCAGAAGCGGAAAGTCGGTGGTCCCCCGCCGACTTTCCGCTGCTCGGGGGAATCCTCCATGGCGGCGGAGCGCGCTCCGCCGCCATGGGGATTCTGACACCCCCTACCGCCATCCTGTTCATGGCGGGAAACCCGCCATGAACAGGATGGCGGTAGGGGGTGCCGCGGGTCCCCTGGGGGCCCCTGCAGTGCCCATTCCAATGGCATGGGCACTGCAGGGGCCCCCGTAAGAGGGCCCCGCAAAGTATTTCAGTGTCTGCTTTGCAGACACTGAAATACGCGACGGGTGCAACTGCACCCGTCGCACCCCTGCAACTACGCCGGCTCAATTCTGAGCTGGCGTCCTCGTTGCAGGGGCATTTCCTCTGGGCCGGCGGGCGCTCTTTTGGAGAGCGCCCGCCGGCCCAGAGGAAATGTTTGAATGGCCGCCGCGGTCTTCTGACCGCGGTGCGGTCATTTGGCGGCGGTACCTTGGCGGACGGCCTCCGCCGTCCGCCAAGGTCAGAATCAGGGCCTAAATTCCCTTATTTTGTCAGAAGGAACTTTACCCAAAAAGCCTAGAATAGTTTATCGTAAGGGCAAGACATTTAGACAAACTATTGCCGATCTGAACATCAAGTTTTACATGCGGAAAATGAATCGCGCACACTGTTGATTCTAACAAGAATATGCAAATGACATGAAATGATCGTGCAAGCTGTTGCCTATCTGAACACTAAGTTTTACATGGGGGAAATGAATCGCGCTCATTGCCGATTCAAACAAGAATATGCAAATGCCATAAAACTGAACCGTCTCATTTTAATGCTTGTGTATGATAACTTATCCGTAAAGACCAACTAAGAAGAATGTGTACACATGATATGTGTCTATATTATAGACATGAGAAAGAAATTATATAACAACATGAAAAACATCTTTTCATTGCATGATTTCCATACAATATGATTGGAATTGCCTCAAATATATGATTAGAATGAAGTATTGTGCAGTAGGAGACGATTGCTCAAATTATGCATATTTATACAAGATTATCAACTTCGAGTGATACATTGCACACTCTAAGATGTCTGCCGAAATTAAGCTCACTGATGCGCGTATTACAAATTTTTGGATATTGTTATATGAATGAAGGTAGATTATAAATGGGCAGCCATGAGAAGATATAGGATCTGTTGTGTTAGCACTAATATGAGGGAT
The DNA here is from genome assembly GCF_031143425.1 of Pleurodeles waltl. Taxonomy (NCBI): domain Eukaryota; kingdom Metazoa; phylum Chordata; class Amphibia; order Caudata; family Salamandridae; genus Pleurodeles; species Pleurodeles waltl. The sequence goes on along the minus strand of NC_090446.1, from coordinate 237,743,262 downwards.
TGCTTTGTTTCCATTCCAGTAAGGTAAAAAACTTGTTAATGTAGTTAGTTGCACAAAGATGTCCGCAGAAATTCAATCTGCCAATATCCGTGAGAAGAAGGTAGGGCAGCCATGTGAAGGAACTCAATCGGCTTCAAAGACGATTAGACATACTACATTTTTGAATAATCGATTGAAGCAGTCAGTTAATTTCACCTGTGTTGATAGCATTAACTGACTGACTTTAATTTGGCTTTTTCACAAGCGAACTGTACGAGTGTTTCATACACTTCAAGATTTCCGCCAGTTAGGAATGGGTTACAACACTGGTTCTATGGAACCAGAACAGTTGATCTTAATGATGAAAATAGCTTAAAAGCGGCATGTTCAAATGAGTTTTGCTTCTCTGTCGCCGCATCGGATTTATATGGACGGAACGATGATTCTAACATTCTTCGGTAGGAATTGGACTATTTACATATATACTTTTTTGTTGTCCCTGTTAGTATTATTTTATGGCAATATAAGAAAGGTACTGCTAGTCAGAAAACACTTGGTTGTGAAGTAAAGTAGATGAAATACAGGTTGAATAATATATTCAAGTACTATGTCTTGTTGATTTTTGAAAAAGCTTTACTAATAGTATTGCTTAGTTCCATATAATTGGAACTTAAACAGCATTAACATCCCTACGCGGTGTGCAGATTTTAGTCTGGAGTTTAAAGCGAATCAGACTGTGATTTGATATATATCATGTTAGAAATATGAGAACAAAAAGTATACATAAAAAGGCTACATAAGAAGCAAATATTGGTTACACAAATAATTTTTCAAGAACTTCACGATTTATTTATGGGGACCTGATTTTTTTTAATATGTGATTGAATTTTAAATATATTGTGGGAATGATAGAATGCATAATTTTGGAAATCATGTTAGTTGTAGGAAGACAGATTAAATTCATTTAAATGTCCAAAATATTTGTAAAAATGTTGGTTATTTTTTGTTATTAATTTATGGCTATTTATGGTTATTTATTTTGTTATGTTTTTAGCCCTGAAGAAGTCCTGAGGGACAAAACGCATTGGCTATGGCATTGTTTTTTATCACGCTTGGAGTTTTATATAGACATTTCTAATCAAATCAATAAAATTACTCATGATCAACAGAGGATTTGACTGATGGAGTGAATTATAATCAAAGTATTTCTCAAGGTCATAAAGCGGTTTAAAGAGGTCCTCCATTACTTACATTTTGGATTAAGTTTGTGATGAGCCCTGGTTCATTATTACAGCACCTTTTGGTGATTGAGGATTAGGGGGCTGATCTTCTGGACTCGTGCACAACTTGGCCTAAAGCAAACACATTTGATCTTAATAGAAGATTACAGGAAAAGGTGCAGCTAAATGTGCCTTGGCCACAGAACTGTTTGTTAAGAAATGTGCAGTGTAATCAGTTTACTTATCATATCATGGTCTGGGACATGTATTCAAATAGCCTAATCCCGGCCCTATTCCTTACCTGGATTTCATGCATGCATGAGTGACAAACACTGACAGTGTACTATGGCTGTATGCATGGATTGGGTATGGTGTCTCCAGCACAACAAACAACGTTTGCTAATGTGCATGAAAGGACAAAACATGTTTGTGCCCTGACGGTCCACACACAGATTCACATTGGCTGCAACCCAATGATGGTGCATGCGTGGTGACTAGCTGTGAGATTAATCAACACAGAGGCACTGATGTTCCCTGTTGCAGTGGGTATTTTAGAGCCCCCCCCTGTGTACAAATGTTGTGATGAAACCTGCCGGTTTCTAATTACTGTTCCATTAAGTTTGTGAGCACACTAACGTTGCCCTGCTGTCAGCCTCTTAAAACGTCTGCAGTGCCATAGCTGGGCTATCCCCATGTGTGCTGTCAATTCTTCTTTGGCTTTCGGTCAATTCTGCTTTTAAGTATATTCTGTTAATGTAGGGAATGGCTCCACAGACTCATGACTAGACCTGCACATAACTGTGACAACATGGAGGCCAATAATGACACAGGGTACACATGGCCACACACTTGAACTGGACACCTTTGTGCAATTAACCACTGAAAATATGTGAACACATGAAGCTTGGTCTGCTGGTCCTCCACTGCCGCCACAAGAGAAACATAGGTCATTTATATGACTCAAACTGTGGCTGACATTACATTTTTGGATTGGTTTTGGAACTCTGTGTCACAAACAGTGTACCTACATAGCATTTTCAAATGCCTGACTCATGGGTAGTATACAAACAAGTGCCCAGGAAGTGGTATCCAACATTCCAGTACATGTGATGGCTTACTCTTGTAACATTGCCATTATCAACCGTCCTCTATCTATCCTGTGCATAGTTGGTCATGGGAGATGTTTTGTCCCAAACGTCAGGGAAGTTCACACAGCATTGGATGCTACGTGTATGACAAACACATATCCCGGCTCATTTCCACAATGAATAGCATCTAATGGTCATCCACATTAACAACACATGCATACAAGGACATTAATGAAAGCACGTCTTGTGACGTTCACACAGAGGCCCAACAACAATTGAAATAGCCAATTCACAGACATAAACACACAGGCCATGAGTGAATGTTTTAAGTTGCGTAGCCTTGCTATCTTCTATTGACACACCACCTGCTCAAACTAGGTAATACCAATTTTTATTCAAAAAGTTTGTGTAGCTGTTGAGTCAGTTAAGAGTGCTCATCTGGTACAACAACATGAGTATTACGGTCCGCAGTAGTGTGGTCTGCCACATGTGCCCAAACACTGGAACACACAATGCAGGCACAGACAGCCTATTTCTGTACAGTTACAGCTTTCATGTACGTTAAAAATGAGAGAAATGACACAAACACAGTTAAAGACAGATATTTTGATGCAAATGCATAAAAAAAGATGCATATGCATCAAAATTTGCTGCATATGCATTGAAAAATGACTCTCACAGCCATTATACATCCATTTGGCCCGAGCGGTACTTCCTACCCTGTACACCATGAAATTGGTTATCAATGAAATATATATAGAACTATGAATGCGGGGAATTTTGAAGCATTTGCGTAAAAACAAATTGACGCACAGCCCGTAAGCGTCATAAAATTTTCACACATCATAATAAAAACGTACCACATTTGAGACAGGAAGTGATGTAATCGGATATCCTGTTTACAGAAATGGTACAGTGGGTGTACTTTCACTTTCACTTTGCATTCTGTGATTTTTCTAGACTGTGTGACTGTGCAGAGAGCTTTGTCTGTCCAAATTGTACTTTTGTCTCCTGTATGCCATCCTGTTTGTCATCTGTTGTTTTAGTAATTGTCTCAGTTGTTCAGTGTAAATGTGTTTTCGTCAAATTTGGTGTCTAAGTTTGTCTTTGTACTGTTGCGAGTGTGTAGTGGGTATTGTCAGTTTGGGGATTGTTGGGCTGTTTGTGGGTTACTTAACATTAATTTTTCTCCCTCCTGTCCCTGTATTTTCCTCTGTATCCTTTCCTATAACTATTATTTTGGTCATGTTGGGTAGGCCACGTCTGGGGAGAATGGGTGAGGAGGAGCTGGGGGCATTCATTTGTGCCACTTCCTCCCCCTGATGATTGAGGCTGGTGGCAGGGTGATACAGGGGTATCACACGGAGGCGAGGAAGCTCAGTTGGTCCAAGGTGCTGTACCATCTGAGGAGAATTTTCAACACACCGTTCAATGACCACCAACTCAAGCATCGCTGGGCTGACCTTGTTGCCAGAGAGCAAGACCTGCTGGACCACCTGGGTGTGGTGTTTGGTGGCCCTGTTGGTGAGTACAATTCAGAGTAATGTTCACATTTAAATGCTCTGTAGTGATAGCAGATTTGTTGATATGCTGCATGCAATGTTTTTGGACATATGGAATGCAAGTTAAATATACAGTGGTCCTGAGTTATACAATATTTACTACACATTACTGTCATTTGTTGACGCAACAGCTGCACAAACTTACAAAATACAACTTGATCTTGTAAATTAGTGCTGCTTTGACGTCAATAGATGATGGTAATGCGGCTCCAGCATATGTTTCATTCATGGTCTGTGAGTGTACCAGGAAAGAGATGTATTTCAAAAGCTAAAGCAAGGAATGAATGTGGTCCCCAATTATTTGGAATACATGTCTGAACTGTATTCCTGGCCATATGTACAAAGTTCTTCCTTACCTCAAGTAATATCTTAGGCTGATACTTTGACTTGGTTTGTGCCACAATTAAATTAGAAATTGATGCCTAAGTAATGTACACGGGTTCATATCTAAATGTTTAGCGCTACTTTCCATAGCTGTAGCGTAAAACATGAAGCAAATACTACAAATTGAGCAATAAAAAATATATCTGGCCCTCTGTTCATTTTTCCTGTGTGTTTTAAGTTGCCTTGGGCACAATAGCTGGAACAGAGCTGATGCATGTGCCATCTGTGTCACTTTATAGCCATGCAATTCTCATAAGTTACTGGGTCATCATGGGATACCTGAAGTTTTTGATTGCATGGTCACAATTTATTACTTGTATGATGTTGTGCAAGGGAACCCTGACCGATTCCATCATACATATAAAGTGCCCAAATACTTTGCTACTTTACGTTTGGAACACCACTGCTGATCTAGTGCAGCATATGTACAATAGCTAACTTCCCAGTCTGAAGGCTATCACAGACCTGGGTGTATGCTAAGATCAGAAGACCAGCATTCCTGTGACTGTTGCCATTCCCAAGGTGCATACAAACTGAAACCTACATCATCAAGATTGCCACAATAGGAGATTTGCTAAACCATGTTTCAATAATGGGACAGTGTCAGTTTGTTGTATACCCGCAGATCACCCAACTTGGCTATTGTAAGATGATGAATGTGGCTAACTGTGAATTCCAGTACCCGATATGGGTACGCAGGGCAATGGGTGACACATTTCAGGTGCAATGACTACACTTGTGCCCATGCATTCTGTCACGGATGATCAAATTAGACACTGTCAGCATATATTTCTTTATTGTATTAATTTAGATGAATGGCTGATCCATGTCTAGCGTCAGATTGTCATCAAGTAACACACAGGATCCCTGCCATTATGGTGTCATAGGGGGCATATCTGGCTCAGGGTACACTGTCAATGTAGCATATGTAACCTACAGACAACACAGGCCCACATGTTATGGATCATAGAAAGCATAATAATTAATGAGCTAAACTCAACCCACATGAGCATCACACTCTAACTGATTGTCCCTTGATGCACAAGCCACAATACCTGAGTGACTGGTATTGCAGTGCACCAGGAACGTGGCTTTGCCTGTCTCTCATAACAATAAATGAGGAATCATGTTTGTTACCACATGATGATTGTTAGGGCCACTGCATGTTGCATATGTGTGTTTCACTGGAGTGACAGGGTCAATACATGTTTGCAATGGTATGTCTGTTGAAATGTCATCATGCCTGTTGGGATGGACTATCAGATATAATGCCACACACAGTAATTGTTTCTTCAAAGTGTTGTAGCATTGAGCACATTTTACCCTTCCATGCTTTACAGGTGGACCTGCCCCCTACAGAATTGGAGAAGTGGCTCGATTTGCGAACCCAGACATATCTAGTAAGTGTTGATATTTCAGTTTTGTGTTGTGTTGGCAGCTGTTGTGTGATTGACTCCTGTGTGTTGTACACATAGCAAGGTATGATGTGCTGGTATATGATCTGATATGTTACTTGACTGGAGTTTGACTTGTTTTTCCATATTTGAGTTGGACAATCAGTGGCATAGAGTCATCATTTGGGATTGTAGTGCAGTGCTGTAGACATGGCCATGTGAATAGAGTGACATTTGTAGTTACATTTCTTATAATGAAAAATTTGGAGGTAGCCATTTTCATGATTTAGTCAGCAAATCATACCCTGAATCACACAGAGCAGGGATGTCGAAGTATTACCCCCAGACTTGAGCCTCCCTGTTAACTAATGAACATGTAGGACTGTATGTTTACTTCCTAGCAGAATCTAGCAGCATCTAGCTCGACATGTCTGCTACATTAATGTGGCACTTGAGTACAATGTCATAGGTGTGCATGCAGCTCAAGCCCAGATAGGTGCTTGCATCTATGTGCTTGTTGTAGAACAGGTATTGGTGATATCAAATGATGTTGACAATTGTCCTGAATTAGGAACATAAATGTGGATGTGATTGTACAATGTTTGTGTCTATACTAGTTGGACACCATCCTTGCCTGTGGTGAACTGACTAAACCCATGGACAGCTGTCCAAAGCTTCCTAGCTGTCCTTGATGTTTGAAAGTATGTGTTGCATGTCCATCCCCCCCGAGGCACAAGCCTAGGGTTATGAAGTATGTGTACCTAGGTGTGAGGATCTAAGTGTAGTACACAGACATGTAATTCAGAAATTCATTTGTTCCTACCTAGGATACCCACTCATGATTAGCAACTGCATACCATCCTGGCAATTCCATTTACAAATCACAGATCTTGTGGCCCTTGATTGTCATCCAGAAGATAGTCATTAGTTGGCCTGTCACATGTGGAGGACTTGCAGCATTTGTTATGTGATTAATGGCAGAACAATGATGCTTAGATCATTTAAGTAGGTACACATCTTTTTGAGCATGGCTGTGCTGTTAGGTAGGACATGTGTAGGCTGTGTTGGCATGTACTTCCTCAGGGACAATCTGTGATCTGTACTGTGATTTGGCCTGTTTAAGCTAATTTTGAGCAATGTTTTGAATATCATCAGTAGCTGTATCACACAATGATGTAACTAATGTTTGGCTCCATCTTTTTTAACAGCAGCCAATATGGATGCCAATCAGATCTGCAAATTCCAGAGGAGGGCAATGCATTACTGCCACATTCTGGATGTTGAGTCTGGATTCCGCCACATGACACGGCGTTATCGCCATGAGAGAGCCACAGGGGTCTGGAGGGCATTTGTCCAAGGGGGCCCATCCCTGTCCACAACAGCCGCCACCACCAGCACCACCACTCCGACCCAAGTGGCACCACGGATAACAGCCACCACTGCAGGACCTTCAACATAATCCACTCCTGGACCACTGACAGCAGCCCATGCACCTCCCCCTCCAAGCATGGCACCGGCACCAGCACAACCCTCCACAACTGGCACACAGACCACCCCTGCTGCAGTCATTGACAATGTTGAATTTAGGAACATGCAACATGACATGCAACGGATGTTGCGCAGAAAGGACAGGCTGCAGCAGGAGGTGTCCCAGATTAACAGGAGAGTGCCTGGCATAAAAAAGATCCTGCAGAGGGCAAACCTATAGCTGTTGGACCCTCAGTCATTATTCCCCCCATCCTCTTTCCTGGTTCTCATATTTAATGTGTTTAGGGGGCTTAGTGTTATGTTAGAATAGGCTGTTACTTTAGTTAGTATAAGTGTTTGGGGGTGCGGGTATGATATTTTTACATGAGTATTTTTTGTGGGTGGGTAGGTAGGTGGGGTTTTGTGTGTTAAAAAATACAAAAATATATATAAAAAAATACAAAACATATATAATTGTTTAGGATAAGATAGTATGTGTTTAGGTTAGTATATGTTGTCTTCCATGTCTCCCATCATATAAGAGGGGTGGGGGGTTGATGTTTAGAGTATTTAGTCAAATGTGATAAGTAAGTTTAGCTTAGGATAATTAGGGCCAGTTGTGGGTAATGTGTAGTTAGGATAGGTTAGGTTAGATAAGGTGTTTCCCCTAGTTTTATTATCCTTTTTTCAGTTAAATAAATATTTAGGTACTCCTTTACAGCATGTAGTATGTTTGGGGATCAGGGGCTTGGCATGGGTGAACAGTGTCAATTTAGTATTTGCATTTGTGTTCCATCCTGCATCCAAATTGAATTGAGCTGTCACATTGGCAGCTACACCAAAGCTACTTATCTGTGCTTCTGCCATCTATTGCACCCACCACTCAAGGTTACTATGGTTCCCAATGTGTTGGATGTATGTTTTCAATCTGTCATACTTTGAGACCAGATTTTGTCTCTGGGACAATGTGGTACGTCTGCCTGCAGCCTGATGTTCATGTGAACCCTGACAAGGTTAGAGATGGTATAATCTTATGTAGTATAGTATACAAAACTCACACCTATCATTTCTTACATTGTGCTGTTACTTATTTGTCCAGACACTCGTACATATCCATTTCTGCTGTATGGTGTGTGTGTGATGAAATGTCACATACCTAAAGATTGTCTCGAAGAAAAATTTGAAGACATTGATTTTCTGCTTAGACATCCCTTGAAGCAGACTTGTTCTGTCCAACACAGTATTATACTGTAATTTTTCTATTTACTTCAGAATTAACCCTCAGGAAGGGCACATGATGGTACAATCCAGAACCCAGTGCATAGTTATCAGCCCACAATCTTTCAAGGCAGTTTCTTGTTGCAAAGGGTTCTGGGTACGTGTGGGGGGGTGTTGTATAGTGCTGTGGACAGGTGTGTATGTGTGTGTTTCAGGTGTTGCTATTGGTGTTATCCTATCAGGTGCAGTGTTGCTGAGGTGGTGGCTACTTTTTTTCCTGCTGCGGTTTAGACCGCTAATGGATTACCGCTGTATTGGTTTCCGCGATGCTGATTTGTGACTCGGAATTTGGCAGGCAGCATTTTCTCAGCGTCGCGGTGGTGGTTCAACCACCTCCTTCATACTGTCGTTTTGGCCGTCAGTGTTGTTTTTTTCGGTCTAAATTTATCTGCGTTGTGTTGGTAACTCGCAATGCAGTGGGCTTCACTCCACCATCGCTGGCGGTGTATTAGCTGCTGTTTGCACGGCGGTCTTCGGTAATGACCGCTAAACTAGGAATGAGCACCTTAGTGGGGGCTCTCAAAGATGTCCATTGTTTGCAAATCTCCCTTCTACCCAACAGTATCAAGAAAAACACCAGGCTTCTTCTATACCCACACAGATTTCCTATCTTGGATGACCACCCAAAGAGGACCAATTCTGCAGTTGTGAAAGTGAATCTTTTCTTTCTTCATCCAGGTACGCTTACAACAAGGAAGACCAGCAGTCGAAGGTAACTGAAATATAAAAAGATTTATTGCGCTCAAGCGGGTACACCACCTCACAGCTCTAATGTGGCTATGAGAGAAATGGACAACTTACACAGTCACAGGTGGCCTTATATATGGTTGTGCTGGAACAAGAGTGGGTGGGAGTAGGTATGAAGGATTAGCAACTGCCAAAGATGATTAATGATCTCAGGACAATATCATGAACTGGTCAGGGCCAGTTCCTCTGCAGATATGTATACGTGGCATACAGAGCACAAATATAAGATTGCTCACTAAATTCCATCAATCATCAGTATTTCTATGGAAAACAAAATAAAGCAGAACTGAGTATAACTTGTGACAAATTATAAACATAGATATGCCTGTGGTTACAGAGTCAGGCGCTCACATCATTAATCATCTGGATATGGAACAAAAGGTCACATTTCTTGTGTCAACAATATTCTGTTACCATCAGCAGTCTTTTGTTAGCTATAATACATGTGATATCAAGCAGTAGGAAAGTTAAACAAATGAGTCATTGACCTTGTGTCAACGTGCCCTGCTCTAGTTGCACATTATCTTGTGCAGAGAGAGCAGATTTTATATGTGCTGAGGTGGCAAACTAGAAAAGGGCTAACACAAAATGGTGACTGGGAAACACAAAATGGAGGAACTTTCGGCCATTCATAAACCGTATTTCCACAATCGACCCTTTGGACGCAAGGTCCACCATTTTGGTGCATCTTCTAGTGCACTTGCTCATAAATGGGCCGGCTGTTACTATAGTGGGCATTATTGCGCTCATTCACATAATCAACCGTATTCACGCTTGATGGGGCGTTATCCGAAATGTCGATATCCATCAATTGCTGCGTTACAACATCCCTCATAATAAGAGCATTAGTTAGAGTCACTGGGGGCATCGGGGGTGGTTTCAACAGACGCCCCAAACACTGACAACACATGGGTAGGCAATTAATCAGAATACAGCACCCAACCACGATAAGGAAGATAGTCACTAGGAACATCCCAATTTTCCAGCCCCATGCAGATAACGTGTCCCAAAAGGAGCCCGCAGGGTCCCATGAGCCCACCTCACTATGGGCCTGTGTTCCTATATCATACAGTCTTTTGACAGCTTCCCTCACTGATGTGGAGGAGTCAGGTGTATATGTACAGCAGGAAGCCCCTATCACCCTACAGACTCCACCCAGTTCTGCTAACATCATGTCTAGAACCATCCGGTTCTGAAGGGAAACTAATCTGACGGCCTTGAGTTCGACTGTGATGTTCTCAATAATCCCTGCTGTCTCCTCTATAGTTGCTTCTAAGAGACGGGATAATCTGCGAATATTCCTGGAATTTATGGCAGGGCCATACCATGGAACAAACGCCTTCAGCACATCACCAGCTATCTCAGACACCGTGTCTCCTTGGTCAACACTCCGCCTACCCCTTATAGTCTTAAACGCTCTATTTACTTCCTGGGTATTTTTGACAGACATAGCGGGTGTTACTAGTCCTAGATGACAACAGCCACCCCAATTCACTGGTAACCAAGTATAGGCTCTGGAACCACAAATGAAATAAACTGAGTCACCAACATAAAGTGGAACAGATATTTCCTGAGAAGTCACCTCAAAAGTCATATTGCAATTTGTACTATTCCCCATATTGGCAGTACCGTTGCTCCTAATACATATACTCCCAATCACCCCACGTTGCCTTATTTTTAGAAAGGGTATTTTCATGGAGTCCCTATCAAGCGGAGGTGTACTGTCATTATTTACCAAAAACAGTGGGGTAAATATATTAGAAAAGGGGAACGTTGCATTAGGCAGGATAACTTCAGTGCAATTCCCTGACTCAAGGATGTCACTATGATAACGGTTGTACAGGGAGACTGTCGATGTCCTAGTGCTAGAGCGGGAGGTGACTAGTTTACTGCGGACCCCTATTAGCTCTATTTTCAGCACGACAATGTGTAATGCATAGCAAGATGCTTCGAATGGCAGGGGTACTTGGAGAAGGGGTATTCCTTCGTCTACATTGGCTGGAAATTACATGCATATCCAGCAATTATTTTTATCTATTACTTTATGGGTCTGATGAAGTAGGGTAAGAAAAGAGTTATGACGCATTTCCTCCCTGTGATCCATATCCTCGGGTGCTACCGTAACTGAGGGGATAATATTTGAGGGAAACTTAGAGGGAAGTGGGGCTTTATTTTTTATAGGGAGGTAGAGCTCTAGAAGATATAACAGTCCGATAACCAAAGACATTACACAGAATAGGAAACATAACATGCCAATTTTGGAGTACCAAGGCCCTTTCTTATTCAGTTTTAGGGTAGAATATGTATCCTCCATATCTACCAAAGGAATGTGGTTTGTCGTTCTTCCAAATAATAATACCATTCGATATATATAATTTCACATATGCGGTAGTTCAACAGTGTTCGTTATAGGCCTCACTGTTACAGGCTTTCTTTCACAACATTCAACCTCGCGCCCTCTCCTCCTATGGGTCTTTGGGCTTGGGAGGTATTTCCTTTATGCTCCTTTTATATCTTCTCTGGCAGTGTCCTTATTTTACTAACCTCACTGCACAAGTTAGTCCTTTAAAGATGGTAATGTTCAGTGCGCGGCAGTTGGTGCTTGCTCCGTCCTAAGCACTCTTCAATTTCCTTGGGCGTAAATTGTATCTTGATACTGTTCGTTTATTGTCAATCTTTGCAGGAGTGCAGTAACCATTCCTTCGGTCAGAATGTTCCTCTTCCGGGGGCAACTCTGGCCAGAACGGTGGTGCTCTCTTCACCTTTGATAAATGAATCAAATTTTTGTGTCCATCACATCGAACTGCTGTTTTTGTGACTAACAAAACTTGGGATGGCTTCTTCCATCTGGGCTGTAGGCTGTTCTTTCTCACAAAGTTTTTGGTCAGGACCCAGTCCCCAGGCTTGATGTCATGTACGTCTCCTTCCAAAGGTGGGGACCAAGTGTCTCTGACCTGTTGGCGAATGGTAGACAAGGCAGAAGTTAGTTCTTTACAATAATCCAATAAAGCAGAATGCGTCAATTCTTGCAATTTTGGTGGAGAGGCAAACCCATATACATTTGCTGGTCTCCCCATAACAAGCTTGTAGGGAGAGAGTCTGTTTTTGGAAGTAACAGTTGTTCTCATGGAGAACAAAGCTAAGGGTAAAGCATCTACCCAACTGAGAGTGCTGGATGCACATATTTTTTTGCACTTTATTTTTTAATGTAGCGTTGCAGCACTCTACAAGTCCTGCTGCTTTTGGGTGATAAACTGAATGGAATTTTTGTTTAAGGCCTAGTCCGTGGCATACTAGGTCCATTATTTTATTTGAAAAATGTACTCCATTATCACTCCACAGACTTCTTGGCAAGCCGTAGCGGGAGAAGTACTCTTTTAACAAAATCTTGGCTGTGCTTAATGCGGTGTTATCTTTCAAAGGGAATGCCTCCACCCAATTACTAAAACTACATATAATAACCAAAACATATCTTTTGCCATTGGAAGGGGGCATTTCTATGTAATCCATCTGAAGGCATTCAAAGGGGTATTCTTGTAATCTGAAATGGACAGGTGGTACTTGTATCCCTTTCCCCGCATTATGCAGAGCACATGTCATACAATGCTTTGAAAGTTTTACAGCTGTCTTTCTTAGGCTTTTGTTTTCCCATATCTTTTCAATTGTATTTGTCATCCCATCAGCCCCCAGATGTGCGGGACCGTGAACCATCTGAAGCATGGGTAGGAGGAAACTATCTGGCAATATCCATTTTGTCCCAAGTGTATTCATCCAAGCCCCAATGTGTGTGTTAAAGTAATGTCCGTCTTTTACCCATTCCTTTCTTTCATCTTCGCTTGCTAATCCCTGAATCTCCTTTATCTCTTTGTAAGGATCAATTTCATCTTTTTTCTCTTCATCTGCACTTGACACTACATAAGTTAAGGTGTACTCTTTTAAAGCAGTGTGTCTTGCTGTTTCATCTGCAAAGGCATTTCCCTGAGCTACATCGTCTGTGATTTTCTTGTGTGCACTACACTTCATAATAGCTAACTTCGTTGGTAATGCAATAGAATTTAATAGTCTTGTAATCAAAGTGCCATGCTGTATTTTGGCACCCCCAGATGTAATGAATCCTCTCTCGGCCCATAGTCTCCCGAAGTTGTGAGCCACCCCCCAGGCATACTGGCTGTCGGTGTAGATGTTTACTACTAATTTCTCTGAAAGCTCACATGCTCTAGTTAGAGTAATTAGCTCGGCTGCCTGTGCAGACATTTGTTGTATTTTACATGTCTCAACCACCGTTGTGTTGGTTGTGATTGAATAGGCTGCAGAGGTAGTTCCATCTGGTCTTTTTAGGCAAGAGCCATCCACAAATAGTGTACCATCAACTGTGGGCATAGGTTCATCTACCAAATCCACTCGACCTTTCGTTTCAGTTTCAGTAACAATCACGCAATCATGCTGTACTTCATCCTGCTCTGAAGGGAGAGGCATCAGAGTAGCTGGATTTATCGTATTACATCGTTGTAAGGTCACGTTAGTGGCCATTAGTATCAGCTCATAATGAGTCAGCCTAGCATTAGTTAAATGCTGAGTTTTGGATTTGTTTAATAGTATGTCCACTGAATGAGGGACGTGAACCATAACTGGATGTCCAAGGACAATAGAATCTGCCTGTTTTACTACAGTAGCCGCAGCAGCAATATTTTTGAGGCAGTTTGGTAGGCCTCTTGCTACCGGATCCAATGTTGAGGAAAAATAGGCACATGGTCTATTCTTCTCTCCATTTTTCTGGGTTAGTACAGCCATTGCGTACCCTTCCTTTTCATACAGAAACAATGCAAAGTCTTTAGTGTAGTCTGGTGTGCCCAAAGCAGGTGTGTTGCATAAAGCATTCTTTAAAGCCATGAAGCTATCGTGATGCTCTTTCTCCCAAGGTACGGGATCTTTCACATCTTTGTGGGTTAAGGACAGTAATGGTTTGGGCAGGTAAGAAAAATTTGGTACCCATTGTCTACAAAACGAGACCATTCCCAGAAATGCACGCACATCTCTTTGAGTTCTAGGTCTGGGAATGCTCTGCACTGCTTGTATTCTGTCAGATGATAATCTCCTCCCTCCTTTCGACAGGAGATGACCTAAATACGTCACCTCCTGTTGACAATACTGCAGTTTAGCTGACGAAACCTTATGTCCATGCAGAGCGAGGAATGTTAAAACAGCATGCGTAGCCTGTTTACAGATGTCCTTCATTTCAGCTGTTATTAGCAAGTCATACACATATTGTAATAATACTGTACCAGGTGGCATTACACAATTATCTAATTGTCTTTTTAATGCTTGGCTATAGATGCTCAGACTTTCTGTATAGCCCTGAGGAACTCTGCAAAATTGGTACGATCTTCCTTGGAAACTGAAACTGAATATTGACTATCTTGGTGTATTGGAATGCTAAAGAAGGCGTTTTTTAGATCGATTACAGTGAACCACTGGGCTGAAGGTGGTACAGATGAAAACATAGCAGTAATGTCAGGTACAACTGGGTATTGGGGTTCCACTATTTTATTAATGGCTCGTAAATCAACAACCATTCTATATTTGACCCGTCCTGTTCCATCATCACGTTTAACCACAGGTAAAATGGGGCTATTACATAGGCTACTTGTCACTTCCTTTATCATCTGTCATTGCAGCAAGTCTGATATGACAATTTTTAGTCCCTCCTCACCTTCTTTTGAAATCTTATATTGGGGAATACGAGGCAATCTAACATTTTGTTTTACTTGAATATGTACTGGGTCAATATCCATTTTTCCTACATCATTTGGTCCATGTGCCCATAGGTTTGGATCTATGTCATGAAGTTCAGGTGGCATGTTATTTTTTGTCTAAAACCATGTATTGTCTAGATAGGCTTTTTTGCTTAGGTATTTTCTTACAAGTGAGGTAAACACCATCTGGTGTACAGTATATAGTTGCATGCATCATTTTCAAAGCCTTCAGACCTAGTAAATTAAGTGAACATTTTTCAGTTAGTACAAATGGCATACTCCCTGTTATGGGACCTATTGTGAAGTCCAATGGTCGCGAAATGGGGCTTGTGGCAACGGCATTAGAAAATCCCACCGACTTATCTAACTTTCCCGAGAGAGGAGCATGGGGGAGCAAGCGGTGGGAAATGGATGTATTAGTGGCACCAGTATCTAAAAGAAATACGCTCTTTTCACCTTCAACTACCATTTTTACATGTGGCCCTGAAGAATCCACTGGTATCTGCACTCGCTCCCTGTCCTCTCCTGGGCATCCCTGTTGTGTCCAATCGTGAAATTCATCATCCTGTGCGTAATCCTGTGTAAAACACGCATTATTTATTTTATCAAAATAATTTGACTGTTCTGCGTAGTTATAATTTCTCTGTTGTCCCCTACCTCTCCCTCTATCTGCATGGCGTGTTGTATTCCCTCTGTAAGTATTTGTATTATTTCTCATAGTCTGACCCTGGCCCTGTAACACAGGGCACTCGTTCTTCCAATGACCCTCCTGATAGCAATTGGCACATGTATTGTACCCTAACCCTGCTCTCTGCTGCGTCGGAGCCGAAGCAGCTCGACCAGCCCCTCTACTACGTCCACCACCCCTCTGAAAATGTGTACGTTCTATTGACCTTCCTCTGTCAGGAAAAGCTTGCTGCATTAATGCTTTTGTTTTTAACTCCTTCATTTGCTTATCTTACTTTCCTTTCTCTGCATTTCTCTTACTCTCATAATAGCAGGCCATTGTTAATAGTTCAGCTGGATCTTTAGCAGTCCATGTACTTTTGTATGTGTTTATACTGTCTGATAAATCAGGTAAGAGATTATGCACGAATTGATTTGCAAAAATGCGCTTTCCTTGTACAGTCTGTATATTTTGTCCACTATATCCTTTGAAAACCTCTTCCATTTTACTGAAAAAATCAGTCACTTCTTCTCCCTCCTTCTGTCGACATGCAGTCAATTTATCCCAATCCACCTTTTCTCTGGGCAATATTTCCTGCATTCGTGTTATAATAAGCCCTGGTAAATTCTTTAATACTTGAGGCACATCCCCTCCCGGTTGTCTACCAGTGTCAGTATTTATTATGTTTTGCCAATTAATGGCTGGGCAATCGACGTCCCTTACTTGGCGCCATATATCTTGAGGTACCAAAAAATCAAACAAAAAATCAATGTCCTTTAATATCATAGGTGTTAAATTAATAGCGGATTCCAGTTGCTCGTAAAATATTCTTGGATTCTTTTGGGGATCAGGCAACTCTTTTTTCATTGCCAGTAAATCAGCTCTAGTCCAAGGAGTATGAACATATTGGGGAATAGGTGGACGGTTTCCACCCCTAGGATCTGGAATTGGATGTATCTCTCTCATAGGGAAGGCTGAGGTATTATCATTAACTTCTGGGCCATAATGCTGGTGGAGGTGTTTATTGGTGGCCTCACATGCAATATCATCTAGCTCCTTTTGATAAAGGTAACAATTATTAAACGCAGTTTCACATTGTGTGAGCGTTAATGTGGAATGGTCGCTATCTTTCCATAATTTATTCAACCTGTCCGTCATATCGAAACTGATGTTACCGACCTCTGATAAAATATTACAGTGATCAAACAGTCGTTCCACCATAGTATTAATGACAAAATGTTTAACTCTTAATTCTTGCATTCCTTCAAACGTTTCCTTGGCTTCTCTTCTAGTTATATCTCCTAGGTCCATCCATTTTCTTGTCATTTTTTTTATGGTATCTTTTTCTGAGTGACCTAGTCGGGTTTGTCTGACGTACTTATTTGGTGACGAACTATCCCTAGTTAGTGAGCAAGAGTAAGGGGAATCCGTCCAGTGGTGTGATCTTGGTGGATTTATTGCGGGGGAATTACATTGCGTGGTGCATTGTGTCATTGTGCTTAAAGATACTGGTAGGGGAGTGGAAGGTGTTGCTATGGTATAGCCTAGAGGTCCTAGAGTACCCTGTCTATTAGTGACCGGAGTGTTTATCTGTTGAGTTTGTGTACCAGGAGTGGTTACCTGTTGAGTCTGTACAACAGGAGTGGCTAATTGGGGAACCGGTACAACAGGAGGGATCACCTGCTGAACTTGCTGAGCAATAACATTCGCTTGTTGACCCGCAGGCCCTGGACCTGGGGGTGCAGGTATTTGGACATTATTATACGGAGGTGGTTTATCTAATAACTCCTCCAATACCTCATCGACTGGCGGGCACTTTCTTTTCTCTACCGCAACAAAACATTTTTCTGTTTTCATCCTAAATTCTCTGTCATGCTGTTCAATATTTTCATTTATCTGCATATTATTATATTCTGCTACCTTGGCCATAGGTGTTTTATTTTGTTCTCTTTCCCTATCTTTTTTTTGCTTCATACTCCGTGTTCTGGCGGATTTTTCCCATGTTTGAAATACCTCGAACATAGCAGGTCAAACTTTTCGTTCCATCATACAGTGCTGTAGATACTGTAATTTAGCTAAATCAAAGGTACCATCAGTAGGAAACTGTAATTCCTTATCCTTTTTTTGTGTACTCATGCCATATTTTATTGTATAAGTTCACATTTACTCCTTTCTTTATCATTAATGTCCAACCAGGACTATCTTCAACAGGAGTGGGGACACTTTCGTCCAACCTATAACCTGAACGTATACAACAAAACGTTTTAGAAATGCATTTCTTCATTGTTCCTACTATTTCTAGTTATAACTATACCTTTTCCACAATCTTTAGCAGACTTAATTGACCAAAACCTGTAACAATAATATGCAACAGAACAATCTCACCAATCTGTGGTGTTCCTTGTGGTCCTTGGATCATCCGACTGTTGGTCTTCGGACAACACGTCTGTTTCAGAAGGGATCAGCTCGTGGACCTCTGCCGGGGAATCCTGTGTCGAGAGGCCTGTCGGGACTTCAGATGGCAGCTGCTGCGGAGAAACGCTGTCTCCTTCGTGCAGGGGCCCCCACGATCATTCGGTCCTCGGTCGCACCTTTCAACCACGGACGTAACTAGCCGTTGGATGTCCCACGGAGATGTCCCACCAGAGTCGCCAATTTGTGAAAGTGAATCTTTTCTTTCTTCACCCAGGTACGCTTACAACAAGGAAGACCAGCAGTCGGAGGTAACTGAAATATAAAAAGATTTATTGCGCTCAAGCGGGTACACCACCTCACAGCTCTAATGTGGCTATGAGAGAAGTGGACAACTTACACAGTCACAGGTGGCCTTATATATGGTTGTGCTGGAACAAAAGTGGGTGGGAGTAGGTATGAAGGATTAGCAACTGCCAAAGATGATTAATGATCTCAGGACAATATCATAAACTGGTCAGGGCCAGTTCCTCTGCAGATGTGTATACATGGCATACAGAGCACAAATATAAGATTACTCACTAAATTCCATCAATCATCAGTATTTCTATGGAAAACAAAATAAAGCAGAACTGAGTATAACTTGTGACAAATTATAAACATAGATATGCCTGTGGTTACAGAGTCAGGCGCTCACATCATTAATCATCTGGATATGGAACAAAAGGTCACATTTCTTGTGTCAACAATATTCTGTTACCATCAGCAGTCTTTTGTTAGCTATAATACATATGATATCAAGCAGTAGGAAAGTTAAACAAATGAGTCATTGACCTTGTGTCAACGTGCCCTGCTCTAGTTGCACGTTATCTTTGTGCAGAGAGAGCAGATTTTATATGTGCTGAGGTGGCAAACTAGAAAAGGGCTAACACAAAATGGTGACTGGGAAACACAAAATGGAGGAACTTTCATCCATTCATAAACCGGGGGGTGTTGAATAGTGCTGTGGACAGGTGTGTATGTGTGTGTTTCAGGTGTTGCTATTGGTGTTATCCTATCAGGTGCAGTGTTGCTGAGGTGGTGGCTACTTTTTTTCCTGCTGCGGTTTAGACCGCTAATGGATTACCCCTGTGTTGGTTTCCGCGATGCTGATTTGTGACTCAGAATTTGCAGGCAGCATTTTCTCAGCGTGGCGGTGGTGGTGCAACCACCTCCTTCATACTGTCGTTTTGGCCGACAGTATTGTTTTTTTCAGTCTAAATTTATCTGCGTTGTGTTGGTAACTCGTAATGCAGTGGGCTTCACTCCACCATCGCTGGCGGTGTATTAGCTGCTGTTTGCACAGCGGTCTTTGGTAATGACCGCTAAACTAGGAATGAGCACCTTAGTGGGGGCTCTCAAAGATGTCCATTGTTTGCAGATCTCCCTTCTACCCAAGAGTATCAAGAAAAACACCAGGCTTCTTCTATACCCACACAGATTTCCTATCTTGGGTGACCACCCAAAGAGGACCAATTCTGCAGTCCTATCAAAATGAAGGTATAGCACCTCGCTTAGAACCTCCCTAACCTCTGCCCAGAAGTTCTGAATGTAAGGGCAAAAAACAAACACATGGAGGTCATCTGCCATGAAAAAAACACATTTTCTGCAATCCTACACCTCTAAATTTAGCCATCTTTTTAGGGGTGTAATATGACCTATGAAGGACAAAAAGATGATTTCTCCTTAGATATGCTGGTTTAACCACTTGATAAAGGAGTCACCCTGAAACTAGCCATAAGCGAGTGACATCTTTGTTCGGAAAGGATTTACCACCCATAGGGAATCTTGGAGGTCCTGAACTTGATCCAGGCTTTCCACCAATAAGCTATAAGAGACTGCCACTTCTTTCTTACAAATTGGTTTTTTAACCAGCTCCTCCAGCTCATTTGTGTTGGTTCCCAGCTCTCGCAAAGATTGAGCCCAACTTTGTAGTTGATAATATTTACGTTTTGATAATGACCCCTGCATCTTGCCGCAAATTCCGCCCAGGAGCCGAGCTTCCATTTTGGAGTATCTGACCCCATTCCACAATATCAGCCTCCTTTAGAGGGAGTGCTAAGGAGTCTTTAAGGCATTCTGGTGTACCATGGGAGTCCCGCTCAGGAGCATAGGTGCTGTAGTATGACAGGTTTATTGTTTTGCTTACCTGGGCCTATTGGTGAGCGGCAGCCTGCAAGACTTTCAATCTAACTTGTTTGTAGAATCTGGGGTGACCAAATTTATACATTAATTTTGCCCCTTCTCCTCCCACACCTTTTAACATAACTAACTTTAACTGATTGCCCCCTTTCCCGGATAACAGATCTTTAACATTTTTTAACTGAAAGGCCCAAGCATATAGTTGGATGTCTTGTAGAGCTATCCCTCCTCTGTCATATTTCCTTTTCAACTTCCTCCGTGCGATTCGAATTCCATTAAAAGCCCAGATGAATGAGTCAATTTTAACTTGTAGTTTTTGTATCCAGGTCTTGTTAAAAGGAAGAGGAATCATGTTAAAAAAGGAAGGTGAGCTTTGGAAGAATGGACATTTTAATTAAATGTACTCTTCCATATAAAAATAACGGAAGGTGTGACTAACTTAACAGAAGCTTATTAACCTCTTTTGTGACGCAGTTAAAATTTACCTCTGCTATAGCTTCTAGGTCATTGCAAATCCTAACGCCCACATATTTTATTTCTCTTATCTCCAAAGTATGTTCCTACTCCAAGTCATAATTTACATCTTGGACATATTACCTGCATGCCCTGACACCTTGCCAAAATCTGATGTCAAGTACTCTAACCTATCCATTGTGGAGTGCAGATAGCTTGTATAAATCACAATGTCTTCCACGTATAGTGATATTTTATTTTCCCAGTCAGCATAGATAAATGGCTTAATTAAGTGATCCTTCCTGATCTTCAAAGCCAACAGCTCAATATAAAGATTAAATAACAATGGGGAGAGCAGGCAGTCCTGTCTGGTGCCCCTTGTAATTTTAAAAGCTGTGGTTAAATTCCCATTCAGCAGTCATTTGGCTGTCGGGGTATTATAGATACTTCACAGTACAGTACCCTACAAAAATTCTCCCCAAAGTTGAGATGTACTAAAAGAGTACTTAGGTATCTGCAGCTCACCCTATAGAAAGCCCTAGTAGCGTCCAGGCTTATTACAGCCAGGGGAACTTTGTTCGCCTTTGCCAGGTCGATAGGTCCAATTAGATTGTGAGATAACTCACGAATGTACCTTCCCTTTAAAAAGCTCTTCTGGTCTTCCTGAATCAGTTTTCCCGCCACCTTACCCAACCTTTTTGCCAAGATATTAGAAAATAACCTATAGTCATTATTCAGTAATGAGACTGTTCTGTATGATTCACATGTCAGGGGGTCCTTTCCTGGTTTTAGTATAATGGTTGTCACTGCTTCTTCCCATGATTTTGGAAGGGGGTTATCTCCTCTTAGAATATTATTGAATAGCTTAGTTAAAACCGGGATGATTATCTCCTTCATACCTTGATAAAATTCAATAGGCAAGGACCTGCTGCCTTCCCCTTTTTACCCTTACTAAAAGCGTCCTCCTATTTTATCATCTGCTCTACCTCTGCCTTCTCCCGCTCAGCAAGTTTTCCATCTGCAACTCTTCAAACCACTCCGGTCTTTATGATGTTAATGTTGTTGGGGCTTCAGTGTACATTACCCAAAGAAGTTCACAAAGGTCTGTTGTACCTCTTAGGTCTCCCTCAATATGTTCCCAGTGATAATGCACCTTATCTCTCCTACTTCGCTTCTTATTAGGTCTGTCTTCATTTTCCATGCCAGGAGTTTTCCTGAACTTTCACTATATTCGAAGTGCGCTAGTTTACTTGGTTCCCACCTGTCTTTCACTCTGGCTTCAATAATGGCAGATAAGCAAGCCCTTTTCAGTAGAATTTCAGTCCACAAAGCCTCATGCACCTCCTCTTGTATCTGTGATTCTACTAACGTCCCCTCTAAGAGGGCAATGCCTTGCTTCAATTCCTGTATTGCCTTCTTATACTCCCTATTTTTGGGGGCTGATATGCTAACCAAAGTGCCCCTTATGAAAGCTTAATAGGAATCCCAGACCATGTGAGGTGCTGCCGACTTCATATTGAATTCAAAGAACTCACTGGTCCTAACCTTCAGGGTTTCTATCACCTCCCAATCATTTAAAAGTGAACGTTCTAGAGTCCACCTCCTGAATTGACCACTAGATTTAAACTTCATCCTCAAAACCACCGCTGCGTGATCAGACAAGTGGGCCGCTATGTGTTGGACATCAAAAATTACCCCTTTAAGTGTCTTATCTATCAACAAGTAATCTATCCTTGAATGATGTTTATGTTTCTTATTGTGGTATGTATAGCCTCAGGACCGTCCATGATTCTCTATCCAACTGTCTAACAACGCAAACTGTTCCATTACTAATCTAATGTATGTCTTTGATTTTGGGCATCCTTAAGATCTATTTTTACTTGATTTGTCCAGTGAATTTCCTAGAACTGCATTAAAATCACCTGACATTATGATTGGGTATGGAGCGTCTAGGAGTTCTCAGCACAGTTCTTGCAAGGGCTATACAGTCACATTTTTTGGAGATTTTTCTCTCTTGGTTGGGCAAGGCTCCTCTTCATGCCGGGCTCAAAGCGATGATGTAGGCTTACTTCAGTGCGGGGTACCGGTCAACTCCTAGAAGTTTCATCAATGGGAAATAACGATCTGGAGCTTCCGCGGGACAAACCTGAAATTCAGTATGGGTCGCGCTTCCACGTCGCTGGCTTGACTCTCGACGACGAGTCGGTCACCTTATGGAGTTTTTTTTCAAAAGTTTCTCCAAACTTCTTAATACATATGGATCTTCTTCCAGAAGTACATTTTGGGCCCTCAGAGTGTCTACAAATTTGATCTGAGGTTCCAGAAGCTCTGAGTTGTTCCTTGGAAGTTGGGACTACAGTTTTCAGAATGCACCTGGTCAGAATACTCAAATGGCTACTGGACACTGGCCAGCTGGGCTCTTCTTGCAGGACTTGATACAGGGAACTCTGGTTAGCTCCTTTGTTCCTGTAGCTTACAGGGACTCTACTCTTTGAGTTGCAGAAACAAGGTAAAGTCCTTTTCTTGATGTAACCCAAAGTGTGTAGGTAGTGTAGATCTTCTGAGTGCAGTGTCCAGGTGCAGGCCAGGGGTCCAACAGGGCAGTCCTTCTTCTCCAGTCCCTTCTTTGAGCAGGGATCTGAATTGTGGGGCAGCTCACCCTATTTATCCTTCCTGTTCGGGTGGAAAGCAGGGGGTGCTCCTGTCCAATAAGGTGCAGACTAACACCCTCTGTAGTGACCACGTCCTGTGAAGCATGGCAAAAATCAATCCCAGAAAGCAACATTCTTTAAAAATCGAACATGGAGGAAATATTTCCTTTAAAGTTACATCTGGCTGAGCCCACCCAATGGTGTGGTCAAGTTTCCCTACCACACCTTCTCCATCCCCTCTTCTTATCTAATCAGCATGGTTCCTAGCTTTCAGGGGTGTCAGGAAATGGGAGAGGTCCAGTTTATGTCCCAAGTGACTTTTCCTCCTTTGAAGACCGATTGGCTATTCTTCCCCCATCCCGCTCTGCAACCCGTTGCAGTTCCCGGCTTCCCCAGATGTTTCCTTTGTCAGCCCAGGCCACTTCACACCTCAATAAGGCAGCCTGACTCAAGCTGCCTGAGGCTGACGAATCAGGGCACTACTTGGCTGAATTTGGTAACATTCAGAAAGAGTTCTAGAACTCTGTCCCTGTGCTTTTTACATTAAATTCAACATTGACAAGTTGGTGGATGTATTATAACATTTAACTTGATACCAAACCTGCTATATCAAGCTCATCTTTATTGGAAATAAGACTTTATTATTTTTAAATAAAGTCTCCAGTGTTAGCAAATGGGGCCCAATGACCACTATGGAGAAAAACATATTTGGCACCTTTTCCTTCAAAGGGTCTTAAAAAACATATTTTGTAAAGTCCCTGCTCGTATGTACACTACACCTAAACATGGGGACGCTTAGGGCAGACCCTCGGGGTGGCTTACATGTAAAAATATTAGGACTTTGGAAGAATTTTTTATTCCAAACTTGAAATTTGGGGTTAACTTTAACTCAAAAGCAGCCAGCAATGCAGGTCTGCCTTTGGAAAGGAAACTGAACATGACAGCAGTGTACCTTTGGGTGGACTATCTATACCGGGATCCCTAAACCTACATGTCCTGCCATACGCTAGGAACTTACAGGTAGGTTGTCAGAGCCAATTATAATTAGGTCTCATTTGCATATGCCATCATACACAAAGCACTGGCCCTGGGACTAGTTAGTAGTGCCCAGGAAACATTCAGAGTCAGTAACCACCAGTATCAGTCCAATTGTTTGGGGAATGATCAGGCAAAAAACAATGACTTTCCCACAGAAATTAATAGAGTACATTTGCATGGTACAGTAGGAGAGCAAGAAAAATGCTCTGAGGTTGTGCAGTTTTGTTTCTTTGGTTCTGAAGTGGATTCTAGGGAGAATATGGAATTTGTAGGTACAGATATTGGGGAACAGAACACAGGTATTAGTACTGAGAATTTAGAACAAGAGGTTACAAGGTTTAACACAGCTTGTTCTGAAAAACCAACCTATGTTTGTATTGGTTGTTGATATACTCATTACAAAAATCAAACACAAAATGTATTTTTCAAAGTTGAAGGGGAAAACAGAGAAAAGTGGCAAGATTTGGCTGCCTATTTACTTGTAGACGAGTGGTTTGACTATTCCACGCAGCACGCTATATGGAAATACTGCTATGATGAGTCAGACGGTCAGACGGTCATAAAACACAAACTAGAGCAGTACATAATAAGTTGGAACTAATAAGTATTCCAGACCAACTATGAGACTTACATGCATATGAATCAATCCTTATAAAATCTGTACATCCATTTCAAGCATTTATATGAATGGAACCAAAAATAGGTAAATTATATTCAAGAGAGTTACAGAAATGCATCAAAGACAGAGTAGTATATTTGCCATTAGATTTTGAAAAGAATATTGAAACTGTAGTGGTAGACAGGTACCCTGCCATGGAAATGCTGGCAGAAAGGAAGGGACGGGATCACAGGGGGGCCCCTGCATGTCCATGCTCATGGCATGGGCAGTGCAGGGGCCCCATGGTCAGCACCCTAAGAATGCGCAGTCTGCCATGGCAGACAGTGCACATTCCAAGTGTGCTTCCGGCACACACAGCCGAAGCCAATGCCATCACACTGTGTCTACCAGGCAGCCTGGCAAAGAGTCTATAATAAGGCTGCCAGATTTACGGCATCCTCCTCACCGTCATATTGACTGTGTTGGACAATGGGTTATTGGTAAGGGCAGGTAGGTACCTACACTTAGCAATAGGCCACTAACCTCCACTAAGGTCCAGTTAGGTCTCAGTAAATTATCCCCAGCTCAACCCTTGGTAGCTTGGCAACGAGCGTCAAGGCTTAACTTAGGAGACAGAGTGTAAAGCATTCAAATATCACAAAACAGTAATTAAATAAAACACAGGAAACAGTTTAAAAATCCAAAACCAATTTATAAAAATAGATCATATTTTTATCTTTAAAATGACACCAAAACGAATAAAATCGGATAAGGGGAACCGGAGATATGAATTTTTAAAGAATTATTATCTTTTTAGCGCCTACAAACAAAAAGCGCCAATCGGGTCATCTGGTTGCACCTCGACCGGGGCAAAGTCAAAGTTTAAGGCTGACCGCGATGGAGCCCTGCTCGGCTACAGGCCGCGAGAGGCCTCAGTTAAAAGTTTACCTTCAAACTTAGGGGGTCATTCTGACCCTGGCGGTCATTGACCGCCAGGGCCAACGACCACGGAAGCACCGACAGGCTGGCGGTGCTTCCTGGCCAATTCTGACCGCGGCGATAAAGCTGCGGTCAGAAAAGGGAAACCGGCGGTTTCCCGCCGGTTTTCCCCTGGCCAAAGGAATCCTCCATGGCGGCGCTGCAAGCAGCGCCGCCATGGGGATTCCGACCCCCTTCCCGCCAGCCTGTTCCTGGCGGTTTACACCGCCAGGAAGAGGATGGCGGGAAGGGGTGTTGTGGGGCCCCTGGGGGCACTGGCCACTCAGAGCAGTCCAGTGTGCCAGCAACACCTCTGTTTCCAAGATGGCAGAGGTCTGGGGCACGCTGGAGGAGCTCTGGGCACCTCCCCTGGGACGTGCAAGTCAGGGGAGTGGTCACTCCCCTTTCATTTGTCCAGTTTCACGCCAGAGCAGGGCTGGGGATCCCTGAACCAGTGTAGACTGGCTTATGCAGAGATGGGCACCATCTGTGCCCATCAAAGCATTTCTAGAGGCTGGGGGAGGCTACTACTCCCCAGCCCTGACACCTTTTTCCAAAGGGAGAGGGTGTAACACCCCCACTCTGAGGAGGTCCTTTGTTCTGCCTTCCTGGGCCAGGCCTGGCTGGACCCCAGGAGGGCAGAAACCTGTCTGAGGGGTTGGCAGCAGCAGCAGCTGCAGTTAAACCCCGGGAAAGGCAGTTTGGCAGTACCCGGGTCTGTGCTAGACTCGGGGATCATGGAATTGTCTCCCCAATGCCAGAATGGCATTGGGGAGACAATTCCATGATCTTAGACATGTTACATGGCCATGTTCGGAGTTACCATTGTGACGCTATACATAGGTAGTGACCTATATGTAGTGCACGCGTGTAATGGTGTCCCCGCACTCACAAAGTCCGGGGAATTTGCCCTGAACGATATGGGGGCACCTTGGCTAGTGCCAGGATGCCCACACACTAAGTAACTTAGCACTCAACCTTCACCAGGTGAAGGTTAGACATATAGGTGACTTATAAGTTACTTAAGTGCAGTAGTAAATGGCTGTGAAATAACGTGGACATTATTTCACTCAGGCTGCAGTGGCAGGCCTGTGTAAGAATTGTCAGAGTTCCCTATGGGTGGCAAAAGAAATGCTGCAGCCCATAGGGATCTTCTGGAACCAAAATACCCTTGGTACCTCAGTACCATATACTAGGGAATTATAAGGGTGTTCCAGTATGCCAATGTGAATTGGTGAAATTGGTCACTAGCCTGTTAGCGATAATTTAGAAAGCAGAGAGAGCATAACCGCTGAGGTTCTGGTTAGCAGAGCCTCAGTGAGACAGTCATCACACAGGGAACACATACAGGGCACACTTATGAGCACTGGGGCCCTGGCTGGCAGGGTCCCAGTGACACATACACTAAAACAACATATATACAGTGAAATATGGGGGTAACATGCCAGGCAAGATGGTACTTTCCTACAGCACCTAGTTGTCTGGGGTTGCAGGATGTGGGGGTGTTGCTGGATGCTCCAAATGTCCTTCTCTGCCTTTGAAGACCAATTTGGCAGCCCTCCCCCTTCCTGCCTCACCATCTGCTGAGGGGAGATTCCCTCCCACAGGTACATTCCTTTGTGTGAAGCCAGGCCACTTCACACCTCATCAAGGTGGCCAATCAGAGCACAGCAGCAAAAACAATGCAGGGCTGAAATTGGCAACTTTTCAGGTAAAGTTTAAAACTGTTTACCTAAACAAGTTATATTAAATCCCACAACTGGAAGTTGTGGGATTTATTACAACAATTAATTTGATACCAATCTATTGTTATGCATCATTTAAGGAGCCTTTAAAAATTAAAATAAAGTCTCCCCATTCTAGCCTATGAAGGCCATTCACTACAATGAGGGAAAAACGAATTTGGTTGTTTTTACCTCACCAGGGCTTATAAAACGATTTTTATAAAGTCCCTGCT
Source organism: Pleurodeles waltl (assembly GCF_031143425.1). NCBI lineage: Eukaryota > Metazoa > Chordata > Amphibia > Caudata > Salamandridae > Pleurodeles > Pleurodeles waltl. The sequence continues at coordinate 237,715,455 of NC_090446.1, read as the reverse complement.
TACAGTTACATGGCACCCAGCCCTAGGGGCACATAGGGCACTTCTTAGGGGTGACTTATATGTAAAAATAAGGTAGTATAAGACTTTGGAACTACTTTTAATTCCAAAGTCGAATTTGCATATAACTTTATTTTAAAAGCAGCCAGCAAGGCAGGCCTGCCTTTAAAACGACACTGGGCACCTCAGCAGTGCACCTATGGGTGCACTACTTATGCTGTGGTCCCTAAACCTACATGTCCCACCATATACTAGGGACGTATAGGTAGGTTAACTTAGCCAATTATAATTAGCCTAATTTGCATATCCATTTTACACAGAGCACTGGCCCTGGGACTGGTAAGCAGTACCCAGGGCACAGCCAAGAGTCAGTAACCACCAGGAGCTGTCCAAAACGTGTAGGGGTGACCAGGGCAAAAAGGAGGACTTTCCTACACTGCCCCCCCCCCCCCCAGATGAAAGGTGATGGGTACTAACCCACACCCTGGTAGTGCTCATCAGCTAAGTGGAAAAACCTGGAAAGGACATCTGCATTGGCATGGGCAGTCCCAGGTCTGTGCTCCACTGTGAAGTCCATCCCCTGTAGGGAAATGGATCACCTTAACAGTTTTGGGTTATCCCCCCTCATCTGCATCAACCATCTGAGAGGTCTGTAGTCAGTTTGTACACGGAAGTGAGTGCCAAACAAGTATGGACTCAACTTCTTCAGGGACCAGACCACAGCAAAGGCCTCCCTCTCAATGGCACTCCATCTTTTCTCTCTGGGGAGTAGTCGCCTGCTGATGAAGGTAACTGGTTGATCTTGGCCCTCTTTATTAACTTGTGCTAACACTGCCCCAATCCCTTCCTCTGAAGCATCTGTTTGCACTATAAACTCCTTGCTATAGTCAGGGGCCAGTAACACTGGTGCTGAACACATAGCCTGTTTTAGGGTGTCAAAAGCTTTCTGACACTCTGGGGTCCAAATTACCTTCTTGGGCTGTTTCTTGGAGGTAAGCTCAGTCAGAGGGGCCACTATGGTCTCATAATTCTGAACAAACCTCCTGTAGTACCCAGTCAGGCCAAGGAAGGCTCTGACCTGAGTCTGAGTTTTAGGAGCCTCCCAATCCAGGATAGTCTGGATCTTGGGCTGGAGAGGTTGTACATGGCCTCCACCAACAAGGTGTCCCAGGTACACAACTTAGCTTTGCCCTATCTGGCGCTTGCTTGCCTTGATAGTCAGGCCTGCTTGAAGTAGGGCCTGAAGCACTTCCTTCAGGTGGAGCAGGTGGTCCTCCCAGGTGGAACTAAATACAGCTATATCATCCAGATAAGCTGCACTGAAAGATTCCAACCCGGACAGGACTCATTTCACCAACCGTTAGAAGGTGGCAGGAGCATTTTTCAGGCCAAAGGGCATCACCTTGAACTGAAAGTGGCCCTCTGGTGAGGAAAATGCTGACCTCTCCTTAGCTCCTGGATTTAAGGCAATCTGCCAGTATCCTGAGGTCAGATCAAATGTGCTCAGGAATTTGGCAGCCCCCAACCTATCAATGAGCTCATCAGCTCTAGGTATGGGGTAAGCATCAGTCCTAGTGACTGCGTTTAGACCTCTGTAGTCCACACAAAATCTCAATTCCTTCTTCCCACCTTGGGGATTAGGTTTGGGCACCAGTACCACTGGACTGGACCAAGGACTGTCAGAGGGCTCAATTACCTTGAGCTCCAACATCTTAACCACTTCAGCTTTGATGTTGGCCTTGACCTGGTCAGACAGCCTGTATAGCTTGTTCTTGACAGGCAAGCTGTCACCAGTGTCAACGTCATGGACACACCAATTGGTGAGTCCAGGGGTCAGGGAGAACAGACTAGCAAACTGTTCCAAAACTTGTTTGCAGTCTTTTTCGTTGCTGGTCTGTCAACTTGGGAGAGAGTACCACTCCCTCCACTGACCCACCTTGTGCATTTGAGGACAGGAGGTCTGGCAGAGGTTCACTCTCCTCCTCCTTCCCTTCATCAGTGACCATCAGCATGGTCATGTCTGCCCTGTCCTGGTGGGGTTTCAGCCTGTTAACATGCAGGATCCTATGAGGATTCCTGGGAGTGCCAAGGTCCACCAAGTAGGTGACCTCAGCCTTTTTCTCCAGAATTGGATAGGGCCAAGTCCATTTGGCCTGAAGTGCCCTAGGGGCCATGGGCTCCAAAACCCACACCAGCTGTCCTGGGTGATACTCCGGCATGGTAGCCTTCTGATCATGCCAGAGCTTCATGATCTCCTGGCTGGCCTCCAGGTTTCTGCTTGCCTTCTTCATGTACTCAGCCATGCGTGACCGCAAGCCCAGCACATAATCTAGCACATTCTCCTTGGACTCTCTGAGAGGCTTTTCCAAAGACTCTCTCACCAAGCACAATGGGCCTCTTACAGGGTGCCTAAACAGTAACTTAAAGGGGCTGAATCCAACCCCTTTCTGTGGCACCTCTCTGTAGGCAAGCAGCAGGCATGTGAGGAGAACATCCCATCTCCTCCTGTGTTTGTCAGACAAACCCATGATCATGCCCTTCAGGGTCTTATTACATCTTTCCACCAAACCAATGGTCTGTGGATGATAGGGGGTGGTGAACTTATAAGTAACACCACACTATTCCCACATGGCTTTCAGATATGCTGACATAAAGTTTGTGCCCCTATCTGAGACCACCTCCTTTGGGAACGCCACTCTGGTGAACACACCAAGTAGGGCCCTAGCCACTGTGGGAGCAGTGACTGTCCAGAGGGGTATTGCCTCAGGGTACCTGGTGGCATGGTCCACAACCACCAAAATGTACCTGTTACCTGAGGCAGTTAGTGGGTCTAGGGGACCAACAATGTCAATCCCCACCCGCTCAAAGGGAGTCCCAACCACTGGCAGTGGTATCAAGGGAGCCTTTGGTTTGCCCCCTGTCTTGCTACTGGCTTGGCAGGTGACACAGGAGCTGCAAAACTCTTTGACTTTTTCTGACATTTGGGGCCAATAAAAATGATTGACCAGCCTGTTCCAGGTCTTGGTCTGTCCCAAATGTCCAGCTAAGGGGATATCATGGCTTAAGGTAAGGAGGAATTCTCTATACTTTTGGGGGACCACTACTCTCCAGGTGGCCCCTGGTTTGAGGGCCCTTGCCTCAGTGTAGAGAACTCCATCCTCCCAGTAAACCTTGTGGGTCCCACTGGTATCCCCTTGTTCTTGCCTGGCAGCAGTCTGCCTCAGGCCTTCAATAGTGGGACACTCTCTTTGTCCCTGGCACAACTCTTCTCTGGTGGGCCCACCTGCCCCTTGCAGTTCTGCCAAGTCAGGCAGAGCTTGCAGGGGAAGTGTCCCTCCCTCAGAGGTCAGATCCTCCCCCTCAGGGTTGGATTCCTCCTGACCCTCTGTACTTGTAGGGGCTGGCAAGCCAGTCCCAGTGCCCTTTCTCTTCTTCTTGGAGGCTTGGCCCATTGTTCCAGGTTCCAAGTGTCCAGCACTTCCCTGTCGTGCGGCCTGTGACCTGGTCACAGCACACACCCATTCAGGGAGGTCCAGCATCTGTGCATGGACCCTTCTCTCCACCTCTGACCATTCAGATGCTTCAAGATCATTTCCCAGCAGACACTCTACTGGGAGGGCAGGAGCTACAGCTACCTTCTTAGGGCCAGTCACACCTCCCCATTCCAGACTCACCATGGCCATGGGATGGAGTTTGGTTCTGCTGTCTGCATAAGTCACTTGGTGGAAGACACCAGGTAACACCTTTTCTGGAGAAACCAGCTTCTCTGTGACCATTGTCACACTGGCTCCTGTATCTCTCTTAGCTTCCACCTCAGTCCCATTGACTTTTGGCCTCTGCCTATACCTCTCCATGCTGGGAGGTAAGGTGGCCATAGTTGCAATGTCAACCCCACCCTCGGATACTAAGGTGACCTCTGTGTACCCTGATCCCAGCCCTGGGCCAACTTCCACCCCCAACCCTACACTAGCAATCCCCTGGCATTGCCCACCAGTAGGGGGCTTCTTGGAGCAGATAGCATCTCCTTTTTTGTGTCCAGGTTGATGACACTCAAAACACTTGCCGGCCTTAGCAAGCTCCTGAAACTTTCCTGCTTTAGCAGGATCATAATTCTTTCCCTGATACCCTTTCCCCTTAGAAGTGGAATGGCTTGGGGCTCCCCCACCCTGAGAAGTTTTTGGGGACTCTTGTGAGGACTCTTTGGGCTTTTTATCATCTTTCCCTTGGTTCTTCCCTGAGAAGAACCATGTCCTCCCTTTTTCTGATCACCCCCTGGGGGTTTCTGGTTAACCCTTGTTCTTAACCAGTCATCTGCTGCCTCCCCCAGCTCTCTGGGGTTGGTCAACTTAGAGTCAACTAGATACTGGCGGAGCTTCTCTTGGATACAATTGGTTAGAAGGTGCTCCCTCATAATCAAATTGTACAGCCCCTCAAAGGTACTTACCTTGTTGCCCTGTATCCAGCCCTCTAGTGCTTTTACTGAAATGTCCACAAAGTCTACCCAGTACTGGGTGCTTGTCTTTTGGGTGTCCCTAAACTTGAGCCTATACTGCTCTGGGGTCAGACCAAACGTTTTAGTCCAGCATCTCTTCATACTGGGGTATGAGTCTGCCTCCTCCCCCCTCAAGGTTAGGAGCCTATCCCTCCCAGAGTTGGGAACCAACTCCCAAAGAAGTGAACCCCAGTACTGAGGCTTGACTCTCCTCATCTGGAGGGCCCTCTCAAAGGCCCCCAGCCACTTATCTATATCATCCCCCTCTACATAGGCAGGAACCACCTCCTTGGGTAATCTGGGGCAAAACCCAAAACCCATGGACACCTCAGCTTCTTTGTTGCTGCCACCATCTCTTTTATCTTCCCTTGCCCACTTTTTCTCTTCTAGGGCCAGCTTCTGTGCTTCCAAAGCTATGAATGCTAGCTGGACCTCCAGCTCTCTTTCTCTGAGGGACAGGTTCTCTCCTCCTGAAGGGACCACCTTCCCCAACTAGCTTTGGGTCTGCCCCTAGTGACTGTATGTAATGAGGACCGGTCTTCCTCATCCTCACTTAGGCTCAGATGCCCTCCCTCCCTTGAGTGGTTGGAGCTAGCATCCTCCCCTACTTCTCCCTCCTCTGGAACTTCTTCTGAGTCTACCTCTTGGGCCTCAGCCCATGCTGTCAGGGATTTGATCAGGACATGCTTCCTGATGTCAGTGGTTGCAGGCAACCCTCTTTCAGTACACTACCCCCTAAGCTGGACTACTGTCAGTGTGGGTAGGCTAGCCAGATCAAGCTCCATGGTTCCCTGGTTTTGTGTCAACAAAAGCTTTTTGCAAAAATTGGAAACAAGAATTTTGAAAAATCACAAAAATTCAATAATTGAAATTAATCTAAATTAAAAACAATTTTTGCACTAGGTCAATTTAAAGGATTTTTTATTTGTTTTACTTAAAACTGTAATGTGATACTGACCACAAGTACAGGATCCCACCACTGCTCACCAAAAATGTTGGAAAATGGGTTATGGGTAAGGGCAGGTAGGTACCTACACTTAGCAATAGGCCACTAACCTCCACTAAGGTCCAGTTAGGTCTCAGTAAATTAACCCCAGCTCAACCCTTGGTAGCTTGGCAACGAGCGTCAAGACTTAACTTAGGAGACAGAGTGTAAAGCATTCAAATATCACAAAACAGTAATTAAATAAAACACAGGAAACAGTTTAAAAATCCAAAACCAATTCATAAAAATAGATTATATTTTTATCTTTAAAATGACACCAAAACGAATAAAATCGGATAAGGGGAACCGGAGATATGAATTTTTAAAGAATTATATTTTTTTTAGTGCCTAGAAACAAAAAGCACCAATCGGGTCATCTGGTTGCACCTCGACCAGGGCAAAGTCAAATTTTAAGGCCGACCGCGATGGAGCCCTGCTCGGCTACAGGCCGCGGGAGGCCTCGGTTAAAAGTTTACCTTCACACTTAGGTGGTCATTCTGACCCTGGCGGTCTTTGACCGCCAGGGCGGAGGACCGCGGGAGCACCGCCGACAGGCCGGCGGTGCTCCAATGGGGATTCCGACCGCGGCGGTAAAGCCGCGGTCGGACCGGCACCACTGGCGGGGTCCCGCCAGTGTACCGCGGCCCCATTGAATCCTCCGCGGCGGCGCAGCTTGCTGCACCGCCGCGGGGATTCCGACCCCCCCTACCGCCATCCAGATCCCGGCGGTCGGACCGCCGAGATCCGGATGGCGGTAGGGGGGGTCGCGGGGCCCCTGGGGGCCCCTGCAGTGCCCATGCCACTGGCATGGGCATTGCAGGGGCCCCCGTAAGAGGGCCCCTACATGTATTTCACTGTCTGCTGCGCAGACAGTGAAATACGCGACGGGTGCAACTGCACCCGTCGCACAGCTTCCACTCCGCCGGCTCGATTCCGAGCCGGCTTCATCGTGGAAGCCTCTTTCCCGCTGGGCTGGCTGGCGGTCTGAAGGCGACCGCCCGCCAGCCCAGCGGGAAAGTCAGAATTACCGCCGCGGTCTTTCGTCCGCGGAACGGTAACCTGACGGCGGGACTTTGGCGGGCGGCCTCCGCCGCCCGCCAAGGTCAGAATGAGGGCCTTAGTCTCTTTTTTGAAGATTTTCTTCAGCGGGACGAACCTGCCAGTCCAATTCGACCTCCTGGAGCCCTTCTCCGGATACGCGATGCGGGAATCCTCGGTGGAGATTTTTACCTTCGGACTTAGTCATTTTTTCAAGGTGAAAATCCTTCGACCCGGGTAAACCTGGATCTTGATCCGACGTCCCTGGAGCCCACCTCAGATACGCTGGCTGGAAGGTCCCGGTCAACTTTTTACCTTCGGACTTAGTCTCTTTTTCTGAGATTTTCATTACCAGGACGAACCAGCAAATCAGGCCGGGTTGCGGTTGAGGCAAGCCGGCTAGAGTTGCCGCGGCGGGTCGGTCCCTCTATGGAGCTTTTTTACAAAAGTTCTCCAAACTTCTGGGGCTTCTCCCAAATGTCCTTTTAATGTTCTTTTGAGGTCCACAGCTCACCCCAAGGGTCCAGAAGTTCTTAGATGGTCCTTGGGGGTGCAGATTACAACTCCCAGAATGCACCTGGCGCAAACTCCTTTTTGGCCACTGGGCAATGGCCAGCTGGCTGATTTCTTCAGGAGTTGGTGCAGGGGACTCTGGATAGCAATTTTTCACCTGTAGCAAACAGGGAGTCCCTCCTTGAACCAGTTGAAGCCAGGCAAAGTCCTTCTTGTGGTGAAGCCCAAGTGTGCAGCTGGTGCAGTCCTTCTGAGTGCAGGTTCCAGGTGCAGGCCAGGGGTCCAGCAGGGCAGTCCTTCTTCTACTTTGGTTCTTCCTTGTTGGAATCTCATGGGGATCTGAGGTGTGGGTGCAGGTCTGCCAGTTGCATCCTTGCTCCTGGGTGAAAAGCAGGGGGGTCCTGGTTCTCCAATCAGGTGCAGGGTCCTTCCCGCTGTGATGACCACTTCCTGGGAAGTGTGGCAAAAATCAATCCCAGGAGGCAACATTCTCCAAAAATCCATCATGGCTGAATCTGATTTGTGGATGTTACATCTGGCTGAGCCCATCCAGTGGTGTGGCTAAAAATCATAAACACACCCCTCTCCTGCCCTCTCCTAATCTAATCAAGGGGGCACCTAGTTGTCTGAGGTTGCAGGATGTGGGGGTGTTGCTGGTTGCTCCAAATGTCTTTCGCTGCCTTTGAAGACCAGTTTGGCAGCCCTCCCCCCTTCCTGCCTCACCATCTGCTGAGGGGAGATTCCCTCCCACAGGCACATTCCTTTATGTGAAGCCAGGCCACTTCACACCTCATCAAGGTAGCTTGGCCAGGCTGCTAGATGCTGGCCAATCAGAGCACAGCAGCAAAAACAATGCAGGGCTGAAATTGGAAACTTTTCAGGTAAAGTTTAAAACTCTTTACCTGAACAAGTTATATTAAATCCCACAACTGGAAGTTGTGGGATTTATTACAACAATTAATTTGATACCAAACTCTTGGTATGCATCATTGAAGGATACTTTAAAAATAAAAATAAAGTCTCCCCATTCTAGCCTATGAAGGCCATTCACTACAATGAGGGAAAAACAAATTTGGTTGTTTTTACCTCACCAGGGCTTATAAAACTATTTTTATAAAGTCCCTGCTTATAGTTACATGGCACCCAGCCCTAGGGGCACATAGGGCACACCTTAGGCGTGACTTATATGTAAAAATAAGGTGGTTTAAGACTTTGGAACTACTTTTAATTCCAAAGTCGAATTTGCATATAACTTTAATTTAAAAGCAGCCAGCAAGGCAGGCCTGCCTTTAAAATGACACTGGGCCCCTCAGCAGTACACCTATGGGTGCACTACCTATGCTGTGGTCCCTAAACCTACATGCCCTACCATATACTAGGGACTTATAGGTAGGTTAACTTAGCCAATTATAATTAGCCTAATTTGCATATCCATTTTATACAGAGCACTGGCCCTCGGACTGGTAAGCAGTACCCAGGGCACAGCCAAGAGTCAGTAATCACCAGTACCTGTCCAAAAAGTGTAGGGGTGACCAGGGCAAAAAGGAGGACTTTCCTACAGACTTTCCGAAGGTCGGACCTCCGAACTCTTAAACAGGTCCAAAGACACTGATGAGCCACTTATTATTCTAGTAAATATTGTGACGACCAAGAATAGAACAATTTGCAAGAGTTAGTTGATGGTAATAAAGTGAAACAAGCAATATTATACATGGTACAAACTAACATTTTTTTATAAACATGTTAATTTTGAACCTGACGTATCAAATGTTGAAAATGGCAGTTTGCCAGGAAGTAGACAAATACAAATACTGGATTCACCCCGATCACAACAAATTTATGAACACTACAGCAGCCATCCGTTTAATTACAAAGAAGTCATTGGTGATGCTATAGCTGCTTTCAAATAAATAAGCAAAGTGAACTCCCATGAGTATGTGGGAAAAAAGTTTAGAGGCTCACTGTTTTCCCCAGTTGTTTCCCACTGGAGTAGGTGGTCTCTTTGATGACCGGCCCATAAAAACCAGCAGCTGAATACGAATCTATGCAAATATATTCAGAGAATCCAAGATTCAGACACAAAGGCTCTCATTGTGATTTTGGCAGTCTTTACCAAAGCGTCATTTTGGAATGATTGTTTGTATGCAGGAAGAGACACCTTACAATTATCCATGGCATTTTGCAGCACACATAGAAAAAGGGAAAACCGAGGAGGAATACAAGCATTCCTCCTCATTTTTCCATGCTAAAGCCTCCAATGGGGTGGCTTTAGTTTTGGGCGCTACCACAGATTTACTATTTACCTTTTCTCATAAATCTGGGACAGCATCAAAAGCAATGGGTGTTGTGATGGAACTCCCACTGCAACACCTGTTGCATGCCCCTCTGATGCAGAAAACTGCATCAGAGGGTTCCATATTTACAAGGAGGGAAAGACCTCCTTGTAAATATGGAGCAGTGGTTAGCGCCACCGGAGCTTCACAAAAAGTGACGTTCCGGTGGTGCTAGGAGCTCTTAAATATGCCCCAACATACATTTACTACAATTCATAAAGTATGTATTGAAACATATGCAAAGGTTACATACTTCTAATTTTGTCTTGTATGTTTAACAATATTTTATTTGTTGCAAATAAGACAATACATTGATTGTGCTCCCGTACACCTACTATATAATAAAAGCTACCAATCACTTACCTTCTCCTTGAAAGTTTTCTACAATCTATTATTTACTGCACCTGTTCGGGAAAATGTTACAATACCAATCAGCTCTTTTTTTAATGAAGCTAAAAATTGTTCTGAACAGAACTTTTTTTTTCATCTTTCTTGTTTTAACTATTTTTCTGTATTTTTTTTCAACCTGACCAATAATAAAAAAACTCAATTACAGCAAACATAACATTGGAGTAGGAAACATCCTGTGAAAACAAAAAAACTATGGATTTTGGGGAGGACATGTGTGAACAATAACTAGATCCTTGTGAATGTTCAAATCGCTCTCCCCCAAAATGTAATGGTCTGGTAGAATAAACAGAGCATTGCTGTAGTGGCATGTGGCTGTACTACGTAGCAGTCTTGCCTCAGCTGATGCACTGGAATGGGTGGAGGAGAGGTCAAATAATGGTTCAAAGCTTGCTTTGCACCATTATTTAATACCTGGATTAGGACAGGCGATAGGGGACCCGTGGACCTATTTCCAAGATGAACACCATGTAATAAGCCCACAGATGCCTCCACCCCAGGCCCCAGGGACACTTCCACCCACACCAGAGGGACAGCAGAGGATAGGGATCCCCATCCCAGGTAAGTATAGGTAAGTACAGATAAGTATTTTATTTTTTAAGTGGCTTTGGGGGCCCTGCAATTCGTCCCCCTACATGGCACTGGGTGCAATGGCCATGCCCAGGGGACCCTGGTCCCCTCTGCTAGCCATTGGGGTGGTGGGCATGACTCCTGTCTTTTCTGAGACAGGAGTTTGTGGAATGGATGGTTTTGCATCAGGAAATGATGGTAGGCTGGTTAGAGTCATTTATTTTTACTCTAACCTGCCTAATGTCATTTTTTGGTGCAAAACCCTGTCTCCCAAACCACCACCCCCATCCGGCTAACGTCCTTTTTTTTTTTTACGCTAGCCTACCCTTTGTGCTGGCTCAAGAATGGTGCAAGCCGGTGCAAAACGTTTTGATACAAAACTGTGTTAGTGCAGTTTTGCACCAAAAAGTATAATTATGCCCCTCTGTCTTTTCTAGTCACCCTGTGCTAAATGAGTGAAGTGAATAGCTTGGAGGTCCTTCTGCATCCCTGTGGTACCCAGTGAGTACTGCTTACCACACCCACCCAAAATCACATTGTGACATGACTGCACATTACACGCTGCACAGTCACCTTCTATTTGCCAGTAGGTAAGGTAAATAACTGCCACACTACTGACACCTTCAGCTGTTTTCTTTTTTCTTACTGCTTATGCTACTGGGCAATGGCCTGTTCTTCTTCCTCCATTGCAGCCCCACGGTCACCACTAACCTCTGCTGCCTCTGCCATTTCTTCAGAAGAAGATGTTGATGTTAAAGCAAAAATAAACTGGAGCTTTAAGATGGTCCAATATAATTTTTTTTTATCCTATCTGAAGCTTTCTTACAATCACAAAGTACTGCATACTACCAAGGTAGTACAATGGTACCAGTGAGAACCAAAAAACAAATAAAAAATCAAACAAACAGCAAAACACTTTGCCTACACTTTGCCAACAGACTTACTCCCCACAAAAATACCTTTTAATACTTACATTCACCTTTACCCTTGTAAGTGTTGACATTTACTATATATACTTATGTTAAAGTAGGTCTACAATATTATTGCCCAGTACTTTTTATTATAATATTAACTGGTTCCTCTATATTATTAAAAATATTCTTATGTTATCAACTTGTATTTAAAGAATAATATCTAATTATAAACATTTCCTTGTGTTAATTATAGATTGCTCTTCTAACATCAAGAAAACATTCTAAAATACCTTCAGTCTTTTATTAGGTCCCGACAAACAATATGTAATAATTAAGAATAATGTCACAATTTTTCACACTATATTTCACCTTTTACTTATATATTTTAGTGTACTTATTATTAAAACCAGTGAAATTAAAAAAGAAAAGGTTGCACGACACTTATAGTTAGAGATCTTTAAAATATTTCTCTATCACAACCCTCAGTTAAACTACACAAACATCATAAATACTATAGTTATAGGTTCATATTTTTTTTCCAACATTAGATCTCATTTGTTAGACCTGACATCCTTAAAGCATTCTTTCCCAAACATTTAGCTTTCTTGCCTCCAGTTTTGTTTAACTTATTTTTGTTAGCGTTAGGTCTCTGCACAACTGCTAACCAGTGCTAAAGTGCTTGTGCTCTCTTCGTAATACCTGGTTTAATGGGTATGTACCTAACTAGCATATTTAATATACTGGCACGTCCCTAGTAAAGTGAAGTAGACGTGCCCAGGACCTGTAAAGTAAATGCTATTAGTAAGTCTGTAGCACAGCTTGTGCCATCCACTTATATAGTACTTTAAAACATGTCCCAGGTCTGCCATTGCAGCCTGAAGGCGGTGTTACCCTGCCACGTCGACTTGGCATTTAAAAACCCTTGCCAAACCTTAAATTCCCCTTTTATTACATATCAGCCTCCCCTAAGGTAGTCCTTATGTAACCCATAGGGCAGGTTGCTGTTTAGTTAACAGGAAGTACATGTACTTTTAAGTTTTGCATGTACAGTAATTTCTCACTGCTGAGACTGATCCCTCTCATAGGATAACATTATAGATTTCTTATTACATTTAATAAGCTATAATTCCAAATTGATAAGGGATAGATATGTCATGTTTACTACCTATAGAATTGTAATAATAAATCATCTTTAATGGTACAGTCTGGTTTATTGTTCCAATTTTGAAAATGCTACTTTAAGAAAGTTGGCATTTTCTTCCTTTTAGCCCTGGTTGGCAGCAGCCTGTCTCCAGTACAAGTCTGGGGTAGGGTGACTGCTGGGCCTGTTGCATTCCCTCTAGACAGCCACACACAAAGGGAGCTTAGGTGTGACTAATTGCCAATCCACATCCTGTTGGTCCATCCTGGGCAGGATGGGAGGGAGGATCAAGGCACAGCCTCAAACGTATACCTAAATAGGCTGTGCCTGGCCCCACAAAAAGATCTGTTTAGCACCCTGTAGTGAGTCTGGAGCCAGGGCAGGAAGGTGTTGTAGTTTAGCAGCGATTAGATTAAGCATTAGGAGAAGACATCTTGTATTTAGTAACTATTGTGAACATTTCGCGGAATCCATTTTGTATTCATGGCAGCCATTTTCTCTGCCACATGCTGCCATGTGCTCACCATGTGCTCTGTCCGACCTTTCTGTTAACTACTCTTGAAAATCTGCCTAGTGACAAGTTATATTTAGCATCTCCCACTTTCGCACATGCTCAGTAAGGTCTTCAGCTGTTAGTCCTTGAAAACTGTTAGCTCCTCCTACCTGTCGACTGTGCATTTCCACATGACCTTACATGTGTGCAAGTCTTGCTTCTATAATTGTACCACCTTCTTTTAGTCCCTGCGTTGGTATAAAAGGACCATGCTCTCTCAGTTCAGTGTGCTACTTCAAACATTACCGAAGGGTGCTGTTTGAACTGTAGTACCACCTCATGAGGTTAATAAACTTGGTCTTTTATTTCAGTTTCTGTGCCAACTTCTTCCTACATGGTCTGAGGACTTTGTGCAGAGAAAGGTGAACCCCTTGACCTAGTAGGCCTTTCTGAGGCTTAACTTCAACAAAGGGAGGACTGCTCTGCACTTCAAAAGCCTTTTTTGAAGTCTCCCCCACTTCAAAGGCACCACCGGGTGAAAGAACTGGCCATACCAACCCATTCACTTCCGGACCTGTGAATATTCTGCAAGGAAGAAGGACTATTGTGCTACTGAAAGGCTGCCCCTCACCTGGACTGCTGCTCTGGAACAACTGCTTTCTGCTGAACTGACCTGCTGCCTACTGCCCTCCTTGCCAAGGAGAGAAGGACTGTACCCACATCACTTAAACCAAACACCCAGAGTGATTCCAAGGGCCAGCTCCAACTACCTGCTACAGCACCTGGACACTGACATCTGTGAGTCTTGCCCTACCAAGTGGTGCCAATCTTTTTCTGGGCACTTGAAAGTGGGTATAAAGTGCTGCTCCAACCAAAATCAATCCATCAACTGCATTGCGCTGCTCGAAACCAGCGCATCTCCATCAATGCTGATGCATTGTCTCTGTTGTGAGAATCAAGGGCATCACATCGCTGTAGGCAAAGCACATCACCTACATCCCTGGCACGTCTCTGACTTTGCACAGCATCACCTACATCCAAAGAATCATATATATATATATATATATATATATATATATATATATATATATATATCTTAAAAAGTGCAGTTACATTTTTGCGATATTAATCACATTACAAAATCACATAAATATCTGACTATCCCAGTTTGAAATAACTTCTACAATTTATAAGCATATGACATATTGTTACATCGCTCCTATTGCTGCATAGAGTCTGGTAATTGCAACAATTTATTATTATTATTTTTTATGTATATTTTTGGGTTTATCAAGGTTTAAAGTGTGCTACTGCAGGATCCATAATGCCTCATAATGGGCAGTTTGGACAGAGAGTATACAATCAAACATTAAGGAAGGACTAGCCAACAGTGAGAAGGACTGTGAGGTTGAAATGCATCAGACAGTTGCTTTGTTGTGTGTTTAATAAAGTCCATTTGTTTCTTTGGACAAGAGGAATATTGAGGTAAACGGTGAGCCTCCTACGCAGTGTGCCAGCAGAGGATGAGCTTCTTCCTTTTTACTTCATTGAGAAGGATATATATATATATATATATATATATATATATATATATATATATATATATATATATATATATATATATATATATATGTATATATTTATATTACATAGTGGCGGTCACTAATAGGTAGTTATAGTTAGGACCATGTTTCCTTAGAAAAAGCATTCTTTGACTTGCCTATATCTTTGGCACAGTTTGATGAATCTTCATGAAAATTTCCAAAAACAAGTGGCCCGGTTATTCTTGTTGCACACAGGAAGTTTAGAGGTGATCCGTCAAGAGGTGCTTGATAAAAAGAGGGCTAAAAAACATTGTGTTTCCCATGTTAATTCACATAGGACCTGTCAAAATGTCCACAGCCTGAAACACTATACGGAATTACACCAAATTTGGCAGACAATTAGCTGCTGGTATGCAGTTGTGCTTTTTGCTATTTGGTGTAAATCCTTTAAGTAGTTTAGGAGATATTTAAGGGCAAATACATTTTGTATATCTCTGGCTGTGAATAATTTGCAAAAATTTGCACATTTCCTTGAATATGTGTGCAAAAAGAAGAGTTGCATTTGGCTGACCGTAACTGACTAGTAAGTTGCGATTGCCATTTTATTTCAGGGGACATTGTCTCTGGGGCTGAAAATTCAAATTGAAAGTGGCGTAAGGGATCAGGGTGAAGGTACCCTGACCCGAGGGTATGATAAAAATGTGTTTTAAGGGCAAAATATAGGTTTAATTTAATTTTGCGTCACAATGTGCAATATTCACAAACATTTGAGTTTTTTAGAATTTCCCTGAATTATTCACAAAATATTTGCATTCATGGGAACATTTGAAAGAAAATGCCCAGACTCATTCATACACTAATTCATTACCTCGTACATGCACTCAGAGGCTCAGGAGCCCACTCACACACCCACTCAGACACTTATGCACCCACTCAGACCCACTCATAGACTCACACATCAACTTTCAGACCCACTCAGAAACTCGAAGACCCACTAACACATCCACTGATAGAGACAGTGGCCAACCTGCACTGCGCACGACCAGAGGCCATGCGTGGCACGGTGTTTGGTGGTTATAAGTGCTTGGCTGGAAGGTC
The DNA here is from genome assembly GCF_031143425.1 of Pleurodeles waltl. Classification (NCBI taxonomy): domain Eukaryota; kingdom Metazoa; phylum Chordata; class Amphibia; order Caudata; family Salamandridae; genus Pleurodeles; species Pleurodeles waltl. The sequence continues at coordinate 237,699,929 of NC_090446.1, read as the reverse complement.
TTGCTTTGGCCGTGTGTGGCGGGGGTGGAATAACATATAGTAACTAAAAGTAATTTACAATAAAAAAATTATAGAAATTCACTGAAAAATCTAAAGGTTACAGATACAATTATTGTTAGGTTTTGAATTTACTCATAAAAAACCATAGAAATTCAGGAGTTATAGTTAGAGTTTTTTAAAGTAATTATAACTCGCGCCTTAAGGTAACTATAACTCCTGCCTTTGCAAATCACACCTAATTACTCCCCATATTGTGTCCTTGATGGTATTTTTAGTGGCATTTTTTATATCACTGCAATGTTTGCAATAATATTATTGATAATAAAACTGTGAATGCAAGGGTGTGAGGTATAGATACCTTAAGGTGCAAGTTATAGTTACTTGAAAGAACTATAACCATAACTGTTAAATTTCTATGGTTTTGAATGAGTAAATTCAGAACCTCACAATAAGGTCCCTGTAACCTTTGTTTTTTTCAGTGAAAAAAATATATATATATCATTAAACCGATGAAACTCCTCCCCTCAGAAACAGCTGCACCGCAGCAAAAGCTCACAACACCACATGGCTGTAAAAAACAAGCAGACAGCATGAGAAAGATCTTCAGCTGCTGCTTTGAAAGTTTTGGAGTGATCTGTCAAGCTGAGGTTGAGAAAAAGGGGGTGGTTCCAAAACACTTTTCCCTATGTATTTTTCCATAGGGATTTTGAACAGCAATAGCACCCGAACCACTGGATTGATTTACACCAAATTTGGCAGAAAGCTTAGTCCTTCTCCAGAAGGCGACCTTTTTGTGATTTGGTATAAATCCATTCAATGGTATTCTTGTTATTCAATGGATAACACATTTGGACATATATAGGGATGTGGATCTGTTGTCACTCCTGTATGAAGCGCCGCGGCTCCAGGTGACAGAAGCCATAGTGTGATAGGCTAGCTGCAACCTGTGCAGAAAGTTGCGGCCCTTATTTTGTGAACTTTTGCACGGTCCTGAGGGATGAAAATAGAGGTTGAAAAGAATAGAAGGGGTCAGATTAGAGGTACTCTGACCCCATGGGGTCATCTAATGGGTGTCTGAATGACCCCTTATTAGGTCAAAAAAATGTAAAAATGTTTTAATACCACGAGCACAGAGTTGCAACTTCATAATGGTGCTTAACGTGGTCCCCCATGTAACGCTGTGACAGGGTTGTGAACCCTGCTAATAAAAAATGTAAAAAATTACATTCACACACTCACTCATGCACCCATTCACAGACCCACTCAGATAATTACACACCCACTCAGAATTGCACACAGACACTAGTTCACCTACTCAAAGACCCACTACGCACATGCACCCACTCACAGACCCAGTCACACACTCATGAACCCACTCACGTACCCACTCACAGATGCACACAGACACTGGTGCACCCACTCACAGACCCACTCACACAGTCATGCACCCACTCATAGACACACTGACACTCAATTATCCACACAAAGGTTCACTCAGACACTCACATATCTAAGACCCACTACAACAGTTACATAGTCATTCACAGATCCACTCACACACACATGCTCCCACTGCAAGACCCACTGACACTCATGTAACCAGTGAAAGACCCACTCAGACACTTCCACACACACTCAAAGATCCACTCATATACTCATGCACCCACTCAGAGACCCACTGACAATCATACATCCAGTAAAAGACCCACTTAGTCACTTGCACGCCCACTCACAGACCAAGTCAGACACTTATGCACCCACTCAGACACTCATACACCCACTGAAAGACCCACTCAGTCACAGCCCCATTCACAGACCCACTTGCACACTCTGAATTACTGTGTATGTTTACAACAGATGTGTATTGATAGGTGTGTCTGTAAAGAATTGGGTTCAAAGTGTAAATGACATACAGTAAAGTATAGTGTCTCAGGTAAACCCAGAGAGGAATTGATACTTTCATTCATATGTGTAGTAAGGTTCTTTTTTATTTAACAAAATGCTTAGCAGTAGCAGATTTTCAACCATAATCTTTTGTGCGACAGCAGATTTTATATGATGAGTTGTACTTCCAAATTGAGTTGCCATTTATAAACATTTTACCAGGATTAGATCACATTTTTACTACATAAAAATTACATATAAAGTAGTGTATATGTAGATTATAGGAAGGGTGGCATGTGCTGAATTTAAGTTTATCATTTATCCATTTTCAGTTCCACATAATGTATGAAATATAGGTCCAGTGTCTCACATATACTGTGGCACAAACCTGTTGTCAAAAGCATAATTGTACTCACCCACCCAGTTAAAAAGATATTTATGAAATTAGTTATTTGTCAACATACATATAGATCATACTCAGGTATACACTCACACATATAGTAAGACACGCAGGGACACATACATGCATACATTAACAGAACCAGCATTACACTCATTCATTTACTAACATGCCCAGGCACATACTGAACCTTACACTAAGACACACACGTACACACCCAGACACAGACTGATGCATACAATAACACACACAGGCACACACATATGCAGAGACTGAAACAAGAAGGAACACACTATTGCATACATTGACAGACCCAGGCACACACTGATGTATACACTGAGAACAGCCAGGTATGCACTAGGGCAACCATATATACACTGATGCATACATTGACACAACCAGGCACAGGCTAATGCATACAGTGACACAACAAACACACACTCCTGAATACACTGACACCCTTAGCACACAGTCCTACATACAATCACATACCAATCACATACACTGAAACCCAGGCACACACCAATGCACATGATGACAGACTCAGGCACACACTGATACATACACTGTGACACCCAGACATGCACTTATGCATACACTGACACACCTATGAACCCACTGACACATACACTCACACCCCAGCCACACTCTGATGCATATAGTAAGACATCCTGCCAGATAAAGATACATACCCTTTTATTCCAATGTACACACTGGCACAGTTCCTGACACACACAGTTGTGTACACCATCAATCAATAAGTTTCTGTAGAGCATGGCTACTCACCCGTGAGGGTCTCAAGGGGCTGAGGGAGTGGAGGGGCCTCATCTGAAGAGCCACGTGTTGAGGTTCTTCCTGAAGATGGAGAGCGACAGGCTTTGTCTGAGGTGCAGGGGGAGGTTGTTGCAGCTCTGTGCAACAATGTAGGTGAAGAATAGTCCTGCGGCGGTTGTTTCGCGCATGTGAGTGGTGGGGGTGTGGAAAGAGACACAGTGGTTCAAGTAGGCTGGTCTACGACTCCTGGTGGCCCACAACCCTAGGCCCCGCACCCACCCCCGCAAACCACACATGGAACCTCAAATTCATCCTGGACCCCTCCCTCTCCATGACACAGCAAATAAATGCAGTAACCTCTTCCGGCTTCCACACACTCCGTACACTAAAAAAATCCTTCAAATGGATTCCCCCAGAGACTAGGAGGATTGTCACCCATGCACCCATCAGCAGCAGACTAAACTACTGTAACGCCCTCTACTACGGCACCACACTCAAACTCAAACGCAAACTCCAGAGAATCCAGAACACGGCCGCACGCCTAGTCCTGGACCTCCCCTGCCACGAGCATATATCACCACACATCAAATCACTTCACTGCCTCCCCATAGACAAGAGAATCACTTTCAAGATCCTCATCCATGCACACAAATCCCTCCACAACACAGGCCCCACCTACCTCAACGAAAGAGTGAACACCCCCACCCGCAATCTCCGTTCAGCCGACCTCGCACTAGCTACAGTCTCCCGCATCCAATGAACCACCACAGGAGGCAGGGCATTCTCATACCTCGCCCCCAAAACCTGGAACTCCCTCCCCACCAACCTCCTCAAAACCAAAGACCTCCTGCTCTTCAGAAAGAACCTCAAGACATGGCTGTTCGAACAGTAACTCTCCAACCCCTCCCCCCACCCCCTCCTTCAAGCACCTTGAGACCCTCACAGGTGAATAGCGAGCTGTATAAATTCTTTTGATTGATTGATTGGTCTTGCGTTGTGTATGGCCTTGTACGTGTGGGTGAGTAGCATGAAGGTGATTCTTTTCTCGACCGGAAGCCTGTGGAGGGTCCTCAGATTGGGAGATGTGCGCTCAGCATGGGAGGTCCAGAATGAGTCTGGCTGTGGTATTCTGGTTGAGTCATAGCTTTTTGATGTTTCTAGTTGAGATGTCAGCATAGCGGGCGTTACCATAGTTGAGCTTGCTTGTGACTAAGGTGGTCATTACAACCCTGGCGGACGGTGTTAAAGCGGCGGTAAGACCGCCAACAGGCCGGTGGTAAGAATTTTGCAATTATGACCGTGGCGGAAGCCGCCAACAAAGACAGCCACTTTAACACTCTGACCGCCACGGTAGTACAAACAAACAGCTTGGCGGACACCGCCAACAGACAGGAGGGAGACAATGTACCGCCCACACTATTATGACAGGCCAATCCGCCACCTTTTCCGGGGCGGATTCAGCGCGGATAAAAACACGACGGAAACAGGAATTTTGAAGGGAAAACGCTCACCTCTACATACTCCACGAGGAAGGAGGACATCATGGAGCCGGAACTCCATATTCTCCCTGCGATAGTCTTCCTGCTACTGTACCAGGAGCACCAATGCCGGCGGTGAAGACCACAGTGAGTACTGCACCTACGACACAGGGGAGGCAAAAAACAGGGACACACACAAGCAACACCCCCACCCCCAACCACTACAACACACACACCAATGCATATCTATACATTACAGTCACACCCCCAAACGCCCCAGAAGAATGCAAAGACAAAAGGAAATGAGTGTAACCATTGTACTATATCAAAAATCAGTAAGCAAATATATACATATATACACTATTAACAAAATATACACCAAGATTAGTAGTCCAGGTATTGCACCATTTATAGTCCGTGGACCACTGGGCCCAAAATGCTTGGGTGAGGTCCACACACGATACCAGATCAAAACAGAGAGAACACTGCAGGGGCATCAGATAGAAATACAACAGGCACCTCAGGGGGAAGGGAAGGGGGGGCACCTCAGCCGGATGAGTGCACGGCGCCAGATCTACGAGGGGGCTCCATGCCCATTGATGTATCCTGGGGAGTGCAAAGCCACAGTCTCTCAAGTCCATACAGTGGGTGGTTTGCCCACTCTTCAATCCTGGGGAGTGCAAAGCCATAGCCTTTCAAGTCTCTACAGTGGGTGGTTTGCCCACTGTTATATCCTGGGGAGTGCAAAGCCACAGTCTCTCAAGTCTCTACAGTGGGTGGGTTGCCCACTGTTCAATCCTGGGGAGTGCAAAGCCACAGTCTCTCAAGTGGATAACATTCTCCACTGGTTCTGGAGGGGGCTTGGTGCCCAGAGTGCTTCATCCTGCCAAGGACAGACGTAGTGGATGTCTTTCTCCACTGGTTCTGGAGGGGGCTTGGTGCCCAGAGTGCTTCATCCTGCCAAGGACAGACGTAGTGGATGCATGTCTCCACCGGTTCTGGAGGGGGACTGGTGCCCAGAGTGCTTCATCCTGCCAAGGACAGACGTAGTGGATGTCTTTCTCCACTGGTTCTGGAGGGGGACTGGTGCCCAGAGTGCATCACTCACCCCGCGACGGTCCCTGTTGCGCCAGTGCCCCTGGCGCTCATGGGCTAGCGGTGCTTGACTTGGCTGCCTTGCCCTGTTCATCGGTGCTTGACTTGGCGGTCCTTGCCCTGTTCAGCGGTGCTTGACTTGGCGGTCCTTCATTGCCCAGCTGGGCTGGGGCTGACGGGGCCCTCCTGGGCAGCTGGGCTGTGACTGGCAAGGCCCTCCTGGGCAGCTGGGCTGTGGCTGGCGGGACCCTCCTGGGCAGCTGGGCTGTGGTTGGCGGGGCCCTCTTGGGCAGCTGGGCTGTGGTTGGCGGGGTCCTCCTGGGCAGCGACGATGGGCTGGCGGCAGACTCCTGGGCAGCGACGATGGGGCTGGCGGGGTCCTCCTGGCCAGCGGGGATGATGGCGGTCTTCTCTGCCGTGCTGCTCCTCCCAGACCTTCCCCACCTTGGGAGGAGTCAGAGCTGAGTCCACACTCCCACGGGACCCCTGGGAGCGGCTTGGGTGGCTAGAGTCTTCCCCCTCTCCCGCCGGGCACTGGCCAACTTCTGGTGCTTCACGGGGGGCTGGCTGTGCTGTGGCTCCGTGACACACTGGCTGTCCTGGTGGCTGTGCACTCCACATACCTGTGACAACAGGCACCACTGGTCCTGGAGATTTTGTGGCTGAGGTGCTAGTTCGGGACCTATGAGTTGGTCGGGCGGTGGTGGGAAATAGGTTAAGGCTGGACAGGAAAAGTTGTTTGGAGACACTGGGATGGGTAGCTGGGGGATTTGGGAGTGGAGGAAGAGGTGGTGGTTGTAGGAGGTGGAAGTTTTGTGGCTTTGGGTGCAGGTGCATGCGCTGGAGGCTGTTGTGAGGTGGAGGTATGTTGGGGGGGGTGTGTACCTGCGTTTGTGTATCTTCGGAGGGGGCATCACAGACACACTGGGAGAGGACACAGGGGACGTGTGAATGGCAGTGGGGGTGGTGCCTGCACATGAGCGGGGTGTGGTGGATGCACGTGAGCGGGGTGTGGTGGGTGTGCTGGTGCGGGATATCGTGGCTGTAGAGGTAGTGCATGCAAGTGTGAGTGTAGACGAGACTGGGAGGGAGGAGGGAGACGATGAGGAGGGGACACAGTGGAGGCAGTGGATGTTGGTGTGTCTGTATGTGTGTGATGCTTGCGTGAGTGCCTGTGGGATGTGTGGTGCTTATGTTTTCCTGAGCTTCCCTTGTGCGTTGACGTGTGTGCAGGCTGGTCTGATGGTGTGCTTGGGATAGGCAGAGGTACAGGGGATTGGGTCTGGGTGGAGGGAGTTGGAGGGGGGAGGCTAGACACAGGGACAATGGCTGCCATCAGTGCTGAGGCCAGAGTTTGAAAGGTTCGGTGAAGGGCCGCCTGACCAGAATGAATGCCCTCCAGGAATGCAACTCCCTTTCTACACCCTGGATGGCATTCAAAATGGTAGACTGCCCAACAGTGAGTTACCTGAGGAGGCCAATGGCCTCCTCACTGAGGGCAGCAGAGGTGACAGGGGCAGGGGCTGAGGTGCCTGGGGCGAAGGAGATGCCCACCCTCCTGGGTGAGTGGGCACGGGACGAAGGCTGAGGGGCTGCTGGGAGGGCGGTGCTGGTAGGGGGGGAGGCAGCTGTACCTGTAGATGCAGGGGGCACAGATGTTGCCGCCATCACAAGGGAGCTCCCGTCGGAGGACGAGTCTGTGTCTCTGGTTTCAGCTCCTGTCCCCGATGTGGGGCTCCCCTCGCCCTCCATCCCACTGGTGTATTCAGAGTCCGTAGTGTGGCCCTCCAGGGCCATGTGGGATGCAGCTCCCTCGTGCTCCGGTGCCACTGCTCCTCCGCCTGATGATGCTAATGCACACAAGAACAGGGAGACCACAAAAAAGGGGGGGGACAGAAGAAAGACATGTTGAGTGAATGGCTTACCGCTACCGTTGGCGGACATGACAGACACTGAAGCCCCCTGCACTACGTCGCGCTGTTGGGCTCTACAGTGCAATTCCTGGGAAATGGCCTACAAGGCTATGGACGACATATGCACACATGGATGACACAGGTGCATGAATAGCTGTACTTGGCACTCTACAGGTGGGGTGGGGGGCAACAGGGCCATGCCTTACGAAGGGGACTAGGGAAACCCACAGCCCTCCTCCCCCACCCAGACCCCTCCACTGCGGGCAAAGTCAGCTGAATGAGAATGTACTCACCCCCTTGTGTCTGCTGTGATGCCCTCAAGCGCCCATCCAACTCCAGGTAAGCCACCGCCAGGATCCTGAACATCAGGGGGGTCATGGTTCGACGGGCACCCCTCCCACGTTTGGAGGCCATCCCCAGCTGAGCCTCCGCCGTCTTCTTGCTCCAGTGGCGAATGTCCTCTCATCTTTTTCGGCAGTGGGTGCTCCGTCTGTGGTGGACCCCCAGGGTCCGGACGTCCTTGGCGATGGCACGCCAAATATCCTTCTTCTGGTGGGCGCTGACCTACATGAAATGTACAGGGGAAGAAGAGAAGTCATTACCGACTGCGCCGTCAAAGTGAGTGGCCCCATCCCTACCCTTGCCATGTGGCACATGCACCCACCGTCTTTCATGCACGCAGAACTCTGCCCCCTTCCTTCTTACAACCAGCCCTCTCCACACAGGCATAGCCCATACAACATGCTCCCTGTATACTTACCTGTTGGTCTGGAGGACCGTAGAGTAGTGTGTACTGGGGGAGGACCCCATCGATGAGCTTCTCCAACTCCTTTGATGTGAAGGCAGGGGCCCTTTCCCCAGACGCACGAGCCATTGTCTCTTCCAGACTGAGGTCACAGCAGCACTTGCAGTGTAGGTCCTCTCCTGTCAAAGATCAGGCATCGAGTGATTGAACAGATAGAAAATGTCGTTCACGTCCGCGGCGGTCACGTCCGCGACGGTGTGTACCATCACCGCCGGCGTACACAGTCATTGGCTCCTGGGACCCATAGGGTCCAATGTTAACAAATGCAGCATTGCGCCGCGGTCTTCGACCCCCTACCGCGACGGTTTACAACGCCAGCGCAGTTACTTCACATCCCATTGTCCCACTTTACAGGTCAGGCAGCCGCCATTTCAGGGGCCCACATGGCCTACTTACCAACTGCGTCACACATACCTAGGCCTAGTCTCAACACACATACAGGCCACATTTTGTGTATGAATGGTTTTCTGTGTCGACTGTGGGTACATACCTCTGAGTTGTTTGACTTTGTGGTCGCTGTTGTCCTTCATAGGCAACGTCCGCTGGGACATGTGAGGAGATGGTGGAATCCTCCGGTGTACCGACCGCTGGTGGACCTGTCGACAATGGAGGAAAGAAATTTGATGATCACCTACAGGTTTGACCGTGCCACATTCCAAAAAGTGTGTACCCAGTTGGAGCCTGACCTGATGTCAGCAATCCGCCATCCCACAGGAATCCCCCCTCAAGTGCAGGTGCCATCAGTGCTCCATTTCCTTGCAAGTGGGTCTTTTCAAAACTGTGGGCTGAAGGTTTTTTCAGGAGAGGGCATATTGCGGCATGTTTCCCGTCCTTGGGGAAGGTACCGGTGTTGATGGAGCAGTTGATTGTGTTCCGGAGCTTGGGGGTGATGGATGCGCTGGCTCTGATGTATATGTGGTGTGGGCAGGGGTCAGTGGGGGCTCGGCTCCGGAGTGGGCGCTGTTCATGATGCTGACTGTGGAGAGTGACTCCGTGGTGAGCGAAAACCAGCTGTGGATAGTCTGGATGGGTTCTAGGGGGGTGGGTCGGTCACAGGTTTTGGTGTCAGGATTTTCCAGGAGGAAGCAGTCGTAGGTGTCCTGGATCTTGTGGAGGAAAAAGGTGGCAAGTTTGTCACAGAGGTCCTGTGATGGGGGATGCGGGGTGTCTTTGGGCAGGAGATACGTGAACTCATTAATGCATAAGAAGAGTTCCTTACAGTTGTGTGTGGAGGAGTTGATGCACTCCCAGGGAGGGATTTGGCGAGAGAGGAGTTGAGTTGCTCGTTGGTGATTTTGTTTCATTTTCTGTAGGAGACCCTTGGTGGTGCGGGATAGGCTACTGGGTGCGGTGATTGTGAAGTGTACGTAGTGGTGGTCGGTCCTGTCTGGGGTGGAGATGGTCTTGATGGTGATCCGGTTACTTGAGGTGAAGATGGAGTACAGTTTGTGTGTTGCGATGTGTGTGGGTGTGGAGACCAGCTGTCTAAGGCCAAGGTTGGCAAGGCTGTTGAGTAGAGTGGTGGCGTTTGGATTGGCACAGTCATTGAGGTGGAAATTCAGGTCGCCGAGGAGGAGGTAGTCATCTGACACCAGGGCCTGGGGTGTAGCAATGTCTGGGTGGCTTGTACACCTGGGTGCAGCGAATGGAGGAGTTGTGGTTGGAGTGGATCAGGAAGTGATGGTGTTCCATGGTGGTGCATTGTTTTTCTGGAATGGCCTTGACCCGTAGTGAGGACTTGTTTACAATGGCGATTGCTCTGCCCGGGCGGGAGGGCTGGTCCCTCCTTAGGATGCTGTGTCCATCGGGAATGATGTGAGAAAGCAGCCACTTTCTAGCATGGTTACCCCCATTTTTGGCCTGTTTGTCAGCATGTTTTAACTGTCTCACTGGGATCCTGCTAGCCAGGACCCCAGTGCTCATAGTTTGAAACCTATTTATCAGTGTGTTTTTACTGTCTCACTGAGATCCTGCCAGTCAGGACCCCAGTGCTCATAGTTTGTGGCCTATGTGTGTTGTCAGTATGCTTGACTGTGTCACTGGAGTTCTGCTCACCAGAACTCCAGTGTTTATGCTCTCTCTATGTACCAAATTTGTCACTACAGTTTAGTGACTCCATATTCCAATACTGATAGTCACACTGGACTCCTCTTATGAGCCCCTAGTATATGGTACCTAGGTACCCAGGGCATTGGGGTTCCAGGAGAGCCTTATGGGATGCAGCATTTCTTTTGCCACCCATAAGGTGCTCATACAAACCTTTTATCAGGACTGCCTCTTCATTCTGAGTGAAATAGTTCACACACTATTTCACAGCCATTTTTCACTGTACCAGGTAACTTACAAGTCGTCTATATGTCTAACCTTCATTTACTGAAGGCTAGGTGCAAAGTTACCCTGTGTGAGGGAACCCTTGCACTAGCAAAGGTGTCCCACCACTCTTAAAGGGTCAATTCCACTGACTTCGTGAGTGTGGGGACACCATTATAAGCGTGCACTTCATTTATGTCAATACATATATTTAGCTTCACAATGGCAACTCTGAATATGGCCATGTGAGGCGTCTAAGATTATGGAATTGAACCCCAATCCAAATCTGGTATTGTGGCCAATTCCATGCACCCTGTGGGCTCCACTATAGATCCCCAGTACTGCCAAACCAGCTCTCTGAGGTTTACACTGCAATCCCAGCTGCTGCCACCTCACAGATGGGTTTCTGCCCTCATGGGGATTGAGCAGCTCAATCCCAGGAAGGCAGAACAATGCATTTCCTTTAAGAGAGGAGTGTTACACCCGCTCTATTGGAAATAGGTATTACAGGCATGGGAGGGGTACCCTCCCAGAGCCTCTGGAAATGCTTTGAAGGGTACAAACTGTGCCCTCCTTACATTATCCAGTCTACACCGATGCAGGGACCCCCAGTCCCTGCTCTGGCACGAAACTGGATAAAGGAAAGGGGAGTGACCACTCCCCTGTCCATCACCAACCCAGGGGTGGTGCCCAGAACTCCTCAAGAGTGTCCCTAGCATTAGAACTCTTGGATTCCAAGATGTGGGGACCCTCTGTAGACCTCTGAGTAGTCAGTGCCAGCAGGTGACGTCAGGGACCCCTACTGATAGGTACATACCTGGGTAGGCAGTCAATCCCCCTCTCAGGGCTATTTAGGGTCTCTCCTCTGGGTGTTTCCTCAGATTTGGTTTGCAAGATTCCTCCAGGACTCCTCTGCATCCTCTGCTTCAGCTTCTGACTGTCGGATCAACCACTCCAGGAACCACTGTAACTGCAACAAAGTATCCAGGACGACTCCTGTGACCTGCAACTTCAGCTCCAGCCAGCAATTGCAACAGTTACCAAGGTGGGCATGCTCTGAGGACTGCCTGTCTTCACTCTGCACCAGAAGGACCAGAAGAATCAAATGAATCTCCCGTGGAGTGAGGGAGTCACTTCCCTGTTTCAGCAGGCTCTTCTCTGTGATGACAACTGTTACTCTGGGACTCCTTTCCTGTCGATGAGCATGATTCCTGGAACACAGGTGGTGGTCCGAAGTGACTCAGACTGTCTAAAGGTCCAGCTGTCCAAATCTGGTGGAGATAAGAGCTTGTCTCCCCGTGCTGCAACAGTACCCCTTTTCACCATGTCTTCTGCAGCTCCTTGGGCTTCTGTGCACTTCTTCCAAAAGTTCTTCATAAACAGCATAGCCCAGGTCCCCAGCACTCCATTCTGTGATGCACAGCTCTCTGAGTTGTTCTCCCGTTACGTGGGATCCTCCAGTGTAGTGCTGCAATGACTGCATTTTGCAACTCCTTTGTCCCCGTGTCCTGGGACTCCAGTGAGTGCTGCCTGGTCTTCTGAGGGCTCTCTGAAGTGCTGAGTGCCCCCTCTGTCTCCTCAGTCTGAGCTTAGATCCCCAGGTCCCTTCTAGGTCCAGGCAGCTCCTCTTTGATGCAAACCGCGTACTTGTGTGAACCAAGGCTTTTTAGCGGAATCCAGTGACACAAGCATCCTGCATCCAACAACTTGACGCGGGGCATCCCTTGTACCAAGCAGGAACCCGCAGCTATCTTCTTTGGTGCAGTTCTGTAATTTTCTTCCAACCAAAGAATCCACCTTTGCACCTTCTTCCAGGTGGGCAGGGGCTCCTGTTCTTCCTGGACTCTTCTTTGACGTTTGGACTGTGTTTCCTCTGTCCACAGGTCTTCAGGTCCAGGAATCCACTGTTGGTTGGTTGCAGTCTTGCTTGGTTCTTGCATAATTCTTCATTACGACTTCTGAGGAAACTTGCTGTACCTTACACCTGCTTTCCTGGGCTCTAGGGTGCAGTCCTTTCTTACCTTTGGTGTTTTCCTACACTCCCAGCTCCCCTCTACACATTAACTTGCCTAAGGGCAATTCAACATTCACATTCCACTATTTTAGTATATGGTTTGTCTTGCCCGTAGGCCCATTGCAATCTATTGTATTTTCTACTGTTTGCACTATTCTATGACTGTTTACTTACCTGATTTTGGCTACTAGTGTATATATTGTGTGTAATACTCACCTCCAGAAGGAGTATTGACTCTAAGATATTTTTGGCCTTGTGTCACTAAAATAAAGTACCTTTATTTTTGGTAACGCTGAGTATTGTCTTTTATTGTGTATAAGTACTGTGTAACTATAGTGGTATTGCAGGAGCTTTGCAATGTCTACTAGTCCAGCCTTGGCTGCTCTGCTACAGCTGCCCATAGACAGCCTAAGCTGCTATAACACTGCCTACATTTAACAAATAAGGGATAACTGGACCTGGTTTACGGTGTAAGTACCTTAGGTACCCACTACAAACCAGGCCAGCCTCCTACAAATGGTGATGGTGATGTCTGGTCCCGAGGTGAGGTTGGTCCAGGTCTCGGTAAGGAAGGTGATGTCTGGTTGGACGGGGTCAAACAAATCCCAGGGTTCAGTGACATCTTTGTGGAGGGAGTGGATGTTCAGGAGCAGGCAGGTGATTGGGTTGTGGAAGTTATTGGTATCTCTTTGTGTGGAGAGTACCTTCAACTTGTTGAGGCTGGCACTGAAGTTGCAGTTCCTGCAGGTGAAAGCTCCGTGGGTGTCCATGAGGGAGATGATACAGCAGTTCCTGAGACGTCTGGTGTTGAGGCGGAGGAGGGTCTTGGCATCGTAATGGAGGCTGGCCAGGGGGTGGTTTAACAGAGATACAGGGTTCCTGGCGCTGGGCACAGTCCCAGCACGGACGGGCGCAGACAGGCTTGCCTCTGGTACTCAAGCAGTGTACGAGTGGCGCGGCTGCACTGCAGCCGCCATTAAGAAGGGAAGGGGAGGCAGGGGTAATGGTCATCTGGGAGGTGGGAGGGCAGGAAAGGTGCTTCACAGGGTGGGCAGGGGAAAGTAGGGGAGAAGGAAAAGAATAGGAAAAACAAGTGAAAAAAGGAAGAAAAGCAAGAATGAAAAAGGGCAGAGGAAAGGAGGAGAGATGGAAAAAAGGAAAAACAAGGGAGGAAAGGCAGAAAAAGCAAGAGTGAAAGAGTGACAGAGAGAAAACTGTGACACCCAGCAACACACTGATGCATACACTGCAACACTCAGGTAGTCACTGTTGTATACACTGACACATCCAGTCACATACTGTCATAGTTTGGACTCATGATCTAGGCAAGGATGCTGGTTTACGGATGACAGTACTTATGTTTGTAGGCAACTGTGCCTATCCTACAGCAAGTCACAGCTGTCGTCCCAACCCTTCCGGCTCACTAGCAGCACCTCACCAAAAACCCAAATAGTAAAAGCTGATTTGTGGCAGCCTTTACGCATGGACTCGAGAGTAAGGCCTCTCAGGGAGTGTTGTGGTTAAACAGAGATTACCCCTTTCTCACAGATACATCATGTCTCATCCAAACACAGGCAATAACGAAGATGCAGTAAAGTTTCAATAGTTTTTATTTAACACAACTGCAATCTGCGATAAGTTGCATGGGCTGCAATGATTAGGATAGTGAACAGTGCAAGAAACAGAATTGTAAAGACAAGAGTCATTATTACAAAGACCCCCACCATCTTGCAATAGCATGAAAAGACATAAGGTGTGTAATATGTCCTAAAACCCTAATATGATAGGCCTACCTCCTACCTAAAGGGGAGCTGAGTTTGTTAAACTTAATCTGCCAATGCCATGTCCATGAGAGGAGCCCTGAACCCTCATTACCTTGGAATGAGGTCTCTATCTCAGACTCCACAGGGACATGAAGTCTGGGTCAGCATCAAGATGACGTGCAGCATCAATATCAGCGATGGTGGCGATGCCCTCTGGTCGGAATCCCTCTGATTATCTGTCTAAAGTGTGATGTGTTTATACAGATCTACTTGGCCCCCTGATGTAGGTGCGTTCCTAAACAATAGATAACAGACATGCTTGGGGTGGCAATTAATATAAACAATTGCCTCGAAAGTATAGAGAAGGAAAGTCCCTAAATGTGAACACCTACTGTTTGTCTTTGTCACTTGATCTTGACGCCTTAACGCGGTGGCACTGATAATGCAAAGCATAACAAGTGGCCTAACTATAAACAAGGCAGCCATCTTAGAAGAATTCAATAATTAAATGGGCTAAGACAGAGCAAGCTAAGTAGGTTAAAAGTCCCTAGGTGACGGGAGCACGAGTCTGCAAGCCGAAGGCTAAGCTAACTCCTGTTATCCCATTAAAACAAACTAGGATTCACTACAATACTGATCCATACAATAATATATCCAGAGTCACATTGATGTATCTGATAATATACACAGGCAAACACTGATCCATACAGTTACACAGTCAAGTACACACTGATGTATACAATGAAACAGTGAGTCGTGACACACCCAGACATATGCTATTACCTACACTGACAAAGGTAGGCACACAGTAATGAACAAAGTAACACAGTCAGTCATACACTGACCCATAATGTACAACACAGAGAAACAAACTGATATATACAGTAATACACACAATAAGACAGTGAAGGATAAACTGAAACACCAAGCACTGATTTGTCTGTGCACTAGCACACACAATGATACCCAGGCACATAGTAATCCAAACAGTAACACAGACAGATATAAACATATGCATACACTCACACACCCAGGCATAGATAGACACATATGCTGATACACCCATGGATACACTAACGTACCTAGAGATGCACTGGTGCATCTGTAAGATACCCAAGCATACACTCATACATACCATAACACATCCAAGTACACACTGATGCATATAGTGAAACACTGAGTCTGACACTGATGCCTATGATAACAGAGAGAGACCTACTCTTCTTAAAATTTTGAAAACTTGCAGATGTAGAGTGCTGAGAACAGTGATATGTCTGTTTGTAATAAATTTAAATGTTTATAATATATAACAGTACAAAATGAAAATGTAAATAAGTTGCTTTTTTGTGTTCCAGAGATCTATTTCTGCATTAAAACAGACATCTAACATGCTGAAACAAGCTCAAACACAAAAGAAACTGAGAGAAGTATACTATCTACTTGCAACAGAGAAACGAAAATGACAACATGTGGACAAGGTGCCTAAAGAGAAAAGAGCTGCTGGCAAGAAAACCAAAATGTTTTTAAAAGTTGTATGTGGGAAACTCATACGTTTGCAAAATCAAGAACATAAAAAGGAGCCTCTAAAGTCAGCCAAACAAGGAAAAAACATGTCAGATTACAAGCAAGAAATCAATGAAGAAAGCAGGTAGCTTAACCAGAAGACAGCAACATTTTAAAGAAATTTGAGTGTTTCATGCCAGGGTAATTCAGAATCTTATTAAAACTATGAAGCAGTACGAAAGGAGAAGAGAAGTAGTGAAACAAAATGAACATTTTGAGGCTGTAGTTGATAAGGCATTTGCCATAAAGAGGAAGCTTTTTAGTTTGATTCTCACTAGAATGCGAATACTAGATACAACATTGCTGGGTGTAAAGAGATGCAGCAACAGAAGAAGACTTGTTACTAAAAGTAATTTTTGCAAAAACTTTAGTGATGAATGGAACCAATACAGAACCCTTCTTTAATGAAGAAGGTTATTTGCAAGAGAACACATAGCACATGCAGTTGATTCAACTAGTCGATGCTATAAGATGAAGGATGGCAGTCCCATTGAAAAAGAAGATATTGCTCCTAGAAACACTGATGAAGTGATAGCTGAAGAGGCTCAGGGAAGGTGTAGGCAAGGCCCTGTTTACAGACGGAACTGTGGAAATATTTGTAGTATTCGACAGGCTATTGATTTATTATGTGTTTTTGTACGTGACTTACCATGCAGAAGTCTGAAGCAAAAAAAATAATTTTACAAGGATTAGATCCATGCAAAGTAAGAAAGTATAGTAAATTACCAGGACATTCATTAGCATGTCTATCAAAGAAAGTATGCCGAAGCACCTTTCATCACTTTAGAACGTTGACAGTTCACTACTCAAAAATCTGAAATGTAGTTAAGAGACTTTACCATGTAAAGACTCCAGCCTTTTGTTTAGGAGAACTTTTTGGAAAGTGGATTATTGGCAAGGACAGGTAGGTACTTATACTTAGCAATAGGCCACAAAACCCCACTAGGTCCAATCAAGGTCTCAGTGAATTTACCCTTTCTCAACCCTTGGTAGTTTGGCCCATGAGCAGTTAGGCTCAACGTAGGAGACAGGTATGTAAAGCATTTATTATCAACAAAACAGTAATTAGGTAAAACACAACAACCAATATATAAAAATAGGAAATATTGTTCTACTTTCAAATGACACCAAAACAACAAAAATCCAAAGTAGGAAACTAGAGTTATGCATTTTTAAAGATTGAATGTAAAAAAATGCTTTCTGCTGCCAACCGGAGACATCTGATCACACTCGACTGGGACAAAGTTTGTGGCTGACCACGATGCAGCCCTGCTCAACTACACTAAGAATAAGGCCTCCGTCATAATTTTACATCCGGACTTAGGGCCTGATTACAACTTTGGAGGAAGGTGTTAATCTGTCCCAAATGTGATGGATATACCACCAGCTGTATTACGAGACCATTATATCCTATGGAACTCGTAATACGGCTGGTGGTATATCCGTCACATTTGGGACAGATTAACACCTCCTCCAAAGTTGTAATCAGGCCCATAGTCACTTTTTTTGGGAGAATTTTCTCTCTTCTTTGGGTGAGGCTCCTCTTCATGCCGGCCTCAAAGTAGCGATATAGGCCTACTTCAGTGCAGGGTCCCGGTCAACTCCTAGAAATCTCATCAATAGGTAAGAATTATCTGGAGCTTCAGTGGGACGAACCTGAAATTCAATCTGGGTCGCGGTTCGGCATCGCTGGCTTGACTCTCGATGACAAGTCTGTCATCTTAAGGACCTTTTTTCCAAAGTTGCTCCAAACTTCTCAATACATCTGGATCTTCTTCCAGAAGTACCCTTTGGGTCCTCAAAGTGTCCACAAATTTGATCTAAGGTTCCAGAAGCTCTGAGTTGTTTCTTGGAAGTTAGGACTAGAGTTTCCAGAATGAACCTGGTCAGAATATTCAAATGGCTACTGGACACTGGCAAGCTGGGATCCTCTTGCAGGACTTGATACAGGGAACTCTGGTTAGCTCATTTGTACCTGTAGCTTACAGGTAATCCACACTTGGAGTTGCATAAACAAGGTAAAGTCCTTTTATTGATGAAGCTCAAAGTGTGCACGTAGTGCAGATCTTCTGAGTGCAGTGTCCAGGTGCAGTCCAAGGGTCCAACAGGGCAGTCCTTCTTCTCCAGTCTCTTCTTCGAGCAGGGATCTGAATTGTGGGGCAGCTCTGCCATATTTATCCTTCCTGTTCAGGTGGAAAGCAAGGGGTGCTCCTATTCAATAAGGTGCAGACTAACACCCTCTGCAGTGACCACTTCCTGTGAATGGTGGCACAATTCAATCCCAGAAAGCAACATTCTTTAAAAATCTGATATGGAGGAAATCTTTCCTTGAAGGTTACATCTGGCTGAGCCCACCCAATGGTGTGGTCAAGTTTCCCCACCACACTGCCTCCATTCCCTCTCCTAATCTGATCAGTGTGGTTCCTAGCTGTCAGGGGTGTCAGGAAATGAGGGAGATCCAGTTTCTGTCCCAAGTGGCTTTCCCTCCTTTGAAGACCAATTTGGCTAATTGTCCCCCATCCCGCTCTGCCATCTGCTGTAGTTCTCCACTTCCTTTGTGTTAGCCCAGGCCACTTCACACCTCATTAAGGCAGCCTGACTCAAGCTGACAGGGGCTGACGAATCAGGAAAGGATACTACATGCTGAATTTGGTAACATTCAGAAAGAGTTCTAAAACACTTTCCCTGTGCTAATGACATTAAATTTAACATTGACAAGTTGTTGGATTTATTATGACATTTAACTTGATACAAAAACTTCTATATCAAACTCATCTCTATTGAAAATAAGACTTTATTATTTTAAAATAAAGTCCCCAGTGTTAGCCCATGGGGCCCATTGGCCACTATGGAGAAAAACACATTTGGCAGTCTTTCCCTCACAGGGTCTGATAAAACATCTTTTATGAAGTCCCTACTTGTATGTACACTACACCCAACCCTGGACACACTTGGGGCAAACGCTAGGGGTGGCTTATATATAAAAATAATGTATTTTAAGACTTTGGAAGTATTTTTATTCCCAAAGTGGAAATTTACGGTTAACTTTAACTCAAAAGCAGCCAGCAATGCAGGCCTGCCTTTCAAAAGGAAACTGGACACAACAGCAGTGTTCCTTTGGGTGGACTATCTATACTGGGATCCCTAAACCTAAATGTCCTACCATATACTAGGAACGTACAGGTAGGTTGTCAGAGCCAATTATAATTAGGTCTCATTTGTATATGCAATCTTACACAGAGCACTGGCCCTGGGACTAGTTAGCAGTGCCCAGGACACATTCAGAGTCAGTAACCACCAGTATCAGTCCAAATGTTTGGGGGATGATCAGGCAAAAAAGCATGACTTTCCCACAGAAATTAATAGAGCACATTTGCATGGTACAGTAGGAGAGTTAGAAAAATGTTCTGAGGATGTGCAGTTTTATTTCTTTGGTTATGAAGTGGATTCTAGGGAGAATATGGAATTTGTAGGTACAGATATTGAGTAACAGAACACAGGTATTAGTACTGAGAATTTAGAACAAGAGATTACAAAGTTTAACACAGCTTGTTCTGAAAAACCAAACTATGTTTGTATTGGCTGTCGATACGATCACTACAAAAGTCAAACACGAAATGTATTTTTTCAAAATTGAAGGGGAATCTGTGACAATTGGATGGATTTGGCTGCTTATTTACTTGTAGAGGAGTGGTTTTGAATTGTCCATGCAGAAAGCTATATGTCAGTACTGCTATGATAGGTCAGAGGGTCATAAAACACAAACTAGAGCAGCACATAATAAGTTGGAACTAATGAGTATTTCAGACCAGCTATGAGACTTACATGTAAATTAATCAATCCTTATAATATCTGTACATCCATTTCAAGCAGTTATCTGAATGGAACCAAAAATAGGTAAATTACATTCAACAGAGTTACAGAAATGCCTTAAGGAAAGAGTAGGGTATTTGCCATTAGATTTAAAAAATAATATTGAAACTGTAGAGGGTTTCAGGGACCCTGCCATGGAAATGCTGGCAGAAAGGCAGGGACAGGATCACAGGGGGGCCCCTGCACTCTCCATGCTGATGGCATGGGCAATGCAGGGGCCCCATGGTCAGCACCCTCAGAATGCGTAGTCTGCCCTGGCAGACCGCGCACATTCGGAATGTGCTTCCAGCACACACAGCCAAAGTCAATGCCACCGCACTGTGTCCGTCAGGCAGCTTGACAAAGAGTCTATAATAAGGCCACCAGCTTTACAGCAGCCTCCTCAACGTCATATTGGCAGTCCGGCGGTCAGACCTCCGAACTCCTAATGAGGTCCAAAGACACTAATGAGCGACTTATTATTCTAGTAAATGGTGTGCCAACTATGAATAATAGAATTTGCAAGAGTTAGTTGATGTTAATAAAGTGAAACAAGCAACATTATACATGGTACAAACTAATGTTTATTATAAAAATGTAAATTTTGAACCTGATGTATCAAATGTTAAATATGTCAGTTTGCCAGGAAGGGGACAAATAAAAGAAGTGGATTGACCCTGATCACAACAAGTTTATGAGCACTACAGCATCCATCTGTTTCATTACAAAGAATTAATTGGTGATGCTATAGCTGCTTTCAAATGAAACAAGCAAAGTGAACTCCCATGAGTGTGTGGGAAAAAAGATTAGAGGCTCCCTATTTTCCCCATTTGTTTCCCACTGGAGTAGGTGGTTTCTATGATGACCGGCCCATAAAAACCAGCAGCTGAATACAAATCTACACAAATATATTCAGAGGATCCAAGATTGAGACACAAAGACCCTCGTTATGATTTTGGCAGTCTTTACCTAAGACCGCTGTGGTGACGGCTGCCAAAAGACAACTGCTGAGGCGGCAATCTTCTCACCAGATTATGACTCACAAACACAAAACCACCAGAAAGCAGCCAAAACTGCAATCCCGCCAGACCCAATGAAGGTGTGAAACAGTTGGTACCACCACCCTCCCCGCCACTCCTGCAACAAACCGCCCTCCAAATAATGACCCATGAACCACCACAGCGGTCATACAACAGTGGGTAGCAATTGGCTGTGCAGATTTTGCCATTCCACACCAACAGAAGTCAACATTAGCCAGATTGAAAAACCTGCACCTGACACATATACACACACCATACACACCCACCAACAGCACTATAAAACACCCCCCAACACAACCCATAAGTTTTTGGAAATGTGAAAATCTAGCTACACACATAAATCACACCCACCCATATACTTGTCACGCATTACACACCACACACCATACCTCCACACCTAACACACAACAACACCAGACACAGTCACTACTTCGCAGCATCCCACATGCTCACACATCCTGCACCCCGACTTACCATTCCACCTCTCCACAACACACACATTGCACTCCCTACACAATAGGTATGTCCCCACAAAAGAACCCCAGTTTTACAGATTAGGAGTTGTGGGTCATGGTAGACAAAAACATTAGGGTAGAGCTACAGCTGTTTCGGTGCACATGTCCAGCAGATCTCCATTGCCAGGAAGATGGACCGGTGGTGGAGAATCGTGGACTAGGTGAACTCTGGGAATCTATCCACGCGCAAAGAACGTCATTAGAAAGAAGTGCAACGACCTACAGGGTAAGGTGCGTCCAATGGCATCCAGGCACCACATTGCCAAAATGAATCTGGCTGTGGACCCCCACGTCCTCCCCCACAGTTGACAACATGGGAGGCGAAAGTCTTGGCTATCCTGCATCCAGGGGGCCTCACTGAAATCACTGGAAGGATGGACACTAGTAAGTCACCATTACTTCCCCACCACCAACAACACCTGCATGGCATGTCTCCCCATCACCCAACTCCCTTCACCCCACTCCATCCCAAAAAGAGAACAACCCCCATAACCACCCTCAACAATTTACCTCTGCATGCTCTACTCACTGCAAGTACACCCCTCCAAGGTCAGCATGCACACACATCAATATTGCATGGGCAGTATGTAGCACTACCAATCCCACAATGCATCACCATACACAAACCAAAGGTGGAAAAACCACACCCATCCTATAGAGAAATCCAGAAATACTAAATATGTATCTGAGAATGAATCAAACACATATCATACATGTCCACAGATACCCCAGCCAATGTCAGCTGGCAGCATGTGCCACATCAACCCAGTCCTCCTCCAGAAGAAGGCCCCAGTGATGACAGAAACTCTGGATGTCTGGATCTGGATAATCTCCCTGGCCCATCTGGTACCAGTGGTCAGTCGAACACCACAGGCAACACCCAGTCCACCCCAGAGCACCCCACATCAGACTCCACTACCACAGCAGCCACCAACGTCCCCAAATCTCTGTCCCCAGGACACGTCAATCAACAGCGTGCCCAACTGTATAGGGATCGGAGTCAACACCACACAGGCAAGACGGAAGGTCCTGGTGTCAGTGGGAGTGGGCACACAGTTCAGGGGACACAGGCACAGGGAGCCAAGGCCAGTAGGGGGATATATGTGCACCAAGAGGTAGGCTAACCCAGGGAACCGAATGCCCAGGGGGTACTGCCACATGTCCTGGGAGCATACCAGAAATCCCAGGACAGGATGGGCCAGATACTTACCATCTTGCTGGAGAACCAGAGGCTACAGGGGGAACACCACCCGGAGGTTATGCAGCAGTTGCAGGCCTTAAATGCAGGCATGGCTTCCATTGCAGGGGTGCTGAGTGATATGGCTACCATCATGCATGCGTACATAACACACCAGTGGTGCCCCTTCCACCTGCCAGTGTACTGACAAACCCTCCACACCTGCTGCAGCTAGTGGACAGGAGGACCTGCCACAGGACTTACAGACCACCAGCATCCCTCCCTCTACAGTAAAAGAACCACCCCGCAAAAGTTCCCTGCGACCCAGACAGCTATCAGAGACTGTAGCCAAGACCCAAACCACTGCCTGGAAGTGAGCCTCTCCTACATGTCTCCCTTGTGTGCCACTGAGACACCTTGTTTACTTTGGACTGCCATTCTCCTTTTCCTGTGGCCCCATGGATACTTTACCTATGCTACAAACCAACTGGACCACTACACTGAAGATTTCATCCATCATCACCCCACTCTATTGCATTATCCATTCCTTTTTGTCAATTCAAAAAACACACTTAAACACAGCTGAAGGATTTGTGCTTTAATTTCAACAATATGCAATGGTTTGACCTTTATTGCCCTGTGCAAATGTAATGTAAACTGTGCATCCATCCAATGGACAGTCAGCTTGAGGTACACATAACCAATGTAAGAGCATGCCACAACTCACCATCCACCAAACTGTATGAAAGCAGTCTATAGGCATAACATGGGTAAACAGTACTGGCCACTTCAACATATGTAAAAAGGGAAACATTAGTAACATTCAAATGAGAAGTGAATGAAGTAGAACACCATGAACCCCTGTAACACAACAGCCTACATTCAGCTGGTCACATCAACTTAGAAATTTGCACAGCAATTGACTCCACACAGCAGCAGTGAGGAGAAACAGCTCATTTCAGGCCCTCACACAAGATACCTCATTATTAGCTATGCCATAATGTCAGTATGTCAATATCTCCTCTGGACAACCTACTGTGGCCCAAACTGTCAGGAACAATGAAGTCACAGAGTGGTTGTGTAAGCATAACATTCCCAGCAACAAATGTTGAGTACTGTATGAAATTATGACATAGTTTGATGTGAGCATTCATTTGAAAATTCCAAACAGCTGATACATTACATAGGCTGAATAAGCTTTATCACTATTATCAAAACACTGGCATGGCTGATCACAGATGGAACAGTGTCAGGTTGCATAATGCACACATTTGTGCTTGGTACATCATGTGTGCCACACAGCTCTTAATTGTAATGGTGGTGTGAAAAGAAGTACAGTCTTACCTTAATGTCATTGGAAGTACTGCTTTATCATATGTGTCCTTTTGTTCACATCCTCCTCTTCCCCATCTTTATCACTGTCTTCAGTCTCCTCTGTTGCTGCAGGTGCATTGTCTCCACACCTCCTCCTGCAGGAATGGCACATGCCATCTGAGGGCCAAATTGTGAAGCATGCAGCAGGCCACCACCATCCGGCGGACCTTGCCAGGGATGTAGAGTAGGGATCCACCAAAAAAATGGAGGCACCTGAACCTGGCTTTCAGTAGCCCAAAAGTCCTTTAGATGATTCTTCTGGTCCGTCAATGTGCCTCATTGTAACAATCCTCTGCCCCTATCCTTGGATTCCTTACTGGTGTCAACAGCCAGGATAGGTTTGGGTAGCCGGAGTCACCTGGAAATAGTGAGAGACACACATTTCCTATGTACAATAGCACAGAGGGCAACTCCAGGTGGCACATAGTGCCATACATTGTGTGAAACATCAAGCTCATCTATGAGCCAGATTCTCTCTCTCTGTAGTTGTGCCATCATCTGTGGGATACTGCTGTTCCTCAATAAGTAGGCATCATGCACAGATCTGGGAAACATGGCAGTAACATGAGAAATATACTGATTAGCAAGGCACACCATCTGCACATTTACAGAATAGTAATTCTTCCTATTTCTGCACACCTGCTCAATTGTCCCGGGAGGGGCCAAAGCAATATGGGTCCCGTTAATGGCCCCAATTACATGTGGAATGTGTAACACTGTACAGAATGCAGCCTTCACGGTAGGCAAATCATCACTGAGGGGGAATGAGATATTGCTGCTCATGTGTTTCAGCAAGGCAGTTAAACTCTACTCAGCACATGAGAAAACATTGGCTGTGTGTATAGAGGGAGGTTCGAGAACGTGGAGGCGTGAGGTGGAACGGGAGAGGGAGACAGTGGCGGACGGTGAGGAGTGACGGTTGGTTATGGAGAGGAGGCTGGGATTTATTACGGAGATTTGTACTTATAAGAAATAAACTTAAGAAATATTTCTTACCCACTTTGGATCTTCTTTACGACACTGTGACATACCTGCAGCCAAGCCCACAGTCACCTGAAATGATCTGCTGGCCAGGAAGTGGAACACTGACAGCACCTGTACTGTAAGGGGTATTGCTGTAGGGCTACGAATACCAGGAATGGGATCTGCCTCCAATTGTGCATACAGTTCAGTGATTGTGGCCCTGTCCAGAAGATAGGTGAGTATAATATGTCATTCTTCCAATGTAGCCAACTCGACTAGGGGTCTGTACACGGGTGCATGTCTCCTCCTCCTCAGCAGTGGTTGGCATGTAATCAAACCAAACATCAAAAGTGTGTGACAGCAGGAAGGATGGACACACTACATCACAGTATACAGAGATGTCTCATACAATTTTTGCAACCAGTGATTGAAATCTGCACTGGTGTACGTTACATGCAAACTGACTTCTTAAACCATACATACTATTCATTTGCCATAGTGTCTCACAGATATAGTCGGAGTCGTGTGACATGATTTGTAGCATCATATTTTACATGTTCTGACAACTACTCATCTACAAGCAGTGCACTGGTATGAGATCTAATTTAAGAGCCAGAATCTACAACCAAAATAAAGTATATGACGGTTTGGAATTGCCTTGGTGTGTACCATCCGTACCTATGACACACATTAAATTGACTGCCATGAGTACCATCATCAGGAAATGGCACCTGGCTGCACTGCATGCAGGGGCCGGTGGAAGTGACCTCACTTCACTGGCGTTTGGCATCCTGGTGGAGGGCGGTCTGAACCGCTGTGCAACTCATCACTGGTTAACATAGAAGTCTATGGAGCACAGGGGCCAATGATGATAACTGTTGGCGGTGACGGTGTTCACAGGTGACGCCATTTTCAGAAGCCCATTTCACTTGACTCCTGACTCTCACCCTATTAACACCTCACTGCGTGTGCTGCTGTGTCCTATGTCTGGAATCCACAATGGCCTGTGCTACAGGGGATACAGCCCCAATCAGACATCTGAAGAACTGGAGAAGCTTGTGGATGGGGTCCTACTCTTGTATGGACAGTTGTATGGGCCTTCAGAGCAACAGGTGAGCACCTTTTAGGTATTTTGGATGTGAGATGGCTGTATGTAGATGTATGTGTGTGCAGGCAGTATGTCCTTTAGGGAGTGTTTTTTTGCTGCATGCAATGTGTATGCATAGGTATGAGTTATGTGTTAGATGAATGTGGGATCAATGCAGTATGTAGTCCTTTGTTGTAACAGAATGTAGTGTGGAGTTCATAGTGTCCTTCTGTCTGTGTTTCCTATGCAAGTCAGAGCCTATCAGAAGAAAGGGTTGTGGCGTGCCATCGCCAAGAACGTGTGGACCCTGGGGGTCCATAACCAGTTGGAACCCACTGCAGAAAGAGGTGGGAGAGCCTGTGATGCTGGGCCTGGAAGAACGTGGAGGCCCAGCTGGGAACGTCCTCCCAATGAGGGAGGGGTGCCCGTCGGACCCTGACCCCCCTAATGGCCCACATACTGGAGGTGGCCAACCCAGAGTTGTATGGGCACTTGAGGGCAGCATGGAAGCCACAAGGGGGTGAGTACACACTGTGCAATTCATTCCTGATGCCTGCCATGGTGTTTGGCTACAAGGTTCTAGTCAGTGTATGCCTCAATATGCCCCTGTAGCTAATCTTGTCATTGCATAGCAATGGTGAGTAGTATGTGCAATTGGAATTGGTAATTTGCTGGTATTCCAGCTTCAGTTAAGCCTACATCCTGACTTACTGGTGTTGGAGTGATGCTCTGATATCCACTGCCTAGGTGGTGTGACCTGGCAATTGCATGTTGTGCAGTCACTTTATTGGAGTAGTGTTGCTGTGCCTTTGTCAGCAGGCAGACATGGATTAGTGAGTCCCTGTAGGTGTGCAGATTTTTTTCCAAAGTGCCATAGGTGGGCCTGACATGGGCCCCACCTACATGGCACTGTGCCTAATGGCCATGCCCATGGGACATAAGCTTTACTGGGCTGGGAGGCATGACTCCCGCCTTAACTGAGGCAGGAGTCATGTCCATGGGGTGTTAACATAAAAAAATGACGTACGAATGGGCAGAGGCATTTTTTTTTGCCTCTGACCGCACTAGCGTCATCCTCTGATGCTAAACTCCCTGTTCCCCCTACGCATCCCCCACCAGGCTAGCATCCTTTTCTATGACGCTAGCTGTGCCTTCCTGCCATGCAGCATCATACCATAAATATGATGCCTGGTGTCTTAGTAAGGCGCTAGCCGGCGGGAAACTTTTTCACGCTGAACTGCGTTAGCGCAATTCAGCATCAACAAGTATAAATATGGGCCCAAGCGTCTAGCAGAGTTTGAACCACAAAGTACAGACATTGTGAAATCAAATATGTTGGATGCACACTATCCAAGAAGTCCACATCTAAAAACGCCTTTATGACATTTTTCAAAACTACAGACGTGGAAGCAATGTAAGTGAAAACATAGAAGAAGGGAAGTATGCAGTACGTGCTGTGATGGATGTTTAGTCAAAAATGCAAAAGAAAATCTAATTAACCACTGAATACGTGGGCCCTCATTATGACATTGGCGGTAAATCCCACTTACCGCCATGCCGACTGTCGCCAACATAATGCTGCTGCAGCAGATAACCACCAACCATATTATGACACATAAATACCAATCCGTAACTTTACAGCCACACACACAAGTCCACCAGCCCAAATGTCAGTGATAAACTGGCGGTAGCAAAACCCACACCATTACGCCAACAGAACTACGCCCATCACATTATGACCCATGTATCACCGCGGCAGACATTCAATGGTGGTAAACCATTGGCAGGACATACCGCTGCGTTCAAAATACCCCCACTCAAACAAAACTACACCACATTGGAAAATTCAAACTACACACACCTGACACCCATACACACACCACATCCACACACCCAACCCACTATAAAACACCCACCCACAATACCCACATCCCTTTACAACTAGAAATAATTGCCACAAGAGAAACAGCAAGAGCACCCACACAACCAGAGCCACATAACAACATCACCTATACACCATCCACGCACCTTACATAACACACCCTATCACATTACACCACATTACACCACACACCCTCACACACACCACTCACACTACACCCATGGTACCACAATCACACCCCAGGTTCACAGGTGCAGCAGACATCCATTGCTAGAAAGAAGGAGCTATGGCGGAAGATCGTGGACAGGGTCAATGCCATGGGACAACACCCCAGAACAAGGGATGACATCAGGAAGAGGTGGAACGGGGAAGGTGCATTCCATGGCAGCAAGACATCAACTAGCTGTACAGAGGACTGACGGTGGATATGCATGGACACCCCTCACAGACCTGCACGGGTACCTATCACCACTGCATGCATACTGGAGAGAATCACCTTGCCCAACAAATAGCAACTCACACAATGGCAAATCTGCCAGGGCAACAACAACCATAGAGGGCAACCCACCCATGCACATGATGTCACACGCAGAAACAATAACATTACTTTCATGTAGGAAGTTGGCTCTGTATGTGCTATTTCAAAGTAAGGAATAGCATGCACAGAGTCCAAGGGTTCCCCTTAGAGGTAAGATAGTGGCAAAAAGAGATAATACTAATGCTCTATTTTGTGGTAGTGTGGTCGAGCAGTAGGCTTATCAAAGGAGTAGTGTTAAGCATTTGTTGTACATACACACAGGCAATAAATGAGGAACACACACTCAGAGACAAATCAAGCCAATAGGTTTTGTTATAGAAAAATATATTTTCTTAGTTTATTTTAAGAACCACAGGTTCAAATTCTACATGTAATATCTCATTTGAAAGGTATTGCAGGTAAGTACTTTTGGAACTTTGAATAATTACAGTAGCATGTATACTTTTCACATAAAACACAAATAGCTGTTTTAAAAGTGGACAGAGTGCAATTTTTACAGTTCCTGGGGGAGGTAAGTTATTGTTAGTTTTAACAGGTAAGTAAGTCACTTACAGGTTTCAGTTTTGGGTCCAAGGTAGCCCACTGTTGGGGGTTCAGAGCAACCCCAAAGTTATCACACCAGCAGCTCAGGGCCGGTCAGGTGCAAAGGTCAAAAAGGTGCCCAAACCACATAGGCTATAATGGAGAGAAGGGGGTGCTCCGGTTCCAGTCTGCCAGCAGGTAAGTACCCGCGTCTTCGGAGGGCAGACCAGGGGGGTTTTGTAGGGCACCGGGGGGGGGCCGGGTGCAGTGTGGGAACACGCGTCGGGTTACCAATAGTTTCCTATGGGAGACCAAGGGGTCTCTTCAGCGATGCAGGCAGGCAAGGGTGGGGCTCCTCGGGATAGCCACCACCTGGGCAAGGGAGAGGGCCTCCTGGGGGTCACTCCTGCACAGGAGTTCCGTTCCTTCAGGTGCTGGGGGCTGCGGGTAAAGGGTCTTTTCCAGTCGTCGTGAAATGGAGTTCAGGCAGTCGCGGTCAGGGGGAGCCTCGGGATTCCCTCTGCAGGCATCGCTGTGGGGGCTCAGGGGGGTCAACTTTGGTTACTCACAGTCTTGGAGTCGCCGGAGGGTCCTCCCTGAGGTGTTGGTTCTCCACCAGTCGAGTCGAGGTCGCTGGGTGCAGTGTTGCAAGTCTCACGCTTCTTGCGGGGAGTTGCAGGGGTCTTTAAATCTGCTCCTTGAAACAAAGTTGCAGTTCTTTTGGAGCAGTGCCGCTGTCCTCAGGAGTTTCTTGCCTTTCTTGAAGCAGGGCAGTCCTCAGAGGATTCAGAGGTCGCTGGTCCCTTGGAAAGCGTCGCTGGAGCAGGTTTCTTTGGAAGGCAGGAGACAGGCCGGTGAGTCTGGGGCCAAAGCAGTTGGTGTCTTCTGTTCTTCCTCTGCAGGGGTTTTTCAGCTCAGCAGTCCTCTTCTTCTTGTAGTTTCAGGTATCTAAAATCTTAGGTTCAGGGAAGCCCTTAAATACTAAATTTAAGGGCGTGTTTAGGTCTGGGGGGTTAGTAGCCAATGGCTACTAGCCCTGAGGGTGGGTACACCCTCTTTGTGCCTCCTCCCAAGGGGAAGGGGTCACATCCCTAATCCTATCGGGGGAATCCTCCATCTGCAAGATGGAGGATTTCTAAAAGTTAGAGTCACTTCACCTCAGGACACCTTAGGGGCTGTCCTGACTTGCCAGTGACTCCTCCTTGTTTTTCTCATTATTTTCTCCGGCCTTGCCGCCAAAAGTGGGGGCCGTGGCCGGAGGGGGCGGGCAACTCCACTAGCTGGAGTGTCCTGCGGTGCTGGAACAAAGGGGTGAGCCTTTGAGGCTCACCGCCAGGTGTTACAGCTCCTGCCTGGGGGAGGTGTTAGCATCTCCACCCAGTGCAGGCTTTCTTACTGGCCTCAGAGTGACAAAGGCACTCTCCCCATGGGGCCAGCAACATGTCTCTAGTGTGGCAGGCTGCTGGAACCAGTCAGCCTACAGAGATAGTTGGATACAGTTTCAGGGGGCACCTCTAAGGTGCCCTCTGGGGTGTGTTTCACAATAAAATGTACACTGGCATCAGTGTGCATTTATTGTGCTGAGAAGTTTGATACCAAACTTCCCAGTTTTCAGTGTAGCCATTATGGTGCTGTGGAGTTCGTGTTTGACGGACTCCCAGACCATATACTCTTATGGCTACCCTGCACTTACAATGTCTAAGGTTTGGCTTAGACACTGTAGGGGCACAGTGCTCATGCACTGGTGCCCTCACCTATGATATAGTGCACCCTGCCTTAGGGCTGTAAGGCCTGCTAGAGGGGTGTCTTACCTATACTGCATAGGCAGTGAGAGGCTGGCAAGGCACCCTGAGGGGAGTGCCATGTCGACTTACTCATTTTGTTCTCACTAGCACACACAAGCTGGTAAGCAGTGTGTCTGTGCTGAGTGAGGGGTCTCCAGGGTGGCATGAGACATGCTGCAGCCCTTAGAGACCTTCCCTGGCATCAGGGCCCTTGGTACCAGAGGTACCAGTTACAAGGGACTTACCTGGATGCCAGGGTGTGCCAATTGTGGATACAAAAGTACAGGTTAGGGAAAGAACACTGGTGCTGGGGCCTGGTTAGCAGGCCTCAGCACACTTTCAATTCAAAACATAGCATCAGCAAAGGCAAAAAGTCAGGGGGTAACCATGCCAAGGAGGCATTTCCTTACAATTCACATCCCCACAGGTACCACAGCCAGTGTCACTAGAGAAGAGGTGCCAGCAACATCCAGTCCCTCCCCCCAGAAGAGGCCCACAGTGATGGTAGCAGCTCTGGTCGCCTGGATCTGGATGACCAACCTGGCCCATCAGGGATCTCCGGACAGTCGGTTACCCAGGCACAGTCACACACCACCACAGAGCCTCCCCCCTCAGGAAACACCACCACAACACCCAGACAGCGGACTCATACCTCTATCCCCAGGACACGTCAATCAGTAGTGTGTCTACCACTACAGGGAACCCAGGCCACCCCACAAACACAGGATGATCAGGGACCTTGGGTCAGTGGCAGTGGGCACACGGTTCAGGGGACAGAGGCACAGGACAACAGGGAAGCTGGGAGGACTGCTATGTACCAGGGGGAGGACAGGCCCAGGGAACCAACTCTCCAGGAGGCACTCACCGTGATCCTGGGACCATACCAACATTCCCAGGATACACTGGGCCAGATTTTGGACACGTTGCAGGAGAACATGCAGCAGTAAGGGGGACAATACCTGGGGACCAGGGAGGACTTGAAGGACATCAACACCACCCTGGTCTCCATTGCAGGGGTGCTGGCAGACATGACCAACACTATGAGGGAGGCAGTGGCACATCACTGGGCCCCTGATAACTAGCCAAACCGATGAACAGCCCTCCACCTCTGCTGCCGCTAGTGGACAGGAGGCCCTCCCACAGGAACAACAGGCCACCAGCACCCCTCCCCCTGCAGAAGGAGAACCACCCCGCAAACGTTCCCTGCGATCCAGGCAGAAGCCAGAGACTATTGCCAAGACCCCCGCCAGGAAATAAGAATCTCCTGATTGTCACCCTTGTGTCCCACTCTGTCACCCTGTCCACCTTGAACCGCCATTGCTCCCCTTCCTATGTCCCCTTGGACCAAGCACCTGTGATACAAATAGACTGGACTCTGTCCTGGACTTTCCTCCATCATCATCCCAGCCCATTCAACTACCCCCTCTACTTCTTAGTACTTAAATAAACACCCTTTGAAAAATACAAATATGGAGTATGTCAAATGATTTATGTATGTATTCATTTTACCAGTTTTAAACAATGCAGTTCAACTGTACAATAACAAATACATAGGAAAGACCTGTAATTGGCTGCAGTCAACACGCCAGAAGCGATAGTGGGGCACAAATATCTGCAAATAGAGATGCCAAAGGGTACGGTGAGTAGCCATAGAAGTGGGAAAAACAGCCTGCCAGTGACAATGTCAAACACAAAACTGTCAATTAAATGTGAATTTACACTCTCTTACCTGTGTGTCATTGAAAGTATTGAAGAATTATTGCACTTCTGTTGTCCTCATCCTCATACTCTGCCTTATCATCTTCACTGTTCACAGGGTACACTGCTGCTACACGGCCATCTCCAGTCTCCTCTTCCTGCAGAAAAGGTACATTGGCGACGCAATTCAAGGTTGTGCAACATACAGCATGCCACGATGATCTGACAGACCTTCTTGGGTGAGTAGCACAGGGATCAACCTGTTAGATGGAGGCAACGGAACCTGGCCTTCAGGAGGCCGAAGGTCCTCTATGTAATTCTTCATGTTCGCCCATGTGCCTCATTGTAACGTTCCTGTGCCATTGTCCTGGCATTCCTCACAGGGGTCAGTAGCCATGAGAGGTTGGGGTAACCAGAGTAACATGCAAATATCGAGGGGCAACTGTTAGCCACACAATAACCCTTAGGGCCCACACCATACCCATGCACCAAATATTCTGGGTGGGAACCAAGGCTCACCTTTTAGCCACACCCTGTGCCTTTGGAGTCGAGCCATCACATTTGGAATGGTGCTATTCCTCAGGATAAAGGCATCATGAACAGACCGAGGATATTTTGCATTGACGTGGGAGATGTACTGGTCTGCCAAGCACACCATCTGCACATTCATGAAGTGAAAGCTCTTTCGATTTCTGAACACCTGTTCATTTCGCCGGGGGGGGGGGAACAAATGCAATATGTGTTCCATTGATTGCCCCAGTAATGTTGAGGATATGTCCCATTGCATATAAATCAGCTTTCACTGTGGCCAAATCCTCCACCTGGGGGAAAATGATGTAGCTGCACATGTGTTTAATCAGGGCAGACAACACTCTGGTCAGCACTATTGAGAACATTGGCTTGGGCATTCCTGCTACCAAGCCCACTGTCACTTAGAAGGAGTCAGTTGCCAGGAAAAGGAGTGCAGATAGCACTTGCACAAGAGGGGGGATCCCGGAGGGGTGACAGATAGCAGAGATTATGTCAGGCTCCAATTGGGCACACATCTCTGTGATTGTGGTCCTGTCCAGTCTATAGGTGAGGATAATGTGCCTGTCCTCCATTGTTGCCAAGTCCACCAGGGGCCTGTACACGGGGGCATGTCTCCATCCCCTATTCATCCCCAGTAGTTGCAAAAATGGTGAGCAGCTGGTCAGTATCTCTTGATTCCAAACACTACATTTTAAAGCATGCTGTGATTGTAACCTTTTTTTGTTGGAGATGTCAAATGGTGCATTAGTGTATTGTGACGCAGTTGAGATCCATGGCCTGCCCCCCCTGAAATGGCGTCTGCCTGTCCTGTACGGAGGGACAGGTGGAAATTAGGTAATTCAGCTGACGTTGTGCACTGTTGCGGGAGGTGGTCGAAAACCGCTGTGCAGGCCAATGGTGATGTACGCCTGCGGTGACGGTATGCACCGCTGTGGACGTCACTGCCATTTTCTATCTGTTCACTTACTTGCTATCTGACATTCAACAGGAGAGGACCTACACTGCAAGTGCTGCTGTGGTCTGTGTCTGGAACTGACCATGGTTTGTGTGACTGGGGAAAGGGCCCCTGCCCTCACCCCTGTGAAGTTGGAGAGGCTGGTGGGTGGAGTCCTACCCCAGTACCGAATGCTGTATGGGCCTCCAGACCAACAGGTGAGTACACCGTGAGTACGATGCATGGGTCGTGAATGCATGAGTGCTGTGTATGAAGGCCGCATGTAGTGGGGGTAGTGGATGGGCCCTGGGAGGCGTGCACCATGTATGGTGGGCCATGTCTGTGCTAATGGGGATGGGAAGGGGCATGGTGGGCCATGAGAGTAACAGGCAGGACGGTCAGATGAATACCTTTCCCTGTGTCCATTTCCCTGCAGGTCAGCGCCTATTAAAAGAAGGGTATTTGGCGTGCCATCGCCAAGGACTTACGGACCCTGGGGGTCTACGGCAGGCGGAGCACCCACTGTCGGAAAAGGTAGAGAGGGCCTGAAATGCTGGGCTTGGATGACGGTGGAGGTCAAGCTGGGGATGGCCTCCCAACAAGGAAGGGGAGCCTGTCGGACTCTGACCCCCCCGATGGCCGGCATACTGGTGGTAGCCTATCCGGAGCTGGATGGGTGTTTGGGGGCATCACAGCAGCCACAAGGGGGTGAGTAGAGTGCCCCAATATACAACTTGCACCTGGTGTGGTGGGTTCTGGGTGGGGGGTGTGGGCCCGGTGGGTGCCGCTAGGCCAGGCAAGGTATTGTAGGGTTGGTCCTATGTTGGGCAGGGATCTGATGTGAAAGTATTCCAACCAAGCTAGTAGGCATCCACTACTGGGCAGGAGTCTGTGGATCTCAGGTATGCTGCAATTGGCATTAGGTGTCCCTATCCATGGCCTGGTGACTAGCATTGTGACTGGTAGTGTATTGCGTAGGGCTGTTCCCTGTGTGTCAGTGTGTTGTGTACGCCAACGGTGGTGTTGTTGGAGCCATTGACCAAGTGCATCCTTTGTGTCCCCCCCCCCCTTTTTGTTTTGCCACACTGTCCTTATGTGCATTAGCATCATCTGGCGGAGGAGCGGAGGCACCAGCAACGGAGGGAGCTGCATCCCACAGGACTCAGAATGACGAATCCACCGACAGTGAAGGAACCAGTGGGACGGAGGGTGAGGGGAGCACCACGGCGGAGACAGGAGGGGAAAGTTCAGACATGGATTCCTCCTCCAATAGAAGCTCCCGGGTGGTGGCGTACACCTCTGTGCCTACCCCAGCTAAAGGTACATCCACCACCCCCTTCCAGCACCGCCCTCCCAGCAGCCCATCAGTGAGTTTCCTGTTGTAGGAGGCTGGACTGGCTTGTAGTGAGTACCAAGGGGTACTTACACCTTGCACCAGGCCCAGGTATCCCTTATTAGTGTAGAGGGGTGTCTAGCAGCTTATGCTGATAGAAAAGGTAGCTTAGCAGAGCAGCTTAGGCTGAACTAGGAGACGAGTGAAGCTCCTACAGTACCACTAGTGTCATATGCACAATATCATAAGAAAACACAATACACAGATATACTAAAAATAAAGGTACTTTATTTATAAGACAATATGCCAAAGTATCTCAGTGAGTACCCTCAGTATGAGGATAGCAAATATACACAAGATATATGTACACAATACCAAAATATGCAGTAATAGCAATAGAAAACAGTGCAAACAATGTATAGTCACAATAGAATGCAATGGAGCACATAGGGATAGGGGCAACACAAACCATATACTCTAGAAGTGGAATGCGAACCACGAATGGACCCAAACCTATGTGACCTTATAGAGGGTCACTGGGACTGTAAGAAAACAGTGAGGGTTAGAAAAATAGCCCACCCCAAGACCCTGAAAAGTGGGTACAAAGTGCACCTAAGTTCCCTAAAGAGCACAGAAGTCGTGATAGGGGAATTCTGCAAGAAACAGCAACACCAGCAATGCAACAACGATGGATTTCCTGACGAGGGTACCTGTGAAAAAAAGGGGACCAAGCCCAAGAGTCACGATCAAGTCGGGAGTGGGCAGTTGCCCAGGAAATGCCAGCTGTGGGTGCAAAGAAGCTGCCACTGGATGGTAGAAGCTGTGGATTCTGCAAGAACGACAAGGGCTAGAAACTTCCCCTTTGGAGGATGGATGTGCCACGTCGTGAAGAATCGTGCAGAAGTGTTTCCGTGCAGAAAGGCCGCAAACAAGCCTTGCTAGCTGCAAGTGTCACGGTTAGGGTCTTTGGATGCTGCTGTGGCCCGGGAGGGACCAGGATGTCACTAATTGTGTGAGGAGACAGAGGGGGCGTCCAGCAAGACAAAGAGACCATTCAGAAGCAAGCAGCACCCGCAGAAGTGCCAGAACAGGCACTATGAAGTGGAGTGAACAAGAGCTCACCCGAAGTCAGGAAAGAGGGTCCCACGATGCCGGAGGACAACTCAGGAGATCGTGCACTGCAGGTTAGAGTGCCGGGGACCCAGACTTGGCTGTGCACAAAGGAAATCCTGGAAGAGTGCACAGAAGCCAGAGTAGCTGCAAAACATGCGGTTCTCAGCAATGCAGTCTAGCGTGGGTAGGCAAGGACTTACCTCCACCAAACTTGGACTGAAGAGTCACTCGACTGTGGGAGTCACTTGGACGGAGTTGCTGAGTTCAAGGGACCTCGCTCGTCGCGCTGAGAGGAGACCCAGAGGACTGGTGAAGCAGTTCTTTGGTGCCTGCGGTTGCAGGGGGAAGATTCCATCGACCCACGGGAGATTTCTTCGGAGCTTCTAGTGCAGAGAGGAGGCAGACTACCCCCACAGCATGCACCACTAGGAAAACAGTCGAGAAGGCGGCAGGATCAGCGTTACAAGGTCGCAGTAGTCGTCTTTGCTACTTTGTTTCAGTTTTGCAGGCTTCCAGAGTGGTCAGCAGTCGATTCCTTGGCAGAAGGTGAAGAGAGAGATGCAGAGGAACTCTGATGAGCTCTTGCATTCGTTATCTAAGGAATTCCCCAAAGCAGAGACCCTAAATAGCCAGAAAAGGAGGTTTGACTACCTAGGAGAGAGGATAGGCTAGCAACACCTGAATGAGCCTATCAGAAGGAGTCTCTGACGTCACCTGCTGGCCCTGGCCACTCAGAGCAGTCCAGTGTGCCAGCAGCACCTCTGTTTCCAAGATGGAAGAGGTCTGGAGCACACTGGAGGAGCTCTGGGCACCTCCCAGGGGAGGTGCAGGTCAGGGGAGTGGTCATTCCCCTTTCCTTTGTCCAGTTTCACGCCAGAGCAGGGCTGAGGGATCCCTGAACCGGTGTAGACTGGCTTATGCAGAGATGGGCACCATCTGTGCCCATCAAAGCATTTCCAGAGGCTGGGGGAGGCTACTCCTCCCCAGCCCTGACACCTTATTCCAAAGGGAGAGGATGTAACACCCTCTCTCTGAGGAAGTCCTTTGTTCTGCCTACTTGGGCCAAGCCTGGCTGGACCCCAGGAGGGCAGAAACCTGTCTGAGGGGTTGGCAGCAGCAGCAGCTGCAGTGAAACCCCGGGAAAGGCAGTATGGCAGTACCCCGTTCTGTGCTAGAGACCAGGGGGATCATGGGATTGTCCCACAAATGCCAGGATGGCATTGGGGGGGCAATTCCATGATCATAGACATGTTACATGGCCATATTCGGAGTTACCATTGTGAAGCTATATATATATAGTGACCTATGTATAGTGCACGTGTGTAATGGTGTCCCCGTACTCACAAAGTCTGGGGAATTGGCCCTGAACAATGTGGGGGCACCTTGGCTAGTGCCAGGGTGCCCACACACTAAGGGGGTCATTCTGACCCTGGCGGTAATTACCGTCATGGCGGAGGTCGGCGGTAGCACCGCCAACAGGCTGGCGGTGCACCGCTGGGCATTCTGACCGCGGCGGTTCAGCCGCGGCCAGAAACGAAAAGTCGGCAGTGTACCGCCGACTTCCCGCTGCCCTTGAGAATCCTCCATGGCGGCGGAGCGTGCTCCGCCGCCATGGGGATTCTGACACCCCCTACCGCCATCCTGTTCCTGGCGGGTCTCCCGACAGGAACAGGATGGCGGTAGGGGGTGCTGCAGGGCCCCTGGGGGCCCCTGCAGTGCCCATGCCAATGGCATGGGCACTGCAGGGGCCCCCGTAAGAGAGCTCCACGAAGAATTTCAGTGTCTGCTTTGCAGACACTGAAATTCGCGACGGGTGCAACTGCACCCGTCACACCTTCCCACTCCGCCGGCTCCATTCTGAGCCGGCGTCCTCGTGGGAAGGGTGCTTCCCACTGGGCTGGCGGGCGGACTTTCGGCGGTCGCCCGCCAGCCCAGTGCGAAACCCAGAATGACTGCTGCGGTCTTTTGACCGCGGTACTGTCTTCTGGCGGTTCCCGCTTGGCGGGCGGCCTAAGTAACTTAGCACCCAACCTTTACAAGGTAAAGGTTAGACATATAGGTGACTTATAAGTTACTTAAGTGCAGTGTAAAATGGCTGTGAAATAACGTGGACGTTATTTCACTCAGGCTGCAGTGGCAGGCCTGTGTAAGAATTGTCAGAGCTCCCTATGGGTGGCACAAGAAATGCTGCAGCCCAAAGGGATCTCCTGGAGCCCCAATACCCTGGGTACCTCAGTACCATATACTAGGGAATTATAAGGGTGTTCCAGTATGCCAATGTAAATTGGTGAAATTGGTCACTAGCCTGTTAGTGACAATTTGGAAAGAAATGAGAGAGCATAACCACTGAGGTTCTGGATAGCAGAGCCTCAGTGAGACAGTTAGTCATAACACAGGTAACACATACAGGGCACACTTATGAGCACTGGGGCCCTGGCTGGCAGGGTCCCAGTGACACATACAACTAAAACAACATATATACAGTGAAATATGGGGGTAACATGCCAGGCAAGATGGTACTTTCCTACACAACCCTCCCCCCCCAAACGAAGGACAATAAGACTAGCCATGACCTGATGAGTCTTCATTGTCTAAGTGGAAATATTTGGAGAGTCCATCTGCATTGGAGTGGGTACTCCTGGGTCTATGTTCCACTGTATAGTCCATCCCCTGTAGAGATATGGACCACCTCAATAATTTAGGGTTTTCACCTTTCATTTGTTTTAGCCAAAGTAGAGGTTTGTGGTCTGTCTGAACAATGAAGTGAGTGCCAAACAGGTATGGCCTCAACTTCTTCAGTGCCCAGACCACAGCAAAGGCCTCCCTCTCTATGGCAGACCAACGCTTTTCTCTAGGGGTCAACCTCCAGCTGATAAAAGCAACAGGTTGATCCTGGCCCTCAGAATTAAGTTGTGATAAGAATGCCCCTACCCCTAATTCAGATGCATCAGTTTGGACAATGAATTTTTGGGAGTAACAGGGGCTTTTCAGGACAGGTGCAGAGCACATGGCCTGCTTCAGCTCATCAAAAGCTTTCTGACAGCTAGCTGTCCATAATACCTTTTTAGGCATTTTCTTAGATGTGAGGTCATTAAGAGGGGCTGCAATGGAGACATAGGCCCTCATTCTGACCCTGGCGGTCGGTGATAAAGCGGCGGCCAACCCGCCAACAGGCCGGCGGTCCAAAATATGCAATTCTGACCCTGGCGGGAACCGCCAACACAGCCCGCCGCATTAACACTCCGCCCGCCACGGCGGAACAAACAAACAGCGCGGCGGTCACCGCCAACAGCCAGGCGGCAGACAATGTACCGCCCACCCTATCACGACCCACCAATCCGCCACCTTTTCCGGGGCGGGAGCACCGCCGATAAAAACACGGCGGAAACAGACTACGAACGGGAAAACGCTCACCTCCACATACTCCACGCGAGATTCCGGCAGTATGGAACCCGAGTTACAGGTCATCCCCGCACTCCTATACCTGCTCCTGTACCAGGAGCACGCCCGGCGGCGCGGAAGACATCGGTGAGTACTGCACCTACGACACAGGGGAGGGAACAGATTACCGGCACACACCCACCCACCCACACCCACTACAACACACACATCAATGCATTCCCACAGATCACTGTCACAACCCACAAACACCCCCCTCCGAAATAATGCAAAGACCAAAAGAAGAGATCTTAAACGGGCAGATATATTGAAAAATGGACAGCAGTAATCCAAATAAATAAATAAACTATGTACAAAATATATACATTTACTATATGTAGTCCAACCACTGTCCGTGGACCACAGGGGTCCTGAGCAAAGGGGCAAGGCCCAGTCCCACGACAAGAACTCCACAGAGAGAACACTGCAGGGGCATCAGAAAGAAAAAAGGACAGGCACCTCAGGGGGAAGGGAAGGGGGGGCACCTCAGCCACTTGAGTACACGACGCCAGATCCACGAGGGGACTCCATGACCACTGGCCCATCCTGGGGAGTGCAAAGCCACAGTCCATACAGTCCATACAGTGGGTGGCCTGCCCACTGGGCCATCCTGGGGAGTGCAAAGCCACAGTCCATTCAGTCCATACCGTGGGTGGCCTGCCCACTGGGCCATCCTGGGGAGTGCAAAGCCACAGTCCATACAGTCCATACCGTGGGTGGCCTGCCCACTGGGCCATCCTGGGGAGTGCAAAGCCACAGTCCATACAGTCCATACAGTGGGTGGCCTGCCCACTGGGCCATCCTGGGGAGTGCAAAGCCACAGTCCAAACAGTCCATAACAGACTCCACTGCCACTGGAGGAGGCATGTTGGCCAGAGGACATCCTGCAGCCCTGCCCGAGACAGATCCTGCCCTGCCACGTCTGCCAAAGGGCCAGCGGTTCTTGCCTGGAAGGGCCCAGTTCAGCGGTTCTTGAGACGGCGGTCCCCAGCGGAGCGGTGCTGGAGACGGCGGGGCCCAGTTCAGCGGTTCTTGCCTTGAAGGGCCCAGTTCAGCGGTTCTTGCCTTGAAGGGCCCAGTTCAGCGGTTCTTGCCTTGAAGGGCCCAGTTCAGCGGTTCTTGCCTTGAAGGGCCCAGTTCAGCGGTTCTTGAGACGGCGGTCCCCAGCGGAGCGGTGCTGGAGACGGCGGGGCCCAGTTCAGCGGTTCTTGCCTTGAAGGGCCCAGTTCAGCGGTTCTTGCCTTGAAGGTCCCAGTTCAGCGGTTCTTGCCTGAAGGGCCCAGTTCAGCGGTTCTTGCCTTGAAGGGCCCAGATCAGCGGTTCTTGCCTTGAAGGGCCCAGTTCAGCGGTTCTTGCCTTGAAGGGCCCAGTTCAGCGGTTCTTGCCTTGAAGGGCCCAGTTCAGCGGTTCTTGAGACGGCGGTCCCCAGCGGAGCGGTGCTGGAGACGGCGGGGCCCAGTTCAGCGGTTCTTGCCTTGAAGGGCCCAGTTCAGCGGTTCTTGCCTTGAAGGGCCCAGTTCAGCGGTTCTTGCCTTGAAGGGCCCAGTTCAGCGGTTCTTGAGACGGCGGTCCCCAGCGGAGCGGTGCTGGAGACGGCGGGGCCCAGTTCAGCGGTTCTTGCCTTGAAGGGCCCAGTTCAGCGGTTCTTGCCTTGAAGGGCCCAGTTCAGCGGTTCTTGCCTTGAAGGGCCCAGTTCAGCGGTTCTTGCCTTGAAGGGCCCAGTTCAGCGGTTCTTGAGACGGCGGTCCCCAGCGGAGCGGTGCTGGAGACGGCGGGGCCCAGTTCAGCGGTTCTTGCCTTGAAGGGCCCAGTTCAGCGGTTCTTGCCTTGAAGGGCCCAGTTCAGCGGTTCTTGCCTTGAAGGGCCCAGTTCAGCGGTTCTTGAGACGGCGGTCCCCAGCGGAGCGGTGCTGGAGACGGCGGCCATTCTATGGCCAACTGCTCATTGCCTGGTGGTGCCCTCCTGGGCAGCGGGGATGGTGCTCCTTCAATGCCCACCTGGGCTGTGGGTGGTGGGGCCCTCCTGGCCAGCTGGGCTGGGTCCTCCCTGGGCAGCGGCTATGGGGGTGGTGGGCTCTCCCTGGGCAGCTGTGACGGTTCCTCCCTGGGCAGCGGCTATGGGGGTTGCGGGCTCCTCCTGGGCAGCTGTGACGGGTCCTCCATGGGCAGCAGGCCTGCTGCCTGACTTCTCCGCCTTGCTGCCCTTGCCCTCCTTAGTCGGGAGTCTGTGGCCCTTTCCTCCCTTTGGAGCTGTGGCTGTTGACGGTGGCTGGCTAGTGTCCTGGGGGATATAGAACCCGGGCTCCTGTGGTGGCCCTTCCGCCTTCTGCTCCTCTTCCCAGGGGGTGGGCTGGCTGTCCCCTTGCTGCTGGGCGAAGATCCAGACCTGCGGGCTGGTGGGCTCCAATACCCCTGCACCCTTGTCAAGGGGGCTGCAGGGCTGGTGGTGGCTGAGGTGCTCTTCTTACCCCGACGAGAAGGAGGGGGGGGCTCAGGGTCAGGAAAGAAGGTAGCAGTAGAGAGATAGATTTTCCTGGGACAATGGATAGTGGTAGGTACAGTGGGTATGGGAGTGGAGGGAGAGGATGTGGTTGTAGGCGAGACAAGTTTGCTGTCTTTGGGTGCAGGTGCAGGAGCGGGAGGCTGTCGTGAGGTGGATGGCTGTTGGGTGGGTGGGTGGCTGCATTTGTGTGGTGTGGAAGAGGGGGTGACAGACACAGTGGGAGAGGACACAGGGGACGTGTAAATGGCAGTGGGGGTAGTGACTGCACGTGTGC
This sequence comes from Pleurodeles waltl, assembly GCF_031143425.1. Classification (NCBI taxonomy): domain Eukaryota; kingdom Metazoa; phylum Chordata; class Amphibia; order Caudata; family Salamandridae; genus Pleurodeles; species Pleurodeles waltl. The sequence goes on along the minus strand of NC_090446.1, from coordinate 237,657,373 downwards.
GGACTGTACTGGAGGGTGTGCTGGTGATGGAAACACTGGCTGATGGTGAGGTGAATGAAGGTGTGAGTGTAGACGTCACAGGGAGGGAGGAGGGAGACGAGGAGGTGGGGGTCACAGAGGTGGTAGTGACTGTTGGCATGTCTGCATCGGAATGTTGCTTGTGTGAATGTCTGCGTGATCTGTGGTGCTTATGTTTGGATGAGCTGCTCTTGGGTGTTGAGGTGTGTGCAGGCTGGTCTGATGGTGTGGGTGGGACAGGCAGAGGAACAGGAGACTGGGAGGAGGGAGTTAGTAGAGGGAGGCAGGAGACAGGGACAATGGCTGCCGTCAGTGCTGAGGCCAGAGCCTGGAACGATCGCTGATGGGCAGCCTGACCCGAATGAATGCCCTCCAGGTACGCATTGCTGCGATGAACCTCCCTCTCCACCCCCTGGATGGCATTCAAAAGGGTAGTCTGCCCAACAATGAGCGTTCGGAGGAGGTCAATGACCTCCTCACTGAGGGCAGCGGGGGTAACAGGGGCAGGGCCTGAGGTGCCTGGGGCGAAGGAGATGCCCGGCTTCCTGGCAGAGCGGGCACGGGGCGAACGCTGAGGGGCTGCTGGGAGGGCGGAGATGGTGCGCTGGGTGGCGGCTGTACCTGTAATGGCGGGGGGCACGGATGGTGCCACCCCCGCAAGGGAGCTCCCTTCCGAGGACGTGTCCGTGTCGCTGCAGGGTCCAGTCGTCCCCGTTGTGGAGCTCCCCTCGCCCTCCGTCTCACTGGTCCAGTCAGACTCTGTGGCATGGCCCTCCTGGGCCATGTGAGATGCAGCTCCCTCCTGCCCCGATGCCACTTCTCCTCCGCCTGATGATGCTGATGCACACAAGCACAGAAAGACAAACAAAAAGGGGGGGGAGAGAGAAATAAAGAGATTTTGAGTACATGGATCACCGGTACAGTTAGCGGACATGACAGACACAGATGCCCCCTGCACTAAGTTGCGCACTTGGGGTCCCCTACGCATTCCGTGGAATATACCCTACACGCCTAGAGTTGACAACTGCACCCATGGATGACACGGCACACTACTGAGGGTGGTGGCTGGGGACACAGGGGCTTACGGGGGTGCCCAGCCTACAGATATCGCCCTGGCCTAGGGGGACCCACAGCCCTCCTCCCCCACCCAGACACCTCCACTGCGCGACAACAGAGTAGATTATCCTTGTACTCACCCCCTTGTGTCTGCTGTGCTGCCCTCACGTGCCCATCCAAATCAGGGTAGGCCACCGCCAGGATCCGGAACATCAGGGGGGTCAGTTGACGGCAGGCACCCCGCCTACGTTGGGAGGCCATCCCCAGCAGAGACTCGGCGGTCTTCTTGGTCCCGCGGCGGATGTCCTCCCACCTCTTGCGGCAGTGGGTGCCCCGTCGATGGTGGACCCCCAGGGTCCGGACTTCCTTGGCGATGGCACGCTAAATCCCGATCTTCTCATGGGCGCGGACCTATGTGACACGTACAGGGAGGGAGAAATACCACGTTCAAGTTTGTCTGCATTTTCGTTGCCAGTGGCCCAACGCCCCCCATCCCCGCCAGGCCCCCCGCCATGCCCCCCGCCAGGCCCAACATGCCCCCCATCCCCGCCAGGCCCCCCGCCAGGCCCCCCGCCAGGCCCCCCGCCAGGCCCAACATGCCCCCCATCCCCGCCAGGCCCCCCGCCAGGCCCCCCCGCCAGGCCCAACATGCCCCCCATCCCCGCCAGGCCCCCCGCCAGGCCCCCCCGCCAGGCCCAACATGCCCCCCATCCCCGCCAGGCCCCCCGCCAGGCCCCCCCGCCAGGCCCAACATGCCCCCCATCCCCGCCAGGCCCCCCGCCAGGCCCAACATGCCCCCCATCCCCGCCAGGCCCCCGCCAGGCCCCCCGCCAGGCCCAACATGCCCCCCATCCCCGCCAGGCCCCCCTCCAGGCCCCCAAGCCAGCCAGTGGCCCCAAATCCATATTGAATTAAACTCACTTGTTGGTCTGGAGGACCGTAGAGTAGTGCATACTGGGGGAGGACCCCATCCACAAGTTTCTCCAACTCTTCTCCAGTGAAGGCAGGGGCCCTTTCCCCAGGCGCAGCAGCCATTGTCCCTTCCAGACCGAGGTCACAGCAACACTTGCAGTATAGGTCCTCTCCTGTGAAAGTTCAAGTCGCGAGTGAATAAGTAGATAGAAAATGGCGGTCACGCCCGCGGCGGTGCGTACCGCGGCGGTGCGTACCGCCACCGCCGGCGCCCTTCGCCATTGGCTCCTGAAACCCATAGGCTTCAATGTTAACCAATGCGGCTTCGCGCCGCGGTCTTCGACCGCCGACCGCCGCGGTGTGCCACGCCAGCGCATTGACCTCACATCCCATTGTCACACTTCACAGGTCAGGCAGACGCCATTTCGAGGATCCACATGACTCAATTTCAACTGCGTCACACAGGCCTAGGCCTTGCATAGCCACTCAGACACGCCATTCACTGCATAGAGAATCGTTTACTGTGCAAGCTGTGAGTACGTACCTGTGGGTTGCTTGACTGTGTGCTCCATGTTGTCCTTCCTAGGCACCGTCCGCTGGGTTTGGCGAGGAGACGGATGAATCCTCCCGTGTACAGGCCGCTGGTGGACCTGTCGACAATGGAAGCACGACACATTATCCTGACCTACCGGCTTGACCGTGCCACTATACATGAACTGTGTGCCCAGCTGGAGCCCGACCTGATGTCCCCCATCTGCCAACCCACAGGGATTCCCCCTCTGGTGCAGGTCCTGTCAGTACTCCATTTCTTGGCAAGTGGGTCATTTCAGACAACAGTGGGAATTGCTTCTGGGATGTCTCAGCCCATGTTTTCGAAGGTGTTATCCAGAGTGTTGTCTGCCGTGATGAAATACATGAGGAGCTACATCCTTTTCCCTGAGGTGGGCGAATTGGCTACAGTGAAGGGTGATTTCTATGCCCTTGGACATCTTCCCAACGTCATTGGTGCCATTGATGGGACCCATGTGGCTTTGGTTCCCCCAAGAGACAGGGAGCAGGTGTACAGGAACAGAAAAAGTTACCATTCCATGAACATCCAGATGGTGTGTTTGGCTGACCAGTACATCTCGCATGTAAATGCCAAATTCCCTGGGTCAGTGCATGACGCCTACATCCTAAGGAAAAGCAGCATCCCTTACATGATGGAACAGCTAGAGAGACACCGTGTATGGCTATTGGGGGACTCTGGGTACCCCAACCTGTCGTAGTTACTGACCCCAGTAAGGAATCCCCGGACCAGGGCAGAGGAACGGTACAATGAGGCCCATGGGCGTACTAGGAGGGTGATCGAACGCACCTTCGGCCTCCTAAAGGCCAGGTTTCGGTGCCTGCATATGACAGGTGGATCCCTAATGTACTCACCTAAGAAGGTGTGTCACATCATCGTGGCCTGCTGCATGCTTCACAACCTGGCTTTGCGCCGCCAGGTGCCTTTCCTGCAGGAGGATGGTCCAGATGGTGGTGTTGTGGCAGCTGTGGAACCTGTGGAGAGTGAAGAGGAGGAAGACGACGGGGATGAAACAGACAACAGGGACAGAATCATTGCACAGTACTTCCAATAGGACACAGGTAACAATTCAAACATAATTTAGTAAATGTAAAATACTCTCCTGCATCTCTGCTGCCTGTCTATTTGCCCCAGTGTATGATGACTGAGTTGTGGCTTTTCCCTCCCTATTTCAGATCTGGGGTCCCCACTACAAGTCCTGTGCTTCGTTTCCCCATGGACTACAGCTTTGTGGCAGCTGTTTGTTGACTTCACTATGTACAAGGACATATTTGCACTGTCATGTCAATTACAATATTTTGAACTCACAGCCAGACTCCAGATAGTTTTGTGCAAAATAGGTGTTTATTTCAGTGCTCAAAATGGGATGGGTGGTTTCAAGGGGGTGGGGGCTATGGTGAAGGAATGTCCATGGCAGAGTCCAGAGTAACAGTCACACAGGTGCATTGTCCATAGGCCTGTGGAGAGATGGAGCATGGGCAGTTCAAGGATGGACAGGGTGACAATGTGGGACAGTGGGATGACATCAGGTGGTATCCTTTGCTGGCGGGGGTCTTGACATCCTACTCTGTCTTCTTGCGAGAACTCAGGGCCCTCTTGCGGGGTGGTTCTTCTCCTGCAGGAGGTGGGGGTCTGGTGGGCTGCTGTTGTGCGGGGGCCTCCTGTCCACTAGCGCCGGCGGAGGTGGTTGGCTGTTCTTGGTCCAGGCTAGTGGCAGGGGCCCTTTGTTGTTGTTGAGTGTCCGTCCTGGTGTTGATGAGTTCCTGCAGCAGCCCTACCATGGTAACCAGGGTGGAGGTGAGGGCTCTGATGTCCTCCCTGTACCCCCGATAGTGTTCCTCCTGCAGGACCTGGATCTCCTGGAACCTGGCCAGTACCGTCGCCATCGTCTCCTGGGAGCGGTTGTATGCTCCCATGATGGTGGTGAGGGCCTCGTGGAGAGTGGGTTCCCTGGGCCCGTCCCCCCCCTGTCGCACAGCTGCCCTCCGAGTTGCCCTGTTTCCCTGGGCCTCTGCCCCCTGGCCGGTGTGCCCACTACCACTGCCCCCAGGTCCCTGTTGTTGTTGGGGTGGTGGGTTATCCTGGGTGCCCTGTAGTGGTAGACACACTGCAGATTGACGCGCCCTGGAGACAGAGGCATGGGCCCGCTGGGTGGGAGCTGGGCTGGTGTTCCCAGAGGGGTTTGGGTCTGTAGTGGCCTGTGCCTGTGTGAGGGGAACCGACTGTCCAGAGGTCCCCGATGGTCCGGGCAGGTCATCAGTGTCCAGGTCGACAGAGCTGCTGTCATCGCTGACGGCCTCTTGGGTGGGGGGTGTGGAGAATTCTGGGCCCTCCATGGCGGTGTGTTGGCGGTCGGGTCCTGCAGGGGGATAGAGGTATGGTTATAGTTTCAATGTGTGCCATATGGGTGTATCTGTGGGTTCCCGTGTCCCCAAGTGCTGGCATTCGTGTTTGGGGGCTTTGGTGAGGGTGGCTTGTGGGGGGGATGTGTATATGCATTGGGCATGCTTTGGTGATGGGTGTCCATGCTTAGTGGACGCATGCAGGCCTAGGTTTTGGGATGTGTGGGTTGTGATGGTGAGACATTGGCAGGGAATAGGTGTGCTGGGGGTGGGGGTGAGGATGGTGGTGGGGGTGAGGATGGTGGTGGGGTGAGGGTGGGGGTGAGGATGGGGGTGGGGGTGAGGGTGGGGTTCGAGGATGGGGGTGAGGGTTGGGGTATGATTTGGCATGCAGGTGGGGGGGAAGCAGTATTGAAGCTTCAACTTACCATAATCCATTCCTCCGCCGACTCCTGCGAGGCCGTCAGGATGCAGGATGTTCAAGACTTCCTCTTCCCATGTTGTAAATTGTGGGGGTTGAGGTGGGGGTCCTCCGCCAGTCTTCTGCACGGCGATGTTGTGCCTGGATACCATGGAACGCACCTTCCCCCGTAGGTCGTTCCATCGCTTCCTGATTTCTTCCCGATTTCTGGGGTGCTGTCCCACAGCGTTGACCCTGTCGACAATCCTCTGCCATAGCTCCGTCCTCCGGGCAATGCTGGTGTATTGGATCTGTGTGCCGAAGAGCTGGGGCTCTACCCGAACGATTTCCTCCACCATGACCCTGAGTTCTTCGTCTGAGAAGCGGGGGTGTCTTTGGGGTGCCATGGAGTGGTGTGTATGATGTGTGGGGTGGAGTATGTGTAGTTAAGTGTGTTGAGTGTGGTGGTGTGTGTTGTTTTGTGTGTGGATATTGTGTGGGTGATGGTGTAGTGTGCCTCTGTGTGATGGTGTTCTGTGATCGCTGCTGTGTCTCTCAGTGCTTCTTTTTGGATTTTGGTCGAAGGGGTTTGTGGGTGATGTGGGTGTGTGTTTTATATTTTATTGTGTGTGTGGGAGTGGTGTGTGTATGTGTATCAGGTGTGTGGAATTCAAATCGGCCAATGTGGCTGAGTTTTGTTCGTTTGTGTGTATTCTGACCGCGGCGGTGTGTACCGCCAATGGAAAACCGCGTTTGAAAGACCCCCGCGTGGATTCGTGGGTCGTAATGGCATGGGCGTATTTCTGTTGGCGTGACGGTGGAGGTTTGGTCACCTCCACTTTTCCGCCGACCGCTGGTCTGGCGGTCTGTTGTGGCTGTCGGATTTTCGGAGGTTTGGCTGCTGCGGGTCAGAATGACCGTGGCGGGTTACCGCGACCGCGGCGGAATTATGGAGGATTTCTGACCGGCGGTAGGCGCCTTTTACCGCCGAGGTCAGAATGACCACCATAGTTCTTTATGAACCTCCTGTAAAACCCAGTGAGGCCTAGAAAGGCTCTCACCTGAGTCTGAGTTGTAGGGGGAACCCAATCTATAATAGTTTGGATTTTCCCCTGAAGTGGTGCAATCTGTTCTCCACCTACCAGGTGTCCCAGATAAACCACTTTCCCCTGCCCTATCTGGCACTTTGAATCCTTGATAGTGAGGCCTGCCTTTTGCAGGGCCTCCAAAACTTTCCATAGGTGGACCAGGTGATCATCCCAGCTGGAGCTAAAGACAGCTATATCATCTAGATATGCGGCACTAAAAGCCTCCAGACCATGCAGGACTGTATTCACCAACCTTTGAAAAGTGGCAGGTGCATTTTTCAACACAAAAGGCATTACTGTGAATTGGTAGTGCCCTCCAATGGTTGAAAATGCAGTTTTTGCTTTTGCATCCTCTGATCACTTGATCTGCCAATACCCTGCAGTCAAATCAAAGGTGCTTAGATACTTGGCAGATGCCAGTGTATCTATTAGCTCATCTGCCCTGGGTATAGGGTGAGCATCAGTTCTGGTTACCTGGTTGAGACCTCTATAGTCTACACAAAACCGCATTTCCTACTTTCCATCTTTGGAATGAGGTTTTGGTACAAGTACCACAGGAGAGGCCCATGGACTTTCAGAGTGCTCACCCACTCCTAGTTCAAGCATTTTCTGAACCTCTTGTTTTATGCAGTCTCTGACATGGTCAGGCTGCCTATAGATCTTACTTTTGGCAGGCAAGCTGTCTCCAGTATCTATAGTGTGCTCACACCAAGAAGTGGTGCCTGGCACAGTAGAAAAGAGTTCAGAAAACTGACCTAGGAGATTTATGCAGTGGTCTTTCTGCTCATCAGTAAGACAATCTGCCAGTACTACACCTTCCACTAGAGCATCTTGTTCTGTGGAAGAGAAGAGATCAGGGAGAGGGTCACTCTCTTCTTCCTGTCCCTCATCTGTTGCCATGAGCAGGGTGAGATCAGCCCTGTCATAGTAGGGTTTCAGGCGATTGACATGGAGCACCCTAAGGAGACTCCTGGCAGTGCCTAAGTCAACTAAATAGTTGACTTCACCCTTTTTATCAGCAATAATGTGGGGTCCACTCCATTTGTCTTGGAGTGCTCTTGGGGCCACAGGCTCCAATACCCACACTTTCTGCCCTGGTTGGTACTGAACCAAAACAGCCTTCTGGTCATGCCATTGCTTTTGGAGCTCTTGGCTGGCCTGAAGGTTTTTATTGGCCTTTTTCATGTACTCAGCCATCCTAGATCTTAGGCCAAGTACATAGTCCACTATGTCTTGCTTAGGAGATTTTAAAGGTTGTTCCCAACCCTCCTTAACAAGTGTTAGAGGACCTCTCACAGGGTGTCCAAATAGAGTTCAAAGGGGCTGAAGCCCACTCCTTTTTGGGGTACCTCCCTGTAAGCAAAAAGGAGGCAAGGTAACAGGATATCCCATCTCCTGCGGAGTTTTTCAGGGAGTCCCATTATCATTCCTTTGAGAATTTTATTAAACCTCTCAACCAGTCCATTTGTTTGTGGATGATAGGGTGTGGTGAACTTGTATGTAACACCACATTCCTTCCACATGGCCTTTAAGTAAGCAGACATGAAATTGCTTCCCCTGTCCGATACCACCTCTTTTGGGAAGCCCACCCTGGAAAAGTTTCACAGGAGGGCCTTTGCCACTGCGGGAGCTGTAGTGGTCCTTAGAGGAATTGCTTCAGGATATCTGGTGGCATGGTCCACTACCACCAAGATAAACCTATTGCCTGAAGCAGTAGGAGGGTCAAGGGGGCCAACTATGTCAACCCCTACCCTTTCAAAGGGAACCCCAACCACAGGCAGTGGAATAAGGGGTGCCTTTGGAGTGCCACCTGTCTTGCCACTGGCTTGACAGGTTTCACAGGACTTACAAAATTCCTTTGTGTCCTCTGACATTCTAGGCAATGAAACAAGGGGACAAGCCTGTCCCAAGTTTTCATTTGCCCCAAATGTCCAGCTAAGGAAATGTTGTGGGCTAGAGTTAGGAGGAACTTTCTGTATTCCTGAGGAATCACCAATCTCCTGGCAGTTCCAGGTTTTGGATCCCTTGCTTCAGTATACAAAAGGTTATCCTCCCAGTAAACTCTGTGAGAGTCACTGACATCCCCATTTGCTTGTTTGACAGCTTGCTGTCTTAGACCCTCTAGTGTGGGACAGGTATGCTGTGCCACACTCAGCTCCTCCCTGGCAGGCCCCCCTTCACTCAAAAGCTCAGCAGTGTCTGCTTCCAGCTCCTCTGGTGTAGGTTCTGCACAGGGTTGAAATTCTTCTTCCTCAGAAGTTGAATCCACTGTAGAGGGAGGGATAGTAGGTAGTGTTTTACCTTTACTAACCCTAGCTTTAGGGAGCACTTGGTCCATTCTTCCAGGATCCAAGTCACCCTGTCCTTTTTGCTTTTTGGCCTGAGCCCTGGTCAAAGCAAAGATATGCCCAGGAATGCCCAGCATTGCTGCATGAGCCTCCAACTCCACTTCTGCCCAAGCTGATGTCTCTAAATCGTTCCCTAGTAGACAGTCTACAGGTAAATCTGAGGCAACCACAACTTTCTTTGGACCAGTAACCCCCCCCCCAGTTGAGATTTACAACAGCCATGGGGTGGCTAAGTGTGTTGTTATGAGCATCGGTTACTTGGTACTGGTGACCAAGTAGGTGTTGTTCAGGGTGGACCAGTTTCTCTATTACCATGGTAACACTGGCACCTGTGTCCCTGTAGGCTTGAACCTCAACACCATTTATTAGGGGAAGTTGCTTGTACTTATCCATATTAAGGGGACAAGCAACCAAGGTGGCTAAATCAATAGCCCCCTCAGAGACTAACACAGCCTTTGTGGTCTCCCTAACAAGACCAACCCCAACTAAGTTACCAAAAGTGAGCCCAGCTACTCCCTTGGATTGGCTATTAGTAGGTTTGCTCCCACCACCACTGCTATTACTAGGGGCACTAGGTGTAGCAGCAGGGGTTGTAGTGGTAGGAGGCTTGGTGCTTTTCTTTGGACAACTGGGATCTGTTGTCCAATGGCCTTTTATTTTACATAAATAGCACCATGGTTTCTTTTCTTTGTTTTGATTTGAAGAGGATTTGGGCCCACCACCCCCACCAGAGTGTTTTTGTGGGCCTGATGAAGACTCATTTTTAGATTTGTCCCCACCCTTGTCAGAAGATTACCATCCTTCTTCTTGCCATCCTTGTCACCCCATGTATGAACTTTTCTGTTCACCCTTGTTCTGACCCATTTGTCTGCCTTCTTTCCCAATTCTTGGGGAGAGGTCAGATCAGAGTCTACCAGGTACTGGTGTAACAAATCAGACACACAATTATTAAGTATAAGCTCTCTCAGGATTAAGTTATACAGGCTTACATAGTCAGAAACTTTACTGCCATGTAACCACCCCACCAAGGCTTTCACTGAATGGTCAACAAAGTCTACCCAGTCTTGTGAAGACTCCTTTTTGGTTTCTCTGAACTTGATCCTGTACTGTTCAGTGGTTAAGACATAACCATCTAGGAGTGCATTCTTAAGAACTGTAAAATTATTGGCATCACTTTCCTTCACAGTAAGGAGCCTATCCCTACACTTTCCACTGAAAGATAGCAATAGGATAGCAGCCCACTGCCTTTGAGGGACCTCCTGTACAACACAGGCCCTCTCAAGTGCAGCAAACCACTTGTTAATGTCATCCCCCTCCTTGTAAGGGGGAACTATCTTGTGCAGATTCCTAGAATCATGCTCTTTCACAGGATGACTATTTGGAATACTGCTGCTACCACCATAGGGTCCAAACCCCAACCTCTGTCTTTCTTTTTCTAAGTCAAATGCTTCCCTGTCTAGATCCAGCTGTTGCTTTTTAAGCTTCAGCCTGGACTCTTCCACTCTCAATCTATTGAGTTCCCTTTCTAACATTCTGTCTTCAGGGAGGGTGGGTTGGGCATGCCTTGACACAGAAGAATGGTGTGAATGAACAGAGGGAGACCTGTCCCTAACAGATGGCACTCTAACATTCTGGCCTATAGAAGTCACACTCCTACTATGATGAGAGGTAACACTCTTACTGTGATGAGAAGTCACATTAGTACCAGCTATGCTAGGTGGCCTGCTAAGGGGCAGGTTGGGAAAGTTTTCTTCTAACTCTCTTACTAGGGGTGCCCCAGAATCAGAGTGGGAACCATCAGCTAATTTCTCACCAGAAGTGCCAACAAAGGTCTTATCTTGTTCAACGAGCATGTTAACTAATAGTTCTCTAGAGGCATTCTTCCCTACCCCTAAACCTTTTTCTACACAGAGACTTCTTGCTGCCTTCCAGCTAAGGTGGTCATAATCAGTCTTGGACAGATCCAGAGTTTGACCTGTACCAGACATTATAGAAAGTGTTTAAGGGACAGAAAAAGTGAGAAAAAAGTTTTCAGAACTTTTTAAAGGACAGAAAAAAAAACTTTTCAAACTTTTTAAGAACTTTTTGAAAGTTTAGAGGTACTTTTCAGCACTTAGCAAAGAAGTGAGAGAAGAAAAGAAAAATGTTTTGGTTAGGTGTACATACACTGAACTTGTTTTGTATATTTTTCTCTTATGAAAAGTACAATATGACAAAGTGGTAAGTAGTTGCAAAGTACTTATCCCACTGCTGCACAACCAATGTAGGAGGCTGGACTGGCTTGTAGTGAGTACCAAGGGGTACGTTCACCTTGCACCAGGCCCACGTATCCCTTATTAGTGTAGAGGGGTGTCTAGCAGCTTAGGCTGATAGAAAAGGTAGCTTAACAGAGCAGCTTAGGCTGAACTAGGAGACGAGTGAAGCTCCTACAGTACCACTAGTGTCATATGCACAATATCATAAGAAAACACAATACACAGATATACTAAAAATAAAGGTACTTTATTTTTATGACAATATGCCAAAGTATCTCAGTGAGTACCCTCAGTATGAGGATAGCAAATATACACAAGATATATGTACACAATACCAAAATATGCAGTAATAGCAATAGAAAGTGCAAACAATGTATAGTCACAATAGAACGCAATGGGGGCACATAGGGATAGGGGCAACACAAACCATATACTCTAGAAGTGGAATGCGAACCACGAATGGACCCCAAACCTATGTGACCTTGTAGAGGGTCGCTGGGACTGTAAGAAAACAGTGAGGGTTAGAAAAATAGCCCACCCCAAGACCCTGAAAAGTTGGTGCAAAGTGCACCTAAGTTCCACAAAGAGCACAGAAGTCGTGATAGGGGAATTCTGCAAGAAACAGCAACACCAGCAATGCAACAACGATGGATTTCCTGACAAGGGTACCTGTGGAACAAGGGGACCAAGTCCAAGAGTCACAATCAAGTCGGGAGTGGGCAGATGCCCAGGAATTGCCAGCTGTGGGTGCAAAGAAGCTGCCACTGGATGGTAGAAGCTGTGGATTCTGCAAGAACGACAAGGGCTAGAAACTTCCCCTTTGGAGGATGGATGTCCCACGTCGTGAAGAGTCGTGCAGAAGTGTTTCCGTGCAGAAAGACCGCAAACAAGCCTTGCTAGCTGCAAGGGTCGCGGTTAGGGTTTTTGGATGCTGCTGTGGCCCAGGAGGGACCAGGATGTCACCAATTGTGTGAGGAGACAGAGGGGGCATCCAGCAAGACAAAGGGGGTCATTCTGACCCCAGCGGTCGGCGGGAGCACCGCCAACAGGCTGGCGGTGCCCCGCAGGGCTTGCTGCGCCGCCATGGGGATTCAGACACCCCATACCGCCATCCTGTTCCTGGCGGTTCACCTGCCAGGCACAGGATGGCGGTATGGGGTGTCATGGGGCCCCTGGGGGCCCCTGCAGTGCCCATGCCAATGGCATGGGCACTGCAGGGGCCCCCATAAGAGGGCCCCACAAAGAATTTCAGTGTCTGCTTAGCAGACACTGAAATTCGCGACGGGTGCAACTGCACCCGTCGCACCTTCCCACTCCGCCGGCTCCATTCGGAGCCGGCTTCCTCGTGGGAAGGGTGTTTCCCACTGGGCTGGCGGGCGGCCTTTTGGCGGTCGCCCGCCAGCCCAGTGGGAAACCCAGAATAACCGCAGCGGTCTTCTGACCGCGGTGCGGTATTCTGGAGGGGGGAACTCTGGCGGGCGGCCTCCGCCGCCCGCCAGAGTTAGAATGACCCCCAAAGAGCCCACTCAGAAGCAAGCAGCACCCGCAGAAGTGCCGGAACAGGCACTACGAAGTGGAGTGAACCGGAGCTCACCCAAAGTCAGGAAAGAGGGTCCCACGACGCCGGAGGACAACTCAGGAGGTCGTGCACTGCAGGTTAGAGTGCCGGGGACCCAGGCTTGGCTGTGCACAAAGGAAATCCTGGAAGAGTGCACAGAAGCCGGAGTAGCTGCAAAACATGCGGTTCTCAGCAATGCAGTCTAGCGTGGGGAGGCAAGGACTTACCTCCACCAAACTTGGACTGAAGAGTCACTGGACTGTGGGAGTCACTTGGACAGAGTTGCTGAGTTCAAGGGACCTCGCTCGTCGTGCTGAGAGGAGACCCAGAGGACCGGTGAAGCAGTTCTTTGGTGCCTGCAGTTGCAGGGGGAACATTCCGTCGACCCACGGGAGATTTCTTCGGAGCTTCTAGTGCAGAAAGGAGGCAGACTACCCCCACAGCATGCACCACCAGGAAAACAGTCGAGAAGGCGGCAGGATCAGCGTTACAAGGTCGCAGTAGTCATCTTCGCTACTTTGTTGCAGTTTTGCAGGCTTTCAGCGCGGTCAGCAGTCGATTCCTTGGCAGAAGGTGAAGAGAGAGATACAGAGGAACTCTGATGAGCTCTTGCATTCTTTATCTAAGGAATTCCCCAAAGCAGAGACCCTAAATAGCCAGAAAAGGAGGTTTGGCTACCTAGGAGAGAGGATAGGCTAGCAACACCTGAAGGAGCCTATCCGAAGGAGTCTCTGACGTCACCTGCTGGCCCTGGCCACTCAGAGCAATCCAGTGTGCCAGCAGCACCTCTGTTTCCAAGATGGCAGAGGTCTGGAGCACACTGGAGGAGCTCTGGGCACCTCCCAGGGGAGGTGCAGGTCAGGGGAGTGGTCACTCCCCTTTCCTTTGTCCAGTTTCGCGCCAGAGCCAGGGTGAGGGATCCCTGAACCGGTGTAGACTGGCTTATGCAGAGATGGGCACCATCTGTGCCCATCAAAGCATTTCCAGAGGCTGGGGGAGGCTACTCCTCCCCAGCCCTGACACCTTATTCCAAAGGGAGAGGGTGTAACACCCTCTCTCTGAGGAAGTCCTTTGTTCTGCCTACCTGGGCCAAGCCTGGCTGGACCCCAGGAGGGCAGAAACCTGTCTGAGGGGTTGGCAGCAGCAGCTGCAGTAAAACACCGGGAAAGGCAGTTTGGCAGTACCCGGGTCTGTGCTAGAGACCTGGGGGATCATGGGATTGTCCCACCAATGCCAGGATGGCATTGGGGGGGCAATTCCATGATCATAGACATGTTACATGGCCATATTCGGAGTTACCATTGTGAAGCTATACATAGGTAGTAACCTATGTATAGTGCACGCGTGTAATGGTGTCCCCGTACTCACAAAGACGTTATTTCCCTCAGGCTGCAGTGGCAGGCCTGTGTAAGAATTGTCAGAGCTCCCTATGGGTGGCACAAGAAATGCTGCAGCCCATAGGGATCTCCTGGAACCCCAAAACCCTGGGTACCTCAGTACCATATACTAGGGAATTATAAGGGTGTTCCAGTATGCCAATGTAAATTGGTGAAATTGGTCACTAGCCTGTTAGTGACAATTTGGAAATAAATGAGAGAGCATAACCACTGAGGTTCTGGATAGCAGAGCCTCAGTGAGACAGTTAGTCATAACACAGGTAACACATACAGGGCACACTTATGAGCACTGGGGCCCTGGCTGGCAGGGTCCCAGTGACACATACAACTAAAACAACATATATACAGTGAAATATGGGGGTAACATGCCAGGCAAGATGGTACTTTCCTACACCTGTGCCCGCTCACCCAGGAGGATGGGCATCTCCTTCACCCCAGGCACATCAGGCCCTGCCCCAGTTAGCCCTGCTACCCTGAGTGAGGAGGCTATTGACCTCCTGTGATCCATCTCTGTTGGGCAGTCAACCATTGTGAATGCTATCCAGGGGCTGGCAGTCCAAATGCAACAGACAAATGCATTCCTGAAGGGCATTCACACTGGCATGGTGACCCAACACAGATTAATCCAGGATCTGGCCTCTTCTCTGATGCCAGCCATTGTCCCTGTTTCTAGCCTCCCCCTCCAACTTCCTCTACCCAATCCAATTCCCCTCAACCCCAACCTATCCCAAGGGCACAGTCAGACGAGTATGCACACAGGACAACACACAAGAGTGGACGTGGCAAACACAAGCACCACACTTCATCCCACAGGCACTCACACAAACACCATCCAGAAGCAGACATACCAACATCCACTGCCTCCACTGTGGCCCCCTGCTCCTCCTCTCTCCCAGTTGCGTCTACACTCACACCTGCATGCACTACATCCTCATCCACTACCCCATCACCAGCACACCTAACGCCCCTCACTGGCAGTCACCACCCCCACTTCCATGCACATGTCCCCTGTGTCCTCCCACACTGTGTCTATGCCCCCTCCTCCCAAAGTACACAAACGCATGCACTCAGACACCCAACAGCCATCCACCTCACAACATCATCCAGCCCATACACCTGCACCTAAACACAGCAGACTGACACCTCCTACAACCACTCCCTCCTCCTCCACCCCCAAACTATCTCCCTCTTCCCACCCCAGTGTCCCTAAGAAGCTTTTCCTTGCCAACATTGATCTCTTCCCTAGCCCTCCCCCGTCCCTCACGTCAGGCCAGGGCAGTCAAAACCCAGGCAAGCACCTCAGGCAGCCACTCCACGGGCACAGCAGTGTCCACAGCTACTCCAGGTGGGAGAGGATCCCAGCACCAGCTAGCCACACTGAAAGGGTGCCTACACCATGAGCTGCAAGGAGGCACCCCGAGCTGCTAAATGGAAGGGAAAGAAGCAATCCCTGGCTGCTGAAAGGAAGGGCAAGGGCCCTGCACCAGCATGCAGAAAGGACAAGAGGCCTGGTGCTGGGACTCAATCAGAGCCCCCACCACCAACCATGGTGGTTCAGCCGTCCAAGGCTGCAGGGGAAGTGCTGGAGCCTCCCCCCACCACTGCCAGCACTGCCACCAGCACCACTGTCAGCAGCAGCCCCAGTGGGCTGCCGTCCGAGGCTGCAGGGGAAGGGCTGGAGCTTCCCCCTCCACTACCAGCACCACCACCAGCACCACCACTGAGCAGCAGTCACCGCCAGTGGACAGTGAGTAGTCCTGCCTCCATGGGCTGTTGTGTGGCCAGGCCCCAGCAAATCCTGTGGGTCTGACACCCAGGTGAGAGACTGTGACCTTGCACTCCCCAAGATCTGCATCACAGGGCACAGTGCCCCCTCCATGACCAGTGGAAGAAGCCATCCACTCACCCCATCCTCCACAGGATGAAGCTCACCAGGCACAATGTCCCCTCCAGAACTAGTGGAAGAAGCCATCCACTCACCCCATCCTCCACAGGATGAAACTCACTGGGCACAACGCCCCCTCCTGGACCAGTGGAAGAAGCCATCCTCTCACCCCATCCTCCGTAGGATGATGCTCACTGGGCACAATGCCCCTCCAGAACCAGTGGAAGAAGCCATCCACTCAACCCATCCTCCACAGGATGACGCTCACTGGGCACAATGTCCCCTCCAGAACCAGTGGAAGAAGATATCCACTCACCCCATCCTCCACAGGATGAAGCTCACTGGGCACAATGCCCCCTCCAGAACCAGTGGAAGAAACCATCCACTTGAGAGTCTGTGGCTTTGCACTCCCCAGGAACAAGCAGTGGGCAAATCACCCACTTGAGAGACTGTGGCCTTGCACTCCCCAGGACCAAGCAGTGGGCAAATCACCCACTTGAAAGACTGTGGCCTTGCACTCCCCAGGACCAAGTACAGGGCATGTTGCCCCCTCTAGGACCAGTGGCGTTGTACCGTCTTCCAGTTGATGTGCCAACCTGTTCCCCGTCCCTCTGAGGTGCCTGCCTATTTTTTGAGCTGATGACCCTGCAGTGTTCTCTCCGTGTTGTTGTAAGAGTATGGTGGGGCCTTGGACTATGGGATGTGGCCCTGTGGCCCACGGACATTGAGGACTGGGCAGTGTCCCAACATTTGTAAATTTTTATATACTTTTTGATTTGGATGCACGTTTTTATACTATTTTATCTCATTACACTCACTTTAGTCAATTCCTTTTGTCTTTTCATTATTCTTGAGGGGTACGGGGTGTATATGTAATGTTCCTGCATCTTGTTATGTGTATGGTATTGGGGTGGGGGTGTTGCATATGTGTGTCACTCTCTTTTTCCTCCCCCTTCCCCTGTGTGCTATGCGGCAGTGCTCTCCGTGGTGTTCTTCGCCGGCGTTGGTGTTCGTAATTGAGCAGAAGGAAGAAGATCATGGGGAACACATGCAACTCAGGCTCCATGGCGGCGTGGTTGTTCCCGGAGTCTCCACAGGTGAGTCCTTTGACTTCTGATATCTGTTTCCACAAGGCTTTTGATGTTGTTGGTACTGCCCTGGAAAAGGTGGCGGATTGGTGTGTCATAATACAGTGGGTGGAGCATCATCTTCTGCCTTGCTGTAGGTGGTTACCACCGTGGTGCCTGTTGGTTTCGCCCTGGTGGTTGGTGTGTTAAAGTGACTGTCTGTATGAGCGGTTTCTGCCGTGGTCATAATTTCATATTTATTACTGCCGCTTTATCACCAACTGCAAGGGTCGTAATGAGGGCCTTAGTTGCCAAACTCCTGACAAAAGTGAGTTTTTTTTAATTTAGCTCTTCTTCAACTGTTCAATCCTTGCCGTAGTAAACTGGAATTACTTTGAGCCGGTGCCTGCTATGTAGATTCTTTTAATGCTGTCAAAGGTAATATTCAGGGTTCCATTTTCACAAGCTGTTTGCAAATGGTAAATGATGAGATACAACAAGAATAAATGATTGCTTCTGAGGTAGCTATGAATAATTCTCAAAGCAGCCAAAGTTCACCACCACTAAGTCAGAATCCTCTTGGACAACCTATTATTGGAAACAAAGCTGCAATAGCTGTGAATGAAGCGGAAACTGCAGTGGAACAAGAGAGACACAAAACTATAGGTCTAGAGTAGTTGATTGCACAACTGAACAATAAACAGAAGGACATTTCTATTGAAGTAAAAGACAAAATATAACATGGATTTCTTCACTAGAGGAAAGAATGCAATTGCTCATCATTCAACCCAATACTTTTATACATCAGTGGCCAAGTTGGTACTGGATAGAGCTTCTTAATTAAAGTTCTCTTGACTTACCTACATAAGACTGCATAATAAAATATTTTGTGTGTAGCAACAACGCCAACTGAATTAGCTGCACACAACATCAAAGGAATAACTTTACAAAGATTAGTCATCCTACTGGTAGACAATGACAATAAAATGAAATACCAGAAGTTATCCAGTGATGCGTGTCACGAGGTGTCAGGAGTTTTGAAGAACTTGAAGCTTTCAATTATTGTTAAGATAAGCATAGTTTCAGATCAAATGCTTGTCTTTGTTCACCTGAGAATGCAACAGAATTTAAAAACTTAATATGATGTCTTTGGAGGAAAGTATTTGTTTTTGGTGTCCTACTACAACTTACCCCTGTAAAAGGGCTGCCTGTTTTCAAAACGTTTTTACATGAAGAAACTCAGAACTCATTGTGAAGTATTGGCTATGTAAGCATTTGGCAATATTTCAAATACAAGGAACTTGTGAAAAATATGCGTCAAGCTTCTGACATGAAATATGGAAACATTCTAAAGGACATTAGAGTAGGAGTTCTGACAGAGGAGTGAAAACATATGTTGGAAGTTAACTTATTAGGAAACTGTTTTCCTGTAAGAACACGGCAGCAGAGCAAATGTAGAATTTTTGTAAAGAAGAGAAATCCATAGTTTCTTTAATGCCTACACTTCAAGAGTGTGCTGAATTTAATGAACAATTACTAAAACTAGAGAATGAAGATATTTTGGAGATTACTGCTATCGACAAAATAGAACACCAAGGAGTAACTGTGCTACTCAGTGGAAAATTACAAGATAAATTGGACTCTTTGAAGAAATCTGCATCCAGGACTGTTGAACTAGAGAAATGTTTACGTGCCTGCAAAAACTGTAAAGTAATTTTTAAGACGTAATTTAAGGATTAGTAGATGGTGTGGTGGGTAAAGTTATTCATTTCATTAAACTCCCTAGATTTGATGAGGTTAAATTCTTGGCTATAACGTTTGATCAGGATCATGATGGTAAACAAATCGGATGATATGTTGTTTGCTTTCTGCCTGTAAAAGATTTATATGTCTGGTGAAAACAGTTCCCAGTCTGTCTTGAGTATGCTGTAACTATCCACAAGTCTCAAGGTGTAAGTTTTGATGCTACATTTATTAATATAGGAAGTATGATATTTGAAGAAGGAATGTCGTATGTAGGATTGTCATGGGTTCAAGCATTGTCTGTTTTTTTTCTGATTGATTTTAATGAGAAGAAGCTTAGTGCAGATGGAAATTGTATGAGAGAGTACAACAGATTAAGAAGTAAATATGCTTGTCATTTAAGAAAGTAGCTGTGTAACAGAAAACAGATATTATGTCCAAAACATAAACTGACAAAAGAATCAACAAATATTACAGGAAAGACAGAAAGCAAGAGTAAACAAAAAGGTGTAAAGAAATAAAATTTGGAAAATGATGTAGATATTGTAGATTACCAGTTGGATAACACTAATGGTGTAAATTGCTATGCTAAGTTGTTTTCAATGTGCTCCTCCATTTACCATAGAATTATAAATGCAATTCAAGACAAAACACAGAACACTGTGCACAGCACTCTTTCATTGCCTTTAACACTTATCTCATGACAGAAGTGTCTGCTTCAGGCATTCGAGAACTAGAAGACGAATATGGATCTGTTGTATTTACTCTAAATTTTCAACATGCTTTATAAGGATTTATTATGGTGATCTTTGGAGTTTAAGAAGAAGAAGATGTAAGTATTGATGACATATTTGGACTGGGTTATACTTGAAACCATGAGTATGAATCTTTACCATCCACTACTGAAATCCAAAATGAGCGATTTACTCTACTTAACTCTGCCAGATTCCAATGTGTGTCTTTTAATAAACCAATAAAAAAGAGCGTCCAGAACATGATCTGTACAATCTGTAAGTCAAATGTATTGTCTACATTACTTATATAGAGAAGTGGGTAATACATTATAGCAATGTTTCAATTATATAGAGCAGATGGATTAAAATTGGACACAGAGATTACAAACTTTAAAGCTGGACAAATATCAGTTTCTGGGAGAGCATATTGTACTTTGGCTATCATCTTCCATAAAGGCCTTAATATTACATCTGGACACTAAACTGTATATTTAAGCACTCACACTGGATGGATGGGGTGCAATGGCAGCAGTATGCAATTCAAACAAAAACTACCTTTCAAATGTCCTTATTCTTACCTATTACTTCTTCAGCCAGAGTTCTAAGAAGGATTTATGGAAAAAAATATGAGATACAGTCTTCTGTCTATGTTGATCATTGCTGCTTAATATATAATTCAGCCCATCAGGGGTCAAGTTTTGAAAAAGATGTTAAAAAATGAAGTGTGGATGGAATGTGTTCAAAGGATTTTCTGGTAAAATCAAATATACAGTTTTCTCTCCACATGGATCATCAATGGTTCAGACATCATTCGGCCTATCAGTGGTGATGTCAAAAAAAGGATATCCAAAAATGAAGTGTGGATAAAATGTCCTTGCAGGATTTCCAGAAGAAAATGACTGTATGTTCCTCTCTATGTTGATACTCACTGCTTAAGGTATCATTCAGCCTATTAGGGTATTAGGGTTGATGTCAATAGAAGGATATCCAAGTGTGGATGAAATATCTGCAGGATTTCTGGAAGAAAATGACTATGTGGTCTTCTCTGTACTTGTACCATCACTGTTTAAGACATGTGGTGTGCCAGGGTATCTTAACATTGCACAATTATATGTTGAATGGTTCCGGTTGACATGACCACACCCAGAGTGGCTGGCTGTGATACTAGTTTGGCACCCTCAGGAGGACTACCTATTTAGTAATGAATTTTGGACTTCTCTATTTTGTGTACACATAAGAAGTGTGAACCATTTGCATAGCCACTCGTTGTTTGTTTTAACTGTTTAAGACATCATTTGGCCAATCAGAGGTGATGTCAAAATGATATTAAAAAACTGAAGTATGGACAAAATATCTTCATAGGATTTCTGGAAGAAAAAGAATATATATGGTCTTCTCATTATGTGGATTATCATTGTTCCAGCCTATCAGGGGTGGTGTCTACAAAACGATGTGGAAAATTCAAGTGTGGATTATATGTATTCATAGCTTTGTACTGGGTATAATAATAACCAAAATGTTTTAACATGTAGGGGCACATTTAAAAAAGGTGGTGCTGAACACAGTGTAGTACCACTTTTCTTCCGCCATTTAGTGCCCTCTACCACCACTATGTTTGTGCCATATTTAAAATACGGCGCACCATGGTGCAGAGTAGGGGGCAATAGCATCATTACATCAGGCGCCATATTTACACTTTGAAGAAAAGGTGCTGGGATTTTGGCCATCTAACAAAACATTAACATCAGAAAAATGATGCTAATGTGTCAGAAGATGGCACTAGGGGCTCTTAAATATGCCCCAAGACTTTTAGTTACTGTAGTAAGTGTAGCTTAATTAAATAACTCACAAATTGTAATGAGTGCAATTAATAGAATCACTTAATGTAGTGACAAACTATGAAGTTATGTTTTTTTCTACAATATATAAGATTGCTTTCCCCCACTGTTCAATGATGATTATACAATACTCTTTTTTATTATAAGTACTAGTATAAAGTCTGAGAATAGGAAAGAAGTGAAATAAAACACTTTACTAAAAGGTCATAAACTGCTAGAGCATAAGTAATATATACTGTTCTGTTTCAGATATCTTCTAAGCATAATACTAAGTTAAAATGTTGTTCTTTTTTCAACAGTAATTAGAGACGTTTGTTATTATAGTATTAGTGGCAGAGAAATATTTTTTTCAGATATGAATGGAGGCAGTATTCCTTCATAGACAGACTTTTCTGAATAGTCACTTGAAAGATCTTCATTTGCTGGTGGAGCAGCCGCCATCTTTTCCTTTTTAGAACAATACTCAAACAGCAAAAAAAAGTGAAAATTGCTCTATAAAACACAGGTCTGTTCCCACTGAAACACACCCAAAGGATGTCTAAAAACAGATAGGACCTTCCTCTGGAAATAATGTAAAGCTGTTCAACCAGTCAAATCCTGTTTTGTGTGAGTCACATGCGCTATGCAGGGGCACCGCGTACATGCCACAACTCCGCTGTGGCTTCGTAAAATCTAAAAAAAACATGATTTAAAACCTATGTGTTTGATTTATATCACTTTTAGGCCCAGTTTTAAGAGGCCCTAGCACCATTCCAATGCCACATTCGCATAATTTTTTTTACGCTAGTGTGGTTTTGGAAGGCTAAAAACAATGTGTCATATTTACAAAGTGGCGCAATGCTTACATTGCGCCATTTTGTAACCCATTGCACCACATTATGCCTGCGCCAGGCATAACGTATGCAAGGGGGGCATTACAGCACTAGGGAAGCCAAAAATATGGCCCAAAGAAATGTAAGAGATTTCTTTGTGTCATATTTATAGCCATTTTTACTGCCTGCTAAGAGCAGACACTAAAGGGAAGCTCACATTATTTTCAAAGGGCCTCTGGGTGCTTTGCAGGATTAGCATCAACATTTTTGATGCTAATTCTGCAAAGCGCCGGACTGGTGTAAAAAATTATTACGCTAGTCCCCCTGACTACCACCATGGTGTGCTGTATTTTAAATACAGCAAACACATGGTGGCATTAGGGGGGAGCTAAGGGGCACGAGAAAAGTGATGCTGCACTGGGTGCAGTGCCACTTTTCATAAATCTGCCCCTTAGTATTTTAATAAAAATCCTCGGACTTCAAATTATAATTCAAAGCTCTATTTATATGCTTCTTATATGCTTCTTATCATGTAAAAAATATGAAGGAGTCGTGTCTTCGCCGCGACCCTGGAAATATGTTTCAGTAGGGGTCATGTATGCATCGTAACTCATTCATAAGTAATGAATCCACCAGTCAAATATTTTTTTTGTAAAAATGTGTCTCCTCTAATACTTTTAAATGAATCTCTTTATGTAATCTATAGTTATGAAATGCTTATATATATGTTTTAACAGTATGAAAAATGCAGTAGAGTCAAAACTCCGGCGCGACTATTCGCGATGGGTACACAACACCACAAAATATTTTTTACAAAAAAATTACAGAAATATTTGCATATTATGTTCATGTGCACACTTTAGCCCCATCATAAATAAATAATTAAAAAATCCATTAGAAAAATACAAAACTTTACAGGTAAAAGTTACATCATAAAATTGAAATAAAGATAGAAATTTGATTTAAAAAAACAAAGGTTACAGGGACGTTATAGTTAGGTAATAGAATTTTAAAAAACCTTCAAAATGAACTTATAAAAACTAAAGTTACAGTTACGCTATAGTTAGGAAATAGAATTAGAAAAACCTTAGAAATTCACTGAAAAAACAAAGGTTACAGGGACGCTATAGTTAGGCTCAAATTTAACTCATACAAAAACATTGAAATTCAGCCGTTATATAATGTTAGCTGATCTATCTATCTATCTGTCTATTTTTCTATCTATATAGATATTTATAGATAGATATAGATGCAGATAGTTACCAGTCCAAAATGAAGGGATCTATCTATCTATCTATCTATCTATCTATCTATCTATCTATCTATCTATCTATCTATCTATCTATCTATCTATCTATCTATCTATCTATCTATCTATCTATCTATATAGATATTTAGATTCATTCATTTTGGAGTGGTATAGCTATTTGGTTATCCACTTTCACATTTCCATCCTCTACTACTGCTAGGTTATTCTTCTAACACATACAGGAATACATGTTGGGTTGTGACTTTTGAGTATTATGTATAGAATGTCTGACCACCTCCATCTCCTTTACCTCTGGCCTCCAGCTGCCTCATGTGACACTAACATGCTTTAAAAAAAACATCTACACTATTGAAGCAATTGATGATGAAATCACACATTGCTTTATGAAATGACTAAAGAAAGCAGCACCCAAGGAAAGAGTCAGTAACAAGGAGAAATACAAATATTTCTTCTTGTTATGCCTCTGTCAGGTAGATGCACCATTTTTGTGCAAACCCAACATTACAAGTCTTTGTAAATCTGGCTTTGTGTCAAAATACTTGGGTGGATGCATGGGAAAGCCTATGTTCTGCCGATGTAATGCCTTGGCAACTCAAAATAATGCAAGGCAGCCTAGTGTGCTTTGTTGTGTTATTTTGTATGTACTAACTCAGAACTCTGGTTGCGAAGCATTGATATATCTGGTACTGAATGCAGATTTAGAAGGGACACCCACAGCATACCTCTTTGATTTAGATTTAGCAGCAGTGAATTTTTTTTTTACATCGCCCATTGATGTTTTAGAGTGCCTAGTCATGGGACTCCATCCTCTTACACTGCTCCTCCTCCAAACCCAACTAGGCTCTCAAGGATTATCTTAATATTGTAGCTCAACATTTTGATATTTATTTATGCCAGTCTGCATAACGTCTATTTATCAAATCAAATTATGATCTCATTGCTCTCGGTGGCTGATGACAATCATTGCCCCTGTGAAGATGTATCCTCTGATGAAGCATTCCACCACATGGTGAGGGTGACTGTACTGAAAAAAAGAGGAGCACTCCATAGACTGGTATACTGCATCACACTTTTTTTGCTTTGGTAGCTCATTTGTCCTTAGTGTACTCTTGGGTTTGAAATGTGTTTCCCCTTATCCAGTTGTAATTATTTTAGTGTATTTTCCTCTTTTTTTAAATTAATTTGAAAATGTTATTGTGTTCGATTCTTGAATTTAAAATTGTGTGAACTGTTGAAACGCTCATTTCTTTGGGAAATTGCATTTTTCTTGTGTTAGAGGTAGCATCAGTTGAGCCAAGTTTGTCTCAATCTTCTGTTTAGATCTAACCTGGTGTGTTTATAAAGATGGTAAGGGTGGCCCTTCCTGAATTAATAATCTACTTTCTGACATGCGGCTTTGAATTGATTTCATGTCAGGAATAACAGAACACACTGCCATGGGTGTCTGAATAATATTCAACCTCACAGGCTACATTTTATCACTTTGTCTTACACAAGATATTTGATCGAAAAAGTGACAACAAAAAAACTATGCACCTTGCGAAGCCCTTTCTGGCTGAACACTACCAGCCTTGCCACAGTGAAAGTTTAAAAGGAACAGAAAATTTCCAAAGGCGAAACACTTAAGCAGGATGAATGATCAAGTCTTCCTCAACCTTGTTGTAATTACTAGCATGAGGGGTGGCTAGATTCAGGCCCTTAATGATTTCTGTCTGGGGTGAACTATCCACTTCTCTCAAGCCATGTTCTGTCATTGGTTAGTCACAGAGAGTGTCTATGTCTCTATCTATCACACTTCATTCACTCACATGGTTTCCCTTTTCTTTTAAGTTTGAAGTAATTAATGTAGGAGGCTGGCCTGGTTGGTAGTGGGTACCACAAGTACTTATACCTTATACCAGGTACAGTTATCCCTTAGTGTATGTAGTCAGTGTCTAGAAGCCAGGCCTTCTAGTGGTAGTGTGGATGAGCAGCCAAGGCCTAACTTGGAGACATGCAAAGCTCATGCAATATCACTACAGTCATACAGTACATATACACATGAAAGAAAATACTCAGTTGTACAAAAATAAAGGTACTTTATTTTGGTGACACACTTGCCAAAATACCATAGAGGCTATACTCCCTTAGGAGGTAAGTAAAATACACAATATATACACTAGTATCCAAAAACAGGTAAGTAAACAGTTAGAAAACAATGCAAATAGTGAAAATCACAATAGTTTGAAAAGGGCCTGGGGGAACACAAACCATATACTAAAAAAATGGAATGCAAATGTCGGTTTCCCACCTTAGGAAGGGTAGTGTGTAGAGAGGCACTGGGAGTATTAAAAAACACCAAATGTAACTAATAGATTCCACCCCAGAGCCCAGGAAAGTAGGAGTAAATCACAGGAACTTTTGTAGAACACACAAGAAAATGAAAAAGAAGATAATGCAAGAACCAGAAGAGTCTGCAAGACACCAATGATGGATTCCTGGACTTGAAGACCTGTGGAAGAAGGAGACCAAGTCCAAGAAGCACTGCAAAGTCTAGGGAGAACAGGAGCCACTGCTAACCCGGATCAAGGAGGAAAAAAAGAACCACCGGTGAAAAACAACAGTCAGTACTGCGCCCAAGAAGATGGATGCGGGTTCCTGGTTGGTGCAGATGATGTCCCACGCCAGATGGATGATTGCAGTCTGGTTTGTATTACTGGATTCCGCCAACAAGCCTTGGTAAACGTAAAGCTTGTGGTTAGCGGTAAATGGCGCTGCCCTGGACCAGGAAGGACCAGGTCGAGCCTACTCAGAAGGGAGAGTTAGAGGGGGCTCCCAGCAGTCCAGAAAGCCCACAGAGGACCAGGGAGCATGCACAGGAGTCCCACAGCATGGGGACAAAGAAAGTGCAAATGGAGGCCCATGCAGCACTATACAAAGGGATCCCACGCCGCCGAAGAACCACTCGGGAACCTGGGCATCGCAGGAAGGAGTGCTGGGGGCTAGAGCTGTGCTCTGCATGAAGAACTTGCCAACTATAAGTCTTGCATGAGGAGGCAAGCCTTTACCTGTATCAAAGTTGGACAGCTGGACATCTGGACCATCGGCACCACTTCAGTCCACCACCTATGATGTTGGATCCACACACTTTGTCAGGAGAGGGGACCCAAGCCACCAGTCGTCACTGCAGAGGGGTGCCTGCTGAAGCAGGGAAGTGACTCCTTCACTTCAAGGGAGATTCCTTTGTTCTTCTGGTGCAGGCTGAGGACAGGCAGTCCTTGGAGGATGCACAATGTGGAAACAGTTGCAGTTGTTGGCAAGAGCTGAAGATACAATGTTGTAGAAGTCATCTTTGCTTCTTTGTTGCAGTTTGTAGAGTTCCTGTAGCCATCAGAGGTTGATCCCTCGGTAGAAGATGAAGTAAAGGATGCAGAGGATTCTTGCTGGCGTCTTGCAATCTGAATCTGAAGAAACACCTAGAGGTGAGACCCTAAATAGCCCTGAGAGGGTGTAACACTCCTCTCACAAAGGCCTTCATGAGCTTGAGCTGCTTGAGCAACAGAAGGGCACCAACCTGTCTGTGAGGTGGCAGCAGCTGGGGCTGCCTACAAAACATGATAAGAAGGCTGGTATGGCAGTACTGGGGGTCCACTGTGGAGCCCCCAGAGTGCATGGAATCATACAACCAATGCTGGAATTAGCCTTGGAATATAATTCCAAGATGTTAAACACCTTACATGAACATATTCTTACTTACCATTGTGAAGCTGAACATAGGTATTGACCTATGTCTAATGCACACGTAAAATGGCATCCCTGCACTCACGAGGTGTAGAAAAAATGGTCCTGGACGATGTGGGAGCAACTCTGCTAGTGCAGGGATGCCCTCACACACAGGTTCTATGCACCTAGCCTTCAGGGCTGGAAGGCTTGACATATAAGTGACTAGTAAGTGACCTGGTGCAGTGTAAATGGCACTGAAAGGGTGCATGTACCATTTCCCACAGGCTGCATTGGCAGTCCTGTACAAGCCTTTGCATGGGCTCCATATGGGTGGCAAAAGAAATGCTGCAACCCATAGGAATCCCCTTGAACCCTGATGCTCTGGGTACCTAGGTACCATATACTAGGGACTTATAAAGGGTAACCAGTGTGCAACTCTGGGTGAAATACTGGGTTACCTGTGTGCAGTGACAACATTTAGAGGAAAGAGAGCATAAGCACTGGGGTCCTGGTTAGCAGAATCCCAGTGACACAGTCAAACACACTGACAACATGCCAAAAATGGGGGTAACATGCCAAAAAGAGGGCACTTTGCTACAATTACTGTTTTTAAACGCATAAATCACAGAATCTCTGTTGAAGGCAGATTAGAAAAATATGTTGAAAGTTTCTGCAGATAGACTGGATATAGTTATACCAGGTATACATACAATGTTATCTATATCAGACATCATAGCTAGTGGGGCAGCATCAACCCTCTGGCTTGTTTAAATGAAAATGTGTTCAATCTGCTTAACGTGCGTTTTCACTGGGGCTAATTTTAATGAACAGGTACTGTCAGGTACTGAGTACCCGCACTTCTTTATTTTGAAGGGGAGAGTACTTGCACTTTTCCACACTGGTGCAATACTTTTAATGGAAGAGGACCAACACTTCTCAGTAGCAAGCAGGTACTCTGAGGTAGTTAAACCCGGCACCATTTAAAGCATTGCTGGGCAGCATTGTTAAAATGGACCTGGGAACTTCATATTAATGCCTTAAAACGGCTTTACATGTTTCACTAACACAAATAATTGTAAACTTTGGGGCTCCTTCTTCCTTCAGTATCCCTAGAGACACTCAGCAGGGATTCTTCAATCACAGCTTTTAGTTGTAGCTTTCACAGAACCACAAGCTGTCACAATTCAAAAGCAGAAAGCTATGTGAGTTTCAGGGCAAACATACATGATCAAAACCTCATTTATAGGAAGGTGATCTTATCGGAAAAGACTGAGGCAAATCAAGCGAGTATGATGGAAACTCCGGTCTGGAACTATAGAAAATGGTATGTGTACTGTTGACACCAAAACTCTTTATACCTGTCTGGGATCCAACCTTTAGCTCTAGGAAACACAGGCTCAGCCCTGGTACTTATGAATATCTCCTTAAGTATGAATTTTATGGGAAGCAATTCTTTATCATCCGACGTGACATACGACCTGACTCAGAGTTTGAGGGACAAGGTACTCCTTTGCAAATACAATGAAGTACTCTGGTCACACTTCAGCTGGCCTCATTTAGATACAGTCAGATCATAGGCTTCCCATAGAAGGAGCCCCAATTTCCAATCTTGAAATTTCCTTTGATGTATATTTTTTCTCGGTGTGTCAGTCTAATTTAACCGAAATAGCTCGCAAAATACAGTGCTCTGTATATCACAGATCAACAAAAAAGAGTAGTGCTTCTGGTGACACACACATATTTTGTAAACCTAGAATGGGGGCTGTTGATTCCTGACTTGGAACTCACACTCATGCACTATTTACCAAATAACTGTGTTCTAGCCCGCTGTCACTTTCAACTTCGCAAACAACATCCCAAAGAAATAGATCAATCAATGCAGAAGCACTGATCTTAAAGAAATGTTGTCAAGCCTACTGACTTTATCAATGCTTGTTTAATAATCTTTAAAATATGTCAGTACACTTGGGGCCCGATTTGAGAAAAGTGACACTACATCCACTTTTATTGCACCCCTTAGCGCCCCCTACCACCACCTTGTGTGCACCATTTTTAATATATGGCACACTATGGAGCAAGGTAAGGGCAATAGCATTGAAATCTTTGACACTATTGATGTACTGTGTAGGATAAGGGCTAAAGGTTTGGTGCTCTGTGGAGGCGTTAAAAGTAGCCAATAAAAATGATGCAGTAGAATCTCTTAGATTCCAATTAGCCATTGTTACGGTTACCCCAACGGGGGAACGCCCCCCTTTCAAACATTATGCCTGGGGCAGGCACAATGTGGCGCAAGGGGTTACAAAGTGGTGCAGTGCATGCATTGTGCCTCTTTGTAAATCTGGTGTGGCAATTTTGGCCTCGTTGGGCCACGTTGGCATAAAAAAAAAGATGCTAATGTGGCGCAAGAAGGCGATAGGCCCTCTTAAATCTGGGCCCAGGTCTCATGCGAAGCATTATTTTATTCTTACAAACCTGACTACGATTTTGGTGAAGGAAGAGGAAAGCTCATAATAGGGGCTTTTTGTTCTGACTTAAAAAAACAAGTGAAGGGGTCAGGTAGTGTGATGTGGCTTTTAACAAAACACGAGTGACGTAGGCACTTTGTGTGGCCTTTAACAAAACACTGAATACAGCAGACACTAAGCATACACACAAGTATCTATGTGTAACAGCCCCTGTCACCCCCCTATCCAAAGGCACCCATAAGAAAAGGCAGCAACACAAACTCAATCACATGAAACTTGAAGGTACAGAAAAATGTGAGATGCTAAAGTCAAGATCCACTTGAGATGTCAAGGAATGAGACACAGAGCGTCTGTCTCGCATGTTGCCCATCGTTCCTCCTACTGCTTAAAGACTTTGTGAACAGGGACAATGCAGGGATTTGTGAGCATGTAGCTCTTAGGAATGGATGAGTCAGTGGCTAATGTTAGCATTGTTTGCAGTGAGCCGCACCAAGAATAGTGTATAAAAACAGCTTTCTTGCGATGTTTTAAAAGTAATTAAAACACTTTTATTAAACACAGGATATAGGGGCAGATTTAAGAAAATTGGTGCATTATGTCATGATGCACGACTTTTCTTGCACCCCATGGCGCAAGGGGTTACAAAGTGATGTAATGAGTGCATTGCGCCACTTTGTAAATCTGGTGCGGTGATTTTTGCCTCATTGTGCCACATTAGCATAAAAAAAGATGTTAATGTGCCGCAAGGTAGTGCATGGGGCTAATAAATCTGCCACTACGTCTTTTAAGGCAGTCTAACCATCGCCATTCCTATTTTCCTGGCTACTAGGGCGCACGTTGTACTACTCCCACCCATTGCTATCTGGGCTGCTTAAATATTTATATTTCATCACTGAGTTCACTGCTGATTTGAAAACATGCCTCAACATCCTGGAGCAAAATGCAATAATTAACTATAACAAACATGACAAAGCTGTCTCTAAGCCCCCACCCCCCTCCCTCAACTTCCTGAAAGATAAACGGGAAAAATTGTGAAGCGCATTCTAGTTACTCAAGGCCTTAGGTGCAAAATATAACGAGAAATTCACACATGGTTTAAACCAGAAATGGGGTTTCTACTTGGCAGTGGTTTGCACCCTGTCCAAATAGGGATCCTCACTCTAGTCAGGGTAGGAAAGTCACATAGCTAAGATAACAGGGCTCTCCCCATTGGTAGGCTGGCTCAAACAGTCAGGCTTATCTCAGAGGCAATGTGTAAAATAGTTGTACACACACAGAGTAACAGTGAGAACACCACAAAAGCATTCCACACCAGTTTAGAAAAATAGCCAATATTTATATGAATAAGACAAACTGAAAACAACAAAAATCCAATATACACTAGCAAAGATTAAATCTCAGTATAGCGCTTAGAAACACAATAGCTCCAGCTGGGGCTATCACAACATCATGACTGAGTCATCTCCAATAGTCCGATGCCACTCAAGAGGGAGTGCGGGCTGGTCATGAAATTGCATGAACCCCAGATACAGTACCTTGGAAAACAATGAGGAAACAAAGGTATTGCAGGGAAACAGGGAGGCAAGGAGGTCACTGGAGCTGGTGCAGCGTCGATCCCTTACTGCCACCGGGAGATGAGGTGTCAGTTCACGACTACTAGGCAGGGGAGTTTAGGCGTCGTTTCCTTGCGGTTGCAAGGGAGGTGATGCAGTGTTGGCAGCAAGGCAGCAGTTCCTAACGTCAAGGTGAGTTCAGTGGATCCAGCAGGTCAAGGCATGAGCTGTCAACTTCTCAGTTTTGCGATCACATCATGGGGCCACGGGCGATGCGGTGGAGTCGAAGTCGGGTGCCAGGGACTTTGGTGACACAGCGCTATGGACTCACACTGTGGCAGGACTTCGAAGGCACTGCAGTGGCATCGAGTCTGTGACATCTGTCGCAGTCATTGCACTCAGCAGGGACCATGACTCTGGTGCAGGCAGCAGCGCGGGGTCAGAGAGCGTCGCCGTTTCTGAAGTTGTTCTGGAGGTTGATGCACTTGTTTCTTTCTTGGTACACCAAAACTCACACACAAGGGCCCAGTAACTGGATTTGGCACTACTAGGCAAGACAGGACTCTCAGCAAGAGAGCCCAGTCACTGGCAGGTGAAGTTTTTGATGTCCCTGGCACCTCTTGACAGCAGGCAAGCTCAGTCCAAGCCCTTGGAGAAACTTTGGAGGCAGGACGTAGAAAGCCAAGTCCAGTGCTTTCACTCCCAGGAGAGAAGCAGCAAGCCGCAGGCCAGCAAAGGAAAGCAACAGGCAGAGTCTACAGCATTCATCTATTCTTCCTGTCAGAATTTCCTCAGTCCAGAAGGATTCTATGTGGGGTCAGAGGTCCAGTACCTACACCCATGTCTGCCTTTGAAGTAGGCACACTTTAAAGAAAGTCTTTGCAGTGGACCAGACCCTATCTTTCCCTGCCCTGACCACAGGGCTTGGAGACTGCTTTGTGTGAGGACAGACACATCCCTATTCAGGTATAGGTGTCCACTCCTCCCACCATTCTAGCTCAGGAAGACCCATCAGCCTGGTGATGGGCCATCATGATTTGCAGGGCACACCTCAGCACTCTTTGTGTGAGTCTAGAGTGAATGCACAAACAGCCCAACTGTCATCCTGATCAAGATGTGTATTCAGCAGAGAGGCAGAGGCACAGAATGGTTAAGCAAGAAAATGCCTACTTTCTAAAAATGGCATTCATAAACCTGCAATTCAAAAAACAACTTCACAAAAAGATGTATTTTAAATTGTGAGTTCAGAAACCCAAAACTCCATGGACCTGATTGACAAAGATAAACTTGGAGCAAAAGTCTAAGGCCCAAATATAAGAAAAGTTAGCGCTGCTTTTGCGCCATTTTTTTAACACAAAAGTGCCGCTAACCCTGTGCCATATTTAGATATTGTCGCTAGAGCAGTCTAGCGATAAATTTCCTGACTTTGCATCACTTTTTAGGAGTGCCTTCTCACCTTGCCTCGTTTAATTACAATGATATAAAAGGCAGGCCCACTATTGCCATATTTACAAGCTGACGGAAAAATTATGCATGTCTAGGAACAGGCCCAAAAAATGGCACTAATTCCGATGAGCGTCAAAAATGTTATGCCTGCTCAGACAAGGCATTAAAAAGAGGCCCAGCCACAGGTGTATAACGAGAAAACACACAGAATGAACCCTAGAAAGCAACTGGATACTATGGACCTGTTACTCCTACAGCTTGGCACCCGTAGAAGATGACAGTGATGACACCAAGTGCCACCAGCACCACCATAGCACCCTCAACGATCACAACTGCAGCCACAAAGGCAGTGCAGACGGAAGGAGAGAATCTTCCACTTACATGCATCAATCCTTGGCCACAGGGATAAAGGAATCATCAGACTGTACAGTGTAAAACGTGAGTCCATTGTACGGCTGCTCCACCGCATTGCACCTGATATCACAGCAAGAGTGGAAAGTCACACAACCATAATACCCATAACCAGACTCCTGGCAGTCCTCCACATGCTAGCCTCTGGATCATTCCAGAACACTGCAGCACAAGTAATTGGTATCTCACAATCTTCCCTTTCTGCCTTCCTCCCTAAGGTACTGGACGCCATCATCTGCCTCAAATCCCACCTCATTCGGTTCCCCAACAACCAGCAACTGCAGCAGGAGAACAAACAAGGATTTTACCAAATTGCTGGGTTCTCGCATGTGCTGGGTACAATGGACTGCACACATGTCCAACTTGTCACTCCTGCTGCAATGGAACACTTCTTTAGGAACAGAAAACATACCTACTCAATGAATGTGAAGGCCATTGTGGAATATTTAACAACATCATTAGCTAAATATCGGGGCAAGGTCCATGATGCCTACATCTTCAGACATGCAACAATTAATCAACGCTTCCAGGATGGACAATATAGCAATGACCTACTCGTAGGTAAGCCAGCTTGCACGTCATAACACAGACAACACTAAACATGTGGAAGAAACAATACTGTACATACACCATACTACATACAGATGGACAGGGTAACACAAATTGTGGACAATGACACATGGCAAATGCCTCACTATCCCGCACTCAATACACATCACCTTCACATATACCCATATGTACAAGTTCTTAACACCACTTGATTGACACTTCACATGATGGACTAGTGGAGAAATATACCCTTTACATTCAAAAGCTAGGTCAAACCACTAAATGTTTCCACATGTTTATTACAAAACACAGAATCTTCACACATAACACTTTACATTTAATAGCCCAGCTTTGTGTATTGCATTGGCCATGCCACCGTCACATATTTTCACAGGCCCACATTTCCCAAAATGTAGAAACCTGAGGCAACACCGACAATTGATGCCACCCCATTGGTGGCATCACCATCTATATATCATCAAAATATACTGGTTATACTCAGTGTGTTCACCTTTTCCTTGTGTAGTGCATAATGCAGCACACATGGAAATAGAACATCACCATCATTGATCGATCCTGTGTCGGAATGGACACCTCTCAGTGCACCAACAATCATACCTGTAAATCCTACATCTCCTTAACGTGATACAACAGTGCCAACAATGGACTGTGGCAGCTGAACTACTGCCAGTGCACTGATAGAGACCAGAAATGCACATTAATAGGAAGACATGGGACTTTGCAGGGCTTGTAGGAGGATGTTCCGGTTCGTAGTGGGTACCTAAGGTACTTACACCTTATACCAGGTCCAGTTATCCCTTATAAGTGAAATGTAGACAGTGTTCCAGCAGCTTAGGCTGTGTAGAGGAAGCTATAGCAGAGCAGCTTAGGCTGAACTAGGAGACATGCAAGGCTCCTGCAATACCACTAAATTTACACAGTACTTATACACAATAAAAGTCAATACTCAGTCTTACCAAAAATAAACGTACTTTATTTTAGTGACACAAGGCCAAAAATATCTTAGAGGCAACGCTCCTTCTGGAGGTAAGTATTGTACACAATATATACACTAGTAACCAAAATCAGGTAAGTAAACAGTAATAGAATAGTGCCAAAAGTAGAACATAAAAAAGATTGCAATGTACCTAGGGGCAACACAAACCATATACTAAAATAGTGGATTACAAATAACGAATTCCCCCCTAGGCAAGTGTAGTGTGCAGAGGGGCGCTGGGAGTGTAGAAAAACACCACAGGTCAGTAAAGTACCTGTAGGAGGCTGGCCTGGTTTGTAGTGGGTACCTAAGGTACTTACACCTTATACCAGGTACAGTTATCCCTTATTAGTGAAATGTGGTCAGTGTTCTAGCAGCTTAGGCTTTCTAGAGGTAGCTGCAGCAGAGCAGCTTAGGCTGAACCAGAGGACATGCAAAGCTCCTGCAATACCAGTATAATTACACACTACTTATACACAATAAAAGACAATACTCAGTGTTACCAAAAATAAAGGTACTTTATTTTAGTGACACAAGGCCAAAAATATCTTAGAGGAAATACTCCTTCTGGAGGTAAGTATTATACACAATATATACACTAGAGACCAAAATCAGGTAAGTAAATGGTCTTCGAATAGTGCAAACAGTAGAAAATTCAATAGAATGCAATGGGCCTAGGGGCAATACAAACTGTACACTAAGAAAGGGGAATGCAAATCACAAATCCCCCCCAGGCAAGTGTAGTGTGTAGCGGGGCGCTGGGAGGGTAAGAAAACACCAAAGGGAAGTAAAATACCCCACCCCAGAGCCCAGAAAAGTAGGAGTAAAGTTCTGCAGGTTTCCTCAGGTCACACTACAAGTCGTGATTAGAGTTACTGTAAGAACCAAGCAAGGCTGCATGCAACAAATGGTGGATTCCTGGACCTGAAGACCTGTGAAGAGAGGAGACCCAGTCTAGAAGTCGCAGAAGATTCCAGAAAGGACAGGAGCCCCTGCCAACCTAGAAAATGGAGCAAAAGAGTATTCTCCGGTTAGAAGAAGTCTGCAGAAGAGCACTAAAGAAGATGACTCTGGGTTCCCTGGTGGTGCAGGAGATGTCCCACGTCAAGATGTTCCTTGCAAGCTTTTTGCATTGCTGGATTCGTCTAACAAGCATTGGTTCAAGCAAGGTTGTGGTTTTCATCAAAATGGAGCTGCCTGGACCCAGGGGGCACCTGGGGGCCTCAACTCAGACTGCGGAGGCAGATGGGGCTCCAAACAATGGAGAGCGCACACAGATGACCAGGCAGCACCCACCAGAGCCCCAGGACACAGGGACAAAGAAGTTGCAAATTGCGGTTGGTGCAACACAACAAAAGAAGATCCCACGCCGCCGGAGAACAACTCAGTGAGTTTAGCATGGCAGGATGGAGTGCTGGGGACCTGGGCTACCCTATGCGCGAAGGATTCTTGTAAGAAGTGCACAGAAACCCAAGGAGCTAGAGGTGATGTGGTGCACAGGGGTACAGTCACAAACTGGGAAGGCAAGCTCTTACTTCCTCCAAATATGGGCAGCTGGACCTTAGGACAGTCTGGTTCAGATTGGTCCACCACCTGTTGTCCAGGGAGCATGCTTGTCGTCAGGAGAGGAGTCCCAGATAACAGGTTATCGTCTTGGAGGGTTCCTGCAGGAGCAGTGAAGTGACAGGAGATTCCTTCGGTTCTTCTGGTACAGGGTGAAGACAGGGAGCTCATAGAGCGTGCACATCTTGGAAACTGTTGCAAATGCTGGCTGGAGCTGAAGTTACAGGTCACAGTGGTTCCTTGAGCAGTCTGCGGTTGATCCTATGGTCAGAATCTGTAGCAGAGGATGCAGAGGATTTCTGAAGGAGTCTTGCAAGCTGAATCTGAAGAGAAACCCACAGGAGAGACCCTAAATAGCCCTGAGAGGGGGATTGGCTACCTACCCAGGTATGCCCCTATCAGGAGGGGTCTCTGACATCACCTGCTGGCACTGGCCACTCATAGATCTCCAGATTGTCCCCACACCTTGGAAAACAAGATGGCTAACGCCAGGGACACACTGGAAGAGCTCTGGGCACCACCCCTGGGGTGGTGAAGGACAGGGGAGTGGTCACTCCCCTTTCCTTTGTCCAGATTTGCACCAGAGCAGGGACGGGGGTCCCTGAATCGCTGTAGTCTGGATTATGCAAGGAAGGCACCATCTGTGCCCTTCAAAGCATTTCCAGAGGCTCTGGGAGGCTACCCCTCCAAAGCATGTAACACCTATTTGCAAAGGGAGAGGGTGTAACACCCTCCTCCCAAAAGAAATGCTTTGTCCTGCCTTCCTGGGTCTGAGCTGCTCAGACTCCAGGAGGGCAGAACCCTGTCTGTGAGGTGGCAGGAGCTGGGGCTGCAGTTCAAACCTCAGAGAGTTGGTTTGGCAGTACTAGGGTCCATGGTGGAGCCCCCAGGGTGCATGGGATTTTCCACCCGCCAATACCAGGTTTGGATTGGGGGGGCAATTCCATGATCTTAGACACCTCACATGGCCATATTCCGAGTTACCATTGTGAAGCTACATATATATGTTTACATATATGTTTTGCACGCTTATAATGGTGTCTCCACACTCAAGAAGCCTGGGAAATTGGCCCTGGACAACGTGGGGACATTTTTGCTTGGGCAAGGGTGTCCTCACACACAGTAACTTTGCACCTAGCCGTCAGTAAATGAAGGTTATGCATGTAGGTGACTTATAAGTTACCTTAGTGCAGTGAAAATGGCTGTGAAATAGTGTGTGTACTATTTCACTCAGGCTGCAGTGGCAGTCCTGATGAAATGTTTGTATGCGCTCCTTATGGGTGGCAAAAGTAATGCTGCAGCCCATAAGGATCTCGTGGAAGCCCAATGCCCTGGGTACCTAGGTACTAACACTAAGGACATATAAGGGGGGGGTCCAGTGTGCCAATCAGAATTGGAATATGGAGTCACTAACCTATAGTGACCAATTTGGTAAGTAGAGAGAGCATAAACACTGGAGTTCTGTTTATCAGAACTTCAGAGACACAGTTAAGCATACTGACAACACACATAGGCCACAAACTATGAGCACAGGGGTCCTGGCTAGCAGAATCCAAGTGAGACAGGAAAAACACACTGAGAAATGGGGTTTTAACTTTGAACAGTGGGGTCCTGGCTAGCAGGATCACAGTGAGACAGTAAAAACACACTGACAAACACTCACAAACAATCCAATAATGGGGGTAACCAGAGGCTACTTTCTCACTGCGCTCAATAGGTGTTGCAAGGCAGTGCAGAAAAACAACTCATGCCCTGTCCTGTCCCACAGGTGTCTGGAAACTCATTGAATACATCACAATACTTCCCATTCAACTCTGCCACACTGTGGATATGAACCACATGTGCATGCTACCCAGCAATATGGCAACAACAACACTTTGTGCAAGGGAGGTATTTCAAGGCCAAGGGGTGGGATTCACATGCAACACACAGGGCACAACACCTGTCTCATGGCACACAACACACAAAATAGGTACAAATTACGCAGACATCACTCTTCTGCAGGTCAAAAGTAAAGGGACTAAGGTCCTCATTATGACAGTGGCGGTAATGCCGATTACCGCTACGCTGACAGTCGCCAATATACTGCTGAGGTGGCGGATATCCGTTAACCATATTATGACACACACACACACC
The DNA here is from genome assembly GCF_031143425.1 of Pleurodeles waltl. Classification (NCBI taxonomy): domain Eukaryota; kingdom Metazoa; phylum Chordata; class Amphibia; order Caudata; family Salamandridae; genus Pleurodeles; species Pleurodeles waltl. The sequence goes on along the minus strand of NC_090446.1, from coordinate 237,619,260 downwards.
AATCCGACAGAATACAGCCACATTCACAAATCCGCCAGACCAAAGGTCAGTGATCAAGTGGCAGTCCCAAAACCCCTTGTTACACCAACAAAAGAACCCCATCACATTATGACCCACGAATCACCACGGCAGACATTCAATGGCATTAAATCATTGCGGTACATACCTTTGCGCACAGAATGGACACCCACATACAAAACAACACAACATTGGCCGATACCAAATAGACACACCTGACACCCATACACACACCACACCACTGTAAAACACCCACCCACATTACCATCAACCCCTTACGAACAACAATTGCCACCAGGAGACTGAGGAGAAGGGCACAGAGACAACTAGACACACACAACACTTATACCCAAACACCCCTCACACACTCCACATCACACACCAAACCTCAATACCCAACACACCTTTACCAACACACATCACACAACACCCATGGCACCACAAAGGCACCACCGTTTCACTGAGGAGGAGTTAAGGGTCATGGTGGAGGAAATTGTTAGGGTAGAGCCACAGCTCTTTGGAGCACAGGTACAGGAGCCATACATTACAAGGAAGATGGAGCCATTGCGGAGAATCGTAGACAGGGTCAACGCCATGGGACAGCACCCAAGAATAAGGGATGACATCAGGAAGAGGTGGAATGACCAACGGGGGAAGGTATGTCCCATAGCAGCAAGACACCAACTCGCCATATAGAGGACTGGTGGTTGACTCCCACCTCCTCCCTCATAGCTCACAGCACGGGAGGAGCAAGTACTGGCAGTACTGCATCCTGAGGGACTCGCTGGAGTAGCCAAAGGACTGGACACTGGTAGGTCAATATTTACTACCTATCAACCCCCTAATATCTGCATATCATCTCACACCCACACCCTCACTCCCATCACACCACTCCATCCCACACACTACACCTACACATCTCACTAACCCCAATCCAAGCCCTGCATGCCATACCAATAAAAGGACATCCCTCCCAGCCATGCATGGACACCCATCACTAAAGCATGCACAGCATAGGGAAACTAAGAATCCCACAATACACCACCGTACACAAACAAAAGCTGGCAGGGCAACACCAACCATAGAGAGGAAGCTAGGGAAGAACACATGTCATACACTTGAAGCATAATACATGACTTACATCCCCCCAGGTACCCCAGTCAATGTCAGAGGAGAGGGGTGCAACCACTATCCAGTCCCCTAACAGAAGAGGCCCCCAATGATGACAGTAACTCTGGACTTCTAGATCTGGATGACCTACCTGGCCCATCAGGGACCACTGGACAGCTGGTCACCCAAGCCCACTCACAGACCACCACAGAGCCTCCCATCAGGATCTGACACCACAGCACCCACCCAGGATACCTAAACCTCTGTCCCCAGGACATGTCAATCAGCAGTGTGCCCACCTGTACATGGACCCCAGGACACACCTTGCCCCCAAGAAAATCAGGGACCTGAGGTCAGTGGCAGTGGGCACACTGTTCAGGTGACAGGGACACAGGCCAACAGGAAAACTGGGAGGACTGCTGTGCGCTAGAGGGAGGACAGGACCAGGGAACCAACTCTCCAGGATGCACTCCCTGAGATCCTGGAAGCCTACCAACATTCCCAGGACACGATGGGCCAGATCTTAGACAACGTGCAGGAGAACAGGCAGTTGCACGAGGGACAGTATCAGGGGATCTGGGAGGACTTGCAGGCCATTAACAACAGCAGGGGTGCTGCGAGACATGGCCAACATCATGAGGGAGGCAACAGCACACCAGCGGGCCCCTACCACTAGCCAGTCCATTGACCAGGAGGCCCCACCACAGGACTCACAGGCTACCAGCACCCCTCCCCCTGCAGAAGGTAAACCACCCCACAAACATTCCCTGCGACCCAGACAGAAGCCACAGACACTTTCCAAGACCACCACCAGGAAATGAGACTCACCTGACTGTCCCCCTTGTGTCCCACTCAGTCACCTTGTCCACCTTGAACTGCCATTGCTTCCCTTCTTATAGCCCCTTAGACAATGCACCTGTGCTACAAACAGACTGGAACAATACCTTGGACTTTTCTCAATCATCACCCCATTCCAATGCACTTTCCCCTCTATTTGTTAGCACTACAATAAACACCCTTGGAAAAAACTTGACTACTAGTATTTCATGTACTGAAAATGTGTATTGATGTAAACAGCTACATCCATTACAAATTAACTGTATATAGTGAGAGCATAGAAAGAATGACCTGTAGCTGGCTGTAGTGATCACATCAGGACATTTTTGTTATATCACCAACATCTGTAAAATGATAATCCATAGGTGACATAAGGTAGAGGTAACAAGTGGGTAATGCCAGCATGACACTGCCACAGAGAATACACCAATAGCCATAGAAATGTGGAGTTGCACTGTCTCGCCTGTGTGTCATTGGAAGTACTGATGGATAACTGATGTTCTGTTGTCCACATCCTCTGCCTCCTCATCCTCACGGTCCTCAGGGTACACTGCTGCCACAGCGGCGTCTCCAGTCACCTCCTCCTGCAGAAAAGGTACATGGCATCTGAGGGCCCGGGTGTGCAACATGCAGCATGCCACTACTACCTGGCAGACCTTGTCGGGTGAGTAGCACAGGGATCCACCTGTCAGATGTAGGCACTTGAACCTGGCCTTCAGGAGGCCGAAGGTCCTCTCAATGATCCATCTGGTTCGCCCATGTGCCTCATTGTACATTTCTTCAGCCCTTGTCCTGGCATTCCTCACAGGGGTCAGCAGCCATGGTAGGTTTGGGTAACCAGAGTCACCTGCAAATATTGAGGGACAAAATTTAGCCACACACTATCCTATTAGGTTAACATCGGAGGCATACACTGACATACACCGGGTGGGGACCAAGGCTCACCTATAAGCCACACCCTGTGCCGCTGTAGCGGCCCATCACATTTGGGATGCTGCTGTTCATCAGGACAAATGCATCATGCTCCTACCCAGGATATTTAGCATTGATGTACTGGTCCGACAGGCACACCATCTGCACATTCATGGAGTGAAAATGTTTACGATTCCTGTACACTTGTTCATTCTGACAGGGGGACAAACGCAATATGTGTCCCATCAATCGCACCAATAATATTGGGGATATGTTACATTGCATAGAATTCAGCCTTTACTGTGGCCAAATCTTCCACCTGGGGGAAAGCAATGTATCTGCACATGTGTTTTACCAGGGCAGACAAGACTCTTGCCAGCATGATTGAGAACATTGGCTGTGACATTCCTGCTTCCAAGCCCACTGTCACTTGGAAAGAACCAGTTGCCAGGAAATGGAGCACTGATAGAACTTGCACAAGAGAGGGGATAACAGTAGGATGACGGATAGCTGATATCAGGTCTGGTTCCAACTGGGCACACATCTCTGTGATTGTGGCCCTGTCCATTCTATAGATGAGTATAATTTGCCTGTTCTCCAGAGTAGCTAAGTCCTCCAGGGGTCTGTACACAGGGGTATGTCTCCATCTCCTATTAATCCGCAGCTTTAGGTATCTAAAGTACACAAAAGTGAGTAGGCTGTCACAATTTGAACAACTAAACCACAACAGCAGTCCCCATCATGCAATTATGTATTGGGACAGTGCAAATTTCTAAATATGTGCCTATTTATCCTTTGGCGCAGCAATTATCAATAGGTTTGTTCACCTCCCCCTTAAATGGTGACACCTGTCCTGTGTCAAGGGACAGGTGGAAGTGAGTTAGTTCCACTTACATTGGGCATCATGGCGGTAGGCGATCGGGAACAACCGTGCAATTCCTCACTGGATAATATTGGGCCCTAAGGAGTACAGTGGCCAATGGGGATGTAGGCCAGTGGAAATGGTATACACTGCTGTGGACGTGACCACCATTTTATTTCACATTCCTCATTTCCATTTTCTAAATCATTCCTCACTTGTTTCCTGACCTTCAACAGGAGTAGCCCTACACTGCATGTGCTGCTGTGACCTGTGTCTGGAAGCTACCATGGCCCGTGTGACCGGGGAAAGGGCCCCAGCTTTCACTTCGGCAGAGTTGGAGCGACTGGTGGATGGGTTCCTACCCCAGTACGGACTGCTGTATAGGCCCCCAAACCAACATGTGAGTACACTGTGGGCATGATGCATGTGGCATGGATGCATGGAGATGTGTGTGAAGGCATTGTGTAAGGGGGGGTTATATGTTGATGGTGTATATGTTGTGCGCTGGGAAATATGTGTGTCAATGGTGATGGAAACGGGTATGGTGGGCCATGTGTGTGACAGCCTGGATTGTTAGTTTAATGGTGTTCTCCTGTCTTTATTGCCTCTGCAGGTCACCCACCATCAAAAGAAGGGAATATGGCATGGTGCAGGAGGTGCGGACCCTGGGGTCTACGGCAGGGGGAGCACCCACTGTCGAAAACGGTGGGAGGACCTGAATCACTGGGCACGGAAGACCATAGAGGCCCAGCTGGAGATGACCTCCCAATGAGGAAGGGGTGCCCATCGGACCCTGAACCCCCTGATGGCAAGCATACTGGCAGTGGCATACCCTGAGCTAGATGGGCGCTTGAGAGAATCACAGCATCCACAAGGAGCTGAGTACAGTGGGTATCATTACAAATTTTGGCTGGTGGGCTGGTATCTGGGTGGGTGGTTGGGTGCTAGTGGGTGCCCCTAAGGCCAGGCCAGACATTGCAGCGTGGGTCCTCTGAAGGATAATGGTTGCTTGGCAAATACAGGTAACCTAGCTTGTTAGTAGTCACTTCCAGGCAGACCATCATGGGTCCCAGGTGTGCTGCAGTCATACCTTGGTGACAAGCCATATCAGTGGTAGTGCAATGCATATTGCGTAGGCCTGTTCCCTGTGTGTGATGGTGCTGTGTACGCCAACTGTGGTGTTGGTGCAGTCATTGGCCCAGTATATTCTTTGTTTCTCTCCCCCTTTCTTGTTTTGTCATCCTGTCCTTATGTGCATTAGCATCATCTGGCGGAGGAGCAGGTGCACCAGTGACAGAGGGAGCTGCATCCCACATGACCCTGGAGGCAGAGTCCACCAACGCCGAGGGAACCAGTGTGACAGAGGGTGAGGGGATAACCACGGTGGAGACTGGAGGGGACAACACAGGCTCTGATACCTCTTCCAATGGGAGCTCCCCGGTGGTGGCAGACACCTCTGTGACCACCCCAGCTGCAGGTACAGCCGCCACCCCCTGTACCAGCACTGCCCTCCCAGTAGCCCCTGAGCGAGTTACCCGTGCGCATTCACCCAGGAAGGTGGGCATCTCCTTTGCCCCAGGAACCTCAGGCCCCGCACCAGTGAGCCCTGCTGCACTGAGTGAGGAAGCTATTGACCTCCTGAGATCCATCTATGTAGGGCAATCAACCATTGTGAATGCCATCCAGGGCTGGCATCCCAGATGCAGCAATGCATTCCTGGAAGGCACTCATGGTGGATTGGCGGCCCCACAGAGATCGCTTCAGGCTCTTGTCTCCTCTCTGATGGCAGCCATTGTACCTCTTTCTACCGTCCCCGCCTCCAACTACCACTTCCCAGTCAACATCCACTGTCTCCCCCTCCTCCTCCTCCACCACCTCCCTCCCAGTCACGTCCACACTCACACCTGCATGCACTACATCTACATCCATTATCAGCATCACCGCACCAAGCAGGACACACACCTCATTGGCAGATACCTCCACAACAACCATCCATGCTTCCCCTGTGTACTCTCCCACTGTGTCTGTCCTCCACTCCTAAGGGACAAAAATGCAAGCACTCACACATCCAACAGCTATCCACCTCACATTAGCATACACTCCATGCACCTGCACCCAAATCCAGCTGACATACACCTCCAACAACCACTCCCTCACCCTCCATTCCCATTAATCTTCTGTCCTCCCGTCCCAACATCCCTAAAAAGATTTTCCTTTCCCAAATTGACCTCTTCTCTACCCCTTCCCCCTTCCTCCACGTGGACAGTGGTAGCACCACCTACTCGAGGTGATAAGGATACCAGACCTACAACACAGAAGGGGAAGGAGCCAGCACCACCAGGGAAGAAGGGGAAGGGGCCTACACTACCTGGGAAGAGTGTGAAGAGTCCTGCACCACCAGGGAAGAGTGTGAAAAGTCCTGCACGACCAGGGAAGAGTGTGAGGAGTCCTGCACCACCAGGGAAGAGTGTGAAAAGGCCTGCACCAGCGGTGAAGAAGGGAAAGGGGCCTGCACCAGCTGTGAAGAAGGGGAAGGAGCCTGCACCACCAGGCAGAGAGGGGAAATGCCTATCCACCCCTGCCAGGAAAGATAAGGGATACACAACCCATGGACAGGAGAAGACGAGGTACCCTATGCCAGCGGAAGCTATCAGGATAACACCGCCACCACCACCAGCTGTCACGGGCCCCCACCACCAGGTGTTGAAGTACAGCCATCAGCGAGTGCAGAGTCTGCCCAGGAGGCTCCTCCAATCACCACCACATTGCAGCTATCATACCGTGCAGGGGCTGCCCTGGAGGCTCTTCCAACCACCACCACAATGCAGCTACGGGACAGTGCAGGGGCTGTCCAGGAGGCTCCTCCAACCACCACCACAATGCAGCCATCAGGGAGTGCAGGGGCTGCCCAGGAGGCTCCTCCAACCACCACCACAATGCAGCTATCGGAGAGTGCAGGGGCTGCCCAGTAGGCTCCTCCACCCCACCACCACAGTCCAGCTGTCACCACCAGAGGACGCCATGTAGGCCACCCTCCAGGGGCTGCTGTGCGGGCTGCCCCCTCCAGAACCAGTGGGCAAATCACCCACTTGAGAGACTGTGGCCTTGCACTCCCCAGGGCAAAGCAATGGACATGTTGCCCCCTCCAGAACCAGTAGGCAAGTCACCCACTTGAGAGACTGTGGCCTTGAACTCCCCAGGACAAAGCAATGGGCATGTTGCCCCATCCAGAACCAGTGGGGACGTTCCTGTATCCAGCTGTGCTGCCTCCTCATCCCCCTGAGGTGCCTTCCCACTTGCAAAATGATTCCCTGCAGTGTTCTCTCCGGCTGTGCCAAGAAACAGGTTGGGTCTTGGACTGTGGCCTTTGTGTGCCCTCATGACGTTGGAATGGGCATTGGCCCTTTATGGACATTTGTATATATGGTTTGTGTGGTGGATTTTGCTATGCTAATACATTGTTGTTAATCCAACATTATGGTCCATGTTTTTTTAAGCTATGTGTCGTGTGCCATTGGTTTACGTGTGCAGCTGGTTGTGTGTATGTGTCGGTGTGTGTCACTCTCATTTTCCTCCCACCCTCCCTTGTGTGCTAGGTGGCTTTAAGTCATCATCTTCATCTACGTTAGTGTACCAGGTGGAACATGACGTAGAAGATCATCGGGAAGACTTGCAGTTCGGGTTCCATGGTGACGTGGTTCTTCCCTGTGTCTCCAATGGTCCTTTCACTTCTGAGATCGGTTTCTGCCAGGCTTTTGATAGCATTGGCACAACCCTAGAAAAGGTGGCGGTTTCCTGTATCATAATATGGTGGGCGTTACTTTGTCTCCCGCCTGGCTGTTGACTGCTACCGCCGTGGTGACTGTTATTTCCACCGTGGTGGTTGGTGTGGTACATTGGCTGTCTATGGGAGTTATCACCGCCATGGTCACAATGAGGGCCTAAAGGACAAATATAGACAACGCCACACATATTCTGCATGGGTGAACTGTCAGACCAGAAAGTAATCAACAATTACCAGATCCCTGAGGCTCAACCCATGATTGGAAATTGAACCACCACACACCAATACAACCGCACATTCAAACAGGGGCACATACAATACTAGATGCAAGTATCAATCACCACAATACTGTAAACAAATCTGTGCAATGGCACATAGAAATTCATAAATATGCATGTCTAACACATTTTCCCATATTGCAGTGGACCAAGGTTACGACATCCAGCCATGGGTCATGACCCCATATGGGAATCGTCAAACTGATGCTGAGCAGGCTTACAATGAAGCCCCCAAAAGGACACAGAATGTGATGGAGAGGACATTTGGCTTGCTCAAATCTAGGTTCAGGTACCTATGTCTAACAGGAGGAATCCTGGTGTGCACAATAATGTGCAATTTTGTACAACATCTTCGTACACACCAATGTCCCCTAGGACAAACAGGTAGATGTCCACAGTGAGGACAATGACGACACTGATGCACAACAGAGAATGGGGAGCAACAAAATTCTGCTGCTGGAGCAAGCAGAAGAGACCAAGAGCCCGATTCAGACCTTGGAGGACGGCGGAGGCCGTCCGCCAAGGTCCCGCCGACAAATGACCGCACCGTGGTGAAAAGACCGCGGCGGCCATTCAAACATTTCCGCTGGGCCGGCGGGCGCTCTCCAAAAGAGCGCCCGCCGGCCCAGCGGAAATGCCCCTGCAACGTGGATGCCGGCTCAGAATTGAGCCGGCGTAGTTGCAGGGGTGCGACGGGTGCAGTTGCACCCCTCGCGTATTTCAGTGTCTGCAAAGCAGACACTGAAATACTTTGTGGGGCCCTCTTACGGGGGCCCCTGCAGTGCCCATGCCATTGGCATGGGCACTGCAGAGGCCCCCAGGGGCCCCGCGGCACCCCCTACCGCCATCCTGTTCATGGCGGGTTTCCCGCCATGAACAGGATGGCGGTAGGGGGTGTCTGAATCCCCATGGCTCCGCCGCCATGGAGGATTCAATGGGGCAGCGGTAAACCGGCGGGAGACCGCCGGTTTACCCTTTCTGACCGCGGCTGAACCGCCGCGGTCAGAATGCCCTTGGGAGCACCGCCAGCCTGTTGGCGGTGCTCCCGTGGTCGGTGACCCTGGCGGTCACCGGCCGCCAGGGTCAGAATGACCCCCCAAGTTGTGCACAAATTTTTCATTTAAAGAATGTACTCCCAGCATCACTATGTAAAAATGTGTAAATAAATCACTTGAACTCAGATTTCTCATGGCGTACTTTTTTTTACCATCACATACCTATTTAACTCACCCACATCTCAGAGAGCATGTATAAAGCACAACAGATGTAAATAGCTTAGGAACATAGTGCCCCCTTATGAGTACAATGGTCTATGGACCACCAAACCCGCGGTGGCGATCTGGACCGCCGCTAATGCGACGGTCCGACCACCACATTACAACCCCGGTGGTCAGACTGCCAGGGAACTGCCAGCTCCACCAGGATCTTGGATCCCAGCGGTCTGGCGGTGGCAGAGATCCTAATCTGCCAGGGTATCGCTGCAAGCAGCGCTGCCCTGGGGAGTATGACCTTGTTCTCTGCCAGTGGTTTCATGGTGGTAACACAGCCATGAAAAGGTTGGTGGGGAACAGGTGCAGGGGGCCACAGGGGGGCCCCTGTACTGCCAATGCACTTGGCATGGGCAATGCAGGGGACCCCCTGGCCAGCTTTGCAGACAACGAACATTGCGAGGGTGGTGGCACACCCTGCAGGGGACAGCATTGCCACCAGCTCGATTACGAGCCAGAGACAATGCTGTAGGCTGTTTCCTGCTAGGCCGGCGGGCGTTAACTTAGGTTCTGTCAAACTACCAAAAGGGTGGTGTAGGTGGTGGCCACCCTGTCGGGCGTTTGGCAGACAGGGTTTTCCATCCGCCAAACTCATAATGGGGCCCATAGTCAGGAACTAAAAATATATTAAAACAATAGACTACCACATGAATGTGTGGGTGAAATATCGGCATAGTCTGTAGAACTAACTTTTTACATTGTCACACATATATCACACAAGTGTGTTGGCTTGACGTATGCCTGCAACAATCCTGGAAATACATGTGAAGACTCACCTAAAATGGCAGGTTTGTTTCTGCTATGTAACCAAGCAATGTCAGAATGTCACTATCACAGGTAATACCTGATAATACACTCCTCAGTGGCACCCATATGTTTGAGCAAGAAAGAGTGATATACAGGGGCAAAAACACCAAAGTGTTGAGGTCTCTCACACTCAATTCAGTTTGGACTGTGCATGTAAGCCAAGCAATGCTTAGACAAATCACAGAGCCTTGCAAATTGTCCGTTTAATGAAGGACAAAGATAGGCTGAATGTCGCATCTTCTCTACTCATAGCTGTCATGGGTAATCACACAACCTGGATACAATCACAGTGAATGTGACAAAGGTTGTAGAATGCAGGTGTGAATGTGTGCCCATGTCGAATAAGTGATGTGGAAGGACAGCTGTGAGACTCCCTTAAGCCACTTTCATATCCAATATGTGGCGCTTACTCAAGTGCTGTGGCTGGTGTTTTGTAATGTGTGGGGGTCAGTCGTGTGATCTAGTGAAGCCTAATAATGTGCTTAGCCTGAAGAAGAAACTACGCCCATCTACAAAGTTCACAAATCTGATGCTGTGCATCAATAAAAGAGCAATGTTAATGATTAAGAGTGGTACTAAGGGTAAACTGCAGAAAGTATGCCATTAGTGTTGAACTAGGAGCATACCTGACAAAATATGCCATTAATGTGTGTGAAGGAACAAACATAGACTAATACTTGCTGTACAACACAACAGTGTTTCCTTGTAACACCAGACACATATTCACATTGTGTAGGTCTGTAAATGTTCCAGTCACATTGGCAACAACTATGTGCTTGGCTAGCACAAACAAATGTGACAGAAGCAAGTGATAAATGACAGTGTTTGTAGTCTGGGTCTGCAGATATGACTCAATTGAACAATCTGTAAAAGGTCTAACCAAACATCATAGGAACAATCTCTCCTATGCGTACTAGGTCATTTCAAACCATAGCAGATGATGAGACATGTCAAACACAAACGAGCTGTACGTCCCTAGTAAATAACAGGGCAAGCCTGATATCATCAACCTCAAGTTTAACTAAATAGACTTGGCCACCCGACCACAAATGTGCCACTGTATGTCTGCAGGTGACTGTGTATTACTGTGCTGATGATTGATCTTGAGGATGGCAGACCCCCCCCCCAATCCCCAGAGGAGGCTACATCGACTCTAGACACAGCCAGGGACATCCTGCCTGTGCACAGTGAACTGAGCTGAGATGACTACAGTCAACCTGTGTCAATACATGCAGCAGTGGGACTGTGTGTCTATACAAAGTATCACTGGAGCACTGATGAATATACGACGAAACAATGACTGCAAAAAAAACTACTGCCTTAACAACGAGGTCGGAACACCGACCTCATTGCTACTACTAATAATTTTACCACGAATGCCTTAACAACGATATTTCGTTGTAAAGGCATTCCTGATAAAATCATTAGCAATAGGCACCATTCACCCTACATTCCTCACCCCACCCCCCCAACCCCACCGCAAAACCTAAAACCCCCTGACCCCCCACCCACTCCCCAAAACCAAAAACGCCCCACCCCCCTAAACCCACCCACTCCCCAAAACCAAAAACGCCCCACCCCCCAACCCCACCCTAAAACCCCCTGACCCCCCACCCACTCCCCAAAACCAAAAACGCCCCACCCCCCAACCCCACCCCAAAACCTAAAACCCCCTGACCCCCACCCACTCCCCAAAACCAAAAACGCCCCACCCCCAACCCCACCCCAAAACCTAAAACCCCCTGACCCCCACCCCCTCCCCAAAACCTAAACCCACCACTTACCTTCGCCAAGTCCCTTCTTTGTACCTTAACCACGCATGTTCATTGTTCAGAACATACGTAGTTAAGGCACAAAAAAACGAAGTCGTGGTTAAAAAAAGCGTTGTTGCGCTTTCGTTAACCACGACCTTCGTTAAAAAAAAGTCGTAAAAAAGGATGTTTCCCGCACTGATGACTAGGGTGTGATCACTGCCTGAGAACAGCCCTGCCATACTGCTGCTATGCTAATCTGGAAATCTGGCTATAAAAACTGGTGAGTGTACATTCCAAGTATATGTGCTAATCACTTAATTCCCGTATCTTAGCATACATGTGCCAACTAAGGGGACCAGGCTTGGTACCATTTCTTTGTGTATAGACAAAAGAGAACAATTTACATCTGAAAATGTGTATGCATCACATGTTTATTTACACAGCCTTGAGACCATGAGCTACGTATATCCATGTTGTAATAGGGAATTGGTAGTTGTCACATCCCTGAACACACCACTGAAGTATACATTACTGATCATAAAGGAAAAATATCTTTTACACACAAGCATGCGACATACATGCCAACAATGGTACATGTCAGCACACCATCTCCAAAAATTGGCATGCATGGGGAAATATGCGTTAGGCATGTTGCATTGGATCATGTAGTCTGGCTTTTAGACCTCACCTGAGTGTGACACACACCTGCATTGACATTGTCATGGGTTACCAGACCATACCCAGCCTTAGTCAACAGCATTCTTTGCTAAACATTTTTCAAGGGTATCATATGCATGAACATGTTTTGCAGATGGCCCATCTTATCTTATGCTGTGTTGTGAAATGAACAGTGTGAATTCTGACATAACAATTTGGTAGACATACAATTTGAGTTACATCACATATGTACACTCACAGTACACACATTGTACACATGTGTAAACATGTATGTGGGAAAAAGTCTTCATACACATGCAGATTTGCAAACAGTATCAGTCCTCCCATGCATCACACACCAACAAACATATGGAAACACATTACTATGTTACAGTACACAGTGAAATACTCATTCATACATATGTTGCCGTACCATACAAACAACAAAGGTGCCTAGCACCTGTAACTAGGAATGTGAATCTGGGTGCCCTGTCAGCATTTCCTCTAAAATCCACACAATCCCCTCATGCATCCAAAAAAGACACATACTTTAGTTCTATATACATCATACAAATACCAACAATGACACCTCACACCTGCGCGTCTAAACTAAATGATTATTCCTTGTTAGTCTCAATACAAAAAAAACCTGCATGGCCGTCATGCATTAAAAACATTACGCATATCAGAAAACGTGACTCATACGTTCAGGAAGTGACGTAGTAGGACTTCCTTGTTGCACACATGGAAAAGTGAACTTACTTTTACTTTATACTCCTGTAGTCTGTGCTTGAGAGAGGTTGTGTGGTGCTTGTGCTGGTATGAGGAATGGTGGATTGTGAGTCTTTTGTGCTGTGTGGTGTATGTATCTTTTTCATCTAGTATTTGTTGCTATTGTATTGTAACTTTTTGTTCTGTTACTGTGTCAGTATTATTGGGTGTGTGTCTTGGGGTAGTTACGCTTGTTGGGGTAGTTGAGGTTAGTTGGAGATTAGTATTTTTCTTATTTTTGGGGGTATTTAGGTTGCAGTGGAGGGAAACTTCAACATGTCAGGGAAGAGAAGGGCACAGAGCATGACTGAGCATGAATTGGGAGGGTTCATCTGGTTGGTGTGCCACTACCTTCCTAACATGGTGGCTATGGGTGGCCTTGTGATTACTAGTCCAGCCTGATGAGGGGATGAGATAGGTGTGTCAAGCAGGCACTCCTTGTGACGAAGGTGTGACTAAAAAGGGCGTCGCCCCTAAACGTGGACCAAGAAATGAGAGGCCCTCAAATTCAGGTTGCCCTGTGAAGCTATGACCTTATGGAAGGTAGGACTCTTTGTTGGTGACTCTCTGCACAATGTCTTGTAGGGTGTATTAGAGATTATAATGTTGATGAGTAGGGTTCCTTGGCCCGTATGAATGCCTGTGACCCTTAGGGGCTTGTAAGAATGGGCAGAAACATGTTGGCTTAACTAGGTGACACAAATCAGAACTCTTGTGTGTTCACCGTATGTTTTTAACAATACCTGTGTTTCCCACTAATAAAGGAATTACCAGGGGTAAACACAGGGTATTCTTATAAGTCTGGTTACCTATCTTTTTATCCAGTAAGTATTTATCAAGAACTCCCCTCTGCTCAGAGGAGACAGACTGTTGAGTTTTCCCTGGTGGTATTGACCCTACCATGGTGGGAAGTAGAAGCCAAGGATGAAGCATGACACTATTAGGTGTGTGAGGCTTCTATTTCCATAATTGGAAATTACCTTAGTGAAGCCATGCGAGCCCATGAATTGACCTTAAGAGGTGTTCATGTATGAAGCAGTCATATTTTTGTGTTATAGATTGAGAATAGGGATGTTATGACTGCTCGTTTATGCTCCCCTCCTCTCCAATTGTCGTGTTTTGAGTATGGGCTGCCCAACAGAGGCATGGAAGCTGCACTGGGGCAACGTGCTGCACCAGCTCCAATGCATCTTCTCAGTAGAGCGTACTGAATATCAGTTGAAGCACCGGTGGGCGGACCTCATCGCCAGTGAAAGGGATCTCCTAGATCACCTTGTTATTCGGGTCAGCGGAACTGTTGGTAAGTACCCCTTATACATAGCTACTTCCTTATTTGCATTTGCCTGGCTGTAGGAAATAAGGATTAGTTCAGCATGTCATGACAAAGGTGAGGACAGCAAGGTCTCTGTTTCAGCCAACCTGCCTTCATGAGAGGTCATCAATGCACCGGGTGCTGAACACTCACACATTCCTCTCTTTGTACCTTGTGTATCTCATAAATGTATAGAAATACCAAAAAAAACACAAATGATTAATGGTGCAAGTGTTCATGTGTCCCAGGCATAACTGTTCATGTCCATCAGGGGCTTGACAACTGTGTAAATGTGCAAAGTAATGTGTAAGTGATGACAAACATGACGCTGGAGTATAGGTAGTCATGGATGTGTGTGTTCCTTCAGTCATGTATGTGCAGAGTGTCACAACAAGGACACAAATTTAAGGAGGACTTAGCGGTTCCTACTACATTAGTGTCATAGTTTTTGAAGGTAATGTGGCTGATGGAGGCAAATATTGCCACACCATATGTCAAAAGTTGTGCAATGCAAGAAGTGTGACACTCTTAAACCTTGGTGCCACATCATGCCTATGCCAGGCTTGATGAATGCAAGGGTTGTGTTCCAGTGGTAGGAGGCACACAAAAACGGAGCAGTTGAATCTACTAGATTCCACTGTGCCATTTTAGGAGTTAACTTGAATGTGTGCCTAAGGCAAGTTGGTTGAATGGCACTTCCATTGTTTTCAATGTGCCTAGTTTCACTTAGCAGGTTTGGCACCTTCATGTATGGTGCAAAGCATGCAAAGTGCCAACATAATGTCATAGTTTACAATGTTAGTGTCCTGACATGTGCAATGGTGCTCTGTTTGTCAAATATGGCACACACATGGTGGAGTTATGTGATGGTAGGGGGCAGCAGAAAAAGTGAAGCATCTGAGCTGATGCTCCTTTTTCACATAGATTTACTACAAAGTACTAAGCTTCTGACAATTAACAGTGTCCTGTCCCCAAGACATTGTCATGTATGTATTCGGACATGTAGGTATGGGTTTCTCCCATATCTGTTGTGTTTTTGTGGGCCAACAATGTCTGTCTAGATGACATGTAATAGATGCAAGTTGCTCATTCCTAAACCTAAGTTAACTAGGTCAATCAGCTAAATAAGTGAATGTGTAACAGTTGTCTATGCTTTTCTTTGTACAACAATCAGAAAGCTATGTTTTCCTGTCATGCCTTTCAGGTAGACCTCCATCCTACACCAACAGTGATGTTTTACAACTTGAAGACCCTGATGCAGCCAGTAAGTGTTAACTTGTCAAATGTGTAGATCAAGGGTTGTGTGTGAGAGAGTATGATGTGTGCAATGCCATGTTAAAATGGCATGAGTGTCAAATAAGATACCATTCTCTCTCCTTTGGTTTCAAAATCATGTCTGATGTAATACTGAGGCTGTAGAATGTGGAAAAAGGATGCACAGGTGCCAATGTGTGCTGCAATGGATGTGTGAGTCTTTGGAAAAGGTAAATATGTACACAAACACAGTGATATCAGTCAAGATATGTGTCAGAGGTGCTGGGTCTCAGAATTGTATGACAACATATTTGTAACAGCACTTATTGCTGCACTGTGTGCAACCCGTTGCACAAAGTTTCTCTGACATGCTACAAGTCATGTCCATATACTTTAAAGTCTCTAAGGGGCTTATCAATGAGACACTTGCACCACCGGTGCTTCACTACTCTTCTGAAATGAAGGGTGCACCGGCCACGCAAGGAGCTGTTTGACAAGGCCAACAGTTTGTTCAGTACACATTGAGATTTCAGCTCTTCTTAGGATGATCGCGGTCCATGTCCATATATTGTAACAAATAAGATGTGTGCAAATAAACCTACATGATGTACCCATTTTGATGACTTTGAGCGAGCCTGGTCACATAATGTGTGTATGAGATGTGCATGGTGAGTGTTTACCTGGTACGTAGGAGATGTTTCAAGCTTGTGCACAGATAGTGTGCAACATTGGCTAGCGACATGAAAATTATATTGTAGATGCTTCGATGCAGGTTGGAATAGACTTTGGGCTTGAAGTTGCATTATGAGTTCTGGTGGACTACATGTGTCATCTGAAGCTGCTGTTTCCATTGGATGCTTGTCCTTCCTCTACCCAACGCAGTTTCTGATGACATTTTCCCTTCATGTTTTAGCGGCCTCAATGACTCCTGAACAGAAGCGTGCCTTTGAAAATAGGGCTGAGAGATTCAGGCACATCTGTGAGGCTCAGAGAGGGTACCTCAAGGTGGCCAAATATTATAGGCAAGAGATGTTATCTGGATCGTGGCAGACATTCCCTCATGGAGGACCAGTAAAACAGCCTGTTACAAGCAAAAAAGCTCAACAAAGATGGTCAGTGGTGGATTTGCAGGTTCTGCCCCCTCAACATCTATGGCCCCTACCACAACAGCATCACAGCCACTACCAGCTCCTCTGCCTTCACGTTTGAGCAAGAAATGCATAAGGACATGGTGGATATCAAATTGAGGCTGGCCAAACTGGAGGAGCAGGCTAATGAGCACAACTACAATCTTTTAAAGTACATAAAAAAGAAGCTGAAGAAACACTGACTCTGAACCCCTCCTTCTCACCAGTACCTTCACATTCCCTATTTTTTAGTATAAATAGCTTTAGTGGGTTTTAGATGGGTAGACATAGGTAAGGTAGCATAGAGTAAGTTAGTTTTAGGACATAGTTGGTATAAGTGGGGGTGGGATTTAGGAATTATTTTTTGTTCTTGGGGTTGTTGGGGGTTATGTATAGGGGTATATGTAAAAAACGTATACAATAAAACAATACAAAAAATATATATTTGTTTAGGTAATAGGATTTTGTTGACTATGTTTAGCTTTAGTTCATGTTGTCCTTATTGTCTATTGTTTCTTAAGATAGTGGGGGGTGCAGTGTTTATTGTGTGGCATTCCATGTACAAGATAAGTTTAGGTAAGGATAGTTAGCTATATGGATAAGCTAAGTTTAGTTACTTTAGGTTAGGTTAGTGTAGATTAGTGTGCAGTTTAGGATTCTTATTAGGTCGTGATTTTTTTAGTAGTTTATCATCTTGTTAATTTCCTATAATATGGTGTCCATGATGATTGACTGTCTGGGAGTTATCCTGTCTGCACTGCTCATGTTAGACAAATGCCTTTGGGTGTGTATTCAGTATTGATTTACATGTGTGACTGTGGCGGCAAACACCGCCGACCGCTGTTCTGACGGTCAACAAAAGACCGGCAGTGGTGGTGGAATGCACACCGCTGTATAATTTTGTCAAAAAGACATACAGCCAAAAAAATTACAACCTCCACCCAACGCTAGGGCCAACGATGGTGGAAACACTGTACACATCACCCTGCCACCGCCATGCATACAAACCCCTGCCCACCAAATGATGATGCACAAATCAGCGCGCCGGTCAGTGAATGTCCGATGACCATTGGCGTTACCGACCGTCATGGTCAGCAATGGGAACCGCCAACAACAAATGCACAGATTGGCAAATTTGAAAAGCACACACCTGGCACACGTCCACACCACTATAAAACACACACATACACACCCCACAATTATTTGCAATGCCAATATCACAACAGATATTGACACCTCAACACACATACACTGAACCAACCATCACACAAGTAACACAAACAAAACCATCACCAAAACTCAAATACTGCACACCCACCATCACAAATCACACTCCCAACACCACAACAGTACTGTCACCAACTCAGCTATAACACACCACCCACAATACACACCATGGCACCTCCTAAGCACCCCCGCTTCACCGACAGGGAGCTAAGGAACATGGTGGACAAAATATTCAGGATCAAGCCACAGCTATTCGGGACACAGGTGCAGCAGACGCTCGTGGCCAAGAAGATGGAGCTGAGGCAGAGGATAGTCAACAAGGTCAATGCAGTGGGAAATCATCCACGCACAAGGGCTGACATCAGGAAGAGAGAGAACGACCTGCAGGGGAAGGTGCGTTCCATGGCATCACAGCACAACATCGCGGTACAGAAGACTGGCGGTGGTTCCACACCTCCTCCCCTGAATACACCAGTTGGTAGGAGAGGGTCTTGGACATCCTGCACCCGGAGGACCTCACTGGACTCCCTGGTGGACTGGACTCCGGTAAGTCAGCTACAATACCTTAACAGTCACCACACCTGTAATGAATGTATTACCTCATCCCCTACCCAGCCCACGATGCCCGGACACTGCTATCCATGTTTCCTGCATGACCACAACCCTCCAGACAAATCACTACCCAGCCCCCTGTGCACAGTCACCAACCCAGGCATTTAATGTCGGGAGCACTACAACGCCCAGAATGCACCGCTACCCTCTCACTAAATGCATCAAAAAGAACACAAAGGGACCCTGCATGCTACTACATGTGAATGTAATCACCAATTACTGGTGAGCAGTGCTGCAAGGGACAAGAAAGTGCATGACACCGACATCTCTATTCTCTCACACACAGGCACCACCACCCATGCCACCCAGATGGGGAGAAGAAGGAGTGCCAGTCCTCCACGTGAAGATGAAGGTCCCGCTCAGGAGGGTGCAGAGGGATGTCTGGACACAGAGGAAATCCCTGGGCCATCCCGCAGTCCTGAACAGTCACCCTCCAGAAGCCCCACCCAGGACACCACTGACACCCCTACCACTCAACCACCACTATCAGCTCTGGCTTAGTGCCCCCACACCAGTGTCTCCAGACCACAGACTGTCTGCCCACATGTACAAAGGCCAGAGTTCCCACCTACCACCAGGCAGGATGATGAAGAGCCCAGTGCAAGTGGGACTGCCAGACCTGTGCGGGGGACACAGGCACAAGGTACTAGGGCCAGTGGGAGGGTATCAGTGGCCCAGGGGGTTGGCCCAAGGAGGGATGCTGCTGCCCAGGAGGTCATTACTGATGTCCTGGGAGCATACCACCATTCCCAGGACAGGATGGGCCAGATCATGGACACATTGGAGGAGAATCAGAGGCTGCAGGTAGCACACCATCAGGAGGCATTGGAGCAATGGAAAGAGCTCTATGCTACCATGGCCTCCATTGCAGGGGTGCTGCAGTGTCAGACTAATATTCAGCTTGAGTCCTCCACCCACCTGTATGCCCCTTCCACTAGCCAGGACACTACCCTGCCATCTACATCTGCAGCAGCTAGTGGACTGGTAGCACTGCCAGAGGACTCACAGGACACCAGCACCCCTTCCCCTGCAGTCCAAATTCCCACTCACAGACGTGGCCTCAGACCCAGACATCCCTGTGAAACACCAGCCAAGACCAAGACCACCACCAGGAAGTGACTCTACCTTGAACCGTCTCCCTTGTGTGTCACTGAGCTACCTTGTTGACATGCCAGTGCCAATTCACCATCTTCCAATGGCTCCATGGACTATGCCCCTGTGCTACCAACAGCTGTGGAAATGTACCTAAGTATATTGTTCACCATGCGCCCACTCCCTTCCAATGTCCCATCACTCATGTATGTTCTATTTTCAAATAAATACACTGGTACACACAACATATCTGTCCTTATTTAATATTAGCAATCAAATGTTAATGGGAATGTATTAACCAGTTTCTATCATAATGCCGCTTTTATTGCAAGAGGGGGTCTAACAGACTATAGTGCTTGAAGTATGTCACACTCTACATTCCATTGCTGTAACACATATCTGTTTCTTCATTCATAAAGTTGCCATATCACTGGTAAGGGACACCATAGCACTCAATATATATGTCACCCTGAAACAATGCAGTAAACCCATATGCATTATAGAAAATGTACCTATGAGTCACTGGAAGTATAGCTGGTTTATCTGTGTTCTGAAATTGATGTCTCCCTGCTTTTCTTCTCCATCATTCTCATCCATCCTCTGAGGTTGTAGGTGGTAGAGTTCCATGATTCTAGCTCAATTCAGGCGGTATTTGATGAGGATGTGACATTCCTCCATGGTAGCCAGATCTACCAGGGGTCTGTAATCAGGTGGGGCCCTCCCTCGCCACAAGGGTCTGTACCTATGGGGGAGGAAGAGAGACACATTGAGTTGGGACATACACTTCCATACCAAGGTTCCTCTATTTATGTTGTACATGTGACACAATTGTCCCTCACACTGACACAAAGAACATGGTAATCCTGTCAGGGTAATGTGTGGCGAAGTGTGTATGTTTTATTGCATCACAGTGTAGGCACACTCCTCACCATGTTCTGTGAGGAGGACCAGTAATTATGACAGTATTCGACAAAGGGGAGAGGGAATGGAGCCATGGACTAGGACCCCAGCCAGATTATGAAGGCATGCTGGATGCAAAATGGCAGCCCCCTGCCATACAGGTGGTATAGTGTAGGAATTTACCTCATTCCGCTGGTTTTCCGCTGGCATTAGTCGTCATGGCGGTAGGCGGTGTTCACCGCCGTTCATCTGATCATTGGATAACAGTGTTGTCAATGAGGAAGCAGGGCCAATCATGATCACCGTTGGCAGTGACAGTGCACACTGCAACGGTATATACCGCCATTTTGCCATGCTCTTGCCACTTGATTTCTGCACTTCGAGTGGGAAGAACTCCACTGCGTGTGCTGCTGTGTCCTGACTCTGGTCTTTGAGATGGCACGTGCTACAGGGGAACGGGCCCCGGCCTTCATCACGGAGCAGCTGGAGAAGCTGGTGGATGGGGTACTACCCCTGTATGCAGAGCTGTAAGGACGACCAAAGGCCCAGGTGGATTGCTATTTGTCCTCCTTGAATGTGTGTGAATGTTTCGTACGCTAGTAGGTGTTTTTGTTTGCCCTGTGAATGCTTACCCGTAGTGTGTCTGGCAGTTTTTGGCTTGCCTATCGTCTACATAGGCTATGTTAGGTTGAACTGGCATGCATTTGTGTATGGGGCTACCACACTTACACCTGTTTCTTTACTCTGTGTGTCCCATGCAGGTCAGTACTAATCAGAAGAAAGGATTGTGGCAAGCCATCGCCAAGGAAGTGTGGACCCTTGGGGTCTGCAATAGATGGAGCACCCACTGCAGGAAGCAGTGGGAGGACCTGAGGCTCTGGGCACGGAAGACTGGAGAGGCCCAGCTGGGGAAGGCCTCCCAACGAGGGAGGGATGCCCTTCGGACCCTGAACCCCGTAATGGGCCACATTCTGGCTGTGGCCTATCCAGATTTGGATGGGTGCTTGAAGGCAGCACAGCAGCCACAAGGGGGTGAGTACCAACACTGCTGTGATGCTACTATGATGAGTGTAGTTAGGTCCTATGGGGTGCATGCATTGTAGTGCCAGGCCCATAGACAGGTGTGTCCCTGCAGTCTTGCCCCCCTCTATGTCCAAGGTATATTGTCCTCAGGTAGATATGGCTGGGAATGTAGGCCTGTGAGGGGTCCACTCTTTGGGCTATTGGTTTTGATGTAGCTTCATGGATTTGCAGATTTATTGTCTCTCATTGTTTCCCATTGCAAAGTGTAGCACAGTAGAGGGCCAGGATGGCAATGTAGTGTATTGTGGAATCATGCCTATCAGTCAGGGGCACATTCATATCATAAACTGTGTCTGCTGAGGGTTGGTGCCTGAGATGGGTGGGAGTGTATGTGTCCCAACATGTATATTTTTCCAGGAATTCACATATTTCTTTCCTATTTTGTCCCCCCCATGCTCTTGTGTCCTTTTGTATTTTAGCATCATCTGGTGAGGGAGCTGAGTCACCGGCGAGTGGGGATGCTGCAACCCACAGGACCCAGGAGGCAGACTCCACTGATGCTGAGGGGACCAGTGGGTTGGAGGGCAAGGGGAGTCCCACGGGTAGGCAACTACCACTGGAGGTAGTGACTCCGACACCTCCTCTGATGGCAACTCCCTGGTGGTGGTGGACCCTATTGGGCCCACCCATTCTTCGCCATCTTCCACCACCCCCCCTTACCATCACTGCCCTCCCAGTAGCTTGCCACTGAGTTGCCCTTGCCCACTCACCCAGGAGGGTGGGCATCTCCTTCGCCCCAGGTACCTCTTTTCCTGCCCCAGTCAGGCCTGCTGCCCTCACTGAGGAGGCTATTTTCCTTCTGCGAAACATCTCTGTAGGTCAGACAACCATTGTGAATGCCGTCCAGGGGCTGGCATCTGAGATGCAGCAATGCAATGCATTCCTGGAAGGCATTCATGGTGCTATGTCTGGCCTACAGAGATCTTTTCAGTCTCAGGCCTCCTCTTTGACGGCAGCCAGTGTCCCTGGCCATTCGGTCCCCTCTCCCACCACCTCTACCCCTTCCAGCACCCCACTCCCTTCACCCATCCCAAGCACCCATACGGATAGCCATGCACCCAAATCAACACACAAGAAGCACACAGAGATATGCAAGCACCACACATCCCACCACATGCAGGCACACACCCAACATACCAAAGCAGACACACCAACATCCACCTCCCCCACTCTGTCTCCCACCTTTCCTCCCAAAACACAGAAGCCCACACACTCATCCACTCCACACACATCCACCAACCATAAGCATACTGAACAGGCACCTGCATCCAAGTCCAGCACACCTACACCTCATACCACCACTCCCTCAATCTCCACTCCTAAACCTGTCTCCAAAACCCCTCCAGCTGCACCTAGAAAACTTTTCCTCTCCCGTGTTGACCTGTTTGCACCCACCTGCCCACCCCTTCTTGTCCCTAAATGTTCCCTTGGTCTCCACAAGCCCACTCCTTCCTCTTCAAATTCCTCCTCAGTCTGCCCTAACCATTCCTGTGCCCCTTCCCCATGGAGGAAGAAGGCCTGTGCTGGCCCTCGTCCCTCTGCCACCCCCCAGTCCAGGCCCACTACTCCTCATTCCAAGGGCAAGCCCACACCCACTTTACCTCCAGAACCTAAACCCAAGAGCCCCCCTTCTAATCCTGACTCCCCACCACCGCCACCCTCTGTCCCTGATCCCTGAGGTGCCTGGATGCCCCATTGATGCCCCTTCTCAGTGAAGGATTTTTTTAATCGTGGGAGTCAATATTTACCTTTCCAGGACTTCAATATGGACTGGCCTATGGCCTTGTTGGACATTTATTATTCTTTCTTAAATTCAATTTTAGTGGCCAGCAGACCTGTTGGTGCTATATTGAGCCACTGTAGCGTTTCACTGTGGGGGTGTGGTGTGTACAGGTGTGTGCATTGGTGCAGGCATTTGTTGACTTGTGTCTGGTAGTTTGTTGGGGTATGTATGGCTTGGGGTGATGGGACAGGTTGGGTGTGCATTGTGATGTGGGTGGGGTGGGTGGCTGTATAATTGTGCCCTTTCATCCCATGTGTGCTAGGCTGCGGTACTTACCGTTTTCGTCTTCATTGGTGGTCATGGTCCTGGAGAAATATGGCAAGGAGAAGCATTGGCATTATTTGCAACTCTCGCTCCTTGTCAGTGTCGGCGTGTTCTGTGTGCCTCCGTGAGTGTTTCCCTTTATATGGGTCATTTCCGCCAAGTTTGCGTGGCGGTGTTTCCCGTCTGGGAACGGTATGGTGTTTCATTATATGGTGGGCGGGTTGGGCCATTCCGCCGGGCTAAAGATGACGTTCGCCATCGGCAGTGGTGCTACCAAAATGGTGGTGAGTGGATGGGCCACTAGCATTTTCTCATATGCTTCATTATTTAACGGTAGTTACCTCGACCGCCAGCGGGCGGTCTTTCCCACCGGGTTCATAATGACCACCTATGTGTATTCACTGTGATCAAGGTCCTGTCTGATTGGCCGCAGTATGACATCTACTCAATACGCTATTCAGTGCAGTTCCTGACACTCTGATTGCGCATGTATACAAATTCTAAGACAGGTAATCAGGCAACATCTATTGTTTGTGGTATGCTATGGAACATTAATTGTAGGGAAGTTTTGAATATTGCACCCCACCTAATTTAGGGAATGGAGTCCTACACACAAATGGCTGCCCTTAACAGTCTTACATATGCCTATTTTGTTGGTCACATCAATGTCTCTGATACAATCATCAGGGATACTTCCAGATACTTGTGTTCTGAAGCACACATGCCATATGTAAACTTGCATGGTACCTGTTTATTACATGCTTGGAAGGCTAAGAAAGTGTATTGTAGTCCACAAAGCTATCAGTCACATAATCATGTTTGGGTCTATGTGAGTGGCTTTGTGTCTGACAGAAAGCCACACATGTCGTGTTGTTCTATAGTCATTGTCCCAGCTTCACACAATACACACATTTGAAGCAGTTGATAGATCAGTGAAAAAACAGTGCATATGTGATTATGGTAATTTATTTACATGTGGAAGATTTGTATCACGTGATGTACAATGTACAGTTCACTAACCCCATGAGAGATACCAAACCACTGAATGCCCAGTCAGAGTCCAAGGGTAAGGGACATGTCATCAGACAAGTATAGGAGAGGTGAGCATCAGTGAGGAGGTGGCCAAATCGACAATAGGTAGGAATTGAGTCTATGGCAGTCAAGGCATGATGAGTCAACTTTGGTAGAGTGAAGAGGGCACATTGGCAGCTGTCACTACACTGGCATGATCTTAAGGACAGAACTTAAGAGATACTGTCCATGTGGCACAGACTGTAGCTACCGGGTGTTTTTTCTAGAGAAATGTGTTCCTTCCACATCTTCATCCTCTGATGTGTGTGGTGCCTCCTGTGCCTTGGTGGTATTGTTGTTAAAGTTGAGGGGGGGCACACACACATTAGGAGATAGAGATGTGGAATTAAAGGTCCCAGAAGCTGTCATTAGTGAGAAAGTGAAAGGCATCACTGCAGCAAGTAGGAACTGCTGGTTTCGCAATACAGCAGATACATCACAGTGGTAGGAAGCCATGCTTTCAATGAGGGAGCCCCGATTCTTCTGCATGTACTCCAGGGCATTTCAGATAGCCCCCAGCCTGCTGTCAAACATGCTGTTGCCACTTTGGGAGGGCAATTGTTCCAGCCTCTACCTCAGGACAGGTGCTATGTATGCGAGGGACTGTCGGAGTCCACATAGCGGAGAGTGGGTACCTCTGATGGCAGCAGAGTTGTCCTTCTTTGGACTGAGGCACCTCTGCACTCCCTCTAGGCTGCCCGCCATTGCCTCCATCCCTACCCGCACCCCCTGTGCCAACTCCCACTGAATCTGCAGCTGTCTTCTGAATGGTAATCTCTGGGTCTTCAGAGTCCAGGGCTGTGGCTGGACTGGTCAGTGCAGTGTGTTGGTTGTTGGGTGGTTCATGTGAAGACCCTGCAATGCTGTGTGTCCTCCATGTGACTGGATATGGTGTCTGGAGGGAACCCAGGACATCCTGGTGAGTGTCACCATTGATGGTCAGCAGCTGGTCATCCAGATCATCAGAAAATTCCAGGAGAGACAGCTCCGCAGGAGGTCATGCTTCATCATCTGCAATGGGATAATCAAAGGTCAATATTGGACTGTAGTGGCTGTTGAGGACCTTACACGTTTTGAGGCTTATTGATATGTGAATGCGTCATGTTGGGACACCACATCAGGGGTGGCATTGTAATCCTAGTACTGGTGACTGATATTGTTGTAATCCTATTGTAGACTGCTTTCAATGTGTGTTGCAATCATCATGAATCATTGTCAGTGGCAGACACCATGCCTGTTAGTTGAATTTGCAGGATGTGTACTTTCCTGCACATGTGCATTAGGGCCGGCAAGATGGACACCCCAGCACCATGCAGTTTGTGTGGCAAAGTTGGTATTGTCCATCATACGTTTTGCCATAACCAAGGTTAATCAAGGAATGCATTGACCATCTGTGACAACTACACAGCCCTGCATATTTGGAATAATGCTTCACAGCAAGCTGAGCTGTTGCACTGCGTCTTTCTTCATAAATGGGTAAATAATTGCCAAAATATTCAGACACATCAGACACAGACATCATAGTACTCTACAAATGTATATTGTTTACCTTACACCCCAGTGGTGGATAGTAGGAGCTCATAATTATCATGCTAAGGTAAGGCACCATGCATACCTTAACCTGTCTTTAATCGCATGTCCCTCTCTCACACCTGACTCTGCATGTAGCAGGCATTCCATGTACATATTTGGGATCTTCCCATGCCACACATATGTGTCCCACCCAGATTCTGTTGCCTTTACAAATATTGCAAATCTGTATTTGGTTGAGTGTAGTTTAGGAACTCAAGGTTGGTGTGGGAGTGACAAATGGGTGGGTGACAAGTTTGTATTTCCAAATATTGTAGTTGTTTATTGTGTGTTACATTGTGCATCACACATAGGGCAAACTTTCTGTGCATTTTGTACACTGATCCCAAACCACAATTTTCCTAGCCGCCCCCTTGCCCCAGCCAGGGACACCATGAAAGCACCTTATTTACATTACTGGTTACCATTGTGGACATTTCCCCAGTAGCCTCATGAGGTTTGTCACTATTGTATTGCTTTACTGCGTTGGCACCATAAATGAT
This sequence comes from Pleurodeles waltl, assembly GCF_031143425.1. Classification (NCBI taxonomy): domain Eukaryota; kingdom Metazoa; phylum Chordata; class Amphibia; order Caudata; family Salamandridae; genus Pleurodeles; species Pleurodeles waltl. Next base: position 237,592,405 of record NC_090446.1, on the reverse strand, counting down.
GGTACTAATGCGGCAAAGCACAGGGAGGTCCATTGCTTAGAATGCTTGAGTCACTTTCCCATCTGCCTTCAGCAGGCCTCACAAATAAGGTTAACATATAGCATAGTGCCATCTTTATTAAATGTCTGCCTCATTTATTCTTCCCTCCCTGCGTAAGAAATATTTCCTTGCATATATCATATCTGACACAGGCATATTGTGGTGCAAAGATGTACAAAGTGGATACATGCATGCATTGTGTGACTTTGTTAATTTTCCAGAAAGGGAATGTGTGGCTTGAGTCTACATTGGCACCAATCAATACAGTGCTAATCTTGCAGTAAGGGCTTGTAATTATGGGCCCCTAGTGAGACAGTGAGACAAATTGTAGTTGATGTTATCCATGAAGGTGTCCCTTTGTGCATGATGCCAACCATTCCCAATACACAGGCACCTTGCTACTTGGTGACATGGAAGCTACTTGTACAGCAGCACAGATGATGATCACAGACATGCCCTATATGTTGTGTCCGATCACTTTGTGGCCATTCCCAATGGTGATTGGAGGTGTCTCCCAGTTCTTGTTGGCCCACCCTATCCATCAAGCATAGTTCATGTTGCCCAAAGAGTGATACAAATGAGCTGGTGGTTAAGTTGCAACAGTGAATGGATTGATGTGGGGGTTGGGTAATGGGCTAGGCATACAGGGGGTAAGGGTGATCACATTAGAAGTGTTTGGTCAGTATTGTGTCCCAATGTGATGCTTTTGCATTCATTCAGTGTGTCCCATGTGCCTCCCCCTTCTGACATTTGTTAGTTTCAAGATTGCCCCCACTATAACTTATCCTGCATTTATGGTAGGTTTTGGAAGCCTGCACTGTCCTGTCCTGGCACTCTGGTAATCAGCTCCTCTGGGATGACCACTGCCACCATCTCCTCCAGGTCATCTAGATCCTTTTGGGGTGCAGGACTTCTACCTTCAGTCTGCAGTGCTACCTTTTGGTTCCTGGCCAATTGCTCTTTAGTTCTGTGCTTGCAGTTGTGCCAGCGCTTCTTACAACTGATTACAGTCCTCTTCACCTCTGCTACACTGTTGACTTTGTTGACAATTGACTGCTATATGGCCTCCTTCCTACCTACATGCAATTTGAAGGTGTAAAAGAGCTGGTGTTGGTCCTCTGTCACCTCTCTGACCAAGATGTTATTCTCCTCCTCACTGAAGTGACACTCCTGCTTCCCTTTTTCCTTCTCTTGTGATTTAGCTGGTCCATCAAGGCTTGTATTGGGCTAATTGGGGTCTCTCTCAGGTCTCTCCTAGCCTGCATTGCCCATCTTGGGTCCTTGTGGGTTGTTTGGCAATGTTGCAGGCTTTTTTTCACTATAATGGTGCAAAAATGGCGCTAGCATGATAAGCGTCCAAAAACATTCCGCTAATCATGCTAACACCACTAGCGTCATTTTTTTTTACACTAACCTTTCCTTAGTGCCATGGTGTGTTGTTTTCTAAATAAGGCACACTGATAGCGCAAGGATATTTTGTTAGGCATAGTAAATTTTTTGGGCGCACAGCTGTGCTAGCGCAGTTGTGCGCCCACTGATAGCGCAAGGATATTTTGTTAGGCATAGTAAAATTTTTGGGCGCACAACTGCGCTAGCACAGCTTTGTGTATTCTTTCTTAAATTTGGGCCTAACTTTACTCGTAGTAAAGTTAGACTTTTCGTCTAAGTTTAGACTTTTGTTCCAAATTTAGGCCCATATTTATACTTTTTCAAGCAAAACTGCGTTCGCGCAGTTTTGTGTGAAAAACGTATAGCACCGGCTAGCGCCATTCCAAGACGCTGGCTGGATGTCATATTTATGGAATGGTGCTAGCCAGCGCTAATGCCCTATTAGCATCCTTGTAAAGGATGCTAACAGGGTGGCAGAAGTGTAGGGGAAACTGGAGCTTTTGAACTGAATTATGTACTACACTCTTTAGAGGCAAAAAATTTCTCTAAGCAGTGTAGCGCCATTTTCTGGAGCACAACACCCACGGACATGGCTCCTGTCTTAGTAAAGACAGGAGCCATGCCCACCACCCCAATGGCCATTCCCACATTCCCAGGGGATGAATGTCCCCTTGGAATGGCCTTTTGGGCCAGCGCCATGCAGGGGGCCCCAAGGCAGGGCCCCTGAGTGTGAAAAATAATAATAAAAAGGAAAACTTACCGGGACTTACCTGGGATGGGTCCCCATCCTGTGGTGTCCCTCTGATGTGGTTGGTGGTGGGTGGGGGTGTCCCTGGGGCCAGGGAAGGGCACCTGTGGGCTGCTTCCATGGTCTCTGACCATGGAAATATTCCTACAGGTCCCTTTACGCCTGCCCATATCCAGACGTTAAATAAGGGTGCTAAGCAAGCTTAGCGTCATTATTTGAGACCTTCATCCCCCGTGCTGGATTTTAGCACTGGGGATAAATATGGAGCTAAGGCCATATCATCCTTTTCTGAACGGGAATGCCTACCTTGCATCTCATTGATGCAAGGTAGGTTTTCACATCCAGAAAATGACGTTAACTCCATAACTTTTACTTACATGGTGCACTATACTAGGGACTTACTAGTAAATCAAATATGCCAATCATGTATAAACCACTTGAAAAATGTAACCTAAACTTGAATTTAAAGAATCACCAATGCACTTTAAACATATGCACTACATCACTGGTTAACAGAGGTAAAGTGCCCAGAATCCTAAAGCCAACAAAAATGGGTCAGAAAATGTAGGAGGAGGAAGAAGGCAAAATGTTTGGGAATAACCCTGTAAAAAGGGCCAGGTCCAACAGTCTTGTGACCATCCCGCCTAACTTTCAGTCCAAAGTGTGCATTGCCTTCTCTTTTGGTCTTATCAACTGTCTACCTGTGCAAACAGTCATGTGTCCTAATGTATTCCTGTGCCACACGTCACTCTTCAAGGCTGTCTCATGTCAGATCTGACTTCCAGGGCTGCTAATTAGGCATACCAAACTGTTCCCACTGTCCCAAGCCTTTCCTTCTTTGCAGCTTTGTCAAGGTGTTCACTTCAGCAGCCATGTACTTTCTCAGATCTCATATCCAACTTTCTCCGCCTGGGCAGCCAGCTGTTTTCTGTGTCATGGCTGTTTCACATTTAATTAATACCAAGTCCAGATCTATTACCTTTATTGGGTATTTGGTCTTCTTAGACCTAATCTTTGTGCCTAAAAGACATAGCATGGGGTCAGGTTCAAATGGCCTCTCAATGATCTCTGCTTAATGCTACCTTCCACTAATACCCAATCTTATGACACTGTCACACCATTTAATAAGACTGCGCATTTTCCAATTGACTTTTCGGGCTCTTCGAACTGGCACGGGCAAACTTGTGCAATGCGCTTTGGGGTCAAGTAAGTTTGATAGAGAGAACTAAATTGGGTATATTTCAGCACGGCATTGTGGGATACTCACACCACCGCCTCCAAAGACAACCTGCCAACACATCCTTCCCATTTTTCTCATGTTGTAATGATTATGGGTGAATGTCCAGTTAACATTGTGACTTTACCCCTTTATTCCGCTCACCATGTTTGAGTAGCAGCTACAACATCACTGAGGTGGCTATTTCCATTCAGTCAAGAGATCACAACTGCCCTGATTTGTTTGTCAGTGAGTTGTGTGCAACAAAATGTCCAGGTCTTAACTCATATGTGCCTCGAATGTCCTGCCCTGTTCACTCATGTGTGTATTGATCACCCAGTATTAGGATTCCTGCTCCGCACGTGCCTTTTTATTGCACATTGTGCTGATCATCTTCATTGCTGGGACTGCCAAAGTAGAGTTTCTGAGGTTTATGGGAACGTATGATTCTCTTGGTGAACACAACCCTGTTATCAGTATATAGCTATGGTCACCAACTTGTGTGGGTGCCTCCATTCTGACTCCTTGAGCATCAGCCAATGGATGACTTCTGTTGTCCTCAGCTTCCAAAAACACAAGTCTCTCCTGGGACTCTGGGAACCACTAAGCCACCTCATCATCCCTTGTAGCTGTAGCCCCGCAAAGTATATTTCATAATTTGATGCTCCTAACCGTCCACACTCAATGGAATCATACAGTTTTTGTAGTGGTACCCTTTACCTCATGTGCCCCATATCAAGTGTGAAAGTATACTGTGCAATCTCAGAAGAAATGACCCGGGAGACAATCCAACAGCGCCAAAAATAAATACAGTAACTGCAGCAACATAAGCATTTTTGCTCTGGCTATCCTCCTCATTGGCGATAATGGCAATGTTATCCAGAACATATAGATTGACTTGTCACCACTAACACGTTCCCCAGGTTGCCCTCTAATAATGCCTTGTTTCTGTGGAATACCATCACTCCCAAATGTTTAAATGAGTTAATTCTCCACTAAAGCCATCTAGTTGGGGCCACACTGCACTCTGTTTCTGACTTCCCATTGGTTATCTGTAAACAGGGAACCTTTAAATCAAGCTTGTTATTGATTCCACACAAAATGAAGACACGTGAGAAATATGTCACGTTCTACAGAAATACATGATGATGAGAGGTAATCCAATGGATATATGGTCATTCCATAAAAGGTTTCCACACATCCTTTAAAATCAGAAGATTTTACGAAAGGAGAATATGGAAGCAAAACAGTAGAAGTATAGTGTTCTAAAAAAATTATCTTACAGGGAATCATTCCTGGTTCTATGGTGGAATTGCCAGGGCAAGGAGGTAAGAGGGAATAATAATCCTTCTTCTCCAGCATTCATCATTGTGTTTATTATGCTGCTTCTTAGTTCATCATTGACTATGTCCCTGCATTGCTTTGTGTAAGGCCTTTTCTTTTACTTTTTCTTTTCCATTGTCCTTCACTTGTCCTTCTGTCTTATTGGACTTATGAAGAAACTTAGATCTTATCTGTCTGTGAATTCAGTTTCATCTCGGTTACCCTCTTTCAGCGTTTGGAGGCTCTGGCCCTGATTCCTTATTGGACATGGAGCCGAATAGGACGTACCCACACAAGAAAGCAGTCCGCTTTTTATTTAGTACAATACATACCTATATATCGCTGTTTATAGAATACTGATTTGTGGCTGCTTTATTCTTTTCTGAAAGAGTTTTGAGCAATGGTGTTGTGAAGGTATTGAGCTGATATCTGGCACTTAACTAGTGTCCCCAGTGTTTCTACATTACACCAATTTTCCACTGGTTCCTAGTTGAGATTTTTTTATCAAACATTATTTCAGTTGCAATGGGCAACTGAGTGAGATTCTGGGAAGGGGTTAGTGGAAAAAAATCACTCCATTCGTAGAGTTGGTGGAATTTGGGAACCTCGCATATGTGACGCTGACTTCCCAATAAATTCTGGAATCCAGCTTGTGGCGGAATTTGTTTTCCATTAGCAAGGGTGAGGCTTGTTTTGGCATGCACTGGTGAGTGTCACATTGCTTGTGGTCACATGTGAGATTTGACACCCATTAGCACACCTTCTAGCCACGGTGGCCACTTTATTGTTCCAGTGGTGAGCGCAAGCAACTAGGGCTGCACCTCGAGCACATTCTCTACTTGAGAAGGAGCTAAATCTACTCAATAAAGACATTTTTGAGTGGATTGTCTACTCTAAGGGACCGTTCAAGTTGTTTTTGAGCGTGAGAAGCCTTTTTTAGTTTTTATTTCAACAGGAATGAAGTGTTCCAGAGAATTCAACTTCCTGCTCCTTTCCATCCGGCACCTCACAGTGCTTTGTCCATCTCTTGGTCATTTTTCACTTGGATTTCAAGGTGAAAGGAGCACTGTCTTTGTTTGCTGCATATATATCATTGGATTTAAGGACTTTGTTTTTGTTATATCAAAAGTAATTTAAAAAAACTATTGTATAAAGATATTGTTTCTGTCAGAGGACATGCACCAGTATTTCTTTCTACTTTTTTTCATTGTGGTGGGTGGACTGGAGTTTCTGTGGGGCCTAGTAACTTTTTTTCATTTTATTTTTCATATTTTGTAAAGGGAAAATGTTGCATAGGTCAGTATCTTTTCTCCAAGTTTGTTAAATTTGCAATATTTATTTATTTCACTATATGGCCTAGTCTGCCAATGGGCCATCCAGGCAGGAAATAATTGTTTCTGTGGTAGATGTGTTTTTAATTAAAAACATCATTTAGGGCAGTTGGGGCATTGGATTAAATTACAAACGTGGGTTATTATTTGTGTTTATCTTTTTTTGCAAAAAGTATGAAGGTGGGGTAACATTTGATGCCATAGGCGGATGCTTGTTCTTGGAAAACTTATATATCTCAGTTAATTTTCAAGTTTGGCATTGCTGAATTATGGTAGTGCTTCCTTCAGTGTTACCATGCCTCCTTTGTCTGGCCAGTGTGTGTGAGTGTGCTTGCCATAACCCATCAGTTGTCTTTGTTCTCCATGCCATGTGGCCAATATGCCCTTTTGTTTAGTCATTTCCCATAGGCCTGAATGTGTTCTTTCTTTTATATGCTTCCTTGCTTGTTGGTTGACCATAACTGGTGGCCAATATGCCTTTGCCATAGGCTTGTATGTGTTATTTGTTATTCATGCCCCCTTGCTTTCTGTTGTTGTTAGACCATGTGGCCGGTGACCATTTTGTGCAGCCATCCTTTGTGCTTTTGCCATAGGCTTGTGTTAGAAATGGGGTCTTTGGTTGGCAGTCAGGTTACCCCCTGCCCAATCAAGGATTCTCACTCTAGTCAGGGTAAGTCACACACAATCCAAATTATCCTGTGCCCAGGGTCTGGTAGCTTGGCACTGAGCAGTCATGCTTAACTTAAAAAGCAATGTGTAAAGTATTTGTGCAATAAATCATGAAATACCACAGTAGAACACCACAAAAATTCAGCACAGAGTGTTTAGAAAAATATATAATATTTGTCTGGTAAGATACAGGTCAAAATGATCAAGATTCAATAAGTATACGTTGAGATATCACTGTAAAAATGATATAAAGTGTCTTTAGTCTTTTAAAAGCAACAAGTGTCTCTTGCAAGCACAACGTACCTGGTTTGCATTCAAATTCTCTGCAAGGGGACGCAGAGGAGGAGATGCTTGGAAAACGGGGAGGTGTGTGTCGATTTTTCCAGTGCACACACACGATGCGTCGTTGAGTTTTCACGCAGGGTATACATTGCGTCGATAGACTGCGATCCTCCTTGGGTTGCAGGGTATTTGGATGTCCTGGGGACGTTGGGATATGTTGAAATCCTGGGGGTGCTGGTCGAAGTCACAGGAGCTGCCTTGATCCGGTGGGTGATATGTGGAAATTTCTGCACACGGCAGGTGCTGCGTCGATTACTCTCACGAGGTCGGGCTGTGATGTACCGGTTTGGCTTTGCGTCGATCCAGTGGGCTGTGCTTCGAATTTCCGGTTGCAACGCTGGCACTGCATCAATCTTCTCCGTGCGAAGTCGGGCTGCGTCATTCCGGGTCAGCGTGCAGTGATTTTCTCACTGCAATGCAGGCTGTGTGTTGTTTCTTGCAGGCTGTGCGTCGATTTTTGCTGCACAAGAAGTCCTTTTGGTCCTGAGACTTCAGGGAACAGGAGGCAAGCTCTATCCAAGCCCTTGGAGAGCACTTCTCAGCACAGCCAAAGAGCAGCAGGGCAACAGCAAGGTAGCAATCAAGCAGTCAAGGTGAGTCATTTGGGCAGCCAGACAGTTCTTCTTGGCAGTTTACAGGTTCTGATTCAGAGTTTCTTCTCCAAGTGTTTGAGTTGGTAGGGTCAGAGACCCTGCTTAAATACCCAAATTTGCCTTTGAAGTGGGGGAGACTTCAAAGAGTGGCTTAGAAGTTCACTAGGTCCCATTTCAGTTCCATCCAGTCTGCCTGGGTCCCAGTAGGTGGTGTGGCAGTCCTTTGTGTGAGGGCAGGCTACTGTCCTTTGAGATGTGAGTGTCAGGCCCTCCACCCTCCCAGCCCAGGAAGATCCATTCAATATGCAGATGTATGCAAGTGTGACTGAGTATCCTCTGTTTGGGGTTGTCTGAGTGAATGCACAAGGGAGCTGTCAACTAAACCTAGCCAGACATGGATTGTAAGGCACAGAAGGATTTAAGTGCAGAGAAATGCTTACTTTCTAAAAGTGGGATCCCTAAAATAGTAATGTTAAATCCAACTTCACCAGTCAGCAGGATTTTGTATTACCATTCTGTCCATACTAAATATGACCTTGTTACTCCTTTAAGATCAGAATCTACTACTCAAACAATATATGAGGGTAGCTCTAATGTTAGCCTGTGAAAGGAGCAGGCCTCACAGTAGTGTAAAAATGAATTTACGAGTTTTACACTACCAGTACATAGAAACTGCACACATACATGTCCTGCCCTTTAGTAACATAGCGCCCTACCCTATGAGTTACCTAGGGCCTACCTTAGGGGTGACTTATATATAGAAATATTGGAGTTTAAGGCTTGGCAAGTACTTTTAAATGTAAGTTGAAGTGGCAGTGAAACTGCACACACAGGTCTTGCAATGGCAGGTCTGAGGCATGGTTAAGAGGCTACTTATGTGGGTGGCACAATCAGTGCTGCAGGCCCACTAGTAGCATTTAATCTACAGCCCCTGGGCACATGTAGTGCACTTTTACTGGTGTCTTACAAGTAAATTTAATAAGCCAATTAGGTATGAACTAATGTTTTAAGGGAGAGAGCATGTGCACTTTAGCACTGGTTAGCAGTGGTAAAGTGTGTCCTAAAACCAGCAAAAACAGTGTCCAAAAAGTAGAGGGAGGCAGGCAAAAAGTTAGAGGTGACCACCCTAAGGCTGTCAGGTCTCACATCTTGTATATGTTCTTTGTATGCCATCTCCCCTGCTTGCTGTTGTTGTTTGACAATGTGGTTGGTGGCCATTTTGTGCAGTCTGTCAGTGTACTTTTACCATGGACTTGCATGTGTTCTTTGTTGTCCAGGACTCCTTGCTTGCAGGTGTTGGGTGACCATGTGGCCAGCAGACATTTTGTGTAGCCAGCCACTGTGGTTTGCCATAGCCTGCATGTGTTTCTTGTTCTCCATGCCTCCTTGCTTACTGTTGTTGGTTAACCCTGTGGCCAGGGGCTATTTTCTGCAGCCACACTTTTTTTTGCCAGTTTTCAATTCCATTTTCTAGGGAGATTTAAAGAAAAGGGCTCTATTTTTTGTTTTTGTTCATTTTTTTACTTTTTCATGATATCAGTTGAATTATATGGTCGAGGATCATTTTACTATTTGTATATTATGAATGTGATTGTGATGACAGCGTTTTGTGTTACATAAATGTTTTTGCATTTTTCACCTGCACCTTCTTGCCTCTCAATGGGTTTCTGATACTCCTCTAGTACATCATGTAGGAAAGTACCATCTTGCCTGGCATGTTACCCCCATATTTCACTGTATATATGTTGTTTTAGTCTATGTGTCACTGGGACCCTGCCAGACAGAGCCCCAGTGCTCATAAGTATGTGCCCTGTATGTTTTCCCTGTATGATGCCTAACGGTCTCACTGAGGCTCTGCTAACCAGAACCTCAGTAGTATGCTCTCTCTGCTTTCCAAATTTGTCACTAACAGGCTAGTGACTAAATTGACCAATTCACATTGGTACTGAGGTATAGGGAGCTCTGACAATTCTTACACAGGCCTGCCACTGCAGCCTGCGTGAAATAACGTCCACGTTATTTCACAGCCATTTACCACTGCACTTAAGTAACTTATAAGTCACTTATATGTCTAACCTTCACCTGGTGAAGGTTGGGTGCAAAGTTACTTAGTGTGTGGGCACCCTGGCACTAGCCAAGGTGCCCCCACATCGTTCAGGGTAAATTCCCTGGACTTTGTGAGTGCAGGGACACCATTACACACGTGCACAGTACATAGGTCACTACCTATGTACAGCGTCACAATGGTAACTCCGAACATGGCCATGTAACATGTCTAAGATTGTGGAATTGTCACCCCAATGCCATTCAGAACCCGGGTACTGCCAAACTGCCTTTCCGGGGTCTCCACTGCAGCTGCTGCTGCTGCTGCCAACCCCTCCTACAGGTTTCTGCCCTCCTGGGGTCCAGGCAGCCCTGGCCCAGGAAGGCAGAACAAAGGACTTCCTCTGAGAGAGGGTGTAACACCTTCTCCCTTTGGAAATATATGTGAAGGCTGGGGAGGAGTAGCCTCCCCCAGCCTCTGGAAATGCTTTGATGGGCAAAGATGGTGCCCATCTCTGCATAAGCCAGTCTACACCGGTTCAGGGATCCCCCAGCCCTGCTCTGGCGCGAAACTGGACAAAGGAAAGGGGAGTGACCACTCCCCTGACCTGCACCACCCAGGGGAGGTGCCCAGAGCTCCTCCAGTGTGTCCCAGACCTCTGCCATCTTGGAAACAGAGGTGTCTGTGGCACACTGGACTGCTCTGAGTGGCCAGTGCCAGCAGGTGACGTCAGAGGCTCCTCTTGATAGGCTCTCACCTCTCTTGGTAGCCAATCCTCCTTCCTAGGTAGCCAAACCTCATTTTCTGGCTATTTAGGGTCTCTGCTTTGGGGATCTCACCAGATAACGAATGCAAGAGCTCACTAGAGTTCCTCTGCATCTCCCTCTTCACCTTCTACCAAACGATCGACCGCTGACTGCTCAGGAAGCCTGCAAAACCGCAACAAAGTAGCAAGACGACTACTAGCAACCTTGTATCGCTTCATCCTGCCGGCTTTCTCAACTGTTTCCAGGTGGTGCATGCTCTGGGGTTTAGCCTGCCTCCTCTCTGCACCAGGAGCTCTGAAGAAATCTCCTGTGGGTCGACGGAATCTTCCCCCTGCAACTGCAGGCACCAAAAGACTGCATCACTGGTCCTCTGGGTCCCCTCTCAGCACGACGACCGTGGTCCCTGGAACTCAGCAACTCTGTCCAAGTGACTCCTACAGTCCAGTGACTCTTCAGTCCAAGTTTGGTGGAGATAAGTCCTTGCCTCCCCACACTAGACTGCATTGCTGGGTACCTCGTGATTTGCAGCTGCTCCGGCTCCTGTGCACTCTTCCAGGATTTCCTTTGTGCACAGCCAAGCCTGCGTCCCCGACACACTAACCTGCAGTGCACATCCTTCTGAGTTGTCCTCCGGCGTCGTGGGACTCCCTTTTGTGACTTCGCGTGGACTCCAGTTCACTCTTCTTCCAAGTGCCTGTTCAGGTACTTCTGCGGGTGCTGTCTGCTTCTGTGAGGGCTCTCTGAGTTGCTGGGTGCCCCCCTCTGTCTCCTCCTCCAAGTGGCGACATCCTGGTCCCTCCTGGGCCACAGTAGCACCCAAAAACCTCTACCGCAACCCTTGACGCTAGCAAGGCTTGTTTGTGGTCTTTCTGCGTGGGAACACCTCTGCAAGCTTCATCGCGACGTGGGACATCCATCTTCCAAAGGAGAAGTCCCTAACTCTCTTCTTTTTTGCAGAACTCCAATCTTCTTCCAACAGGTGGCATCTTCCTTGCACCCTCAGCTGGCATTTCCTGGGCTCCTGCCCACTCTTGACACTGTCGCGACTATTGGACTTGGTCCCCTTGTCTTACAGGTACTCAGGTCTGGAAATCCACTGTTGTTGCACTGCTGGTGTTTGTTCTTCCTGCAGAATCCCCCTATCATGACTTCTGTGCTTTCTGGGTGTAGTAGGTGCACTTTACACCTACCTTTCAGGGTCTTGGGGTGGGCCATTTTTTCTAACCCTCACTGTTTCCTTATGGCCCGCACGATGAATGGTCTCCGTGAATTAGTTAGAGCTTATGTCGTCTTTATGTCAGCTTTGGGACTGGAGGTCAATTTTAAGAAGTCACACTTTATGGTTTGTGGTAAACCTATGAGTAGGGTGGGGGAGCTAAGGGTGGAGGATCAAATTATTAGCAGAGTCCATGAGTTCCCATACTTAGGGGTCATTTTTGATGAGAAAGGATCTTGGAAACCCTGTATTGCTAGAAGGATTGTGCTTTTTCATGCAACAGTTGGTGCAACCTTTGACTTTGCAGCTAGGGTTGGTAGTAAACCTATCAAACCCCTGCTTGAAATCTATAGGCGGAAATGCCTACCTGTCCTTCTGTATGGTTCAGCACTTTGGGGGTTTAGGGATACCCGAGCCCTTATGGTGGAAGAAAATCGTTTCTGTAGAAGGGTTCTGGGTGTTGGACAAAATATTCCTGGATTTTGCCTTCACCTGGAACTGGACCTTGAGTATTTACAGGACACTACCCAGCTGGCTCCCCTTTTGTTATGGATTTCAGTTTGGAGTAACGAACATGCCTCTCTTAATAGGGATATCCAAAGGAATTGTTTGGCCTGCGACAATGTAAAGCATATTCCCTGGCTGTCGCACATAAGGAACATGGCACATGACCTGGGGCGGCCTGAATTGTTTGATTATCCTGGGTACCTGACTAGCTATGATAAGAAATGGGTTAAGGATAACTTTCAGAGAATCCAGGTGACCAAGAGGGAGGGGGAGGCTCTAAGGAAAAAATCGATCAGGGAATTTACTATGCTAAAGATGTGGGTGGGTCCTGAGCGATATCTCTCAGAAATCAAGGATGTGAGGGAAAGGTCTCTCATAACTCGATTCCGCTTGAGCATCATTAGAAGTAATTTGTGCTTCCCCCTAGGTCAGTATGGGGAGAAATGTATTAGACCCTGCCCCTGTGATGGGGTGTCCCATCAGACCTTGATCCATTTTACACTGATCTGTGTCTTTTATGCACCATTTAGAACCCGATTTCTACTACCGCTCCTTAGGCCCAAGGGTTTTGTACAATACCGTCCTGCTTTCATGTGGCTTCAAATGGCCTCAGATGTACTGGTATGGAAGGGCCTGGGATCATTCCTGATGGGAGCTACTACTTGGTGCAAAAATGTTGAATTTTTAGAATGATTTTACTTATTTTTTTTCTAGTTTTTATGAATGAGGTTTTTATCTTCTTATGTTTTTTATTTTTATATATATATTTATATATATATATAATTATATGTACTTGTTTTTATGATGGGTGCTTTTATTATATATGGTTTTTATGGGTAATTTTATAATGTTTTGGTGATTATGTGTTGTAATGGATGAATTTTTTCATACCGAATAAAGCTTCTTCTCTCACATGAGACGTACAAAGTGAGAAAAGTATTGAATCATAGATTTTGTACTGCAATGATCTTTGTAATACAAAACACATGCTTGACACAATGCACACACACTTGCACTATAGTGCAAGGGTGTGAGCCTTGGCACAAAAAAGATTCAGGGCCTCAGTGTGAAAGGTTTTGGGTCCAATAATCAGACAGCTTTTTTATCATCATTGAATAATGTATAGTATAGAGTAATATTCATATGAACGTTTTTTAATTATTATTTTGATATTATAATCAGGTTCTAGAGGTAAAACTTTTTGTAATAAGAAAAACTGCCATGTTTTGTCTATACCAATATATTGCACTAGACTGTTAGTGTGAAACCAGCCCCCAGTGCTCAGTGGTCAGCTTTGTTTCTGAAAAACTGAAAGCGAGAGTGCTGTCTGGATGCTGTTTTTTTATTTAATTTTCCATGAGACAGAATGTGAATCTGGGGCCGAGCTCAAAGGAAATAAGCATTTACAATGCAGTAAGTCTTGCATTTGTGAGAGTTAGAACTATTGGTATTGTAAATGATAATGTTTTTTTACCTATGTGTTTTGTTTTGTAGTGTAGTGGATGTATGTGGTGTGTAGTTGAATGATGTTGGTTGAAACTGAGGGGCATATTTATACTCCGTTTGCGCCGAATTTGCATCGTTTTTTTCGACGCAAATTCGACGCAAAACTAACTCCATATTTATACTTTGGCGTTAGACGCGTCTAGCGCCAAAGTTTATGGAGTTAGCGTCATTTTTTTGAGTGAACACCTTCCTTGCGTTACTGAGATGCAAGGTAGGCGTTCCCGTCCTAAAAAATGACTCCCAGGCATGTGCGTGGTATTTATACTCCAGGGCAAAAATCACGCCCGGGAGTGGGCGGGGCAAAAAAACCTGCATTTGCGCCTCTTTTTAACGCCTGGGTCAGGGCAGGCGTTAAGGGACCTGTGGGCTCAGAATGAGCCCAGAGGTGCCCTCCCCTGCCCCCAGGGACACGCCCTGCCACCCTTGCCCACCCCAGGAGGACACCCAAGGATGGAGGGACCCATCCCAGGGAAGAAAAGGTAAGTTGTGGTAAGTATTTTTTTAAATATTTTTTTGTGGCATAGGGGGGCCATATTTATGCCACTATGCCCAATGACCATGCCCAGGGGACATAAGTCACCTGGGCATGGCCATTGGGCAAGGGGGCATGACTCCTGTCTTTGCTAAGACAGGAGTCATTTCAATGGGGGTTGGGAGTCGTAAAACAATGGCGCAAATCGGGTTAAGACGATTTTTTGGCCTCAGCCTGACTTGCCCCATTTTGGGACGCCCAAACGCCATTTTTCCCTACGCCGGCGCTGCCTGGTGTACGTCGTTTTTTTTCACGCACACCTGGCAGCGCCGGTCGGCTAACGCCGGCTAACGCCATTCAATAAATACGGCGCCCGCATGGCGCTTCAGAATGGCGTTAGCCGGCGCTAATTTTTTGGGTGCAAAACTGCATTAGCGCAGTTTTGCGTCAAAAAGTATAAATATGGCCCTGAATTTATATTTGTGGAATTGTGTGGGGTGGTATTGTGTGGTGTATTTGTGTAGTGGAATTATGTGGCATGGTGAATAGATAGGAGTGAGAGCTGTAGAGAATAGCTAGAACGGAAACTAGAGAAGAATAGGTAGTTCATGCACAAAGTAGTGAATGATATTTAGGCAGAAGAGCAGAAATAGTGTGTGAGAAAGAGAGAAAGTAGTGGGCAGCATGCTATAAACGTATAAAGAGAGAGTGTTTGTGTATGCACAAGGTATTTAAAGAAAATGAATAGAGTGTGGTTGTTGAAAAGGTACAGGAAAGATATTTTGCTTGAAGACCTGAAGTGAACTATGTGAGAGACTCTGTAATAGTGCATGAGAGAGTTAAGGAGAGGGATGATATTTGGTATGAGGGAGAGAGAAAGAGGTATGAGTGGAAGTGGCATTGAGAGGGGTTGGGCGGGTAGGCTAGAGGTGGATTACGACAAGGTATAGGAAGGTAGTGTGTACAAGTTGGTATTACATTCAGTAGAGATGTAGTGTGAGGGAGGGAGTGGTATTGCAAGATGAGAGGGTGTAGTGGCAGTGTTACAGAGAGAAGAGAGTTGCAGTGGCTGTGTTGTGTTGTGGAGAGATGACAGTGTTGGTGGAAGTATAAGGGAGAGATTTGTTGTATTACAATAGTTTGTTGTGGAATTGTGTTCAGTGGAATTGTGTGGTGTGGAGTTGTGCAGTGGAAATATGTTGCATGGAGTGCTGTAGAATTATGTGGTAGTATTTAAATTGTAGGAAGTGCTTTGAGCTAGCTGCTTTCTTTTTGAGTTAGCTTTAAGATCAAACTAGATAAACAAAGCTGCCAAACCCTTTGTTGTGGCTATCAGAGCCGATTAACAAAGGGCAACTGTAGGAAAATGACTCCCTGTTGCAGTTACAACCCCACTTTTTGCCTGATACTGATGCTGACTTGACTGAGAAGTGTGCTGGGACCCTGCTAATCTGGCCCCAGCACCAGTGTTCTTTGACTTAAAATGTACCATTGTTTCCACAATTGGCATACTCCTGGCACACAGATAAGACCCTTGTAAAAGGTACCAGTGGTACCAATGGCCCTGTGATCAGGGAAGGTCCTTAAGGGCTGCAGCACATGTTGTGTCACCCTAAGGGTCCCCTCACCTAACACATGCACACTGCCATTGTAGATTGTGTGTGTTGGTGGGGAGAAAAAGGCAAAGTCGACATGGCATCCCCCTCAGGATGCCATGCCCGCAAAATACTGCCTGTGGCATAGGTCAGTCACCCCTCTAGCAGGCCTTACAGCACTAAGGCAGGGGGCACTATACCACAGGTGAGGGCATAGCTGCATGAACAATATGCCCCTAAAGTGTCTAAGTCAATTCTTAGACATTGTAAGTACAGTGTGGCCATATTAAATATATGGTCTGGGAGTTTGTCAAAAACGAACTCCACAGCTCCATAATGGTTACACTGAATACTGGGAAGTTTGGTATCAAACTTCTCAGAATAATAACCCCACACTGATGCCAGTGTTGGATTTATTAAAAAATGCACACAGAGGGCATCTTAGAGATGCACCCTGTATTTTACCCAATCCTTCAGTGCAGGACTGACTGATCTGTGCCAGCCTGCTGCTGAGAGACAAGTTTCTGACCCCCTGGGGTGAGAGCCTTTGTGCTCTCTAAGGCCAGAAACAAAGCCTGCACTGGGTGGAGATGTTTAACACCTCCCCCTGCAGGAACTGTAACACCTAGCAGTGAGCCTCAAAGGCTTAAGCTTCGTGTTACAATGCCCCAGGGCACTCCAGCTAGTGGAGATGCCCACCTCCTGGACACAGCCCCCACTTTTGGCGGCAAGTCCAGGGGAGATAATGAAAAAAACAAGGAGGAGTCATCCACCAGTCAGGACAGTCCCTAAGATGTCCTGAGCTGAGATGACCCCGGCCTTTAGAAATCCTCCATCTTGATTTTGGAGGATTCCCCCAAAAGGATTAGGGATGTGCCCCCCTCCCCTCAGGGAGGAGGCACAAAGAGGGTGTAGCCACCCTCAAGGACAGTAGCCATTGGCTCCTACTGCCCTCCCAGATCTAAACACTCCCCTAAATTCAGTATTTAGGGGCACCCCAGAACCTAGGAAACCAGATTCCTGCAACCTGAAAAAACAAGGACTGCTGACCTACAAGCCTGCAGAGAAGGAGGAAGACAACTGCTTTGGCCCCTAGCCCTACCAGCCTGTCTCCAACTTCGAAAACCTGCAACCAGTGATGTATTCAACAGGGACCAGCTACCTCTGAAGCCTCAGAGGACTGCCCTGCACTAAAGGACCAAGAAACTCCACTGAGCAGCGGCCCTGCTCAAAACCAGCTACTTCTTTGCAACAAAGAAGCAACTTCCAAAGACTGCACGTTTCCGGCCGGAAGTGTGAGACTTCACACTCTGCACCCGACGCCCCCGGTTCAAGATCCAGAGAACAAACACCTCAGGGAGGACTCCCCGGCGACTGCGAGCCTGTGAGTAACCAGAGATGACCCCCCTGAGCCCCCACAGCGACGTCTACAGATAGAATCCAGAGGATCCCCCTGACCGCAACTGCCTGTAACAAGGGACCCAACGCCTGGCACCAACACTGCACCTGCAGCCCCCAGGACCTGAAGGAACCGAACTTCAGCACAAGAGTGAGCCGCTGCCTAGCCCAGGTGGTGGCTGTCCCGAGAAGCTCCCCCTGTGCCTGCTTGCACCGCTAGAGTGACCCCCGGGTCCCTCCATTGTTTCCTACCTGAAACCCGAAGCATGCTTTGACCACTGCACCCGGCCACCCCTGTATTGCTGAGGGTGTGTTTTGTGTGCCTACTTGTGTCCCCCCCAGTGCTCTACAAAACCCGCCTGGTTTGCCCTCTGAGGACGCAGGTACTTACCTGCTGGCAGACTGGAACCGGAGCACCCCTGTTCTCAATAGGCACCTATGTGTTTTGGGCACCTCTTTGACCTCTGCACCTGACTGGCCCTGAGCTGCTGGTGTGGTAACTTTGGGGTTGCCTTGAACCCCAATGGTGGGCTGCCTATGCCCCAGAACTGAGACTTGTAAGTGTTTTACTTACCTCCTAATCTAACCTTTACTTACCTCCCCCAGGAACTGTTGATTTTTGCACTGTGTCCACTTTGAACATAGCTTATTGCCATTTTTACAAAGACTGTATATGATATTGCTTTTATTCAAAGTTCGGAAAGTATCTAAGTGAAGTACCTTGCATTTAAAGTGTTTACTGCAAATCTTGAACCTGTGGTTCTTAAAATAAACTAAGAAAATATATTTTTCAATATAAAAACCTATTGCCCTGGAGTAAGTCTTTGAGTGTGTGTTCCTCATTTATTGCCTGTGTGTGTGCAACAAATGCTTATCACTACCCTCTGATAAGCCTTCTGCTCGACCACACTACCACAAAATAGAGCATTATAATTATCTAACTTTGCCACTATCTTGCCTCCAAGGGGAACCCTTGGACTCTGTGCACACTATTTCTTACTTTGAAATAGTATATACAGAGCCAACTTCCTACAGCAACCTTAAAATAAAGCACTGCTACATTGTAGCATACATAAAATATCTTGGGATCCTATATTCGTACACACTGTGTTTCTGCTATAAATAAACCCTTCACCATCTAAATATATACATGAAAGAAAGAAAATGGTGCATGTTGCATACGCTTTAATGTAGGGGCTTTCTCTTTTAAGGTTGCCTTGGAGAACAAAATAAATATATGATGCTACCAACCCCTTTGTTGTGGCTATCAATACGCATCAACCAAAGGCAACCTTAAAAGGAAGCATCTATGCATTGTCACTCTAAAATAAAGTGTAAGCTATAGGCAAAAACGCTCTGTTTCTTCTCTAAATAAATCTGTCCCCAGCTAAAAACATAGATTAAATCAAATTCACACTCTTTCCGATGGTTGTAAGGCAGTACACTAAACATTTAAACATACATCAATTAAGGAAAAGCAAACCACGTTGCTTTTCATATGGCATTAAAGCACAGTCTAATCCCAAAATACATATGATCAAAGGAGAAGTGCCTTAAATTTGCACCAAAGCTGATTTTTAACCTATTGTAAAAAAAAATTATACATTAAGAAAATACACCAGCCTAAAAATAAACCATAATTCACCAAACAATTTAAAAAAGTTTCATGTAATTTGCGAAATTCTTAACATTGCCTTTAGGCTACTTTTACACAGCAAGCTAACTGTAATAGTTTCACCCCTTTCTTCTTTTCGGATGAAACAAAGGTGCACCAAGTAGTCTGGACTGCTGTGACAGCTTGAATAGTACTCATTGTTTTCGGAAAGGAGACAGCAATGGTATAAACAAGACAATTTAAAATGCCACACCATGAGCATGAGCATGAAGGAGCATATAAAAGGAAACAGAAGTTCACTCGCAGTCAAACGTATCAGCAGTTATGCAATTATGCATGTAACAGGGACGATGTCATGAAAAGCGCTTGACTACTGCCCAGCAAGATTGCGCTGTGTAGGAAATAAAAATAAAAAGTAGTCCAGAAGCCATGGGGAAAACATGGAGCCCCATATGTTTTCATTAGTTGTCCGGTGCGCTGAAGGAGGGCTAAACACCGGTAAATGCATGACGTATGCATGCCTTTCACAAATTAAATCATGCAATTTTTAAAAGGCAAGCACACGAACCAATGAAACTGATGGGCGTGCGATGGGTGTGGTTAAAAGCCCACAGAGAGATTACAGCAGGCTAGAGCGCTTGCACGCTCCACCCTAAAAAACATGAACCTTTTCTTTTAAAACAAGAGAGAGAACGAGATATCCATTTAGTAGCTCTATTGCACAATGTGAAATGAGAAAATCTGTGATTTTTCACAGCTTTCCAGCTGCAAATACTTGTGTGATTCTAGGTAAACATTTTATTTCACTGCTTACTTTTTCCTTGTTGCTTTTGAGAGCACTTTGAAATACACAAGTTTAGGGTGCATGTAATGCAAGCATCTCTCTTGTGTGTGATGCAAATCGAATATAATGTTGCTCAAAGTAAATCCCTGGGCCACATATGGGGGGTCACCTGTCAACTGAATTGCCTCTATTTACTGATGCCATTATTGTCATAGCGGAGGGTGGGAGCATGAATATTTTAAGCCAGGTTTGAAAACTGTCTCTTTAAATTAATGATTATCAATGCAGTGATGTATCCTGATATATTATGTTCAAAAGTTTCTTCATTTGAAAGAAACAGATTTTGGGGGGGATTTGAAGAGTCTATTTTTGTATGGTGTGTGTTCCTTGCACAGACATATAGTTTGCTTAGTTGAATGCTATTATCAATTTCTAGAAGCTGTGCCTTCCCTAGGACAAAGAGGTGGGAAATAGGACTACTAGTTAATAGTCTAAATGAAAACAGTTTTAAAGAGGGAGAAGGTGTGGGCAATGGGGGGAAAGGGGCTTTAATAAAGTTGTGGGTGGGGTGAATGTATCAGGGAACGAAGAGCCTGATTTAGAGTATGGCAAACAGAGTACTCCATAGAAAACGTCTTCCACCATCCCGACACACACTACTTACTCCATCCACCAAAAGCCAACACAGTCCACAGAAATTTACAAACGAGGATGTGAAGCTGTGGTTTTAGCATGTGGCACTGGCATTCAGAGTGTTTACGATTCAGACACGGAAATGGGTCAAAGGCTTAAATATAGAATTATAATGTGCGGGTCATTTTAGCTCGACATACCGATGTCTTTCTTGGGGATGATTTCCCAGTGGCGCAGAATTTGAAAAAATCACAGCAGTCTGTGAAAGCTCCTTCCAGTCTGACGTCTACAACTGCTGTGGAAATGAAAACATATGTTGGACGCACGTTTTCCAGTTTCTAAAACAGCCTGGTCACTAGTAACAGAGGCCAAGTGGTTACAGAAAACTGCTGAATTGCAGATCCCAGAGGGCTTCTCTTTTGTATGAGGGACTGTGCGTTCAGCGACTTTTGTTCTTTTTAGTGCGTGTACGTGACTGGTTTCACATCAACTTAAAAGTACAAAAAAGTAAAAAATAAACTATATTTTTCATGATTCTTATAGAGATTTTAATTTAGATCATTTTTTTTTAAAGTGTTTGTTTATATTATCAGCTAAACCTTTTTTATTTAACGTGTTTGGGATAATGTCGGCATAGGAATAATTAATCTTTTAATATTCGTATATAAGTCATGATAATTAATGTTATTAAAGTTGTTACATGAATGGACTGCACTGAAGACTTTGCAAAAAGTGTTTTGTGTAAGTATGCTCAATGAGCAGTGACAGTGAACAAACATACTGTACTCCCTGCGGCACGCGGAAGTGTCAGGTGGCATCTGCCACGCACAACACTCGTGCCCCTTCAGGTCTGATGCAGCGGGCGGGCAGATGCTGGAAGCCAGACAGGTCACGTGATGGCCTCCGCCATTCTGTCCTCCCGGAGAGCCACGTTCCTGGCGAACTGCTGTTCAGAATGTAAACAGGGGCGTGCACATGCAAAGACTCATGTGCTCCCACATGAGCAGAGTATAACAAGCATTTGGAAGGGAATAGTCTCGTGTTTGCTCGAGTTAGAGCTAATAGCATTGTAAATTACTGACAGGACTTTTATTGCCACACAGACTGAAAATAACAAAAGGAAGAGAGAGAGGATGAGCTGGCCCTGAAAATCCCCCCTCTGCTGTTGGTTTATGTTTACAGAGGGAGCTGGTGGGGAGGAGTAACTGAACAAGCACCCACACTGTTGAGATGAAACAGGCAAATGCCAAAATAAAGGGCCAGATGTAGCAATGCTTTTACGCGTCGCAAACAGCAAAAATCGCTGTTTGTGATGCGCAAAACCCACATCACGTTGCCCATTCCCATTTTGCGAGTTGGTAACCTGGTTACCGACTCGCAAAATGGGACTGCGAGTTGCAAATAGGAAGAGGTTTTCCCCTTCCTATTTGCGAGTTGCAGCGCAATGTAGGATTGCTTTGTGACTGCGAACGCGGTCACAAAGCAATCGCAGTTACCACCAGTGTCACACTGGTGGTAACCCATTCGCAAAAGGGAAGGGGTCCTCATGGGACCCCTTCCCCTTTGTGAATGGCCTTGAAAACATTTTTTCAGAGCAGGCAGTGGTCCTATGGACCACTGCCTGCTCTGAAAAAATGAAACTGACGCATTTCATTTTTTCATTTTGTAATGCATCTCGTTTTTCTTTAAGAAAAACGGGCTGCATTACAAACAAAAAAACTGCTTTATTTAAAAGCAGTAACAGACATGGTGGTCTGCTGTCTCCAGCAGGCCACCATCCATGTGAGTGCTGCGACTCGCAAGGGGGTCGCAAATTGCGACCCACCTCATTAGTATTAATAAGGTGGGCCTTTGCGACCCCCTTGCGACTCGCAGATGGTGTCAGTGACACCATCCTGCATCCTGCATTGCGACTCGCAAATTGCGAGTCGCAATGCAGGAATTTCGTACATCTGACCCAAAGTCCCTTACAGAAGCGATGAACAGGACGTAGCGTAATTACACAGTACTTTGTGCTGCTCCCAAAGTGAAAAAAGGCAGGACAAAGAGGCAGAACTGACCACTAGCAAGCAAGGATTTTTGAAGGACACTGCAACTAACAAATGAAAATGCTGTAACTCACTGTATAGTATACTTAAAAGTATACTGCAGGCCGAGCGCTAACGCTCAACCTAAAAAGCAGGCAGTTGTGCACATTGAGACAGTGCTCTGAAATAGAACTGGATAATGTGTGGTTGTGTCCACTGCAAAGAAAAAACAGTGTTAGCCAGCTGTGCTGTTTCGTTTTGTTTCCACAAATCGTTTCTCTGCTTTGGCACCTCTAAATTCCATGCCCCACTTTCTGAGCACACTAAACAAGTGAACATTCTGACAGTTTTTAAGTAGAAATGTCACCTCACTGATTGGAAAGTTTGATTGAGTGGTTGTGTTGATTGGTCCGTGTATGAATGTGATAATGTGTCAATAGTTTGGTGCATGAGTAAGTGCATGTCTAACGTGTTCAAATGATAAAATGCATAGATGACAGCATCCTCAGTGAGTTCACAGATGTGGAACGGTTGAAAAAGTGAGTGCAGTGATGGATGTCTTGATGAATTTATGAGTTCATGAACAGATGGAACAATCAATCAATCATCTTTTGAAAAGTGCAACTACTCACTTGTGAGGGTCTCAAGGTGCTGGGGGAGGGTCTGCGCCTCATCCGAAGAGCCATGTCTTGAGGTTCTTCCTGAGGACGGTGAGTGATGGGCTTTGTCTGAGGTGCATGGGTAGGCCATTCCAGCTCCTAGCTGTGAGGTAGGTGAAAGATCGTTCTCCGGTGGTGGTTTTCCATATGAGTGGGATTGTGACTAGTGCCTGCTGGGCGGAGTGGAAGGGTCTGGTGGGGTTATGGAAAGAGATGCGATGATTCAGGTAGGCTAGTCTGATGTTGTGAATGTTCTTGTGGGTGTGTGAGTAGTTTGAAGGAGCCAATGGAGGGTCCTCAGGTGTTAGGAGTTATGTTCTTGGTGGGGGAGGTGAGGACGAGGCTGGCGGTGACATTTTGGAAGAGTAGTAGTTTCCTGATGTTCTTTGTTGAGGTGCCGGTGTAGAGTGCAGTGCCAAAGTCGAGCTTGCTTGTGGCTAAGGGGTGGATGTCTGTCTTGCGGCAGTCGAGCGGGATCCATTTGAAGATTTTGCGGAGTTGGCGGAGGGTTTGCCAGCAGGAAGAGGTAACTGCGTCTACCTGTCGGGTCATTGATAGGGAAGAGTCAAGGATAATACGAAGGTTGCGGGCGTGTTCAGTGGCAGAAGGCGGGGTGCTGAGCGATGTGGCCCACCAGGAGTTAGCCCAGGCTGGGGTGGAGTTACTGAAGATGATGAGCTCGGTCTTATCTGAATTGAACTTGAGGCAACTCCCTCTCATCCAGTCGGCAAAGGCTTCCATTCCTGTGTGGAAGTCCTTCTTAGCTGTGTCCCAGTCTTCGGTGAGGGATATGATGAGTTGTGTGTCATCGGTGTATGACATGATGTTCATTCTGTGGCCTCTGACGAAAGGCTGCAAGCGGGACCATGTAGATGATGAAGAGCTTTGGGCTCTGGGAGGATCCTTGAGGGACTCCGCAGCTAACTTCTGTTGGTTTGGATATGAAGGTTGGGAGCCTGACTCTCTGTGTACTTCCGGAGAGGAAGGAGAGAATCCATTGCAAGGCTTTTCCACATGTTCCTGCATCATGGAGTCTTGTGCATAAGATGCAGTGGGAGACTATGTCGAAGGCTGCTCAGAGGTCAAGGAGCATGAGTGCTGTGGTGTGGCCGAGGTTGAGGAGTGGGTGGATGTCATCAGTAGCTCCTAGAAGAGCTGTCTCCATGCTATGGCTGCTGTGGAAGCCAGACTGAGAGGTGTCCAGCGAGTTGTTGTCTTCAATGAGCTGTCACATCTGTCAATTGATAGCTTTTTCCAGTACTTTAGCCGGGTAGGGTAATAGCGAGATGGGCCAGAAATTCTTTAACTCTGATGAGTTGGCCGTGGGTTTCTTCAGGAGGGGGCGGACTTCGGTGTGTTTCCATTCTTTGGGGAAGGTGTCTGTGTTGATATAGCATTTCAGTCTCTTGTAGAGCTTGGGGATTATTGATGCTCTGGCTCTGTTGTAGATGTGGTGGGGACAGGGATCTGTGGGAGCTCCGTAGTGAGTGATGTGTGTGATGCTTTCAGCCTCTTCTGTGGTGAGAGTGGACTAGCTGTGGATGGTTTGGGTAGGTTCTGCGGGGCTGGGTCAGTCGTAGGCTCTGATGCTGGGCAGGTTTTCCGGGAGGAACATGTAATAAATGTCCTTATTCATGCGGTGGAAGAAAGTGGCCAACTTGTCACAGAGGTTTTCAGAAAGGAGGACCTTGGTGGATTTGGAGGGGGGATTGGTGAATTCATTGATTACCATAAAGAGTTCTCTTGTGTTGTGCAGGGAGGTGTTGATGCGTTCATGGAGTGGGACGCGTTCTTGATGAGTTGGTGGTGGGTGGCAGTGGCGGCTCTGAAAGAGGGGAGGTGAACGCTGGTTTTGCGGTTTCTCCATGTCTTCTATAGGCGTCTGCAGGTGCACTTGGATTCTTGGAGTTCGCAGGTGAACCAGGTGGCTTTTTTTGGGATGTGCTTGCCCGAGGTTGATCGGAGGGGGTCTAAAGCATCGGCACATTCGGTGATCCAGGAGTTGAGGTTGCGTCCTACAGTATTGGCATCATCAGTGGGAGGTGGAGGTGACTTGTCAAGGGTCGTGGTGAGTTGTTCGATGGTGATTTAGATTCCATTTCCTGTGGAGAACCCTGGGGACACGGAGGTGGCTTTTGGGTGTGGTGATGGTGATGTGTAGACAGTAGTGGCTTGGATAAGTCTGGGGTGGAGATGTGGTTTAGAGAGTGTCCTGCAGCATGTGTGGCCATGGTGATCAGTTGTCTGAGGCCAAGAGTGGCAAGACTATCGATTAGGGAAGTGGTGTTTCAGTCGTTGTGGTTCTCGAGGTGGACGTTCAGGTTGCCAAGGAGGAGGCAGTCCGTCGATATCAGGGCATGAGGGATGGCGATGTCTAGAATGGTTTTGAGGAATGCAGGGTGGGGACCGGGCCATCTGTAGAACAGGGTGCGGTGGAGGGAGGAGTTGGGAGTGGCATGGATCAGGAAGTGAAGGTGTTCCGTTGTGGTGCAGTTTTCCTCCATGTTGATCATGATGCGCAGTGAGGTCTTGAGCATGATGGCCAGTCCTCTGCCCAGACGGGATGAACGGTCCTTCCTTATAATGTTGTAGCAGTCCGGGATTACAATGGCAAAGTCTGGTCCAGAGGTAGGGTTGGTCCAGGTCTAGGTTAGGAATGCAATGGCTGGACGGGCAGATTCAATCAGGTCCCAAAGTTCGGTGGCATGCTAATGGAGGGAGCAAATATTCAGAAGGAGGCAGTGGATGAGGTTTTGGTGGGCTTCTGTGGTTCTGGGTGTGGGGTGTTCTGGCTGTTTGTTGTGGCTGAAGCTGAGACTGCAGCTCTGGCAGGTAAAAGGTCTATGGGTGTCTTTAGGAGATGCAGTACAGCAGGCTCTAATTCGTCCAGTGTTAAGGAGTTGGAGGTTCTTGGCATCCAAATGGAGGGTGGCCATAGAATGGCTTACTGGAGATCCAGGGTTCCTGGCGCTGGACGTGGTCCAGACACAGACAGGTGCAGACAGGCTTGCCTTTGGTGTGCCTTTGGCATGCGAGCAGTGCAGCTGCCCTGGAGCCACCATTAAGAAGGGGATGGAGGCTGGGGGTTTGGTAAGCTGGGAGGCGGGAGGGTGAGAAAAGTACTTTGCAGAGGAGAGAGGGCATGGCATGGGGCAGCAGCGGCGTGGGAGGAAGAGGGACAGATGAGACAGAGTAGAGGAGACAGAAAAAGGAAAAATACAAAAAACTACATGAAAGGCAGAGGTAAAAGCATGAGTAAAAGCAGGAGTAAGGAGAGAAATAGAGAGAGACCAGAGATACCTACTTGTAGATGGCCTCTAGGCCACCAGGGATGAGGCGCAGGCAGGAGCCTGCAAGTGGAGGAGGGCCTCGAACTGAGAGTCAAGCAGGCTCTCAGTTCGATCCAGAGGCAGCAGCAGCAGGAGGAGCTGGGGAGGGCAACAGACACTAACCAAAGGCCAGTGGAGTTTCCCTCTCACAGCACTGTGGCTGCCATTAAGAAGGTGATGGAGGCAGGGGGTTCGGTCAGCTGAGAGACAGGAGGGTGGGAAAAGTGCATCACGGAGGAGAGGGGGGTGGGCCACAGGGGCAGCAGCAGCATGGGAGGGAGAGGGACAGATGAGACAGAGGAGAGGAGATAAAAAAGGGAAAAATAGAAAAATGACGTGAAAGGCAGAGGTAAAGTCACGAGTACAACAGGAGTAAGGAGAGAAACAGAGAGAGACCGGAGATACTTACTTGTAGATGGCCTCTAGGCCATCAGGGCTGAGGCACAGGCAGGAGCCTGCAGGTGGAGGAGGGCCTTGAACTGAGAGTCAGGGAGACTCTCAGTTCGATCCAGAGGCAGCAGCAGTAGAAGGATCTGGGGAGGGCAACAGACACTGACCGGATAGATGGAAGCAATAAATACTCCACTCTTATAAGCTAGGACCTCAGATAGCAAATACCAATGCAACCATTACACCAGAGCTTGGCCGTGAATACCGTGAATGTCCACAATTATTATATATTAAGAAGAATGAGTATTATCCCCATGCAAGTTTTACACAGAGGCTAAGCACTATTGATTTACTGAGAACCTACAATATGTTAAGAATGACCACCTATCTTCCAGTGCAAACAGTGTGAAGTAGTTTGCATTACTGTCTGAAAAATAAGTAAAATATCTCATTAGTTACCACCAAATTTTCAAACTGAATTCTCAAGTGCCAGGTTGATTGCAGGTATGTTAGAGGATTTAGCACATTTCCACAATCACTCCTTAATCCTGATGTTTTATCAGATAAGTTCTAGTCCACAATAGTCATTCCATTCATGCATCTTGACATTATCATTTTAACTGACAAATCCTTAGTATACCTACATGTGTTCACAGGAACTGAGTCATATGGCCACTTCCTTGTGCGAACATGTCAACAAAAATGCCAAATTCAGCAAAATTGGAATAATCCATTTTCATATTTAAATGGCACTGTGATTATGGTGATAACACTAGACCCATCCCAGTCTTTTCCAGGCAATGACTTATCTTCTCCTTCCTCCTTAGTCTGCCAGCCAGAGCCCGGTACTAAACCACAGGTCATTACATACAGTGCATGGATGGGATAAATAATTAAGGACCAAGGGCCTGATTACAAGTTTGGTGGTCTCAAGAGTGCCAGACTTGCGTTGACGGTCAGACCACCATGACTGTGGTGGTCTGACTGCAACATTGTGTGCCTAGCAGTCCGACCGCCATCTCCACCAGGATCTTTGATGCTGACAGGATGACGGTGGACTTGGTTGTGATTCTCAAGGGCAGCGCTGAAGTCAGCATCACCCTGTTGTTTACAACCTTGTTCTCCACCGGTCTTTTCATGGTGGTCTAACTGCCATGAAAAGGCTGGCAGAGAACAAGTGCAGGGGTCCACAAAGGGGCCCTTGCAATGCCCATGTTGATGGCTTGGACAGTTCAAGGGTTCCCCTGCCCAGCACCACTGAAATGTGCACTGTCTGTCATGCAGACAGTGTGCATTTCAAGGGTCCTGCTGCACCCTGCATGCGGCAGCATTGCTGCTGGCTCAGTTATGAGGCAGGAACAATGTTGTTGCACCTTTCTCACTGAGCTGATGGATGGGAACCTTGGTTCCCACCTTTCAGCCCAGTGGGAAAGCTGTAAGGGGGTGGTTGGGTGACCGCCAGCACCATGGCGGTCTCCTCATCGGGAGTTTTCAGTAGGATGTTTCTGACCGTTAAAGTTGTAATGACCCCCAAAATGTGTGATAATAGAATGTACTTTTTAGAAATAAAATAGTCCATCAGGCATTCCAGTGAAGGTAAAAGGATGCACTTGAGCAGTCAATTAAAAAGAAGGCAAATCTAAAATTATCCTTTGGACTGATCCAAATTGTGATTTATCATGTCAAAAACCAATAGCTGAAGGTTCCTGTGCCTAAGAAGTTTGACCCATACTTATGAAAAAATGGCTGGCACATCAGAGCTGGTGCACCACTTTTTCTGTGCCCTGCTACCGGCACCTAACAACCCCATGATTGAGCCATATTTATAAAATGGCACACCATGGTGGCCATTAGAACAATAGCATCAACATTTTTTATGCTGTTGTGGAGCTTTGCTACACTAGCGTCAAAAATGTTGTGCTAGTGTAGCAAAGTGTAAGGAGACCCATAGGTTTCTCTGGGGGAGTCATTTTATCACCTGCTCTAAGCAGGTGTTAAAAATGATGCCAAAAATTCACTGCCCCATTTTTGGGGGCCTCTTGGTGCCAGAACGCCCCCTTTGCATACATTATGCTTGGTGCAGGCACAATGTAGTGCAAGGGGTCACAAAGTGTCACAATGCGTGCATTGCATCACTTTGTAAATATGGAGTGGGGAACTAAGGTGATGGAAAGGGCTCTTAAATATGCCTCTTAGTGCTTAAAGAAGGCTGAACAAAGCCAGACATTTGGAAAATGTCTTAAATAGAATGGTGCCAGATTCAAAAAACACTTTTTGTAATATAAAGTAGTACTATTGTGGTGTTTCTCATTCGCTACAAAATATAATTAACCTTATAGCTGGCTGCCTCTCCTCTCTTCCCTTTGCAGATATCTCCAGAAATGTATGTCTACAAATAAGTAATAAATGAGGAAGGGACCAAGGGAAGTGGTGAAAGAACAGGGAATAATTACTATTTAATGAAAGGCATTTACAGAAATATAAGGAGGGGTTTAGATTTTACATGGTGATACAAACTACACCCCCACAAATGACAAGGGCCTCATTGACGCAAGATAGGTTTTCACAGTAAAAAAATGACGTTAACTCCAATGTTTTGACGCTAGACAGGTCTAGCATCAAAATATAAATCTGGAGTTAGGTTTATGCCGGATTTGTGTAAAAAAAATGACGCAAATCCGGCACAGAGTAAATATGCCCCTTAAATCTATAGGAAAAATGGGCTGCATTTAAAAAAAAGATTGCTTCATTAAAAAACAATCATAACCCTGGTGGTGTGCTGACCGCAGCAGGTCATCATCCCTGAGATGGCTGCAATTCTTAATATGTCACAAATTACAACCTACTTCATTAACGTTCATGAGGTAGGTCAATTTGCAATCCCATTTGGAATCGCTATCTAAAGTCTGTAACTTTTCTTACACTAGGAATCGCGTTTTCCAAATTGGGATTTGGTAAAAATCACATTAAGAAAATTTCAATTCCAATTTGTTGTACATTTGGCCCAAGACAATTGCAATTTATAGAATGCACTTCTAAAATTACTATAGTCCTCAATATGTCAGTATATTCTCAAATGCATTCTAGCTCAGCCTTGAAGTAAGTAAAATTCCAAAAATGGCCAGGGCCTGCTCCGACAGCACACTCTGGGAGAGAAAATGGAGGAGGATACTTAAGGAACACCCCATGGTAGTTTTCTTTTAATCTGTTTCTATTATTTTGCAGAACAACAGCAACATTGAGGCCATGAATTCAGTCTAAATTATTGTCACATTATACAGAGTCATGGGGAACACAGGAATAATGCAGAAGAAAGAAAGTGGTGAGTACAATCTGAAATATGTCGGTAATACATAGGATCTTGTGGGATGGAAAGGGGAAGGGCTGCTCACCAACTCTAGTGTGAGGGGTGGGAAAAAGCAAGGAGGATGGGTAGTGCACGGTCAACTCACATTAGTAGAAATGGGGGCATGCATATCACCCTGGGTCCCAGATTTGTACCTTTTGGTAGCTCTCCAGTAGGAAACAACTGTGTGTGGGTGACATAGCTCCGGTGTGCGGCCATTATACAATGAATCACACTGTGGTCATCAAGCACACTCCTCAGAGAGGGTGGGTGTCATTTTTGGCTTCGATGTTTGTTATGTAGGTGTCCCAGTTCCCAATATAGCATAAGGTCAGGGAGAAGGGGGAAAGAACACATAACATAATACAATACTCCTGCTTGACTTTACACCATTTACACTTGGATTCAATTCTAAAGGTCATTATTTCTAGGCCTGACCATCCCTCTAGAGGAATCATCACATTCAATAATTAAAAAATAAAATGTTTATTTCATACAAAATTGCTCATTCTATTATAATCCAAAAATCTGTTTTTATATATATATAATAATAATATGCTCGATTGTAAATATCTATAGTCTCATCAATAATCCATATCTATACATCTCAAGGACCAATGTTTTGACAGTTATTTATTTGCAAAAAAAGTCATAAAGCACCAAACAAACAAAAATTCTTATATAGATAAAAATCACTACATATCCAATCCACTCACACACTCCCACATCTATACCCATTCACTGCTTTTTGTCTCCAGTTGAAAATAGCATGCTTTTTCCAAAGAACACAACGGACAGTAATCCTCTGCCATTGGTCTGCTGCTGTCTGGAGTTTTCACTATGTCATTGCGTGTTTCGGTGGTTGCTCAATAATATCTCTCCATTTTCCTTAGAACTATATATATAACACAAACAGTACCACACAGTGGACCAGAATATGGGTTCTCTCCAGTATACTGTCTCTAACCCTCTTTGTATACCCTGATGTAGGTGTGTGCTTAGCTCATTCCGGCATGTCTCCCACTCATATACTCACTTTCTCCACCAACCTGTTTGAAATCTTCCTTGGGCCAAATTTCACCATTTAATGATCCCAGGCATAATATGCCTTCTCTCAGAATAATTCTTTAAATGGTCATTCATTCATTCTGCA
Source organism: Pleurodeles waltl (assembly GCF_031143425.1). Lineage (NCBI taxonomy): Eukaryota > Metazoa > Chordata > Amphibia > Caudata > Salamandridae > Pleurodeles > Pleurodeles waltl. Next base: position 237,561,314 of record NC_090446.1, on the reverse strand, counting down.
TTTTTTGAAGTGCACATCTCAGGCATGCTCCATGTTTCTCCTTTACTGCAATGTAATCATTTACAAAATGTAGTCACCGGAAGCGGGGTACTCACATCTCCAACATTTCATGAGCCTCCTACCGTGGAGTATGGTGTTTGAGGTTCCACCACCCACTCTCATCAGCTGCCTTTCTCGCTCGGAGGGAAGGTAATACAGTTGTTTACGCCCTCTCCCATGGCAATAATGTGTTGAGCCATTTAGAAGTGTCTGGTGTTGCTGGTGCCTTCCAATGCATTGCAAGATTTATAAATCTGTGCAGGTTCCTATCCCCTTTAGTGTTGGGGTGGAGTCCAAGGAGGCAGGATTCAGGAGTGGGAGTTGAGGAATGGCCCACCAATTCAACTGTGGTGACAGTAATCTCCCTCCAAGTTATTTGTAGAGGAGGGCAATCTCAAACCATGTGGTAGAACCCTGCTTTTGCCAGCCTGCATCAAGGGCACTCAGGCATAGACACAGGAAAGATTTACATAAGGTGTTGGAGGGAAGGTATGCATGATGTATATTGTTAAATTGAATAAAACAGAACCTGGGGGTTCTCAGCACCTCGTACACATGGTGAAAGGCCTGCACCTCTGCTTTCAATGTCAATGGATATGGAAGAACGGCATTCCAGTGAGTTAATGCCCTCTCCCAGATAATTTGCGGGCAATGTCTCATATAGGAGTGAGATAACCTGACGCTGTCTACCGTGTGATAAAACGATATGTAAGATGGGTGATTGTTGTGGTTCCACATCACCAGATCCCCAAGTATCTCTCTCCATTTGTTGGATGGCATAGTTAGTCAGGAAATCTCTGTGTTCCATTGCATAGGTGTCCATAATGCCTGCATTACACATAAGTGGTTCTTCATGAAAGAGATCCCCCAAGCTTTCTATCTCTACCATGACCCAAAGGGTCATGTCATGGAGCTCAGCCAGCCTGGGCGTACCTGGCAGCTGGGCAAGCAAATCAGAGGAAAGCAGGGCATGAGTGAACATTTTCCATGTAAACATCTATGCCAGCACACTCGAGTCGTCATCATCAAAATAGATTCCTTTGGGGGACATGTTGCACCCAATCATGCTCAAACAGCTGGTAGCTCTGCACTGGGCGACCCACCATGAAATGCAGTGGGCACTGCAGTTGTGCAATAGCATGATATAATTTGAAATTAGTTACGCCCACCTCAAGTAGTCGGTGTTGTGTTATGGCCAAGGGCACGCACTGACGATCTTTCCCCAACATCAGACCCAGCAGAAGGCCATTCAGTTTATGGAAAAATAGTCTGGGGATCACAATTGGAAGTGCAGCAAAGAAGCATAGCAGCCTGGGGAGTATCAACTCCTTGGCAACTGTCACATGACCCAGCAGACACAGAAACAACAAACACCAAAAAGGAAGTGATCCCCAGAGGCAGCGTCATACCTGATCCATATTGCCCTTCCTGATGGCTCAATCAGTGTTGTCGATTTGAACCCCCAAGTAATTAAGTGTCTTTTAGCAGCATTGGAGTTCCTATTCTGAAGATGCCACTCTGATGGGTTCAGGGGTTGGGCAAGAGGAAGCAAACAGGACTTTGACCAGTTGACTCGGAGGCCGGATACATATCTAAAATCATCTAAGAGCCCGGAAGTGAGACCCTCACAAAGATCAATTCATCATCCTCATAAAGCAACACAATATGGCGAGTGTCCAATTCTCTAGTCCCCCAACACTGTGCCAGTAGTCACAATTTGCAGGCAAGTGACTCCATGGCAATTGCAAAGAGCAGAGGCAAGAGCGGACATCCCTTTCAGGTGCCCCTCGTACAAGGAAGCTATCAGAGATCAGTTTTCCTGTTTTCACCTTAGCTATCGGGTTGGAATACAGTGTGTGGATCCACTCCAAGATTCCCAGTTCAAAACCAATATATTGCAGGGTTTTTAGTGAAAACTCCAGCTGAGGGTATTGAAAGCTTTTTTGATCTCTAGCAATACCTCTACCCTCTCACATGCTGCCTGGGAGGGTGTCATGAATGATCACAAAGAGACACCTGACATTGAGGAAGTTGGGAGTTGACCACAGGATTTTGCTTCACTGAACACCTCCAGGAAAGATAGAGTAAAAAGCATGGAGAATGTGATGTAATATTCAATTGGCGGTCCATTGGTGCAAAGTGTTTTATTCTGGGCTATCTGGGCCACAGCAGACCTAATCTCCTCCAACCAGATGGGTTTGTCTAAGTCGGCCTTTTGGAGCAGAGGCAGGGAGACATCTCTCATAAAGCCTTCCAGCTGTGTTGGGTTTGGGCTGAAGCCACAACATACAGAGTGTGATAGTACTTACAGAAGGCATCATTAATGTCAGCAATCTCAGGATGAGTAGTGGCCATAGAGCTGTCATTGCATTTGAAAGCTCCACTTAAGATGTATGGTTCATCTTCCCTGACCAGCCATGCTAGAATCCTGCCGGAGCAATTGTCTTGAGGGAGCTGCCTAGTCAAATTACATTTATAATTGTGTCTGCTCAATTGCATCTCTGTCTCTCTACATCTCCTTTGGAGATACTGGATATGTTCAATCCTAGTCTTCTGGGCCACTACTACCTTCTCCAGGGGCCCAGTTCCCTCTCCAATGACATTAGTTCATGACGTAACATCTGTCTCACTCCCCAGGTGGCCACCATGCAGTGACCTCTCACCACTATCTTAAGTGCTGCCCATTCTATGGTCCAAAGAGGGATAGACTCCTTGTTGTGGTCAAGGTATTGCGCAATATCTGTGGAAAGTGTTCCACAGAACTCAGGATCAAAAAGTGAGTCGGTCTGTAGGCGCGAAGTGGGGATTTGCGGGCTTGGTTTTCCCCATTGTAGAATGCCTGCATAAAGCAGGGGTCAGAGAGGGTGTGAGCCAACTATTCCGAAGGGACTATGACTTGACCCAGATGGGCAGTACCGAGAATCAGATTGATCCTGGTATGGAGGACATGAGCCAGAGAGTAGAAAGAGCGCTCATGTTCCAATGGATGGCCAAGGCATCACAGGTCATGCTGGCGCTTATGTATGAGCTACATATGGAAATAATGTGATTCTTTTCTACCCAGTGCTCCCTGTAGAGGGGGAACAAAGTGATCATAATCTACATCTGGTAGACAATTAAAATCTTCCCCCCACAGACAATGAATTCCTGAGTCTCGGAGGAGAGCAGGAGAGGGTGTGTCAAAAGTTTCTGATTGACTGGAGTTAGGTGTGAAGCCAGTGGTGATCAATCCAGGTATCCCTCCAGTACCTAATACCTACTGTCTGTATCTACCCTACGTTGTTCCTTCACATGTGGAACCTCAGGCACAAACCACATCAGCACTCCATGGGCGAACACAGATGACGGTGTGCCATAGACTTGAGCGTGCCACTTAGAACGGAGCTTCTGAGTTTCCTGTAGCATGGAAATATATGTATGGTGGGGCTTAAGCTATGAGTGAATTTGCATTTGGTAGGGATCACCATGCCTTGCTCATTCCAGGTCATTACATTATAATGTGGGATGGTGTTGTTGCTTTGTACACTAATAGTGTGCAAGGATGTTGTGCAAGCCAATAGTAGACCAGGCACCTAAGTCAATCCCACCCTTCACCCACTGTAATAACAATATAAAATCTATGTTTGTTCCTGTAGCCCAGGCATCCTCCTCCCAGTCTCATTAGCATTAGCACAATTTTTTTTTTAATGAGCATAACACTGCCAGTACATTCCCCCTAGTACAGTGACATATGAGCCTCTGGCCAGACACCCTAAAACAAGAACCACATACAGAAGAAGAGGCAAAACATGTTCAATTGGAAGTCTCCTGGTGGAGTGTGGAGGCACTTGAGCTCTCCTTCCATGTGGTCATGGCCCAACACAAATATTTCAGATATTTTTGCAGTCCTTGGACGCTGGGCCTCAGAGCAACTAGGGAGGATTCAGTTTCCTCCATCCGGTCAGTTATCTTGTTTCAGTTAGCCCGGAGTATGTTGAAATCAAGGGAAACTGCATCAATCTTAGCTTCCAGTGAAGTTTTAGTTTTCAGGATCACTTATAGGACCATCATGAATTGGTTGGAGTGTATTCAGAGGGTGGCTTTTAGATGATTTAAACATCCGAAGTACAGTCTGTGGGAATGAGAGAGGGCCCGAGTCTGTGTCCTCCTGTGACAAGGGCTTGGTGACTTTGGGCTTCACCATCGTGCTGTGCTACAATACAGCGTTCAATGGTAGGTATGTGTTGCTACGACTTGTCTCACACTTGTGGAGGGGACTCACCAATGCCAGGGCCAGCCTTTCCTGGCAGTGAGTGCCTGCTCCTGTGCACAAGCAATATGCAGTGCTCTTGTTAATATCACGTTGGGGCACAATTAATTCCAGGCCCTGCTTCAGTTGAGTAGACACACTCCAGTCAGTTGAAATTATTTTCCCTCTGAGTTACAGGGAACCAGATCATGATCTCTGCCTCCAGCAAAGTGGATGCAAGCAATTAGGGGTCCACCCTGCCAGCATCCAAAAGCAGGGCAGTAGTAGCCCCGTACAACCCTCCCACAATGGGTACCCCCGGTGGGATATTATGCTGGGCAAGGGGGAGGAGAAACTGCATGTTTCACACCTCTCCTTGGTGCAAGGAAGATAGGGTACTAGTGGCTTCTGATCCAGTAGAACGGATTTCGATGTCTAATAGGCACGTAAGGCCAAAAGCACAGAATGGTTCACACGCCTGCAGCAGGAAGCAGCTGGTGCAAGGTTTCTGGCAGCTGCACTACCCCGACAAAAAGCATAGTTCAGGGGAGTCGGAATTAGGAATGAACGAGCTGCATTCCGGCACATTGCTGTTCATAATAATATCAACCACCAGGTTCGCACAGGTGGAAGCCCTGCCTTAGTCTTGACCCTCCGTCATCTCCACTCATCCGGGCACCGCCTGGCAGTTAGCCCTTCAGTCTGCAGCCTCAGAGCATGTAGGCAAGCTGGCTATCCAGAAACATTAAAGTGCGGCTGGATGGTAAGGACTGAGGAAAGAATTTTAGTGTGCTGGCCTCGGAGCTCACTAGAATGCATCCGATGCAGCAGCCATCTTGGCCACGCCCACCACACCCCATAGGTGTTAATGTTAAATAAATAAAAGGGTTTTGACATTTGCAATTATATATATTTTAAGTGATAAAAATTATATAGGAATATATTTTTTTAATAATAAATTTAATTAACACAGTTTGAAAACTTTAAATATTTAAAGAGATAACTTTTAACCAGGTTTACTAAATCTTAAATAAAACATGTTAGTGTATGTTTTTACATATTATTTAAAAATATTACCTATAAATTAAATTAATATGTCTGAAATATTTTATTCTTTAATATAAAATTAATACATTTGAAATATTTTATTATTTAGTATAGATTTAATGTGAGGTAAAAGTGTATTTTGCTATTTGAAGGTCCATCATAAATGTTTTAGATTAATTTAGATTTATAGTAATCTGTAAAATTATTTTTAATTACTAAAGAGTAACTACGCAGTTGCAAATTCTGTTCTAAGAGGATCCATCCACTGATCTGCGGGTGTGGACACAAGTAAGTCTACACTTATGTGTAAATATACACTAGCCAATTGTAAACCATAAACAAGAGGAGATTTATACATATATTTAGCTTAGTAAATCAAACCCTGTGTGTTCACCATGAATGCCATGCTATTCATACCCAAAAACGAGGAGCGCTAATGGTATTGAGCATGCAAGAGCAAATATCTGGTGTTTCATGGGTTCTATTAAAAAGTCAGTAATGTAAACTCAGTGCCTGCTAGTGATAGTGATGGGCTTCACCTATGGTCCCCATACCGAACTCAAGATTATTATCAGTATTAGTAACGAAAACATGCTCATAACAGAAACCACATTGTCTCTTATAGAAAAATCAACTGTAGAAGATAATCCCTAAAGACTGGACATACCCAACTTTGTTTGAGTAATTCATTTTTTGTCACTATTATATGATGTTCCGTTTTTGATGTACCCCTTTTCTCCAAGAAAGCACTTCTGTCTTTTGTAATAATGAAATTCATCCTGTTGGGTTAATCTTCTATCTCAGCAAAACACTTGAACACTATATGGATGAAGGGGATTGCCGAATTCAGGGTCGCCTTTACAAGAAACTGACGCATCATCATTAATGTGTCAGATTTCTTTCGCCTGCCGCACATCCCTTAATGACACCATGGATGCACTATATTTACAATACAGATCTCTTAGTGCATGTTTTTACAGATGCGTCATGAATGTTGACACATCTGTTGTCTCTAAAGTGATGCATTGCTGGCTTTGCGTCTTTAAACTAACATCTCATTGGAAAAAGCTATGCGTCAACTTTACGGCTGGTATGAGTAGGCAGTCAAATTTTGATGCAGTGAAGTCGTAGAGTGACTGAGTGAAAAGTTGTAAATTTCACTGTGTCAGTACTACGTAGCTTTTTCCACGGCAACACCTAACCTGCATACATTATACCATGCACAGGTGTAATGTAGCGCAGGGCTTTACAAACTGACGCATTGGGCCCACTGAGTCAGTTTGTAAATATGGAGTGACGTGGTTCACTGTTAGCACCACTGCTGCGTAAAAAAAAAAGATGCACCAGCGGTGCAAGGGGCTTGTAAATGAGGCCCTCAGTCTTTATTGAAGATCGATTGATGTGAACATTTCAAAATGTATCTTTTTTCATGACAAGACTCTTAGACCTATTCAACGAAATCTCCTTTTTCATTTAAATGGTGTATGTTTCCTGCTATGTCCCAAACACCCACATCGGAGAGAACTGTCTTCGTTTGTCTGTTTCTTGATAGGCAAATGGAGGTAGGAATGAAGGAGCGCCAGTTACCTCAATTGGTGTGTATCACCTTGGCCCACTTACAACCCTCCAAGACTCAGTTGTGAATATTTTTTTTGCCAGGATCCTCTTGAGTGCATATTACATATCTGGTCATTGAATATATACAGGTAATTATTGGCCCTTGGGTGCAAAATGTTGCTCTTCTCTGTTTTGATTTGCCTTTTATTAATTGCAGTGTTTTAAACTAAGGGGCAAATTTACAAGGAACTGGCACATCAGCTCTAATTCCCCAGTTTCCTTGCATTGTCCTACACCCCCTAACGACACCATGGTAGCACTGTTTTAACAATACAGTGCACCACGGCGCACGTTAGCAAAATATCGCTCACATTTCTTATGCTATTCTTGTGGTTTGCTGGACTAGCGCCAAGCATTTCGGTGCTAGATCAGCAAAGCTCAGGGAAGCCCATAGGATATGGCATTAGTACCAGTTTAACAATGCTAAAATGTTGCAGTGAAATCTTGTCAATTGCACTGCGCCATTTTTTTTGGGCCTCTCGGCAGGGGACGCCTCCCTTGCATACATTGTGCCTGGCACAGGTATAATGTGGCACAAAGGTTTACAAAGTGGTGCAATGGTATCATTGGTCCACTTTGTAAGTATGGCGCAGGGTGAGGGCCTGTTTAGCTATGCCGTAGCTTAAATAAATTATGCTACATTGGCGCTAAGAGGCGCAAGGGGCTTGTAACTACCCCCCTTAATTTCTTCCTCAAGAAAATCATTTGTTTCCCTATCTAATCTTCAGAAAGCTCTTTTAATCTCTTAAAAATCGTAATTGGTGTATGGTCATTCCTTGAGGATTGAGAGATATCCCTGCAGGAAATGACTGTATATAGGACATTGATCTGGTCACGCTTACATCTAACCAATTGTCACTATTGGTGTGCAGGTGGATGGTTTAGTCATGGGAATGCTGTGAAAATCTGGACACTTGGAATGCATTCATACCATCATTGTATTTAACCCTTTCTGATCCTGTAGTATGACGTATTCAGCAGTGCTATGAAGCATAAGTGATTTTGTTGTATTTATCAAGCAGAATCCATCTGGTAGCTGTGTCATGATGGGCTGCTCTGAATCATTGCTGAGCCAATTGTCTGTTTTTATAGGCCTGCAGTGTGTAAAGGGAATGAATTTACCTCAAATATATCCAAGTTAGTGCTTGGCTTTCACACAGTACAGCCCAGAAATAGTTGTCAAGGTTTGCCACTTTGTTCTTCTTGTTGTGCCGTCGAACATAAAGCACTACATTAAAGCAACATGGCAGAGGCATACAACAGGTCTCTGCAGCCTCTGCCACCAGGGGATCTCCCAATTACCCTTCAAAGGGGCCCCATCCAGCTCAAGGCCAATAAATATCTGTTAGATTTTGGAGACTCAGTGGCCCCTTATCACCTTCTGCGGGGCTCTCCACTATTTGCCTTATGCTACTTCCATATGGGGTTAAAATAAATAATTTTTCAAACTGCAGGTGCATAAAATCAAGTGCTTGCCCCTGTGTTGAGCCAGAGCAGCCCATATTGATATTATCTCAGATCTGCAAGAGGAAGTTAGTCATGCACACACTATTGTACACTGACCCACTTTGCATTGCCTTTGTCTCTTTTACCGCACAGACTGAGCACAGCTGCACAAGTCACTTGCTGGTGATGAGAGATCATGACCTGAAGGAGTATCATGAAAGAGCAAATAGCAGAGAACACTTGCTGGAATCAGAAGTCAAATTTAAGCACAGACTCAAACATATACTCTATGTTTTTGTTAAAACCCTCTAGGCCTGATTGAGATCATGGCAGATGAATTACATCATCACAAAGTTGATGGATATCCCGTCCTCCGAAATGTAAATCCCTTAGGACACAATGGGATTACATTTCGGCACACAGGATATCCTTCACCATTGTGATGGAGCAACTCATCTGCCAATTTCTCAATCAGGTACTCTGCCTGCTCCACATTTCTCCTATTGCTTCCTCACTTACTTGCTTAAGCTCATATTCTTGAAGAAGGGATAGTGGGCATTACGTATATATATAACAAAGTTGTTTGATGCATCACTTTAATTGAATTCTTGAAATGTTAAGAGTTCCACTTAAGATATTTGAGTTGCTTAAGGGAAATCGTATTTACTTTAAAATGCTAAATAAAGGATGAGGGGGTTACAAGAAATACGTCACTTTCTCAGATACTTCAGTCTCCGATAGCTCAGACAGTGAATTACCTGGCCCGAGTACAGGAGGAAACCAAGGAGGACTAGGAGGCCCAAAGGACACTACTGTTTTTTTAGGAAGGGGCAAGGGAGATGGAGGTCCCCAGAGAGAGAGGGGGCGGAGGGGCAGAGGCTAAGGCAGGAACAGGGTCCGAATCTATAATCATGAGTCACACGGGGAACGACAGAAAAGACGGCAACAATACTCCTGGTAGGTGAATCAAACCTTACTTTACCCATACCAGAGGATACCTCCTCTCTCATGACAATACAAACTAAAGCTACCTCTGTGCCCTCTGCTTGCATTCATACCAATATGGCTCCAATATTCAATCTATCAAGACACAGACTGACCCCTGATGAGATATCTGTTCTTAGCAAGTGACTTTCATTTGTCCCTACAGCACGTCCCAATTTTTTCAAAGTCAAACTTGAAATGCAAATTTTCTTTAGGAAGATAAGATTGAACCACTTCTTCATAGGAAACACCCAGGGTACCAACCTTGATTTGACTTGATTAAGATTACCTTCTACATTTACACTGCCCTCCCATATGATGCCAAGCAAGGTCCTGTCCTTTGAAAAAATGGTTCTGAAAGACATAGACAGTTTAAGCAAGCAAAGAAAATACATCAAATATAATCTCACCTACAACGAGAGCATGGCCATAAAAGATCTTAAAATCATTACAGAGATTGTAATAAAAGCAACAGACAAAGGTGGGGGTATAGTGATTCAAGATATTTCTGACTACAGACAAGAGATCCTTAGTCAATTATAGGATGTAGGTTGTTATAATAAACTGAAAGGAGATCCCACTGGTACCCTTAAAAAAGAGGTAGCTGAACTTATAAATCAAGGGCTAGACCTGGGTTGTATCAGCAAGAATGAATATTTATTCCTCAACAGGGAACATCCAAAGATGCCAGTAATATATACCTTACCCAAGGTACATAAGAGATTAGACGGCCCTCCAGGCCACCCTATTGTATCTGGATGTGGCTCCATTTTGGAACTACTATGCCAATATGTTGATTTTTTTCTAAAACCATTTGTGCCTAAAACCAGATCTTATATTAGAGACAGCATGCATTTCATAACAAACTTTGAAGGTATGGCATTTAATGAATCAACGGACCTACTTGTCACCATGGATATTCAGTCCCTATATACCAGTATCCCACAGACAGAAGCACTACGAGTGGTAAAGGAAATATTGGGATCCCGTACACAACCTGTACAAGTATCCACCTGGTTTGTAGTAGAAATGATGAGAACTACAGTGATCAAAAACTACTTTCAAATTGAGAATTATTTTTATTTCCAATCAAGGGAGTAGTGATGGGAGCAAGCTTTGCACCGGACCTAGCTAACCTCTCTATGGCTGACCTTAAAGCACATCATATCTTTTCTACAGATAATCCATTTGGAGAACAGTTAAGAAAATGTTCATGTTATATAGATGATGTTTTTTTGATTTGGAGGGGCACAGCCTCTGAACTACAGTCCTTCCATACATGGCCCAATATGAGATCCGCAGATATTAAATTTACAGTTGAATACAGCAAAAAAATATACCTTTTCTGGAATTGAGGGTGGGGACTGATGATGATAAGGTTTATGTGTCCATTTATAGGAAACCCACAGAGAGAAATACCTTGTTACATTACAGCAGCAGTCACCCTAGAAACCTAAAAGATACTCTACCATTTGGTCAGTTTGTACGCATTCGTAGAAATTGTACCAAGAAGAGTGATTAGTTCAGGGAATCAGGAATACTCATGAATAGGCTTGTAGAAAGAGGGTACCCCAAAAGTCTGCTGAAAAGAGCATGGTATAATCATAGGGAATTTTTATTGCTACCTAATCAAAGAAAAGACGAGATGGACAGATTAGTTTGTGTGACCACTTTCATCCCTGTTAGCAATGAAACAAGAAATATAATTGAACGGAATTGGGGTTTCTTAGAAGACCATCTAAACAATAAAGAACTACCGCTATTTTCATTCAAGAGAGGGAGGAACTTTAGGGATTCCTTTGTGTGAGCGAAATTACGGGAAACACCTAAAACAACTCTAAATGCTTTGTGGGGTCTCCCGGCAGTGGTTGGACACTATAAATGTGGGAAGTTTAGTTTCAACACCAATGATTTCATTCATGATAACATTGTTAATAATTTAAATATGTTCACTAATTGTAATACGAAATATGCCGTTTATGCTATATGGTGTCCATGCCAACTACTGTATATAGGAAAAACCACACAAAAAAGTGAAATGTAGAATTCTCCAACATATAAGTAGGATCAAATGCGGGACCACTGGAGCACCTCTTGTGGAACATTACCAGAGCCCACAGCATAACAATGATGACATAACGTGGCAAGTGATTGAACATGTGAGAATGGGACCAAGAGGAGGCAACATTGACGTTCTTCTGTCCAAGAGAGAGCTGTATTGGATGGACAGGTGCAACACAATTTCACGAGGATTTAACACATTGGAGGATTGGAGACAAGCTTCTGCTACATAACAGGATCATAGACTTTATTACCTTGGCTTGTGAGAAGAGCTTTGACTGTATTTTGGTTATAAGTACCACTGCTTTTGGCTTTATTAAGTATAACTGAAGATACAAATTCATATAATAAGAACATTTATACACCTCTTTTGGAGGGTTCAATTATGGGAACTAGGAATACAATATTTCAATTAGGACCGCATTGCCAATTCAAGGGCTCTGTTAGCTTCATTTGATAGCAAATATCCACTTACACTGTGAACTAAGTAGATGTCTACATCTACCATATGATGGGATTTTTCATAAGAGTTTTCAAGCCAAAAATATCTTTAACAATTAACGTGGCCTTAAGGTAACTATTACCTGTCACAAACATATTAACCCCTTAGCTGCTGGGCCTTTTCCCCCCCAGTGCTGAGCCCTTTTTTGGCTATTTGGGGTAGTTCGCGCTTAGGGCTTCATAACTTTTTGTCCACATAAGCTAACCACGCCAAATTTGCGTCCTTTTTTTCCAACATCCTAGGGATTCTAATGGTACCCAGAGTTTGTGGTTTACCCTGGAGGAGACCAAGAAAATAGCCAAAATACTGTGACAATTTAGTTTTTTCCAAAAAAATGGGAAAAAAGGGCCGCCGAAGAAGGCTTGTGGTTTTTTCCCTGAAAATGCCATCAACAAAGGGTTTCTGGTGCTGAAATCACTATCTCCCCACCTTTCAGGAACGGGCAGACTTGAATCAGAAAACCACATTTTCCAACACAAATTTGGCATTTTACTGGGACATACCACATTTTTACTATTTTTGGTGCTTTCAACCTCCTTCCAGTTAGTGACAGGAATGGGTGTGAAACCAATGCTGGATCCCGGAAAGCTAAACATTTCTGAAAACTAGACAGAATTCTGAATTCAGCAAGGGGTCATTTGTGTAGATCCTACAAGGTTTTCCTACAGAAAATAACAGCTGAAATAAAAAAATATTGAAATTGAGCTGAAAACAACAGCCATTTTTCTTTATGTTTTACTCTGTAACTTTTTCCTGCGATGTCAGATTTCTGAAAGCAATATACCGTTTTGTCTGCTGGACTCTTCTGGTTGTGGGGATATAAAGGGCTTATAGGTTCATCAAGAACCCTAGGTACCCAGAGCCAATAAATGAGGTGCACCCTGCAGTTGGTTTTCATTCTATACTGGGTATACAGCAATTCATTTGCTGAAATATGAGGAGTGAAAAAGAGGTATCAAGAAAACCTTTGCATTTCCAAAATGGGATCAAGATAAGGTTTTGAGGAGCAGTGGTTATTTGCACATCTTTGAATTCCGAGGTGCCCATACTAGCATGTGAATTGCAGGGCATTTCTCAAATAGACGTCTTTTTTACACACTCTCTTATATTTGGAAGGAAAAAATGTAGAGAAAGATAAGGGGCAATAACACTTGTTTTGCTATTCTATGTTCCCCCAAGTCTCCCGAAAAAAATGATACCTCACTTGTGTGGGTAGGCCTAGCGCCCGCGACAGGAAATGCCCCAAAACACAACGTGGACACATCCCATTTTTTCACAAAATACAGAGCTGTTTTTTTGCAAAGTGCCTACCTGTGGATTATGGCCTCTAGCTCAGCCGGCACATAGGGAAACCTACCAAACCTGTACATTTTTGAAAACTAGAGACCTAGGGGAATCCAAGATGGGGTGACTCGCGGGGCTCTGACCAGGTTCTGTTACCCAGAATCCTTTGCAAACCTCAAAAAGTGGCTAAAAAAACAAGTTTTCCTCACATTTCGGTGACAGAAAGTTCTGGAATCTGAGAGGAGCCTCAAATTTCCTTCCACCCAGCGTCCCCCCAAGTCTCCCGATAAAAACGATACCTCACTTGTGCGGGTAGGCCTATCGCCCGCGACAGGAAATGCCCCAAAACACAACGTGGACACATCACAGAAAACAGAGCTGTTTTTTGCAAAGTGCGTACCTGTAGATTTTGGCCTCTAGCTCAGCCGGCACCTAGGGAAACCTACCAAACCTGTACATTTTTGAAAACTAGAGACCTAGGGGAATCCAAGATGGGGTGACTCGCGGGGCTCTGACCAGGTTCTGTTACCCAGAATCCTTTGCAAACCTCAAAAAGTGGCTAAAAAAACAAGTTTTCCTCACATTTCGGTGACAGAAAGTTCTGGAATCGGAGAGGAGCCTCAAATTTCCTTCCACCCAGCGTCCCCCCAAGTCTCCCGATAAAAATGATACCTCACTTGTGTGGGTAGGCCTAGCGCCCGCGACAGGAAATGCCCCAAAACACAACGTGGACACATCACAGAAAACAGAGCTGTTTTTTGCAAAGTGCCTACCTGTAGATTTTGGCCTCTAGCTCAGCCGGCACCTAGGGAAACCTACCAAACCTGTACATTTTTGAAAACTAGAGACCTAGGGGAATCCAAGATGGGGTGACTCGCGGGGCTCTGACCAGGTTCTGTTACCCAGAATCCTTTGCAAACCTCAAAAAGTGGCTAAAAAAACAAGTTTTCCTCACATTTCGGTGACAGAAAGTTCTGGAATCGGAGAGGAGCCTCAAATTTCCTTCCACCCAGCGTCCCCCCAAGTCTCCCGATAAAAATGATACCTCACTTGTGTGGGTAGGCCTAGCGCCCGCGACAGGAAATGCCCCAAAACACAACGTGGACACATCACAGAAAACAGAGCTGTTTTTTGCAAAGTGCCTACCTGTAGATTTTGGCCTCTAGCTCAGCCAGCACCTAGGGAAACCTACCAAACCTGTACATTTCTGAAAACTAGAGACCTAGGGGAATCCAAGATGGGGTGACTCGCGGGGCTCGGACAGGTTCTGTTACCCAGAATCCTTTGCAAACCTCAAAAAGTGGCTAAAAAAACATGTTTTCCTCACATTTCGGTGACAGAAAGTTCTGGAATCTGAGAGGAGCCTCAAATTTCCTTCCACCCAGCGTCCCCCCAAGTCTCCCGATAAAAATGATACCTCACTTGTGTGGGTAGGCCTAGCGCCCGCGACAGGAAATGCCCCAAAACACAACGTGGACACATCACAGAAAACAGAGCTGTTTTTTGCAAAGTGCCTACCTGTAGATTTTGGCCTCTAGCTCAGCCGGCACCTAGGGAAACCTACCAAACCTGTGCATTTCTGAAAACTAGAGACCTAGGGGAATCCAAGGAGGGGTGACTTGCGGGGTTCGGACCAGGTTCTGTTACCCAGAATCCTTTGCAAACCTCAAAAAGTGGCTAAAAAAACAAGTTTTCCTCACATTTCGGTGACAGAAAGTTCTGGAATCTGGGAGGAGCCTCAAATTTCCTTCCACCCAGCGTCCCCCCAAGTCTCCCGATAAAAATGATACCTCACTTGTGTGGGTAGGCCTAGCGCCCGCGACAGGAAATGCCCCAAAACACAACGTGGACACATCACAGAAAACAGAGCTGTTTTTTGCAAAGTGCCTACCTGTAGATTTTGGCCTCTAGCTCAGCCGGCACCTAGGGAAACCTACCAAACCTGTGCATTTCTGAAAACTAGAGACCTAGGGGAATCCAAGGAGGGGTGACTTGCGGGGCTCGGACCAGGTTCTGTTACCCAGAATCCTTTGCAAACCTCAAAAAGTGGCTAAAAAAACAAGTTTTCCTCACATTTCGGTGACAGAAAGTTCTGGAATCTGAGAGGAGCCACAAATTTCCTTCCACCCAGCGTTCCCCCAAGCCTCCCGATAAAAATGATACCTCACTTGTGTGGTTAGGCCTGGTGCCTGCGACAGGAATAGATCACACAACGGTCAATGTTGGTCCTTACGTGAGGCAGCTGTTGACCCTGGGGTGATCCATTCCTGACACAGACACTAGGTGTAGGCACTCAAGTGGGGTAGTGTTTTTATCAGGACAGGTGAGGAGTCACTGGGTGGTAGGAATATTGTGGATCCCAGCATATTCCTGTAGTTTGTGTGACAGAAATGCGAGAAAAATTGAGTTTTTTTTCAACATTTCAGCTTTGCAGGGTATTCTGGGTAAGAAAACTTTGGGGAAGCCACACAAGTCACACCTCTGTGGACTCCCCCGAATGTCTAGTTTCCAGAAATGTTTGGGTTTAGTGTGTTTCTCTATATGGCCGCCGAATCCAGGACCAAAAACACAGGTGCCTGCCTTACAAAACCAGTTTGTTTTGCCATGGATAATTTTGATGTCTCCACAATATGATTTGGGTGGTGGAATTTGGGGCTGAACTAAATTGGGGAGCTCCCAAGAGAGCACTCTCTCTCTGCTTGCCGCCGCATTCACCTGCTCTCTGGGTTGACCTAACCCACTATTACCCAGTTGCACCAACAGCTTGCGAAGGGACAGGAGGACTGTCCTCATCACCTCCCTCATAATGTACTGGAAGAGGAGTTATCGAATGGGACTCCTCTGACTGAAAAATCACTCCCAGAGTCTGCGCCATTGTCCTATCCCTCAGATGCTGTCTCAGTATCTGATGTCTCAGTCTCTGATCCTATGTCAGAGCGGTCCTCTATAACCCGAGTGTAGGCAGCAGTCATCCATCAAGATGCCATCTCTGCTATTGGCTAAACTGTTGCTCTAAAACACTAGCCTACGTAGACAGTCACAAAATCGATGGTGTGTGAGATACGTGCAACAGTAGAGGCCACCTTACCTGCGCTTCTTCCCTCAATCAGCACGTACTTTCAAGACACTCAAAAAACACCTTGTCACATACCATTCGTCACAGTCTTTAGCACCTCCTGCGCCCAGTCCAACAATCATTATTGGTGCTCCCACTCCCTCCTCCTCGGATTCCCTCATTACCACCCAGCAAAAGTGCCCTTCATCTCTCCATAGACTTTGCTAATGTACTCAGCTATTTACATAAAATACAGATTTGCTCTTTGCAGTAGGCATATAAACCTTCTGCGCTTCTTTATGGCACTAAAACTGCCACTAGACAAGTCGGACCCTTTTCCCCCCAGGGAAACCACACACATATTGACAAAAGTGATACATATATGACAGCCAATCACCTGAAACTCAACTCAAGCAAAACCGAAATAATCCTCTTTGGCCCACACAAAAACACCTGGGACCCCTCATGGTGGCCCACCACGCTAGGCCCTGCACCCACCCCCGCCAACCACGCACGCAACCTCAGCATCATCCTAGACTCCTCCCTCTCGATGACCCAACAAATCAACGCTCTCACCTCCTCATGCTTCAACACACTCCGTATACTGAAAAACATTCAAATGGATCCCCACAGAGACCAGAAAAACTGTCACTCACGCACACATCAGCAGCAGGCTTGATTACGGAAACGCCCTCTACGCCGGCACCACTCTAAAACTCAAGCGCAAACTACACGCATCTAGAACTCAGCAGCACGACTCATCCTCGACCTCCGCCGACACGAACACATCTCTCCACACCTCAAATCCCTCCACTGGCTCCCCATTGACAAAAGGATCACCTTCAAGATCCTCATCCTCGCACACAAATCACTCCACAACACAGGCCCTGCCTACCTCAACGAGAGTCACCTTCCACACCCCCACACGAAACGTCCGCTCAGCTGACCTCTCTCTCGCCTCTGTCCCCCGCATCAAACACACCACCACCGGGGGCAGATCCTTCTCCTACCTTGCACCCAAAACCTGGAACGCCCTCACAACCCACCTTCGCAAGACCCAAAACCTACTTCTTTTCAGGAAGGGCCTCAAAACCTGGCTTTTCGAACAGTGAACCTCCCAGCCCCTTTCCCTCCCCCCGCCCCCCCCCAAGCGCCTTGAGACCCTCACAGGTGAGTAGCACACTTTATAAATCTCTTTGGTATATATAGATCTACCTCTATATATATATATATATCTATGTACATAGATATATCTATAGATATATCCATGTACATAGATATATCTATCTACATAGATATATAAATATAGATCTATATATAGATCTATTTTTTTTAGTTGTTGTATGGTTTCCTTGGGGGCCAAAATTGCCCCCAGGGAAACCCTACAACATCTAAAAAAAAAATTGCCCCCACAGGGGGTCACCCTGCCCACGGGCGACCCCCTGTCATTTTTTTTTTTTTTTTGATTTATTTTTTTAAAAAAAAAAAACAATCCCCTGGGGGGGGGGCGCGATCGCGCCCCCCTCCCCCCCCAGGGGGCACCTACTTTTTTTTTTTAATTAATTCTGCCCCCCCAAAGTGAAATCCCTGGCGTCTAGTGGTGTTTCCTGGCCCCCGATCGCAGCTGTGCTGCGATCGGGGGCCAGGAAACACTTTGAGAAGGCCTCGTAAGAAAGGGGAGACTCTCCCCTTTCTTACGAGGCCTTCTCAAACTGTTTCCTGGCCCCCCGATCGCAGCTGTGCTGCGATCGGGGGGCCAGGAAACCTGAAAGTGTTTCCTGGCCCCCGATCGCAGCACAGCTGCGACCGGGGGGCCAGGAAACACTTTCAGGAAGGCCTCGTAAGAAAGGGGAGACACTCCCCTTTCTTACGAGGCCTTCCCGAACGTGAGAAAGGCCGTTTTCCCCATCAAAGCAGGAAGCGGCCGCAAGGCTGCTTCCTGCTTTGATGGGGAAAACACCTTTGCAACGTCAGCGCGCCGCGAGGCGCGCTGACGTCACAAAGGGGCGGGTGGGGGGGCGGGGGGAGACACGGAAGCTTCCGTGTCTCCCGGGGGGGGTTTAAAAAAAAAAATAAATCCTCGGGTGCGACGCACCCGAGGATTTATTGATACCCTTCCGGGTGTCGGCCACTGGTCGTGACCCGCACCAGGGAGGGTGTGTGGGCGTCGGCCAGTGGCCGACGCCCGCACCTAACAGGTTAAGAACCATGACAGCTTGGATGAAATCGCGGTCAGTAATTAATACAGACAAAACCTTAAGATGCATTCATGAAAATGGTTCATTATAAAATCATAACCTGGATTTACAAAGAGGATTATGTTCTACCACTAGATAATTTCCCCTTCCACCCCGACCCCCCCACCCCCGTGACGTCAGCGTGCCATTGCGCGCTGATTGTTACAGGGCCTCCTCCCATCGTGCTGAAAGCTCAGCTTCCAGCGCGATCGTAAGAGAAATGCAAAGCATTTCTCTTCCGATCACGTGGGGGAGGCCCAGGGAGGCTTCAAAGGGAAGGAAAGGAATTTCCTTCCCTTTGAAGTCTCCCTGAGCGTTGCAAAAGCCGGATTGCAAAGCAATCCGGCTTTTGAAACGCCCACTAGACACCAGGTATTTATTTAAAAAAATGAAACTGGCATGAGGGAGCACCCCTTGGGCAAGAGTCGCTCCCAGGGGGGGCATTTTTCTGAAGGCCTTTTCTGCCCCCCCGGGGGCAGATCGGCCTATTATTAGCCGATCTGCCCCCAGGGGTGGCAGAAACCTCTTGGCACCAGGGATAATTTTTTTTTAATTTTATTTTTTATTTTAGAGGTGGGGAGTGACCCCTTAGGCAAGGATTTCTCCCAAAGGAGTCAAATAAATGTTAGCAGATCAGCCTATTTTAATTAGGCCGATCTGCCCCCAAGAGGGGGCAGAAACCACTAGGTAACGGGGATTTTTGTTGTTGTTGTTGTTTTACAGATGGGGAGCGACCCCTTAGGCAAGGGTCGCTCCCCTGGAGGAGCAAATTGTATTTAGGCCATTTCTGCCCGCTTTGGGGACAGATTGGCCGATTTTAGGTCAATCTGCCCATAAGGGGGGCAGAAACCACTAGGCACCAGGGATCTTTTTTTTTGCGCCGTCACGCAAGGGGAGCGACCCCTTAGGCAAGGGTCGCTCCCCGGCGAGGGTGGGGGTCAAATTTATTTTAGGCCATTTCTGCCCCCCCCCGGGGGCCGGCTGAGCTAGAGGCCAAAATCCACAGGTAGGCACTTTGCAAAAAACACCTCTGTTTTCTGTGAAAAAATGTGATGTGTCCATGTTGTGTTTTGGGCCATTTCCATTCCTGGGCATTAGGCCTATCTACACAAGGGAGGTAACATTTTCATCGGGAGACTTGGGGGAATGCTGGGTGGAAGGAAATTTGTGGCTCCTCTCAGATTCCAGAACTTTCTGTCACCGAATTGAGAGGAAAAAGTGTTTTTTTGGTCAAATTTTAAGGTTTGCAAAGGATTCTGGGTAACAGAACCTGGTCAGAGCCCCAAAAGTCACCCCATCTTGGATTCCCCTAGGTGTCTAGTTTAAAAAAAATGTGCTGGTTTGTTAGGTTTCCCCAGATGCCGGCTGAGCTAGAGGCCAAAATCCACAGGTAGGCACTTTGTAAAAAACACCTCTGTTTTCTGTGAAATAATGTGATGTGTTCACGTTGTGTTTTGGGCCATTTCCTTTCGTGGGCGCTAGTCCTACCCACACAAGTGAGGTACCATTTTTATTGGGAGACTTGGGGGTACACAGAATAGCAAAACAAGTGTTATTGCCACTTGTCTTTCTCTACATTTTTTCCTTCCAAATGTAAGGCAGTGTGTAAAAAAAGACGTCTATTTGAGAAATGCCCTGTAATTCACATGCTAGTATGGGCACCCCGGAATTCAGAGATGTGCAAATAACCACTGCTTCTCAACACCTTGGGGGTCATTCCAACCCTGGCGGTCGGTGTTAAACCAGCGGCCAAACCGCAAACAGGCTGGCTGGTAAAAAAATTGAATTCCGACCCTGGCGGAAACCGCCAACAGAGATCGCCACATTACCACACCGCCCGCCACGGCGGCACAAAAAAACAGCGCAGCGGTCACCGCCAACAGACAGGCGGGAGTCAATGTACCGCCCACCCTATCACAACACACCAATCCGCCAACTTTTCCGGGGCGGTAGCCCCTCCGATAAAAACATGGCGGAAACAGCCATTTTAAACGGAAAACGCTCACCTCCATACACCCCATGAGGAATCTGGACAGCATGGAACCCGAACTCCACATCCT
Organism: Pleurodeles waltl; assembly: GCF_031143425.1. Lineage (NCBI taxonomy): Eukaryota > Metazoa > Chordata > Amphibia > Caudata > Salamandridae > Pleurodeles > Pleurodeles waltl. Next base: position 237,540,754 of record NC_090446.1, on the reverse strand, counting down.
CCCAGCGATTGTCTTCCTGCTCCTCTACCAGGAGCACGAACGCCGGCGCAGAAGACAACGGTGAGTACTGCACCTACGACACAGGGGAGTGGGGAGGAGAAAATATTACGGGGACACACATACGCGACACACCCACCCCCACCCTCACCCACTACAACACACACATCAATACACAGTAATACATCACAGTTACCCCCCCCAAACCCCCTGGAAGAATGCAAAGACAAAAGGAAATGATTATAAACATTGGAATATATTGTATTACTGGCTGAATTATATATATATATATATATCTACACATCAAAAACACTTATATACATATATGTACAAGTCCGAGCATTGTAGCAGGCATTGTCCGTGGACCACTGGGCCCAAATCACATGGGCAAAGCCCACACAGGATACCTGACTCCAACGGAGAGAACACTGCAGGGGCATCAGATAGGAAAACTACAGGCACCAAGAGGGGGAAGGGAAGGTGTGGCACCTCAGCCAGATGAGTGCACGACGCCAGATCCACGAGGGGCCTCCATGGCCACTGTTCAATCCTGGGGAGTGCAAAGCCACAGTCTCTCAAGTCTCACAAGTGGGTAGGTTGCCCACTGTGCCATCCTGGGGAGTGCAAGGCCACAGTCTCTCAAGTCTCTCCAGTGGGTGGGTTGCCCACTGTGCCATCCTGGGGAGTGCAAAGCCACAGTTTCTCAAGTCTCTCCAGTGGGTGGGTTGCCCACTGTACCATCCTGGGGAGTGCAAAGCCACAGTCTCTCAAGTCTCTACAGTGGGTGGGTTGCCCACTGTGCCATCCTGGGGAGTGCAAAGCCACAGTCTCTCAAGTGGATGCATGTCTCCACTGGTTCTGGAGGGGGACTGGTGCCCAGAGTGCTCGTGCAGCCCTGCCCGACACAGATGCGGGCCTGCCGCTAAGGGGCCAGCGGTGCTTGAGACGGCGGTGCCCAGTTCAGCGGTGCTTGAGATGGCTGTGCCCAGTGCAGCGGTGCTTGAGATGAAGGGCCCAGTGCAGCGGTGCTTGAGATGAAGGGCACAGTTCAGCGGTGCTTGAGACAGTGGTGCCCAGTGCAGCGGTGCTTGAGATGAAGGGCCCAGTTCAGCGGTGCTTGAGACGGTGGTACCCAGTGCAGCGGTGCTTGAGAGGAAGGGCCCAGTTCAGCGGTGCTTGAGACGGCGGTGCCCAGTGCAGCGGTGCTTGAGATGAAGGGCCCAGTGCAGCGTTGCTTGAGATGAAGGGCCCAGTTCAGCGGTGCTTGAGACGGCGGTGCCCAGTGCAGCGGTGCTTGAGATGAAGGGCCCAGTGCAGCGGTGCTTGAGACGGCGGTGCCCAGTGCAGCGGTGCTTGAGATGAAGGGCCCAGTTCAGCGGTGCTTGAGACAGTGGTGCCCAGTGCAGCGGTGCTTGAGATGAGGGGCCCAGTGCAGCGGTGCTTGAGATGAAGGGCCCAGTGCAGCGGTGCTTGAGATGAAGGGCCCAGTTCAGCGATTCTTGAGACGGCGGTGCCCAGTGCAGCGGTGCTTGAGATGAAGGGCCCAGTTCAGCGGTGCTTGAGACGGCGGTGCCCAGTTCAGCGGTGCTTGAGACGGTGGTGCCCAGTGCAGCGGTGCTTGAGTTGAAGGGCCCAGTGCAGCGGTGCTTGAGATGAAGGCCCCAGTGCAGCGGTGCTTGAGATGAAGAGCCCAGTTCAGCGGTGCTTGAGACGGCGGTGCCCAGTGCAGCAGTGCTTGAGATGAAGGGCCCAGTTCAGCGGTGCTTGAGACGGTGGTGTCCAGTGCAGCGGTGCTTGAGACGGCGGTGCCCAGTTCAGCGGTGCTTGAGACGGTGGTGCCCAGTTCAGCGGTGCTTGAGATGAAGGGCCCAGTTCAGCGGTGCTTGAGACGGCGGTGCCCAGTGCAGCGGTGCTTGAGTTGAAGGGCCCAGTTCAGCGGTGCTTGAGACGGCGGTGCCCAGTGCAGCGGTGCTTGAGATGAAGGGCCCAGTTCAGCGGTGCTTGAGACGGCGTACCCAGTGCAGCGGTGCTTGAGATGAAGGGCCCAGTTCAGCGGTGCTTGAGACGGCGGTGCCCAGTGCAGCGGTGCTTGAGATGAAGGGCCCAGTGCAGCGGTGCTTGAGATGAAGGGCCCAGTTCAGCGGTACTTGAGATGAAGGGCCCAGTTCAGCGGTGCTTGAGACGGCGGTGCCCAGTGCAGCGGTGCTTGAGATGAAGGGCCCAGTTCAGCGGTGCTTGAGACGGCGGTGCCCAGTGCAGCGGTGCTTGAGATGAAGGGCCCAGTTCAGCGGATCAGGCCATGGCGTGCAGGTCATTTGCCACCTGTCCTGTGGCTAGCGGGGCCATCCTGCCCATCTGTCGGGTGGCTGGCGGGGCCTTCCTGTTCTGCAGTACAGGGCCTGTTGGTGTCCTCCTGCCCACCTTGGATGGGGCTGGCGGGGCCCTCCTGGCCAGCTGGGCTGATGGCGCTCTCCTCGGGCGTGCTGACCTTCCCAGCCTTCCCTGTTCGCCTGTGGCCCTTCCCCACCTTGGGAGGTGTGCCACCTGTCTCCACACTTCGTGCCGGAGCCATGGTAGGGATTTTAGTGCCTGGTGTTTTCACCCTCTCGCGCCGGCCGCTGACTATCTTCGGGTGTTTCTCCGGGGGTGGGCTGCCCGTGCCTTGGCTCCGTACTGAACGGGCTGCCCTTGAGGGTGGGGGACTCAACAGTCCATGGCAGACTGTCATCACAGGGCCCGGTTTTGTGGTGGCTGAGGTGCTGACTGGAGTCCTATGAGATGGACGGGGTGGGGGTGTTGTAGGAAAGAGGTTAAGTTTGGACAGGAATAGCAATTTAGGACCAGTGGGACGGGTAGGTGTAGTGGGTATGGGAGTGGAGGAAGAGGTTGTGGTTGTAGGAGTCTTAAGTCTGGTGTCTTTGGGTGCAGGTGCTTGGGCTGGAGGCTGTCGTGAGGTGGATGGCTGTTGGGTGGATGGCTGCCTGCGTTTGTGTATCTTGGAAGAGGGGGTGACAGACATACTGGGAGAGGACACAGGGGACGTGTAAATGGTAGTGGGGGTGGTGACTGCACGTGTGCGGGGGTTCTGGTGTGTGTGCTGGTGATGGATGTAGTGGCTGAAGATGTTGTGCATGCAGGTGTGAGTGGAGACGTGACAGGGAGGGAGGAGGGAGACGAGGAGGAGGGGGACACGGTGGAGGCAGTAGGTGTTGGTATGTCTGTATGTGGATGTTGCTTGTGTGAATGCTTGTGTGATGTGTGGTGCTTATGTCTGGCTGAGCTTCCCTTGGGTGTTGAGGTGTGTGCAGGCTGGTCTGATGGTGTGTCTGGGATAGGCAGAGGTAGAGGTGATAGGGTATGGGTGGAGGAAATTGGAGGGGGGAGGCTAGAGACAGGGACAATTGCTGCCATCAGTGCTGAGGCCAGAGTGTTGAACGATCGCTGAAGGGCAGCCTGACCAGAATGAATGCCCTCCAGGTATGCATTACTCTGGTGCACCTCTCTTTCGACACCCTGGATGGCATTCAAAATGGTAGACTGCCCAACAGTGAGCGTCCTCAGGAGGTCAATGATCTCCTCACTGAGGGCAGCAGGGGTGACTGGGGCAGGGCCTGAGGTGCCTGGGGCGAAGGAGATGCCCACCTTCCTGGATGAGCGGGCACGGGGCAAACGCTGAGGGGCTGCTGGGAGGGCGGTGCTGGTGCGCTGGGTGGCGGCTGTACCTGTTGTTGCGGGGGGCACGGATGTTGCCGCCACCACAAGGGAGCTCCCTTCAGAGGACGAGTCCGTGTCACTTATGTCTGCCCGAGTCCCCGCTATGGAGCTCCCCTCGCCCTCGGTCCCACTGGTGTATTTGGAATCCGTTGCATGGCCATGTGGGATACAGCTCCCTTGTGCTCCGATGCCACTTCCCCTCCACCTGATGATGCTAATGCACACATGAACAGGAAGACCACAAAAAAGGAGGGGGGGAGAAAATAAAGACATGTTGAGTGCATGCATTGGCGACACCGTTGGCGGAGAGGACAGAAACAGAAGCCCCCTGCACTACGCCGCGCACTTGGGGTCCACTACTCAATCCGTGTGACATGGCCTACAAGCCTATGGACGACATCTGCACACATAGATGACACAGGGCCATGAATAGCTGTACTTGGCACCCTACAGAGGTGGGGGGCGGAGGCACAGGGCCATGCCTTACGGAGGGGCCTAGCCTACAGAACTTGCCCTGGCCTAGGGAGACCCACAGCCCTCCTCCCCCACCCAGACACCTCCACTGCACGCAAAGTCACCAGAATGAGAGTGTACTCACCCCCTTGTGTCTGCTGTGATGTCCTCACGCGCCCATCCAAATCGGGGTAGGCCACTGCCAGGATCCGGGACATCAGGGGGTCAAAGTCCGACTGGCACCCCTCCCACGTTGGGAGGCCATCCCCAGCTGAGCCTCCGCCGTCTTCCTGCTCCAGCGTCGGATGTCCTCCCATCTCTTCCGGCAGTGGGTGCCCCGTCTGTGGTGGACCCCCAGGGCCCGGACGTCCTTGGCGATGGCACGCCAAATGTTTATCTTCTGGTGGGCGCTGACCTATGTGAAATGTTCAGGGGGAGAAAAAGAGTCATCACCTTCTGCACCCTCAATGTGAGTGGCCCCCCATCCCTACCCTTGCCATGTGGCACATCCTGTCATCCGTCGTTTGATGCATGCCTCATTCGCTCCCCTCCCCACCATCTTTCATCCACCCGACTCAACACAGGCATTGCCCCCAAAGCATGGTCCCAGTGTACTTACCTGTTGGTCTGGAGGACCGTAGAGTAGCGCATACTGGGGGAGGACCCCATCCACGAGTTTCTCCAATTCCTGAGCAGTGAAGGCAGGGGCCCTTTCCCCAGTCGCATGAGCCATTGTCTCTTCCAGACCGAGGTCACATCAGCACTTGCAGTGTAGGTCTTCTCCTGTCGAAGATCAGGTATCAAGTGAATAAGCAGATAGAAAATGGCGGTCACGTCCGCGGCGGTGCGTACTGCGGCGGTGCGTACCGCGACCGCCGGCGCACATCGTCATTGGCTCCTGAGACGCATAGGGTTCAATGTTAACCAATGCTGTTTTGCGCCGCGGTCTTCGACCACCTACCGCCACGGTGTGCCACGCCAGCGCATTTACCTCACATCCCATTGTCACACTTCACAGGTCAGACAGCCGCCATTTCAAGGGCCCACATGGCTTAATTTTAACTGCGTCACACATACCTAGGCCTTGCATCAACATTCATACAAACCTTTCAATGCATTGGGAATCGTGTTATGTGCAAGCTGTGGTTACGTACCTGTAGGTTGATTTACTCAGTGCTCGCTGTTGTCCTTCATAGGCACCGTCCGCTGGGACATGCGAGGAGATGGAGGAATCTTCCCGTGTACAGACCGCTGGTAGACCTGTCGACAATGGAGGAAAGACATGTCATACTGACATACAGGCTTGACCGAGCCACTATTCATGAACTGTGTGCCCAGCTGGAGCCAGACCTGATGTCACCCATCCGCCAACCCACAGGGATCCTACCTCTAGTGCAGGTGCTGTCAGTACTCCATTTCTTTGCAAGTGGGTCCTTTCAAACAACAGTGGCAATATCATCAGGGATGTCCCAGCCTATGTTTTCCAAGGTGTTGTCCAGAGTGTTGTCTGCCCTTCTGAAACACATGCGGAGCTACATTGTTTTCCCTGAGGTGGGGGATTTGCCTACAGTGAAAGGTGATTTCTATGCCCTTGGACATATCCCCAACATCATAGGTGGCATTGATGGGACCCATGTGGCTTTAGTACCCCCCAGCAGGAGTGAACAAGTGTACAGAAACAGAAAGAGTTATCATTCGATGAATGTACAGATGGTGTGTTTGGCAGACCAGTACATCTCCCATGTTAATGCCAAGTTCCCTGGCTCAGTGCATGACGCGTACATCATGCGGAATAGCAGCATCCCTTACGTGATGGGTCAACTACAGAGGCACCGTGTGTGGCTATTAGGTGACTCTGGTTACCCCAACCTGTCATGGCTACTGACCCCAGTGAGGAATCCCCGGACAAGGGCAGAGGAACGGTACAATGAGGCCCATGGGCGAACTAGGAGGGTGATCGAGCGAACCTTCGGCCTCCTGAAGGCCAGGTTCAGGTGCCTCCATATGACAGGTGGATCCCTATTGTATTCACCAAAGAAGGTGTGCCAGATCATTGTGGCCTGCTGTATGCTTCACAACCTGGCTTTGCGATGCCAGGTGCCTTTTCTGCAGGAGGATGGTCCAGATGGTGGTGTTGCAGCAGCTGTGGAGCCTGTGGAGAGTGAAGACGAGGAAGCCGAAGAGGACGACATAGACAGGAACACAGTAATACAGCAGTATTTTCAATGACACACAGGAAAGATTCCAACCCGGCATATTACATATACTTAACCCCTACTACCTCTCTACTGTCTGACCTTTTCCCCCAGTGTATGGTAACTGAGTTGTGACTTTCCCTTCCAATTTCAGAGATGTGGGCCATACTGCGTGACATCTGCTTTGTTTCCCCATGAACTACAGCTGTGTGATAGTGGTATGTTGGCATCACAATGTAAATATGCTTTTTGGGACGGTAATGTCTAATACATTAGTACAAAATCACAGCCAGACTCCTGATTGTTTTGTGCAATAACTGTGTTTATTTCTGTGCTCTATATTGGTGGGTGATTGTAAATCGGTGAGGGGTGATGGTGGAGGATTGTCCATGGCAGAGTCCAGACTATTAGTATCACAGGTGCATTGTCCAAATGCCTGTGGAAAGTGGAGCATGGGCAGTATAAGAATGGACAGGGTGACAATGTGGGACAGTGGGATGACAATCAGGGAGGTATCCTTTCCTGGCGGGGGTCTTGGCATCTTACTCTGTCTTCTTCCTGGATCTCAGGGCCCGCTTGCGGGGTGGTTCTCCTTCTGCAGGGGGTGGGGTGCTGGTGGCCTGTTGGTCCTGTGGCGGGGCCTCCTGTCCACTAGCGCTGGCAGAGGTGGTAGGCAGTTCTTGGTCCATGCTAGTGTCAGGGGCCCTTTGTCCTGCCACAGTGTCCCGCAATGTGGTGACTACCTGATTCAGAGCCCCTACAATGGTGGCCAGGGCGGAACTGATCTTTCGTAGTTCCTCCCTGAACCCCAAATACTGTTCCTCCTACAGAAGCTGGATCTCCTGAAACCTGGCCAGGACCGTCGCCATCATCTCCTGGGAGTGGTGGTAGGTTCCCATGATGGAGGAGAGGGCCTCGTGGAGAGTGGGTTCCCTGGGCCTATCCCCCCCATGTCGCACAGCAGCCCTCCCAGTTCCCCTGTTTCCCTGGGCCTCTGTCCCCTGGACCGTGTGCCCACTACCACTGCCCCCAGGTCCCTGTTGTTGTTGGGGTGGTGGGTTAACCTGGGTGCCCTGTAGTGGTGGACACACCGCTGATTGACGTGTCCTGGGGACAGAGGGATGAGCCCGCTGGGTGGGTGCTGTGCTGGTGTTCCCAGAGGGGGGAAGGTCTGCTATGGGCTGTGGCTGTGTGAGGGGAACCGACTGTCCCGAGGTCCCCGATGGGCCGGGCTGGTCATGTAGATCCAGGTCGACAGAGGTCCTCACTGTGGGCCTCTTCTGGGGGTGGAGTGGACATTTGTGGACCCTCCTGCTCGGTGACGTGGCGTTCGGGTCCTGCAGGGGTATAAAAGTATGGGTATTGCATTTGTGTGTGCCATAGCGTGTAATGGGTGGGTGCCCTTGTACCCCAGTGCTGGCATTCCCGTGTGGGGGCTTTTGTGACGATGATTTGGTGGGGGATGGGTATGTGCAGTGGGCATGCTTTGGTGATGGGTGTCCATGCTTTGTGGTCTCATGCAGGGATTGGTGTTGGGATGGGTGGGCTGTGATGGTGAGACATTTGCAAGGAGCAGGATGTGATGGGGTGAGGGTGAGGGTGGGGGTATGAGTTGGTATGCTGGTGGGGTGGGGGGATGAAGTAGTGATGGTTTGACTTACCAGAGTCCATTCCTCCAGATACTCCTGCGAGGCCCTCAGGATGCAGGATCGCCAAGACTTGCTCCTCCCATGTTGTAAATTCTGAGGGAGGAGGTGGGGGTCCGCGGCCAGTCCGCTGCACTGCGATGTTGTGCCTGGATACCATTGAACGCACCTTCCCCCGTAGGTGGTTCCACCGCTTCCTGATGTTATCCCTATTTCTTAGGTGCTGTCCCACAGCGTTGACCCTATCGACTATTCTGCTCCATAGCTCCATCTTCCTGGCAATGGTGGTTTGCTGCACCTGTGTCCCGAAGAGCTGTCGCTCTACCCGTACAATTTCCTCCACCATGACCCTGAGTTTATCCTCGGAGAACCTGGGGTGTCTTTGCGGTGCCATGGGGTGGTGTGGATGATGTGTGGGGTGGATTGTATGGTGATGTGTATTGGTGTGTTGTGTGAAGTGCGTGGAAATATTGCTGGGTGAAAGTAAAATGCGCGTCTGGGTGTTCAGTTCTCTTTTTCTCAGTGCGTGGTCCCGATTCTGTAGCAGTGGGGATTTGTGGGTGATGTGGGTGTGTGTTTTATATTGTGTTGGGTGTGTGGGAGTGGTGTTTGTATGTGTATCAGGTGTGTGTATTTGTAATTGTCCAATGTGGCTGTGTTTTGTAAGTGTGTGTGTGTATATTGAGCGCGGCGGTGTGTACCGCCAATGGAATACCGCGGTTGAAAGACCGCTGCGTGGATTCGTGTGTCGTGATAGTGTGGGCGTATTTCTGTTGGCGTGACGGTGGAGGTTTGGTCATCGGCAGTTTCTCGCTGCCCTTTGGTGTGGCGGACTTTTGTGGATGTCTGTATTTTGGCGGTTTGCCTGTTGTGGGTCAGAATGACCGTGGCGGTTTACCGCGGCGGTATGTTGGTGGTCTTCTGACGGCGATAAGCGTTTTTACCGCCAAGGTTGGAATGACCACCCTTATCTTGTGGCCATTTTGGAAATACAAAGGTTTTCTTGATACCTATTATTCACTTTTTATATTTCAGCAAATGAATTGGTGTATACCCGGTATAGAATAAAAACCCATTGCAAGGTGCAGCTCATTTATTGGCTCTGGGTACCTATAGTTCTTCATGAACCTACAAGCCCTATATATCCCTGCAACCAGAAGAGACAAGCTGACGTAACGGTATATTGCTTTCAAAAATCTGACATCGCAGGAAAAAGTTACAGAGTAAAACGTGGAGAAAAATTGCTGTTTTTTTACCTCAATTTCAATATTTGTTTATTTCAGCTGTTATTTTCAGTAGGGAACACTTGTAGGATCTACACAAATGACCCCTTGCTGAATTTAGAATTTTGTCTACTTTTCAGAAATGTTTAGCTTTCTGGGATCCAGCATTGATTTCTCACCCAGTTTGGTCACTGACTGGAAGGAGGCTGAAAGCACAAACAAATAGTAAAAATGGGGTATGTCCAAGCAAAATGTCAAATTTCTATTGAAAAATTGGGTTTCCAATTCAAGTCTGCCTGTTCCTGAAAGCTGGGAAGATGGTGATCTTACCACCACAAACCCTTTCTTGGTGCCATTTTCAGGGAAAAAACCACGAGCTGCCTTCTGCAGCCCTTTTTTCCAATTTTTTTGAAAAAAACTAAATTTTCACTGTATTTTGGCTAATTTCTTGGTCTCCTTCAGGGGAACCCACAAAGTCTGGGTACCTCTAGACTCCCTAGGATGTTGGAAAAAAAGGACGCAAATTTGGCGTGGGTAGCTTATGTGAACAAAAAGTTATGAGGGCCTAAGCGCGAACTGCCCTAAATAGCCAAAAAAAGGCCCGGCACAGGAGGGGGAAAAGGCCTGCCAGCGAAGGGGTTAAAACACTAGACTTTCCTTATTTAATAGAGGAACAATCTACTTTTTCGCCACTAGATGGCAGCAGATGCTATCCTCGTGCACATTACATAAGGCTAGCTTTCTCATCTATGAATAGAATGAGATAGGCAGCAGGCTCCAATGGATTCACCATGCTGCAGAACTACCAGCCAAGTAAGCAGATCAAATCAACAGGATTGCTGCTATTTTTAGCTGGCAGAGACTCATTTATCTGACTTCATTATATTTTGTTTACTTTCTTCCCAAAACTAGAGCATTTAACCTGATTAAATCAGGGCTGTAGATCCTTAACTTTAACATAGGACCACACCAACAAATTCTAAAAAGGACTTTAAACACTTGGCTCATTTTCATGGAACTATCTAAGACCTTCCTGAAGCCATTAGGTAACTATACAACACTTTTCAGGTTTATTTTCAAACCCTAAACAGTAGCCTCAACCTTGTAAACAACAATAAGACAAATAATTGTATATATATATCATTTTTCTCTAGATGGCAAAGTAAAAAAGTGGTATTATTAACAACACACCAGGGCTACATGAGATGGAAGGTGAATTGATATAGTTTTATTGTTAACACGGCTAGGATGTGTCTGAGTGCAATCAAATAGGGGTGAGTACATCTTCAAATTGGTTTATTTTCTAAATTAATTAGGTACATTTTGTTTCTATCTCTTAAGAGGTCAACTATCACATAAAGAAGTAGTGACCTCATGTTAAAGAAGGATTGATAATATAATCATACAATATGTTGTACTGTTGAATTAATAGATGCTTACCAGATAGAGGGCAAAGTGCTGATACATGCTTTCTGTATTGTATTCTAGATGCTTCCTATTTCAATATTCTGTCCTGATGATGACCCCCCTGAATTAATTTCTTTGACTGGGGTTGAAACGTCAACATTGTACTAGAAATTGTGGATTGACTTTTTTAAAATTTAGCAGGCTCACAGTACCTGTGGTTACAGGTGCTTATTTGAGACTCCATGCCTTTAACCACAGTTTGGTTTTAGTTTTCATGTAGATAGCACTGCAACACTTATACTAACACATAATTCACTCACACTGCACCGTTATAAAGGAGCACCTATATTACTTTAGTTTAAATTGTTGAATTTAAGTTTATAATAAATGTGGTATATTACTCATAAACCTTATCAGTATAGAAAGTTCTTTATGGTACAACCACTGTTGTGGAGGTTAATTCATATCCTTCCCTCAAGGGGACCAAAAATCTTTTTTTTATATTACACATTTGCTATAGCACTTCTCCTGTGGATCTGGCTTATATCTCAGGATCAGAGCCTTTATTAACTGGTATAGAGCTTGGCAGCAGGATACATTGACATAGTGACAATAGATCTAACAAAAATGATCAATTGTTACAGGTATTTTTATGTTTATTTTGGTAGAATATGATTTTCATTATAGTATTTTAAAGAGAGGGTTACATAAAGAGTAGCCTTAAAGCACTGCTTTTGGTCATTAATCTCTTTCATATTTCCTCCCAAAGCCCACGATAAGAATGTAAATACAATGCGAGTGCATCATAAGGTCAAAAAAGAAAGGACAGCACTCTCTATGTGACATAAAATGAAGCTGAAAACAAGTTATATGGGATGATGTGCCCTGCCGTTCATTATAATGATATTGCAGGACAGCAAGGACTTATGTGACCATATAGATGAATGAGTCTGAAGGCCGAGTTCCTTTATAAAGTAATGGAATTGCAAGGTGACTTGCAATATTCTTATAACACATGTAAGGTGGTACTTTATAACCTATTATGCATGGTTACACTATCACCTTGCTCTCAAGCCCCGTAAATCTTTGGTATATAAAGAGATGGCATGTTTACAAACAGGTGCCCAAGGTCCGTAAATCAAATGTTTCTAGTGGGCCTGCAACACTGATTATGCCATCCATATGGGGAGCCCTGCAAACATGTCTCTGGACCTGCCATCAAAGTGCCTATATGTGCAATGTTATACTGCCATCTTGACCTGGAAAGTGCACCCACTTGCCAGGCCCAAACTTTCCCTTTTACTCCATGTATATCAATCCTAAAGTAGACCCAATGCAGCCCCATGGACAGGGTGCAAAGTATTAAAGAGTAGGACATGTACTGGTGTGTTTTGCATGCCCTGATAGTGAAATACTGCTAAATTTTGTTTTCACTATTGCAAGACCTAGCTCTCGCACAGGGTGACATGGGGGTTGCCTTGAAATATCTTTAAAGTGTAATTTCCCATTGGGAGCAGATGGGGAGGGAGAGTTTGGGGTCCTTGAACTCACAATGTAAAAATACATCCTTTGGTGAAGTTGGGTTTTGAATTGTAAATTTGAAAATGCCACTTTTAGAAAATGGGCATTTTCCTGCTTAACCATTCTGTGCCTCTGCCTATCTGCTGCATCCATGTCTGGGTCAGCATGACATTTGGGTTGGTCGTGTATTCACTCTAGGCAGTCACACAAAGAAGGCTGAGGTGTGCCCTGCATAGCCTAATGGCCCATCACCAGGTTGATGGGTCTTTCTGAGCTAGAGTGGTGTAAGGAGCTGACACTTGTACCTGAATAGTGCTGTGCCTGTCCTTACACAAAGCAGTCTCCAACCTCCTGGAGTGTGTTTGGGGCCAGGGCAAAGAAAGGCAGGGTCTTGTGCACTACAAAAACTTCTCTTTGAAGTTTGCCTACTTCAAAGACAGAACTGGGTATAAGTACTGGACCTCTGACCCCACATAGTTAGAACACTTCAGGATTGAGGATATTCTGCCAGGAAGGAGAGATAAATGCTGTAAGAGGGACTGCCACTCTGCCTTTGCTTTGTTGTGCTGGGCTGCTGTTTGCTGCTTCTGTCATGGGAGTGAAAGCACTGGACTTGGTATCCTGCTTCCTTTCCAAGGGATTGGGCTGAGTTTGCCTCTTGTTAAGAAGTGTCAGTGACATCAAGAGCTTCACCTGTCAGTGTCTGGGCTCTTATAATGAGAGTTCTGACTTGCCAAGCTGGTCATCTGAAGAAGAAAATCCATGCATAGATGTGCTGGAAGAATCAACACAGTGCCTCTCTCCCAGCTGAGGAATCAACACAGCACCTGTCCTGTTGCTGCAGAATCTATGCAGCATCTGTTTCACCTAGGTCTCATCATCAGAGCACATGTGGATTTTCTACCCATTGACCCTGGGCACCTGGAAAATCAATGCATCTCCTTTCCTGCAAGGAAAGAATCAATGCATCACCTCCCCTGCGCAGTAAGGAACCAACGCATTGCTTTGCATTTCCGGCACCTCATTTCCCCCGTGGCCCACGTCATCTTTGTTTTTGATGCATGGTTTTGGGGTAAGGAGATACATCCATTGATTCCTGTTGAGTAAGACTTCCTTAAACACTTAAAAAGTGATGTCTTGACTTTTGTATGGTGGATTTCTGTCGTTTTTGACTTGTTTTACTGAGATAAATATTGGCTATTTTTCTAAACTTGTGTGGTGTTTTTACTGTGTTACACTGTGCATGTACAAATACTTTACACATTGCCCCTGGGATAAAACTTACTACTCATCCCAAGCTACCAACGGGGTGAGTAGGGGTTATCTTAGCTGTGTGGCTCCCTTATCGTGACTGGACTGAGGGTCCCCACTTGGAAAGGGTGCAAACCACTACCAACTAGAGACCTCATTTCCAACAACCTCACATATTGCATCACTCATGCCATGTTAAATGAAATAATCATTGACATCATTTATTAAACTTAAATAACAATATTGTTGAAATTACTCATGAGTAATGAGTAATTTGGTAATGATTCTGGCAGCATGCTATAAGTTTTGTGACTACTATATGTGGGTCATAAATTATGTCTTTTGAGATGTCACCAATTATGTAACGCTACATCTTATGAGTGATGTGTTATGCCAGGTCATCAGCAGTGCATGGCTGGGGCGCAATGATTAGTTACCTCACTGAACTTTAACTGATGATTTTTTTTTCCTTTTGGTTTTTAAACTTTAGTTTTTATTTTAACACCTAACTATGATGTAACTTTAACCTTTACTTTTATCAGTGAATGTCTAGCTTTTTGTAACATATGCTAAGAATCTACCATGACTTAACTAGCACCACTTTATTTTTTTTTGTAAATTTCTATTCTTTTTTTATGTAAGAAAGATCATATCACCATTCATACCTATATTCTTTTCTTCTATGAATTTCCCTTCATTTTATCATATTCAACCAATATCTGTAGTGCACACACTCTTTGGCCACGTGCAATGGGAGTTTGATCTAGGCTTTTACTCAGTGGGTGGCCAAACCCAGATATGCATGGCCTTTGGCCATGTACAGCAGAGAAATGGCTGCAGACTTCCTTCCAATCTCTCACAGGCACCCAGCCCCTGGGTGGGCATAGCATTCAGCATGGTGCAGTGGGGCATCACCTGGAGGACCTGTGCCCATTTACTCAGTGGTCAGACAGCCGAGCTGCTCCTACCGTCTAACAGCATTAAGCTGTGCACTGGCCCTGCAAAACCCACTTCAGGTGGCCAATCCTCACTGCACACTCCCTATACCCTGAACAGTACAGATTGTCCACAGGATCTGCTGCCCCAGCACCTCCCTCCCACCCTCCAGTGCCAGCTTGCTATGCCTGCCTTCACTTGTTTCAGGTGAGCTGCCTTTTCCCCTCTTAACCCACCCTCTGTCGCCCGAGTCCTGCCCTGCACTTCCCAACTGTCCTCTGGTATTAGCTTGCTTCTCCTGCCTCTATCTCCTGCCCTTCTTTGTAGGCTGCCCCTCACACCTGCCCTCCAACGTCAATATGTTGCCCTTTACCCATCCCTCCTGCTTCCATTTTCCGTGGGCTACCTCTGCTCTTCCTACTTTCCCTCTGTTGTCTGTGGGATGCCCCTGCCCACTCCCACCTGCTCTCTGTCAGCTTACTCTTGTCTGCCCTCCATTGCCCCCCTCGGCTTCCCCCTCCCACTCCTACCTGCCCTCTGTTTTCAGCTTGATGCCCCTTCTGAATGCCCTCCATTGTCCACATGCTGCCCTTGCCACCGGCCCTTCAAAATCAACACGCTGCCCCCTGCCACTGCCTGCCTGCCATCCATAGTCAGATTGCAGCCCCTGCAACCTTCCACTTACACTCTACTGTAAATATGCTGCCCATGCCACTATTAAATGCCTTTCATTGTAGGTGGGCTGCCCTAGCCACCTGTCCTCTGTGGTCCATTGTACTGACCCTGCCTAACCTGTCCCATTCCCTACCGCCTGCCTCTGTTTTTTGTGTGCTGCCCCTGCCACTCCTTCCTGCCCTTCAAAGTAGGTTGTGCTGCCCCAGCCATTCCCACCTGTCATGTCCTCCTTAGCCTACTGTGAGGCCTGTCTGCCTGCCCTCTATTGCATTGTTTTGTGTTGTATTGCAACATTTATATCGCAATTACTACTCCTATTTGGGGTGCTTAAGCACTTGCCTATATGGTAGCATGCTACGTGTGCGGTATTTAAATGAAAGTGTGTTTTCTTTGTTTTGATCCTGTTTGGGAAGTGTTTCAATGGTGTATATGAGACCCACTGAGGTGTTGTTATTGTGTTATGGGATGCAGTGCTTAGTAGTGTGATGGAAAAAAATGTGAGACATAGGCACACAGTTTATTTCATTAAGATGGCATTTTGAGAAGCTCTGCAGGTTTCTTTTTGGTATATTTTATGTTCATACTTCACTTAGCTGGTTACTGTACTGGGTTGGCAGTTTGAAATATTTTGTTTGAAGTTTATAGTGCTGAGCATGCATAGGTTAAAGGGAGAAATTGTGACCAGGTCTGTTAGGAAGAACCATGTAAATATCATCCTAAATCTGATTGCCAATGTGAGATGTCAAGAGGTGGTTGTGGCATGTTGCTAGGAGAGACCTGCAGTGTGGAGTCCTCCAGTGGCCAGCGGTATGTTGCAGATCTCTTTAGTTACTTTGTGCCTATTCAGTGGTGATGGGTGGTTTTTTGGTATAGACTGGCATAGTTATTGGTGATGGATATGACACTTAGCAGCCTTGTCTTACTGAGTGTAAGAGTTTCAAGCAGTAAAAGGGATTTACTAAGTGGCTTGTATGAACTAGAGTTGACTGTGTAACTGCTGATTGTTATAATATTAGTTTTAGTGTGGGTTTTAAATTGTATTGTGATTGCATTACATAGCACTTACTACCCCTGAAGAGACATTGTTGTGCTTTTATGAAGGGCAACAGTCTCCTCCAGGTTCCATGGTTAAGTCTTTTTTGGCAGTTTTTGTTGGTTGTTGGGATTAGTCTTGTGTTCTACAGGAACAATTCTATGCTTTTTCTCCAATTTCTATGGGGTAGATTACATTAGTATGAATTGAATGTGATCTTTAGTCAGAGAAAGGGATTTGGGAGTTTTACGCTTTGGTTGGCAGCATTAATACATTAAATAATATCTCTTAGGGAAAAAAGGATTAAGGCAAAAATGCCTGTGATTTAGAGTATGCTGTGCTCAGAGAGCGGCGGGTGCTGAGGATGGAATGGAAGAAAAGACTAATGTAAAAGGAAAAGGAGAGTCGAGAGTTGGGAACTTTAAGCTGAAGTCAGTTTCCATAAAGAATTTTTAGCAGTATTATGGAGCCTCTTTCAACAGCATGCAAACCTGTAGAAATAGTAGTATTGTTTGCATGTATAGCAACATCATTGTAGATTATGATAACGCCACTGTGCACACACACCACCATCAATTTAGATTACATTGTATTAAAATATATATGGTTTAATTTTCCGATATAACGCAGGGCAAGGAAAATACAAAATAGGAATGTTGTACTTTAAATGTTTATGGTAGAGATGTTCCTCCCATTTCTCTCAGATAATCAGGAAAAGATGAAGGAGAACAGAGTCCATTTCATGGATTTGTGTTAAGTAACGCTTCTGATGCTAGTTAGCAAGGGGGCTGTGTCGAATCTGGAATGCTCACATCATAGGCACAACCAAGAGAGGGATCGTGCATCTGGCTGTTATTCGGCCTCCCTGTGGTGATCATCAGACGCACTAAAGAAAATGCCCACTTCCCATTTGGCAAACAGGCAGGGCCAGGAATAACAAGTAATTAGCAGTCCCACCCTAACAATGACATCATTACATTTTACTGTCTCCGTTTGTTCCTGCCCCAGCATCTGACTGTCAACCTTAAGCCTTAGGAATGCAGATACATGACAGCACCAGCAAGATTGCCAGCAACACATAAATATAAGTATATGAACACATCCACAGCATTATTGAGAGTAACACTCCAAGAAGCATAATTAACATACACACAGGCTCCAACCAACATCCACTGTAGCATAAGCTCAGAATAAACATGCCATGGCAGAGTAACACATGACTGCACATGCTGAAACATTTGCATAGATAAGTAGACAGTGTAGGAGGCAGGTACTTGAGGCATAAGTGTGCACATGGCGGCGCACGCACATGCTAACCATGTCCCTGTTACTGTGTACATGCGGTGCAACTGCACAGAGCTACATGCATCCCTCCTAATAACCACACTGTATACAAACACAGAGAATCACATGTATGCAAATACTGACACATGCATACTTACACAAATATACTATCACAGGTGCAAAGTGAAACTGTCTTCCTCCTTTAAGTCGGACATTGAAAACTAAGGGCCAGATGTAGTAAGCTGTTTGCATGGTGCAAACTGTGAAAATCGCAGTTTGTGCCATGCAAACAACCTTCTGCGATGCACATTCACAATTTGCGAGTCGGTACCGACTCGCAAATTGAGAATGCGACCCGCAAATAGGAAGGGGTGTTCCCTTCCTATTTGTGACTCGCATCGCAATGCAGAATTGCTTTGTGACCGCGACTGCGGTCGCAAAGCAATTCGCAGTTACCACCAGTGTCAGACTGGTGGTAACTTATTCGCAAAAGGGAAGGGGTCCCCATGGGACCCCTTCCCCTTTGTGAATGTTGCCCACAAGGTTTTTTCAGAGCAGGCAGTGGTCCAATAGACCACTGCCTACTCTGAAAAAACGAAACCAAATGGTTTCGTTATTTTTTTTATTTTGCAACTCATTTTCCTTTAAGGAAATCGGGCTGCAAAATAAAAAAATAAAAAACTGCTTTATTTAAAAAGCAGTCACAGACATGGAGGTCTACTGACTTCAGCAGGCCACCATCCCTGTGAGTGCAGGGACTCGCTATGGGGTCGCAAAATGTGACCCACCTCATTAATATTTATGAGGTGGGTCTTTGCGACCCCATTGCGAGTCGCAGACGGTGTCTGAGACACCGTTCTGCATCCGATATTGTGACTCGGAAATTGCGATTCGCACCGACTCGCAATTTCCGAATCGCAATATCGGAAATTCGTACATCTGGACCTAAGCCACAAAATATCATTTTTCTACAGCAAAAGGGAAAGAGAATGCCCCAGTGACACTCAAGCTGCTTCATTAGCACAAGCACATTTCTGTGTCCACCCAGGGCTCAGATCTAGGATAAGTTCCTTACTCACCCAGAAAGGGAGAACTCCAAAAGCCCCTCACACCAATCCTCTTCGGAGGTGCTCAGGCTTGAAAAAAGCAGGCAGGATGAAATACTCAGGACCATATTCAAAAATATTACCGCCGGCTAACGCCATTTTGGTGCACCGTGCGGGCGCCATATTTATACTTTGACGCACGGCGGCGCAAACAACAGGTGGGAGTCATTATTTTTGACGCACACTGTGGCGTCAAGTCGTAAAGGAAAACTATGTTAATGCGGCGGAAATGACTGTGGGTCAATTTACGACACCGCAAACCGGATATGCGCCGTTTTTTTTACGCAATACGGTAAAAAAAAACACCGAACACAGCAATTTCACCAGAGGAGAGCCAAAATGGATCCCAGATGCTACTACAGACCCCAGGAAGATGACAGCAGACCAGGAACCAGCCAGGAGGACCCACACAAGAACCAGGACACTTTTAAGAAGAAAAGAAAGTGCTGCTTTAATGCAGAGGAGCAGGAAATTCTGGTTAAAGAGGTGACGGAACACCAGCACCAACTGTTTGTCACATCAAAGTTGCCAATCAGTAGGAGAGAGGCCATATGGCAACAAATTGTCGACAAGATTGACAGTGTGGCTGAAGTACGCAGAACAGTGATCGAGTGCCAGAAACGCTGGCATGACTGCAAGCGCAGGACCAAGGAAAAGATGGCCAGGAACAGGAAGGCAGCACTGCAGACTGGAGGACACCAGGAGGCCCTGGACCACATGGAGGAGATGGTCGCAGCCGTCATCCCTGAGGAGATTGTCACAGAGATTCAAGGACAGGACAGCGCAGACTACCAGGAGACAACGCACATGCAGGGTAAGTCGCATGGGGAATTAAAATGCAATAATGTCATCTACAACCGGGGGGGATACCGACCACTAAATGCATGGAAATCATCTAATACATGGAGTGGCATGGGTAAAGGGGCACGGCAGGGGGGCATGGCCCGTTCTGGGAAGACCTGGGGCACACGATTACACAACACCAACAACAGTCCCATGGGGGCATGCTGTCATGCCAACGATGGAGCAAAGGGAAAGCCACGCAAGGAGGGAAGGCCACTACGTCAAACTGACATCCTGGCACACGTCAACCAACATACCCTCTACATTAACTAGGGCCCTATTAGCAATCCTCTAGCCATACCGACAACTGGAATGTAACTGCGACAACAGTTGCCAATACCACCTCTGCTCTGTGTGCAGCTCAAGTAGCCAATGGCAGTAACCTCCCCATGGATCATACACACCTAAATTAGGGGGTGAGGATGACAACTGCAACAATCCCCAGAAACAAGACAAAGGCCCCAGTACTCTCAAATGTCAATGCCCATAGTTGTTGCAAATATCAGCCAATGTAAACAACAATAGGAGGTACACAGCACTAAGGACACACCCATGCTGCATATGTCAGGGTCCATCCTGTGTCTGGGTAACAAGGCAACATCCCAAATGTCATACTGCTCAGACAACAGCATTGAGGAGGGAACACATGTAACGGGTCACTGAAATACACCTGCACAGTCAGAGGATGAAATAGAACACTGATACGACTATCAGGGCAATCCAATGTAACACACATTCCCCAACATGAGCAGGACACATTAACAATGTCAACATCCATATCGGATCATAACATTGCCATGCATAGGATATGCCACATGTCAATGACATTTAAGGGGATGTGAACGATCAGAGATTGGGTCAGGTCCAGATTGTTAAGTGTGCTGCCAGGGCCATCAGTACACCCACAACCAGTGAAAGGTTTCACCATGAGAATGGATGTACACGGAGGGTCGAGTAGGAAAAGAATGTGGCAATTCTCTATTTGGCATAAGTCAACACCTAGAGGCGATGAGGCTGACAAGTCTGATAACTCAATAACATACATGTGACACACAGGTGGGCCAAAGGCCTGGAAGAATGTCCATCTGAAGGACTGGATAAATTAACACAAAACAAGAACACAAAGTGAATTCATCAAAAGGCAGGCACGTCACATCAAAATTGCCACAACACAGACACACTAATTGTACCCTGTTTCATTGCAGAAGAAGATGGATCTCCTGCCGATATGCCTGTCCCATATTTCCCTGATGACATGAATGACGAGCCGATAAACATTCCCCAGGAGACTATCCAAAAGGTCCTTGAAACCCTCCAGACCCCACCTTCTGTCACAAGGAGGAGCACAGAACAAGCAGCCATCGCAGAGGATCCACCCACCACCCCAATTGTAAGACCTGCCAGCTCCAATACAGCTGAGCACTCTGACGACACTGGCACCAGCTTTGAGAGAACTGTAGTTGGATTACAGCGGGAGCTGGCCAAGGAGGTGCGGGTGGGGATGCAAATTATGGCAACCAGCCTTGAGGGGGTGCGTTCGTGCATGATGTCATCTGCAGATCAGGCAACAGCTATGCAAGCCCTAACATCAATACTGCAAGGACTACAAGAAACTGTCAAGGAATTCACCACTGCAGTAAGGGAGTTGCCACAACACCTCGCGCCTCAAACCTTCCACTGCATGCACGAATGCAATCATGACTCCCTCAGGGCCGACCTGGCTGCCTACCATCGTGATGTGGCTGCTATTCTCAAGAACCAGCAGACCCTCCTTGGTGCAGTACCTGGCCTTAAGACCTTCACAGGGAGCAGCGACCGGGATGTCTGACTCCACGTCTTCTAACACTGAGGTGTGTGTTGCCCCTTCACAACCACCACCACCAAGAACAGAGGAGGCAACACACACATCAGAAGAAGAAGACATGGAACAGATCACATTCACAAGGAAAATGACCCGGAAGCACTAGTCCCTGCCACATGGCCCACATTTACCAAGGTCCTGCTCATTGTAACTTGCCAGTCTTGCAACAACTTTACTCGAGCACTGTTCTGCAAACCACTGTATATCTTGTCATCCAGCCCAGTGATTGTCTCTCTCCTACTCATTGCCAAATCCTGTCCCTCTGCACTGTCTGAAACATCAACCCCAGCATGTCAAAAGCATTTCCGTAACCCCTTGTGTAGGATCCCAATTTAAAATGTCACTATAATTGACTCACAATCATGGACAATGTACAGATAGCACTATAGCACTTTTCAATAAATAGCACTTACACAACAAATCTGGGTAATGTGACATATCAACTGTGAAGTAGATAACTGAAATGTGCCTACTGTCAAATTACATAGCTTGTCAATACAACTGTCCTGATAATATGTAGTCAGAGAATTCTGCACAGTGCCTTTGATTGCATCATACTCTGCCCTTCCTGAGGGACAAATCGGATGAAGTGAGAAACCTAATACCACCATGCTGTGTTGGACAGAAGAATGCTTCCTCAGGGGATAACTAAGTCATCAAATAGTGGTCGCAAAATGTTGTAAACATGCAAAAATAACACAATAAACATGCCACACTAATCTAAGTAAACACTACAAAAACTGCACAACTGAAGGTGTCTGAGTTAACAGACTAATAAGTAATCATGCCGAACTGTGTCACAAATGATGTATGAGGGTCATGAAGACAAGAATACAAGATTGCCAATGAGAACTCATCTTATAAGGGTGTGCATGATCATCACACTGCAGTCAGACCTAAAACTGTTTCCCCAATATCAAGTCTGGAAGCACTGTTAGTGACTTTGAAAACACACTTATCAACAGAAACACATAGGGTTGACACTTTGCAAGGTAGCTCTGGGCTAGCTGCCAATCATACAGCTCAGTTGGGATTTGTTTGTAGCATAGGACACAGATGTTATAGTACCAAATTGATGTACACTGAATCCAAACCCACGATCAAGTACCATTCAACACATACTATTAAGGGGTAACCAAATATTTATTAAATGCTAACCACAGATGAGGAAACTGAGGGAAAAATCTTACCTACCCTAATCTACCCTGACTACTCATTACCCACAACTGTCCCTAACTAACCTAAGCTACACTTACTTATCACATGTAACAAAACGTTCTAAACATCTACCCCCCACCCCCCTTATGAGACGGGACACATGGAAGACAACACATACTAACCTAAAGACATACTATGCTATCCTAAACAAATATATATATATATATATATATTTTTTTTAACACACAAGAACCCCAACATAGCCCCCCACCCATACACCCACACACTTAAGAAGTAAAAATATAAAGAATGAGGACCCCCTACCCCCACACACCAACACTAACTAAACTAACAACCTATACTAACCTAACACTAAGCCCCCTAAGCCCACTAACTATAAGAACAAGGAAAGAGGAGGGAGGGGAGGGAATCATGCCCATCAAAAAAAGTGTCTAGAGGTTGGCCCTCCGGAGGGTCCTCTTAATGTCCTTGACCCGCCGGTTAATGTGCTGCACGTCCTGGCTCAGGTGGCTCAACTTGCGCAGCACTTTGTCCATCTTATGTTCCATTCTTTTGAAGGCTGCAGGGTCAACAGATGGAGCAGTGGCAGTCTGGGTACCGGTGGAGGAGGTCTGTGTGGGCTGTCCTGCACCGGTGGCATTGCTGGGGCCAGGAAGTCCAGCAGATGTTGGACCAAAGGGGCAGCTGTGGGTGGAGCCACCTGGCTCTGATTGGTGGTTGTGCTGGTGGTGGCTGTGGTGGGCAAAGTAGGCCCACCCTGTGGGAAATCTCGCCATGCCCCAGAGGCCCGTTCATGGCGATATCGCTGGGCCATCCTCCGGAACCCCGACTCCACCAGCAGGATGTGCTGATACCGCATGGCCCAGCACTGAAATTCACGGACCTGGTCTGGAGTCATGTTAGCAGCTGGGAAGACAAATGCAGATACTCTACATTAGTAACTGCATTGTGTGAAATGGCACAGCAAGATAATCAGACATTACATCTACTGTACTTGTAACAGCTCATATCACAATACAGAGCATTGAATATCCCTGAGGAAGTATATGGCAGGCCAGACTACAAAGGTCACATCACACAAAGCACATCCATAACCTACAAGATGGGCAATAACTGGCTTTGACGTGCAATCTGAGTTCTGACAGTTATCATCTAAGAATCATGCTGCATATCCTCTGCCAAGAGCTGGGCTACAAATGTCAGTGTACGGAAAGCAAAACTAAAGCCATATGGTCTGCAAGTTGTAACTGGACTTGCCAGTATAATACCAAGTGCCAAACCTGAGTGTGTATACTAGTATGCAACCAGACCGTCACTTATTCACATGTATATGTAACATACTGGTAGCATCAGTACTAGGTACCCTATTCACAAACCCATGGCCGTGTTTGAGGGGGGGCGGTGGATACACAACTATAATTTGCCAACAACATGTACACCGAGGAGTGTATAGGAAACTCCACACATGTTTGTCTCTAAAGACACACCACAGGGAAGGTCTATCTACAATTAGGAGCCAGCAAACCCTAGAGCACTCATAGGGTCAGACATGTCAGGAAATGCAGAACTTAGTACACAACATATACTTCCAGTGAGGCCTGACTTACATCAGACACAGAGTTGCTAGAACACGCATGATCATGAATTGCATGCACACCTAGGCCATTGTACTCAGGTTCCACAGACTTGTTGCACTACATGTGGAAGTACATGCTGCTAGGAGGTTCTACCTACTGTTTCAAAATAACGTAGGCAAATAGGGAAGCAGATGTCTATTGAAAAGCTGTTAGCTCTACCAACCTTAGAGAATGTGGGTCTGACAGGCTGACTAAATTGGGGCTGACTTCCATTGCGACTCTTGGTGATACAAGTGTCATACACATGACTATCCCCTGTACTCACAGTGGGGCCTTCAGGGATGTCCTACAATCCCTACATGATACCATTGGATACGCATTGGCAAACTCAAAACATGTGAAAACTGCATTCCCACTCATGGAACAAGAGAAAAGCTTGCCCAACGCATCACACCTTGCTATGCGTCCAACTCACACGAGTCCATAACCAGCAAACACAACACATAACAGACATATCAACACTTACTGGAGTGGTCGGGGTCCTCAAATGTCGCCACCTCTCCCACAGTGTAGGGTGCCGGTCCACCTGTAAGGTATGGAAGGAAGAAATGTGCTCAAAATCTGTGCACAGTACAACAATTTCATAAACATTTACAATGTGTAGGCTTAATAATGAAATGGCAGCCATTCAGACATGATGGTACTGGATCTGATATATCACAGCCAACTTGTACATAGCATGGGTCTCCTGTGACAGTTACACACATATCTGCACACATACATTGGCCCTAACTATCATGTGGTTGCAAACATGCCCCATAATTGGTAAGCACTAAAAAATATGGAGTGTAATTGTCTCATCATGTGCATCCAAGAGAGACATCCAAAGCCTGGTTACTTGAAGACTGCATTACCAGTCAAACATGCCTTGTGGCCATGACACATTTATTGCACATAGGCCCAATGTACAGAGGGAGGGGCAGGGATTTTTGTAAGCCATCCTGTTGTTACAGTATAGTCAATTGATGTGGCCCAGCTATGGTAATTTGCACCAACCATGGAGATGTGAGGCCATGTGCATACACTTGGACTGCCATCCATATTTGGATTGTGGCTCAACTAATTCCAACAAACATCTTAAGATGTTAGCTGAGGGCACCTTACACCTTTTCACAATGTTTTCAAATCAAGAACTGACATGTATCCAAAAAGATCAAGGAACACATTAATCACACACATTCATAGTACTTCTGTGAACGCTTTCCTTCCACACTCACCAGACTCACATGAGACATATGTCTGAGCCACTTTGCTATTATCAATTTATGTGAAGGCAGCACTCATTTTCAGCATCATGTAGTGATTCTAAAGTCAGTCTAGCAATTGCGTCAACATAGTTGGCCTAAATGTTGGTACATCTGTACTTCTCTGTCAATAGTACCCTATATAGACATGATTGGCTCATATTTTGTTAGCTGTTCTGACAAAAAGGCTGCACCAATTTCCTTCATGGAAAAGTAACCTGTAAATTTGCTGAGCACGTGCTACCTGACAGCTAGCATTTGTGATCCTTGCTATAGTGCATCAATGATCCCCTTATATTACCCCAGCATTACACACAGTCAGCAAGTTAGCTGGCAGACATTGCACTAATCCCCTGATGTCACAACAGAGCATTTAATGGTGCACATTAACATAATTCGTACTCACCAACAGTGCCACCAATCATGATTCACAGGTGGTCCAAGAGATCCTGCTCCCTGGTGATGAGGTCAGCCCACTGGTGCTTCAGCTGGTGGTCACTGCTCTGGCTGGCATACACACGCTGCAGGTGATACAGCACCTTTCCCCACCGGATTCTGCGCGCCTCTGTCAGATACCCCTGTATCACCCTGCCTGGATCATGAGCGGTAAGAAATGTGTCACCAGCCAGATGAAGCCCCCCAACTCCTCTTCCCCGATCCTGCCAAGACTTGGCCTACCAGACATACTTATAAGTGATGATATGGAATAGGGGTAAAAGAAATAGAAAGGGGAAAAGGGGGAAAGTAGGGGTACAAAGACAGAAAAAAAGTAAACTTAACACTAAAAGAGCCCAACTAACCCCAAACTAACACTACCCACAACAGACTCCCACAAACAAGAAAAACACAAGATAAATGGACAAATGTAGACAAAACACAGTACTACAGTATACACAAACAATATTTATTTCACAAATGGACTTTACAGATAGCACACAGGACAAAAAAAGCACAAAATCTCAGGACAACACTCTCTACACAGCCACACAGTCTAGAAGGATCATAGACTGCAAACTGAAAGTGAAAGTACACCCACTGTACATGATCTGTAAACAGGATATCCTATTACATCACTTCCTGTATGAAAAGTCCCGCCTTTTTCGCGTTATGCGTCATTTTTTGTTTACCAAAACTGTATTTGAGTCATTTTTTTTGACGCACAGACGTGAATATTAACCCGTATCCACATAATGATACATGGACTGTACAAATATCTGGATGTGGGCTAAATTTCACTCCTGTGCGTCAAAAAAGATGACACAAATACAGTTTTGGTTGTCAAAAAATTACGCACAACGCTAGGGACGTCAAAATTACAGTGCATTAACTGGTTTGGGGCATTTTTACTTGTTTTTTGGTTATTTTACATTTGGAACACATCAGAGATTGGTTAATTGAAGACAGTATGGTGTTGATGGTGTATGTTCACATGTGTGACATCATACTGCAGCGGAACATGATCTACTACACCCTTCACAGTATTTTTACAGTTGGCTGACGCAATAGATGGTCATAAGTGTGGCCTACATATATGTGTTGCACAAATTGTTCATGTTTGGCATAAGGAGAGGATAGCAATGTGACGCACATATGTACAATACCTAAATGCCTTTGGCTCAAGGTGTGTGCTTTGACAACTAATGTGTTGGTTGACCAAGTGTGTGTGTATCACATGAAGCATAATTGTACTTATTGTTGTATGAATGTGACGTCCATGTGTCCAATCCTTAGATGCAAGTCAATTTGAAAATGAGCGAGGGCATGTGTTAGTCATACATGTAACAACACCCGTAAAGTGTACTTTCAAGTTTTAGGGTCACGTAGACACCACATGTGACATAGCATGCACCAGAATTATGGCAGACGCGTGTTCATGTCAATGGTCCACATTTTCTACATCCTATGTCCTAGAATATTGGTAAGAGCTTCCTAGGCACTACTTGGAGAATCCCACAGTGAGTCATACACATGCATTGAGGAAGTGGGTACCATGATGTTTGCACAGACAGACAAGGGTGAATCTCATATGCATGATGACACCACATTTGAGGCCATAGAAGTGAGCCCCAACTATCAAGTGGCTGCGGTGGACCAGCATACACAACAGCACGTGTCCACTTATTTCCAGTGATCAATTGCACATAGGTGTCTTGTTCATGTGTGTGGTCCAATGATGATCCTGTAGATTGTTAGGGGTGTAATTTGTCACAGTTCGGTCCAGGACTCATCATGAGTCAGTGGCAGCTATTCCTGTATCTACTTAGTATCCTTGGTTGATCAATGTGAGTAAAGTAGATGTGGACATGTGAACCAACATGTGGATGGTCCCACCCTGTCACTAAAGACGAGTAATGAGACAGTCAACAGGGCAACCTTGGTGTGCTGAGTGAGATAATGTCTCAGGTGTCATGCCCCGTACCCAATCCCTGCCTACGGCCCTGGGACACTGTCACACTTTGTCATTCATGCATAAATGCAACCCAGACAAGGGATGGGCCATGAATTTTGCTTTTCCAAGAGGATATAACTCAAATGGTACAGTTAAAAGGCAGATGATGCTATACAATGTATTTGGGTATGCATGGAAGAAGCCCATGCCCAATGCCCCCTGATGAATGAGAGGTGTGCTAACACAAGTGTGGTACATATGTAGACACAGGGATACTTTAGTGTGACGCATAGACAGTTGCCAGTCAGGCTGACAGAATGCAAGGTGATTCAGGATCCAGTTACTTGACAAGTTACGTAATCAGTGGTCTGACTGAGACTGTTTTGAGGACAAACTAGACAGTTGATATGTCAAACTGTGTACGTTCTGTGTTTTTGAAGGTGACAAATGAACCCAAGGGCTGTGTTACATGGCTTAATTAGTATCAATGCTTGATGATGTATTTGACATAATGGCAACTCCTATGCTGTACCAGGCATCATCAGGGGCAGTGCTTTTTGAAATGGGTGGTGTGCATGGAGGTGATCACAGGTGTGGGCTGCATCTGTTTCTCACAAGTCCTGTAGGTGAGACTTGCATTCTAAGGGCCAACAGACATTTTCACAAGGGGAAGCAATCTACATGTGCTAACAGGGCTTTGAAACTAGAAGACAGTGTATAATCTGACCTGACGTCCTTGCAGTCAGATGTTCTATGACAATGGCATACCATAGGAAAGGGTGTAGCACACTGGTTTGCTAATGTTGGTCTGTGTGTGTAGAGGAGGTAATATCAGGGTACACATCTTAGTAATCCAGGGACCTCTTCTGACAGGTGGGTTGTGACCAGGTGCATGGGTATGTCATGAGTTAGGAAATGGGCTGACATGTACATGGAATGTCATGTGCGCAATGCATGTCATATGTGTGGCACTTGTGCTGTCTATGTTCTGCTTCTAGGGAACTCTAGTCACAGATAGTCCTTGCAAAGATTAGATGCAGTTGGACTTACTGCTGTCAAGGGTCTGGTCAGGCATTCCTGTTACTGATGCCAAAGCACATTGACTTGCTCATGTATAAGGCTTGTTTTCCCCTTATTGAGTGATGGTGTCTTAGTTGTGTGCCATATGCTGCGTTGGACCTTGCTCTCAACATGTATGCGTGAAATAGTTGTGGTCCTCTGCTATTGGCCTTCAAAGGAGATATGTACATGATATATGTCATTAAGAGTGTGTGTGTATGTGACCATTTTATGGTAGGCATCACATTAGCTCTGGGATGTTCCGTGTCCTACTCAGTATCTCAGCAATGCTCCATGAGGCAACACTCTTATTCTGATAAGTAGAGATGAAGGTGTGCAAAAAGGAATAGCCAGACCATGATATGGTGATTAGAATAGGTGTTTATTTCAATTCGTTAACTAAAGTGGTGAAGGTGATCATATTCAGAAGAAATTATTTACAATCTGTTGCCGCCTGCGTATACCAGCGGCTGTGCTCTGTAGTTCCCACTCCTGTTGCAGGCCAGCATCCTCCTCTTCCTCCTCTTCAGGCATGTGCAGCTCTGGTTCCAGGAGGGGAATGTTTCTTTTGATACCAATGTTGTGCAATATTGCACATGTGAGGATGATCCTAAAGACCATCTCAGGGGAATATAGGAGGCTACCAACAGTGATGTCGAGGCAGCGGAACCTTGACTTGAGGATGCCGAAGGTCCGCTCGCCAATGCTGCGTGTCCTCCTATCGGCGTTGTTGTATGCATGCTCTGCAGCACTACTTGGGTTGCCAAATGGTGTCATAATCCATGGCTGGATGCCATACCCCTGATCAGCTGCAAGAGAAAATGAATGGGATCATGTTGATGTAGCTGGCACTATTTAAAAGACCTTTCATGGCATTAGTTGTCTTGTGTTGTCTGTGACTCTTTTGTGTACTAATGTGGCATCCTATGCTTGTAGGCTGTACCATCTGCATTGTGTTGTTTTCTTGGCTGAACGAGTGTTTGTCTGCTAACCGTTTGTCAGCAGTATGTTCTGGGATTTGCAGTACAGTGTGCCCTCCCTAGCATTGTGACTTGTGATACAGGTGTCCGTGTGTCTTCACTGGGGGTGAGATGATAGTTCCAGACACAGTTAAAATTGAAAGTGTTGTTAACACGTTCATATCAAAGTACCCTGGACATCCCATACCTTTAGACTTAATGCAATGGATTAATGTAAAGGTCATTGGGACACTTACAATTTGCAAGGTGACATTTAGGCAACCACACTCATTGACGTCTTACCATTAGGCTGTACAGTAATTTCCGATGTGTGACAGGTTCAATGGTGACTTAAGAAACATGGCTAGCGATGTCGTGACCTCAGTGTGTTCCTGTTCACATGTTGCTGTTGTGGTGTATGTGTTGTGTGTCCTAGAGGGTTGCTATGCAATGTGTTTATAAGTAGGTTTTTGTACTTACCAACAAGTAGTCCATTGCCATACCGTCCATCCTGGAAGTGTTCATTGATGGTGCAGTGACGGAAGATGTATGAGTCATGGACACTCCCAGGATATTTAGCCACGATGTTGGTGATCGATCCCTGGTGATCAACTATGGCCTGCACGTTGATGGAATGTGTGTGCTTCCTGTTGCGGTAGAGGTGTTCAGTTGCAGCAGGTGGCACAAGGCGTACATGTGTGCAGTCGATTGCACCAAGGACGTATGCGAAGCCACTGATGAGGTAGAACCCCTGTTTTGTTTCCTGCTGCTTCTGCAGTGTGTTAGAGAAGCAGATGTGGTGGGGTGTCAGTCGAATGATGGCATCCAGTACGTTGGGCAAAAAGGCGGAGAATGATGGTTGTGATATTCCGCCAACCAGGGCACCAGTTGTTTGAAAAGAGCCACTTGCCAGCATATGAAGTACGGCAAGCAGCTTGGTTTCTTTTGGGATGGTGCGGGTGTCACCAAAGTGGGGGCCAACTGCTGTTCAAAGTTGCGCAGCAGCTGCTGAATGGCCTGCCAGTTCAACTGGTACCTCTGTATGATGTCATGTTCCCTGAGCCCCTGAAGGGTGGTTCGTGGGTGGAATATCCTCTCCTGCCTTCTGCGCTGCCTTTGGGGTCCCTGCTGGTGTTGTTGTAGCTGCTGTTGTAGCTGCTGGGCTCTGCGTCTGTGTGCACGCTGGATTAGTATCACCACCATGGCTCCCTGTTGCTGCTCTGCTGCTCTGCTGTTTGTTCTGTGTGTTCTGATTAAATACAGGTGTGTTTGCCCCATTTTAATGCCTGTCCTGACCCAGGCGTTAATTTTTTACGCAAATCGGGCTGTGCGTCATTCTCTGGCTCCGCCTCCCGGCCGTGCGTCATTTTTGCCCGAAAGCATAAATACGACACTCGGACCTTTAAGCCATTGTTTGGACGGGAACGCCTACCTTCATATAATTAACGCAAGGCGGGTTGCTGCATCCAAAAAATGACGCACACGTCGGAATTTTGTCATCCGCGGGCTCGGGCGTCAAAGTTTAAATACGGGGCAACGTTTGCGCTGATTGTGCGTCAAACTTTTGGACGCACAATCGCCGCAGACGGAGTATAAATATGCCCCTCAGTTACAGTTGATGGAGACAAAAATTTGAAAACTGCCACAACTTGTGTGATTGTGTGTCAATGAAAAAAGCAGCAATGGCACGTCTGAGGTTTCTCTGCACTGCCATGTGTCCATTAATTGTCATTATTGTTATAAATACCATGTTTTGAATTTACCCTTAGCCTGGCTGTCCCAGGGACCTAATACCCAAAATATGTGACACCTCTGCATACCTCCCCTACTTGCCGAGACTGTTTTTTGTACCTCAATATACCATCATCACAGCCCTTGTCTTACCTATTTGCCCTATATGCACCCACTGATATGACAACAGAAGTAGCCCTACCAATGCTACACCCAGTGACATGACCAGTTGGTAAATAGCACTTTGCAGCACTCAAGTAAATCACCACATTTTAGGGTTATTTGATGGGGAGTCGAGAAGGTGAAGAAGGGTGCAGAGTAAGCATCGGATCAGACCATGTATAACCTAAAGATTTATTTTTCCATTTTGACTGCTTACCTCCTTTCCTCACCACCAAATGTTATCCTAGGTACGCACACACACCTTGTTTGAGTGACACAAAATGAGGGGGCCTTCTCTTCCAATGCCCTCAACCACTCCATGGACAATTCACTCTTTCCCTTGCCTTTCATATGTGGTTTCCAAGCTTAATATGGAATCAACTTTCCTGACAACAATAGTCCTGAAGCACTATGCGTCAATATCACTGTCTGCCTTACAATGTGATCACCCACCCTTCGGGTATGATGTCATAATCTCTAACCAACCCAATAAATTGAGGGCCTCACCTTATGAAAAGTTGTTTCACCATCCTTGAACTTGTGACCTCTGATATTATAACTAACGGAGAATTCTACCACAGGGCTACCCTGTGACCTAATTTTGGTACCCCATAACATGACTCTGGACATACCTAGCATAGCTCTGTACTCTTCTTATACAACACTAGCCAGGCACCAGCAATATGGATTCTATCAGTCCAGCTGCCATTGGCTCAGCAACCATGGATGTCCATGCTCATTTCCCAAGAGATGCATGTCCTTGCTATGGGTTAGTCTCTGCCTATTCCCTTCAGAGGTCATGACTCAGATGACTCTGCAGCTCACACCTGCATGTACCTAGCCCCCCTTCTGAATAGGCTCCACTCCCTCCTGCAGAACAGAGGCCCAGTATCTGCCACATAAATCAATGCCAGCAGCAAAGTGTCCCAGCGCTGCCCCTGTTCACTGTGCCCTCATTGTCTGTGTACTGCCCCTCCTCCTACTTCCTTCCCTCCGTCCTCTATTTTGCAGCCCTTGCCTCTCATGCGCACCCTCCTTAATCTGCTTCCTGCACATTTCTCCATCTCACTGTCTTCCATTGCCTGTGGGTTGACTCTTACACTCCCTTCTGCACTCTGTAGTCAGCCCATTGCCCCTGCCCCCCCCCCCCGGCCTTCATGGACAGCTTACTGACTTTGGCCCATCTGCCGCAATATAAATCCCATCAGGCCATTGCTTTTCACCCCTACATTTCTTGTTGACCAGGGAGGGAGAGTGATCTATAAATTATCTATTGCAAATGTGATCTCTGTTGTGTGATTTAATTGTTCTATTAAAATATTTTTTCTCTACATTTGTGACAGAAGCTTCACACAGAATAGTATCTTTAGGCTGTCATTGTATGCTGTAAATCATTGGTGCCTCTATGAACTTCTATTCTACCTCTGCACAGCACTGCACAAAACTGGCCTGTTGGGCTTTGTGCAACAGTTTAGTTCACTGAGATATACATATTTCAATAAGGATAACATTTGCTCTGCTTAGCTAGAAAGGCATGCAAACCTGAGCTAAAGTACATGTAGATGCTATAAGTAATGAAGCAGCGATTACAACAATATTGTAAGAAATTCAAATCTTTCAACAATCATACCTAGTTTAAATAAATTAGTAAATGTGATGAAGAGTAAGATGACAAAATTAAAGAAAAAAAGAAAAGATATTTGAAGCTGCATTAGACACAAAATAAACATATTACCAGTAAATACTTAATGGAAAAAGATATTCCCTTATAATTACAATGAGAAATACCATAAAGTAATGAAGGAGAGGAAGTGTTTAAGTGTTTAATGAATATCTATGAAATACAATTACATTCCACACATTCACTTTTAACAGATGTCATTGTGAGTCGTTTCACCAGCTTGAAAATCAAGCTACCTCTACTTTTCCTTTTATTTTATTTTTCTCCAAACATTGGGGCAGGTGTCCTGTTCAGTTGGCTAAAATAGAAAAGATGCATGATATCCCAACAAGGGACACAAGTCCAAATATGGCCAGCTTGTCCTCACAACTCATTTGTGTTTGCTTCAGTGCTTTAGCACAGTAGATAACTGGGAATTCAATTCAAAGGCGGTAGCAGCTTCGGAAAATATATCATCGTATCTAAATAGCAGCAAAATTCCCCAGATTGCACTCACTCTGCCCGCAGCTGATATGTGTCCCAATAACCCTTGAAACATTCAGGTAGGTGACTGTTTACAACCCGGGAAGAAATGATTTTCAACAAAGGTTTCAAGTACAAAGCCAGAAGCAAATCTCAGCCCTTACACCATAGGTGTACAGTGGATTTTTTTCTGTCTTCACCTTTACGTTAAGAAATAGCAAAAAGTGGTTGTGCTAAGCTGTAACTGACACATCAATTGATAAACTCTATTGAGGATTTATTGATCAAAATACAAATTACACCGATGTTTGTAGCAAAATGCTTTAAGTAAATGCATGTAGAATTGATTTGAAAACACTCTATTGTATTTTAATGTATTGTGTATTTAAATGTTGTAGAATATTCACTGGGTCACTGGTTGTGTTTGTTTTGAAGCCTGCCATTGACAGATTCTGGATTGGTGCTTGGCCCAAAGGATCATCAGATGATTGTTCTTTAATGAAATGTTCACTGAACTCTGCTCTCTAAAGAATGTTTTAGAACCTTCTCAAAGTCTCATACATGTATTTGGAAGAATTGAGCTGAATAGTAATTTCCTTAAGAGCAAAGCTCCCTTGAATTGAGAATCCTCCACAAGGGCCATCATTATGAGGTGGCTAGAGTGGTACTATCTCAGAGAAATAGATTTTCAGCGATTTCCACTATGAACACAGACCCTTGGTTTCACCAGGTATTGATCCGTATTTTTAAAAACCTTAAGTCAAAAAAGCCACTGGCTGCATGAACAGAGGTGGATAGGCCCCTCCCACACCTTCCAGCACTACACTGGGTAGACAACATTCTCCCACAAAGGCCAAAACCTTACATCACCCAAGATGTTCAGTCTCCTACAAAACCTTGCTTGGCTAATATTACCAACTATTCAATGGTGGTGGTAAACATCTACGGATATATTCCTGAAGTCAGAGAAAACTTGATGAAAAGGAGCTTGTAATTTCATTCTATTCTGGATACAAAGGCCATCATTACAACCTTGGCGGTACATGCCACCTAACACCGTGCTGACGGCCGCCAAGATACCGTGACCGCGGCGGTATACTCCTACGGGTATTATGACCCACACAGAGAAATTCACCACTATACAGACACCCACACAAGTCTGCCAGACCAATGGTCAGTGATAAATTGGCAGTACCAAAACCCACACCGTTATGCCAAATGGAATACGCCCACATTGTCAGGACCCACAAATCACAGCAGTGGTCTTTCAACCGCGGTAAACCATTGGCGGTACACACTGCTGCGCTCAAAATGCACACACATCTACAAAACACCACCACATTGAACAATTCAAACTACACACACCTGACATACATGCACACACCACACACTCACACCACTATAAAACACACACCCACATTACCCACAACCCTGTCTATGAAAAAAGAAGATTGCAAACAGAGAGAGAGACAAGCCAGGACCACCCACTAAATCTGAGCCACAGAACACTATCACCCATACACCATCCACGCACCTCACAGCACACACCACAACACATCACCCCACACATCACCCTTCACATCCTCACACATATCACTCACACCACATCCATGGTACCCCAAAGACACCCCAGGTTTTCAGAGGAGGAGCTAAGGGTCATGGTGGAGGAAATCATCCGGGTAGAGCCGCAACTATTTGGATCACAGGTGCAGCAGACGTCCATTGCTAGGAAGATGGAGCTATGGAGGAGAATCGTGGAAGGGTCAACGCCGTGGGACAGCACCCAAGAACAAGGGATGACATAAGGAAGAGGTGGAACAACCTATGTGCTAGACACCAGGTAGCTGTACAGATGATTGGCGGTGGACCCCTACCTACTCCCCCACAACTAACATCATGGGAGGAGCAAGTCTTGGCAAAAATGGATCCTGAGGGCCTCGTAGGAGTAGCAGGAGGACTGGACTCTGGTAAATCATATCTTTACTACTATATCCCCCACCCTACCTGCATGCCATCACACACTCCTACCCCTACCCTCACCCCCAACACACCACCACCTCACATATACCCCACTATCACAACCCACCCATCCCAAAACCAAGCCCTGCATGTAACACCAATCCATGGACCCCCACCACAGACCTGCATGGATAACCATCACCACAG
Organism: Pleurodeles waltl; assembly: GCF_031143425.1. Lineage (NCBI taxonomy): Eukaryota > Metazoa > Chordata > Amphibia > Caudata > Salamandridae > Pleurodeles > Pleurodeles waltl. Next base: position 237,504,940 of record NC_090446.1, on the reverse strand, counting down.
CATGCCCATTAGAGAGAATCACCTAGCCCACAAAATAACTACACACACAAGGCAAAGCTGACAGGGAAATCACAACCATACAGGGAAACACACCCATGCACAAGATGGCACATGCAGATATAAAAACACAGCATTTTCATCCCCACAGGACCCCTAATCAACATCACCGGAAAGGAGTTGCCACCAACATCCAGTCCCCCCCCAGAGGAGGCCCACAGTGATGACAGCAGCTCTGCACGCCTGGATCACGATGACCAACCTGGCCCACCAGGGATCTCTGGACAGTCGGTTACCCTGCCACAGTCCCAACCCACCACAGACCCTCCCCCCTCAGGAAATACCAGCACAGCACCCACCCAGTGGGCCCATGCCTCTGTCCCCAGGGCACGTCAATCAGCAGTGTGTCCACCACTACAGGGACCCCAGGCAACCCCACAAACAAAGGACGATCAGGGACTTGGGGTCAGTGGCAGTGGGCACACAGTTCAAGGGACAGAGGCACAGGACAATAAGGAAGCTGGGAGGACTGCTGTGTGACAGGAGGAGGACAGGCCCAGGAACCCACTCTCTAGGAGGCACTCACTAACATCCTGGGAGCATACCACCATTCCCAGGAGACCATGTGCCAGATACCGTACAAGTTGCAGGAGACCCAGCAGCTGCAGGAGGGACAGTACCTAGGGATCGTAGAGGACATAAAAAACATCTACACCATCCTGGTCACCATTGCAGGGGTGCTGGCTGACATGGGCAACACCATGAGGGAGGCAGTGGCACAACAAAGGGCCCCTGACACTAGCCACAAGAAGAACAGCCCTCCACCTCCGCCGTCGCTAGTGGACAGGAGGCCCCACCACAGGACCAACAGGCCACCAGCACCCCACCCCCTGCAGAAGGAAAACCACCCCGCAAACAGTCCCTGTGATCCAGGCAGAAGCCAGAGAACATTGCCAAGACCCCCACCAGGAAATAGGACTCTCCTGATTGTCACCCTGTCCATCTTACACTTCTATTGCTCCCATTCCTATGTCCCATTGGACAATGCACCTGTGATACCAAGGGACTGGACTCTACCCTGGACTTTCCTCCACCATCAGCCCAGCCCATTGCACACCCCCCTCTACTTATTAACACTTAAATAAACACCTTTGGAACAAATACAGTTATGGAGTCTGTCAACTGATTGAAATATGTATTAGTACAGCATTCTGAAAACATTGCAAATCCTATGAACACTAATTTATACATTGGTATGACCTGTAGTGGGCAGCAGTAAACATACCAGGAGCCAGAGCGGGCCACAGAGATCTGAAATTAGAGATACCAAAGGCTACAGTAAGTGGTCATAGACATAGGGAAATAAGGCTGCCATGTACAACTGTACAAAGTTCAACAGAAAATTGAAAAGTGAAGTGAATTTACAGTGTCTTCAGTGCAGAAGTACTGCAGGATGATATTACTTCTGTTGTCCACATCTTCTTCCTCTGCCTCCTCTTCCCTACTGTCCACAGACTCCACCGCCGCCACAAGACCATCTCCAGCCTCATCCTCCTGCAGAAAAGGCACCTGACGTCTCAAGGCCAGGTTGTGCAACATACAACATGCAACAATGATCTGGCACACCTTCTTGGGTGAGTAGTAGAGGGATCCACCTGTCAGATGGAGGCACCAGAATCTGGCCTTCAGGAGGCCAAAGGTTCTCTCACTCATCCTCCTTGTTCACCCATGTGCCTCATTGTAACGTTCCTCTGTCCTTGTCCTGGCATTCCTCACTGGGGTCAGTAGCCATGAGAGGTTGGGGTAACCAGAGTCACCTGTAAATTTTGAGGGACAACTGTCAGACACACACTAACCCTTTGGGACAACCCCATACCCACACACCAACATATACTGCATGGGGACCTTGGGCTCACCTATTAGCCACACCCGGTGCCTCTGGAGTTGGCCCATCACATGTGGGATGCTGCTGTTCCTCAAGATAAAGGCGTCATGCACAGAGCCGGGATACTGGCATTCACATGGGAGATATACTGGTCCACCAAACACACCATCTGCACATTCATAGAGTGATAGCTTTTTCTATTCCTGAACACTTGTTCATTTCTCCGGGGGTGGGGGACAAATGCTACATGTGTACCATCTATGGCACCAATGATGTTGGGGACATGTCCCAGGGCATAAAAGTCAGCTTTCACTGTGACCAGATCATCTACCTGGGGGAATACAATGTAGTTGCGCATGTGTTTAAGCAGGGCTGACATCATTCTGGCCAACACGTTTGAGAACGTAGGCTGAGACATCCCTGATGCCATGGCCACTGTTGTTTGGAAGGAACCACTTGCCAGGAAATAGAGCACTGACAGGACCTGCACTAGAGGGTGGTTACCTGTGGTCTGGCGGAGAGCTGACATCAGGTCTGGCTCCAATTGGGCACACAGGGCCATATTTATACTTTTTGACGCAAAACTGCGCCAACGCAGTTTTGCGCCAAAAAAATTAGCGCTGGCTAACGCCATTCTGAAGCACCATGGGGGCGCCGTATTTATTGAATGACATTAGCCGGCGTTAGCCGCCGGCGCTGTCTGGTGTGCGTTAAAAAAAACGACGTACACCAGGCAGCGCCGGCGTAGGGGGAAAATGGCGTATGGGCGTCCACAAATGGTGCAAGTCAGGCTGAGGCAAAAAAATCGCCTCAACCCGATTTGCGCCATTTTTTTACGACGCCCAACCCCCATTGTAATGACTCCTGTCTTAGCAAAGACAGGAGTCATGCCCCCTTGCCCAATGGCCATGCCCAGGGGACTTCTGTCCCCTGGGCATGGTCATTGGGCATAGTGGAATGTAGGGGGGCACAAATCAGGCCCCCCTATGCCACAAAAAAAATATAAAAAAAATACTTACCTGAACTTACCTTAATGTCCCTGGGGTGGGTCCCTCCATCCTTGGGTGTCCTCCTGGGGTGGGCAAGGGTGGCAGGGGGTGTCCCTGGGGGCAGGGGAGGGCACCTCTGGGCTCATTCTGAGCCCACAGGTCCCTTAACGCCTGCCCTGACCCAGGCGCTAAAATCCGGCGCTAATGCGGGTTTTTTAGACCCGCCCACTCCCGGGCGTCACTTTTGCCCGGGAGTATAAATACGACGCATATGCATCGGAGTCATTTTTTAAGACGGGAACGCCTACCTTGCATATCATTAACGCAAGGAAGGTGTTCACGCAAAAAAATTACGCTAACTCCATGAACTTTGGCGCTAGACGCGTCTAACGCCAAAGTATAAATATGGAGTTCGTTTTGCGTCGAATTTGCGTCGAAAAAAACTGCGCAAATTAGGCGCAAACGGAGTATAAATATGCCCCACAGTTCTTGGATTGTGGCCCAATCAAGTCTGTAGGCTGGGATAATGTGTCTGTCCTCCATTGTTGCAAGGTCCACCAGGGGTCTGTACACATGAAGATGTTTCCATCTCATATTCATCCTCAGCGGTTGAAGCCTATGGAGGAAAACGGTGAACAGAGAGTGATAATCACACATCTAGTGCAACAATTATGCATTTCTTCCCTTACAGAACCAATATGTGAATCTGAGAGTCAGTTGCTGTGCCAATGTCTGCTGTGACGCAATTAGATGCCATAGCCTGTGCCCCCTGAAATGGCGGCTGCCTAACCTGTGAGGCGGGACAAGTGGAAATGAGGTAATTCTGCTGGCGTTGTGCACCGTTGTGATAGGCGGTCAACGACCGCCGCGCAACTTCGGATTGGTTATCATTGGGCCCTATGGGTTCCAGGAGCCAATGGTGATGTATGCCGGTGGTGACGGTACGCACCGCTGCAGACGTGATGGCCATTTTCTATCTGTTCACTCACTTGCTACCTGACCTTCAACAGAAGAGGACCTACACTGCAAGTGCTGCTGTGACCTGTGTCTGGAAGCGAAAATGGCTTATGTGTCTGGGGAAAGGGCCCCTACCTTCACTTCAGAGGAGTTGGAGAGACTAGAGGATGGGGTCCACCCCAGTACACGTTACTCTACGGTCCTCCAGACAAACAGGAGAGCACACTGTGAGCATGATGCGTGGACCATGAATGTATGGAGTGCTGTCTATGTAAGCCACATGTGGGGGGGCTGAGGTGTCCTGGGCAGAGTGCTGTATGTATGGTGGTCAATGTATGTGCGTTAGGGGATGGGAGGGATATGGTGGGCCATGAGTGTGACGGTCCGGATGGTTAACTAATTCCCTTTTCTGCTGTCTTTTTCCTGCAGGTCAGCACCCATCAGAAAAAGGTTTTTTGGTGTGCCATCGCCAAGGACGTGCGGACGCTGGGAAGGACCTGCGCCGCTGGGCAGGGAAGACAGCGGAAGCCCAGCTGGGGCTGGCCTCCCAACGAGGAAGGGGTGCCCGTCATACCCTGACCCCCTGAAGTTCTGCATCCTGGCTGTGGCCTATCCGGAGTTGAATGGGCGCTTGAGAGCATCATAGCAGCCACAGGGTGGTGAGTACAAAATCTGATTCAGTACTTTGTGCGAGTTAAGCTTTTACCTGTGTGGGGATGTGGACTGTGGGTGCCCCTAAGCCAGGGCGATCATGGCAGGGTAGGTCCCTTGTTGGGCAGGCTCTGAAGCACTCAAAACCAAATAGTGTCAGTGGGCATCTACAACTGGTCAGGGCCCTGTTTGTTTCAGGTGTGCAGCTGATGGTGTTAGGCATTGTACCCCATGGGCTGGTGACTGGCATTGTATCTGGTAGTGCATAGAATAGGGCATAGGGCTGTTCCCTGTGAGTTGTGTACACCAACGGTAGTGCTGTTGCTGGCACTGACCAAGTGTATCCTCTGTCTCTCCCTCGCCTTTTTGTTTTGTCACCTTGCACTTGTGTGCATTAGCATCATCTGGCGGAGGAGCAGAGGCACCAGCAACGGAGGGAGCTGCATACCATGACGGGGACCGGAGACGACCCCACAGATAGTGACTCCTCCTCAGATGGAAGCTCCCTGGAGGTGGTGGACACCTCTGTGCCCACCCCAACAACAGGTACAGCTGCCACCCCCCCACCAGCACCGCCCTCCCAGCAGACCCTCAGCGTGTTTCCCTTGCCTGCTCACCCAGGAGGGTGGGCATCTCCTTCACCCCAGGCACCTCAGGCCCTGCCCAAGTCAGCCCTGCTGCCCTCAGTGAGGAGGTTTTTGACCTCCTGAGATCCCTCACTGTTGGTCAGTCAACCATTCTGAATGCCATCCAGGATGTCGAGAGGCATTTGCAACAAACAAATGCATACCTGGAGGGCATTCACTCTGGCTTGGCGGCCCAACAGAGAGTATTTCAGGCTCTGGCCTCCACACTGATGGCAGCCATTGTCCCTGTCTCCAGCCTCCCCCCTCCAACTTCCTTTACCCAGTCCCAATCCCCTCATCCCCAACCTATCCCAAGCACACCTTCAGACCAGCATTTACCCAAATCAACAAACAAAAGTGGCTCAGGCAAACAAGCACCACACTTCATCTCACAGGCACTCACACAAGTACCATCCCCATGCAGACACCAACATCCACTGCCTCCACTGTGCCCCCCTCCTCCTCCTCATTCACCTCCCTCCCAGTAGCGTCTCCACTCACAACTGCATGCGCTACATCCTCATCCACTACCTCCATCACCAGCATGCCCATCACTACACACCCCTCACTGTCAGTCACCACAACCACATCCATGCACATGTCCCGTGTCTGTGACCCCTCCTCTCAAAGTACACAAACGCAAGCACCCACCCACCCAACAGCCATCCACCTCACAACAACTTCCAGCCCATGCACCTGCATCCAAACTCAGCAGACAGAACCTCCTACAACCAATCCCCCTTCCTCAACTCCCAGACCTTCTCCCTCTTCCCGCCCCATTGTCCCTAAAAAGATTTTCCTTGCAAACATTAACCTCTTCCCAACCCCTCCCCCTATCCTTCCCCTCTGCCGGGGTGGCCAAAACCCAGCCCAGCACCTCAGCCACCAAGTCCACGTCCGTTGTGGTTCCCGCAGCTGTCAGAGGATCAAAGGGGACACCCGTCTCCCCAGCTAGTATGCCACCAATCCCTGATAATTTAAAATCCCTTCCGCCACCTGGAAAGGTGAAGAAGGGGACAGCATCCAGCAAGGGGAAGGAGCCACAACCACCCAGCAAGGACACCTCAAAGACTCCAGCTGTCAGACCCAAGGTGACACTACCATCTGCACAGCCGCAAGCACCACTACTGTCAGCAGCATCCGTGGGCATGACCGAGGCTGAAGGAGAAGGGCTAGAGCCTCCCCCCACTACTGGCAGCAACAGCACCTGCACCATGGCCAACACCGCGATCTGCACTGCCGCAAGCACCACCGTAAGCCCCGCTGCAAGCCCCGCCACCTGCACCGCTGACAGTAGCACCACTGCCAGCAGCAGCAGACCCAGTGGCCTGCCATCCGAGGCTACAGGAGGGGGGCTGGAGCCTCCCTCCACCACTGGCAGCAGCCCCAGCAGCACCTGCACTAGCACCACAGTGCAGACTATCATGCATCCTGCTCACTGCAAATCTCGTGGCTCAGACACCCAGGTGAGGGACTGTGAACTGCCACACCCCAAGTGTTGCATCACTGGGCACCAAGCCCCCTCCAGAACCAGTGGAGAGAGGCATCCACTCACCCTATCCTTGTCAGGATGAAGCACACTGGGCACCAATCCCCCTCCAGAACCAGTGGAGAAAGGCATCCACTCACCCTATCCTTGGCAGTATGAAGTACACTGGGCACAAAGCCCCCACCAGAACCTGTGGAGAAAGGCATCCACTTGAGAGACTGTGGCTTTGCACTCCCCTGGATCACGCAGTGGGCAAACCACCCACTTGAGAGACTGTGACCTTGCAGTCCCCAGGACCAAGCAGTGGGCAAATCACCCACTAGAGAAACTGTGGCCTTGCACTCCCCAGGACATCGCAGTGGGCATGGAGCCCCCTCCAGGAACAATGGCATTGTCCTATCTTCCTGCTGAGGTGCCCCCTTCCCTGTCCCCCTGAGGTGCCTGTGTGTTTTTGACCTGATGCCCCTGCAGTGTTCTCTCCGTATTGAGGCAGGAGTCAAGTGTGGGCTTGCTCTATGTGATGTGGCCCTGTGGCCCACAGACATTTTGAGTGGACAATGTACCACCTTATGTACATATTGTAAATATTGTAAATACTGTTTTTTGAATTTGTACTGCATATCTGACTATTTCTAATATAACACTCATTTGACTCAATTCCTTTTGTCCTTGCATTCTACCAGGGGGTTACGGGGTGTATATGTAATTTTGTTGCATGTGTTTGTGTGTATGGTGTTGGGGGTCTGTGTGGAGGGGGCGTTGCGTGCTGCATGTGTGTGTCACTCTCTTTTTCCTCCCCCCTCCCCTGTCTGCTAGGTGCAGTACTCACAGTGGTCATCGCCGCCGATGTTCATACTCCTGGCAGATGAGAAGATACACCAACATCGGAAACACCTGTAGTTCGGGCTCCATGGCATCCTAGTTCTTCATTGAGTGTTGAGAGGTGAATGGTTTCCCTTCCAAGTACTGTTTCTGCCGTGCTTTTGATGGCGTTGGCGGTTTCCGCCGTAGTGGTGATTCCATTTTTTTTACCGCCGGACTGTTGGCGGTATTACCACTGCTTTAACACGGACCGCCAGGGTTGTAATGAGGGCCAAAATCTGGGAGTGTCCTGAGATTTCCTAATTTTAGGTGTATGGATCCCAGCTGCAATCAGATTTTGGCCCGCAGACTCTAGTTTCTTCCCTGATACAACAAATACATTCCTTATTTCTGTATTTCTTTGTGTTTGTGTACTTATGGTTTTGTAAATTGTGAACTAAACCCAAATAGGGCATTGGAACACTTTATAACTAATTGGTTCAATGTGCAAGAAAAGGAAGATAGCAATGGTTATAAAGGAAGTATCCTTCTGCTCAGCAAAGCAGACTAGATCTTCCTTTGTAGATATCTACAGCTGTGACTTCAAAAGTTGTCCCCAATGAATGGTAAGTAGTCTCCAGTATGATTAGTCCCTTCTGGGCTAAGAACGTTATTTCCTTAAAATGTCCTTTACTTTAATGCTTATTATCCAGCAAAGCCTTTGTACTCAAAGGAATTTATCAGTAAGAGCAGAGCTTAATGGTATCTTCTAACTTGATTTTCCATCAGAAAAGGAAGGTATATATTCAATTTAAGACTAGCTGGAACAAATATAAAATAATTAACATTAATATGTCATGTATTAAAATAAACCTCTTTAAAATCCATTTGTACTATTTTTATTTTCCAAATACCCTCGAAAATGTGTGAATTCTGAATGGAAAAACCACACTCAATAAGTATGTTCAGTTTAAAAATTAGATTTTTGCACTGATTGTTTTAATTTGAGGATCATGTTCCTAAATAGGTGATGTCAGACCTGGCATTGTTGGTGTAGTTCTCCCCTAACTCTTTGCCTTCAAGCCTCCTATTTCTGCTGACTTCTTTTTTGCAGATTTTAGGACTCTAAGCACTTTACCACTTCTAACAAATGCTAAGGTGCTTGTACACTCTCCTTAAAACATTGTAGAACTGTCTTACACCCAATTGCCACATTTAATTTACTTGTACATCCATAGTAAAGTGGTACTACATGTGCCAAGTGCCTGTAAATTAAATGCTACTAATGATCCTGCAGCACACATTGTGCCACCCACTTAGTAGTCCTTCCAAACATGTCTAGGACCTGCCATTGCAGCCTATGTGTAGTTTTAAAATGCCATTGTCATCTTCAAGTCAAACTAAAGAACCAAAAGGTTGACTAGTACCAAAACACACATACTATTGGGAGAGCGTAGTTTAAACATTACTTATTTTTAGATGTGAAAGCTTATTTAACAATGCTGCATTAATAATATCATTCATTGAAACGTATTTTAAACGTGGAGAATTTTTCACATGCATAAACTAATGTCGACTGTAAGAAATAATTGCTTGTATTATGACTAACTGAAAACATTAACATGTATGAAGACTGCATTTTATTAGAATCCATACGTCTTAAGTTAGCGTGAGTCGAAAACTAGCTCTGTAGCTCTCATATTAAAGCGTATTTTTCTGTTTCTCCAGTGTGCTGACTTGCAAAAGGCCATGACCCAGCAGTTGTTCTTTCTTCGCTTATTTGGAACAATGCTAAATTTTCTCATCCGCATGCTAGCAGCTTTAGTATAAAATTATGGACTTTGCAACAAACATGGACACTTTCAAGGACATTAAATCGCGGAAAGGAGAACTATTGACCCGAAGTGTGTGCCAGAAAATGAAGTAACCCCGGATGTGCCACCTACAAAAAACGTCAATTATGAAGACCAATTAGAATAATGGGAAATATCATAGAATGACAAATGCATTACTTAATGTATACTGTAATTTGATAGGTTACAGATAGTGGGGTGTAGTGACTGTCCAATAGAAGTTTGGGGGAATGTATTACGAAAAAGGGATAAAAACCCATGACACAAGAGACAAAGAGCATTAGGTAGGGAATGATATCGATTGCATCCAGAAACTCTGTCACTCTATTTGGTGATTGAGACTTAGACAAAACCATCCTCACCCTTTTGTCCCTTTACATTTTCCTCCTTATGAGGGAAGTGTCCCTTGCCCTTAGATTAGATAAACTGACGGCGATCTAACTGATGTCCTGAAGACGAAGACTGATCCTGTATGCTGACCTATTCCGAGGAGGGTAATTATACTGTTGCTAATGGAAATTCATTTGTTTGCCTTTTCTTTCTAGGTATCAACTGCTGTGTATTTTTGATTAGTGACCTTAGTTAGATGTTTTCCAAATTGATGTTCTAAATTGTTTTGCATGATGCCCAAAATGCTAATGCTAATTAGTGGCTAGATGAGGCATTCACTTGACTGACGAAGTTGACGTGACTGACGTGGTGCTATGTTGAACTGAACAATATAAGATTTAGACGTTTAGATTATTCATCTTCATATTACTATCGTTTGTATTATTGTCATATAGCGACTATGCTCGTTTGCTTCTTGGTTTTGAGATTAATACATTTGCTATTAGATTGTAATCAATAGGGAATAAAATTCACAAAACTTCAGTAAGGTGTGGTTATTCATGACTGAAAGGTCATGGTTGCGCCGAAGGTTTACTAATGTCAAAAGTGAAAAATATTGTGGTGATATATGTTGACAATATTATTGACGTATTGTTTGATGTATTGATTAGTTATCTCGTCTTATGGTGTCTCACCACTGGGTCCAAAGATTCATCAACCTAAAACGAGTCCTGATGTGCATAAAATTAACATAGACTGACGCGTTATCACTATCAATCATCATTTTTTCATAGCATGATAAACAAATTCTCATTATTGACACATCATTGATGGGAGTATCATACGAATGTACATATTCAATGTATTTTCAGTATATGACTTGATGTAGACCAGTATTAGCTTAACAATTCTGTGGCTGAGACCCAGTGCATTTTCAGTGATTTCCCCTTAACAGGGGTAGCAAGGTATGCTGGTGGTGGATATTATTACAAAAATAAGTTCCATCTAAAGGCAGGTATAAATGTTTGCAGCTGCACCACCCCTAGGGATTAGAATTGGTGACTTGTGTATCAGCACACTGCAGTCATGTAACAGTCTCCTAGTCAGCCCTGTGAGATTCCTGTCCTACTGATTCTCAGTGCCATAACATAACACATTAATTGCCATGACAAACTTAATGAAGTACGAAGGCACAATAGAGTTCTGCTCACAAATTTACTTCAAGTAGATTTTCTACTCGAGAAGCAGCTAAATCTACTCAAAAAAGGTTTTCAAGTGGATTTTCTTCTCCATAGGCCGGTTCAAGTTGTTTTTTTTGGTGGTAGAAGCCTTTTGTAATTTTACTTTTTTTTCTAACAGGAAGGAAGTGCCCCAGAGACTCGAACTTCCTGTTCCTGTCCAGTAAGCTCCTCCCAGTGTTTTGTTTTTGTGATATCATACAAGTAAATTAAAAACCATTATATAATGGTGTTGTTTGTTTGATAGGGCATGCACCAGTATTTCTTTGTCCTTTTGTCTCAAAGGTACCAAATGCACACCAGAGTCCAATAACAAATCCAAAACCTCTCCGGGATAAGGAAATGTAGATGCCAAATCAGGTTTCAATTCAAAGTTCAATTTCTTTATTATGTGTGGTTTGATCGGATCTGCAACATGTTAAATTTCCAATATAACAGCCGACACGTGTTTCATCACAACAGTGACTTTCTCAAGGCTGTAAAAGTATATAGGAATATTACAAAAACCACCAATGCATATTGAATCGAACAAGGATGACAGTGTACAATGTAGTAGATACAAATTTCACATCTCAAATCCCCCCAAAAAACAGAGCGAGGGTCCACCAGCAGTGCCATGCAAAACATTCCTTTTGTGACCATGCAAATCAGTCAAAGGACTGTGCTCACATACAGTGTTAAAAATTGTCTGGTTACCTGCCAAACCTAAAGGGTTTTTTAAATGTACCAGTTGCAACATGTGTCCATTTGCTGAAGATAAGAAATTGACATTCAACTACAATACAAATAGAGTATACTCAATTTCAAATTTCATCAATTGGAATTCCAAATTTGTTATCTATTGCATCATTTGCATTTGTAAATTGATTTAAAATTATAGGACAATTCGACCACTCAAAGAAAGAATACAAGAACACATTAGAGCCATAAGAAATAATAGTCCTAACTACCCAGTGGCCACACGTTTCAACAGTGTACTTGGTGGTCAGGATATGCATAACATTAAGTTTCATAGAATAGCCTGGGTGGATGTACACATTACGGGTGGTGATAGGGTGGCCACACTGAGAAAATCTGAGTATGGATTCTGAGGCTACATGCAGTTGAGATGGGTTGGAACATGAATAAGGAATTACATGCATTTTTGACATAATAATTAGAATGCTTAGGGGCATTCCTATGTACATCAGGCTTTAGAATGCAGCTATTTATCCATACACAGCACCAAACTCCTGGTGTTGTTTAAACATGGGTAATGCAATTACATGTATTTTGAACACGGTATTTGGAAAGTTTGGAGCCATTCCTTTGTGTAATACTCCTTTTGAATATACCTGTTTTTCTAGATACATCATCAAATATCTGTGTCTTATTTTCTTTTTGTGTTGTAACAACTAGGGTACGTTATGGCATATTTATATGGAATGTTTCAGTAAAAATCAATGTATTGGGATGTTTTATAAAAGTAAAATACTTTATTATGTACAGTGATAGTGTCATAGCATTGTAACGCCTCATTCCTTCTTCCCCTCTTACTTGCATACTTTTTTTTAACTTTTCCTAGCTTTGATTTCATTTTTTAGTTTAATTTCTTTCCATTTTCACTTTATTTTACATTTCCTCTCCTCATTTCTGCACCCTCTTACTTACTAGTTATTATAATTGGAATTACAATTACCACTTAGGGGTGCTTTGTTACTCGTTCACTTCACCATAGTTTGCATCTCCGAGACATTGGGCCCTTTGAATTATTTTTGTCTTTATTAACAATACATTCAAGTGGACCTTTGTTTAATTTCTGACTTTCAGTCATTTATTACTATCAAAAATCAATTTAGGTTTTTCTGTCTTTACCAGATACATGGACTCACTTCTGTGGTCTATACCAATTGGAGATATATTTAACTTGAATGCTGATACATGTGTACCTTACAGTTTTTTGAATTATGCATACTTCTTTGAGAGGTTAGTGTATCCTACACTCTTGTTGTTGGTCAGAAGTCCTTTTTTGATTTTCAATTCAATTAACCTTTATTTCAGCAACAAGTGCCATACAAACACAACATATACACACAATAAGACCAATAATTCATTTTAAGACAAATAAGAAACTATAATAAAAACATTGCATTAATAAATACTACCATGACAAGGTCCCAAAACATGAGGTTTGTGCACAGAGTACAAGATCACTACATGCATCTAAAATGTTAATTAAAAATTATGAATTTGTGCAATAGAGTGATTTGTTTGAAAAGTATCCCACCTATAGTTCTAAAAGAGAGCAGCAGGAACATAACCAGATAAACAAAATGTAATGATCATTCTCATGTTCTACGTAAAATTTAACACTTCATCAAAGTGAATATGTACACAAATTATTAAAATAAGCTATACTAGATATTAATCAGAAAACATAATTTAAGTCATTTAATAAAAGAATGTTCATTAGTGCTTAAGGAACTTGTTCTAGTGTGCCAAATCGCTGCTATAAAAATTTGCCTTAGTACACACCACGGCCCGGGTATTTGTTCGGCAGATCCTAATGGCCAAGTGGCAATCCCTGACACCCAGGAGTTACAGAGTGGTCTTATACAGTAAGCCCTCTGCTTCTTGTACGCAGGACAGTGGTATAGGATGTGACCGATGTTTTCTTTGGTCTTGCATCCCATCGGACAAAAGTCTGATAGGCTGACAGTTTGCTTCCCCTTAGAGGGCAGATCACATAACGGTAAGGAACCAAATTTAAATATGATGTAAAGTGCACGTGCTAAAGGATGTAAAATGATGTCTAAGTAATGCTCAAATTCATAGTGACACTTGAGTGATAAAAAGCTGTCCATCATGCTGCCAGATGGAACTGTTGCTAACTCTGCCATTTGCACACTCGCCCAGTATGCATCCTTCAGCCTCTGTGGGGCATTCTTTGGGAGGTTAAGGGATTTAACCAGTAGGAGCCTGAATATTTTTGATATATATTGGTATTTGCACATGCATGTACTCATATATTTGATTTTTGTAGAAACACAGACCTACTTTTTCTTCAATGGCCGTGCATTACAGGTGTGTCTTGCTCAGGTCAGGCCTGGGACAGACTTACTCAGTGTCAGGCGGTATCAAGGACTCAGGGTGGGACAACATCATCAACAGATACAAGAAGGAAGCTATCAACTTCAAAAAGAAACCATGACTCTGAGACCTAGGACTCTGCTATGTGGAATGGAGAAAGGTGTGTTGATTTGTGAAATGCTGCTGAGTGTGTGTTGCACTGGTGGAAAAAGTCAAACTCTGAATCCTCTGGATTTTTACACTGCCTCAAAGTCTTCTTGATTCACTTCTCAATAGGCTTACCTTCCTTCTGTCTTTCTCCTTGACTCTATGATACAGTTTCTGTTTTATAATCCAAAGGCCTTTTCTTATCCTGCATGAACTAAAGGTGAAATCTGGGCTCAACACTCCTGCTTACCTACTGGACTGGTTCATACAGTCACCCAGGAGTAACAGATATTCCTGAGGAGAATGCAAAAGTATAATTTTTCTATTAAAAATCATATGTTTACAAATGGGTGGGCTCAATTCATTCCTCCATAATTAGATTTTTTTCAAATCTAGAAGACAAAACATTGAGATATCTAATAACTTAGGTCTATGTGGCAGAAGGAGTTTTTGTAATGCGTTTTACTGAACTGTCTCATACTCATTCCTTTGTTTCCTCCCACAGCAGATTGATTACAATGATGTGCTGCTCATCGCCCTGATAAATATTGTTCTTGTGGTGTGTTTGTCTTTGTCACACCTTTCCCCAAATCCACTTTCCAATTCACTCATCAAACCCCTAACCCTCTTCCCCTAGGCTGTGTGATTTGTTTGAAGTGTGTCTTAATTTAGACCAAATAGATCACACACTTGGTGGGGCGAATGTGGTTAAATGGAACACCAACTCACTGTGGGGTCTTCAATGACCTGAGCAATAGCCCATACCAGCACCACTAACCCAACCATGCATAAGTAAGAAGAACATCATTCCTCAACATCAGCATCATTATTCAGGCTTATGTTATGCATAAGTAAAATGCTTAATCTTGTCGACTACAGAGTACAGACTTTGACTACATTTTTCCATACTTGAGAATTTCATAACTTTGGTTTTCATTAAATGGCCTGCTCACCATTGCTCAGAATAATTTACTATTGCTAGTTTGTGTTATAATATGTGGTATTCTTTGATATGTCATGCTGGTAAGAGTCTGTCCTCAGTCTTTACAAAGGTTATGTATAACCTACTAACATTTGGTATTTCTTTCAGTTTTAGTTGTTTGTGATCCTTTTGATTAATCCTGCAGTTGGAGATCACCTAGAAGGGATTGGGACTTAGCTGTGATGTGTCCCTTGTTAGCGCACCACCACTAACATAAAGAAGGCACCTTGGGAAGCTTTCCATTAAGGTGTTGGAAGATTGATAGCGTGAGCAGCCGTCAGATCTTCTATTCAGGTAAAAAAACTATGGGGTGAAGTGAACTACTTTACTTAGTTAGTAACTAACTTCTACTGCAGCTGAGATAAATAATTGTTTATCTAGGTTTCTGTAGAAAATATAGGAAATGGCAGCATGCCCTTCGAACTGACACACTTTACATAGTAGATTAAAAAGACAGGCAAATGCGAAAAGTCATCAGTGCAAAGTTAAAGAAAAATACAAAACAAACTTTGTACATAAAGTTGATTATAAAGCTTTCCCATTCACTAACATATAATTTATAAAGTATAAACCCACCCTATCAAGACACAACAACTCCCTCCCACTAGAGCAAAAAAATATAAAAAAGGGCTTGTAGAGGGCATTCTCTGTGAGAGTCTCCAGGTGTTGAATCCAGACTCTGAGCTGCACTATGCTATGGCTCAAGTACTCCAATTTGTACAGTGCACAGCAATGGTTTAGCTGGTCTGAAAGGGGGGCGGCACAGGATTGGGGACAGCAACCTCAAAGCTGCAGTCAGTGCTTTTATGGCCTAGAGGCACAGGCAGTTGGCTGGTGAAGCTGCACCTAGTAGCAAGGGCATGTCCCTGGCCCTCTTCATTTACCAGACGCTGGGAGTGGACCCTGTTGGCTTCCAGCCATTGCCACGGGAGCTGGGCCACTATGTCCTGCTGGGTCAATTGTGGTGGTGGGCCAACAGGAGTAGCAACATCAAGAATTAAAAACAAATTGGAAATAATGCTCTGTGCAACAGTTCAAAGACTTGTTTTTTTCAAACTATGCAGTGTAAGTACATTGCTGTTTCTCTTGGGGCATTAGAATTTTTTACATGATTAGGAGAGTCACAGGGAGCGGATATGATTTTACCAACACTTGCCTCATATAAAAGCACTGACTGACTGAAAGGAGGAAGCATAAGATTTCATAAAAAAGAGTATTTTTGTTTCTTGTACAGGATGTCGTAAAAAATTAAACCACACACACACTTTCTGTGGAAAAAAGAAAAACAACTCTGATTAAAGAGGAATGCACATCCACTTATGAGTACAAGAATTGTGTTTGTATTTTGAGTTTTTCTAAAGTGCATTCCGGCCTTAGCATCAAAGCGCTGAAGTAGGTGCTGTGTGAGTCCGAAAGAGAGGGGTAGGTGCAGAGACAGTCAGTTAACGAGGAAACAGCCAGGTTTTCACCAACCTCCTGAAAGTTAGGAAGTTGTCCTCCTTCCTAATGTCCCAAGGGAGCGAGTTCCAGTGTTTAGCAGCTGCCACTGTAAATGCTTTATCCCCCCATTTCGCCCTTGGAGTGCAATAGATTTGAATCAGATGAGCGTTTTTAGATCTTAGTTGCTGACATGGGCTGTACCACCATTGTCCAGCAGCCAGGTAGTCTGCTCCTCCTCCGTGTACCACCTTGAACGTTAGGCATAGAGCTTTAAATATGATCCACTTCGCGACCGGAAGCCAGTGCAATAGTTTTAGGCTATTACTGGCAGATGCCGAGCGAGGGAGATCTAAAATCAGTCGAGCCGCATTATTTTGAATCGATTGAAGCTTTCTCAATGACATTTTATCCAGGTCCAACAACAGAGAGTTAGAGTAGTCTCGTCTGGACATTACCAAAGCCAGAATGACCGCCAAACTCTCCTCCTGCTGCAAAAAAGGGAGGATTTTCCTCAAAGGTTTTAAAATCCAATAGCTTACTTTGACCATGGCATTTACTTGAGGCTTAAAACACAGACAGTTATCGAAGATGACTCCCAAATTTTTGGTGGCAGCAATAGGGGAGGGAAGCTCCCCACACTCTGAAGGCCACCATCAGGAATTCTAGACCTCATTACTAGATCCGAAAAGCACAATTTCTGTTTTGTTGCTGTTAAGCTTCAACCAATTCTGACCCATCCAACTATTGATCTCATGCATACAGTTGCAAAACCGATTAGCCACTTCCTCCAAGTTATTCCTAGACACCGGGATGTTCAGTTGGGTGTCATCCGCATTGGAGGTGGGCATCAAACGGTACGAGAGGATCAGTTTGGCCAAAGGGCAACATAAACATTAAACAAAGTAGGACTGAGAGCGGAACCCTGAGGGACCCCGCACAGCAGACAAAAGGCAGGAGCCCTAAAGTCGGCCCAGCTCACAGTAATCGGTCTACCTCCCAGAAAGGACTCTAAAATCTTAAGGGCAGAATCACTAATCCCTGCTTGGTGGTGTCTAGATACCAAGATCTGAGGAGAGATGGTATCAAATGCAGCAGAAAGGTCCAGCAGGACCAGAATTGCTTCCTGCCCCTCATCCAATAGTGTCAGATGTCGTCAACAATGCAGATTCAGTACTGTGGGCCTTCCGGAATCCATGTTGAGACCGATCTATGCTGCCAGAGTGATGAAGAAAAGTAGAAAGCTCATAGTTAATATGTCTCTCGAACATTTTTGCCAAAATAGGAAGTAAGGAAATTGGTTGTAAGTTATTCAGATCATGTGATGCTCGGTCAGGTTTCTTTTTCAGAGTGATTACCGTTGCCTCCCTCCAGGATGGGGGAAGACACCAGTAGATAACACCTCCTGAAGGACCGGCACAAGAGTCGGAGCGCCTAATTCTGGAACCATCTGTAGGATGTGGGGAGGACAAGGATCATTAGGGGAGCCTGATTTAATTCCCATTAAGAGTTCTGTTATCCTGTCAGGCAGTAAAGGCCTAAAATTCGTGAGCAGAGGAATTTCAGTGTCTGAAGAAAAATTCAAGACTTTGGAAGAGCATTACATCTCAACACAGTGCGAAAAGGTTGAATGAATTTGTAAAATTTTAATTTCAAAATAAGACGCTACTTTATTACAGAATTCCTGAGAATTATCCTCCTCAGCGGAAGGAAGGGGTGTCATCAAAGACCGAACCACCCTAAATAATTCTCTCGGGGGTATTCGATGCACCTTTAATCCCTGCTGTTAAATAGTCAGACTTGGCCTTAAAGCATGCATCCTTATAGACCTTCAGGACTATTCTCAACTTATCCTTCTCCCCTGAATTGGGGGTAAACTTCCAGCGCCTTTCTTGTTGGCAATATCTCCTTTGTAAAAGCTTAAGGTCCTTATTGAACCAAAGAAAACTAGTTTTTTTGTATACTGAGGAGGTCCTAGTCACCACTCGAGCCAGTTGATTCAAAGCGGAATTAATACCATAGTTAAAACCATCTAAAATAGACATAGGGGAGCTACCCACAGCTTCCCACCCAGCAGTCAAGGCTGGGCTTAGCAGATGTTTTGCGATCCTGTTCCACTGTCACGCATAATTGCGTTTCATACTTGTGTGTTGATTAGGATATGAATTCCTACATCTAAAGATTAAAAGGTGATGATCAGACCACTCCAGAGGAATGTTAGTCACCGTCACTTGATCCTCAGGACAAACAAAAATCCCATCTAGAACGTGATCGGCTGCATTAGAGGCCAAAGTAACTTTAAGATCCCGATCAAAAGTCGTCATAAAATTCACAAAGTCCTTAATATGAGTGTGTTGACTCTCATCAAAATGGAGATTAAAATCCCCCAAAATAATACAGTTTGTGTATTATACCAGTATTCTATTCTTGTTGTGCCAAATGACTGGAAGCATGCCAGCTGATGCACTGGGTACACATTTGCTACTCTCTGCAGTCTGATACTGGGGCAGCTACAGTGGACAAAAAATTAACTTTGATTCCAATGGCCCTGCTATTCTCCACATATCTGTCAATTCTACCCTGACTCTAAAGAGTCAGATGATTAATATGTCACACACACCCTCATGTATAACATGCGGATAATAGATATCCTGTCTGCCATAAGTAGATTGTGGGAAAAACAATGCACTCCGGTACAGGGAAAGGAATGGCATATATAGAATTTATTGGGCATATTTGTCACAGAGTATCCCATTAGAAAAACATGAAATCACGGACCCCTAGGGCCTCATTACGAGTTTGGCAGAGGGGATTACTCCTTCACAACGGTGACGAATATCCTGTCTACCATAATACATGTTCCATTATATCCTATGGAACCTGTAATGCGGTGGAGGGATTATCCGTCATGATTATGACAGAGTAGTCCCCTCTGCCAAACTTGTAATGAGGTCCTCAATTTCACTTTACCACTTTACTTTCTGGCCTCACCCTCAAACACAATTTATTTAAATCAAACACATTCGCTTGGCAGTGATGGATGGAAACTTCTGATTTAGACTTTGGTAGTGGGGTACTCCATCACAAGCATTATAGATATCCTGTCACCATATTACAATCTCCATTCCTATAATGAGGTTGTAATACGATGGATGGGATATCCATCATGTTTGTGACGGGGTAACCCCCTCCACTAAACTCTAAATCAATCTCTAAATCAGGCCCTTAGTCTGCCACAGCAGGATAAGATACAGGGACAAGTCTGGGTGTGTAGGATTTAAGTTTTACTATATAATAGAGGGTAGGTCAATATTAATGCGGCTAATAAGCGTAGACTTAGCCAGTCACTGTAGTTGATACTGAAAGTTGATGACTACCAGATTTGAACAGGCGTAAATCAATTATGGAATACATGTGAACCATATGTTCTTTAACATGTAGCCCATGTAAAAGATTTTTATGTGTTTCTGGTAGGATGGGACAGAACTTCGGAATGAATGAGCGAGTGTGGTACTAGGAGAAGTCTGAGTGGGCCCTGAGAGTGAATGGAAAGACACCTTGTTTTTGTTTCATTTTGCAATCGATTGAAAGCTTTGTAAATGCCACATTAACAGAAGTAGATGCACATTGCATAGCCAAGTGGGGTCATGGCCCTTGGGTTGCGATTGCGAAGTGCCATGGGCAGGGAGGTCATGGATGATGATGGGTAGGATCTGCATGACTTAACAGAGACTGTGGGTATACTAGTAATTGTCAATAACCAATCAATGTGGCTTACCATTGCGTGTTCCTGCCACTGCAGAGCCTCACCCTTCAGGTGCTACTGCAACATCTGGTGCAATGGTGCTGGCCCCAGAATTGGTGGTCTATGCAGCTAGAAAAAAGTTACATATTTTAGATGCCAGATACACCTCTTCCTTTGTATTTTTTTACAACAAAAAAATACATCCGCAATACATGACTACAGTTCAGTTCACAGTATCTTCTCACACACCTAGATATCAGTTTGGGCATTTTGTTGATTGATGATGTTAGAAAATCTAGTAGTCAAGCCAAGCGTAATGGAAGGACAGAGATATAATGATGACTGTGATTCATTTGAAGTGTAATGAAGGGGTAGAATAAATTAGTCAATAAATGAAGGACATACAGTTTTGGCTGGCAAATGTAATTGACTATCCTCAAACTACTTTCCTGCCATGTTGCACTGTCATTGAAACTGTTGGGATACTGAATAATAATACATACACAGCATTGGGTGGGATCACCATACCCATGGCCACTCTCTCATCACTTGTGCATGAGCAAGACATGGAAAGCCTTCTAAGCAAACAAAAGTAAAAAAAACTTCCTTGGGTCTGCAAACTCTACAATCTTTACAGCAGACTACGTAGTCAGTTATCTTAGTCTTAGAGTATCAGTCCACAGGGTATAAGAATTAGGGGAGAGGGACAGCCTAATAACCAAGAAGAAGAAAGCTTAATATACAGATTAGTACAGGAGAACATCAGCCACAAAAACAAGAAATATAGAAAAAAAGTTAATGGAGATGCGGATAACAAGGATAAAATTAGAATGAAGATAATTTGGAAAAAAGGCAAAGTATAAGAGAAAGAAGGACAAATTGTTCTAATGGGGGATGTTAAAAATTAGAAAAATTTATAATATTAACAAGAACTTACTTAGGCCAACAGAGCTGTCTGTCATGGTTGCAGTGCCGGTGATGGCAGTGGAAATTCCACCCGCTTGCCACTGGTGGTGGCACCCTTCTCGGCCTGACCCTCTGATGACCTCTTCTTGCCCTTGGAGGCTGATGGAAGAACATAACAAAAATAGGTTAGTGGTAGAGTTAATCTCCTACAAAATATTTTGACAGGCAAAGGCAAACACAGCAACATATTGACATTGTACTTTTCTAAATCAGATCACCTATATTATCAAGGATCAGTTCCAAATTTCCAAAACCTTACCTAAGCCCTAATCCAAATTTCCTAAAATACGTTTGGAAATAAAAATGCATTATCACAAGTGATCATTGCTTTGCAAACCGCAACTCCATTTTATTGGCCAACTCAGTCAGTTTCTCATAGATGTATACTACACATCACTGGGAGATTACTTGTAACTGTAAGGGCTACATAAAAAGAAAGACACAGGGAATGCTAACTCACACATGTTGTATTACTACTACTACTACAGTACCACTATCTTAGTGACAGTGACACTAGGACTAATGAAAAATGACAATGACAGCCCTAGTGGGCACCTAGAGCAACATGCAGAACTACATAGGGTCGAGCACCTAGCTCGCTCAAATTGGCTCACATTATATTTGTAATGTTACATAGACTTAACTACCTATGAGTGTGAGCAGCATGCTATTTGAAAAAATAAATATAACATTGTAGGACACACACAAAGGGCCTCATTCCAACCTCAGTGGTCTTTAAGCAAGACCGCGAGGTACCGCCGTGCTGAAGACCGCTAGTGCTGGCGGTTTTCCGCTCAGCGTATCATGACTGCTGGCAGCCCTCTGCCCTTTTTCAGACAGAGAGCCGCCAGCAGCCATACTGGCGGTCAGCGTAGAAGTGGAGGCTGCTCCACCTCCACCGCCACGTCATCAGAGCACGGCCCACCGAATCACGTCCCATGATTCGGTGTGGTGGTGTTCTGGTGACAGGGAGCTGGCAGCGGAGCAGCCCCATGGATCCCGTTCCCTCCCAGAGGATCACCGGACCAGGTAAGGTGATCGTCCATTGGGGGAGGGGGGTTGGGGGATGTTGTGGGTTGTGTGTGTGCATGGGGGTGTGCGTGTGAGTGTGTAGAGGGGGTGTGTGAGTGCGTGTATGCATGTAGGGGGTTTGTTGTGTGCTTGGAAAATGTGTGCGTGTCTGTCTGTGTGTATGTCTGTGTGTATTTGTGCGTGTATGTGTAGTTGTAGTGTAAGTGTGCGTGTGGGGGTGTGTGTGTGTCAATGTTGGGGGGTTGAGGAGGGGGGTTCTACCACCTTTGGGGGCTGGTAGGGGGGTCGTGGGTTTGAGGGGAGGACTCTGGGGAGGGGGATGGGGGAGACCCCTATCAGTGCCAGGGAACAAATTCCCTGGCACTGATAGTGCCTACCGCCATGGATTTCGTGACGGTACAGGACCCCACAAAATCCATGGCGGTATGCAGGGTCGTGATGCCGCCAGTGGTGTAGTAACGGCCGCCGGGATGGAGACTGAAGACTCCAGCCCAGCTGTCTTTACCACCCTGGCAGTCGGAGTGGAGAAGTGGCGGTTTTACATGGCAGTCACCGTCATGCTTGTAATTCCATATTTTTTACCGCCGGCTTGTTTGCGGTATTGCCGCCACTTCTCCACCGACCCCCCAGGATTGTAATGAGGGCCAAAATCTGTAATGATTACTAGGCTAGTACAGCTACTCACCAAGCCATGCAACCTGGACACCCAGCAGGTCCCGATCCAGGATTTCAAACCAGTGGTGCATCGGCTGCTTCTGGGTTGGCAGATGCAATGGTGCACCCTCCCCCATAGCAGCTGAGGAACCTGCACGCTGAATCCACGTCCTCGCTCATCTGACTAGGTGTAGCTCGAAGTTGGCCTTTGAGTATTGCTCCCTGACAGTGAGACAAAGGGAAGATAGGTCTTGGCAGGATGGGCTATTTAAATTTAACACGAGGGAGAATCTGTCACCTACCACACTTGCACATCACAAAGTCTCCAGTTGGGCCAGGAAAAGGAGGAAGGGTTTGCCTGGCACCACAGGGGCGTGAAAGCCTCTAGAAGCTTCCTCTGCTTCAAAGTTGGTACCAGGTATAAATATTGGACCCTTACACCCTACACTTCACTACACTTCTGGACCCCGCCAGGAAGAAGGACTGCTGTACTGGTGCAAGGCCTGCCACTCTGCTGAACCTACATCTCTAAACCCAGGACAGCAGGGTGACTCCAAGAGTTAGTTTGCTGGCATCCTGATCAGAAGCCTCAAGGACAGTATATGCTTTCAACAACCTTGGTCCTAGCACCTGGACTCTGCCATCTGATCTGTGCAATCAGTTCATACAAGTCATAATTTAGGACAGAAAAAATATACATGGTTTAGATCGTGAATAATATTATAAAGTGCATACCCACTGGTCTTGTACCATCAGGTTTAATTGCAAACCATTTGAGAGAAGATCTCAAAAATAATTTTCTCATTGAATGGACAACCAACATTTAAAAATATGGTTGGTACTTTTTTAGTGAGGCTGATTCAGCAATTTTTTTTTTACTTTTAAATCATTACTAATAAATCGATTAGACTTGTAGCTGCATGGATGAATTTGTGATCTCAGAATTTTGTCACCTGAGTTAAAGTCATCTGTAAGAAATTGGGTTATAGTCGCTACTCAAGCATCAACCACAATCCTTGTCAGGGTGAAGTCACAGGCAAACCCCAAATAACATGTGCTGTATTTGTGCAACATATCAAACAGTAAAATCCAGTGAGGACCGGAGGACAAAAGTACCATAACCTTGGTTGCTTCAATGTCATGGGTGCGGGGAGCAGGCTGAAGCAATATGTTGGTGTTAATCTTAACAGTTGCAGCAACACATCCTTCCTTCCAGCGCAGTAGCGAAATGCGTCAATTTCCTCCACGGAACAGAGGCAATGAGTGAGGTCAGAGATACAGTCATTCTCAGGGTGATCCACTGAGCTCAATCTGTGCTGGCGAGGCGATTTCTTGACTCCAGTCCACACAAGGGGGCCAACGCGTTGGTTCCAATTCACACAAGAGGGGCGAAGCACCGGTTCCAATCCATGCAGCAGTGATGATGAGGTGCAGCTGCAGCAAACATCTTAGTACCACTTCCAAGGTTTCAGGACTGCAGTGGCACCACTTTGAAGCACGGACTCACAGATGGCAGAGTCCAGGTGTAAATGGAGGTGGGTTGGAAGTCATTGATTTCCCTGAGACTTCAGAAAACAGGTGACCATTCAGCTGGCCCTTGAGGTCACTCTGAGATCTGGGTTTAAGTGATGTGGGTCCAGTCCTTCTCACACAGGCAAGGAGGGCAGCATGCAGAAGGTCAGCACAGCAAGAAAACAGTTCTTCTAAAGCAGAATTATCAGAGTGGCAGTCCTTCAGCAGCACATCAGTCCTTCTTCCTGGCCAAGTATCGACAGGCCCAGAAGTGTACTGAGGTGCTAGGGTCTGCGGTCCAGTTCTCATACCTAGTGTTGCCTTTGAAGTGGGGAGGCTTCAAAGAAGCCTTTGAAGTGCACCGAGGTTCTTCCTTCCTGCCCTGCTCCAAACTCACTACAGGTGGGTATGCAGCCCTTTGCTTGGGGACAGGACACAGCCTAATTAGGTATAAGTCTCAGGTTGTGCCCAGCCCCTCCCTCCACCCTGCCCAGAATGGCCCATCAGGATGAGGATGGTCCATCACCCCACATCTAAGCTCCTATTGTGTGTGATTGACTAGATGGAATACACACATCTCAGCTATCACCCACCACGGACAAATAATCAGAGACAGGCTGCAGACACACAAGGCTAAGAGCAGGAAAATACCAACTTTCTAAAAGTGGCATTTTGAAAATTTTAACAATAAAACCGACCCCACCATTAAAGAGGATTTATCATTACAATTCCATAGGTACTAAAGGTGATAGATTTATCTCTTCCTGGTTAGGAATTACAAATTATTAAATGTAATAATGAATCCCCTATGTTATCCTATGGGAAGGGTAGGCCTTACAGCAGTGAGAAATGAACTTGAAAGATTTTCACTGCCAGAGCATGCAAAACTGAAAGGTATATGTCCTACCATTTAATTACACAGCACGCTGCCGTGTTGGATGCATAGGGCTCACGTTAAGGGTGTCTTATATGTAATAAAATGGAGTTTAAGGCTTGACAAGGGGTTTCAAATGCCAAGTCGATATAGCAGAGTGATACCGCATTCAGGCTCCAATGAGAAACCTGGGACATGTTTTAAGTGCTACGTAAGTGGATTGCTCAATCACTGCTACAGGCCCATTAGCATCATTTGATTTATAGGCCCTGAGCACATACAATGCATTTTACTAGGGAATTACAAGTTAATCAAATATGTCAAATAGATATATAAAAATCAAACCATGTTTTAGGGAGAGTGCACTAGCACTTTAGCTCTGGTTAGCAGTGGTAAAATGCACAGAGTCCTAAGGCCAACAAAAATAAAATCGGCAAAATTGGAGGCAAGCAGGCAAAACGTTTGAGGAAGGGTCAGTCTAAGGCTGACAAGTATAACAATAATCATTACTGCCGTTTGCTTTTGTTGGAAAATCAAAATGTAGAATTACAGCATATAATATTGTCATAAAACATTAAAATTATATAAACTTGGCTATCTTTGGCCATGATAGCGCAACAGTCAACGCATGAATTCAGAGGTGACTCCTTTTACCTACAAAGCTAAAAGCGCATGATAATCCTACCCACACTCATTCACAGGTAGCAACAAATACTACTGCTGCTACAGAGGATTTAGCTCAGTATCTTGTCATCCCTTATATGCATATTGTGACCAGGCTGATAAGATTTCTTATCACCCTCAACATGCAAACAATCACATCATCAATTCAATATATAACATGAGATAATTGGTTAACCTATAAGACATGGGGTACTGAGTTACATCAGTATTGCACTACCCCCATTTCATTGATGGAGCATCATACTTAATTGCCACTACTACAACAATCGTTGGAGGGATGGCAGTTGTACTTCACATCTGTCAGTGCTTTCGGAAATGTAACAAATATAATATGGCATTGGAAGGGTATCACCAAAATCAACATTTTAATTCACCACCTGCATGTGTGCTCTCCAACTGCTACTGCAAGCCTTCATTTATATTCCCATCTATTGAAAGGGACGCTGGGTATCCATTGAGGGCTGAGCTCATGATACTATAAACCAACAAGTGCAGTGTCATAAGAATACATGCAAGCAAGTGTGGGACTATTGAGCGCGAATGGCAGTGAAAAGGCTGTTTCTAAAGCTTTCTTACCACTCTAGTGCAATGAACTAAAGGCCTGATTAAGGGCCTGATTACGACTTTAGAGGTCCCACCACAGGATGCGAGTGTATTGTAGTGTTCCCACTGGGCGACTAGCTGGAACAGTGCTACAATATTAGTATTGGTTCCCTTAAGGGAGCTGAGGCCAATACCATAGCGCACCCTCAGAATGTGCACTGTCTGCAAAACAGAAAATGCACATTCAGGCGGTGCTGGGCAGGGGGGCTCCTGCACTGCCCATGCCATGGGCATGTGCAAGGGTGGCCCAGTGGCCCCCTGCACTGGCATTCTGCCAGCCTTTCCATGATAGCGTCACCCAACCACGGGTGAAGTGCCGGCTGTCCGCCCTGGGCTGCCCCTTATCCCTCTAACCAGGGATAGCAGCAGAAGTGCTTCTGGTGCCATCCTTGACCCCCCCAGCGATTTGATGACATCAGCGTGCACCACACATGCTGGCAGCATTGGAGCTGACCAGCAGCACAGGAAGCCATTTGCTTCCAGCACCAGAGGAGAATGGAGGTAAGTTTTTCTCCCTGTGAGGGGGGGTTTCAAAGAGGCACTGGCAGCAAAGGAAAACATTTTTCCTTTCCCCCAGTGTCTCTTTGACATGTGTTCTTGCTGCATGTCCAAGCATGTTGCAAGGTTGGTATTGATGCATCACCGCTGCTGCAGTGACCAGACAGTGCTTTCACTCTGAACCCCCACCTCACCTCTGGAACCTCCACTTCAGCACCAACACATCACTGCCACTGCTTGGAGAAGAACCACACATCACCCCCTCCAGCATGGATTAACCCTGGTGCATTGCATTCGGGACTGACACACTCACAACTGGTGCTTCGCTGAATGGAACCAACTTATTGCTGCATTTGTTTGGAGAAATCTGACGCAGCATCCCAGGAGATCCCCAACATATCTTATGCTGCTACAAGGATTAAGGTACTGTTGCACAGTGGGCCCTACATGGGTCTTCTAGCTGGCCAACACTCAGTCATGGGTGTCATGAACTCTTGACTTTGTCCAGTTCTAGAGCAACCAGATACCCCAATACGTGCTTATTGCTTCTACACACTATTTTCACATTTAGATTTTTTAATTCATATCTCAAGTTCTTCTTATTGAATGTTTGTCATTTTGGTCTTGTTATATTTTTATTAGACCATAGTCTATTTTGTTAAACTGATGTGGGGTCTTTTTTGGTGTTTTCACTGTGTTACTGTTTGAAGTGTTGAACAAATACTTCACTTATTGCCTCTTAAGTTAAGCATGACTGCTCTGTGCCAAGCTACCAGAGGGTGAGCACAGGCTAATTTATGGTGTGTATCTGACGACCCCTGACATTCTTTTCAATGATACATCGGCCTGTCTGTCTGTCTCAGGCATTGATGAAGCAGTGCAATTTAATGAAACATCCGCAGCTATCCTAACTCCAGCTTCAGATCACTCTCTGCAAAAGCGCATGGCAGAACATCCTGAGAGACCTGAGAGCCCAGTGAGTACTTTGGACATCCATCTAAATGGGGGTGACACTGGAAGGGGGACCTTGTCAACAGACCAGTGCCAGACTGGGGGAGGGGCTCTGCTCAAGGTCTTGTTATTGAAGTGAGCTCTCTTTTGCATTCCCTGGACCACACACATATACATGGCAAGACTATATTACCTCCTGGCAACACTTTAGGAGCTACAAGGTCAACAGAGACCTTAAACTAACACCAAGAGAGGCCTAAGGGATCTAAGAAGGCTTTAAGTGTTATCCCATGGCCCCAGAGGGTAAAGAAACTACTACTTAACAGGAAGAAAATTCTGGCCCATTACAGAGCTGGGCAACCGCAGTGGGCAAAACCTGTCAGATACTCCTCCCCTTCCCCTGAGTAATGCTGGCATGCCTTCTTTGGAGAGAGGGGTTAGGAAACACCTCACAGGGGCATCACTAGAGACTCTGGCCCTCATTATGACATTGGCGGTAAATCCCACTTACCACCTCGCTGACTGCCACCAACTTACCGCTGCCACAGCGGACATCCGTTCACCATTATATGACACACACACACCAAACCGTCACTATTCAGCAACACACACAAATCTGCCACACCACAGGTCAGTGATAAACTGGCGGTATCATAACCCACACTGTTACGCCAACAGAACTACGCCCACCACATTATGACCCACGAATCACAAGGGCGGACATTCAACTGTGGTAAACCATTGGCGGAACATACCACTGCACTCAAAATGGACACACACAAACAAAACAACACCACATTGGACAATTCAAACAACACACACCTGACGCTCATACACACACCACACCCACACACCCACACCACTATAAAACATACACCCACATCACCCACAACCCTTTACGACTACAAACCATTGCCAGCAGAGAGACATCAAGACCACAGACACAACCAGAGCCACACACTATACACCACTCACGCACATCACACACCCCAACACTTTACCCAACACACCCTCACGTACACACCTCACACAACAACCATGGCACCACAAAGACACCCCCACTTCACAGAGGAGGAGCTAAGAGTCATGGTGGAGGAAATTATCAGGGTAGAGCCAAAGTTATTTGGAGCACTGGTGCAGCAGATATCAATAGCTAGGAAGATGGAGCTATGGCAGAAAGTTGTGGACAGGGTCAACGCTGTGGGACAACACCCAAGAACTAGGGATGACAACAGGAAGAGGTGGAACGACCTACGGGGGAAGGTACATTCCATTGCAGCAAGATACCAACTCGCTGTACAGAGGACTGGCGTTAGACCCCATCTCCTCCCTTACAACTAACAGCATGGGAGGAACACGTCTTGGCAATCCTGCATCCTGAGTGCCTGGCCAGAGTAGGTGGAGTGCTGGACTCTGGTAAGTCAACTCTCTACTACTACTACCCCCCTACCTGCAAGCCATCAGAAGGAGAACCACCCTGCAAACGTTCCCTGCAATCCAGACAAATACTAGAGACACTTGCCAAGACCACACCAGGAAATTAGACTCTCCTGATTGTCACCCTTGTG
Source organism: Pleurodeles waltl (assembly GCF_031143425.1). Lineage (NCBI taxonomy): Eukaryota > Metazoa > Chordata > Amphibia > Caudata > Salamandridae > Pleurodeles > Pleurodeles waltl. The sequence continues at coordinate 237,475,402 of NC_090446.1, read as the reverse complement.
TCCCACTCTGTCACCCTGTCCACCGTGAACTGCCATTGCTCCCCTTCCTATGTTCCCTTGGACAATGCACCTGTGCTACAAACAGACTGGAACAATACCCTGGATTTTCCTCCATCATCACCCCATCCCCTTGCACTTGCCCCTCTTTTTCTTAGCACTTCAATAAACACCCTTGAAAGAAAAGTAGTCTTGGGTATGTCATATTTTTAATTATGTATTCATTGAAACAGGTACAAACATTGCAATTCAACTGAACTGAAATTGAGCATAAATTAATGACCTGTAGCTGGCTGTAGTCATCACACCAGGAGTATTTGTGAGGTCACCAACATCTGCAACATGAATTGCCAGAGGGAACAGTAAGTGGGAATAGAAGTGGGTAATATCAGCATGCCAGTGCCACACAAATTCAAACAAATGTAATTAAGATGTGAAGTAACACTGTCCTAACTGTGTGTCTTTGGAAGTATTGTCTGATCACTGATGTTCTGTTGTCCTCATTCTCATCCTCTGCCTCCTCATCGTCACTGTCCACAGGGTCCACTACTGGCACACGGGCATCTCCAGCCTCCTCCTCCTGCAGAAAACGCACATGCTATCTGAGGGCCTGGTTGTGCAACATGCAGCATGTGACTACTATCTGGCAGACCTTTCTGGGTGTGTAGCACCGGGATCCACCTTTTAGGTGGAGGCACCTGAACCTGGCCTTCAGGAGGCCAAAGGTTCTTTCAATGATCCTCCTGGTTCGCCCATGTGCCTCATTATACAGTTCTTCAGCCCTTGTCCTGGCATTCCTCACAGGGGTCAGCAGCCATGATAGGTTTGGGTAACCAGAGTCACCTGAAATATTGGGGCACAATACTATCCCACATGGCCCACACCATACCCATACACAAACATCTACTGGGTGGGAACCAGGGCTCACCTATTAGCCACACACTGTGTCTCTGAAGTTGGCCCATCACATTTGGGATGCTGCTATTCCGTAGGACAAAGGCATAATGGACCGACCCAGGATACTTAGCATTGACATGGGAGATGTACTAGTCCGCAAGGCACACCATCTGTACAGTCATAGAGTGGAAACTCCTCCGATTTCTGAACACCTGATCATTCTGACGGGGGGAACAAATGCAATATATGTTCCATCAATCGCCCCAATTATGTTAGGGATATGTCCCATTGCATAGAACTCGGCCTTCACTGTGGCCAAATCTTCAACCTGGGGAAATACAATGTAGCTGCACATATGTTTAATCAGGGCAGACAAAACTCTTGTCAGCACTATAGAGAACATTGGCTGTGACATTCCTGCTGCCAAGCCCACTGTCACTTAGAAAGAACTAGTTGCCAGGAAATGGAGAACTGATAGCACTTGCACAAGAGGGGGGATCCCAGTGGGGTGATGGATAGTAGATATCAGGTCAGGCTCCAATGGGCACAGAGCTCTGTGATAGTGGCCCTGTCCAGTCTATAGGTGACGATAATGTGCCTGTCCTCAAGTGTTGCCAAGTCTGTACATGGGGGTATGTCTCCATCTCCTATTCAACTGCAGCAGTAGCAATCTATGGGGCAAAAGGGTGAGGGCGAGGGCTCGGTCACAAACTGAACAATGGAGCTACAAGAGAACTTTGTATGCTGTTAACTTGTATTGGGTAAGTGTGATTTGGCCATTATGTCCTAATTTCACCAGTGACGCATCAATTTTCAAGGGCCTGCAACCTCCCACTGAAATGGCATCCGCCTGGCCTGTGTGGAGGGACAGGTGGAAGTGAGCTAATTCTTCTAACGTTGTGCGCCATGGAGGAAGGCGGTTGGGAACCACTGTGCAATTCCTCATTGGTTGATATTGGGCCCAATAGGGGAACAGTGGCCAATGGTGATGTACGCAGGCGGTGACAGTATGCACCGACATGGACGTGACTGCCATTTTCAAACTGATCCCTCACTTGCTACCTGATCATCCACAGGAGAGGACCTACACTGCATGTGCTGCTGTGACCTGTGTCTGGAACCTACCATGGCCCGTGCGACTGGGGAAAGAGCCCTAGCCTTCACTTCGGAGGAGTTAGAGAGACTGGTGGATGGGGTCCTACCCCAGTACGGACTGCTGTATGGGCCTCCAGACCAACAGGTAAGTACTCTGTGGGCACGATGCATGTAGCATTAATGCATGGTGTGGTGTGTGTGAAGCCCTTGTGTTAGGGGGTGGGTTGATGTCCTCTTGGTGGCATATAGATTGTGTGCTGGGCTATGTGCGTGTAAACGGCAATGTGAAGGGGAATGGTGGGCCATAATTGTAACAGGCAGGACTGTTTGTCTAAATCTATTTTCCAGTGTCTATTACCTCTGCAGGTCAGCACCCATCAAAAGAAGGGAACATGGCATGCCAACGTCAAGGAGGTGCAGACCCTGGGCGGTCAATGGCAGGTGGAGCACTCACTGTTGCAAATGGTGGGAGGACCTGAGACGCAGGGCATGGAAGACGGTGGAGGCCCAGCTGGGGATGGCCTCCCAATGAAGAAGGAATGCCTGTCGAAACCTGACCCCCCTGATGGCCCGCATACTGGTGGTGGCCTATCCTGAGCTGGATGAGCCCTTGAGGGCATCACAGCAGCTACAAGGGGTGAGTACAGTGGCCATCATTACAACTTCTGGCTGGTGGGGTGGTATCTCGTTGCGGGATGTGTTTCAGTGGGTGTCCCTAGGCCAGGCCTGACATTGCAGCATAGGTCCCATGGTGGCTAGGGTTCAGAAGGGGAAATCTTGCTACATAGCTCGTAGGCATCCAGTACTGGTCAGGGCTGCGTGGGTCCCAGGTGTGCTGCTTTTGGTGGTGTGTGCCCCTCCCCATGCCTTGGCTGCTAACTATTTCTTTGGTAGTGCTATGGCATATTGCCTAGGCCTGTTCCCTGTGTGTGAGGGTGCTGTGTATGCCAGCGGTGGTGTTGGTGCAGCCATTGACCATGTGTATCCTTTGTCTCTTTCCCCCCTTTTTGTTTTGTCATCCTGTCCTTATGTGCATTAGCATCATCTGGCGGGGGAGCAGAGGCACCGTCGACGGAGGGAGCTGCCCCCCACAGGACCCAGGAGGCAGAGTCCAATGACACTGAGGGCACCTGTGGGACGGAGGGCGAGGGAAGCACCACAGCAGAGACTGGAGGGAACAGTTCTGACACAGATACCTCCTCAGAGGGAAGCTTCCTGGTGGTGGGGGACACTTCTGTGACCACCCCAGCTACAGGTACCACCACTACCCACGTACCATTACCACCCTCCAAGCATCCCTTCTGCGAGTTGCCCGTGCCAGCTCACCCAGGAAGGTGGACATCTCCTTTGCCCTAGGCACCTCAGGCCCTGCCCCAGTTAGCACTGCGACCCTGAGTGAGGAGGCTATTGACCTCCAGAGATCCATCTCTGTAGGGCAGTCAACCACTGTGAATGCCACCCAGGGGCTGGCAGCCCAGATACAACAGACTAATGCATTCCTGGAGGGCATTCATACTGGATTGGCGGCCCAACATAGATCAATCCATGCTCTGGCCTCCTCTCTGATGACAGCCATTGTCCCTGTTTCTACCCTCCCCCTCCAACTTCCTCTACACAGTCCATTCTCCTCAATTCCAACCCATCCCAAGCACACAGGCAGGCGAGCATGCACACAAGACAACACACAGGGGTGGTACAAGCAAACACAAGCACCACACTTCATCCCACAGGCACTCACACAACACAATCCAGATGCATACACGCCAACATCCACTATTTCTGCTGTTTCCCCCTCCTCCTCCACCTCCCACCCAGTTCTGTCCGCACACACACCTGCATGCACTACATCATCATCCACTACCAGCATCACCACCACACCGAGCAGAACACACACCTCACTGGCAGACACCTCCACAACAGCCATGCACACGTACCCTGTGTCCTCTAACACTGTGTATGCCTCCCCCCAAGGTATACAAACGCAAGCACTCAGACATCCACCTCACAGCAGCATAAAGGCCATGCACCTGCACCCAAAAACAGCAGACAGAGACCTCCAACAACCACTCCCTCTTCCTCCACTCCCATTCATTCTCCCTCTTCCCGCCCCAAAGTCCCTAAAGAACTGTTCCTTTCCACCATTGACCTCTTTCCTAGCCCTCCCCGTCCTGCATGTATGGGCAGGGTAGGAAAAACCCAGCCAAGCACCTCAGGCACCCAGTCCACGGGCCCAGTTATCATCACACCCACTAATGGGGGAAAAGGATCCAGACCACATGTCCTGAAGGTAATGGAGCCTGCACCAGACAGCCTCAAGGGAAAGGAGCCTGCCCCAGATGCCAAGAAGACAAAGGAGCCTGCAGAAGCTGCTAAGAAGGGAAAGGAGCCTGCCCCAGGTGCCAGGAAGAGCAAGGAGCCTGCACCAGCAGGAAGGAAGATCAAGGGGCCTGGGGCGTGAATTGTGACGGAGCCCCCACCACCAACCATGGTTGTGCAGCCACCCGAGGTTGCAGGGGATGTGCAGGAACCCCCCCAGCAGCACCACTGCCTCCAGTGAGCAGCTGTCCGAGGTGGCAGGGGATGGGCAGGAGCCTCCCCCCAGCAACACCACCGCCTCCACTGAGCAGCCATCCGAGGTTGCAGGGGACGGATAGGAGCTTACCCACCCAGCAGCACCTCTACCTCCACTGAGCAACCGTCCGAGGTTGCAGGGGATGGGCAGGAGCCTCCCTCCTGAGCAGCACCACCACCTCCACTGAGCAGCCATCTGAGGTTGTAGGGGATGGGCAGGAGCCTCCCCCCACCAGCAGCACCACCACCACTGAGCAGCTGCTGTGCGGCCTGCCCCCTGCAAATCCTGTGGGTATGACACCCACCTGAGAGACAGTGACCTTGCACTCCCCAGGATCAAGAGCACAGGACACGATGCCCCCTCCAGAACCAGTGGGTAAGACACCCACATGCCCAACACTCTCCAGGATCAAGAGCACAGGGCACAATGCCCCCTCTAGAACCAGTGGGTAAGATACCCACACGCCCAACACTCCCCAGGATCAAGCGCACAGGGCACGAGGCCCCCTCCACAACTAGTGGGAAAGACACCCACACCAGAGACTGTAGCCTTGCACTCCCCAGGACTAAGCACATGGCGTGTTGCCCCCTCCAGAGCAAGTCACCCACTTGAGACTGTGGCCTTGCACTCCCCAGCACAAAGCACAGGGCGTGTTGCCCCCTCTAGGAACCAGTGGTCTTGTTCCATTTCCTGGTTGAGGTGCCCCCCAACCCCGTCCCCCTGAGGTGCCTGCCTATTTACCAACTGATGCCCCTGCCGTGTTCTGTCTGTGTTGATGCAGGTGACGTGTGGCCTTGGACTTTGGCCTGTGGCCATGTGGCCTACAAACATTGTGGACTGGTCTGTGTACCTTTTTGTGTACATATGTATATATCTATTATCTTGCCTATCTTATTTTTCATACTGTGTTGATCTTATTACATTCACTTTTTTAAAATCGTTTTGTCCTTCAGCTGAGTTACGCGGTCAACTTGTTTTTGTAATGCAGCTGATTGCATGTGTGGTGTGTGGGTGTGTGTGTCACTCTCTTTTTACTCTCAACCTCCCTTGTGTGTTAGGTGTCTGTACTCACTGTTGTCATCTTCGCCGGTGTTGGCATTCGTGGTGAGCAGAACGTAGAAGATCATGAAGAAGACATGCATTTCGGGCTCCATGGCAGCATGGTTCTTCCCTGTGTCTCCAATGGTGAGTCCTTTCACATATGTGCAGTGTTTCTGCCAGGGTTTTGATGTCATTGGTACTGCCCCGGAAAAGGTGGCAGATTGCAGTGTCTTAATATGGTGGGTGGAACTTTTACTTTCGCCTGGCTGTAGGTGGCCACTGTCATGGTGGCTGTTGTTTCCGCCCTGGCAGCCGGTATGGTACAGTGGCTGTCTTTCGGAGATCTTTCGGAGATCTTTCTGCCATGGTATTTGTGGTAGTTACTCCAGCCTGTTGGCGGTATTACTCCCACTTTATCACCGACCACCAGAGTTGTAATGAGGGTCTCTGTCTTTTTTTGATTGTGCTCTACTCTGATAATAATCTTGAACCCCTTGGCATTGATCACTCCATCTCTCCCTCTACCCGAGAGCCAAGATTGGTCCTTCCGATGTTAGTGACTTTCAGGAACCCACCCTCCGGTTAATTTAGCAATTACTGCAAATCCAGTGGGCAGAGGCTCAACAACACTATCTGCAAGTTAAAACAGATAAGCTGCCATACAACAGTCTCTTGTTGAAGTCAACAGTATTGTATGCATTTTGTCTGCAGATATATCAGAGCTACAGCAGTGGGTTGTGGATTCAGAGGAGGTGGGTCTGCTGTGGTTCAGTCTCTCACACAGCATAATAAGCAACTGCCTCTCATTCAAGCTAAGATGGGGGATTTAGAAAACCATCAGAGAAGAAACAATCTGTTGGTGTTTGGGATACCAAAGAGGTTAGAGGGAGATGATCCCAGCAAATCAATACATGGTACAACTATTCTTGAAAGCATTTTCAGAATTGCCAGACTAGGACTGGGATTCACAGTTGAAATGGACACACCGGTTACCCATCAGTCATGATAGAAGCAAATCCCTTTCCCAAGTGCATTCAAAGTATTTTTGCCCAATGCAGGTTTTTATTAGTAACTTCTTGCTGCAGCAGGCAATCGTTGGGAAAGCATGCCCTACCATGCCTGTCACAGTGGATGGTGTCTGGCTTTTTGGCTGGTCAGATTTATGTAGGGTGACTATGCACAAATGATAGGAGCTGCGCCAAGTAATAGACCCTCTCAAAGCCTTGGGTTCACAGGTTTTCTTGCGGAAGCTGGTCAAGCTTAAAGTCATCCATAATGGGCGGACCCAGATCTGTTCTTCAGAGCAGGAACCTATGCGGACCCTAAGCAATCTTAAGGCAGCTGAAAAAGGATTCAACATGGGTTTTTTGTCTTGGTTTTCCCTCTCCTTTTTTTTCTTTTTTCTTCCTCTCCAAGTTGAGCTTTATTTTGTATTCTTTAAAAGCACTTGGGCTTGGTGCTCGATTGGTGTTGGGGAGGGGTGATATCCCAAAAGCCTGTTTCAATCCCTCTTTTTCTATTTCACTCTCTTTTTTTATGTAAGTTTAGCATGCCGGGCTGCGCAGTGGGGTCAAAGGCATTGTGGGGGTTAGTGGGGGTGGGCACTTTGGGCTGCTCAGCCATCAACAGCCGGAGGGTGGATGAGATTCCTCTTGCTAGGAACTGGGAGTGGGTGGGTTGGGGCAGATGGGGTGGTTGTTGGGTCCACTTACAGAGCTTGCAGTAGTATGCATGGCTGGTGGGGGTAAAAGGGTTGAAATAGCCAGAATAATCAACGGTGTTGGCATAAGGAGAAATGACTAGCATAGCATATGAAATTTGATGGTTGGACATAAGGCGAGAGGGATTTTTGAGGGAGGATTTGTGTTAGACAATAATGGTTAGGTGGAATGCAATGTGCTAGTACATGTTGGGGCTGAACTCGGCAAATAAACAGCAACTGGTTTATGAAGAAATCAGTATGCATGGGCTGCATATATTAGCATTAACAGAAACACACCTGGCATATAAGGATCACCATTTACTCAGGCATTTGGAATATACAGTGATTAGTACTACTTCATAAACCATATCCTTTCAGGATGTGGCTATCCTGGCAGTCAAAAATCTAGAATATAAGGTTTTGAGGTCAGCCTCTGACCTTAGGGGTTAATGAGCAACGGTCCAGCTTATAATTGTTGGGATAAGATTTGTGGTTCTTATATTTACGATCTGGCAGTGATCAACTAGACTGGCATAGAATTATTGGAGTGGCCTGGGGAGATGATTATAATGAGGGACTTTAATTGTGTCACAGACTATTCTTTAGACTCTACCAATCATTCTGCTTCATGGCGAATGGTTAAAACCCGGGCAGCTATACATGAACTTACTTGGATACATGGGCTTATAGATGTTTGGGGAGCTTTATTTCCCACTGAGACAGGTTATACATTTTATTCTTCACTGCATAGACATTATTTACCGATTAATATGGTCTATAATAAAAGGGAGCTTTTAGGGGAGGTGGGTAGGAAGCGATATCCTAAGGTTTCATCTGACCATAACCCCATCCCTCTTGCTATTAACCTGTCCGGTATTAGGGTGCAATCTTGTCCATTTTCATTTCCTAGGTGCTTGTTGAATAATCCAGATTTTGTAAGGCAGTGTCTTGGGGCCATATTTATACTTTTTGACGCAAAACTGTGCTAACCCAGTTTTGCGGCAAAAAAATTAGCGGCGGCTAACGCCATTCTGAAGCGCCATGCGGGCGCCGTATTTATTGAATGGCATTAGCCGGCGTTTCCTGACCGACGCTGCCAGGTGTGCGTGAAAAAAAACGACGTACACCAGGCAGCGCCGGCGTAGGGAAAAATGACGTTTGGGTGTCCCAAAATGGGGCAAGTCAGGCTGAGGCAAAAAAATCGTCTTAACCCGATTTGCGCCATTTTTTTGTGGCGTCCAGACGCCATTAACATGACTCCTGTCTTAGCAAAGACAGGAGTCATGCCCCCTTGCCCAATGGCCATGCCCAGGTGACTTATGTCCCCTGGGCATGGTCATTGGGCATAGTGGCATGTAGGGGGGCACAAATCAGGCCCCCCTATGCCACAAAAAAAAAAAAAAAAAAATACTTACCACAACTTACCTTTTCTTCCCTGGGGTGGGTCCCTCCATCCTTGGGTGTCCTCCTGGGGTGGGCAAGGGTGGCAGGGGGTGTCCCTGGGGGCAGGGGAGGGCACCTCTGGGCTCATTCTGAGCCCACAGGTCCCTTAACGCCTGCCCTGACCCAGGCGTTAAAAAGAGGCGCAAATGCAGGTTTTTTTGCCCCGCCCACTCCCGGGCGTCATTTTTGCCCGGGAGTATAAATACCACGCACATGCCTGGGAGTCATTTTTTAAGACGGGAATGCCTACCTTGCATCTCATTAACGCAAGGAAGGTGTTCACGCACAAAAATGACGCTAACTCCATGAACTTTGGCGCTAGACGCGTCTAACGCCAAAGTATAAATATGGAGTTAGTTTTGCGTCGAATTTGCGTCGAAAAAAACGACGCAAATTCGGCGCAAATGGAGTATAAATATGCCCCTAAGTCCCTAAAGGAGTTTTTTTCTAGAAAACTTGGGTACTGCTTCCCCTTTATTAGTCTGGGATGCAATGAAGGCCTCTATTAGAGTATTACTATGCAATATATCAATAAGTCTAATTAGGTTGAGCGGGATCAGGATAGTCTGCTTGTTTAGGACATACGACTACTTCAAATGGCTCATGCGATGGCAATTAAGATGGGTAAACCAGATCAGCAAACCTTTTATGCTCGGCTTATTAGAACTCAATCTTTGCTCAACCAAGTCCTAAAGGATAAGATGGTGGCCAGCTACGCTAAAAATAAAGCTGTGCAATATGAGTATGGGGAGCATGTTGGTCACGTACTGGCCTGTCAGATTGCTGACAAAAAGGCCTGTGGGATGATCAAATGCAACTGGCTGAGACAGAGTATATACACTCACCCTCCTTAATTGCCACACAATTTTAATTGTTCCATGCGGATCTACATACCGAACCTCCGGTTCCGCCACTGCATGAACTTAGGAGTTATATAGAGTGTAAAGGGCTACCAAATTTGGATGTTCAGTAGGCAGCATCTCTACTGTTAGATATTTTGACAGCAGAGTTAGAAGATACCCTGGCTGCACTCCTCTCTGGGTAGGTTGCTGAGGAGCATTCTATCCCACTGGAATTTTATAAAATCTTTAAAAGTATTTTATTACCACCCCTTTACATTGTATCAATGAAGTTGGCAAGGTCCTGGATTCTTGGAATATGACCAAGATTATTGTCTTTCTCAAAAAAGGAAAGCCGTCAGAAAAGATGAGTTCATACCGTCCTATATCACTCATTAGTGCTGACCCAAAGATTATTGTCAAGGTATTTTGGCCCTGTTACTATCCCATCTAATTTTTGTGCAACAACACAGCTTCATTCCCGGTGGGACATGACTAGCCATTTAAGCACAGCTGTGGCAACATTTCACATTGCTGGGGAAAGGAGGATTAAGTTAGCAATGCTGAGAAAGCATTCATTAGGGTTGCCTGTGACTCCCATTGGGCTATGCTGGGTGCAAGCCGGATAGGTGAGCGATCCTCTAAATGGGTACGGTCACTGTACCAATCCATGGTGGCTACTTTAGCTTACGCAGATAACAACGTCTTCTTTCAAAATCCAGTGGGGTACCCAACAGAGTTGCCCGCTTTCCCCTCTTTTGTTTTCACTAAACATTGAGCCCTTTCTACGAGCATTGCAGAAGAATGCAGATATCGAGCCTTTGCTCCCCGGGGGGTTGTGAACTGAAAGTATGTGCCTATGCTGATGCAATTTCTACCACTAGACGCTCTGCTGCCACAGAACCGATTGTGGAGGAGGCTAAGAAATTTAGCTTAGAATCCAGTTAAAAACTGAACATAGCTAAATGTCAATTACTGTTCAATTATGATCCAGATATCCCACCTCCAGGGGTATTACACACAGTTACCTATTTTGGGGTGAAACTAATTGCCTCCACAGAGAATTTTTTTTTAAATAAATTATGAGGCATTTCTGCAATTTGTTATCGGCAAACTGAGGTCTTGGAATGAACTGCTCAAAAGCATCATCAACCTTTGCAACATTATTAAAATGAATGGCTTACCGAAGTTCCTATATTTGTTTTGGACAATGCCGATTAGAATTCCAACCCTGTTCTTTAAGAAGCTGGATGGTGTTACTAGTTAATAATTTCATCTGGCCCTATACACAAGCTAGGCAGGCAATAGGACAGCTACAATTGCCTTATAGGCAGGGTGAGTTGTAGCTCCCAGACTTTAGGTTATGTTTTTGGGAAGCTTTTGCAGGTTGTCTCCACAACCTGTTGACTTTAGCAGAATCTGATCTGTCAGCGTTCTGTTATCATCTGGCCCTTGGCCTTGATTATTGGCTCTTCTTATATCGAATTACTGATCCCAATTATTACAAGCATGTTTGTTTTAGGTTTATTTGGGACACTGTAACTATCTGGGGGAGATTTCGTCCAATTACTCCATTACGTTAATTCATCAGGAAATACCACTTTGGGATAATCCAGTGTTTCTCGATGTCTTCTGCAACGTGATCTGTAAGGCATGGGCAAGACAAGGGCTGGACTCTGTGGGGCAACTGTTCGAAATTAAAGGCTTCTGTACATTTGTAGATCTGAAGGAGGATTTTAACTTGCCCACTACTTTTTCTTTCAACATCTATAGTTAAGGGATTATTTTGTCTTGAGAGAGGGTTCAGTTTTGCAGATCTGGATATCTCCTCAGTAATGTCAAAATTTGTTATACTCCAGTAGTGTGTACCAGGGTTTCTGCGAACAGAGAAGAGAGGACCTCCCCTGGCTGGAGGTATTATGGAACAGAGCTCTTTGCTGTGATTTGCTGTCTGCAGAGATACATAGACACTGTGGAGGGGGCTGTGCACTCAGTGAATTTAAACTCCACCAATTTCAGACTATTTGTATGCTCTATTTTACCCTGGATAAAATGGTAAGCTGGGGCTTGTACTGCAGATCGGAGAAAGCTAAATGCCCTAAATGTGGATTATTGGCTGTAGATATTGTACACATGTTCCATGCCTGCCCCGCCCCCAGGGCATTTTGGGAGGAGGTGTCTACCCTAATCCAGACAGCTTTCAGATAGGTGACTCCACTTACTCTAGTGGAGGTTTTGCTAGGATATAATCAGGAGTCTGACATTGGGCTAAGGTGGCTGCTGTCAATCCTAATCACCTCGGCCAGGTTTATGCGTTGCTAGATTATGGGTGACCATACAGCAAACATGTGATCTTGAAAAAGCTTTAATTAAGGCAAGGGGAGCAGACGCCCAAAATAATTTGAGAGAATCTAGTCAAGATTTAATTGGGGGACTTGGTAGGTAGGCTGCTTATTACCCTGGTTCTATATGAGCTGAACTCGCTATCTAATACAGCTATTGTTTAAATGTTCCTTCTTTTCTTTTCTCTCTGACCGTTTTTTTTCCTCACATAGAGAATACATACCATCTGTATGGGCAATTTTAACTGTAACCGGAACATGCTTTCCTTATTTGTTTGGATGTATTAAGTATTATCACCCTTTTTTCCATTTTATTACTCTGTATTGTATGTCATTAATTCTAGCTTAAAATTAAATAAAACAAGGAAATGTGCAACGCATAACTTTATGCATTTTGATTTTTGATATGTCAGTGTCGTCTGCATGTTGATCTTCTTCATTAATCCTGCAATTTGTAGCGGTGTCTGTTTGGTGGCTGAAAATGAACACGTTTATTCTATACTCATTCTATAGCAAGTGAAAGTTTTAATTATAATTCTTTTTAAGGTAAATCAGCTTTATTAAAATCAAAATACATATGTTGCTCATAATAACAATACAAGATATCTGTCACAATGATAATGATATAATTTTGAAAGGAATTATAAAAGCTGTTTAACATTTTAAAGTATAAAATGGGGGAACAACAATAAAAATTGAACAAGACCAACTAAAATAAAAAAGATACATTGGGTATTAAAAAGCTAAAAAGCTAAAAATAATAAAGCATTAAATTGAGCTAAATTTAAATTCAATCAGGAACAGAGAAAATAAACAATTCATGGTGGCTTAAAATTCTCAGATAATGTACAATTAGTAGAATTGCAAGCAACAGCATTAAGATAATCAGTCAAAGGTAACCAATACAAATCTCTATTTATGGAGGGGCAGCATAAAGAGGTAAAAGCAATATCTAGTCTATGGTAGTGGCAAACATTATACCACCAAGCCTTCTAGGAAATGTTGGATGAATTTTTCCAATAAAGGGTAATTTGCTGAAAGCCTCAAACTAACATGAGATCCAACAGCTTTAAATTATCATCATCTGAAACAATGTCAGGAGAGAGGCTACCTAGAAAAAGCTCTGAGGGAGATAATTGGGATCGCAAATGAAAAATGGAGGTAAGCTGATGCCAAACTCTTCTCCAAAATGAGACAGTGGGAGGACATTAAAAAAGGATATGGATAAGGTTTCCCTTTGGGCTATCGTAGGACCAACAGTTTGAAGTGGAGGATACAGAAAAGTTTACTATAGTAGAAGGGGTAAAATAAAGTCTGTGGTAAAGAAAGAAAAATGACTGTGTGGTAGAAGCTGATCTAGATATTTTATAAGATCGATGCCATATCCTATTCCAGAAGGAAACAGTCCAGGTACATCCCAAATCCAATTCCCATTGAGATTTAATTTTAGATTTAGGACGTGTCAAAACAGGAGAATGAAAATGTTTATAAACATTTGATGCCTTAGGAAATGAGGTTAGAAAGGAGGAGAAAGAAAAGGGTAATTTCGGAGAAGAAGGAGGGGAAGGCAAGGAAAAAAGTACATCAAGAATAATATTAATAAGAAGAAGTTAATTAGGAATAAATGAATTGGGACAATGAAATAGAAGTTGAAATTGTGAAAAAGAAAGTGGATTATCATTGGAAAATAAATATTTGACCCACGCTATATTTCTTTGTTGCCAGGATTTCCAAAATAAATGTTTTTTATTAATAGTGATGAGATGATTATGCCAAATACGGGAATTCAGAAAAGAGGAATAAGTGATGGATGGAGGTAAATAGTGAGAACATAGAAGAGCACAAGTATGTTTAAGAAGCGTGGAGAAAATAATTAAAATGTTACAAGAAAAGGATACCACCTCACGAGGAGAAAAAAGTAGAAGAAAAGAACATTCAATATCCAACCTTAAGGGAGTGAACATAGAGCCTGACAAGGAGATCCATCTAGAAGCTTGACGCAAACAAAGAGATTTGTGATATAGTCTGAAATCAGGAAAATTGGCTCCCCCCTCCTGTTTAGAATGACGAAGGTGACTAAGGGAAATTCTAGATTTCTTATTATTCGAGAGGAATTTAGACAATCTGGAGTCCAGTTTTTTAAAACAAGTAACAGGTAGAGGAATCAGAATCATGGATAGGATATATAAAATGTTAGGAGAAATCATCATTTTGATAGAGTCAAGGTGACCCCACCAAGATAAAAATAAGGGATTCGATGACAAAAGGGATCTATCAACCTTCTCTAAAACATCCAAGATATTTATTTCAATAGACTTTTTAATGGATGAGGTGAACCAAATACCTAAATATTTAATTTTGGAAGAATTCCAGTGAAAGCCAGTAATATCAAAATGTGGTCTAAAACAAAATTTTGTTAAAGGAAGGATTTCAGTTTTATCCAAATTTATCTTATTACCTGAAATCAAAGAAAAGTCTTCAATCTCCCGAAGTAAAGACGAAATCGAGAGTTCAGGGTTTGAGATATATAAAAGTATATCATCTGCATATGCCGTTAATTTTAAGTGTTACTCACCCTCAATTTTAATGTTATTTCAAATACAGGATAGAAAGGGCTTGAGAGCTAGAATAAATAGGAGTGAAGAGAGCGGATACCCTTGACGTACACCTCAATGTAATACAAAGTATATGGACAATCTCCCATTCACCAATATCGATGCCATAGGGGATTGATAAAGCAAAGAGATAAATGAAATGAAATGAGGCCCTAAACCATGCCAGGCTAATGCTTTTAATAGAAAAGACCAGTCTAACCGATCAAACGCTTTCTCAGCATCTATGGAAATTGCTGCTAAGGAGTACGAAAGAGCGGGAGCTTGGTTGAGTACATTGAAGAATGTTCTAGAGTTGTCAGAAGCAAGTCTACCTTCAACAAAACCTATTTGTTCCTTACTTATCAGCGCAGGTAAAAGGGTACCAAGATGTAAGGATAATAATTTAGCAAAGATTTTATAGTCTGTATTACAGAAAGTATGATCCTTACCTTCCTTTGGAATTAAACAAATCGAAGCTTCTTGATATGTTCCCCCTGCACAACCAGAACCCGTGAAGAACTGAAATAGCTGTAAAAGTTTGGGAAGTAAAATGTCAGAAAAATGTAGAAAAAATTCCACTGTAAATCCATCTGTACCAGGAGTTTTACCTTTTTTTTTAGAGATTGAAGGGCTTTAAAAATTTCTGATGAAGAAATATCTACTTCAAATGAAGAAGCATCAACAAGCATCTTATTAGGGTTTGGAATGTTCTTTAAATAATTGTTAATCTGTAAGGAGGTGGGAACTGATTCAGCAGTATAAAGTATCTGGTAATAATTGAGAAATTAGATATTGTCATCTTTAAAAAGGGACTCACCAGTATCTGTACCTACAGACTTCACTGTGTGGTGTTGTTTTTGTACTTTTAAATAATTAGCCAGAAGTTACCCCGATATATTTCGACCTCCATAATAGCGGGCGCTTCTATGTAGAAGAAAAGAGATGGCATCACCCATCGAGATTTTGTTAAATTGTAATTTTGCTTGAATAAATTCTTGTAGATTAAAATTAAAAGAGGAAGAATAATATTGATGTTCTAAACGTTGAATTTTGAGAAGCAGGGATCGATGATGTCCATTAAACGTTTTCTTAGAGACAAAATGTAATATATAAACACGACCCGCAGCCTTAAGCGAATCCTATAAAAATTGTGGGGAAACAGAGAGTCATCATTAAATCGGAAAAATTCCTCCGCAAAGGCAACAAAGCAAGTGGATAATTTAGAATCAAGCAACAAAGTATTATTAAATCGCCACCTATTGGATTTGGGATGCACCGGGAGCAAATCAAAATCTGTGATGACTGAAGCATGATCAGATATTACCATAGGTTCCATGGAGGAATTAACAAGATTTTGGGATAGTGATTTTTAAACAAAAATATGGTCAAGTCTAGATAAGGAGCCATGTGGTGGAGAATAAAATGAAAAATCCGTACTATCAGGAGTAAAGGTTCTCCATGAATCAATTAAATAAGATTGTTAGAGAAATGCCTTAAATTGTTTATACATTTTATGAGGAGAAAATTCAATTACAGATTGCACATCTATAAAAGGATCAATAATTTGATTGCAATCTCCTCCAAGAATAAAAAATGTATTGTTATAATGCAAACATTGTTTAGTAACATTAGGCCAGAAAAGATAATCTGAGTGATTAGGACCATAAATATTACCAATAGTCATTATAATCTCATTAATATTTAGCTTCACAAAGAGCCATCTACCCTTGGAGCCCGAGTCTTGCGAAATAACATTAACTGATAATGTTTTATGGCAGAGCACAATTACACCATTTTTCTTTGTAATTGAAGGAGAAGTAAAAACATTGCCCACCCAACCTCTTTCAGAGCTTCAGAATCCATCAAATGGGTCTCTTGTAAAAGAACCAAGTCTGGATTATATTTACCTAAATGGGATAAAATTATCTGCCTTTTTATTGAGTTAATAAATCCTGTGACATTCCAAGAAATAACTCTGAATTTTTACGTCACATAACCATATATATACACGAAAGGTCTTGTACCATAAATAACTGACAATACACATAGGGGAAAGGAAAACAAGAAAAACAAAGAGAGAGAAAAGGGGAAATAGCAAGAAAAAAGATGGAAAATATTCAAGAAAAAAAGAAGAGACAGTACATGTTAAATAAAGACGACTGCAAAAACATATCTGAGATGAATGAACAATAGGAGAGGGGTGGTGACAGCACAGACTGAAGGCGGCACGGCAAGGAGACGAAACGCATCAAAAGACAAATGTTTTAGAGCAAAAATAATGATTATAGATCACCAGGAACCTGTGGAAAGAAAACAATACATTAACACAGAGGACCTATAGTCACATTAATATAATAGAATGTATAAACTGCAGATGAAGGACCATCAACTGTATCATGATAGTAATGAACAAGGGCATAATAGATTAAGAAACAAATATAGTCAACATGTAGAAGGGCCAACTGTTTCCATAGGGTTTGTAGAGTGTAGTCTTAGAAAATCGTGAAGAGCTGCAGGTGAGGTATATGAAGTGGTCTTATTTTGATATGTCACTTTGAACAAACACGGATGGAATAATCCAAAACGAGCTCCCAAGTCACGAAGCTGTGGATGAAGATCCAAAATGTATTTCCTCTGTTTTGCTGTAGCTTTAGACACATCCTGTGAGATGAAGATTTTACTTCCCTGCTAAGAGATTTTTTTTTTCTTGGCTTTCACAGCATTAAGAACTCTCAATCGATCAGTAAATTCAAGAAAGGAAATAATCAAGCCTCTCGGTTTAGATGTGGAGGAATGCAGAGGATGATGACCAATGTGGTGCCCCTTTTGGATGTTCAATACTGTAGAAGATGGTAGGTCCACTAACTGTGTAAAGAAAGAAGCAAAAAATGAAATTGGGCCCCTCCCTTCAAGACCCTCTGGTAATCCATAAAGGCGAAGAATATTGCGTCTGTTTCTGTTTTCCAAATCCTCCGCAAGTGTCTTCAAAGTTGCCACTTCCTTCTCCAAACTAGCAATTTTATGTGTTCCATCCTGCATGTCACTGACTCGTGCTCCAAAATAGAAACTCTCACTTCTATTTGAGAACACTTAGTATCAAGATTTTGTATCCAACAATGAGTTTCTTCGATAAAAGGACGCAATGCGCATAGTTCGTCAAGCACAAGTTCAAGAGAGATCGGTGAGGGAGATTTTACTGGTGAAGGTGGGTCCTGTTTGACCCTCTTGCGAGTAGTTGTAGAAATATTCTGAGAAACTTTAGGTGAAGAAGAAGATGAGGAAGACATCCTTGACGTGGAGGAAGAAGACGCTGCAGCAGACGTATCTAATTGTAAAAACTGCGAAAGTTTGTCAGTTGAGGAGAACTGATGCGGCAGAGATTTTATTTTCTTTAGTTTGCCCATATAAAAATAAAAGCCATCAATAAGGAAATGAGTGACACAGGAACTCTAAATATATGTTGATGAGACAGCAAAAATGAATTACATGACTTGCGCAAAAACTGCATGCAAAGCCATCAAATATTAAAAGAAAAAACAAACAAGTAACTTGTATTGGTGAGCAAAAATTATTCAAAATGGCCATTCTCATGAGGAGAAATGTAAAAACATAATTTAAAAGTCTGGAAGCTATGCGACAATAAAAAATGAAAAATGCTCCCCAAAACATCCCACAGCTACTGTGAGCAAAGCGCCATTAGAAAAAAGGAAAAGAAACGGCTCAGGCAGTAAAAATGTGTCTGACAATGCATGGAGCTCTGAGTTTAGGTGGCCATCTTGGCTGGCGGCTCACGCGCGCTCAGTATTAGAATTCCTAATTATAATAATGTGGTTGTTTTATTAAGGTCAGTACTTTATCACTTTAGCTCAACTGACACTTCGTGAAATAAGATAAGAAAATTGTACAGCCAATCATTGATGAATTTTAATCAACAGAACAAAAATAACTTTTAACCCCTTCTGTGCCCAGGACCTAATGGTTATGTCCTGAGGCACAGTGCTCACGTAACCATTACATCCAGTGCACAGTGCACAGAGGGAGTGCTAGCGCTCCCTCTGTGGGGTCCCCCCGCAGCCCCCCCAAGGCAGGGATGGAAGGGGAAGCCCTTCCACCCCCTCACCCCCCTGTGACATCAGCACGCGATCTTGCGCTGATTGTCACAGAGGCCTCCTCCCATCACGCTGGAAGCTCAGCTTCCAGCTCGATCGGAAGAGAAATGCAAAAGCATTTCTCTTCTGATCACGTGGAGGAGGCCGGAGAGGCTTCAAAGGGAAGGAAAGGAATTTCTGTCCCTTTGAAGTCTCTCTGAACATTTTAGCAGCTGAATTGCAAGCAATCCAGCTGCTAAAACGCCAACTAGACACCAGGGATTTCATTTTTTTAATGAAATTGGCATGAGGGAGCGTCCCCTTGGGCAAGTGTCGCTCCCGGGGGGGGGGGTTTAAAGGCCTTTTCTGACCCCCCTTGGGGCAGATCAGCCTATTATTAGGATGATCTGCCCCCGGGGGGGCAGAAACCTCTAGGCACCAGGGATAATTTTTTTGTTTTTGTTTTGTTTTTGATTTTGTTTTTTTTTTAGAGGTGGGGAGCGACCCCTTAGGCAAGGGTCGCTCCCGTATGGGGCAAATTATATTTAGGCCATTTCTGTCCCCCCTTGGGGGCAGATTGGCCTATTTTTATGAGGCAATCTGCCCCCAAGGGGGACAGAAACCACTAGACACCAGGGAGTTTTTTTTTTTCGTGAATTTCACGCAAGCGGAGAGACCCCTAAGGCAAGGGTCGTTCCCATGGGGTGCAAATTTATTTTAGGCCATTTCTGCCCCCAAGGAGGGCAGAAACCACTAGGCACCGGGGATTTGTTTTTTTTGTTGTTGTTGTACAGATGGGGTGCGACCCCTTCGGCACGGGTCGCTCCCCTGGAGGGGCAAATTGTATTTAGGCCATTTCTGCCATTCGGCCGATTTTAGGTCAATCTGCCCCCAGGGAGGGGCAGAAACCACTAGGCACCAGGGATCTTTTTTTTTTGCTTCAACGTCACGCAAGGGGAGCGACCCCGCTGGCAAGGGTCACTCCCTGGGGGTTGGGGGGGCAAATTTGTTTTAGGCCATTTCTGCCCCCCCCAGGGGCAGATTGGCCTATTGTAGGGGGGGCAGAAACGTCTAGGTGCCAGGGCAAATTTATTTTTCGTGGTTTTTTTTGTTTGCTTTTTTAGAGATGGGGAGCGACCCGTTAGGCAAGGGTCGCTTCCCTGGGGGTCAAATTGTGTTTAGACCATTTCTGCCCCCCTTCGGGGCAGATCAGCGGATTTTGGGTCAATCTGCCCCCAAGGGGGGCAGAAACAATTAGGCACCGGGGATTTTTTTTTGCGTCAATGTCACGCAAGGGGAGCGACCACGTAGGCAAGGGTCGCTCGCGGGGGGCAAATTTATTTTAGGCCATTTCAGCCCCCTCGGGGGCAGAACGGCCTATTGTTATTAGGCCGATATGCCCCCAAGGTGGGCAGAAACCTCTAGACACCAGGGCTAATTTTGTTTTTGTGTTATTTTTTTGTTTGTTGTTTTTTTAGAGATGGGGAGCGATCCATTAGGCAAGGGTCACTCCCATGGGGGGCAAATTGTATTTAGACCATTTCTGCCCCCCTTGGGGGCAGATCGGCGGATTTTGTCAGAAACAACTAGGCACCGG
This sequence comes from Pleurodeles waltl, assembly GCF_031143425.1. NCBI lineage: Eukaryota > Metazoa > Chordata > Amphibia > Caudata > Salamandridae > Pleurodeles > Pleurodeles waltl. The sequence goes on along the minus strand of NC_090446.1, from coordinate 237,455,195 downwards.
GGATTTTTTTTTTTTGCGCCAATGTCAAGCAAGGGGAGCGACCCCGTAAGCAAGGGTCGCTCCCTGGGAGGCTTGGGGGGCAAATTTATTCTAGGGCATTTCTGCCCCCACTGGGGGCAGATTGACCTATTGTTATTAGGCCGATCTGCCCCCGGGGGGCAGAAACTTCTAGGCGCCAGGGCTAATTTTCTTTGTTTGTTTGTTTTTTAGAGATGGAGAGCGACCCATTAGGCAAGGGTCGCTCCCCTGGGGGGCAAATTGTATTTAGACCATTCCAGATCGGCCAATTTTAGGTCAATCTGCCTCCAAGGGGGGCTGAAACAACTAGGCACCTGGGATCTTTTTTTTTGCGCCAATGTCACGCAGGGGGAGTGACCCCGTAGGCAAGAGTCGCTCGCCGGGGGGGTTGGGAGAGCAAATTTATTTTAGGCCATTTCTGCCCCCCCTGGGGCCAGCTGAGCTAGAGGCCAAAATCCACAGGTAGGCACTTTGAAAAAACACCTCTGTTTTCTGTAAAAAAATGTGGTGTGTCCGCGTTGTGTTTTGGGCCATTTCCTTTTGTGGGCGCTAGGCCTATACACACCATTGAGGTACCATTTTTATCGGGAGACTGGGGGGAATTCTGGGTGGAAGGAAATTTGTGGCTCCTCTCAGATTCCAGAACTTTCTGTCACCGAAATGAGAGGAAAAAGTGTTTTTTTGGTCAAATTTTGAGGTTTGCAAAGGATTCTGGGTAACAGAACCTGGTAAGAGCCCCACAAGTCACCCCATCTTGGATTCCCCTAGGTGTCTAGTTTTCAAACATGCGCTGGTTTGCTAGGTTTCCCTAGGTGCCGGCTGAGCTAGAGGCCAAAATCCACAAGTAGGCACTTTGTAAAAAACACTGCTGTTTTCTGTGAAAAAATGTGATGTGTCCACGTTGTGTTTTGGGCCATTTCCTTTCATGGGAGCTAGGCCTACCCACACCAGTGAGGTACTATTTTTATCGAGAGACTTGGGGGAACGCTGGGTGGAAGGAAATTTGTGGCTCCTCTCAGATTCCAGAACTTTCTGTCACCGAAATGAGAGGAAAAGGTGTTTTTTTTGTCAAATTTTGAGGTTTGCAAAGGATTCTGGGTAACCGAACCTGGTCAGAGCCCCAGAAGTCACCCCATCTTGGATTCCCCTAGGTGTCTAGTTTTCAAAAATGAGCTGGTTTGCTAGGTTTCCCCAGGTGCCGACTGAGCTAGAGGCCAAAATCCACAGGTAGGCCCTTTGCAAAAAACACCTCTGTTTTCTGTGAAAAAATGCGTTGTGTTTTGATCCATTTCCTTTCATGGGCGCTAGGCCTACCCACGGGAGACTTGGGGGAACGCAGAATATCAAAACAAGTGTTATTGCCCCTTGTCTTTCTCTACATTTTTTCCTTCCAAATGGAAGGCAGTGTGTAAAAAAGACGTCTATTTGAGAAATGCCTTGTAATTCACATGCTAGTATGGGAACCCCGGAATTCAGAGATGTGCAAATAACCACTGCTTCTCAACACCTTATCTTGTGGCCATTTTGGAAATACAAAGGTTTTCTTGAATCTATTTTTCACTTTTTATATTTCAGCAAATGAATTGCTGTATACCCGGTATAGAATAAAAACCTAGAGTTCTTGATGAACCTACAAGCCCTATATATCCCTGCATCTAGAAGAGTCCAGCTGACGTAACGGTATATTGCTTTAAAAAATCTGACATCGCAGGAATAAGTTACAGAGCAAAACGTGGAGAAAAATGGCTGTTTTTTTCACCTCAATTTCAATATTTTTTTATTTCAGCTGTTATTTTCTGTGTGAAACACTTGTAGTATGTACACAAATGACCCCTTGCTGAATTCAGAATTTTATCTACTTTTCGGAAATGGTTAGCTTTCCGGGATCCAGCATTGGTTTCTCACCCATTTTGGTCACTAACTGGAAGGAGGCTGAAAGCACAAAAAATTGTAAAAATGGGGTATGTCCCAGTAAAATGTCAAAATTGTTTTGAAAAATTGGGTTTTCTAATTCAGGTCTGCCTGTTCCTGAAAGCTGGGAAGATGGTGATCTTGCCACCGCAAATTCTTTGTTGATGCCATTTTCAGGGAAAACACCACGAGCTGCCTTTTGCAGCCCTTTTTTCCCATTTAAAAAAAAAATAAAATTCACAGTATTTTGGCTAATTTATTGGTCTCCTTCAGGGGAACCCACGAAGTCTGAGCACCTCTAGAATCCCTAGGATGTTGGAAAAAAAGGACGCAAATTTGGCATGGGTAGCATATGTGAACAAAAAGTTATGAGGGCTTAAGCGCAAACTGACCCAAATAGCCAAAAAAAAGTCTTGGCACAGGAGGTGGAAAAGGCCTGGCAGCGAAGGGGTTAATGCAACCTTATGTTTAGAAAAGAATTGCCAGTGACCGTTTCTTACTTAACATTCAAAACTAGCACACAGTTTTCGGAAATACATAACTAGCACAAAAAATATGGCCAGTTGGAGAAGTTGTTTTACTTTAACATTAAACATTATATTTCACTTCTTAACAATTAAATCAGTCTGCGGTCGTTTCCCATACAATTATTGCTGTTTAAAGTTATTGAAAACTAAGAAGTCTTCTTCTGGGGCCTAATTAGGTTGTGAAATGAAAGAATGGACATGCATCATTAGAAGATAAGCTTATTTTCTTTTCAACCATTGTTTCAATACAAATTAAAGAACGGAAAAAATTATTAATTTTCCACAGTTTCCATTTCATGCAGATGCTAATTGATATAGATGGCATTGTTGGACCAATTCATTTAAAAGAATGCCTTTTTCACCATGGGGCACTCTGTTAATGTGCCTATTTTCTTTTTCGTTTGGTGCACATAAAGGTATATAGCGGGATGCTTAGATTTGAGTGACTTATGCTGACCAGTTTAAATGTTCATTCCTTGCAAACTCTATTTAGTGTTACAAAAGCAATCCTGAGCGTATTGCTTGTGTCACACATCTCCTCTGACCTTTAAATCAAATTTACTATTTCACATTGTAGTGTGTCTTCAAGCAAAACCTGACAGCTTAATAGAGATTTTCTGCAATAAATCCAGGGATTCTAGCATTGCTCACTAAAGGAGACATCGAGTTATTGCCCTTTTGTGTAGTGTATTCTCAAACAAAAACTTGTGAAACTTCGTTAAAACAACCCTCTTTTTATAGTGACACTGTAGTTAAGTTATGATGGAAGCATACATCATCAGTGATGTTCAACACCATAATTGAGCAGCCGACCTTAGGTACGGATTAACCCATTAGTCGCAAGAAAAAAACTTGCTTATTTATAGAAAAGATATAGTTGCGTTTCCCCAAAATAAAACACTTTAAATACAGGAAAACTGATTCAAAAGCAAAAAATTCGTAAAATGTTTTTGGAGATTTTCTTTTCTGAAAGTACTTTCACACTTTGAGGTGTACGCAAAACTTTACTTAGATATCTTTGAAAAGTGAAGCCTGTTACAGGTTTTCTGGTGTACTGTTGAGTCAGTTTTAGATCTGTTGTGAAATTTTGAAGTACTCCTGAAGGCAGATTAGGTTCTGCCCTGATATTGGTTCTTTTGCGCACAACATTTTATTAGACAGAAGTCATGCGCTTCCACTGAAAAAGTAATGTTTTATCGCACTTTGGGGCATACTTAAGAAAAGTTCAGCACCACTTATCTTGCACCCTTTAGCACCCCCCTTACTGCCACCATGTGTGTGATGTATTTAAAATAAAGTGCACCATGGCGCATGCTTGAGGCAATGCATACTTTAAATTTTGGCACTATTCCTGCAGAGTACATAGGGACCCATTGTATTCAATGGCATGCCCGCTTTTAACTCCTGCTCTGAGCAGGCGTTAAAAGTGCCAAAAAAATGATGCTTGCACAATTCTTTTGCCCCTAATGGAGAAACGCCCCCTTTGCATACATTATGGCCCACATTATGACATTGGCGGGAAGGTGATCGCCACACTGATGATGGTGGTAGTACCGTCGCCAGGCTGGCGGTAATGACTGGCAAATAATGACCATGTCGGTGATCCCTCCCATATACAGCCAATGTACCTCGGCAGTAGCCACCTACAGGCAGGCGGAAGACAAGTATTCACCCACCATATAATGACATAGCAAAGCACCAGGATTTCTGGTGTTAGCATCGCCACCAAAAGCCTGGCAGAAACACATCATATAAAAGGAGACACTCACCTCCAGTGGCACAGAGGACTCCTTGGCCACCATGGAACCAGAACTGGAAGTCTTCCCAAAGTTGTACCACGCAATGGCTGCCCAGGAGCACCGATGACGACGGTGAATACAGCCCCCTAACACACAAGGGAGTGAGGGGAGAGAGACACACACATGCACAACACACACCACACACACACACCACACACCCAGAACAATCTGCAGAGTAAATAGACAGCAACAGAACCCAAGAGCAAGGAAAGCTAGGACACATACCTCTGGTCCAATCACTGTAATCATTTTGGATAACAAGTGAAAACTCAAATAAATAATTATATACATATTTACAGGCAGAGCCATTGGCAAGTTCAAAGTCCTCTAATGGACACAGGCCCAACTTGACACCTGACAACCTAGGCACTCTACTGGGCAGGAGCATCATGGAGATGGAAGGCAGGCACCTCAGGGGGCAGTGGGTTGGGGGGTGTTCTTGGGAGGGGTGATCTTTGGGCTTGGGAGGTGGTGGGTCCTTGCCCTTCAAGGTAGGGGGTGGTGGAGTGGCCTTGGGACAGGGGGTCGGAGTGCCACTCTTGTTCCCCTTAGTGGTGGAGGGACTCTTAGGAGGATGAACAGGATGAACAGGAGTGGAATGAGAGGTGGAGGGACTGGGCTGGGGGAGGGGACTCTCCTTTTATGGGTAGGACAGGGGGTGCGGTAGGGAAGAGGTCAAGGCAGGAAAGGAAAAGCTTCTTATGATGAGTGGAGTGGGGTGTGGAAGGAGGAAAGGGAGTGGGGGTAGAGGAAGTGGTTGTAGGAGGAGGTGTGCTGGACTTGGGTGTAGGTGCATGGACAATGTGCATGTGTGAGGTGAATGGCTGTTGGGTGTCTGAGTGGGAGTGTTTATGTGTCTTTGGAGGGGAGGCAGACAGGGTGGGAGGACAAAAGGGACGTGTGGATGTATGTTGTGGTGGTGTCTGCAAGTGAGGTGGGAGTGATTGCCCATGTGGTGTGTGGGGTGCATGTCTGCTGCTCTGCTGTTGTGGTGACTGTGGGCAAGGCTGTACAGGCGGCAGGATCTGGGACTTTTGATGCAGTGTATGCAGGTATAAGTGCTAATGAGATTTTGAGGGAGGAGGAAGATGGGGAGAAAGTGGAGGCAGTGGCTGTTATTGTGTGTGCATCTGTGTGTTGGCTGTGTGTGTGCTTGTGGAGTGAAGTTTGGTGCCTGTGTTTGTCTGTGCGACTCCAATCTGTTGTTTTGGGTGCATGCTTGTCAGAATGTGTGCTTGGGATGGGTTGGGGGAGAGTAGACATAGACTGAAAGAGGTAGTTGGAGGGGGTAGGGAAGAACCAGGGACATTGGCTGCCATCAGAGAGGAGGCCAGAGCCTTAAACGATCTCTGTAGGGCCACCAAGTCACCATGAATGGCCTTCATGAAAGCATTGCATTGCTGCATCTGGGATGCCAGCCCTGGATTGCATTCACTATTGTTGAGTGCCGTACAGAGATGAATCTCAGGAGTTCAATAGCCTCCTCACTGTGGGCAGTAGGGTAGCAGGGCTGACGGGGGCAGGGCCTGAGGTGACTGTGGCGAAGGAGACACCCATCCTCCTGGGTGAGTGGGCACGAGCAACTGGATAGGGGGCTACTGGGAGGGCTGTGCTGGTATAGGAGGTGGTGGAAGATATTGTTGCTGGGGTGGTACCAGAGGGATCCGCTACCACCAGGGAGCTCACATCAGAGGAGGAATCTCACTCAGTAGTATCAGCTTCAGTGTCCCCCATGGTGCTCCCCTCACCCTGGAACCCACTGGTCTCCTCGGCGTAGGTGGACTCCGCCTCCTGTGTCCCTTGGGCTGCAGCTTCCTCACTCGCCAGTGCCCCTTCTCCTTCGCCAGATGATGCTAATGCACACATGGACAGCATGAACAAAGAAGACATGGTGGGGGAGAAAGAAGCGGGGCACATGGTCAATCACAGCACCAACAGCACAGATGGCATACACATCACAATCACTCCCTGGGAATTACAATGCTCAGTATGGACCACAGTGACTAACCATTGCATAGGTACTACAGCAGGAAGGAATCCAAACACCACAATTGCCACACCTACTGGGACCAACTAAACCCTGAACCTAGAAATACCAAAAATGCATACCACCCTACATAGCTGAGCAGGACCATGCAGGAATGGCTAAACCAGCATATTGGGGCATCTACTGACTGGAACCTTGCACCCAAATCCCATGCCAAACAACAAAAAATGAATTCCACACACTCCGTAAGCACCACCTTGTGGCTGTTGTTCTGCCATCAAGTGCCCATCCAACTCAGGATTGGCCACCGTCAGTATGTGGGCCTATGGAGGGGTCATGGTCCGACAGAAACCCCTTGTCCGTTGAGAGGCCGTCACCCAGCTAGGCCTCCGTGGTCTTCCAGGCCCAGCATCTCAGGTACTTCCACCGTTTCCTGCAGTGGGTGCTCCAGCGGCTATGGACCCCAGGGTCCGAAAGACCTTGGAGATGGCACACCACAACCCCTCCTTCTGATGGGCGCTGACCTGCAGAGGAAACATAGACAGAAGGACACCATGATCCCTACAATCTAGCCTGTCAAACAAATTGCTCACATACTGCATTTGCCCCTCATCAAGCTCCACACATGACCAATGCCTCTGCATGCACATTGCCTGCAGCCATACCCCCAAATGATACAGTGCTAGCACACACATAAATCTACATGCAACTATGTCGCATGCAACGTACACATGATGTACTCACCTGTTGGTCCGGAGGTCCATACAACTGCCCATACAGGCGTAGGACCCCATCCATGAGCCTCTCCAACTCCGATGAGAAGTCTGGGTCCCTTTCCCCTGTGGCATGGGCCATTGCAGGTTCCATGCACAGGTCACAGCAGCACACGCAGTGGAGATGTATCACAATGGAAAGGCAGGAATCAAGTGAAGTTGTTGAAAGAAAATGGCAGTCACATCCACAGCGGTGAACACCGTCACCGCTGGCATTGATCATCATTGGTTCCTGCATTTCATAGAGCCCCATATTATCCAGTGAGGAATGGCACGGTAGAGCAGACTGCCTACCGCCATGATGCCTAATGCCGGCGGATTGCGGTCACTTCCACCTGTCCCTGCATACAGGACAGGTGGTTACCATTTCCTACTGCTGGTACTCATGTTTTGAATTCATATATGTGTCATTGGAGTCTACTGTACACATAGACAAATCTGATGTCCTACATACATACATGCTCCGTGTACAATGATGTTGTGTGCCCATAGTTCCTGTTGTCACACTCTTATTACTTTTGGCTCACTTGGATACCAAACACTGTGGAGGAATAGGAGAATGAGGCAAACACCTGTGTACAGAACCCTTGAGGACCTTTCTACACTGGAGGGCCGGCACATCATACTCACCTATTGTCTGGACAGGGCCACATTCACAGAGCTGTGTGCACAATTGAAGCCTGATCTGATACCAGCTATCCATAGCACCACAGCAATTCCCCCTCTTGTGTAGGTACTGTCAGTGCTCCATTTCCTGGAAACCGGTTCTTTCCAGGTGACTGTGGGCTTGGCTGCAGGAATGTCACAGCCAATATTTTTTTATTGTGCTTGGAAGGGTTTTGTCTGCCTTGTTCAAACACATTAGCAGCTACATTGCATTTCCCCAGATTGATGATTTGCCCACTGTGAAGGCTGGATTCTACGCAATGGGATGCATACCACATGTGATTGGGGCCATTGACGTGGCCCACATTGCCTTAGTTCCTCCCAGGGCAAATGAACAGTTGTACAGGAATAGGAAGAGTTTCTACTCTCTCAATGTCCAAATGGTGTGCCTTGCTGACCAGTACATCTCCCACGTCACTGCCAAGTATCCTGGATCTGTACATGATGCCTATGTGTTGAGGAATAGCAGCATCCCACAGGTGATGGCACGACTACAGAGGCACAGAGTGTGGTTTGTAGGTGAGCTTGAGTCCCCACCTAATGTATGTCAGTGTATGCCTACTGGAGTCATACCCCATGCCATTGTGCAGGGCTAATGTGTGTCTCTCATTTCTTCCAGATGACTCTGGCTATCCAAACCTGTCCTGGCTGTTGACATCTGTTAGGAATTCAAGAACAGGGACTGAAAATCGGTACAATGATGCACACGGGCATACCAGGACGATTGTGTAACGCACTTTCGGTCTCCTGAAAGCCAGGTTCAGGTGCCTCCATTTGACAAGTGGATCCCTATGCTTCTCCTCTAAGAAGGCCTGCCAGATCGTCGTGGTCTGCTGTATGCTGCACAATTTGGCTCTCAGACACCATATGCGCTACCTACAGGAGGAGGGGGTGACAATGCACCTGTGGCAACAGTGGACACTGAGGACAGTGAGGAGGAGGGAGAGGAGGAGGATGTAGACAACAGGACACATATCATTCAGTAGTACTTCCAATGACAATCAGGTAAGACTGTTGATCTATACATGTCTCAATTTTAGTAATGTGCTGTGTGGCTGTTGTGTTGTGCCACCACTACCTTTGCACCCCGATTGACTATCACCTATGCCTTCCCTTATTGCAGATGTTGGTGTGGTTACAACAGTGTACTAATATGATGTCTACAGACTGATGGAACACATTTGATGGATGACTTAACACATTACAGGACATATGCACAGGATAATGCAGTTCAATACCGTTCAATACATTGCACATTTATTACTGATAAAGCACTATTGTACTAGTTGAATTCAAGGGTGTTTATTTGACTTACAAAAAACAATGGAAAGTGCAATAGAGTGGGGTGATGGTTGGGAAACGTCCAATGTAGTGGCACAGTCTGTTTGTAGCACAGGTCCAGTGTCCATGGGGCCATAGGTAGAGGAGCATTGGTAGTCCAAAGTGAATAAGGTGAATCAGTGGAACACAAGGGGGACATTCTGGAGGGGCTCATTTCATGGCGGTGGTCTTGGTCTTGGCAACTGTGTCTTGTGTTTGTGTGGGTTGCAGGGAATGTTTGCAAGGTGGTTTACCTTCTGCAGGGGGAGGAGTGCTGTTGGCCTGTGAGTCCTGTGGCAGAGCCTCCTGTCCACTTGCTGCAGCAGATGTGAAGGGCTGGTCAGTACAGTGGCTGGTGAAAGAGTCCCGCTGGTGTGTCATGTACTCATGCATGATGTTCGCCATGTCACTCAGCACCCCTGCAATTGAGGCCATGGTGGTATTCAAGGACTGCAATTGTTGTATGACCTCCTGGTGATGTTCCCCCTGCAGCCACCGGTTGTCCTGCATGATGTTGATCACCTGATCCATCCTGTCCTGGATTTGTTGGTATGCCCCAAGGACATTTGAGAGTGCCTCCTTGGCAGTCTGTTCCCTGGGCCTGGCCTCCCCCAGCGCACAGCTGTCCTCCGACTGTCCCTGGCCCCCTGTGCCTGTGTCCCCTGAACGATGTGCCCATTCCCACTGACACCAGGTCCTTCATCATCTTGCCTGTGTGGTGTTGACTCAGATCCCTGTACAGGTAGGCTCACTACTGATATAGGTGTCCTGGGGACAGAGGCTTGGGGACGTTGGCTGGCTGCTGTGGTGCTTGAGTCTGAGGGGGGTCCTGTGGTGGACTGACTGTGGGATGTGGTAGCTGACTGATCTGTGGTCCCAGATGGGCCAGGGAGTTCATCCATATCAAATCCTCCAGAGTTGCTGTCAACACTGAGGACATCTTCTGATGGGAGACTGGGTTGCTGTGGCACCTCCCTGCTGCTGACATTGGCTGGTGCACCTGTGGGGATGTAAGTGATTTGTTAGGGTGAATATCTGTCACACTTTCCACATTTCTACCTTTCCCAATGATATTGGTGTGGTCCTCTTACCTTTGGTAGTGTATGGTAATGGATTGAGGGATTGGTAGTTCTACATGCTGTCCATGCGTTGGTGGTGAGTGTGCATGCAGAGCTGAGAGGGATGTGCTTGCAGTGGGTATGGCATGCAGAAGTAGACATTTAGGTGTGGTAATTGGGGTGGTGCACTGTGTGCGATGGAGTGGGGTGAAGAGAGTCAGGGTGAGGGGGTGACATGGCATGCAGGTATGGGTGGTAGTATGGGTAGTGGTGGGTTGGTAATGGTCATCAGTGTCCAGTCCTCCAGGTACTCCAGTGAGGCCCTTGTGATGCAGTATTGCCAAGACTTTTTCCTCCCATGCTGTCAACTGTGGGAGAAGAGGTTGGGGCCCACCACTAGTCCTCCTGATGGTGAGCTGATGCCTTGCTGGAATGGAATGCACCTTCCCCCATAGATCATGCTACCTCTTCCTTATGTCATCCCTTGTGCATAGGTTTGTTTCCATGGAGTTTATGCTGTCCACGATCCTCTGCCACAGCTCCATCATCCTGGCAATGGAGATCTGAATTACCTGTGCTCCATGCAGTTGTGGCTCTACCCTGACTATTTCATCCACCATCACCCGGAACTCCTCCTCATTAAAATGGGGGTGCCCTCGTGGAGACATGGGTGTTGTGTGGTGTGTGTGTCATGCAGAGCGTGATGAGTGATGTGGTGTGGTGTGTGGTGTGCTGTGTGTGACGGATGATTGGGTAATTGTGCTGGACATATGCAGTTATATCTGGGATTGGCGTGGCAAGGTGTAGCGGTCTTCTCATGTTTGCAAAGGTTTGTGAGTGATATGGGGGGGTGTTTTATAGTACTGTTGGTGGGTGTGTGGGTATTTGTGTCAGGTGTTGGTTTTTTGTTCTGGCCAATGTTGTATTGTTTTGTTTTTGGGTGGCCATATACGCCACAGCGGTGTGCACCACCAATGGTTTACCACCGTTGAATGTCTGTTGTGGTAAATCGTGGGTAATTATTTGAAGGGCATTGTTTTGCTGGCGTAACAGTAGGGGTGACAGTTCATCGCGTTCATTGGATCTTGTTGATTTTTGGGTGTGGCTGGTTTCTGACAGTTTTGTGTGTATATGTCATAATCTGGCAGATGGATTTTCGCCTCTGCGGTGGTGTGTTGGCAGCCATCACCACGGCTTTATTCTGAATTTACCACCAATTTGGGGCCTATTTCTCATGCAGGCATAATGTGATGCAAAGGGTTGCAAAGTGGCATAATGCATACATTGCACCACATTGTAAATATTGACAGCATTTGTGGCCTTTTAACGTCAAAAAATGAAGTTAATGTGGCATTAGAATAGTGCTAGGAAGCCTTAAATATGCCCCTTTGTGCTTTGTGGGAAAGCTTATATTCAAAACAACAGGACATAGATGGTTATGGTGGCAAGCCAGTGGTGAGGAACGAAGGCTTGGTCTGTTGATCATGAAAAGTTACGATAAAGGCAAAAGTCTTGTCATATTTATTGTGGGATAAAATAAAGCATAACGTCAATACATGAATTTTTGTAGATTATCAAAATAGTGATAGACCTTGATGTTGATTACTCCAGCCAACAAACAAGGGTAATTGGACATCTGCACTGGGATAATTCTTGTTGGGCCCTCTTAGGAGAGGTATTTAGCTTTGCTACATGCAATTTGCCATGCATGTATGATTATATTACTGCGTGCCTGACTGTTTCTGTGTGGGAAGGATTAAGCTCAATACAATAGGTTTAAGTTGGTTATGGCCACAAACGAATGATAACACCTATACCCTAATTGTGTCTTGTTTATTTATTGTGAAAAGCATTTGTGATAGCCAAAAGGCCAATAATGGTGGATCATTATCATAATGTGTTACAGAATGTAGACAGGAATTTTGCTACATTAACTGTTGCTGTGGTAGGCAAGAGATTTGGCGATGGTCACCCCAAGGAGGTCAATGTTTTTCACTGTGATAATCCTTGATAGAGCCCTTTTGAGAGAGGATGTGTATTGTTTTGTCATTTGTAATTTGTTACATATTTGTAATTTTATAACTGTGTGCATGATGGTTACCAGTTTATGCGATCTTCAGTAACCTCCATTGGCAATTGTTTAAAACTAATGGTGAAGGCTATAGGCTTTATTAGTTCATGAGACAAGTTATGTCAGATTCCATAGATTTATTCTTATTATTATGAAAAATTAATACAAAGCCAATATGCGTGCCTCAACTATTGTGAAAAGCATGTGTTAAAGCTCATATTCTCCTAAAGGTGAATGATTACACTGTGCTAAAGCTTGTAGGCAGGTATTTTTATATGAAATATCACCTATTAGAGTAGTTTTGTTGTTAGTAACCCTCCGAAACAAATCTTGGGGATAAAGAATTTGCGTTGTGAAAATCCTTGTTAAGCCCTGTTAGGAGGGAATTTACCTTCTTTTGATCGTACCAGTTTTGTGGAAAGGTAAGACTCAGTACAATAGGCCTGAGCTGGCTATTGTGTGCAAATATATTTTAAATATTCACATAGTATCTATTTCCCAACAAGAACAGACATTTCTCAAAAGACTGGCAGAAATATCTGTAGTTTCATGCAAACAATGAATACTGAAAATTAATCCGAACATACTCCAAATTTTTGAAAGCATACTTAAATCAATTAGTAAATGATTTGATATAAAAAATGCATAATGAGTAACATGCAATAGGTTTGAGGTGACATATATAAATCACTCAGCCTTGGGTCCCTAATGTCATCAAAACCCCTTTGATAGTAACATAGAAAAAGGCCAACATTACACAATTACACGTTACAAAGAGTAGGGAATCCTTAGTAGTTCCCAAGTTTTGGTTGGAGAGCAGCTCCTATATAAAGAATACTCCACAATAGTTTCAAGTTTATATTTATTTATGATTAGGGATTCTAAACAAGGTCCACATAAAAAAAGACATATTAATTAAGTGTATTAATAAATGCTCAAATACCCTACCCAACAAACAAGGACTCCACCCATAAAGTGCATCATGATAAGGCTCCCTAACCCCTTCCATTAAAAGAAATTTCAGATCGCCCCTACCCTACTACCTTAAGAAGCAGTGCACCATAAAACACCATCTTTAAATTTCAAATGCTTAAAATAAATATAAGAAACATTAAAAAAATAAACATTTTTAAAACAGAACAATTCATTGGAAGGATCATACAAGGCTCAGAGAAACTCTGGTACAGACAGTATGGATAGCTGGAGACAAATGGGTCTTAACCACTTATGCTGAAACACAACAAGGAACGGGCAGGCAAATAGAACATGATTTAAGTCTTGGGTTTCAGCTACACAGAAGTTACACTTCTTAGCCGAGCATGCCATTTTGCCAGAAGCGCATTCAAAGTAGTAACCCCTGGCGAAGTAGTATCCAAAAACACCTAACCCCATGTAGTAGATTCCATGTGATATAAGGTTGTGCTTTTTTTTTACTATTAAAGAGTCTACTAACTTCAGAAAAGATCTATTTTTTGCACAACTTTCTATGTCCATTTGAAAGCTTAAAGACCACGTAGCCTGTTTCAAGCCAATGTTCAATTGAGAAGGGGTAAGAGCCAAGACCTGATTGCAGTCTAATTCTAGCCTTTCTAGAATGTAGGAAACATTCTTACAGATGGTATGCCTGAAACTATTGTTCACCAGAATTTCTTATCTCAGCAAGGACCTTAAAGTATTATCCTCACTCCTTGCGAGGCAAGCAACCCAGCGTATAACCGCTGCTAAGCCCTGAACAAACACACTTATTAAACCCAGTTCCAGCCTTAAGGCCATCACAGAAGTAGCTGAATTAACAGACAAAAGTTTCTAAGGGATTTGCCTTTCAACAGATTCAAAAACCCCCATTTAGAGGAAATCAATCAATTCCAAACCATATAGGAGGGATGCTGCGATTTTTTCTCAATGGACCGTTAAAAGGTGTGTAAAGCGCCTCCTTCCAGTGGCCATCTACAAAGCCCCTAAGCCCCTTGCTTGACAGCCAACTTTGGATTTATTATTTTCTATGTGTGCTTTATCTCTAAGATTCCCACAGACTACTTTCCCCCCAAAAAAGTGTATGAGTTCACAATTTCCAGCTTTTGAGTGCCTCAGGACCAATGGAAATTAAGGAACTTCATTTTTTGTTTCCATGGAAGTATACAAGCTTGCTTTTTCGAGGTATTAACCTTTAAAAAGTGGGCCTCAGTGTTCTGTGACAAAAACTGAAGGCGGTTGTTTAGGCCTTTGGGGGGTTAAGTCGTAAATTAGGATATCATCAGCATTTAGTAAGCAGCAAACAGAATTCTCGCCTATTTGAGGGGGAAAAACCTTGCTCTGGGAGAGGTAAGAGGGGAGATCTGAAATATATAGAGAGAAGAGCAAAGGTGCCAAGAGGCATCCTTGCTATAATCCATTTAGATTGGGTATCTCTTGGGATGAACCCTTGTCCCCCCTAAAAGTATTCTACACCAAGTGGAGGAGTGAAACGCTATCACTGGCTCAAGAAGAATTTTAGGCATATCTAAGTTAGCCAGCTTTCTCCATAACAAGTCCTTATAAACTTTGTCAAAAGCTGTTGGAAAGCCGATAAATGTGGCATAGACCATTCCACCTCTTACTTTCACATACTTTTCGGTGATGACTTATAATGCTGCAATATTATCTAAAGTGCTATGATTCCGCCTAAACCCTATTTGCTTCAATGGAATGATATTGTTCTCCTCAGCCCAAATAGTTAGTCTGGAAAGCAGACATTTAGCAAAGATTATCCCCACTGTGTCCAGAAGGGTGATCTGACGATAGTAGGCTGGACAGTTCTGATCAGCTTTCTTAAATAAAGGCACAATAATACTACTGACCCAGGAGAGTGGAATACTTCCAGAAAGGAAGCACCTTCTAAAAATCACAAAGAAAACCTTAATCCATGAGCAAATATCCTGTTTTATTACTGAAATGGGTAATTCGTCAGGACCCATGGCGGCGGAGAAGCGCATAGCTCGAATGGCCAGCTCTATCTCCTTTACTGTAGGAGGGTCAATGGAATGTGACCCATCACTTTTGGGAAGCCGGAAAAATGTAACCCCATTTGGTGCATTAATTGCGGTGATGAATTCAGTCCAATGAGCTTCAACTATGGCTACAGGGGAAGAATGCATTCTTGACCCACAGCCTTCGCCGACCAATGACCAAAAACATCTAGCGTGACCCTTTACCACTGCTTTCCTGAGATGGATCCAAAGCCTGTCCAAAGAGACTCTTGTGAGCTGGGCCTTCAAGTGCCTCCTTTTCCTTTATATCAGGGCCACCCTGGAGTTGCTTTCAGATGAACACTCTAAGGCCCAAATTTATACTTTTTTAGCGCTGCATTTGCACCGCTTTTTGACGCAAAAACGGCGCAAACGTACAAAATACAATTGTATTTTGTAAGTTTGCGCCGTTTTTGCGTCAAAAAGCAGCGCAAATGCGGCGCAAAAAAAGTATAAATATGGGCCTAAGTACTGAATCCTAACCAGACAACCTATTTCCCTATTCAGGTCAAGTAATGGACGAGGAATCACCTTGTGTCTACTTTTGGGAGATCTTAGAGAGTAGCTAATTAACAGCTGCTTCCTAGGTTTTGCAAAGTTTTGAAATTAATTTCCATCCCAGTTATCTAGCTCTGCAACAGCAAGTTCTAAGATCTCTAACACACCTGAGATCCTTGTGCGATCCACTGGGTTCTCCCTGTCTTTTTATCGAAAATGGGGATTGACCCACCCACCTTGCAGGTCCCCTTCATTGGCATGTTCATTTCCGAGAAGAAAAGCAAATTGTGGTCACTAATAGGAGTATTTATAATCTTTAACCTTTATAACCTAGCACCAGGGAATCTAATATTGGCTTTCCCCCTGGGGAAACATGCGTAATGGAAGCAGGGGAAATCAAGGGAGACCTTCCATTAGCTATGATACAATTACTTCTCCTAAGTAGATCAAGTAGACGTTTCCCTCTCTTATTCAGTTTTATCGAGGGGGGGAAACACAGGATGGAATTTGCAGGGTTTCCTCTTTCTCGACCTCGCGGACTTGGCACAAAGCGTTATTGGAAATGTTGCAGTTTAATTCTCCAACTGTTAGTAAATAGGGAAGATACTCACTATCTAGAGCATTTTTTATGTAAACAAAAACCTTCTGCAACAAGGCGTCATAGACTGCTTGGGGGGGATGTAGGCATTGACCAGTAACAGGGGGTAGAGCGCCAGGACGGATTATAAACCTGAAGGGCTAAGGCCTTAAAAAAGTTGTTAAGATCTTTATAACAATCATAATTCCACTTAAGTTTAGTTGACAGCAAGCAGGCGACTCCCCCTTTAGCATGCCCCCTTCTAGAAGGATGGCCTTACAGTCAATAACATTGAGGCAGATGCTAGTTGAGGAGTTGAAACAGGAACCTAGACCCTGCACCTGATTTAAGACACTCGGGAACCAACCCCACCAATCCAGACCATTAATGCTTATTGCTCGGGGTGGTTAATGCTTCCCACAGTGACACCTGCCTACCATTCCCTCCAAGGGAAACTGTCACATCCTGCAAATCTACCCTGGGCCTAAACTCATATTGGTCCTTTGAGTTGGGTGACCACATCAATCCTGCAACACTGCAAGACATCAGCATTTCGAAGGACCAATGTAGTCAAGCCCTTAAAGCAAAAGGAAATCCTTGAGTTAAAACCTACATTAGAATACAATAGAGAAACAAGGTCAACGCCACAGCTTTCAATTGACTTCAATGAGCCAGACTCCGAGAAGCAATTTAACAGAGTAGATCTATTCAAAATTATATCTGCATCAAAGATTGGAATAAAGTCTACTATATACGTATCCACAGAGAATCCCATTGTGGGAAAGCCTTCCGAAGATACAGGGCCATTAGAGTCTCCCTTCAGCCTGGGGAACGAAAATATCAAAGCTGTTGGATTCAATGCAGGATGTGGACCAGGGGGGTGAATAAAGAACGGCTCACTCTTGGGCTCCCTCCCATGCTCCCTGGTGGCTGCTCCTATAGTCCCAGATGCGATCCCTGACACCAAAGAGGAGGGAGAAATCATGCTAGATGCCTCCATGCATTTTTGTGAGGGATTCGTCATATCAGAGAAATGTAGTTTCCTTCTGCCTTTCTTAGTAATCCTTTGAACTGGTCTTTTCAAACCTTGGCAGAGGAGCAGGCGACTCAGGAGAGCAATTCTTTTTGATTAGACAAGGCTTTAAATATTGGGAATACCTCCTGTTCAGGCTGATTAGACTTTGCCGACCGTTTACTCTTAACCGGTAAGGGGGTCAAAAATAAATCATATGAAGTCCACTGGGCTATCAAACGCTGCCCTTTTATCGATAGTCTCTTTACACTGGGATTTACCAGCCTGCGTGCTCACCTCCACGCAAGAGCGCACAATGGCATTCTCTACGGCTCATACAATAGAAATGGGGGGACAGCCAGTGACCCCGAGATGTCTTGATTCAAACTTCTGTTTTTGTTATCTTTGGACAATTCCTTCAAGATGGGTGTCACAGAATCAAGAATACAGTCAGACCCTTCTATAAATTTCTCCAGAAGTTTGAAAATTAAGGATAGCAGATTTTCCAAGCTGTTCAGGGAAGCAGAGAACCTAACCTTCTAGTCTGGAGGTTGACTAGGCAAATTACCGCTTACTTCCAGAACTGGGGTCACAGATAGGTGAGAGTACACAGAGTATTGGATGGACGGGGAATTTTTTCTCTAGAGTCCAAATAATCTCTTCCAAACATCCAGTCTGTATTTACTATGTAATTGATCCCAAAGATTAACAATTCAGTCCATCATCAATGTCCTCTTCCAAACATCCAGTATGTATTTCCTACGTAATTGATCCCAAAGATTAACAATTCAAGTCCATCATCAACGTTAACACGTACCCCTCGGACTTCTTCAGGACCTCCTGTGATAACATATTCATAAATGGTGTTATACAAAAAGATTATAATAAGTCACTTACAGTTACATGCCAGTCCAGATTAAGACTTATTATATTGAATTAAACTGTGAAATATAAAATTTCTTAAAATTCCAGCACTGGGAACCTGAGTCATT
Organism: Pleurodeles waltl; assembly: GCF_031143425.1. NCBI lineage: Eukaryota > Metazoa > Chordata > Amphibia > Caudata > Salamandridae > Pleurodeles > Pleurodeles waltl. The sequence continues at coordinate 237,436,981 of NC_090446.1, read as the reverse complement.
ATTACCATTAGTAATGAGATCAATTTATATTAGCCCTCTAGATAACACAATTACACCATTACAAGTGAAATAACCATCCAATTTATCATCATAAACATGCAAATCTCCTACATAAAATATCGTGCTCCCAATGTGTTTCTAAAAAACCAAATACATTCCCATAAAGATCCACAATATGTGACTCATAGTGACTGGGTTCATAACTTAGATCATGCATTACATTTTCAGGAAATAGGAGGGATTAGCCCGATAATATTATCGGTCATGATTATAATGCGTCAGTTACTCAAGAACATGAATAGGTATGCCCCACAGAAGCATAGATATTCATTCAGTATAGGTACATTATGTTTTTTAATATTTTTACATTATATAAAGTAAGGATAAGCCAAATCTTTACTTTTATTTGGGGTATGTATCAGAGATAATAAGTCTCTTTAACATTAATGTTCTGAACATCACGGAGGGTAGTTACACTAAGTAAGATAATAGAAGTTCTGATAGGAGGCATTGTAATCGGCTTCTACATTCCTAATATTGTATAACATAAAGAAGGGAACATATGGGTTCCATTTTTGCCTATTTACCTAAAAGAAAATTAATATAGCAGATCGAGGTGCAAAACCTCGACGTTTTGATTTGGAAAACGAACGAGCAGAATTGAAACTACGCTATTATAGTCTGCTTTCGCTTTCTACCATCCCGAAAGTGTGGATGGTAGCTTTCTGTATTCCGTTTTCTCTTTTTAATTATTAGAGAAACGCTGAAATAGATCGAATGCGGGGAGCTTCGCAGGCCTTTTCCCCCTCCTGTGCCGGGCCTTTTTTTGCCTATTTGGGGCAGTTCGCGCTTAGGCCCTCATAACTTTTTGTCCACATAAGCTAACCAAGCCAAATTTGCGTCCTTTTTTTCCAACATCCTAGGGATTCTAGAGGTACCCAGACTTTGTGGGTTCCCTTGAAGGAGGCCAAGAAATTGGCCAAAATAGAGTGAAAATTTCGTTTTTTTCAAAAAAATTGGAAAAAGTGGCTGCAGAAAAAGGCTTGTGGTTTTTCCCCTGAAAATGGCATCAACAAAGGGTTTGCGGTGCTAAACTCAGCAGCTTCCCAGCTTTCAGGAACAGGCAGACTTGAATCAGAAAACCCAATTTTTCAACACAATTTTGGCATTTTACTGGGGCATACCCCATTTTTGCAGTTTTTTGTGCTTTCAGCCTCCTTCCAGTCAGTGACAGAAATGGGCATGAAACCAATGCTGGATCCCAGAAACCTAAACATTTCTGAAAAGTAGACAAAATTCTGAATTCAGCAAGGGGTAATTTGTGTAGATCCTACAAGGGTTTCCTACAGAAAATAACAACTGAAAAAGAAAAATATTGAAATTGAGGTGAAAAAAACATAAATGTTTCTCTACGTTTTACTCTGTAACTTTTCCCTGCAATGTCAGATTATCGAAAGCAATATACCGTTACGTCTGCTGGACTCCTCTGGTTGCGGGGATATATAGGGCTTGTAGGTTCATCAAGAACCCAAGGAACCCAGAGCCAATAAATGAGCTGCACCCTGACGTGCGTTTTCAATCTATACCGGGTATAAAGCAATTCATTTGCTGAAATATAAAGAGTAAAAAATTGCTATCAAGAAAACCTTTGTATTTCCAAAAAGGGCACAAGATAAGGTGTTGAGGAGCAGTGGTTATTTGCACATATCTGAATTCCGGGGTGACCAAACTAGCATGTGAATTACAGGGCATTTCTCAAATAGATGTCTTTTTTACACACTCTCCTATATTTGGAAGGAAAAAATGTAGAGAAAGACAAGGGGCAATAACACTTGTTTTGCTAATCTATGTTCCCCCAAGTCTCCCGATAAAAAAGATACCTCACTTGTGTGGGTAGGCCTAGCGCCCGCGACAGGAAACGCCCCAAAGCGCAACGTGGACACATCCAAATTTTTGGAAGAAAACAGAGGTGTTTTTTGCGAAGTGCCTACCTGTAGATTTTGGCCTCTAGCTCAGCCGGCACCTATGGAAACCTACCAAACCTGTGCATTTCTGAAAACTAGAGACCTAGGGGAATCCAAGGATGGGTGACTTGCGGGGCTCGGACCAGGTTCTATTACCCAGAATCCTTTGCAAACCTCAAAATTTGGCTAAAAAAACACATGTTCCTCACATTTCTGTGGCAGAAAGTTCTGGAATCTGAGAGGCGCTACAAATTTCCTTCCACCCAGCGTTCCCCCAAGTCTCCCGATAAAAATGATACCTCACTTGCGTGGGTAGGCCTAGCGCCGGCGACAGGAAATACCCCAAAGCGCAACGTGGACACATCCTAAATTTTGGAAAAAAACAGAGGTGTTTTTTGCGAAGTGCCTACCTGTAGATTTTGGCCTCTAGCTCAGCCGGCACCTAGGGAAACCTACCAAACCTGTGCATTTCTGAAAACTAAAAACCTAGGGGAATCCAAGGAGGGGTGACTTGCGGGGCTCGGACCAGGTTCTGTTACCCAGAATCCTTTGCAAACTTCAAAATTTGGCTAAAAAAACACATGTCCCTCACATTTCTGTGGCAGAAAGTTCGGGAATCTGAGAGGAGCCACAAATTTCCTTCCACCCAGCGTTCCCCCAAGTCTCCCGATAAAAATGATACCTCACTTGTGTGGGTAGGCCTAGCGCCCGCGAAAGGAAACGCCCCAAAGAGCAACGTGGACACATCCAAATTTTGGGAAGAAAACAGAGGTGTTTTTTGCGAAGTGCCTACCTGTAGATTTTGGCCTCTAGCTCAGCCGTCACCTAGGGAAACCTACCAAACCTGTGCATTTCTGAAAACTAGAGACCTAGGGGAATCCAAGATGGGGTGACTTGTGTGGCTCGGACCAGGTTCTGTTACCCAGAATCCTTTGCAAACCTCAAAATTTGGCTAAAAAAACACATGTTCCTCACATTTCTGTGGCAGAAAGTTCTACAATCTGAGAGGAGCCACAAATTTCCTTCCACCCAGCGTTCCCCCACGTCTCCCGATAAAAATGATACCTCACTTGTGTGGGTAGGCCTAGCGCTCGCGACAGGAAATGGCCCAAAACACAACGTGGACACATCACATTTTTTCATAGAAAACAGTGCCTACGTGTGGATTTTGGCCTCTAGCTCAGCCGGCACCTGGGGAAACCTAGCAAACCAGCGCATTTTTGAAAACTAGAGACCTAGGGGAATCCAAGATGGGGTGATTTGCGGGGCTCTGACCAGGTTCTGTTACCCAGAATTCTTTGCAAACATCAAAATCTGGCTAAAAAACACTTTTTCCTTTCATTTCGGTGACAGAAAGTTCTGGAATCTGAGAGGAGCCACAAATTTCCTTCCACCCAGCGTTCCCCTAAGTCTCTCCATAAAAATGGTACCTCACTTGTGTGGGTAGGCCTAGCGCCCACAAAAGGAAATGGCCCAAAACACAACATATTTTTTCACAGAAAACAGAGGTGTTTTTTGCAAAGTGCCTACCTGTGGATTTTGGACTCTAGCTCAGCCGGCCCCGGGGGGGGGGGGGAATGCCCTAAAATAAATTTGACCCCCCACCCCCCCAAACCCCCCCTGCCCAGGTGCGACCCTTGCCTACGGGGTCGCTACCCCTGCGTGACATTGGCGCCAAAAAACAAATTCCCGGTGCCTAGTGGTTTCTGCCCCCTTGGGGGCAGATTGACCTAAAATCGACCAATCTGCCCCCAAGGGGGGCAGAAATGGTCTAAACACAGTTTGCCCCCCAGGGGAGCGACCCTTGCCTGATGGGTCGCTCCCTATCTCTAAAAAAACAAACATACAAAAAAAAAAAAACACAAAAAAAATTTGCCCTGGCGCCTAGAGGTTTCTGCCCCCCCCTGGTGGCAGATCGGCCTAATATTAGGCCGATCTGCCCCCAGGGGGGGGCAGAAATGGCCTAAAATAAATTTGCCCCCCGAACACCCACTCCCCCCCCCCCCCGGAGGGACCCTTGCCTATGGGGTCGCTTCCCCTGCGTGACATTGGCGCCAAAAAACAAATCCCCGGTGCCTAGTGGTTACTGCCCCCTTGGGGCAGATTGACCTAAAATCTACCAATCTGCCCCCAAGGGGGGCAGAAATGGTCTAAACACAATTTGCCCCCCAGGGGAGCGACCCTTGCCTGATGGGTCGCTCCCCATCTCTAAAAAAAACCAAACAAACAAAAAATAATTTGCCCTGGCAACAAGAGGTTTCTGCCCCCAGGGGGGGCAGAAATGGCCTAAAATAAATTTGACCCCCGAACACCAACCCCCCCCCCGGAGCGACCCTTGCCTACGGGGTCGCTCCCCCTGCGTGACATTGGCGCCAAAAAACAAATCCCCGGTGCCTAGTGGTTTCTGCCCCCTTGGGGCAGATTGGCCTAAAATCGACCAATCCACCAGAAATGGTCTAAACACAATTTGCCCCCCAGGGGAGCGACCCTTGCCTGATGGGTCGCTCCCCATCTCTAAAAAAAACCAAACAAACAAAAAAAAAACACAAATGTTTTTTTTTGCCCTGGCAACAAGAGGTTTCTGCCTCCCCTGGGGGCAGAAATGGCCTAAAATAAATTTGCCCCCCGAACACCCCCCCCCCCGGAGCGACCCTTGCCTACGGGGTCGCTCCCCCTGCGTGACATTGGCGCCAAAAAACAAATCCCCGGTGCCTAGTGGTTTCTGCCCCCTTGGGGCAGATTGACCTAAAATCGACCAATCTGCCCCCAAGGGGGGCAGAAATGGGCTAAACACAATTTGCCCCACAGGGGAGCGACCCTTGCCTGATGGGTCGCTCCCCTTCTCTAAAAAAAACACCAAACCAATAAAAAAAACAAAAAAAAAAAATTTGCCCTGGCGCCTAGAGGTTTCTGCCCCCCCTAGGGGTAGACCGGCCTAATACCAATAGGCCGATCTGCAACCCCAGGGGGGGCAGAGATGGCCTAAAATAATTTTGCCCCCCCCCCACCCCTACCCCCCCCCGGGGAGCGACCCTTGACTACAAGGTCGCTCCCCTTGTGTGACGGCGCAAAAAAAAGATCCCTGGTGCCTAGTGGTTTCTGCCTCCCTTGGGGGCAGATAGACCTAAAATCGGCCGATCTGCCCCCAAAGCGGGCAGAAATGGCCTAAATACATTTTGCCCCTCCAGGGGAGCGACCCTTGTCCAAGGGGGTCGCTCCCCATCTGTAAAACAGAAAAACAAAAAAATCCCTGGTGCCTAGTGGTTTCTGCCCCCCTTGGGGGCAGATCAGCCGAATCAAAATAGGCTGATCTACCCCCCCCAGGGGGGCAGAAATGGCCTAAAAAAATCCCCCCCCCCCACCCCCCCCCCAGGGAGCGACCCTTGCCTAAGGGGTCGCTCCCCTTGCGTGAAATTCACGCAAAAAAAAAAACTCCCTGGTGTCTAATGGTTTCTGCCCCCCTTGGGGGCAGATTGGCCTCATCAAAATAGGCCAATCTGCCCCCAAGGGGGGCAGAAATGGCCTAAATATAATTTGCCCCCTAGGGGAGCGACCCTTGCCTAAGGGGTCGCTCCCCACCTAAAAAATAAAGAAAACATAACAAAAAGAAAAAAAAAAAAAAAAAGATCCCTGGTGCCTAGAGGTTTCTGCCCCCCCTGGGGGCAGATCGGCCTAATAATAGGCCGATCTGTCCCCAGGGGGGGCAGAAAAGGCCTTCCCAAAAAATTGCCCCCCCTGGGAGCGACCCTTGCCAAAGGGGTCGCTTTGTTGCGTAACATTCGCGCGCAAAAACAAACTCCCTGGTGTCTAATGGTTTCTGCCCCCCTTGGGGGCAGATTGGCCTTATCAAAATAGGCCAATCTGCCCCCAGGGGGGGCAGAAAAGTCCTTCCTAAAAAAATGCCCCCCTGGGAGCGACCCTTGCCCAAGGGGTCGCTCCCTTTTGCCAATTTCAAGGAAAAAAAAAAAATCCCTGGTGTCTAGTGGGGTTTCAAAAGCCGGATTGCAAGCAATCCGGCTTTTGAAACCTGTGAGAGACTTCAAAGGGAAGGAAATACATTTCCTTCCCTTTGATGCCTCTCGGGGCCTCCCCCATGGGATTGAAAAAGAAATGCAAAAGCATTTCTTTTTCAATCGCGCTGGAAGCTCTGCTTCCAGCGCGATGGGGGAGACCCTGTGACTAATCAGCGCGCCCTCGCGCGCTGACGTCACAGGGGGGGTTGGGGGGGTCGGGGGTGGGAGGGGAAGGGCTTCCCCTTCCATCCCTGACTTGGGGGGGTGGGGGGGAACCCCACAGAGGGAGCGAGAGCGCTCCCTCTGGGCTCTGTGCACAGGACGTAATGGTTACGTCCTGGGCACAGCAGCACTGTGCCTCAGGACGTAACCATTACGTCCTGGGCACAGAAGGGGTTAACAATTTTGGAGCGTACTCGCACACAAAGTAGGTAAGTAAATTTTAATTTGACATAGTGGGGAATTATATTTCCCGAGTATTTGATTACATGGAGGACGTTTTACTAGGAGGGGAGATTCCATGTTAGTTAAATTTCAATGCGATTCTTGCAGGAATAGAGAGACCAGTACACAAGATTTGGATGTGATTTAGAAATGCATACAAAGTGGTGAGTGTGATTTAATTTTATTATTTACTGTAATGAAAGCGTTATAATGTAAGTACCCTAATATAAACGATTTTGGAGTGGGAGCATTGGCTTGGGATCCCCAGAAGGAGAAGAATAGTCCTTGACCTAATACCCATAGCTCCTACAGAGTTCTAAGTTCAAATCAGGCAAGGTGAAGTCTTGAAGCCCAGTGACAGGAGTCCCTTTAGCCCTCAAGTGGACAAAGGAATCCTGGAGAACTTTAGCAGACTTAACTAATCCTCCGAAGGTCTCTACAGGCAGAGGTGGGCTAACTAGCAGGAGTGGGGAGGAGGTAGAAAGGAACATGGCGCCCTGAACGAGTTCTGAATGTTCTGTGAAAGGGCCTCCTGGGGAGCAATGTACTCTTCTCCCCCTTGGTGTACTATTGGCATAGTAGGACTTCTTTGAAACCCCCTTGAACAGGCTTCCACTTAGCCCCATGACAGCTGTCATGCCGAGGGTAGAGTCAAGCTTTGTTCCCTCCTGAAGGATTTTTTCTTTTTCCCATAAAGTAAGAATTTGATGCTGGCCCTTCAACCGTAAGGTTGGATTGACCTTATTTCAAAGGGGATTGAGTTTAGCTTTTTTACATGTCCTTTCTGGGTGAAAGTGGCCTGAGCCCAGTTTCTTTAGGGTCATCATTTTTGCCTCTCCTCCAAACCACCAGAACCAAGTAAAAGCAGAGGGTGCTAAAGAAGACTCTCACCTTATTCAAAAGCAATATCCAATATGGTTTTAGAGGCCAGTCCGCCTGGATTCGAAGTTCCTCCCCTCTCTTCTCCTTTCCAGACTGGTCCGAATTCGCTGTTCCCTAAGAAGCGGGGTAAACCACTTTTGACGCACTTCCAGGGTGCTCAGCAGTGTTGTGTCCCTCAACAGCCCGGGGGCAAGCGGAGCAGGACAGCAATGCGTGGCAAGCCACACTGGCCTAATGCCAGCTGCTTCTGCTGCTAACAGGTTGCATGCGGTCTAGTGCCTCCTGCTCGCAACAGGCACTGCAAGCTCCGGGTTCTCCAGTGGCTCCAGGCACCACGCCTCTCACCCAGAGCTCACACAGGAGACTATTTAACCTTTTCCCCACTGAAATTCCAGCCCACTCCTTAGTCCAATGATGTGGGCTGAGCACCAGTGGAGACACACTATGTGGCCAACTGGGATGGTACCAATGCCACAAGCCCACTGACGCCAACTCTATACCCCTATGCTACTGCAAAGGACGGAGGGGGCAGGCGGATTGTTATAAAGGGCTGGATTGGTCCAAAAGTTAATGCGGTGGCCGTAGGAGGGGGTGACCAGGAGCAGAACGTCAAATAGCTGGGGACGCAAGAGAATTACCCCTTCTTCTCCCTGCTTCCAGCGACAGGATGGTGACCAGGCCTGCAGGACAGCAATACAGCAGTCGGCAGTTGGGCCGGTGGCAAACACTGTCAGTGAGACTCCCTCTTTTTCCCTGCTTCAAGTGGCAGGGCAGGACGGGTCAACGGGCCGGGCCAGACGGGGCAGGTTGGTCGGCGGCCAGGGGGGTCCGGCAACAAGCACAGCACAGTCAGAGCAGCTTGCCAAGGATTCTGCCAAGACTCAGCTGGGGCGGCCACAGCTGTCCAGCCGACGCTCCTCCTTCTTCCTCCTCGCTTTACTCTCTGGACTCCAAGCAGCTTCCCAGCGGCCCGCTCCATGCTTCCTTTACCAGCGGCCTCTGCTGCTCTCTGCCTACAATACTGCCAGCATTAAATCTGTCCATCTCAAAAGTTATGTTTTTTGGCATAGAATTGGAACAGTGTCATCCATGACTAGACAGAAACGAAAGAAAGACTTTTGTCATTATTACAGCAAAACATAGGATTAACTTTTTCTGTCCATGTCAAGCTGAAAAAGACAAAAGTCTTTAGCCATTTCAGGCATAGTATTACAGCTGTGGATTGGTAAAATACCATCCAAGCCAACCTAGAATGAATATAAGCAGCACCAACATGTTTTTCACTCTTATTAGAGCTTATGAGATAAGTATAACATAGTCCAGACACAAGGGATTAGCTAATGTACCACTGCCAAATGCCATTTCAACCTTCAAGTAGTGCATAAATTATGCAAGCAGATGTAGATAATTCTAGGTAGTTCCCAAGTTGTAGATGGAGAGCAGCTTGTTCATATGGAGCACTCTACAACTTAACTCATATTCTAAACCTGCTCACCTCAAATGTCTTTTTCTGAGCACAGTTTGTAAGTAGAGAATAAGCAGAGCGCCATCTGCTCCAACCAGAAAAGTGGAAACAGCTTTGAGCTGAGCAGATTTACAATGTAATGTACTTTATTATTTAGACAAAAATAACAATATCTCTGAGCTTTAAAGCCTAATTGCTCAAAGAAATGTTTTTGAATCTTACCTTTGCAAAATTGGGAACAAGCAGGTTAGGATTTGAAAATGGTATGAAATGCTCCCTTTTCTGGTAAAATGTACATCAGTACTAGATGAGTACATATCCTAATGAATCAACCTACAAACCAGGAAGAATCAAACTACACTCTACGACTTTATTGGTGGTCACAACCGATCCTGCAGACCCTTATCATTGTGAAGAAATTCATTGCAAGTGGTATCATAATATTTTAGGCTTCTTAATGCAGCACGGCATGCTGCAAAAATACAGAATCAATCGGCTTGGTGTATTAGGAATAATAATACCATAATATTTAATGCTATACACTGGTTGAGTGTATTAAAGTTGGTTTGCAATTCATAGTTATCGAACATCCACACAGGTTCACTTTGTTGATGCTTGCATGTGTTTGGTACTTGTATGCTTTTACATGCATTAATGCATTTTCCTCTTTCCACAAATATATTTTCTGTCTTTGGTAGTTACATCATCAATATCAATATCAATATCAATAACAGAATAGAAATGTCATATTTCCTTTCCTTTCTAATTAAATAGCAGTTTTAAAAGTGAATTTTCTGAATCAAATTGTCTGCATACGATTTACATTTACTTGAACAGAATGGCATTGGGTACTTCCTAGCTTTTGACATATGGCGTGGAAGGCATTCTGCATTGCTTATTTCATTATTTAGTAATCAGGCTAGCTGGACACTCTGTTTGCTACTTGCTAGTTTCAGATACCAAACAATGTATTGTGTGGAAGACATATTGATGTTTTTAACAATTGAAAACCCTCTAATTAACTGAAGTAGATAGTTTGAAATTACTAAAACATTTATGAAATGTACTAAACCTAGTTAACCATTCAGAAATATTTTTCAAAATGGTTAAATGTGCTTAACAATGGATACTGCTCTGCAGTGTAGAAAAACGTGTTTTAAGGGCATCCCTTTCAAATTCCAAATCGGTATTCTGTGTATCAACAGTTTGCAATGATAATTCTGGTTTGAAACCATTGAAAGGTTATCTACTTTCAAGTTGGGGTGGTAACTGATTACCTAAAGGGAACTGCTATTCTCACTGAAGTTCCTGAAAATGGAAAACCTTTTTCAAGTACCCAGTCTCCTTTAACAAGCTCAGGCAGCTTTAAAAATTCAATTTTGAAATACATTTAAAGAAATGCTGACTCTTTCAAGCCTCCATCTTGTAAAGGTAGTCAATCAGGAGTCTCAATTTGGAGTCTGCCCAATGAATACAGTTTAGGCAGATCATTCAGTCACCGCTCCCCTCGAAATCATTGTTTTACAAACAACCTGTTAGCGCATATTGTGGTACACAACATCTTTTTTTGGTTGTAAAATGTTAGCCTGCAAGTTGAAACTGCTTTTTGTGCTAGGTACATTCATACCTTTGGCCTCATGACCTCTACTCTCTTCAATTTCCACCAATTGCATTTGAGATCTCTAACGTGTTTTTTCCACAATACACGCATTTTGCATTTTGTTCAGATGTTTCTCAATACTGGTTCAAATGTAATCACATTTCCCCCCCTCAGTATAGATTATAAATATAATGGTTGTAATTCCAACACCTCAGGGCTTTCTTCTTAATAAAAATGGTTTTGAATAAATTGTACAAGTTTAGACATGTGTTACACATGTATTGGTCCTACATTTATAAGACAAAAACAGAGGTTTTGGTCAATCATGTAATTTGTTATGGTGCTATTAATACATGCATCTTATTACATACACTTTTTCTGACATTTACTGTTCAACCAATGAAACATCTGTGGATTATTCATTATTAAACACAAATGAATTGTTGTGGTATTTGTTTTTATTAGGCTACTCATTTATTCAAAATAGTGCATGAATGCTTTTGAGCATCGGACACTCTGACCTATGGCCGCAGGCAAACGCTTTTCAGCTTAAAATGTAGCCTCTTTTCTCCATGTGTATGCCTTTACCTCCAACCTCCTTTTATCCAAGGTCCATTGTGCTGCACTGGCCCTACTGCCTGTCCTCCCTGGTCCGCTCATTGCCCCTTCTCCTTCCCCATTGCTTTCTGTTCTTTGTGTGCATGCCCCTGACCCCCTTCATGCTGCCTGCTCTCTCTGATTAATTTGCTACTCCTCACACCCCTCCACCTAGCCATTGATTCTCTATACACGTCGCTGCCCCTTTCACATTTGTTTTCTGAGTTCAGCTTGATGGCCCTGCCTATTTCAACCTGCCCCTGTCCACTACTCTCATGCTTCTCTGCTCTCTGTGTTCCTTCTGCCTCCATGGTTGTGTTGTTGGTGCTACAGTCATTCTGTCTACCCTTCTTGGTTAGCTTGCTACTCCTGCCCCCCTCTGCCCTGCCCTCCATTTTCCATTAGCATGCCCCTGTCCCTTCCATCCTGCCCTGCGTGGTACACTATGCTGCCACTGCCCCTGCCACCTGCCCTCTGTCGTCATCTTGCAGCCCAGACCCCTGACCCCTCCCTCCTGCTGTGTTTGGGCCATTGTTCTGCCTACGCCCCCTCCCACCTACCTTATGTGGTGTGTTGTGCTGCCTGATTAATCCGGCCTGATCTCGCAGATCAGTTTGCTACCACTACCCATGCCAACCTGCCTTCCACAGTAAGCCTCCTACCCCTGTCCTATTTTTCCCTCACTGGGGTGAGTGTTTATGACATGCAGCAGGGGGGTAGGTAAAGTGGGGCAGCTGTGAGGTTATTGGCTGCATGCTAACAGGTTGCGCCTTGTCTGTAACCTCTTGATTGTGGATCGCTGGGGTTGGTAATTGATTGCTTTTTATGTAAGAATGATACTGTGGTATACTCCTGTGGTACAAGGAAGGGAGCTACCCCAAAAGATTCACAAAACTAGCTATTTACTTGGGCAATGAGAAAATTAAAAAGAAAATTTAAAGCTAGAATATTTTTGAGTAAAGAATTAAGGCCCTCATTATGAACATGGTGACAATCACCGCTCCGATGGCGGTGGCAGTAACTACCGCCATGAGGCTGGCGGTCCTGACCGCCAAATAATGAGGCACATGAGAAACAGCCAGCGGGCTAGCTACACACTGCCAGCATTGTAGTGCCAACAACGACGGAAGATGTTGCCCACAGGCCGACGGAAAGGCCCCACTCACCCATCAAATAATGAGACACAATACTGCTGTCAGTTCCGGGGTGGGCGTGGCGGAAACAAACCAAATAAAAGGAAACACTCACCGTAGGCACACACAACACGCCAAAGCAGACATGGAGAGAGAGTTGCAAATAATGCCAGTCCTGCTCCTTGCAATATACCCCCACGACCGTGTCCGCCAACGGAGATGATGATGGTAAGTACCGCAACCTAGTAAACAAGGGAAGAAAGGTCACAGTTACACACCTACTCACCTCACCCACCTTGCAACGCACTCCCAACCCCTCACACCATCATAAGCCATAAACACTGGAACAAGAGGTACTTACCCAACACAAGGCAAATAAAACCTCCCCAAAGTACACACATGCACACCACACCCATACAATAAAACGATGAACCACGTCTCCATAGTGTGCCAACAGCACCACTGGGCACACAAACCTTATTACAAAATAAATAAAGGAATGTCCAAATAAGGCCATTGGCCAGTCCATGAGAAACAGCCTGAAGGGCCCAAATGGCCCAAACTTGACTCCCACATGTGAACATGGTACTCCACCCTAAAGGGGACATCAATGGAGCAGCCAGGCATCTCAGGGAGACAGGGGCATGGGGTGGCGGGGGTAGGGACTTACGTCTGGGGGGGCTTGGGCTTATGTTTGGGAAGTGGAGGGGGTTTGGGTTTGCTGTAGGAAGGTGGGGGAGCGTGCTTCGACCGGCGGGTGGCAGATGGACCTGGGGCAGCACAGGGCTTCTTCCGCTCCGGGGAAGGGGCACAGGAATGGGAAAGGTAGACTGAGGCGGACTTAGACGAGGAAGGAGTGGACAGGGCAAGGAGATAGGCACATTTGAGTACGAGACGGGGTGGGCCAGTGGGTTTGAGGAGGTCAACACAGGACAGGAAAAGTTTTTTAGGGGCAGTTGGGGTAGACATGAAGGAATATGTGGGAGTGGAGGTAGAGGGAATGCTTGTAACTGGTGTAGGTGTGCTGGACATGGATGTAGGTACCTGTACAGTATGCTGAGGTGTGGTGGATGTGTGTTGATTGGGTGCCTGGTAACATTTGAGTCTTGGGAGGGAGGGGTGGAAACAGTGGGACAAGACAGGCTGCCAGTGTAAATGGATGTTGCCTGGTTGTCTGCAGGTCTGGTGAGTGTGCTGCATGTGTCAGTCAATGTCGTTGTGGTGAGTGAAGGTGTGGTGTCTGAGGTGGATGAGTGGATGTCTGATGTTGTGGTGACTGCAAGAAAGGGGCCAGCAGCAGTGAATGAGGGTGCAGTGCTTGTGGGTGTGCATGTTGAAGTGACAGACAGGGAGGTGGGAGCGGTGGACACACTGGGGGAAGTGGATGTTGTTGTGTGTGCCTCTGTATGTTTTGTGTGGTTGTATGCCTGTGGTGGGAAGTGTGGTGCTTGTGTTTCTCTGTGTGCTTCTTGTGTGTTGATGTGTGTGCATGGCTGGCTGAAAGTGTATTTAGGATGGGTGAAGGTAGTGGGGTACTGGAAGGGGTAGAGGTGATTGGAGGGGGGATGGAACGAACAGGGACACAGGCTGCCGTCAAAGAGGAGGCCAGAGCTTGAAAAGATCTCTGTAGGCCAGACATGGCACCATGAATGCCTTCCAGGTATGCATTGCTGCATCTGGGATGCTAGCTTCTGGATGGCATTCACAATGGTTGTCTGCCCTACAGAGATGGTCCTCAGGAAGTCAATAGCCTTCTCCGTGAGGGCAGAAGGGCTGACATGGGCAGGGGATGAGGTGTCTGGGGCGAAGGAGACGCCCACCCTTCCGGGTGATCGGGCACGGGCTACTGGGTGGGAAGCAACTGGGAGGCCGTTGATGGTATGGGGGTGGCGGAAGATGGGTGGGCCCACTAGGGTCCGCCACCACCAGGAAGCTTCCATCAGAGGAGGTATCAGAGTCACTGCCAGCAGTGGTAGTTGCCTCCCCCGTGGTACTCCCCTCTCCCTCCAACCCACTTGTCCCCTTGGCATCGGTCGAGTCTGCCTCCTTGGAACTGTAGGCCGCTGCATCCCCACTCGCCGGTGCCACTGCTCCCTTGCCAGATGATGCTGATGCATACAAACAACAGAAGGGCACAGGGGTGGGGAGACAAAACATGACAGAAATCTGTAAATACCTGAATGAATGTACATACTTGGAGCACACAGACTCCCATCCAGCTTACACACCTACACGCAGCACCTACAACTATAGTCAATACTATGACCCTGACTTGTGGCCACTACCCCAGCATAAAACTAATTTCCCACGTGACACACGGACCTGATGAACTGTTGATCTGCCCCTAACTATTTCTATGCCCATAAGGAGCAGGACTGCTGGAAGACACCTGTCAAAGTGCCTGCCACTAGACAGCATACATACCACAGCACCCAAACACATCCATTAAAGTGGTATGAAACATCTTGGTACTCACCACCTTGTGGCTGCTGTGCTGCCTTCAAGCACCCATCTGAATCCAGATATGCCACCACCAGAATGCGGCACATTAGGGGGCTCAGGGTCAGACAGGCACCCCTTCCTCATTGGGAGGCCTTCCCCAGCTGGGCCTCGCAGGTCTTCCTGGCCCAGCGCCACAGGTCCTCCCACCGCTTCCTGCAGTGGGTGCTCTGCCGGTTGTAGACCCCCAAGGTCCGCACCTCCCTGGCGATGGCCTGCCAGAGTCCCCTCTTCTAATTGACGCTGACATGTATGGTACACACATAGAAGAAAAACAGACGTCAGGATACGCCCATTTGATACAGCTGACATATCGTCCCCTATGGGATGGACACTACACAGGATAATTTTACCACCTCACTCACAGTACTTGCCACATAATCTACGCCTGTGCAGTTACAAATCGACCACACATGCATACAGGCATCTGCCACCATCACACACATCCATGCAAGGCAACCGCCAACTCACCTACTCCTCTAGTCGCCCATATAACTTGGCATACAGGGGGAGGACCCCTTCCTCCAGTTTCTCGAGCTCCTCCGTGGTGAAGGCCTGGGCCCTTCCCCCTGTGAAACATGTCATTAGAGTAACCAGAATCAGGACACAGCAGCACACACAGTGGAGTACTTTCATGCACAGGATCCGGGAGTCAAGTGAAACTGGTGTGACGACATGGCGTACGCTCCGCGGCGGTGTGCACCGTCACTGCCGGCGGCGATCATGAAAGGCCCAGGTTCCCCATTGACAACCATGTAAATCAATAAATGGATGGATGGCAGGGAACACCGCCTTCCAGCATGACAACTACAGCCAGAGGAATGATGTCACTTCCACTCCTTCATATCTGGATGGCAGGAGGCTGCCATTTTGCTAGCACCACTTACATATTTCCTGGTCATGGGCCCCATTCAGGGCCTTCAGGTCCCAGCCCTTTCTTGCCTGCCCACATGAGTGCCTGTTCCCCACATCAGTCCACAGGTATCACTGCATACGTGTCACAAAAGTTGTACATCAAACATTGCTTGTGTGTGTCACCAACGTATTGTACAGCAGTTATTTATACACAACATGTTTTGGGTGTGTATGTGTGTCCCTCATGTGTGTTCTTTCCTCCTCATAGGTACAGACCCATGTGGCGAGGGAGGGTCCCATCTGTGTACAGACCTCCTGTTGATTTGGAAACCATGGTGGAACGTCACATCATTGTCACCTAAGGACTCAATTGTACAACAATCCATGACCTATGTGCTTTTCTGGATCCTGTACTAAGACCAGCTAATCGGAATCAGCATGCCATCCCTACTGAAGTGCAAGTGCACTCTGCACTCCATTTCTTGGCTACGGGCTCATTTCAGGTGACAGTGGGCATGGGTGCAGGGTTCTCACAGCCAATGTTTAGCTTCGCCCTGCCCAAATTCCTGGATGGATTTGTACAACACTTGTAGACATATGTCAAGTTTCCCCAAAGGGCTGAATGCCCTGCCATCAATTCTGAATTATATGCCTATGCTAACATTCCCCATTTGATAGGTGCCATCGATGGCACCCATATAGCTCTCCTCCCCCCAAGAGTGAATGAATAGGTGTACAGGAATAGGAAGAACTTCCACTCAAGGAATACACCATTGGGGTGTACTGCTGACCAGTACATTTCACATGTAAATGACATGTTTCCATGATCAGTTTATGATACATTTGTCCTGAGGAACAGCAGTGTGCCACACATGATGGAACAACTACAAGGGGACAGAGGTTGTCTCATAGGTGAATATGTATGACACTGGATCAGTACATAGCTGACAGCCAGGCATCTGCCAGTAATCCTGTTTCAACCACTTTTGCAGGTGATTCTGGCTACCCCAAATTGCAATGGCTCATGACACCTGTGAGAAATCCCAGTACAGATGCAGAGAGGAATTATAATGAGGCCCATGGACATACTAAGAGGGTGATTGAGCGCACAATAGGTCTCCTGAAGGCTACATTTTGTTGCTTCCATCTCTCTGGGGGATTCCTGTGCTTTGGCCCTGACAAGGTGTGTAGAATAGTGGTGGCCTGCTGCATGCGGCACAACATGGCTGTGAGGAGAGCTATTCCCCTACTAGAGGAGGAGGGTACTGTACATCCAATCCTGCTACCTCTGAGAGGGGATGAGAGTGATGGTGAGTATGAAGAGGGGGAAGATATCCATATTCAGGAACCAGCTGATCCAACTATACTTCCAGTGACTATGAGGTACTGTTCACTGATGATGTTGTCTGCACTGCATAATGTTTGACTGACTCATTTGTTTGGGGATGTGGTGTCTGTAGTCATTGGAACTGGTACCTGAAGAATAAGGTGGCATGTGCCATGAAATCAAACATGGTGTACATTTCGGTTTACTCCAGACGTTGTTGTGCGTGGGATACCATTCCTGCAATAAAGGTATGAATATGGAATTGACTGGCAAATGCATTCACACACTTGAATATTCATAATGACAGGGGACATACGGTTTGTTGTAAATGTGTTTTATTTGGTGTCACACTTGCATTGGTGTGCTGTACAGTGATAGGGAGTGGGCTCATGGTGGATGTCCATACTATGTACATGGGCTCAGCGATTGGTGGCAGTGGGTATTGGTCCATATGTCCTTTGCAAGTTGTTAAGTTGCTATTGGCCGGTGAGGATGGTAGCACAGTGGCAAACTTGGGAGACAATTCAGGTCAAAGTCACTTCTTATTGGGTTCTTGGTTTTGGCAGGTGTTCCAGTGCCATATCTGGGTCTGAGGGCCCGTTTGAGTGTCTGGTGCTGGGCTACACGGGTAGGGGTGCTGCTCTCTTGTGTGTCCTCTGCCAGTGCCACCAGTCCAGTTGCTGCTGCTGATGTAGAGGGCAAGTCTGTGTCCTGGTGAGTGGCAGGGGCTTCCAGGTTTGTGGGGGTCTCAGGCTTGGTTGGGTAGTAGTGCTGAGGCACCCCTGCAATAGTGACCATGGTGGCATTGAGTTGTTTCCACTGCTCCATGGTCTATTGATGTCGGGCTACCTGCAGCCTTTGACTCTGCTCCAGGGTGGCCAGGATCTGGCCCATCCTGTCTTGTGTATGGTGGTATGCTCTGAGGACCTCAGAGATCACCTCCTGGACTGTAGCATCCATTCTTTTGCCTCCCCCCAGGGCCACTGAGGCCCTCCCACTGGGCCTAGTCCCCTATGCCTGTGTCCCCTGAACAGCTCTGGTACTTGCACTGGGGCCATCATCATCCTGCCTGTTAGTTGGTGGTGACTCTGGCCTCTGTACTGATGGTCTGCCAGTCTGTGGCCTGGATACACTAGTGTGGGGTCGTTTGGCCAGAGCTGATGTTGGTGGCTGAGTGGTAGGAGTGTCAGTGGTATCCTTGGTGGGGCTGCTGGAGGGTGACAGTCCAGGAGTGTGTTAGGGGCCAGGGTAATCATCACTGTCCATACATCCCTCTCCAGTGTCCTGAATGGTGCCTCTGTCTCCCTGTGGGGCGCTGGCACTCCTTGTCCTTCTGGTCAGGGTGGAATGGGTGGTGGTGCCTGTGGGGGAGGGAATGGACATGAATGTTTCATGCACTAATTTGAATAAGGATGCACAGCTCTGCCCTATTTTGTGCTGTTTAATCCCCTGTTGGGCAATTCAGGGACCTATTGTGGGGTTGTGCTTACATTTTGCATTGGATGTGGAGGTGCATTGTGGGTGCCGTAGTGCCATTGTAATTCCTTGCAGGGGTAGGTGGCAGTGCACAGGGGGAGGGATTTTGGCCTGTTAGTGGGTTTGGTGGGTGTTAGAAATGGGTTTTTTTGTTGGCAGTCAGGTTGCCCTCTGTCCAAGCAAGAACCCCCACTCTAGTCAGGGTAAGTCACACACAGTCTAAAATCAGCCTGTGCCCACCCTCTGGTAGCTTGGCACGAGCAGTCAGGCTTAACTTAGAAGGCGATGTGTAAAGCATTTGTGCAATAAATCATACAACACCATAATATAACACCACAAAAATACACCACCCAGTGTTTGGAAAAATATATAATATTTATCTGGTTATCTTCAGGTCAAAACGATCAAAGTTGCAATATGAATTTGTAAAAATATCACTGAAAAGTGATATAAAGGCGGTCATTCTGACCGCGGTGGTCGGCAGTCGCCGCCCGCCAAGCGGTTCCCGCTGAAAGACCGCTCCGCGGTCAAAAGACAGCGGCGGCCATTCCGGCTTTCCCACTGGGCCGGCGGGCGACCGCCAGAAGACTGCCGGCCGGCCCAGCGGGACAGCCCCTTCAACAATGAAGCCGGCTCGGAATGGAGCCGGCAGAGTTGAAGGGGTGCGATGGGTGCAGTGGCACCCGTCGCGATTTTCACTGTCTGCAAAACAGACAGTGAAAATCTTTGTGGGGCCCCCAGGGGCCTCAGAGCACCCGTTCCCACCATCCTGGTTCTGGCGGTGGACACCGCCAGAAACAGGCTGGCGGGAAGGGGGTCGGAATCCCCATGGCGGTGCTGCAAGCAGCGCCGCCATGGCGGGTTCCCTGGGCCAGCGGGAAACCGGTGGGAAACCGCCAGCTCCCCTTTTCCGACTGCGGCTTTACCGCCGCGGTCAGAATCGCCCAGGAAGCACCGCCAGCCTGTTGGCGGTGCTTCCGCCGCACTCCGCCATGGCGGTCATGGACCGCCAAGGTCAGAATGACCCCCAAAGTGTCTTAAGTCGTTAAAAAGTAAACAAAGTCTCTTTCAAGCACAAAGTACCTGGTTTCTGGTGGAAAATCTCCTCAGAGGGCCACAGAAGAAGAGATGCGTGGAAAAAGGGTGTATGCGTTGATTTCTCCCCAGCACACACGGACTTGCGTCGTTATTTTTCACGCAGGAAGTCGTGCGTCGTTTCCGGCGCGCAGACAGTCTCTTTCTGTGGATCGCAGGGAATTACCAGATGTCCCGGGTCTGTGCGTGGATTTTCCTGCTTGTTTTCCGGCTGTACGTCGTTCTGCGGGGCTGCGCGTCGAAGTTTCGATCTCGCGGCAGGCGTCGCGTCGATTTCTCCTTGGAAGTCGGGCGGCGTTGTCCTTGCGGGGCCGTGCGTCAAAGTTTCGATCTCATGGCAGGCGTCGCGTTGATTTCTCCTTGGAAGTTGGGCGGCGTTGTCCTTGCGAGGCCGTGCGACAAAGTTTCGATCTCACGGCAGGCGTCGCGTCGATTTCTCCTTGGAAGTCGGGCGGCATTGTCCTTGCGAGGCGTGCGTCAAAGTTTCGGTCGTCCCGAAGGCGTCGCGTCGATCAGCGTCGGTGTGCGGCGTTTTTCTTGCTGCGGAACAAGCTGTGCGTAGAAAATTTCAGCGCACAGAGCGTCCAAGTGAAAAAGAGAAGTCTTTTTGGTCCTGAGACTTCAGGGAACAGGAGGCAAGCTCTATCCAAGCCCTTGGAGAGCACTTTCACAGCCAGACAGGAGTTCAGCAAGGCAGCAGGCCAACAGCAAGGCAGCAGTCCTTTGTAGAAAAGCAGACAGGTGAGTCCTTTGAGCAGCAAGGCAGTTCTTCTTGGCAGGATGTAGTTTCTGCTTCAGGTTTCTTCTCCAGCAAGAAATGCACCAAGCCCCCTTTCAGTTCAATCCTGTCTGCCAGAGTCCCAGTAGGGGGTGTGGTAGTCCTTTGTGTGAGGGCAGGCCCTCCACCCTCCCAGCCCGGGAAGACCCATTCAAAATGCAGATGTATGCAAGTGAGGCTGAGTACCCTGTGTTTGGGGTGTGTCTGAGTGAATGCACAAGGAGCTGTCAACTTAACCTAGCCAGACGTGGATTGAAGGGCACAACAAGATTTTAGTGCAAAGAAATGCTCACTTTCTAAAAGTGGCATTTCTAGAATAGTAATATTAAATCCGACTTCACCAGTCAGCAGGACTTTATATTACCATTCTGGCCATACTAAATATGACCTTCCTGTGTTCCTTTCAGATCAGCAGCTGCCACTTCAACAGTGTATGAGGGCAGCCCCAATGTTAGCCTATGAAGGGAGCAGGCTTCACAGTAGTGTAAAAACGAATTTAGGAGTTTTACACTACCAGGACATATAACTACACAGGTACATGTCCTGTCTTTTACCTACACAGCACCCTGCTCTAGGGGTTACCTAGGGCACACATTAGGGATGACTTATATGTAGAAAAAGGGGAGTTCTAGGCTTGGCAAGCACTTTTAAATGCCAAGTCGAAGTGGCAGTGAAACTGCACACACAGGCCTTGCAATGGCAGGCCTGAGACAGGGTTAAGGGGCTACTGAAGTGGGTGGCACAACCAGTGCTGCAGGCCCATTAGCAGCATTTAATCTACAGGCCCTAGGCACATATAGTGCACTCTACTAGGGACTTATAAGTAAATTAAATAGCCAATCATGGATAAACCAATCAATAGTACCATTTACACAGAGAGCATATGCACTTTAGCACTGGTTAGCAGTGGTAAAGGGCCCAGAGGTCAAAAGCCAACAACAACAGGTCAGAAAAAATAGGAGGAAGGAGGCAAAAAGTTTGGGGATGACCCTGTCAAAAAGCCAGGTCCAACATGACCCCCTACCAGCCTAAAGCCAGGGGAGAACAATCACTATCCTGATGTACTTCCCTGTTTGAGGCGACAGAACAAGGAGCCAGGCCCACAACAGCAGGGGCATGCTCCAGTTCTTCGTCTTCCTGACTCCAATTGGATCCCTCTGTCCATACTCTCAGGGCCCACTAAGCCAACCCATGGGGAACCTTTCTCCTTACCTGCGGATCCCATCTGTGCAGCACCTAACCTTACTTTGCTCACATATGTATCCCAGGAGCAGGATAGTACCACCATGACCAACACAGTGGTGTTGCCCACTCTACCCCCGGGGTGTGACACTTGTCCCCTCCCCAGGGATAACTCTGTCCACCCGGACAGCAAGCCACAGTGGTTACTGACAGCTGCCAGGGATGAGAGCCAGGCCCTAGGCCTCTCAAAGCTCTCCCACCACTGTGGCTGCGGAGAGTGGGGGGCGGTAGCCCCAGGTGCTGGGCACCCTTTAACCACTCTCCCTTCCACCAGGTCAGGGATGACAGCCTGAACCTGGTCCTCCCCTCTGGGGCTCTGTACCCTCCCTCCTGGAGCGGTACCCCCAGAGTCCAACATGGTCAGGGTGCTTATAGAAGTCGCCCTGTACCATTCCTCCACCAGTGCAGGGCTGTTAACCTGCAACTGGCCCTCCAACCTGGGGTCTGTACCTTCAGGTTGGACTAGGACCCGGGGTGAGGCTTCCCTCCCCCTGCCCTCCCTTCTGGGGTCCAGCACACTCCAACTAGGAGTGGCCTCCTCAGAAGACAACATGGTAGGGGCACTGTTATCAGTAACCCCTCCCTCCAGGTCTGGGGGGACACCCTGAACCTGGTCTTCCAGCCCAGGGTCTGTACCCTCAGACTGGATCACTGCCTGGCAAACCAGGACTTTCTGGGAGGCACACCTACCCCCCACCAGGTCAGAGTTTAACCTCTGCACCTGACCATTCAACTCAGAGTCACCACCCTGAAGTTGAACAATTGCCTGGCACGCCAGGACTTCCTGGAGGGCACACTGACCCTCCACCAGGTCAGAGTTTAACCTCTGAACTTGGCCATCCAACTCAGAGTCACCACCCTGAAGTTGCACAATTGCCTGGCACGCCAGGACTTCCTGGAGGGTACACTGACCCTCCACCAGGTCAGAGTTTAACCTCTGAACCTGGTTCTCCAATCTAGGGTCACCACCCTGAGGTTGGGCAACTGCTTGGCACACCAGGTCTTTCTGGGAGGCACACCTACCTCCCACCAGGTCAGAGGTTAACCTCTGAACCTGGTTCTCCAACCCAGGGTCATCACCCTGAGGTTGAACAATTGCCTGGCACGCCAGGACTTTCTGGGGGGCACACCTACCCCCCACCAGGTCAGAGTTTAACCTCTGAACCCGGTTATCCAACCCAGAGTCAGCACCCTGAGGTTGGACAACTGCCTGGCATAGCAGGACTTTCTGGGGGGCACACCTACCTCCCACCAGGTCAGAGGTTAACCTCTGAACCTGGGTATCCAACCCAGAGTCACCACCCTGAGGTTGAACCATTGCCTGGCATACCAGGACGTTCTGGGGGGCACACCTACCCCCCAACAGGTCAGAGTTTATCCTCTGAACCTGGTTAGCCAACCCAGAGTCACCACCCTGAGGTTGAACCATTGCCTGGCAGGCCAGGACTTCCAGGGAGGCACACCTACCTCCCACCAGGTCAGAGTTTAACCTCTGAGCCTGGTTCTCCAACCCAGGGTCACCACCCTTAGGTTGGACAATTGCCTGGCACACCAGGACTTTCTGGGAGGCACACCTACCTCCCACCAGGTCAGAGTTTAACTTCTGAACCTGGCCATCCAACCTAGAGTCATCCCCCTGAGGATGGACAACTGCCTGGCACGCCAGGACTTTCTGGGGGGCACACCTACCCCCCACCAGGTCAGAGTTTAACCTCTGAACCTGGCCATCCAACCCAGAGTCAACACCCTGAGGTTGGACAATTGCCTGGCACAGCAGGACTTCTTGGGAGGCACACCTACCTCCCACCAGGTCAGAGTTTAACCTCTGAATCTGGGTATCCAACCCAGAGTCACCACCCTGAGGTTAAATCTTTGCCTGGCATGCCAGGACTTCCTGGGGGGCACTCTCACCCCCCACAAGGGACACACCGTCCCCAAGGGCCACACAAGAGTCTGGTTGGCGCAGGTCTCCCGACCTCTGCCCATCCGGCAGAGTCTGGGTTTCCCCCAAACCAGAAACGGTTTCACCTGGGTCATTCCTGGGGGGCTCTGCTCTCAGAGCTGACCCCTGACTCTCAAGGTCCTCCACTGGGGTCTGCAACCCCCTCTCAACCCTATGTCTGGACTTCTGCACCCCCTCACTAGGAGGGGTACTGGCAGACACCAGAACTGTTGGGATGCTGGCTACAGTCACCCCCCCAAGTTCTTCTGACACTGCGGGGCTTCCCTCAAAAGGTGGCCCTACGGTACATACTAGGCTTCCCTCCTGGTGTTCCCTCATGGAACCCTCTAGGACCTGGGACCTACCTGGGACACTACCACCCTTTCCCACCTCACTCGGTTGGGAACCACCTAGACCACTCCCTTCAGGAGGACCCCCAAATGCCTCTTTAGACTCTCTGGTACTCACCCAGAAGTCTGCCTCCATTGTAAGTTCCCTGGGGTCAGAGAACTCACACTGCACCTGGTGTTGGCGTAGCTCTGGAAAATAAGGAACAGACATATGCTCTCCAGCAATTACATCACTCTGCCCTTCACATGTATTAACCACAGTACCCTTCACCCAACCACCCAGTAACTCAGCCTTGGAAAAGCACTCTACCTCACCCTCCTGAGACTGGTGAGACAGTATCTGTCTGTCCCTGACACTCAACCCATACTCTTCTGGGATGTCTCTACACTCTATATCCAGGACGTCCACCAGGGGGGAACCCTTTTCTCTGTCACTCTCTGCTAGAGTCAGTAAAGTGTCCCTCCCCCCAGTAGGAATATGACTCCCTGTGCCATTTCCCCAATCCTTCTCAGGGACCGTGTGCATAACGGGAACTACCTCATACCCTTGAACCGCCTGGGGTGTGTCAACTCCCTTCTTCAAGTTGGGCACCACATCTCTGGGCTTGTGCCCTTCTTCAGCAGTACTAGATGCAAGATTTTTGCTGCCACCATCTGAACTGGACTCAGCCCTTCCGGCTTCCAGTTTCAGCTCTTTACAGCTCAGCTCTTGAGCTGCAATCTTTTCTTCTTCCAGGGCTAAGAGACTTGCTGCCTCAGCCCTTTCAAGAAACTCATCTAGCTCTTCCATCCACCGCTCTTGAGCTAGGAGCCATTCATCTCTCACTGGTTCTCTTTCCTCAACTGAGTAGTCATCCTCCTCATTTGAGCAGTCCTCCTCCTCATCTGAGGGGTACTTAGTCATTTGGTTTTTTTCTGCCTCTCTCTCTGCCCATCTTTCTTCCCCCCAGACTATGTAGGCATGTAGCATTTCCATCTTAGTAGATTTCCTTGATACAGGAAGGCCCCATTTTCTGCAAAGCCTCCTTAGTTCAGCCTTAGTAAGGTGGTCAGTAGGCACAAAGAGTGAGTAGGTAAGTAATCTCATTGCTGATAAAGTCTTACTGGTAAAAACCAAAATCCTAAGTCCAAAATATCAATAGTATATCCAGGAGGACATCAGAGAACCAAAAGCAAAAAAAGATGAAAAATCAAGTTGACCTTCAACTGTGGGTAGGTAGTGAAATACTTAGTTACTGTATGTCACAGCACAAACACAAGTCCTATCCTCACCGCTGATCACCAATGTTAGAAATGGGGTTTTTGGTTGGCAGTCAGGTTGCCCTCTGTCCAAGCAAGAACCCTCACTCTAGTCAGGGTAAGTCACACACAATCTAAAATCAGCCTGTGCCCACCCTCTGGTAGCTTGGCACGAGCAGTCAGGCTTAACTTAGAAGGCGATGTGTAAAGCATTTGTGCAATAAATCATACAACACCATAATATAACACCACAAAAATACACCACACAGTGTTTGGAAAAATATATAATATTTATCTGGATATCTTCAGGTCAAAACGATCAAAGTTGCAATATGAATTTGTAAAGATATCACTGAAAAGTGATATAAAGTGTCTTAAGTCTTTAAAAAGTAAACAAAGTCTCTTTCAAGCACAAAGTACCTGGTTTCTGGTGGAAAATCTCCTCAGAGGGCCACAGAAGAAGAGATGCGTGGAAAAAGGGTGTATGCGTCGATTTCTCCCCAGCACACACGGACTTGCGTCGTTATTTTTCACGCGGGAAGTCGTGCGTCGTTTTCCGCCACGCGGACAGTCTCTTTCTGTGGATCGCGGGGATTACCAGATGTCCCGGGTCTGTGCGTGGATTTTCCTGCTTGTTTTCCGGCTGCGCGTCATTCTGCGGGGCTGCGCGTCGAAGTTTCGATCTCACGGCAGGCGTCGCGTCATTTTCTCCTTGGAAGTCGGGCGGCGTTGTCCTTGCGGGGCCGTGCGTCAAAGTTTCGATCTCACGGCAGGCGTTGCGTCATTTTCTCCTTGGAAGTCGGGCGGCGTTGTCCTTGCAAGGCCATGCGTCAAAGTTTCGATCTCACGGCAGGCGTCGCGTCAATATCTCCTTGGAAGTCGGGCGGCGTTGTCCTTGCGTTGTCCTTGCGTCAAAGTTTCGGTCCTCCCGAAGGCGTCGCGTTGATCAGCGTCGGTGTGCGGCGTTTTTCTTGCCGCGGAACAAGCTGTGTGTCGAAAATTTTAGCACACGGAGCGTCCAAGTGAAAAAGAGAAGTCTTTTTGGTCCTGAGACTTCAGGGAACAGGAGGCAAGCTCTATCCAAGCCCTTGGAGAGCACTTTCACAGCCAGACAAGAGTTCAGCAAGGCAGCAGGCCAACAGCAAGGCAGCAGTCCTTTGTAGAAAAGCAGACAGGTGAGTCCTTTGAGCAGCCAGGCAGTTCTTCTTGGCAGGATGTAGTTTCTGGTTCAGGTTTCTTCTCCAGCAAGTGTCTGATGAGGTAGGGCAGAGGCCCTGTTTTATACTAAGTTGTGCCTTTGAAGTGGGGGTGACTTCAAAGAGTGTCTAAGAAATGCACCAAGCCCCCTTTCAGTTCAATCCTGTCTGCCAGAGTCCCAGTAGGGGGTGTGGCAGTCCTTTGTGTGAGGGCAGGCCCTCCACACTCCCAGCCCAGGAAGACCCATTCAAAATGCATATGTATGCAAGTGAGGCTGAGTACCCTGTGTTTGGGGTGTGTCTGAGTGAATGCACAAGGAGCTGTCAACTAAACCTAGCCAGACGTGGATTGAAGGGCACAACAAGATTGTAGTGCAAAGAAATGCTCACTTTCTAAAAGTGGCATTTCTAGAATAGTAATATTAAATCCGACTTCACCAGTCAGCAGGACTTTATATTACCATTCTGGCCATACTAAATATGACCTTCCTGCTCCTTTCAGATCAGCAGCTGCCACTTCAACAGTGTATGAGGGCAGCCCCAATGTTAGCCTATGAAGGGAGCAGGCCTAACAGTAGTGTAAAAACGAATTTAGGAGTTTTACACTACCAGGACATATAACTACACAGGTACATGTCCTGCCTTTTACCTACACAGCACCCTGCTCTAGGGGTTACCTAGGGCACACATTAGGGATGACTTATATGTAGAAAAAGGGGAGTTCTAGGCTTGGCAAGCACTTTTAAATGCGAAGTCGAAGTGGCAGTGAAACTGCACTCACAGACCTTGCAATGGCAGGCCTGAGACAGGGTTAAGGGGCTACTGAAGTGGGTGGCACAACCAGTGCTGCAGGCCCACTAGCAGCATTTAATCTACAGGTCCTAGGCACATATAGTGCACTCTACTAGGGACTTATAAGTAAATTAAATAGCCAATCATGGATAAACCAATCAATAGTACCATTTACACAGAGAGCATATGCACTTTAGCACTGGTTAGCAGTGGTAAAGTGCCCAGAGGTCAAAAGCCAACAACAACAGGTCAGAAAAAATAGGAGGAAGGAGGCAAAAAGTTTGGGGATGACCCTGTCAAAAAGCCAGGTCCAACAGTGGGCATGCTGGGTGACTGGATGTAGGGATTGTGGCCTGGGTGGGGTAGTGGTCCTGGTGGTAGTGGGAGGCGTGGGGTGGTACATGCATTACAGGTATGGTGGATATGAAATAACTGTAGATGACTTACGCAAGTCCAGTCCTCCAGTGAGTCCAGTGAGGCCCACAGGGTGCAGGATAGCCAGTACTTCTCCTCCCAGTCGGTGTAGTCGGGGTGTAGGTGGGGGTCCTCCCCAGCCTTCTGTATAGCAATGTAGTGCCTGGATGCCATAGACCTCACCTTTTCCACACAGGTCGTTTCATCTCTTGAGGATGAAGTCCCTTGTGCATGGATAGTTTCCCACTGCGTTGACCTTGTTTACTATAGTCTGCCATAATTCCATCTTCCTGGTGATGGGTGTGTGCTGGACCTGTGCCCAAAAGATTTGTGGCTTGACCTTCAGTATTTCATCCACCATTGTTCTTAGCTCCATATCTGTGAAGCGGGAGTGCTTAGGGGGTGCTATGGTGTGTGTTGTGGGTGGTGTGTTGTAGGATTATTGGTGAGGGTGTGGTTGGGTGTGTGACTTGTGTGATGTTGCGTTCAGTGTCTACGTGTTGTGTTATCAATCTCAGTTGTCCTATTGGCGATGCGAAGGATTGTGGGGTGTGTATGTGAGTGTTTTATAGTGTTGTGGATGTGTGTCAGGTGTGTGGGTTTCCAACTTGCGAATGTGTGCATTTCTTGCTGTTGGGTCCAACTGCTGGCCGAGGTGGTCCGTACCGCCAATGGTAGTTCGACATCCACTAACTGCTGCAGTGATTTGTGCATCGTTATTTATAGGGCAGAGGATTTGTCTGGTGGCGGTGGCGGGGTGCAGTGTGGAGCCTTTCCGCCATCAAGGGCCCTGGCGGTGGCTGGAGGTTGCAGAATGTTTGGAGGTTTCTGGTTTTGGCATCATTATATGGTGATGTGCTGTTCACCGCCAATGGTGGTCTTCTGTTCACCATCACCACGGTGGTCGGCAGTGTTTCCCGCCATGTCCATAATGACCACCTAAGTCTTATATGATACATTTGAAAAAAAGTATATATCAATGATGAAATAATGGGGGTCATTCTGACCCCGGCGGTCTAAGACCGCCGGGGCCAGGGTCGGCGGGAGCACCGCCGACAGGCAGGCGGTGCCCCGCAGGGCATTCTGACCGCGGCGGTTCGGCCGCGGTCAGAAGAGGCAAACCGGCGGTCTCCCGCCGGTTTACCGCTGCCCTTAGAATCCCCCATGGCGGCGCAGCTTGCTGCGCCGCCATGGGGGATTCTGACACCCCCTACCGCCATCCTGGCACGGCAGGGGCCCCCGTAAGAGGGCCCCACAAAGTATTTCAGTGTCTGCCTAGCAGACACTGAAATACGCGACGGGTGCAACTGCACCCGTCGCACCTTCCCACTCCGCCGGCTCAATTCTGAGCCGGCATCCTAGTGGGAAGGTTGATTTGCCCTGGGCTGGCCGGCGGCCTTTTGGCGGCCGCCCGCCAGCCCAGGGCAAATCTCAGAATCACCGCTGCGGTCTTTCGACCGCGGTGCGGTGATCTGACGGCGGAACCTTGGCGGACGGCCTCCGCCGTCCGCCAAGGTTAGAATCAGCCCCAATATGTTATGTGTTTTCCAATATGAATGGTGAAATGCCAGACTGTAATCTATTAGTTAATTTATGAGATATGAACAAAATTCCTTTTTAGATTTTTAATATATGATTTGAAAAAATAATTTATTAAAGGTTCTCTTGAAATATGAATTTATAGTGCTATATTAGATATTTTTAAAATGGTAGTTGCAGCATTCAGGGAATATAGGGTTCTGCATACAGCTTCTTTCACATGTTTTGGAAGGCATACTAACAGTGAAGTTTGATATGTGTGCTGTGGGGGACTAATGAATAATGTTCGTTATAACATATATTTCAAACTAATGTATGGGTAAAAAGTGTGCCTTTTGGAAATTACTCTTTTTTAAATTGCAAGTTAACATAATACAGTGCGGCTGGAGAGTTGAAAGTTACATAGGGTTATTGCTACTGTCTACTGAGTTTAGAATCTGAGGGACTGATTTGAAGTTCGGCAGACAGGAAGACTCATCCGGCAAACTTCCAAAGGGGAGGTTGCTGCTACAATGGGTACCTCCCAGCCAAATCCATTAGGAGTTTCCCACTAGGCTGACCTCGTTTTCGGCCCATCATCCCAGCAGGAAACTGGCAGCGGCATTGCCTCTGGCTCAAAATTGAGCCGGCAGCAATGTTGTTCCCTGCAGGGTGCACCAGAACCCTTAAATGTTCACTGTATGCACAGCAGATTTTCTTCTTTATCCAATTCATGATTTTCATACTGTATCTAGCCTTATTGCTCAGTTGTTTTGTGTGCTCTGTTCATTTCACTCATTTCTCTGTTTATGTTTTAGAAGAAGTAAGTATGTGGAAGGTGTTGGTGAGTACCGGTTAATAATAGGGAATGTAAAAAGTGGTTTTATTAGTGAGAATAGAATGTTTTTATGGCATTACAACACAGACCTTTCAACTGAAGGTACTCTATGGTGCAAGATACTAGGCACTATAAGTAAAGTATAACTTGAACTTTAAATATTCCAGAAAGATAGTGTACATTATTTTTGCCATGGATATTCTATGGTTTTCTCATTGAGTATATCATTAAGTGTAATGCGGTTACATATGTAGGGTGATAGGTGGTGCCCATTGTAGGTCTATGTTCAGTCTCTCTCATCTATTGTGTGCAAATTTATTCCATCACTTGGTTTCCTAAGTGGTCCTTTATTTTCTCTTTGCTGTCTTTTGCTCCACTCTTGTTTGTGTTTGTTTTGGTTCTCATATGAGTTTTCATTACTGTCTTGTGCTAAATACATCCTTTTCGCTGTTGCTTTCTCTTCTATTCTGAATTTGCATCATGCATTCATATTCCCCCTCAAACAAATAACCAATTACTATCAACCCTCCAACAAAAAACTAGTATAAAGAAGTTGTTGGTCTGTATTGATGAACAATAGGAAAGGGAAAAAACAATTTTATTGGAGAACATTTGGTGCCACTATGATAGTGAGCTACATCGATAAAGCCAAGTTGTTTCATAGGGCCCTCACTCTATGCACTTTACAAAAAGAAATGCGGTGTATAAAGAGACACCCTACATTATTAAGTTGCAATATAGCTTATAATGTTTAATGTTCATGATTATGTTATAATTATGTCTTACACAGTTACAAAGGTCCTAAATCTATAATGAAATCAAACCTGTGCAATGTAGATTCACATTTTTGGTGTGTTCTTGTGACTGTGCTTTAAGGCATGTCATTGTCTTCTATGACCAATGTATGATATTTCCTCTATTTTGCTCTACTTCTTGTTGACTTTTAAATAATTTTTCTTTACATTCTGCTAGAGTTTAGCTCAGCTATGCTTTTATTTGCTGTCTTCACCTTACCCAATTCCATGTTTATCTGTTTAAAAGGAAAGTATCAGGAAATTGCTACTGAGCACTGGTTAATGAAAAAAATGGCAAAACGTGGGTTAATTAGTTAAAATATAATACTTATATGACACTGCCACACAGATCCTTGAACCGCCAGAAGACCGTACCGCGGTCGAAAGACCGCGGCGGTCATTCTGGGTTTCCCACTGGGCTGGTGGGCGACCGCCAAAAGGCCGCCCGCCAGCCCAGTGGGAAACAGCCTTCCCACGAGGACGCCGGCTCCTAATGGAGCCGGCGGAGTGGGAAGGTGCGACGGGTGCAGTGGCACCCGTCGCGTATTTCAGTGTCTGCATAGCAGACACTGAAATACATAGTGGGGCCCTCTTACGGGGCCCCTGCAGTGCCCATGCCATTGGCATGGGCACTGCAGGGGCCCCCAGGGGCCCCGCGGCACCCCCTACCGCCATCCTGTTCCTGGAGGGAGACCCGCCAGGAACAGGATGGCGGTAGGGGGTGTCAGAATCCCCATGGCGGCGGAGCGCGCTCCGCCGCCATGGAGGATTCTCAAGGGCAGCGGAAAGTCGGCGGGATACCGCCGACTTTCCGTTTCTGGCCGCGGCTTCTGGCGGCTTTCTGGCGGTGCTACTGCGGTCATTCGCCCTGGCGGTTTTTACCGCCAGGGTTAGAATGACGACCACAGTGTTTAAAAAGTGTCTTATGACACTACATTTTATTTACTTGCAGCATATCCTACAATATTGACTGTTTCTGATCTGATCTCTTTTACAGTTAAGAAGTAACATAATATAAAGGTCATAAAACTATGGTAAAGTTAATGTTTTTCAGTCTAGCTGCGCCTTTTTATTATGTTCTCTTTTCTACACCTACACCCTCCCTTTGACTTTTATATTAAATATTTCTTTGTAAGATCACCTTCCATCACACTTATCTACTGTATGTCATCCATCTGTGCTTTTTTGTGCTCTCTTCAGCCATTTCTTTGTTCAGTTTTTAGAAAAATAAGTATGAAGAAAGTACCATTGAGCACTGATGGATAATAAAAAGGGGCCAAGCAAGTTTTTTCTACTTAAAATGTAATGTTGATATAATAAAAACATGCAGAGCATTAAACACAAGCAACTGTATAGTTGGGGGACTGTAGGCACTATGGGGCATATTTATGAGCCCCTATCGCCACCAGAGCGTCACTTTTCCTGACGCTAGGGTGGCGCTGTGCCCTGCACTGTATTTACAAGGCGGTGTTAAGCCACTTTTTGTGGCTTAATGCCACCTTGTAAATACGACCCCTTTCACACGCAGCCCTTTGCGTGAAAGGGGCGTGCAATGGTGTTGCTGTGGGCATGACATAACAACACCCATTGCATTTTGACGTTGCCTCAGATTTGCGAGTTTTCGTAAACTTCAGTCAGCGATAAAAATGTAACGCCACCCCAGGGGTGGTGTTAGCAAGGCGCAACGAGGAGGAATACTTTTATTCATCCTCGTTTTTTGCTTTTTCTATGTTTGCCGCATTCTGCAGCAGGTATAGAAAGAGCAAAATGCTGGAAATTATTGTTTATGTGTGGGAAGGTGTCTCTTCGTGCACATAAAAAATCATTTGAAAATGGCGCTTTGACAATTCTGTGTGTGCTGTATTCTGCAGCACACACTGAAGTGCCAAATCACCATTGGTGATTGTTAATGTGCAGGAAGGGACACTTTCCCACAGAAACAACCACGCCATTCAACGCAGACATCCTTGCACGATGGTGCAAGGATGTCTTTGTTTACGCTGGCACTTAACTTTAGCACCAGTGCAGGGGACAACACAGGAATGTGCCGTAAAATAAATACAGCGCATCCCTGTATTGTGAAAATTACAGAGCACGGCGCTGACAATTTTGGTGCAGCATCGCGCTCCATCATTTTCCTATAAATATGGGTCTTTCTGCTAAAATACTTAGCATTTCTACTGCTGATAAAGTGTAGAATGACAGTGAATATTATAGCATTACAACTCACCATAACTGGCTACACTGGCCAATAAAGGCTACTGCCATCATAGGCTCAAGGTAAAGGAGAGGACCTGTGACAAGAGACCTTGCCTTTAATGCTTGGTGTATGCTGCAGCAGTGGTGAACAAGGTAATTGAACATACAGCTCATAAAAGTGAAAAGTCTTAAAAACCTGCCTACAGGAAACTCAGAAGGTTCACAAAGTCTCATGCTTCAAAGACTTGAATGAGTTTCACTGTTTTTCATTTGTGGTTGCTTGACAGTTTCTACTGTGTGAATACAGATTTATGAGAGTGGTTAATGGTGAGATTCGTGCTAGTTGGGCTATTTTAAACAGTTTTTTTTTAAATTTGGGATAGCTGAGGGACAAAACAGTTAATGAGAATGCCCTCTTCCGCTCTCTAGTGGCATGTTGACATTTTCAGCTGTGGGACAATAGAGATAAACGGCTCTTGGGTGCCTTGCTTTGTGGAATCTGCCTTTGGCCTTCCCAGGCCCAGGCCCAGTCTACATATCCTAGAGTGCTAGGGGAAGGAGAGAGGCACAGACTGCTGGTTAGGACATTGTCCTTTTGAAACAAGTGACCCTATGGCCCTCATTGCGACCTTACAACCTGGCGGTGTGTGATAAAGTGGCAATAATATTGCCAACAGGCTGGCTGTAAGTACGTCCAAATTATGTCCATGGCGGTGATCTCTTCCATAGACAGCCAATGTACCACACCAACTGCCAGGGCCGAAACAACAGCCACCACGGCAGTATCCGCCAACAGCCAGGTTGAAGTCAAAGTTCTGCACACCATTTTTTGAACCTGCAATCCACCAACTTTTCAGGGGCGGTACCAACGCCAACATCCTGGCAGAAACAGAGCACAGAAGTGAAACATCTCACGATTGGAGACAAAGGGAATAACCACACCTCCATGGAACCTGAACTGCAAGTTTTCCTGATGATCTTCTACGTTATGCTCCACCACAAACACCAACGCCGATGAAGTCGACAGCCACCTAGCACACAAGGAAGGGTGGGAGGAAAACGAGAGTGACACACACGCACCACACACACCTAACACACACACACTGTACATACAACCAGCTGCACTACAAAAACAATTTGACCCTGAAAATCGGCAGAATAATGCATGGACAACAGGAATTGACGAAAGTGATTGTAATCAGATCAACATCAAAATGAATAATCCTATTTGGGAATGAAACAGATATGTACACATGTACGAAAAAGGTACACTGTCCAGTCCAAAGTTCAAAGGGCCGATATGGCCACAGGGCACAGTCCAAGGCCCAACTCGAATCCTGAGCACACCTGGATAAAACACTCCAGGGGCATCAGTTTGCAAATAGGCAGGACCTCAGGGGGCACCTCAGCCAGATGTGGGAACAAGCCCACTGGTTCTGGAGGGGGCAACATGCCCATTGCTTTGTCCTGGGGAGTGCAAGACCGCAGTCTCTCGAGTGGGTGTCTTGCCCACTGGTTCTGGAGGGAGCAAAATGCCTATTGCTTTGGCCTAGTGAGTGCAAGGCCACAGTTGCTCAAGTGGGTGACTTGCCCATTGGTTCTGGAGGGGGCAGCTCACACAGTAGCCCCTGGAGGGTGTACCTCATGGTGTCAGCCTGCGGTCAAGGCTGCATTGTGGTGGTGGGGGAGGCTTCTGGGCAGCTCCTGCACTAACCGATGGCTGCATGGTAGTGGTGGTAGGGGGAGGCTCCTGGGCAGCCCCTGTACTTAATGATGGCTGCATGGTGGTGGTAGTTGAGGGAGGCTCCTGGGCAGCCCCTGCACTCACTGATGGCTGCATGGTGGTGGTGGTTGGGGAGGCTCCTGGGCAGCCCCTGCACTCACTGATTGCTGCACATCCACAGCTGGCAATCAGGTCCTGTGACAGCTGCTGCTGGTGGCGGTGTTTGCCTGACAGCATCCGTTGGCGTAGAGTGCCTCTTGTCCTCCTGTTCATGGGTCAGGGATGCCCTACCCTTCCTAGCAGGGGTGGATGAGCTCTTCCCATCTCTGCCTGGTGGTACAGGCTCCTTCACCTTCCTCACAGCTGGTGCAGGCTACTTCCCCTTCCTCATAGCTGGTGCAGGCACCTTCCCTTTCTCACAGCTGGTGCAGGCTCCTTCCCCTTCTTCACAGCTGGTGCAGGCTCCTCCCCCTTCTTCATAGCAGGTGCAGGCTCCTTCCCCTTTCTCACAGGTGGTGCTGGACTCTTCCCTTTCATCCTAGGTGGTGCTGGCTCCTTCCTCTTCAGTGTTGTTGGTCTTGTATCCTTATCACCAAGAATAGGTGGTGCTACCACTGTCCCCGTGGACTGTTTGGCTGAGGTGCTGGGCTGTGTCCTTGGTACCCTGCCCATACGTGCAGGACGGGGGGTAGGGAACAGGTCAATCTGGGAAAGGAAAACCTTTTTAGGAACGATGGGGCAGGAGGAGGGAGGAGTAATGGAAGTGGAGGATGAGGGAGTGGTTGTTGGAGGTGTATGTCTGCTGGATTTGGGTGCAGGTGCATGGGCTGTATGCTGTTGTGAGGTGGATGACTGTTGGGTGTCTAAGTGCTTGTGTTTGTGTACTTTGGGGGTCAGACATGGTGGGAGAGGACACAGGGGACGCGTGAATGGATGTTGCGGAGGTGTCTGCTAGTGAGGTGTGTGTTCTGCTTGGTGTGGTGATGATGCTGGTAGTGGATTTTGATATAGTGCACTCAGGTGTGAGTGTGAACTTAACTGGGAGGGAGGTGGAGTAGGAGGAGGAGGAGGAGACAGTTGAGGCAGTGGATGTTGTTGTGTCTGCGACTGTATGGTGTTTGTGTGAGTGCCTGTGGGATGAAGTATGGTGCTTGTGTTTGCCTGTGCCCCTCTTGGGTGTTGTTTTGTGTGCATGCTCATCTGTCTGCTTCAGATGGGTTGGGGTTGAGGAGAATGGCACTGGGAAGTGGAAGCTGGCAATTGGGATGCCAGCCTCTGGATGGCATTCACAATGGTTGACTGCCCTACAGAGATTGATCTCAGGAGGTCAATAGACTCCTCACTCAGGGCAGCAGGGCTCACTGGGGCAGGGCCTGAGGTGCCTGGGGAGAAGAACATGCCCACCCTGCTGGGTGAGCAGCACAGGAAATTCGCTGAGGGGCTACTGGGAGGGGGTGCTGTTATGGGTGGTAGGGCTGTACCTGCAGCTTGGGTGGTCACAGAGGTGTCTCCCACCACCAGGGTGCTCCTATCAGAGGAGGTATCAGAGTCTGTATGTCCCCTCCAGTCTTCACCGTGGTGCTCCCCTCTCCCTCCATCCCACTGGTTCCCTCAGCATCTGTGGGCTCTGTCTCCAGGGTCCTGTGAGATGCAGCTCCCTCTGTCCTGGTGCCTCTGCTCCTCCATCAGATGATGCCATCTGACAAAAGATGACAAAACAAGAAAAGGGGGAGAGAGACAAGGATACACTTGGTCAATGACTGTACTAACACCACCATTGGGGAACACAGTACCCTCAAGCACAGGGAACAGGCCTACGCATTATGCAGTGCACTTCAGGTGATATGGGTAGTAACCAAGGTATGAGGAGGAGCACCCACCGCCAACTGCAGCACACCTGGGACCTACACAGCCCAGCCTAGAAGTGAATACTATCAAGTTAGGATACCTGTATTTTCCATGCAACCCTTACCCTTCAGAGGACCTTCACTGCTATATCTGGCCTTAGGGGCACCCGCTAACACACAACCACCACCCAGATACCACCCCACGCGCCATAAGTAGTGGTGATACACACTGTACTCACCCCCTTGTGACTGCTGTGATGACCTCAAACACCCATCCAGCTCATGGTAGGCCACCGCCAGTATGCAGGCCATCAGGGGGGACCGGGTCCGATGGGCACTCCTTCATCTTGGGAGGCCATCCCCAGCTGGGCCTCCGATGTCTTCCGTGCCCAGCATCTCAGGTCCTCCCACCGTTTGTGGCAGTGGGTGCTCCACCTGCCATAGAACCCCAGGGTCCGCACCTCCTTGGCGATGGCATGCCATAATCCCTTATTTTGATGGGCACTGACCTGCAGATGTAATACATACAGGAGAATTCCATTAAATTAACAGTCCAGCCTGTCACACAAGTGGCCCACCATACCGATCCCATCAACATTGTAAAACACATAGGACAGCCCACAACATGTACACCGCCAAGAGGAAAGAGAACCCACCCATCCTCACGCAATGCCTTCACACACAACTCCATACAATAATGCGCATGCATCGTGCCCACAGTGTACTCACCTGTTGGTCTGGAGGCCCATACCGCTGTCCGTACTGGGGTAGGACCCCAACAGCCAGTCTCTCCAACTCTTCCGAAGTGAAGGCTGGGGTCCTTTCCCCGGTCACACGGCCCATGGTAGGCTCCAGACACAGGTCACAGCAGCACATGCAGTGTGGGTCCTCTCCTGTGGAAGGTTAGGAAACAAGTGAGGAATATGAAATAAAAAGGCGGTCACGTCCGAGTCGGTGTATTCCGTCACTGCCAGCGTACATCCCCATAGGCCACTGTACCCCATAGAGCCCAATATTATCCAATGAGGAATTGTATGGTGGTTCAAGACCGCCTATCACCACAGTGCACAACGTCGGCAGAATTACATCACTTCCACCTGTCTCTCCACACAAGACAGGAGGTTGCCATTTCAGGGGGCCTATCGATAATTACTGTGTCACAGGTTAAAAAGCACATACTTTAAAATTCCACTTTCCTAAAACATGATTACACAATGTGGACTGCTGTTGTGTCATAGTTGTTCCAATTGTGACAGCCTACCCACTCATGTGTCCCTTAGATACCTACTGCTGTGGATAAATAGGAGTGCCATGTACAGACCCCTGGTTCACTTCACTACACTGGAGGACAGGTACATAATACTGACCTATAGACTGGACAGGGCCACAATCACAGAGCTGTGTGCCCAGTTCGAGCCTGCCCTGATCTCAGTTATCCTTCAGCCATCCTTCTGGGATCCCCCCTCTTGTGCAAGTTCTATCAGTGCTCCATTTCCTGGCATCTGGTTCTTTCCAAGTGACAGTGGGCTTGGCAGCAGGAATGTCACAGCCAATGTTCTCAGTAGTGCTGGCAAGAGTCTTGTCTACCCTGATAAAACACATGTGTAGCTACCTTGCTTTCCCCCAGGTGGAAGATTGGGCCACTGTGAAGGCTGGGTTTTATGCAATGGGACATATCCCCAATATAATTGGGGCGATTGACAGAACACAAATTGCATCCCCCCCCGGGCAAAATTACCAGGTGTACAGGAATCGTAAAAGTTTCCACTCCATGAATGTGCAGATGGTGTGCCTGGCGGACCAGTACATCTCCCACTTCAATGCTAAGTATCCTGGGTCGGTGAATGATGCCTTTGTCCTAAGGAATAGCATGATCCCAAATGTGATGTCCCAATTACAGGGGCACAGAGTGTGGCTAATAGGTGACCCTTTGTCCCCTCCCAGTGTATGTTGGTGTATACCTATGCTGTTGGCCAAATAGGATAGTGTGTAGCTAATTGTTGTCCCTCAATATTTGCAGGTGACAGTGGTTAACCATACCTATTTTGGCTGCTGACCTCTGTGAGAAATGCCAGGACAAGGGCAGAAGATTGTTATAATGAGGCGCATGGGCGAACCAGAAGGATAATTTAGAGAACATTCAGCCTCCTGAAGGCCAGGTTCCGGTGCCTCCATCTTACAGGTTGATCCCTGTGCTACTCACCCAAGAAGGTCTGCCAGATAGTAGAGACATGCTGCATGTTACGCACCCTGGCACTCAGATGGCATGTACTTTTTCTGCAGGAGGAGGAGACTGGAGATGCTCCTGTGGCAGCAGTGGAGGCTGAGGACAGTGAGGATGAAGAGGATGAGGATGTGGACAACAGAACATTAGTGATCCGTCAGTACTTCCAATGGCACACAGGTGAGACAGAGTAACTTCACATTTCTATGACTATTGTTGCATTCTGTGTGGCATTGGCATGATGGCATTACCCACTTATTTCCCCCACTTACTGTTACCTGTGGATTGTCATTTTATAGATGTTGGTGATATGACAACAATTACCTGATGTGATCACAACAGCCATCAACAGGTCATTCATTCTATACTCTCACAAGGTACAATTCATTTGCAGTGGTTGCAGCTGTTTCAGACAAATCAAATGTGTAATTCATGAAATACTAGTAGTCAAGTTTTATCCAAGGGTGTTTATTGTAGTGCTAAAAAAGTGAGGGGAAAGTGCAATGGAATGGGTGATGATGGAGGAAAGTTCAGGGTATTGTTCCAGGCTGTTTGTTGCATAGGTGCAGTGTCCAAGGGAGACACTGGAAGGGGAGCAATGGCAGTTCAATGTGGACAAGGTGACAGAGTGGGACACAAGGGGGACAATCAGGAGAGTCTCATTTCCTGGTGGTGGTCTTGGCAAGTGTCTCTGGCTTATGTCTGGTTCACAGGGAACATTTGCTGGATGGTTCACCTTCTGGAAAGGGAGGGATGCTGGTGGTCTCTGGGTCCTGTGGTGGGGCCTCCTGGCCACTAGCTGCAGCAGAAGTGGGGGGCTGTTCAGTTGACTTGCTAGTGGTAAGGGCATGATGGTGTGCTGTTGCCTCCCTCATGATGTTGCCCATGTCTGCCAGCACCCCTGCTATGGAGATCAGGGTGGTGTTGATGGCCTACACGTCCTCCCTTATCCCCTGATACTTTCTCCTGCAGCCACCTGTTCTCCTGCATGTTGTCTAGGATCTGCCCCATCGTGTCCTGGGAATGTTGGTAGGCTCCCAGGATCTTGCAGAGTGCCTCCTGGAGAGTCGGTTCCCTGGTCCTGTCCTCTCCCGACGCACAACAGTCCTCCCAGTGTTCCTGTTGCCCTGTGCCCTGTGCCTCTGTCCCCTGAACTGTGTGCCCACTGACCCCAGGTCCCTGATTGTCTTGGGGGCGAGGTGTGGCCTGGGGTCCCTGTACAGGTGGGAACTCTGCTGATTGACATGTCCTGGGGACAGAGGTGTGGGTACACTGGGTGGGTGCTGTGGTGTTGGTACCTGATGGGGGGGGTGCTCCGTAGTGGTCTGAGAGTGGCCTTGGGTAACCAACTGCCCAGTGGTCCCTGATGGGCCAGGTAGGTCATCCAGAAGTCTAGAGTTACTGTCATCACTGGGGGCTTCTTCTGTTGTGGGACTGGATAGTGGTGGCACCTCCTGTCCACTGACATTGGCTGGGGTACCTTTGGGGATGTAAATGATGTATTATGCTTCAAGTGTATGACATTTGTACTTTTGTTAAATATTGACTTACCAGTGTCCAGTCCTCCGGCTACTCCAGCGAGTCCCTCAGGATGCAGTATAGCAAAGACTTGCTCCACCCATGCTGTGAGCTGTCGGGGGGAGGTGGGGGGTCCACTGCCAGTCCTCTATATGGTGAGCTGGTGTCTTGCTGCTATGGAACGTACCTTCCCCCATAGGTCATTTCACCTCTTCCTGATGTCGTCCCTTGTTCTTGGATGCTGGATCTTGGATGCTGTCCCACGGCGTTGACCCTGTCCACGATTCTCCGCACCCATCTTCCTTGCAATGGAAATCTACTGTACCTGTGCTCCAAACAGCTGCGGCTCTACCCTGACAACTTCCTCCACCGTGACCCTTAACTCCTCCTCAGTGAAACGGGGTGGCTTTGTGGGGCCATGGGTGTTGTATGTTGATGAGGGTGTGTTGGGTAATGTGGTGGAGTGTGTGATGTGGAGTGCGTGAGGGGTGTATGGGTGTAAGTGGAGTGTGTGTCTAGTTGTCTTGTTGCTCTTCTTCTCAGTCTCCTGGTGGCAATTGGTGTTCGGAAGGGGTTGGGGGTAATGTGGGTGTATGTTTTATGGTTGTGTGGGTGTGTGGGTGTGGTGTGTGTATGAGTGTCAGGTGTGAGTATTTGGTATTGGCCAATGTTGTGTTGTTTTGTATATGGGTGTCCATTCTGAGCGCGGCAGTATGTACCGCCAGTGGTTTACTGCCATTGAATGTCTGCTGTGGTGATTTGTGGGTCATAATGTGGTGGGAGTTGTTTTGTTGGTGTAACGGTATGGGTTTTGGGACCATCACTTTAGCATTGACCTTTAGTCTGGTGTGCGAGTATCATAATATGGTGAACGGATATTCGCCAGTGTGGGGGTAAGTTGGCAGCCGTCAGTGTGGTGGTAAGCTTGATTTATCACCAATGTCATAAGGAGGGCCTATATCACCATTTATAATGTGGTTCTGTTCCATTGTCTTCAATTGACCTGTCAACATTCAAAACCTCTACTATAACTCATAATGTTGGACCTTTGTGATTAGGTTACTTTGCTATGTATACCTAGGAATTGTAGGTTCCATGGGCCATTTTTTAGTATTTTACACTTTTGAGTAAATTCACTTTGTTTTGGCTTTTCACAAAATCCAAGTGTAAATTTACTCTAAAAGTGTCTCCACCAATTGAAGGTCCACCCTTTATGAAGAAAAAGATTTTGTGCATTTTGTCCAATTACCTCTATTTCATCAGGTTGCTGGGGGCAGTATTCTGTTGACAGAGCCAATAGGAGTCTTGTTGATGCAATACTTATATTCCACACTATTTTAAATGAAGTGGGCACACCAAGTGTTTGGCACAGATGGCACTCAATTGCTTTTGCAACAGAATAATCTGTCTGCAATAGTCAAAACGACCTTTGTTCTTTATTAGATTGTGGAGAGCTTGATTGAAGACATGTGGCTTTCAACATCAAATTGGACTAATCCAAAGCTCTTTCCACTCTTTCCCTTGCTTCTCCAGCATTTATGGAATTAAGTAATAAAAAGAGAAAGGCAAAGTCCTTCAACCAGGAAACACAGGAGCCTTCCTACTTTCCTCTTCCCATGGCTCACTGTTTCACCTAGAGAATTCTGGTGAGCTCCTTGGTCTCCCTGGTTTGGCCGCAGGGGAAAAATCAGTTTAGAGTGACTGAGAACTAGTGGCTTGCCTCACCCTCCTCTCACAGCTGCTGCTGTGCACGTTCAACAATTAACTGCCATAACCCTGTTCATGGCTGTAATTGGTGAACATTCACAGAAATAGTTGTGAAATGAAGGCTTCAGAATTGCGGGGGCTTCTACCCCCTCTGTCTCCCAGGAGAACTTTGTTTTTTAATTATGGCATATGCCCAAATAAGGTTGTAGAATGTTCTAACAGCCTGTAACTACCTGTAACCATTACATGTACTCTCCCTTGTTATTGTCCCTCTACTTGGGCCTATACCTCTAGAGTGAACCTTAAATTGCTGGTACACAGGACTTTAGGGCTATATTAGGACACTACTTACTAAGAGCCAGAGGGTTTTAATACCATTATGATTTTCTGAGGTAGGTTTTACTGGTCATTGAATTGCCATTTATTTGTTACAGTTTTTCACATTTGGCTTGGACATATATTGATGTAGCAGGCCTTTAATGGCTGTTATAGTTAGCTGCATTATTTTATTGAGGTGCATTGGGGTGTTCTGCATTCAAGAGGAACAATGTTTTAATATTGTTAAAGCATGCTGCAGGTGTAGATTACAGCCATTAAAGTCACACTCCATTGCTATAGCCATTCACTTTTGGCACAAGTCTGTAATAATGGAGTGGGCCTTTAATTGTTGCTGTAGCTAGGTTATCAAACCTTTATGAGGACATTCTGTGCTCATGTGGTTGAATGTTCTAGTAGCAATTTAGCCTTCTGCAGCAGGCTATTATGTCCACTAATTCTCAAACCCTTGTCTTAATAGTTCTAAATTGGCTGAGGCCTATAACACTAGAATGTCCATTTAATTGACAGTAACGTCTGCAATGACAGTCTGTAGGAGTATATCCACCTATAGAGACACACTAACAAACATAATTTGTGTTTGGTGATGTCTTTTCAAGTCTTTGCAAGGCCAGCTGTACTCTGAGTAAGTGGTGTTGAGTTGCCAGGCTTATCCTCTACATTAGCCAATGATTGGAGAATTTTCAACATCCAATCCGAACATGTTCTGCCATGGTCCCACATCCTTTTGTAGCATTTCTCTTCACTCTATAGGCACCCAAACTCCCTGAATTCAAAATACCTAACCTCTATTGTTCTGGAATAGATCTTGCTCTCCTTTGGCCAATATCCTATTTGGATGAGGTATCACTTCTTCCCTCAGGGTCATACACTGCTGCTTCTTATTTCTGGGTTGAAGGAAGAAGGCCTAGGAGGTCCCAAGAATGAATTATGATCTTGCTATTACTATTTGGAATATTCTTGTCAAAAGAGGAAGCATGACGGTGTATG
Source organism: Pleurodeles waltl (assembly GCF_031143425.1). Classification (NCBI taxonomy): domain Eukaryota; kingdom Metazoa; phylum Chordata; class Amphibia; order Caudata; family Salamandridae; genus Pleurodeles; species Pleurodeles waltl. The sequence goes on along the minus strand of NC_090446.1, from coordinate 237,393,984 downwards.
AAAGTTCTTCGTCATTCTTCCACCTGCTCTATTCCCACTCCTAGATGGTAATACCTAGTAGGGTGTTGACAGCACTTCTTCCTTCTAAGTCTTGGGGCTAAGCCATCCTCTCCTGAGAGCAAGTCACGCATCTCTCATCCAGGAATTTGTATTGAGCCTCCGGAGTGGTCCTGAGTTTCAAACTGGTTCTAAACCAAAGTTTGCTCAAGTGGTAGAAAGTGGTCTTTTTAAAAAATGACGTTTCTACCAACATTATCAAACGTCTACTTTTAACATTAAATTAGATATTTGAAATGAAGTGGAAACTAGCTTTGGAGTATTTTTCTAGTATTCCCCCTGGCAAAGAAGTTGAATCATGGACTACCCTCATAGAGGGCAGGTTAGTCCAAATTTGTAGGGCACCACATTTATTTGTGTTGTGCATTCAGCCCTTAACACAAACAAGCTACACATAAGGAGTGATGTATTTGATAAATAAAAATAGTTTTTACTACATGGTAAAATAACTTTTCCCTGCCATGTGCCACTGCAGTACGTTTAAACTATTGTCCTGTCTGAGCACAATGGTACTTCTGCCAGCCATACATCTTTGTTCTATATGTGACTGGTGTTAACATATGCTGCAGCCCGTATTAAACATTTACCTTTCATGCCATTGGTGCTAATTCTGCTTCAACTTAGATTGGCCTTTCTGAAAGTTAAATACAACAATTAGGTGAAACTATTGTTAGTGGCAGTGCACACACACTGTGACACAGGATAGAGAATCATAATACAAATAAAAACATGGTCAAGAAAAAAACTAAAAATCTTGGGTGCCCACATACACAAGTACGGTTTGGATGTTCAGTACGGTTTGGATGAAAAAGGTAGAGTATTGATGACATTTGTTCTGATTTGAAGGTAGGATGTTATCCAGTCTATTGCAGTCTCCTCTATGCCTGCTTTGTAGAGTCTCTTTATGGGAGTGCCATGATAAACTGTGTTGAGGCAGCTGAGAGGTCCGAGAGAAGTAGTCCAATTACCTAATTCTGGTCTACTGTGTGTTTAAGGCCATCTCAGATGGTGATGCAGGTAGATTCTGTGCCTCATTCTGAGTGGAATCTTGTTTGGTAGTCTGAAAGTGTGGTGTAATCTTCAATAAATTGTGAACCTGGGTGAATGTTGCTCCTTCTCTCAGTTTACACAGGAAAAGGCCATTTGCAATCTGTCTGTAGTTGTTGCGGTCATGGGGGTACAAGTTTTTTTTCAGCAATAATGAGTGTATGTATGCCATTTTTTAGGCCTTAAGGAAGGGTTCCCATAGTTAAAGAACTATTGATGATTCTTCTTACTAGTATAGCAGCCGAGGAAGTTTAAAGCACGTTTTTGAGGATTTGTGGCGGATAAGGGTCAGAAGGTGAGGCAGCTAGCCTGCTTGCTTTGATCAGATCCATTAATTCACTTTGTGATATTTGTTTGAAGGAATGCAGATGCATGATTATCATACATTTGGCTCTGCTCTGTCACTTTGGGCAGAGTCAGTAGGGGGTTGTTAGTAATGGGTTGGTGCTGGCAGTTTCAAATAGGGGTCCAACATATCTGCTTTTATTGTATAATGATTTTCCAGTTTGTCACTAAATTTTTGAGTAATGGAATAAGTTCCTTCTGTTCATTTAGGTTTACGAAATTCCAAGATAATTTTATGAAAACATTTTATTGCACATTTAGCATTTTGAATTCTGTCTGAATAGTGAATTTTTCACTTTTTTGACTGTTGACTTGTATAGTCTGTTAAATATCTGTAGGTGAAGTTTGTCCTGATTGCTGTTTATTTTGATCCAAGAGCACTGCACCTTTCTAATTTGTTCTTAAATCTATTTTAGTTCTATATTTTGCTTTGGTGCTTGCTTTCTTTTGTCCTGTTTTGTTGTTCTTAGTGGCATTAGGATATTACATGCTTCTTGTAGCCACTCATAACGTTTTTGAACTGAATGTATTGTGTCTAGATCTGTGCTGGATGTTAGTTATGTTTCTAAGTACTGAAAATTGAGTTTGTTCGACAGTCGATAGATGGATGCATCCAAGGTGGTCTGAGGTGCATTGTTTGTGGTGTTTATGGTGGAAAGCTAGCAATTGGTAGTCTGACCATGTGACTGTGGCAATCCTTTGTAAGGTAACTAGTTCTGGATTTGCGAAAATGACATCTAGTGATGTGTGTGGGTTTGTGGACAATCTGAGGTAGGTTCATTGTGTGAGATTCTTATGTTTATGTTTAGGTCACCAAGAATACACAGGTTGGAGAGCAGGGTTCTAAAGTTTGAATCTGTTTTTGGAAATGTGTCTGGGAACGTTTCATTGTTAGGTGGTGGGTTGTAAGGGACAAGGATGTTACAGGAGGAAGTTGGTGTAGGGTTGCATCTGGTGATGAGAGCCTCACAACCTTGTATGGCAACGTTGCCAGCGTTTGTGAGATTTATTGTTTTTCTTAAATATAACAGATAGTCCACCTCCTCTTTTGCCTATATGGTTTTGTGTGACAGTTTGGGAGCCTAGCGCAATGGCTGCATGCAATATTGGGGCCATGCCATCTCCCAACCATGACTCAGTTATGAACAGTAAGTCAGGTTATGTGTCAGTAAGTAGGTTGTAGATATGGTGCTTGTTTTTAGGGTGTGATCAATCATTTATTAGTAGGCAGTGTAGAGATAGTAATGTAGATGTAGAGATAGTAATATGGTTGTGGTATGACTTTGTTTTGTAGAAGACTGAACATTATTTTTTTAACCTAAAGCAGGTGTGTCATTAGTGCCGGTATTAGCAGTATGATCATGGCAATAGCTTTCTCTTTCTATAGTGTATTCCTTTTCCAGTATGCTTGGAAGGCATTTTGATGGGTCTGCATGTGTAGGTGATGAAGACAGTTGTTGAGAGTGAGTTGGTGAGCTGTGTTGTTTTTGTAGGGTAGCCTTGTTGTATAATAGATAAGGAGATGTAAAGTTGTAAAGAGTGTCATGTTGTTTATTTTGTTTGTATCTGTTTTGGGGAGAAAGTGTATAGGTTAAGGGGAGTGGTGGAGCATGTGGGCCATGTTCAAAGGCTCTAACCTGTGCCATGGATGAAAGATGGGTGAATAGGAGTTGTTGTGCTAGGTACTGGTGATGATGTAAAATTTGGGAGTAAAGATGGTTTAGGATGTGTATTATTAGCAAACTAAGAAGGTTGGGAGTGGGTGTATGTTTCTGAACTTGTGATATTTGCATTATGAAATTGTGTGAGAATTTGATGTGGTGATGTGTGTGTCATATTTTTTGTAGGTAGTGAGAGGAAATATTGAAGTAGATATTTTCTGAGAAGAACTTGTATGTGAAGTACTGTTGGTGAGTATAAGTTGTATGGTAAAGTGGATAGTGATATGTTTTGGAAAAGAGTTTGTGTTGTGTGAGTTAGATTTCATAGCTGGAAGAGTTTATATGTATGGTGGATTGGAGTGTAAGGAGAATTTGATTGGGTGCTTTTGATAAAAAGAGGAGGAAGCTGTGGGAGGAGGATATGATGGAGGTCACAGTATGGGTTTGGTCGTGATAGAAAGAGGTCTGTTAGGAGCAGGAAGAGGGTAGAACTTGTGTTCTGTATGAATGAGGTGGTGTCTGAATGGATTAAAGGTATGTGTAAAGTGGCTTTGTGTATGTTGGAAGTATGTAGGTTGTTAGTGGTATAGGACAGAGTGGTGTTTTGTGTGATAGTGTATGTGGCATTGTGTGGTAGATGGGGTAGAAGGGTGTATAGGTGTGGTTTGTGGGGTTTTGTAGTGTTTGTTGGGATATTGAAATGTAGATAGTGTTTGTCTGTTGTAAATGAGTAGCTTGCATTTGTTGAGAATGTGTTATTATGTTGTGAATCGCACAAAGGACAGCATTTCTAGCCCTATGCCTGACCTGGCATGAAATGGCCAAAATAGGCAACTATCCTTGTCTTCTCCTCCCTTAGCCTTAATGCATGTGCTGAGATGCCCTGAGCTCTAAGGTTAAATACCCCTAGGTCAGATGACGCCTTTTGCAAATAGGAACCCTAGCCCTAACCAATCAGAACACTAGCCCTAGCAACCGATCAAAAGCTAAACCTCAAGCCCTATGTCCAATAGAAAACCTAGCCCTCGGAACCAATCAGAACCCCAGATTGTTCAGCTTATTGGAACTCTAAAACTGAAAGGGTCATTAGGAGTTTGGCAGATGGAAACATTCATTTGCCAATCTCCCGACGAGGAGACTGCTGCTGTACTGCAGTCTCCCCACTGACCCCAATACAACTTTCCCACTGTGCTGACTGGCAGAAATCAAAGGATTCTACCAGTCAGCACAGTGCGAAAAATTCAGCAGCATTGTTCCCGGCTCATAATCGAGCCAGCGGCAATACTGTTGCAAGCAGGGTGCACCAGCACCCTAGAAATGCACAATGTCTGCAAAGGGTGCTGGGCAGGGGGGACCTGGGCATGGTCAGTGCAGAGCCACCCCTGTGTCTCTCACACTTGTACTCTGCCAGCCTTTTCATAGTGGTGAAACCGCCATGAAAAGGCTGGCAGAAAACAAGGTTGTAATCAGCAGGGCGGCACTGAGTTCAATAAGCAGGGTGGCTGGCAGGACCGCCATCAGCCCATCGGGATCTTGGATCCTGGCGGGAATGACGGCAGGTTGGCGAGTCTACCTACCAACCTTGTAATGGACTGCTACAGTCTTGTGACTGCCAGACTCGCAATTGGCCCCTAAATCGAATAAAATCCTTAGCGTAGGAACCAATCAGAACCCCAGACCTATTGACCAATCAGAACTCTAAACCTAAGCCCTAAATCCAATTGAAACTTTAGCCCTAGGACCAATCAGAGCATAGATGCAACAGCCAGTAAGAACTTGCATAAACAACACAGGCTGGTGGGCAGGAGGCTGGGAGATGCTCCTCTAGTCAGAACCTCCTTGGAAACAAACAGACTCAATCCATACTTTGCAGGTCCTATTCAACCCTGCATGTAAGGCCCGAATTTAAAGCCACTAAAAAAACTGCTTTGTGCACACTTAACAAATTACTTTTTTATCCAAAAGTGAGTACTGCATAAACTTTCCAAAACAAGCTTCAACCATAAAGTAGATTAAGCAGTGTCTTAAATACCGTGCTTAGCTTCTAAAATGTAGTTTGCCTTTTCACCTCTTAAAAACACAGGGGGGTGGTTGATTTCCTCTTACAGGCATTTGAACAGTACAGGGGTAAACTAGGAGAGACATTTAAACAGCCCTGGGTAAAGGAAAAAACAGTTTTAAAGTTTCAAGAATACACAGTATACATCTGTGTTCTTACCGAATATGTGACAGAACTAGGTCCTAAACAACTATAGCCCAAACCACTACTGCTAAACAACTAAAAAGTCTCTACAACTAAGTACTGAACAACTACTGTCTAAACAACAATTGTGCCTGAATAACAATTGCCTGAACAACTAATATATATATATATATTCTAAACATCTAATAAACCATAAAAACCAAAAAGAAAACCTTACCTTAAAATTAGTTGTTCAGGCAATTGTTATTCAGGCACAATTGTTATTTAGACAGTAGTTGTTCAGTACTTAGTTGTAGAGACTTTTTAGTTGTTTAGCAGTAGTGGTTCAGGCAAGTAGTGGTTTAGACCTAGTTGTTCAGGATGTTTCCCGCTCTGACCACCTTGCTTGTCTTTTTGCTAACTAGGGCACAGATAAGCTGGGACTACAAAATGGAGGTGGCTGTATTGAGTTACTTTAAAAAAGCAGGAGTCCCTCAAGTCTCAATCAACTCACCCATGCTTTTCACCATCTGCATGAAGTCATTACCAACAATGATTAATTAACTAGCTATAACTATGCAGATGACATACAAACACTCCTTAAACTAGAAAGCCCTAAAGACATTGGAAACTCAAAAATCTTTGGTTGCCTCAGAGCCATTAATCAGTGGATGACATTGAGCTACCTGAAATTGAATGATTACAAAACTGAAATACTCACATGTGGCTATTGGGAAAATCATGACTCACTCTGTATCTGGCCTGCAATTTGGGACCACCTCCTAAAGTATCATAAAGTATCCTAAGGAAATAAGAAACCATAGAATTACCTTGGACTCCAAGTTATCAATGAATGCCCAAGTGGACAAATTAGCAAGAAAAAGCTCTTTTACTTACAGGTACTCATCCCAAACTTCTTTCACTCCTTGGATCAACCCAGACCTCATTTTACGACTATGATCTCCCAAACAACCCTTTCTAAAGTCTTCTCCAATGTAACCCTCCTTTGACTCATCCCAAACTTAATCTTACTACTGTGATCTCCCTAATCCATTTCTAGAGACCCTTCCCTTCTCCAACTCTAATTTTTCCCATCACAAACCCTATCTGACTACTATGATCTCCCACATAACAACTTCTAGACTTTTCACTCTTTTATCCCTCCATTATCCTATTTCAACTCAGCTTACAGACTTGCATGTCCACCACTCAAATTACTCATATTTCCCTATACTAATCCACCACTAACCCTTTTTGGGTTTCAAAGTAGTGTGCTACTTGCTAAAAAGCATGTTGATGCCTCATCAGAGGTAGTAAGTGCTATATGAATACAATTATAACTACAAAAGGTAAATTTCCTCTAGTTACTCAACAGTCTACATGGATAATTAACATGCATGTGCCTGTGAATGTGCATGCAAATTGTTACTCTTGAAGGCAAGAGTTGTACCTTTATATACAAGAGCAATCCATTGGTTCAATCTCTGTAAGTACCATGAAAAATGATGGTGGGTGCATGCCAGTGCCCAAATAGAGTTTTAGAAATTAAAACACAGATTATCCAACAATAATATTTTAAACAATAAGGTTCACATCCTTTGCCTCAGATGAAGCGCTAGGTCTGTTCTTGTCTGTGCACCATGCGTACCATACAGTTTACAGCTGTCTAGAACTTACAACAAGGAAGTTCATCAATTGATGCTTAGCCATTGGCCACCACTGTATGACTGACATTGAGACAGAAGAACCCTAGGTGATAAAAGGAATTATTAGTTGGCATAAATGGTAGTCAACCATAAGTAATTAACGGCCTGATTTAGAGTTTGGGGGACGGGTTACTCTGCTGTATTATGATATTATTAAATCATAATATGGAGGGTGAGAAATCCTCCATCCACCAAACTCTAAATCAGGCCCAACGTCAGTAACATGTTAACTCCGGTTAAAGGCTTCTTTAATTTAAACTTGAGCTCAGCCTCTGTTAGCTTTGGTACTGAGCAGACAAGCTTAACTTATGGAAAATGTGTAAAGCATTTACAAGTACCAAAACAGTTAAAAAGTCAAAAGCACAGCACAATTGACATATCACTCCAAATTATATAGCATAGAGGAAAATTTTATGAAAACGAGTGAGACCAAAACAACACAAATCTAATAAGAGGAACTGGAGGTTTTAAAATATTTAACTGAAAATAGTGGCAAATAGCAAAACGTTCCAAGGGTAGTCAATCTTCATTATAGATTAGGATCTAGCTAGAGGTGGAGGAAGATTGAGATGGGGGTGGGTTGGATACAAGAAGTAGATTGACCCAGCTAGGACCTGGAAGGGAAGTTGGAAAAAAGCTTTTAAGTTTCAATCTTAGCAAAATAATTTATTGTTTTGTTTTAAAAAAAACGATTTTCTTTGTGGGATAAACCTGACATCCAGCCAGATGCTGTGAAATGCTGGTTGTTTACATTTCTTGGTCAGTTATCTGGATGCTCTGGAGCAGAAGGTTAGAAAAATAAATCAAAAGTATTTTGGTGCCCAACCTGGCACAAGATTACATTTTTAAGAGCCATAGAACACTGCAGGGGCAATTAAAGACACTCAGGGTCTCTACCAGAGGGCAACAGCAAGTCCAGTTGTGTTCCAGTTGCCACCGGTTAGCTGAGATTCTTCACAGAAATGCCCACTTTGGCATTTGTATGTTCCTGGAGTCACCACCAATGGGATCAGCGCTCTGATTCTTGGAGATGTTTCCGTCCTTGGATTTCCAATGGAGGGTACACTAAGCTCCTCAGGATCTTCTTACAGGTCACAATTACCAAGTGCAGCAGGTTCAGTTCAGCTGGTATCCGTTTGCAAGTCCAGCAATGTTTTAATGGGGTGCCTAGGGGTAACACAGTTTAGGCCTGGGTGGAGCCTGTGGACTTCTGCTACGTGGAACTCCGCGAAGTGCCCAAAAATCTCAGCTGTGCTATGCGGAGTTCCGCAAGTGGTGGAGTTTGGGTAAGTGGGACTGTTTGTGCTGATTTTTAGCACCAAAAGTTTGTTCTGTGCTGTAAAATCAAAGCACATGGCACCACGTTGAGCGCCAGAGAGTGCTAACTTGCTTCTGCCTCTCGAGTAGAACTTCTACTCAAGCGGCAGCTTCCTCAATGTGAGCAGCAGCTTCCTAATGTGGGTGCGAGTGACCTGCCACGACCGTCTGGTGCGCTCACCAACATAGTGATTTCTCTCACTCAACAACTTAACGTTGGTGAGCCATGCAAGAGAAAATAATTCCGCTCCGCATCACTTCGTGGAGTTTATTTGAATCTCCATGATCTGGGTGGATCACGGAGTGGACAAAACTTTGGGCACTCTGCTGGTGGAGTGGAATTCTTCAACCACCCAAACTACATTAATAGATGGTACCAGAGAATGGTTTGTGATGAGTCTTAGTTACTCCCTAACCAATGGGGTAATGCTGCCTTTGGGAATGCTGCTCACTTTTTCAGTATTTCTGTTTGCAATATTGCAAACAGGCCCAAAATGGCATATGCCAGGGAATTTTCAAGATGGTGAAATTCTTTGCTCACACTACGGCCCAGATTTAAGAGGGCCTAGCACCTCCTTCCACCACTTTAGCATGTTTTTTTATGCGAATGTGGCCCAACAAGGCAAAAATCGCTGCACCAGCTTTACAAAGTGCAATGGGAGGGTGTTCTCCCATTAGAGGGAGCTGAAAAAATGGCCATTTGTTACAATGGGCCCCTATGTACTGTTCATGGTTAGCGCCAAAATTTTGTTGCAGACCCTGAACATTACATCAGTGCTATTGCCCCACTATCCTCTCCTATGGTGTGCCATAATTTAAATACGGCACATACATGCTGGTGGTCGGGAAGCACTACGGGGCTAAAGGTGCAAGAAAAGTGGTGCTGCACTGGGTGTAGCACCACTTTTCTTAAATCTACCCTCTGAGTGTGGGCAGGGTGTGTGCATGAGAGTGTGTTAGCTAAATCACCTGTGTCCTTCCACATCTAACACTCAAATCCAGTTTGAAGCTGGCACTTGGCCCACAGAAACTCAGAGACAGAAGTCTGGTAGAAGAAAGCCAGGGTCCTTTCGGAACCAGACAGGAAATACACATTTGTCTTGTCAGCCTGTTCACTTGCTTTTAAGTGTGCCTCAAGTTTTATCTGGGTCAACAGACCTATCTATCAAGCAGGAAGTTGCAGTCTGTTTTCAACTAAAGCCCACAGCTTCCACTCTGAATTTTCTGTGGAGATTGGATTAGTTATGTCAGCATATTCAGCCTGTTGTGAGCTCCTGGGAGATATTTCACACCTGATTCACACCTTTGCAGACAAAGTATAGGCTGGGAGAAGCTAGGGAAATAATGCAAATTAGCATCTGGGCACCTCAGACAGGGAAAAAAGTGGCATTTTGAAAGTTGCCTTGCCTTAATATGAATGAAAATATGACTTCCCTATTATAATGGATTTTTATTAAGCAAAAGCAGTTGTTTACTTGTTTTTCTAGCTGGTCCCAACCCTGAGATAGCAGTATTAGGGCCTGATTTACAGAAAATGACGCTGCACCCAGAGCAGTGCCACTTTACTTGTGCCCCTTAGTGCCCCTCTAGCACCACCAGATTTGCACTGTATCTAAGATATGGCGCACCATGACAGTAATTAGGGAACTAGCTTCAAAATTTATGAAGCTAGTTCGGAGCTTTGCAGGATTAGCATAAAAAATGTTTACTCTAATCCTGCGGAGCCCATTGAGGCCCATTGTAAACAATGCTGAGCAGGCATTAAAAGTGCCCTAAAAAAATGATGCATTTTTTTTCAGCCCCACTAACTAGGGAGCGTCCCCTTTGAATATATTATGCCTGGCGCAGGCATAATGTAGCGCAGAGGTTTAGAAAGTGGCACAATGCATGCATTGCGCCACTTTCAAAATTTGGTGCAGCGATTTTGGCCTTGTTGGCCCACATTAGAGTAAAAAAATTACGTCAATGTAGCGCAAAGAGGCTATCGGGGCTCTTAAATCTACCCCTAAGTATTTTGATATGTACTCTGGGTTTCTACTTAGGACTGCTAAGCCTGCCAGAGTGAAATTCGCTTTTAGGGCCTCATAACTGTAGGTAATTGGTAACAAAAATGTTGTACATGCCACTTTTTTATATACCATGCCCCTACCATGTGGGCTACGAGTTTTACAAAGGAGTTACTTAAAAATATTTAAAATGGTTTTTACCCTGTCCTGTAGGGTTTAGACACAGAAATGCTGTAAGGACTCACCAGGAACCGCCATGGACTGCTGTTGCTGTGCTGAACTATGACCTGCTGGGTCACTGGGAAGAACTTACCACTTGCATCTTCTTTGTGCTGGCCTGTTGCTGGGCCCCTCCACCTGTGGGCCTCTTCTTTGGACTCTGTCCCCCAGGAGCAGTGTGCTGTGGCCCCTAACCACTGTAACTGTCTGCTGCCAGTGTAGGAAGAGCGTCTTCTTTGGAATTTTACAAATGCCAGTGGGAGCGCTAGTTGGTGATGACAAAATACGCTTTGAACGGGCGTTCTAGTGCCCCAAAATAGCGACCTTCCGCACATGAAAGCCTTTTCCTCACTCCGCAGCCCGAGCTGTCTGTTATTTCAGCATGCATGAGGAACGCCAGTGTGTAGTGCCCCCAGGGCACCAAAAAACCAAGCTCCTGAGGGAGGGTGCGCTCAGGAGTACACCCGGGGCGTGGTGTGTCAAGAAGGACGCCCCCGGGGCACCAGCTGACCAGGAGGGGCCCATCTTAAAGCAGAGGGGGTGCGTGGCACCCCCCCTCCTCCCCAGAATTATTGGTGACCTTGGCCCACTTGTGTGAAGGCCAGTGGAGGCCAGGGGGGGGGGCACCCAGCAACTGTGGGCCCCAGGCCCGTAAGTACTACAGAGGGGGTGCATGCTTCCCTCCTCCACCTCAGAGGTCACGAGAGTCCCCCGTTTTGCACAGAGGAGCGCCAGGAGCCCAATTTTTTGTCTTTTAGGCACTAGATGTGCCTGCATCATCGAAAACAGATATTTCCACAAGAAATAAGATATATTCTAAGTTCTTTCTACAGACTGGAGTGCATATATTGCCTACCTGCTTGATAATGTTTATGTATGTATGTAACTTTTCCTTTTATGGGCATAACATGCTAATATGTTTCTATGACTTGCCATATGTTTTCTAATGTTCCTACTATGGGCGTTTATGATATTCTCATGACAAGTGTTGTGGTGTAATAACTTGTTTCCTGAGTACTGCTTATGTTGCAGAATACTGAGTAACCTGTGTGTTATATGTGACTACTGCTAGTTTGCAGAGTAACTAATGTTTAACATTCTGACAACTGCTAAGGTAGCAGGATAGTACTGATATGTCATGTTTGGTCTAATAATTGCGTTGTGTACACTACAGTATATTTTCATATAATCTGGTGTTGTGTTTCCTTTGTGGTGGGGATACTGCGTCACATGTGTTGTGTGTGTTGTGCAGCGCTTTATACATTGCCTCTGGGATAGGCCTGACAGCTCCTGCCAAGCTACCAAGGGGGTGAGCAGGGGTTACCTTGGATGTGTAACTCCCTTGCCCTAAAGAGTGGGTAGGCTCTGCCTGGCGGAGGTGCATGCCCTAGCCAACCAGAAACCACATTTCTAACATTGGTCGTCAGCGGTGAGGCTAGGACTTGCGCTTGCACACTACCACTGTAACTCATTATTTCACTACAAGGATTGCGTTTAGACCATCACATGTTTGGCTTCTCTTAATTTTCTCTCTTTGGTCAATTTTCCTGTTTTCAGTTCTCACGCTTGGGTATTGTGGATGTCACATTTGTGTTTTTTGTACCTTTATAATATGGGGCTTATCTTTGACTTAGAGGACCTGACGTTTTACATGCAGGGAGAATTAGAAGGGTTCTGTAGAGAGAGAGAGAGGGCTGCCTGTGAAGGGGATGTCAGGAGATCTCTGAATTTCTTTGAAAGGCTTGTGACATATACCCAGGGAGGGAGTGTGCTTAGGGGGTATCCAGAGGATCCTGAGTGTAGCAAGGGTTCCCAATGGGAGGGCTCCCAGATCTCATCCCTAGAGAGTGGTAGAGAGACTGATCAGGAGGGTGAGAATAACCAGGTAGGGACGTCAGTTGACAGGGAAGGCCCCAGTGATGGGGAGTCCCTTGCTGGGTCCGGTGTAAGAAGCAGGGCTACCTCTCATTCCTTGACACCTGATGAGCTAAGAGATAAGCGGGAAGAGAGGGACCTGAAGTTGCAGTTAGCGCCCCTGGCTGTTGAGGAGAGAAGGGCTGAGGTAGAGAAGGCCTTAGTACAGGAGAGGATGGCAGAGAGGGTCTTTACCAGCGAAAGACTTGCTCTAGCGCACAGTCTGAAGGTTCTGGACTCACCAGCGCTGCAGGTGGAGTCCAGTGGTGGCAGCAATGTAGATTGCTGTAACAAAGATGTTCCTCACATACCCATAGATCTGGTACCTAGGTTCCAAGAGGGGGATGACATACGTCAGTGGTTAAAGGAATATGAGAGGGCTCTGGAAGAGCACAGGATCCCTGAGAAGGACTGGGGGACTGGCCTAGGGAGCTATATTCCTGAGGAGGGGCGAGATGCCCTACTGACACTAGAAGAGAGTGACCGGGGGTACTCCACTGTAAATAATGCACTGATTGTGAAGTGTGGTTTTTCCCCTGAGGAATACAGAAAGAGGGCAGTAAGAAACTGTCCCACCAATCTTGGGAGGAGTTTGTGGAGGATTGCTACATTTTACTAGATGGATGTGTGAAGGGTAGCACAGTAAACAACTTTGAAGGGCTGTTTAATCTGATTGTCATAGAGCACCTGCTTCGTTGTTGTTTTTCAGCGTTACACCAACACGTGTCAGCGTGTGAGCTCTCTGACACCAGAGAGCTTGCAAAGGAGGTGGACTTCTGGTTGCATACCAGAGGGTCTGGTGTGGCATTAGGGAGTGTTCCTAATTAGAGGGGCCTAGGTGTTTCCCAACCAGGTGTGGTGGGAAAGGCTTGTGTCCCAGGTAGGTGCCAGTGTAATGAGAGGGGTTCGGGATCCCATGTCTTGTCTCAGAGGAGAGGAAGTGGGGGTTGGCTGTGTCCCAAGATGTCTGAGACCCGGTCTCATAGCATGGGTGGTTCCATGAGTGGACGCCAGGATGGGAGCCTAGCCTGCACCGTAGGGCCAACTGCTCAGAGGGATCCCACTTTGCCAGTAGAACTTGGGCGTGTGGCTGGTGACAGCGTTCCGCCGGTTCTGTTGTCTAGTAGTCTCACTTCAGAGTGGAAGAGGCAGAAATCCAGGCGTAGGGTTGAGAGGGGTCTCCGGGCCGCAGTGGAGAACCTGGAGGGTTAGGGGTCAGCTCTGAGAGCAGAGACCCCCAGGAATGACCTTGGTGAGACCATTTCTGGGCTGGGGGGAATCCAGACTCTGTCAGATGGGCAGAGGTCAGGAGACCTGCGCCAGCCAGACTCTTATGTGGCCCTTGGGGAAGGTGTTTCCCTGGTGGGGGTAGGTGTGCCCCCCAGGAAGTCCTGGTGCTCCAGGCAATGGTTCAACCACACGGTAGTGACTCTGGGTTGGATGATCAGGTTCGGGGTTTAACCTCTGAACTGAAGGGGAGTAGGTGTGCTCCCAAGGAAGTCCTCTTGTGCCAGGCAGTGGTTCAACCGCAGGATAGTGACCCTGGGTTGGATGGTCAGATTCAGGGGGTAAGCTCTGATTTGATAGGGGGTAGGTGTGATCCCAAGGAAGTCCTGGTTCTCTGGGCAGTGGTCCAGTTTAAGGGTGTCCTCCCTGGACTGGATGGACAGGTTCAGGGGGTAAACTCTGACCTGGTTGGGGGGGGGCGGTTAGTGTGCTCACCCCGTGTGAAACTTCAGATGGCTTCTCCCGAGGTGAGGAGACGCAGGACTCTGGAAGTGGGGTTCAGGGAGTGGGAAGCTCGTCCCAGACCCCGGTTCAGCCTAAGGGTGTCGTCCCTAGGTTGGGTGGTCAGTCGCCAGGTAGTGATCCAAGGCTGGCGAGAGAATTGTGCAGGACTGCTGTACTCAGCACCCTGGCATTTGTGGATTCTGGTGATACCTCTCCTAGGAGAGGATGGCGGGATCCTTGAAGGAGGGGTAGAGGGAGGAGAGCCTCTCCTCTAGCCCCTGTGGAACCTATGGGTGCAGACCCTAGGTTGGTGGATCACTGGCAGGGTAGAGTCCTTGAACTGATTGGAAGTAGAATGGACACAGGTAGCTTTGCACCTGGGGCTACTGCCGCCCACTCATTATGGTTTCAGAGACCAGAGGCTGGCCTGGTTCTGGCCACTGGCAGCTAGAGAACCCCCATGGGTTGGTCTAGGTTGCCTGGGAAGCATTGACAGAGATCCCAGTATAGTCAGGAAGGTATAGAACTGAAACATGCCCCTGGTGTTGTGGGCCTGGGTCCTTGTTCTATCGCCCCAATCAGGGAAGTACATCAAGGTATTGATTATTCTCCCCTGGCTTTAGGCTGGTAGGTAGTCGTGTTGGACTCTTCTCCTTACGCTGAGTAATCCCCATTCTTTTTGCCTCCTTCCCCCTGGTTTTTCTGACCTCTCGCTGTTGGCTCTAGGACTCTGAGCATTTTATCACTGCTGACCAGTGCTAAAGTGCAGGTGCTCTCCCATCTAAAGTTGGGTTGATTGGCTTATACCTAATTGGCATATTTAATTTACCAATAAGTCGCATACCACATTGGTATCTCTACACACAGGGCCCGTAAACTAAATACTACTAGTGGGCCTGCAGCGCTGCTTGCACCACCCACTGAAGTAGACTTTCAAACCTGTCACAGGCCTGCTAGCATAGGGCCTGTGTGTGCAGTTTTCTGCCACAGGGATCTGGCATCTAAATTTACTTGCCAGGCCCAGAACTTCCCTTTTACTACATGTAAGTCACCCCTAAGGTGCACCCTAACTAGCCCTTTGGGCAGGGTGCCATGTATGTAGAAGGCAGGACATGTGCCAGGTTGCGTGGCCTGTCCTGGTAGTGACAAACAGTCTAACTTGGTGTCTCACTGCTGTGGGTGCTGCCTTCTCATTGGATTGCATTAGAAATGCAATGTCCTATGTGTAAGGGGTATTGTCTGCTTTATGAGGGATAACGTAGGCGTGTTTGGTATGGTTGTGATGGTGATAATAAGTGCTGCTTACTGGTGTAGGTGTATTTTTTATTACTATTACAGAAATGCCACTTCTAGAAAGTGCGCATTTATCTGTGCATATGACTCTGGTCTTTTGCAGCTTGACTCAAATCCACGTCTGGGCAGAATGACAGTTGGGGCTTTGTGCATACTTTTCAAACAGCCTGTTAAGGGATGGTGGAGGTGTCACAGAGGTGAATCTGCATACTGAATAGTCTTCCTGGGCTGAGAGAAGGGAGAGGCAGGGCACACCTAGATTTGTAACGGCTGTGCCCTGGCCTCACATTATAGGATCGTTAACCCCCCACTGATGTTTGGAGCCTGTGCTGAAGGAGAGATGGGGCACTCCCAGAACCAGTTGTAACTGGCTGGAACCTCCTCACCCTACCATTGCAAAACATTGTAAGGACTGAGTATAAGTACAGGGGAATTTTCCCCACAATTTGGAGACTCTTTGAAATATCCTGGAACTGGACACAGAAATGCTGGAAGGACTCACCAGGGACCGCCGTGGACTGCTGCTGCTATGCTGACCTGTGACCTGCTGGGTCACTGTGAAGGACTTACCACTTTGGACTCTGTCCCCCAGGAGCAGGGTGCTGTGGCCCCTGACCCCTGTAACTGTCTGCTGCCAGTTTAGGAAGAGCGCCTTCTTTGGGATTATAAAAATGCCAGGGGGAACGCTTGTCGGTGATGACAAAAAGCGCTCTGAATGGGCATTCTAGTGCCCCAAAATAGCGACCTCCCGCGCTTGAAATTGCTTTTCATCACTCCGAATCACTGCCGCAGCCCGAGCTGTTCGTTATTTCAGCACGCGTGAGGAACGCGCTGTGTGTAGCGCCCCCGGGGCACCAGAAAAACAAGTTCCTGAGGGAGTGTACGCTCAGGCGTGGCATGTCAAGAAGGACTCCCCCGGGGCACCAGCGGACCTGGTCATTAGCTGCTTTTGCCACAGTCGGAGGAGACGGGTGTCTCCAGGTGAGAGACCCGCTGTTGAGGTGCTGAGGATTGCTGCACCAAGGAGGAGGTGCGTGGCCTCCCTGTATACAAGGAGGAGCCGCACAAGCCCCCACTTTGCTCGGAGCCCTTCTCCCCGCACACCTGGTCTCATTCCCGGCTCCTTGTGGGCCGGTGTCCCTGAGTTTGGCCCCTCTTGGGAAGGCCGGTGGAGCCCCCAGGGGGCCACCAATGATCGTGGGCCCCAGGAGGAGCCTGTCTTTAAAGCAGAGGGGGTGTGTGGCGCCCCCCTCCTTCACAGAAGTATTGGTGACCTTGGCCCGCTCGCGTGAGGGCCAGTGGAGGCCCTGGGGGGCCCCCAGCAACTGTGGGCCCCAGGAGGGGCCCATCAGTAGTACAGGGGGTTGGATGCTCCATCTCAGAGGTCACAAGAGGCCCTCGTTTGGCACAGAGGAGCGCCAGGGCCCCATTACTTTTCTTCTAGGCACTAGAGGTGCCTGCATCATGGAAAACAGGTATTTCCACAAGAAATAAGCTATAATCTAAGTTCTTTCTACAGACTGGAGTGCATATATTGCCTACCTGCCTGATGATGCTAATGTATGTATGTAAATGTTCCTTTTATTGGCATAACATGCTAAGATGTTTCTATGACTTGCCATATGTTTTCTAATGTTCCTACTATGGGTATTTATGATATTCTTATGACAAGTGTCATGGTGTAATAACATGTTTCCTGACTACTGCTAATGTTACAGAATACTTAGTAACCTGTGTGTTATATGTGACAACTGCTAGTTTGCAGAGTAACTAATGTGTAACGTTCTGACAACTGCTAAGGTAGCAGGCTAGTACTGATATATGATGTTTGGTCTAATAATTGTGTTGTGTACAATGCAGTATATTTTCATAAAATCTGGTGTTGTGTTTCCTTTGTGGTAGGGATAGTGTATCACGTGTGTTGTGTGTGTTGTGCAATCCTTTACACATTTCCTCTCTGAGAGGCCTGACTGCTCGTGCCATGCTTCCAAGGGGGTGAGCTGGGGTTATCTTGGACTCGTAACGCCCTTGCCCTGACTAGAGTGGGTAGGTTCTGCCTGGCTGAGGTGCATACCCTAGCCAACCAGAAACCCCATTTCTAACAGTGGATCAGAAGTTATATTTTACTTTGTTGCCCTAAGGGGTGGCCTAATTAGTGCTGCAGTCCACAGATTACATTAACTTTCTATGTCATGGGCACAGTTTCTACATCATACACTATGGCCTTGTGTGCCAATTAGAGATTAGCCATTTTCTACATATATTAGGAGCCAGAGCACATACACTAGGTACTGGACAGAGGTTACCTAGGCCCATGTTTATACTTTTTGATGCAAAACTGTGCAAATGCAGTTTTGTGTTAAAAAGTCTAGCACCGGCTTGCGTCATTCCAGACCTCCAGCCGGGCGTTAAATTTAAGGAATCCTGCAAGCCAGTGCAAAGGGTGGGCTACCATCTGGGAAAATAATGTTGGACGGGAAGGTGGCGGTATGGAGGAAGGGTGTTTTGCACCAAAAAATGATGCTAGGCTGGTTAGAGGCAAAAGAATGCCTTTAACCAGACTAGCGTGATTTCCTGACACCAAACCATCCATACCACATGATTCCTGTCTTATAAAAGACAGAAGTCATGCCCACCACCCCAAATGGCCAGCACAGGGGACAAGGGTCCCCTGGACATGGCCATTGCACCCAGTGCCATGTAGGGGGGGCCATTTCAAGGTCCCCAATGGTATTTTTTTTAAAGTACTTACCTCTGCTTACCCTACCCATCCTCTGGTGTCCCACTGGTGTGGGTGGGGTGTTACTGGGGCTGAGGGTGGGCACCTGTGGGCTCTTTCCATGGTGTTTGACTATGTACATTGGTCCACAGGTCCCCTAATGCCTGCCCTGACCCAGGCATTAAGCAGGCTTAGTGCTGTTATTTAGGCCCGCCTACCCCGTGCACCTTTTTTGCACGGGAGGATAATTTTGGCGCTAGGGGCTTTGAGTCATTTTTTGGACGGGAACACCTACCTTGCATCTCATTGACGCAAAGTGGGTTCACACATCCCAAAAATGATTTTAACTCCAGTATCTTGTCAGTAGATGGGTTTAGCATCAAACTATAAATATGGAGTCGATTTTGCGCTGAATTTGTGTAAAAAAATTACGCAAATTCAGTGCAAACAGAGTATTAATATGTCCCCCTAGTGTGCAGAGTCCACCAGCAATACAAATCAGCACAAAATGGGGGTGACCCCCCAAAAAGGGGCATTTTCCCACTCCCTGTGACTGTATTGACAATGGTGAATGCTTTAGTGTGTACCATTAATGGAATAGACATACTCAGCACACTATCAAGGAGCATATAATAGAGTATACAGTTTTATGATACATTTTGTGAGTAGCACCAACATCTAGGGCCCAGTATGCAAATATTTGGCTGAAAGGTATTCTTCCTTATTGGCCAAATAACAAGTCCTTTTCCATTGACATTTACCTCCTGTTTTGAGCATCTGTCAAATTCCAGTGGGTGAATTGCTGTATGCAGAGCATGGAAGTCAGAGTTGTGGTCGAATATAAAAGATAGGCTATGACTGGGGGTATTTTCCGCGGCCCTGTGGTGTTCCTGGGGCTGGTTGAGGGCTATGCTGTGCCTCTTCCCACAGCCCGTAGAACAGGGAGCAGATCCCATTGTTACTGTGTCTGGAATTAATGGACCACACACACTTACTCAGGGAATGCCAAACTAAATGATTCTTAATGAGGCAAGCTGATGAAAACACAAGCCATTTTTTGCCATGTGTTTATTATTTCACTGGACTATAACTCTGACAATGCCTCCTTAGTGATTACTGGGAATTTTGAATTGGTATTTGAGTGATGGGAAATCTTCTTCTGCTCAAACTGCAGAAATAGTGGTGTAATTTGATACCCAAAATATATGTAAATATCAATAGATACTATTGTGACTGTGGTACTGGAGGTTGGTAAATTTCCTTTATATTGTAGTTCTATCTTCAAATCAAATTTCAAACTGAATCAAATGTATGTATGGGAAGAATACAAGGACTTTAACCAGCATTATATATGATGTGAAAAAATAGTTGTACAGTAACAAACTTATAGCCGAAGATAAAGGGAATCCAAAGATAATTAGCAGGGAAATCTAAGATCAATAGGGTGTTCTTGCAACCACTCGAGCACAAAGGAAGAGTCAACTGTTAATCCCTTCTCTACTAGGCCTTTTGCCTCCCAGCACTGAGCCCTTTCTTGGCTATTTGGGGTATTTCACGTTTAGGGTCCCATACCTTTTTTTCTACATAAGGTATCCATCCCAAATTTGTGTCCTTTTTTCCAACATCCTGAGTATTCTAAAGCTATCCAAGCTTTGTGTACTACCGTGGAGGGGACAGAGGAAGTAGGCAAAATATAGCAACATTCTGAGTTTTTTTTTCCTAAAATAGGGAAAAATGTTTCAGACAAAAGTGTTGTTTTTTTCCTAAAACTTACTGTACTAAAGTCTCTATCTTCCCAGCATCTATGGACATGCAAAGCTGAATCAAAATATATAATTTGTTATAACAGTTTGGGCACTTTTCTTAGAGGTAGCCCATTTTTCCTGTTTTTGTGCTCTCAACCTTCTTCCAGATTGTGGTGGGAATCAGTGTGAAAGCCATTGGTGATCCAGGACAACTAAACATATCTGAAAACTAGACAAAATTCTGAATTTAGCAAATGTTCATAAGTGTAGATCCCTCAAGGTTTTCCTCAGGTAAAATAAGTGTTGAATTAAAGAAATATTGAAAATGAGTAGGAAAAAATGGCAATCTGTGGCATCATTTTCATATGTAACTTTATGTCACTATAGCTGATTCACTAAGCAACATACCATCACATCCGCTAGACCTTTCTGGTTGCAGGGACATATAGGGATTGTAGGTTCTCCAAGAATCTAAGGTACCCAAATGCAAACAATTGAGCTGCACTGTACAATGGTTTTTCATTGAATAACTGGTATAGACCAATTCTTATAGCGAAATAGGTAGAATGAAAAATAGGTATCAAGGAAACTTATGTATTAGTGAAATGGACACAAGATATAGAGTTTAGTAAAAGTGGTTATTTCACAATTTTCTGAATTTGTGGGTAACTATAGTAGTGAATGATTCGGAGAGTATTTTTCAAAATATCGTCTTTCTCATAGACTGATTTACATTTGAAAGGCACAAATACAGTGAAATCCAATGGGTGATAACAAGTGTTCTACTATTCTATGCTCCCACAAGTCTTCCAATAATAATGGTACCTCAAACGTGTGGGTAGACCTATTGCCCATAACAGGAAGCGGCTCAAAATGAAACATAGATGCAGCTTATTTTTCTACCCAAAACTGACGCTCTTTTTCCAATGTGCGTAGTTCTATATTTCGTACTCTAGCTCAGCTCGCAGCAAGGGGAACCTAGCCAATCTCTATATTTTTGAAAACTAGACGCCAAGGGGAGTCCAGGTTGGGATGGCTTGGATGGCTCGCTCCACATTTTGTTACCTAGAATCCCTTGCAAACCTCAAACTATGATTAATAACATATTTTCCTCACATTTCTGTGATGGAAAGTTCTAGAATCCATGGGGAGCCACAAACTATGTTCCATCCTGCATTTAGCAAAGTCTCCTAATACAAATGGTACCTCACTTGTGCCTGCACAGGAAATGACCCAAAACATAATATGGATAAATCACACTTTCCCACCCAAAACTAATGTGGTAGCTCTAGATTCTTTACTGTAGCTCAGCTGCCACTTAGGGAATGTTAGCCAATCTGTACATGCTTGCAAACTAGACAACTAGTGGTATCCACAGTGGGCTGACTTGCATGCGCTCAGGTTTTGTTACTCGGAACGCCCTTCAAACATCAAACTTTGACAAAAATTTAAAAAATTCTCACATTGCAGGCATGAAAATTTCTAGAATCTGAACGGAGCCACAAAATAACTTACACCCGGCATTCCCCAAAGTCTCCCAATAAAAGTGGTACCTCACCTGTGAGGGTGAACCTAGTGTCCATGACAGGAAACAGCCCAAAATGCAACATGGGCACATCACAAATTTCCACCCAAAACTGACCCTATTTGCCTAATATGTAGCTCTAGATTTTAGAACTTAGTACAGCTGCCTTCTAGGGAGACCTAGCCAACCTCTACATTTATGAAAACTAAACACCTAGCACTATCCAGGGTGGGTTGATGTGCATGGCTCTCTCCAGGATTTGTTACCTAAAATCCATTGCAAACCTCAAACTTTGACCCTAGTTCAGCTGCCGCTTAGGGAAACCTGGCAAACCTGTATATTTTTGCAAACTAGACAACTAGGGATATCCAGGGAGGGCCGACTTGCTTTCCTCCTGCCAAGTTTTGTTACCAAGAATCAGTTAAAAAAATCAAACTTGGTCTAAAATTCACATTTTCCTCACATTTCTGTGATGAAAAGTTTTAGATTATATAAGGAGCCACAAACTCCCTTCTACCTGCCATTTCCCCAAGTCTCCTGAAACAAATTGTACCCCAATTGTGTGGGCAGACTAGTGCCCACAACAGGACATGGCCCAAGTCACAACATTAAGGCAGCATATTTTTCCACCCTAAACTGATCCTCTTTTACCAATGTGGGTAGCTCTAGATTTTAGAACCTAGCACAGCTGCCTTCTAGGGAGACCTAGCCAACCTCTACATTTATGAAAACGAAACACCTAGGGGTATCCAGGGTGGGCTGACTTGCTTGGCGCCTGCCACATTTTGTTACCCAGAATCCTCTGCAAACCCCAAACCTAGATTTGTGTTACACAGACTCCCTTGCAAACTTTGACAAAAAAACATATTTTCCTCACATTTCTGTGAAGGAAAGTTCTAGAATCCAAAGGGAGCTGCAAACTTCCTTCCATCTGGCATTCCTCAATGCTCCCGATAAAGATGGTACCGCACTTGTGTGTCTGGGCCTCGTTTCTGCACCAGAACAAATCAAAATAGCGTCAAGAATGGCAAGGTCAAGTCCTTTGCAAGTACTCCTATTGTTGTCAGTTTGATCAGTTCATGTCGCAGGCACTAGACCCAGCCACACAAGTGGGGCAGAATTTTTACTGGGTCAAGTGAGGAAATGCTAGGTGGGAGGGATTTTGTGGTTTCCTTCTGTTTGCAGGAGAAAATGGCACAGAAATGCAAGGAAAATGTGTGATTTTAGTGACATTTTGAGGTTTGCCGGGTATAATGAATAAGAAAACCTGTTGGGATCCATGTGAGGCATGCCTCCCTGTATTCCCCTTGGTGTCTAGTTTATGAAAATACCTATGGTTAGTTTATTTTCCCTAGAGACAGTGTGCAACCTGGCAGAGAAAAACAGAAATGACAAATATTACTTCACAACCATCTATTACTCGAGTACACACATATAGCAGATGGATTAGCCAACAGGATGAATAAAGGTTCAATCTGTTAAATTTTACTAACAAGAGATTTCACAAAAATGAAATACACTGGTAATTATTGAAAGGTAAAAAACTAAAACAATAACTCACAACCTTACAAGTTGTAAAGCTGTGTCAAGGCACGAACTGCTTTATAGGACATTCACATACCTTTCATATGTGAAACACACAAGATCAGTCACTCCGTTAGCTGCGGGCCCAGCACATTACAACACACACATCAACAGACAATGTGGAGACAGTGTACACCTTGGCAGAGAAATACAGAACAGACAAATATAACTGCACAACCATCTATTCTTCATGTACACACACATACTGGTTGGATTTGACGCGAGGGTGATTGAATGTTCAAAACATCAAATGTTATTAACAAGAGAGTTCACAAAAATGAAATACACTGTTAATAAAAGAAAGCTTAAAAAACTAAACCAATGAGTCACAATTTGTGAGCTTTAAGGCCGCGTTAGGGCGGAAACTGCTTCACACTCCTTTTACACACGTTTCATATGTTACATATATAAGACGATTCACACCGCCAGCCATGGGCCCAGCACATTACAACACTGACATCAACAAACAATGTACAGACAATGTACACCCTGACAGAGAAAGACAGAAAAGACAAATATTACTGCACAGCCATCTATTTCTCACGTACACACACATACTGGTTAAATTTGGCACCAGAGAGAGTGAAGATTCAAAATGTAAAATTTTATTAACAAGAGACTTCACAAAAATGAAATACATTGTTAATAATTGAAAGGTTAAAAAACTGAACCAATGACTCACAGCATGTGAGCTGCAACGCTGTGTCAGGGCACCAACTGCTTTACAACCCATTTACGCACCTTTCACACGTGACACACATAAGACCATTCACACCACCAACCACTTTACAACACTCACATCAACAGACAATGCCATTCAAGGGCCCATCGCTTTCATACGACTACGTGATGACACAACAATCACACTGGCTGGTGGCTGACAGAGAGTGTGGACTGGTGTTTGGCTAGCAGTGTATGTAGTGATGAGCAGCAAGTCACTACTCACACACCACCAGCCAAATGCCAGCTCACATACACCGTCAGCCAAGTATTAGCTCACACCTACTGAATCCAAGTGCCAGTCCAATCCTCCACCACTTCAACTCTAGGAGCACTTGCCTGCTCCACTACAACAAGGCTGCCTATCACAGGCTGCTGAAACTGAACAAATGTCACCTTTGACTGTCGAGAACCATCCTTGAATATAACAAAAGCATTGAAAGTTGCAAGATTAAACACATGGACACCCAACTTCCATGCTAAATGTAAGCCTTACAAACAGCTGTATAAGGTTCCAACCTCTAATTTACTCTAACTACACCACCCATGTGCTTCTTGTAGTCTAAAATGCACACGTTTGCACACTTCTGTAACCTGTCCCAAACAGTCACAGGTAAAGTACTTTTATCATGGATGGTTGTTAGCATGTAGACATCTCTCCTGTCTTCAAATTTCACAGCTAGAAGTTCATCGCTATGCAAGGCTCTGCACTGTCTTTTCTCAAGGATTTTACAAACAAGCTCTTCTGGGTAACCTTTATGGTTAGAGTGGATTATGCCACAAGCAACAGTGCCCACTTTGAACAATTCCCTGAACAATTGCACACCAGTGTGGAATCTACCTACTTATAAATGGTGACCTTTGTTGAAAAGTCCTCTACCAAGTTCCCATACAATTCTCTCACTAACTTCCAAAGTCGTTTAACAAACAGGCTGGACAACAGTAAAATCCCTATAAGTTTACATACGGAAATTATAGACATAGCCTGTACTACTCTCAAACAGGAGATACTTTTTAATTCCACCATTTGTCTTCTTGTTAGGAATGTACTGCCTAAAAACCAAACGACCCTTGAACAGGACCAAAGATTCATCCACAGCTAATTCTGTCCCTGGAACATAGATTGTTGAAAATCATTTAACAAGGTAATCAAGGACCTTAAAAAGGCAGTCACAATCAGGGGGATCTTGTGGCAATGCTGAAGCTAACAACAAGATGCAGCATTAGAAGAAGAAGCAAATACATATCACGACTCATGGTTGCAAGAAATACAGCCATTACCATCAAGTGACTAGTAGACCAATATGAAGACAGTGACAGCTTCCTTATCAAGCCCATCAAAAAAGTTAAACCTAAGAATTTCTTCAACTTATCCACATTTGTGGGAGTCCACTGGCTTGCTCTACAGTGGGCCTTAGGTCTGGCATTGTTGTCTCTCAAACATTGTTCAGCATACAAAGTAGTCTGGTCAACACTCTCATCTAAAACTACACCATCCATAAACATCTGAAATACATTTATAGGCAAAAGGTTTTCAGTAGTCACCCCACACCCTGTGACACCAGTAAAGGCAGACAACGCCAGCTGCACCACATTTAGGGTAACCCAGAGCTCAGCACTTCTAATGGGAAATCTTTCAGGCCCAGACTGCAATCCAGATTTCTCCTGCTGCATGATCTGCACACCAGTGTTCTCCTCTAAAACAGGCATTTCCTCTACTCTGAGAGTGGATTAATCATCAGATGATTCCTCTTGGACAGAAAATTCACTGCCAGAATCTTGCACTTCCTCCTCTGCGTCAGATGCAGAGTCAGTCTCAATATCATGGTCAGAGGAAGATTAAAAAAACATACGAACAATCTGCTGAGTGGTAATCCTGAGGCTAGCCATAATCTTTACTAATAAAAGTACCTTGACAAATATGTCAACAACAACCAACACTGTGTAAAATAAGTAATAAACAGTGTGGCTTTATCACAAAGACCTATATACTCAAAAGCGATATCACTCACTTGCCAGAGACAACTAGACTCACCAGCCCCTACTCTGCACAGACAGAGCAAACACCAACAATATCCCACTAGAAATGAAAAATAAAAGAAAATTACACACAAGACAACACAATGCACATGGTGCACAAATTCAAGGAGAATTTCGCACACAATAAAACAGAAGCTAAATATGCTGCTATTAGACCACTTACATTAAAACACATTAATGCAGGGAAATGATACTAATTTAAACAGTAAACAGTGCAAAAATAGTTTTCTTACCAAACACATGCAACTACACAACTTGCAGATCTACCAGTGCTGATACGGCAAGCAAAGAGTTGAACCAAGGGAAATCAAAAGCCTTGCACGAGAATAAAAAGGAGAAATAAAACATTAAAATCACAAATTCAATTGATGACAAGAAATAAAACAGCTAACATGATAAAACGCCACTCTTCACTACCCAAATGCCAGTACACCCACTGCCAGCCAACCACCAATACATGCAGACTGTCAGTTGAACTCCAGTTCACACCTTTCTCCCTCCCTTAGAGATAGATTGTCCTAAAAATATGGCCACTCTGTCCTCAGGGGCAGCACATGGGGTCACTCCCCGCAAAGTTATCAACTAAAATCCCTGGCGTCCAGTGGCTTTTGACCGCCCGGGGGAAGATCAGTCAAAAAAAAGGCTAAACTAGCCCCTTGGAGATGTGGGGGGAACACGGAAAAACCTTTTGCCCTATGGCAGTGAACCTTGACAAAGGGCTCGCTCCCTTCAATTGCCTAAATAAGGTGTCCCTGGTGCCTAGTAGATTTTGACTTCCTGGGGGGGAGATCAGCTGAAAAAACAGCCGATCTAGGGGGTGGCAAAGCATTGAAAAAACATTTTGCCACCAGGATTGGACCCTCTCCCAAGGGGTTGTTCTCTTCAATTGTGCAAGTACAATTCACTGGTGCCTAGTAGGGGGGCAGCGGAAGTACTTCCATTGCCATCCCTGGTGGAAGGGTTGTAATAGGTGGCCTATGGGGGGAACGCTAGTGCTTCCCCCGTGAGCAAGTGTGAGGATGGAACAGTTTTGTCCTTAGCACACACCCACCGTGGCTAAGGATACAATAGTTCTGTCCTAAGCACCAATGGGGTTAAATGGTCAACACTTCTCAGTGCCTCAGATCACATGTATCACACCATTGGCATAATAGTTCAAACTCCAATCAATGTGCCAAAATATATAAAAAAGCTTTAGAGATCACCATGGTTTGCATTTGACATGGATTAACACAGATAAATAATCAAGATAATGCAAGATGAATGTTTATGTACTGTGTTTTAAAGCAGTTCTTGTTGTGGCATACAAAGAACAGAATTTTGAACATTCTGAAATTTCACAAATGTGAATTTAAATGTATAGATCTACTCATGTATAAAATTACTGGTAAACTTTCATATTTACACCTAAGTTCAGACCTACATTTCTGTACCCACATGCCTCCACCAATTCAATTCAGGCGCTGGAGACATTTAAGACATTCATTACCAGAATTTTTCACTTGCATTTAGGGGCAGCTCAGAGCATTGTTTGTATTTAGGAATGGCAGCTCAAGACTCAGAGCCTATGACAGGTGTACTTCAAAATCTACTTTCATAGTAAAATGGTTGTAGTTATCTCACTGACAGCAAAATATCCAGTGTTGCTCTGTACAGCATTAGAGGATTCTATTGGGTACTCAAATACTTATGCAAGAACTCCCCAAGAAGAACAATCAAAATAAGAGTAATTGAGCACCAGAAAATGATGAGGTCCTTTTGGGTCATAAGAAAGAAAATAATTATTCCAAAGTGAAGATGGTTATTGCTCAAAGGATCGATTGCTTGCTCTAGTTTTTTGGGCTTAAATACACATAAATATCATCGGCATAGACGATTGTGTGGTTTATTCCAATAAACACTGTAAGTGAATTCACTCAATTTTATCCTTCACTATTCAAATACAACTCGCCAATGCAGAGTGTTATACAATTCTGTTGAAGAGATGGAAGTCCTTGCATGACAAGGAAGGCTGTGTCATTCAGTCCCTCTTCAAACTTGTATGGCCAGCATTGTACTTTTATCTCAATGTCATTAACATTCGATGAGTCCACTGACAGTGCTCCACCTTTTTAGTCATTATTCCAGAAGACCAAAAGGCTCTACTGGCTCGGTGGCTTGACGGCATGCATTGGTCCACTACCATTTATAGCGGATGGTAGCTAAGGCCTTTTAAAACATGCTATGAAAGACTGATACTGTTGGGCATCCAAGATTATGGTAAGAGGAAAATTATTTTTTCTCTCTACTTCTTGCAGAGGATTTTCCTAATCTTCTCTGCGTGAATTCCATTCCATCCTCTATAATCTGTGTCCATCACTTCCCCCTCAATAGATACATGTTTGTGTGTGTTTGGGCTTATAGTCAGGTTCTCCTGAGAATATATATTGCATGTAGCGCAAGTTTGGCATTTTATGACAGGGTAAGTCAGTTCTGGTGGCTACTTTCAGAGGTCCTATAGCAGCATCACCTCTGTTTAGTTTTGAGCTGCAACATGTATTCAGCCTAAATCACAGCCTGAACAGTAAAGACTGAAACAAAGGGGCACATCCACAAAGGTAACTTTCACTTTAGAGTAAGTTTACTACCTTTTGGTTATTCACAAAATCTGAGTATTAAGTTATTTAAAAAGTGTAACATATGTCTCCACTTCCTGAAAAAAGGAGTGCAGGCAGATTTATGAGTGTAAGTTATGACTACCAAACTAGAAGTAACTCCAGCAACACACATGGCCATCCACGGGTACTGAAACACAAGCCTATAGAAAATAACAGAGGCAGGAAAAAAAACCTTCGGAAAATAAGTTTAATTAAATAAAATAATTTAAAAAGTTAAAAATATATACACATTTGATATAATATTAAAACATATATATAAAAGTAGTAGATAATTATTTATTTTATTATGTTTTAACAACTGTTGTTGAATGTAAAAAACTGTAACTTTTTCAAATATAATTAAATTACTTATAATTAATTCTAAACATCATTTTTATTAGTAATTATAGCATGTTATTGTTATTTCTTTTGGGGAATTTATTATTCAATTTAAACATCTGAAATATATTTTTAACATATGTAAATTACTGAAAGAAATAATTCAAAATAAAGATAATATTGCTATAAATGTATTTATTTTGTTGTACATTTAGAATAAATATTTTAAATAATTTTACATTAGTATTTAACATAAAATATGTTGAATATTTTTTTGATTAAGATCAACTTTTTTTATTTTTCCTCATGGTTTACCATAATGAGATCTCATCCACAACTGATCAGCGAGTGCTCAACAATTTAACAACAAGTTTAGTTCAGCCCTTACTAACTCACACTTAACTATGTGCCATGCTTGCAATGTGTTTTATTGTAGAACTGTCAAATATAAGCGTGTTGCATATCAGTATAGAAGTATGGTACCAAAATCCATAACTGAGAAGACAAGTGAATGAAGTGTGAATGTCCATCATTTATATGACAATCCCCAGTTCTCCTCCCAAGTTCACACTTGCATTAGTGAACCCCTTTTGTATAACTGGACAGGTGGGCGTGTCTGATTTACAGCTTGCTTATCCATCTCATTGGCATGACCATCCATCTTTTTTGTTTATTAGGCTTTAAAAAGTGTAACATATGTCTCCACTTCCTGAAAAAAGGAGTGCAGGCAGATTTATGAGTGTAAGTTATGACTACCAAACTAGAAGTAACTCCAGCAACACACATGGCCATCCACGGGTACTGAAACACAAGCCTATAGAAAATAACAGAGGCAGGGAAAAAAACCTTTGGAAAATAAGTTTAATTAAATAAAATAATTTAAAAAGTTAAAAATATATACACATTTAATATAATATTAAAACGTATATATAAAAGTAGAAGATAATTATTATTTATTTTATTATGTTTTAACAACTGTTGTTGAAGGTAAAAAACTGTAACTTTTTCAAATATAATGAAATTACTTATGATTAATTCTAAACATCATTTTTATTAGTAATTGAAGCATGTTATTGTTATTTCTTTTGGGGAATTTATTATGCAATTTAAACATCTGAAATATATTTTTAATTTAATTTAACATATGTAAATTACTGAAAGAAATAATTCAAAATAAAGATAATAGTGCTATAAATGTATTTATTTTGTTGTACATTTAGAATAAATATTTTAAATAATTTTACATTAGTATTTAACATAAAATATGTTGAATATTTTTTTGAGTAAGATAAACTTTTTTTATTTTTCCTCATGGTTTACCATAATGAGATCTCATCCACAACTGATCAGCGAGTGTTCGACAATTTAACAACAAGTTTAGTTCAGCCCTTACTCACTCACACTTAACTATGTGCCATGCTTGCAATGTGTTTTATTGTAGAACTGTCAAATATAAGCGTGTTGCATATCCGTATAGAAGTATGGTACCAAAATCCATAACTGAGAAGACGAGTGAATGATGTGTGAATGTCCATCATTTATATGACAATCCCCAGTTCTCCTCCCAAGTTCACACTTGCATTAGTGAACCCCTTTTGTATAACTGGACAGGTGGGCATGTCTGATATACAGCTTGCTTATCCATCTCATTGGCATGACCATCCATCTTTTTTGTAACTAGGCTAAAGAAACATGTTATTTGGACCAATAGCACACATCCTCCAGTACTCTAGATAGTAGGTCGCTTTCCTAAATATGAGGTTGAGGAGATTGTAGATTCCAGGATACACATTTCAAATATTTGATTGCATTGAAGGGTTGTGATACTTTGGAAAGAATGTGGGAACCTGCAGGTGGTTTCCATGCTCCCAGTTTGGTTCAAAACCAAGCCCAGTAGCCTGTTCCCATTGTGGAATTTTTGGGAGGTAGTAATGTTAAGATTTACAAATGATTCAGATATAGGAGTATTTTCTGGGCTGGAAACATATAAACTACCGATGGAGAACATAGTAGAGGACACTGGTTCACACAAACATTAGTTTGCACAACAGTGTTTCTCTCAAAAGACTCACTTTTGGGTTAGCTGAGCACTTCATGGAAGAAGGATAAGAGCTAGTACGCAAGAATGTTTTGAGACTGACCCCATTCCACTTACATTCTTGCACTTGTTGTTTTGTATTTTTTATTAAAATCCTTTGAAATCAATAAAATTATGTTTCTTAGGAGTTGCACTATTGCACATGAAGGGGGAATAATTAGTCCACAAATAGCCATCACAATGAATCTGGTAGGTCATTTTCCTGTTATTCAGCATTCCACTTCACATTCTTTTCTCTATTTGGAGCTTAGTGTCATCATCAAAGAAGAAGAGATGACAAGAATCTTCTTGGGCAACTTCTTGTAAGTACTCAAAAAGAAGGAAATGCTGCAACTTTTTAAAACTTTGGTGTAGAGATTAGGTTCCTATTTAATAGTCAATGAGCCAACCACTTATAAATGCATATAAAGCTATCATAGAAGCTTTCATAGAAAGTGCGTTCCAACCCATAAAAGCCCGGATTTTCGTTCACTTATACGCAGTTGGTGCTGGGGTGTTTTTATCCTCAGCAACAGTGGTCATGCATCGGCATCAAGGAGAAATGTGGCACTTACGATCAGCGCAGTGACACTGATACATGGATTTCTGTAACAAACAGCTGCAGAACCCACTTCCAAGGGCCCAGGGCTATGTTGGCACCACTTGACAGGGTGTGACTCACATTGGGCAGAGTCCAGGAGCGATAGCAGAGTTGTTTGAAGTCTTTGATATCCCTGAGACTTCAGATAAGGAGGCATACCAGCAAGCCCTTGGAGTCACTTTGGCTATGGGGATGTAGAGATGCAGGTCCAGTACTTCTCACTTCCAGACAAGGAGGGCTGGAGGCACCAGGGCAGGCACAGCAAAGCAGCAGTCCAGCAATGTTCAGCACAGTTATAGCAGAGTGACAGTCCCTGTAGCAGCACAGGAGTACTTCTTCTTAGCAGAATGTCCACAGGTCCAGCAGTGTACTGATTTGGTGGGGGTTGGGGTCCACTGCTTATACCCAGTTGTGCCTTTGAGGTGGAAGAGACTTCAAAGAAAACCCTTTTAAGTATACAAAGTCTCTGTCCTTCTTTTCCACTACAGTGGGTTATGCAGCTCTTTATGAGGGCTCAGGACCCAGCTATTCAGGAATAAGTGTGAGCCCCTCCCTCCCATCCTACCCAGGATGATCCATCAAGATGTTAATGGCCCATCAGAATGTTGATGGCCAATCAGAAACACCTAGCTACCTTTGTGTGTGGCTGTCTACAGGGAATTCACAGGGAGCCAAGCTGTCACCTACCCAGACATGTATTCACAGACAAAGGCACAGAATGGTTAAAGTAAGAAAATGCCAACTTTCTAAATGTGGAATTTTCAGACTTGCAACTTAAAATCCAACTTTACCATCAGTTGGGATTTTAAATTGTGAGTCCTGAGACACCAAACTCAAAATATCTACCCGGTCTCAATTGGAAACTACACTTATAAAATGTAATATGTCAATTCCAATATTAACCTATTAGTAAAGAAAAAATAAGTACCTGTCCAACTTTTTAAACACACTTCACCCTGCCCTTGGGACTGTCCACCTCCTACCTTAGGGGTGGCGCATATATGTTATAGAAAGGGAGGTTTGGGTCTGGCAAGAGAGTTAACTTGCAAGTTCGACATGACAGTTTAAAAGTGCACACACAGGCTCTGCATTAGCAGGCCTGAGCCATGATTGAAGGGCTACTAAAGTGGGTGACACAATCAGTGCTACATGCCGACCAGTCACATTTAATTTGCAGGACCTGCACATGTACTGCACTTTTCCAGGGACTTATAATTAAGGTATACATGCCAATTGTGGGTAAGGCAATGCTACCACATTTTAGGAAAATAGCCCATGCACTTTAGCACTGGTCAGCAGTGGTAATGTGCCCAGAATCCTAAAGCCAGCGAAAACGTCAAGGAAACCACACCAAAGATGTCAGGTCTAACAGGGACTGTGGAGGATGCTAGACAACTGGGCTTCTGATCAAATGGGCCCGCTTTTGTGCCTTGAGAAGTGACCACTGTGGACACTGACATACCCTGCATGTGGCAAAAGGCTTGAGTGTTTAAGTAGTGTTTAAGTAGTGAAGGCATGAAGCACAGTCTGTTCTGGAAAACATTTGTGGCTGCCACCAGTAAGACCTCATGTCTTAAAATCACCAGGATGTGGCTTCTAAAGATTATGGAATCTTAACATTCTGCAGTAGATTGTCAAATCCCATTTTTTAATCCCGTGGTAGATCCTCAAAATCCCCAGAGTCTGCCACTCAGATGGGGCATAAGGTTACAGCATTGGGACTGTGTGCACAGAGACAGGTTTGACTGTGCTGGTTAAGTAGTGGGTGGGTAGAAACGGGGCAGCACACATGTGACAGTCACAATCTTGGGCAGCATGACTACTGTCACACAACAAAGACAACACTACGTTGCAATGCCCTGAGCAAGAGGTGGAAGGGGGAGCCCATAATGCCCTGGGTCAGAGGTGCATGGGAGAGGATATGAGCAGCTCTCCCATGACAGAGAAAAGGCTTTCTTTTAAGAGTATGTAGAGTTGAGTGGTCAAGAGCAGTCAGCTAATTTTGCACTGGTGGACTTTAGAGTTACCATGTTTGAGAGCTCTGACACTGGAATGTATAGTTGAAGGTGGTCAGCAAATTGATGAATGCAGATGGTATTTTCCACAAGGATTGCTGCTAGAGGCTCCATATATAGTCTGAAAAAATGAGTTACTAGAATGATACCTTTTGGTACTATGTATTTCACTGGAAACAGTAAAGAGTCGATTTCCACAACTTGAGATGTTGAAGAGAAGAATGATGTAAACCACCTCAGTACCGTTTGCACAATTCCCATTTTAGAGCTAAAGATCTGAAGGAGTGGTTGGTGGCCTAGCATAATGAGTGCTGCATGCAGTTCTTAAAGAACCACCAGGCATACAACTCCATCATCTAATATTTTAAATGTATTTTATATTATTTGGATGCTGGCTCATCTGTACCTAGTTTGAACAACAACGCAGAATGGAAAGGACTGAGAAACCTGTTATTTGTGAATGTTTACATAGTGAGGATGTAACAACTCTTTCAATACTTTTTCCCAGAAAGAGTAGTTTGAAGGCTATTCTGGGATTCTTAAGGTCTTTGGAGTCCATGTTGTGTTTCTTGAGGAATTTAATGATATATGTGGATTTTAGGGCTGAAGGGAAATTGCCTTTTTCTCGAGATGTATTAACAAGTTGAAGCAAAATAGGTAAGATATCTTGCAGAAAGCAAGTATAAGGTCTTTGCTCCAAGAGGAGGAATTTGTTCAGGAGATGACTTGATAGATGTACTGTGTGTTACGTTTTTCAAACAAGGACTACATGGTAGTTATTCTTTTTGGCATTGCATACATTGGGGCTGTAAGGGCCCAGTAAATTTTGATTACCTTGGGTTATCCTGTCGATGATCCCTCACATCTGTGTTTTTGGTGGATTACAGGTCCCTGAAAAATTTGCCTTTTTGTCATCAAAGAGTATGCTAAAAGCATGCATTAACTCTTCACTCATACCTGTGGCCTTCTTCAAGTGTCTAGCATGAATAGTGGACATATCTGATTTCCTTTTTTTCAGACCTTTCAGCATATAGCTAGTTTTTGACAACGTATTCAAGGATGTGAGACAATGGTACATATACTACAACTGGTGCTGCAAGAAT
This sequence comes from Pleurodeles waltl, assembly GCF_031143425.1. NCBI lineage: Eukaryota > Metazoa > Chordata > Amphibia > Caudata > Salamandridae > Pleurodeles > Pleurodeles waltl. Next base: position 237,359,402 of record NC_090446.1, on the reverse strand, counting down.
TCACAGTAGTTTGAGATTGCTGAGTATAATACAAACTGAGTTTTTGAATTTGCTGTGTATCTCAGGAGACTTTACTGTATATTCTCCTCATCCACCATTGTCAAAATCCTGAAAGAAGAAGGTTCTTTTACCCTAGATTCTTTAAGTAGTGTATTCAAACTACAAAGATAGCACTCCCACTAGGGAAGTATAACGCAGTTTACATAAAAGTGATAAAGAGTTTGACCACCAGATATAGACAACAGTATATTATCTTTAGCATTCACAGCCTTTAATGTGGCTAATAAAAAGTTATTATGATTTTGACTGCAGTATTTGCACATTTTTGCATTTAATTGATGATTAATATATCAGAGGTATTATAAGCTAACGGTAACCATTGCTACATATGGCATAAAAGTTAGTATAGCCTAGGGCATGTGGACTTTAATAGTTCACTCTAGATACTGTGATAAACAATGACTTTAGGGCCCAGATTTAAAGAGAGCTTGCCCCATTCCAACGCCACATTAGTGTAATTTTTTATGCTATTATGGCTTTGGAAGGGCAAAAACACCGCACCATATTTACGAAGTGACACCATGCTTTTAACCCCTTGCACCACATTATGCCTGTGCCAGTGTAGGAAAGTATCATCTTTCTTGGCATGTTACCCCCAATTTCTGCCTGTTTGTCAGTGTGTTTTTCCTGTGGCACTGGGATCCTGCTAGCCAGGACCCCAGTGCTCATGGTTTGTGACCTATATGCGTTATCAGTATGCTTGACTGTGTCACTGAAGTTCTGCTAACCAGAACTCCAGTGCTTATGCTCTCTCTACTTATGAAATTAGTCACTATAGTTTAGTGACTTCATATTCCAATTCCAATTGGCACACTAGAACCCCCTTATAAGTCCCTAGTATATGGTACCTAGTTACCCAGGGCATTGGGGTTCCAGGAGATCCTTGTGGGCTGCAGCATTTCTTTTGCCACCCATAAGGATCTCATACAAACCTTTCTTCAGGACTACCACTGCAGCCTGAGTGAAATAGTGCCGACACTATTTCACAGCAATTTTCAGTGCACTTAAGTAACTTATAAGTCACCTTTATGTTTAACGTTCATTTACTAAAGGCTAGGTGTAAAGTTACTGTGTGTGAGGGCACCCTTGCACTAGCAAAGGTGCCCCCACTTTCTCCAGGGCCAAATTTCCTGGACTTCGTCAGTGCCAGAATACCATTACACGCGTGGACTACATATATGTCTATACATATATGTAGCTTCACAATGGTAACTCCAAATATAGCCATGTGAGGTGTCAAAGATCATGGAATTGTCCCCCATTCCAGGTATTGGGAGGCCAATCCCATGCATCCTGGGGGCTCCACCATGGACCCCCAGCACTGCCAAACCAGCTCACTGAGATTTCCATTGTAGCCCCATTTTCTGGTACCTCACAGACAGGTTTATGCCCTTCTGGGGACTGAGCAGCTCAATCCCAGGAAGGCAGCACAATGCACTTCCTTTAGGAGGAGGGTGTTACAACGTCTCCCTCTGGAAATAGGTGTAACTGGCCTGGGATGGGGAAGCCTCCCAGAGCCTTTGGAAATGCTTTGAAGGGCACAGATGGTGCCCTCCTTGCATAAGCCAGTCCACACCAGTTCAGGGACCCCCAGTCCCTCCTCTAGGGTGAAACTGGACAAAAGAAATGGGAGTGACCCCAGGGGTGGTGCCCAGAGCTCCTCCAGGGTGTCTCTGGCGTTAGCCATCTTGGATTCCAAGGTGCGGGGACATTCTGGAGACCTCTGAGTGGCCAGTGCCAGCAGGTGACGTCAGAGACCTCTCCTGATAGGTGCATACCAGGTTAGGTAGCCAATCCCTCGGTCAGGGATATTTAGGGTATCTCCTCTGGGTGTTTCCTCAGATTCAACTTGCAAGACTCCCCAGGACTCCTCTGCATCCTCTGTTTCAGCTTCTGACCATCAGATCAACCGCAGACTCCTCCAGGAACCGCTGTAACTGCAATAAAGTATCCAGGATGACTCCTGTGACCTGCAACTTCAGCTCCAGACAGCATTTGCAACAGTTTCCAAGGTGTGCACCCTCTGAGGACTGCCTGTCTTCATCCTGCACCAGAAGAACCAAAGGAATCTTTCGTGGAGTGACGGAGTCACTTCCCTGCTTCTGCAGGCACCCTTCTACGATGACGACAGGTACTCTGGGACTCCTCTACTGATGATGAGCCTGCTCCCTGGAACACAGGTGATAGACTGATGTGACCCAGACTGTCTTAAGGTCCAGCTGTTTAAATTTGGCGGAGGTAAGAGTTTGTCTCCCTGTACTGCTACAGTACCTCTGTGCACGTGTCATCTCCGGCTTCATGGGCTTATGTGCACTTCTTCCATGCACATTGTAGCCCAGGTCCCCAGCACTCGACCCTGCAATGCACACCTCGCTGAGTTGTTCTCCAGCGGCGTGGGACCTTCATTTTTTGTGCTGCGATGACCAGACTTTGCATCTTCTTTGTCCCTGTGTTCTGGGACTCCCGTGGTTGCTGCCTGGTCTTCTGTGGGCTCTCTACAGCACCGAGAGCCCCCTCTGTCTTCTCAGTCTGAGATGAGGCCCCCAGGTCCCTCCTGGGTCCAGGCAGCTCCATTTTGACGCAAACCACATACTTGCTTGAACCAAGGCTTGTTGGCAGAATCCAGCGACGCAAACAGCCTACATCCACCAACTCGACATGGGACATCTCCTGCACCACACAGGAACATGCAGTCATCTTCTTTGATGCTTTTCTGTACTCTTCTTCTTACTGGAGGTTCCACTTTTGCACCACCTTCTAGGTTGGCAGAGGCTCCTGTCCTTCCTGGAATCTTCTGAGACTTCGGGACTTGGTCTCCTCTCTTCACAGGTCTTCAAGTCCAGAAACTCATAGTTGTTTATTGTAGTCTTGCTTGGTTCTTGCAAAATCTCTCATCAAGACTTGTAGTGGGTCCTGAGGAAACTTGCAGTACTTTACTCCTATTTTCCTGGGCTCTGGGGGGGTACATTACTTACCTTTGGTGTTTTCTTACACCCCCAGCGTCCCTCCATACACTGCACTTCCCTACGGGAGAGTTAGTGATTAACATTCCACTTTCTTAGTATTTGGCTTGTGTTGTCCCTAGGCCAATTGCATTCTATTGTATTTTCTACTGTTTGCACCATTCTATGACTCGTTACTTTCCTGATTCTGGTTACTAGTGTATATATTGTGTATAATACGTACTTCCAGAAGGAGTATTGTCTCTAAGATAGTTTAGGCCTTGTCACTAAAATAAAGTACCTTTTTTTGGTAACACTGAGTATTGTCTCTTATTGTGTATAAGTACTGAGTAACCATAGTGGTATTGTAGGAGCTTTGCATGTCTCCTAGTTCAGCCTAAGCTGCTCTGCTACAGCTACCTCTAGACAGCCTAAGCTGCTAGAACACTGCCTACTTTTCACTAGTAAGGGAGAAATGGACCTGGTATAAGAGGTAAGTACCTAAGGTACCCTCTACAAACCAGGCCAGCCTCCTACAAGTCCCAGAGTATTTTTACATTTTAATATATGCCCCAGGTATGAGGAAAGTGGCTTATTATATGGTGTGTTTGTACAATCTTACTGTGTATTAAACTCACAAACCTGTATTGGATCCAGTCAGGTGCATTTGAAAAATCTCTGCTCACCCCGGGTCGCTATGACTCTGAGCAGTTAAGCTTTATCAAAGCAACATATTTAATACATTTACAAGTACCAAAAAAGTTGAATAAGAAGAAAACACAACACAATACAAATCCAACACTAGTTCATAAAAATAGGTTGTATTGTTATCTTTAAATAGACAACTCAGTCACACAAATTCACTTGAGGGCTCCAGAGATGCATTTTTAAATAAGCAATACATCACAGCTTTTTACTTAGCACAATATATCATTGTAATTTTATGTGACTTGCCGCTTAGCGTTAGCCACAATAAGTAACTTGAAAATGGCTATAAGGGCACGCTTGTGGTCGCCATCCCTCGCAGCCAGTCACTGAGATCAATAAGGTTGAGTAAAACAGTTACCTCACAGTCAGAGCAGTCTTCGCTCCTGTTCTAGGTTCTCTGTATAAACCATCATAGACTTTAATGGAGTTGTCCTGATGCAAGGGATGCAAGATGCTGAGATGGTCATGGATGATGAGGGTGCTTAGCTAGTGTTCGGGATTTCCTGGCACCACCCCCAGTCCACAAACACAATGGGGAGACTTTGGCTACAGAGGTTGTGGTCTCTCAAAAGCCGGATGAAGTCCTACTGAAAACCAGTTGCCACTGGTTTACTGGTCTCCAGTTACAGAGAAACCAGTGTTTCCCTTTATCTGATGTTAACTTCATTGTTGGGTTCCCTATCTGCACTTCAATGACTCTCCTGGGTCCAACAGACTCAGGTATAACCATTAAGGGTCAGGGTCTAGTCTCTCAGGCCGCACATCAGAAGTCAGTGGCGATCAGGCATTCTTAGCTTTCAACTCAACAAGGCAACCTACTTAAGCTTCCCTGGCCCTGTAGCTGTAACAGGAAGTCAGCCAATTGACTCTTGAAGTTTCCTTTTCTGTGTGGGGTTCAGGGATGACTTTTCTTTGAGCAGGACCACATAGGCAGAGTCTTTCCCTTCTCTAGCCCAAGGTGCAGCAGGTGCAGTCCAGTCTTTGGTACTGCCTCTCTTTGCTGGACCCAGGAAACAACAGGGCAGTCTTTCTTTGATTATCTCTCCCATACAGATTTGATCGGAGGTCTGGGTGCCAGGAGTGCCACTTGTATGCCCACTACAAGCTTAGGGGTGGGTGGCTTTGTAGCCAATCGGAATACCAGGTGCCTCCCATCTGGTGACAATTTTCTGTGAAGTGTGGCATCTAGCTTTCCCAGGGTGTACTATTCAGACCACTCCCACCATGCACAAGGCCTCTCTTGGTGGTTGGAGCTCCCTAGCCCATCCCAGAGGTGTGACTACCTGAGGGCTATACATGACTTGAAAAAATGGTTTGGCCGGGGCTTATCCCTCTCTGTCCTAAAATGCCAGCCTATCTGCTTCAACGAAAGAGCAGGTCCTATTGTATGTGACTATTATTTGTCCTTCCAATGGCAAATGATGCAAAGAAAAGTCAAACTTAACAAGGCAAAATGTTTATTTAAACTAAGCCGCTGGCAATGGGTTGAGCCACATCCCAATCCATCGAGGGATTGGAATGCGGCCAGTGTCTGACATTAATTCAAGCATTCCATACATCACTTAGTTGTTTTTGCATTTGATGCCCTAAGTTTGCCAGATCTATCCAGACATGGGTCCCAGGATCACTGTGCCATTGGATTCAAGCTAGCCTGGCTGATAAGGGTGATACCCCGACCCAGTTCCAGGATGCTTGCTTCTGGTCCATGGGAGGACCTTGCTGGGCAGTTCGGGCTTGACTGTTCCCGGGGGAGCAGGGTCAAAACTGATTTGCATGTGGCTGAGACCAAACTGTGTGGCATTGTGGGCAAAAATATGATGGATTGGGATGCGGCTGGAGCGATTGTCAGTGGCTGAGATCAATTCAAGCATTCCATCCATTGCCTTGTTGTTTTTTCATTTGCCGGGTATACCCAGGATGGGTCCCTGGCTCACTGAGCCACTGGATTAAAGCTAGCCTGTCTGATAAGGGGTGATACCCTGATAGTGATCCCAGGATGCTTGTTGCCAGTCAAGGGAGGACCCTGCTTGGCAGTACAGGCTGGACTGTACCTATGGTAAGCAGGGTCAAGACTGATTTGCATATGGGTGGGTCCAAACTGGGGTGGGTTTGGGGCAGTAAAACTATGGACTGGAATGCAGCTAAAACTAAGCTAGCAGCTTCAAGCATTTCATCCATCACTGTGTTGTTTATGCATTCTGTGGCTCAAGTCCACCGTGTATGCCCAGATGTGGGTCCCGGGCTCCCTGTGTCAGTGGATTCAAGCTAGCCTGGCTGATGAGGGGTGATACCCCAAAACCGGTTCCAAGATGTCTGTTTCTGGTTCAGTTAAGACCTGGCCTGGTGGTTCCGACTGGACTAGTCCCATGGGGAGCAGGGTCAAGACTGATTTGAATATGGCTGGGTCCAAACTAGGGTGGCATGGTGGCAAAAAAATTATGCATTGAGATGAGGCCCCAAGTGATTGCCAGTGGCTGAGATTAATTCAAACATTCCATCCATCACCTTGTTTGTATTCACTTCTGGAAATGGAGCAGTTTTCAGAACATTGAAAAACAACTAATTAGAGTGTCTGTGATGGCCGAAGTCAATGTGACATTGTTGTCAGGGCTATACATCATATGGAAACCCCTAGTTTAACAAGGTCTTCTACTGGCATGGTGTTTCACAGGCGTCACTTTTAAAGGAACTGAGAAAGTCTACCCTTAGCTGCCTCAAGAATGGGCTGGGTCTATTATCCTGCTACATTAGCTTGGTGTTCAGAGGCTCTATGGTTTACTTTCTCCAGAAGCAGCAAGGGTATCACGAGGTTCCCAAAATCAAATATTTTTTTCTCCATTATATTCCATAACTATGGCATAGGGCTGGCCATCTCTGAGATTGGGCACACTACTCAGATAATGGAACAAGTAGCCAACATAACCATGATTTTTTTGGGTCTGTTAAATGCTCAGAAGACCATGCCCTTTGGCCAGGAGGATGTTTGTGACAATACAGCTTAAATGTTTCACTTATCTTTGCAACACCTCCCTTAGCATACACATGCAGCCAGCTCACCTTAAGGACGCTGTGAACAATTTACCTGGGATACAAAAAGGCTTTAATTTCAACCTGAGTGTCATCTAGTCTTGGCTATTTGGCATTTCTTGGAATTGGAGAATGAAGACGGGTCTGCTAGTAACCTGAATGTCACCTGAGGTGAATGGAGAATACCCACTACTGATGGTGAGAGGGAAATTGGAACTCAGCCCCCCCTATTAAATAGTAGAGCACTGCCCTCAGGGGGCTGTTGGATTGTTTGTGTGTGACATATTTCACTTTATGATTGTACATAAATACTCCTTTTATTGTAAAAGAAATTATTTGAATTGAAAATCTCAAATTGCTGCTACTGAATATATTTTGAGTTGTCAGCCTGTATTCACCCCGTGCATCTATCACTCCCCAATACCCCCACCCCCGAAAGCATTTGACTGCTTGCCCTGTGCTACCACTGCAAGTCAAGTTCTGAAGGCGTATTTGGCCCATTTGCTCAGGAACCATAGTAGGTAGGGCCATGTGAAATCAGGAGTAATAGGTCTCAACTCCCACAATTGGGTCCAGTAGCTCCTGATTTTACCTTAGCCCTCCAGAGTGGATTGTGACATTGCTTTACTTTTTCAGGATGGGGGATCTGTACAATGGAAGTAGGATGGAACTAGAAATATGGATGTTATCAAGGGGAGAGTGAAAAAAGGATCCAGATGGAGCAAGGCCTCTAACTCAGAGAAGAGCAAGCAGGTACAGGTGAAGACAATGGGAGAGGATCTCTAACTTGAAGCACAAATGCATCATGTACAGGATCAAATTAAGTAAAACATAGCATACAGGAGCTTTTGAGCATAGAGATATGGCAAATAAAAACCAACATGCAGTGTGAGTTGTAGTCCATATTTTAAACAAAGTAAAATAAATAAAAAAAGTGAAGCATGAATTCACAAGCATGAATGGACTTGACGTGATGAATGCTTACCTCTGCCTCCATGAGTCCCGAGAAGGTAGTGTTCCTGATTGTTGAACAGATGCTGGTTTGAGATATTGAGGGATCTATTCACCTTTGAGTGAGCCATCAGAGAACTTTGTGAAGAGGAGGTCCTGTCTGCCCTCCTCTGGATTCTCTTCCCACATCTAGAAAGAAGTGCAGTTTCACAGACGTCATGGAGAAAGTTTTGTGGACTCCACCATCTGTCACAAGTGAAGTCACAACCAACACTGCAATGTAAGCCTAGGTTGACTTGCGCAGAACATCCAATTAAATATACATGACATGCAGGACAGTAACTAGCAACCTTTCAGAGACATTTCAATTATGGGTTGTGTAAATATACTCATGATTTCAGAGTATATTTCGAGGTGCTTCAAGGTTAAAGGTGCTGCAAAAGACATCTACAAAGACAGTAGTAGAAAGAACAATGTGGTGCAAATTTGTTGGGGAAATAAAGACATGGGAGTTAGAAGAGTGATAAGGAGGAATTGATGGGGATCGTGGCACATGCAAGTTTTTTTCTCTGAAGCGGCTCCCAGCATCTCATCAGGAACCCTCTCCATGAAAAAATCCCACAAAAACACCATAAAAAAAACAAAATGCCACAGACCTCCTGTGATTCATGGTTTTCCTACAGCAAAAGGCAGCTTGGTCCATTAGGCTTCTTTAACAGGTGGGGTCATTATAGCACTGTTCAGGGGGTCTAATATCTTGCCCTTGTCTAGAGATACCTTGATTAATTTTCTGATGCCCGTGGTAATGGTAGGGAGGAGCCCTTCAATATATGCTTTGGACATTATTCAAATTGTAATGTGGTTGATTTTTTGTGGGTAAGTCTTGAAACCATAGCTTCAGAAAAGGGTTGGGGAGCATTAAAATGCTAAATTATTTGGTGAAGGGATACCTGAGTGATTAATGGTTTTAGGTTTTTTCTTTAGCTAGTGGTACTCAGCTTTACCTTTTTCTTTTATTAATGAGTGCAGTTCTGTGCTGTTAAACTGCTTTACGGGCTGTTACTGAAATTCTGGGTTAGTAAGTCTATGCAAAATGATCCATATATCCCCGACTAATGAATTTCCTTGTTGATTCAAAATATGCAGCATGGTCTTTTAGCTCTTTCGAAGGTAGCCCGAACTATACTTTACATTTCTATTTTCCTCATCATCTGATTCCTACCATTGTGTTTCTAATATACTAACATCCTTTACGACAACCTATTTGTTTTGCAGCTTACGTTTAGATTTCACTTTGAAATGGCATTCAAATAATGCGATATACAATTCAATTGTATTTGTCTGTTCACAGATCAAAAAATCAAGGAACTTTTGAAAATGTTCCACCGTTGTGCATTCATTTAAAGCAAATAGACAAGATATGTCACCGTGCATGAAGTCAATTCTACTTTGAAAGCAAAGAAAATGCATTTTATTTATTCAAAGCACTTCAGCACCACCTGGGATTTACCAAATATTCAAATTAGTATTACATAAATAAACATTTAAATAGTGAGGAACAGAATATTGAACCAATGTCAATTTTTAAAGAAATGAATTAAATCTTTAGTATTTATGCGTCGAGGGCCTGAAATAAAAGGATTGTTTTTCAGTGCTGAACAAAGTGCGTGGAAATGTCTCTTAATGATAGAAATGTATAAGCCATTCACTTTGAGCCTATCTAATATCTAAAGAGTCGTCTTGGATTCCTTTACAATGCTCTTTGTTTTCATAAAACATCAGTTGATACCAGTACTTAATATGTGGTTATTGTTTCCGGTGCTGAGCACCAGCACTTATTTTTGAGGGCTGGCTTTCTTCTGCCTCAAGCATTTACTGCGAGCAAAAGACAAATATGGAAAAGACTGAGTAAGAGAACAACGAAAAAGCGTAGAAAGCAGAAAGCTGCCAGAGTTAGTTGAAGTGGCAGGGAGTGGCTTTAAATGGATTGAAGAGGCCCGAGACGGCTTCGGGACATAGACTCCGACACCCTTCTTTTGGTGTAAAAGGCCATTTATTAGAACAGGCTTGCTCAAAATATAACATGTCAAAAATACACACATAACTTAATATGAAACTTTATTTTAACCTTGTAACCCCCTTTCGTCCATTTGCATTACAAACCTCCACTTATCCTTCGCATCTCACCAACTCCACTTCTAATTCCACACATCTCCCTTTTCCCTTTTACCCTTTGCCTGACTCTGACCTCCCCCCGTCTGTCATCCTTCCTATGCTCCTTTCTCTCCCCCTGTAAGGGTGGACAAGCCTGCATCTGACTCTCCACCCTCCCCCATCCACTGCCACACAGCAACAATCCACTTGCCGTTTTGCTGCCCAACCAGCGAACCCACTGCAACTACATGCGTCCTTATTCATGGTCCCCGCCCAAAACTTTCTCCCCACAAATTTGTGAGCAAAAACCGAAGTTCCATCAAATAATGTGCATTCCCCATATCGGAGAGATGCACACCGTCACCCCTGAAAAGCACCTGCTCATCTTCCTTCAAACCTTCATGCCTCAAAACCTTAATGTCATGGGCTCCACAAAAAACTTGCATGGTCCTGTTTAGCTTTCTCCTTGCTTTCTCAATTGCCCCATGTTTCAATGCCCTGCGCCATATTCTTCGTGGCACAAATTTCGTCCACACTAAGCAAGTCCCATGCATGTTGCGCCTCATCAGGACCAGGTTGCGCTGCATGTGTTGCAGTAGGGTGAGCCCTGAAAGGCGTACCAAATCATTTTCCCCAAGGTGTATGACCAGCACATCCGGAAATCCCCAAGTCGGCAAAAGTGAAGTGAGAAAAGGAAGCAGATTGCTCTAGCTCATGCCGCTCTTCCCCCAACACTGCACCTCATGCCGGCTACTGGGTAGTCCCAAAGATCATCCGTAGATCTGTTTCTCTGCATACTTGGCCGCCCAGTGCATCAAGGAGTGTCCCACCAGCCACGTGGTTGACTTCATATGTTCTGGGCCCCTTACGCAACCTGAAATGAGAAACAAAATGAGCCCTGTTGTCACATGCTCCCCAGCTCACATCCCTGGCCCCAGAAGACCTCACTGTGTTATCCCAATGCAACTAAACTCGGACATACCGTTCACCACACTTTGAGCGCCATCGGCCAATGCGCCTGATCTTGTCCCAGTCCCACCCCAACTTGGCTACTTCTGTTGCTGCCCCTATTCAAAACAAATGTGTACCAAAATTACCTGCCTGCCTTCCCAAATGCCTCAAAGCCATCCTCAAAATGCACAACAACTGAAAAGCTGTAACCTTGGTATCGTTCCTATGCTGAAAAATCCAGACCTCTTGGCTCTTACTGCCTGCAGCAAAATGTCCCATTCTCGCACCGGACAGGCATCCAACACTCCTCCTGCTTCCAACCACACCCACCTACCCCTGCCCAACTGGTCCATTTTGGAGCGCCTCAACCAAATCCCCAACCTGTCCCCTATGCGCTGCACCTCACATATCTTTACCCCACATGCAGTGCCTACCCCCAGCAACTCAGACACTCGGAACGCACCAAAAAACATCCATATCATGCAGAGCCGGAATAACGCCACCTCATTAGCATTAAAACAACACACCGGCAAAACATGCAAGATCTCTAACAACAAATCGAACGTGATGGCTTCCCGAACAAAGACTGAACTAGAACGAACCCTCCCCCAAACCTTCAGCATTTTCCCCAGAATATCGTTCTTTGCTGGATCCCAACCAAAAAACTACTTCCCGTAGAAAGACATCCCTGCCAGTTTGCCCCCAATCGTAGTGGGAGACAAACCTTTGTGAATCAAAAACAGAACAAAACGCATCACTCGCGCCTCCAATACCACCCGCTCCTGGCTCCAAAATTGCCCCCTGTAAGCTTCAAAGTCCTGAACCTTTAACCACGCGAGACGATAACTCCTAAGGGTGGATTCTGCCAGCGACCTCTCCACCAGTTCCATGACCATCACACCCCCCATTCCCAAATGTCCTCCGTAACTGTCTTGAATTCGTCCGTGCCGGGTGCCAATTGTCAAAAACGCTACCACTGCAAACGAGATAAGGAATCTGCGATAGAGTTGTTTACCCCAGGAATGTGTGCCTCCTTGAATATTATGTTCAGAGTCAAACAACGCAACATAAAAATTCTGAGCAATTTCAATACTCTCACATCCCTAGCTTTCTGATTGATGACCAACTCTACCACAGTCTGATTTTCCACATGAAAAATCACCGTCCTGTTTGCCAATTCATTGCCCCATACTGACAGCGCAACCAAAAGGGGAAAAAATTCCAGGAATGCAATGCTCCTACCTTGGCTGAGCCATTGCACAGGCCACGGTTCTGCACACCAGCGCCAATCCCAGAAAAGACCAAAGCCTGCTGCCCCAGCCGCATCCGAAAAAATCTGTCCCTGCCACACTGTGTTCTCATCTCGAAAGGCCATAGAGACCCCGTTAAAATGTGTCAAAAAGATTTCCCATATCCTGATATCCTCCCTCAACCCTACCGTCAACCTTATCCTGTGGTGTGGGAGCGATGCCCCCGGCATGGCTAAGCCCATGCGCCTACAAAAAGTCCTGCCACCTCGATCCACCCTACATGCAAAATTTAGATAGCCCAGAAGCTGTTGTGCCACTCAAAGCTCAATTTTGTGCCTCACCCTGACCTCCCTTAAGAAAACCAGCATCTCCCTTACCTTTCCCTACAGCAAGCGAGCAATGAAAACCCTTGTGTTCAATTCAATCCCCAAAAATGTAAAAACTGTACTGGGTCCCTCTGTCTTCTCCGGCACCAGAGGTACACCGAAATCCTGTGCCATCTGTTCGAAAAACCTAAGTGCCCTGCCACAGGAACCTGACTGCGCTGACCCGACAAACAAATAGTCGTCTAAATAGTGTGACACCGTCCGGTGCCCACTGCACTGCACAAAAACCCACTGAAAAAAGTACTGGATGCCTCGAAAAGGGCACATGAGATGCGCACCCCATAGGAAGGACTCTATCCACAGAGATCGCACCTCCAAGCTCAATTCCTAGCAAAGAGAAATCTGCTGGATGTATCGGTAGCAGCCGAAAAGCTGCCTTGATGTCACATTTTGCCATTTCTGCGTGCCTTCCACATCCCCAGATGATCTGTATGGCATCATCCACAGTGGCGTATACCACCTTGGTGTCCTCTGGTGCGATAAGATCATTCACCGACGCCCCTTCCGGCCAAGACATATGGTGTATCAGCCTAAACTCCCCCTTGCTCTTCTTCGGCACTACTCCCAAGGGTGAGATCATCAAATCCTCCAAAGGCCACCCGTAAAAGGGGCCCACAATTCTACCCTCCGCTACCTCCCTCTGCAATTTTGTTGACACTACCTCAGGCATAGATTTTGCAGACTGCAGGTTTTCAGCCCATCTCTTCTGCCGTGGACCCTGATAACCCACCCGAAAACCTTCTCTAAAACCCCACTCCAATCTGAGTGCTGTGTCCGTGTCTGGGTACACGCGCAACCAATGCAGTAATGCCTCAAGTCTAATTGGAGTAGGCGCCCTTTGGTGCAGTAGCGCCTTGACTCCCTCTGCCCTTGCCGCTCTCCACTGCTCTGCCGGGCTAGTGAGTGCGAAACATTGCATGACCGGGTGTTTTCCCCCACATTTGGAACACTCTTGCTTAAACCTACAAGGGTGCCTAGAGCAGAATCCCTTGTTGAAGTTCCAACAGGCTCCTGATGTAGCTCCCTGCACTCTCTGAGACACCCTCTTACCTCCCTGAGCGGGACGCTGCTGAAAAGGCTTATACACCACTGGTAGACCACTAGCTGTATGCGTTGATGCAGCCGAATTTGACGAGGCCATCCACTGCATCCATAACTCAGAATCCACGTCCCCCCATGGCTTCTCTGGGTTGCTACTAACTCTGGCTCGGAACTCCACATCGTAGTTGAGCCAGGCAAAACCCCCGAAATGTAACTGAGCCTTCCTAATTATGTCCATGTATTTAAACATGGCAATAGCCCGATCAAGGTATTTTTCACAATATATACTGGCATCAATGAGGAAAGCCGAAGTCCAGTTATCCATGGTTATCGGAACTCTTGGCCTCCGTGCCAACTCCCATTCCTCCTCTTAAGAGCCCTCTTTAGCTTGAATATCCCTATGCAGGAGCTTGAAAACATCGGCATTCTCGTGCTTCCAAATTCTTGCCTTTGTCTTTTCAGCCACATGGGACCCCAAAGGCATTGCGAGACCCATATAAGGTAACCTTTTCTTGTGTCCCGCCCCCCCTTTTCTTCTTCTTCCTTATTGCCCTCTTCCCCTTTTTTCTCGCCCCCTTCTTTGTCTGTCGCTCCTTCATCCTTCCCCTTGTCTGCCCCGCTTGGCGTACTACCTCCAGCTTCCAATTCAAGGTGCACCGAATCCTCCCCCACCCTTACCGACTTATACTGGGTTGCACCCCCTGGCCCTTTCTTGGCCTCCCATGGTGCCCACCATTGTCTTTTACCTTGGAGCCCACGAGCAGTCATTCTAGCCTCCGACAGTAGTTTGCGCCTGCCACCTTCCTTGAGGGGCACCACGTGACTTGCTCCGACGAATGCGCCTGTAAAACAGAAACAGCAGAGGGGGCTGCGCAGCTCCAGTGCCCTTGCCCCTTCCCTTGTACCCCGCTCACTTCTTTCTAATGAATCTCACCTTCCTCCCAATCATCCAGCTCATCCTCATAATTGAACTCAAGCTCCACTTCTCCATCCATCCCCTTACCTTCATTTGTGCCACGTGCTTCTTCCATGCTGCATTCGAAACCTGCTCTGAAACCCCCCTGGCGCAAGCCAGTCGCATCCTTCTTGCGTTCCCACGGTGTAGAGAAGGCCACCGGGGACCCCTCTAGTGCTTCTGACCAATGTCCAGGGGCCGTATTGCGCCCCTTTGGCTTCACCACCCTTCTGCCCACCTCTGATGTAGACATGGACTCTTTTCACCGCGGCTGGTCATGTGCGGCAGACACTGCCGTCACGCTGCCACATCCTCCGGCCACACCAGCCTCCTGACCTGCCCCCTGCTCTTCCTGGGGTATTCATACCCAACTACCTTTCTCTGTCCCCAAGGACTCATCTGGGCAACCGCCCGCCTCCCCTGCCTTCCTCTTCGCCTTCTTGGACCTACCCTCCACCTCTCTCCTAGCCATGCACAACTCTTCCCACCTGCGTTCCGTCTCCTCCACCAGCTGCCTTTGCTCTAGGATTCGCGCCTCTATGTCCACGTCTGCCCAGTGCGCAAATGGTTGGCGGCCAGTCACCTTTGTGCGTCGTGGGGGGGCAAAATTAGCAGCACCCCCTTCATCACTTGCGTTGCCTGGGCTACTAGCCGTGCCTCCTATGTCTCCCTGGACTGCCGCAGCCTTGTCCGCCATATGGGCCTGCCCTGCGCCTTTCCCCTCCTTCACTAACGTGCCCAACATGGTCTCTTCTCCAGGGCCCCCCACCTGGTTAAGGTCAAAGGGATGTTCAGCCCCCAGTGACCTCCCTGTCACCTGGCCTACTTGCCCTGGGGCACCTATGGGCCAGCCAAGGCCTTATGTTGGCCCTCCCCCCCTGTGGCCCCCACCTCCTGGCCTGTATTCAATTGGGGCTCCCCCTTTTTGCCCTGTTGCTTTAAAAGGGGCGGGGGCAGCCGTGCTCCCCCGCCCTCTCATCCCTTTTCTTTTTATAGTTTTTCTTGGGGATAAGCACGCTGCCGTAGCCGCTGCCACGCCCCGTGCCGCTGCGCGCACCGCACCCGTCAACCCCACCCAGGCCTCTTCGAGGATGCCGGGCTGCAGGAGATCTCCGCGGCCCGCCTCCCTGAGCACCCTCAACGTGGCCTTCACTGCATCTAAATCGTGTCCCCCGGCCATTGTGCACGGGGGACAACGAGGTCGCCCAGGCGCGCGTGTACTGAAAGACGCGCGCCTGTTGCACACACAGGTTTACGGACTTCGAAAGTCCACAAAACCATATTATACAATAGAAAAAACTCACCGCATCCTTCGGTGATCGCGGAACCACCACGGGGCCCCAAAACTCTCGCCTACCCTAACTTTTCTTCCCCGCCCATCCGATCAGCAACTCTTGCGCAGCGTGACTCAGCTGGTGCAGAAAGGGGCCGATCCACCCAACCCACCCCTTTTATACCCTCCTTCATGTCCCACCCCCGCCCAGCAAGCCGCCTATCCGCTCCCAGGCCGTCTACATCCGGCCTAGAGCTCCCGTGAATAGACTTGACTGTGTTCAGCTATTCACGGGGCCCTATCGGGATTACGCTGCCTCATTATTCGTGCTCACACGTTTAAATGCAGCAGTAGGTGTTTAAGAGGAGGGCTTTGGGCACGGCACATTTTTATTTACACATTTAGCACTGGTTGATACTACAGTTAACACTATTGAATTTCCTACTCTCTGGAACTCTCTCTCTTCAGTCTAATGTTCTGTGGCTTTTTAAGGAATACTATTCTACAAAAGCAACACTAATTCTTTCACGGAAAGTACAATAACAAGATTCCCTCCTCTGATCAAAGCATTAATCACCACAATTGATTTTAACCATCTCATGTGAAAATATGAGAACAATATAAGAAATGATGTCAAGTATTGTTTTATTCATGTAATCTACTGGACTGGGCATAGGCTGTATGTGCCCTGTAAAGCTGTTTCAAATTGTGAAGCTTTTACAATATTGAAGACAAAGGAAGTCCATGTGCCCTTCACAGAAATCGTTTGGGCTTTCTTAATTTTTCACAGCACACTAAGGGCAATTTTTGTGTGTGGGGAAAGGCACAAAGAGTGGCTGAGACGAACATGGGGCTGAATTACAAAACATTTGTGATTAGAGCTATTTTAAGGGAGTACTTGTTTAAAACAACTTTTCCTCTTTATTTGACCTAGAATACTTAGGCTCATATTTACAATTTTTTTGTGCTGCATTTGCATACATTTTTTACACAAAAGTGGCGCAACCTTACAAAATACAATTATATTTTGTACGTTTGTGCTGCTTTTGTGTCAAAAAATGACGCAAATGTGGCGCTAAAAAAGTATAAATATGTGCCGTGGTGCAGTTTCCCTTGACGTCTGTGACTTCAGACCTCCTGCTTGCTGACTTTGTTTTGCTGGCTTTAAAACTCAGGGCACTTTACTACTGTTGACCAGTGCTAACGTGCATGTGCTCTTTCACTAAAACATATTACCATTGGCTTATCAACGAAAGGCATAGTTAATTTACTTTTAGATTCCTAGTAAAGTGCACTACATATGTCCAGGGCCTGTACATTAAATGCCACTAGTGGACCTACAGCACAGATTTTGCCACCCACTTAAGAAGCCCTATAAACATGACTCAAGTATGTCATTGCAGAGCCTGTGTGTGTAGCGTTAAACTGCTATGACGACCTGGCAAGTTAAACCTCCTGTCAGGCCCAAACCTTCCTTTTAAATACATATACTCAAGTGGATTATTTTTGGGTGGTGTTTTTGCTGTTTTTCTATCTTAAGTCTTGCACAAAAATATTAAACATTGCCTCCTAAGATAAGCCTGCTTGCTCTGTTCCAAGCTACCAGAGGGTGAGTACAGGTTAATTTATGGTGTGCATCTGACTTACCTGTACAATAATTGGGGTTCTTATTTGGACAGGCTGCATACCTTTACCAACTAGAGACCCAATTTCTAACAGCATTGTAGTATGAAAGCAAAATTCTGAAGGTAGAATGTGTTATGAAGGTTTCTACATATTTATTGTGTGGCAGGGATATTTTGTCTTATTGGGCAGCTGTGTTTGTGCTGCACTGTTACAATGTGGTTTTGAAGTGCCATACTGCTGTTAGTGTAGAGTTCTGTTTTGACTGTTTTGTTGTGATGTGTTCTGTTACACTATATTTGTGTTGTCACATTGCTTTGCATATGGTATTATGTCATGTTTAGTTGCTTACATCAGTGATAACAATAAATGCTGCTACATTTCCAGCCAAAAGCATCAATTGGCTTGAAAGAGCCCTTGAGAACCACTGATGTACACAGACCACGGTGGTAAAATAGCTCTGCTACAGCTCTTTAACTTTTTACTACACCTGTCAGCCAAAACCTGCGTCAAACATTATTGGCCATATGACATAAAGTGAGTACTGGGAGTGTTAATTTAAGATAGAGAGAGAAACAAGAAATAATAACTAAATTATCCACAAAGATTAGTACTAGAAGTAAGCACATTTTGCTGGAATGGACATGGATTTGCCAAAGTCCTTAAGGTGACATGGGAATACATCTGTTCGGTACCCTTATATCTAAATGCCTAGCAGATCAATGGAAGAAGAACAGTAAATCTGTATGCTGTACAGGATTCCAGGAAGTCCTTCACGTACATGCAAACTCTTAAAATTAAGTTGAACGTGAACTTCAGGAAATAAAATTCAACAATCGTTTTCAGAAAGAAGAACATAAATACTTCACAGTTAAACAAGATACAGACTCAACCATTGTGGAGACAGCTAGGCCAAGAGTGCATTCATTCCTAGCTGGTTGTAGAGATCCCCAGGAGTGCAGTCCCATCATTATTTAAAAAGGCAGAAAATGGCAGCATACCAATTGGTTAGGCAATGCTTCCCCAGAAAGAAGCTAGAAGCCTCACCTCACTATAGAGATGCAGACAACTAAGAACACACTCCACTTATTCCTGATACTCATCTTCCTTTGAGAGACTACCCTACTCCCTGGGGTTGGCTCAATACCCATTTCCCTTGAATCCCATCTGAGCTACTGAGCATTAAGAAACAGTTCCCCAGTTTTAAAGAAAATCCCACCCAGTTCCCTGAACAATTGCAAGGCATGCTTGTAAATCAACTGCTGTAGTTCATGGTAACCAGTGAAGTGAGAGATCAATTGGTTGAAAAGTCTGCATAGGCAGGGTAGGAGCTCGGGAATGCTGGGGCACTGAACATTGCAGAAGACGTGTTGTTGAATCCTCAATTCTGGTGAGAATGGATTGGACAAAGATTTCAAACTGCAAATCAAATAAGAATATATCTTCCTTGAGACTTATCCTGAGAGAGACTAAATTATGTGTTTGAAAGAAACGTGGATATTGTGTTGTCGATGAGGAGAACTCAGGAAGCTGTAGGTGCTGCCATTGTGCAGAGGTTGTTCCTGATTACGAGCATTCATCTGATTATAATATATACTGGATGTCAAACTAAGAATCTAGCTGAATTAGTGACTGATGCCAACCAGGACAGAAAAAAGACAATTTAAATCCAAATTAATGCACTTGCAACTGCAAACATGCCCTTCTAGAATGCCCTTCTGTGTTCAAGTATCACTAATCCATCCACAAGTCCCTTATTACTGTATAACCTCTTCTCTTGAGGCCCACACATCCATTTCTTGAATAGTTCACCTAAAGGAGGTAACACCAGTTTGGTAGGTCTCTTGCATATGTGGGAGGCACATAGGGGCATATTTTCAAGCCCCTAGTGCTGCCTCAGTTTAATTTCTTTTATGCAAAGGTGGTGCTACCAGTCCCCCACCCTATGCCATATTAACAAAGTGCCGCAATATAAGCATTGTGCCAATTTGTAAGCCCTTGCACCACATCATACCTGTGCCAAGCAAAATGTATGCAAGGGGGGCGTTTCTGCCCAGGGAGGCCCAAAAAAAGAATGCAGTGAAATGTACAAGATTTCACTGCACCATTCTAGTTTAATTTTTTAATGCCTGCTCAGAACCGGTGTTAAAGTGATGCTAGTGCATTAGCCTATGCACCTCCTTGTGCTTTGCATGACTAGCACCAAAATATTTGGTGTTAGTCAGCAAAGCATCACAATAGCGTCAATAAAACTGACACTATTGTCCTAAAGTGTGCCTTGGTGCGCTGTTCTGTAAATGCAGTGCTGCCATGGAATTTGTTAGGGGGGAGCAGGGTAAAGAATGTAAAATGGTGCATCGGAGCTGATCCACCAGTTCCTTGTAAATATGCCCCATAGTTTCCACGTACTATACCATCATCCACACTTCACCTAACTCTTTAACT
Organism: Pleurodeles waltl; assembly: GCF_031143425.1. NCBI lineage: Eukaryota > Metazoa > Chordata > Amphibia > Caudata > Salamandridae > Pleurodeles > Pleurodeles waltl. The sequence goes on along the minus strand of NC_090446.1, from coordinate 237,339,636 downwards.
GTGGTGTGCAGTCTTTATCCTGCAGTCTTTATCCTTAGAGACATTACCACTGTTTAGGGTTCAGAGTGGGTAAGGTAATGGTACAGGGCAGTAATGGTTTTAAAAGGCTTTTCTGGCTTAGCGGTAGGTAGTTATAAAGAGTGTTAAGGGGTTCTGAGGATTCAGGGACAGGAAGAGGTAAGGGGTGGCAACAGGGGTTTAAGGTACAGGTGTGGGTAGAAGTAAAAGGAGGTAAGTAGTTTCAGAAATGGAAATGCTTTGAGGGCTACCTCCAAAACAGCATAAGGAGACTTGGGGGACTTCTAATGGTACATCATACTAATTGTTCAATCCACAGTTTTAATCCCACTCCCCACATGTGAATGCATGTACTAGCCCCACATACCGCATAAAAGGAATTCTAAATGTCAAACCAAGTGCTCAAGCAGTGAATCTTGAAGAGATGTGTACAGGTCCTCAACGGCATCCTCTCTATGCTACCAAGGTCAAGAGACTGCCTTACACTCCTCCTGTAAGAAAACATATAACAGAAATAAGTGAGATTAAAAAACATCCTGTAACTATGAAAATCAAAGTCATTAAGAACATAAGCTCATAGGAAATTGGAGCGCAATGATTTCAACAGTCCAAATCAATCGCAGTTTTGACTCCGATTACTCCAGGTGTACATGTGGCTCCTTCGTTATATTCAGATCTCTTAGAGTCTTAGTATCTAGATCAATTATATGCCATGACTCTCTCTTATGCAATTTGCAGAATTCTGTCCCCACCTCTGTGATGCTGGTCCACCCTCTCTATGCCATAGTATCACAAACCTTTCCAATTGCTAAAACGAACATGTTTAAAGTGTCTGGCAACAGGTTAGTGATGATCTTTGTAAGTAATGGCTTGGATTTGCTCAGGTACCCTTTTAAGTACTGGGTGAATAGCACTTCCTACATACTTGAGTCCACAGGGACATTCCAGGACATGAATAAAACAAGTTGTAGCAGAGGAGATAAATTGATACATTGATATATCTTCCTTCTAAGATTATCCCCTGTGCCATATTCCTGGCAGTTTCTAGACAACATATATGCTTTACATGTGCCACAGACATAGAAACCTCTTAGTGCATCAAGGTCCTACTAGTTGTTAGACCCTGTGGTGGTTATGTCTCCTTGCATTATTAAATCCCTCAGAGATTTGCTCTTTCTATATGTAATAGATGGATTGCCATCAATAATCTGTTCCAAAATTGGATCACATTTCAGTATCTTTAGTTATCATTCCTTCTACATTTCCACTGCTCACATTGTATGGGTGATCAAACATGAAATATTAGTCTTAGCTTGGTTAAATTCATCAGGGTCAAATAAAATCTCCTCCCTGATCCTATCTTCTGCTTTCTTTAGTTCCCAATCTAAATAAACCCTTTCTCTGAACCTAGACTGCATGATCTTCAATTCATTCTCAAGATCTGCATCATTGGTACAATTGTGTATGGCCCTGACAAATTCACCACAGGGGATGCTCCACTTGAGCCAGTTTGGGTGTTTGCAAAGGGCATGAAGCAGCAGCTGTGGGTTTTCCATACACCTTGGGTATTAATTTGTTTCCTTCCACTTTCACCTTAACATTCAAGAACTCAATCTCATAGTCACTTAATTGACATGTTAAATCCAGATTGTACTCAATCTGGTTAATTCTCTTAACAAAATATATGTCTGCCTCCTTAGTACCTCTTCAAGGCAGAAATAAATCATCATCATCAAAAATACTTTATTCAATTGAATTCACCAATCATAAAAGCAAATGATTCATATTAATAACATCACTCAGTAATTAAAAAGATAAGAGAACACAGATAAATCAAACCATACCTAAAATGAGGACCATGTAACAGGTTATGTTACAAAAAATTAAAATAAATTCTCATAAGAAGCAATTACAAGATCAATAAGACAATATGTTTAAAACAAAAGCTATTATTGTTAATAAAATACATATAAATATTAAAAAAGACTTCACTAGATTATCTAATGATGTAGTCTAGCCGTAATCACTGCACGTAAAAATGAAGAAAATCCATTACAGATCATAATTGATGGTAGGGACAAAAGATAGCTGAAGGCTGGGCAACATTGTTTAAAATGCATTGGTTTTAAAAGTGCAATCACAAACGCTTTCCTTAGGTCTAAATAAAATGTACAGAAGAAAAGAATATGTATTGTGCTTTGGTCAGACACTGAGTCACATGGACATTTTACCAAGGCTAAGGTCGAGTCATTAATATGCAGAAAGCTGACGAGACGATGGAAAATCTCTAATCTTAAGCGTGTAAAGACAAACCGATGCCTTGGATTCAATACATTTCTCAAGTACGGTTCCATGCCATCTATTTGTTGCAACATAAAATTCCTCCTTACGCTAGGTTTCTTTACCTCAGTGGCCCATCTTAAATCAGTCAGATGAGTAAGACAGATGTTTTTCAATTCCTTCCTGGAGAATGTTTCCAGTTTGGCTGGGGTGGAATATAACTCAGAATAGCCCAGCTCTATGAAAAAGTTATTTATGTAGTTTAACCATGGAATTTTCATCGAATAAGTTAATGCTAATGCATCTTCTATAATGGCCCTACTCAGCCTAGCGGAATCAGAAGTCCATACTTTGTGCCATAGTAGGATTGGTTGAATACGAATTAAGTCTATGAGGCATGTTGCCCCCATTTCTATATGGCATACCAGTGTTGAAGTAGATTTTGGAACACTTAAATTGGACTTTGAAAAATCGTTTTCGACTAGCTGTAAGGTATTACAGTTCCTATAACCCCAGAGTCCTGCCCCATACAATGCAACAGAGACACATGTTACATTATACAATGTCATCATATCTTTAGGGGTCGCTCTACCAACCTTTTTAGAAACGTTTTTTATAGCCAAAATAGTTTTTGTAAATAACAGCTTCCTCGATTTTATGGCTTGTGACTATATACCTTCATTATCAAACGTGATGCCTATGTATGAAAAGATTCCTGTGTCATCTAATTTCGTGCCTTTTAGCATGATCTGGGGTTTCTTTGTAGAGTTTCTACCTCATGTCATCGAGAAGGTTTTAGAGTGATTAATTCTAAGACCTAAGGCTTCCATATACTTATCAAAGGTTGTTAGTAGCCGCTGCAAGGCTACTGGAGTGCGGGCCATCAGAACGGCATCATCCGCATTGAGAAGTGCTGGGATCTTTCGAGAACCAACTTGTGGGAGATCACCGCAAACGTCAGATAACACCCCCTCTAGTTTGTTAATCTATAAAGCAAACAATAAGGGCGCTGGTACACAGCCTTGCCGTACCCCCGTTCAATGGGAAAGGCTGAGGTACATTCCCCCTGAAGCCCATAACGCACCTTGGCTTTAGCTCCAGCGTATAATTCCCTAATGAAATGAACTACTGTATAGTTGAATCTACCCCCATGTCCAATAAGATAGGCCATAGTTTGCTATGAACCACGCAGACAAATGCTGAAGTCAGGTCGACAAACACTAGGTATAAGGCTCCTGCCTTGGCTCTCGTATATTTACCAAGTATGATGTCTAAGTTCAGAGCCTGCTCTATGGTCCCTATCCCAGCCCTGAAGCCATATTGCAAGTCCGAAAGGATGTGAGTTTCTTCCGTCCAATCTAGTAGCCTATTTAGAACAATTCGTCCAGCAATCTTTGAAAGAGTATCAAGCAGGGAGATTGGGCGATAACATGCAAGGTTTTGGCGATCTCCCTTTTTAAAGATTGGAACAATAATGGACTCAGCCCAGCTCGGGATAAAGACTGTGGCACAGCAGGCATGTAGAACCTGTGTTAATAATGGGCCCCATAGTGAAACATTAGATTTGTAAATATCAATTGGGACTCCATCTGGGCCTGGTGCTTTCCCGCTTTTGCTAGTGTTAATAGCATCAGTAACCTCTTTTAAACTAAATGGTGGAATGATAGGTTGAGAAAGTGGTCTCAGAGGATTTGGTTCCAAGACCAGATTTTTTGCGGAGTATATGCTAGAGAAAAAAGAGACCCAATCCTCTTCCGTGATGGCTATTTCAATTGTTGGTAACGTTCCATCATGTAGAAGAGGAGAGTTCACAATTTTCCAGAATTTGACATTGTCATTCTGAAGACTTGCTTCATGAAGAGAATGCCATGCCTCATTTTTAAATTCTGTTTCCTTATTTTTATAGCCTTTTTGTACTCCTTCCTCCGAAGACTGATACCATGTTTGTCAGGATTTTGTCTTTGTAAGTACTGTTTTAAATTCTTATGGGATTGAGTACATTCTCTATCAAACCATCCTTTGCCTACATGAGGCCTAGGTTTGCCAAAACGAACTGTAAGGGAGTGTTTAATTCCGGTGGTAATTGCAGTAAAAGCTTTATTACAGTCCTGCGGACTGATGTTGTCTGAAAGACAAATTTCAAACTCGTTGGAAAATTTGCTCATTAATAGTTTCATAAAACGCTTAGGTTCGATCTGTGACCACCGAATAGTATAACCATTTCTTACTCCCAATTCAATATTCTCTACCTTCTCTGTTGGTTCCTTGTGTTTGGTTGTGGCTTGAGGCAATGCAAGGCTTAGACTTTGAGGGTAATGGTCACTGAACATAACATCTTGAATTTTATACTCGGACACATAAGAAATACAATTATTGGATAATAATATAAAGTTGATTATTGTATTGGCCTGTCTGCCGTTAAATGTGGGTTTTAACTGTTATTTACAATGATTTAAACTGTTACACAAGAGGAGATCAAATTTAAATAATGTTTCATTCAACAAGTTACCGTAATAATTATGTGTGAAATGGAATGAATCATCATCTCCATCTGTGCCGAAAAGGCAAAATTTCTCAACAGTTTGAAGACACAAATGTGTATTAAAATCCCCCCCACACAATAAAGGTCTCATTATGCGCTGAATTACATGCTCGATCCAGGTCTTCCTGCAGCAGCTTGAGCACAGATAAAAATCTTTGTTGAGCATTATTATAGAAATTAATGATCACCAATTGTGAAATGTTTTTTAGTTCACATTTGATCAATTGATAGAATGAGTTGGAAATTAAACTAACGTCCTTAATTAAATTGAGCTTATTAGAGATGAAAGTGCACAACCCACCTTTTGCCCTGCCCCGTGAACAAGGAACAGCGGAGGTATGAAATGTCTTAAAACCGTTTATGTGAATAGGATTCACAGACCAAGTCTCTTGTAAACTCACCCCAGAAAAGGATCGGATATATTCTAACCAGTCTTCATTCTTGATTTTAGAATGCAGGCCCGCCACATTCCAAAATAAAAATGAGAAATCCTCTCCCCGAGTATTAGTACCTTGCCCAGCAGAAGACTGTTTTATTGCTTTATCTTTTAATTGGACAGGAAGTCCACTTATTGGCACTTCATTGTTGGCAATTTGTCTTGGTGAGGATTCCACGTCCATCCGTTCATCTCCAATGCTCTCCACCAGACCATCACCACCCTTTAATAGATCAGGGACTGGGGTTAACATAGTAGTCATGGACCCGCCCACTTCCTGATCAAGTGGTAGTCAATCGACTCCTTCAGAACAAAGAGCATGGAATATATTCTTGGTAGGGATCGTGTAATATCTCTCAGACCTGATTGTTTGTTTCTCAGGATTAGGACCAGAATGATCCTGGCCTGGATTATGAATATAAAAAAAAACCAGAGGCAGCAGTACAGTGCCATGATCCGTGATCTGCCGCGGGCTTAAGTGACTCAGAATGTCTTCAACCAGTTTCGGGGTTTTAAACGAGAGTACCACACAGTCACCCCTGACTATTTTCTGGTTCTTACCCACCCATTTTACCCTTCTAGCCATTTTAATATCCTCGAAGAGAACTTCTGTCATGTTAGATTTCATGTGAGTTCCAATCCAATTCAGGGATTTATTCCTCAATGCTGTCCATGATTCCCTGTAATCCCCGGAAAGGGTAGGAACATTTGCGAGAACTATCACATAGGGAGTTGCCCCCGGAGGAAGATCTAGTATATCTCTTGGTGTTGAAAAAGAATCCCGGGAAAATTTCAAACTATTCGGTGTTTCCCCTCTGTTTATCTTTGCTTTTTGATATAGGGGACTTCTGGTGCTAACTAGTGGAGTACGTGGGTCTACATGTCTTTGAATAGTCTGAGGCATACGTGATGGCTATTTGTGCTCTATTAGGGGATTACCGTTTGGAACTGGATCGTCACAATGTTGAGTAGTGGCGTCTCTTAAGCTTGCAAACTGTGCCTTCATTAAATTAAACATTGTCTCCACATTTTCCTCCAATTGTGTTAAGCGTTTAATCATTTGGTCAAAAAAAGACCTGACTAGATGTTCCAAGGCATTAGTAGTCTCTAGGGGATTAATTTTCATTTTCACTATGGGTTGTTTATTCCTCTGGTCAGATTTTGTATTCTCACAGACAATTTGTACGTGTTTTGTAGGTTCCATGAGTGAAGCTCCAGAATTACCAGGTCTAGTCTTATCAAGTGGCTCTTGACTGGAGACTTTATCCTCACTGGCTAATTTGGGTTTCCTTAAACGTTTAGGAGAAGGTGAGTGGTCGTCATCATCTGAAATAAAGTCAATTGTGTCTTGGATACATCCATTTATAACTCTAGTTTGGATTCCAATTGCCGAAAGAGTGGTCGGTTTTCTGGTGGGGGAAAATGAGGAGGGCCAGACGGGCCCTTCTGAATTAGAATCTTTTCGTCAACATTAGTAATCTGTTTGTCAATTGCCCCATGGCTCCTGAGATACATTTTAAGATTGATTAGTGATCTTTCTGAGAGGTAGTATCTTTTATATTGGATTGCTTCCTTTTACCCATTCTTACTAGTTATTTGATCCTAAAAAAGGTTTCACTAAAAATGCTCTAACAGTGCTCCTCACTAATAAAAACTAAAACTAAAATAAAGCAATCTCTGTATAACTCTGACAATACAGATTAAATATTATCAATAAAAAAGGCTTCTCACGGTACTAAAAGACTGTTTTGCAGAGTCATCAAAAGTACAAAGTTAAAACCGTACTGCAAGAAGTAAAAAAAAGTACCTGTTTGAGGCTTAGTGACCCAAACGAATATTCGCATGGAAGATGTCAGGGGTATGGCCCAGCCCAGCCTCTGCCAGGCGCTGACGGGTGAAGGACGTGCCCGCCCTTGGCCCGGGCCTCTCCCGGGTGCCGCCCACGCATGTCCCGCGAGGCTGGAGCACTCCTATAGATTTAAAGGGCCTTTCCTCTGGCCCAACGTCAGCAGCAGGAAACAATTAGCGCAACCCTCAAAGTGGGCGTGCTACAATGTATTTGAAAAGAGGGGCTCCTCCCTGCCCCAGGCTCCAAAGTTCAGCATGTCCTGCGAGGGGGGAGCGCTCCTGTAGATTTAAAGGGCCTTTCCTCCGGCCCAACATCAGCAGCAGGAAAAACAATTTGCGTGACCCGCGAAGCGGGCATGCTACAATGTATTTGAAAAGAGGGGCTCCTCCCTGTCCCAGGCTCCAAAGTTCAGCGTGTCCCCGAAATGAAACATCAATAAAATGCAGCCATAGAAGGATTCTGCTCATGTCCTCCTCAAACTCAGGAAGGTGGCCAACTGTTTCTCCCACCAGCCGATCAGCAAATTGGCATAGCTGTGAGCAAAACAGGTGCCTATTGGAGTCCCGCGTGTTTGTCTATATAAGACTCCATTGAACATGAATAGGTTATTCCTTAGGCAAAAGTGCAGGATTTGTAACAGCATTTGAGTAAGTACATTAGAGGGTTATATGTCTTGCCCTCAAAAGATATTCAGTGGCATTAATCCATCCTCATGCCTAATGCATGTATACATGACTGAACGTCTGAGGTCATGAGGAAATAATCCTCCCAGTGTATGCCGTCAATCCTCTTAGAAAGTCCTTTGTGTCATCTATGTGTGATGACAAAGCATTTACAAAGGGTCTGAGAAAGAAATCTATATAACCTCAGGTGTTTTCTATGAGGCTTTTTTTGGAAGACACAGCAGGCCTGCCTGGTGGGTTATCAAGTGACTTATGAACCTTTGTTAATAAGTACAGAATTGGTCATTTAAGATGGTCTTTTTTAAGGTATTGGTTCTCCTCCAACTCAATCAACCCTTTATCCTTCCACATACTCAACAAATCCCAATACTATACTCTAATTTCTCTGTACTCAGCTTGAGTTATCTCACTGTAACAACATGGCTCTTACAACTGTCTCATTGTTTCCTCAATATACCTATCCCTGGGCAGCACTACTACATTGACCCCCTTATTGGCAGGTTGTATCACAATGTCGGCATCATTGGCTAGTGATTCAATGGGCTTTCTATGTGCTTAAATGATATTCTATTTGACTCTAAACTTACTTGACCCCAATTTTCTGAGATACACCGCTACTGTATCATGGAACACATCTATAGCATCATATGCTAGCATAAGGGTGTATTTAGATTTAGCCTCAAATCATTATTCGCACAGCAGTCATTTACAATATTCATTTCTTCCGAGGCCTCTTCTGTACTCTTTCAATCCCCCTCTTGCTGTAAATTGTGTAAATCCATCAAACAATAAAATTCACCCATCACTAGTTCCATGTCCGTTGTACCTTTGGTAGCATTGTTTGACTGTGTACTAGAGCACTGCTTCAATTTTCTGATGAATTTGAAAAGATTTGTCATCGTTCCCGCAAAATTAAATTGTTCCAAAGGGCAGAATGAGGGGCCAGGGCCCAAAGTACTGCGTTGCAAAGGGGTTAAATTTCTTTTAGATGGATTTATCATCGTCTTGTCTATACCCTTAATTATTCCATTGTTGCACCTCTGTTCTTCGTTCCCATGGAGGTGTTTCTTCTTCCTCTGCCCCTGTTACAGACAGGGAAAACATTTTTGTCCCTTTATAATTTTTCATCCATTTGCAGCCTCCTACCCCCATTTTATTTTGAATGACTGGAAGTTTTGTGGCGTTTGGCAAGATGGGGGCAAAGAAAAAAAGGGTGGGGCCAAAATGGGCTTCAGATCCAATGCATTCTTCATCGACTATTGTATTTTGCATAGCATAAAAAACATGAGGTGGATTTGTAAAATTCGGCATATGTAAAGTTTCAGAACTACTACACAAACAATTAAAAGACACATTTATAGTTGCATGATTATGTAAAGTGATAAACAAATACATAACAAATACAATAGATACAAAGAAACAAATCACATTAAATCTGATTGCCACTCTGTAGTTATAAATAGTATTCTGAGAGAAAGGAGTTTCTGATAGTACCGCCATAAAAACTTTCTACCTATTTGACTAATCACCACAAAACCTTCCAGACCTATAGCATTTTCAACATTTTTATATAATAAAAAATTTTGGGTGAATTATTAAGGGGTTGTAAAGATAAAAGGGGCTCTCAAAATGCATTTTTCCACCAATGTATTTTCCTTAAACTATCTATTTGAAGTACTGTGAGAATGGCTGAATGGATTTACATGAAATTTGTCAGGACTTCACATTATAGTGTAGAGAGGAGGCCTTTTGGGTACTGCAGTTAAGTAGTGTAGTTATTCTTTATAAGGTATTTACACGTAGTGACATCGGTCACCATGGGATTTCATGGAATTTCACAAAATTTGGTGAAACAACTGCAGTACATGGCCCTAAATCTATTTAAAAATATATATAAAACGATAAATAAATTTCCCAACCCCTTACCATTTCAATAAAGTAGTAATAGGTAGGGACCTACTACTTTCCTGTAACCAAGGCCTTAACACTGAACACAATCGAAATATAGTAAAAACAATATGGCTGCCTTTTCATTCTCAAAAAACAGCCATTAGCCAAATACATACTGGCTTGTCATCGCCATGTACTACGGTATACTGTAAAATTATTACAGTAAACCGTGGCCCAAAATATAACTAAGGCCTAGCTATATTATTGGATTGTGGTACCCTTGTGAACTCATGGTGTCACATGGCCAATGCAATACTTAAGTCAGATTTACAAAGGAACCTAAGACCAACGTCAACGAGGCCCTGCGTTGATTGGTAAATCCGGAGAAATGCAAAGCAGCCTAATTCACTGTTTTGTGTTTTTCTGTGCACCATAAACTAAATTTCTGTTAAATTTCACATACATTCATATGCCATGTCACTGTAACCACTCCAGGATATGCTATTCTACTGTACTCCAGTCTACTCTGTGACTCTCCACTGTAGGAAACTCCACTCTATGCCACTGCACTCTACGCTGTTAGACTATATGTAACACCAGTATTTGCCACTCCAGTTCACATCATTCCACTATATGCCACTGCACTGGAAGCTTCTCCACTGTTCATTATTTTACTATACACTGTTCTACTGTGCGCCGGTCTACTCTACTCTATTCCAATGTATGCCACTTCATTCTACAACACTCCACTATAAGCAATTTTAATGTGTGCCAATCCACAGTGCTGTACTCCACTTTATACCAATCCAATATAAGGCACTCCCCTCTATGCCACTTCATTCTACGCCATTGAATTGGACCCAACTCCAATGTGCAGCTTTCCACTGTATGCTATTACACTTTACTCCATAACAATGTACACCATTCCATTCTACTCCACTGCACACTATTGCATTTTACACCACTCACTCCACTGTACAACAACTTGCTCCACTTTACACCACTCCAATCTATGCTATTACACTGTACACAACTCCACTTTATGCCAGTCCACTTCATGCTATTACAGTGTAAGCAACTCCACTTTATGCCTCTTCAGTGTACACCACTTCACTGCATGCTGCTCAGCAATATGCTACCAGAGTAAATGTTATTACACTCTATGCCATTCTACTGTATGGCACTCCACTCTATGCTATTCCACTGTATGCCACTCCACAGTATGTCACTCTATTCTATGCCACTCTAGTGTACGTCACTCCACTTCACTTCACTCCATTCTGTGCTATTCCATTGGACACCACTGCACTGTATGCCACCCCATTGCTATTTTATTCTACCCCATTCTAGTGTACATCACTTCAGTCTATACTACTTTCAGTCTATACCACTTCACTGTATGTTACTGCACTGTATACTACTCCACTATACGGTATTCTAGTCTACACCACTCTACTGTACACTATTCCATTGTATGCTATTCCACTGTATGCCACTACACTATACTTTACTCCACTCTATGCCACTCCAGTGTAGGAAAGTACCCTCTTTTTGGCCTGTTACCCCCAATTTCTGCTTGACATCAGTGTGTTTTTGACTGTGTCACTGGGATCCTGCTAGTCAAGACCCCAGGGTTTATGGTTTGTGGCCTGCTTGTCAGTATGATTCACTGTTTTTGAAAGTATGCTTGCCTGTGTCACTGGAGTGCTACTAACCAGGACCCCAGTGCTTATGCTCTCTCTGTTTTCAAATGGATCCCTACATACTGGTAATCCAGTATTTGACTCCAAATTAGCATACTGGTCACCCCTTATAAGTCCCTAGGATATGGTATTTAGGTACCCAGGGTATTGGGGTTCCAGGGGCTCCCTATGGGATGCAGCATTACTTTTGCCACCCATAGGGAGTCCAGGCAAAGGCTTCTGCAGGACTGCCATTGCAGCCTGTGTGAAATGGTGCATGCACACTTTCACAGCCATTTTCACTGCACCAGCTCACTTATAAGTCACCTATATGAGAGGCCTTCCAACTCCAAAGGCTGGGTGCAAAGTACCTTGAGTGTGAAGGCATCCCTGCACTAGCAGAGGTGCCCCCACGTCATCCAGGACCATTTTCCCAGTCTTCATGAGTGTCGGGACGTCATTTTACACATGCACTGGACATAGGTCAATATTGATGTCCAGCTTCACAATGGTAAGTCTGAATATGGCCATGTAAGGTGTTTAACAACTGGTAATTGTACCCCAATACTGATTCTAGTATTGGTTGCACAAATTCATGCACTCTTGGGGCTCCACTAGGGACCTGCAGTACTGCCATACCAGCCTTCTGAGGTTTTCTAGTCAGCCCCAGCTGCTGCCACCTCACAGGTTTCTGCCCTCCTGCTGCTTGAGCAGTGCAAGCTCAGTGAGACATAACAAAAGCTTTCCTTCTTTGGGAGAGGGGTGTTACACCCTCTCCCTTTGAAAATAGGTGTTATAGGCATGGGAGGGGTAGCCTCTCAGAGCCTCTGGAAATGCTTTGGAGGGCACAGATGGTGCTCTCCTTGCATAATCCAGTCTACACCAGTTCAGGGACCCCCAGTCCCTGCTCTGACGTGAAACTGAAGAAAGGAAAGGGGAGTGACCATTCCCCTGTCCTTCACCACCCCAGGGGTGATGCCCAGAGCTCCTCCATAGTGTCCCTGGGTTTCGCCATCTTGGATGCCAAGGTGCTGGGCCACTCTAGGAGCATCTGAGTGGCCAGAGCCAGCAGGTGACGTCAGAGCCCTCCCCTGAGAGATTCTTACTTGGTTAGGTGGCAAATCCCTCTTTCAGGGCAATTTAGGGTCTCTCCTCTGAGTGTTTCTTCAGATTCGGATTACAAGACTCCAGCAGGAATCCTCTGCATCCTTTACTTCATCTTAAACCGATGGAACCACAGCTGAACCCTCCATGAACTCTACAACTTGCAACAAAGAAGCAAAGATGACTTCTGCAACATTGTATCTTCAGCTCCCTCCAGCAACTGCAACAGTTTCCAGGTTGTGCATTCTCCATGAACTGCCTGTCTTCAGCCTGTACCAGAAGAACCAACAAGTCTCCCGTGGAGTGACGTAGTCACTTCTCTACTTCAGCAGGCACCTCTCTGTAGTGACGAGCGGTGGCGTGGGTCTCCTCTCTAGACGACGAGCATGGATCCAGCAACACAGGTGATGGACTAAAGTGAACATGACAGTCCCAAGGTCCAGCTGTCAAACTTTGGTTAAGGTAAGAGCTTACCCAGGCAAGACAGTACCCCTGTACACCGCATGACTTACAGTTGCCAAGGCTTGTGTGGAACTTTTCATGAAGTTCTTTGTGCACAGCACAGCTTAGGCCCCCAGCACTCCATCTTGTGACACAAAGTTTCCTGAGTCATTCTCCGGTGGCGTGGGACCCCTTTGTGTTGTGCCACATGAGCCTTTATTTTCACTTTCTTTGCCCCCATGCTGTGGGACTCCTGTGCATGCTGCCTGGTCTTCTGAGGGCTCTCTGAGTTGCTGAGAGCCTCCTCCGTCTCCCCCTCCTGGGTAGAGACCACCAGGCCACTCCTGGTCCCGGGTAGCACCATTTTCCACCAACCAGAAGTTTTGCATCTGCCAAGGCTTGTTGGCGGAATCCAGAGATGAAAACCAGACTGCAACCATCCAACCGGCGTGGGACATCTTCTGCACCAACCAGGAACCTGCATCTGTCTTCTTGGGTACCTAACTGACTTTGGTGGTCATTACAACCCTGGCTGTCCAAGACCGCCAGGGCTGTTTTGACGGAAGCACCGCCAGGCTGGCGGTGCTTCCAAGCTCATTACGACAGCGGCGGTTGCGCCGCGGTTGCACCTCTGGGGCTGGCGGTTTCCCGCCACATTTGCCCCGGCGGTGATAATCTGCCAGGGCAGCGCTGCTTGCAGCCCTGCCCAGGGGATTGCGAGTCCACGACCGCCAGCCTTTTTCTGGTGGTTTGAACCACCAGTAAAAGGCTGGCGGTATAGGGAGTCACAGTGCAGGGCAATGTGCAGCCTTTCACTGTCTGAATAGCAGTGCACGGGGGACAACGAGGTCGCCCAGGCGCGCGTGTACTGAAAGACGCGCCTGTTGCACACACAGGTTTACGGACTTCGAAAGTCCACAAAACCATATTATACAATAGAAAAAACTCACCGCATCCTTCGGTGATCGCGGAACCACCACGGGGCCCCAAAACTCTCGCCTACCCTAACTTTTCTTCCCCGCCCATCCGATCAGCAACTCTTGCGCAGCGTGACTCAGCTGGTGCAGAAAGGGGCCGATCCACCCAACCCACCCCTTTTATACCCTCCTTCATGTCCCACCCCCACCCAGCAAGCCGCCTATCCGCTCCCAGGCCGTCTACATCCGGCCCGAGAGCTCCCGTGAATAGACTTGACTGTGTTCAGCTATTCACGGGGCCCTATCGGGATTACGCTGCCTCATTATTCGTGCTCACACGTTTAAATGCAGCAGTAGGTGTTTAAGAGGAGGGCTTTGGGCACGGCACATTTTTATTTACACATTTAGCACTGGTTGATACTACAGTTAACACTATTGAATTTCCTACTCTCTGGAACTCTCTCTCTTCAGTCTAATGTTCTGTGGCTTTTTAAGGAATACTATTCTACAAAAGCAACACTAATTCTTTCACGGAAAGTACAATAACAAGATTCCCTCCTCTGATCAAAGCATTAATCACCACAAATGATTTTAACCATCTCATGTGAAAATATGAGAACAATATAAGAAATGATGTCAAGTATTGTTTTATTCATGTAATCTACTGGACTGGGCATAGGCTGTATGTGCCCTGTAAAGCTGTTTCAAATTGTGAGGCTTTTACAATATTGAAGACAAAGGAAGTTCATGTGCCCTTCACAGAAATCGTTTGGGCCTTCTTAATTTTTCAGAGCACACTAAGGGCAATTTTTGTGTGTGGGGAAAGGCACAAAGAGTGGCTGAGACGAACATGGGGCTGAATTACAAAACATTTGTGATTAGAGCTATTTTAAGGGAGTACTTGTTTAAAACAACTTTTCCTCTTTATTTGACCTAGAATACTTAGGCTCATATTTACAATTTTTTTGTGCTGCATTTGCATAAATTTTTTACACAAAAGTGGCGCAACCTTACAAAATACAATTATATTTTGTACGTTTGTGCTGCTTTTGTGTAAAAAAATGACGCAAATGTGGCGCTAAAAAAGTATAAATATGTGCCGTGGTGCGGTTTCCCTTGACGTCTGTGACTTCAGACCTCCTGCTTGCTGACTTTGTTTTGCTGGCTTTAAAACTCAGGGCACTTTACTACTGTTGACCAGTGCTAACGTGCATGTGCTCTTTCCCTAAAACATATTACCATTGGCTTATCAACGAAAGGCATAGTTAATTTACTTTTAGATTCCTAGTAAAGTGCACTACATATGTCCAGGGCCTGTACATTAAATGCCACTAGTGGACCTACAGCACAGATTTTGCCACCCACTTAAGAAGCCCTATAAACATGACTCAAGTATGTCATTGCAGAGCCTGTGTGTGTAGCGTTAAACTGCTATGTCGACCTGGCAAGTTAAACCTCCTGTCAGGCCCAAACCTTCCTTTTAAATACATATACTCAAGTGGATTATTTTTGGGTGGTGTTTTTGCTGTTTTTCTATCTTAAGTCTTGCACAAAAATATTAAACATTGCCTCCTAAGATAAGCCTGCTTGCTCTGTTCCAAGCTACCAGAGGGTGAGTACAGGTTAATTTATGGTGTGCATCTGACTTACCTGTACAATAATTGGGGTTCTTATTTGGACAGGCTGCATACCTTTACCAACTAGAGACCCAATTTCTAACAGCATTGTAGTATGAAAGCAAAATTCTGAAGGTAGAATGTGTTATGAAGGTTTCTACATATTTATTGTGTGGCAGGGATATTTTGTCTTATTGGGCAGCTGTGTTTGTGCTGCACTGTTACAATGTGGTTTTGAAGTGCCATACTGCTGTTAGTGTAGAGTTCTGTTTTGACTGTTTTGTTGTGATGTGTTCTGTTACACTATATTTGTGTTGTCACATTGCTTTGCATATGGTATTATGTCATGTTTAGTTGCTTACATCAGTGATAACAATAAATGCTGCTACATTTCCAGCCAAAAGCATCAATTGGCTTGAAAGAGCCCTTGAGAACCACTGATTTACACAGACCACGGTGGTAAAATAGCTCTGCTACAGCTCTTTAACTTTTTACTACACCTGTCAGCCAAAACCTGCGTCAAACATTATTGGCCATATGACATAAAGTGAGTACTGGGAGTGTTAATTTAAGATAGAGAGAGAAACAAGAAATAATAACTAAATTATCCACAAAGATTAGTACTAGAAGTAAGCACATTTTGCTGGAATGGACATGGATTTGCCAAAGTCCTTAAGGTGACATGGGAATACATCTGTTCGGTACCCTTATATCTAAATGCCTAGCAGATCAATGGAAGAAGAACAGTAAATCTGTATGCTGTACAGGATTCCAGGAAGTCCTTCACGTACATGCAAACTCTTAAAATTAAGTTGAACGTGAACTTCAGGAAATAAAATTCAACAAACGTTTTCAGAAAGAAGAACATAAATACTTCACAGTTAAACAAGATACAGACTCAACCATTGTGGAGACAGCTAGGCCAAGAGTGCATTCATTCCTAGCTGGTTGTAGAGATCCCCAGGAGTGCAGTCCCATCATTATTTAAAAAGGCAGAAAATGGCAGCATACCAATTGGTTAGGCAATGCTTCCCCAGAAAGAAGCTAGAAGCCTCCCCTCACTATAGAGATGCAGACAACTAAGAACACACTCCACTTATTCCTGATACTCATCTTCCTTTGAGAGACTACCCTACTCCCTGGGGTTGGCTCAATACCCATTTCCCTTGAATCCCATCTGAGCTACTGAGCATTAAGAAACAGTTCCCCAGTTTTAAAGAAAATCCCACCCAGTTCCCTGAACAATTGCAAGGCATGCTTGTAAATCAACTGCTGTAGTTCATGGTAACCAGTGAAGTGAGAGATCAATTGGTTGAAAAGTCTGCATAGGCAGGGTAGGAGCTCAGGAATGCTGGGGCACTGAACATTGCAGAAGACGTGTTGTTGAATCCTCAATTCTGGTGAGAATGGATTGGACAAAGATTTCAAACTGCAAATCAAATAAGAATAAATCTTCCTTGAGACTTATCCTGAGAGAGACTAAATTATGTGTTTGAAAGAAACTTGGATATTGTGTTGTCGATGAGGAGAACTCAGGAAGCTGTAGGTGCTGCCATTGTGCAGAGGTTGTTCCTGATTACGAGCATTCATCTGATTATAATATATACTGGATGTCAAACTAAGAATCTAGCTGAATTAGTGACTGATGCCAACCAGGACAGAAAAAAGACAATTTAAATCCAAATGAATGCACTTGCAACTGCAAACATGCCCTTCTAGAATGCCCTTCTGTGTTCAAGTATCACTAATCCATCCACAAGTCCCTTATTACTGTATAACCTCTTCTCTTGAGGCCCACACATCCATTTCTTGAATAGTTCACCTAAAGGAGGTAACACCAGTTTGGTAGGTCTCTTGCATATGTGGGAGGCACATAGGGGCATATTTTCAAGCCCCTAGTGCTGCCTCAGTTTAATTTCTTTTATGCAAAGGTGGTGCTACCAGTCCCCCACCCTATGCCATATTAACAAAGTGCCGCAATATAAGCATTGTGCCAATTTGTAAGCCCTTGCACCACATCATACCTGTGCCAAGCAAAATGTATGCAAGGGGGGCGTTTCTGCCCAGGGAGGCCCAAAAAAAGAATGCAGTGAAATGTACAAGATTTCACTGCACCATTCTAGTTTAATTTTTTAATGCCTGCTCAGAACCAGTGTTAAAGTGATGCTAGTGCATTAGCCTATGCACCTCCTTGTGCTTTGCATGACTAGCACCAAAATATTTGGTGTTAGTCAGCAAAGCATCACAATAGCGTCAATAAAACTGACACTATTGTCCTAAAGTGTGCCTTGGTGCGCTGTTCTGTAAATGCAGCGCTGCCATGGAATTTGTTAGGGGGGAGCAGGGTAAAGAATGTAAACTGGTGCATCGGAGCTGATCCACCAGTTCCTTGTAAATATGCCCCATACTTTCCACGTACTATACCATCATCCACACTTCACCTAACTCTTTATCTGTGGTGTGCAGTCTTTATCCTGCACTCTTTATCCTTAGAGACATTACCACTGTTTAGGGTTCAGAGTGGGTAAGGTAATGGTACAGGGCAGTAATGGTTTTAAAAGGCTTTTCTGGCTTAGCGGTAGGTAGTTATAAAGAGTGTTAAGGGGTTCTGAGGATTCAGGGACAGGAAGAGGTAAGGGGAGGCAACAGGGGTTTAAGGTACAGGTGTGGGTAGAAGTAAAAGGAGGTAAGTAGTTTCAGAAATGGAAATGCTTTGAGGGCTACCTCCAAAACAGCATAAGGAGACTTGGGGGACTTCTAATGGTACATCATACTAATTGTTCAATCCACAGTTTTAATCCCACTCCCCACATGTGAATGCATGTACTAGCCCCACATACCGCATAAAAGGAATTCTAAATGTCAAACCAAGTGCTCAAGCAGTGAATCTTGAAGAGATGTGTACAGGTCCTCAACGGCATCCTCTCTATGCTACCAAGGTCAAGAGACTGCCTTACACTCCTCCTGTAAGAAAACATATAACAGAAATAAGTGAGATTAAAAAACATCCTGTAACTATGAAAATCAAAGTCATTAAGAACATAAGCTCATAGGAAATTGGAGCGCAATGATTTCAACAGTCCAAATCAATCGCAGTTTTGACTCCGATTACTCCAGGTGTACATGTGGCTCCTTCGTTATATTCAGATCTCTCAGAGTCTTAGTATCTAGATCAATTATATGCCATGACTCTCTCTTATGCAATTTGCAGAATTCTGTCCCCACCTCTGTGATGCTGGTCCACCCTCTCTATGCCATAGTATCACAAACCTTTCCAATTGCTAAAACGAACATGTTTAAAGTGTCTGGCAACAGGTTAGTGATGATCTTTGTAAGTAATGGCTTGGATTTGCTCAGGTACCCTTTTAAGTACTGGGTGAATAGCACTTCCTACATACTTGAGTCCACAGGGACATTCCAGGACATGAATAAAACAAGTTGTAGCAGAGGAGATAAATTGATAAATTGATATATCTTCCTTCTAAGATTATCCCCTGTGCCATATTCCTGGCAGTTTCTAGACAACATATATGCTTTACATGTGCCACAGACATAGAAACCTCTTAGTGCATCAAGGTCCTACTAGTTGTTAGACCCTGTGGTGGTTATGTCTCCTTGCATTATTAAATCCCTCAGAGATTTGCTCTTTCTATATGTAATAGATGGATTGCCATCAATAATCTGTTCCAAAATTGGATCACATTTCAGTATCTTTAGTTATCATTCCTTCTACATTTCCACTGCTCACATTGTATGGGTGATCAAACATGAAATATTAGTCTTAGCTTGGTTAAATTCATCAGGGTCAAATAAAATCTCCTCCCTGATCCTATCTTCTGCTTTCTTTAGTTCCCAATCTAAATAACCCCTTTCTCTGAACCTAGACTGCATGATCTTCAATTCATTCTCAAGATCTGCATCATTGGTACAATTGTGTATGGCCCTGACAAATTCACCACAGGGGATGCTCCACTTGAGCCAGTTTGGGTGTTTGCAAAGGGCATGAAGCAGCAGCTGTGGGTTTTCCATACACCTTGGGTATTAATTTGTTTCCTTCCACTTTCACCTTAACATTCAAGAACTCAATCTCATAGTCACTTAATTGACATGTTAAATCCAGATTGTACTCAATCTGGTTAATTCTCTTAACAAAATATATGTCTGCCTCCTTAGTACCTCTTCAAGGCAGAAATAAATCATCATCATCAAAAATACTTTATTCAATTGAATTCAACAATCATAAAAGCAAATGATTCATATTAATAACATCACTCAGTAATTAAAAAGATAAGAGAACACCATACCTAAAATGAGGACCATGTAACAGGTTATGTTACAAAAAATTAAATAAATTCTCATAAGAAGCAATTACAAGATCAATAAGACAATATGTTTAAAACAAAAGCTATTATTGTTAATAAAATACATATAAATATTAAAAAAGACTTCACTAGATTATCTAATGATGTAGTCTAGCCGTAATCACTGCACGTAAAAATGAAGAAAATCCATTACAGATCATAATTGATGGTAGGGACAAAAGATAGCTGAAGGCTGGGCAACATTGTTTAAAATGCATTGGTTTTAAAAGTGGAATCACAAACGCTTTCCTTAGGTCTAAATAAAATGTACAGAAGAAAAGAATATGTATTGTGCTTTGGTCAGACACTGAGTCACATGGACATTTTACCAAGGCTAAGGTTGAGTCATTAATATGCAGAAAGCTGACGAGACGATGGAAAATCTCTAATCTTAAGCGTGTAAAGACAAACCGATGCCTTGGATTCAATACATTTCTCAAGTACGGTTCCATGCCATCTATTTGTTGCAACATAAAATTCCTCCTTACGCTAGGTTTCTTTACCTCAGTGGCCCATCTTAAATCAGTCAGATGAGTAAGACAGATGTTTTTCAATTCCTTCCTGGAGAATGTTTCCAGTTTGGCTGGGGTGGAATATAACTCAGAATAGCCCAGCTCTATGAAAAAGTTATTTATGTAGTTTAACCATGGAATTTTCATTGAATAAGTTAATGCTAATGCATCTTCTATAATGGCCCTACTCAGCCTAGCGGAATCAGAAGTCCATACTTTGTGCCATAGTAGGATTGGTTGAATACGAATTAAGTCTATGAGGCATGTTGCCCCCATTTCTATATGGCATACCAGTGTTGAAGTAGATTTTGGAACACTTAAATTGGACTTTGAAAAATCGTTTTCGACTAGCTGTAAGGTATTACAGTTCCTATAACCCCAGAGTCCTGCCCCATACAATGCAACAGAGACACATGTTACATTATACAATGTCATCATATCTTTAGGGGTCGCTCTACCAACCTTTTTAGAAATGTTTTTTATAGCCAAAATAGTTTTTGTAAATAACAGCTTCCTCGATTTTATGGCTTGTGACTATATACCTTCATTATCAAACGTGATGCCTATGTATGAAAAGATTCCTATGTCATCTAGTTTCGTGCCTTTTAGCATGATCTGGGGTTTCTTTGTAGAGTTTCTACCTCATGTCATCGAGAAGGTTTTAGAGTGATTAATTCTAAGACCTAAGGCTTCCATATACTTATCAAAGGTTGTTAGTAGCCGCTGCAAGGCTACTGGAGGGCGGGCCATCAGAACGGCATCATCCGCATTGAGAAGTGCTGGGATCTTTCGAGAACCAACTTGTGGGAGATCACCGCAAACGTCAGATAACACCCCCTCTAGTTTGTTAATCTATAAAGCAAACAATAAGGGCGCTGGTACACAGCCTTGCCGTACCCCCGTTCAATGGGAAAGGCTGAGGTACATTCCCCCTGAAGCCCATAACGCACCTTGGCTTTAGCTCCAGCGTATAGTTCCCTAATGAAATGAACTACTGTATAGTTGAATCGACCCCCATGTCCAATAAGATAGGCCATAGGTTGCTATGAACCACGCAGACAAATGCTGAAGTCAGGTCGACAAACACTAGGTATAAGGCTCCTGCCTTGGCTCTCGTATATTTACCAAGTATGATGTCTAAGTTCAGAGCCTGCTCTATGGTCCCTATCCCAGCCCTGAAGCCATATTGCAAGTCCGAAAGGATGTGAGTTTCTTCCGTCCAATCTAGTAGCCTATTTAGAACAATTCGTCCAGCAATCTTTGAAAGAGTATCAAGCAGGGAGATTGGGCGATAACATGCAAGGTTTTGGCGATCTCCCTTTTTAAAGATTGGAACAATAATGGACTCAGCCCAGCTCGGGATAAAGACTGTGGCACAGCAGGCATGTAGAACCTGTGTTAATAATGGGCCCCATAGTGAAACATTAGATTTGTAAATATCAATTGGGACTCCATCTGGGCCTGGTGCTTTCCCGCTTTTGCTAGTGTTAATAGCATCAGTAACCTCTTTTAAACTAAATGGTGGAATGATAGGTTGAGAAACTGGTCTCAGAGGATTTGGTTCCAAGACCAGATTTTTTGCGGAGTATATGCTAGAGAAAAAAGAGACCCAATCCTCTTCCGTGATGGCTATTTCAATTGTTGGTAACGTTCCATCATGTAGAAGAGGAGAGTTCACAATTTTCCAGAATTTGACATTGTCATTCTGAAGAGAATGCCATGCCTCATTTTTAAATTCTGTTTCCTTATTTTTATAGCCTTTTTGTACTCCTTCCTCCGAAGACTAATACCATGTTTGTCAGGATTTTGTCTTTGTAAGTACTGTTTTAAATTCTTATGGGATTGAGTACATTCTCTATCAAACCATCCTTTGCCTACATGAGGCCTAGGTTTGCCAAAACGAACTGTAAGGGCGTGTTTAATTCCGGTGGTAATTGCAGTAAAAGCTTTATTACAGTCCTGCGGACTGATGTTGTCTGAAAGACAAATTTCAAAATTTGCTCATTAATAGTTTCATAAAACGCTTAGGTTCGATCTGTGACCACCGAATAGTATAACCATTTCTTACTCCCAATTCAATATTCTCTACCTTCTCTGTTGGTTCCTTGTGTTTGGTTGTGGCTTGAGGCAATGCAAGGCTTAGACTTTGAGGGTAATGGTCACTGAACATAACATCTTGAATTTTATACTCGGACACATAAGTAATACAATTATTGGATAATAATATAAAGTTGATTATTGTATTGGCCTGTCTGCCGTTAAATGTGGGTTTTAACTGTTATTTACAATGATTTAAACTGTTACACAAGAGGAGATCAAATTTAAATAATGTTTCGTTCAACAAGTTACCGTAATAATTATGTGTGAAATGGAATGAATCATCATCTCCATCTGTGCCGAAAAGGCAAAATTTCTCAACAGTTTGAAGACACAAATGTGTATTAAAATCCCCCCCCCACACAATAAAGGTCTCATTATGCGCTGAATTACATGCTCGATCCAGGTCTTCCTGCAGCAGCTTGAGCACAGATAAAAATCTTTGTTGAGCATTATTATAGAAATTAATGATCACCAATTGTGAAATGTTTTTTAGTTCACATTTGATCAATTGATAGAATGAGTTGGAAATTAAGCTAACGTCCTTAATTAAATTGAGCTTATTAGAGATGAAAGTGCACAACCCACCTTTTGCCCTGCCCGTGAACAAGGAACAGCGGAGGTATGAAATGTCTTAAAACCGTTTTTTGTGAATAGGATTCACAGACCAAGTCTCTTGTAAACTCACCCAAGAAAAGGATCTGATATATTCTAACCAGTCTTCATTCTTGATTTTAGAATGCAGGCCCTGCCACATTCCAAAATAAAAATGAGAAATCCTCTTCCCGAGTATTAGTACCTTGCCCAGCAGAAGACTGTTTTATTGCTTTATCTTTTAATTGGACAGGAAGTCCACTTATTGGCACTTCATTGTTGGCAATTTGTCTTGGTGAGGATTCCACGTCCATCCGTTCATCTCCAATGCTCTCCACCAGACCATCACCACCCTTTAATAGATCAGGGACTGGGGTTAACATAGTAGTCATGGACCCGCCCACTTCCTGATCAAGTGGTAGTCAATCGACTCCTTCAGAACAAAGAGCATGGAAAATATTCTTGGTAGGGATCGTGTAATATCTCTCAGACCTGATTGTTTGTTTCTCAGGATTAGGACCAGAATGATCCTGGCCTGGATTATGAATATAAAAAAAAACCAGAGGCAGCAGTACAGTGCCATGATCCGTGATCTGCCGCGGGCTTAAGTGACTCAGAATGTCTTCAACCAGTTTTGGGGTTTTAAACGAGAGTACCACACAGTCACCCCTGACTATTTTCTGGTTCTTACCCACCCATTTTACCCTTCTAGCCATTTTAATATCCTCGAAGAGAACTTCTGTCATGTTAGATTTCATATGAGTTCCAATCCAATTCAGGGATTTATTCCTCAATGCTGTCCATGATTCCCTGTAATCCCCGGAAAGGGTAGGAACATTTGTGAGAACTATCACATAGGGAGTTGCCCCCGGAGGAAGATCTAGTATATCTCTTGGTGTTGAAAAAGAATCCCGGGAAAATTTCAAACTATTCGGTGTTTCCCCTCTGTTTATCTTTGCTTTTTGATATAGGGGACTTCTGGTGCTAACTAGTGGAGTACGTGGGTCTACATGTCTTTGAATAGTCTGAGGCATACGTGATGGCTATTTGTGCTCTATTAGGGGATTACCCTTTGGATCTGGATCGTCACGATGTTGAGTAGTGGCGTCTCTTAAGCTTGCAAACTGTGCCTTCATTAAATTAAACATTGTCTCCACATTTTCCTCCAATTGTGTTAAGCTTTTAATCATTTGGTCAAAAAAAGACCTGACTAGATGTTCCAAGGCATTAGTAGTCTCTAGGGGATTAATTTTCATTTTCACTATGGGTTGTTTATTCCTCTGGTCAGATTTTGTATTCTCACAGACAATTTGTACGTGTTGTGTAGGTTCCATGAGTGAAGCTCCAGAATTACCAGGTCTAGTCTTATCAAGTGGCTCTTGACTGGAGACTTTATCCTCACTGGCTAATTTGGGTTTCCTTAAACGTTTAGGAGAAGGTGAGTGGTCGTCATCATCTGAAATAAAGTCAATTGTGTCTTGGATACATCCATTTATAACTCTAGTTTGGATTCCAATTGCCGAAAGAGTGGTCGGTTTTCTGGTGGGGGAAAATGAGGAGGGCCAGACGGGCCCTTCTGAATTAGAATCTTTTCGTCAACATTAGTAATCTGTTTGTCAATTGCCCCATGGCTCCTGAGATACATTTTAATATTGATTAGTGATCTTTCTGAGAGGTAGTATCTTTTATATTGGATTGCTTCCTTTTACCCATTCTTACTAGGTATTTGATCCTAAAAAAGGTTTCACTAAAAATGCTCTAACAGTGCTCCTCACTAATAAAAACTAAAACTAAAATAAAGCAATCTCTGTATAACTCTGACAATACAGATTAAATATTATCAATAAAAAAGGCTTCTCACGGTACTAAAAGACTGTTTTGCAGAGTCATCAAAAGTACAAAGTTAAAACCGTACTGCAAGAAGTAAAAAAAAGTACCTGTTTGAGGCTTAGTCACCCAAACCAATATTCGCATGGAAGATGTCAGGGGTATGGCCCAGCCCAGCCTCTGCCAGGCGCTGACGGGTGAAGGACGTGCCCGCCCTTGGCCCGGGCCTCTCCCGGGTGCCGCCCACGCACGTCCCGCGAGGCTGGAGCACTCCTATAGATTTAAAGGGCCTTTCCTCTGGCCCAACGTCAGCAGCAGGAAACAATTAGCGCAACCCTCAAAGTGGGCGTGCTACAATGTATTTGAAAAGAGGGGCTCCTCCCTGCCCCAGGCTCCAAAGTTCAGCATGTCCCACGAGGGGGGAGCGCTCCTGTAGATTTAAAGGGCCTTTCCTCCGGCCCAACATCAGCAGCAGGAAAAACAATTTGCGTGACCCGCGAAGCGGGCATGCTACAATGTATTTGAAAAGAGGGGCTCCTCCCTGTCCCAGGCTCCAAAGTTCAGCGTGTCCCCGAAATGAATCATCAATAAAATGCAGCCATAGAAGGATTCTGCTCATGTCCTCCTCAAACTCAGGAAGGTGGCCACCTGTTTCTCCCACCAGCCGATCAGCAAATTGGCATAGCTGTGAGCAAAACAGGTGCCTATTGGAGTCCCGCGTGTTTGTCTATATAAGACTCCATTGAACATGAATAGGTTATTCCTTAGGCAAAAGTGCAGGATTTGTAACAGCATTTGAGTAAGTACATTAGAGGGTTATATGTCTTGCCCTCAAAAGATATTCAGTGGCATTAATCCATCCTCATGCCTAATGCATGTATACATGACTGAACGTCTGAGGTCATGAGGAAATAATCCTCCCAGTGTATGCCGTCAATCCTCTTAGAAAGTCCTTTGTGTCATCTATGTGTGATGACAAAGCATTTACAAAGGGTCTGAGAAAGAAATCTATATAACCTCAGGTGTTTTCTATGAGGCTTTTTTTGGAAGACACAGCAGGCCTGCCTGGTGGGTTATCAAGTGACTTATGAACCTTTGTTAATAAGTACAGAATTGGTCATTTAAGATGGTCTTTTTTAAGGTATTAGTTCTCCTCCAACTCAATCAACCCTTTATCCTTCCACATACTCAACAAATCCCAATACTATACTCTAATTTCTCTGTACTCAGCTTGAGTTATCTCACTGTAACAACATGGCTCTTACAACTGTCTCATTGTTTCCTCAATATACCTATCCCTGGGCAGCACTACTACATTGACCCCCTTATTGGCAGGTTGTATCACAATGTCGGCATCATTGGCTAGTGATTCAATGGGCTTTCTATGTGCTTAAATGATATTCTATTTGACTCTAAACTTACTTGACCCCAATTTTCTGAGATACACCGCTACTGTATCATGGAACACATCTATAGCATCATATGCTAGCATAAGGGTGTATTTAGATTTAGCCTCAAATCATTATTCGCACAGCAGTCATTTACAATATTCATTTCTTCCGAGGCCTCTTCTGTACTCTTTCAATCCCCCTCTTGCTGTAAATTGTGTAAATCCATCAAACAATAAAATTCACCCATCACTAGTTCCATGTCCGTTGTACCTTTGGTAGCATTGTTTGACTGTGTACTAGAGCACTGCTTCAATTTTCTGATGAATTTGAAAAGATTTGTCATCGTTCCCGCAAAATTAAATTGTTCCAAAGGGCAGAATGAGGGGCCAGGGCCCAAAGTACTGCGTTGCAAAGGGGTTAAATTTCTTTTAGATGGATTTATCATCGTCTTGTCTATACCCTTAATTATTCCATTGTTGCACCTCTGTTCTTCGTTCCCATGGAGGTGTTTCTTCTTCCTCTGCCCCTGTTACAGACAGGGAAAACATTTTTGTCCCTTTATAATTTTTCATCCATTTGCAGCCTCCTACCCCCATTTTATTTTGAATGACTGGAAGTTTTGTGGCGTTTGGCAAGATGGGGGCAAAGAAAAAAAGGGTGGGGCCAAAATGGGCTTCAGATCCAATGCATTCTTCATCAACTATTGTATTTTGCATAGCATAAAAAACATGAGGTGGATTTTTAAAATTGGGCATATGTAAAGTTTCAGAACTACTACACAAACAATTAAAAGACACATTTATAGTTGCATGATTATGTAAAGTGATAAACAAATACATAACAAATACAATAGATACAAAGAAACAAATCACATTAAATCTGATTGCCACTCTGTAGTTATAAATAGTATTCTGAGAGATAGGAGTTTCTGATAGTACCGCCATAAAAACTTTCTACCTATTTGACTAATCACCACAAAACCTTCCAGACCTATAGCATTTTCAACATTTTTATATAATAACATTTTTTGGGTGAATTATTAAGGGGTTGTAAAGATAAAAGGGGCTCTCAAAATGCATTTTTCCACCAATGTATTTTCCTTAAACTATCTATTTGAAGTACTGTGAGAATGGCTGAATGGATTTACATGAAATTTGGCAGGACTTCACATTATAGTGTAGAGAGGAGGCCTTTTGGGTACTGCAGTTAAGTAGTGTAGTTATTCTTTAAGTTATAAGGTATTTACACGTAGTGACATCGGTCACCATGGGATTTCATGGAATTTCACAAAATTTGGTGAAACATCTGCAGTACATGGCCCTAAATCTATTTAAAAATATATATAAAACGATAAATAAATTTCCCAACCCCTTACCATTTCAATAAAGTAGTAATAGGTAGGGACCTACTACTTTCCTGTAACCAAGGCCTTAACACTGAACACAATCGAAATATAGTAAAAACAATATGGCTGCCTTTTCATTCTCAAAAAACAGCCATTAGCCAAATACATACTGGCTTGTCATCGCCATGTACTACGGTATACTGTAAAATTATTACAGTAAACCGTGGCCCAAAATATAACTAAGGCCTAGCTATATTATTGGATTGTGGTACCCTTGTGAACTCATGGTGTCACATGGCCAATGCAATACTTAAGTCAGATTTACAAAGGAACCTAAGACCAACGTCAACGAGGCCCTGCGTTGATTGGTAAATCCGGAGAAATGCAAAGCAGCCTAATTCACTGTTTTGTGTTTTTCTGTGCACCATAAACTAAATTTCTGTTAAATTTCACATACATTCATATGCCATGTCACTGTAACCACTCCAGGATATGCTATTCTACTGTACTCCAGTCTACTCTGTGACTCTCCACTGTAGGAAACTCCACTCTATGCCACTGCACTCTACGCTGTTAGACTATATGTAACACCAGTATTTGCCACTCCAGTTCACATCATTCCACTATATGCCACTGCACTGGAAGCTTCTCCACTGTTCATTATTTTACTATACACTGTTCTACTGTGCGCCGGTCTACTCTACTCTATTCCAATGTATGCCACTTCATTCTACAACACTCCACTATAAGCAATTTTAATGTGTGCCACTCCACAGTGCTGTACTCCACTTTATACCAATCCAATATAAGGCACTCCCCTCTATGCCACTTCATTCTACGCCATTGAATTGGACCCAACTCCAATGTGCAGCTTTCCACTGTACGCTATTACACTTTACTCCATAACAATGTACACCATTCCATTCTACTCCACTGCACACTATTGCATTTTACACCACTCACTCCACTGTACAACAACTTGCTCCACTTTACACCACTCCAATCTATGCTATTACACTGTACACAACTCCACTTTATGCCAGTCCACTTCATGCTATTACAGTGTAAGCAACTCCACTTTATGCCTCTTCAGTGTACACCACTTCACTGCATGCCGCTCAGCAATATGCTACCAGAGTAAATGTTATTACACTCTATGCCATTCTACTGTATGGCACTCCACTCTATGCTATTCCACTGTATGCCACTCCACAGTATGTCACTCTATTCTATGCCACTCTAGTGTACGTCACTCCACTTCACTTCACTCCATTATATGCTATTCCATTGGACACCACTGCACTGTATGCCACCCCATTGCTATTTTATTCTACCCCATTCTAGTGTACATCACTTCAGTCTATACTACTTTCAGTCTATACCACTTCACTGTATGTTACTGCACTGTATACTACTCCACTATACGGTATTCTAGTCTACACCACTCTACTGTACACTATTCCATTGTATGCTATTCCACTGTATGCCACTACACTATACTTTACTCCACTCTATGCCACTCCAGTGTAGGAAAGTACCCTCTTTTTGGCCTGTTACCCCCAATTTCTGCTTGACATCAGTGTGTTTTTGACTGTGTCACTGGGATCCTGCTAGTCAAGACCCCAGGGTTTATGGTTTGTGGCCTGCTTGTCAGTATGATTCACTGTTTTTGAAAGTATGCTTGCCTGTGTCACTGGAGTGCTACTAACCAGGACCCCAGTGCTTATGCTCTCTCTGTTTCCAAATTGATCCCTACATACTGGTAATCCAGTATTTGACTCCAAATTAGCATACTGGTCACCCCTTATAAGTCCCTAGGATATGGTATTTAGGTACCCAGGGTATTGGGGTTCCAGGGGCTCCCTATGGGATGCAGCATTACTTTTGCCACCCATAGGGAGTCCATGCAAAGGCTTCTGCAGGACTGCCATTGCAGCCTGTGTGAAATGGTGCATGCACACTTTCACAGCCATTTTCACTGCACCAGCTCACTTATAAGTCACCTATATGAGAGGCCTTCCAACTCCAAAGGCTGGGTGCAAAGTACCTTGAGTGTGAAGGCATCCCTGCACTAGCAGAGGTGCCCCCACGTCATCCAGGACCATTTTCCCAGTCTTCATGAGTGTCGGGACATCATTTTACACATGCACTGGACATAGGTCAATATTGATGTCCAGCTTCACAATGGTAAGTCTGAATATGGCCATGTAAGGTGTTTAACAACTGGTAATTGTACCCCAATACTGATTCTAGTATTGGTTGCACAAATTCATGCACTCTTGGGGCTCCACTAGGGACCTGCAGTATTGCCATACCAGCCTTCTGAGGTTTTCTAGTCAGCCCCAGCTGCTGCCACCTCACAGGTTTCTGCCCTCCTGCTGCTTGAGCAGGGCAAGCTCAGTGAGACATAACAAAAGCTTTCCTTCTTTGGGAGAGGGGTGTTACACCCTCTCCCTTTGAAAATAGGTGTTATAGGCATGGGAGGGGTAGCCTCTCAGAGCCTCTGGAAATGCTTTGGAGGGCACAGATGGTGCTCTCCTTGCATAATCCAGTCTACACCAGTTCAGGGAACCCCAGTCCCTGCTCTGACGTGAAACTGAAGAAAGGAAAGGGGAGTGACCATTCCCCTGTCCTTCACCACCCCAGGGGTGATGCCCAGAGCTCCTCCATAGTGTCCCTGGGTTTCGCCATCTTGGATGCCAAGGGTGCTGGGCCACTCTAGGAGCATCTGAGTGGCCAGAGCCAGCAGGTGACGTCAGAGCCCTCCCCTGATAGATTCTTACTTGGTTAGGTGGCAAATCCCCCTTTCAGGGCAATTTAGGGTCTCTCCTCTGAGTGTTTCTTCAGATTCGGATTACAAGACTCCAGCAGGAATCCTCTGCATCCTTTACTTCATCTTAAACCGATGGAACCACAGCTGAACCCTCCATGAACTCTACAACTTGCAACAAAGAAGCAAAGATGACTTCTGCAACATTGTATCTTCAGCTCCCTCCAGCAACTGCAACAGTTTCCAGGTTGTGCATTCTCCATTGACTGCCTGTCTTCAGCCTGTACCAGAAGAACCAACAAAGTCTCCCGTGGAGTGACGTAGTCACTTCTCTACTTCAGCAGGCACCTCTCTGTAGTGACGAGCGGTGGCGTGGGTCTCCTCTCTAGACGACGAGCATGGATCCAGCAACACAGGTGATGGACTAAAGTGAACATGACAGTCCCAAGGTCCAGCTGTCAAACTTTGGTTAAGGTAAGAGCTTACCCAGGCAAGACAGTACCCCTGTACACCGCATGACTTACAGTTGCCAAGACTTGTGTGGAACTTTTCATGAAGTTCTTTGTGCACAGCACAGCTTAGGCCCCCAGCACTCCATCTTGTGACACTAAGTTTCCTGAGTCATTCTCCGGTGGCGTGGGACCCCTTTGTGTTGTGCCACATGAGCCTTTATTTTCACTTTCTTTGTCCCCATGCTGTGGGACTCCTGTGCATGCTGCCTGGTCTTCTGAGGGCTCTCTGAGTTGCTGAGAGCCTCCTCCGTCTCCCCCTCCTGGGTAGAGACCACTAGGCCACTCCTGGTCCCGGGCAGCACCATTTTCCACCAACCAGGAGTTTTGCATGTGCCAAGGCTTGTTGGCGGAATCCAGAGATGAAAACCAGACTGCAACCATCCAACCGGCGTGGGACATCTTCTGCACCAACCAGGAACCTGCATCTGTCTTCTTGGGTACCTAACTGACTTTGGTGGTCATTACAACCCTGGCTGTCCAAGACCGCCAGGGCTGTTTTGACGGAAGCACCGCCAAGCTGGCGGTGCTTCCAAGCTCATTACGACAGCAGCGGTTGCGCCGCGGTTGCACCTCTGGGGCTGGCGGTTTCCCGCCATATTTGCCCCGGCGGTGATAATCTGCCAGGGCAGCGCTGCTTGCAGCCCTGCCCAGGGGATTGCGAGTCCACGACCGCCAGCCTTTTTCTGGTGGTTTGAACCACCAGTAAAAGGCTGGCGGTATAGGGAGTCACGGGGCCCCTGACAGGGCCCTGTGCAGCTTTTCACTGTCTGAATAGCAGACAGTGAAAAGCGTGACAGGTGCAACTGCACCCGTCGCACGGTCGCAACACCGGATGCTCCATTTGGAGCCAGCTCCTGTGCTGCGGCCGAGATCCCCGTTGGGCCGGCGGGCGGAAACCAGGTTTCCGCCCGCCGGCCCAGCGGGGATCTCAAAATGACCGCGGCGGGAGTGCGTCTGCATTGGCGGCTGCCCTGCGGTCAGATCATTGTGGGTGGCTAAAGCCGCCCGCCAAGGTCATAATGAGGGCCTTTGTCTTCTCACTGGTGGTTCTTCCTTTGCACCTTCATCTGGGTTAGCAGGGGCTCCTGTTCTCCCTGGACTCTTCAGCGCTTTTTGGACTTGGTCCCCTTATTCCACAGGTCTTCAGGTCCAGGAATCCATCGTAGGTGTCTTGCAGTCTCCTTTGGTTCTTGAATAATCTTCTATCATTTCTTCTTGTGTGTTTCAGGTAACTTACTGTGATTTCCTCCTGTTTTCCTGGGCCCTGGGGTGGGTTCTCTTACTTATCTTTGGTGTTTTCTTACACTCCCAGTGCTCCTCTACACACTACACTTGCCTAGGTGGGAAACCAACATTCACATGCTGCAATTTTAGTATATGGTTTGTGTCCCCCCTAGGCCCATTGCAACCTATTGTGATTTTCACTATTTTCACTGTTTACTTACCTGTTTTTGGTTACTAGTGTATATTACTTACCTCCTAAGGAAGTATAGTCTCTAAGGTTTTTTTGGCATTTGTGTCACCACAATAAAGTGCTTTTATTTTTATAACTCTGAGTATTTTCTTTCATGTGTATGAGTACTGTGTGATTACAGTGGCATTGCAAGAGCTTTGCATGTCTCCTACTTCAGTCTTGGCTACTCAGCTGCAGCTACCCCTAGACAGCCTAGCTTCTGGACACTGACTACATTTCACTAATAAGGGATGACTGGACCTGTTATAAGGTGTAAGTACGTTTGGTACCCACTACAAACCAGGCCAGCTTCCTACATCCAGTGTACACTACTCCACTCCACGATACTCATTCTTTGCTAGTCCATTGGACACCACTCCACTCTAAGTCACTCTACTATATGCTACTTCACTCTATCTCACTCTACTGTACACCACTAAACCCACTGCACTGTACACCATTCTATTGTATTCTATTACACTCACCCCACCCACACAACACCACTCCAGTCTAAACCACTATACTGTATGCCACTCCACTGTATACTACTACATTATACATTCTTACACTTTATGCCACTCCACTGTAGGCTGCTAAGCTATATGATGTGACACTCTGCATCGCCCACTGTATGCTACACCACTATACACTCTAGTGTACTCTCCTCCACTCTTTATAATGCCATTCTACTAAACTCTACTACATCCTATTCCACTCTAGTAGAATCTACTCCACTCTATCCCTGTACATGTCACTGTTCAAATTTGCACTCAACTCTTTGCCTTTACACTCTATGGTACAATACTCTTACTTACTCTACAGCAGTTTCTAACACTGTTCGACACAGAACTCCACTGTACTCTATGACATGCCAACCCAATTTTTAACAGTTTCCTCAACTATAAGCTGTGCCATTGCAATGTATGCAACCCCACCGTACGCCAATCCACTGTACCCTACACCACACTATGCCACTCCACTGTACACCACTCAACTATATGCTATTCCACTCTATGCTGTTCCTTTGTATGGCACTCTCCACCACTCTATGTAACTCCACTCTATAAAAGTCTATCACACTTCAAGACACTCTATGACATTCTACTGCTCTCTATCCCAGTATACTCCACTGTCCAACTGTACACTCCACTCTATGCCTGTACACTCTAATTTACAACACTCTATTCCACTCAACAACACATTTCTATACGACACAGCAGCCCACTTTACTATATGAAACCCCACTTCCATTTATAGAGTTTACTATGCTAGTACACTCCACTCAATGGCACCCTACTCTATGACACACCAATACACTCCATTGTACTTTACCCCACACTAGAGTACACCATTCCACTTGACTCCATTGTACAAGACTTTACCTCACTCTACGCAACTATATAATCCACTTGAGGAAGCTCCACTGGTTCACACTCTACTGTGCTCTATTCAACTCCACTCTACAATACTCTGTGAAATGTTGTGCCACTCTCTGACAGTTTACTCCTGTCAATACCCCTTCACTTAACTGTACAACACTGTACTATACTGTATGCCACTGTACAACACTCTACTCCACTCTACAAAACTCTAGTCCATTGTAAGAAACTATATGCAAACCTTTACATGCCACTACCCCGAACTTTACTCCACTCAACTGTAACACAGTACTCCACTCTACTCCGCAACTCCACTGTACACCACTCCACCTCAATACTCTTGCATTCTATGGCACTGTATGCCAATCCACTGTACCACACTCTACAACAATGTAGTGTGGTGTACACCACTTCACTCTACAAAAATCAACTAGACTGTATGCCATTCTATTCTACTGTAGTCTGCATAACTTTCCAAAGCAGACAGTGAAAATCTTTGTGGGGCCCTGTTAGGGGGCCCCTGCACTGCCCATGCCAGTGGCATGGGCACTGCAGGGGCCCCCAGGGGCCCCACGGCACCCGTTCCCGCCATCCTGGTTCTGGCGGTGGACACCGCCAGAAACAGGCTGGCGGGAAGGGGGTCAGAATCCCCATGGCGGTGCTGCAAGCAGCGCCGCCATGGAGGATTCCCTGGGCCAGGGGAAAACCGGCGGGAAACCGCCGGTTCCCCTTTTCTGACCGCGGCTTTACCGCCGCGGTCAGAATAGCCCAGGAAGCACCGCCAGCCTGTTGGCGGTGCTTCCGCCGCCCTCCGCCATGGCGGTCATGGACCGCCAGGGTCAGAATGACCCCCTTTATCTCACTTTACACCACTGTATTATACCCCACTCAATGCTGCGTCACTGTACAAAAAATCGACTTCAGTGTATGCAACTCCACTCTACAACACTGTACTGCACTATATGCCACTATACTGTACAGACCAGAGGTACAAAACGTTTTAGTGTGTTTAGGGAATTGTTATGGTGTTCCTTCCTAATATTGAATCACACTGGTATGTGTAAGTATTTTGCGACCAAATTGTGACTGCAAACCATTCACCTGTCACCACCTACTTCAAATAGTGGTAACCCATTCACAAGTGGGAAAGGGTCCCCAAGGCACCCCTTCCCCTTTGTGAATGGATGTAAAAAATATTTTTTATGGGCAGGCAGTGATCCCACAGACTACTGCCTACTCTTAACAAATGAAAAGAAAACCTGAAACTTTTATATTTAAAACACATTTCATTTTCCTTTAAGAAAAACGGGTTGCTTAAAAAAAAAAGATAGCTTTTTTAAAAGCAATCACAGATATGCTACAGAACCCATGGAGGGTCAGCTGAAACAGTACATTTGGAGGAGTAAAGCATGGTCCACAAGGACAAGATACGTCAGTTTCCCTGCTGCATTCAGGGTTCTGCATCAACAGCAGACTCTGGGAAAGCGAATGCAATACGTTTGCCATCGGGCTGCACAGCCTGTGAATCCTCTGTCGTCAGCTGCACTGCTGGTGGAGATGTGATGTGTCAAATTTTCTGCCACCTCAGGGTGATGTGTGGCTCTTTGGAGATTGTAGCTACAAAACCTATTTCTAAGGCCCAGGACTTGAGGGGACACCCCAGACAAGGGTAGGACTCAGAGATGGCATAGTCCAGCAGAACCAGGAGTGTTGCAAGCAGTCTTTGGTATCCCTGAGACTGCAGAAGAACAGGGGGCAAGACAGCAAGCCCTTGGTGTCCCCTTTGGGTCTGCAGGATGGGTCCAGACATTGTCCTCAGCAGGGCAGAGATCAGCAGGCATCAGGGCAGCTCAGGAATGCAAAGAAGCTGTTTATTTGAAATAGTCAGTCTAGGCAGAGTGGTAATCCTTACAGCATAGCAGTCTTTTCTCCAGGAAAGTTCTTCCTAAGTCCAGTAGTGGTCTGATTTTAGGGAGTCAAAGTCCCAGCACTTATAATGAAAAGTACCTTTGATTTGAGAGATGACTTCAGAGGATCTCTCTGAAGTGCACAGGTCCCTCTTTCAGCCCAGCCCTGGCTCTTGACTATCAGTGGGGGTCAAGCAGCCCCTTTGTGTGAACTTATGCCACTACCCTTTGAAATGAAAGTGTGGGCCCTTCCCAACCTCCTCCTAAGAAAGGCCCATCAGTATGCAGATGCAGTTGAGTATCCTGTGTTGTGGGTGTCTGAAGAAAATGCACAAATGTAGTTGTCACCCAGCCTAGGCCAGGCTCGTAATGGAGACAGGCTGTCAGGCACACAGGGTAGCAAAGGCAGAGAAATGCGCGCCTCGCAAAAGTGGCGTTTCTAAAACTATACTAATAAATCCGACTTTACCAGGAAAAGAGTTTCTAAAATTGTAATAGTAAATCTGACTGTACAGTAAAGAGGGTTTATCATTACCAATCCATTGATATGAAACATGATGCAACTGCTCCTTTCTGATCAGGAATTACAGCTTAAAAGTATATTAAGGAATTCCCAATGCTGGCCTATGAAAGGATCAGGCCTCATAGTATTGAAAAATGACTTGGGGAGTTTTCAATTACCAGAACATGTAAAAATTAAAAGTGCATGTCCTGCCTTTTACCTACATGACACCCTGTCCTATGGGCTACTTAAGACCGATCCTAGGGATATGTAAGGAGGGAGAGTTTAAGGCTTTGCAAGAGGTTTTAAATGCCATGTCAAAGTGGCAGTGAAACTGCAGGCACAGGATCTCAAGTGGCAGGCCTGAGACATATTTATAGGGCTTCTTAAGTGAGTGGCACAATCAGTGCTACAGGTTCACTAGTAACATTTAGGCCCGTATTTATACTTTTTTTAGCGCCGCATTTGCGCCGCTTTTTGGCGCAAAACGGCGCAAACCTACAAAATACAATGGCATTTTGCAAGTTTGCGCCGTTTTTGCGTCAAAAAACGACGCAAATGCGGCGCAAAAAAAGTATAAATACGGGCCTTAATTTACAGGCCCTAGATATATGATACACCACTTTACATGAGACTTATAAGTACATTAAATATGCCAAATGTGGATACACCAGTGTTATCATGTTTAGGGAAGAAGCACATGCACTTTAGCACTGGATAGCAGTGGTAAAGTACTCAGAAACCTAAGGCAAACAAAAAGATACAGCTAAAAACAGGAGGTTGAAGGCAACAAGTCTGGGGTAAGACCACCCTGAGAATGTCAGGTCTTACAGCGATCCACTGGAAATCGTAAAATGTGTCAAAGACACATTAGTACTTTAGTGTTTGTGATTATCAAATAGGGAATCACAAACATTTGCCATTTGATAATCTGAAAGCTGAACCTGCCCTTAGACACTGTACACTACTCTGTGCCCTTCCACTTTATGTCACTGTACTACACTGTATAACACATGATGACACACAACTCAACTTTCCTCTGTGATAAGCCACTCCACTATATGACACAGCTCTACACTCTACAACACTCTCCTTGACTGCACTCTATACCACTCCTCTTGATGATATCCACTCTATCACACTCTATTTCACCCTACCCTATTCTAAAATACTTTACTCCACTCTATGACAATCTATGACACCCTAATCTACAGTTTGACACACCATTCCACCATACAATTTGCTGCTCCAGTCTACAATACTTCAATCCACTAAATGAAACACTGTGCCACTATACTATATCACAGTTTACTATATTTTATGATACACTACTATATTCTACTCTACTCCACTTGATTGCAATCTACAATACTCCAGTCTATTAAATAGACTTTACAACACTCTCTTCACGCTAGTGTACGAAACTCCACATAAAAACTCTCTCTTTGTGACACTGGACTATACAATTTGAAACACATTTTTATGAACAATTTAAAAATAAATAAATTGAAATTCAATGAAAAAACCCAAGGATTAAAGCTTATTTATAGTTAGAAAAACACATTGTCTCTGTACAAACCAAGTTTAAAAGAAACAAACTTTAAAAAAAAAATAAAGTTTTATCTCTAAATTTCATTTACAATGTATCCACCACCTTCAATTTATTATAAGTAACAGACCTCATTCCACAATCTTTTTTAGCTGACTAACAAACAACACAAATTATGACCCGCCCCTACCATGCACTGTGTTCTCACAAATAATGATACTCCACTGTATAACGCTACATTGCACAAGACTCTCTCCCTCTCTACTGCATGACTCTACACTGTACAATACTGAACTATATGACACTCTACTCCACTGAACTACTCTCTGTGCCACTACACTGTATAACACTCTGCTACACTCTATGCCACTCCACAACACTTTACTCAATGACACTCCACTCCAACACACTCCATTTCATGACACTCCGGTTGACGACCTTCTACTGTACAATACTCAGCTCTACTATTTGACATGCCACTACACTGTATAACACTTTACTCCCCTGTATTCTTCATCACTGTACTCTACTTTACTCCACTCTATTCCACTCTACAATCTTCCACTCTACAATGCTAGACTGTACAACACTCTCCTTCACTGTACTATACTACATTGTTATTTGAAACACATTTGTGTTATATTTTATTTTATTAATAAATAAAAACAAGTAACATACAATGAAAAAGGCAAATGTTAAGAATAACTGATAGTTAAAAACACATTATGCCCTTTTTCTATAGAAACCCAACTTAAAATACCCAAACATTGAAAATTGTAAAAATACATTTAGAACTTCAATTTATAATTTACACCCTACCTTCAAATTACTACTGTCACTTACCTCTGAACACAGTCTTGTCATCTTACTCACCAAACTACATTACCGATAAATGATGTCTTTTCCATGCACCATTTATACCCTTATACATCACTTACAGCATGTGAAGTCATAGCATTTATTAGAAACACATAACTTCTCACATGACAATGTTTATCTATGGTAGAGTAGCGAGTTATCAATCAACCAATCAGGATTCATGAAGTACAGCTGATCACCCAATAGGGTATCTAAGTGCCTGCAGATCCTGGAAAGGCTCACTTGAACAGCCAGGTCTTGAGGGCTCTTTGGAATTCCGGAAATGAGGTGATAGTCCAGATCTATGTGGGGAGGCTGTTCCAGGTTTTTCCTGCAATGAAGGAGAAGTAGCATACTCAACTTCTGTTTCAGTAGATGTGGGGAGTGCGGGGAAATGAAAGGAAGGCGGTGTGTAATTTTCTTGATGGCTGGTGGAAGTTCAAGTGGTGATTAATTTAGGTGGGTCTTTAGTTGTATAGAGCCCTGTGTGCATGGATCAGTAGCTTGAATTGGCCTCTCTTCTGGATGTCGAGCGAGTGGAGTTGCTGAGGTGGGGTATTAAGTGGGTTCATTGGGGGAAGTATAGCTGCTGCATTTTGTAAAGTTCAAAGTCTTCATAGGAGGTATGTGACAATTGCTACATAGAATGCATTGTCATAGTCCAGTCAACTGGTGATTTGGGCCTTTGTCACAGTGCGTTGGGGTAGCCACTTGAAGATCTTACATATGCAGAGTGAGGAAGAAGGCAGAGAAGCCAGCATTGTTCTTTGACTCCATGGTGACATTGCTGTCAATGATGATTCCAAGGTTCCTTGTGTTTTCTGTGGGTGTGGTCTTAGATTTGATGGTCAACAGGAATCAATCCATGGGTTGTTGTTCTTTCCAAAGATTAGAACGTTCATCTGGTCCATGCTCAGACAAACATTCTTGATCAAGTCTATGATACTTGTCATGCATTTTTAGAAGCAGGTCTTGGTGATGGTGGGGTCATCAGTGAGAGGGAAGATGAGTTGGGTGTCATCTGCAAGGGATATTATGTTGAGACCATGAGGTCTGATGGTTTTGGCCAGGGGGGTAATGTATGTTTTGAAGAACATAGGGCTGAGGGTGGATCCCTGAGGGATACCGCAAACAATATCCAAGGGTTCAGAGTTGAAAAGAGGTAGGCAGACCATCTTCGTTCAACCGGTGAGGAAGGAAGTGATTCATATGAGTATGACCTCTCGAAGGCCGATACGGTGTAGTATTTTGACCAGTGTGTGGTAGCATGCGGTGGAAAGCTACCATGAGGTCGAGGAAGATCAGAGCTGCTGTTCCTTCTCAGTCAAGGAGGATTCTGATGTAGTCAGTGCTGCTATCATGGCAGTTGTAATGCTGTGGTTGCTACAAAAGCCTTATTGAGAGGTGTTGAGTAGCTGGTTCTAATCCAAGTGTCGCAAGAGTTGCATGTTGATAGACAATTTCAGTACCTTGGCTAGGAATGGGAGCAGGGAGATTGGACGATAGTTCTTAAGTTTGCTGGGGAGGTTGAGTAGTGGTCAGACTTTGATGTGTTTCTAGACATCTGAAAATGTTGCAGTGGTGATTGAGGTGTTGAGCAGAGTGGTGAGTTCCTGGCCGACTTTCTGGTTTCCGAGGTTGAAGATGTGATGGAGGCATGGGGGCCTCCCGAGTGGATGGATTTCATGACTGAAGTGATGTCCTGCGTGGAAGTTTATAGTTAGTCTTGTTTGATTAGCAAGCTCAAAAGAGTATGTAACAAGGTCTGCTATTTATAATAATTTTAAGGTGGTGGATACATTTAAATGAAAGGTATAACAATAACTTTAGAATTTCTAATGTTTATGTAGTTTAAACTTAGGTTGCACGGAAAAAATAATTTTTCCTAGCAATAACTAAGATTCAATTTTGTTTTTTTATGCACCATACAGGTAGGTCCCTCACACATGGGGGGCACATTAGTTCCACTTTCACTACCATCCCCACATTTTTCCTATCTCTTTATCAATGGTATGCAATCTTTACCCTGTAGTCTTTACCCATCGAGACATCAGCACTAATTTATGGTTCAGAGTGGATAATGGTAAATGGTAGTGATGATTTTAAATTTTAAAGGGGCTTTTATGGTTTAGGGATGGGTAGTTATAAAGGGTGGTAAGGGGTTGTTAGGGTTCAGGGACAGGTAGAGGTGAAGGGAGACAATTCATTTTCATCCTTAGGAGTTCCCCATGGGGGATACTCCACTTTAATTTATCATAATTTATATGCATTCAAAGTAAAAAGAAATGCTTCCTGGTTAAAATTAACATGGTGGCAGCCAATCACATCTCTGGGCAGGCCAGAAAGTGACACAAGTGCATTAACATACAGGTATCGCTGTGCTTTGTTGGTCTAGCACCATTCTTTGGCGTTAGTTCAGCAAAGTGCCACTATACCATCAGAAATTCTGAGGTTATTGTCTTAATATGAGCTATGCTGCGCTGTACTGTAAATACAGTGTACCATGGTGTTGTTACAAGGGGATGCAGGGCAATGCAAGGAAACTAACGCATCGGAGTCAATGCTTCAGTTTCCTGTAAATATGTCCCATAGTTTACACCTTCACTACCATCACCCACCCTTTACCTACCTCTTTAACTATGGTGTGTAGTCCTGTAGTCTTTGCCCTTTTGAAGCATTACTATTACCACTGGTTTAGGTTTCAGAGTGGGTACGGTAATGGTACAGGGTAGTAATGTTTTTAAAAGGACTTCTAAGGTTTAGCTGTAAGTAGTTATAAAGGATGGTAAGGAGTTCTTAGGGTTCAGGGACAGATAGAGGTAAGGGGAGGCAAGAGTGGTTTAAGGTACAGGCGTAGGTAGAAGTAAACGGAGGTAAGGAGTTTAATAAATGGGAATGCTTTGAGGGCTACCTCCAAAACAGCATACGGAAAAAGTA
This sequence comes from Pleurodeles waltl, assembly GCF_031143425.1. Lineage (NCBI taxonomy): Eukaryota > Metazoa > Chordata > Amphibia > Caudata > Salamandridae > Pleurodeles > Pleurodeles waltl. The sequence continues at coordinate 237,298,184 of NC_090446.1, read as the reverse complement.
TTAACAATTGAGTCTTGCAGGGTGGTGATGTAACCCCCTTAAAAAAGTATAAAAAGACAAACCTTTGATTTATGTTAAATAACAACATTTATTACATATCTACATCAACATATATCTATATATCTATAGATATGTTTATATCTATATACCTATTTATATACAAAAGGAATTGCGCAAGGGAGTCTGTTTTCCACAGAGTGGCTGCCAACACTGGAGAGAGATTTCTAGCGAGAGGCTACCCCTAGAGAGTAGTAGATTTAGCTAAGAGAAAAGTGCAATCAAAAGTAAGACAGGATATTTTGCAGGAGTCAGCAAACTGTAACTTTGGAGCTTTGAAGGGTGTATACATCTATATACGACCAAACGTATTGAGCTCTTTCAAGAGCACTGGGGCTGACTCATTTGGGTCTCAGCCTACATAGATGGATACTACACCCACTGTGCCACCGTGTCTGTCTAATGCCTAAGTCTTTCATGACAGTTTGCAAAGTGCAAAAAACAGGGGCAAGTTGAGGAATCCCTGCAACATATTCCCCTCCACAGTCCAACTTTTCTGCACCACTTACCTTGTTCTAGTCCAGTATCTTGGCCCATTTACTAATTTCTAGCCTAAATCCCATAGTTTCCAGTGCCAACCACACCAACCACAATTTCAATATCTAGAATTGCAAAGGCCCAACTGCTTTTGTCAGTTATCCCGGTTTATGGGCCTGATTACGACCTTGGCGGAGGGGATTACTCCATCCCAAATGTGACGGATATCCCGCCCGCGATATTACAAGTTCCATTCTATCCTATAGAACTTGTAACGGGATACCCATCATATTTGGGATGGAGTAATCCGTTTCCAAGATCATAATCTGGCCCTATGTGTTGTACTGCTATATGATATATTTTTGCACCAATCGTATTGAGCAAATTATGTTCTTACATGTTATAGCTTGTTTGCTAATATTTTTGGCACCTGACTTGTGCATAAGTATTGACCTAATGACTCAGATCAAGGAGGTCCGTGCCTGAGTTCTGAGTCAATTTAATAATTGCTTCCCTCATAGAGGGTGGCTTTGTCCCTTAGTCTAGCACTTCTAAGAATACTTCAACCAATTTATCAGTCAGCAGGACCACAAGGTGTGATACATTTCTATAATCAGCCACCACTACATAGAGCTTACATTTCTGCATGCCTTAATTTACTCAAAGTAATTTTTCTTTAGTGAGCGGTGTGCCCAACAGATTCCTTGGATTATGAGTAAGTTGTGTTGTTCCGAATTCCTCACCATCTTTCTATATTGTCTTTATGAGCTTGCCCCAGCCATTTGTAAATGCCCATACATTATGCTGCACACACATGATCAATACATGCCAGCTGTGTTATTTGGGACAGTATTTCCTTTCTTTTCAAAAGACATGCTAATGGCCACCCCAATTTATTTCCCTGTTGGAAAGTGGATTAATAGTAAGGGCTGGTAAATACCTACAATTAGCAATAGGCCACTAATCCACACTAGGTCCAGTTAGGTCTCAATAAATTAACCCCAGCTCAATCCTTGGTATCTTGGCAACAAGGCTTAATTTAGGATACAAAGGATGTAAAACATTCAAATATCACAAAATAGTAATACAATAAAGCACAGGAAACAGTTTAAAAATCCAAAACCATTTTATAAAAATAGGAAACAGTTTTATCTTGAATTTAACACCAAAACAAAAAAAATCTGATAAGGGGGACTGGAGATATGAACGTTTAAAGAATTAGGCTCTCATTATGACATTGGCATTCCAGCTCTGCCACGCTGGCGGTAACCCCGCCGACGGCGTGGCGGTGCTGGACTGCCAGATTATGACCATGGTGAACAACAGGCTGCAAAGCAGTGAGTTCACCGCCTGTACCGCCAGGGCAGTTGGTCCGTCGGATCGAATGTGGACCACCTTGGCCCCAGTGGTCCACCATAGACTGCCAACGGTATTTGGAGTCTCCTTTCCGCCAGGGATTTCCTAGTGGCAACCCCGTCAGGAAATCCCTTTCGGAAAGGATACTGGCGTCAGGAATTTACATTCCTGTCGCCAGTATGGGACTCCCCCAGCCTCCCCCACACAGCCATGGTCCCCCCTAAGCCTGTAGGGACCCCCCAACCCCTGTAAAGACCCCTCACCCCCAGCCCAACCAAGTATGCACACACACACATGCAATCACGCATTCATGCATTCATGCATTCCCACACTCATACAGACACACAAATACACTCGCACACACCCACGCCCCTGCATCCATTCATGCAATTACATAGACAATTACACACATACACACACACAAACACCACACCCTCCAATCACACAAACGCCCACCTCCATGCACGCACACACCCATCACCCCCCTCCCCTATCGGACGGGCACTTACTTTTTGTCAGTGGTCGTGCGGGAGAGGAAGGGATCCTTGGGGCCTGCTTCGCTGCCAGTGCCCCGTCACCACAACACCACCACGCCTAATACCAACTCGTAATAGGCGTGGCAGTGTTGTGATGACGTTGTGGTGCAAACGGAGCAGCCTCCACAGCACCGCCGAACGCCAGTATGTCTGCTGGTGGCTCTCTGCCCAAATTCTGGCAGAGAGCTGCCAGCAGTCATAATATGGCAGTCTGCAGAACGCTTTCCCTGGCGGTCTTGTGGCTGGCAGGAGGCCCTTAATGATGTTAGTGCATAGAAACTAAAGGCACTTCAACCGGCGCATAGTCAAAGTTTGAGGTTGACCGCGATGGAGCCCTGCTCCGCTGCAGCAAGCGGGAGGCCTCGGTCAAAAGTTTACCTTAGGACTTAGGCCCTCATTATAACAATGGTTGTAAAAAACGCCTACCGTCGCGGTGACAGCCGCCAAAATACCGTCACTGCGGCTACCATCTGTCCGCCCTATAATGATCACTGCTGGATTTCCACCACAAGAAGGGCAGAAATGCGGCAGGGATCGTACTGGTGGACGCTACTACCACCAGCACTGCTTCGCCAGTAGAACACCGCCAGCCGTATCATGACCTGTGTTACGGCCTGGCGGTGTTCTGCTGGTGGGGCGCTGCTGGCTGTAGCAGCTGCCTTCCAGTACCCTGCTGGCAGACCTCCTTGATCAAGGTAAGTCGGGATCTGACAGTGAAGGGGAGTGGGAGGGTGGGGGGTGTTGCGTGTGCATGTCTGAGTGTGTGCATGAATGTGTGAGTGTGTTTGTGAATTCATCTGTGTGTGTTGTGTTGTTTGCATGGTTGTATGCATGTGAGTGAATGCATGTAAGAATGGTGAAGTCAGTGCATGTCTGCATGTCAGTGTGATCATTGTAAGAATATGTGCGAGCATGTCTGGAAGTATGTGTGTATGAATCCATGTATGCCAGTGTGAGTGATTGGGTGCATGTGTGGTGCGTGTCTGCGGGGAGAGTATGAGGATCAGAGGGTGTGTGTGTGTGTATGTGTGTGTGTGAGGATCGGAGGCGGTGGGGGTGAGTAGGAGGATCAGAGGGGGTGGGGATATGTGTGAGGATCGGAGGGGGTGGTAGGTGTGTGAGGATCAAAGGGGGTGGGGGAGAGTTTGGATGGAGGGGACTGGGGTGTCAGGTGTGTGTTTGGGGTGGGGGAGCCACCTACAGGTAACAGGGAAGGAGCTCCCTGTCACCGGTAGGGCCTACCACCATGGTTTTTGTGGCATTGCTAACGCCACGAAAACCATGGTGGTAGGCATGCTTATAATGCCACCGCCAGTGCTATGCTTGCCGCTGAGCTGGAGATTGACATCTCCGGCGGCTGATACCGCCATGGAGGTATGAGTGGAGAAGTGGCAGGTTGGCTGCAGCCAACCCGCCATTCTCGTAATGTGACAGTATGTACCGCCAGCCTATTGATGGTATTACTGCCACATTTCCAATCACCGTCGGGGGCATAATGACCCCCTCAGTCTTTTTCTTGAAGATGTTTCTCACCGGGTTGAAATAGCTGAGTGGATCTGACCTCCCTGGAGCCCTCTTCAGATATGTGTCACAGGAGACTTCGGTGAAGAATTCTGCCTTCAGACTTATTAGATTTTTCGGGATGGAAAACTTCATTGGGGCCGAAGTTGGAATTGGATCTGATGTCCCTGGCGCCCTCCTCGGATACACTGAGTAGGAAGTTCTGGTCAACTTTTTACGTTTGGACTTTGACACATTTTTGGAGCTTTTCCTCTCTGACGGCGGACGACCCTCCACAGCAAGCTGATTTTGAGTTGACATTGTAGGATTGCCTTTCCAGGAGCCCCTGTGAAATCCTGGAAGTCTGGGGCTTTTCAGCTGGATGAACTTGAAAGTCAAGCCGGGTCATGGTCGACGTAAGCTGGCTTTACTCACAATATGGGGTTGGACCCTTTAGTGAGATTATTTCCAAAAGTTCTCTCCAAACTTCTGGATCTTCTTCCAGAATTTTAAAGGCCCATTAGGAGTCGACAGCTCACCCCAATGCTCCAGAATCTCTGAGTTGCTCCTTGACGGTTAGGACTCCAACTCCCAGAATGCACCTGGCCAAAACTCAAAAAAGACCCCTGGAAAGTGGTCAGCTGGTCAGTTTCTTCTGGTTTTGATAGAGGGGACTCTGGTTAGCTATTTTCTACCTGTAGTAAAAAGGGAGTCCCTTCTTGAACCAGTTAAAGCCAGGCAAAATACTTTTTGTGGTGAAGCCCAAGTGTTCAGCTGGTGGAGTCCTTCAGAGTGCAGTGTCCATGTGCAGGTCAGGGGTCCAGCAGAGCAGTTTTTCTTCTTGTCTTTGTTACTTGTAGGGATTTGAGGTGTGGGTGCAGCTTTGTCATATTTATCCTTGCTCCTGGGGAGAAAAGCAAAGGGTGAAACTGTCCAATCACAGGCAGACCACAATCCTCTTGGATGTCCACTTCATAGGAAGTGTGGCAGAAATCAATCCCATGGGAGCAACATTCTTTAAAAATTCAAAATGGCAGAATCTGAATTTTGGATATAAGGTCAGGCTTATCCACCCACTGGTGTGGCTAAAATTCCTTCACACACCCCTTTCCTGGCCTCTCCTAATCTAATCAAGGAGGCACTTGGTTGTCTGGGTTTGCAGGAAACAGGGGAGGGCCTGAGCAGCTCCAAATGTCCTTCCCTCCTTTGAAGACCAGTTTGGCTGCTCTCCCCCATACCTGTTTCAACATCTGCTGAGTTTGAGGGTAACTTTAATTTAAAATCAGCCAAAAAGGCAGGCCTGCCTTTAAAATGACACTGGGCACCTCAGCAGTGCACATAAGGGTGCACTACCTATGGTGGGGGCCCTAAACATACATGCCCTACCATATACTAGGGTTTTATAGGTAGGTTGATGTTGGCAGTTATAATTATCCTAATTTGCGTATCCACTTTACACAGAGCACTGGCCCTGGGACTGGGCACAGCCAAGAGCCAGTAACCACCACTATCTGTCCAGAACGTTTGGGGTGACTAGGCCAAAAAGGAAGACTTTCCTACATTCCCTCTCTATAAACCTTTTGTCCATGCCCTGTCTTCTTAAAAATACACAGAGCTGAGCAAGTGTTTGCTATCTACCTGCTAACGTCTGTGATTGCCATCAGCTCATTTGGACCAATCACTGTCCTCGGTAACAAAGCTGTCCCTTTCCCTAAGTGTAAGCATTTTTTTTAATTCCTGTGTGGTTCAATAAAATCTTGGACATACATTCCCCCTTAGCACTATCTTGAATGCTTCACATTCTGTTGTCCATGTCAGAGTTTGCCCTCCAGTGATGATCAAAGCATGACTCAGTTACCTCTTAATCAACTAGTTACCTGAAAGCACAATGTGGGTCTCTGTGCCCTGTTTCCCCCTGTTTTGAATTCCATCTTCAGTTGGGAATAATCAGATAAAAACACACTCATGTAAGCAAAATTCCAAATGTATGCTGGCCTTCATGTTGCATTAATGCATATTGCAATTTGATGTATGTGTTATATGCTACTGAGTAGAATAAAAAAACTCCATCCATGTGTTGCTAATGTCCCCAAATGATGACCAACCCAGCCTCTCTCATCACAAGTTTGAGAGCCTGATATCTGGTTTATCTAGTTTCAACCTATCTCTGTGGGTGAGGGGGATGTATCCTTCTGCCCATTCTAGGCTAAATTCATGTCACCTGCCCATATCACCATATTGGTTATGAGAAGCTCCATCCAAGGCAACACACCCCTAACACAGGTTGACTACCTTGCTCCAAATACCTGTCCCCATCATTTTTAGTTTAGTTTTGTTCATATTTCTTGACAAGTGTGTTTCTTGTTTCTTGTAACCTTTTGAGCTTTGTTGAGTCAGAGAATATTGTGTCACATGCTTATAAACCTGAAGTTGCATGTGTGAAATCTGCAAAACAATAACATTCCCACGTTCCACTCACAGGCAAATATGTAAACATATAAGCCCCCAACACCTCCGCAGACATTGAAAGGTGCCTGTCAACCACCTTATTCAGCCCCCTCTTGCACCCCAGTCATAACCTGTCAAATACAAAATTCACAATCAAAGAAATGTAACAGGGTGCTCTTCAGGACACCCAGTACCCAGCTCTACAATACAGCTAGGCCTATGGGAGCCATAAGATAGCTGAACTTGGTGGAGAAGGTGTGTTTATTTCATTACACAATCTTGTGTCTCCCTATTCCCCAGGAGACCTATAACCCACCACTCCTTCCTATGCAACTGCAACTGGTTAATAGGAAAACCCAAAGTCTCCTCTGCTGCATCTCTACCCTCCCTTACCCCTCTTCTGCCTAAAGGTACATGCTCAATCAGATAATTTAGTCCCTGGCATTTGGAGCACCTTAATGCGATGTAGTCTTCTTAGTTTTACCCTTAGCTCACTCTCATCCCCACCACCATTTAGCACTGCATCCAACTCTTCCTCTTTAGTCTGAGTTACACAGTGCCTAATAAGTAAAAGAGTAAGGCAAGATTCAAGAGGGCCATTTATCTACACATTAGCATCATTTTTTTTAATGCTAATGTGGCGTTGGACAGCCAAAAATGGCATGCCACATTTACAAAGTACACATGTGCATTGCACCACTTTGTAACCCCTTGCGGCACATTATGCCTGTGTCAGTCATAATGTATGCAAGAGGGGGTGTTCCCCCATCAGGGGAGTTGCAAAGAAATTTCAGAGATTAATTTGTGTCATTTTTTCTGGCATTTTAAACGCCTGTTCAGAGCAGGTGCTAAAAGGGGAATCCCATTGTTTTTAATAGGCCCCATGTACTGTTCAGGGTTAGTGCCAAAATGATTGCGCTAACCCTGAAAAGTACGTCAATAGTATTTTAAATACGGCGCACGCATGGTGGCAGTAGGGGGGTGCAAGTGGGCAGAAGAAAAGTGGTGCTACATGTAATGTAGCACCACTTTTCTTGAATCTGGCCCTAGGTTTCTGGGCCTAAAATTGGAAGCAGACACTGGTGCTATCCAAGGTTGGGATGCCAAATACAAGGTCCTCCTACTCCTGATTATACCTAATGCTTTTTTAATCCACCATAACATGCTCCCTGACTCTTACTCACTCTTGCTGGTTCTTTTACATCCATGTTTCCTGCTTTTGTCTCTGTTTTTCCACTATTTTCATCCTTTTTCCTGCTGTTTTGTTTTTCACTCTTTTGCTCTGGATCAAAGGTTTTTGAGAAGAGGCACCTGTTGATCCCCAAAAACATATGCTGGTGGCCCCCACCCGCAACCACCCGCTCAAGCTAAGCATTGGAGTTACTCTCATGCTAGCCATTCCTAGACGATTGTCATCAATTGTCAACATTTCAATCCTCCTAGACCACCACTCTATGAACGTTTATGAACTTTATGGAGTGTTTTCCGAGATTTCAGCTTCCAATCAATGCTTTCATCTCTTTCTTCAATTGCAGCTCTAGGCCTGCTAATCTGATGAATTGAAAGATTTTCCACATGTAATTAATCCCATTCTTCAACTGATGTGACAAAGAATTTGGATTTACCCTTATGCATGGCATTTGTTTTTGCAGGTTACAGCCCATATTTTAGTTTCAGCATTCCCAACTCCTGCTTATGAAAGCCTTGCACTTTCCTACTGTAGTCTGGGAATAATTTAATACTGCAATTCTGACACTGTAAGGTAGCAATTTTCCTGATAGTCTTCAGAATAATATCTATGCCACCTGTATTAAAACAGTTTTCGAATAACAGCTGTAGTCTCAGCAGAATTTAATTGACGGTGTCCTGTGTTCTCCTTCTATTGGAAAAAAGTGGACAGACCACTGGGTTTCAAACTATTCAGGATCCAGTCCTGTTTGAACATTTCCAATGACGACCACTCTGCTTTCTCTGGAAAGCCCAGAATACACAGATTTTTGCTGTGAAAGCTCCCTTCCTCCTATTTGTTTATTTCTCCAAGGAGTGCACAATTTTTTCAGGAGCAAACAATTTTAGTCAGTGCATGAATTTGTATGTGAAGATGTATTCTACCTCTTCCATATCGTTCACCCTATCTGCAATTTTTCACATGTTCACTCTCAGAAGGCTGACATCAAGTTCCATGTGTCCTGGTTTCAGAGCGTGTAGAAGAATTCAAGTCAGTTAATTTACGATACATAGGGCAAGATTTAAGAGGGGCTCCACATTAGCCTTATTTTTTTTACACTAATGTGGCCCAACGAGGCCTGAATTGCCACACCAGATTCACAAAGCAAAAATGTTGATGCTAGTTCCCTAACTATCGCCATGGTGCGTCATATCCTAAATACGCTACACACATGGTGGCATTAGGGGGCGCTAAGGGGTGCACTAAAAGTGGCTCTGCATTGGATGCAGCAGGACTTTTCCTAAATCGGGCCCATAGTTCCATAGGAGTAAAAGAGGGTTGGTGGAAGCGGAATCAGATTGCTTTTTTTCCGCCATTTTTCCCAAACACTCCCCCATATTTAACAAATATCAGTAAAAAAATTAACACTGTTTTCAGAATTTGTCAAGAATAAAGGAGCAAGATGATTCTACAAAATTATGATGCAAGCATGTTTTCCAAACACTCAAAATGGAGGTGTGGTTGTTCATAGGCCCTTATCCTCATCCAAACAGAGCATCAAAAAGGGGATGCGATCAATAACGAGAAAGCTAAGATCTGGGTGAATGAACACAAATGCGAAGTAACACATCATTTATGGGGAAGAACTGTTGAAAGACACAAATGCAATTCATAAGTTAACAGCTACGTTAGCACATCCTCTGGTGTATGAGACTCATGCGGAAATACTGACCGCTACTCCATTCAGGACCCTCTTATTTCACAGAAATCACCTGCTATTTCCTAGTTTGTCTCATAATATTCCACTCAGTAATCAAAGCCTCGATCCACATGCCATGGAGAGCTGTGCCTTCGTCATGTACAAACCTGACACACAGTATGCCTACGCTATATCAGTGATGACAATGAAACAAACAACAAACCACCCTAGAATAATTACATTGCAACACATTCAACATGTGATAGTGGATAGATATCTTACAGTGCGCAGCTGGCCCCAAAGCACTAAACACCCAGGGGCATATTTATACTCCATCTGCACCGAGTGTGTGTCAAAAAATTTGACGCACATTCAACGCAAAACTTGCCCCATATTTAAACTTTGACGACCGCGGACGTCAAAATCCTGCCATGTGCCTAATTTTTGGGATGCGGGAAACCGCCTTGCATTAATCATATGCATCTGGGTGAATGAACACAAACGTGAAGAAACACATCATAAATGGGGAAGAACTGTTGAAAGACACAAATGCAATTCATAAGTTAACAGCTACGTTAACACATCCTCGGGTGTATGAGACTCATGCGGAAATACTGACCACTACTCCATTCAGGACCCTCTTATTTCACAGAAATCACCTGCTATTTCCTAGTTTGTCTCATAATGTTCCACTCAGTAATCAAAGCCTCGATCCTCATGCCATGGAGAGCTGTGCCGTTGTCATGTACAAACCTGACACACAGCATGCCTACGCTATATCAGTGATGACAATGAAACAAACAACAAACCACCCTAGAATAATTACATTGCAACACATACAAAACGTGATAGCGGATATATATCTTACAGTGTTCAGTTGGCCCCAAAGCACTAAACTCCCAGGGGCATATTTATACTCCTTCTGCGCCGAATGTGCGTCCAAAAATTTGACGCACATTCGACGCAAAACTTGCCCCATATTTAAACTTTGACGACCGAGCCCGCGGACGTCAAAATCCTGCCATGTGCATAATTTTTTGGATGCGGGAAACCGCCTTGCATTAATCATATGCAAGGTAGGCGTTCCCGTCCAAATAAGGACTTAAACGGCTGTGTGTCGTATTTATGCTTCCGGACAAAAATGCTGCAAGTCCGGGAGGCGGAAAACGACACACAGCCCGATTTGCGTAAAAAATTAATGCCTGGGTCAGGGCAGGTGTTAAAATGGGGCAAACACATCTGTATTTAATCAGAACACACAGAATCAACAGCAGAGCAGCCAAAGGGAGACATGGAGGTGCTACTCATCCAGCGTGCACGCAGACGCAGAGCACAGCAACAACAACAGCAGCTACCACAACACCACCAGGGACCCCAAAGGCAACGCAGAAGGCAGGAGAGAATATTCCGCACCAGAACAACCCTTCATGGCCTCAGGGAAAATGACATCATCCAGAGGTACAGGATGAACTGGCAGGCCATTCAGCAGCTGCTGCACAACATAGAGCCACAGTTGGCACCCACCTTGCTGACACCCCGCACCATCCCAACAGAAACCAAGCTGCCAGCTGTACTTCTCATGTTGGCAAGTGGCTCCTTTCAAAGCACTGGCGCCCTGGTTGCCGGAATATCACAGCCATCATTTTCTGCCTTCTTGCCCAAAGTACTGGATGTCATCATTGGACTCACACTCCACCACATCTGCTTCCAAAACACACCGCAGAAGCAGCAGGAGACAAACCAGGGGTTTTACCTCATTAGTGGCTTCCCATACGTCCTTGGTGTCAATTACTGCACACCTGTACGCCTTGTGTCACCTGCTGCAACTGAACACCTCTACCGCAACAAGAAGCACACACATTCCATCAATGTGCAGGCCATTGTCGATCACCAAGGGTTGATCACCAACATTGTGGCAAAGTATCCTGGGAGTGTACATGACTCATTCATCTTCCGTCACTCTACCATCAATCAACACTTCCAGGATGGACGATATGGCAATGGACTACTTGTTGGTAAGTACAGAAACCTACTAATATACACACTGCGCAGCAACCCTCTAGGACACACAACACATACCCCACGACAGCAAAATGTGGACAGGAACACACAGAGGTTGTGACATCGCTAGCCATGTTTGATAGGTCTGCAGTGAACCTGTCACACATCTGAAATTAGTATACAGTCTAATGTTAAGACATCAATGATCACAACGTATGGAGGAGTTTGGCCAATTGTCACCTTGCAAAATGTAAGCGTCTCACTGATGTTTAAATTAATCCATTGCATAAGTCTAAAGGTATGGGATGTCAAGGGTACATAGATGCTAACGTGTTACCACCACCCGTGAAAATGAGTCTGTGTAAGAAGGAGCACAATACACAAAAGAGTCACAGACAACACAAGACAACTACTGCCATGCAAGGTGATATCAACGGGGCAAGCTACATCAACATGATCCCATTCATTTTCTTTTTCAGCTGATCAGGGGTAGGGGATCCAGCCATTGATTATGACACCATTTGGCAACCCAAGCACTGCAGCAGAGCATGCCTACAATGACGCACATAGGAGGACACACAGCATAATGGAGAGGACCTTCGGCATCCTGAAGTCGAGATTCAGGTGCCTCGACATCACTGGTGGCAGCCTCCTATATTCCCCAGAAATGGTCTGTAAGATCATTCTAACATGTGCCATCCTGCACAACATTTGCATACAAAGGAACATTCCCCTCTTAGAATCAGAGCCACACATGCCTGAAGAGGAGGAAGAGGAGGATGCTGGCCTGCAACATGAGGGGGAACAACAAAACACAGCTGCTGGATTGTTTAGGCACCAACATATTGTGAACAATTTCTTTTAAAACAACTCACCATCACCACTGTATTAACTAATGTAAATAAACACCGTTAATAATCACCATATCATGGTATGGCTAATCATTTGTGCTCACCTTTATATCTTACTATCAGAATAAGAGTTTAGCCTCTGTGCAATTGATCACTGGAAATATGTGGCCATGTGCTGCCTCTTGTGCTGGTCCACCACTGCCACTGGAGAGTTGTTGCTCAGTCATATGACCACAACTGTGGCGTGATATAACAGTTGGAGATCACCTTTGGCTGTCTGTGCCAATAACATGGTACCCACTTAGTCTGTACATGTGCCAGATTCACAGTGGGTTCACCCTCAATGGCCTAGGAAGCAGTTACCAATTTTCCTGGACCATTAACATGAACAAGCGTCTGCCATCTATCCGGTGCATGCTTTGTCATTTGTGGTTTCTACGTTACCCAAAATCTTGGAAGTGCACACAACAGGTGTTGCTACATGTATGCTAGCACATGTCCTTTCTCATTTCCACACTGACTTGCATCTAAGGTTTGGACACATTGACTTCACATTCAAACAAGCATATTTTCAATAATGCATCTTGTGATGCACACACACTGGGTCGACAACTACATTAGTAGCTAATGCACACACATTGAGCCATAGGCATTGAGGTATTGTACTTATGTGCGTCACCTTGCTATCCTCTCCTGATGCCAAACATGCCCAATTTGTGCAATACACACATATGGCCATCTAGTGCATCAGCCAAGCGTGAGAATCCTGTTAAGGAAGAAGCAGATCATGGTCCGCAGCAGTATGATGTCTTACATGTGACCATACATCGTCAACACCAAAGTGGGTGCAATCAGTCTACCTCAGTTGTGTCTCAATTGTAACATTACATTAAAATGGCAAAATTACCCAAACCCAGTTATTGCCCTGAAAGTTTGATGCACATGCGTCAAAAAATGACGCATAACCATCAAAAAATGACGCTCATGCCTGAAAAACGACACATTATGCCCTTAAAATTGGTTAAGTGTTAAGACTATTTCCAAATATATGGATGTGGCCTAATTTTTACTCCTGTGCGTCGAAAAAAATGATGCACATACTGAATGCTTCAGAAATTAGGATACATAACGATAAAAACAGCAGCCATTTTATGCAGGAAGTGATGTAATAGGATATTCTGTTTACAGATTATGTACAGTGAGGTACTTTCACTTTGCAGTCTGTGATTCTTCTAGACTGTGTGGCTGTGTTCTGAGTTTTGTCCAGTGAAATATTGCTTTTGTCTCCTGTTTGCTCCATTACTTTTTAGTTTGTTATCTATAATTGTTGTTGTATATTGTCTGAGTGTTTATTGTGTACTATTGTCCAGTACTGTATTGTCTTTGTTGTTTTTGGGAGTCTGTTGTGGGTAGTGTTAGTTTGGAGATAGTTGGGCTCTTTTAGTTGTTAAGTTTACTTTTTTGTAATTCTACTTTCCCCCTTTTCTCCCTTGTTCTTCTTTATCCCCTATTCCCCTTTTTCGGTGCTAAGATGTTGGGTAGGCCACGTCTTGTCAAGATGGGTGAGGAGAAGCTTGTGGGGTTTATATGGCTGGTGTGCCATTTCCTCCCACTTATGATTGAGGCAGGGGGGTGGGTGATTCAGGGGTATCACACCGAGGCACGTAGAATCCGTTGGGGAAAGGTCCTGCATCACTTGCAGCGTGTATATTGGAGCCAGAGGAATGACCACCAGCTGAAGCACCGCTGGGCTGACCTCATCTCCAGGGATCAAGATCTGCTAAACGACCTGGGAATAGTGACTGGTGGCCCTGTTGGTGAGTACAAATCATGTAAATGTGCACGATTAAAAGCTCTGTACTGACATCAGATGATTTGTACAATATCTGCTGGCTATGTTGTTGAGTGTGTGGAATGCTTTGGAAACATACAGGGTCATTGATGGACTATGTGAAGGACCACAATTGCTAGCTGTCAGGAAGCAAGTGCTCTACAAACTTACTGAATACGTTTGCTTAATGTACGTTGGTGCCGCCTTTGTGTCAGACAGTAACACAAATTAGGAGCCAATCATGTCTATATAGGTCACATTTGCCAGTGAGGTATAGATTTTCCAAAATATTACCGACCTTTGTTGACGCAACAGCTAGACTGACTTTAGAAACACTACATAATGCAGAAAATGAGTGCAGGCTTCACGTCAATTGATGATAACAATGTGGCCCACACAAATGCCTCATGTGTGTCTGGTGAGTGTGTAAGGAAAGCATTCATGGAAGTTCTATGAATGTTAGCTGAATAGCTGGGTCACATGAAATGGAGAAACTGTAACAACATGAGGGCTTACAAATGTCCCTGCCCCTCTGTACATTGTGCCTATGTGTCATACATTTTTCATGGCCACAATGGGTGTTTGACTGGTAATGCACTCCTCAAGGAAACAGGCTTTGGATGTCTCTCTTGGATGCACATGATGAGACGAATACACTCCATTATTATGTCTGCTCACTAATGAAGGAGCAAGTTTGCCACCACATGATAGTTAGGGCCACTGCATGTGTGCAGATATGTGTGTAAATGTCACAGGAGACCCATGGTATGTACATGTTAGCCGTGCTATATCGAATGCAGTATCATCATGTCTGAGTGGCTTTACTTACTTATGTAATCTTACACATAGTTTTTGTCTTTGGAATTGTTGGTCAGTGCACAGATTTTGAGCACATATCTTCCTCCCATGCCTTACAGGTGGACCCGCACCCTACACTGTGGGCGTGGTGGCTTTATTCGAGGACCCCGACAACTCCACTAAGTGTTGATATGTCTGTTATGTGTTGTGTTTGCTGGTGATGTGTGATGGACTCCTGTGTGTTGAACAAAAAGCAAGGTGTAATGCGCTGGCCCATCATTTGTCTTGTTCCATGAGTGGGATTTCATTATCTCAGCATTTTGGAGTTTGCCAATGCTTATCCTATTGTCTTATCTAGGGATTCTAGGTCATTCCTGTAGGCCCGCAATGTGAATTGGGTTGAGTCATGTGGATAACACTTGTATCAACAAGAGTCGCACTGGACCTAATCTCAGATTTAGTCAGCCTGTCAGACCCACATTCTCCCAGAATGGGGCTGCAAAATGCTTACCCACAGACTTCTGCTTCCCTATTCACTAATGTACTTATGGAACTGTAGGTTTAACTTCCTAGCAGCATGCAGCTCCACATGTAGTGCTACAAGTATGTGGCACTTGAGTGCAATGGCCTAGGTGTGCATGCAAATCATGGCCAGGGGTGTTCTTGCAACTCTGTGTTTGTTGTAAGTCATGGCTTACTGGAAGTATATGATGTGGACAAAAGTCTGCACTGCAAGACATGTGTGGTGCTGGGATTGGTCAAGGGTTTGCTGTCTCCTATTTGTAGATACACCTTACCTGTGGTGTGTGTGTTGAGCCAAACACATGTCCAGCTTTCCTAAGTTTCCTGGGTTTCCATGTTGTTTGAAATTGTTAGTTGTTTCTCCACCCCCCACCCTCAAACACAGACATGGGTTTGTGAATAGTGTACTAGGACTGATGATACAAGTATGTTATACAGACATGTAAATCAGTGAATCTTTGGTTGGAACCTAGTATACACACTCAGGTATAGCATATGAGTACTATACTAGCAAGTCCATTTACAACTTGCAGATCATGTGGCTCTAAATTTCCATCCCGTACACTGACATTTGTAGCCCTGGCATAGATTTGGGATCTGCAGCATGATTGTTAGCTTACAACTGGCAGAACTCTGATGCCAAAATCATGCCAGTTGTTACCCATCTTGTAGGGTTTGGATGTGCTATGTGTGATACGACCTTTGAAGGCTGGCCTGCCATGTACTTCCTTAGGGACATTCGATTATCTGTATGATCATAGGAGCTGTTACAAGTACAGTAGATGTACTGTCTGATTTACTTCTTGTGCCATTTCACACAATGCAGTTCCGAATGTAATTTTTTTCCTTTGTCTTCACAGCCGCTAATATGACACCCATCCAGGTCCGTGAATTCCAGAGGCGGGCAATGCGTTACCAGCATATCCTGTTGGTAGAGTCGGGGTACAGAAGGATGGCCCGAAGATACAGGACCAAACGTGCCTCAGGAGCCTGGAGGGCTTTCCCACAGGGTGGCCCTACTTTGCCCATCACAGCCACCAAGAGCACGACCACCACTACCACCTAGGTGGCATCACCCACAGCTGGGGCCGTTGTCCCAACAACATCTTCAAGTGCTCCCGGCCCTAGCAGTGGACCACCTTCAGGGCAGCCCACAGGCATTGACAATACATGGCCACACACGCTGCTTTTGTGGACATGCAGCGCAAAATGGACAGTGTCCTCCGGAAAATGAGTCACCTGCGGCGGGATGTTCGCCATATCAACAAGCATGTGCGGTCCATTAAGCGGACCCTCAGGAGGGCCAACCTCTAGACTTTGTTGATGGACATCATTCCCTCCCCTCCCTCCTCTTTCCTTATTCTTTAAGAGGCTGTTAGTTTAGTTGGTGTTAATGGGTGGGGGTTGGGGGGGTCCTGATTATTTCATTTTTTTCTTTTTGAGTGTGTACTGGCTATGTGTTATGACCACACAAACTTGCCAAGTCGAATCAAAGAAGTGCATGAGAAAAGCAAAGAGATATCCTCAGTGGAGACAGCAAAGACCAAACTGGAAAAAGGTTTGCAGAGTAATCTTGCGCTTATTTCAAAGGAAGAATCAAGAAGAGAAGATCCAAGATGGCCGCTGTGAGTCCTGAAGGTTAGTTACAGTTCTAGTTTTGCAATTGGTTGGTTGCTAGGTTACGAGCTCTCCAGCTGGAAGCCTTGCACTTCAACTGAGGTCTGACAGGAATCAGCTGTGTGGAGAGAGAGCGCGCTTCAGAACAGAAACTCCTGTGAGGTAAAATTACATTTGAAGATTATATTACAGAAAACAGATAAATATTGTCAAGGTTTATTCGAAGAGTTTGATAGTAGACCGTTCACGTGGAAGTCGGCAAGGCTACAGAGTTATGTATGAATTAACCTTATGTTTACAAGGTTCTTGTTTAAGATATTAAAGTCAAAGAAAAACGAGCTTTAAAAGAGCAAGTATCTACAAATGTCAAGGTTATAAACAAAGGCCAAGTTTAAAGGAGAAACGAACTGTTAACAAATAAGCATTTACAAATTGAATGATAATAAACCAAAATAGAGTTTAAAAGAGAAACGAACTTAAATAAACAAGCATTTACAACTACAAGTTATCGACAGATGTCGAAGTAAGGAAGGAGAAACTAACTGTAATAAACAAGCATTTACAAATACAAGTTATCAACAAATGTCGAAGTAAGAAAGGAGAAACAAACTTTAATAAACAAGCATTTACAAATACAAGTATTGACAGAAGTCACAATAAGACAGGAGAAATTAAATAACATCAGCTGATTTGAAGAACGCATTATCACCAACTATATATATATATATATAGCAACATAAAACCAATCTCTAACAAAGGTTGAGAAGTTCTTCCAGAATCAGTAATAAGCATTCTTTTAAGAAGAGCTATCATTTATAGAGAGAAGCAAGGCTACAGAGAACTCAGGGTGAGTGAAGAAATAATAGAATTAAAGAGAATTAAGTGTTGAGAGTAGAAAGTGAAAAATTGATGTTGTATGTCCCTAGTAATTGCGACTGTGACTCTTGCAGGTGCGGTATCCAATCTTAGATGTGAAGAGGCAGACTGAGTACTGGCGTTCATCATCTCTGTGGCAGTCTCTCTACCATCCCATTCCCCTTTTCCCCTCCAGGGTACTCAGCATGAAGGATTAATATTCGTTGTGAGTAGCTCGGGTCGGGACTGAGGAGTTACCTTCTGCTTCTGAGGAAATCGAATTGAAGTATCCTGACAGATTGAAGTGCCATCACCCTAATTTTAGGGAAAAAACAGATTTCCTCCTGAGCAGAATGGCAGAAGGAATTGATATAAAAGCATTAGCCACCGTTTTGGAAGGGTTACAGAAACAATTAAATAACACCATAGAGGAAACAGTCCAAATAAAACAGCGAATAAATGAGTTAGGGAACACCGCTAAATCAAATGAATCTGTGTTTTCACAAATCCCTAGCCCTTCACAGTCTGCAGGTATATCCACTCAAGTAATTCATGCGATTTCCCCTATTATTCCTTTGGCTCAACCCGAGCGCTTCGGTGGGGATCCAAATAAGGCGCAGATTTTTCTGACCCAATCATCATTGCATTTTTTATGTAGACCAGTCATTTTTTCCGAAAACCAGTTGTAAAGAAATGGCTCCCTGTTGCAGTTACCCCCCACTTTTTGCCTGATACGGATGCTGACTTGACTGAGAAGAGTTCTGGGACCCTGCTAACCAGGCCCCAGCACCAGTGTTCCTTCACCTAAAATGTACTTTTGTATCCACAACTGGCAGACCCTGGCATCCAGATAAGTCCCTTGTAACTGGTACTTCTAGTACCAAGGGCCCTGATGCCAAGGAAGGTCTCTAAGGGCTGCAGCATGTCTTATGCCACCCTGGAGACCTCTCACTCAGCACAGACACACTGCTTGCCAGCTTGTGTGTGCTAGTGAGGACAAAACGAGTAAGTCGACATGGCACTCCCCTCAGGGTGCCATGCCAGCCTCTCACTGCCTATGCAGTATAGGTAAGACACCCCTCTAGCAGGCCTTACAGCCCTAAGGCAGGGTGCACTATACCATAGGTGAGGGTACCAGTGCATGAGCATGGTACCCCTACAGTGTCTAAACAAAACCTTAGACATTGTAAGTGCAGGGTAGCCATAAGAGTATATGGTCTGGGAGTCTGTCAAACACGAACTCCACAGCACCATAATGGCTACACTGAAAACTGGGAAGTTTGGTATCAAACTTCTCAGCACAATAAATGCACACTGATGCCAGTGTACATTTTATTGCAAAATACACCCCAGAGGGCACCTTAGAGGTGCCCCCTGAAACTTAACCGACTGTCTGTATAGGCTGACTAGTTCCAGCAGCCTGCCACACCAGAGACATGTTGCTGGCCCCATGGGGAGAGTGCCTTTGTCACTCTGAGGCCAGTAACAAAGCCTGCACTGGGTGGAGATGCTAACACCTCCCCCAGGCAGGAGCTGTAACACCTGGCGGTGAGCCTCAAAGGCTCACCCCTTTGTCACAGCCCAGCAGGGCACTCCAGCTTAGTGGAGTTGCCCGCCCCCTCCGGCCACGGCCCCCACTTTTGGCGGCAAGGCTGGAGGGAACAAAGAAAGCAACAAGGAGGAGTCACTGGCCAGTCAGGACAGCCCCTAAGGTGTCCTGAGCTGAGGTGACTCTGACTTTTAGAAGTCCTCCATCTTGCAGATGGAGGATTCCCCCAATAGGGTTAGGATTGTGACCCCCTCCCCTTGGGAGGAGGCACAAAGAGGGTGTACCCACCCTCAGGGCTAGTAGCCATTGGCTACTAACCCCCCAGACCTAAAACACGCCCTTAAATTTAGTATTTAAGGGCTACCCTGAACCCTAGAAAATTAGATTCCTGCAACTACAAGAAGAAGGACTGCCTAGCTGAAAACCCCTGCAGAGGAAGACCAGAAGACGACAACTGCCTTGGCTCCAGAAACTCACCGGCCTGTCTCCTGCCTTCCAAAGATCCTGCTCCAGCGACGCCTTCCAAAGGGACCAGCGACCTCGACATCCTCTGAGGACTGCCCCTGCTTCGAAAAGACAAGAAACTCCCGAGGACAGCGGACCTGCTCCAAGAAAAGCTGCAACTTTGTTTCCAGCGGCTTTAAAGAACCCTGCAAGCTCCCCGCAAGAAGCGTGAGACTTGCAACACTGCACCCGGCGACCCCGACTCGGCTGGTGGCGATCCAACACCTCAGGAGGGACCCCAGGACTACTCTAAGACTGTGAGTACAAAAACCTGTCCCCCCTGAGCCCCCACAGCGCCGCCTGCAGAGGGAATCCCGAGGCTTCCCCTGACCGCGACTCTTTGAATCCTAAGTCCCGACACCTGGGAGAGACCCTGCACCCGCAGCCCCCAGGACCTGAAGGACCGGACTTTCACTGGAGGAGTGACCCCCAGGAGTCCCTCTCCCTTGACCAAGTGGAGGTTTCCCCGAGGAACCCCCCCCTTGCCTGCCTGCAGCGCTGAAGAGATCCCTAGATCTCCCATTGACTTACATTGCGAACCCGACGCCTGTTTCTACACTGCACCCGGCCGCCCCCGCGCTGCTGAGGGTGAAATTTCTGTGTGGGCTTGTGTCCCCCCCGGTGCCCTACAAAACCCCCCTGGTCTGCCCTCCGAAGACGTGGGTACTTACCTGCAAGCAGACCGGAACCGGGGCACCCCCTTCTCTCCATTCTAGCCTATGTGTTTTGGGCACCACTTTGAACTCTGCATCTGACCGGCCCTGAGCTGCTGGTGTGGTGACTTTGGGGTTGCTCTGAACCCCCAACGGTGGGCTACCTTGGACCAAGAACTAAGCCCTGTAAGTGTCTTACTTACCTGGTTAACCTAACAAATACTTACCTCCCCTAGGAACTGTGAAAATTGCACTGTGTCCACTTTTAAAACAGCTATTTGTGAATAACTCGAAAAGTATACATGCAATTGAAATGATTTGAAGTTCCTAAAGTACTTACCTGCAATACCTTTCGAATGAGATATTACATGTAGAATTTGAACCTGTGGTTCTTAAAATAAACTAAGAAAAGATATTTTTCTATACAAAACCTATTGGCTGGATTTGTCTCTGAGTGTGTGTACCTCATTTATTGTCTATGTGTATGTACAACAAATGCTTAACACTACTCCTTGGATAAGCCTACTGCTCGACCACACTACCACAAAATAGAGCATTAGTATTATCTCTTTTACCACTATTTTACCTCTAAGGGGAACCCTTGGACTCTGTGCATGCTATTCCTTACTTTGAAATAGCACATACAGAGCCAACTTCCTACACCAGTCCAAAGTGGCATTTATATTGTCTTATCTGACAGGAGCTGCGGCCGCATGGTCCATGCCAATAATTTCCAGAAATGATCCTGTTTTATATAATTTCCAAAATTTCAAGGAAGAGTTCTTAAGAATATTTGATCGGCGAACTGCAGCTCAAGCCACTGACAATGAACTACTGGAAATCAAGCAAGGTGATAAAGATCTAGTAGCCTGTTGGAAAATGTTTATTGGTAAGGGCAGGTAGGTACCTACACCTAGCAACAAGCCACTAACCTCCACCTAGGTACAGTTAGGTCTCAGTAAATTAATCCCAGCTCAACCCTTGGTAGCTTGGCATCAAGCGTCAAGGCTTAACTTAGGAGACAGAGTGTAAAGCATTCAAATATCACAAAACAGTAATTAAATAAAACACAGGAAACAGTTTAAAAATCCAAAACCAATTTATAAAAATAGTTTATATTTTTATCTTTAAAATGACACAAAAACGAATAAAATCGGATAAAGGGAACCGGAGATATGAATTTTTAAAGAATTATTACTTTTCTAGCGCTTAGAAACAAAAAGCGCCAATCGGGTCATCTGGTTGCACCTCGACCGGGGCAAAGTCAAAGTTTCAGGCCGACCGCGATGGAGCCCTGCTCGGCTACAGATCGCGGGAGGCCTCGGTTAAAAAGTTACCTTCTGACTTAGTCTTTATTTTGAACATTTTCTTCAGCGGGACGAACCTGCCAGTCGAGTCCGACCTCCTGGAGCCCTTGTCTGGATACGCGATGCTGGCTTCCTCAGTGGAGATTTTTAACTTCGGACTTAGTCGTTTTTTCGAGGTGAAAATCCTTCGACCGGGGTAAACCTGGATCTTGATCCGACGTCCGTGGAGCCCTTCTCGGATACAATGGCTGGGAGGTCCCGGTCAACTTTTTACCTTCGGACTTAGTCTC
Organism: Pleurodeles waltl; assembly: GCF_031143425.1. NCBI lineage: Eukaryota > Metazoa > Chordata > Amphibia > Caudata > Salamandridae > Pleurodeles > Pleurodeles waltl. Next base: position 237,276,165 of record NC_090446.1, on the reverse strand, counting down.
TTTTTCTGAGATTTTTCTTTATCGGGACGAACCACCAAGTCAGGCCGGGTCGCGGTTGAGGCAAGCCGGCTAGAATTTCCGCGGCGGGTCGGTCCCTCTCTGGAGCTTTTTTACAAAAATTCTCAAATCTTCTCCAAACTTCTGGGGCTTCACCCAGATGTTCTTTTAAGGTTCTTTTGGGGTCCACAGCTCACCCCAAGGGTCCAGAAGTTCTGAGATGGTCCTTGGGGGGTGCGGACTTCAACTCCCAGAATGCACCTGGTGCAAACTCCTTTTTGGCCACTGGACAGTGGTCAGCTGGTCACTTTTCAGGAGTTGGTGCAGGGGGACTCTGGATAGCAATTTTTCACCTGTACCAAACAGGGAGTCCCTCCTTGAACCAGTTGAAGCCAGGCAAAGTCCTTCTTGTGGTGAAGCCCAAATGTGCAGCTGGTGCAGTCCCTCTGAGTGCAGGTTCCAGGTGCAGGCCAGGGGTCCAGCAGGGCAGTCCTTCTTCTCCTTTAGTTCTTTTCTTCTTGAAATCTGGCAGGGATCTGTGGTGTGAGGGCAGGTCTGCCAGTTTTATCCTTGCTCCTGGGTGAAAAGCAGGGGGGTCCTGATTCTCCAATCAGGTACAGGGTCGTCCCCCTGTGATGACTACTTCCTGGGAAGTGTGGCAAAAATCCATCCCAAAAGGCAACATTCTCTAAAAATCCAACATGGCTGAATCTGATTTTTGGAGGTTACATCTGGCTGAGCCCACCCACTGGTGTGGCTAAAAATCATAAACACACCCCTCTCCTGCCCTCTCCTAATCTAATCAAGGGGTCACCTAGTTGTCTGGGGTTGCAGGATGTGGGGGTGTTGCTGGTTGCTCCAAATGTCTTACTCTGCCTTTGAAGACCAGTTTGGCAGCCCTCCCCTTCCTGCCTCACCATCTGCTGAGGGGAGATTCCCTCCCCCAAGCACATTCCTTTGTGTGAAGCCAGGCCACTTCACACCTCATCAAGGCAGCTTTGACTAAGCTGCTGCAGGCTGGCCAATCAGAGCACAGCAGCAAAAACAATGCAGGGCTGAAATTGGCAACTTTTTAGGTAAAGTCTAAAACTCTTTACCTGAACAAGTTATATTAAATCCAACAACTGGAAGTTGTGGGATTTATTACAACAATTAATTTGATACCAAATTCTTGGTATGCAACATTTAAGGAGACTTTAAAATTTAAAATAAAGTCTCCCCATTCTAGCCTATGAAGGCCATTTACTTCAATGAGGGAAAAACGAATTTGGCTGTTTTTACCTCACCAGGGTTTATAAATCTATTTTTATAAAGTCCCTGCTTATAGTTACATGGCACCCAGCCCTAGGGGCACATAGGGCACACATTAGGGGTGACTTATATGTAAAAATAAGGTAGTTTAAGACTTTGGAACTACTTTTAATTCCAAAGTCGAATTTGCATATAACTTTAATTTAAAAGCAGCCAGCAAGGCAGGCCTGCCTTTAAAATGACACTGGGCACCTCAGCAGTGCACCTAGGTGTGCACCACCTATGCTGTGGTCCCTAAACCTACATGCCCTACCATATACTAGGGACTTATAGGTAGGTTAACTTAGCCAATTATAATTAGCCTAATTTGCATATACATTTTACACAGAGCACAGGCCCTGGGACTGGTTAGCAGTACCCAGGGCACCATCAGAGTCAGGAAAACACCAGCATAAAGTGGAAAATGGGGACAAAAAGTTAGGGGGCCTCTGCAATCAGCCCTGTTTTCTCACATAGCCTATCTGGCTCATTTCAATAAACTAATTGTAGAGACTGCCTTGCCGGAGTCAAATAGAGCCGCCATATTTTATCGTGGACTGAGAGATGAATTGAAAGATGCCTTAGCACAAGTTCCAAATAGACCCACCGAAATTTAATCAAGGGGTCACCTAGTTGTCTGGGGTTGCAGGATGTGGGGGTGTTGCTGGTTGCTCCAAATGTCTTTCTCTGCCTTTGAAGACCAGTTTGGCAGCCCTCCCCCTTCCTGCCTCACCATGGGGTCCAGCAGGGCAGTCCTTCTTCTCCTTTAGTTCTTTTCTTCTTGAAATCTGGCAGGGGTCTGAGGTGTGAGGGCAGGTCTGCCAGTTTTATCCTTGCTCTTGGGTGAAAAGCATGGGGGTCCTGATTCTCCAATCAGGTACAGGGCCGTCCCCCTGTGATGACTACTTCCTGGGAAGTGTGGCAAAAATCCATCCCAAAAGGCAACATTCTCTAAAAATCCAACATGGCTGAATCTGATTTTTGGAGGTTACATCTGGCTGAGCCCACCCACTGGTGTGGCTAAAAATCATAAACACACCCCTCTCCTGCCCTCTCCTAATCTAATCAAGGGGTCACCTAGTTGTCTGGGGTTGCAGGATGTGGGGGTGTTGCTGGTTGCTCCAAATGTCTTTCTCTGCCTTTGAAGCCAGTTTGGCAGCCCTCCCCCTTCCTGCCTCACCATCTGCTGAGGGGAGATTCCCTCCCCCAAGCACATTCCTTTGTGTGAAGCCAGGCCACTTCACACCTCATCAAGGCAGCTTTGACTAAGCTGCTGCAGGCTGGCCAATCAGAGCACAGCAGCAAAAACAATGCAGGGCTGAAATTGGCAACTTTTTAGGTAAAGTCTAAAACTCTTTACCTGAACAAGTTATATTAAATCCAACAACTGGAAGTTGTGGGATTTATTACAACAATTAATTTGATACCAAATTCTTGGTATGCAACATTTAAGGAGACTTTAAAATTTAAAATAAAGTCTCCCCATTCTAGCCTATGAAGGCCATTTACTTCAATGAGGGAAAAACGAATTTGGCTGTTTTTACCTCACCAGGGTTTATAAATCTATTTTTATAAAGTCCCTGCTTATAGTTACATGGCACCCAGCCCTAGGGGCACATAGGGCACACCTTAGGGGTGACTTATATGTAAAAATAAGGTAGTTTAAGACTTTGGAACTACTTTTAATTCCAAAGTCGAATTTGCATATAACTTTAATTTAAAAGCAGCCAGCAAGGCAGGCCTGCCTTTAAAATGACACTGGGCACCTCAGCAGTGCACCTAGGTGTGCACCACCTATGCTGTGGTCCCTAAACCTACATGCCCTACCATATACTAGGGACTTATAGGTAGGTTAACTTAGCCAATTATAATTAGCCTAATTTGCATATACATTTTACACAGAGCACAGGCCCTGGGACTGGTTAGCAGTACCCAGGGCACCATCAGAGTCAGCAAAACACCAGCATAAAGTGGAAAGTTTTTGTAGACACTTTCACTAAAATGGCGCATTTCATTCCTTTGAAAGAAATCCCTCGAGCCCCACAGGTTGCACAGTTGTTTACACAACACATAGTACGCGCCCATGGTATCCCAAAAATTCTAGTTTCAGACAGGGGGTCCCAATTTGTTTATCGCTTTTGGAAGGCCTTTAGTAAAAGATTAGGAATTGATTCTCGTTACTCTACCAGTTACCATCCTGAAACCGATGGGCAAACAGAGAGAGTGAATCAAGAGTTAGAACAGTATTTAAGACTCAATTTATTCGATAAAGAGAAGGAATGGCCCGAGTTGATGTGGGCAGCTGAATTTGCTTACAATAAAGCTGTTCATTCCACCACTGGGTTCACCCCCTTTTTATCTGAACCATGGTAGACATCCTAATGTAATGTTGGGTAAAGAAGATGATTCAGTGCCTGCAGTAGAAGAGATGGTGAGGGATTTGCAGACCACGCTAGTTAGGGCTAGAAAAAACATAATTCAAGCAAAAGACTCATATAAGACTCAGGCTGATAGAAAAAGAAGAGAGAGTCCCATTTATTCGAAAGGAGACAAAGTTTGGTTATCCACTCGTCATTTACGTCTCAAAGGAAATCGCAAATTTCAGCCACGATTTATAGGCCCATTCAAAGTTGACAAGATGATCAATCCAGTGGCAGTTAAATTGCAGTTGCCAGCTCATCTAAAGATACATCCTGTTTTCCATGTCTCCTTGTTAAAGAACAGTCCTCCAAATTTACGTCAAAACTCCCCTCCAATTCCTATCCAGATTAGCTCTGCAGAAGAGTATGAGGTCAATCAAATCTTAGATTCCAAAATCCGTAATGGCCAGCTTTATTATCTAATTGATTGGAAAGGTTATGGTCCAGAGGAACGATCCTGGGAGCCGCACGAGTATGTACATGCTTCAAGATTAGTGAGAAACTTTCATAGAACCTACCCAAGCAAACCAAAATTGGAGAACTGTTCCTTGAGGGGGAGTACTGTCATGACCACACAAACTTGCCAAGTCGAATCAAAGAAGTGCATGAGAAAAGCAAAGAGATATCCTCGGTGGAGACAGCAAAGCCCAAACTGGAAGAAGGTTTGCAGAGTAATCTTGCGCTTATTTCAAAGGGAGAATCAAGAAGAGAAGATCCAAGATGGCCGCTGTGAGTCCTGAAGGTTAATTACAGTTCTAATCTTGCAATGGTTGGTTGCTAGGTTACGAGCTCTCCAGCTGGAAGCCTTGCACTTCAACTGAGGTCTGACAGGAATCAGCTGTGTGGAGAGAGAGTGCGCTTCAGAACAGAAACTCCTGTGAGGTAAAATTACATTTGAAGATTATATTACAGAAAACAGATAAATATTGTCAAGGTTTATTCGAAGAGTTTGATAGTAGACCGTTCCCGTGGAAGTCGGCAAGACTACAGAGTTAATGTATGAATTAACCTTATGTTTACAAGGTTCTTATTTAAGATATTAAAGTCAAAGAAAAAACGAACTTTAAAAGAGCAAGTATCTACAAATGTCAAGGTTATAAACAAAGGCCAAGTTTAAAGGAGAAACGGACTGTTAACAAATAAGCATTTACAAATTCAATGGTAATAAACCAAAATAGAGTTTAAAAGAGAAACAAACTTAAATAAACAAGCATTTACAACTACAAGTTATCGACAGATGTCGAAGTAAGGAAGGAGAAACTAACTGTAATAAACAAGCATTTACAAATACAAGTTATCAACAAATGTCAAAGTAAGAAAGGAGAAACGAACTTTAATAAACAAGCATTTACAAATACAAGTATTGACAGAAGTCACAATAAGACAGGAGAAATTAAATAACATCATCTGATTTGAAGAACGCATTATCACCAACTATATATATATATAGCAACATAAAACCAATCTCTAACAAAGGTTGAGAAGTTCTTCCAGAATCAGTAATAAGCATTTTTTTAAGAAGAGCTATCATTTATAGAGAGAAGCAAGGCTACAGAGAACTCAGGGTGAGTGAAGAAATAATAGAATTAAAGAGAATTAAGTGTTGAGAGTAGAAAGTGAAAAACTGATGTTGTATGTCCCTAGTAATTGCGACTGTGACTCTTGTAGGTGCGGTATCCAATCTTAGATGTGAAGAGGCAGACTGAGTACTGGCGTTCATCATCTCTGTGGCAGTCTCTCTACCATCCCATTCCCCTTTCGCCCTCCGGGGTACTCAGCACGAAGGATTAATATTCGTTGTGAGTAGCTCGGGTCAGGACTGAGGAGTTACCTTCTGCTTCTGAGGAAATCAAATTGAAATATCCTGACACTATGTTGGGGTTCTTGTGTGTTTAGAAAAAAATAATATATATATATATATATATATATATATATATAAACAATTTAAAAAAGTATATATTTGTTTAGGATAGGATAGCGTGTGTTTAGGTTAGTATCTGTTGTCCTCCATGTGTCCCGTCTCATAATGGGGGCGGTGGGTTGATGTTTAGAACATTTCGTTACATGTGATAAGTAAGTTTAGGTTAGGTTAGTTAGGGACAGTTGTGGGTAATGAGTAGTTAGGGTAGATTAGGGTATGTAAGACTTTTCCCCGAGTTTCCTCTTCTGTTATTACTGTTTAATAAATATGTAGTGAACCCTTTACAGTATATGTAAAATGCTTGTTGATCAGGTCCTTGGCATAAGTGTACATGAATTCTGTTCTATTACATTTGTGTCCTATGCTACGAACAAATCCCAACTGAGCTGTAAGATTGGCAGCTACCCCAGAGCTACCTTGCAAAGATTCCACCATTCATTGCAACCACCAATCACCGTTACTATGGACCCCAACGTTTTTTTTTTTCATTACGTATGTTTTCAAAGTCACAAACAGTGCTTCCAGATTTGGTATTGGGGACACTGTGTTATGCCTGACTGCAGTGTGATGTTTAAGGAAACCCTTATTAGCTGAGTGGTCGTAAGCACTCTTGTAGTATTGTGTTCATGACTCACATATATCATTTGTGACACTGTTCAGCATGGCTACTTATGTGGATGTAAACTCAGACACCTTCATTCATGCAGTTTGTTGACTGTTTGCTTAGATTTGTGGACACTGTTGTGTGTGTTAGTATTGAATGGTGGCAACATTTTACTGCCACTATTTGATGGCTTAGGTATCCCTTGAGGAAGCATTATTCTGTACAACACAGCATTATGGTGTATGGTTTCTCTTTTCATCAGATATTACCCTCAGGAAGGGTATAGTATGGTGCAATCCAGGCCACTGTGCATAGTTATCAGACTACATAATTTCAAGACAGTTGTATTGACAAGCTATGTAATTTGACAGGAGGCAAAATTCAGTGATCCACTGCATGGTTGATGTGTCACATTACACAGAGACAAAGGGGCATATTTATACTCCGTTTGCGGCGAAATTGCGTCGTTTTTTTCGATGCAAATTCGACGCAAAACTTACGCCATATTTATACTTTGGCGTTAGACGCGTCTAGCGCCAAAGTTCATGGAGTTAGCGTCATTTTTTGGCGTGAACACCTTCCTTGCGTTAATGAGATGCAAGGTAGGTGTTCCCGTCTTAAAAAATGACTCCCAGGCATGTGCGTGGTATTTATACTCCCGGGCAAAAATCACGCCCGGGAGTGGGTGGGGCAAAAAACCCTGCATTTGCGCCTGAATTTAACGCCTGGATCAGGGCAGGCGTTAAGGGACCTGTGGGCTCAGAATGAGCCCAGAGGTGCCCTCCCCTGCCCCCAGGGACACCCCCTGCCACCCTTGCCCACCCCAGGAGGACACCCAAGGATGGAGGGACCCATCCCAGGGAAGAAAAGGTAAGTTGTGGTAAGTATTTTTTTGTTTTTTTTTGTGGCATAGGGGGGCCTGTTTTGTGCCCCCCCTACATGCCACTATGCCCAATGACCATGCCCAGGGGACAGAAGTCCCCTGGGCATGGCCATTGGGCAAGGGGGCATGACTCCTGTCTTTGCTAAGACAGAAGTCATGTTAATGGGGGATGGGCATCGTAAAAAAATGCCGCAAATCAGGTTAAGACGATTTTTTGGACTCAACCTGACTTGCCCCATTTTGAGACGCCCATACACCATTTTCCCCTACGCCGGCGCTGCCTGGTGTACGTGGTTTTTTCCACGCACACCAGGCAGCGCCGGTCGGCTAACTCCGGCTAACGCCATTCTATAAATACGGCGCCCGCATGGCGCTTCAGAATGGCGTTAGACGGCGCTAATTTTTTTGACGCTAAACTGCGTTAGCGCAGTTTAGCGTCAAAAAGTATAAATATGGCCCAAAGTGGTTGTGTAAGTGCTATTTATTGAAATGTGCTGTAGTGCTATATGTACATTGTCCATGATTGTGAGTCCTTTATAGTGACATCTTCCACTGTGATCCTACACAAGTGCTAAAGGAAAATGCATTTGACATGCTGGGGTGATGTGTCAGACAGTGCAGAGGGACAGGATTTGCCAATGAGTAAGTGAGAGACAAGCGCTGGGCAGGCTGACAAGATATACAGTGGTTTGCAGAACAGTCATTAAGTACAGTTGTTGTAAGACTGGCATGTTACAAAGCGCTGGACCTTGGTAATAGTTGGCCATGTGGCAGGGACTAGTGCTTCCGGGTACTTTTCCGTGTGAAGGTGATCTGTTCCACGTCTTCTTCTTTTGATGTGTGTGTTGCCTCCTCTGTCCTTGGTGGTGGTGGTTGCGAAGGGTCAACACACACCTCAGTGTTAGAAGACGTGGAGTCAGACATCCTGATCGCTGCTACCTGTAAAGATCTTAAGGGCAGTACTGCTGTAAGGAGGATCTGCTGGTTCTGACGAATAGCAGCCACATCATGATGGTAGGCAACCAGGTCGGCCCTGGGGGGTTCATGATTCCATTTGTGCATGCAGTGGAAGGTTTGGGGTGTGAGGTGTTGTGGCAACTCCCTTACTGCAGTGATTAATTCTTTTACAGTTTGTTGTAGTCCTTGCAGGATGGGTGTTAGCGCTTGCATGGCTGCTGCCTGATCTGCAGATGACATCATGCACGAACGCACCCTCTCTAGGCTGGCTGCCATAGTTTGCATTCCCACCCGCACCTCCTTGGCCAGCTCCCGCTGTGCTCCGACTACAGTTCTCTCAAAGCTGGTGCCTGTGTCGTCTAAGTCCTCAGCTGTATTGGAGCTGGCAGGTCTTACAATTGTTGTTGTGGGTGGGTCCTCCGTGATGGCTGCTTGTTCTGAGCTCCTCCTTGTGACAGAAGGTGGGGTCTGGAGGGTTCCAAGGACATCTTGGAGGGTCTGGTGGCTGATGTTTGTCAGCTCGTCATCCATGTCATCAGGGTAGTCCTGGACAGGCATATCCACAGGAGATCTATCATCCTCTGCAATGAAATAGGGTACAATTAGTGTGTCTGTGTTGTGGCATTAGTGATGTGACATGCCTGCCTTGTGATGATTTCACATTGTGATCTTGTTTCCTGTTCATTGCTCCAGTCTTTCAGATGGGCATTCTCCAGGCCTATGGCCCACCTGCATGTCACATGTATTGTGGTAAGTTATTTGACTTGTCGGCATCATCTCCTCTAGTGTTGTTTTAGGCCAAATAGTGAATTGCCACCTTCTTATCCTACTCAACCCTCCGTCTACATCCATTCTAATGGCGAGGCCTTTCACTGGCTTTGGGTGCTCTGATGGCACTAGCAGCACACTTAACAATCTGGACCTGCCCCAGTCTCAGATCGTTCACATCCACTTATATGTAGTTGAAATGTAGCGTATCCTACGCATAGCATTGTAATGGCACGATATGGATGTTAGCATTGGTAATGTGTACAGCTGATGTAGGGGAATGTGTGGAGATTGGATTGCCCTGATACTCTTAGCAGTGTCCTATTTCCTCCTCTGACTGTGCAGGTGTATGTCAGTGACCAGTTACATGTGTCCTCCCCCTCAATGCTGTTGTCTGAGCAGTATGACATTTGGGATGTTGCATTGTGACCCAGGCACAGGATGGACCCTGGCATATGCAGCATGGGTGTGACCATAGTGCTGTGTAGCTCCTAATGTTGATGACAATGGCTGATGTTTGCGGCAACTATGGGCATTCACAATTGACAGGACTGGAACATTTGTCTTGTTTCAGGGGATTGTTAAAGTTGTCATCCTTAACCCACTAATTTAGGTGTGTATGATCCATGGGGACGTTACTGCCATTGGCTACTTGAGCTGCACACAGAGCGGAGGTGGTAGTGGCAACTTCTGTCACTGTTACATTCCTGTTGTCGATATGGCTAGAGGTTGTTAATTGGGCCCTAGTTAATGTAGGGGTATAGTGACTGACGTGTAACTGGATGTCAGTTTGATGTTGTGCCCTTCCCTCCTGGTGTGGCTTTACCTTTGCTTCATCATTGGCATGGCAGCAACCCCCATGGGACTGTTGTTGGTGTTGTGTTATGGTGTGCCCTAGCTTCTCTCTATACAGGCCATGCCCCCATGCCATACCCCTTCACCCATGCCACTCCATATATATCATTTTGTGGTCGGCATCCCCCCTTCTTACAGTTCACATTAGTGCATTTTAATTCCCCATGCGGCTTACCCTGCATGTGCGTTGTCTTCTGGTAGTCTGCGCTGTCCTGTCCTTGAATCCCTGTGACGATCTCCTCAGGGATGACGGCTGCGACTCCCACCTCCAGTCTGCAGCGATGCCTTCCTGTTCCTGGCCATCTTTTCCTTGGTCCTGCGCTTGCAGTCATGCCAGCGTTTCTTGCACTCGATGACTGTTCTGCATACTTCTGCCACACTGTTAATCTTGTCAACAATTTGTTGCCATATTGCCTCTCTCCTACCTATTGGCAACTTTGAGGTGACAAACAGTTGGTGCTGGTGTTCTGTCACCTCTTTAACCAGAATTTCCTGTTCCTCTGCACTGAAGCAACACTTTATTTTCTTCTTCCTCCTGGCTGGTTCCTGGTCTGTTGTCATCTTCCTGGGGTCTGTACAGGCATCTGGGATCCATTTTGGCTCTCCTCTGCTGAAATGGCTGTGTTTGCGGGGAATTTTGATACTATTGCGTCACAAAACGCTGCATATCTGGTTTGCTGTGTCGTAAATCGAACCACTGTCATTTCCACCGCGTTAACGTCGTTTTGCTTTACGACTTGACGCTGCAGTGTGCGTAAAAAAATGGCTTACACCTGTGGTTTGTGCAGCCGTGCATCAAAGTATAAATTTGACGGCCGCACGGCGACCCGAAATGTCATTAGCCGACTGTAATATTTTTGACGCAAAACTGCACCGGCGCAGTTTTGCGTCAAAAAGTATAAATATGGGCCACAGTTTGAAAGCTACTTATAACATGGCAAAGAGACAGCACTATTTTTAAGTATGATTCTGTGCCATCTTCGTGTGTATGCAACCAAAATCTACTCCATTCAGTCAATTACAGTTAATTTCAGAATTTACCATCCTAGTTTAAATGACTTAAATTCCTTACCTCTGTAACCTTCCCAGGAGTACTAAACCTCAACTTAATCTTGGTTAAAAAACCTGTCACAGATTCAGCATAATTTTCCCTTTGGACCACCTGTACACTTGGCCTCCACTCCTCACATTCAAATGATTCTTAACTTGCCATTGTATCATGCACATTTTCTGCATTCTTGCTTAACTTTTAATCTCTATTAACTAGCCCTAACTCACCATTGAAAAACGCCAGACACCAGCTTCTATCCTATCAAAAGCTTAAAACGACTTCAGACTTTTACTAAATGAGAAGTGGTACTTTGGGCTCAAATAATTTCCTGCATATTTCTAGGATATGCTGAAGCCTCACCCTTTAATCGTTCCCTTATAGGTTGCATAGTGGAGTTACCCATTATAGCACCCCGTAAAAATGAAGCAAGTGCCTCATCTAGTGAAATACCAACTACATCAAAAATTATTTTCGTCAAATGTTGTACCAATAGATCTCTTTCCTTCTAATGAAAGTTGATGTTTTACAAACTTGCTTCAGTATTTTACTGTACTACGCATCCACTTTCTTGACAAATAATGAATGATTTTTGGAAGGGCTATACACATGCTTCAAAACCTATCAACGCGCATTTTAAAAAACTGTCACAACTGATGTCACTCCAAAAGCTAGAACAAATCTTCATATTTTACAAATGTACAGTGCTTTGTGCTTGGAAGTAACTCACATTTTAAGTTGAGCAAGAACAGTAAATCAAAAGTCAAGAAATGCCATATATATATATATATATATATATATATATATATATGTGTATATATATATAATAATTCCTAGTGGCGGTTGCCACTAGCTAGTTTTAGTTATATAGTTAGGACCTACTTCCTATATAAATAGCATTTTTTTCATGTCTATATCTTTAGAGCTGCCTGATGAATCTTCATGAAACATTCCAAAAACATTTGCTAGTCCTGTCAGCTGCTGCCTGGAAAGTATCATGGTGATACATGCAGGAGGGTCTAAGAAAAATTGGTGGGGTCCCAAAACATGCTTTCCCCATTCATTTATCTATAGCGATTATGAACAGCGATAACCCAAAAACTGCTGGAGAGAATTACACCAAATTTGGCAGGAAGGTAGGTTCTGGTCCAAAAAGAGTGTTTTAGTGTAAATCTGTTCAGTAGTTTTTGAGAAATAAAGGGGAAAACAAATGTAGGGACATGAATGATTTGCCATCCCTCCCAATCTCTGCTGAGATTCGATTGGCTGATAACACTTCAACAACAGAAGTCGTTGAACTGTTGTCAGCCATCTTCAGACTTGGCTTCAGCTTAATCCCAAAGAGTAAAACAAAAGAAAAAAAAGAGGCCAGGGTACAAACACCTGACCCCTTAACTCTAGTGGTGAGGTCCCGAAGGGATTCACCCAGGACTAAAAAGTATTTTGTTCTTGATTTTACGGATGAAGATGCAGTGGATCCTAAACTCCACTCAAAAAGAAGCATTGTCTCCCATGCTTCATCAGTCTACTGCCCCCGGGTGGATGAAGCCCTGGGGACCTTTTAGAAGAAAAAAAACTGTGTGGGCTTTTGGTCCCCTCCCAATGCCTTGGGGACCACCACCTCCCTGGGCGTTATTTCTTTGTATGCAGGGGGGCATGTGGCCCCCGCTGCACTGGGAACTACCACCTCTCCAGAGCTTTCATGTGATATGTGGTGGTACGTCTGGCTCCCTCCTGCTGCCCCAGGGACCACCACTTTCCCGAAGCGTTGAGCTAATATTGTGCCCCGTGGCAAAATGCATTGTTTTTCGGGGGCTCCCATTAACCTCGGGGACCACCACCCTCGGGATATCTTCACATTGGAGGGGTCTGAGTGGCATCCCTTGTGGAACCACTGATGACCCTGGGTACCAGCACCCCCCAGCCGGCTCCTGCTATGTCCCAGGGTGTCCATGCCAGGACATAGCTGTCTGCTGTGGCTTGGCTGCAGTGCTGCAGCTGTGGCCAAGCCACAGCATAGCCTCTGTTGTTTGCCAGTGGGACCTTTAAAGCAGGCCCTGCTGCCAAACAGCAGACCTGTCATCTCTGTCCTTGAATGCATGCAGAGGACAGAAATGAAATGCTTCAGCAAGCACAGAGCAGCTGTCAAAGCAGCTCTGTACTTGCTGAAGCATTGCCACTCCCGGGGAAGCCTTAGGTCTTCCCCTGCAGTGTCAGGTAATCTTTAAAGGGCATTTTATTTAAACATTTAAATAAATACATAAGGAGGGACCACAGGGAACACTATGGGCTCCCTCGCAGTCCCAGATAGCCTGTAAAGGGCATTTTAGTTGCATTTTTTTATTTTTAAATAAATAATTAAATGAGAAGGGTCCCAGATAGCCCATAAAGGGCTAACAAATTGAAAAGTATGTTAAATACAGTAGCTCAGTGTGAAGGTTGTAAACCTTCAATCTGTTCTTCAGGGGTTCGAGTCCACCAGGACTCATTTCAATTTTTTTTTTTTTTTTTTTATATCTTTAAAAAGGAATACATTTGTAATTTTACATTGGAAACAAATAACTCTTTCTAACTATATTAGACAGTAAAAACTGAAAATACTCTCTCTCTCCCTCTCACGTTTTTTCTCTTTCTCTGTATATCTTTAAATCAATTCTCCCACTCACACACTCACTTAGACACTCACAAACCCACTCAGAATCCCACTCAGACACTCACGCACCGACTCATGGACCTATTCAGACATTCACGCACCCACTCACAGACCCCCTCAGACCCTTCTGCACTCACTCAGAGCCCCAGTCAGTCCCTCACACATCCACCCGGGCCCACTCAGACAGTTATGCACCCACTCAGACCATCACACACCCACTCACAGACCCACTGACACCCTGATGAACTGACTCACAAACCTGCGCACACACTAACTCACCCAGTAAAACACTAATGTACGCACTCTCACACCCAAAGAGACAATCTGACAGTAACTCTCACCCCCAGATAACCCTCCCACACCTACTCTCACACCTAGAGAAACTGAAGCCAACTCCTGTCATGCACGGCTAAAGGGCCCTGCACATCATGGTTTTGGGTGGTTAGGGGGTGTTGGCCGCAGGGTCTGGCTGCACGCCAGGTCTTGCAGGCAACATCCACTGTGCATGAGTGAAGTCTGTGAATGGTGCAAGGTTGGGTGCTTTTAGGGGGTTGGCCTGTGGACAGGCCCTGTGGCCAACCCCTGCAATGCACGGCTGAAGGCCTTGTGCGGCAGTGGTTGGATTAACATATAGTAATTAAAATTACTGTACATTAAAAAACCATAGAAATTCACTGAAAAAAACAAAGGTTACAGGGACGTTATAGTTAGGAAATAGATTTTTTTTTTTTTAAACATAGATATTCACTTAAAAAAACTCAAGGTGGGACGTTATAGTCTGGCTCAGATTTTAACCTTACCAAACTATGGAAATTCACCAGTTATTTTTAGAATTACCTCAAGTAACTATAACTCATGCCCTAGAATTACCTCAAGTAACTATAAATCATGCCCTAATGTAACTATAACTTGCCCCTCGCCATGCACTGCCAATTACTCGCACAACCTTTTGCCACATTAGCATCATTTTTTTTACACTAATGTGGCCCAACAAGGCCAAAATCCTAGCGCCATATTTACAAAGTGGCGCAATGCACCCATTGCGCCACTTTGTAACCCTTTGCTCTACATTATGCCTGAACCAGGCATCATGTATGCAAAGGGGACATTCCCCCATTATGGGAGCTGAAAAAATTGTGCAAGGAAATCTCGTAGATTCCATCATTTTGTACAGCACTTTTAATGCCTGCAGAGAGAAGGCGCTAAAAGGGGGCTTCCATTATTTATAATGGGCCCCTATATACTCTTCTGGAGTAGTGCCAATATTTTGGCGCTACTCCTGCAGAGTACATCAATAGGATCATGAAAAATGACACTAATGCCCCCTACCCTGCACCATGGTGGGTCATATTTGAAATACGGCGCACACATGGTGGCGGTAGGGGGTGCTAAGGGGTGCAGGGAAAGTGGCACTGTACTCGATGCAGCGCAAATTTCCAATGTATGTATATGTATAAATATATATACATATATATATATATATATATTGAAGTGAATCTCATTGGACAAGTAGCACAACATATGCAGACTCAGAATAATACATCTCTTCACTGCTTCCCTCTTCAGAGAGCATGCAGTGCATGTCTTTAAAATCTGATTGCAAAGAACCTGGTACCCAATGTACGTGTCTCCAGTGGCACAGTGAACAAAAACATAATGGGCCGGAGTTTAGAGAACTCTACATATATATATTGAAGTGAATCCCATTGGACAAGTCCCACAACATATACAGACACAGAATAATACATCTGTTCACTGCTTCCCTCTTCGGAGAGCATGCATTGCATGTCTTTAAAATCTGATTGCAAAGAACCTGGTACCCCATGTACCTTTCTCCAGTGGCACAGTGAACACAAATTTGATGGGCTGGAGTTTAGAGCACTCTACCATCATCATTACTATTTTGCTTTACTCAGAGAGGTGCCACAACTTTGATGGGCATGACCAGATATGAGCTCTGTGAAAGTCTAGGTAGAACTTATGCTGGACCTCAGGTCTGTGGCCTAATAGAAGAAAAGTGGACTAGGGATGTTTGTGTCCTGGTTCAGAATAAAATAAAGGACTAGAAATGTTACCTATACATACTTAAAGTCATAATATTCTAGTAATAGATATTATGGAAAGAACATTTTTGTAGGGTGACATTTTTTGCTGGTATTCTGACATACAACCTTGTTGAATTCTAGATATACTGGAAATTGTCACTAGTATGTCAATAAAATATATATTACTGTCAATCAGCTTTTACCCTAAAAGCAATACTAGAAAACAGGTTTGTGATCTAATTGTGTACAGGTTGACGAATCTCCAGGCTTCTTATTGGATACAATTTTAAAAACTAGATTTGCATAATAAATCTTTGGTAAAGGATGCTTAATACCAGATAAGAGTCATTACACCAAAGAAATCAGATGATTATAAAATGACTGTGCAGCTCGGCTGACATAGTACATCCATTGTCACTTCTCCTCTTCTATATGGACAGATCCATCGTATAATTGTATAGCTGATTGTAACGGAGAGAAAATGATGTTGACTGCATCATGTCTGCTCTTTTTTAAAATGTAACTAAAATGTAACTAAACGAATTGCCACACTTCCCAGCCAATGTGATTCTATCGCAAGTTCAGTATTAATCTGTTAGTGAGGCTGTGTGTTTGGGTGGGGGACTGCATGTCGCATTTCATTGTATTGCCTCACATAGACACTCATTACAAGTGGTCCAGTTGGGAATAGATTATATATCAGCCTGAACATTACTGATATCACTGGAATCTGTACCATTGGGTGATAAGTAACTCCTATTTATGGGCGTCAATTCACCAAAATGTCAGGGGTAGCAGTAGTGACATTACTTTCCATTTGACCTTTTCTGTGACTCAAGCAAATGCTCACATATGCACGCACATTCACTCACTCTCTCTCACATACACACTCTCACCTGTTCACACGCATACCACATAAATTTGAATGCATTTTTTCTTTACCTTAGCTGCCACATAGGGTCATATTCCAAGGAATTGTACTCCATTTTTATGACAGAAATAGTGATTCATATTATTCTATTCTACTCTTGTGGGCCTTACCGTTGTTGAGCTGTTATTCAGGAGGAGCAAATGTCCTTCTTGAGTAGTGTGATGAACTACAGAATATGATGCTAGCTCTAATGAGTGAGTTTCTAATGCCAGGAACTTACAGAATCCATAGAAAATAAGTTAACACCACCCCATATTAACACGACTGAATGCATGGAGCACACTGGGTAATATCCTGAAGGGTATTTGTAGCAGCATGCAGGACATTTGTTAAAAAATAAACACAACTAAGGAGTGAATTTTAAATCAATGTTTTACCGACATTAAATAAGTCACCTTATAGTACAGTTTTCTGATCATAGGAGGTGATCCACAAACTCATTTTGAAATAATTTCTCTAGTGCAATAAAATGTACTACAAATTGCTATTCACAACCATACATGTTGGGTACCTGGCTTCACCTCTCCTATGGTTTCTGTAAAAAGATATCTGCCCATGCTCTGAGCCTCGGTCTAAGTGCAGAGGTTCCACTAGATGTAAAATGCGGTTCTATCTTATATATAGTAACAATACGGTCATAAAATGCAATTACTCTGACTCCACACCCCTTAGCTGAGGGTGTGGACATTTTCATTCAGCTTTTTGTGAATAAACAGCAGCAAACTTACTCAAAAGTGTAAATTAAATAGGGCTTCATTCACAAACTAAACTATGTTTTACGTTTTGTAGTACTACAGTAGTACTCTAGGGCTCACTACAAAGTCACTAGTTACAAACTGCACTTTTGGAGTAACTTGCAGTTTTGAGTAAGTTTCAGTAAGGTTACAACCTTTCAGTATTCACAAACTGCACTTTTGCAGTAACTTATACTTTTGTAGTAAGTGTTTATCTCCATTTGCTCTATAGGAGGGTGTTGCAGTACCAGTGTAACGCTGGATTTCCAAAAAATGTATAATTTTCCGCTGGGAATAAAAAAAGGCAGTAAACTTACTCAAAAGAGTAGCTGAAGGAAACTGGGGTTTTGTTACATTGGCCCCCCTACTTTCTGCCTGGTATTTCATCCAACATTTGCCGAAGTGCATTTGGTTCCTACTAAGCAGGTCCTCAGTGTAGTGTTTGTTCCCAAAACAGGATAACTGTACAGTTGTTCCTCCACTGACACTTATGTATGTTCCTAATAAGTGGTACCCATGGTACCTAGATCATGGGTACTAAGGATGGTCCCTAATGGCCGCAGCACATATTGTGCCACCCTAAGATACCCCGCACCATACTCATGCAAACTGCCATTTTAAGCTGAATTAAATTGTGCAGACAAAAGTGCCAAAATGACATGGCACACAGCCTGTGTGCCATGCCCACTGACACTGCACGCAGTATATGTAAGTCATGCCTATTGCAAGTCTTTGAGCCCAATGGCAGGATGCATTGTATTAGATGTGTAGACATAACTGCATGAGCAGATATACCTCTGCTACGTCTTTGTTGATTCAGAGTAAGTGAACAGGCCAGCCATTTTAAGTTAAGGTGCTGGACATTGGTTCACCAGCTACATGATGGCTTCACTGAAACCTATGGTGTTTGGTATCAAACAGCTTTTATTAACAAACCCACAATGATTCCAGTGATGGATTTATTATTAATGCATGCATCCAGAAGGCAGCTTAGAGGTCCCCCCTGCAAGCCTACCAGCCTCTAGTATGCTGGATGAATGGTCCTGGTGAGCCTGCCACTACAGATGTGTTTCTGACCCCCAGGAGGTGGGTGCTCTGCTCTCAGATGTCAGGCACAATGCCTGCTCTGGTAGGAGGTGTTCACACCTCCTCCAAGCAGGATGGCAAGTAATCAGCATACCAAGACCAGGGACTTCTAAGTCCCTGCCGCCTTTGATATATGACCCTGGATTCCCCAAGTACCAGGAGTTGCCACACCCTGCCCTGAGGCATATTTGGCACCAGGGCAGGAAGGAAATCTAGCTAGTAAGGTGGTGTGTTACACACTTAGACCAGTCCCTAAGGCGGGCTACCTGATCTGAACACAAAATTCAGAATTCAACCAACCAGGTTTTTGTGGAAATAAGCTCACAGGAAGAGGTCACATAGGAGGTGTAGTCACCCTACAATTAGGTAGCCCGTTGGCTGATACCTAACACTCCCCTTAACACCCCTAAATTGAGTATTTAGGAGGCATCCGTGATTCTAGCAACTAGATTTCACCAATCTATGATGACGAGAAATTAAGTCAAAGATGAAGAAGAATCATTGTCACTGATCTCACTTATATCATCTGTCTCTTCTTGCTTTCCGTCTTTCACTTTCTTGTCCTTTTTCTTTTCCTTAACTCTCTCGAATGGTTCACTTGGTAAAGCTGGGTATAATCTAACTCCATCTATCATATCAAATCTCCATCTCTTTTGTTCAGCTACCCATTTAGCATTGGCATAAGTATGCACTGCTTTTCAAACTTTTCCCTGACACTTTTCTTTCTCTTTGGCATGAACAGCATGTTCCCAATTATTTAGCACCTCATACTGTGCAGGCCTAGAAGGTGGTTTCCTCTCAAATAATACTCTTCCCCAAGTTTTCAATAATTCTCAGATTAAATGTGCCAGAATGTGGAAACCTCAATGCACCCTCCTTTTCTGTGATATTGTGTCATTGACCAAGCCAAATACATGTATGGAGCCTTACATTTATTGCCATATAATAACCTAGGGTATTTTTATGAAATTCTATATGTGATTATTGACAGTTGATTGCAAAATTAACTGTTTAAGGTCATACAAGGTTTGTTTGCAGGCGATGTATCTGTGCAGCTACATCTCTCCTAACCAAGTCTCATATGACCTTAAAACAGTTCATGTTTCAATCAAATATCAAATGTTTTGAGAAAATAACTCTTTGTCCACAATGCTTGTTCAACAGCAACAACCAATCCCAGCATAATCCTCTGTTATGTAAACAACCAATGTGAGGTGAACCGACCAATTCCAGGCAGCACACTGTGATGTCAGTCTTGCTCCTTGAAGTGGCTCACCCTCCTCTAGAATCTGCATGCACACATTCTTCCAACCATCAAATACACATAACTAATTATAATACAAATATTTTTTGTCTGTTCCACTAATGTATTGACAGTGTTCAGTCACAGAAGAGTCAAAGTAATCAAGCACTTCAAACAAAGCCTTGAGCTGAGGGGGTATTATTTAGATTGTTACAGAGTCACCCTGCACATAAAGATCCACTATACCAACCATACTTGCATTCACACAAAAATAAATGTCCCTATCTCAAGTGTGACATTGATGACGGCTCACAACAATCACCACAAAACTTAGCAGACAAATAAAATATTGTGTCTGATACCCTTCTAAATACTATCTGGGATCCTAGGTCATGTCTGATCCAATATCAACTTCTACTTCTTTTACTAACCACCACACTCACACACAATAGAAAAACATCTCCACAAAGCACCATCCAAACTCCACAAGACACTGCAAGTTAAATATATACCACTGCAACTCAGGACCCTATCCACTGACATGGCTCTGTCCTGAATCTCTGTAAATCTGCTGACCTTCCAAATACTGGACATGGGCCCTAGAGCTGGGATCTAGGGGATAACTACGCTTGAATAGAGGGTTCTAGCTCCCCTTACTTAAAGATCCAAATCATTCTCACTCTGCTACCATCTGCTGATGCTCTGGACCCATTATCTTACTTTTCTTCCATGAACTACCACTAGTATGTCTTATATTGTGCATAACAAGCAACATGTGTTTTTACTCTAATTCAACACAACCCACAGGTGAGTGAGTGTGCTCCCTGCATGTTATAATTTTTTATTTGTCACCTACTATGGACTGACATCACACAACCTAAAATATAGGTCAGGGACCGGGGTTTGTTGTTTTTTTGCTCTGATGTAACCCCTAAACCATGGTATGGCCGTAATAAAGAGCTAAAACATGTCTAAGGTGTGAAGAGGGTCATAGGTCCATAATTCCTTAGAAAAAGACCCCCATAAACTTTTGTTTTTAATCATATCCAGTATCACAATGAATAAAAGGATACCCTGTGTTTAGTGAGGTATTTTATCTTTAGACCCCAGCAGGATATCCAAAGTGCTCCCGAAGTTCAGTTGTAACCCATCTTGGCTTGTAGGTGCCAAGGTGGACCTGATGATGAAGCATTTTACTACTAGAGTGGGTGAGGGTCATATAAAGGAAAGCAATTATTTTCTTTAGTAATAAGAATACCAAGGCCAAATACTTGAAAGGCGTATTCAAATAAGGGGCTAGGAATACCTTTTTGTTGAGGAACATAAAAGACAACCTCTCTGTTTCTCAGCCAAACCATAGAACTAGGGATTCCACATAAAATACAAAACAATAATCACACAAACAGTGAATACATAATTGCCTTGTCTTATCAGAGAACAAACAATGAATGCCAGTAGTCTAATGAGAGGGACCATTTTACACCCAATTGGAATAAAATTGGAAGTGTGGCTTCCAACAACTCTGTGCGAACAGGAAGACAATGATGGCAGAAGTAAGCAAGCAGTGACACTAGGCCTGGAGTCCAGAAAATAAAGCAAGATACAATGGTTGTGCATTTCCTTGATAGAGGATAAACACTTATACATAGACATTGACAAAGCATAGCATAGCCAATGGTAACTGCTGACACCAGAAGGTGCACAAATGGAGAAAAAAATAAAGATGTGAACATAAGTGTAACCGAAGATGGGGAGCATGCCACATTGTTCCTGACACTAATGCCCCCTTTACCAACTCAAATAGGCCTCCATAAGGAAGGATTTCTTTTTTTAGGATCTTACTTCTGAAAGTAAGAAAAAACAATATCAGAAGCTAAAGGGAAGGGGGACCCTATACAGGCCCAAAAACAAATCTAAATCCATGATTTATGAATAGGGACTTTGGTAGTAGGCCTAAAAGTAGCAAATGTGCTGTGAAGAAGCCCAGGCATCTGTCACAAAAAATATGATACTACATCCACAATTTTAGTGAGAAAAAATCTTTTGAGAATGTGAGGAAAGCAGTGTGCAAATGAAAAAGTGAATTTGCAACTGAACACGAGCATGACAGTAGTATGAATATGTTTTGCATTGACACATATGGCAGAGACAATTTGTGTACTACCAATTCCAATAAGGCCATTGCCTCCCCAATCTGATAAACTAATGCAATTCAACCTGCCCACTAATAGATTGTCGCAAATCTCTTTTTTCCTTCTGAAGATGGACACAACATTATCCTAGTGTAGCTAGGCCAAGAAGCCTCACATCATTAAAGTCCCAAAGAGCGCAGAGGAAACACAAAATAAGAAAAATTATACTTTTCTGTACATTTAATATGGACTTCAATATTTTAGATCAAGCAATTTAAGAAAATACATTTGATAAGGGTTTATATAACATAAGTGTCCATGGCAATACATAGGAGTTAGAGTGGTCAAAGAGCAGACAAAATAGTACAACATTAAGTCAGGAATATCAAAGGAATTCTGGGTTGCATGTTTTCCATTTTGTTAACAACAAGCTATAAAAGCTATGGATAAGTCCTAATGTATGTCATATCAGAAGTGTTATTTGAAACATGGAACTAAAATCTGTCTGTGTGGCTTAATAGCTCATTCATTGCAAAGGTGTTTTGCTCCCTGTGCTGGAGAATTTTAAAATGTTTAATGTTAGGTCACTCATAACTATGTTCCTCTTTTTTTTCTTGTTGGCATTTCTCAAGCAGACAAGAATAATTCATGAGATATAATTGTAGGAAAAGTTGTCCTGAAAATCCTTTGTATGCTATTCCAAATCTGCTTGGGTTATCAAAAAGGTTTTGATCAGGAATTTGTGTAAGGGACTTCTTTTAAATTGAGTACATATTGTAACAACTCTAACCTGTGGGTTAGAACACTTGTGTACACCACTGGCTTGTTTAAAACTCAATCAATTGTGGGACTTCTCAACCACACCAACAGCAATTTGTAAGCTAGTAAATGTAAAGACGCTTTCAGTTTAGTATGATAAATATCAGGTCACCAGCACATCTCATGTTTAGATGATGATTAATTCATATGAATCAACAGAAGGTGATAGGAGGATACTTCTAATAAGTCTAACTATTGGCAATTGCTTGGGGTAGCATTACAGCCCACCATTCTTTTACCCAACATGCCACCTCAGTTTAGACCCAGCCATATGCAAATCAGTCTTGACCATACTCTAATAGGGACAGTCCAGCCTGAACTGCCAGGTCAGGTCAACCCTGAACCAGAATGGAAGCAACCCAAGGCAGGTTTGGCCTTAATTGGTGCTCTTCGGTCAGTGGAGCTTGGGTCCATCCATTGGCACAGTGAGCACAGGGTACCAGTGAGCAGTGAGTACAAGTGTTTAGCCATTTGTAATTCTTGACTTATTTCAGCTCAGAGATGGAGTTATTTACTACTGTCTTGGGTACCTTTTTGGCTTGTAACTTTAGAAGTCAGTTTGTGAATAACAATGGGATTACTCATCTCTTCTTTTGTGGGTGGGTACTGGTCCATCCCTAAAGCCCTCCTTATTCTTCACTGGCCCTGCCAATTTAGTAGTAAGTATTCCCTATTTCCAGCCACTCTCCTGTCCTTCCCATATTTACAATTAAAACATTACTTAGGGTGTAGACTCCACACAAAAAAAATGGAAGCAGAAACACCACATACATGTTTGTGAATAGCATTGTGTACTACATTTGTAGTACTACTGTACAGGAACCATAGAATATTTTCTTCAAGTGACTGGTTGTGTTTAGCACATGTTAATCGATTTATGATTCCTAGCAATTTTCACTGTAACTTCCTTGAAGTTTGGGTGTCGAGTGAGCCAGAGTTATACAGTGGAGATTTTTATTGCTCAGGAAGTCTGCGACACATTTTAAAAGTATATTAGATATAGCTTTAGAACTTTAGGCACTTTAAATTCCGTGACTTGCTCTCACTAGCCTGTCTCGTTATCATCTGCAACACATGATTTTTAGAGCTGCGGCCAATGCAAATCTCTTGGGAAGGGGCATGGGGATGGGGGATAAATATATAAAAATACAATTTTAAAAAATTCACCTTTTTCCAGTTGTCACTGTTGCCTTTTGCGGTGTTGCTCCTCTGGTCTTCTTGTGGTGTCCCAGAGAATGCTGGGAAACCAGCACAGGCTCTCTAGCAATGCTGGTCCTACTTACATGCTAAACATAGGATGTAAGCAACGTCAGGATTGGTATTGGTACTAGTGGCTCGGAGTGCCGGTCAGACACAAGCCTGCTGTTTCTCCAGCCCGGCTGCATATGCAGCCAAGCTAGAGAAACCTAAGTGCGCATGTGTGCCTCAGACAGCCGGAAAAACACACATGCGCACTTTGTGCACTCACCTCTCTTTCTCCTTCCCACCTCCCACAGCCCAACCCTGCTGCACCCTGAACACACTGCTGACTGAGCCAGCAAATAAAAGATAAAATGATAGTTAAATATCGTTTTATCTTTCATCTCCTGGCTTAGCCAGGGGGGTGACGCTCCTTTGCCATTGTGAAGGAGCCGCCCCTGGATTTTTACCTCCAGTATGTATTACAAAAGTGCTAAGAAATGTAATGATTTGCTAGAAAAAAACATATTTCTTTTTAATTTTAAGGTCTTAGGACTCTGTATTGGCCCCACTATCACCATGTCTCTCTATAAAAACATATTTATTTTGAAACGTATTTATGAGATCTTCCATTTGAGAAAAGTGTTCAACGTATTTCAGATTTAAACACATTCATTCAATTATTCTCCATCAACACATTCTACCAGCTCTTTTTGGCAGTGCCTTAAATAAAACACATATGCAGTGTGTCATTTAATAACAACTCTTCAATCTTTTTAGTGTACAGCTCTGCGCTTGGCCGAATATAGACATCACATTCTAAATATTTAAAATCTATTCAAGCTACTTAAACCTAACCTGTAAGTCTGAACATGCAGAGGGCAAGGTAGAAATGGCAAGATTTTTATTTCTTCCCACTGGAGAAGAATCGTTTTTTCCCACATTCGACAGCTGCAGGGAGAAGGGTTATAAATCTACAGCCATGTGTCTGCTGTTATCAATAGTAATTTAATTATGTTCTTGGGAATTGCAAAAGGGCAAACATATTGTACTATTATCATCTGATACTCCAATGGCATTCGAACTAAATGCAGCCAACTTCACATGAACTTTAAAGAGAGACCGGAAAGTCACTCTTTTAATACTGTAGTTGTTATAAATTGCAAAATCTTACAGAATATGTTTACACTGATGCAGCTAAAGAACATTTTGAAGAACGACCTATACTTGTGGGAAATGCATTTTGCTACACCAGTCACTAGAAATTACCACAAATTCAACGTTATAGAGTGCATGGAGCGCAGGTAGTAAATAGCACATTGCCATGTTTTAGGCCTGGCTACAGACATGTTTGACAACTCTTTTATGTCAGTACAACGTGCAACATACAACGTATTGACCAGGGCTTTGACTATTGGCTTGCTTCTGTGAGCCCCTTGACCTGTTGGGTCGCTTGGTTCCTTCAACTTTTGTTGGCTTGCTGGGTTCCTTCAAGTATTGGTTCAGGCAATGCCTTTCACTATATTCTACCTTTGTGTTTGTTGACTATTATACAGTAGTTCCTCTCCCCATACAGGGCTACTCAAAGAAATTTAAAGAAATCTAAAGCACATCTAGCAATGGCAGCAATGTAAGGGGATACCTTCCATCAAGCATTTTGACAGGTACCATGCCCCCTGATGGTGTAGGAAATGACGTGGGTACCTTGCCCCGAGGTTGTCAATCAATCACCATGCCTTTCATGTGTCTGTGGCTGTGTGATTGATAGCCCTAAGAGCCTGCGCCTGTTGTCTGTGTGTGCCCGGACATGTTCAGGCTGTCAAAGGGTTATGAAAAATTACAACCCTAACAGCTTGCGCAATGTGTGGGTCTATCAAGATAAATCTGGCTGTATTAAGGTATGTGTAAAATTAAAGCCGTAACATTTTGCGCGCTGTGTGCTGTCTGACTCAGCTGAGCAAAGGATATGTGTGAATAGGCAGGGTGTCTCACGGCTGCCTAACATGGAAGTGGAGACTGGCAGTGGGAGATAAAACCTGTCAAAGCTTCCAGCCGTGTGTCGTAGAATGAGTGACACAGAGTTAGGAAAGGGCAGAGTCATAAATAATTGTGCATAGTCAAATCACCCTGCAAACAGCTGCAACAAACATACTGTCGGAGGGATTGGTAAATCAGAACCTATAAGTCAGAGACATTCCGAGGCTGTCAAGCTTAAAACCTTTAAAATGAATGGTCCCCTTTGAAAGCCTAGTGTAAACAGTGCTGGAGGGAGCTTTAAATCAGAGACTATATGGCAAAGCATCAAGCCTACACAAATGAATCTGAAGGGTCCCAGAGCTGAGAGATTGTGAGGGCTGTGTCACAAGACACCGTTTGATCTGTTGCCAACCTCTGACAGGCATCACAAAGGGGCTATAAAACACAATGTGAACACACACCATTGTTCTCTAAAGCAGTATATGCACACAATTAACATTTGTCACAGGTATAGAAAAACCCTCAGTAACCCTGTATGTACACAGACCCATCTTAGACACTTTTAAGTCCCTACCAATTTTTAGTAGTGCTTCCAGTAAGTGCCTGATGCAGAAAAACAAGTTCCAGCACTCAAAAATAAGGTCTGGTGCCCTACACCGGAAACCTCCAGCTCAAATTAAGCACTGCTACAGAAACTCCAAAGTGTGACTGTCTGGGGAGCAGCTATAAATACTGTATACTTTGTTGCAAGTGAAGAAACTTCTATATTTTATCTGTGAAGTGTTGGTTAAAGTCAGCTATACAAGTCATTGAGTCACACATGTCTGATAGTCTCCGTTTGTGTGAGAGCAGAGCAACAGGGAGAGAGAGCTACTTACCCGTGAATTTAAGTTTTTTTCTATTACCATTGACACAGTGACGACAGTAAAGGGGGCCTTTCCAGTGAGCGAAGCCCCTACCCATGCCATTCCCACTAAATCCGGGGCTTTCTTCACCTGTATACTTAACAAAGAGGACACACCCCTATAGGATTTTGCATATCAGCAAATGACCCCCACAACATAAATCCTTTTCCTTGATTGGCCATTAGCACTACCCATGGATCTTCTGCATTTGTTGGCCAGTGATACTCAAAGTATGGCACTGGGGCCACCCTACCCAATTCAGCACTAACTTCAAAAAGATGTTAAATAAACAGGTAAGCTTTTATTTAAATGTTAGTTGAAGTTAAAGAAAGGAAGTAACTAGGGCATCCTGCACCAATTAACTTTCGGAACACTTTCATTTTTAAAGACATGTTGCAGCAAAAGTGTAAAAATGTGATGTGTCTTTAAAATTCAAAATATGTATTTCCTTAACATGGAGAACCCTTTCAGTTTAGGTCATCAAATTATGTCAGTGCATTGCACAGTATTTTTTTAATAAGTGATGGTTTTCAAACATTAATTCAGAAACCTTCTTTCTTCCCCCACCCTGACAACAATGCAAATAGTGAACTAAGAAGCAAGTCGGTTATTGTGTCCACTCTTTGGTTGCCTGGGTTCCTAATATACATGAACAACATTATAGTTAATTAAATCAAATGCAAGAGATGTTTTTGCTCATTGTCCATTCTGATGCCATGTATTTGAGATTCTCTCATTAAATACTGAAAACAATGCTGTGATTTTGAAGAAAAAGGAGAGAAACAATTGCCTAGGATCTCATATTACCTAGGATCACACATATTGGTTAAATGGGGAAGCTGGGATTAAACCCAGATTTTTTGGTTTCACATTGTTCGATTCAGCAACTACATGTCTATGCTTCGCTTCATCTACACCCACCTTGCCGCCAACTCCTCCCTCCCTTAAACGCCCACCAACTCACTACTTGCATCAGTGTGGCCCTCAGTCATATTGCAGACCAATGTTTTTGGCCCCTGAGAAAAGATTTGTGACTACTCATGTATTGGACTGTTAGATGGTGCCAGAAGGTGACTCTAGCTGGATCCATCGCAGCCTGATAGTGTCGCAGCTCTGCTGGCTCGACTCTTGCCACCACACCAACATATCCAGTTCTGTTAAGCGTAGCAGAGGACATGTAAATCCAATATAAAATAACCTAGCCTAGCACTGTCTTGCCTTGCCACTTCTCAAAGGGCTCTGAAGCCTAGACAAACACCCGTTGAGAAAAACATAAGTGAACAAGTTGTTCAGATATATCATCAAGTTAAACGTTCACTGCCAGGGTCTTTTTGTGATCTGTGGGTCACAGGCTTCAATCCCAAGACATTCAACCCGTCTTGTTATCCTTCCAATGATTGTAACATGAATACACATTTCTATTTGGTACTAATATTAGTAGATAAATATTTTCTCTATAAAGCACTTTGGATAAAAGTGTTGTATAATCACTAGATTGTTGTTATATTACCCAAGGATTCAGTCCAACATTTGCTGTAGAGTAGGACCCAGTATGGTCAGTCGGTGGAGGAAAAACAGTAGGGATCCTCCTATTTCCAGGCTTTCATATTTCTAAGAAATACATTTGAATGGCACTAACGTCCGGTACTTCTGTCTTTACTGCTGAAGCCCCTGTCCTGGCTGCTAGATCCCCTTTGGCTACGCTGAGGTGAAGTAAGATCTGGCTGCGCTTTTAAAGCACACAACACCTCAAGAGGATTCTTGGCGAGTGTGTTAATATGCATCCTAAAACAAGTGTGTGCAAACCAGCATATTCCAGGGCTTCCTTGGAAGTGAGTTGAAAGTGATAACCGGTTTCACACTCAGCAGCTTCATTGAGGACTGGATTACGATTGGGTCAGTTAATTCCGACCCATGAATAAACTCCTGTTTACACACAGGTTGGAATAACGAGTTTTATTTTAAAACATCCGATAATTATCACTTGTGTTAAATAAGTCAATCTTCATAACATTTCAGCAGGTCAAACCTGCCAAGAATTAAAAGGGGAAATTGTATGGTATTAAATGTATCATATGTATTTTGGTGCATTAAAAACGAAGGGACTGATTATGAGCAGGTTGTTATTTTCCAATCCCGGCATAAAGTCCGGTACAATGGTCATTTCCTGAACCACCTATGCCTTTTTTTGACAGAGGTCAAGGGAGGGGAAAAGAGAGAAGGAAAGGGGTGCACTGGCGTCCAAGAGAAGACTGTCCAGAGAACGAGATACAATGAGAAAACGCTCCGGGGACAAGCAAAATATAGTGTCTACTAATATGGCACGTATGAATGACAACATCATCAACTTAAGTGACAGAAAGATTTGACTCCCTCGAGTCAAAAGCATTGAATAAGGGCCTACATTTTGTTCCTACACCTAAAATAGACTTGTTTAAAACTAGAACTGAATTGGCAGATTTGCTTTGCAAAATCTGTCTCAAAACATTCTTTTTACAGAAAAACTTTGATGAACCAGTGGGAAACACAGGACTACTTCCAAAATCTACCTTCTGTCCCACAACAGGACAGATGCCACCTGAGGTTCTAGCTTTTGAAAAGTCAGTGTCTTGGAAAATTAGTATTCTCACGAAGACACAGAACAATTAATTCCACAACATGAGTTTGTATGAACCCACTGCTTTGAAATGTCTGACATCCGACCCCTCCATTACAATTAAACCAGCAGACAGAGGTGGGGCTGCGGTAATCTTACTGCAAAAAATGTATAGAGATGAATGTCAGCGCCTACTAGGAAACACACAGCACTACAAACGTTTGTCCCGTGATCCAACACCAGTTATCCAGGAGGAAATGTCCTTTCTCGTGGCCAAAGGATTCGAGAACAATTGGCTCACTAAACATGAAGCAGCCTTCCTGACACAATCTAACCCTAAAATACCTTACTTTTACATTCTTCCTAAGGTAAATAAAGGAAAGATTCCTCCACCCGGTAGGCCCAGAGTGTCTGAGATTGGCTCTGTCCTGGAGCCACTTTCCCAGTTGTGTGACTTCTTCTTACAACCGCTGGTGAAACAAATCCCCACCTACTTAAAAGACACCACCGATGTCTTGGTCCTGCTAGACTCTGTACCCTTTGACAAAACCAGGGAATTTCTGATCATGCTGGACGTTGAATCACTCTACACAAATAACCCCCAGGAACAACTCTGGGTGTTATATGCAACCTCCTCGAAGAAAACATAGGTGTCTCATGAACACCCCCTCAATTTGTTCTCGATTTAGCACACCTTGCACTAACAAGGAACTACTTCAAATTTGAAAACACCTTTTTTTTACAAATTCAGGGGACCTTAATGGGCCGTACTTTTGCCCGTAGTCTGGCCTGTCTGTATGTAGCCAGTTTCGAAAAACAGGTGGTTCTCCATGATGATAACCCGTTCCTAGGGCAGATCAAACTATGGAAACGTTGCATAGATGACATTCTACTGATCTGGACAGGAATCAGAGAGGAGGCCCTCAGCTTCTTGCACTGGCTCAATACGGCTAACCTGTTTTTGAAGTTCACCATGACAATAGGCGGTAACCAACTGCCTTTCTTGGATCTACTAATCTATGAAAAAAATGGATCCTTAGCCACTGAGGTCTACTATAAACCCACAGATCGCAATAACCTTCTCCAATTTCAGATCTTCCACCCAAGGTCCCTGAAGGCAAACCTCCCTGTGGGGCAATTCTTACGTTTGTGACGGAACTGCTCGAACCTCACAGATAACATAAAACATGCTAACAAACTGTCCACTAAACTTCAAGAAAAAGATTAACCCACACATCTTGTCAGAAGAGCCAACAAAAGAGCACGTAATAACAATAGAGACCAACTGTTGCAACCCCGTATAAACAAACCCAAGATGGAACAAATTGTGTTTGTGACCACGTTCAACCCTCTATCTAACAAAATCCAAAAAATCATCAGAGATGACTAGAAGATCCTGACATCGGGAAGCCTCCCTTTTCAACAACCTTTTCATGCCTTCAAGGGAGCCACCAACATACGCGACATGGTGGTTCACACTAGATCCATCTCTAAACCTCTCAACAAACAGACAACACTCTGGCACCTACCACCTCCCATGGGCCACCACCTGTGTGGCAACTGTAGTGTATGCCGGTTCACACAAAAATCCACCACAGGACACCTTGGTCTTAAAAGCCAGTGGGTTCTGAAATCACTTACAAATTGCAACAGTAAGAATGTAATCTATTTGATCAAGTGCCCTTGCGAGCTTAAGTATATCGGAATGGCATTGAGGGACATTGGCACCCGTATCTGTGAACACAGGAGCAGTATCCGATGCAAACGTGATGCCACAAAACTTATAAGCCGCTTTATTCTGAGTAACCATTCCCCAGATGATCTGATGTGGACCGTTCTAGAGCAATTGCCTCCCACAGCAAACAATATGACACAGAAGCTTTTTTTCTATGAACAGAGGTAGGTCTGGAGACTACACTTGGATACGAATGGATTGAACAACAAGATCCCATGGTTTTCACTTAACAAATGACCTCTATTCAACATCATGGCATACAGTTAAACCATGGTGCACTATAACCTATTCCGGTGGATAACTCCCTACTGGTGACCCCTCCAAGCACGTGTACCTTCCTCTCTCTACCCCTCCCCTACAGCCCCCCGTTCCTCACCCCCTCCCTTCACCTCCCTCCCTCTCCCTCTTTCTTTTTGCTTCCTTTTTTCCCTCTGTTTCTCACCTCTTTCCATACTTTTTTCCCACTCTTGTCCCTATTTCTTTATCTGAACGACAAACTCTCCTTTCCCCATTTTTCTCCCCTCTCACGTCACCCCCTCCTTCCTCCTTTTTCTTTCCCTTCCCCTTTCCCTTCTTTATTTATCCTCTAATCTCTGCACCCTCACTCCCCCACCCCCTCTTTCTTTCCCTTCTCTTTTTTATTCCCTTTCCTTTTTTCCTTCTCCCCCTTCAATGTCTGTACCCCTCCTTTTCCCTTCCTTCTCCTTCCCTCCCTTCCCTCCAGCACTCCTTCCCGCATAAACCCCCCTCCACTCCCCCTTGTGCATGCGCCTATCTCGCTAAATGTGAGATGATTGCTGTCACGTCACCAGTACTGCTGTGAACTACGTTTCCCAGCAGCCTTTGAGCAACGCGACGTTACGTGACTTGTTCATGGTGAAGCCGCACATCCAACCACACCCGGGCCCTGCAATCTAGCCCAGGCTGGTGCCGGTGATTGTGCGATTTGCGCACCAGTTTTAATCATTCTGATCTCCTTAAATATCTGCCCCTACGCAGGACCATTACCTCAAGCGGTCCAACAAGGGGACGGTTTAGGTGCACAGCGAACTCCTCCTTTGGAGTTGTGACTGAGAACACTTCTTTTGGTATACGGTGACATCCTCAGCACAGATAAGATCTTGTTAATTTATTTTCTTTCGCCGTAATTATGCCCCTAATCACAGTGGTATTACCCTGTATATCCTTCTATTTACCTGTTGATAGCAGGTTGTATAAACAGTGAATTACTTGCTCCCTGTATATTTCCTATATGTATTCATTTACCTGCTTCCTGTGGGGATTATATATTAAGCAATATGGCATTTACAATTGTTAGCGCACCTCTCAAAGGGTGCAAAGTACGGCTAGGCAGCAGCCCTTTTACTTTTACATTCCTCCATACTTTTCATGTTCTTACTGACGTACCCTGTTTATCTATCCTCTTCTCCTTAGTGTGTGACAATAAGGGGACACTCCCCATCCTGGAATCCTGGGGCTAGTAGCCTTCAGGTATAGGGTAAGACGCTCTCCCTCCTCTTTGGATACATGTCTAACACGTGTGCATTGCATGACTTTTGCCTTCTATGTCACGTTTTCATGTGCTGTGCTGTGTAGTGTTGTGTTTCACATACAAAATTACATATGTGCTTTGTTTCCCTCAGGCCTCCACAAGGTATTTCCTTGCTTAAACTAGGCCCCTTACCTCTTTTTCTCACCTTTTCACACTCACTCCCTTTGAGTGGAGTAGTTTTCCCTTACATTGCATAAGGTTTAGGGATCCAAGGCCCTGACGACTGCCCTGAGACTTTCCTTGGCTCATTATAGAGGGCAGCAACATGTTGGCCATTTTTAGATAAGTGACCCAGTGAGTCATTGTTCTCACAGACGTGTCCCAATTTGTGTTTTTAATCACACCAGCAGACACCACTATTAAACGTGTACTCTCACACAAGGTGACTGTCTAGGTATTTTTTATGTATACCCTAGCTTAGCTGGATCCCACATTTTCCAGAACAGTTAAAATTTACGCACTCCCTCCTGTTCCTTTAACAGTGAGGTTGAGTCCGCCCAGGTGGCATTGTCCTACCTGGGTGGGACTAGGTGGTCAGACCACCTAGTCCATAAAGGAAACATCCCCCCAACCGTAAAGCTATCAACACATGACCCTCCACAGTATTCAACACTATTAACCCATCTAGTAAGTTCTAGGAGCTCCAAGGGATACATCCCCTGTCAGTAGTTCCTCAATATAAAGTGAACCCCATACTCTTGTCTGTGATTCTGGTTCTACTTATAGGGAGAGAAGTACGGTTGTGTTTCTTCTGATTTTTGTCCAAAAATTCTTCTCTCCCTGACTCTCTATATGTGTTATGATGACCCATACATACACCACACACCCACACCACAATAAAACACACACCACATTACCCACAACCCTTTACGATTACAAATCATAGCCACAAGACTGACACCAAGACCACTTAGACAACTAGACACACACCACTTATGCTCATACATCCCTCACCCATCCCACATTACACACTCCACCACATTACTAAACACACTTTCACCAACACACACCAAACAACAGACATGGCATCACAAAGGCACACCCGCTTCAGTGAGAAGGAGTTAAGGGTTTTGATTAAGGAAATTGTCATGGTAGAGCTACAGCTGTTTGGAGCACAGGTACAGCAGATGTCCATTGCAAGGAAGATGGCGATATGGCAGATAATCGTGGATAGGGTGAACGCCGTGGGACAGTATCCAAGAACAAAGGACAATATCAGGAAGAGGGAGAACGACCTACGGGGGAAGGTACATTCCATAGCAGCAGAGTGCCAGCTCGCCATTCAGAGGACAGGGGGTGGACCCCCACCTCCTCCCCCACAGCTCACAGCATGGGAGGAGCAAGTTCTGGCAATACTGCATCCTTAGGGACTCGCTGGAGTAGCCGGAGGACTGGACACTGATAAGTCAACATTTACTACTTATCTCTCCCCTCTTCCCTGCATGCCATCTCACACCCTCACCTTCACTCCCATCACTCCACTACATCCCACACACTGCTTCTACACATATGACTAACCTCAATGCCAAGCCCTGCATGCTATACCAATACATGGACACTCCTCCCAGCCCTGCAGGGACACCCATCACTAAAGCATGCACAGCATAGGGAAACTAACATTCCCACAGTACATCATCATACACAAGCAAAAGCTGGCAGGGCAACACCAACAATAGCGGGGAAGCCATGGATGTATAAATGTCAATCACATGAAGCATAATACATCACTTACATCCCCACAGGTACCCCAGCCAATCTCAGTGGAGAGGAGGTGCCACAACTATCCAGTCCCCCAACAGAAGATGCCCCCAGTGATGACAATATCTCTGCACCTCTGGATCTTGGGGACCTACGTGGCACATCAGGGACCACTGGACAGCCGGTTACCCAAGCCCACTCACAGACAACCACAGAGTCTTCCCCCATCAGGATCCATAACCACGCCACCCACCCAGTATACCCACACCCCAGGACATGTCAAT
The DNA here is from genome assembly GCF_031143425.1 of Pleurodeles waltl. NCBI lineage: Eukaryota > Metazoa > Chordata > Amphibia > Caudata > Salamandridae > Pleurodeles > Pleurodeles waltl. The sequence continues at coordinate 237,241,853 of NC_090446.1, read as the reverse complement.
CAGCAGTGTTTCCACCTGTACAGAGACGCCAGACCATACCTCGCCCCCAAGACAATCAGGGACCTGGGGTTAGTGGCATTGGGCACACCGTTCCGAGGACAGAGGCACAGGCCACCAGGGACACTGGGAGGACTGTTGTGCACCAGGGGGAGGGCAGGACAAGGCAACCAACCCTCAAGGAGCCACTCTCCGAGATCCTGGGAGCCTACCAACATTCCCAGGAAAAGATGGGCCACATCTTTGACAATGTGCAGGAGAACAGGCGGCTGCAGGAGGGGCAGTATCAGGGGACCAGGAAGGACTTGCAGGCCATTAACAACACCCTGATCTCCATAGCAGGGATGGTGGCATTCATGGCCAACACAATGAGGGAAGCAACAGCACACCAGCAGGACCCTACCACTAGTCAGTCCATTGACCTGCCCTCCACTTATGCTGCCCCTAGTGGGTAGGAGGCCCTGCCACAGGACCCACAGGCTACCAGCACCCCACCCCCTGCAGAAGGTGAACCACCCCGGAAACGTTCCCTGCGACCCAGACATAAGCCAGAGACACTTGCCATGACCACTGCCAAGATATGAGATTCACCTGAATGTCCCCCTGTGTCCAACTCAGTCACCCTGTCCACCTTGAACTGCAGTTTCTCCCCTTCCTATGGCCCCTTGGGCACTACACCTGTGATACAAACAGACTGGAACAATACCCTGGACTTTCCTCCCTCATCACCAGATACCATTGCACTGTACTCTCAATTTGTTAGTACTAAAATAAACACCCTTTAACACAACTTGAATACTTGTATGTCATGTGTTGAAAATGTGTATTTATGGAACAGTTACATCCATTGCAAATGAACTGTACAATGTGAGCGCATAGAAATAATGACCTGTACCTGGGTGCAGTCAGCACATCAGTACACATTTGTCAGAGCACCAACATCTTTAAAATGATAAACCATAGATGACAGTAGGTAGAGATAAAAGGTAGTTAATGCCATCATGACACAGCCACACAGAATACACCAACAGTCATGGAAATGTGAAGTTGCTCTGTCTCACCTGTTTGTCATTGGAAGTACTGACAGATAACTCTGGTTCTGTTGTCCTCATCCTCATCGTCAGCCTCTTCATCCTCACTGTCATCAGGCTCTACTGCCTCCACAGGGGCATCTCCTGTCTCCTCCTCCTGCAGAATACATGGCGCCTAAGGGCCAGGTTGTGCAACATGCAGCATGCCATGACTATCTGGCAGACCTTCTCGGGTGAGTAGCACAGAGATCCACCTGTCAGATGGAGGCACCTGAACCTGGCCTTCAGGAGGCCGAAAGTCCTTTCAATGACCCGTCTGGTTCACCCATGTGCCTAATTTTTATGTTTTTCAGCCCTTGTCCTGGCATTCCTCACAGGGGTCAGCAGCAACGATAGGTTTGGGTAGACAGAGTAACCTGCAGGTATTGAGGGTCAACATTTAGCCACACACTATCCTATGAGGTTGACACCAGAAGCATACACTAACATGCACTGGGTGGGGACAAAGGTTCACCTATTAGCCACACCCTATGCATCTGTAGTTGGGCCATCACATTTGGGATGCTGCTCTTCTTCAGGAGAAAGGCATCATGCACCGACCCAGGAAACTTAGCATTGACGTGGGAGATGTACTGGTCCACCAGGCACACCATATACACATTCATGGAGTGGAATCTCTTATGATTCCTGTACATCTATTCATTTTGGCGGGGGGACAAACGAAATATGTGTCCCGTCAATCACCCCAGTAATATTGGGGATATGTCCCATTGCATAGAATCCGGCCTTCACAGTGGCCAAATCTTTCACCTGGGGGAAGGGAAAGCTATGTAGCTGCACATGTGTTTTACCAGGGCAGACAACACTCTTGCCAGCACGAGTGAGAACATTGGCTTTGACACTCCTGCTGCCAAACCCACTGTCACTTGGAAAGAACCTGTCGGCAGGAAATGGAGCACTGATAGGGCTTGCACATGATGGGTGATCCCAGTCGGATGACGGATAGATGAGATCAGGTCTGGCTCCAACTGGGCGCACAGCTCTGTGATTGTGGCCCTGTCCAGTGTATAGGTGAGTATAATGTGCCTGTCCTCCAGTGTAGCTAAGTCCACCAGGGGTCTGTACACTGTGGTTTGTCTCCGCCTCCTATTCATCCACAGCGGTAGGTATCTAAGGGACAAAGAGTGGGTAGAATGTCACAATTTGAACAACAAAACCACAACAGCAGTCCACATGGTGCACTTTTGTATTGGGACAGTGTTAAAGGCGAAGTAAGTGCCAATCTAATCTGTGACACAGCAATTGTGGATATGCCTGTTCTCCCACCCAAAATGGCGACCACCTGTCCTGTATGTAGGGACAGGTGGAAGTGAGGTAACTTCGCCAACATTGGGTGTTGTGGCAGAAGGCGGTCTTGCACTACCGTGTAATTCCTCATTGTATAACATGGAGCTCTATGGAGTACAGTGGCTATTGGGGTTCTACGCCTGCGGTGATGGTGTACACCACCATGGACGTGACCGCCATTTTCTATCTCAATCCTCACTTATTTCCTGACCTTCAACAAGAGAAGACCTACACTGCATGTACTGCTGTGACCTGTGTCTGGAACCTACCATGGCCCAGGTGACTGGGAAAAGGGCCCCTGTCTTCACTTCGGAGGAGTTGGAGCGACTGGTGGATAGGGTCCTACCCCAGTACGGACGGCTGTATGGGCCTCTGGACCAACAGGTGAGTACACTTTGGCCACAATGCTTGTGGAAAGGATGCATGGAGATGTGTGTGAAAGCATAGTGTAAGGGTGGGTGGGGAGTGGGGGGTGGGGGGATTTACTGTTGGCAGAGTACTTGTTGTGAGCTGGTTTATGTGTGTGCCAATGGTGATGGAAACGGGTATGGTGGCCCATTTGTGTGACAGGCTGGACTGTTTGTTTAATGGTGTTCTCGTGTCTGTATTGCTTCTGCAAGTCAGCGCCCATCAAAAGAAGGGATGCTATCGCCAAGGACGTGCGGACCCTGGGGGTCTATAGCAGGCGCGGCACCCAGTGTAGGAAACGGTGGGAGGACCTGAGATGCTGGGCATGGAAGTCCGTGGAGGAAGGGGTGCCTGTCAGACCCTGACCCCCTGATGGCACGCATACTGGTGGTGGACTACCCTGAGCTGGATGGGTGCTTGATGGCATCACAGCTGCCAAAAGAGGGTGAGTACAGTCAGTATCAATACATAGTGTGGCTGGTGGGGTGGTATCCGGGTGGTGGATGTGTGTTAGTGGATGCTCCTAAGGCCAGGCCAGACATTGCAGCATGGGTCATCTGAAGGGTAATGGGTGTATGGCAAATACAGGTGACCTATCTTGTTAGCATTCCATTTCAGGCAGGGCATCGTGAATCCCAGGAGTGTTGTAGTTGGCAGGGTGCGGTCCTCATCTTGCCTCAGTGACTAGCCATATGCCTGGTAGTGCAATGCATAGTGCTTTAGCCTGTTCCCTGTGTTTGACGGTGCTGTGTATGCCAACTTTGGTGTTGCTGCAGTCAGTGACCCAGTGTTTCCTTCGTCTCTCTTCCCCCCCCTTTATTGTTAATCATCCTGTCCTTTTGTAAATTAAAATCATCTGGCAGAGAAGCAGGGGCACCAGCGACAGAGGGAGCTGCATCCCACATGACCCAGGAGGTAGAATCCACTGATGCCGAGGGAACCAGTGGGACAGAGGGCGAGGGGAGCACCACGGCAGAGACTGAAGGAGACACCAATGACTCAGATACCTCCTCCCTGGTGGTGGTGGACACCTCTGTGACCATACCAGCTTCAGGTACAGCTGCCACCCCTGTACCAGCGCCGGCCTCCCTGCAGCCTCTCAGCGAGTGTCCTGTGATCGCTCACCCAGGAGGGTGGGCATCTCCTTCGCCCTAGGCACCTCAGGCCCTGCCCCAGTGAACCCTCCTGCCATGCGTGAGGATACTATTGACCTCCTGAGATCCTTCTCTGTAGGGCAGTCAACCATTGTGAATGTCATCCAGGGGCTGGCATCCCAGATGAAGCAATGCAATGCATTCATGGAGGGCATTCCCATGGATTGGAGGCCCGACAGAGATTGATTCAGGCTCTGGCCTCCTCTCTGATGGCAGCTATTGTCCCTGTTCCTACCGTCCCCCCTCCAACTTCCACTTCCAAGTCCCAGTCTCCTCAACCCCAACCCATCCCAGGCACACAAACAGATAAGCATGCATACAAGATAACACCCAAGAGTGACACAGGCAAACGCAAGCACCACACTTCATCCCGCTAACACCATACAGTTGCAGACACTGCCTCCACTGTCTCCCCCTCCTTCTCCATCACCTCCCTCCCATGTCAACACTCAAACCTGCATGCACTACATCAACATCCACTACTAGCATCAGCACACCAAGCAGAACACACACCTCACTGGCAGACACCTCCACAACAGCCATGCACGCGTTCCCTCTGTCCTCTCCCACCCTGTTTGTCTCTTCTCCTAAAGGACACAAACGCAAGCACTCACACACCCATCAGCCATCCACCTCACATCAACATACAGCCCATGCACCTTACACCCGAGTCCAGCAGACATACACCTCCAACAACAACTCCCTCAAACTCCACTCCCATTACTCCTCCCTCCTCATGCCCCTATGTCCCTAAAAAGCTTTTCCTTTCCCAAATTGACCTCTTCCCTAATCCTCCCCTGTCCTGCCCATATGAGCAGGATACCAAGGACACAACCCAGGACCTCAGCCAAACAGTCCATGGGGATAGTGGTAGTACCAACTACTCATGGTGGTAAGGATACAACACCTCCATCAAAGAAGAGGAAAGAGACAGCACCATCAGGCAAGAAGGGGAAGGAGCCTGCACCACCAGGCAAGAAGGGGAAGGAGCCTGCACCACCAGGAAACAAGGGGAAGGAGCCTGCACCACCAAGAAAGAAGGGGAAGGAGCCTGCGCCACCAGGCAGGAAGGGGAAAAGGCCACCCACCCCTGCCAGGAAGGGTAAGGGATCCACGCCCCATATACTGGAGGAGACGAAGCCCTCTGCTCAAGCAGAGCCTGTCTGGGTGACTCCTCCACTACTACTAGCTGTCACAGGGCCCAAACAGCCAGCTGATGCATTGCAGCCATCAGAAAGTGCAGAGGCTGCCCAGGAGCCTCCTCCATCTACCACTACACTGCAGCCATCAGACAGTGCCCAGGCTGCCCAGGAGGCTCCTCTATCCACCACCACACTGCAGCCATCACTGCCAGTAGACACCATATAGACCACACACCAGGGGCTGCTGTGCGAGTTGTCCCCTCCAGAACCAGTGGGGAAGTCACCCACTCCAGAGACTTTGACCTTGCAATCCCAGGACAGAGCAATGGGCATGGAGCCCCCTCCAGAACCAGTGGTAAAGTCACCCACCTGAGAGACTGTGGCCTTGAACTCCCCAGGACAGGGAAATGGGTATGGAGCCCCCTCCAGAACCAGTAGGCAAGTCACCCACCAGAGAGAATGTGGCCTTGCACACCCCAGGACAGAGCAATGGGCATAGAGCCCACTCCAGAATCAGTGGGCAAGTCACCCACCAGAAAGACTGTATCCTTGAACACCCCAGGAATGAGCAATGGGTATGGAGCCCTCTCCAGAACCAGTGGACAAGTCACCCACCTGAGAGACTGTGGCCTTGCACTCCCCAGGATAGAGCAATGGGCATGAAGCCCCATCCAAAATCAGTGGCCATTGTTCCTGCATCCGGCTGAGGTGCCCCCCTCTCGCCCTGAGGTGCCTGCCTATTTGCAAACTGATGCCTCTGCAGTGTACTATCTGGATGTGGTCAGGATTTGAGTTGGGCCTTAGACTGTGCCCTGTGGCCATGTGGGCCCTTTGAACATTGGACTGGGCAGTGTCCCTTTGTGTACATGTTTCATTGACAAATCAAATTATTAGTTTTTATATTGATCTGATTACAATCACTTTAGTCCATTCCTGTTGTCCTTTCATTATTCCTCCATTTTTCGGGATCAAATTGTTTTTCATGTGCAGCTGGTGTGTGTGTGTCGGTGTGTGTCATGCATGTGTGTGTCACTCTCATTTTCCTCCCACCCTCCCTTGTGTGCTAGGCGGCTGTACTCACCGTCGTTGTCAGCGTTGGTGTTCCAGGTGGATCATAGTGTAGCAGATCATCGGAAAGACTTGGGCCCATATTTATACTTTTTGACGCTAAACTGCGCTAACGCAGTTTAGCGTCAAAAAAATTTGCGCCGTCTAACGCCATTCTGAAGCGCCATGCGGGCGCCGTATTTATGGAATGGCGTTAGCCGGCGCAAGCAGACCGGCGCTGCCTGGTGTGCGTGGAAAAAAACCACGTACACCAGGCAGCGCCGGCGTTGGGCAAAAATGACGTTAGGGCGTCTTAAAATGGGGCAAGTCAGGTTGAGGCAAAAAAATCGTCTTAACCCGACTTGCGCCATTTTTTAACGACGCCCATCCCCCATCAACATGACTCCTATCATTGTAAAGATAGGAGTCATGCCCCCTTGCCCAATGGCCATGCCCAGGGGACTTCTGTCCCCTGGGCATGGTCATTGGGCATAGTGGCATGTAGGGGGGCACAAATCAGGCCCCCCTATGCCAAAAAAAATTATAAAAAAAAAAAAAAAAAATACTTACCTGAACTTACCTGAATGTCCCTGGGGTGGGTCCCTCCAGCCTTGGGTGTCCTCCTGGGGTGGCCAAGGGTGGCAGGGGGGGTCCCTGGGGGCAGGGGAGGGCACTCTGGGCTCATTTTGAGCCCACTTGTCCCTTAACGCCATGCCTGACCCAGGCGTTAAAAAGCGGCGCAAATGCGCCGTTTTTAGCCACGCCCACTCCCGGGCGTCTCTTTTGCCCGGGAGTATAAATACCACGTAAAGGCCTGGGAGTCATTTTTTAGACGGGAACGCCTCCCTTGCATATCATTAACGCAAGGAAGGGGTTCACGCTAAAAAATGACGCACATTCCGGGAACTTTGGCGCTAGACGCCTCTAACGCCATAGTATAAATATGGCGTTAGTTGGCGTTAGTTTAGCGTCGAATTTGCGTCGAAAAAAACGACGCAAATTCGGCGCAAACGGAGTATAAATACGGCCCTTGCAGTTCAGGTTCCATGGTGGCGTTGTTGTTCCCTGTGTCTCCGATGGTGAGTCCTTTCTCTTCAGTGATGTGTTTCCACCAGGCTTTTGATAGCATTGGTACCGCCCTGGAAAAGGTGGCGGTGTGATGTGTCTTAATATGGTGGGCGGTACTTTATCTGCTGCCTGGCTGTTGTTGACTACCGCCGTGGTGAGTGTTGTTTCCGCCCTGGTGGTTGGTGTGGTATATTGGCTGTCTATGAGAGTTTTCACCGCCATGGTCATAATTTGGCTGTACTTACCGCCAGCATGTTGGCGGTATTACCGCCACTTTATCTCTCACTGCCAATGTCATAATGAGGGCCATAGTCTCTGATTTATAGCTCCCTCTGGCATTGTGTTAGTTGCATCAGTTTACACTAGGCTTTCAAAGGGGACCATTCATTTAAAAAGTTTTCAGCTTGACAGCATCGGAATGTCTCTGACATATAGGGTCTGATTTACGGATTCCTTCGACAGTCTGTTTGTTGCAGCTGTTTGCAGGGTGATTTGACAATGCACAATTGTTAATGACTCTGCCCTTTCCTAACTCTGTGTCAGCCATTCTATGACACACGGCTGGAAGCTTTGACAGGTTTGTGCATTTTGTTTTGTGGGGTCCTTTTAAACTGCCCACTTCTTTTTTTAAACTTCCACTGCCAGTCTCCACCTCTATTTTAGGCAGCCATGAGACACCCTGCCTATTCACACATATCCTTTGCTCGGCGGAGACAGACAGCAGAGCCCAGAACCTGCCCCAACAAGTCCCTGTTAGAATCACACAGTGCGCAAAATGTTAGGGCTTTAATTTTACACACACCTTGACACAGCCAGACTTGCCTTGGTAGATCCACACATTGCGCAAGCTGTTAGGGTTGTAATTTTTCACAACCCTTTGACAACCTGAACATGTACGGGCACGCACAGACACCAGGCGCAGGCACTTAGGGCTATCAATCACACAGCCACAGACACATGACAGGCACGGTGATTGATTGACACACTCAGGGCAGGTCACCCACGTCATTGCCTACGTCATCACGTGACGCGGCACCTGTCAAAATGTTTGATGGAAGGTATCCTCCACTACTACTACTATTAGGATACAGCAAATCACCTTTGGAACAACATGCTGTCTTTGTGAGCCTAGTCCAGAATGCAAAGTGGAAACTGCCCTATCATCTCAGGCCTATATGTATACTTTTACACGCAAAACTGTATTAGCACAGTTTTGTGTGTAAAAGTATAGCGCTGGCTAGTGCCATTTCTGGATGCCAGCCGAGTGCAATATTTATGGAATGGCACTAGCCGGCGCTAATGCCCTGTTAGTGTCCTTGTAAAGGACACTAACCGAGTGGGGGAGGCGTAGGGGAAACCGGAGCTTGTGTGCCAAATAATGGCACTACACTATTTAGAGGCACAAAAAGCCTCTAAGCAGTGTAAGGCCATTTCCTGGCATGCAACCTCCATGGACCTGGCTCCTGTCTTAGTAAAGACAGGAGCCATGCTCACCACCCCAATGGCCATGCCCAGGGGACGAATGTCCCCTGGGCATGGCCACCGGGCCCAGCGCCATGCAGAGAGCCCCAAGTCAGAGCCCCCAAGCGGGTGAACTTTTATACTTACCAGGACTTACCTGGGATGGGTCCCCCATCCTGTGGTGTCCCTTTGGTGTGGGTCGGGGTATCCCTGGTGCCAGGGAAGGGCACCTTTCAGCTCTTTCCATGGTCTGTGACCATGGAAAAAGGCCCACAGGTCCTCTAACGCCTGCCCTGACCCAGGCGTTAAGTAATGGTGTTAAGCAAGCTTTGCACCATCATTTAAGGCTCCCATCCCCCGGTGCTAGATTTTAGCACGGGGATAAGGCGCTAAGGCCATATCATTTTCTGGACAGGAAAGCCTACCTTGCATCTCATTGACGCAAGGTAGGTTTTCATGTCCAGAAAGTGACATAAACTCCATCACTGTGGCGCTAGAAGTGCTAAAGTATAAAAATTGAGTTAGGTTTGGGCTGGATTAGTGTAAAAAAATTACGCTTTGGTGCAAATCGTGGATAAATATGGGCCTCATTCTGAATGTGCGGTCTCCTCCTTTGATCTGTCACAGGGTACTACCAACTCTATGTGCATTGTCCCTCTCTGTAAATGTTTTATAAACTGTTCTTACTCTCCAGCTGCCACTGACACTAGTTGCCTCGATCTTCATGTGCTCAATGAGTTGTAGCACAGCTTCCTTTATTTGCTTAACCTGCAACCCTACTCTAATGCATCCAGTAAACTGTGAAATGCTTTCTATCTGTGGAACTCAGCACATCGAAAATGGACTGTCTGGTGATATATTTAGGCTTAGCCAAGGAATGTTATCAACTTGCATGAAAAACACCGCTGGTCGCAACTCCTTCTTAGCCAAGCTATTAAATAACACGTCCAACAAGATATGGACAATCAAGTGAATCTTGGAGTACATGCGGGTAGTTAATAGTCCTTTGTACAAGAAATCCTTCAAAAAAGAGGCAAACCCCTCTCCCTCTAGTACTTTCTGAAACACTCAATTCAAGATAGTACATGCAGAAACACCTAAGACATATGGCACAGCCCAGTTGTCTTTGTCCTATCATCCAGTGTACAAAACAAAAGAGGCTTCAAGCATATATCAACAACAACTTTGGAACTGCTCGGACAGCCTTTAAAAGTAAGGATTACATGAAGACAAACCAATATACCTTTTTCATAATCCAAGTCCAATAAATTTGTTGGCAACCAACTGAATAATTGTGAATAATTATTACAGAACTGTACGCTCTACATGACCATTTCATGGCAGATCTACATGATGTCCTGTTTGTCACTCACACAAAGCATGAGCTATAAACTGAATAACCACATGAATGTGTTCGATTTGATTTACGTTTGTGGTCCAATTAAATGTGAGATCTTTTCTGTAGCTTGAAACAGCCCCCTTCATCAGACTTATGACGTTCCAGTATAATTGATTTATTCTTACACTTGAGAGAGCGTAGCTTATATGCTTAGAAATTAATATGAAATGTTTATGAACTAATGCGTAATAATGCCGCATAGAAAATGTATTAATGTATTTTGCTAAACGTACGCTTGAAATGTGCCCACGGGGAGTGGCTGCCTATATATACAATGACTAATGAAACTTACTAGTAATGTTGAAATGTTATGTTAAGAATATGATTTTGCACTAATAATAAAGGTTATATGTTAAAGTTCTGCTAATAAATCATTAGGCCTTAGTTAGCATGAGTGAAGGCCTAGCTGCCTGATTTTCATATTAAATGTGTTTTTACTAACATGCAGTGTGCTGACTTGCTGAAGGACATGAACTCTTGTTTTTCCAAAGCTAGGAGATGAATGTAACTGTAGTAGATCCGTTCTCATGAAATTCAACTTGCTTAGTGAAACATTCTTGCTGAATGCAACAGTGTAGACTACTCGCAGGTACAAGGTCACCTGAACCGGTACAGACAATGGAGCCACTGCCTAAAGATGCAAAGAGCACCACAAGAGTATGAATTCATACCGGACATTCTACCCGCTGAAGACGTCAATCATAAACTACGTGAGAACTGTTATGGGGTGACAAATTTAATGAAGTCATTGAAACTCTATTGGAGGGAAATAGTGGGGTACTGACCCCCAGCCAATTAACGTTTAGGGGACTGTACAACAGAAAAGGGATAAAAACCCTTGACACAAGGAAGTAGAGAAGAATAGGAGACTAGGAGATAGATGAGAGGGAGATGCTGTTGCGTTTTGCTATGACCCAGACACTTTGTCACTCTGCATAGAGACTTTGCTGTTTGGTTCTTAAACCCATCCTTGCCTTATATGGCCCGTTTACACTTTACCTCCTTATGAGGGAAGTGCCCCCTTACCCGACTGCTGAATTCCTGATGGCGAATCAACTGATGTCCTGCGGACGAAGCCTAAACCTGAATGCTGACTCAATTCGGAGGGTAACTATATGACAATGAAATTGCAATTGTCTGTTTGGTTTTCCTTTCTAGGTACCAACTGCTTCTTTTGACAGAGACCATAGTTAGATGTTTTCTAAATTGGTGTTGCTAAATTGTTTTGCATGAAGCACAACATGCCAATGCTAATTCGAGGTTAGATGAAGGGTTCACTAAACAGACGCAAATAGCCAAATGACTGAATCTATGCTTTCTTGAATAACATGATAATGATTCTTTGATAACCTATGTTGACGTCGTGCTATATTCTAATATTCATGATTCTTGCTTTGATGAAATCTTATCAGAGTTGCCAGATTGTGACTATGCTAATGTGTTTCTTGATTTTGAGACTAATAAACTTACTAGTAGAATTGTAATCAATACGGAATAAACTTCATAATAATAGTACTAAACAGGTGTGGTTATTCATGACTGCAAGGTCATGGTGGTTTCTGAGTTTTATTAATGTCTTTAACTAATCTGAATTGTCCTATTACAGTAAACCTTGATGACGTTATTGACTTATTGATTGACATGCTGATTAGTTGTCTCGTCCTAAGGTGTCTTCAATCAGGATCAAAAGATTCATTGGCCTAAAACGAGTCCCAGAGTGAGTAAATTAGTCATAAAGGGACGCGCTAACAGTTCTGGTAGCAGAGCGATGGTTTGGCTCTTTGGGAGTCCCAGGACGAGGGGCCATTGTTTAAGAGTGTTTTTCGAGATAATGCAAATATGGAGGTATGATGCACTTCTAAATTCCCCGTGACTTTCCCGGAGTCTTGGAGCTCGCCTAAGTGAGTTGGGTATGTTCTTGGCGTTCTAGCATTTGTGGTGTAGAATTTGAGCTTGCTCAGCTTATGCATATTGCAGGGGATTTGTGAAGTTTGTGTGGATTTAGGTCAGGTAATGTTGTTTTAGTAGGAGTGGGTGTACTCCGCAGTATGAGAGTAGGGAAGTCGGCGAAATTCATGTGAGTGTGGCGCTTTGTGCTCAAACATTATCCACGTGGTTGTTGGTGATGTACGGACCCATCGCGGTCTAAGACTCCAGAGTATGTTGACAAGTGTAGGAGACACGGGTTTTTGTTGTAATTTGTGCGGTTTAATAGGTCAATCGGGTGTGGTTGACAAGTCGAGTTTGAGTCAAATTGTGTGAGTGAAACCTTCGATGGAGATTTTCTAAGTTCTAAAGTGCACTAGAACAAACCATTGACAAGTTGAGAGTAGGATTTGCGGGTCGAATTCTGCTTGCGAGTGCGGAAGCTGAGAAGGAGCGAGTAGCGGCCAAGGCTTCAAGTGAAATCTCTGTAAAGTTCTGAAGCGGTTGTGTTACCCTTCCTGTAGTAAACCGGCAAATTTGGGTTTTGTTGTCAAAGGTGCTCACAATATATTGTATTAGTTTTGTGTGAGGAAGACAAGCCGCAAGGCTTTGCCAGCTGCAGTGTGTGAGTGTGACGTCAGTGGTGCCGTGCTGGGATAGTTCAGTTGATGAGAGGGGTCGCGCATGGATTGGCAGCCGTCCGTGAGAGGCAATAGGTTGAAAATGTGGGTGAAGAGTGTTCTGGGAATTAAAGTCAGTTCCTGATTAGATTCTAAAGCAGAATAAAGACGCAAAAATTACGTTTTTCAAGGCTCTAAAGAGTGCTTTGAGGGGAGATACATATATTACAGCAAGTGTGGGGGAGCCTACACCGCCTGATGGTACTCCAGCTTATATTGTAATGGAGGAGAAAGGAGTTGCACCATGTCTTTGGATAAAACAATGGTGCAAATTGACAGAGAAGGTGGGATGTTTAGCGTTTCCGGAATATGGGATGTTTAATGTAAGAATTCTGGAAAATTTGCGAATGATGTTAAGCGTGCAAAAGCCACCTCCGAGACCAGCTCAGTATGAGGCATTAGCAATCTGGGATTTGATGGCCATACAACAGAGACAGCAGAAATTTGAAAGGAGAATGAAAAGAGCAGAAAAGACTTTAGCTGAGGCTAGATGGGATAATGAGAGCAAGATGTGGAGAAGGGGAGTAGTTGACGGACTTAAAATCTTTCCGGCAATAACACAAGTAAGACAGACGGGGGCTCTAGTAAGCCAAAGGAGACTCAGAGGTCTAGGGCAGACGCAGATGATTCAGACGATGAACAGTTTCTTAATCAGTTGTTACATGATCGCCCGTCACCATATGCCATAAACGATAACGTACAGAGCACTAGTGTGGGTTCTGAAGACCCGGCACAAAATAAGGGCATCACAAGTGCAGTGCAGACAAGTGATACAGTTCTGATCCAGAATGGGGTCAGTGTACCCACTGCGCCAGACACACAGATACAGTTGCAGCCACCACAGATTCAAAGGATTTATCCTGATGTTCCAGTATTGGAAACAACTACGAGTTTGATGGTGCTGCCTGATCCGCTATACACAAGATGAAAGTTAGTGCAGATTGAACCAACTCCGCAATTGCTTCCCCAGCCGCAGCAACAAGTGGTTCCGAGTTACACTTCAGTTGCAGGACCGCAGTCAGTAGCTACAGCACCTATAATGAATCAAGCTATGGGAGTTAATGCTCCACAGGGTTTGGGACCTGGTCAGACACCAGCTGTCGCGGTTTTCAATGGTCTTACCCTCGCAGCTGAGAGGTGTAGGGGAACGGTCCTTGTTCCGACGGGTTCTGTACTGGCCGAGGTAGGGGCGACCCCTTCCGGTAGCCACGGTGCTGTTTGGTATGAGCGAACCACTACAGTCCGTGCCCTCCAGAAGGAGTCCCAGAGGAAAAACCCCAGTAGGGTAAAAAACCTCCACAGGAACTCCCTGAAACGAAAAGGAGGACACCGGGGTATTAGGACCGTAGATCAGGAAGGCAGGAAAACAAGGCAGATCAGGAACAGACAAGATTCGCAGAAGGATATCAAATAGGAGCGTGACTATCACCAAGGAGTGTTGCAACGCAATGAACAGGCAGTTAGAATCCCCTTATATACCCCTGAACAGGAAACAGGAAACAGGAAGTAGAACACCGCCATCTTGGATTGGGGAAGAGATAACAATAGTGAATTAGGTATGTGCGTAAAACAATGCATGCTGGGTAAAGAGGAAGTGGTCAGCATGCTGAGAGGAAAAGAGACAAGTATAAAGTTCCCCAAGCGTAAGGGTTCGGTTTGTTGTGATAACATCGGTAAGTGATTGGCAGGTACTAGACATGCAAGAAAAAATAGATGTTATGCGCAAACTGCGCTAAATGTGGCCATGCCTGAAACCCCCTTTGGGGTCTCAGGCTCTGCCGCTTCTGCCCTTACGGCAGAACTTGAAATAGGGCCAGCGGCGAGCGCCGCGACCCCTAGACCGGCTGCCTGGAGCCTCCATGGCTCTTGTCTGGGCCACAGCAACCCCCGCGACCCGGACGTCGGCCGCGGCGCCCACCGCGACCCGAGCGCCGGCCGCGGCGCTCTCCGCGATCGGGGAGCCGGCCGCAGCAGAATGCACGTGCCGCGCCGCGGCAACCCGAGCCCGCGGCCGCGGCGCTTGCCGCGACATAACACCAGCTGCCATATCATTGCCAATTACTGTTGGTCCACCAGTACCGCTGTATTCCCAGGGTAAGTCTGGCGTATGTGATCAGGGAGTAATGACCCAAGAGGCAATAAGAGGAGGGTCCACAGGATACTTGCAGGGAGAACAGACAGCCGAAAGGTGTAGATCCTTGTTAGACTTTAGTCCGATTGGGGTTCCTTTGGAGACAATGAGGCAAGCAACGTTGGGAATGCTAACTCCACAGGTAATGAGTACAAATACGACACAGACACCAATGGTGCAGTCTGGAAACATTTAGTTGCACGGCTTAACAGCGCAACAATTGAACGAGTGGTTGGACAAACCTAACACTCTGCAGACTACTACTGTGACCACAGAGAGGTCAGAAAGGGAAGAATACCGTAATTTTGTGAGACTGGGTGTAGAAGCCATGGAACTAGTGGAAGGAACAATGGGGGTGAACAGACTAGAGTCATATCATACACGGAAGCAGAATTGAGTTATCTGTGTCCAAAATAACTAGAGAAGTGAGCAAGGTCCATCAGAGGATGGCAAACCTGGCTGATAAATACAACATTGACATTGAGAGTACTAAACATTTGAAAAGAAGCTACAGATTAGACTTCGAGCCTAAAGACTTCGAGCACATGAGGTCTACCGGAATGAAAACACATCTCAAAGAAATACTGCAGAGTGCTCAAATTTGGGGAGCCTTAGAGAAATGGGAAGGCAGATGGGCAAAAAAGAGGGTTAAAGAGAAAGGTGATGGCCCGGAACCAAAGCAGGCTAAAGCCGCACCCGACACAGGGACAATAAAAATGTTACCCATGAGAGAGACAGCCTGAGGAGTTCTAGTCCATGTACCGTGGTCTAGAGGTGACATCCTGTCATTCACAAATGACTACCCCAGGTTGAGGGAGAAGCCAATAGAGTGGTATCAGCAGACAGACAGATTTGTGAAGCTTGCGAAATGTCTATGGGAGGACCTGAATACCCTGTTTGAGATTATAGTTCTACCTGACTTATTGGCTTGAGTGCAAGAGGGGCGTAGATTGGCCGACAGAGGAGCCGGCAAGGGATAAGGTTACTGGAGCACCATCCGCAGAAGTGATGAGGTATTATCATAAAGTGATTGAGTTTTTGAAACAGAAAGTGTCGCCGAAAGTGACTGATTGGCAGAAAATTGATCGAACATCACAGGAGGCCAAAGAGTCGATTCATGCTTTCTATGAGAGATTGTTGAAAGCATTCAAACATTGCAGTGGCACTGAGGTCATTGAGCCGAAAGACATGAATCATCTTGTGTTCAGGTTTGTTGAAGGGCTGAGACCAGAAATTAGCCAGATGATTAAGAATCATTTGATCTGTTGGCAAGCGAAGCCGGTTTATGAGGTGTTGCAGTATGCAAAATACTGTTGTGACGTGATTGAGTTGAAACAGAGAAAGTTGAAACAGAAGGTGATGGTGATCCAGATTAAGGCAGCACAAGCAGGGATGCAGGGAAATGGAATACAAAAGGTGATACAGCAGCAACCACAGGGGAATGGAATGTTTCAGGCACAGCCAAGAGGCCGAGGACGAGGAGGTTTTGTGAACTGTGGTCCAGACTTGAATATTGTTGTGGTTCAAAATGATGTGCAGGGGATGAAAAAGGTGTCACCATGTCACGCGTGCGGGGCGTGGGGCATTGAAGGCGGGAATGCCCAATGGTGGTGCAGGATGGTGTTGTTCAACAAAGCAATGATGTTGGTGCATTTCAAAATGTGAAGGGTCCAAAAAGGAGGGGTCAAACTCAGAACTTTCAGGATAACATGGTGCAGATGCAGGGTCTCAAACATGTGCAACAGATGCAAATGCCATGTGTTCAACCAGCACAAATGCAGCAGGCACAACAGCAGATTCCCATGGTATCTAGACAGCAAATGCAGATACCATTAGCTCCAATGAGACAGCAACAGGTGATGCTTCCTCAACAGATCACAGGTCAAACAATGAGTCAAAATAACACAGTAAAACAGTTCCCATTGTGTGGTGAGGATGGAATAAACGATGAATGGTCGGATGATTGTTCAGACAGTGAGGAGTGCAGGCTTGCAGCTTCCCTAGAAGTAGACCAGAGGGGACCCCATGTAGAGGGAAAGGTGATGGGTCATAAGGTCTCGTTCCTAGTTGATACAGGAGCTACACGCTCTACAGTTAGAAGTTCGGGGCGTAACATAAGGGCGGCAGGAGTAGCAAATCAGTTCCTGACAAATCCGATTACAGATCCGGTCTAAATTGAGATTGGTAACTTCCAGGGATTACACAAATTTGTAGTCTGTGACTCGAGTCCCGTATACTTACTGGGAAGAGACTTAGGGCCAGATGTAGCAACAAACCAAATTGCGAGTTGCAATTTGCGAGTCCATCCGACTCGCAAATTGCAACTCGCAATTTGGTATGCAGTACGGTGTCTCAGACACCGACTGCGACTCGCTATGGGGTCGCAATGACCCACCTCATGAATATTCATGAGGTGGGTCGCAAATTGCGGCCCCATAGCGAGTATAGGCACTCGCAAACATGGAGGCCTGCTGTCGTCAGCAGACCTCCATGTTCGTGACTGCTTTTAAATAAAGCAGTTTTTTTTTTTTTTAAGTGTAGCCCGTTTTCCTTACAGGAAAACGAGCTGCACTTAAAAAAAAACCGAAACCTTTAGTTTCGGTGTTTTTTCAGGGCAGGGAGTGGTCCCTTGGACCACTCCCTGCCCTGAAAAAATATTTGTGGGTCCAGTCACAAACTGGAAGAGGTCCCATGGGGACCCCTTCCAATTTGCGAGTGGGTTACCATCCACTTGAAGTGGATGGTAACTGCGATGCCATTTGCGACCGCGTACGCGGTCGCAAATGGTATTGCATCCCACTGCGAGTCGCAAATAGGAAGGGAACACCCCTTCCTATTTGCGAGTCGGAAATGCATTTTGCGAGTCGGTTCCGACTCGCAAAATGCATTTCTGCATAGGAAACTGCGTTTTGCGACTGGCAAACGGCAAATTTTGCCGTTTGCGAGTCGCAAACAGTTTCCTACATCTGGCCCCAACTGTGCAAAACAAGGTGTTCAATTACCTGTTCCAATGAAGGGATTGAGGTGCAGACGAACAGTGATGATGAAGATGATGATGGTCAGTTTCCAGAGTTAGAGACGGAGATCGCAAATGAGGAATACCCTTTGATAACCCTATTCCCGATGCTTACAGTGACTGACTTACCACCTGAGTTGCAGGGAACAGTGACAGAGAAAGTGTGGGACTTGACTGGAAAGGAAGTGGGACTAATAAAAGGAGTAGAACCGGTTAAAGTAGAGATAAAGCCAAATGCAGTGTTCCCCCAGGTACCACAGTACCACATGGCACAAGACGTCCTCATTCAGGTAGCGCAGATAGTTGCGGACTTTGTGAAGTAAGGGGTTCTGAAAGAAGTGCTGAGTAGCCTGTGTAATTCACCAATAATGGGTCTGAAAAAAGCTTGTGGGAAAGTTCGAATTGTGCAAGACTTGAGGAAAATAAACAAAATTGTGGTGAAATGTTGCCCCATAGTGCCCAATCCAGCTGTGATCATGTTTCAGGTTCCGTGTGATGCGGAATGGTTCACAGTTGTAGACCTGTCTCAAGCATTCTTTTCGGTGCCTCTTCATGAGGATAGCCAATTTCTCTTCAGTTTCAAATTCCTGGATAAGGTTTACAGTTGATGCAGAATTCCTCAAGGGTTTTCTGAGTCACCTTCCATCTTCAATCAGATACTGAAGAAAGACTTGGAGTCATTAGAACTGCCTTTCAGTTCGACTCTAGTGCAGTACATTGATGATTTGTTGATTACGTCCAGAACAAAAGATGACTGGAGGTATGACACAATTGCCTTATTGAACCATTTGGGAAAGAATGGACATAAAGTGTCCCCAAAGAAGCTGCAATACTGTCAGAGAGAGGTGAAGTATTTAGGTCACCTGATTGAGAAAGGGTCGAGAAAATATGCCATGCTGCAGATCAATCCCCCGACAACAAAGAGACGTTCGGATGTTTCTGGGAATGGTGGGCTACTGTCGCCAGTGGATTCCCAACTTCTCGATTATCTCTAAACCCCTAATAAGATTGACTGTCAAAGAAGTTCAGGATGGCCCGGGTGCTATAACCATGTCCGAGAAAGAGATGAAGGCATTCATGGAATTGAGGGAAAGTATGTGCAGGGCACCAGCTTTAGGTATGCCTGATTACACAAAGCCTTTTGTACTGTTTTGTCATGAACGTGATGCTTGTTCTTTGTCTGTCCTGACACAGGTCCATGGAGGTGCAAACCGCCCAGTAGCATATTTTTCAGCTACTTTGGACCCTGTCGCAGCAGCCTTACCGGGCTGTTTGCGTGCCGTTGCAGCAGTTGGTCAAAGCCTCACCCAGTGTGAAGGAATAGTGATGGGACATCCTTTAACAGCAATGGTCCCCCATTCAGTTGAAATCTTGTTAACCAGAACCAAAACGCAGCATATGACGAATGCACGCCTTACTAAATATGAGACAATTATACTGGGGTCACCAAATGTATCCCTTAAGAGATGTACTGTATTGATCCCGGCAACTTTAATTCCTATTGAAAATGCAGACATTGATGATGCTGAGGAGGAGGGAGAACATGATTGTCTTGAGTTAACAGATCTGTGCACCAAACCAAGGCCTGACATTAAAGATACCCAATTGGAAGGAAATGATTACATTATTTTTGTTGATGGTTCATGCTTGAGAGACGCAGTAGGAGTACTGAGAGCTGGATATGCCGTGTGTACAATCACTGGTATCTTAGAAGCTTCCTGGCTCGAAAGAGTGTACTCTGCTCAAGTGGATGAATTAATTGCTCTTACTAGGGCATGCCACGCAGCCGCAAACCTGAAAGTCACTATCTATACTGACAGCAGATACAGATTTGGAATTGTACATGATTTTGACCAGTTATGGTCACAGAGGGGTTTCATGACCTCTTCTGGTTCTCCAGTGAAAAATGGCGAAAAGATTAAGGATTTGTTGCATGCGATTCAGTTACCTCTTGAAATTGCCGTGGTGAAATGCAATGCTCATGTTAAGTCACAAGACTTTGTGTCAATGGGAAATGGATATGCAGATCAAGTTGCAAGGTTTTGTGCATTGAACTGTATATCGTTTTGAGATCAGTGGGAATTGTTATCTGAAACTGAAAATGAAACATGCTTAAACTTTGCGTTAATGGTGGTTGACACCTTAGATGAGCTAAAATCACTGGAGGGATGTGCCAGCAAAGAGGAGAAACGTTCCTGGCAGAGAATGCAATGTGGACAGAGATCTGATGACTTATGGGTTTCAGAGGAGGGAAAAATGGTTTTGCCAAACAATATTTTGTCACAGTTTGCGACGTTTTATCATGGTCAAGCTCATGTTGGGAGAGACACAATGATCAGGTTGTTCAAAATCGATTGGTTCAATCCAAAATTCAGACAAGCTGCAGAGGTTATCTGTCACAGGTGCATCATCTGTCAGCAGATGAATGCAGGAAAAGGGACTGTGGTGAATTTGAGCCACGTTGGGAAAGCTGGAGGTCCATTTAGCAGGATGCAGATGGATTTTATTGAGATGCCTGTGTGTGGAGGTCTGAGATACGTGTTGGTAATTGTGTGCATTTTCAGCCACTGGATTGAAGCTTACCCTACACGTAGGAATGACAGCCTCACAGTAGCAAAGCTGCTGCTTAGGGAGTTAATACCACGCTTAAGGTTTCCTAACTCCTTAGAATCAGATAGGGGCAGACACTTTGACAATGAGATGATTAAGCTCTTGTGTGCCGCATTAAACATTGAGCAGAAGCTGCATTGTAGTTATCGCCCTAAAGCATCAGGACTAGTGGAGCAGATGAATGGTACCTTGAAGTCGAGAATGGCAAAAATGTGCGCAGCTACCAATTTCTAAGTGGCCAGATGTATTACCCTAAGTGTTGATGTCAATGAGAAACACACCTGACAAGAAAACAGGACTGTCTCCTCATGAAATTCTCATGGACCGAGCTATGCGATTGCCCGCAGTACCTGCAAATGCTCTTGTGAATATCACGGGTGATATGGTGTTGGACTACTGCAAGGGTCTGGCTGACGTGGTCCGCTCTTTTTCTCACCAGGTGGAGGCTACCACATTGCCACCGATAAGTGATCCAGGTCACACCCTGAAAGCCGGTGACTGGGTGGTTGTCAAGAAACACGTGAGGTAGTCGTGTTTGGAGCCACGTTGGAAGGGGCCATCTCAGGTGATTCTGACAACTACCACTGCTGTGAAATGTGAAGGCCTTCCAAATTGGATTTATGCCAGTCACACAAAGAAGGTGACGTGTTCGACTGATGAGGAACTTGAAATGTCTAAAACAACAGCTGCAGAGAAGGAAGTCTCAGGGCCGGAGAGTATCCAAAGGGGAACTGAGACTGAAAGAGAGCCCACTGAGGACGGCTTAATCACTCAAACCGTAAACGAGATCAAGTGGAGTGACAATGAGCCTACTTCAGCTGGGGCATCAGGGGAACCGACACTAAAAGTGGTTCTCCCAGAAACAGAAGGATACGGGTTTGAAATTGATGCCATAACTGACCCTGAAGGCGAAGGGAGTGAGGCAGAAGGAAGTCGAGGTGTTCTGACTCCTCTGAGCCACTTGCAGAGCCATCAAGAGAAAACACCATAGCACAAGAGGAGGGTGCTGTTAAACATCCTGAAAGGCCAAGCAGAAAGAAAACACTTAAAGGAGATAATTGGCCGGAGCCACAAGCTACAGGAGAGAAAGTGATCCCTAATGAAACAATAGAGGAAGAAGTTGACACTACCAAGAAAGAAGATCTTAGTGAAGGAGAGTTGCAAGGTGATCGCAAACTGAAAAGAAAGAGAGTTGCAAACAGAAGATACGCAGGTCCTGAATGGGCGTATGCAACATCAGCTGAATGGCAACAAGAATTCTTGCCGTTCTGTTTTGTTCGAGAGGTACCAGGTCAATACTACGGCACTTGAATTAAACTTTAGAAAGAGACTGTGTTAAATTGAAATTGAAATTAAAAGCTAAAAAGCTGAGAAAATAGACTGATAAGTTACCGGATGTGACATTGTCAACCTGAAATGACTCTGAAAAACCGATTATGACAAGCTGCTAACCTGATTTGACAAAGAGGTCCTGGAGTGAGTGAAACACTGTAAATACTTGCAGAGAAAAAGAGAGACTTTGCACAGAAAAGAAGAGAAAAGAAAAAGAGAGCTTTTATATCATACTAAAGTTGATTGTTTGCTTTGTATTATTCTGCTACCTGATTCTTTACAGATCATGAGTTATACTAGAGATAATAGTAATAAGGGTAGGATGTGTGGTTGGTTGAGTGCTATTCTGGGAATTGTGTGTGCAATAATAATTATAGGTGTGATTGTGGGAATGCCATTGGTGGATAAGAAAGTGACTAACAATGCTTCAAATCCTGAGACTGCTACACTAGCACCATGGGAGAAGTTTGAGCAAGATGCAAAATACTTGCATGAGGGAACTAATTCAAAAGGGGAACTATCTACTAATGTCTTCTATCGCTTGCTGAATGAGTATGTTGACACAATGGATGCGAAGAATTGCTATGTGTGCACAAAGGTTCCATCATCAGTACAAGAAGGGGTTACTCATCATAGTCTGCCACTAACCTACGGGATAAGCTGTAGTTTGCTGCTAACAAGATTCTATGATCAAGAACATGTTCAATACTTCTATTCTAACTTGGATGTAGTGTTTTCCTTCATGCCTGTGATTGAGTTTCTAAATAAATTAGATAAAGAGCACAGCATAAAGTTAGTTAGGGGTTTCTTTGAGTCAACACTGACATTTGGGACAGCTTATGCTCACCGCAATAACCTAACCTGTCTGCTAACACCTGTAGAAAAGAGCTTCTTAGATCACACTGATGATAGAAGGAAAGCATTAAAGGAAAGGTTAGAAAAGGGATTAGAAAAACGCACGCTTGCAAATGATTATGCTTACACTGCAATAAAGACACAGGGCAAGTTAGCTATAGGTGCATTACACGTAGGAAGGCTTTGTATATATAGGCCAAAATCAGAGCATGACACTTTATTTGAGGGAACGAGTGAGTGCAGGCATGTGTTTTTGTTTCAGAGTAAATGGACATTCATGTTAAATGGACAGGATCCAGCGATCCCTGGGATCTATTATATATGTGGACTTAGTGCTTATTACCGTCTTCCAAAGGGATGGTCTGGGACATGTTATATGGGAATAGTTTTTCCCAAGATCTACCAGATTGATGACTTAAAGCAAATTCCTAAAATGTCTGAATTACAACATACTAGACCAAAGAGAGAGACAGCGGCTGCTGTCGTTGGTGACATATTTGGAGCCATAATTCCTTCATTAGGGGTTATCTTAAAATTCATAAAAATTTGAATAGTTGTCTACTATTGTGGATAACATGCTGACAAGCTTCACAGGGGCTATACTCCTGATGGATACTGAACTTGCTGCGGAAAGAGCTATGACTCTTCAAAACCGTCTTGCTTTAGACATTCTTTTAGCAAAGAGTGGCGGAGTCTGTAAAATGCTTAATGAGCGCCATTGTTGTGCATTTATTCCTGATAATAGTAAGAAGATTAGAGGTATGCTTACTAACCTAACAAGAGATAGTGCAGATTTGAAGGAGCTGAAGGAACCTGGAGTTTGGGAAAAAGTTGGGAAAGGAATTACCAAAGTAGCAAATTGGTTTAGTGGTATTTGGAATGGGGTTCTTGCAAAAATATTAGGGGGTATGTTGATTGTCCTGATTTGTCTATTTGGACTATGGTTATCATGCTAAATTAATAAAAGAATTAAAAAAGATTTGGCAAAACGTAATAAAAGAAAAGAATAAAAAGAAAAAGAGAAAATGTTCAAAGAAATTTGGGAAAGGTCAGATAGGGAGGAAGAAATTGAGATGCGCAATTTAAAGAAAATGAAAGGCTGTGAAGGGAAAGGTTTTGTGTGATGACAAGTGTCATCAGAGGGGGTACTGAGAGAGCGTTGCTTATATACTTAGAAATTAATATGAAATGTTTATTAACTAATGCGTAATAATGGGGCATAGAAAATGTATTAATGTATTTTGCTAAACGTACACTTGAAATGTGCCCACGGGGAGTGGCCTTCAATATATACAATGACTAATGAAACTTAGTAGTAATGTTGAAATGTTATGTTAAGAATATGATTTTGCACTAATAATAAAGGTTACATGTTAAAGTTCTGCTAATAAATCATTAGGCCTTAGTTAGCATGAGTCGAGGCCTAGCTGCCTGATTTTCATATCTAACCTGCAGTGTGCTGACTTGCTGAAGGACATGAACTCTTTTTTTTCCAAAGCTAGGAGATGAATGTAACTTTAGTAGATCTGTTCTCATGAAATTCGACTTGCTTAGTGAAACATTCTTGCTGAATGCAACAGTGTAGACTACTTGCAGGTACAAGGTTGCCTGAACCGGAACAGACAATGGAGCCACTGACTAAAGATGCAAAGAGGACCACGAGAGTATGAAATCATACCGGACATTCTACCCACTGAAGACGTCAATCATAAGGACCAATAAACTACGTGAGAACTGTTATGGGGTGACAAATTTAATGAAGTCATTGAAACTCTATTGGAGGGAAATAGTGGGGTACTGACCCCCAACCAATTGACTTTTAGGGGACTGTACAACAGAAAAGGGATAAAAACCCTTGACACAAGGAAGTAGAGAAGACTAGGAGACTAGGAGATAGATGAGAGGGAGATCCTGTCACGTTTTGCTATGACCCAGACACCCATGGGGGTCATTGCGACCCCGGCGGGCGGCGGGCACCGCCCGCCGGGCGGAGACCGCCAGAAGACCACACCGCGGTCAAATGACCGCGGCGGTCATTCTGACTTTGCCGCTGGGCGGGCGGGCGACCGCCAAAAGGCCGCCCGCCCGCCCAGCGGGAAAGCCCCAGCAATGATGAAGCCGGTTCCGAATGGAGCCGGAGGAGTTGCTGGTGTGCGACGGGTGCAGTGACACCCGTCGCGATATTCAGTGTCTGCTGGGCAGACACTGAAAATCATTATGGGGCCCTGTTAGGGGGCCCCTACACTGCCCATGCCTGTGGCATGGGCAGTGCAGGGGCCCCCAGGGGCCCCATGACACCCTTTCCCGCCATCCTGTTCCTGGCGGTTTTTACCGCCAGGACCAGGATGGCGGGAAGGGGGTCGAAATCCCCGGTCAGAATTGCCCATGAAGCACCGCCAACCTGTTGGCGGTGCTTCCGCGGCACTCTGCCCTGGCGGTTTTCAACCGCCAGGGTCAGAATGACCGCCTTTGTCACTCTGCATAGAGACTTTGCTGTTTGGTTCTTAAAACCATCCTTGCCTTATATTGCCCATTTACACTTTACCTCCTTATGAGGGAAGTGTCCCTTTACCCGACTGCTGAATTCCTGATGGTGAATCAACTGATGTCCTGAGGACGAAGACTAAACCTGAATGCTGACCCAATACGGAAGGTAACTATATGACAATGAAATTGTAATTCTTTGCTTTTCCTTTCTAAGTACCAACTGCTTCTTTTGACAGAGACCATAGGTAGATGTTTTATAAATTGGTGTTGCTAAATTGTTTTGCATGAAGCCCAACATGCCAATGCTAATTCGAGGTTAGATGAGGGGTTCACTAAACAGACGCAAATAGACAAATGACTGAATCTATGCTTTGTTGAATAACGTGATAATGATTCTTTGATAACCTATGTTGACGTCGTGCTATATTCTAATATTTGTGATTCTTGTTTTGATTAAATCTTATCAGAGTTGCCATATTGTGACTATGCTAATGTGTTTCTTGGTTTTTAAGACTAATAAACTTACTAGTAGAATTGTAATTAATAGGGAATAAACTTCATATAATAGTACTAAACTGGTGTGGTTATTCATGACTGCAAGGTCATGGTGGTTTCTGAGTTCTATTAATGTCTTTAACTAATCTGAATTGTCTTATTTCAGTAAACCTTGATGACGTTATTGACTTATTGACTGACATGCTGATTAGTTGTCTCGTCCTAAGGTGTCTTCAATCAGGGTCAAAAGATTCATTGGCCTAAAACGAGTCGCAGAGTGAGTAAATTAGTCATAAAGGGACGCGTTAACACACTGATCTTATGACAAATTCTTCATGACTGACATGACAAATAGCAGAAAACGGACTCTGTAGAAATCGTAAATGAGTGGTTTCAAATATTATCAGAACTCCAAGATGGTAATATTAAAGGTTTTAATATTAAATATTGCACTTGCCATAAACTATATATTTTTAGTGCTACATGTTTATTTCGGGGGGAAATAGCATATATATATATTATTTTTTTTTCAAAACGGGAAATATTTCTGAAAACAGTAAGTGAAATAATGGATTATATTGACTGTTGCATAAAAACTACAGCACTTAAGTGTTAGTAATGAACTTGGTGACATTCCTCTTGGAAGAGGCCTATTTCCATGTTCCTATTCATCCTCTCAGTCAGCAGTTTCTCCAGTTCTCAGTTCAGGGGAAGCACTTCCAGTTTTGGGCATTGCCGTTTGTCTGTTGACGGTGCCTCAGACCTTCACCAAGGTATGGGCTCTGTGGAGGCTGTTCTGCAGCTTGAGGTATTCTCTTTATTCCCTTATATTGATGATTGGTTAATATCTGGTTTTTCTTTACTGAAGGCTCAGGAGGCAGTATCACAACAATGTCATTTCTTCAGTCAAGATCTTCCAGATCAACTTTGGCAAGTCCCATCTGACGCTTTCTCAACAGTGACTTTTTATTGGCACTCCGTTATGCAGCAAGCCAAAGTTATTCTTCCTTCAGACAGGATTTGTGTTCTGTAGCCCACTGTTAGGACATTGATGTCTTCTTCTTCTGCTCTATCCCATTTTTGCCTGCAGGTTCAGGGGTTGGTGGCTGCGTCCTCTGGTACCTTAGGCTCATTTTTATTTAAAACTCCTTGCAAATCATTTATTGACCCACTGGAGCCCAGAAATGAGCCAGAACGAATTTGCAGTCTATTCCTCTAAGGTAATTTTCTGAAGGCCCTGAAATGGCAGCTGAATTCTATGAACTTCCTTCGTTCCTTTTCAGCTTCCTCCTGTTCCGTTCCTCACAACAGATTCTAGTCAGTGGGGATGGGGTGCGACACTGGGGGTAGCTGGAGGCTTGTGCCCATGGTCTAGGGTAGACAGTTGTCACTTTCAATTGGTGAAAATTGACTGTGGTATGACAGACAGTTCTAGTCTTTGAGTCCATCCTTCAGGATGTTTGTCTGGTAGTGCTCACAATCAGGTGGCACATTATTAGCTCAATCGGCAGGGGGGGGAACCAGGTTGATTCAGCTGAATTCCCTGCCATCTCAGATCTTTACATGGGTAGAGACCCATCTCTAGTCCCTAACAGCAGTGCACATCCAAGGGAAACTCAACTTCCATGCAGATCTTCTGAGTTGCAATAGGTTCTACTTGGCCTCCTTCCATCTTTTGATGAGTTTGTTCCACTGCTTGGGTAAGATCAACCAGGGGGTTTGGGCCGCGGATGCCTTGTTGTTTCCATTGTTGAAGGGCCTGCTTTACAACTTTCCCCCTAACACCCTCCTCCCGAAGGTGCTTCAGATTTTAGGGAAGAGATATTGGTAAGTATGATTGCTTCATTTTGGCCATGTCATTCCTGGTTTCCAATGCTTCGAAAATTGTCTAGGCTACAGTTTTTTTTTAAATCTCTTTGATTCCATGACCTCAGCAGTTTCCTCCACTGTCACTCAGTCAGCACCACATTCTGCAGTTGATGGATTGGTTCTTGAGCAGCAGTCCTTGGAGAGGCTTGGTTGTTCTTATGAGGTGGCAGCTGGCATTCAGTCCTGTAAGAAACCATCTACCATTTCTCTCTATTGTAAGAATTGGGGTTGTTTTTCAGAAGTGGGCTTCTGCTCATGATTATGACCCTATGATAGAGGACCTTTTTCATATTCTTGATTTGCTCTGGGACGGGCTCCTTAAGAATTTAGCTCCTTCTACATTGGCCACTGAATGGTCGGCTATTAGAGCTTTTATGGATCTTTCTGGTGATAAGGATAAATTGTTTCCTTTGATCACCTAGCTGTTTTGGAGTTTTAGGCTTCAACAGCCTCCTCTGCATCCAGTTTCTCCAATCTGAGATTTATCCATTGTTCATTGTGGGCTGCAGTTAGCTCCATTTCAGCTTTTGGATGATTGTCTTTTGCTGTGGTTATTGGCAAAATATATTTTGTTGTGGTCGGTTAATGAAGCTTGAGGCTCAGATCATCTCCTTTGCTTATCTACGATTTTTCCTGAGGTTCTTCTCTCTGATCCAGGTTTTCTCCTAAAGGCCAGTTCTAAGTTTCATTTGTGGCAGGAGTTGTTTTTGAGGAGGTTGGGTCTTCCTCTCTTGATGTTAGGTGCTGTTTTTTGTGTTAATCATGGTGTACTGAGGATTTTCACCATTCCCAGTCTTTGTTTCCTTTGAGGGAGCTCATATGGGCAATAAGGTAACCACATCCAACTTGCACTGCTGGGTGTGGCAGGCTATCTGTCAGGCATACTCTTCTCTTGATTTGATTCCCCTTTCTTCTGTTCAGGGCAGGTCCACTAGGTTGGTCTTGATGTCCTTGGTGGAAGTGGTTCCATCCAGGAAATTTAAAGATGGCTTCCTTTGATACTTCTCTAAAGCATTACCGATTGAATGTTGATGATTCAATGCCTAGTAATTTTAATCATAGGGTTTGACCACAGTGATGGTTCTGTTATGAAAAAAATTATGTCAGTGCAAACCTTTTGTCTCTGGCATGTGATTTCCTTACTAAGTTATGACTGGGGCAAGGAAGACCATAAGAAGGGTTAATGACTTCTTTACTTACTGGTAATTTTCATTACCCCAATTATGTCCTCCTTGTCCTAGTCAATAACCCTCACTTCCCTCCGTTTGGGGCCTGCGTTTTTCTTGCTTGTGAACTTACAGGAGAAAGGAGAGGGGGGCAGAGCTTTTGTCCATTCTATCGCGACAAAAGGTACTAAGCATGGTATGTGTGTGTCGCGGATGGGGCCACCCTCACTTCATTATGACTGGGATGAGGAGAACCAAATCGGTGTGATGATGAATACCAATAGGAAGTCACTCTCAAAGATGGTTCAGGGAAGAAAGATGGATAAACAATCTCTTTCATGTACACTGAATTGTTAGGCATGATGAAAACTGAATTATGCAAACCATTGTATGAGGCATGTTGGAAGCACTACTGTGGTCAGTTTAATGACGTTGTTTTAACTATCGGCATAAGTTAGTTTATTCTAGATAAATTCATCAATTGTACTACACACCTAAGCATATGGCTAAGTTCTAGGTCTGCGCATGATTACGCGGCTGGTCTTGTCATGGTTTGCACGTCTCTTTCCGCTCTGGTCTGCAAAACTTAGAATACCACATTGTTTCCTGCTTGTTCTGGATTGGCCAAGATAAGGGCAAACCCTTCTGGTAGCCATTGTGCTGCCACCTAGATAATGCCACGGCAGGCCGTACCCTCCAGAAGGAGTCCCAGAGGAAAAACCCAGGAAATGGGAAAAAACCTCTAACCACAGGAACTCCTGAAATTAGGAAAAACAGAAAATCAGCAGGAAGTCGGAAACAGAACCAACAAAAACAGCTGGAAAGCAGAAAAAAGACTTCTCAAAAACTGCGAGCAGGAGCGGGGTTCACAACCAAGAGGGAAGTATTTGCAGCGCAATGAAAGGAAAGACTTCTGTGCTTATATACCCCTAAACAGGAAGCGACCTACATGAAGCACTAATGACACCATCTTGGATTGGGAATACCACTTAAGGAAGAACAGAAGAAAACACCATTTCACAAAAGAAAGCAATGCATGCAGATGTAGGAAAGTACCATATTGCCTGGCATGTTACCCCCATATTTCACTGTATATATGTTGTTTTAGTCTATGTGTCACTGGGACCCTGCCAGGCAGGTCCCCAGTGCCCATAAGTGTGCCCTGTATGTGTTCCCTGTGTGATGACTAACTGTCTCACTGAGGCTCTGCTAACCAGAACCTCAGTGGTTATGCTCTCTCTGCTTTCCAAATTGTCACTAACAGGCTAGTGACCAATTTCACCAATTCACATTGGCATACTGGAACACCCTTATAATTCCCTAGTATATGGTACTGAGGTACCCAAGGTATTGGGGTTCCAGGAGATCCCTATGGGCTGCAGCATTTCTTTTGCCACCCATAGGGAGATCTGACTATTCTTACACAGGCCTGTCAGTGCAGCCTTTGTGAAATAACGTCCATGTTATTTCACAGCCGTTTACCACTGCACTTAAGTAACTTATAAGTCACCTGTATGTCTAACCTTCACCTGGTGAAGGTTGGGTGCAAAGTTACTTAGTGTGTGGGCACCCTGGCACTAGCCAAGGTGCCCCCACATCATTCAGGGCAAATTCCCCGGACTTTGTGAGTGCGGGGACACCATTACACGCGTGCACTGTACATAGGTCACTACCTATGTACAGCGTCACAATGGTAACTCCGAACATGGCCATGTAACATGTCTAAGATCATGGAATTGTCACCCCAATGCCATTGTGGCATTGGGGAGACAATTCCATGATCCCCCGGGTCTCTAGTACTGCCAAACTGCCTTTCCAGGGTCTCCACTGCAGCTGCTGCTGCTGCTGCTGCCAACCCCTCAGACAGGTTTCTGCCCTCCTGGGGTCCAGGCAGGCCTGGCCCAGGAAGGCAGAACAAAGGACTTCCTCTGAGAGAGGGTGTTACACCCTCTCCCTTTGGAATTAGGTGTCAGGGCTGGGGAGGAGTAGCCTCCCCAGCCTCTGGAAATGCTTTGATGGGCACAGATGGTGCCCATCTCTGCATAAGCCAGTCTACACCGGTTCAGGGATCCCCCAGCCCTGCTCTGGCGCGAAACTGGACAAAGGAAAGGGGAGTGACCACTCCCCTGACCTGCACCTCCCAGGGGAAGGTACCCAGAGCTCCTAAAGTGTGTCCCAGACCTCTGCCATCTTGGATTCAGAGGTGTGCTGGCACACTGGACTGCTCTGAGTGCCCAGGGCCAGCAGGTGACATCAGAGACTCCTTTTGATAGGCTCTTACCTTTCTTACTAGCCTATCCTCCTTCCTAGGAAGCCAAACCTCCTTTTCTGGCTATTTAGTGTCTCTGCTTTGGGGAATTCTTCAGATACCGAATGCAAGAGCTCACCAGAGTTCCTCTGCATCTCCCTCTTCACCTTCTGACAAAGGATCGGCTGCTGACTGCTCAGGACGCCTACAAAAGCGCAACAAAGTAGCAAAGACGACTACTGCAACCTTGTATCGCTTCATCCTGCCGGCTTTCTCGCCTGTTTCCTGGTGGTGCATGCTCTGGGGGTAGCCTGCCTCCTTCTTGCAACAGGAGTTCTGAAGAAATCTCCCGTGGGTCAACGGAATCTTCCCCTTGCAACCGCAGGCAACAAAAGACTGCATCACCGGTCCTCTGGGTCCCCTCGCAGCACGATGAGCGTGGTCCCTGGAACTCAGCAACTCTGTCCAAGTGACTCCCACAGTCCAGTGACTCTTCAGTCCAAGTTTGGTGGAGGTAAGTCCTTGCCTCCCCACGCTAGACTGCATTGCTGGGTACCGCATGATTTGCAGCTGCTCCGGCTCCTGTACACTCTTCCAGGATTTCCTTTGTGCACAGCCAAGCCTAGGTCCCCGACACTCTAACCTGCAGTGCACAACCTTCTGAGTTGTCCTCCGGCATCGTGGGACTCCCTTTTGTGACTTCGCATGGACTCCTGTTCACTCCTCTTCTAAGTGCCTGTTCTGGTACTTCTGCAGGTGCTCCCTGCTTCTATGAGACCTCCCTGACTTGCTGGGCGCCCCCTCTGTCTCCTCATCCAAGTTGCGACATCCTGGTCCCTCCTGGGCCACAGCAGCATCCAAAAACCCTAATAGCGACCCTTGCAGCTAGCAAGGCTTGTTTGCTTTCTTTCTGCATGGGAACACCTCTACAAGCTTCTTCATGACGTGGGACATCCATCCTCCAAAGAGGAAGTTCCTAGTCCTCTTCGTTCTTGCAAAACACCAAGCTTCTTCCATCCAGTGAAAGCTTCCTTGCATCCTCAGCTGGCATTTCCTGGGTGTCCTGCCCACTCTCGACACTGTCGCGCCTCTTGGACTTGGTCCTCTTGACTTACAGGTACTCAGGTCCGGAAATCCACTGTTGTTGCATTGCTGGTGTTGGTTTTCCTTGCAGAATCCCCCTATCACGACTTCTGTGCTCTCTGGGGGTTGTAGGTGCACTTTACACCTACCTTACAGGGTCTTGGGGTGGGCTATTTTTCTAAACCTCACTGTTTTCTTACAGTCCCAGCGACCCTCTACAATCTCACATAGGTTTGGGGTCCATTCGTGGTTCGCATTCCACTTTTGAAGTATATGGTTTGTGTTGCCCCTATGCCTATGTGCTACTATTGAAATCTACTGTAACTTTACACTGCTTGCATTACTTCCTTTTGCTATTACTGCATATTTTTGGTATTGTGTACATATATATTGTGCATATTTGTCATCCTCATACTGAGGGTACTCACTGAGATACTTTTGGCATATTGTCATAAAAATAAAGTACCTTTATTTTTAGTATATCTGTGTATTGTGTTTTCTTATGATATTGTGCATATGACACCAGTGGTATAGTAGGAGCTTTGCATGTCTCCTAGATCAGCCTAAGCTGCTCTGCTACAGCTACCTTCTATCAGCCTAAGCTGCTAGAAACACCTCTTCTACACTAATAAGGGATAACTGGACCTGGTACAGAGTGTAAGTACCCCTTGGTACCCACTACAAGCCAGGCCAGCCTCCTACAGCAGGGAAACTACGGACAACTGGGAGAAAGACAATATGGCCACTAGAAGAAAAGAAGAACAGGAAAATAAGAAAGAAGAAAGAGAAAATAAAAAAAAGAATGTTTCAGGAAAACAGCTAATGGTATGGGGAATTAAGGGGGTTGCCGACAAACGCAGCATGGCCAGGAGCCCGAGTTAGGACTTGTGGACCACGCCACAACCGACAAAACAGGTCGCAGCCTGAAAATCAGCCTGCGGCAAGATCGGCCATCCGGAATGCGGACTGCCCATCTAGCCGCAGTTCACAAAGGAGACACCACGGGTTCCCACAGTGACACAGTTCTAGGGCGGTGCACCCGGTACCACCGCACCAGGTGCGAACTACAGGTAGGGTGCCATGTTTGCAAGTATATTATAATTTTAAAAGCACCTGCTGCAGCGTTCCTTTCTTCCTGCAATTTTCAGGCAATAATCCAAATGTCAAGATAACTCTGGTGATAAATGTTCTGTTTTGAGAGGGATCGAAATTTTGAGAGACACTGTTGAAGGGTGGCAGTGAGACAATCTGCAGAGGAGGTGGTAATTTAGGGGGGCGGCAACAAACATTGTCGCACAGGGCACCACCAGTGCTAAGGCCGGCCCTGCATGGTTGAATGTAACAGTGTAAAGTGACAGTGTAGGCATTCTCTCCATGGGCTGAGTTTGCCCTCTGGCATTGGAATTCTGAAATATACTATTTGACACTGACAGCGAAGGTTTGGGAAACTATCATTCCCTCACTGGTATTGGCTCTTGCAAATTTGTTTCTAGGGTACCCCTTGCGGCAAAAAAGGCAGGTGGCATGAATTAAATGAGTGCCAAACAACATAACCAATCAATACGACTACAAGACTTGGCTTATTGTAGTGAACAAATTGTTGAGTACATCTATATGGTGCATCCTAAAGCTCATCAGATCTACTGGAAACCTTTAAAGCATTTCATTTACCACTAGAATCAGACTCTAAGTCATGAGCTTCCATGTATTTTTTGTATTACAATTCTGTGACTAAATGTATCCTTTAAGTATGAATCCGTTATATAATGCTGTGTTCTTTGAAGCTACTAGCGTGATGCAGTTACCTTACTGTGCTACGATGTAAAGTGCTGTCTGGGGTGATAATGAACCTTGATCCCTGTTGTTTGAATTTAATGCTGGTTACTTGTTTAAAAAAACATGAATAAAATGTTTAAAAAACAGAGTGATGGAGACGAAAACCACTGAAGTACAGATTATGGTTACGCCTACAAGAACCATGATAATCGTAACTCATGCACCAATACAAGGGTCATGATCCCTACCCTTGATCTGATAGATGCAATAATGATTGCTGTAAGATTGCATATCACATTATCATTAAAACTATGAAAGAGACGAGTGTGTGTGGAGAATGATTTAGTTGTTTAAGTATGTGTTGTTATTTAATTGTTTTGTGCGTTAGGTGTTGTTATTTATTGATAGACTTATTGTGAGTTTCTAAACTTTGCACTTGCTGTGCAGGTTACAGTTTGCAGGGATGAGATGAAAGTTATGGATTGCAGAGCTAACCTTTCGATATAACAAAAGCTGATATCCATAAAGTCACTGCTTTGAACTGATCAGAAGGTTGGGAGCCTCCATCCTGTTGACACCACAATATAAAAAAACTCCTGATAGGTTTGTTTGAGCCACTCATAGAGGTAATCGAATTCGGTGGTAGTTGTGCCATGGCTACTATGCACAGGCTTATGCTTTAAATTAAAGCATATTTGCACACTCCTTGACGTCAGACTGTCACAATACCTAAATTCACTTAATTCTATTCAATGCAAGACAAGGTGAAGGCAGCTGTAATATTTAAAGTATCCTCCCATAGTCAAACAAAAGTCTAGACAGAAATCATGCAACGATGGTTAGTGGTAATTCCAAGCTTAAAACTTCAAAATAAATACAACGTTGAAGTCTGAGAACGTTTCCAACGTATTCATTTTTATTGAATTTCCAAATCGTGAATCTAGTTCTGATACATTTCAATAGCCCAGCCAATGTGTTTTGTCCCAAATGTGGAACTTCTTCAGCATAAATATTACTGCTGAGATTTCAATGGAAAGTAAATTCCAAACATTCACATGGTATCCATTTATTTCAAACTGTATACTCGCTCATTCTACTGGCAGAACCTGTAACATCGTAGTGCTCTTGAAATTGAGCAAAAAGGAAGTTAAGACAATTCTTGTGTATCCCCTATCTCGATGTTGAAGAACCCTACTTTTGTCTGACCAGACGACTGTCTCCTGGTTTATTGTGGGTATAGGAACTGCTACGAGCTGGATTTTCATGTTAGGTGTGGGACTGACTTTTATAAGACTCTCTCCTACACACTCCCAGCCTTCAGAGTCCAGGTTTAGTGTGGTTGAAGACTTTGGCTATCGTGGCATTGCCTTGTCACATGCCTTTTCTAACATGTTATAGTTCAGCATACAGGAACTAATTAAAAAGTGGGTAGGGTTGACCTCAGGGCCTTTTTCCTAATTGGTTAGAAAGGTGCCCAGGTGTTACCTCCACCGTCTAGCTACTACCAGGCATATGTGTGGCACCCCAAGAGACCTTGATAGAATACTTTTTAAACCTGTGGAATAATGAGAGGACTGCACCTGTTGTTTGAGACCTTTCAGGAGAGCTGAAAGGCTGGAACTACCACCACTTTTGTCCAGAACCAAGATGTGGACTCCAAGGTTCTGTTGGCTGAACGTCTTTGTGACTACAGTGACACAACAAGCTACAAGATGCCTTTTTCCTAATGTGCCAGCTGACCTGTAGCAACTGGACCTCAAATGGATCCTTCTGTTGGCTTCTTCTTCACACCCTGTAAATATATATGTGCCTTTCCTGAGGTCTTGGGTTCCTTAGAATTGTACTCCTGTGGTTGGTTGGCACTTGCATTCTAATTTATTTGGTGGGTTCCATCGTAATCAAACTGAAATTTCACCTTGGTTTGTGCCTTGCACGACCATTGGCGCTTTATGTTTTCTTGGTACTTTTTTCACTCAAATCTTTTAAAAGTAATGTCTCCAGTACCCTTTTTAGATTTTTGTCTTTTGGTGTCCTTTTGATCGTAGTGTTTTTTCTGGATTGGGATCTTTACTATGTTGTGTCTAAAGGCTTTGCACATTTTTGTAAAGTTAAGCCTGCCTGCTTTGTGCCATAGCTACCAGGGGCTCACCTCAGTTCTTTAAATTACTGAAACTTTTGACTTGGCCTAAGAAGATAGTTACTTTTATTATTTCTGTATGGCACCAATCTACTCCGACTGATAAACCACTTTCTTACAGTACCTACACTTTACACCCGTTCAAGACTGTGATAAGAAAGGGCCACCTCTGGTCTTGGTAACCAAACTGCAGACTATGGAAGTGGACCGAACAGGTGTCCATTAGTTTCATAGTTCACAGTCATAATATATAGGCTGCACACTAGCACAGTCTAATTTGTATGCATAGTCTGCAACCTCAGTAGTAGACAATGGATTAGGAAATTAATTGCTTCTCTTTGGATGCCTTTCTATAGGCCATATTCTAAGTATTAAACCTCAAACTGTGAATCATGAGCTAAGGGGATCTGTGCTGGTTGGAGTCCTTGGGAGTCATGGTTTATATGTCACAATTATGTTTTTAATGTTTGATCATTCGGATGGAGGCTTTCAAGGAACTACCCCCCCCCACATTCTCCCTCTGCATCCCACACTTAGGCCTACTGGTCAATGTATGCTCACCCTGTCCACCTGTTTGGCCTTTAGGGGCATAGTTAAGAGCTCCTAGTGTCTCCTTGCGGCACATTAGTGCCATTTTTTTAGGTTAATGTGGCCCGATGACACAAAATCCCTGTGTGCTATTGGCAAAGTGGTGCAATGAATACATTGCCCCAATTTGTAACCCTTTGCTCTACATTATGCCTGCTCCAGGCATAATGCATACAAAGGGGGTGTTCCCCGTTAGGCAGGCCAAAAAAATGGGGCCAAAAAATATAACAGATTTCTTTGTGTCATTTTGTTCTGCACTTTTAATGCCTAGTCAAAGCAGGAGTTATTAGGAGCAAAACATTTCTTACAATGGGTCCCAATGCACTTTACAAGATTAGCAT
The DNA here is from genome assembly GCF_031143425.1 of Pleurodeles waltl. Lineage (NCBI taxonomy): Eukaryota > Metazoa > Chordata > Amphibia > Caudata > Salamandridae > Pleurodeles > Pleurodeles waltl. Next base: position 237,205,059 of record NC_090446.1, on the reverse strand, counting down.
CAACATTTTTTAAACTAATCCTGCACAGCTCCAACTACAATCACAAATTCTGACTGTAGACCCCTAATTACTGCCATGGAGCACCATATTTTAAATAAAACACACACATGGTGGCCTTAGGGGGCACTAAGGGGTGCAAGAAAAGTGGCACTGCAATGTTTGCAGCACCACTTTCCTTATATATGCCCCTATATTTTTTCAGGACACAGAGACAGTGCCCAGTGAACAGCCATGGTGCCTCTAAAATAAAAAATCCAGAGGCTTCACATTTGCCAACTTGGCTTTGGATCTGCGGACCAGAAATGAATGATGGGGAAATACCTCCCTTGTCTAATTCTTTGAACCCAGGGGTGGTTTGCTGACACACATTCCAAATATCTATTTTTAACCCATCGAAGATCACGTTTTTACATGCTATTTTCACTAAAAATACTCAATTCACTTGCACCAAGCAAATAAAAGACATTGAGTACATTTCTACTTTACTTTGGTGGGATTTTGTTCAGTGTTGTTTTAGTGAACTGGCAAGTAAAGATTAGTTTGTGAGTTAAAATGGGAACTGACATCTTTTTTGATCCCTTTCCCCACTCCTTGCTGCATCTACATGTAACTTGGGGGCATATTTATACCGCTTTTACACTGAATTTGCATAATTTGTTTGTTGCAAATTCGGTGCAAAAATAACCCCATATTTATATTTTGACGTTAGACTAGTCTAACATCAAAATATTGGAGTTTGCACCATTTTTTAGATGCATTAACCTATCTTGAGTCAATGAGACGTGAGTAGGCGTCCCCATCTAAAAAATGGTGCTGACCCCATAGCCCCATATTCATCCCCCTGTGCTAAAATGACGCATGGGTGGGAGGATGGGCTAAATAACAGTGCAAAACATGCTTACACGAATAATTTACGCCTGGGTCAGACCAGGTGTTAAGGGACCTGTAGACCCATTTCCATGGTTAAATGCCATGGAATGGGTCCACAGGTGCCCTCCTCAAGCCCCAGGAACGCCTCCACCCACACCAGAGGGACACCGGAGGATGGGGGACCCCATCCCAGGTAAGTAGGGTAAGTATAGGTAAGTAATTGTTTTTTTTAAATTAAAGTGCCATCGGGAGCCCAACTTGGGGTCCCCTGCATGGGACAGGGTGCAATGGCCATGCCCAGGGGACACTGGTCCCCTGTGCTGGCCATTGGGGTGGTGGGCATGACTCCTGTCTTTCGTAAGATAGGAGTCATATGGTGTGGATGGTTTTGCATCAGAAAATGACGCTAGGCTGGTTAGAGTCATCTTTGTTTAACTCTAACCAGCATAACGTCATTTTTTGGTGCAAAACCCATTTCTCCCATACCGCTAACCCCACCTGGCTAACGTCATTTTTTTAATGCTAGCCACCCTTTGCACCAGCTTGCGCCATTCCACAAATATGGCATCCGGCTGGTCAGTGCTAACTTTTTTGGTGCAAAACTACATTGGTGTGGTTTTGCACCAAAAAGTATAAATATGATCCTTGCTTTGTTAAACACAAATTGGATAAACTTTCAAAGTACCACTACTTTAGCAATATCACCATACAAACCAGTATACAAAAATCAACTTCACCTTCCTTCAGTCTATCATCTCCACCAACATACAATTAGAAATATGTACAAAAGAGAAGAACAAATACTTGGTGCACTTAATACATCTACAGTCAGGCCTTCACACCAAGATATATTACACATAACCTAAACTTACTTAATTTCCAAAAAAGGGAAGGGTTGCAACAAGTAAATGATTTTGCAGTGTGTTCCTTTCTATATCCAAATTAAAATAGTCATGAAACAAAGAAGAGAAAGACAGGAACATCTAAATATTATGTACAGTGCCTGCATCTGATAAACCTTTGATAGTGATGAAAAAATGTTCACACAACTATTTTACAAAAATGAAGATCGGATAGTAAAGGGATGTTGGTATATGTATCATGCACAGTACAGATTCACTTTTTCTTTTTTACTTGTGGATATTCTTGTGGATATTACTCACTTTTTATTAAATTGCAGATATTTAAAAAGTCACACGCAGAGAGACCAACACATGTTTAACATTTATATCATATGAAGTCCCAATGCTTTGTTTAGAACCAAAGGGTCAGAGTGTTGCCATCACAGCCTGGCTCTTCCCTGCATCTAATATTAGATCAGGAAACAAACAGTGGAGTTATAAAGGCCCCTACATCCCCTAAGGTGAGGGGGCCCACAAGCTTCAGGGGGCCCCCTCAGCACAGTATCCAGAGAGCCCTTGAGTGAGTTTGCAGCGGGCCTCTCAATGTACTTTGCAGGGGTAGGGGGCTCAAGTTTCTTTACACCACTAGAAGCACTCTTATTGTGTAAGTTTCTGAATCTGTGCAATGATGTGTTATCTCACTGATCAGATTTTAGCCATTTGGCAATTCAATATTATGTGGAAAGGAAATGGAATGACATATGTTTACAAATGGAGGCATTTGCCTGAAACTAGGCACTGTGGCTCAGATGTATACTTTTTGATGCAAAACTGCACTAACACAGTATATATTTATACTATGACGCGGGATAGTGCTAAAAATAGGATAGAGTGAACATTTTTTACGTTAATCATTGTGCCTTGTCATAAGGCAAAATGACGTTAATGCCTGAAAAATGACTTTAACCCGTTTTACAACACGTAAGCATGTCACAAAAAAGAAATGCACCATTTTTACCCACATTAGCATCAAATACAGACGCTAACGGAGAAAACAGTGCAAGGAGAAGCAAAATAGACCCAGAAAGCGAGGAGAGACCCCAAGGGACCCCAATCATTTAGGAACCAGCCAGGAGGACTCAGACAAGACCCAGGGGAGGGAAAAGGAAAAGGAAAAGAGAAAGTGTTGTTTCAATGTGGAGGCGCATAAAATACTGGTGAGAGAGGTGACGGAGCATCAAAATCAAATCTTCATCACCTTAAAATTGGCAATTGGCAGGAGAGAGCCAATTTGGCATCAGATAGTAGACAAGATTAACAGTGTGACAAAGGTGAGGAGAACCGTAACAGAGTGCAAGAAATGCTGGCATGATTGTAAGCAAAGAACAAAGGAAAAAATGGCAAGGAACAGGAAGACAGCACTGCAAACTGAAGGTGGTAGTCTGGCACCACAAGAGCACTTGAACGAGATGGAGGAGACGGTTGCAGCGGTCATCCCGGAGGAACTGGTCACTGGAATCACAGGACAAGATACGGCAGACTGCCAGGAAACCCCACAAATGCAGGGTAAGTTGCATGGGGGAAATTAATGTCAAATTGTCAAGTGCAAGAAGGGAGAGGCACATAGGACTCATTTACGACATGTCAAAGGAGCGCAGAAGGACACATTGCACATTAAGCAGGTTGCACCATGCTGACGTAAGCTACACATGTACCTACGCCTTGGTAGTGCCATGCACCATAGCACATACACAACCTGGACATAAATACCTACATGTACAAATGCAGCACATGGGATGGATGGCATGCATAATGACTGTGCCTCTGGTTGTGTCATCACAACATCTCTTGCATATAGACATATTAACCCTACCAACATGACCAAGACTTCAGAGACTAGGTAGTCAGTCAGTGTCATACCTGGGGTCATGTCGTGGTGGTGTGCCTTACAGTAACTCCTTGAAACTGCCTTGCCTTCTTGCCCAAACATATGTGTGCTGCATCTTACCTTACACAATTCATTGCAACGGTCCCAGACATGTGCCGGTAGCACCACCACCCCGCACATTGACAACACATCCACATAAGGCAGCCACCACTCCATCATGCAGTGGGGATGCTCCCTGGGTGCAGGAACAATAATGTGAGCAGGCGCTGTGGGGAAAAGCGGGGTGGTCCCGTATCAATGGAAACATGCCACCATCCAGACCTGCCAGTGATAGGCCATCGGCCCGTGTGGTATTCCTCATTGACAACAGTTGCCACTACTACCTGCGCTGTTGGGGGTGGTCATATAGACAATGGCAGTCAGGTGGTCATAGGACTGCTGCACTTGAAGTGAGGGACCATTATGACTACCTGCAGAATCACCATCAAAGTAGCTTGAGGCCCTGACCTAAGTTCAACTCCAATTAACTTGCCATGTCCATAAACTCATTTACCATCAGGCACTGTCACATACATAATGATGTACACAGCAAAAAAAGTATACCCATGCTGGTCATCCCTGGGTCTACCCCTGTGCCTGTGTTAAATTAGCTGAACTGCCATCATGCTGCATCTCATGCATCATGGTGCAAGGATGGCTGCCTTGAGGGGGCGATAATAGGTTTGTAGGAAGGTGCACCTACCTGTATAGACAGAAGATGAAATTGAACTCTGCTAGTTCAGTGCGTGCTGTGCAATGTGCACACATACATCTGGGAATACAGAGCTGATTGCAGATTTCCCCTGACTTTTTGCCCCCATTTTTCACTTTTTGCTATTGTTTTCCTGACGCTGATGGTGCCATGTGTAGTGCTTACCAGTCCCAGGGCCTGTGCGTGGTATAAAATGAGTATGCAAATTAGGCTAATTATAATTGGCTAAGCCAACTGACCCATAAGTCCCTTGTATATGGTAGGGCATGTAGGTTTAGGGACCCCAGCATAGGTGGTGCCCCCATAGGTTCACTGCTGAGGTACCAGTGTCATTTTAAAGGCAGGTCTGCCTTGCTGGCTGTTTTTTAATTAAAGTTACATGCAAATTCAACGTTGAAATTAAAAATAGTTCCAAAGTCTTAAACTACCTTATTTGTGCATATAAGTTAACCCTATGATGTGCCCTATGTGCCCCTAGGGCTGGGTGCCATGTAACTATAAGCAGGGACCTTATAAAAATATTTTTATAAGCCCTGGTGAGGTAAAACAGCGAAATTAGTTTTTCCCTCATTGTAGTGAATGACCTCCATAGGCTAGAATGGGGAGACTTTATATTAATTTTAAAAGTCCCCTTAAGTAAAAATTACCTCAAGCTTAGTATCACATTAATTGTTATAATAAATCCCACAACTTCCAGTTGTGGGATTTAATATAACTTTTTTAGGTAAACAGTTGTAAACTTTACCTGAAAAGTTGCCAGCTTCAGCCCTGCAGGGTATTTGCTGCTTTGCTCTGATTGGCCAGCCTCTGGCAGCATGGCCAGGATGCCTTGATGAGGTGTGAAGTGGCCTGGCTCAACACAGAGATGTGCCTGGGGAAGAAGATCTTCTCTCAGCAGATGGAGAAGCAGGAAGGGGGCGGGCTGCCAAACTGGTCTTCAAAGGCAGGGACGGACATTTGGAGCAACCCGGCACATCCCTCACATCCTGCAAACCCAGACAATTAGGTGCCCCACTGATTAGATTAGAAGAGGGCAGGAGAAGGGTGGGTTTAAGATTTTTGGCCCACCAGTGAGTGGGCTCAGCCAGATGTAACCTCCAAAAATCACTTTCAGCCATGATGGATTTTTAAGGAATGTTGCTCCCTGAGATTGATTTTTGTCACACTTCCCAGGAAGTGGTCATCACAGGGGGGAGGGCCCTGCACCTGATTGGAGAAACAGGACCCCCCTGTTTTTCACCTAAGAGCAAGGATAAAACTGGCAGACCCACACCTGCACCTCCACCTCAGATCCCTACCAGATTCCAACAAGGAATAACTACAGAAGAAGAAGGGCTGCCCTGAAGGAATCCTGACCTGCACCTGAACACTGCACTCTGGAGGACTGCACCAGCTACACACTTTGGCTCCACCACAAGAAGGACTTTGCCTGGCTTCAGCTCGTTCAAGGAGGGACGCCCTGTTTGCTACTGGTGAAAAATTGCTAGCCAGAGTCCCCTGCACCAACTCCTGAAGGAACTGACCAGGTGACCACTGTCCAGTGGCCAAAAAGAAATTTGCACCAGGTGCATTCTGGGAGTTGTAGTCCCCACCCCCAAGGAGCATCTCAGATCTTCTGGAACCTTAGGGTCAGCTGTGGACCTCAAAAGTACCTTACAGGAACATATGGAAGAAGATCCAGAAGTCTGGAGAACTTTTGGAAAAAAGCTCCATAAAAGGATTAACACGCCTCTACAACTCTAGCCAGCTTGCCTCAATCGCAACCCAGCCTGACTTGCAGGTTCACCCCAGTGAAGAAAATCTCTGAAAAAGTGACTAAATCCGAATGTAAGAAGTTGACCGGGACCTCCCAGGCAGTGTATCTGAAGAGGGCTCCAGGGACGTTGGATCAAGATTCAGGTTTGCCCCGGTAGAAGGATTTTCATCTGAAAAAAACCACTAAGGTGGTCATTACAACATCAGCGGTCTATTTACAAGACCGCTGAGGGACCGCCGTGCGGAAGACCGCCAGTAGTGGCGGTTTGCGCTCAGCGTATTATGACTGTTGGCTGCTCTCCATCCTTTTATGGATGGAGAGCCGCCAACAGCCATACTGGCGGGCGGCGGGGAAGTGGAGGTTGCTCCACCTCCACCGCCACGCCAACAGAACACTGCCCACCGAATCACGTCCTGTGATTCGGCCCGGGGGTGTTCTGTTGGCGGTGTGGTGTCGGAGGAACTGCCCCCATGGCTCCCGTCCCCTCCCAGAGGATCGACGGAACAGGTAAGTCGATCGTCCGTTAGGGGAGGGGGGTGGGGGGGTGTTGTGTGTTGTGTGGGTGCATGGGGGTGTGTGTCTGTGTATGTAGAGGGGGTGTGTGAGTGCGTTTATGCTTGCAGGGGTGTTACGTGTTTTGGAAATGAGAGCGTGTATGTCTGTATGTATGTCTGTATGGATGTGTGCGCGTATGTTTGTATATGGGTGTGCGTGTCTGACTGAGTGTGTGGATGTAGGCATGTATGTCGGTGTGTGTGCATGTGTGTGTTGGTGGTGTCTGTGTGCGTGTCGTGTGTGTGTGAGTTTTGTGATGTTGGGGGTCGGGGTGGGGATGGGGGCCCTGCCACATTGGGGGGGTGGCAGAGGTGGTGGGGGGTGTAGGGGAGAGAGTCGGGGTCGGGGTGGGGGGGACCCCTATCAGTGCCAGGGAACAAATTCCCTGGCACTGATAGTGCATACCGCCATGGATTTCATGGCGGTTCCTACTGCAGGAAATCCACGGCTGTAAGCCGGGTCAAAATACCGGCAGCGGTATAGTGACGACTGCCGGGCTGGAGACCAGGGTCTCCAGCCCGGCGGTCGTCTCCGCCCTGGCGGGCGGAATGGAGAAGCGGCGGATGACCATGGCGGTAACCGCCATGGTCATAATACGCTGAGGAAAGACCGCCAGCCTGTTGGCGGTCTTACCGCTGCTTCTCTGCCTTCCGCCAGGGTCGTAATGACCCACTAAGTCTGAAGGTAAAAATATCCACCAAGGGCTACTGCGGCACATATCCAAGGAAGAGTTCCAGGAGGTCGGATTGGACTGGCGACTTGGTCCCACTGAAGAAAATCTGCAGAAAGACGACTAAGGTACATATTTATACTTTTTTAGTGCCGCATCTGCGCCACTTTTTGGAGCAAAAGCGGTACAAACTTGCAAAATACAATTGTATTTTGAAGTTTGCACTGCTTTTGCGTAAAAAAATTACGCAAATGCAGCGCTAAAAAGTATAAATATGGACCTACGTCCGAAGGTAAACTTTTGACCGAGGCCTCCTGTGAGCTGTAGCCGAGCAGAGCTCCATCGCGGTCAGCCTCAAACTTTGACTGTTCCCCGGTTGAGGTGCAACCATATGACAAATTGGCGCTATTCGTTTCTATGTGCTAACAATAAGGAATTATTTAAAAATTCATATCTTCGGTTCTCCTTATCCGATTTTATTCATTTTGGTGTCATTTTAAAGATAAAAAATATAGGGGGTCATTCCGACCCCGGCGGGCGGAAACTGCCCAAACACCGCCCCGCGGTCAAATGACCGCGGGGAGCATTTTTACTTTCCCGCTGGGCCGGCGGGCAATCTTCAAAAGATCGCCCGCCGGCCCAGCGGGAAAGCCCCAGCAAAGATGAAGCCGGCTCCGAATGGAGCCGGCGGATTTGCTGGGGTGCAACGGGTGCAGTTGCACCCGTCGCGATTTTCAGTGTCTGCTATGCAGACACTGAAAATCTTGTTGGGGCCCTGTTAGGGGGCCTCTGCAGTGCCCATGCCAGTGGCATGGGCACCGCAGGGGCCCCCAGGGGCCCCACGACACCCGTTCCTGCCAGCCTGGTTCTGGCGGTGAAAACCGCCAGAACCAGGCTGGCGGGAAGGGGGTCGGAATCCCCATGGCGGCGCTGCATGCAACGCCGGCATGGAGGATTCCCTGGGGCAGGGGAAAACCGGCGGGAAACCGCCGGTTCCCCTTTTCTGACCGCGGCTTTACCGCCGCGGTCAGAATGCCCCGGAAGCACTGCCAGCCTGTTGGCGGTGCTTCCTCTGCCCTCTGCCCTGGCGGTGAGACACCGCCAGGGTCAGAATGAGGGCCATAATCTATTTGTATAAATTGGTGTTGGATTTTTATTGTGTTTTGTGTTTTACTTATTTAATTTTGTGATTTTGAAATGCTTTACACATATGTCTCCTAAGTTAAGTCTTGTCGCTCGTTGCCAAGCTACCAAGGGTTGAGCTGAGTTTAATTTATTGAGACCTAACTGGACCTAAGTGGAGGTTAGTGGCCTATTGCTAAGTGTAGGTACTTACCTGCCCTTACAAAAACCTATTTTCCAACAATACACATACATCAACTTGACGAGCTATCAACGGTAGCAAGAGCATAGTGTCCTGGCAATGCCAACCTTGGGGTGTGGCAAGATTACAGTACTGCATAGGTGTAAGTGAAACATGTAAGACTGGGTCAGCAGCATATTGACATCTGTGGTGCTGTGGCTTGAGCACTGCAACACCCATTGCAAGGCCTCACCATGCAAATGGATGCATAGGGAGGGTTGGCAATGATAAGATGGTGTCAACACACAAAGGATATACATCAGACTTAGTAGATATGACCCACCTGAGCTTCCCCTAATGTGTCCCTCAGGTGGGGCAAAGGGCTGATAAATTGCAACCATGAAGTACAGGAACAATGTTTGGGAATTAAGATCACAATGAGCCTCCAATAGCAAGTCAGTGATGTGACACATCAAGTGCCACAACACAGAAAGATTGATTTTTAACAATCTCATTGCAGAGGATGATGGCTCACCTGCTGATCTGCCTGTCCTAGAGTACCCCAATGACCTGGATGGCCAGTTGACAACCATCAGCCAAGAGACCCTCCAAGAAGTCCTCGTATCCCTCCAGACACCACCTCCAGGTGCAAGGAAGAGTAATAATGTAGCAGCCATCCCAGATTCCCCACCCAACACCCCAATAGTACGACCTGCCAGCACCAACACAGCTGCGGACTCCGAGGACCCAGGGACCAGCTTTGAGAGGACAGTGGTAGGAGTCCAGCAGAAGCTGACCAAGGAGGTGCTGGTGGAGCTGCAGACTATGGCGTCCAGCATAGAGGGTATGCGCACGTGCCTCATTACGGCCGATGAACAGACTGCAGCCAAACGAGGCACACACTCCCCAATGCATGGAGTCCAGCAGTGTCTGAGTGACATAGTTGCTGCCTTGAGGGAGAGGCCACAACAACTGCCCTCCCAAACTGGCAGCAGTGTGCTTGAGAGCAACATCGACTCCATGCACCAGGAACTGGCCTCCCTCAGGGCAGACATGGCTGCCTAACACAGGGATGTTGCTGCTATTCTAAAAAATCAGCAGTTCCTCCTTGCTGCAGTGATGCCATATGTTGTTCCACAAATGGCAGCTGCTGGGAATTTGGAGTCCACATCTCCAACCACTGAAGTGTGTGTGGCCCCCTCTATCTCTCCACCACCACCATCAAGGGCAGAGGAGACACCACACACATCGGAAGATGAAGACGTGGAACAGATCATCTTCCCCCATAAGAGTACCCGGTAGCACCGGCCCATGCCACATGGGCAGAGTTTTCCTTGGTCCTTTGTTTTCCTTTGTCCTGTGCTTAAAATCATGCCAGTGTTAGCACAGTTGGATATGTGCACTATTCAAAGACACACTGTTGACCTATCTGCTATGGACTGTCATTGTCTCGCACATACAAATTGGAAAATCATGTTCCTCCGCACTTACTAACACTTCACCAAAGCATGTCCCATGACATGTCCCTCAACCCTGGACTTGTGTTGTGTCACAATTGTATGGATTTCACTAATGTGGTCACAGGCCTGGACATTGTGTCTTTAGTCACAAAGTTTCAGTACAAAAGTGCTGGAATATGGGGGCACATATCTACGCACAAGGTTCCTATATGATGAACGACAATGCTAGTCTCATCCCCTACAAGCAATTCACTGAGTATTTTTAAAAATGTAAAACACATGTATGCTTCACCTACTACATATGACAAGAATGGCTATGAAACAGTTCTCGGGTAATATCGTCAGCTGGGAGTACCAGTAGAACACATTGGTGTTAAACAGAGGTACTTAACCTCATCTGTAATTGCCACTGATCAGTTCTGCAAGATAGATATTAAATGTAGGCTGTTGTCAGGACCCTAACATGGACAGCTGAATTACCACACTTACCTGTCCAATACAAAGTAAACATAGTCACATTGAGTAGTGGGTACACTGGATAGCAGATGCATAGACAAGCAGATGTGTTGTTGCTGCAAATGTGACAGCTCAGTTGTAAACAGGTGATGAACATGTCAAGAGAGGGATTTGGAGCCATAACGGAATCCCTAGGCCAACACACAATTTTCATTGTGCACTCATGGGAAGACCCTGAGACACAAGCATATGACACATAAAGTAGGGAGTACCCATATTTTTTTTTTATTAGCAATGAGACTAAATCAGGAAAACGTATCCTAACCTAACCTATTCTAACTATACATAATCAACAACTAAACCTACCTACCCTATGCTAAACTTACCTAACACATTTAACAACACACTCTAAACATTGCCCCTCACTCCCCTATATGTTAAGAGACACATGCAGGACAACATATACTAAACTACATATATACTAAATATATCTAAACAAATATATATATATATATATATATATATATATATATATATATATTTTTTTTTTTTTTTTTCTATATTTAAAACACATATTTACCCCAACATGTCCACCCACCCACAAAGTAACATGTAAAAAGTAGAAAACCAACCCCAAACTCACTTATCCTAACTAAACTACATACCTACTCTAACCTAACACTAACCTTCTAAACCCACTATAAAACATGAAAACAAATGAGGAGGAAGGGGGGAAAATTAGGAGCTGAGAGTACCAAAGAAAATCAAAGCTTTGCCTTCTTGTGGGTTTTCTTGATGTATTTGAGTCTCTTTGTATTGGCTGCCACCTCCTTCTCCAAACTGTCCAACCTTTTCAATACAAGGTGTTGCGTCCCTCTGCAGATCCTGCAGCATTTTCGGTTCCATGGCAGAAAGTGGTGTGGTTGATGCACCGATGTCAAAGGTGTTGCAGCTGTGGCTGTAGTCATCGTGGCAGCTGTGCCCCCCCTGCACTGCTGTGGAGCTAGGTCTCCTCTATGTGGCCACTGCCAGTGTGGGTCCCCCTTGGAAGAATTCCCACCATTCCCTGGTTGATCTCTCAGCACGATAGCAGCAAGCAAGGTCCCAGAACCCAGATTCCACTGCCAGGATATGTCTGTAGCAGACTGCCCTCTTTTGCAATGCTCACAGTTCCTCATTGCTCATGTTGGCAGCTGTTAAATTGAGACAGGCAATCATCAGTGTCAGAATTGTGTGGAATAAGTACAGATTATTGGCTTACACTCTACATCTAATTACACATGCACTCCAACTCACATTCCAGAAAAGACAATGGCCCTGAGCAATGCAACGACAATGCTGCCTTAGCATCATTTCATTGACACCAAAGCGAAGCACAACAAGATTAGGAACCAAACACAAGAGGTGTGTCAATTTTCAACCATACATCACCAGTAACGTTAACATGTTATTGGGAGGATGGGATGCAGTTGGTAACCATAAGGGGTCAGTGCTGATAGGTACACATGCAAGCCTAATCAATATGACTGTCACCTACATTGTGAGCATCACATCGAGCTACAAATTTGGTATTCTTCTCCCCCTGTGCCAAAGGGGGGATGGCCATGCAATCCATCATCTCAACTTTCCTGGTCATCCACCAAGACATGCCCATTCGTGCATTGAGTCTGGGAGTGGGCCATATGTTAGGAGGCCTAACAACTAGGAAGCTGATGTCCATAGGTCTACCACTTCTAAATTCATGTGTCCCGGTGTAGACACCCATCTATACCTGATCTGCCAATACTATTCCTTACACTCCCATTTTTATGCCAGCACACATTTGGCCTTGACCTGCACACACAACATTTAACTTTCCACATAAGTGTTGTGTACATGGAGTGCATACGGAGCACCATGCTGGGGTCAATTGCCAGCCCAGTTCTCCATATTCATCACAATACAGGGATGCACCAAATTGGGTTCAAAATGGTGCATCCCTGTGTTGTGAGAATGATGGAGTGCCCTACTGCCAATATTCTCACAGCATTGCACTTCTAAGTCACATATGGCCCTACAGGTGGCTTGTCATCACCTTGTTTACACGATGCTGCCCATTGAGCACCACGAGCCTCACAACATATGACCCTCTGGTGGTGCCTGGGGAACCTTTCCATGGGACACAATGTCACCATCCAGCCTACATTGATATCTGATCACTTGACAGCTTATCACATCGAGCATTGTGTGCAACACACATGACTCACTCACACCAATCCCTGAGTTGCTTCACAGGACACATATTATCACATTTACTGGATTCATCTAGCTCCTCAAATTGCACCACTTCTCCGATTTTGCAGGGGACAGGTCCACCTGTCAAATATAAATGGAAAACCATGCTTAGTGTCATATCACTGTCACTACTAGTGGACAACAAAATTCAGTGTGTACTAATTTAGAGGAGTGAGCTAGTTATCGTAGTGTAAAACAGTGCAACAAACATACCACTACAAACACACAATGAGACGGACACTCAGGTGAGTGAGAGTCACACATCTGCACACTTACACTGGGCCTAAGGCTCATGTAGTGCTACAACCTGCAACAACCATATGTGGGCAATATATAGAAGATGAAACTCCATGGTATAAGGGGTAGTTGTGTAACAAATATATGACACTACCCTGGTACTTTGCAAGACAAGTGACTCAGGTACTCAAGCTTGTCCTGTAAGGCACACAGAGGCACTTTATGATGGACATGCGGCCCACGTATACGTTTGCAATGATCATGCATTGAGTAATCCATGACTGACGTGGCAAAGTTACATTGCCCCCTAAGTGATGATGACAAGGTAGCACTACATGTGCTTTGCCCTACTTTGTTGACACAATCCAAGTATATATGGTAGCCTGGCGGTGTCTTGGTGTATCATACGTGACACAATGCCGGGGCACAGGTGTCACCATAGCCCCTGAAATGTTTGACTTAGTGATGGTTGTGCATGACTCACCAGACATCTGGCCTGCATTGGAATAATGTCCTCTATACTCATACAGGGTCCCACTATGGCATCCATGATCTGCACTGTCTAACAGTGACTCTGCCCCATGGTGGGCCATTTATTGTTTAAGGGTCAGACATGATGGTGTTGTGGGTCAGTAAGTGGTGCATGTGAGGTGGCACCACAGTAGGTGTGGTGCCATCTCTCACAAATCTGGCACATGGTATGTGATGGGCATTCATTTTGTATTCCATGTGTGTGAGCCAATGTGCCAGGCAGATGTATATACACACGGCAGGTATGTCAGGTATGTGTTGATCAGATGTGTTAGACCTGATAGCCTAGGGTGGTCACCCCTAACTTTTTGCCTGCCTCTATCCACTTTTTAGATACTGCTCTTGCTGGTTTTTAGACTCTGGGGGTCATTACAACATTGGCGGTATAAGGCGCTTACCGCCGTGCAGAAGACCGCCAATACACCGCCGTGGTAGACCGCCACAGCTATTATGACACACATCACGAAATCTGCCGAAATTCAGACACCCACACAATACCGCCACACCAAAGGCCAGCGATAAACTGGCGGAAACACATCCTCCACCTCCACACCAACAGAAACACGCCCATGCTATTACGCCCCACGAATCCACGCAGCGGTCTTTCAACCGCGGTATTCCATTGGCGGTACACACCGCCGCGCTCAAAATACACACACATCTACAAAACACCGCCACATTGGACATTTCGAAATACACACACCTGATACACATACAAACAACACTCCCACACACCCAGCACAATATAAAACACACACCCACATCACCCACAAACCCCTACAACCCGAAATTCTGAGAGAAGGCCAGAGAGACAGCACAGCTATTGACAACCCCATCACACAGAGGCACACAACACCATCACCCACACTACATCCACGCACAAAACACCACATACCACTACATTCACCACACTCATCACCACATACACCACCCCACACATCACACACACCACCCCATGTCACGCCAAAGACACCCCCGCTTCTCCGAGGAGGAGCTCAGGGTCATGGTGGAGGAAATCGTACGGGTAGAGCCACAGCTATTTGGCTCACAGGTACAGCACACATCAATAGCCAGGAAGATAGAGCTATGGCGCAGAATAGTCAACAGGGTGAACGCCGTGGGACAGCACCCAAGAAATAGGGAGGACATCAGGAAAAGGTGGAACGACCTACGGGGGAAGGTGCGTTCCACGGTCTCCAGGCACAACATCGCAGTGCAGCGGACAGGCGGCCGACCCCCACCTCCTCCCCCACAACTAACAACATGGGAGGAGCAAGTCCTGACCATCTTGCATCCTGAGGGCCTCAGAGGAGTCGGTGGAGGATTGGACACTGGTAAGTCAAATCTTAACTATCACATCCCCCACCCTACCTGCATGCTATCACACACCCCCACCCTCACATCCTCCCCTATCACCCCAAATCCTCACTAATCTACCCATGACACCAACTACCCATCCCAACACCAAGCCCTGCATGACAAAACTAAGCATGGGCACCCCTCACTAAAGCATGCCCACTGCACATACCCAGTACACCCCCACAACCATCATCACACAAGCCCCCACACAGGAATGCCTGCACAGGGGTACACAAACACCCACCCATTGCACACCATTACACACACACATGCAATAATCATTTTCTTATACCCCTGCAGGAACCCGAAGGACCGTCACCACACCAGAGGGTCCAGACAACACCACTCCACCCCCAGAAGAGGCCCACAGTGACGACAGCAGCTCTGCCCCACTGGATCCTGATGACCAGCCTGGACCATTGTGGGCCTCAGGACGGTCAGTTCCCCTTGCCCAGCCACAGCCCAACACTGAGCTGCCACCCTCTGGTAACACCAGCACAGCACCCACCCAGCGGGCCCAAACCTCCCTACCCAGGACAGGTCAATCAGCGGTGCGTCCACCACTACAGGGCACCCAGGCTAACCCACCACCCCAACAACAACAGGGAACTGGGGGCAGTGGTAGTGGGCACACGGTCCAGGGGACGGAGGCACAGGAACACAGGGGAACTAGCAGGGCTGCTGTGCGACAGAGGGAGGACAGGCCAATGGAACCAACTCTCCACGAGGCCCTCTCCTCCATCATGGGAGCATACCACCACTCCCAGGAGACGATGGCCACGGTACTGGACAAGTTGCAGGAGACCCTGCGTCTGCAGGACGAACTGTATTTGGGGTTCAGGGAGGAGGTCAGGACCATCAGCTCCGCCCTGGGCACCATCGTAGGGGTGCTGATGGACATACAAAAGACCCTGAGGGACACCGTGGCACTCCAATGGGCCCCTGACACTAGCCAGGACGACGAACTGCCCACCACCTCCGCCGGCGCTAGTGGACAGGACGCCCCGCCACAGGACCAACACACCAGCACCCCACCCCCTGCAGACAGACAACCACCATGCAAGCGGGCCCTGAGATCCAGGAACAGGACAGAGCAAGATGGCAAGACCAACGCCAGGAAATGAGACCACCCTGATTGTCCCCCCACTGTCCCACTTTGTCACCCTGTCCAGATTGGAACTGCCCCAGCTCCACTTCCAATGCCCAGATGGGTAGTGCACCTGTGAGACTAATAGACTGGACTCTGCCATGGACATTCCTCCACCATCACCCATCCCCATTTTACAACCTTCCTTGATTTTTTTTGCACTTAAATAAACACCCTTGAAAGTCCAAAAAATCTGGAGTCAGTCTATGATTTGGAACTTTGTATTATCAATTACAGTGTCATAATGGGTTACCCATTGTAAGGCTAACATACCAATGTCACACATCACAAGCCCTTCAAGGATGCAAGCAGTTGACACGTAGGTTACCACACCTGTGATAGTGAAATGGAAGGGTACAACTCAATTAACAAATAGTGAGTGAAATGTAGGTACAGGATAGAGGTAGACGTGTGAAAGTTAATGTAATGTTAAACCAGAAAATGTTCTCACCTGTGTGTACCTGGAAATATTGCTGTATGACTGACTCCCTGTTGTCGTTTTCTTCATCCTCAGCTTCATCCTCATCACTGTCCACTCACTCCACAGGCTCCACAGCTGCCACAACACCGTCATCTGGATCATCCTCCTGCAGAAAAGGCACCTGGCGTCGCAATGCTAAATTATGGAGCATGGAGCAGGCGATGATGATGTCGCACACCTTCTTCGGTGAGTAGAATAGGGATCCACCTGTCATATGGAGGCACCTGAACCTGGCCTTAAGAAGGCCGAAGGTGCGTTCGATAACCCTCCTAGTCCGCCCATGAGCATCATTGTACCGTTCCTCTGCCCTGGTCCTGGGATTCCTCACTGGGGTCCATAGCCAGGAAAGGTTGGGGTAACCAGAGTCCCCCAATAGCCATACACGGTGCCTCTGGAGTTGACCCATCATATCAGGGATGCTGCTATTCCGCAGGATGTAGGCATCATGCACTGAGCCAGGGAACATTGCATTTACCTGCGAGATGTACTGGTCTGCCAAACAGACCATCTGGGCATTCATCGAATGATAATTCTTCCTGTTCCTGTACACCTGTTCACTCCTGCGGGGGGGGACCAGAGCTACATGGGTCCCATCAATAGCACCTATGACGTTCAGGATATGTCCAAGGGCATAGAAGTCACCTTTCACTGTAGGCAAATCCTCCACCTCAGGGAAAATGATGTATCTCCTTACGTGTTTCAGCAGGGCAGACAACACTCTGGACAACACGTTGGAAAACATAGGCTGGGACATCCCTGATGCCATGGCCACTGTTGTCTGAAATGACCCACTTGCAAGGAAATGGAGCACTGACAGCACCTGCACGTCAGGGTGGCGGATCGGTGACATCAGGTCTGGCTCCAACTGGGTACATAGTTCCTGGATTGTGGCACGGTCAAACTCGTAGGTGACAATGATATGTCTTTCTTCCATTGTCAACAGATCCACCAGCGGTCGGTACACCGGAGGATTCCGCCATCTTCTCATATGTCCCAGCTGACGGTGCCTAAGAAGGACAACAGCGAAGAACCAGTCACTATTCCTCCAGGTGTGTACCCACAGTTACACACAAGACTACACCAGACAAAAAAGCCTTCCTGTATGTGTGTTGAGTATAGGACTAGCTATGCGTGACGCAGTAGTAAATGAAGCCATGTGGGCCCCTGAAATGGCGGCTGCCTGACCTCTAAACTGGGACAATGGGATTGTGGGGTAACTGCGCTGGCGTTGCACACCGTCGCGGTAGGCGGTCGTAGACCGCGGCGCAATGCTACATTGGTTAAAATTGGACCCTATGGGTCCCAGGAGCCAATGAACAGGTGCGCCGGCGGTGATGAAGCGCACCGCCGCGGATGTCACCGCCGCGGACGTCACTGCCATTTTCTATCTATTCAATCACTAGATACCTGACCTTCGACAGGAGAGGACCTACACTGCTAGTGCTGCTGTGACCTCGGTCTGGAAGCGACAATGGCTGCTGCGTCTGGGGAAAGGGCCCCTGCCTTCACTGCACAGGAGTTGGAGAAACTTGTGGATGGTGTCCTCCCCCAGTACACGCTACTCTACGGTCCTCCAGACCAACAGGTTAGTACACAGGGAGCACGTTGTATGGGCCAGGCCTAGGTGGAGAGGGCTGGGTGGAAGAGAGAAGGGGGCAGAGTACATAGATCAGTTATGAATGGGAATGAATGGGCCACATGGCCAGAGTAGGGAGAGGGCCACTCACATTGACGGTGCAGTTGTTAATGACTGTTCCTCTTTCCTTGTGCATGTCATGTAGGTCAGCGCCCACCAGAAGAGGGACATTTGGCGTGCCATCGCCAAGGAGGTACGGACCCTGGGGGCCCACCAGAGATGGGGCACCCACTGCCATAAGAGATGGGAGGACATTCGCCGCTGCAGCAAGAAGACGGCGGAGACTCAGCTGGGGATGGCCTCCCAACGTGGGAGGGGTGCCCGTTGCACCATGACCCCCCTGATGTTCCGGATCCTGGCGGTGGCCTACCCGGAGTTGGATGGGCGCTTGAGGACATCACAGCAGACACAAGGGGGTGAGTACAACGTCATTCAGCGGACTTTGCGTGCAGTGGAGGGGTCTGGGTGGGGGAGGTGGACTGTGGGTGTCCCTAGGCCAGGGCGAGTTAGTTAGGCAAGGCCCCTCCATAATGTAGGCCATGTGGCACTCAACCCCACCTCAGCAGAGTGCCAAGTTGAGGTATAGTTGCCCCATGTGGCATCCATGTGTGCAGATTTCCACCATTGCCATGTAGGCCATGTCCCAGGAATTGCATGTGCAGAGGTCAGGAGCACGGCGTAATGCAGGGGGCTGCTGCGTCTGTCTTGTCCACCAACGGTAGCGGCATGCCATGCACTAAAACTCTTTCTTATGTCTCCCCCCCTTTTCCTGCTCTCCCTGTCCTTTTGTACATCAGCATCATCAGGCGGAGGTACAGTGGCACCGGAGCACGAGGGAGCTGCATCCCACATGGCCATGGAGGGCCACACCATGGACTCTGAATGCACCAGTCGGACGAAGGGCGAGGGGAGCTTCACGTCGGCCACCGGATCACCAACCAGCGACACAGACTCGTCCGCCGATGGGAGCTCCCCTGTGGTGGCAGCACCACCTGTGCGCCCCACCTCTACAGGTACAGCCGCCACCTCCCCTACCAGCACCGCCCTCCCAGCAGCCCCTCAGTGTTCGCCCCGTGCCCGCTCACCCAGGAGGGTGGGCATCACCTTCGCCCCAGGCACCTCAGGCCCTGCCCCAGTCACCCCTGCTGCCCTCAGTGAGGAGGCCATTGACCTCCTCAGGTCACTCACTGTTGGGCAGTCTAACATTGTGAATGCCATCCAGGGTGTAGAAAGGGAGTTGCAACACGGTAATGCATTCCTGGAGGGCATTCATTCTGGCCAGGCTGTCCTTCAGCGAACCCTGCAATCTCTGGCCTCAGCACTGATGGCAACCATTGTCCCTGTGTCTAGCCTCCCCCCTCCAACTTCCTCCACCCAGACCCAATCTCCTGTACCCCAGCCCATCCCAAGCACACCTACAGACCAGCATGCACACAAGTCAACACACACAAGTAGCTTAAGCAAACATAGGCACCATACACACCACAGGCACTCATGCAAGCCTCACCCACATACAGACACAGCAACATCCACTGTCTCACTGTGTCCCCCTCCTCCTCTTCTCCCTCCTCCCTCCCAGTCTCGTCTACACACACACCTGCATGCACCACATCTACAGGTACTAGGACTCGCACCAGGACACCCAGCACCACAAGCCGCTCACCTGCACTCACCACCTCCACTGCCATTTACACGTTCTCTGTGTCCTCTCCCAGTGTGTCTGTGACGCCCCCTCCCAAAGTACACAAACGCCGGCAATCACTCACCCAACATCCATCCACCTCACAACAGCCTCCAGTACCTGCACCTGCACCCAAAACACCTAAAGTAACACCTCCTACAACCACCTCCTCTTCCTCCACTCCCAGACCCCCTCCAGCTACCCATCCCAGTGTTCGTCAGAAACTGTCCCTCTGTCAAATTGACCTTTTTGCCCCCACCCCCCCACCTCCAATTCATCAGTCCCGTCGTAGCGCCTCAGCCAAAAAGCCTCCAGCACCGGGTGCGTGTTCCAGGTTTTTGGAGTGTACCGGCCACCAGGGCAGGCAGTGTGACCCGGAGCCAAGGCACTGGCAGCCCACCCCCTGTAAAGGCTCTGAAAATGGAGAGTGGACGACGGGACCATCTTAAGACCCCTGGTGGGACAACAAGTGACATGGGATCGAAGGGGATTGGTGAGTCAGCTGTAACTACAACAAAGGTGGGGAAGGTCCAGAGGAAGTCTGCCCGGCCTGTTGTGAGTGTCACGGCGGAGAAGTGCGCCATCATTTCCGGCGGTCCAGACAC
This sequence comes from Pleurodeles waltl, assembly GCF_031143425.1. Taxonomy (NCBI): domain Eukaryota; kingdom Metazoa; phylum Chordata; class Amphibia; order Caudata; family Salamandridae; genus Pleurodeles; species Pleurodeles waltl. The sequence goes on along the minus strand of NC_090446.1, from coordinate 237,184,557 downwards.
AACCGCCAGCACCTTCGTCACTGGTCCAGAGACCACTGCCAGAGTCACAGCCCAGGAGGGCACAAGTATCGTCACTGGTCAGGAGACCACCGCCGGAGTCACAGCCCAGGAGGGCACAAGTATCGTCACTGGTCCAGAAACCACCGCCGGAGTCACAGCCCAGGAGGGCACAAGTATCGTCACTGGTCCAGAAACCACCGCCGGAGTCACAGCCCAGGAGGGCACAAGTATTGTCACTGGTCCAGAAACCACCTCCGGAGTCACAGCCCAGAAGGGGCCAGGATGCCACTGCCCCGCTGGGCAATGATAGAACGTCATGCCACACACCAATGCCCAGTGTAGAGATCGTCATGCCACACACCAATGTTCAGTGTGGAGATCGTCATGCCACACACCAATGCCCAGTGTAGAGATCGTCATGCCACAGACCAATGTCCAGTGTAGAGATCGTCATGCCACACACCAATGTCCGTATCAGAACCGCCAAGTCAAAGCAACGCAGAACAGGGCAATGACCGCCATTTCAAAGCACCGCTGAACTGTCCTGAACCGCCATGGCAAAGCAGCGCTGAACTGTATTGAACTGCCATGTCAAAGCACCGCTGAACTGTATTGAACCGCCATGGCAAAGCACCGCTGAACTGTCCTGAACCGCCATGACAAAGCACTGCTGAACAGGGCAAAGACTGCCATGTCAAAGCACCGCTGAACAGGGCAAAGACTGCCATGTCAAAGCACCGCTGAACAGGGCAAAGACCGCCATGTCAAAGCACAGCTGAACAGGGCAAAGACCGCCATGTCAAAGCACCGCTCAACTGTATTGAACTGCCATGTCAAAGCACCGCTGAACTGTCCTGAACCGCCATGGCAAAGCACCGCTGAACTGTATTGAACTGCCATTTCAAAGCACCGCTGAACTGTCCTGAACCGCCATGGCAAAACACAGCTGAACTGTATTGAACTGCCATGTCAAAGCACCGCTGAACTGTATTGAACCACCATGTCAAAGCACAGCTGAACTGTCCTGAACCGCCATGGCAAAGCACCGCTGAACTGTATTGAACTGCCATGTCAAAGCACCGCTGAACTGTCCTGAACCGCCATGGCAAAACACCGCTGAACTGTATTGAACTGCCATGTCAAAGCACCGCTGAACTGTATTGAACCGCCATGGCAAAGCACCGCTGAACTGTCCTGAACCGCCATGGCAAAGCACCGCTGAACTGTATTGAACTGCCATGTCAAAGCACCGCTCAACTGTATTGAACCGCCATGGCAAAGCACCGCTGAACTGTCCTGAACCGCCATGGCAAAGCACCGCTGAACTGTATTGAACTGCCATGTCAAAGTACCGCTGAACTGTGCTGAACCGCCATGGCAAAGCACCGCTGAACTGTATTGAACTGCCATGTCAAAGCACCGCTGAACTGTATTGAACCACCATAGCAAAGCACCGCTGAACTGTCCTGAACCGCCATGGCAAAGCACCGCTGAACTGTATTGAACTGCCATGTCAAAGCACCGCTGAACTGTATTGAACCGCCATGGCAAAGCACCGCTGAACTGTCCTGAACCGCCATGGCAAAGCACCGCTGAACAGGTCAAAAACCGCCATGTCAAAGCACCGCTGAACAGGGCATGCACCGTGTAGGAATGAATGGACCGCCACATCAGGCATCCTTATCCCATGTGCAGCTGGGACAGTGACAGGACAGGTACTTTCACGTGGAGACTCATCCAGTCTGGGCACCAGTCCCCCTCCAGAACCAATGGAGACTGTTATCCACTTGAGAGACTGTGGCTTTACACTCCCCAGGATGGCACAGTGGGCAAACCACCCACTGTAGAGACTTGAGAGACTATGGCTTTACACTCCCCAGGATGGCACAGTGGGCAAAGCACCCACTGTAGAGACTTGAGAGACTGTGGCTTTGCACTCCCCAGGATGGCACAGTGGGCAAACCACCCACTGTAGAGACTTGTGAGACTGTGGCTTTGCACTCCCCAGGATGGCAAAGTGGGCAACCCACCCACTGTAGAGACTTGAGAGACTGTGGCTTTGCACTCCCCAGGATACATCAATGAGCATGGAGCCCCGTCGTGGATCTGGCTTCACATTCATCTGGCTGAGGTGCCCCCCCTTCCCTTCCCCCTGAGGTGCCTGTTTTATTTCTATCTGATGCCCTGGCAGTGTTCTCTCAGATTTTGGTCAGGTATCTATTGTGGGCCTCGCCCATGCATTTTTGGACTGTTGTTGCACGGACATTGTTGTGTACATATCTGCACTACTTCTCGGATTGTATGTGTAAATGAGAGTGATTTTGAGATATATATATCTGTATATTTTTTTATGACATGTATATTGGCACATTACAATGTTTGCCCGAATTTCGCATTGTCTTTTCATTCTTCCGGGGGGATTGTGGGTTGTTACTGTTATTTTTATGACTGCATTGGTGTGTATGTTGTGATATGCGAGGGTGGGGGTGTTTGGTGGGTGTCCCCCTAACTTTTGCCTCCCCCCTCCCCCGTGTTGTAGGTGGAGTACTCACCGGTATCTTCTGCGCCTACATAGGTGTTGGTCGTAAAGGAGCAGGAAAACAAGCGCAGGGAGTATTTGGAGTTCGGGCTCCATGGTGTCCTCGTTCCTCGTGGGATGTGTTCAGGTGAGCGTTTTCCCATAGCAAAAGCTGTTTCCGCCGTGTTTTTATCTGCGGTGAATCCGCCCCGGAAAAGGTGGCTGATTGGCGGGTTGTAATAGTGGTGGCGGTACATTGTCTCCCGCCTGTCTGTTGGCGGTAAACGCCGCGCTGTTTGTCTGTACCGCCGTGGCGGTTGGAGTGTTAAAGTGGCTGTCTTTGTTGGCGGTTTCCGCCACGGTCATAATTCCCTTTTTTTTCCGCCGGCCTGTTTGCGGTCTTACTGACGCTTTAACACAGTCCGCCAGGGTTGTAATGACCACCTCTGTGTACTTTACCACTGCTAACCAGTGCTAAAGTGCATATGCTCTCTCCATTTAAACATAATAACATTGGATCATAACCAATTGGATTATGTAATTTACTTATAAGTCTCTAGTAAAGTGCACTATGTGTGCCCAGGGCATGTAGATTAAATAATACTAGTGAGACTGCAGCACTGATTGTGCCACCCACTTAAGTATCTCCTTAACTTTGTCTCAGGCCTGCTATTGCAAGGCCTGTGTTCACAGTTTCACTGCCAAATTCGACTTGCCATTTAAAAGTACTTGCAAAGCCTAAAACTCCCCTTTTTCTACATATAAGTCACCCCTAGGGTATGTCCTAGGTAACCCATATGGCAGTGTGCTGTATAGGCAAAAGGCAGGACAGGTACCTGTGGAGTTTCCATGTTGTGCTAGTGTAAAACTCCTAAATTTGTTTTTACACTGCTGTGAGGCCTGCTCCTTTCATAGGCTAACATTGGGGCTACCCTCATATACTGTTTGAGTGGTAGCTGCTGATCTGAAAGAAATAGGAAGGTCATATTTAGTATGGCCAGAATGGTGATACAAAATCCTGCTGACTGGTGAAGTTGGATTTAATATTACTATTTTTGAAATGCCACTTTCTAGAAAGTGAACTTTTCTCTGCACTTAAATCCTTCTTTGCCTTACAATCCATGTCTGGCTGGGTTCAGTTGACAGCTCCCTTTTGCATTCACTCAGACACTCCCCAAACACAGGATACTCAGCCTCACTTGCATAAATCTGCATTTTGAATGGGTCTTCCTGGGCTGGGAGAGTGAAGGGCCTGAAACTTACATGTCAAAGGACAGTAGCCTGCCCTCACACAAAGGACTGCCACACCCCATACATGGACCCTGGCAGACAGGACTGAACTGAAAGGGGACCTTGTGCTCTTCTAAACCCCTCTTTGAAGTCTCCCCAACTTCAAAGGCACATTTGGGTATTTAAACAGGGCCTCTGCCCCTACCAATCCAGACACTTCCAGGAGAAGAGAACCTGAACCAGAATCTGCAACCAGCCCAGAAGAACTGCCTGGCTGTCCAAAGGACTCACATGACCGCTTTCTGTAAGGACTGCTACCTTGCTGTTGCCCTGCTGCCTTCCTGCTCTCTGGATGTGCTGAGAAGTGCTCTCCAAGGGCTTGGATAGAGCTTGCCTCCTGTTCCCTGAAGTCTCAGGACCAAAAAGACTTCATCTTTACAAGAAGGACTCCTTGTGCGGTGAAAATCTACGCACAGCCTGCCAGAAACGACACACAGCCTGCACCACAGTAAAACATTCACTGCGCGCCGAAGCAGAATGACGCAGTTCGACTTTGAACAACAAGAAGATCGACGCAGTGCCAGCGTAGCGACCGGAAATTTGACGCATGGCCCACTGGATCACGGCACAGCTGAGCCGGAATGACGCAGCCCGACTTCCAGAGAGGAATCTACGCAGTACCTGCCGTGCAGTAGAAATTTCCACGCAATGCCCACTGGATTGACGCAGTATCTGTGACTTCGTCCTGTCAGCACTGGAAATCCACGCATCATCCCCAGGGCGTCCGAAAACCCCACAACCTGAAGAGGATCCACGACCGAGCACCGTAAATCGACGCACAGCCATCCCTGCCAAGTGCGGCGCAAGAAATCAATGCACACCTCCTTGTTTTTCCATGCATCTTCTCCTCTGAGGTTCTTTGCGGAGATTTTGAACGCAAACCAGGTACCTTGTGCTTGAAAGAGACATTTATTGCTTTTAAAAGACTAAAGACACTTTATATCACTTGTACAGTGATATCTCCACTTATACTTTTTTTTTGTTGCATTTCAATCGTTTTGACCTGCATCTTATCAGATACATATTATATATTTTTCTAAACACTGTGTGGTGTATTTTTCTGGTGCTATACTGTGTTATTTCATGATTAATTGTACAAATACTTTACACATTGCCTTCTAAGTTAAGCCTGACTGCTCAGTGCCAAGCTACCCTAGGGTGGGCACAGGACAATTTGGTTTGTGTGTGACTTACCCTGACCAGAGTGAGGATCTTTGCCTGAACAGGGGGTAACCTGACTGCCAACCAAAGACCCTATTTCTAACAAGATGTAGTTGATATTGGCAGCAGTTGTCAGTCATTTGATGTTTGTTCTGGCAGTGATTTACACAGCATGATTTGAGGGATCTGTGCCTATGTGAGACTTCTGTAACATGAGCATGGTGTATGCCATTGACATTACTGTGCTATTCTTTGTTTGCATATACTGTGTGTGAAGAGTACATAGTAGGCAACCTGTGGGCACTTGTAGTGGTTTGTCTATTTCTACTGTTGGCAGAGGGTACATATCTGCACCTGTCCTTCATGTTGAGTGCCTGAAAAGTTGTGTGTGTTACCTACATGTGGGTGTATTTGTTTGTGTGTTTGTGGTGTGCACTGACTGTGCTGTACTGCAGCATGGTGCATATGTGATGTTGGCTGCACATCTGTGCTACCCTGCCCATGTGTTCCTGTAGTGGTGTGTTTCTTTTGTGTCCTACAGGTTTGGTGTGTTATGTGTATATTGCTAGGTTTGTTGACTTACCCATAAGTAGGCCATTTCCATGGAACTGTTTGTTGATCCTGCTGTGCCAGAATATATAGGCATCATGCACATCCCCATGAGGCTTGGCCAAAATGTTGGTGAATAGTCCCCGGTGGTCCACTATGGCCCGTACATTGGCTGAATGCCTGTGCTTGCGATTCCGGTATCTGTGCTCAGTTGCTGCAGGTAGCACAAGTCTGTCATGGGCACAGTCAGCTGCACCAAGCACATGTGGAAAGCCATGAAATTGGCAGAACCCCTGTTTAATCTGCTGCTGCTTTTGCTGGTTGTTGAGGAAGCTGATGTGGTGGGGTGTCAGGGAGATTATTGAGTCTAACACCTTTGGCTGGAATGCAGAGAAGGATGGCTGTGACACACCAACAACCAGGGCACCCGTTGATTGAAACGAGCCACTTGCCAGCATGTGCTAACAGCTTTGTCACAGGTGGAATGTTGTGTGGGGTCTGCAAGCTGGCTGTGATTTGTTACTCAATGTGGTGCAGCAGGTGAAGTATGGCTTGCCGGTTTAGTCTGTATGTCCTTATGATGTCTTGTTCCCTGAGGCCATGGAGGGTTGTCCTATTTCTGAATACTCTCTCCTGTCTTCTGCGTTGCCTTTGTGGGCCACGTTGTGGTGGTTGCTGTGGTTGTTGCTGTCCTCTGTGTCGTCTTGCAAGTTGGAGCAGTGCCACTTCTATCTTGTCCTGTGGGTTTGTTATGGTACTTCGGTGTGTTTTCCTTAAGAAGTGATGTGTTTGCTTTATTTTAATGTCTGGTCTGACCCAGGCATTAAAATTTGACTCAAATTGGAGTTAATGTCATTTTTTGGCTCTGCCTCCCACCCATGTGTCTTTTTTGCCCAGTGGATAAAAAGGGCGTTAGGGGGTTTAGAGTAATTTTTTGGATGGGAACACCTACTTTGCATCTCATTGATGGAAAGAGGTTTCACGCATCCACAAAATGACGTTAACTCCAATATTTTGAAGCTAGATGGATCTAGCATCAGAATATAAATATGGAGTTGACTTTGCGCTGAATTAGCGTAAAAATGAATGACGCTAATTCAGCACAAACAGGGTATGAATATGGGCTTATGTGAGTTAAACCAAGGCTTTTGATTAATATCTTGGAGATTAGGTTGAGTATTCATGAAGTTTGATATAAAGTGCAAACCATAAATCTCCAACAGGAACAAATATTGGTGTTCTGCTTGGATCTCCGCTTTCAGAAAGACCCCAAATCATATATCTACAAAAAAGTTAAAAAGCAGTAGCATTTTAATTATTTTTGTATTTAATGTTATTGAACACTTCATCACTGTTTTCATGCAAGGAAAGTCAATGTTTACATGGAACTCTAGGGACCATTGTTAGACAATGATAGGAATATACAGTACACTGCTGCTCCATAGTAGAAACATTAATGACATATTTTTGGGAATACAGACGGGAGGCTTTAGTCATGAATCCTATCATCAAACTCTGGAATGTAGCAAAAGTGACTCTAGCTTATGGTTGCAGGCTACATTTGATGAGGCTTTCTACATTTGAATACTTTTGATGGGAGTTCAACGATGCAAACATTATTTTATCCCGTGGCTGCAGGCTATATTCATTGAAACTTCCACAACCATAAACACTCTTGATGGGAACTCCATATGAAGAAGAACATTTTGAAGATAAAATCTACAGAAGAGAGAATATTCTTCATAGTGATTCATGCTTGTTTAGATGGTGTCACATTATGAAGGAGCCATCTCACAGTCTGTTTCATTGTTCCGAGAGCTTTGATTGATTGTGCATACAACAGTGATGGGGAGAAACCAAGCGTGTTCTCCTTGCTCCCAAAGCAACTGAAGTTGTTCTGGTTAATGTTCTTATGGACTTGATTTATTTCTGAGAGGGATAAGCCACTTCTTTGTCGCAGTCTTTCAATGATTCTCTAAATAAAAAGATTCACAGAAAAATGTCTTATTAAAAGAGCAAGTCTAGGACACATACACAAAGGGCTATTCGATGCTCATCGCAATGGCACATTGTAAGGGTGTGTTACCACAAACATTTTAATATTGACTTGCACTTACATCAACTCCACAATATTGACTATCAACTTAATGATAAGGTAAGTGGATGGGGAGTTAATAATTCTAAATCTATAGTTTCTTTTCTATGCTTACATTCACTATGTGTTAGTAGTCTGCATAGTAGAACTGATGTGTGTGAAGGTCAGCATTGTCATTCTTGATATTATGGCACAGAACTGTTGTATGGGTCAGTCACTGGTAACATCCACAGTATTAGAGTGTTTTCATCTGCTTCTTCCACATGATTCAGGAGGTGCACTCAGAGCTGCAATAGTAACTATCACCTGCATAATTAGTATTGACATGTTTATTTAGACCCTTGAAATAAAACAAAACTCACTGGAAACACAGACAGGAGTATGAACATTTATAACTGAAGCTGGGCTGTCTGGATTTGGTGGGCTAAATAACACAAGAAAAGCATACAAGAATTTCAAGGATGTTTCTTTAATTCATAATTTTCTTGTCCTAAGAGACATTTGTGTTAGCTTTCACTACTTACGCTTCTGGGACTTGTGGCGTTGCCCTAAAGAGCAGAAACAACTTTTTTTCTGACTTAAGAGGGACATCTATTTGCAGCTTGAGCACTGACTCTTTGTAAAAGAATCTTAAATTAATTGTTTCTAACTCAGGACAGGCATCTATTAAAAGTATGCAGTATTTGTCCTCAATAAAATATCATTTAGAACTTGTTACTGACTCAAGAGGGACATCTACAACAGTTGGCAGTACTGTACCTTTGTGATTAAATATTAATTTAATGAAAGGGTTTAGTAGCCCACATAATTTCTAGATATGAAAATAGGTTCCATCATAAAAACACACAATCAGATTCTCAAATTGCTCTTTATAGTATGTTTTTTAGTACTGCAAAACGACCAAAAAATGTAATCCACAAACTACGTGCAGTTTTGCATTCCCTATATTTATGTGTGCAGAGTCCTCCGACCATACTGCAGAGTCCCTGGGATTGAAGAACTGAACACACATAAGTGCAGAGTCATAAAACTCTGTGCAGAGTTTGTGAATATCAAAAATTTGTAGAATTACTAAAAGTGTAGGTATACATTTGAGAATCAGGCACAACGTGATTGAAAATCTTCACTTCAAACATATTGTATGCAGGTACTATTACAAGTGAGGTGAGGAGGTGTAAGTGAAAGAAAGGAAATTATGCTTCTATGACCAATTTACATTAAATGGAATGTACATATTATTTTCTAAATATACACATGCCATATGTTGTAAATTCAACCAATAACAGAATACTTACAAGAAAACATGTTTGGGAGGCATAGAAAAGTAGGTGTAAAAATAAAATGAAATAATTCTTTATGACACAACTTAGAGGTGTTTTAGGGGTGCTTTATATGTGCTGTGTGCAGTAGATGACCTGTGTGACATTGGTGGAAGCTAACCCTCAACAGACTAAAGAACCAGATGAAGTTGATCCTTGCCTTCTCCAGTATATGTAAGAATGGTTCCTAATGTGCACAATCAGTCCAAATATGTATGTTAATGTACACTGCTCAGATGATTGTCTCTTTGCTTGGCTGTGATTCATGAGATTTACTTACCCTTGTTATTTATACTTATTGATCATTGGCAGGGTCTATAAATATGAGACATCTGCCCAAGGGAACCTGATTTAGTCTTGGAATATTTCACTTCAAGTACATTTCCTTTTTTGTTGACACCAATTATCATAATGAAAACAACCATTTATGGGTTTCTCTAAGCAAAGGCAACCAAACGATTATACGTGACACAAGATATTTGGCAACTATATCTGACATACATTGGCTGCACCAGAAAACCATGTGGCTGCCAGACTTCATACAAAGACTTGCAGCAAGATGTCCTCCCCTCAGGCTGCCCCACGGTTCCAGCACTGACTTTTCGTCACTGTAGCATAAGCTCTATAGCAACTTTGATGTACACAGAATATAAATTGGGGGGCACATTCGACCTGCTGAACCAGGGGAACATTCTATTGCTACTGAGACAGCTCCCTGAGTTGGAGAGTCTCACCTCGGTCGATATGGTATCAGTGGAATTCATTCTATCTTCTGCATCCCAGACAAATGAAGCAACTAAAGTGATCTGGATCTCTTCTGAAGTAGCAGAACAAGTACTTGTAGTTTGAGGATCTTTCAGTAACTGGAGGATTCACGTCTCCCCTGTAAATGATCCTGTCAATACATATCTTCTATTGTCACGACAGGATGGGGGGACACAGCCACTGTCCTGTGCCTATGATACATTTTAAGGAACACTCAAGGCAAGTTTTGTCCCCTCAAACAGCATAGGCAATCCAAACGCTGGTGTCCACTTCCATACCTGCCTATAGGGCCCACCTGCTGGTGCATCAAAGAGACATGGCAGCCGGGTTAACAGCCAAGCTCCTGTATGCACTAAAGTCAAATAGGTATGTGCAGGTTTGGAAACATATAAACAGCTTAAGTTCCGTAATGCACCTTCGCTCCACAATTAACATCTCAGAGTCCACCTGGTATCAATAAATCCCCTGCTACTTTGGCCCCCCGACTCCGGGGACCCAAGGTGAGGGTCTTTGGACTCATCAAAAATCTCAAGATCAGGCCCAAACTATTGCTCGCTTTTTTTTTACAACCAAGCAGCTGCCCTCTAATTCTCTCAGAAACAGTGAGACAGAGAATCAATAAGGTGGTAATTATGAGCCTGGCGGTGTTCAACCGCCCCGCCGGCGGTGGAGGTGCGATCGTCGATCGGATGGTGGTCCAGACCGCAGTTATATGAGTCAGGTAGAAAAATGTGAGCAGAGCAGCCACTTCACCAATGATACCTCCAGAGTGAGAGAGCCGCTGCTGACGGCGGGGGCCATCTTCAGGCAGGTGTAAATGCCCTTCCCACCCACCGTAATACGAAACACCACACCGCCAAAATTTCCGGGGCGGAACCACCGCCACATAAAGCCTGGCAGAAGTGAGTCATACCTAAGGAAACACTCACCGTAGAGACACAGTCGTGCGAGGTCGACATGGAGTGCGAACTGGAAATCTTCCCAGTGCTGAGCCTTGCGACATTCCTCCAGAACCGTGACCACTGACAAAGATGACAACGGTGAGTACAGCCGCCTAGAACACAAGGGATTGAAGGAGACATTACACACCCACACGCCACATGCATCCCATACACATACACACCACCACGCCCACACACATGTACACACATGTACACCAACACCCTTACACACACACACCCTCACCACAAACACCCCACCAACACCCCAACGCACACCCCACCAACCCAAATTAGATACACAATCTGTACAGGTAGAAACTTACCTGACACATGCACAGCAATAAAATGCAAAACACATACCTGTGTGCATGACCCTCCCACATTAAAACATAGGACTGCGAAAGAACATTGCACCAACATGTATGTTGGCCAGATATATTAAACCAGAAACTGTAGGCAGAAAAATAAGTGCAAACAAAGCTCATTCAAATTGTCCCATTGGGCCCACAAGGCCCCCACCTGACTCCTACCATGACCGTGGCCTCCACAGGGAAGGAGCATTGATGGGGCAGGCAGGCAGGGGAGGATACTGACAAGGAAGGAGTGGATTTGGTGAGGGCAAGGCAGTGTTTAGGGACAAGATGGGGTAGGCCAGTGGGTTCGAAAAGGTCGACGTAGGAAAAGAAAAGTGTAGGAAAGTACCATCTTTCTTGCATGTTACCCCCATTTTTACCTGTATGTCAGTATGTTTTTGCCTGTCTCACTGGGATCCTGCTGGTCAGGACCCCAGTGCTCATAGTTTATGGCCAAATGTGTGTGGTGTGTTTGACTGTGTCACTGAGGCTCTGCTAATCAGAACCTCAGTGCTTATGCTCTCTCTGCTTTTAAATTTGTCACTATAGGCTAGTGACTTCATTTACCAATTTCAATTGGCACACTGGACCCCCCTTATAAGTCCCTAGTATAAGGTACGTAGGTACCCAGGGCATTAGGGTTCCAGTCGATCTTTATGGGTTACAGCATTTATTTTGCTACCCACAGGGAGCTGAGACAAACCCTTACACAGGCCTGCCATTGCAGCCTGCATGAAATAGTCCACACACTATTTCATAGCCATTTTCACTGCACTTAAGTAACTTATTAGTCACCTATATGTCTAACCTTCACTTACTGAAGGTTATGTGCAAATTTACTAAGTTTGAGGGCACCTTTGCACTAGCAAAGGTGACCCCCACATAGTCCAGGGCCATTTCCCTGGACATTGTGAGTGTGGGGACGTCATTACACGTGTGCACTACATATAGGTCAATACCTATATGTACCTTCACAATGGTAACTCCGAATATGGCCATGATAGGTGTCTAAGATCATGGAATTGTCCCCCCATTCCAAATCTGGTATTGGGGAGCAAATTCCATGCATCCTGGGAGCTCTACTATGCGCCCCCCGTACTTCCAAATCAGCTCTCTGAGGCTTGCACTGCAGCTACAGCTGCTGCCACCACACAGACAGGGTACTACCGTCCTGGGGTCTGAGCAGCTCAGTCCCAGGAAGACGGAACAAAGCATTTCCTTTGAGAGTAGGGTATACCACCCTCTCCCTTTGGAAATAGGTGTTACAGGCTGGGAAGGGGAAGCCTCCCCCAGCCTATAGAAAATGCTTTGAAGGGGACAGATGTGCTCTCCTTGCATAAACCAGTATACACCAGTTCAGGGTCCCCTTTTCCCCTGCTCTGGTGCAAAACTGGACAAAGGAAAGGGGGGTGACCACTCCCCTGTCCATCACCACCCTAGGGGTGGTGCCCATAGCTCCTCCAGTGTGTCCCAGACTTCAGCGATCTTGCTTTACAAGGTGTGGGGGCACTCTGGTGGGCTCTGAGTGGCCAGTGCCAGCAGGTGACATCAGAGACCCCACCTGATAGGACCTTGCCTGATAAAGTAGCCAACCCCCCTCTCAGGGCTATTTAGGGTCTCTCCTGTGGGATCTTTCAGACTCTACTTGCAAGTTTCGAGCAGGAATCCTCTTCAACTACTACTTCATCCTCTGACCTCGGATCAACCGCAGCCTGCTCCAGGAACCCTGTAACAGCACCAAAGTATCCACAAGGGATACTTTTCTTCTGCAACTTCAGCTCCAGGAAGAAACTGCAACAGTTTCCATGGTGTGCATGCTCTGAGGACTCCCTGTCTTCACCCTGCACCAGAAGGACCGCAGAAATCTCCAGTGGGGTGACGGAGTCACTCCCCTGCTCACACAGCCACCTTCTAAGTTGACTACTGGTTCTCTTGGACTCCTCTCCTGGCAACAAGGATGCGCCTTGGAACACAGAGGGTGTACCCCATCAACAGAGACTGTCCAGACATCCTGCTGTCGCAATTTGGAGGAGGTAAGACCTTGCCTTCCCCCAGAACGATAGTACCCTTCTGCAACATGTCTTCTTCACCTCCTGAGGCCTCTGTGCACTATTTGCAAAATTCCTTCATTCACAGCCTGGCCCCGGTCCCCAGCACTCTATCCTGCAATGTTCAACTCACTGAGTTGTTCTCCAGTGGCCTGGGCACCTTCTTTTTTAGTGCTGCTCAAACTGCACTTTGCACCTCCTTTTTCCCCGTGTAATGGAACTTCTGTGGGTGCTAATTGGTTCTCTGAGGGCTCTCTAAAGTGCTGAGAGCCCCCTCTTCCTCATCACACAGAGTTGAGGCCCCCAGGTCCCTCCTCGGTCCAGATAGTGCCTAGTTGATGCAAAACACAACTTTGCCGGAACCAAGGGTTGTTGGAGGAATCCAGTGCCAAAAGTCACCTGAATCCAACTTCACGGCGTGGGACATCCTTTGTATCATGCAGGAACCCACTGGCATCTTCCTAGGGTGCATTTCTGCAGTCTTCGTCCAACCAGGGACTCTTCTTTTGCACCCTCTTCTGGGTTGGCAGGGGCTCCTGTACTTCCTGGAACTTCTTTTGACTTATGGACTTGGGTGGTCATTACAACATTGTCGTTAAAAACCGTTTACCGCCATGCAGAAGACCGCCAACACACCGCTGCGGCTGCGGAATTCCGCCACAGCTATTATGACCCACAGCACGGAATCCGCCAAAATTCAGACACCCACACAAGTCCGCCACACCAAAGGTCAGTGATAAACTGGCGAAAACAAATCCTCCACCGTCACACCAACGAAAATTCGCCCACACTCTCACGACACACGAATCCACGCAGCGGTCTTTCAACCGAGGTATTCCATTGGTGGTACACACCGCCGCACTCAAAATACACACACTCTTACAAAACACTACCACATTGGACAATGCCAAATACACACACCTGATACACATACACACACCACTCCCACACACCCAATACAATATAAAACACACACCCCCATCACCCACAAACCCCTATGACCAGAATCACTGAGAGAAGGCCAGAGAGAGACACTACAAACTACTACCAAGCATCCACAGGCACACAACACCATCACCCACAGAACTTCCACGCACCTCACACAACACACCACGACATATTAGCACACATATCACCACACACACCACCCCACACATGACTCACACCACCCCATGGCACGGCAAAGACACCCCAGGTTCTCTGAGGAGGAGCTCAGGGTCATGGTGGAGGAAATCATCCGGGTAGAGCCACAGCTATTCGGAGCACAGGTGGAGCACACCTCCATAGCTAGGAAGATGGAGCTATGGCAAAGAATAGTGGACAAGTTCAACGCAGTGGGACAGCACCCAAGAAATAGGGATGACATCAGGAAGAGGTGGAACGACCTACGGGGGAAGGTGCGTTCCGTGGTCTCAAGACACCACCTTGCGGTTCAGAGGACTGGCGGTGGACCCCCACCTCCTCCCCCCCAAACTAACAACATGGGAGGAGTAGGTCTTGGTGATTCTGCATCCTAAGGGCCTCGCAGGAGTAGATGGAGGAATGGACTCTGGTAAGTCAAAGCTTTACTATTAAATCCCCCACCCTACCTGCATGCCATCACATACCCCCACCCTGACCCTCACCCCTTCACTCCAACTCCTCACAAATGTCCCAACATCACAAACCACCCATCCCAACACCAAGCCCTTCATACAACAACAAAGCATGGACACCCATCACCAAAGCATGACCACTACAGATACCCATACACCCTCCTAAACCACCATTACAGAAGGTCCCACACAGGAATGCAAGCACTGGGATGCAAGGTCACCGACCTATTGCACATCATGGCACAAACAGATGTAATAAACATCCTTTTATACCCCTGCTGGGCCCCTACCCAATGTCACCGGACAGGAGGGTCCACACATGTACACACCACCAACAGAAGAGGCCCACAGTGATGACAGCACCTCTGTCCAACTGGATCTAGAGGACCAGCCCGGCCCATCGGGGACCTCTGGACAGTCGGTTCCCCTCACACAGTCACAGCCCACTACAGAGCTTCCTTCCTCTGGAAACACCAGCACAGCACCCACCCAGCGGGCCCATACCTCTGTCCCCAGGACACGTCAAGCAGCAGTGTGTCCACCACTACAGGGAACCCAGGCTAACACACCTCCCCAACAACAACAGGGACCTGGGGGCAGTGGTAGTGGGCACACAGTCCAGGGGACGGAGGCCCAGGAACACAGGGGAACTGGGAGGGCTGCTGTGCGACAGGGGAGAACAGGCCAAGGGAACCCACTTTCCACAAGGCCCTCTCCTCAATCATGGGAGCCTACCACCACTCCCAGGAGACAATGGCAACGTTACTGGCCAAGTTTCAGGAGACCAAGCGCCTGCAGGAGGAACAGTATTTGGGCTTCAGGGAGGAACTCAGAACCATCAATTCCACCCTAGGCACCATCGTAGGGGTGCTGAAGGAAGTACTCAACACCAGGAGGGACACTGTGGCACTACAAGGGGCCCCTGGCACTAGCCTGGACGATGAACTGGCCACCACCTCCACCGGCGCTAGTGGACAGGAGGCACCGCCACAGGACCACCACACCAGCACCCCACCCCCTGCAGAGGGAGAACCACCCTGCAAACGGTCCCTGAGATCCAGGACAAAGACAGAGAACAATGCCAAGACCCCCGCCAAGAAATTAGACCACCCTGAATGTCATCTTTCTGTCCCACTTTGTCACCCTGTCCATCCTCAAACTGCCCCAGCTTCACTTTCTATGCCCATTTGGGCAATGCACCTGTGAGACTAATAGACTGGACTCTGCTATGGACATTCCTCCAACATCCCCCCTCAACATTTTACAACCCCCTCCAAAATTGAGCACTTAAATAAACACCCTTGAAGCACAAAACAATCTGGAGTCAGTCTGTGATTTTGAAATTGTGTATTAGCAATTACAGTGACAAATTGCTCTTCAATTGTAATGTCAACATACCTATGTCACACAGCTCTAGTCCATGAGGAAACAAAGCAGATGTCACACTGTGGGACCCACATCTGTGAAATCATAAGGGAATATGACAACTCAGTGACCATACACTGGGTGAAAACGACAGACAGTAGAGAGGTAGTAGTGTTAAAGTACATGTAGAAGGCAGGTCTGTATTCTTACCTGTGTCTCACTGGAAATATTGCAGGATCACCGAGTTCCTGTTGTCCATGTCCTCTTCTTCTGCTTCCTTGTCTTCACTGTTCACAGGCTCCACAGCTGCAACAACACCGCCATCTGGACCATCCACCTGCAGAAAAGGCACCTGTCGTTGCAAAGCTAAGTAGTGAAGCATACAGCAGGCCACGATGATCTGGCAAACCTTCTTTGGTGAGTAGAATAGGGAACCACCTGTCATATGGAGGCACCTGAACCTGGCCATCAGGAGGCCGAAAGTCCGCTCTACAATCCGCTGAGTTTGCCCATGGGCCTCATTGTCGCGTTCCTCTGCCCTTGTCTTGGGATTCCTCACTGGGGTCAGTAGCCATGACAGGTTGGGGTAACCAGAGTCACCTGCAAATGGCGAGGGACAACTGTTAGACACACACTAACCTGTAGGGATATCCCCAGTACCAGACAACCATTCCCACTGTCTTGCTTCCAGGTGCTCACCTAATAGCCACACACGGTGCCTCTGGAGTTGTCCCATCACACGAGAGATGCTGCTATTCCGCATGATGTAGGCGTCATGCACTGAGCCAGGGAACGTGGCATTCACATGGGAGATGTACTGGTCTGCCAAACACACCATCTGCACATTCATGGAATGATAACTTGTCCGGTTTCTGTACACCTGTTCACTCCTGCGGGGGTACCAAAGCCGCATGTGTCCCATCAATGGCACCTATGATGTTGGGGATATGTCCCAGGGTATTGAAATCACCTTTCACTGTAGGCAAATCCTCCACCTGAGGGAAAACAATGTAGCTCTGCATGTGTTTCAGCAGGGCAGACAACATTCTGGGCAACACGTTGGAAAACATAGGCTGGGACATCCCTGATGCTATGGTCACGGTTGTTTGAAATGACCCACTTGCAAGGAAATGGAATACTGACAGTACCTGCACTTGAGGGGGGATTCCTGTGGGATGGCGGATAGCTGACATCAGGTCTGGCTACAGCTGGGTACACAGTTCCTGGATTGTGGCACGGTCAAGCTTGTAGGTAATGATCACATGTCTTTCCTCCATTGTCGACAGGTCCACCAGCGGTCTGTACACCGGAGGATGCCGCCATCTCCTCACATGTCCCAACGGATGGTGCCTATGAAGGACAACAGCGAGCACAGAGTCAACCAACTCAGAGGTACGTACCCACAGCTTACACAGAACACGAATCATATTCCGAAAAGTGGCCTGTTTGTGTGTTGAGGCTAGGCATAGGTATGTGTGATGCGGTTAAAAATTAAGCCATGTGGACCCCTGAAATGGCAGCTGCCTGACCTGTAAAGTGGGAAAATGAGATGTGAGGTAACTGCGCTGGCGTTGTACACCGTCGCGGTAGGTGGTCGAAGACCGCAGCGCAATGCTACATTGGTTAACATTGGACCCTATGGGTCCGAGGAGCCAATGACGATGTACGCCGGCGGTGACGGTACGCACCGCTGCGGACTTGACCGTCATTTTCTATCTGTTCAATCACTCGATACCTGATCTTCGACAGGAGAGGACCTACACTGCAAGTGCTGCTGTGACCTCGGTCTGGAAGAGACAATGGCTCGAGTATATGGAGAAGGGGCCCCAGCCTTCACATCGGAGGAGTTTGAGAAACTCGTGATGGGGTCCTCCCCAGTACACGCTACTCTACGGTCCTCCAGACAAACAGGTAAGTACACTGGGAGCATGCTGTATGGGCTATGCCTGTGTGGAGTGGGGTGGATGAATGATGGGGGGGAGATTGAGGCGTGCATGTGCCACATGGCAATGGTAGGGATGGGGGCCAATGACTGTGATGGTGCAGTTGGTAATATAATTTCCCTTCCCCCTGTACAATTCAAGTAGGTCAGCACCCACCAGAAAAAATATATTTGGCGTGCCATCGCCAAGGACGTCAGGACCCTGGGGGTCTACCACAGACGGAGCACCCACTGGCGTAAGAGAAGGGAGGACATTTGCCACTGGAGCAAGAAGACGGCAGAGGCTCAGCTGGGGATGGCCTCCCAACATGGGAGGGGTGCCCGTCACACCATAAACCCCCTGATGTTCAGGATCCTGGCGGTGGCGTACCTGGAGTTGGTGGGCGTTTGGGGGCATCACAGCAGTCACAAGGGGGTGAGTACACTCTCATCCTGCTGATTTTGCGCGCAGTGGGGGTGTCTGGGTGGGGGAGGTCGGCTGTGGGTTTCCCTAGGCCAGGGCGAGTTTAGTAGGCAAGTTCCCTCCATAAGACAGGCCATGTGGCACCCCACCCCACCTCTGTAGAGTGCCAAGTACACCTAGTCATGCTCCTGTGTCATCAATGTGTGCAGATGTCGTCCATAGCCTTGTAGGCCATGTCCCAGGGATTGAACAGTGGAGACCAAGAGCGCGGCGTAGTGCAGGGGGATTCTGTGTCTGTCGTGTCCACCAACGGTAGCGGTAATGCATGCACTCAACATGTCTTTCTTCTGTCGCCCCCCCCTTTTTCTGGTCTCCCTGTTCTTGTGTGAATTAGCATCATCAGGCGGAGGACAGTGGCACCAGAGCAGGAGGGAGCTGCATGCCACATTGCCCTGGAAGGCGACACTACGGAGTCTGATTTCACCAGTGGGATGGAGGGCGAGGGGAGCTCCACGGTGGGGACAGGAGCTGACACTAGTGACACGGACTCGTCCTCTGATGGGAGCTCCCTTGTGGTGGTGGCAACATCTGTGCCCCCGCATCTACAGGTACAGGTGCCACCCCCCTACCAGCACCGCCCTCCCAGCAGCCCCTCAGCCTTAGCCCCGTGCCCGCTCACCCAGGACGGTGGGCATCACCTTCGCCCAAGACACCTCAGGCCCTGCCCCATTCACCCCTGCTACCCTCAGTGAGGAGGTCATTGACCTCCTCAGGTCCCTCACTGTTGGGCAGTCTACCATTTTAAATGCCATCCAGGGTGTAGAAAAGCAGTTGCAACAAACAAATGCATTCCCGGAGGGCATTCATTCTGGTCAGGCGGCCCTTCAGCGAGCTTTTCAGACTCTGGCCTAGGCACTGATGGCATCCATTGTCCCTGTGTCTAGCCTCCCCCCTCCAACTTCCTTCACCCAGATCCAATCCCCTATACCTTAGCCTATCCCAAGCAAACCTTCAGACCAGCATGCACACGCGTCAACACACAAGGGAAGCTCAGGCAAACATAAGCACCACACATCCCACAGGCACTCACGCAAGCATCACACACATGCAGACACACCAACATCCATTGCCTCCACTGTGTCCCCCTCCTCCTCGTCTCCCTCCTCCCTCCCAGTCTCGTCTACACTCACACCTGCATGCACCAAATCTACAGCCACTACTGCCATCACCAGCACACACACCACCACACCCCGCTCACGTGCAGTCACCACCCCCACTACCATTCACAAGTCCTCTGTGTCCTCCCCAGTGTGTTTGTGACGCCACCTCCCAAGATACACAAACGCAGGCACACACCCACCCAACAGCCATCCACCTCATGACAGCCTACAGCGCATGCACCTTCACCCAAAGTCAGCAAACAAACACCTCCTACAACCACAACCTCTTCGTCCACTCCCAAACCCCCTCCAGGTACCCGTCCCAGTGTCTCCCAAAAACTTTTCCTGTCCAACCTTGACCTCTTTCCCACACCTCCCCATCCCGTCCGTCTCCTAGGGCCCGACTCTCCAGGTCCCAACCTAGCACCCCAGCCACAACATCTCCGGGACCAGTTCTGCCTGTAGTCACTGGAATCTGGAGTGCACCGGCCACCAGGGCAGCCAGTGTGGCACGGAGCCACAGCATGGACAGCCCCCCACCTGTGAAGCATCAAAAGTTGGCCAGTGCCCGGCGGGAGAGGGGGAAGACTCCAGCCACCAAAGCCGCTCCCAGCGGTCCAGGTGGGAGTGTAGAGTCAGCCGCGACACCTTCCAAGGTGGGGAAGGGCCACAAGAAAGTCAGCAGGTCTGGGAAGAGCAGCACGACGGAGAAGACCGCCATCATCCCGCTGCCCAGGAGGCCACCGCCATCATCCCCGCTGCCCAGGAGGCTACCGCCAGCACCTGCCCTGCTGCCCAGGAGGCCACTGCCATCTTCCCTGCTGCCCAGGAGGCCACCGCCATCATCCCCGCTGCCCAGGAGGCCACCGCCAGCACCAGCCCCACTGGGCTGGAGAGGACCGCCAGCACACGCCCGCTGGGCTAGAGAGGACCGCCAGCACAAGCCCCACTGGGTTGGAGAGGACCGCCAGCACACACCCCGCTGGGCCAGACATGACCGACAGCACCAACCCGCTGGGCCAGACACGACCGCCAGCACCAGCACCCGCTGGGCCAGAGAGGACCGCCAGCACCAGCCCAGATGGGCCAGACACGACCGCCAGCACCAGCCCCGCTGGGCTAGAGAGAACCACCAGCAGCTGAGTCACTGCAAAGGAGCCCGCCGCCACAAGCACCGCTGCCAAGGACACCACCGCCACAAGCACCGCTGAACAGGGCACCGTCGATACAGGGAACCGCCGCTACAAGCACCGCTGAACAGGGCACCGCCAACCACAAGCACCGCTGCCAAGGACACCACCGCCACAAGCACCGCTGAACAGGGCACTGCTGCTACAAGCACCTCTGAACAGGGCACCGCCGCAATAAGCACCGCAGGCCCATGAGCACCAAAAGCTCTTATGCAACTGAGGCCACCACAAGCAGGATGAAGCACTCTGGGCACAAGGCCCCCTCCAGATCCAGTGGAGATTGACATCTACTACCTCAGTCCTTGGCAGGATGAAGCACTCTGGGCACAAGGCCCCCTCCAGAACCAGTGGAGATTGACATCCACTACCTCTGTCCTTGGCAGGATGAAGCACTCTGGGCACAAGGCACCCTCCAGAACCAGTGGAGATTGACTTCCATTACCTCAGTCCTTGGCAGGATGAAGCACTCTGGGCACAAGGCACCCTCCAGAACCAGTGGAGATTGACATCCACTACCTCAGTCCTTGGCAGGATGAAGCACTCTGGGCACAAGGCCCCCTCCAGAACCAGTGGAGATTGACATCCACTACCTCTGTCCTTGGCAGAAGGAAGCACTCTGGGCACAAGGCCCCATCCAGAACCAGTGGAGATTGACATCCACTACCTCAGTCCTTGGCAGGATGAAGCACTCTGGGCACAAGGCCCCCTCCAGAACCAGTGGAGATTGCCATCCACTTCCTCTGTCCTTGGCAGGATGAAGCACTCTGGCAACAAGGCACCCTCCAGAACCAGTGGAGATTGACATCCACTACCTCAGTACTTGGCAGGATGAAACACTCTGGGCACAAGGCCCCCTCCAGAACCAGTGGAGATTGACATCCACTACCTCAGTCCTTGGCAGGATGAAGCACTCTGGGCACAAGGCCCCCTCCAGAACCAGTGGAGATTGACATCCACTTCCTCTGTCCTTGGCAGGATGAAGCACTCTGGCAACAAGGCACCCTCCAGAACCAGTGGAGATTGACATCCACTACCTCAGTACTTGGCAGGATGAAACACTCTGGGCACAAGGCCCCCTCCAGAACCAGTGGAGATTGACATCCACTACCTCTGTCCTTGGCAGAAGAAAGCACTCTGGGCACAAGGCCCCCTTCAGAACCAGTGGAGATTGACATCCACTACCTCAGTCCTTGGCAGGATGAAGCACTCTGGGCACAAGGCCCCCTCCAGTACCAGTGGAGAGGTACATCCACTACCTCTGTCCCTGGCAGGATGAAGCACTGTGGGCACAACGCCCCCACCAGAACCAGTGGAGATTGACATCCACTACCTCTGTCCTTGGCAGGATTAACTACTCTGGGCACAAGGCCCCCTCCAGAACCAGTGGAGATTGACATCCACTACCTCTGTCCTTGGCAGGATGAAGCACTCTGGGCACAAGGCCCCATCCAGAACCAGTGGAGATTGACATCCACTACCTCAGTCCTTGGCAGGATGAAGCACTCTGGGCACACGCCCCCCTCCAGAACCAGTGGAGACTGTTATCCACTTGAGAGACTGTGGCTTTGCACTCCCCAGGATGGAACAGTGGGCATCCCAATGGCACAGGTCACAGCAGCACTTGCAGTGTAGGTCCTCTCCAGGTATCGAGTGATTGAAGTGATAGAAAATGGCGGTCACGTCCGCGGCGGTGCGTACCTTCATCGCCGGCATACATCGTCATTGGCTCCTGGGACCCATAGGGTCCAATGTTAACCAATGCAGCATTGCGCCGCGGTCTTCGACCGCCTACCGCGACGGTGTACAACGCCAGCGCAGTTACCTCACATCCCATTGTCCCACTTTAGAGGTCAGGCAGCCGCCATTTCACATGGCTTCATTTTCAACTGCGTCACACAGACCTCGGCCTAGACTCAACACACATACAGGCCACCTTTTGTGTATGAATGGTGTTCTGTGTAAACTGTGGGTACGTACCTCTGAGTTGTTTGACTCTGTGCTCACTGTTGTCCTTCATAGGCACCGTCCGCTGGGACATGTGAGGAGATGGCGGCATCCTCCGGTGTACCGACCGTTGGTCACATACAGGCTTTTCTGTGCCATAATCCAGGAACTGTGTACCCAGTTGAAGCCAGACCTGATGTCAGCAATCCGCCATCCCACAGGAATCCCCCTCAAGTGCAGGTGCTGTCAGTGCTCCATTTCCTTGCAAGTGGGTCATTTCAAACAACTGTGGCCATTGCATCAGGGATGTCCCAGCCTATGTTTTCCAACATATTGTCCAGAGTGTTGTCTGCCCTTCTGAAACACATGCGGAGCTACATAGTTTTCCCTTAGGTAGAGGATTACCTACAGTGAAAGGTGATTTCTATGCTCTGGGACATATCCCCAACATCATAGGTGCCATTGATGGGACCCATGTGGCTTTGGTCCCCCTCACAGGATTGAACAGGTGTACAGAAACCGGAAGAGTTATCATTCGATGAATGTACAGATGGTATGTTTGGCCGACCAGTACATCTCCCATGTGAATGCCATGTTCCCTGGCTCAGTGCATGACTCCTACATCCTGCGGAATAGGAGCATCCCTCATGTGATGGGGCAACTCCAGAGGCACTGTGTGTGGCTATTAGGTGAGCACCTCGAAGCAAGTCAGTGGGAATGGTTGTCTCGGTCTGGGGATATCCCTATAGGTTAGTGTGTGTCTGACAGTTGTCCCTCACCATTTGCAGGTGACTCTGGTTACCCCAACCTGTCATGGCTACTAACCCCAGTGAGGAATCCCAGGACAAGGGCAGTGGAAGGCTACAATGAGGCCCATGGGCGAACTAGGAGGGTGATCGAGCGGACCTTCGGGCTCCTGAAGGCCAGGTTCAGGTGCCTCCATATGACAGGTGGATCCCTATTCTACTCACCAAAGAAGGTGTGGCAGATCATCGTGGCCTGCTGTATGCTTCATAACTTAGCTTTGCGACGACAGATGCCTTTTCTGCAGGAGGATGGTCCAGATGGCGGTGTTGTGGCAGCTGTGGAGCCTGTGGACAGTGAAGATGAGGAAGCAGAGGAAGAAGACATGCACAACAGGGACTCAGTGATCCTGCAATATTTCCAGTTAGACACAGGTAAGAATACAAACCTGCATACTACATGTACTTTAACACTACTACCTCTCTACTGTCTGTCATTTTCACCCAGTGTATGGTCACTGAGTTGTCACTTTCCCTCACGATTTCACTGATGTGGGTCCCACTGTGTGACATCTGCTTAGATTCCCCATGGACTAGAGCTGTGTGACCTTGGTATGTTGAGATTACTATTTAAAAAGTATTTTGTCACTGTAATTGCTAATACACTATTTCGAAATCACAGACAGACTCCAGATCGTTTTGTGCTTTAGGTGTGTTTATTTAAGTGCTCAATATTGGAGGGGGTAGTGAAATGGTGATTGGTGATGGGTGATGGCGGAGGAATGTCCATGGCAGAGTCCAGTCTATTAGTCTCATAGGTGCATTGCCCGTATGGACATGGGAAGTGGAGCTGTGGCAGGTAAAGTATGGACAGGGTGACAAAGTGGGACAGTAGGATAACAATCAGGGTGAGCTCATTTCTTGGCGGGGGTCTTGGCATCGTGCTCTGTCTTTGTCCTGGATCTCAGGGACCGTTTGCGGGGTGGTTCTCCCTCTGCAGCGGGTGGGGTGCTGGTGTGGTGGTCCTGTGGCAGGGCGTCCTGTCAACTAGCGCCGGCGGAGGTGGTGGGCAGTTCATCGTCCATGCTAGTGTCAGGGGCCCCTTGTAGTGCCACAGTGTCCCTCCTGGTGTTCACAAGTTCCTTCAGCACACCTACGATGGTGCACAGGGTGGAGCTGATGGTTCTGAGTTCCTCCCTGAAGCCCATATACTGTTCCTCCTGCAGGCACTGGGTCTCCTGAAACTTGGCCAGTACTGTTACCATCGTCTCCTGGGAGTGGTCGTAGGCTCCCATGATGGAGGAGAGGGCCTCGTGGAGAGTGGGTTCCCTTGAGCTGTCCGCCCCCTGTCGCACAGCATCCCTCCCAGTTCGCCTGTGATCCTGGCCCTCCATCCTCTGGACCCTGTGCCCACTACCACTGCCCCCAGGTCCCTGTTATTGTTGGGGTGGTGGGGTATCCTGGGTTCCCTGTAGTGGTGGACACACAGCTGATTAACATGTCCTGGGGACGGAGGTATGGGCCAGCTGGTTGGGTGCTATGCTGGTGTTTCCAGAGGGGGGAAGGTCTGTAGTGGCCTGTGACTGTGTGACGGGAACCGACTGTCCTGAGGTCCCTGATGGGCCGGGCTGGTCATCTAGATCCAGTTGGACAGAGATGCTGTCATCACTGTGGGCCTCTTCTGTTGGTGGTGTGGACATGTGTGGACCCTCCTGTCCGGTGACATTGGGTAGGGGTCCTGCAGGGTTATAAAAGGATGGTTATTATTTCTGAGTGTGTCATGGTGTGCAATGGGTGGGTGACCGTGTACCCCAGTGCTTGCATTCCTGTGTGGGACCTTGTGTGATGATGGTTTAGGGGGTTGTATGTGTATGTGCAGTGGGCATGCTTTAGTGATGGGTGTCCATGCTTTGTTGTTGCATGCAGGGCTTGTTGTTGGGATGGGTGGTTTGTGAAGTTGGGATATATGTGAGGAGTTGGGGTGCTGTGGGTGGGGGTATGTGATAGCATGCAGGTAGGGTGGGGGATGCAATAATTGAGATTTGACTTACCAGAGTCCATTCCTCCACCTACTCCTGCGAGACCCTCAGGATGCAGAATCGCCAAGACCTGCTCCTCCCATGTTGTTAGTTGTGGGGGAGGAGGTGGGGTCCGCCGCCAGTCCGCTGAACCACCAGGTGGTGCCTTGAGAACATGGAACGCACCTTCCCCTGTAGGTCGTTCCACCTCTTCCTGATGTCCTCCCGATTTCTTGGGTGCTGTCCCACTGATTTTACCCTGTCCACTATTCTTCGCCATAGCTCCATCTTCCTTGCAATTGAAGTGTGCTGCACCTGTGATCCACATAGCTGTGGTTCTACCCGGATGATTTCCTCCACCATGACCCTGAGCTCCTCCTCCGAGAACCTGGGGTGTCTTTTCCTTGCCATGGGATGGTGTAGGTGATGTGTGGGGTGGAGTGTGTGGTGATAAGTGTGGTGATATGTAGTGGTATGTTGTGTGATGTGCGTGGTAGTAGTGTGGATGATGGTGTTGTGTGCCTTTGGATGGTAGTTTGTTGATGGTGGTGTCTCTCTCTGGCCTTCTCTCGGTGATTCTGGTTGTGGGGGGTTTGTGGGTGATGTGGGTGTGTGTTTTATATTGTAATGGGTGTGTGGGAGTGGTGTGTGTATGTGTATCAGGTGTGTGTATTTGGAATTGTCCAATGTGGCTGTGTTTTGTAAGAGTGTGTGTATTTTGAGCGCAGCGGTGTGTACCGCCAATGGAATACCGCGGTTGAAAGACTGCTGCGTGGATTCGTGTGTCATGATAGTGTGGGCGTATTTCTGTTGCCGTGACGGTGGAGGTTTTGTTTTCACCAGTTTATCACTGACCTTTCGTGTGGCGGACTTGTGTGGGTGTCTGAATTTTTGTCGGTTTCCGAAATGTGGGTCATAATAGTTGTGGCGGTTTTCTGCGGTGGTGTGTTGGCGGTCTTCTGCACGGCGGTAAGCAGCTTTTACCGCCAATGTTGTAATGAGGGCCTGAGTGTGCAGAGAATGTGGGTGTGTATTGTGATGTGATAGACAGGGAAGAGGGGGTGGTTGACACATTGGGGGAAGTGGCTTTTGTGGTGTGTACAATTGGATGTTGGGTATGAGTCGGTATTGACTTTCTTGTGTGTTGGTTTGGGTGCATGGTTGTCTGTATGTGTGCTTGGGATACGTGAAGGGAGTGGGGCACTGGAAGGGGCAGAGGAGGTGGGAAGGGAGATGGAAGAACCAGGGACACTGGCTGCTTTCAAAGAGGAGGCCAGAGCCTGAAAAGACCTATGTAGCCCAGACATGGCACTGTGAATGCCTTCCAGGTATGCATTGCATTGCGACATCGTGATGGGTGTCTGCCCTACAGAGATGGTTCTCAGCAGGTCAATAGCCTCCTCATTGAGGGCAGCAGGACTGAATGGGGCAGGGGCAGAGGTGCTTGTGGTGAAGGAGACGTCCACCCTCCTGGGTGAACGGGCACAGGCAACTCAGGGTAGCTACTGGGAGGGCGGTGCTAGTACGGGGGTGATGGAAGATCTTGTGTATCCTGTGTTTCCAGCAGTGTCCACCACCACCAGGGAGCTGCTATCGGAAGAGCTGTCAGATTCACTACCTGCAGTGGTAGTTGCCCCCCCATGGTTCTCCCCTCGCCCTCCATCCAACTAGCCCCCTCAGTGTCGGTGGCCTCTGCCTCCTGTGTCCCGTGGGCAGCAGCATCCTCACTCACAGGTGCTTCTGCTCCTTTGCTAGATGATGCTAATGCACACATGAACACAAGAACACAAATAGTGAGTGGTAGGAAAAAATAAGGATGTAGGCTTCCAATATCTCATTGAATGGCATTTTGGCACTCTCCTACCCGTCCCAGACACTATCCCTCAACATCATCCATCACATCAAGGTAGGTACCTCTGAGTGGTGATCGAGCTCCCACAATACACTGACCTACCTACACTTCACTTCCCAACTACATCACCATCCATTCTGTACATTTCCAAATAGGTTGAGTTTGAACAAGATAAAGGGATGCTGTACCACCACAATATGTCCAGTCTCAGAGGACATACATCAGACCCACTAGGCCACCCATGGGACCTGTGACATGGCAAAATACCCACCCCTTCTAAGCAGAATTCACAATCCCAATTAAGGAAAGTGGGAGGCCTGCATGGACATACATTAATACCACCCAGCCACTACTTGCCAACCACCCTTTTGCATCCAACTATACTTCACAATAAGCAATGTTAACAGTGGTGGTGCTCACCCCCTTGTGGCTGCTGTGTTGCCTTCAAATGCCCATTCAACTCAGGATTGGCCACTGGCAGAATGGAGGCCATTAGGGGAATCATGGTCCGATGGGCACCCCTTCCTCAATGGGAGGCTGTCCCCAGATGGGCCTCTGCGGTCTTCCGTGCCCACCGTCTCAGGTCCTCCCACCACTTCCTGCGGTGGGTGCTCCGCCAGCTGTATACCCCCAGGGTCCACACTTCTTTAGCAATGGCTCACCTTATCCCTTCTTCTGATGGGTGCTAACCTGCATGTAACACACAGAGTAAAAAGTAAAAAAAAGTAGCTGTGAGTGGAGGTGTACCGTTAACACATAGAACAAAACAACACCTGCAAATTTTCCATTCAAACTTACTGTCATCCATGAGCCTACACACATACGCCCTGGAACACTGCACCTATCCATGCCCACATTCTCCAGTCACTCGTGCAACCCTCCCATGGATTGGCACACATTCCTAGGACCTATGAATACCACTCACCTGGTCCTCTGGTCGCCCATACAACTTTGCATACAAGGTAGGACCCTGTCCACCAGCTTCTGGCCTATTCCCCCATAGCCCGTGCCATTTCCAGAACCAGAGTCAGGAAACAGCAGCACACACAGTGGAGTAGTGGCCGTCTTGAGGTGCAGGAGTCATGTGGCATTGGCAAACTAAAATGGCTGTGTAGACTGCGGCGGTGTGCACAGTCACCACCGACGGTGATCTTTATTGGCCCCTGTTGCCCTTAGACAACAATGTTATCCAAGGAGCATATGCTCTATGGTGAACACCGTCTACTGCCATGACGACATACGCCAGTGGTATGATGTCACTTCCTACTCTCCACAACCTGGATGACTGGAGGCTGCCATTTTATGTACAAAACATTTACCCAAACTGGACAGGGGCAGTGTATATGGCACCATTTCATCTACCATCAGGGAGCTAGAGGTGACATGGCAAATGCCTATACCAATATCATGGTTTCAAGTATGCCTACACTGTTGAATGTCCCATTCACAGCAATCACAACACATTGCCCTTTCAGGGTTAGATCCTGCTTCGGGACTGTTACTGTGTAGTATCTGTGGAATACACATGGAATGGATGTGAGAGGTGAATGTAGAGTAGTCAGTCCTACTAAACATCTATCTACCTTTTTCCCCACAAAGCTTCTGACCCATGTGGAGAGGGAGGGCTCCATTTGTCTATAGACCCATGGTTGATATGGCTGCCATGAAGGAGTGCCACATCATCATCACTGATCGCCTTGGATTGGAGCCTGAACTCAAGCCCACAATTAGAAACCCATTTGCCCTCCCTCCAACATTGCCGGTACTATCAATCCTACATTTCTTAGCAACTGGGTCATTTCAGGTGACTGTGGGCATGGCATCCAGTGTGTCACAGCCAACGTTCAGCGACATCCTTACAAAATTCCTGCATGGGTTAATCCGACACATGCAGAGCTACATCCAGTTTCCCCAAAGCCATGATCTCACTACTGTGAAATCAGTTTTTTATGCCATTGCCAACATACCACATGTGATTGGTGCCATAGATGGCACTCACATACCTATAATTCCCCCCCTAAGCCAATGAACAGGTGTACAGGAATCAAAGAAAGTACACACTCACTGAATGTTCAGTTGGCTTGTCTTGCAGATCAGTTTATCTCACAGGTGGCTGCATGATTCCCTGGATTTGTCCATGATGCCTACATACTGGGGAACAGCAGTTTGCCACACATGATGACACTACTACAGGGGAAGAGAGCTTGGCTAATAGGTGGGTGTGTATGACAACATCTGCAATCATATATGACTCACTGTGTTAGCATTGCAGCAAAGTGTGTTTTTAACTAACTTTTAGCCCTCTTCCCAGGTGATTCAGGATAGCCAAACACACTGTGGCTCCTGCCACCTGTGAGAAATCCCAGCACAGATGCAGAATACCGGTACAATGATGCCTGTGGTCGCACAAGAAGGGTGATTGAGTGGACCTTTGGGCTCCTGAAGGCCAGATTCCGCTGCCTTCCCCTTTCTGGCGGATCACTGTACTATGCCCCTGACAAGGTGTGTCAGATTGTAGTGGCCTGCTGCATGCTCCATAATTTGGCTCTGAGGAAACATGTTCCAATACTGGAAGTGGTGAATGCTGCACTACCACTCGTGGCATCTCAGGGGATGGATGACAGTGATTGAGAAGATGAGGAGGATGAAGTTGACTCAAGGAGCCAGCTGAAACAGCTTTACTTCCAATGACTCTCAGGTACATGTTGCAGTGTTATGTTAGCTATATTAGGCTGGATGTCAGTGGTAGATGGTAACTGTACCTCCACAGTGCTGTGTCGATAGGAGTATGTGTGGATGTCTTGGGATCCACTTTTAGCCATCTGCAGAGTGCTGAACAGAGTGGTCACTGTAGTTTTCACATCATCAGTGCCTGCATGACACTGTGGTGGCTTTATTCTCCACATACCCCTAAAAGGGCTGATGTCTGGAGCTCATTAGGATATTCTTACTGGATGTGACACATGTGGTGGTGCAAGGGCTAAAAGTTGTCCTGGCAGGTTGGCATTCCCAGACACTATGGTGGGTGACGTAATGTTCTGTTTTCATCTGCCACTCTACAT
This sequence comes from Pleurodeles waltl, assembly GCF_031143425.1. Lineage (NCBI taxonomy): Eukaryota > Metazoa > Chordata > Amphibia > Caudata > Salamandridae > Pleurodeles > Pleurodeles waltl. The sequence goes on along the minus strand of NC_090446.1, from coordinate 237,154,244 downwards.
ACATATCCATGTAAATATGTGTTTTTAAAAATGTCTGAGTAATACATTTCCCATATTAGGTATATGTGGTCCCTTTAACCTAGTTCCCTCTGCTGTAATGGGGGGGTGTATGTCTGGTAGCAAATGTGGCAACAGTATTGTTGCAATGCAGTTAAAAGTGTGTTGCATTTCTCTTGCTGACAGATGCTGCTATGGTGTCCTACCCCTGACATATGGCTGCATCATGGATGTTTATGGGATGAGTTTAACTCTGCTGAAGTGTACACAGTCACATCCTTACCATCCACCTCTCTGTGCAATGTGTTCCTTCAAGATGTGTGTACTTAGGTTCATATTTGATGATGTCAGTTACATGTAAATCTGAAAAAAAGGTATGAAATTAAAAACAATTTTTTTAGTGTGATCAGGTCCAATTTATTGATATTGTGCATGACAATAGGGATGGAAATGTGGAAGGGATTGGGCACATGGTGAACTAAATACTCTGTTACATTTCTGCAAGCTGTTGGTAGCACAGGGGCAGAATAGTTGGGGCCAATGTGAAATGGGCAAATGGCAGTGGATAGTCAACAAGATGGCTCAGTGACACACAAGGGAGACAGTTTGGGCAGAGTCACTTCTTGGCAGTGGGCTTGGTCTTGGCTACTGAGTCACTGGGTTGTCTGGGTCTCCAGCCACGTTTGTGAGGGGGTGTCTAGGCTACAGGGGTAGTGGTGCTGGAGTCCTCTGGCAGGGCCATCATTCCACTGGTTGCTGCAGATGTTGAAAGCTGGGCTGTGTACTGGATAGTAGAAGGGCCCTGCTGGTGGGTGGTGGACTCTGGCAAAGTGTAAGGCAACCTCTGCTGCACCCCTGCAATGGAGGCCATAGTAGCATTGAGTTGTTTCCATTTCTCCATGGCCTCCTGGTGGGGTGACACCTCCAGCCTCTAATTTTCCTGCAACATGGCCAGGATCTGGCCTATCCTGTCCTGGGAATGTTGGTATGCCCCCAGTACCTCTGATATGACCTCATGGGAAGCCACATCCATCCTTGCCCCACCCCCCTGTGCCACTGACACCCTCCTACTGGGCCTAGCCCCCTGGGTGTGTGTCCCCATCACAGGTGGGCAAGTCCCACTTGCACTGGGGCCTTCATCGTCCTGCCTGATTCTGAGTGGTGTCTCCAATCCCTGTACAGGTGGGCAGACAGTCTATGGCCTGGAGACACTGGTGTGGGAAAGTTGGGCCACTGGTGTTGGTGGTGGCTGAGAGGTAGTGGTGTCAGTGGTGTCCTGGGTGGGGCTTCTGGAGGCTCACTGGACTGTGCTGTGGGATGGGCCAGGAAACTCCTCTTGGTCCACCCATGCTGTTGCACTCTCCTCGCTGGGACCTTCTTCTTCTGGTGGGGGACTTGCACTTCTTGCCATATAAGGCCAGGTGTCATGGGCTGTGGTACCTGTGTGTCACATCAATGAGTATTTAGTTTCCTGCAATGTGGAATGACTTGTGTTTGTTTTGTATTTTTTGCCATTGGCATATTTCTCTTCTGTTTTCTGCCCCCTATGCTGTCATTGCCATTTCCGTTGCAGCACTAGCCACCTGTTTGTTGTGCTTCCATTCCCAGACACTTGCATGCAGGGGCACATCGGGATAGGTGTGATGAATTTTTGGATTAAGGCATTGGTGGTGCATTGTGGGGGATGAAGAGCAGCATACATTCCATGCAGGGATTTTTGTTTGTGCTCACAGGGTGGTGTTGTGCATTGGATGGGGTGTTGTGGACATGCAGAGATTCTGGGTACTGTTGAATTTGGGATGTTGGATGAGCATGGGATAGGGTGCTTAGTGGTAATGATAAGGGTAGGGTGAAACATGCTTTAAGGTGGGATACAATGTAGGGTAGATGATCTGACTTAACCAAGTCCAGTCCTCCAGTGAGTCCAGTGATGCCCTCCTGGTGCAGGATAGCCAAGACCTTCTCCTCCCAGTTGGTGTATTCAGGAGATGGGGGGAGGGGGGCACCCACTGTCTTCTGTACTGCAATTTGATGTTGTGATGCGATGGACCGTACCTTCCCCTGCAGGTCGTTCCACCTCTTCCTAATGTCATCCCTTGTGTGTGGATGGTTTCCTACTACGTTCACCTTGTTGACAATTCTCTGCCGTAGCGCCAACTTCTTGGCAATGGACATTTGCTGTACCCGTGCCCCAGACAGCTGTGGCTCAACCCTGAGTATTTCGTCCTTCAAGGTCCTTAGATCCCTGTCAGTGAAGCGGGGATGCTGAGGGGGTGCCATGGTGTGTGATGTGCATTGTGTTGTAAGGGTGAGTTGGTGGGGGTGGTGTGTGTGTGTATGTACGTGAGTGTCCTGGTTGGGGGTGTGTGGTGGTTGTATAGTTTGTGTTGTCTAGTGTGTGTGTGTGTGAGACTTGTGTAACAGGTTTGTGGAGTGTGTGCGTGGTGTCCATGGCAATAGCTATGGTGCAATTGGTGTTGCAAAGGTTTGTGGGATGTATGTGTATGTGTTTTATAGTGCTGTGTGTGTGTGTGTGTGGTCTGTGTATATGTGTCTCAGGTGTGCAGCTTTTGAAAAATCAGTGCATGGTGTTATTCTTGGTGGGTGCCATCACTATCCGCTTCGGTCTGTACCGCCAATAGTGATCCGCTGTTGAGTGACCGTGGGGCTGATTTGTGATTCATATTATGGTGGGCGGGCTTTTTGTTGGCATGGCGGTGACGGGTTGCTAGGTCCTGCCTTTCCGCCATTGTTGGCCCTGGCGGTGAGTGAAATCTAAGACATTTTTGGCGGTTTCCCTTTCTATACTCATAATACTGCGGCATGTGGTCCGCCGACACTGCCGGTCTTTTTCAGGCCGCAAGCACGGCGGGCTGCGTTGTTTACCGCCAAACTCATAATGAGGGCCTAAGTGTCGGAGGGAGGGAGCCCCAGGACTTAATGGTATCCCTGCTGCTTTATACAAAGAGGACTTGGACTTTTGGGCAAAACATCTCTTGGCACTCTTTAACATCACAATTGCCACCAACATCATTCTGCAATCATGGAGAGGCTCAATCATCTCCCCAGTTTTCAAAGGGGGCTCAAATAATGTTCCAGAAAACTACCAACTGATTGCACTCCTAGAGGCCGAGTCCAAAATCTTTGCAGGGAACCTCTTGGAGGAACGTGAAACCTGGACTATAGACTACAACTTGATCCCATTTATTCACACCAACTTCTCCAAAGGGGTAGGCACAACTGCTAACCTTATGGCTGTATGGTTATTATTCCACCAATGTCAGTGTGCCAAAAAGTCTCTCTTTTATAGACTGTAAAGCAGCACAGGATCATGTAGGCAGACAAATTATGGTCTAAGCTTGCAGAAAGGGGCATCCCTACCCAGGTGTTAAAAGCAATAACCCTTCTACACACAAAACCTGGGAGAGGGTCAAATTAGGTGATGACACACATCTATCCCAAAGAAATTCCAAGGGTCTGTGGCAGGGATGTGTGCTCGCACTTCTTCTTTTCAACCTCTTTCTGGCTGACTTACCAACAAGACTGGATAAGCTGAACTCTCACCCACCAAGATTAGGGAAAAGTGCTGAGGCATGTTTGATGTATGCTGACGATCTCATTCTTTTTAGCAATACCAGAATAGAACTCCAGGGGTTAATTAATGCAACAGCTGAATTCTCAGAAGAAAACTCTCTTCTCATCAATTTGGGGAAATCAAAAATCATGTCCTTTAGGTTGGCAGCAGGGCTGAAGCACCAGTGGTACTTGGGCGACAGCAAAATTGAATCTGTGCATGAATACAAATACCTAGGTGTCCTCCTTGATTGCAATGGCTCTTTTAAGCCCCAACTTGAAAGTCTCAGCTGGAAATCCATCTCTCTTACTTTTGCATTTAAGCATGTTAAAAATGCCATTGGTTGTCCAACATGCTTCCCCCTACTGCAGGTCATTCAAGCCAAACTAATTCCAATAATAACATACAGCAGTGAAGCATTGAGGGTTAGAGGAGGGGAGCATTTGGACAAAATGTTTGTCAAGGTCTTCAAGGGGCTGTTTAGTCTGCAAAATTTCGCTTCACCGGTCCAGGTCCATCTTCAATTCGGCCTGGTGAGGAAGGGGGCATTTATTAACTTAGGCTACAAACTCAAGACAGCAAGAAAAGGTACTCTAAGCTCCCTCCTTTGGGCTGAAATCTCTGCACAATCGAATTCCTCTCTGGTGGCACTGGGCATGGCAGACTAACTATTCCAACTCAGTTCATGTCAGCTCATCAAGCGTGTGGCGAAAGAAAGTGCCAAATCTATTTCACAGTTAATGGAAAAAAAATCCCTATGAAAATGAAGCTGTTTGAAATGGGGTCTTTGGTTGGCAGTCAGGTTACCCCCTGTCCAAGCAAGGACCCTCATTCTGGTCAGGGTAAGTAACACACATCCAAATTATCCTGTGCCCACCCTCTGGTAGCTTGGCACTGAGCAGTCAGGCTTAACTTAGAAGGCAATGTGTAAAATATTTGTGCAATAAATCATGCAATAGCACCATATAGCACCACAAAAATACACCACACAGGTTCCGAAATATAGAATATTTATCTGAGTAGATTAAGGTCAAAACGATCAAGATTTGATAAATTCAAGTTGAGATATCACTTTTGTAATGATAAATACAGTCTTTTAGTTCTTAAAAACAACAATGTTCTCTTGCGAGCACAAAGTACCTGGTTTGCGTCTAAATTATCCGCATGGGACCGCAAAGGAGGAGATGCGTGGAAAAAGGGGAGGTGTTTGTGAGTTTCTCCGGGCGCACACAGACGATGTGTCAATGCTTTATTACTCAGCAAGCGCTTTGTGTCAATTTCCGGTGCGCAGACTTGGATCCTCTTCAGGTTGCGGGGTATTTGGATGCCCCAGGAACGATGCAGAGAAATCCTGGGCGTGAAAAATGAAGTCATAGGAGCTGCATCGATCAGGTGGGCAATGCAGGGAAATTTCTGTCACACAGCAGGCATTGCGTCAATTCCTCTTGCAGGAATTAGGGCTGTGTCGTCTCGGCTCGGTGATGTGTCGATCCAGTGGGCCGTGTTGAAGTTCTGGTCACAATGTTGGTGCTGCATCGGTCTCCACTCGGGGACCCGGGCTGCGTCGTTTCGGTTCGGTAATGCACGATTTTCTCAGCCCAGGGCATTTTGTGCATTGATTCCTGCAAGCTGTGCATCGATTTTTTGCCATGCACTGAGTTCTTTGCAGAGATTAAGGGGGTCATTCTGACCCTGGCGGCCGGTGGCCGCCAGGTTCACCGACCACGGGAGCACCGCCAACAGGCTGGCGGTGCTCCAACGAGCATTCTGACCGCGGCGGTTCAGCCGCGGTCAGAAGCGGAAAGTCAGCGGTCTCCCGACGACTTTCCGCTGCTCGTTTGAATCCTCCATGGCTGCGGAGCGCGCTCCACAGCCATGAGGATTCTGACCCCCCCTACCGCCAACAGGATGGCGGTAGGGGCGGTCGCGGGGCCCCTGGGGGCCCCTGCCGTGCCCATGCCAATGGCATGGGCACGGCAGGGGCCCCCGTAAGAGGGCCCCGCAAGGTATTTCAGTGTCTGCCTTGCAGACACTGAAATACGTGACGGGTGCTACTGCACCCGTCGCACCTTCCCACTCCGCCGGCTCGATTACGAGCCGGCATCCTCGTGGGAAGGGAGTTTTTCCCTGGGCTGGCGGGCGGTCTTTTGGAGACCGCCCGCCAGCCCAGGGAAAAACTCATAATACCCTCCGCGGTCTTCTGACCGCGGAGCGGTATTATGGGGGCGGAATTCTGGCAGGCGGCCTCCGCCGCCCGCCAGAATTAGAATCAGCCCCTAAGTCTTTTTGGCCCTGAGACTTCAGAAAACAGGAGGCAAGCACAATCCAAGCCCTTGGAGAGCACTTATTAGCAGAGCCAGAGGGCAGCAAGGCAGCAGGGTAACAGTAAGGCAGCAGTTCTTTGCAGCAAAGCAGTCCAGTGAGTCCTCTGGGCAGCCAGGCAGCTTCTCTTAGCAGGTTGCAAGTTTTGGTTCAGAGTTCCTTTCCCAGTAGGTATCTTGTCAAGAAGTGTCTGAGATGGTAGGGTCAGAAACCCGGTTTAAATACCCATATGTGCCTTTGAAGTGGGGGAAACTTCAAAGAGTGGCTTAGAAGAGCACAAGGTCCCCTTTCAGTACAATCCTGTCTTCCAGGGTCCCAGTAGTGGGCTTGGTAGTCCATTGTGTGAGGGCAGGCCACTGTCCTTTGAAATGTAAGTGCCAGGCCCTCCACCTTTCCAGCCCAGGAAGACCCATTCAGTATGCAGATGTGTCCAGGTGTGCCTGAGCATCCTGTGTTTGTGGTTGTCTGGGTGAAATGCACAAGGGAGCTGTCAACCAACTCAGCCCAGATGTGGATTGCAAGGCACAGAAGGATTTAAGTGCAGAGAAATGCCCACTTTCTAAAAGTGGCATTTCTGAACTAATAATATATAATCCAACTTCACCAGTCAATAGAACTTTGTATTATCATTCTGGCCATTCTAAATATGACCTGGTTACCCCTTTATAATCAGAATCTACCACTCAAACAGTTTATGATGTTAGCCTTCATGTTAGCCTCTGAAAAGAGCAGGCCTTACATTAGTGGAAAAGGAATTAAGGGGGTTTGCACTACCAGGACATATAAAGTACACAGGTAGATGTCCTACCTTATACCTACATAGAACCCTGTCCTATGGGTTACCTAGGGCCTACCTTAGAGGTGACTTACATGTAGAAAAAGGGGAGTTTAAAGCTTGGCAAGTACTTTTAAATGCCAAGTCGAATTGGCAATGGAACTGCACACACAGGCCTTGCAATGGCAGGCCTGACGCATGGTTAAGGGGTTACTTATGTGGGTGGCACAATCAGTGCTGCAGGCCCACTAGTAGCTTTTAAGCTACAGGCCCTGGGCACATGTAGTGCACTTTACTAGGGACTCATAAGTAAATTAAATAAGCCAATTGGGTATGAGCCAATGTCACCATATTTTACGGGAGAAAGCATATGCACTTTAGCTCTGGTTAGCAGTGGTAAAGTGTGCAGAGTCCTAAAACCAGCAAAAAAAGTGTCAAAAAGTAGAGGAAGGCAGGCAAAAAGGTGAGGGTAACCACCGTAAAGCTCTCAGGTCTAACAGAAACCATGTTTGGTTTGTCTCGTCATCATATGACAGCCTTGTCCCACAGTCTTACCTGGGAGTAGCGTGTAATCAACTGATTAAAACAGCTCTTATGAAATACCGAAGGTGCTGTCTTCCAATGTACACCCATCTCCCCGGGTGGATGCAAATCAACACGATGGACATCTGTTAGCTCTGCAGGCTGGCCCCAGAAACATTGATCCATTAGATGTGCCTCTGTAAAAGTACTATGGTAGACTGTAAAAGGCTTCTACGACCAGCATGGCTTCAAACTATGCTACGCAGGTGCAGGCTGGTGATTTTGGCTGGAATTAAAGGGGACGATGTACAGCTCAGTTGCAAACTGGTGAAGTTTGTGGACAAACTAGGGAGCCAGCTCCCAGTGATTAAGAACTTAAGACATGTGTGCATTATTAGTTAGCAAGCAAACCTGTAATAATCCATAATTAAGCTTGCATACTGTAAAATTGGCTATTTCAGCATTTTATAATTGTATTACATGTGTTTATTGTTTGTGTAATGGTTTTAATTAACCAAACACTGTCAAATAAATAAACTGAAACTAACTCACAACAAATGTTGTTATGGAAGTGCATCAATGTAGTGAAATTGTATGTAACTTACTTTATGAAAGGCACAGTCCTGTTATTTAGCCTCTTCCGGTCTCTCTGAGTTGGAGAAATTGATGTGTTTAGAATAAAACAGGTTTTGAGTGGAAAACCCAGTATTTTAACTAATGTGTTCATATTTCAAAATAATATATTGCATCTCCTCACAAAGAGGTCCTAAAGGTCCCAGCCTGAGAGCAAACTTCAATCTCATTAAAATGATACTTATCTGTAATTTTCCGGCAGTAATCCCAGGTCCCACTCCACAAGAACTGCTCAGAATTTACAGGCATCCATATCATCGCCTGCTGACACATGACGTTTTGCTTCCGTTTTTTCATGATGAACCAAATGGTGGACATTATATCGATCAGCACTTTAATCTGTACATAGAACAATGCAAGAGCCTGATAAACTGCCATATAAACGGATCCCGGTGGTCCTCTTTACAATATTCTCTTCCTGACTTTATCCCAGTATTATTATTGCTTTTCGTAATTCAATCACAGCTACACACAATATTCATGTAGAACAATAATGGAAAAGAAAATTTAGACCCCAGCAGATTGTCTATTCTTATTTCCTAAATATGATCAACGCACATATGTCCTCTCTTTACCTTCTTGGGGCTTTTCGGAAAGCTTTTCTTTTATTAGAAACAATATTATCTGTAAACAATTAACCAAAACTACAATCTATTTCTAGTCACAGTCAAGTAAATTATAACCTTTTTCACATCATATGTCCTGCACGAAGATAAGTATCCTTTTTAGCAGATACATAATTTCCTAAATCTTCTGAAATGGCTAGTATATCCAGTTACACGCCGTTGTCGATCAAATTAAAACTTACATCGACCACCCATCTAATTTCCCAGGAACACAAATTTCTAGTTTATAGTTCAGATCCAGCGCATAACTGATTTCACTTCCAAGTTTTCTGGGTAATTGCTACACAGTTTAAAGCAATGACCATTCTTAACTGCTGTTTGTAATTTAGATAATATGTCAGTTTCAGCATATGATCATTTCCTTAAATGTCATGTCCAATCCAATGCCAACGGAGCTGTGATAGGCCTAGAAAAGCATTTGCATATTTAGTCATTTTTGTGCACGCCGAGAGATCCAATAATCATTATGTTGTGTCTTTGGGACTGAGGCTATCAATGAGCTTGTGTACAATGTTCAGAATGTCTTTCCTATAATGGGATATGATTGAACACAGGTAGACCAAGTGATAAAAGTCGAGCTCAGTTTCTGGACATCTTGAACATGTGCCCAAGACCCCTCTATACATCTGCCATATTCACTTCGGGATTAAGTAGGAGTGGTGAAGATAAACGAATTGTGTATTTTTTAGTCTAGAATTTTTTATACTAGCTTAACGCTGCCGAAGTACCACAACCAATTTCTTCTGATGTTTCTAAATTCAAAGGCACCTCCCACCATATTTTGAATGATATCCTTTCCCAACTTTGCAACAATGCACCATATACATTAGGAATTGCTTTACAATCACACCTGTGTGTTCATACAATGTGAATTGTAATCAATGGGGTGGGTATCCTGTTTGTAGTGTCCCAAGTTTAAGTCAGGAATTTGAGCCCAGTCCCATTCTATGAAGTACCTCAAGTAGGTAAGGCCAACCTAAGGTATTGAAATCCTTTATAATATACGGAGGGGGCCCCAAATGCCTAGCTCCTGTCCATGTAGCCCATTCCATGAGTAGCCTCTGTAGACTGAAAAGGTGTTCCTTTCTCTGATGAAACCATTCTTATCAGGCTGTACTATCAATAGCATTATGGGTATCAGGCAAGTGGTCAGAATCTTACCTAACACTGAGCAGTGCAGTCCGATTAGAGATATTATCAATAGGAGCCAATCTTCAAGGTACTTCTGCCTGGTTCATCAAAATGACCAGTAATGCCTCTCTTATCGACTCAGGGTGTTTCCGTACTCCCTGGCCACCTTGAGATCTGTTAGCAGGTGAGGCACCAAGGTCATACTATGTAAATCAACAGGCAGACCATTTGTACCTGCCATTTTACCAATAGTCATCCATTACAACGAAAATTTTATTTCCTCTACTATTATGGGTGCTTCCAGTTCAGCTTTTTTGTAACTTGGTAATTCTAGGGAACTGTATCCTATCTAATTAGTCTCCCATAAATCTTTCATTAATAAAAGGATGGGCAGTGTAAAGTGCACCCCAATATTCTTAAAATGTCTGATTGATCTCTTCCTGAAAATTTACATACTGTAATTAAGCACAATCCCTGAAGGACAACTTTATAAGTGTGTTATTCCACCATAGCATCAGCTGTCGTGTCAGTGTTCTCAGAGGAATATTGGTCTATGTATTCCCCTATTGTCCTTCTAAACAACAGGTCTAAAGAGCCATGGCCAAAAACCTCCATAGTAGCTTATGTTGGTGTGTCTTTCCACAGACGAACGATTGCCTAAAAGGGCTGTGGTTAGACAGCATGTGCCCCAAGTGTTCTACGTCAACCATCCATAGTCTTGTCTAAGCATTACAGCAGAATGAGTCTATTCTGGTAATGAGAGCATGTATTCCTGACTACAAAGAGGTATTCCTTGTCTATTGAATGCAACATCCTTCATATCTCTGGTAGCTGATTATAGTCTGCCCCTGCCTTAAATGTATAGTGGTTATTATCGAATGTACACCTGAGACTGGTGGAAAGGACCTATCCAGATTCACATATGGGAACAGCTGAAGTCTCTGCCCCCAAGTAAAAGGTGCATGCATATTTCTAATCAATGTTGGGGTCAAAACTGTTAAGAAAGAAGCTAAGTTAACATTGGGGCAAAAACTGTTATTCATGACAATGGATTTCTATGAAATATACCTTTAATAACCACATACCTACCCTCCTGGTCTACCTGGGAGTGCAGAATCGTGACTCAAATTACTGTGAAAATCCACACCAACACTCCCCATACAAATCCAGAGTCTGTAGGTCCCACTAGGATATCCCACCTCCTACTGTGAATCATAGCCAGTGCTTTGGCCATAAGGTGGATCACTGTAAATCTGCAAAATGAGTATGACAACATTTAGGATAAGCCTGAACCTGGCATCTTTTGATGTGTGTAGCCATTCCCCTCACATTCCAAGACAATGCATTGAATGTAACAGACATCATGCTGATGTTAATGTCAGGAGAGAATGGGTATTGTAACCCCAAGCCAAACACTGGGCCTACGTCTGATATAACTACATATGCTTTATATCGTAAAATGTAAAACAATTATGAAATGCCCTGGTCTGAACTCAAATAAAATCCCAACTCCCTCTCCCTGGCTAAGTTGTTCGAGAACTCTCAGCCAATAACTTAACAATACAAACTTGTGCAACAAATACTTTCATCTTGGAACCCGGAAGAAGCCAACTAGCAACACAGGCATTGGTAAGAAAAAGGTAAGGTCCCACTGTATATGCGAGTTAGATTAGTGTCAAAATGCCAATGATTCACTGAAAATCAAATAGGGAACTGTAATGAGAATTTTATGTTGCTCCACTTCAAATTTTATTTCAGACAACACATAGGGGGTCATTCTGACCCTGGCGGCCGGTGGCCGCCAGGGCCACCGACCATGGGAGCACCGCCAACAGGCTGGCGGTGCTCCCACGAGCATTCTGACCGCTGCGGTTCAGCCGCGGTCAGAAGCGGAAAGTCGGCGGTCTCCCGCCGACTTCCCGCTGCTTGTGGGAATCCTCCATGGCTGCAGAGCGCGCTCCGCAGCCATGGGGATTCTGACACCCCCTACCGCCATCCTGTTCCTGGCCGGTCTCCCGCCAGGAACAGGATGGCGGTAGGGGGTGCCGCGGGGCCCCTGGGGGCCCCTGCAGTGCCCATGCCAATGGCATGGGCACTGCAGGGGCCCCCGTAAGAGGACCCCACTGTGTATTTCAGTGTCTGCAATGCAGACACTGAAATACGCGACGGGTGCAAACTGCACCCGTCGCACCCCTGCAACTACGCCGGCTCAATTCTGAGCCGGCGTCCTCGTTGCAGGGGCATTTCCTCTGGGCCGGCGGGCGCTCTTTTGGAGAGCGCCCGCCGGCCCAGAGGAAATGTCTGAATGGCCGCCGCGGTCTTTTGACGCGGTGCGGTCATTTGGCGGCTCCCTCCAGGCGGGCGGCTCCCGCCGCCCGCCGGGCTCAGAATGAGCCCCATAATTTCCAGTTGAGGTACAGCAAAAAGAGTCCCACAGAAGGGCAAAGGCTCAGCCAACACGTGTTTCGCCCATTAGGCACAAAAGCCAGGGCTTTGTCAAGGCTGAAATTAAGAAACAACATACAACTAAAAATATAGTTTGATTATATTATAATGAAGAAAAAGGAGATGAACACCGAAATGTGGAGACCCAAGATCCAGTGGAAAACTCATGCGACACAGGGGTCTAAGAGGCAAGGAACTTGTTTGAGTAATTGGTGATCCATAAGAATGGGCTATGAGAGAAAAAAATGTGATTTCAAAAACTGTATTGTGTGCTCATACAAACTGGAGAGTATATAGTTTTGAGGAAAAGAAATGCGTGCAGAATTTACCTTCAAAGTATAGGATAGTGTACAACAAATAATTGTCTTAAAGTCATCCTGATAATGCTGGTCCCAAATGTTTAATGGGAATAGAGGAAATGAAGATGAAGGTACTAGTTAGTATTACGTGGGTATACAACTAGTAGTGATCTTGGATCCATATTAGTAGTACCAATCCTAAGGATTTAGTAAAAGTGGGAGAGTCAAGGGTAAGGGTGCTCGTTAGTCTTGAATAGCGAAAAGATACCATAATCAAGAAAAAATTAGAATACGACATACAATTCCAAACCTACCATACTCTTTAGAGAAATGTTGGCGTGCAAAACAATCAGCTGTTTAAGCAATAATTCATATGGTATTCTGCAAAGTGAATAATTATACAAGACATGTAACATCTTAGTGAAGTTAGCTATCCCTTAAATGAAAAGACAATTAAGCAAAATAATAGTGCCTCGTTATTGAAGAAGTTGCTATAAAGCAATATCTATTATGTTAATATAACAGAAAATACAGGGAAAAAGGCAGAAGAGAAAGCGATCAAAAGTATGTAAAATCACTCGTAAAAATTCATTACGAGTGTACCACTCATAGCAAAACCCAAGGCGTGAGAGAAAGCTGTTATTTATCCTTTAAATGGATGTCAAACACTTATATTGTGTTCTATGGGGTAGGTGTTACGACAAAGGGGTGTTTAGTAAGATGGTAATGGTGACCCCTGTATTATGGAAAAACATTAGGGGTTTGCGAAGAAGCCCATCATAAATTTCATAACAGCTATAATGAACATGGCATTAAGGGGCATTGGAGCCCCCCGTCTCACCTGTTTTCGAAAAATGCACGCTTTAAAGTTCAAGCGTTCGCGTCCGTCGCCATTGTATTAAAACGGAGGTGGACGCGCCAGCCAGACACCGCTTTTTGTATCCGTGTTCAATGTGATTTGTGTCCCACCTCGATGTTGCTGTTTAAGTGGAGACATAAAAAGAGGACTAAGAATACGAGGCATCGTAGTGTGCCATTATCGTATGTAAGCGGCGCCATCTTGGATAATGAAGAAAAAGCGGCGCCATCTTATGTGGTGTCACCCTCATCCAAAATAAAGGACACAGAGGAAATAGTGAAATAAAATGGGCATGAAAATTAATAAATAGAACCAATATAATAATAATAATAATAGTAGTGATCCCTCTTGGGGTGGGACCTGGTGATAAAGCTGACTGATTTTATGAAACATGGTGTAAACAGAAAGGACCTACACTCAGATCCAATCTGCTAAAAAAACAACATTGTATGACAGCCCTTATCAGAAAGAACACAGGTAGGATGGACGCTATTAAGAGAGAAAAAAAATTGTATTGTAAGAACAGACATATGCCTGAAGTTGTTGATGAGAAGAATAGTGACTGAAATGAACATAGGAAAAACAATGAGAAACCAATCAACAAGAATTATTTTGAGAGGTAGGAAGGGTGAGTTGTCCTGTCTCACACCAATAAATACATAGTGGTGATAGAACATGGATAGCACTTTACATTAGCCAATAATGCCATTCATGATCTTTAGTAAGTCCATTGTTCACTGTGTCATATTTAATTATCAATCGGCTTTCTTCCTGGCGCCGTCGTACTACTGTATTTTCACCTCTTGGGGATGCTGTGATTCGTCAAAGGCCACTAAAAGTGAAAATACGTTGATGAGAATGAAATTCAGCAAAGTTTTCTGCTAGTGGTGCCTTCATTTCCAATTTCTGGATGTTACGGTAGTGTTCCTGAATCCTAGTTTTGAGTGGGCGAATGGTACTGCCTATACACGTTTGATGACAAGGGCACCATATTGCATAAACAACGTTAGTACTTTCACAGTTAATAAAGTCGTTGATGTGATGACATTGGTCATTTATAGTGACAGTTCTGGATTTGGAAAGGCCCAGCTTGCAAATAGAGCATGTGCTGCAGGTATAAAAGCCTTGTGGTTTCGAGGGTAGAAATGTAGTAGGTAATTTGGCGTGATAGAAGGATGAGCATAATTTGTCTCTTAAATTAGGGGCCCGTCTGAAGCATATTTGAGGAAAATTGGTAATGTGTTTATTGATGGAAGGATTGTTCTGTAGTAAGTACCAATGTTTTTTCAGTTGTTTCCGGATAAGGTGATGGCCGTTATGGAACTCCGTAACAAACCGAATGATGGAATTCTTTCTGGCCTGTTGGGGTGTATTAAGCATCTTGTTGTGGTCCATATCTCTTAATTTGTCCTTCATGAAATTAAGTGATTTGCGATCGTAACCCCTGGCTGTAAGTCTCTCAGTCTCAACTTGCAAAACAGGCATATTTACTGAGATACCAGTGAATGCCTGCTCCTCTATAATCACATCAACTACCCCCAGATTACACATTACTCCAACATATCTGCCTCACTCATTAAGAAATAAGGAAGTAAAAATGATCCATGCACATGGAGTTATATAATAAAGTCTAAGGTCCTAGGGGTACAGTTTGGGCCCTCCTTGAGCCAGTTCTTCAGGTATTTAGTCATCTGATCTCTCAGCCCTTTCACAGTCCGACACAGGAGAGCCCTGTTTGAGGTAGTTTGCCGATCAGTTTAGCTACAGTTTGGACCCTTTCTATAGCCACTTGTTCTCTTATGGGTTTCCTTTTTATTGTCTTGTTTTGCAGAGGCCTCCTGCAGTGTGTTGTGCAGCCTTAACCGGTACAGTAGGGATAGTCTCACCCTTTGTTTCCAAACATGTCCAATAATCCTTTGGGGTTGAAAATAATTTCATTATTTCACCATTTAAGACCTTTAGCCATGCTGAGAACATGATGATCTAGTTGTCTATGTCCTTTCTTCACTTCCAGAAAATATGTACATTGGCTTTTCACTTCTGCAGTATAGTTTGGAAAGATATCAACTTTACTATTTTCAACTACCCAAGGACCTCTAATTATGGCAACTTCCAGTATGCGGTCCCAGTAGTTGAACGGGCAGTCCAGCACTGGTTTGGTTGTGGTATTTAACCAGTGTCTTTCTGTGATCTTTTCATCATAAAGCATGTGTGGGGTTAACCCACCAGTACTATGGCGACAGCCATTCCTCAAGAAACAGATGCATACTCCTGCCCTTGGCTCATTCCAGATGGCCTACAGATCTCACATTCTGGTGACGTGAACAACCCTCAGTGTTGTCAATCTTCCATTTCAGACAGTGATCTTCTTCTTGTGGCTCGTAAATTGTGTTTGCATATCCTTCATTAAAGGTTGCATCGCTGCCAAGGTGGACTCATTGGTTCCCACCTGTTCCGTGAACTTCTCCGTGACTGTCCAAAGAAATTCTACTCATTTATCAAGGCACTGATCTTAGGTTTCTGAGCAGATCTAATGCCTTTCATAGCTTGGTAACAGCAGATCAAATTTATTTGTTTTCTCCTGTAAAGTTCTCTCCACACTCTTACCATGAACTGCTGTGCCCGTAGTGTTCTCCATTTTGGCAGTTGATTCCTCAGGAGAAGCCCTGGCCTAAGACCCTAAAATGTTACCAAAGTTGAACCTCAAATTTCAACATGTGGGCCTCCTAACAACACTGAAATGATCAGTACACAAGTGTAAGGGTTGAATTAATGTTGATAGCGGAGAGTGGCAACTGCAAGTCTCATTCCCCCTGGTTGACATCAGAATAGGGAACCGTTCAAGTTGAGGTATACCCATGTGTGCAATGTAAGAAGCTGAAGGCCTACAGTAAAGGCATGTAGAAGGTATGTGGAGATGGAGCCCACTCTCCTGGATGGCATTCTGTATGTGATGTGCCAACAACTGTGAATCAAAGGGATAATTTTCAGGTAGGGTTACAGTCTGAGAGTCTCAGTGGATGCTTATTGCATCCTCCTAAATGTTGGACATAGGTGCTCTTAGTCAGCCCAGTCGTAATTTTTCAACCCCACTGATTGGGTATCCAGCAATTTCCCAATCCACTGTGCCACTGGAGGTAACCATCTAAGGCAACAAAGCTTATGGGGGTGGGGGTGGGATTGTTACCCTGCTGGTCATTACTACTGGCCAGCTTCAGTGCTCTCCAATTTGTCATGACTACATGGCCAAACTCTGTCCCCACATGCAACAACCCAAATTTGACCAATGAACTGTGCACCTGGAGACCCCATGACACTTCACCCTCACCAAATGCTTGCCTATTCCAGTGGAAGGTTAAAAGGTGGGGTTGTGGCAGTTCATGTGGGTTCTGTTATCATTCCCCACAAGGATCCTTCTCTGTTCTGCACCCTTACCGTTTTGAGCATCTGTGTGGCCCACCATGACACTCAGACCTGTGCAGCTGCTCCAATCAAGGACCCTATGGTCCACTGCTAGGCCAAGCAGTGCAAACTCCCTCGACGAGGATCACCACACCGTTTTTTCCACAGTCTGTGAGACTGATGTGACCAGTCGGAGCCAGCGCTCTACCTGTTAAGGCCAGAGAGTTTCATATCTTGGCCAGAATCATTTGTAGCGGGCTGTCAGGACAAAGCTCACAGAAGTGTAACTTGTCCCAGTGCCATCATCTCCACACACTAGCATCTTCACATTCCCCTTCTGACCAAGGTGAATACATGTATATTAGACTAAATATTGTGCACATGCATTGGCAAAGATATCCTCTAGGTTTGGTACATAGTTTTCTTATGTCCTATTGTCACGCACACAGCCACCTTGACCCTCTGACCAGATGCATGAAGATGATTGAAAATGCATAGTGAGGCACAACAGTACATTCTTAGAAGGTAAACATATCTGTCATATTCTCATTTGCTAAGAAAGGGAATCCATAGCTATTATTGTCTACAACAGAGACAGCATTAATTATAAGTAAGCATTGGCATGATCAGTAGGTCTGTCTTCTAAGATAAAATGCCTCAAAACCATTTGATGAGTTTGTGTGTGTTAGAAACGGGTTTCTGATTGGCTAGGGTACACAACTAAGCCAGGCAGAACTCACCCACTCTGGTCAGGGCAAGGGAGTTACACACCCAAGATAACCCCTGCTCACCCCCTCGGTAGGTTGGCACGGGGAGTCAGGCCTAACCTATAGGCAATGTGTAAAGCATTTGCATAACACACACAACACACGTAACACTATTCCGACCACAAAGGAAACACAACGGCAAGTTATATAAAAATAAACTGTATTGTACACAACATCATTAGACCAAACACAACATGTCAGTAATACCCTGCTACCCAAGCAGTTGTCAGAACATTACACAGGTTACTAGCGCTCTGCAGAAATAAGCAGTAGTCACAATAAAACACATAGGTACTCTGTATTCTGCAACATATGCAGCAGTCAGGAAAGCATTACTATTGTAATGCACTTCATACTACACGTAAATGCCCATAGAAGGAACATTAGCACATAATGGCAATCATCAAAAGGAATATGTCATCATAATTGTGCATGGTGCAGTAATGACATCATTAAGAAGGAAGCACATGCAAGTCTTGGCAAGTCATGAAAAAGAAAACATATAACCCTAGCCGCACAGATGTAAGGGACATTTAGTCTATATGCAGGGCCTTGCGCTCCTGCACAGGCTTTCCACGAGGGGTGGTATCTCACACACCCTGCCTTGCACAGGAGATCCTGTACTCCTATCCAGCCAAGTGGGCTACTAGAGAAAAGGGGCTGGGCCGGCATGGGGACCTCCGTTGAGGGTTACCGCCCTGGCTGCCCAACTGGAATACGGCTCAAGTGAGGGTGGGAGGCCGGGTATTACACAAAGGGACTTACGCTCAGAGGGCAGAGTCTCTCCCCTGGAGGTTCCCCACTTCTACATACAGGCCGTCCTGCCCCAGAACCAGAAGAAACATAGGGAGGACAGAGGGACCCTCCTTAGGCCTCCATCCATGAAGGCCTTTACAGGTGACAGGCAGGCAGGCAGCCCCGTATTTCTTCCTCGATCTCCTGGGGCCTCGGCGGGGAGTGCACCTTGAGTAGGTGTCTGCCTATGCTCCGGGGGGGGGGGGGCACTCAGTGACGTGCTCTTCGACAATCGGGATCCCTGCGATACCGATACGACAGACCGCGGGCTGAGGTGTGCAGTGCCTTTTCTCCCGCTCGAACGGCGGTACATTCTTTTCAGCTCCAGACACAATCTCCCCGGGCCACGCCACAGCAGCTGCCGGTCTGGGGTACCTCACAAAACGCTCATCAGGACGTCCAAAAGGATGGCAGCGCCAACGCTCATTACACACTTAAATAAATAAATTGGATCACTCTGCATGCACTGAGACCAGATCAAGTAAAGCGATTTCGTAAGTGCTCCAGACAGAGAAAATGAGGTGCTCTTCCAGGATCCACCAAAAAGCACTCTTCTGAATCTACAGCACTAAAGATGCTGAGAGAGAGGGGCCACAGCACCCATCCCCTGGAAACACAAGTGGAACACAGGGCGATAGGGGCCAGCAACAGGCCAGCAGAAGGGGGATGTAGTCAGTGGCAGTTCCTCCTAGTAACACAGTAGGTCACAGGTCAGCACAGCAGCAGTAGTCTAAGGCGGTTCCTGATGAGTCCCTCCAGCAGCATTCTGTGTGCAGTTCCAATTATGTTTCTTGTGTGTTTTTATGGGGAAAAATCCCATGTACTTATACTCAGTTTTGCAAAACATTTTCAGTGAGGGAGAGAGGAGATTCCAACAAGTTACAACTCGTTTTAGGAGTGTCCTTCTCTCCTCCAGCAGAGGCTCCAGGCATTATCTGGGGGTAAACAAGCCCTTTGTGTGAGGCCAAGGCATAGCATTTATAGCTGCAAGTGTGCCCCGCTTCCCCTTCTCTCAGCCCAGTAACACCATTCAATATGTAGATGCACCTCTCTGACATCTCCACCGTCCCTGTGTACAGGCTGTCTGAAAAGTATGGACAAAGCCCAGCTTCACTCTGCCCAGACATGGGTTGGAGTAAAGCTGCAAAACACCACAGCCAAAAGCACAGAGAAAATCTCACTTTCTAGAAGAGGCATTTCTATAAGGATAATAAAAAATCCACCTACACCAGTAAGCTGCATTTCTCACTACCATTACAACCTTACAAGCATGCCTACACTGCCCCTCATAAATCAGACAATACCCCTAGACATAAGGCAGGGCATTTCTAATGCAATCCTATGAGAAGGCAGCACTCACAGCAGCGAGAAACCAAAATAGGCTGTTTGTCACTAGCAGAACACGCCACGTTACCAGGCACATATCCTGCCTTCTACATACATAGTACCCTGCCCTTAGGCCTAGCTAGGGCCTACCTTAGGAGTGACTTACATGTAGTAAAAGGGGAGCTCTGGGCCAGGCAAGTAAATTTAGATGCCAGGTCCGTGTGCTAGTAAACTGTGCACACAGGCCCTGCGCTAGCAGGCCTGAGACAGGTTTGAAAGGCTACTTCTGTCACTGATGCAAGCTGTGCTGCAGGCCTACCAGTAGCATTTAATTTACAGACCCTGGGTATAGGGATACCACTGTACAAGGTACTTAAAGGTAAATTAAATGTGCCAATTAGGTATACGCCAATCATACCAAGTTTACAAGGGAGAGCACATGACCTTTAGCACTGGTTAGCAGTGATAAAATGACCAGAGTCATAACATCAGCCAAAAAGGGTCAGAAAAATTAGCAGGAGAAGGCAAAATGTTTGGGGAACGACCCTATAGAAAGGGCCAGGGCACCAGTGTGTTCTATAGTTAGTGGGCGAGTGGGAGAACGCAAGAATGAACCGATAAGTGGGTGAAAGGAGACATGCATGCAAGTATAAGTGACAGGGCACAGATGAGGAGTGATTAAATGCATGACTGGAAGAATCCATTTAAACACCTATTGGCTTATTGCTGCATTAACTCATGCACACCACCAAAATATAACACAAGCACTCAGCAGTCAACAATAAAAAGGTACTTTCAATGTTAAACTGATGTGGTGGCTTTGCCAAAGCTTTTTAACTCAACATCTCTGTATGCAGATCATTTGGCATGTAAGTATTAGACACTGGCGGCCACCGCAAATCTCAAGTGGAGGGGTGGTGGTGGGGGTGTTATGGAAATAATATAAAAAAAATAACTGTCCTGCTGCCGACACTGCTAGCCGCCTTACTCCTCTTCCCTCCTACTCCTGATGGTGTCCCAGCAGTCCCTGGGACACCAGCACAGAGTCCTTATGCAATCCTGGAGCTGCTCTCATGCTATACCTTGATTGGGAGCAGTGGCAGGATTGGTCTGGGCAACTTGGTCTGCTGCTCAGACAGTGCAAGGGAGTCTGTGCTGTTTCTCCAATCCTGGCTGTGCAATACAGCTGGGTTGGAGAAAGCTAAGTGCATGTCTATTTGGCCTGCCTGTGATGGCCATCCAATCTGACATGCGTACTTTTAAGTGCACTCCAGTGACTCCACTTCACTCCTCCTCCCTACTCCCATGGTCTGGTCCCACCCCTGCCTGCACACACTGACTCAGCCAGCAGCTGAAAAATAAAACAATAATAAAATATTGTTTAATTTTTCAGCTGCTGGCTCTGAGCCAGTGGGGCGACACTCCCCCATAAATGCAGATGAGCCACCACTGGCTAATAGGTCACACATATCTTAGTAGTTTTGAATGTACAAAGGTCAAAGGTTGCATCCAGTTACAGAAGCACATGGAGCCAAGACATACATGCTAAGTTCAGCAAAAGCAGGAAATATGGAGGTTCACCCAAGGGCATATACAACCCTTACAACCCCAATCTCTGATTACTCTTGTCTTTCAGCTTGAAAAAGCTCAATTTTATTAAGCGGATAAAACTCCTTACACGTCACAGAAGAAATTATTTAAGTACGCTTCAAGGTGCCAGTCACTCGGATAGGGTTTCAGCACTGTCTTGAATAAACGACACTGCCAGGCAAAACCGCCCTAGGGAACAGGAAAAAACGTGTTTTATGGTGCCAGATAAATGTTCCAGTACCCTATAAAACACATAAAATGTTTGACAAAAGCATGGTTTCATTGTCCTCTTTCTATAAATGCTGAAAGCATTGTGCGAACTGGTAACACAATTTATGGGTTATATTAACAAGAGAAAGCAGATGTTACAGTAATGTAGCTGGCTTTAACTGCTTGGATGTGCAATCATTTTCAAAGACACTCGGCTGAAAGGCTGGATAACAACTCCTGCTAGATAATGACACATCGCACACTCGTGTTACAGATGTATATTCCGACAGACCTGGCAGACCAGCAGCACCAAGGCTGCTTTAGCTCTTAAATTCCACAGCCTCTCTTCACCATCCTTTACAAATATCAAAATTAAGGCTGTCTGCCTCTGCTCAGTGCTTTTGAATGACGCTATACTAAACATAAAGGAAGCAAAATGGGTGAAAACGTATGCAGCAGAGCAAGGGAACATTGGCTAAGAGGAGGAAAAAACTTTCATCTGCCATCAAAAGTGATTAATTTTGATAACATATTTAATTGTTGCAAAATTGGGGATACTAATGCCAGTGGGAAATATAAATTATCCACGCTTTAAGGCTCAATGACGGGTTTTTGAAGTGGAGCTCAGGGTCTCACTAGTAATATTTTAGTAATATTGGCCTCCCTAAATGAAATGCGATCCAGATCGTCTGGCAAGTTGGATGAAAAAATCATAACAGCTTTTCATTGTAGCACGGCTCCGTCAAACACAGTCATCTACGAGAAGAGAAAATATTCAGATAAAACGCTTGGAAAATAGTCAATTTTTCCATTCGAGTTGCGTTTTTGTATTTGAGTGAATTATGTGAACAACAAAATTGAGTTAACCAACAGTCAGCCCAGCTTTCCTTTGTTTAATTCAGGAGAAACCTTTGAATGGCCAGTGTTAGTCGGTGGGTGACTGCCATGTGCATCAGATGGCGGTCTTAAGGGAGACAAAGAGCATTACAGTCTTGCTGGCAGCAATCAGTAGTGGTACAAATTACTCAAGCACATTTGATGCTTTTTTTTGTTCGCGCTACGCTTTATGAAAATGTGGAAATAATTAAAATAAAGCAATCACTGACTCTTATGCCTAATGATATGCGACAGCGCCACAAAAGGCATTGGAAATATAAATATTTAGAATCAATAAAAAGTAATTAATACAACACAGTGACCCTACTTGCGAGTACGGCCCTGATTACGAGTTTAGTTGCTATTTGTTGTACTTGATAAATAACGATAGCACAAGGTATATTATTTCTCTCGTGCAATAAATAACACCTATCACAAGTTTGTAGGTAGTGGCGGGGATTTTGGTGTTTAACACACCAAAATGAGCATGGTACGGTAAATACCCCACAGTTTCACCTTATAAATTGCTCCAATTTTAACATGCCAAAATAGACAGCTGAGGTATTTAATGCATCAGATAATTATTGCATGTGTTAAATACAGCCAAAAATGTAATTTTATTACAAGACCGGAGGCTCATATTATGCAGTCTTTTCTTGCTTTAATTTTTAATAGCTGCCAAGTAAAAAACTACAGTTCCCAGAAAAAACAAACTACAACAATGACATCATAGATGAACAACCAATAGGATATCGAACACGAGTATTAATATCTTAACTGCGAGCAACAAGTCCTCTTTTCTTGCTGCTTGCAGTCAAGATAAGTAACTCCATTTGTTTTGCTTTGTATATTGTAAACAATCCCAGCTTGAGACCTACACAGGATACAAGCCAAGGTTCTACCCCCGTCGTTCAAGAGGCTATCGTCACAGGGGTTACGCCAACAAGGGAGACCAAACCTCCGGTAAGTGTTTCCAGTTCTGGCCTTCCTCCGGTAGGAGGCAGACTGGCTCAGTTTCTAAATTCATGGCTTTCTCTCACTTCAGATCCCTGGATAATTCAATCCATTCAAGGTTACCTATTAGAGTTTTACCAAACCCCAAGTCAATCCCGTTTTCCTCTTCCCCTTGTTTATTCCCAAGATCAAACCGAGCTTCTGCACAGCGAAACCCAGTCTCTCCTTACCAAACATGCTATAGAACCCGTCCTGTTCGATCCTGCGGGTTTCCTATGCACCATTTTTCTTGTCCAGAAGAAAAATCACAGATTTCGATTAGTTTTAAACCTAAAGGCTTTCAACAATTTTGTCATTTACCGGCACTTCAAGATGGAGACCATTCTCCACCTAAGAGACATTCTGCTTCAGAACGATTGGTTGGTCAGATTAGACCTTCAGGATGCCTATCTCACAGTGCCCATTCATCACTCACACAGAAAATTCCTTTAATTCCAGTGGCAAGACTCCTTTTATCAATTCAGAGTTCTTCCTTTCGGTCTTTCTTCCGCTCCTTGGTGCTTCACCAAGATTCTCAAACCCGTCGCGGCCTTTCTCCGCGCTCACAGTGTTCGTCTAATCCTTTATTTAGACGACTTTCTTTTGATGGCACAGGACGAACGTCTTCTTCTAGACCATCTTCAGCTTTGTCAGAACCTTCTTCTCAGCTTGGGCTTCCTCATCAATTTTCAGAAGTCGGTTCTGATTCCAACTCAGAAGTTGGAATTTCTCGGATTTCTCATAGACACTACTCAGTCGGTGCTTCAACTCCCTCAATACAAAGTATCCTTAATCAAAAAAGAGATTCGTCAATCATTATCCCTTCCTCACATCTCCCTCAGGACTCTGGCACGTCTGGTAGGACTTCTAGCATCCTCTATTCAGGCCATCTTCCCCGGTCCTTTACATTATCGCGCCCTTCAACGGCTCAAGATCCGCCATCTTCACAAGGGCCTCGCTTATTCGGATCCCTTGGTCCTAGATGCTGAATCCAAAGAAGAACTTCTATGGTGGTTGACGCTTCTAGACGCCTGGAATGGCAGAACTATCTTCTCTGCCGCCCCAGATCTTGTATTAGAATCCGATGCAAGTCGGACCGGTTGGGGCGCAAGATGTGGTCAGTTCTCGACTGGAGGCGCATGGTCTCTGAAGGAGACCTTCTTGCACATAAACAGTTTAGAGATGCTTGCAGGTTCCTTTGCCATCCGCACTTTTGCAAAAGACAGAGTAAGTTGCACCATCCTTCTAAGGATGGACAATTTGTCCGCGGTCAGGCACATCAACCACCTAGGCGGTACCAAATCCAAAATTCTCTCCACTCTGGCGAAACATCTTTGGGAGTATTGTCTTCCTCGTCGAATCTCAGTCAAGGCAGTGTATCTGCCAGGCAGGCTGAATACGGTGGTGGACTGGTATTCCAGACACCTTCACGATTCCAGCGATTGGCAATTGCACCCTTCAGTATTCAATCATCTTACTTCTATCTTTGGCGAAATGTCCATAGATCTTTTTGCTTCTCGCCTCAACTCTCACCTTCCTTCCTATTTCAGTTGGAGGCCAGATCAACAGGCTCTTGCCACAGATGCTTTCCTTCAGACTTGGCCGTCATCCCTTCTTTACGCTTTCCCTCCCTTCCTGCTCATTCCTCGAGTCCTTGCACAAGCGCGCAGGCAACATTCCTCTCTAGTTCTCATAACTCCTTTCTGGCAGGCCCAACCTTGGTATCCAACTCTATTGGAGTTGACAGTAGATCACCCCGTTTGGCTTCCTCACTTTCCCAACCTCCTCTTAGATCCCCAAGGCCAACAACATCATTTGATTCTCAGCAATTCCTTGTTCCTCATAGCTTGGAGGATTTCGGGTCGTCCTGGAGAATCCCAGGAATTTCGGAAGATGCTGCTAAACTCATCCAGTAGGCCAGAGCCCCTGGTACCTCCAAAGCATACAAGTCCGCATGGACCCTTTGGAGTAGCTGGTGTATGGACAGGAATTCAAATCCCTTTTCAGCCGATGTAGTGCTAGTTGTAAATTTCCTTGCTTCCTTAGCCTCCCAAGGTAAGGCTTATCGCACTATTAATATTTACAGATCTTCCATTTCTGCTGAACATCAAAGGATCAATGGCAGGCCAATTGGTGAGCATCCGCTCATCTGCCAATTATTAAAGGGAGTAAGATATGTTTTCCCGCCATCTCCTAAATATAATGTCATGTGGGACGTTAATTTGGTATTACGATTTCTTACCACTTGGCCAGATAATGATCTACTCTCTCTCAAATAGCTTTCTGCTAAGTTGACCATGCTTTTGTGTCTAGTCTCTATCAAACGTGTTTCAGATGTTAAGGCGTTAGATGTTACTTCCTTTTTCTTCTCCCCCCTTGGTGTTTCTTTTCAGATCAAGAGACGTACTAAAACTAATTTAGCTTGTGTCAATTACCCATTTTTTCCCTCTCAACCCAAGTTGTGTGTTGGAAATTGTTTGAAAACTTATGTGACTCGTACTGCAGATTTGAGATCATCCTCTGCCTCCCAATTACTTATTTCCTTTCAGAAGCTCCATAACCCTGTTTCTTCCCCTACTCTAGCTCGTTGGATCAAATGGATCATGTCCCTAGCTGGCATTGATGTAGGATCTTTCGGTGCCCATTCTGCTAGAGGGGCTATGGCCTCTCGCGCTTTCTGGGCAGGATCCTCCTTACAGGATATTCTCAAGTCTGCAGATTGGTCTAATGAAAGTACTTTCTATTGTAAGCCAATTTCTCATGTTTCAGATTCAGTGATTGCTATGCTTTGAACGTGCATAATATGAACCTCCGGTCTTGTAATAAAATTGAGATTTTCCTAGCCTTGGTGTCTGAAAGGCTAGATTTTATTAAAGACACGGAGGCGAGTATTATCCCGCCACTGTTTCTAACCCACCCTGTATCTTTATTTTAGTGCCAACTCCTTCGTCCAGCGTTGGCTCGTCATGATTCTCATGGACTGCTCATGCCGACATTGGACTCGACCATCAACGTCCACTCTTCCCAGGCTTCACTCCACACTCGCCATGTTCGAGATTGTTTCATGGACATTGTGACTTTGGTTTCTATTTTTTATGCCATTACTTACTATTTATTACTTCTCCTCTTTAGTTTCGTATCAAGAAAAGAGGACTTGTTGCTTGCAGTTAAGATATTAATACTGGTGTTCGATATCCTATTGGTTGTTCATCTATGATGTCATTGTTGTAGTTTGTTTTTTCTGGGAACTGTAGTTTTTTACTTGGCTGCTATTAAAAATTAAAGCAAGAAAAGACTGCATAATACTTGCCTCCGTGCCTTTAATAAAATCTAGCCTTTCAGATACCAAGGCTAGGAAAATCTCAATTCTGACCTGTGGCTAAACAGGCGTAAACTCACGATTTAGCATTTACCAGGCTGCTTGTAATCAAGGCCTACAGGTGCTATTTACTGCACATGATGAATAATGATACCTCAGGGTACGCTATTTATCTAGTGCGATAAATGCCACCTATTACGAGTTGTTGGGGAACAACATGCAGATTTTGGTGTTTAATGCACCAAAATCCACATGATCTGGCAAATACCCTGTTAAATTTTAGCAGGTTTGACTTGCTGAAATTTAATGAAGGTTGAGTTATTTCACTCATCCGGTAATTATCTGATGTGTTAAATACCTAAAAACTCATAATTCCAACCTGTGCATAAGCAGAGGTTTACACATGGTTGGAATGAACTGTCCAACTCAAAATTTGGCCCAGTGAAAACTGCAGCATAACACCATAAAGCAAAAGGAGAAAAGGAAGGCTGGATCAAGCTGATTACATTGGAATCAGAATAACTTTTCATCAATATTTCTGATTACAAGAACTGGCCATGTCATTCCTTTGGGTGTGGAAAATTATGAGCTCACCGGCCTTAGGAAATTTTGGCATCCAATGCAGCTGCACTTTTCTTGTGCCCTTAGTGCCCTTAGCGCCACCATGTGTGTGCTGTATTTAATATACGGTACACCATGGCGCAGGGTAGGCGCATTAGCGTCAACATTTTGGTGCTAATCTTGCAGAGTACATAGGGGCCTGTTTAAAACAATGGTATACCTCCTTTAAATGCCTGTTCTGTGCAGTCATTAAAAATAGCAGCTAAAAATGAAGCAGTGGACTCTCTTAGATTCCACTGCACCATTTTTGCGGTCCTCCTAATAAGGTAATGATCCCCGTCTGGTGCATGCATAATGTTGCACAAGGGGTTACAAAGTGGCGCAATGCATGCATTGAGCCACTCTGTAAGTGTGGCGTGGCGAATTTGGCCTCATTGGGCCACGTTAGAGTCATAAAAAATTACGCTAATGTGGCGCAAGCAGGCGCTTGACCCTCTTAAATCTGGGCCCTTGAGTTCCCAGAAACACCACTGAGAGGTCATGCCGAGGCCTCCCTCCCCCACCACCTTGGAATGTTCTCCAATGGAATACTGATTTCCACATGTTATTTCCCAAATATTCATTATCTCCCTAATTTCCCCCTCTGAAAGAACCTGGACTACAATGATTCCCAGTAACTGTTAATCTATAGGAAGTGGTGGGAATAGCTGAACATTTTACAGGCAACTCATAATGGGGCTCCAAGAGGACCAGTCGGTATATAAAAGGCAACATACACATGGACGCACACACATGTTTCAGAAGTGTAGGTGTTCACTGCACTGATATAACTCTTATGGAATTTTGTGAAATGCCCTCCCAGATGTGTATGTGTTTGCATAACCCCATGTTTTTTTTAATCTTCCCATCACATCCTCTTCGAATCCTGTATTCTGCTGCGAAGTATTCCATCATCTTTACTTTCCTGGAAGTCAGTCAAGGTTTGAATGTTGTTAGACTTGACAGCCTTAGGGTGGTCACCCCTAACTTGTTGCCTGCCTCCCTCCACTTTTTGGATACTGTTTTTGCTGGTTTTAAACTTTGTGCACTTTACCACTGCTAACCAGTGCTACAGTGTGTATGCTCTCTCCGTTTTAATGTGATGACATTGGATCATACCCATTTGGATTATTTAATTTACTTATAAGTCCCTAGTAAAGTGCATTATATGTGCCCAGGGCCTGTAGATTAAATGCGACTAGTGGGCCTGCAGCACTGGTTGTGCCACCCACTTAAGTAGCTCCTTAACCATGTCTCAGGCCTGCCACTGCAAGGCCTGTGTGTGAAGTGACACTGCCAATTCGACTTGGCATTTAAAAGTAATTGCCAAGCCTAAAACTCTCTTTTTTCTACATATGTCACCCCTAAAGTAGGCCGGAGGTAATCCA
This sequence comes from Pleurodeles waltl, assembly GCF_031143425.1. NCBI lineage: Eukaryota > Metazoa > Chordata > Amphibia > Caudata > Salamandridae > Pleurodeles > Pleurodeles waltl. The sequence goes on along the minus strand of NC_090446.1, from coordinate 237,125,795 downwards.
TAAGGCAGGGTGCTGTGTAGGCAAAAGGCAGGACATGTACCTGCGTGGTTTACATGTCCTGGTAGTGTAAAACTCCCAAATTAGTTTTTGCACTGCGGTGAGGCCTGCTCCTTCATATGCTAACATTAGGACTACCCCCATATACTTTATGAGTGGTAGCTGCTGATCTAAAAAGAGTAGGAAAGGTCATATTTAGTATGGCCAGAATGGTAATACAAAATTCTGCTGACTGGTGAAGTTGGATTTAATATTACTATTTTAGAAATACCACTTTAGAAAGTGAGCATTTCTCTGCACTTAAATCCTTCTGTGCCTTACAATCCACGTCTGGCTAGGTTCAGTTGACAGCTCCCTTGTGCATCCACTCAGACAAACCCCAAACACAGAATGCTCAGCCTCACTTGCATACATCTGCATTTTGAATGGGTCTTCCTGGGATGGGGGAGGGTGGAGGGCCTGACCCTTACATGTCAAAGGACAGTAGCCTGCCCTCACACAAAGGTCTCCCCCACTTCAAAGGCACATTTGGGTATAAAACAGGGTCTCTGCCCTACCACCTCAGACACTTGATGGAGAAGAAACCTGGACCAGAACCTGCATCCTGCCAAGAAGAACTGCCTGGCTGCTCAAAGGACTCACCTGACTGCTTTCTACAAAGAACTGCTGCCTTGCTGTTGGCCTGCTGCCTTGCTGAACTCTTGCCTTGCTGCAGAAGTGCTCTCCAAGGGCTTGGATAGAGCTTGCCTCCTGTTTCCTGAAGTCTCAGGACCAAAAAGACTTCAATTTTTCAACTGGACTCCTTGTGCGCTGAATAATTCGACGCACAGCTTACTCCACGGTGAAAAATTCACCACACACCGATCCGGAAAGACGCAGCTCGACTCCGTAAGGAAAAGATCGGCGCGACGCCTCCGGTGCGGCCGGAAATTCGACGCACGGCCCGTCTGGACAATGCCGCCCGACTTTCAGAGAGGAAGTCGACGCAACGCCTTCTGCTGAGGGAGAAAATTACACGCACAGCCCCCCGGAACAACGTGCAGCCGGATAACAAGCCCAGGACTCCACGCACAGACCCCAGGACATCTTGTAATCCCCCGACCCACAGAAGGAGACTGTCTGCGCGCCGGAAAACGACGCACGTCTTCCCCGTGTGAAAAATAACGACGCAAGTCCGTGTATGAAGGGGCGAAACTGACACACACACCATTTTTCCACGCATCTCCTCCTCTGCGGCCCTCTGCAGAGATTTTCCACTCCAAACCAGGTACTTTGTGCTTGAAAAAGACTTTGTTTGCTTTTTAAAGACTTAAGACACTTCATATCACTTTTCAGTGATATCTCTACAATTTCTTATTGTATCTTTTATCGTTTTGACCTACCAATACCCAGATAAATATTATATATTTTTCTAAACACTGTGTGGTGTATTTTTGTGGGGCTATATTGTGTTATTGTATGATTTATTGCACAAATACTTTACACATTGCCTTCTAAGTTAAGCCTGACTGCTCAGTGCCAAGCTACCAGACGGTGGGCACAGGATAATTTGTACAGAGGAGGAGATGCGTGGAAAACAGGGAGGTGTGCGTCGATTTCTCAGGCCGCACACAGCGATGCATCATTTATTTTCCACGCTGGGATGGCTGTGTGCTCGGTTGTGGATCCTATTTGGGTTGCGGGGTTTTCCGACACCCTGGGGATGATGCGTTGAAATCCGGTGCTGACAGGACGAAGTCACAGGGGCTGCACCGATCCAGTGATCATTACGTGGAAATTTCAACTGTATGGCAGGCGCTGCGTCGATTCCTCTCTGGAAGTCATGCGTCGTCGTTCCAGCTCAGCTGTGCATCGATTAGTGGGCCGTGCGTCAAATGGGCTGCGTCGTTCTGGTTTGGCGGGCTGTGAATTTTTCACTGCGATGCAGGCTGTGCTTTGTTTCTGGCAGGCTGGGCATCAATTTTCACCGCACAGGGAGTTCTCTTGCAGGAATTAAGTCTTTTTGGTCCTGAGACTTCAGGGAACAGGAGGCAAACTCTATCCAAGCCCTTGGAGAGCACTTCTCAGCACAGCCAGTGAGTAGCAAGGCAGCAGGGTAACAGCAAGGCAGCAGTCCTTCTCAGAAAGCAGTCAGGGGAGTCCTTTGCACAGCCAGACAGTTCTTCTAGGCAGGTTGATGATTCTGGTTCAGGTTCTCTTCGCCAGGAAATGTCTGAGTTGGTAGGGGCAGAGGCCCTGTTCAAATACCCAAATGTGCATTTGAAGTGGGGGAGACTTCAAAGGGTGGCTTAGAAGTGCACAAGATCCCCTTTCAGTTCAATCCTGTCTGCCAGGGTCCCAGTAGGGGGTGTGGCAATCCTTTGTGTCAGAGCAGGCCCTTCACCCTCCCAGCCCAGGAAGACCCATTCCAGGCTGAGTACCCTGTGTTTGGGGTGTGTCTGAGTGAATGCACAAGGAGCTGTCAACTAATCCCAGCCAGATGTGGATTGTAAGGCACAGAAAGATTTAAGTGCAAAGAAATGCTCACTTTCTAAAAGTGGCATTTCTATAATAGTAATATTAAATCCAACTTCACCAGTCAGCAGGATTTTGTATTACCATTCTGGCCATACTAAATATGACCTTCCTGCTCCTTTCACATCAGTAGCTACCACTTCAATAATGTATGTAGGCAGCCCCAATGTTAGCCTATGAAGGGAGCAGGCCTCACAGTAGTGTAAAAACGAATTTAGGAGTTTTACACTGCCAGGACATGTGAACTACACAGGTACATGTCCTGCCTTTTACCTAAACAGCATCCTGCTCTAGGGGTTACCTAGGGCACACATTAGAGGTGACTTATGTGTAGAAAAAGGGGAGTTTTAGGCTTGGCAAGTACTTTTAAATGCCAAGTCGAATTGGCAGTGAAGCTGCACACACAGGCATTGCAATGGCAGGCCTGGGACAAGGTAAAGGGGCTACTTGAGTGGGTGGCACAACCAGTGCTGCAGGCCCACTAGTAACATTTAATCTACAGGCCCTAGGGACATAGAGTGCACATTACTAGGGACTTATAAATAGATTAAATAGTCCAATTGGGTATGATCCAAAGTTACCATGTTTAAAGGGAGAGAGCATATGCACTTTAGCACTGGTTAGCAATGGTAAAGTGCGCAGAGTCTAAAAGCCAGCAAAAACAGAGTCCAAAAAGTGGAGGGAGGCAGACAAAAAGTTACGGGAGACCACCCTAAGGCATGTCAGGTCTAACATGTGTCCCCTCCAGCTGAAAGTGGGGAGAGCTACCTGACCTCCTGGGAGCTCTCATCGCAAAGGCAGAAGTATCTGGAGAGACCATCAGCATTGGCGTGGTCAACCCCTGGGCGATGCTCCACCGTAAAGTCCATCCCCTGTAGGGAAATGGACCACCTCAAGAGTTTTGGATTCTCACCCCTCATCTGCATGAGCCATCTGAGGGGCCTGTGGTCTGTCTGAACTCGGAAGTGAGTCCCAAACAGGTAGGGTCTTAGCTTCTTCAGTGCCCAGACCACAGCAAATGCTTCTCTCTCAATAGCACTCCACCTCTGTTCCCGTGGTAATAGTCTTCTGCTAATAAAGACTACTGGTTGGTCTGAGCCCTCCTCAATTAGCTGTGCTAGAACAGCCCCTATGCCATGCTCTGAAGCGTCTGTCTGCACAATAAATTCCTGGGAGTAGTCAGGGGCCTTGAGCACGGGGGCCGTGCACATGGCTTCCTTCAGAGAGTTAAAGGCTTTCTGACAAGCCTCTGTCCAATTCACCAACCTAGGTTGTTTCTTGGAAGTGAGTTCTGTCAAGGGTGACACAATGGTGCCATAGCCCTTGACGAATCTGCGGTAGTATCCAGTGAGGCCTAAAAAGGCTCTCACCTCAGTCTGTGTTCTAGGTGGTTGCCAGGCCTTGATAGTTTCAATCTTGGCCTGGAGTGGCTGCACCTTGCCACCACCTACTAGGTGTCCCAAGTACACCACGGAACCCTGCCCAATCTGGCACTTACTGGCCTTGATGGTTAGGCCAGCCTGTTGCAGAGCCTGAAGCACCTCCTTGAGGTGGAGCAGGTGTTCCTCCCAGCTGGAACTGTACACAGCTATGTCATCCAGGTAAGCTGCACAGTAGGCATCTTAATCAGCTAGGACCCCGTTAACCAACCGTTGGAAGGTAGCGGGGGCATTTTTCAACCCAAATGGCATCACTCGGAATTGGTAATGGCCATCAGGGGTGGAAAATGCGAATCTCTCTTTAGCCCCCTCAGTCAGGCTGATCTGCTAGTACCCTGAAGAAAGATCAAACGTACGCAGGAACTTGGCAGCGCCTAGTCTGTCAACGAGCTCATCAGCTCGGGGGAGGCGGTGAGCATCAGTCCGGGTGACTGAGTTGAGACCCCGGTAGTCCACACAGAACCTGAGTTCTGGCTTCGCACCTGGGGCAATAGCCTTAGGAACCAATACCACAGGGCTGGCCCAGGGACTACAGGATTTCTCAATAACCCTTAAAGTCAACATCTTGGAGACCTCCTCCTTGATGCTGGCCTTCACCTTATCCGATAACCTGTAAATTTTGTTCTTCACAGGGGGACTGTCACCTGTGTCAATGTCATGAACACAGAGGTGGGTCAGTCCAGGAGTAAGGGAGAACAGGGGGAGAACTGATCTAACAGCTCATAGCAGTTTCCTCTCTGGATTAGAGTCAGGGAGTCAGAGAGAATGATGCCCTCCACTGACCCATCCCCTTCTTTGACAGAGTGGAAGTCAGGGAGAGGTTCACTCTCCTCTTCCATGCCCTCATCTGTGACCAGGAGCATACTGACCTCAGACCTCTCAAAGTGAGGTTGAGCCGGTTGTGATGGAGGATCCTTAGAGTGTGCCTAGGGGTCTTGCGGTCTACTAGGTAAGTGGCCTCCCCTTTACGCTCCTTGATTTCAAAGGGACCAGTCCAGCGGTCCTGGAGAGCCCTGGGCTCTACTGGCTCCATCACCCAAACTTTGTCTCCAGGTGAGAACTCAACCAGAGTGGTCTTCCGATCATACCACTCCTTCATCACCTCTTGACTGGCCTCGAGGTTACTCTTATCCTGCTTCCAGAAGCGTTGGGTTTGGTTGCGGAGGGCCAGCATGTAGCTGACCACATCCTGGGGAGGTGACTTGGGAGCTTTCTCCCAGCCCTCTTTGACAATGCTTAGGGGTCCCCTGACAGGGTGACCATAGAGAAGCTCAAAGGGGCTGAATCCCACCCCTTTCTGGGGCACCTCTCTGTAAGCAAACAACAGGCATGGCAAGAGGACGTCCCACTTACGCCTCATGGCATCAGTCAGGCAACTAATCATGCAATTCAGGGTCTTGTTGAATCTCTCAACAAGCCCATTGGATTGAGGATGATAAGCGGTGGTAAACCGGTAGGTCACCCCACACTCATCCCACATGGACTTCATGTATGCAGACATGAAGTTTGTGCCCCTGTCAGAAACAACCTCATTAGGGAATCCAACATGGGTAAATATTCCCAACAGGGATCTGGTCACCACCGGTGCAGTCACTGTTCTCAAAGGGATTGCCTCTGGATAGCGGGTGGCATGGTCCACCAAAACCAGGATAAACCTGTTGCCCAAGGCAGTTTTGGGGTCCAAGGAATCAACAATGTCGATGCCCTCCCTTTCAAAGGGGGTTCCAACGACTGGGAGTGGGAGCAGGGGAGCCTTGAGCTGTTTTCCTGTCTTCCCACTAGCCTGGCAAGTGGGGCAAGCTCTGCAGAAGTTATCTGAGGCTGTCCTCATTCTGGGTCAATGGAAGTGGGTGACAAGCCTGTTAAAGGTCTTGTCTTGGCCCAGGTGTCCTGCCAGGGGGATGTCATTAGCCAGACCCAGTAGGAAGGTCCGGTAAAACTGGGGGACCACCAGCACACGGGCTGCCCCAGGACCTGGAACCTTAGGCTCATTGTAAAGGAGATCATTCTCCCAGTAAATATGGTGATTGCCAGAGGCGTCACCTGCTGCTTGGCCTGTGGCCTGTTGCCTCAGGCCCTCAAGGGCGGGGAATTCCTTCTGCGCCTTGCAGAATTCTGCCCTGGTTGGCCCCCCCTCTACTTGCCAGCCAGCAAGTTCAGGTAGGTTACCCAGGTCAGCTATGTCCTCCTCAGTTGGCTCAGGGGCCTTCTCCTCCTCAGGGACCCTGTCAACCACTGTGGGAACATTTGAGGCGGGTTTCCCGCGCCTCTTGCCCTTCCTCTTTGCAGCTCTCTGGGCCTTTTTTCCAGGCTCCAGACGCCCTTGACTCCCTTCCCAGGCAGCCGTGGACCGTGTGGTCATGCAGACCCACTCAGGCAAACATAACATCTCCAGGTGGCATCTGAGCTCTACCTCTTACCAGGCAGTATGCTCAAGATCATTGCTTAACAGACGATCTACAGGCATGGGAGGACTCACAGCTACTTTCAGAGTACCAGAGACCCCCCCCCACTCAAAGGGAACCAGAGCCACCGGAAGGTGACTCTCACAATTGTCAGTGACTATGACCTGGTGGAATGTATTAGGGACTATCTGCTCTGTTGACACCAGCTGACTTTTGCCAGTAGTCATACTGGCTCCTGTGTCACGCAGAGCCTCCACCTTTTGCCCATAAATGGTGACCCACTGCCTATAATTGGAAGTATTTTGGGGCATGTGGGCTTTGGGCACCATTTCTCTTTCTCTCAGGGACACTAGGGAAACCTCTGCCTGCTCCCCAAAGCTATCTGGGTCCATCTCCCCCCGAGCACTATACTAGTCAACCCAGGTGTCTTTCCGGTAGTGGACGGTGCTCTCTTGGAACACTGGGAGTCGCCCTTAGAGTAACCATACTGGTAGCACTCTAAGCATTTGGAGGTGAATTTCCCTGATGATTTTTCATAAGTCCCTGGCTTTTTCCCAAATCTGGAAGAGGAATAGTTGCCACCCCCTCCCTGGGGATTCTTGTGGGGGCCTTTTGAGAGTTCCTTATCTGTAAGTTTATCTCCCCCCACTTTCTTCTGTTGGGAACCCTGACCAACTTTGTGGGTGTCCCCTCCAGATACCTTTCTGGACACTCTGGTGCTAACCCAGAGGTCCGCCTCTTCAGCAAGCTTCCTGGGATCAGTCAGCTTGCTATCTACCAAGTGCTGGCGCAACTCTGTAAAAGTAGTATTAAGCATATGCTCTCTCAGAATCAAGTCATATAACCCTTTGTAATCATCTACTTTGTTGCCCCGCACCCATCCATTCAGTGCCTCACTGGAAAAGTCAAAGAAATCTACCCATGTTTGTGTGGATTGTTTGGTGCTGTCCCTGAACCTCTCATGGTATCCCTAAGGGGTCAGCCCAAACTTGGCAAGTAAAATGGCTTTCTGAAGTGGGTATGTGTTTTGATCTGTTTTTTTCAATGTGAGAAGTGTGTCCCTCCCCAATGGTGGCACATAACCCCACATAGCTGTACCCCATTGCCCTTCAGGAACGTCATGAGCCCTTAGTGCAACTTCATAAGCAGCTAACCATTTATATGTCATCTCCCACCACAAAACTGGGCACCACGTTTTTGGGTATACGGACCTTCTTTTCTCCAGCAGGTCCTGTCTGTATGTTGCCACCATTACTGCTGGATTCAGACTGTCTTGCCTTGATCTCCAGCTCCTTGAGACTCAGTTCATGAGCCAACAATAGTTTCTTTTCAGCCAGAGCTCTCTCAGCTGCAGCTTCAGCTCTTTCAGCTTCCATCTGTTTGGCTGTTCTTTCAGCCTCCTTGGCTTCTCTCCCTACCCTTCTTTTCTTCTGTTGAGCCTCAATTTTCAGTTTTGCCATTTGCAATTGGAACTCCCTTTCTTCTCTCCTTTCCTCTGCGGTCAGGCTTTGCTCAGAGGCACTGCTCCCTGGTCTGGAAGGGGGCACAATTGCAGTGGTAACATCACCCACTGATGGCAACAAATCCTCTGAGGGGCCATTTTCTGGCTCCTCTTCCTCCTCCTCTAAATGGGCTTCTGCCCAGGCCCTCAGCGCCACTTGAAAGACCTCCTTTCTGGAGGCCCCTTGGGTGGGTACTCTCATCACCTTGCAGAACCCTTTTAGCTGTTTGACAGTATATGTCTCCAACAGGGCTAGGTCCAAATCTCCTGCTTGAGACCCAGCCAGAGACATGTTGAGTGAGGATTTCGTTTTTGAAAATTGTCAAGAAGAACGAATTTGCAAAAAGAGATAAAAATCAAGTTGACCTTCAACTGTGGGTGGGTAGTGAAATACTTAGCTACTGTATGTCACTGCACAAATACAAGTCCTATCCCACCGCTGCCACCAATGTTAGAAATGGGGTCATTGGTTGGCAGTCAGGTTACCCCCTGTCCAAGCAAGGACCCTCACTCTAGTCAGGGTAAGTCACACACAATCCAAATTATCCTGTGCCCACCCTCTGGTAGCTTGGTACTGAGCAGTCAGGCTTAACTTAGAAGGCAATGTGTAAAGTATTTGTGCAATAAATCATACAATAACACAATATGGCACCACAATTTATCTGGGTATTGGTAGGTCCAAACGATAAAAGATGCAATAAGAAATTGTAGAGATATCACTGGAAAGTGATATGAAGTGTCTTAAGTCTTTGAAAGGCAAACAAAGACTCTTTCAAGCACAAAGTACCTGGTTTGGAGTGGAAAATCTCCGCAGAGGGCCGCAGAGGAGGAGATGCGTGGAAAAATGGTGTGTGCGTCAGTTTCATCCCTTCACACACAGACTTGTGTCGTTATTTTTCATGCTGGGAAGACGTGCGTCATTTTCCGGTGCGCGGACAGTCTACTTCTGTGGGTCACGGGATTACCAGATGTCCCGGGGTCTGTGCGTGGAATCCTGGGCTTGTTATCTGGCTGCGCATCGTTCCGGGGGGCTGTGCGTGGAATTTTCTCCCTCACAGCAGGTGTTGCGTCGATTTCCTCTCTGGAAGTCGGGCGGCGTTGTCCAGGCGGGCCGTGCGTCAAAGTTCCGGTCGCACCGCAGGCGCCGCGTCGATCTTTTCCTTGCGGGGTCGAGCAGCTTCTTTCAGGATCGGCATGCAGTGAATTTTTCACCGCGGAGCAAGCAGTGCATCCAATTTTTTGGTGCACAAGGAGTCCACTTGAAAGATGGAAGTCTATTTGGTCCTGAGACTTCAGGAAACAGGAGGCAAGCTCTATCCAAGCCCTTGGAGAGCACTTCTGCAGCAAGGCAAGAGTTCAGCAAGGCAGCAGGCCAACAGCAAGGCAGCAGTCCTTTGTAGAAAGCAGTCAGGTGAGTCCTTTGAGCAGCCAGGCAGTTCTTCTTGGCAGGATGCAGGTTCTGGTTCAGGTTTCTTCTCCATAAAGTGTCTGAGGTGGTAGGGCAGAGACCCTGTTTTATACCCAAATGTGTCTTTGAAGTGGGGGAGACTTCAAAGAGTGCCTTAGAAGTGCACCAGGTCCCCTTTCAGTTCAATCCTGTCTGCCAGGGTCCCAGTAGGGGGTGTGGTAGTCCTTTGTGTCAGAGCAGGCCCTCCACCCTCCCAGCCCAGGAAGACCCATTCAAAATGCAGATGTATGCAAGTGAGGCTGAGTACCCTGTGTTTGGGGTGTGTCTGAGTGAATGCACAAGGAGCAGCTGACAAATAAACCCAGCCGGACGTGGATTGTAAGGCACAGAAAGATTTAAGTGCAAAGAAATGCTCACTTTCTAAAAGTGGCATTTCTAGAATAGTAATATTAAATCCAACTTCACCAGTCAGCAGGATTTTGTATTACCATTCTGGCCATACTAATTATGACCTTTCCTGCTCCTTTCAGATCAGCAGCTACCACTTCAATAATGTATGAGGGCAGCCTCAATGTTAGCCTATGAAGGGAACAGGCCTCACAGTAGTGTAAAAACGAATTTAGGGGTTTTACACTACCAGGACATGTAAAGTACACAGGTAGAAGTTGTGCCTTTTACCCACACAGCACCCTGCTCTAGGGGTTACCTAGGGCACACATTAGAGGTGACTTATGTGTAGAAAAAGGGGAGTTTTAGGCTTGGCAAGTACCTTTAAATGCCAAGTCGAATTGGCAGTGAAACTGCACACACAGGCCTTGCATTGGCAGGCCTGGGACAAGGTAAAAGGGCTACTTGAATGGGTGGCACAACCAGTGCTGCAGGTCCACTAGTATCATTTCATCTACAGGCCCTAGACACATACAGTGCACATTACTAGGGACTTATAAGTAGATTAAATAGTCCAATTGGGTATGATCCAAAAAGTGGAGGGAGGCAGGCAAAAAGTTAGAGGTGATCACCCTAAGGCATGCCAGGTCTAACAGTAGCACATTACTAAGGTGAGACACGGCCCTTATAAGACCCCCAGAAGAGTGCAGCTTTCTCCTCCTCAGTTCTTCCTGAGGCGAGGGGACAAACTCAAATGGGGAATTTCTTGCCCAGTTTAAATTACACTCTCTCTTCTAACCCAACTCAGATTTTTCATGTTTCTTTTTAGCATCTTTTCTGGGGGACCCTTGGTGACTGTTTATTTTGGCTTAGTGCTTGGAAGTAGATTGTCACTCCAGTGTCTGACACCAGACTCCATCTCCCAGAAATATGTATTGGTGTGTGGTTAGCGAGTCACGTAAAATCAGGAAATAAAGTATGTGCACCTGTTTGGGGCTCCATCAGTTCAGTACAGGATTTACTTGCTGAAATGGGTATGCAACACAGAGACGAACCACAACTAATATAGTATACATGTCCCAGTGAGGACTGTAATTTTGTCTCAATTCCCGGTAGTGGTATATCATACATTTTTGATTTTTTACATCTATACAGTGAGCACAAGAGCTGTCATGAATGATTCAAGTAAAGTTAGCCTTGAGAAATACTTAGCCATTATCAGTTGAGATGTCAATTAGAGTTGATAAATATGGGGATGCAATTCTCTTAAGTTCCACTTAAGACAATGGGAGTCCTTCACACCTTGGCAGTTTTAGCCTCACCTGGAGGTGACTGTAATTGAAGCTGTCAAGCAAGCCATCTCCTGGGAAAGCAATAACCCAGTTGCGTTAATAACAACTTAGGACTTTACATATATCTAAGTCAATTTTGTCCTGGGGGAGGATAATCTAAACAGTGCAGTCATAGAGGAAATCGATGTTAAAAGGGTGTTAGTGGGCTTGATTCCTAACACTGAATTGCCAGTGATTCCTTGATAACCATCTGACATCTCAGGATCCCATGATATTTTAGGTTGAGAGGTAATGAAAAGAAAATAATTCACAATGGAAAGGAGACCTTTCCAGGGACTGTGATGAATTAAGAAGACTATTAAGGACTAGAGTAATGTTGTGTATTCCGATACTCCCTCCCTTGAACCTAAGGGTATTCTGTTCACATATAATTCAGTAACAACTATTTATTGGGAGGGATCTTAAGCAGATGTTATTCAAGTACTTCTAGAAGACCATATTTATTAAGCAATCTGAAGGGCATTCTTTAATAAGTATGTATTGGCAAATGGTCGGTCACTGGCAGCACATAGGGCATCAATTATGAGGCTCTTGCGCCTCCGGAAAGTCACTTTTAGTGATGTTCCGTTGGTCCAGTACCTTGTTCCATATTTACAAGGCGGCATTAAGCCACTTTCCCTCCGTGTCTCCCAGAGGGGGAAATCGCTGCCGTGATCCAGACAGGCTGCGACTTTGGAGCATGTCCACAATGCACTCAGTGGGGTTCCTGTGAGGCATGAGAGAGCGAAATCTGGAGCCAGTGTACTCCTGGTGGTGTCCCCGTGGTGAGGCATACTAGGGGGAGTGCCCCATGGGCACGGACGGGCCCTTCTTTTTGTACATTCACCAATGCAGCCCGGGAGAGTCGAAAGAGGAGTTTGCGCACCGCATCAGGTGCACATGCATCGTCAAGAGGGTGAAGTCTCATCGGAGGTCCGCCCTCTCCGCCAGGCCCGCATCACTGTCTGGAGGATCGTGGGCAGGGTGGCAACCTCGATGGAGGTCCCCAGCTCCCACTAGGCCCCCATTCAATCGCAGAGTGCCAGAGCACTCGTCTCGGTGGACAGGAGAACCCCCACCCAGCAGTAGGTCACAGAGACGAGGTAGACCCGAGTGAGAAATGGGGTCGCCTATCCACATGCACAGTTTTTCCCCTGAAAGGAGTGTTTGAGCTCCCTGGTAAACAGGGCGGGTTGTGCTTCCCCCATGAAAACTCCCCCCGGATGATCTTATGTTTCCTCTACCCTGAGATGGGTGATAATGAGGACATACAACTAAGGAGAACAATACTGGGGGTTTATTCAAAATAACGTTTAGGCCTCTGTAAATGTGTTGGCTGTGTTGGTGCAGTGACAATGATGCCATGAGCTATTACTGTATGCTAATGCCCTGAGCTTTTGTGCTCTATCTTGCTTTGCACAGTCATGGTAATGTTTTGGCAATGATGATCATATGTTTAGTATGACATGTGCATTCCTTTAGTAATGTTTACCTGACCACTGCTTATGTTGCAGGATAATCAGTAACCTATGTGTTTTATGTGACTACTGCTGGCTTTTGCAGAGTAATAGTACTGTGTAATGTTCCGACTACTGCTTGGGTAGCAGGGTATTACTGACATGTTTTGTTTGGTCTAATGATGTTGTGTACAGTATAGTTTATTTTTATATAACTTGGTGTTGTGTTTGCTTTGTGGTGTTGTGTGTGTTGTGCAATAACTTTACACATTGCCTCTGGGATAGACCTAGCTACTCATGCCAAGCTACCAAGGGGGTGAGCAGGGGTTAACTTGGGTGTGTAATTCCTTCACCCTGACCAGAGTGGGTGAGTTCTGTCTGTCTTAGGTGCATACCCTAGTCAACCAGAAGCCCCATTTCTAACAAGCGGCAAACATCTTTGATGCTACTGTATTAACATGTGCCATTGAGCGCCATATTGTAAATATGTGGCACACATGGTGTCATTAGAGGGGAGCAGGGTGGCACCACTTTCTTGTAAATATGACCCATAGTTCAATCATATTGACGGTAGCCAAGACATTTGATGCTATCCAAAAGTGAATGAATAAGAAATGTGAAGTCCTAAAAGCGACGAAGACTGAATTTCTGCTGGCTGGCAATCATTATTGGTAGAGAAATTATTGGGTGAAATATAATTCCCTTTCTGTGAGAGTTTCTGAGTTTAAAGGAAAGGGTAGTGTAGCAGTGCTAAGTGTGTACTTTGATGAACAGATTGCTATGGATTAGTGGATAGTAATGTCAATAATATCAGTTAGCCTTGTATTACCTACCTTTACCTTAGAGAAAGCTAAACATCTACCATGGCAGGAATATTGTGTCTATTTAAAAAAAAAATGCTTAAAAAATGATTATGTAAACAGCTTGTTGATTATGTTAAAAATTGCAAGTGCTACTCCATTGGTATCCTTTGTAGGAGAAGTACTTTTCTTCCAAACTCCTAGCACTTTTTTGAGGGCTTGTGCAGTGCCTAATTTGAGCCAGTGATTTCCAGTGATCGGCACTGGCACTGGCACTTCATTGTCAGCAACGGCTCTTGTGACAGTCCACTACATGGTGGTACAGTCTGTCAAATTTAGAGATGAGCACAATAACAGTGTCTAGTAAGTTAATATAGACTACAAATGAATATGTCCTGCTACTCCCATCATTATTACAGCTTTGGGTGGCCTGGAATAGTATGAGTTGTCAAACTTGTGGGAGTGCTATGGATAGCAGTTGTGTTGAATATGTCATTGGCAGCGGCGGGGCAATGGGTGGTGCAGGCTGCAGTGCCCTTCATAGAAGGGCCTGGAATTAACTTTTTTATAAATTAAGCAAAGGTCTGGCGTAAGCTACAATGGCTGCCAGTGGCCCTCATGAAGATGTTCGAAATACTCTGACAATTACATCCTTATACAGGGATGCCCCAGCTGAACTGAAGTAAGATTTCACTCCTACGTAATCCCAATACAGCATTAGAATCTGCCATAAAACAGTGTCTGACACCACCGAAGCACATTGAGAACAAAGCTGGAGGAAAAGTGGTCTCGAGAATTGTCTGTTTCTTATGAAGATCATTGCTGGTTGTCGTCAGACTTATTCATTAGTTTCGACTGTTTGGCAGAGGTACTCTCTAACTAGACTGCTCTTTGGTCCTCCCATCCATATGTAGTGTGTTTTTTGTTTGAAGGCGATATAGACAAGAGTAACAGTTATAAAGATTTTTGCGCCAAAGTGTTTTTGCGGAGTACTGCAAGAGGAATTTAGTAAAGAAAAATATGTCGTCTATTCACAGAATTAAAAGCTTTAGAATGTTTGTTTCCTAAGCGGCTCTTTGGAATGTTGATATTCTGTCTATTGTGGATATGTTGAATTTGCAAGTTGGCGATGAACCTGCATGTTGCATGGAGACGGCTCTAGAAATAGAACTGAACACCCAATAAACAGTGGATTGGTGACAATTTACAATGGTTTGTCAGGTTGTCCCTAAAAAAAGCACGGTTCCTGGTTTTGCTTTTCTTCCTTCATTTATTTTCCTGAAAAGATAGATACGTCCAAACCTGGAAGATTACAGCAGCCACTGAGTCCACCTTACAATCTATCTTCATCATTCTAAATTTCATTCCTAGTTACCAAGCATCCACCAATACACTCTCTAAATACACATATACTTGCTGAATGAAACAGTGCCCACCCAAAACTACCCATTTAAGATACAGATATTAGTGTGTTTCGGGGCGAAAATGTATCAATAACAAATCTTCATAACTATGGATGTAGGATAAAGGGTTTCTCCGTGTTAAACATGTTTTAGCTCCATCTAAACAACAAAAATAATAAATTAATTATGAGGATACTTGTTATCTGTGTTTACATGTGCAAAATTGTACACTTTGATGTGAATGGTCCTTCTGGTGTACTTTCTCATCGAGCCTGGGGTGCACTCTAAGGGGCATATTTATACTCTGTTTGCGCCGGAATTGCGTTTTTTTTTTTGACGCAATTCCGACGCAAAACTAACTCCATATTTATACTTTGGCGTTAGACGCGTCTAGCGCCAAAGTCCATGGAATTAGTGTCATTTTTTTGCGTGGACACCTACTTTGCGTTAATTATATGCAAGGTAGGCGTTCCCGTCTAAAAAATCGACTCCGAGGCATGTGCGTCGGATTTATACTCCCGGGCAAAATTCACGCCCGGGAGTGGGCGGGTCAAAAAAAGTGACGTACGGCCGCTTTTGCGCCGTTTTTTAGCACCTGCAAAAGGCAGGCGTTAAGGGACCTGTGGGCTCTGAAGGAGCCCAGAGGTGCCCTCCCATGCCCCCAGGGACCCCCCCTGTCACCCTTGCCCACCCCAGGAGGACACCCAAGGCTGGAGGGACCCATCCCAGGGACATTAAGGTAAGTTCAGGTAAGTGTTTTTTTTTATTTTTTTTTGTGGCGTAGGGGGGCCTGATTTGTGCCCCCCTACATGCCACTATGCCCAATGACCATGCCCAGGGGACAGAAGTCCCCTGGGCATGGCCATTGGGCAAGGGGGCATGACTCCTGTCTTTGCTAAGACAGGAGACATTTCTATGGGGGTTGGGAGTGAAAGAAAATGGCGCAAATCGGGTTGAGGCGAAAAAATTGCCTCAACCTGACGTGCCCCATTTCTTGACGCCCAAGCCCCATATCCCCCTACGCCGGCGCTGCCTGGTGTACGTCGTTTTTTTTATTTAGTGTTGTTTTCACTGCCTTGAACTGGTGTTTAAAGCATCTGACCCAGCTTTTGTAAATTACGCCAGCTTAAGAAAATGTGAGGGTTAAGTTACACCTAAGGGCTATAGTTTACCACTCTGCACTCACTTTGTTTGGCCAGCTTATTTTGGGATGCTAATTCCAGGATTTCTCAGGAGCATTTGGGGAGTGGATGTGATGTGACATCAAATGCCAGCTCCTGATTTGCTGGTCTAAGGTAAATACCTTCCATATACATACCTATTGGGACAGCTATTGATTGCAAAATATGATTGAAAAGGATGCACTTTGGGAAATTAGTTTCACAACTTTTTTGGCAGAATCTTGTGGTGGATGTTAGACCTGGAATCCTTGATGTGATTTTCCCTAAACATGTTTGCCTTCTGGCATCCTGATTGCTGACTTTGTTGTTGCTGGCTTTAGGACTCTGGGCACCTTGCCACTGCTGACCAGTGCTCTTATCCTAAAACATGATACAATTGGCTCACCCACAATTGACATTTTTAATTTACTTATAAGCAACTAAGAAAGTGCACTAAATATGCTCAGGTCCTGTACATTAAATGTTATGGTTAGGCCTGCAGCACTGATTGTGCCACCCACTGCAGTAGCTCTTTAAACATGGGTCAGGCCTGCCATTGCAGAGCCTGAGTGTGCAGGTCTAAACTGCCATGTAGATGTTGCAAGTTAACTCACTTGTCAGGCCCAAAACCTCCTTTTCAATACATATAAGTCAGCCCTAAGGTAGGCTTTTGACAGCCCCAAGAGCAAGGTATAGTGTATTTAAAAAGTTGGGCATGTACTTTTAAGTATTACATGTCCAGTAGGTGAAAAACTTTTAAATTCTTTTTTCATTATTGCAAAGCCTCACTCTCCATTAGGTCAATAGTGGGATTGCTTTAATGCATTTTATAGGTGTAATTTCCAATTGTGAAGAATTGGGAGCCTCAGGTTTGGTGCATCTGAAATCACATTTTACAAATAGCAACTTATGGTGAAGTCAGATTTTAAATTATAATTCTGAAAATTGCACTTTTAGAAAGTTGGCATTTTCTCACCTTAAATCCCCTGGTTCCTCCCCTGTCTATGAATACACATCTGGGGTCGGTGACAGCTGGGCATTGTGCACTCCCTCTAGACAGCCACACACAAAGAGTGCTTAGGTGTGCCTGATCGGCCTTCCACATCCTGATGGACTATCAACATCTTGATGGGCCATCCTGGGCAGGATAGGAGGGAGGAGCTGACATGTGCATCTCCTCACACAAAGTGCTGCATAACCCCCCTGTAGTGTGTCCAGAGCCAGGGCAGGAAGGGATGGGTCTTTAAACACTTCAAAGGCCTCTATTCGTAGTTTCCCCCACTTGAAATGCACCACTGGAAATAAGAGTTGGACTTCTGACTCTACTAAATTAGTATAGTTCTGGACCTGAGGACATTCTGCCAGGAAGAAGGGCTGCTGTGTTGATGAATGGACTCCCACTCTGCTAGAACTCTGCTGGACTTTACTGGACTCCTGCTTTGCTTTGCCTGCACTGCTGCCTGCTGCCCTCCTTGCCTGGAAGTGAGAAGGACTGGGCCTGCATCTCTGGACTCTGCTAATAGTGAGTCCTACCATGCCAAGTAGTGCCAATCCAGTCCTGGGCCCTTGGAAGTGGCTCCTGCAGCTGTTTCTACAAAAAACCATGCATCATCGTCACTGAGTTAATCAGAACTGGTGCATCTCTCCTCAATGCATCACCACTGCTGCTGTGGATAAAGGCATCGCAGCTCTAGCTGCATGTCTCAGAATCAAGGCATCACCTTCACTTCTCCCGCTGTGCAGCTTGTTGATGACACATCACCTTCATCACCAAGGGTTAGCTGATGACGAATCCCCAACTGTACAGATCAAAACAGACACCCAGCCTTTACATCACCTCCTCTGCTCCTCACATCAGGTCTCTGGTGTCGATGTATCCTCCATCCAAGTTATTTTTTTCAGTGGGACAAGGTTGGCCCCTGTAGCTGACTTGCACTCCATTGAAGTCAGTTTGAACTTAAAGGAGAGGGCATCTATGACTAACTCGCAGCTAGAACATTTAAGGGGTGAAATTAAGAGTCTAAGAGAGTTCATGAGCAAATTGAGTAAAGTCCTAAATGAGAAACTAGATAGTTTGTTCATTATGGTAGCAAATATGAACATCACAATACATGGCCCCGTCCAGTTTTGTGCCCCTCTAAGCCACCCTTTAGGCTAGCCCTTGTTCCAAAATCCCAGACCTGGGAAAGAATATGAAGCTGATGTCCCTACTAGAATAGCCCAAACTATGTCGAGGATGGCTAAAGAAGGAAAGAAGCCAAGTCTTAAACCTAATCCCAACTCTTTGGGTGACCAAGTGCCAATTACCATACGGAGGCAAAGTGAGGTAATTGGGCAGAGTACAAATAGGAGGCTTGAGAATGACAAGTAATTGGTCAAACAATATGACATATATTTAGGAAACATTCCTAAATTGTGACAGCACGTCAGGGAACAAAAAGACTCACTCACTAATAAAATTGTATAATGGATCTGGAAAACCAGAGGGTGTAGATCAATAATGGGAGAAGACATAAGCTACGCCGCCAGCATTAATGGTCCTGAGTATCATTTGGACTGCATAGGATTGAAACTTGTGAACTGCAATCTTGTGGAGGGGCTTATGCCTCTTGAACATAGGTTTTGACCTCCCTTAGCATCACCCATAAGCTTCTAACTCAATATATCCTGTTATGTCTCCATAAGGGACACCATACATAAAGCCACACCCTACCATTCTTCTGCTACAGAACACCATGAAGCCCAAGACATCTTATCAGACAAAGATTGACTAGATGGTCCACAGAGAGATAATAGAAGAATTAAGGGTAAGGGTATTAAGGCTTGCACTGTTGCTGTCCCACCCAAATTACTCCTTCTATGCCGTCCAGTGAGGGAAGAGAAAGAGGTACTGTCTACCTGTCAGGAGAGCCACCAAGGACTGATGGCAGAAGATAGGGGGCAGTTGAGAGTTAAACATGTGGGTTTGAGAGAAGAGCCCTAGACGAAGATATCATCAAGGATGTCATCACTCTCATGGAATGTCATGGAGATCAGTGCAAAACTTGGTGACCCAGAATGGTGTACCTTTATTGACCAACATCATATCATTCTACTTCAAAAGACGCCAATGTAGTATTTAGGTTCCTGGCAATTAAGGCCCTCCAGAACCCTCCTGACAGTGCAAGCATTGTGTGGCTTGATAACCTGGCTGAGGCAGGACCTTTTTCCAAAGTTAAAAGTTATTCCCGATTTGAGTAGGGATGCCCTAGGTGTTGAGTTAAAAATCCATAGCCACTCTGGGAATAAGCAGGTGGCCATTTTGACCATCTATGTTAGACCAATCGCTATAAACATCCAGTCAGCAATAGTGAAGGATGTAGCAGACATGTTGACTCAACTAAGAAGGGGTGCTTTAATATTAAGAGCTGGGAATTGTAATGCCTACCTCTCATATTACCTTTGGCATTCTGTACTGCCCTGACTTTGAGGTGGGTTCTAGGAGGGTCCAAGGTGAACTGAAGAAATCAAAAGGGGTGGTAGCCCGAATTGAGGCATTAGCAGTGACGTGGGGCTTAAGGATAGAAACGTGGGGCTTAAGGATAGTAAATGGCAATATCAAGTCAGACACTCCAGCTTTACCAACTTTTAAAAGAGGTATCTCTACAAGTCACCAGGACTACACATTTCTTGACCATATGCTGTGGCCATTTCTCCAGGATATGACTGTGGTGCCAAGAGCTGATAGTGATCAGCAAGCACTAAGGGGCATATTTATACTCCGTTTGCGCCGAATTTGCGTAGTTTTTTTCGACGCAAATTCGACGCAAAACTAACTCCATATTTATACTTTGGCGTTAGACGCGTCTAGCGCCAAAGTTCATGGAGTTAGCGTCATTTTTTTCCGTGAACACCTTCCTTGCTTTAATGATATGCAAGGTAGGCGTTCCCGTCTTAAAAAATGACTCCGATGCTATTGCGTCGGATTTAAACTCCCGGGCAAAAATGACGCCCGGGAGTGGGCAGGACTAAAAAACCCGCATTTGTGCCGGATTTTAGCGCCTGGGTCAGGGCAGGCGTTAAGGGACCTGTGGGCTCAGAATGAGCCCAGAGGTGCCCTCCCAAGCCCCCAGGGACACCCCCTGCCACCCTTGCGCACCCCAGGAGGACACCCAAGGCTGGAGGGACCCATCCCAGGGAAGAAAAGGTAAGTTGTGGTAAGTTTTTTTTTGTTTTTTTTTGTGGCATAGGGGGGCCTGATTTGTGCCCCCCTACATGCCACTATGCCCAATGACCATGCCCAGGGGACAGAAGTCCCCTGGGCATGGCCATTGGGCAAGGGGGCATGACTCCTGTCTTTGCTAAGACAGGAGTCATGTTAATGGCGTCTGGGCGCCAAAAAAAAATGGCGCAAATCGGGTTAAGACGATTTTTTTGCCTCAGCCTGACTTGCCCCATTTTGGGACGCCCAAACGCCATTTTTCCCTACGCCGGCGCTGCCTGGTGTACGTGTTTTTTTTTCACGCACACCAGGCAGCGCCGGTCGACTAACGCCGGCTAACGTCATTCAATAAATACGGCGCCCGCATGGCGCTTCAGAATGGCGTTAGCCGGCGCAAATTTTTTGGGCGCAAAACTGCGTTAGCGCAGTTTTGCGTCAAAAAGTATAAATATGGCCCTAAGTGCTGTCTTTGATGCCAGACCTTTTAAATGTGCCTCCTTGTGATTGAGAGCAGTGGCTAATAAAACTGAGGTACCAAATAATAAAAGAAACGTTAAGTGGTCAATGGTGACAGATGATCATAAGATTTAGACTGAAATTTATCACATGTTTGTAAAATGAATGGAAGTAATTGAGTGTAGTGATCTGTCAGATGTTAATTTGTATTGATTCACTGTCAATTGATGAAGAAACTGAGGCCTCTCTTTATGATAGAGAAACAGACGGCAGAAGGTGAAAAAGATCTGCCTAGGTGGTATTCCTAATCCTGCCAAAAGCTAAGAACTCCCTCCTAGTAGCACTAAAAGGGGGGGTGCTCTATGGAATTTGGAACTTGGAGTAGGGCTTATAAAACAAATTTAGGAGGAGCTAAAAGAGATTGAGAAGTGGGGCAATGGGCAGTCTTAACCAAAACCCTTCAGGAGGACAATAACAAGCTTTTCTGCAAGTTGGTGGCTAATGGGGCACTGACCTCTGATGGCCACCTTGACCCAATTATCCAGCCTGAAACATGGGTCAGCCACTTTGAGGAGCTCTCCAGGGTAGGATCGTGTGATGAGGAGCAGTCTTCAACACATAAGGGTGAGAATGTTAATCCCTGTTCCTGAGTTGAGCTTGTGGAGAAGCCTAGAGTAGGGTCCCCCCAAATGGCGTGTGCAAGGGGAATAGAGACTTATCTGCAAACTGTAGACCTATACGTTTAATAGACATTGGCCAAAAGAAATTCTGCAGACAAGTGTTGGTAAAGCTTCAATCTTAGATTTCAGAAGAGTGTATCCTCGAGGATTCCCAAGCACGGTTCAAGAAAGGGGTCAATAGCTTTGATCAAGTCCTTCATTTTAAAATTGTGTGCTGGAAGTATATTACCCTGAGGCGGGACCATCTCTATGTCAACTGTAGAGATTTAAGGGTACCAAGAGAAAAAAAACCTGTGGGAGGTCTTAAATCCTATGACATTTCTTAAGAACTCCTCCAGATCCCGAGACTGATACATACACCAGGGGGAGTTTGAACCAACGTGGATCTTATGGCCCAGATTCCAATAAAGTGCAGAGTTAGTGTTAGGAATGGGGTTTATTTGGCAGAGGTCTACACCCTTGTCCAAGTATGGACCACAATCCTAGTCAGGATAAGTCACACACAATCCAAATTATCCTGTGCCCACTCTCTGGTAGCTTGGCACTGAGCAGTCAGGCTTAACTTAGAAGGCAATGTGTAAAGTATTTGTGCAATAAATCATGCAATAACACAGTGAAAACACCACAAAAATACACTATACAGGTTTAGAAAAATATAAGATATTTATCTGGTTAAATTAAGGTCAAAACGATAAAGATTCAATAAGCACAAGTTTAAATATCACTTTTGCAATGTTAAGGAGAGTCTTAAGGCTTAAAAATCAACAATTGTCTCTTGGGTGCACAAGATACCTGGTTTGCGTCAACATTACATGCACGGAGACCGCAGAGGCACAGACGATGTGTAGTTTCTTCCCATGCTGCAAGGACTTTGCATTGATTTCCGGCACGCAGCTTGGATCCTCACTGAGATGCGGGGTTCTTTTGATGCCCAGGGACGATGCGTGGAAATTCAGGTCTTGTGGAATGAAGTCACAGGCGCTGCATCGATACGGTGGCCGATGCGTCACAGTTTCTGTCGCACGGCATGCGTTGAGTCTATTCTTCACTTAAGAAGTCAGGCTGCGTTGTTCCGGCTCTTCTTTTTCTGACCTCATTTGTTGCTGGCTTTAGGACTCTGCACACTTTACCACGGCTAACCATTGCTAAAGTACATGTGCTCTCTCACTAAAAACATGGTAACACTGACTCATACCCAATTGTCATATTTAATTTACCTGTAATTCCCTAATAAAGTGCATTACGTGTGCCCAGGGCCTGTAAATTAAATGCTACTCATGGGCCTGCTGCACTGATTGTGCCACCCCAATTCGCAGCCCCTTAACCATGTCTCAGGCCTACCATTGAAGGCCTGTGTGTGCAGTTTCACTGCCACTTCGACTTGGCATTTAAAAGTACTTGCCAAACCTTAAACTCCCCTTTTCTACATATAAGTCACCTAGGTAGGCCCTAGGTAACCCATAGGGCAGGGTGCTAAATAGGTAAAAGGCAGGACATGTACATGTGTGTTTTATATGTCCTGGTAGTGGAGAACTCCTAAATTCATTTTCCACTACTGTGAGGCCTGCTCCTTTCATAGGATAGCACTAGCACTACTCTTATATACTGTTTGAGTGGTAGATCTTGATCAGAAAGGAATAACCAGTCCTATTAAGTATGGCCAGAATGGTAATAAAAAATCATGCTTATTGGTGAGGTTGGATTTTTTATTACCATTTTAGAAATGTCACTTTTAGAAAGTGAGCATTTCTCTGCACTTAAAAAACATCTGTGCCTTACAGCCTGTCTCCAATCAACGTTTGGTCAGGGATGGTTGAGATCTTCCTTGTGCCTTTCACCCAGACAACCACAAACACAGGGCACTCAGTCACACTTGCACTCATCTGCATACTGAATGGATCTTCCTGGGCTGGAAAGGTGGAGGGCCTGACACATACATTTCAAAGGCTAGTGGCCTGCCCTCAAACAATGGACTGCCAAACCCCCCACTGGGACCCTGGCAGACAGACCTGTAGTGAAAGGGAACCTTGTGCACTTCAAAACCACTCTTTGAAGTCTCACCCACTTAAAAGGCATTTTTGGGTATATAAAATGGGTCTCTGACCCCACCAACTCAGACACTTCTGGACCTGCAACCTGTCAAAAGGAACTGCCTGGCTGCTCAAAGGACTCATCTGGACTGCTTTGCTGAGAAAGACTGCTGCCCTGCTGTTGCCCAGCTACCCTCTGACTTTGCTGAGAAGTGCTCTCCAAGGGCTTGGATTGAAGTTGTGATCTGTTTTCTGAAGTCTCAGGGCCAAAAAGACTTCATCTAATCAGTAAACTCCTTGTGCACCGAAAGTCGACGCACAGCCTGCTGGAAATGACGCATAGCTGTTTTGCGATCCAGAAATCGCTGCACAGCAGAGCCAGATAGACGCAGCCTGACTTCCAGAGAGAAGATTCAACACAGTTGCTGCCTGGTGACTGGAAATTCGATGCACAGCCTTACCGGATCGACACACAGCTGAACTGGAATGACGCAGCCAATTCCCCCCGTGGAAAATCGACGCAGCGCCTACCCTGCGACTGAAAATTTGATGCATCACCACACCAGATCAACGGAACACCTGTGACTTCTTTCCACACACCCAGGATTTCCCTGCATGGTCACTGGGTGTCAAAAAGATCCCTGCATCACAGTGAGGAAGACTGCACCCAAAAAATGACACAAAGCCCATTGCAGCCTTGAAAAAAACAACTCATTGTCTGTGCTGCATCGGAAAATCCGAAACACAACCTATTTTTCCAAGCATCTCCTCTTCTTCTGTCTCCTTGCGTGTTATTTTTGTCTCAAACCAGGTACTTTGTGTAAACAAGAGACAAATGTTGATTTCTAAGTATTAAGACTCTTTTTAAAACTGCAGAAGTGATATTTCAACTTGTGCTTATTGAATTTTTATTGTGTTTACCTTAATTTAACCAGATAAACATCATATATTTTTTTTATCCTGTGTGGTGTATTTTTGTGGTGTTTTCACTGTGCTACTGTATGATTTATTGCCCAAATAACTTACACATTTCCTTCCAAGTTAAGCCTGACTGCTCAGTTCCAGCCTACCAATGGGTCGGCACAAGATAATTTGGATTGTGTGCGACTTTCCCCGACAAGGATTGTGGTCCCTATGTGGACAAGGGTGTATCCCTCTGCCAACTAGAGACCCCGTTTCTAACACTCCTTATTTCAAGGGCCCCAATTGGCCTACAGTCAGAATTGGATTATTTTTTAGCAGTCTTCAAAAATAGAGGCTTGGGAAAAAAACCTCCAAATGTAAGTGCATTGTGTTTAACCCACATAAGTAATTTCAGGGTAAGATGACCATTGGGGAGGCTCCATTGAGCAGGTTAAATACTTTGACTACCTGGGAGTAAGGCTGGCATACAACATGTTGTTGGCTCCACAAATTGAAAAGAGTAGAATTACTCTCCATCAAAGGGTGTCTGTAATTGCTGGGAAGTACTCAGGCTCTAGTGGGGGAGCTGTTGCACCAGTCCTTTGTGTTTATAAAGCTTCAGCAGTGGTAGCAGCAACATACGGTGCTGAGGTCTGGGGTTTTGACAACTGCCATGCGGTAACTCTCATTGAAAATAAATTTGTTAGGGCCTTTCTAAATCTGCCCACAAGTACCCCACTTATGCCGCTGAGATTTGACATGGCCCTTAAGCATATTCATCATGTAATATGTATGAACCCCTTACCATACTGGGTATGACTTTGGACTACTGGAGAACTTAGCCCTTATAGGGAAGCCCTATTACAATTGATTAGTCAGGATATACACCTTCGTATACCATGGATCAGATATGTTAAGAACTTGACCTATAAACTAAAGATGGGGGAGGTTTGGGATTCCCCACTTCAAATAACTAAAGGTGTTAGCAAAGAAGTAAAATCAGTTTATTGGATATTTGTGCTAATGCAGATTTGGAGAAAACAGGTAGGAGAAAATGTGATGGGGCAATTTCTTTATCAATAGTGCCTCCGAGAGTATGAGCACTACCTGGACAGATTATATCCTCTTCAGGGTAAACACCTGTATCTCAAATTTAGACTGGGCATATTACCCTTAAATTGTGTTGCGGTACGTTGGGGAAACGTTGGGTCTCAATCTAGTGATAGTCCCTACTGTTCATCATAAAAGGAGACAGAAGCTCACTTCCTCTTCTTTTGCCCCAATACTGGAAGCCCTGGTCAAAGTGAATTGTACCATTATGCAAGTTACCTGGAGTTAGGAATTACCAGGAATCACTTAGGATTTCAAAAAGTGACAAGAGGAAACAGATAGTGATGGTGGTTTTATGTTTCCTGCTGTGGGCATGGAAACAGAGTATGAAGGAATTACCCATTCATGCGTGCCAAAATGATTGTTAAGAAGCATAGGTAATGGCCCTGGGTTTGATGTACCTACACACTTGACTTTAAGAAATGACACACATTGCTAAATGTGGAAAATTTAATGGAGGGCTTGACTATAATGATTACTTATGCCTGTGTTAGATTGCCCTATGTATTGGATTTTATGCTTTTTATTGAAAGATTTCTGTAAATAGGTTCTTAAAGTTTTCTTTTCCGGAATGAGTGGTAGATTTCCTATTTTAACTATGAATGTATTTATTGTTGTATTGTGTTGAATTCTTTTATGGATTTTAGCCACAATAAATAAGATTGAGTGATAGAGGAATATGAATTGAAACATACATGACATCTATCTATTTATTACAGGCCCATCAGGCGCATGTTCATGATAGTCTAGTGCTAGCATGTAGCTGTGTTTTTCTATTCTTTTCATACATTATTAAAGTATACCACAAGCCTACTCCTCATGAATTACATGGATAAACAATGTTGACCTGCTGAGATGCCTACCTACCTTACATATCTACAACCAGAAGCAAATGCATATGTATTACATAAAGTCCCATCTTGCTGTTGCATGGTTTTAACAGCAGACCTTGCATGCTGCATGGCTTGTGTTCCACCTGCATATTTCCCTTCACTGAACTAATGGTTGGGACAGCTTAATCTATAGGACAATTGGAAGGGCTGGCAATGATCTTGGCAAAATGTTCAAAATGTTATTAAAATTACATTAGTAACTAAGAGCATAATTTGGTGTTTGGCATGGAGGGTACTACATCACAAAGATGATGAGCACTGGGTCAGCCAAAACTTTTACCCGTCCTAACTATTTTGAATAGGCAAAACATCTGTTTTTCACAATATTGCCCCGACTGACTGCCATTGGAAAACGTAGTCTGACCCAGTGGAGTAATGGCTGTTGAAGTAAGGCCATGAGTCTATCCGCCCCTTCAACACAGACAGTCTAATGGTCCTTTATTTCTGTCAGTCTCTGCCAAGTGAAATCTGTTAAACTTGAACAGAAAAAAGAGACATCCTAGGAAACAGTCATGGTTTTGGAGCCATTTATTTTTTGATTTTCGGAAGCAAGCTTCTTCTTTGTGAGCTTGTATCTGAAAAGCAAAATAGTTTGTAGATAATACTTTGAGTGCCTTCACATGAGTTGCCACAGCAATGTCTCCTGTGAAGACAGGGAGATCACTACAGAGCAACAGTGATGTCCTAATTGGGCAAGCGCTAGTCCCGTCAGGAAGGCAAGTAGGATCATTACCTTTTCTAGGGAGAAACATCGTCCATATGTCACTTTTTAATATTCTGCAAAGTCCAGGACATAACAATTAAATAGAACTTTATATAAAATTGTCTGTATTCATTTTTAACATAGCTTTTCTGTCTTTGTTTGCTGTAATTATGAGCTAGGTATCATTATGGCAGTTCTAGGACACGTATTAAAGTACTTTCTTCTTTTATTTATTGTTTAAAAATTGCACTCATAAGGGGAAACAATATCAGCTTTTGGCAATTTTACAAATGTTTGTATTGGATGGGACATTCATATATTGGTCATGGCAGTAAATAAATAGCCAGGTGGCAACTCTAAATGCAGAAGAGTTAACCTTCACCTCCCTGACGGATGGTGGGCCACCGTCCGCAGACTAGGCAACTAGACGTGGCCATTGACGGTTGCCAACTATGAAGAGTGGAGGGGTGGGCAAATTAGTGGTGGGTGTGCTAACGCGTCCCAAACTCGATAATTTATTCTCTCTGGGACTCGTTTTAGGCCGATTAATCTTTTGACCCTGATTGAAGACACCTTAAGACGAGATAACTAATCAACATGTCAATCAATAAGTCAATAACGTCATCAATAGTCGCCGTAACAAATCATTTAGATTAATCAATAACATTAATAAGACTCGGAAACCACCATGACTTCTCAGTCAGGAATAACCACACCAGTTAAGTACGATTTTAGGATGTTTATTCTCTATTGATTACAATTCTACTAGTAAGTTTATTAGTCTCAAAACCATGAAACACATCAGCATTGTCATACTATGGCAACTCGAATAAGATTTCATCAAACCAAAGATCACGAACATTAGAACATAACACGACGTCAACATAGGTTAACCTTAGCAGAGTATCAATAGCGCATTATTCAACAAAGCATTGATTCAGTCATTTGTCTATTTGCGTAAGTTTAGTGAACTCCTTAACTACCCTCGAATTAGCATTGGCATGTTGGGCTTCATGCAAAACAATTTAGCAACACAAATTTAGAAAACATCTAACTATGGTCTCTGTCAAAGGAAGCAGTTGGTACCTAGAAAGGAAAGGCAAACAGACAATTACAATTTCATCATCATATAGTTACCCTCCATAGTGGGTCAGCATACAGTCAGTCTTCGTCCTCAGGACATCAGTTAATTCGCCATCAGCCAGGAAACACAGCAAACTTCAGCATGATGGGGTACGTAGGGACACTTCCCTCATAAGGAGGAAAATTATAGAACAGGCAAGGTAGGGGTGAGGGTGGTCTGAAGAGTCAAACAACAATGTTTTTAGGCAGAGTGACAAAGTGGGTTATTACAACTTTGGAGGAGGTGTTAATCCGTCCCAAAAGTGACGGTAAAGTGACGGATATACCACCAGCCGTATTACGAGTTCCATAGGATATAATGGACTTGTAATATGGCTGGTGGTATATCCGTCACTTTACCATCACTTTTGGGATGGATTAACACCTCCTCCAAAGTTGTAATAACCACCAAAGTGTCTGGGTAATAGCAAGAACAGCATGGCATCTCTAATGGCTCCTCATGTCAAAGGTTTTTATCCCTTTTCTGTTGTACAGTCCCCTAATTTCCAATTGGGCAGGTTTGGCACACCACTATCTCCATCCAATGGTTTTCCAGTCGTACTATCAAAATTGTCACCTCATAACAGTTCTCACGTAGATTATTGGTTCTCGTGATTGACGTCTCCAACGGGTAGAATGTCCGGTATGATTTCATATTCTTGTGGTCCTCTCGCATCCCCAGTCAGTGGTTCCATTGTCTATACCGGTTTAGGCGACCTTGTACCTGTTTTGAGTCTACACTGTTGCATTCAGCAAGAATGTTTCCTTGTGCAAGTCGAGTTTCATGAGAACAGATCTACTACAGTTACACTCATCTTCTGGAAAAATACGATTACATGTCCTTCAGCAAGTCAGCACACTGCACGTTAGAAAAACCCATTTAATATGAAACCGAGCAGCTAGGCCCCAACTCATGCTAACTAAGGCCTAGTGAATTCATTAGCAAAACCTTAATGTATAGCTGTTAATACTAATTCAAAATCATACATTAGTGCATCAATAACTCATTTTTAGTAAATTTTATTAGTCCCCGTATATATTGGCCGCCACTCACCAGGGGCACATTTCAGACTCACGTTTAGTAAAACACATTAATAAATTTTCTATGCAGCATTATTATACATTCGTTCATAAATATTTTCATGTTAATTTTGATTATAAGAGCTACGCTCCAACAGGTGCATGCACAAACAAAATTGTGTTAACTAAATTCATGCCAATACACATTACATTATAATTTGAAAATTAAAATGTTTAGCTTTAAAACTGTAATGTAATGCATGTTGACTATTTAGGGCATACACACAAAATACATTTAAAATAAACAAAATAAGAGTCACTTACCTTGCCTCACATCCTCCCTCTGGTCCTGATATTCTTCTATCCTCCAGCAAGGACCCAGCAAACCTCCCCATCCAGTCCAGGCACTTATCTCATGCTGTTAACCAGCATGAGAGAGGCACCAAAATTGGATGGAGCAGGTTCTCTCAGCGCTCCCAAGGGCACTAAAGGCTTGTGGTTGCTTTCAACCTAACTTTCAAAGACAGCTGGATTGAGAGATTTAAATAGCGCATGTCTGGCTGGCCGTCGCAAAGACAGATGGCCAAAAGTCATGCACACTTTAATTTTTAAGTGCCCAGCCCACCACTCCTCTCTGCTGCACCCACTCAGTCGCAGCCCCGCCCCATCCTGACACTCGACTCAGGATGCCTGTTTGCCAAGTTAATTAAAAATAAAATGGTAATTATGTTTCTTACCGTTTTATTTGTCACCAGGGGACATTTCAATTAGTGAGGGCGATGCTCCTTCGCCCTAATGTAGGAGCTGCCCCGGGTGACAATGCTGGTCTTAGCTATGAAGATGTTATTTGTGTGTGACCTTTCAAAAGAAAAAAAGAGGTTTGCAGTTGCATTTCCTAACAGAAAAAGGAATATAAGACCTAAAATAAAAGAAAGTATAACTTTCAGTGTAGGAACATAATAGACAACTGCCCAAAAATATTTTCCCCATTATGTCACACTTCTGATCTGTATTCCTGAGTCTGATCTTCCTCGCCATTTTCAAGACCTCTTTGGAACAAATGTCTTCCCTACCAAGAGTGGCCATTCTCTGCCTCCCAGCTTCAACCAATCAAAATTAGCAGAATGATCTGCTCTCGCCTTTTTCAGCAAGTGAGTCATATTTTAGCATCTTGCAAAAATGACTTGTCATTTCTATCATTACATATTATTTTAAGTGTAATATTTAACTTTCAGTCATATGAGCACATCTGCACAATAAAATTAAAACCTAATAGGGTAAGCGCGACAACAGATGAAAGATATAACCGATCTGAAATCTGTTCCTCAAGTATTGTAAGCACGTTGTTGATTTATATGTTTTCATTGCCCTCATTACTTGTATCCTGTCTGTTATATTATTTATCTTACTCTGTAAATAAGTAAAAAAAATAGCAAACGAAAAGTAGGCAGTCATTATAGTCGCTAATGTTTTGAGCAATGAGTGGGATAAAGTGCAACTTCGATAGTGAATCTCGGAGGCGAATTATAGCTCATCATTGTTCACTCAAAGTGACTGTCATCCCCAGAGAACATTTGAATTTAAGTCATTTAATTCCTTAGTGCCTTCACTTGATAGTAGAAGCAATTAGAAATATATTTGTGGAAGGGTTTGTAAGTTCCTTCAGAAATTCAGACCGTTCTCTATGTCCACAAACTGTACAAAAAAGCGAAGTGTTTATGCAAATTGCAGTTGTCTTCCCTTTTCTAAAAATGCGGACACTTTAATAAGTCTAACTTCATATTTCTGTTTGTTTGCCTGGCAACTGTGCAGAAAGCTTTTTGTACAGAGTGACGGCAGCGAGTACTGTTTCTGCAATGTGGCGAGAATGTCATTCTTTGTGTGTTTCTAAAGTACATCAATGTCTAACAATGGCCAACAGGAATCTTAAGAGCCAGGCCGATGCTAGAGAAATAAAATAGCTGGCAGATACAAAGACTTTCCTGTAATGTGGGTAGGATTATCAGCGTCAGGAAAACTATCTTTATAACAGCATGATTTGATGTCAGTCTTCTTTACCTGTCGCTTTTTCCTCCTACGTGTCTTCATTTTATTTTGATTTTAGATGTGTTTTAAAAAAAAAAACATAAATAAATTAAAAAAATTAAAGCTTTGTATGAAAGGCAGTTTACCGTCATTCGCCCTTGGTAAACATGACAAAAGAAAACTAAATTATGCTTAGAATACACAAAAAATCATTTTGAGCTGGGGTACCTTGCATTCAGTCGAGAGCGCTATATGCAAATTTCCACAGGCAAATCTTGCCTAAATGTAACGCTAATGACACTTCAGTACAGTATTCATGATATTGTTCTTGTTTATTCTGTGTTTCTCATAGCTACTCATGTACTTCTTTTTTCGGTATAACCTATTTATGTTGCTATCGTTCTAAAGCTGCTCTGTAGGGCCCCGAAAATATGAACTAAAAAGGCTAGAGCTTTCACTACCCAATCCATGGGTTATATATTCATGGTAATCGCTGGGTTCGTCGAGATAGGAGGGTAAGTTGCGAGTAAAGTTTTGATGAACTAAAGTTGAGTGCCCACAGTAGAGGTACTCAAGTATTGACAGATGAAAGCGATCAGTCTTTATATGTTACCAATAGCTAGCTGCTCTCTTGCTGGCCTTAACTCAAGAAACAAAAGTTACAGGAGCTGGTGGGGTATAAGGAACAGCTTAACAGAATCTCAGACATCCGTGCCAGATAAACAAAATCCATACGCAAGAAGAAAGTTTTACTAGGCTCATCAGAAAGCAATGATATATCAACTGGAATGAAGAGATAATCATTCAATGAACAAGTATTGTTAATGTATTACATTGCATTCTCTAATTAAGGGGGTCATTCTGACTTTGACGGGCGGCGGAGGCCGCCCGCCAAAGTCCCGCCGGCAGAATACCGCTGCGCGGTCAAAAGACCGCTGCGGTAATTATGAGTTTCCCGCTGGGCTGGCGGGCGACCGCCAGAAGGCCGCCTGCCAGCCAAGCGGGAAACCCCCTTCCATGAGGATGCCGGCTCCGAATGGACCCAGCGGAGTGGAAGGGGTGCGACGGGTGCAGTTGCACCCGTCGCGATTTTCAGTGTCTGCTTGGCAGACACTGAAAATCTTGGTGGGGCCCTGTTAGGGAGCCCCTGCAGTACCCATGCCAGTGGCACGGGCACTGCAGGGGCCCCCAGGGGCCCTGCGACACCCGTTACCGCCAGCCAGGTTCTGGCGGTCAAAACCGCCAGAGCCAGGCTGGCGGTAAGGGGGTCGGAATCCCCATGGCGGCGCTGCCTGCAGCGCCGCCATGGAGGATTCCCTTGGGCAGCGGGAAACCGGCGGGACACCGCCGGTTTCCCGTATCTGACCGCGGCTGTACCGCCGCGGTCAGAATGCCCATGGGAGCACCGCCAGCCTGTTGGCGGTGCTCCCGCGATCGTTGGCCCTAGCGGTAGACTACCGCCAGGGTCAGAATAACCCCCTAAGTCTGTAGCATCTGAAAAAGCAATATAAATGCACAGCACAAATTATATGAATGTCAAGGTACAGGGCCAGCACCCGTTTTGGAGATACACATACAGTTAGTGGGAGAGGCTGAGAGAGTTGGACAGTTACCTTGCCTCTTACATGTATTCTGTAGAATGAGAGTGTCTGTAAAATGGGGTGGCACCCCATGTAACTGAACTTGGTGTTGTCCTACCTTATTTAAAGGTATTAAAAGCACAAGGTTTATGAGCATGGAGCATTACTATTGTCTTAGATTAGAAACTCAAAACTCGGCAGTCCTTATGACACAGAACCTTTGGGTCAGAATATGGGAAGGTCCACGCTTTTTAAGGAAATGCGTTTTTCAGAAATGCGTTTTTCACACAATGCGTTTTTCACACAACAGACAATTATGGGACAATTATACGAGCAATGATGTCCCCTGGCACAAAGGTACTTATGTCTCCAATGCTTAGGGGAAGAGCTTACAGTTGACTGGCACAGTGACTGTTTGCTTTAGAGAAAGAGAACTGTGCTGTGGAGAATTAAAGAAATAAATTACTGAGCAGGTGACAATATTGTGGTAGCCTGTCTCGCATTTAATTTTTACTGAAAGTGCACCAGTCATGTTGGTGGAAGAGGATTTGTTAGAAAGTGGGTTTTTGTTTGGGAGAGGTACACACCCTGTCAAAACAGAAACCACAATCCTAGTCAGGGTAAGTCACAAGCACACTTTAAATTAACCAGTGCTCACCCACTGTAGCTTGCCACAGAGCAGTCCGGCTTAATTTAAGAGGCAATACATAAAGTATTTGTGCAACACTTCAAACAGTAAAATAGTGAAAACATCACTGAAAAAGATGCCACACTTGTAGGAAAAATAGAGCTTAATTTAATTAACAAAACAAGACCAAAATAACAGAAATCCAAGAAGTAGATGCAAAGTACAAACCGCAATATAGTTCTTAAAAGCATAAAGTGCCATCTGGGTCTGTCTGGTAATGCTGCACCAATCAAATCCGAAGGTTCTGGCTGACAGCAATGGAGTGCGGGTTGAATACAGGGACCAGCCTCAGCCCACTGCAATGTACCTTGTTTGCATCAAGGTATATGCGAGGAGCAGGGGAGGTGATGCGTCATTGTAATGCAAATGGAGCAACAGCGTTGATGCATGGACTCTGGCAGGAGTAGCATTTTATACCCACTTCCAAGTGCCCGGATACTGGATTGACATCACTTGGCAGGACAAGACTCCGAGATGGCAGTGTCCAGGAATTGTAGCACATGAGTTGGAAGTCTTTTATGTCCCTGAGACTTAAGACAACAGGAGACCAGTCAGCTGGCCCTTGCAGTCAATCTGGGTGTTGGGTTCAAGTAAGTTGGGCCCAGTCCTTCTCTCCCAGGAAAGAAGTGCAGCAGGCCAGCAGAGCAATAAAGAGTGGCAGTCCTTTAGCAGCCAGCAGAGAAGACCTTCTTCCTGGCAGAGTGTCCACAGGTCCAGAAGTGTACTGAGTTGATATGGTTTGAGGTCCAGTTCTTATACCCAGTGGTGCCTTTGAAGTGGAGGAGACTACAAAGAGCATTTGAAGTGCACACAGATCATTCTTTCCTGCTCTGGCTCCAGATGAACTACAGGGGGTTAAGAAGTCTTTTGGTATGGACAGGACACAGACTATTCAGGTGTAAGTGTGAGGCTGTGCCCAACTCCTTCCTCCCATCCTGCCTGGTATGGCCCATTAGGATTTGGATGGACCATCAATCACACCTAAACTACATTAATGTGTGGCTGTCTAGAAGGAATGCACAAAGCCCATCTGTTACCCTCCCCAGACATGTATTGGAGACAGTCTGCAGACACAGAAGGCTAAGAGCAGGAAAATGCGAACTTTCTAAAAGTGTCATGTTCAAAATTGTAACGATAAATCCAAATCTACCATTATACATGATTTATCAAGACAATTCCACATGTACTGCACATAACAGATCTATCTCCTCTCAAGCAGGACTTACAGCTTAATAAATGTAATAATGCATCCCAAATGTCATCCTATGAGAGGGCTAGGACTCACAGTAGTGAAAAATACATTTGGGAGTTTTTCACTGCAGGACATGTACAACATAAAAGTACATGTCCTTCCTTTTATTTTCACAGCACCCTGCCTCTCCCTATAGCCTACCGTAGAGGTGACTTGTATGTAATAAAAGGGGAGCATTGCATTCAGGCTGCAATAACAGTCGTGGGACATGCTTTGAAGTGCTACGTAAGTGGGTGGAAGCAAACAGTGCTGGAGGTTGTAGGAAAATACCATCTTGCCTGACATGTTACCACCATATTTCACTGTATATATGTTGTTTTTGTCTATGTGTCACTGGGACCCTGCCAGGCAGGGCCCCAGTGCTCATAAGTATGTGCCCTGTATGTGTTCCCTGTGTGATGCCTAACTGTCTCACTGAGGCTCTGCAACCAGAACCTCAGTGGTTATGCTCTCTCTGCTTTCCAAATTTGTCACTAACAGGCTAGTGACTAAATTTACCAATTCACATTGGCATACTGGTACACCCATATAATTCCCTAGTATATGGTACTGAGGTACCCAGGGTATTGGGGTCCCAGGACATCCCTATGGGCTGCAGCATTTCTTTTACCACCCATAGGGAGCTCTGACAATTCTTACACAGGCCTGCCAGTGCAGCATTAGTGAAATAACGTCCACGTTATTTCACAGCCATTTACCACTGCACTTAAGTAACTTATAAGTCACCTATACGTCTAACCTTCAGCTGGTGAAGGTTGGGTGCAAACTTACTTAGTGTGTGGGCACCCTGGCACTAGCCAAGGTGCCCCCACATCGTTCAGGGCAAATTCCCCGGACTTTGTGAGTGCGGGGACACTATTACACGTGTGCACTGTACATAGGTCACTACCTTTGTACAGAGTCACAATGGTAACTCCGAACATGGCCATGTAACATGTCTAAGATCATGGAATTGTGACCCCAATGCCATACTGGCATTGGGGTGACAATTCCATGATCCACCGGGTCTCTAGCACAGAACCCGGGTACTGCCAAACTGCCTTTCCGGGGTCTCCACTGCAGCTGCTGCTGCTGCACACCCCTAAGACAGGTTTCTGCCCTCCTGGGGTCCAGGTAGCCCTAGCCCAGGAAGGCAGAACAAAGGATTTCCTCTGAGAGAGGGTGTAACACCCTCTCCCTTTGGAAATAGGTGTGAAGGCTGTGGAAGAGTATTCTCCCCCAGCCTCTGGAAATGCTTTGATGGGCACAGATGGTGCCCATCTCTGCATAAGCCAGTCTACACCGGTTCAGGGATCCCCAAGCCCTGCTCTGGCGCGAAAATGGACAAAGGAAAGGGGAGTGACCACTCCCCTGACCTGCACCTCCCAGGGGAGGTGCCCAGAGCTCCTCCAGTGTGTTCCAGACCTCTGCCATCTTGGAAACAGAGGTGTCTGTGGAACACTGGACTGCTCTGAGTGGCCAGTGCCAGCCGGTGACGTCAGAGGCTCCTTCTGATAGGCTCTTACCTCTCTTGGTAGCCAATCCTCCTTCCTAGGTGGCCAAACCTCTTTTTCTGGCTATTTAGGGTCTCTGCTTTGGGGATCTCACCAGATAACGAATGGAAGAGCTCATCAGAGTTCCTCTGCATCTCACTCTTCACCTTCTGCTAAAGGATCGACCGCTGACTTCTCAGGATGCCTGCAAAACCGCAACAAAGTTGCAAGACGACTACTAGCAACCTTGTATCACTTCATCCAGCTGGCTTTCGTGACTGTTTCCAGGTGGTGCATGCTCTGGGGGTAGCCTGCCTCCTCTCTGCACCAGGAGCTCTGAAAAAATCTCCCGTGGGTCGACAGAATCTTCCTCCTGCAACCGCAGGCAACAAAAGACTGCATCACCGGTCCTCTGGGTCCCCTCTCAGCACAATGACCATGGTCCCTGGAACTCAGCAACTCTGTCCAAGTGACTCCAACAGTCCAGTGACTCTTCAGTCCAAGTTTGGTGGAGGTAAGTCCTTGCCTCTCCACGCCAGACTGCATTGCTGGGTTCCATGTGATTTGCAGCTGCTCCGGCTCCTGTGCACTCTTTTAGGATTTCCTTCATGCACAGCCAAGCCTGGGTCCCCGACACTCCAACCTGCAGTGCACAACCTTCTGAGTTGTCCTCCGGCATTGTGGGACTCCCTTTTGTGACTTCTGGTGGACTCTGGTTCACTTTTCTTCTAAGTGCCTGTTCAGGTACTTCTGCGGGTACTGCCTGCTTCTGTGAGGGCTCCCTACATTGCTGGGTGCCCCCTCTGTCTCCTCATCCAAGTGGCGACATCCTGGTCCCTCCTAGGCCACAGCAGCACCCCAAAACCCTTACCGCGACTCTTGCAGCTAGCAAGGCTTGTTTGCGGTCTTTCTGCGTGGGAATACCTCTGCAAGCTTCTTCACGACGTGGGACATCCATCCTCCAAAGGGAAAGTTCTTAGTCCTCTTCTTTCTTGCAGAACTCCAAGCTTCTTCCAACAGGTGGCAGCTTCCTTGCACCCTTAGCTGGCATTTCCTGGGCTCCTGCCCACTCTCGACACTGTCGTGACTATTGGACTTGGTCCACTTGTCTTACAGGTACTCAGGTCCAGAAATCCACTGTTGTTGCATTGCTGGTGTTTGTTATTCCTGCAGAATACCCCTATCACGACTTCTGTGCTCTCTGGGGGTAGTAGGTGCACTTTACACCTACCTTTCAGGGTCTTGGGGTGGGCTATTTTTCTAACCCTCACTGTTTTCTTACAGTCCCAGCGACCCTCTACAAGCTCACATAGGTTTGGGGTCCATTCGTGGTTCGCATTCCACTTTTGGAGTATATGGTTTGTGTTGCCCCTATACCTCTGTGCTCCTATTGCAATCTACTGCAAGTTTACATTGCTTGCATTATTTCCTTTTGCTATTACCTGCATAATTTTGGTTTGTCTACATATATCTTGTGTATTTATCTTATCCTCATACTGAGGGTACTCACTGAGATACTTTTGGCATATTGTCATAAAAATAAAGTACCTTTATTTTTAGTACTTCTGTGTATTGTGTTTTCTTAAGATATTGTGCATATGACACCAGTGGTATAGTAGGAGCTTTACATGTCTCCTAGTTCAGCCTAAGCTGCTTTGCCATAGCTACCTTCTATCAGCCTAAGCTGCTAGAAACACCTATTCTACACTAATAAGGGATAGCTGGACCTGGCACAAGGTGTAATTACCTCTGGTACCCACTACAAGAAAAGCAAAGCCAGCCTCCTACAGAGGCCCACTAGTAGCATTTAAATTAAGGGCCCTTAGCACAGGTGGTGCACTGTACTAGGGGCCTAGGGATGTGTGAGCAACTTAAATATGCCAATCAGGTATATACCAATCAAACCATGTTTTAGGGAGAGAGCTCACGCATTTTAGCTGTGGTAAGCAGTGGTAAGGGGCACGTAGTCCTACAGCGAGCAAAACGACATTCAGCAAAATGTTGAGGACAAGGCAAAACATTTGGGGGTGAGCCTGCAGGGAGGGTCATTTCCATCAACATTCATCAACATTTCTCTGTGAACTTCCAGATCATTGTAATTCAGGACAAAAAGGAGGGTGGAGCTCTCAGCCAGGCATGCAGTGTCTTCACTATTCCAAAGGACTCTTGCAGAAGCCTAAATGATCCAATTAGGTGTTGGCGAAGTTAGGTTGTTTTAAGAGGAAGAATGGTGCTAAAGATTTTAAAAGAAAGGCAATGTCCTTTGTGAGTATTGGCAAGTATACCTGGTCACAACACTTAAGCGCATTGGAAATCCTCGGAGCAGGATACAGTACAGTGGGCCCTTGAAGAAGAGTCAATATCTAGGATAATTCAGAGGCTTCAATCAATGTACCTATATATGTCTGTAGAGATATTTCAATGAAGTAAGACTACTTAGATAACAGCAGGCAATGCCCAGAGATACAAATCTAAGATCATTTACGGTAAGGCAGGTAATATGGAGCTTCCATCCTATATAGGGTATTGTTCTTTAAAGAGGTGTGTCTGTTAGTTCTGAAGTTGTTGAAGATGTTCATCTAGATCTTGGGTGTGCATAAGGAGATTTACCTTCTGCATTTTTTCCTTGTTACATTTCTTCCTCTCCAGCCATGCAATTTACTAGCTCTTAGTCTATTGCTTTCTTCCTGAGGGGAATAGTTTTAGGGCCAGGTATACTGGGTTGTATGAGGTGGTCTTAGAGGTGGTGCACCTGGTCTTGAAGGTGAGGTGGACTTGTTTGGGGTGCATTGTGATTCCTTTGGTGTTGGGTAAAATCATTGAACTTCAAGTCCTTGATGATGTAAGGTACAGAATGTAGGAAGTATTTGAAGGTTATAAATGTGGTGTTGGGAGGCTGTTTTACCTAAATTTTGATAAGAGAGGACAAAGGCTTGTCGTCTTGCATTGAAGTGGTATTTGGCAGGATCAGATTCACATCATTCAGGAGAGAGAGCTCATATTGTTATCTCTTGGTTGTCTTGGCGATGTGCTACTTAAATGTGAGGTCCATGTTCAGGGTGATTTTACGGCGGTTGTGAACAATAGGATCACATCACCTGGATTTATATTAGATAGTGAACAGAAGAAGTTCTCTCTCTGTCAGGGCAAGGTTTAGGTCAGTGCTTGACATCCTTTGCTAGTTTAGCTTGAAGCTGTGTAGGAGGCTGGCCTGGTTTGTAGTGGGTACCTAAGGTACTTACACCTTATACCTGGTCCAGTTATTCCTTATTAGGGAAATGTAGGTAGTGTTCTAACAGCTTAGGCTGTCTAGAGGTAGCTGTAGCCGAGCAGCTTAGGCTAAACTAGGACACATGCAAAGCTCTTGCAATACCACTATAGTTACACAGCACTTATACACAATAAAATGCAGTACTTTATTTTAGTGACACAAGGCCAAAAATAGGGGCAACACAAACCATATACTAAAATAGTGGAATGCGAATAACAAATTCTCCCCTAGGCAAGTGTAGTGTGTAGAGGGGCTCTGGGAGTGTAGGAAAATGCCAGGGGTAAGTAAAGTACCCCACCCAGAGCCCAGGAAAGCATGAGTAAAGTACATCAAGTTTCCTCAGGACACATTCCAAGTTGTGATGAGAGATTTTGCAAGAACCAAGGAAGACTGCAAGCAACAAAGAATGGATTTGTGGACCTGAAGACCTGGGGAGAGAGGATACCAAGTCCATAAGTCGAAGAAGTCAAAGAAGAGTCCAGGAAAAACAGGAGACCCTGCCAACCTAGAAGAAGGTGCAAACGTGGATTCTCTGGTCAGAAGAAAAGTACAGAAGAGCACCAAAGAAGATGGCTGTGGGTTCCTGCTTGGTGCAGGTGATGTCCCACGTTGAGTTGTTGGATGCAGGCTGTTTTTGTTGCTGCATTCCACCAACAAGCCTTGGTTCAAGCAAGTATGCAGTGTGCATCAAAAAGGAGCTGCCTGGACCGAGGAGGGACCTGAGGGTCTCAACTTGGACTGAGGAGACAGAGGGGGCTTTCAGCACTTCAGAGAGCCCTCAGAAGACCAGACAGCACCCACAGGAGTCCTAGAACACAGGGACAAAGAAGATGCAAAGTGCAGTCATCGCAGCACTACACAGGAAGGTCCTGCGCCGCCAGAGAACAACTCAGAAAGCTGCGTATTGCAGGATGGAGTGCTGGGGTCCTGGGCTATGCTGTGCATAAAGAATTCTTGGAAGAAGTGCACAGAGCTGCAGAAGACGCGGTGCACAGGGGTACTGTTGCAGCATAGGAAGGCAAGCTCTTACCTCCACCAAGTTCGGACAGCTGGACCTTTGGACAGTCTGGGTCACTTTGGTCCACCACCTGTGTTCCAGGGAGCAAACTTGGCTTCAGGAGAGGAGTCCCAGAGTACCAGTTGTCATCACAGAAGAGTGCCTGCAGAAGCAGGGAAGTGAATCCGTCACTCCATGGGAGATTCCTTCAGTTCTTGTGGTGCAGAGTGAAAGCAAGCAGTTCTCAGAGCATACACACCTTGGAACCTGTTGCAAAAGCTGGCTGGAGCTGAAGTTGCAGATCACAGGAGTCATCCTGGATACTTTGTTGCAGTTACAGCGGTTCCTGGAGCAGTCTACGGTTGATCCGATGGTCAGAAACTGAAGCAGAGGAAGCAGAGGAGTGCTAGAGGAATCTTGCAAACTGAATATGAGGAAACGCCCAGATGAGAGACCCTAAATAGCCCTGAGAGGGGGATTGGCTACCTACCCAGGTATGCACCTATCAGGAGGGGTCTCTGACATCACCTGCTGGCACTGGCCACTCACAGGTCTCCAGAGGGTCCCCACACCTTAGAATCCAAGATGGCTAATGCAAGGGACACTCTGGAGGAGCTCTGGCGACCACCCCTGGGGTGGTGATGGACAGGGGAGTAGCCACTCCCCTTTCCTTTGTCAAGTTTCATGCCAGTGCAGGGACTGGGGGTGCCTGAACCGGTGTTGACTGGATTATGCAAGGAGCATTAAAGCATTTCCAGAGGCTCTGGGAGGCTACCCTTACCAAGCTTGTTACACCTATTTCCAAAAGGAGAGGGTGTAACACCCCCCTCCCAAAGGAAATTCATTCTTCTGCCTTCCTGGGATTGAGCTGCTCAGTCCCCAGGAGGGTAGAAACCTATCTGTGAGGTGGCAGCAGCTAGGGCTGCAGTGGAAACCTCAGTGAGCTGGTTTGGCTGCTCTGGGGGTCCATGGAGGAGTCACCAGGGTGCATGGGATTGACCCCCCATAGCAGATTTGCATTGGGGGGACAATTCCATGATCTGAGACACCTCACATGGCCATATTTGGAGTTACCATTGTGAAACTACATATCTGTATTGACATAAATGTAGTGCACGCTTAAAATGGTGTCCTCGCACTTGCGAATTCTGGGGAATTGGCCCTGGACAATGTGTGGGCACCTTTGCTAATTCAAGGTTGCCCTCACACACATAAACTTGGCACCTAGCCTTCAGTAAATGAAGGTTAGACATATAGGTGGCTTGTAAGTTACCTTCGTGCATGTGAAAATGGCTGTGAAATAGTGTGTGCACTATTGCACTCAGGTTGCAGTGGTAGTCCTGATGAAAGGTTTGTATGAGATCCCTATGGGTGGAAAAAGAAATTCTGCAGCCCATAAGGATCTCCTGGATTTCCAATGCCCTGTTTACCTAGGTACCATATACTAGGGGCTTATAAGGGAGGGGGGGCAGTGTGCCAATCAGAATTGGAATATGGAGACACTAAAGTGTAGTGACAAATTTGGTAAGTAGAGAGAAAATAAGCACTGGAGGTCTGGTTAGAAGAACTTCAGTGACACAGTTAAGCATACTGACAACACACATAGGCCAAAAGCTATGAGCACTGGGGTCCTGGCTAGCAGGATCCCAGTGCGACAGGCAAATCACACTGACA
This sequence comes from Pleurodeles waltl, assembly GCF_031143425.1. Lineage (NCBI taxonomy): Eukaryota > Metazoa > Chordata > Amphibia > Caudata > Salamandridae > Pleurodeles > Pleurodeles waltl. Next base: position 237,083,916 of record NC_090446.1, on the reverse strand, counting down.
AACAGCCAGAAATTGGGGGTAACATGCCCAGAAAGATGGTACTTTCCTACAAGCAGGTTTTGAGTGATTGAATTGCACTGACGAGATTTTGAAAGTCATCAGAACATTGATTGATTTTGATTTTTTCATCTGTGTGTTTAGAGCCTAAAGTTCCTTTTGAGAATGTAAAAAGTCCTTGATCATTCTCTGATACCTAACTGAGATATGATAGCCCTATAATTTTTTTGCTGAGTGTCTTTCAATAGGTTATGCTGTTTGAACTTAGCCTCAGGGATGAGCTCTGCTTACACTAATGACTAACACTTGGTCATAAGCGTGTGGAGGTTACGATGTCAAAATCAAGGTTTAAGAATGTCAGTGTTGCAAGTTATGATGAGCAATATAAATTTATAGTCTTAGTATGTGAAGTTTTCAACCCAATCGCATAGTCAATTAGCACTTCTAGAAGTTTGATTGAAGGGCATTCACTTTAGTTTTTTTTAAGGTGACCACTTTTGTAGTAATTAAAGTATGGGTGTCTTGATGGATCTGTACATTATTTGAAATTATCGTATAAGAGTAAAGGACCATCTGAATTCACTCAGAAGGAAAAAGGTATGACTTCCACTCTGTGAGGGTGCAAAGAGTTGCATATGTCCGATTAATGCAGTGAGAGTGTAAGTATTTGTCAGAAGTGCCACTACTATAATTCGGTGCCTCTCTTTGCTGTGCTGCTGGTTCTTTTGCAATCCACTGCCATCTGGCAAACACTATTTGATAAAAGTTATCCCACTTGTGCCCATATTTATACTTTTTTAGAGTTGCATTAGCGTCATTTTTTGACGCAAAAGCGGCGCAAACTTACAAAATACAATTGTATTTTGTAAGTTTGCGCCGCTTTTGCGTTCAAAAGTGGCGCAAATGCGGCGCTAAAAAAGTATAAATATGGGCATTGGTCTTTTACTTCGGAATATGGTGGTTTGCTCACACAAAAAGCAGGAAATGGTCAACCACTCTTTTTTTATTTATTAATTGTGCTTCTAGGTGTTATCACTGCCTTGTAGGTTTCCCCAAATACATTGCAGTAGGTCAAACCTGCTGAAATTTATCATGGCAATGGGCCTGGAAAAAGGACAAAGTATGCTGAATTCTGTATCGTAAAAAGTGAATCTATTGGTGATCCCTTATTCTCCCGCTCAAAACTCAGAAAAGGAGATACTAATCACACATGGTAAATGCCTCACCGTGGGGTAATGGTATTTACTGTGTGCGATACATATCCGCCGTATTCCGACAACCATGTAAAGAGGGTCTTAGACTTCTTCTCCAGTTAATAGCATTTTCCGAATGAACATACATCTCTTCATTTTCAGCCCATAACTTAAAGCTAGTCCTTATGGGCATACTTATACTTGTTTTGTGCTGAATTTAATGCAAATGGTGTGAAAAAATAACTCCATATTTATACTTTGACGCTAGACAGTTCTTGCACCAAATTTATGGAGTTAAAGTCATTTTTTGGATGTGGAAACCAACTTTGCATCAATGAGATGCAAAGTAGGCATTCCTGTGCAAAAATGACTCTGTAGCCTTGGCGCCATATTTATCCGCCTGTGCTAAAATCACGCACGGGGGTGGAGGAGTCAAATAATGGTGCAAAGCTTGCTTTGCATCATTATTTAACGCCCGAGTCAGGGCAGGTGTTAGGGACTGGTGGGCCTCTTTCCATGGTTGAACACTATGGAATAAGTCCACAGGTGCCCTCCCCAGGCCCCAGGGACACCCTCATCCACACCAGAGTGACAGCGGAGGACGGTGGACCCCATCCCAGGTAAGTATAGGTAAGTATAGGTAAGTACAGGTAAGTATGTTAATTTTTTTTTAACGTTCCATTGGGGTCCCTGATATGGGCCCCCCTACATGGCACTGGGTGCAGTGGCCATGCCCAGGGGACCCTGGTCCCCTGTGCTGGTCATTGTGGTGGTGGGCATGACTCCTATCTTTTTTAAGACAGGAGTCATGTGGTATGGATGGTTTTACGTAAAAAAATGATGCTAGGCTGCTTAGTCATATTTATTTTTTTACTCTAACCTGCCTAACTTAATTTTTTGGTAGAAAACCCCCTTCTTCCATACCGCCAGCCCCATCGGCTAACATCATTTCTTTTTTTACGCTAGCCTACTCTTTGCACTGGCTTGCACCATAATGTGCCCAGCTGGTGCTCAGAAATGGTGCAAATGGTGCTAAACTTTTTGGTGCAAAACTGTGTTAGTGCAGTTTTGCACCAAAAAATATAAATCAGGGCCTAGGGCCCATATTTATACTTTTCGACGCTGAACTGTTCTAACGCAGTTCAGCATCAAAAAGTTTACCTCTGGCTAGCGCCATGCCAAGATGCCAGCCAGCGCCATATTTATGGTATGGCGCTAGTCAGTGGTAAGGTCTGGACAGCATCACAGAAAAGGATGGTAGCCGGGTGTGGGAGGCATAGTGGGAACAGAGGGTTTAGTGTCAGAGGAGGATGCTAGTGCAGGCAGAGGCAAAAAAAATGCCTCTGACCAGACTAGCGTCATTTTTTAACATTAAAACCCCATGGACATGACTCCTGTTTCAGTTAAGGCAGGAGACATGTCCCCCGAATTGCCACTGGGCACAGTGCCATGTAGAGGGGGCCCAAGTTAGGCCCCCCTATGGCACTTTGAAAAGAAATGAAAAATACTTACCTAGACTTACCTGGGAGGGGTCCCCCCATCCTTAGGTGTCCTCCAGGTGTGGGTGCGGATGGGTGGGGGTGTCCCTGGGGACAGGAAAGGACACCTGTCGGCTGTTTCCATGGTCTCTGACCATGGAATAAGGCCCACAGGTCCCCTAACGCCTGCCCATACCCAGGCGTTAAATAATGGCGCTAAGCAGGCTTGCGACATTATTTAAGGCCCTCCTACACCCGTGCGTGATTTTTGCACGGGAGAATAAATAAGATGCTAGGGCCTTAGAGTCATTTTTTGCCCGAGAACACCTACCGTGCATCTCATTGATGCAAGGTAGTTTTTCGCAGGCAAAAAATGACTTTAATTCCAATATTTTGGCACTAGACATGTATAGTGCCAAAATATGAGTATGAAGTTAAGTTTGCGCTGGATTTGCGTCAAAAAAATGATGCAAATCCGGCTCAAAAAGAGTATAAATATGCCCTTTGGTGCTTTAAACAAGTGGCAGAAGCTCATGCTCAATACGCCCAATGCTGAGAGATGGTGGCATCTTCTAAACCTCGTCAAAAGTCTTCTCAGAAGGTGTCTCCCAAAGTACTCGCATCTCGCATTTGACTAAATCAATAGACACATTGGACTCAGCTTTTTGATAAGCTTACTTACAGGAGTTCCATAAATGCACATTCAAAAAATGTTTAGACATTAAGCAGGATGCATTAATGGTCCTCATTGGCTTTCAATAGTCATTTCATACATATAATTTACTGACACAGTTAGGGCGCCCATAGGTATTCAAGCTGTATAAAATATAATTTCCTAAGAGATGCATTGCACTTTTCTATATTCTTTCCTGGCCGGGTTTTGGAATTAATTCACAGGTTCTCAGGAGTTGTAGTATTTAAATTTCCATCTGTTTAGTGTGACTATTAAATGTTCGTTCTGAAAATGGCCACAGTGTTAGGGAGGACCACTGTATAATTTTCTCAATAAAGCTGTAAACAGATACCTCTGTGGGTGATAGAGTTCTCCTTCTAGCAGAACAACCAGCACCCTTTTCACTGATCTGAAAGTCTAACTGTATCCTGCCCTGTAAATTAAACATTTTGTTTAATTTACCAACATTTTGTATTAGGAAGAAGTTAAGTGAGTTTCAAATTAAAGATAAAAAATTGCATCTAAAATGTTTTAAATGTGTGGTGAATATAAAAATAAAGCCCTACATCTGCATATCAGCTAAACAAATTGCAAGCAGCGCTGCTATTATAAAAGTTGTAAAATTATGAAAAAAATTGAAAAGAAGACCAGTTTATGAATTCCTTTACAAAAAAGTTTCAGTTAGCGAAGTGCCATGTTTTAAACTTCACACAAGCTTCTATACAAAATTTTACATTTCGATCACACATTGTTTCAGCTAAGTAAGGGGCATATTTATTAGTAAGTGGTGCATCAGTTCTGGTGCACCACTTTTCTTGCATTGCCCTGCGCCCCCTAATAACACCATATGTGCTCTGTATTTACAATACAGCGCACCATGGCGCACGTTAAGACAATAGCATCAAAATGTTGATGCTATATGGGAGCTTTGCAGGATTAGTGTAAAAAATGATGGCGTAAATCCTACAAAGTCAAGGGAGGCCCATTGAAAACAATAGCAGCGTCACTTCAATGCCTGTCTCGGGCATGCACTAAAAATAATGCTAAAATGGCATAAAGAAAGCTTGTAATTTTCACTTCGCCATTTTTACGGGCCTCCCTGCATGGTAACATCTCCCTTGCATACATTGGGGCATATTTACAAGAAAGTGATGCATCAGTCCTGATGTGCCACTTTTCTTGCATCGCATGGCACCCCCGTACGACACCATGAGGCATATTTACAAGCCCCAAGAACCCAACCACACTAGTGTGAATTTTTTATGCTAAGGTGGCGTTAATTAGGCCTTTCTCCTGCACTGTATTTCAGAGTGGTGCAATGCTTGATTGCGCAACTTTATAAAACCTTGTTACATTATGCCTGCATAATGTATGCAAGGGGGGGCATTAAAAAAACAGGAAGGCCTGAAAAAATGGTGCAGTGAAATTTACGTTTCACTGCACCATTTTATCCATAATTTTTAACGCCTGCTCAGAGCAGGTGTTTAAATGATGTACCCATTTTAACCCCTAGAGTTCGGACGTCGGCCACTGGCCGACACCCACACTACCTCCCTGGTGCCGATCACGACCAGTGGCCGACACCAGGTAGGGGGTAAAAAATCCTACGGTGCACTGGGGGATTTTTTTTTTTAGCCAGAGAGACGCAGAAGAAATTCTATGTCTCCCCCTGATCCCCCAACCACCCCTCTGTGATGTCAGCGTGCCGCGAAATGTGCTGACATCAAATTTATCCCCACTGGAGCAGTAACGGAGCAGGTAAGCGTCCTCTCCCTACTCCAGTGGGGAAAAAAAGGGCAAAACTTTTTGCCAGGGAGGCATTGATGGAAAGGGGAGAAGCTCCCCTTTCCATCAATGCCTTCCAGGAACAGTTTCCTGGCCATGGATCGCAGCACGGCTATGATCCATGGCCTTTAAATGCCCCTAGACACCAGGAACCTGGTCTCTGTGAACAAGGGAGCCATGTCTCCTGAAACGCGTTAGAGAAAGAGTTCTCTGTGCTGTTTTGTTTATTCTGCCACATGAAATTTATTTTTGTTACAGTGACATGAGTGGCTGTAACCCCTTCTTCTTTTTAAGAAGTAATTTGTTGAGTATATAGGGATCGCGACCCTGTTACAGCCTGCCGCGTTAGGGGCTGACTTATTTGCGTTCTTTTTCTGTTTATATATATATATATATATATATATATATATATATATATATATATATATATATATAAAATGAGAGACAAATCTCTATAGATATGAATATATTTTTTTTACATGTGTTGTTTTCCAGGAGCCACAATCGGCCCCCCAGGGAAACCACACATATATAAAAGTCATATATATATATATATATGGAGAGAGAGAAAGAGAGAGGGAGAGAGAGAGAGAGAGAGAGAGAGATATCTATCTTTTGTCTAGTGGCAGTTTTGACACCATAAAGTAGCGCAGATGGTTTATTGTCCTGCTGCAAAGGATATACATTTATATGTATTTTGCTGAGTGGATTAGTAAAGCCAAGCGTTACATGCGCTTTAAAAAAAATAAATGTATCTGCGAGGGGGACTATGGAGATGGGAGGGGCACTTTTGCTGGATGGTACTGAGGGAATTAGAAGAGGAGGTCAGGGGAGACAGAGCACCAAAAATGACTGTCGCACTGGGTGCCACCATCGCTAAAGGCTGTGATGATGGGTATGTGCGAAGGTGAAGTAATAGTGTGTCTTTTTTGTTTTTTCAGTATCTTCAGAGAATCCGCCGAATCGGACACGAAGCGACGGTAAGGTGGTGACATTTACGATAGGACACATCACACAAACCCACAAGTAATTTTGTGGCTCTCTCTGCATTCCATGTAGGCTACTACTTTAGAGGGACAGTTTGGGGTCAGATGGAAGAAGTCCACAGGCCCATCTGTATACTTGATTACAATAAGTACATGGATGGAGTGGCCAAGAACGACCAGGTTCTTCAACCATACAATGCGTGTAGTAAAACTCGCACTTGGTACAAGAAACTGTTTACGCACCTGATCCAGATGGCAACACACAATGCGTATGTTGTTTACCGTCAGACAACCACAGGAAGACTTGTGACTTTCCTTGATTTCCAGTTGTCTGTAATTACAAGCCTCACTGCTGTTACAGAAGCAGCAGCAGCCTCTACCTCACATGTTCTGGAGGATGTGGCAAGGCTGCAGGAGCGACACTTTGCTGATCACGTTCCTAAAACACCCAAAAAGGATCGTCCATGTCGTCGCTGTAAAGTGTGCTGGAAGCATGGTAAGCGGCAGGAGAGTTGGTATTAATGTCCCCAGTGCCCATCTCGACCAGGCCTCTGTGTCCCCACTTGCTTTACGTTGTATCATACTAAAGCAAAGCTCTGGGAAAACGACTGAGGTGGAGCTGCCGTTGGGTAATCCTTTCAGTGGCAGTGGATGGATACCGAAAGTCCATGGGCCACTGTTTTGTTAGGCAAGGAGCCACAGAATTCTACTTCATCTACTTAAGGAAATCATGGACTTCCTTATGGCCTGCTTGAGACCTATATCCACCGTCAGAACGTGGCAGGTGTTCTGTTCAATTAATGTGCATTATAGTCCCCATACTGCACATACTAGTGGACAGAACATATGCCACATTGTCACGGAGTAACCTGTGTGGCAGAATGTTAACAAAAATGACTGAATTTTGAAGTGTGTGATATGGAACTTATGTATATAGTACAGAAGGACCACCATGATTTCCAACGAGAACCAGAGTAAGTGTAATACGTCAAACAAATGTCCTGTCGGACATATTCACCAACATTTCAACTTGTTTGAAATTGTGCAAATTCAATTTGTAGCTTCACTTTCAAAGCAAAAGTAGAAGTATTGGTGAATGAATCCCACAGGATATTTGTTTGAGTTTTTACTTTAGAGACCTTAAGATTTCTTCACCAACATGTCTGCCTTAGTTTCAACTGTAGACATGCTCACTCATTTTGAGGAATAGGCATCCCAAGGCATAATCGGACACCCCGAACTTGCATCCACAAAATAGTATAGGTTCACTTGGCAATTATACAGGATTAGTCAGGACTCTGATGAGAACAGAGACATGAATGGGTAAGGAAAGCTTATGGTAGGCGTGCCTTCACAGGGGTATTGCACAGGTAGAAGGCCGATAGTAAAGGTAGTACAGATGTACAGCATCTACACTTATGGATCCAAACTCATTGGTGCCAGCACTGAAGGACAATGACATGTATGGGTCAGTTTTTCACCTGCTTTTCATGTTCATCCTCCATCAGAACTTAGTAGATGTTCAGTTTGCTGTATAATATGTGCATTACAGTCACAGCACTGCACATAATGTTGGTTGGGACATATGCCACAGTCTCACGGACTCCCCTGTGTGCCAAACACTACCCTTTTTCATAGCCTATGACCTTCTCTTTAGGGAACATTGTGAGAATTCCCCAGCATGTCTCCCTTAGTTTCAAAGGTAGATATGCTCACTCAGTTCGAGAAATCGCTTTTTACGGCAAACTCGAACACCCCCAACTTGCATCCACAAACTGGAAGGAGTTGGATTTAGCACAGTGAGTGTGTTAAAGGCCCATAAAAAACATGCCTTCCTGAGCCTTGGGTGGCTGTCATGGGAGTCATTAGTAAAGGTTTGTTTCACATGCATTCAGTAATGTTAAACAAGAAGGAGGCGGTTACTTTACAGATGGTAAAATGTAGTCAAACTTATTCCATTCTGTGACGTATGAATGCGATGGGCCCTGGTCTGGCAGCGGTAAGTTAATGTGAGTGCAGTGATTGGTTGGATTGGGCGCGTGGACAGTGGTATGAAAGGGTTGTTTGTTGTGCGTGAATGGCATGTGAATGGACCATAAAGAGGTTGGTGCCCGGACGTGGCTTTATGGCCCACCTTCAGAAGCCTTGGTTTCAATATTCAGATACTTTGATAAGTATTCATGCTTTGAAACCATAATTTCTGGAGGTGCTAAAACCAACCAGTGTGAGTGGTGGGTTAACTTTAACATACTAGTACCAGGGGAGTCCAAGGGTGCAGGACTTGCGTGGCTCTCACCAGTTTTCCTTCACCCAGAATCCCCATGAAATCACAAAACTTGCTTAAAAACACTTTTGCCTTGCATTTCAGTGAGCGGAAGTCCTGGGATCTGCAGACAGCCACAAATTTTCTACCACTCAGCATTACACTAAGTATCCAGTGAAAAACTGCCTCACTTTAGTGAGTGGGCAAGTGACCATAACAGGAAAGTACCTAAAACGGAATGTGGAGACATTAAAATGACCTACCACAAAACAGCATAGTTTTGTAAGACAGTGACCTGAGTATTTCGTCCTGGGCTAGACGGCCATATAGGGAAACCTACCAAACCCAGACATTTCTGAAAACAAGACCCCCCCCGAGGCAGTCCCCGAAAGTGTAATGTATTTCGATTTCACAAAGTTTTCTTACCCAGAATACCCTGCAAAAGTGAAACATTGATTAAAAGCACTATTTTTCCTTGCTTTTTCATCACAGACACTACAGGAATGTGCAGGGATCCTCAAAATTCCTACCACCCCGTGCTTCTCCACTTGTCCTGATCAAAACACAACCCCACTTCTGTGCCTGCGCTTCATGCCTGCGTCAGAAATGGATCACTCCAGAGTTAACAGTAGACCTCATGCAAGGACTACCATTGACCACTGTGTGATCCATTCCTGTCACGTGCCCGAGCCTCCCCACACAAGTGAGGTACCATTTCTATCGGGAGACTTGGGGGAATGCTGGGTGGAGGGAAATGTGTGGCTCCTCTTAGAGTCCAGAACTTTCTATCACCGAAATGTGATGAAAAAGTGATTTTTGAAATTGTGAGATTTGCAAAGGATTCGGGGTAATAGAACCCAGTGAGATCCCCACAGGTCACCCCATCCTGGATTCCCCTATGTGTCTAGTTTTAGAAAATGCACAGGTTTGGTAGGTTTCCCTAGGTGCCGGCCGAGCTAGAGGCCAAAATCCACAGCTAGGCACTTTGAAAAAACACGTCAGTTTTCTTTCGGAAAATGTGATGTGTCCACATTGTGTTTTGGGGAATTTCCTGTTGCAGGCACTAGGCCTACCCACCCAAGTGAGGTACCGTTTTTATCGGGAGACTTGTGGGAATACTGGGTAGAAGGAAATGTGTGGCTCCTCTCAGATTCCAGAAATTTCTTTCACCGAAATGTGAGGAAAAGGTGTTTTTTGTGGCAAAATTTTGAGGTTTGCAAAGGATTCTGGGTAACAAAACCTGGTGAGATCCCCACAGGTCACCCCATCTTGGATTTACCTAGGTGCCTAGTTTTAAAAAATGCACAGGTTTGGTAGGTTTCTCTAGGTGCCGACTGAGCTAGAGGCCAAAACCTACAGCTAGGCACTTTGCAAAAACACATCAGATTTCAATGTAAAAATGTGTCCATGTTGCGTTTCCTGTCACGAGCATTAGGCCTATCCACACAGGTGAGGTACCATTTTTATCGGGAGACTTGGGGGAACGCAGAATGGCAAAACAAGTGTTATTGCCTGTAGGAGGCTGGCCTCGCTTATAGTGGGTACCTAGTGGTACTTACACCTTGTGCCAGGTCAAGTTATCCCCTATTAGTAGATTAGAGGTGTTCTAGCAGCGTAGGCTGATAGAGGTAGCTATAGAAGAGCAGCTTAGGCTGACTAGGAGACATGCAAAGCTCCTACTATACCACTTATATCAAATAGCACTATATCACAGGAAAACACAATACTCAGAGTTCCTAATAATAAAGGTACTCGATTTTAGTGACAATATGCCAAAAATATCTCAGAGGATATACTCCCTTAGGAGGTAAGTAATATACACAAAATATACACACAAACCAAAATCAGGTAAGTAAATAGTTATAAAAGTAGTGCAAACACTGTAGAACAAAATAGAATGCAATAGGAGACAATAGGCCTAGGGGCAACACAAACCATATACTCCAAAAGTGGAATGCCAACAGCGAATGGACCCCAGGCCTTGTGTAGTGTGTAGAGGGTCACTGGGAGTGTAATAAAACACTAAGGGTGTCCAAGATACCCCACTCCAAGACCCTTAAATGTAGGAGTAAAGTTACCCTACTACCCCAGAAAGACAGTAAAGTCCAGATAGGGGACAAGACAACAACTGACTGCAAAGCACTGAAGATGGATTTCTGAACCAGAGGACCTGCAAAGGAAGGGGAACAAGTCCAAGAGTCACGCAAGTGTCCAGGGGGGGCAGGAGCCCACTAAACCCCAGATGAAGGTGCAAAAGGGCTGCCTCTGGGTGGAAGAAGCCAAATATTCTGCAACAACGGAAGGGGCCAGTGCGTCTCCTTTGGTCAGAAGATGTCCCACAGTGTGCTGGAGGATGCAGAGTTGTTTCCACGCAGAAAGACCGCAAACAAGCCTCGCTAGCTGCAAGAGTTGCAGTTGAGGATTTTGGGCGCTGCCAGGGCCCAGGAAGGACCAGGAGGTCACCCCTTGGGGGAGGCAACAGAGGGGGCGCTCAGCAACAGAAAGAGCCCACGCAGAAGCAGGTAGCACCTGCAGAAGCACCTGAACAGGGGTTCAGAATTTCTGAGCACGGCGGTCATCTCAGCACAACAAAAGAGGGTCCCACAAAGTTGGAGTCCAAATCAGCGAGTTGGGCAATGCAGGAAGGAGTGCTGGGGACCTGGGCTGTGCACGAAGGAAGTCTTGCAAAAGTGCACAGAAGCCCTACCAGCTGCAGTTTACGCAGTACTCAGGATTACTGTCTGGCGTGGAGAGGCAAGGACTTATCTCCACCAAATTTGGACAGAAAAGCCACTGGACTGTCGGGGACACTTGGACCCAGCTCCGGTGTTCCAGGGACCACGCTCGTCAAGATGAAACAGTTGAGAAAGCCATCAGGATGAGGCGCTACAATGTTGCTGGTAGTCTTCTTGCTTCTTTGTTGCAGTTTTGCAGGCGTCCTGAAGCAGTCAGCAGTCGATCCTTGGCAGAAGTTGAAGAGAGAAGTGCAGAGGAATTCTGGTGAGTTCTTGCATTCGTTATCTGATGAGAAACCCACAGGAGAGACCATAAATAGCCCTCAAAGGAGAATTTGGCTACAGAGAGAGGTCAGCACCTATCAGGAGGGGTCTCTGACGTCACCTGCTGGCACTGGCCACTCAAACGTCTCCAGTGTGCACTCACACCTCTGCATACAAGATAGCAGAGGTCTGGAACACACTGGAGGAGCTGGTCAGGGGAGTGGTCACTCCCCTTTCCTTTGTCCAGTTTTGCGCCAGAGCAGGGCTGGGGGTATCCTTGAACCGGTGTAGACTGGCTTATGCAAGGAGGGCACCATCTGTGCCCTTCAAAGCATTTCCAGAGGCCAGGAGAGGCTACTCTTCTCAGGCCCTTAACACCTATTTCCAAAGGGAGAGGGTGTAACACCCTTTCTCAGAGGAAATCCTTAGTTCTGCCTTCCTGGGATTGGGCTGCCCAGACCTCAGGGGGAGCAGAAACCTATCTGAGGGTTAGCAGCAGCGGTAGCTGCAGAGAAAACCCCAGAGAGATAGTTTGGCAGTACCAGGGCTCTATGATCCTAGACATGTTACATTGCCATGTTCGAAGTTACCACTGTGACGCCACATACAGGTATTGACCTATATGTAGTTCACGTGTGTAATGGTGTCCCCGCACTCACATAGTCCAGGGAATTTGCCCTGAACAATGTGGGGGCACCTTGGCTAGTGCCAGCGTGCCTTCACACTAAGTAACTTTGCACCTAACCTTTACTAAGTGAGGGTTAAACATATAGGTGACTTATAAGTTACTTAAGTGCAGTGTAAAATGTCAGTGAAATAATGTGGACGTTATTTCACTCAGGCTGCAGTGGCAGTCCTGTGTAAGAATTGTCTGAGCTCCCAATGGGTGGCAAAAAAAATGCTGCAGCCCATAGGGATCTCCTGGAGCCCCAAAACCCTGTGTACCTAGGTACCATATACTAGGGAATTATAAGGGTGTTCCAGTGTGCCAGTCAGAATTGGTAAAATTAGTCACTAGCCAGCAGTGACAATTTTAAAAGCAGAGAGAGCATAAACACTGAGGTCCTGGTTAGCAGAGCCTCTGTGATACAGTTAGGCACCCAACAGGGGACATATACAGGGCCCACTTTATGAGCACTGGGGTCCTGGTTAGCAGGATCCCAGTGACACAGGCAAAAACAAACATACATATAAGTAAAAATGGGGTAACATGCCAGGCAAGATGGTACTTTCCTACATTGCCCCTTGTCTTTCTCTACATTTCTTTCTTCCAAATGTAAGACAGTGTGTAAAAAAAGACATCTATATGAGAAATGTCCGGTGATTCACATGCTAGTATGGGCACCCCGGAATTCAGAGATGTGCAAATAATCACTGCTTCTCAACACCTTATCTTATGCCCAGTTTGGATATATAAAGGTTTCTTGATACCTATTTTTAGCTCTTTATATTTCAGAAAATTAATTTCTGTATACCCAGTATAGAATGAAAACCAATTGCAAGGTGCAGCTCATTTATTGGCTCTGGTTACCTAGGGGTCTTGATGAACCTATATGCCCTATATATCCTCACAACCAGAAGAGTCCAGCCAACTAATGGTATATTGCTTTCAAAAATCTGATATCGCAGAAAAAAGTTACAGAGTAAAACGTGGAGAAAAATTGCTGTTTTTTCAGCTCAATTTCAAAATGTTTTTATTTCAGCTGTTATTTTCTGTAGAAAAGCCTTGTAGGATCTACACAAAGGTGCCCCCTTTGAGCCTCTGTGAGTTGCAGGTACCGCAGTGGACGTTGACTTGGTAGCTGTAGTGCTGGCCTGGGTTCTGGACTCCCTGGTCCGAGGGGAAGGATGGGGGAGGGGTAGGGAAAAGGTCAATGTTTGCCAGGAAAAACTTCTTAGAGAAACTGGAACAGGAAGAGGGAGAGGGTTTGTGAGTGGAGGAAGAGGGAGTGGTTGTAAGAGGTGTCTGTCTGCTGAGTTCGGGTGCAGGTGCATCAGTTGGATTCTGTTGTGAGGTGGATTGCTGTTGGGTGGGTGGGTGCTTGTGTTTGTGAATTTTGGGAGGAGGGGTCACAGGCACACTGGGAGGGTACACAGGGGATGTATGCATGGATGTGGGGGTGGTGACTGCCCATGAGGGGTGTGTTGTGATGGTCATGCTGGTGATGGAGGTATTGGATGAGGATGCAGTGCATGCAGGTGTGAGTGGAGATGATACTGGGAGGGAGGTGGACAATGAGGAGGAGGGGGACACAGTGGAGGCAGTGGATGTTGGTGTGTCTGCATGGGGTTGTTGCTTGTGTGAGTGTTTTTGAGATGAAGTGTGGTGCCTGTGTTTGCCTGAGCCACTTCTGGATGTTGATTTGGGTGAATGCTGGTCTAAAGGTGTGCTTGGGATAGGCTGGGGTTGAGGGGATTGGGACTAGGTAGAGGAAGTTGGAGGGGGGAGTCTAGAGAAAGGTACAAGGGCTGCCATCAGTGCTGAGGCCAGAGCCTGAAATGCTCTCTGTTGGGCTGCCACACCAAAGTGAATGCCCTACAGGTATGCATTTGTTTGTTGCAAATGCCTCTCGACACCCTGGATGGCATTCAGTATGGTTGACTGCCCACCAGTGAGTGATCTCAGGAGGTCAATAGCCTCTTCACTGAGGGCAGCAGGGCTGACGGGGCAGGGCCTGAGGTACCTGGGGCGAAGGAGATGCCCACCCTCCTGGGTGAGCGGGCACGGGAAACACGCTGAAGGGCTTCTGGGAGGGTGGTGCTTGTAGGGGGGGTGGCAGCTGTACCTATTGTTGGGGTGGGCACAGAGGTGTCCACCACCGCCAGGGAGCTTCCATCAGAGGAGGTGTCACTGTCTGTGGTGTCCCCTCCTGTCCCCATCGTGGTGCTCCCCTCGCCCTCTGTCCCACTGGTGCCCTCACCCTCGGTGGATTCATCCTCCAGGCCCATGTGGGATGTAGCTGCTTCCATTGCTGGTGTCTCTGCTCCTCCACACAAAGACAGGGTGACAAAACAAAAAGGGGGGGAGAGACAGAGGATACACTTGGTCAATGCCAGCAACACCTCTACAGTTGGCGTACACAACACAGAGGGAGCAGCCCTATGCACTAGGCCATGCACTACTAGTTACTTAGAGAGTCACCAGCCCATCGGGTACAATGCCTACTGCCATTACGTGCACACCTGAAACCCACAGGAGCCTGCCCAGTAGAAGATGCCCACTTACACTATTGGGGTAGGAGTGCTTCAGAGCCTGTCCAACAAGGGACCTACCCTGCCATCTTCCCCCTGGCTTAGGGGCACCTATAGCCTACATCCCCCACCCAGGTAACTCTTAACGTGTGCAAAGTCAGGATTCAGAATCTGTACTCACCCCCTTGTGGCTGCTGTGATGCCTTAAAGCGCCCATCCAACTCCAGATAGGCCACCGCCAGGATACGGAACATCAGGGGTGTCATGGTGCGACCGGCACCCCTCCCTCGTTGGGAGGCCAGCCCCAGCTGGGCATCCGCCGTCTTCTTTGCCCAGCGGCGCAGGTCCTCCCACCTTTTGCGGCAGTGGGTGCTCCGCCTGTCAAAGTCCCCCAGGGTCAGCACCTCTTTGGCAATGGTACGCCAAATACCCTTTTTCTGGTGGGCGCTGAGCTGCAGGGAAAAGACAGCAGAAAAAGGATTAGTCATACCATCCAGACTGTCATACTCATGGCCCACCATATCCCTCCCATCCCCTTCTGCACATACATTGACCACCATACATGCAGCACTCTGCCCAGGACTCCTCTGTCCCCCTACATGTGGCTTACACACACAGCACTCCATACATTCATGGCCCACGCATCATGCTCACAGTGTACGCACCTGTTTGTCTGGAGGACCGTTGAGTAACGTATACTGGGGTAGGACTCCACACACCAGTTTCTCCAACTCCTCCGGAGTGAAGGCAGGGCCCTTTTCCCAGACACATTAGCCATTGTCGCTTCCAGACACAGTTCACAGCACCACTTGCAGTGTAAGTCCTCTCCTGTTGAAGGTCAGGTAGCAAGTGAGTGAACAGATAGAAAATGGCGGTCACGTTTGTGGCGGTGCGTGCCGTCACCGCTGGCATACATCACCATTGGCTCCTGGAACCCAAGGGGCCCAATGATAACCAATGCGAAGTTGTGCGGCAGTCTTCGACCGCCTACCGCGATAGCGCACAAAGCCAGCAGAATTACCTAATTTCCACTTGTCCCTCCTCACATGTCAGGCAGCCGTCATTTCAGGGGGGCACAAGGCATGGCACCTAACTGCGTCACAGCAGACACTGGCACAGCAACTGACTGTCAGAGTCACATACGGGTTCTGTAAAGTAAAAAAAATCATCATTAGTGCAATAGATGTGTGAAGATGACCCCCTGCTCACCGGTTTCTTTCATAGACTTCAACCGCTGAGGCTGAATATGAGATGGCAACATCTTCTGGTGTACAGACCCCTGGTGGACCTTGCGACAATGGAGGACAGACACATTATCCTAACCTACAGACCTGATCCGGCCACAATCCAAGAACTGTGTGCCCAATAGGAGCCAGTCCTAATGTCAGCTATCCGCCAGCCCACAGGTACCTCCCCTCTAGTGCAGGTCCTGTCAGTGCTCCAATTACTGGCAATTGGTTCCTTCCAAATAACAGTGGCCATGGCATCAGGGATGTCTCAGCCAATGTTCTCCAACGTGTTAACCAGAGTGTTGTCATCCCTGTTGAAACACATGCGTAGCTACATCATATTCCCCCAGGGGGAGGATTTGGCCACAGTGAAAGCTGACTTTTATGACCTGGGACATATCCCCAACATCATTGGTGCCATTGATGATACACATGTGGCATTTGTCCCCCCCCAGAGAAATGAACAAGTTTTCAGGAATAGAAAAAGCTATCACTCTATGAATGTGCAGATGGTCGGTTTGGCGGACCAGTACGTGTCCCATGTGAATGCCAAATATCCTGGCTCTGTGCATGATGCCTTTATCTTGAGGAATAGCAGCATCCCATGTGTGATGAGCCAACTCCAGAGGCACCGGGTGTGGCTAATAGGTGAGCCCAAGGTCCCCACACAGTATAAGTAGGTGTCTGGGTATGGGGTTGTCACTAAGGGTTAATGTGCATCTAACAGTTATCCCTCGATATTTGCAGGTGACTCTGGTTACCCCAACCTATCATGGCTACTGACCCCAGTGAGGAATGCAAGGACAAGGGCAGAGAAACATTACAATGAGGCACATGGGCGTACAAGGAGGATTATTGAAAAGACCTTTGGCCTCCTGAAGGCCAGGTTTTGGTGCCTGCATCTCACAGGTGGATCCTTGTACTACTCACCCAAGAAGGTGTGCCAGATCATCGTTGCATGTTGCACAACCTGGCCTTGAGACGCCAGGTGCCTTTTCTGCAGGAGGATGAGCCTGCAGATGGTCTTTTGGCTGCGGTGGAGCCTGTGGACAGTGAGGAAGAGGAGGCAGAGGAAAAGGATGTTGACAGCAGAAGTAATATAATACAGCAGTACATCCAGTGACACACAGGTAAGACACTGGAACTTCACTTAACGTTTCCGTTTGCTGTTGGACATTGTACATGTCAGCCTGATTTCCCTATGTCTATGGCCACTTACTGTACCATTTGGCATCTCTATTTTTAGATCTCTGTGTCCCACTCTGGCTCCTGCTATTTGTACTGCTGCCCACCAAAGGTCATTTCAAAGTATATTTAACTGTACATATGACTTGCAATGCTTTGATAATGTTGAACTAATACATATTTCAATCATTTGACAAACTCCAGGTTTGTATTTGTTCCAAGGGTGTTTATTTAAGTGCTCATAAGTAGAGGGGGATGTGCAATGGGCTGGGGTGATGGTGGAGTAAAATCCAAGATAGAGCCCAGTCTCTTGGTATCACAGGTGCATTGTCAAATGGGGCATAGGAAGGAGAGTAATGGCAGTTGAAGGTGGACAAGGTGACAGAGTGGAACAGAAGGCTGGCAATCAGGAGAGTCTTATTTCCTGGGGGAGGTCTTGGCAATGCTCTCTGGCTTCCAGCTGGATCACAGGGACTGTTTGTGTGGTGGTTCTCCTTCTACAGGGGGTGGGGTGTTGGTGGCCTGTTGTTCCTGTGGTGGGGCCTTCTGTCCACTAGCGCTGGCGGAGGTGGAGGGCTGTTCTTTGCTGTGGCTAGTGTTAGAGGCCCGTTGTTGTGCCACTGCCTCCCTCATGGTGTTGGCCATGTCAGCCAGCACCCCCTGCAATGGTGACCAGGATGGTGTAGATGTGATTGAGGTCCTCCCTGATCCCCAGGTACTGTCCCTCCTGCAGCCACTGGGCCTCCTGCAACTTGGCCAGTATCTGGCCCATGGCCTCCTGGGAATGGTGTTATGCTCCCAGGATGATGGTGAGTGCCTCCTGGAGAGTGGGTTCCCTGGGCCTGTCCTGCCCCTGTCGCACAGCAGTCCTCCCTGCTTCCCTGTTGTCCTGTGCCTCTGTCCCCTGAACTGTGTGCACAGTTCCACTGACCCCAGGTCCCTGATCGTCCTAGGTTTGTGGGGTTGCCTGGGGTCCCTGTAGTGGACACACTGCTGATTGATGTGTCCTGATGACAGTGGCATGGGCCCGCTGGGTGGGAGTTGTGGTGGTGTTTCCTGAGGGGGGAGGCTCTGTGGTGGGTTGGGACTGTATCCAGGGGTCCCTGATGGGCCAGGTTGGTCATCCTGATCCAGGCATGCAGAGCTGCTGTCGTCACTGTGGGCCTCTTCTGGAGGGGGACTGGATGTAGCTGGCACCTCCTCTTCGGTGACATTGAGTAGGGGTCCTGTGGGGATGAAAATGCAGTGTTAGTGTATCTGCGTGTACCATCCTTTACATGGGTGTGTTTCCCTGTATGATTGTGATTTTCCTGTCAGCTTTGCCTTGTGTGCGTGGTGATTTTGTGGGCTGGGTGAGTCTCTCTACTGGGCATGCTGTGGTGATGGGTGTCAATGCAGGTCTGTGATGGGGGTCCATGCATTGGTGTTACATGCAGGGCTTGGTATTGGGATGGGTGGGTTTGATAGTGGGGTATGTGTTAGATGGTGGAGTGATGGGGTGAGGGTAGGGGTAGGAATTTGTGATGGCATGCAGGTAGGGTGGGAGGGATAAAGTAGTAAAAATGTGACTTACCAGAGTCCAGTCCTCCTGCTACTCCTGCAAGGCCCTCAGGATGCATTATTGCCAAGCCTTCTCCTCCCATGTTGTTAGTTGTGGGGGAGGAGGTGGGGGTCCATTGGCAGTCCTCTGTATGGCTACCTGGTGTCTTGCAACCACTGAACATACCTTCCCCCGTAGGTCGTTCCACCTCTTTCTGATGTCATCGCTAGTTCTGGGGTGCTGTCCCACGGCGTTGACCCTGTCAACGATCATACGCCATAGCTCCATCTTCCCAGCAATGGACATCTGCTGCACATGTGATCCGAATAGCTGTGGCTCTACCCGGATGATTACCTCCACCATGACCCTTAGCTCCTGGGGTGTTTTTGGGGTGCCATGAATGTGGTGTGAGTGGTATGTGTGAGGATGTGTGGGTTGATGTATGGGGTGTTGTGTTGTGAGGTGCGTGGATGGTGTATGGGTGATGATGTATTGTGCCTCTGATTGAGTGGGTGCTCCTGGCTTGTCTCTCTCTGCTTGCTATCTTTTTTTTTCTCTGTAAGGGGTTGTGGGTAATGTGGGTGTGTGTTTTATAGTGGTGTGGTGTGTGTATGTGTGTCAGGTGTGTGTAGTTTGAATTGTCCAATGTGGTGATGTCTTGTAAGTGTGTGTTTATTTTGAGCGAGGCAGTGTGTACTGCCAATGGTTTACCGCAGTTGAAAGACTGCTGCAGTGATTCATGGGTCGTGATACTGTGGGCGTATTTCTGTTGGCGTAACAGTGTGGGTTTTGGTACTGCCAGTTTATCAAAGACCTTTGGTCTGGCAGACTTGTGTGGGTGTCTATATAGTGGCAGATTTCTTAGTGTGGGTCATAATACCCGTAGCGGAATACCGCCGCGGTCATGGTATGTTGGAGGCCGTCGGCACAGCAGTAGGCGGCATTTATGGCCAGGGTTGTAATGAGGGCCTATATTCTGTGGGCAGAATGTAAATGAGACCCAGCTCTTCATCCGTCAGAGAGTGATAAATGGAGAAGCAGTTCATTGTGTAAGAGTATTGCCTATCTATTTACATTGATAACTAAAGACCATAGCAATCTTTGCAAGCTTATTAATATTAGTAATATTATCATCATGATCATTATAACTGGGTTTTTGGTTGAGTGGGATGGAAGTCACATGCAGGCAACTACCACAGTCCAATCAGGGAGAACCATAAAAGTAACCAAATTAACTTGGTAGCTTGACAGAAACAGAAGTCAGGCTTAATTTAGAGTCAAAGTGTATCCTATGTATGCATCACACAAACAATAATAAAGTGAAAACAAAACACAAGAAAAATCCCAAACAAATTTATTAAAAAAGCTAATTTTAATAATAAATAAAAAATATATATATATATATTAATATAAATAAATAATTATTCAAATTTAAGAAATACATTTACATATTAGATAATAAAGCAATGAAGCTGGCTCACAAAAGTAAGAATATTTTGGGGAAGAAATCCTACCTTAGAACACATTTAGCAAGCATGACTAGCTGCTCACGCTCGCTATTCGAGTTAAGTTTCAAGTAGCTCTGTTTCTTATTTTTGGAGTCAAGAATGCATTTTGCACTAAGAAACTAGTGCTAAATGCTGGGAGTAAATTGGGGAAAATCCAATCCCTAGGTCACATTTAGCAAGCGCAGTTGCATTTATCACTTTTTCTTAGCAAAAAACGCATCTCTGTGTCCATTTTAAAATTAGCTAGCGTAATTCTGCAAAACATTGTGGAATTTGGCATAATTCCAAATGTTTTTGCTACACACAGAATTATGCAATTTATGCCCACTCCTAATCTGCAAGCTCTGGGCCAGGGACAATTCAGAGGTTTAGACAAACCAAAAGAGAGTGCGGGTAGGATAAAGAGACCAGTTTAGTCCAGCTTGAAGGCTACCTTCTGAGTCTAGGGCAAAATGTTCCATTCGCACTGGAGGAGGTTAGAAGTATGGGTGTCGCAGACGGTTGTCACTCTTAGGCGCAGAGCCAATGGGTAGTCACAGATGGTCATTACTGTAACTTTGCATTAGTGGTCACTGCAGGCTTTTTTTGCTGTATCAAAAAATGCTCTGTGTGAAGATCAGAGTTCACTGGAGTTTTGAATTGGTGGTCCTCGTGAGTGGCAGACTCTTAGCATGAACAGTCCCATTCATGGTTTGCAAGGAGCCCAATTGTCAAGACTCTCATCTTTTTTTCTACAGAGGAGCTCTCACTGATGCCAGTATAGGCCTTGGAAACACCTCTTGTGTATCAGGAATCACTCTAGAACATGACAGCAGCAAGGCCCTGACAGGTCTAATTGCAGCCGATCAGCAGGGCTGTTGCAGGGAGTCCTCTGAAGCTTGTTGCATCCCTGTAGCTCACACAGGAGGTCAGCCAGTCGACCCTGGAGTAACTCTGGGTAGTCTGGGATGAAGACAAGCAGGTCCAATCTTCCTTCTCAGATAGCAAGGCAGTCCTTCAAGCAACAGGGCAGTCCTCGGGCAGCAAGGCAGTCTTTCTTCTAAATCGTCCACATGTCCAGAAGTGTTCTGATGAATAGACATGGAGGCCCAATATTGATACCTGGTACCAACCTTTATGTGGGAGAACTCCCTCCTCTACTCCCACATCTAGTTTGGAAAGTTCTTCCCCTTACCCTGTCAAGGCTCCAAACACCGTCTGGGGGTGACACAAGGCAGGGCAGGCTTCATGTAATGTTCCTTTTTCTGCAGGAGGCAACGCCCTTTGCAGTATAAGTGGGCTGGGTACAGACCCTCCCAAGTAATCCTGCCAGGATGTCCCATACTGTCCATACCTAAGCCCACTTTGGTTACTGTCTGTAAGCAATACACAAACTCCAATTGGTGAGCCATTAACAGTAGTGTGACCCACAACCCTGGCAGAAGGCACAAGTGTTTGGTTCAAGAGAATGCCAACTTTCTAAAAGTGCCATTTTCAGAATTGTTACTTACAATTCGACTTTACCATTGAAGACCATTTTAATGACAATTCATTTTAATGCAAACACCATAACTATATCTGCTCTCGATCCAAAGTTAGAACTTATTACATATAATAAGTTAATCAAGAGTTAGTCAATAGGAGAGGTGGGCCTTTAGTAGCTTTTTCACTTAGAGAGCATGTAAAATATCAGTACACATGGCCTACATTTTAATTACGATGTACCCTGCACTCTGAGCCTTTAATGCCTAACCTATGGGTGACTTATGAGTATTAAAAGAGAAGGTTTGGGCCTAGCAAAAGGTTTATGACCCCAGGTCCAACTGGCAGTTTAAAACTGCACACACAGTTTGCAGTGGTAAGCCTGCAGAAATGGTTATAGTGCGATTTAGTGCTGCTGCCCAAAAGTAGCATTCAATTTACGAGTTCTGGGTAAAGGTAGTGCTATTTACTAGGGACTTATTTGTAAATTAAATGCACCAATCAGGTAGATAGATACTTGTACCATATGTAGCGAGACAACACAAGCTCTTCACCACTGTTTAGCAGGAAAAAATGTATTCAGGATCCTAAACACAACAAAAAAGTTGTCAGCAACAAAAAGCAAAAAGCTGGGGATGATCGTGCAAAGGACCAGGTCCACCTATTATTGTTGTTATTATTATTATTATTATTAATATTATTATTATTATTATACAGAAAGAAGAAAAAAACTAAAGAAGAGAGATAATAACAGCAATAATAAAAATAATATTTACCATTATATTACATTGATATATTTTAATATTATAGCATTTTGTTAGTACAATTGTAATGACCGTAATTGATGTGCCAATCACACTGTGATATGCATACTTAAATATCACTTATTGTCCAATCATGAAGGTTTAATACACTGGATGGGATGGTGCTTTCTATCAAAAAAGATATGTTTGATGTTGATTACTGACACACTTTTCACAGGAAATCATAAATCGAAATGCATCTAGATGTTAGAATTCTCTTGATTTAGAAGAAAAGGTTTTGTAGAGACTGTCTGCCTGAATGTACTTCATGGTAATGGAATTCATAAAACAAACTTGCCTCTTTTCATATCTATTTTGCAAAAAGAAAGTAACCTATGCGATATTAGGATGGTAATGTCATTTCTGTAATGGTAATCTGCATCTTGTTCCTTTTTTCATAAGATGCCCTGCATTGCCTGCTAATTCACACTTTTGGACAAATATACAATGGTTTTCCTCTGACTTATTCTTTGCATACTATTGACGTACTTCTGAATAACAGAAGTTAGTCTGCAAGTCTGCAATTCACAAAATCACAAGGCTTCTCACTACAAAATACATTTGTATCATTTACAAGATACCTTTTAGAGTCAGAAAAGTATTTTCAATTTGTAAAAAGGGGTTTGGGAGCCTATCCGAATTGCAAACAGAAGTGGGAGTAAATGGGAAGTCCCCTTCTTATCTGAGATTCTGAGAGGATTTTCTCAGTAGTTTAATACCTGACTTAGAGTCATAAACTGTTTATCAGATACCAACACTTCACTGGAAGTGTAATTTCATCCACAAAGGGAATGATGTCGCCCTGAGAAATCTTCCCCTTTGGAAATCATGACAACACTCCTGTGGAAGTAAATAGTGGTCCAGTGGACCACTGACTGCTTTTCTTAATGTTTTTCCAAACAGGAAACATTTATTTTTAAAGAAGCACTGACAATGGTTCTCGTGTGGGAATACAAATGCAGTGAAGTCTTCTGTTTCTCGCTGCTCCTCCATCTCTGCATTTGCAGACAGTCACTTGTTTTCAAAAGTCATATCCTGTCTAAACAATATTCATTAGATGGATCATTTCGTACAATTTGGATGTGACATATTAGTACACAGATCGCATTACAAATTGCATTCCAATCTGTAAACCATTTGGTGTGTGAATGGAATAGTACATCAGGCCTCAACATGGCAGTTCCGTGAAAGTAAGGCACACCTTCTGACGGGAAGATCTTTGTGAATCTGGGCCAGTATGTTCCGATGAACGGACCCAAACAAAAGTGTGGGCTACAGGTTTTGGAACAATGCTCGAAATACACATTTTGAAATTGTGAGCTTTACCCCTTGAAAGACATGGGTGGGAAGGCTGGCATGTTCAGATGCGAATTAAGGAATGTAGATCTGCTCTCTACATTAAGGCAAACCCTTGTTCTAGTCTTGGAAAGCAGGAAAACAGGGCAGCTAGTGTGCATACATGCAATGTATTTTAATTCTTAGTATATGCGGTAGACCACGGACTAACAGGAAAAGCCCAAACAACCCTCTGGAACTTCTGTTAAAACACAAGTATAAACATATATATATATATAGATAGATAGATGGATAGATATATAGATAGATAGATAGATAGATAGATAGATAGATAGATAGATAGATAGATAGATAGATAGATAGATAGATAGATAGATAGATAGATAGATATGTGTGTGTGGGGGAAGGCATAATTGCAGTGACATATGCCAACCTCTACATGGCATGGTGGGAGAAGGAAGTGGCATGGGCTGATGAGTTAAGTGTTTTAATATGGAGAAAGTAGTGCTATGGCTGCACTTTATTGATCACTTGCTTCTCATATGGGATTGACAAGAGAGTGCACTACAGGAGTATTTTGGCATATTAAATAAGAATCATTTGAACATACATTTAGCAGTGACATGGAGTAAAAGTAAAATTGAGTTCCTGGATGTTTTGCTTGAGGTGAAAGATTGTAACTCAATATTGCATGGCAGCAGCAGCCATCTGAGGGCTCTGAAATGGAGCATTCTGTACAGCCAGTTCCTGAGGGCTCGCAGGATATGTTCCAGTGATTTGGCATTTGAGAATGAAATATTGGTGATGATGCAGGAATTTCTGGAGAGAGGATGTCCATAGAATGTTCTCACAGATGGTTATAGAAGGATAGAATGTAAGAAAAGATTGGATCTCCTTTTTAAACATCAGCGCCCTAATGAACAGAAAGATGATGATATGCCCCACCTAGAACCTAGACGCTTTTTGGAATGTAATTTTCAGCATCAGGCACTTAAATCGTAACTGGCATGTTTTGCAACAAGACCAACATAATAAAACAAAGATTGCTCAGCACCCTCAGATCACATATTGGAAAGTTAGCTCATTGGGAGGCTTGCTAACCAGGAGATTGTTTGTGAAGAAAAGAGAAAACATCATGGTTGACGAAAAAGAGTTTGGTTTTCTTGGGTTGCAGTCATTGCACAACATGTTAAATATACTGTGAATATGCAAGTTTTTGAGACATTTGAAGGGAGAGTGTGCCCCATCACAGGGAGAATTAATTGTGAAACTGACTTTGTAATTAACATTATCCAATGTGGCTGTCAAGAAAAAATATGTGGGAAGTACCATCCACTAATTGAAGATCAGATTCCTGCAACATCCTAGAGCAATTAAAAATCAAGGCAGATCTTATCCATTAGCAAGGCATTTTTTGGATGTTCATGAAGGGGATTGCAGCAGTCTGACTTTTTATGGCATGAAACACATGAAAACAGATCCCAGGATGGGGGACAGAACATTGGAACTAAGAAGAATGGAATCCAAAATGATTTCAGCATTGAGCTCAGGGCAGCAATCAGGACACAACTTATATGAAGAATTAAATGTGCACTTATAGAGGAAGAAAATATATAAGTAAGAGATATCATACATACCTGGTTGAAGATCTCCTGTTCCTATTTGAGGGCACTCTTCACACATATATGAAATGACTCATGATACATGTAGGATGTCTTTTTTGGAGATACGGTAGTGGGCTATATTTATCAGACATGAAGAATTAGTTGTGACCGTGGATGCTTGAAGCAATTTATAAGTATTGGGATTTATTTGCACTATTGGGGGTTCACACTGTATTGGGTGTTTTTTATGAGTCTATTTTCTGTGAATGCCATCAATTGCTACTTTTCGGAGACAATATACATTGACAATTCTGTGAAATAGGATGATGTTATATAGAGAGAAAGTAGATATACATAGTACTATATATGTTAATATGCACTCTATACAACATGTGGTAAATAGAATTTTATACATTGATTAACAACTTGTGCCACTATTTATACATGTGGGAGATGCGACAAAGTATAATATAGTTGAATATATATATATATATATATATATATATATAAATATCACGTTAAAATCAGCCATATGTAGGTACAACATGAAGCTATTGTCCTGTTCGCATGGCACCTTATTAGCGTATTAGTCCTTGAATTTCAAATTACTATTTCCACGATCATGTAAAACAAGACAGTTGAAGAGCATGAGATTTGCACATATTTTTACCAACTAAACATATGTCATTTTATCAACTTTTTTATGGAGATTTAATATAAGATTTCTTTATATTTCAATGTGGAAACTTTGTATCCATATGCAATCCTGTATTCATACTTAGATGGGAAAATCCAAGCCTGCACATTATATATGACATTTAAATTAAGATTCCTCATATAACTTGGAGAGATAATTGAATTATAATGGAATCTCTCTGGTGCAGCATGCCCCATGCTCCCTGTCCCCCCCTTTTTCTTTTTTCTTCTTACTTTTTAACTTTTTCTTTCTTCCTCTTCCTCCCCCTTTTTTCATTAAATTTTATATTCTTTTGTTTTGTTTCCTTCTTCCTCCTTATTAGGTCCTGTCCCCTATGAGTATGTTTGAGTGTACGGAGGTGGTGACGGTAGATGGAGTGGGCAATATCAGTTGCGCAGCACACAATACTTTTACCTACTTTACATATATATATGTATATATATACACATATACATATATATATATATACATATATATATATGCATGGAAAATACAGATATTTTGCACATTTTGCAGTTTGCACAGCACACATCACTTTAATTATGGAATATTAACAAAGGTCATTTGATACACACTGATGTAATATGTTCCACTGTTATTTCCAAATCTCTGATTTGAGATGTGGTATATCAATGGATACAACATGCTCTGAGAAACAATGGTCATTGGAAATATAGGAGGTATCAAATACATAACATGATTTGAAATGAGATCTCATGAGCCGAGATATTTTTACTTAAGAATTGAGGTTGCCTTTTGACCAATTATAAACATAAATGTTTGCACAATACCATGTTTTATATGCACAGATCACTTTATTGAAAAATTGAATGCATAGTACAGAATTCAAACATTGGCATTTTATGTGGACATCTATGCCATCTTGTGTATGAGATTTCAATTTGTACTCTAATATTTTATCGTAATTTTTATGTATGTTTTAGGACGGATTGCATTATGTGAACAATTTAAGGTATTTGGGGGCATATTTATACTCCGTTTGCGCCGGAAGTGCGTCGTTTTTTTTAACGCAAAACAAACTCCATATTTATACTTTGACGTTAGATGCGTCTAGCGCCAAAGTCCATGGAGTTTGCGTCATTTTTTAGCGTGGACACCTACTTTGCGTTAATGAGATGCAAGGTAGGCATTCACGTCTAAAAAATCGACTCCGAGGCATGTGCGTCGGATTTATACTCTCGGGCAAAATTCACACCCGGGAGTGGGCGGGTCCAAAAAAATGACGTCCGGCCGCTTTTGCGTCGTTTTTTAGCGCCTGCAAAAGGCAGGCATTAAGGGACCTGTGGGCTCTGAAGGAGCCCAGAGGTGCCCTCCCATGCCCCCAGGGACCCCCCCTGTCACCCTTGCCCACCCCAGGAGGACACCCAAGGCTGGAGGGACCCATCCCAGGGACATTAAGGTAAGTTCAGGTAAGTGTTTTTTTTTTTTTTTTGTGGCATAGGGGGGCCTGATTTGTGCCCCCTACATGCCACTGTGCCCAATGACCATGCCCAGGGGACAGAAGTCCCCTGGGCATGGCCATTGGGCAAGGGGGCATGACTCCTGTCTTTGCTAAGACAGGAGTAATTTCTATGGGGGTTGGGAGTGAAAAAAAATGGCGCAAATCGGGTTGAGGCGAAAAAATTGCCTCAGCCTGACTTGCCCCATTTCTTGACGCCCAAGCCCCATTTTCCCCTATGCCGGCGCTGCCTGGTGTACGTCGTTTTTTTTAACGCACACCAGACGGCGCCGGCGGCGAACGCCGGCTAACGTCATTCAATAAATACGGCGCCCACATGGCGCTTCAGAATGGCATTAGCCAGCGCTAATTTTTTTAACGCAAAACTGCGTTGGCGCAGTTTTGCGTCAAAAAGTATAAATATGGGCCTTGGAATGTTAGGATTGTGGAAAGTATAATTTTCACACTACAAGATGGCTCCAATGTTGTAGCTGCAATAAAAGATGGACTAATGATGTATATGAGGTAATTGTTTGGAATTGCGGGAGTGTCCAGTGGAAGGCTTCAGCCAAAACACGTTGACATTCAGTTTTTTTGAGAAGCATATCATCGAATAAAAATGAAATAATGGAACCTTTGGCTGATGGCTGACTTTTTGCCAAATAAATGGTGCTGTGAATTTGAGCTGGGCTGCAACTGAGTGGTGAGCCTATATACTAGGGGTACCATTTACCAGGGGCTTACAATGGTAGCTAAAGAGTTTGTCAATTGTGCAAAACAACTGTGCAGTTTTGTAGAAAGATGTCTGGCAGTGAGGGCCTGTTTAGGGCCCGGGGTGCTAAGGAAGGTCTTTGAGGGATGCAGCACCAATTGTGCCACCCTCAGGGACCCCTCACCTAACCCACACATTGCTGCCTTTGCAGACTGCGTGTGTTGGTGCAGACTAAATTGAAAAACTCAACCTGTCACACACCTCTGTGTACCAGGTCTTCCTACCACTGCATGTGCCAGGTTTAAGTCACCCCTACAGCTGGGTGCATCCAGGCATATTTGAGGGCATATATGCATGAGCTGATATGCCCTGCTGTGTCACTGTCAATTCTGAGACATAGTAAGTGTGCGAGGAAGCCATTTTAAATGCATGTTCTTGACACTGGTCATTATGTGTTCCCCAACTACATACATGATGGCTTCTCTGAATCCTAGGATGTTTGGTATCAAACATCTCAGAATTAGAAACTCTCACTGAACATAGTAATGTATTTATTATTAAATGCACCCAGAGGGCACCTTAGAGGTGCCCCTAAAAATCTACCCGGCTACAGGTGTGCTCACTGACTGGTACAAACCAGTGTAGCCACCCTAGGCTGAGTACTGACATCCTGAGGTGAGGCTCAGTGCTCTTGGAGGCCCAGAACAAAGGCCTGCTCTGGGCTGAGGTGATAAAACCTCATCCAGAGCAGGAAGGACATTCCAGGGCAGGGAATCTTTAAAGGCCTTGTTGCTATTTAAATGCTAACCAGGTCTCTTCAGATTATCAAGATGACTGAACCCCCTTTCCTGACTCCACTTTTGGTGGCGGAACAGGTGGGAAAATCAGTAAAGTTAGGAGGAGTGCACACTTCATGCCAGTCCCATACCTAAGGTGGAGGAGGTGAAATGGCCACTACTTTTCATATTCCTCCATCTTGATTGGAAGGAATTAGGCCACTAGGGTTATGGTTACACCCACTTACCAGTGAAAGTGGTCATAAGAAGTGTGTACTCACCCTGAAAGTGGTCGGCTCATTGTCTACTGCTGGCACTCCCTGTAACACCACTAAATAGAGTATTTTGGTGCACCCCTTAATCTTATGACTCAAATCCCGACTACCTACGAAAGAAAAGGACAAAGAAGAGTAAACTCCGCAGGAGAGGAGGAAAAAGAAGCAGCTGCCCAAGTACCAGGCCTTCCGACCGGCCTGCTAACCTCACCGCACTGTTCACAAAAAGACTCGGCCTGCAGTTTCGAGAAAGTTAGGAAGCCTCCCTGTCTTCTAAAAAGACTCCATCTCCAGTGAGCAGCAGACATGCTTAGCAACAATGTATCCAACAAGAACTCTGCAGCCTGGAAACCCAACAATTGAAGTGATCTTTGCACACAATAACCTCCCCCCAGAGAGAAGTCCTCCAATGGTGCCAGCAGGGCTCCCCATCTGTCCTGATTCCAAGTCCACCCGAGTGTCACCCCTCAAGGAAACATCCAATTCGCCTGAAGCCCCTGCATGCAGGCTCCCTCCACCACAGCCTGATGGTGAGCTAAAAGCCCAACACCTACAGCAACCACTGCAACCATGACCCCTGACCCCACCTGAGGTGGGTCATCAAGTCCAACAGCATCCCCCAGCTCCTGAGAACTCAAGTCCACCCTGGGTCCACTCCTACTGGACTCCCCCATGACGCCTGCAGCCTCAATTCACAGGACCCCCTGACCATGAATGCTCCCAGACAAGAAAACCCAACACCAAAAGACATCCCTGACTTCGTCACCCCTGAGCACAGGAGAAGAGGACCAAAGGTGCACCTAAATCCACGAGCACCCCTGACCATCCCAAGTCTACTACCTGCCTGTTTGTTGTCCCCGAATGGCTTTCCAGGCAGAGTCTGCAGCCTGTTTGTCATATGGTCAATCTCCCATAGGAAACCATTCTGCTTCCAACACCTTACTGCACGTCTGCACCCAAGAGGGAGTGACCCTATTCTGAATCTAATGTAAAGTGCTCGTGCAAATGGGGATAAGATTGTGTCCATGTAATGCTCAAACTCATAATGGCATTTGAGCAGTAAGAAATTAATTGTCATATCAGACGTGGGCACTACGGATAATTTATCTGCTTGTACATTCAGCCAATACGCGTTCTTCACAACCTGGGCAGAGTTTGTGGGGATGGGAGAGGGGTCTGTCCGGTAATTTCTCAGCCCAAGTTTGGTAAGGGTTTTCTCAACATAGTTACACCACCTAACTTTTTTAATAGTGTGGGTGGTTATCAGATCACTCAGCCAGGCTCGATACGGAATATAAATATCTGCTGACCAGATCCGAATCCAATATAATAATGGCCTTAGCGCAGCAATATGCGCAACAGAATAAAGATTTAGATCCATCCAGATCGGCAAGGTAGGGGAACTAGTATGTACATTTAGTCGCATTTTTATAAAAGAATTTTCCGCTCTTTCCAGATCCTCCAAATTACAATTGCCCCATAACTCTGCACCATATAGTGCTCACCCTCTTGCTTCGGCTTTATATATTTCCATGGCAGGTGTAATAGCAAATCTGGAGGACCTGGCGGCATATCTCAAAATGCCCCGACTTCTGTTTTAGGCTCATAAGCGACTTTGTTAAATGAGCCTGCCATTTATGTAAATCATCCAACTTAATTCCCAAATAATCAAAATTACTGACTCTTTCTAATGCCTCGCCTTCCAGGTGTATAAGTTTCTTAATTTTATGTTTTGTGTCCCCAAATAGCATACATTTGGTTTTTGCTGTATTAATTTCCAAGCCATAGTCTTTGCAGAAACCCATAAACTTCTCGAGCAAATTAGACAGCCCAAGAGCAGTTTGCGATAATAACAAGGTGTCATCTGCAAACAAAAGCCATGGGGTCTTGGCCCCACCTAGTCTGGGGGCATCATTAATGCAGTCCAGAAGATAGGGAATGCACACATTTATACATAGGAGGAAGAGAGTAGGGGCCAACACACACCCCTGCCTGACCCCTCTACATATAGGAATCTCAGCTGTCAACTCCCCTTTTGTCCCCCATCAAATTCTGGCATAATTCTCCAAATACAAATCTTTGATTAGATTTAAAATAGGGCCTGGTACTCCCACCCTACTCATAACCTCCCACAACTTACAACATGGAACGAGATCAAAGGCGGACTTAAGATCTACGAACACCACAAAGAGCTTCCCTGCATCCACGTCCACCAGTTTCCATTTGATAGTAAGAAATTGCTCCCCTCCAAGACCGTGGATAGATTCCACTTGCCAAGATGGCATTCGATATCCTATTAACATATGGACTCCAGTGGTTCGAGTCCAATTTAAACAAATCTGAAGGTATGCCATCTAACTCAGGTGCCTTTCCTAATTTTTGGGCCATGATATCAGTCTCGATTTCCTTCAAAGTGAGAAGAGTCTGGCTGGCTTTCAAGCAGGAATCATATGTAGATACCACCTCTTTTACAATAGTGCAATCAGCCTTATTACTATACAACTCGAAAAAAAAACTAGACCATGTTTCGGGCAGATATGACAATCAGGTTTGAAGTTCTCATTACGTCCATTTCTGGCCACCAAGGACCAGAAACGTTTCGGGTTTGAGTCCCTAGCAGCCAAAACGTATTCTTGCCATAACGACTCTTCCCAGCGATTTTTGCTGGACTTAAGTGTGGACATATAATCGCACCTTGCATGTGTTATCTTGCATCTATCTTTTGATCTTATTGCTTTTATGAGAGTATTCTTGGCCTCTCTGCATCCCTTATCAAACCACCTATGGCGAGAGTGAACTTCTGACTGAATATTCTCCCAGTTAGTTTTGAAAAATAGGTCTTTAAGGGCAGAGAAAAATCTAAACGCAAGGTCATAACCTCGCTCGGAGTACATGAGGAGGAACTGTCAAATAGCAAGTGGGTCGATACTAAAGCACACAATTTCCCACATAATTTATGAGAGTTTCTTAAGGGCTCCCATTTCACAGCACGCTTATTAGAGGACAGCTCCAAAACAGCAGGAGCTTCATAATTCAATTGTTGATCTGTCCTAATAAAAAGGTGCCTGTCATCTGTTACCAGGAGGGGGGCATGGTCGCTATTATATTGATTTCCCACCATTACATCTCTAATGTAGTGCCAAATCTTCATATCTATAAGTACAAGATCTAAAATACTGCTATAAAGCCCTCTAATTAATGTAGGCTTCATAGGAGTATCTGAAGGAAAACGCCTGTTTCCTGGGCGGAGGCAGTAGGTTAATATGAGATCCATGATCTGGAGAGCCCTGTTGCGGTAAGAGGGGATATTACATATTGAGTCTTCTAACTGTAATCTCAGAAAACACTAAATTAGGCTCAAGCGATACATTAAAGTCACACGCTATAATAATATAATGTGACGGATGGAAGTACAAAATTAGAGAGTTCAACATTTGAATAGTAATAGACGTTCGACTGGGGTGATATGGTCTGTTGTAGATGTTAATACACAGCACTGGTAAGACTTGATTAGATTGTATTGATAGCGCCAAAATATCAGGTAAATCCACATAAATTTCCTTAGCACTACCCACCTCAGAGATTCTTATCCAAGTGCTCTACCAGCAGGTGATGGTTTAGCCTCTTTGCAAATTGAACAAAACCCCTGTCTGTGCACATTTGTGGTAGCCCAGGTTACCTGAAACAAATAGAATTTAAATGTGTCTATATACTCCCCCAATCATCATCTTCAAGTTTATTATGGATTCCAGCTACATTCCATGATAGTAACTCCAGCGATAAAGATTCAGGGTAGCAAAGTCCCTCCTGGGAATCGGCAAGAATGCATAACTTTGTCGTGCTTTCAACGAAGTTGGGGGTTGTAATAATATTCCCTAAAGAGGGAGGTTCCAAATCAAAGGTGTAAAATAAATGAAGTGAGGCATCGGGAGAGGGAATTTTTGCACCCTGGTGCGTTTGAGGCAAATGCAGTCAATCAATGTCCGATGTGGGAGCCACATGTTCCATCTCACATAAATTGGGCCTCCCAAGTGGAGGATCATGGTCCTTTGCAAGAGGCACACAAGATGTTTCTTCTCCAGGAGCTAAGAGTCCAGATCCCTCATTGGATGGCCTGCAGTTCAAAATAGATGGTAATTTCTTCATCATAGGACTATTTGCAGGCCGGCTGCTGCTAAAGTATATGTTCAATCCATTCCACATGGTGTTCCGAGCTTCCATAGATAGCAAGCCTTTTACCAAGTGTGGACTAGCTAGCGTTAACTTTATAAAATCCCAGTGGCCTGGCTTACCATTAAATCGGTCGGCCAATAATATGTCTGAATGAATGATAGAGCCACATTGCCTAGTATGACGTAGCCAGTAGGAGGCTTTATTTATTAGTGAAGATTTGTCTTCCCCTATAATGGGGGGCGAAGGGGGTACCTTGCACACATAAATAGGATGACCTTTGTTACTACGGTTGGGATGGTTATAAGCAATGGTCGAGTCCCATTCCCATTTTGCTCGTGATTGGTGCCCTAAGGATACTTCAAAAGGACCCCTGGAACATGGAGCATTGGCAGGTTTATCTGAGGGAGCTCCCAGAATGTGGACATATATTTTAGAAGGGAAGGAACCACTTGGATTTGGCGCGTTTCCTTGTGGTAAAGAGACCTTGGCGTTCGAAGGAGCCACCTCATCCTCATGTATATGGGGAATATCCCTACTCAGGCTAATAGATCTAAAGGTGTGTAACACTTCTGTTATTAATAGCTTCAGCTCTCTCACTTTGTCTTTTAATTCGATAACAAGGGAAGCCAGATCCTCCTGGGACTAGGGTTTGGGGGTTGTAGAAGAATGTTTTATAGCGAGTCGCAAAGGATTACCTTGATCAAGTATTAGGGCCTGGGGTTCCAGTGGTAAAAAGCGATTGGTGCAGGGAATGTCATAACCAATCGTGCTATCTCGCCTATGGTCTTCTGTGGCTTGAGTACTGCTTTTACTGGGGGGTCTCGAGGAGAGGAGGGAGGTAAGTGTACCATTTCCTGACCCCTTTCTCGTATTTTTCTCCTTTTTATTTAAGATAGATTCGACCTATTCAATCAGAGTGTCAATTTCATTAACTACACAGTTGGAAAGGGTTTGTGAAGTTTGAAGGAGCTTCGGTATTTTAGTTTGTACAAGGCCTGATGCAGGACTTCCTTTGGCCTTGCGCTTCCCCATTCCAAGTGCTGTGAATCTATTGCACAGATTAAGTAGTGCTCAACAACAATAAAGTCTTTAACAATCTTACCTCAAAACTAAGAGAGCAGGCCCAGCCCGGCCTCAAACGGTCTCGGACGGGCGCAGACTGGGCGCCGCGGGGCTATGCGTCATGCTTTGCAGCGCCCGCAGCTCAAGTCCGGCCCCCCCGGTCGGTGGCGAAGGATCCTGGGACTTGGACTCCCACCAGGAACAACAGCAGCAGTGGCGAGGTGGCGGGGGCCATTGTAGAGCTGCTCCACTATATTGCACCCACAATCACTGTGAGAGTTGACAGGCCAATAAATATGCCACCTCCTAGAAAGCTCCTGGCTGTGCTGCGCATGCTGGCCTCTGGTTCCTTTCAGAAGACTACAGCAGAAGTGGGTGGAATATCACAGCCATCCGTTTCTGTTTTCCTGGCATCTGTACTGGACGCCATCATCTGCCTCTCTCCCATCAACTCCACATCCTCTTTTCCAACACTCAGCAACTGCAGCATTACACAAAACAGGGATTTTATGCCATTGCTGGCTTTTCACATGTGATGTGTGCCTCTGGCTTCAGCAGAACATCTTTATCAGAATAGGAAGCACACACATTCCATTAATGTGCAGGCCATTGTGGACCTTTGGGGCTCTTTACCAATGTCCTGGCAAAATATCCTGACAGCGTGCATGATGGTTATATCTTCCAGCACTCAACCAATGCTTCCAGGATGTACAATATGGCAATGGCCTACTGGTAGGTAAGCTAGCAGCAACTACATAACACATAAAACAAATAAGACATATGGGGCAAACAATACACACACACACCACACTCCGCACACATGGATAGTGACTCATGAATGACTGCTGATCAACACATATGCAACATGCATCACTTCACACATCCAATACAAATCATCCTCACATAGGGCCATATATACAAGACCCTGGCACCACTGGAGTGTCAATTTTACTGACACTCCGGTGGAGCAATGCCCGCTCTGGATTTCAAGGCAGTGTTAAGCCACTTTTTGTGTCTTAACGCCACCTTGTAAATGGAGCTCCTTCACTCGCATCACTTAGGGCCTCATAATGAGTTTGGCAGAGGGGATTCCTCCATCCCAAACATGATGGATATCCCATCCACCGTTTTATAAGACTCATAAGATATAATGGAACTTGTACTACGGCGGGTGGGCTATCCATCACATTTGGGGCAGAGTAATCCTCTTGGCCAAACTTGTAATGAGGCCCTAAGTGTGGAAGGGGACTGCAATTGTATTTTAGAGCAGTCCCACAGTTACAGGAAACTGTAAACCCGAGGTAGCACCAAACAATAACACTACCCATGGTGCGACGATAAGAAATTATTGAATCTCTCATTGTTATTGATTTTCCTATGTGTGCTGCATTCTGCAGCACACATAGAAATAGTAAATGGCCATCATTGATTGGTTATGTTCAGGAAGGGACACCTTACTTCACATAATCAATCATCCCGCGACATAGGCATCAGTCCACCATGGTGCAAGGGTGCCTACATAGGAACTCGGCAGCTGACTCAGTGCCAGCGCAGGGGGCGAGGACACAAATGCATTGTGTATAGTAGATATGGTGCATTGCTGACCTTTCCCAGTGATGCAGGGCAGCACAGCGCAGCAGGACAATTCCTGCCCCGTGCCACACAGGCTTGTAAATTAGCCACATTAATAGCAATACATCCTAAGCTACTGTGGGACACTTTGCATGATGTCCACACATACACATACATGCCAGCCAGGAAATATGGATGACAGCTCTGTATGCAAGGGAGGTGTACCATGTCCCGGGGGTGGGGGGGGGTTACATGCAAAACACATGGCACAACACTCCTCTCATTTCACACACCACACAAACTAGGAGAAAACTCACACAACATGGCTCATTGGTGGGTCACATGTTATTAGACACATGTACAATAATCTGCAACATCACACACCCCATGGGTGAACTGTCATGCCACACAATCACCATGCCCCTGAGGCTGTATCCTTGACTAGAAGGTGCACTGCTACACACAAATACAATCATGCATGCAAAGAAAAGTAGAATCTCTACTTATTAGACAAATGCATGCAAGGCCAATTGGAAAGAAACACAAAGGCAAGTCTGACACTGTCTCACCTCTTTTATTCCAGCAGACCAAGGATATGTCATCCTGCCATGTGCGATGACACCAAATGGAAACCCATAGAGCAACACAGCAAAGGCATATAATCAGGCACATATCTGGACATGGAATGTTGTTGAAAGGGCCCTCAGCTTCCTGAAGTCCCATTTCAGATGCCTTGATTCATCATGGGGGAGACTTCTATATCCACCACCGCTTGTCTGCAAAATTATTGTGATGTGTGCCATATTCCACTAGATTTATGTGCAGACTAATGTCCCCTGGTATGAATAGATGAAGGACCCCAGGGAGGAGGATCAGGACAATGATACCCCACGTCAGGATGGGGAAACACAAAATACTGTTGCTGGGGCATGCAGATGTGCTCATATTGCACAAAACGTCTTTCCATGACCATTGAAACTATTATTTCACATTGCAACAGTTTGTAAATAAATCACTTAATCGCACTTGATCACACAAATGTCTTAGAGTATCTGTCATATTCAAATGCAACAACAACTCATCTATATCTAGGAAAGGAAGATTTGGCCACAACAGTGGGAAAACAAGTAGGGACACACTCAGGAAGACCAAACAACTCCACACAAAGCACTGATACAAGAATATGTGGGTATACTATATGCATTGCCAGTTGAACATACATTTTACATAGCAACACACATGCCACACACGTCTGTCTGGTTGAAATTTGACAGCAGCCAAATCAGAACTCCATGTGATTAATATTGTCCCCATGTCAGGACTTGGTAGGGCAAGGGTAGTCAGTACCTACAACAGTAGGTCAGTGTCAGCTATTAGACAACTCAATGTCTTTATGTCACAAATCACAGGCGACAACTCATAACATACACCTCAGTGCCACTCGAATGTATGACAAATAGTGTGTGACATACAGAGTACACTGCACCAGTATGTCTAGGCCTGTCTTACACAAATCAGCTGTCATCTTAAATGTATGTCAAACATTGTCATAGTGCCAATGTAAAACACACATACTGAAGTACAGCTGAGATACTTCTGTACTGAACCGTCGTAGCCACTTTGTGAAGATGACTCATGGACTGCAAAAGTGTTGCAGCTGGAGTCTGGAAATGTGTGGGTGTCAGTCACTCATCCTGCATACAATTGATATGCTACAGCAAATATTGGTTGCCATGTAGAAGTATCAATGTTCAATGGCAAATATCATATGGACAAGATACTGTAACATTCATGAAGGACCCAGCAGTGAGGATGAGGAAGAAGAGGAGCAAGTACAAATTGTGCAAACGGTGCCAGCAACTTTGGACTTAAGGCCTACAGTACACAATCTGGCTTCAACATGTGGGAATGACTACACAATCTTTAAAAAATCACTTCACAAAACAACATTGTAGATATGTAAAACCATACACATAGGCACACACATTGTGTAAGTTACTTAACGTGCCAGTCACTCTGTCAGCAAGTCCACCTGTGTGCTTGCCCAGCACAAACAGGTATGAGTGATACATGTGTTAACTGACACTGTCGGTACCCTGGGTCTGCAGACATTTCCCAGTCCCACTATCTACCAATGGAGTACCAGTGTAATAAAGGCTCAAATGCCACCCCAATTGACAGACTTATGTAAGTTCCTAGATGATAATAGGGCAGGGCAGACATAAATCACATTTAAGTCCCTAGTAGATAATAGTGAAAGGCTGACATAAATCACCTGTATGTCCCTAGTAGATAATAGGATAAGGCTGACATCAACAACCTGTAAGTCTCCAGTAGATAATAGGGCAGGGGAGTGTAGTCATACAGTTGGTTACCTTCACTTGGTTGTACACTGATGCATAGCCTGCCATCCCTGTCTGACAGCAGCCCTGGCATGCCGACTGTATGCTAAAAGGGAAGTCTGTGCAAAATCACATGCTGAGGAATTGTACATTCGAAGTGTTTGTGCAAAGAACATTGGCCCTCATTACAACATTGGCGGTAAAAGCCGCTTGCCGCCGTGCAGAAGACTGCCAACACACCGCTGTGGAATTCCGCCACAGCTATTATGACCCACATCTCGGAATCAGCCAAAAGTCAGACACCCACACAAGTTCGCCACACCAAAGGTCAGTGATAAACTGGTGAAATCAAAACCTCCACCGTCACTCCAACAGAAATACGCCCACACTATCAAGACACACGAATCCACGCAGCGGTCTTTCATCCGCAGTATTCCATTGGCGGTACACACTGCTGCGCTCAAAATACACCCACAAACCACCACGACAAAAAATTCAGAAAGAAGGCCAGAGAGAGACACCACCAGCAAGAACAACAGCATCCACAGGCACACAACACCATCACCCACAGAACTTCAACGCACCTCACACAACACACCACTACATATCAGCACACTTATCACCACACACTCCACCCCACACATCACCTACACCACCCCATGGCACGGCAAAGACACCCCAGGTTCTCGGAGGAGGAGCACAGGGTCATGGTGGAGGAAATCGTCCGGGTAGAGCCACAGCTATTCAGAGCACAGGTGCTATCTAGTAAGATTGAGCTATGGCGCAGAATAGTGGACAGGGTCAACGCAGTGGGACAACACCCAAGAAATCGGGAGGACATCAGGAAGAGGTGGAACGACCTATGGGGGAAGGTGCGTTCCGTGGTCTCAAGACACCACCTGGCAGTTGTGCGGACTGGCGGCGGACCCCCACCTCCTCCCCCACAACCAACAACATGAGAGGAGCAGGTCTTGGCGATTCTGCATCCTGAGGGCCTCGCAGGAGTAGGTGGAGGAATGGACTCTGGTAAGTCAAAGCTTTACTATTACATCTCCCACTCTACCTGCATGCTATCACATACCCCCACCCTCCCCCCCAGCACCCCAACTCCTCACAAATGTCCCAACATCAAAAACCACACATTCCAACACCAAGCCCTGCATGCAACTACAAAGCATGGACACCCATCACCAAAGCAGGGCCACTGCACATACCCATACACCCCCCTAAACCACCATCACAAAAGCTCCCACACAGAAATGCTAGGACCGAGGGTCACGGTCACTCACCCATTGCACAACATTACACGCACAGATTTAATTAACATCCTTTTATACCCCTGCAGGACCCCTACCCAATGTCACCGGACAGGAGGGTCCACACATGTCCACACCACCAACAGAAGAGGCCCACAGTGATGACAGCACCTCTGTCCAACTGGATCTAGATGACCAGCCCGGACCATCGGGGACCTCTGGACAGTCGGTTCCCCTCACACAGGCACAGGCCACCACAGACCTTCACCCCTCTGGAAACACCAGCACAGCACCCACCCAGCGGGCCCAACACCGTCCCCAGGACACGTCAATCAGCTGTGTGTCCACCACTACAGGGAGCCCAGGATAACCCACCACCCCAACAACAACAGGGACCTGGGGCAGTGGTAGTGGGCACACGGTGCAGGGGACAGAGGCACTGGAACACAGGTGAACTGGGAGGGCTGCCGTGTGACGGGGTGGACAGGCCAAGGGAACCCACTCTCCACGAGGCCCTCTCCTCCATCATGGGGGCATACCACCACTCCCAGGAGACGATGGCAACGGTACTGGCCAAGTTTCAGGAGACCCAGCTCATGCAGGAGGAACAGTATATGGGCTTCAGGGAGGAACTCAGAACCATCAGCTCCACCCTGGGCACCATCGTAGGGGTGCTGAGGGAAGTACTCAACACCAGGAGGGACACTGTGGCACTACAAGGGGCCCCTGACACTAGCCTGGACGATGAACTGCCCACCACCTCCGTCGGCGCTAGCGGACAGGACGCCCCACCACAGGACAACCAAACCAGCACCCCACACCCTGCAGAGGGAGAACCACCCCGCAAACGGTCCCTGAGATCCAGGAACAAGACAGAGAATGATGCCAAGACCCCCACCAACAAATGAGACCACCCTGATTGTCATCCTACTGTCCCACTTTGTCACCCTGTCCATAATTAAACTGCCCCAGCTCCACTTCCTATGCCCATATGGGCAATGCACCTGTGAGACTAATAGACTGGACTCTGCCATGGACACTCCTCTGCCATCACCCCTCACAATTTCACTACCCCCTCCAATTTTGAGCATTTAAATAAACACACCTAAAGCACAAAATGATCTGGAGTCTGTCTGTGATTTCAAAATAGTGTATTAGCAATTACAGTGAGAAAATGTTTTTGAAATAGTAATGTCAACATACCTATATCACACAGCTCTAGTCCATGAGGAATCTAAGCAGATGTCACACAGTAGGACCCACATCAGTGAAACCGTAAGGGAAAGTGACAACTCAGTGACCATACACTGGGTGAAAACGACGAACAGGAGAGAGGTAGTAGTATTAAAGTACATGTAGTAGGCAGGATTGTATTCTTATCTGTGTCTCACTGGAAATATTGCTGGATCACTGAGTCCCTGTTGTGCATGTCTTCTTCCTCTGCTTCCTCCTCATCACTGTCCACAGGCTCCACAGCTGCAACAACACCGCCACCTGGACCATCCTCCTGCAGAAAAGGCAGTCACAAAGCCAAGTTGTGAAGCATGCAGCAGGCCACGATGATCTTGCACACCTTCTTTGGTGAGTAGAGTAGGGATCAACCTGTCATATGGAGACACCTGAACCTGGCCTTCAGGAGGCCGAAGGTCCGCTCGATCACCCTCCTAGTTCGCCCATGGGCCTCATTGTAGCGTTCTTCTGCCCTGGTCCTGGGATTCCTCACTGGGGTCAGTAGCCATGACAGGTTGGGGTAAGCAGAGTCACCTGCAAATGGTGAGGGGCAACTGTTAGACACACACTAACCTGGAGGGATAACCCCAGATCCAGACAACCATTCCCACTGACTTGCTTCCAGGTGCTCACCTAATAGCCACACACAGTGCCTTTGGAGTTGACCCATCACATAAGGGATGCTGCTATTCCGCAGGATGTAGGCGTCATGCACTGAGCCAGGGAACATGGCATTCACATGGGAGATGTACTGGTCTGCCAAACATACCATCTGTACA
Organism: Pleurodeles waltl; assembly: GCF_031143425.1. NCBI lineage: Eukaryota > Metazoa > Chordata > Amphibia > Caudata > Salamandridae > Pleurodeles > Pleurodeles waltl. Next base: position 237,042,391 of record NC_090446.1, on the reverse strand, counting down.
TTCATAGAATGATAACTCTTCCGGTTTCTGTACACCTGTTCACTCCTGTGGGGGGGGGCAAAGCCACATGGGTCCCATAAATGGCACCTATGATGTTGGGGATATGTCCCTGGGCATAGAAATCACCTTTCACTGCAGGCAAATTCTCCACCTGAGGGAAAACGATGTAGCGCTGCATGTGTTTCAGAAGGGCAGGCAACACTCTGGACAATATGTTGGAAAACATAGGCTGAGACATCCCTGATGCCATGGTCACAGTTGTTTGAAAAGAGCCACTTGCAAGGAAATGGAGCACGGACAGCACCTGCACTTGAGGGGGGATTCCTGTGGGATGGCGGATTGCTGACATCAGGTCTGGCTCCAACTGGGTACACAGTTCCTGGATTGTGGCATGGTCAAGCCTGTAGGTGATTATCAAATGTCGCTCCTCCATTGTTGACAGGTCCACCAATGGTCGGTACACCGGAGGATGCCACCATCTCCTCACATGTCCCAGCGGACGGTGCCTATGAAGGACAACAGCATGCACAGAGTCAAACAACTCAGAGGTACGTATCCACAGTTTACCCAGAACACCAATCATACACAAAAGGTGGCCTGTATGTGTGTTGAGACTAGGCCTAGGTATGTGTGACACAGTTGAAAATGAAGCCATGTGGGACACTGAAATGGCAGCTGCCTGACCTGTAAAGTGGGACAATGGGATGTGAGGTAACTGTGCTGGCTTTGTACACCGTCGTGGTAGGCGATCAAAGACCGCGGCGCAATGCTGCATTGGTTAAAATTGGACCCTATGGGTCCCAGGAGCCAATGACGATGTACGCCGGTGGTGACAGTACGCACTGCCGCAACGTGACCGCCATTTTCTATCTGTTCAATCACTCGATTCCTGATCTTCGACAGGAGAGGACCTACACTGCAAGTGCTGCTGTGACCTCGGTCTCGAGAGACAATGGCTCGTGCGTCTGGGGATAGGGCCCCTGCCTTCACATCGGAGGAGTTGGAGAAACTCGTGGATGTGGTCCTCCCCCAGTACACGCTACTCTATGGTCCTCCAGACAAACAGGTAAGTACACAGGGAGCATGTTGTATGGGCTATGCCTGTGTGGAGAGGGCTGGATGTAAGAAGGAAGGGGGCAGAGTGCTGCGTGCATGAAAGACAGTGAATGCATGTGCCACATGGAAAGGGTAGGGATGGGGGCCAATCACTTTGACAGTGCAGCTGGTAATAACTTCTCTTTTTCCCCTGTACATTTCATGTAGATCAGCGCCCACCAGAAAAAAGATATTTGGCGTGCCATCGCCAAGGACGTCCGGACCCCTTCGGGGTCTACCACAGACGGAGCACCCACTGCCGGAAAAGATGGGAGAACATTTGCCGCTGGAGCAAGAAGACAGCGGAGGCTCATCTGGGGAGGGCCTCCCAATGTGGGAGGGGTGCCCGTCGCACCATGATCCCCCTGATGTTCAGTATCCTGGCGGTGGCCTACCCGGAGTTGGATGGGCGCTTGAGGGCATCACAGCAGACACAAGGGGGTGAGTACACTCTCATTCTGCTGACTTTGCGCGCAGTGGAGTTGTCTGGGTGGGGGAGGAGGGCTGTGGGTTTCCCTAGGCCAGGGCGAGTTCCGTAGGCAAAGCCCCTCCGTAAGGCAGGCCATGTGGCACCCCAGCCCACCTCTGTAGACTGCCAAGTACACCTATTCATGCCCCTGTGTTACCTATGTGTGCAGATGTCGTCCATAGCCTTGTAGGCCATTTCTCAGGAATTGAATAGTGGAGCCCAAGAGCGCGGCGTTGTGCAGGGGGCTTCTGTGTCTGTCTTGTCCGCCAACGGTAGCGGTAATCCATGCACTCAACATGTCTTTCTTCTGTCGTTCCCCCCCTTTTTGTGGTCTCCCTGTTCTTGTGTGCATTAGCATCATCAGGCGGAGGAGCAGTGGCCCCGGAGCACGAGGAGCTGCTTCCCACATGGCCCTGGAGGGCGAGACTACGGACTCGGAATTCACCAGTGGGACAGAGGGCGAGGGGAGCTTCACGGCGGGGACAGGAGCTGAGACCAGCGACACCGACAATTCCTCTGATGGGAGCTCCCTTGTGGTGGTGGCAACATCTGTGCCCCCGCATCTACAGGTACAGCCGCCACCCCCCCTACCAGCACCACCCTCCCAGTAGCCCCTCAGCCTTCGCCCCTTGCCCACTCACCCAGGAGGGTGGGCATCACCTTGACCCAGGCACCTCAGGCCCTGCCCCAGTCACCCCTGCTGCCCTCAGTGAGGAGGCCATTGACCTCCTCAGGTCCCTCACTGTTGGGCAGTCTACCATTTTGAATGCCATCCAGGGTGTAGAAAGGCAGTTGCAACAAACTAAGGCATTCCTGAAGGGCATTCATTCTGGTCAGGCGGCCCTTCACCGAGATTTTCAAACTCTGGCCTCAGCACTGATGGCAGCCACTGTCCCCGTCTCTAGCCTCCCCCTTCCAACTTCCTCCACCCAGACCCAGTCCCCTGTACCTCTGCCTATCCCAAGCACACCATCAGACCAGCATGCACACACGTCAACACACAAGGGAAGCTCAGGCAAACATAAACACCACACATCCCACAGGCACTCACGCAAGCAACACACACATGAAGACACACCAACATCCACTGCCTCCACTGTGTCCCCCTCCTCCTCGTCTCCCTCCTCCCTCCCAGTCTCGTCTACACTCACACCTGCATGCACTACCACTACAGCCACTATGTCCCTCACCAGCACACCCACCAGCACACCCCGCTCACGTGCAGTCACCACCCCCACTACCATTCGCACATCCCCGTGTCCTCTCCCAGTGTGTCTGTGACGCCCCCTCCCAAGATACACAACTGCAGGCACACACCCGCCCAACAGCCATTTACCTTACGAAAGCCCCCAGCGCATGCACCTGCACCCAAAGTCACCAAACGTACACCTCCTAATACCACCACCACTTCTTCCACTCCCAAAGCCCCTCCAGCTACCCGTCCCAGTGTGTCCCAAAAACTTTTCCTGTCCAGCCTTGACCTTTTTCCCACACCTTCCCCACCCTGTCCATCTCATAGGTCCCGAACTAGCACCTCAGCCACAACATCTCCGGGACCAGTGGTGCCTGTAGTCACCGGTATGTGGAGTGCACCGGCCACCAGGACACCCAGTGTGGCACGGAGCCACAGCACAGACAGTCCCCCACCTGTGAAGCATCAGAAGTTGGCCAGTGCACGGCGGGAGAGGGGGAAGTCTCCAGCCACCAAAGCCGCTCCCAAGGGTCCCGTTGGGAGTGTGGAGTCAGCTGTGACACCTTCCAAGGTGGGGAAGGGCCACAAGAAACCCGGCAAGTCTGGGAAGAGCTGCACGGCAGAGGAGACCGCCATCATCCCCGCTGCCCAGGAGGACTCAAGCACCGCTGAACAGGGCACCGCTAATTCAAGCACCGCTGAACAGGGCAACGCCAACTCAAGCACCGCAAGCCCATGAGCGGCAGGGGCACTGACGCAACTGGGTCAGTCACAGGGTGAGTGATGCACTCTGGGCACCAGTCCCCCTCCAGAACCAGTGGAGACATCCATCCACTACCTCTGTCCTTCACAGGATGAAGCACTCTGGGCACCAGTCCCCATCCAGAACCAGTGGAGACATCCATCCACTACCTCTGTCCTACACAGGATGAAGCACTCTGGGCACCAGTCCCCATCCAGAACCAGTGGAGACATCCATCCACTACCTCTGTCCTTCACAGGATGAAGTACTCTGGGCACCAGTCCCCCTCCAGAACAAGTGGAGACATCCATCCACTACCTCTGTCCATCACAGGATGAAGCACTCTGGGCACTAGTTCCCCTTCAGAACCGGTGGAGAGTGTTATCCACTTGAGAGACTGTGGCTTTGCACTCCCCAGGATGCAGCAGTGGGCAACCCACCTGTGAGAAAGTAGCCTCTTTCTAGCCTTGTTACCCCCACCTTTGGCCTGTTTGTGAGTGTATGTCAGGGTGTTTTCACTGTCTCACTGGGATCCTGCTAGCCAGGGCCCAGTGCTCATAGTGAAAACCCTATGTTTTCAGTATGTTTGTTATGTGTCACTGGGACCCTGCTAGTCAGGACCCCAGTGCTCATAAGTTTGTGGCCTATATGTATGTGTTCCCTGTGTGGTGCCTAACTGTCTCACTGAGGCTCTGCTAACCAGAACCTCAGTGGTTATGCTCTCTCTGTACAAATTGTCACTAACAGGCTAGTGACCAATTTCACCAATTTACATTGGCATACTGGAACACCCTTATAATTCCCTAGTATATGGTAGTGAGGTACCCAAGGTATTGGGGTCCCAGGAGATCCCTATGGGCTGCAGCATTTCTTTTGCCACCCATAGGGAGCTCTGACAATTCCTACACAGGCCTGCCACTGCAGCCTGAGTGAAATAACATCCACGTTATTTCACAGCCATTTTACACTGCACTTAAGTAACTTATAAGTCACCTATATGTCTAACCTTTACCTGGAAAAGGTTGGGTGCTAAGTTACTTAGTGTGTGGGCACCTTGGCACTAGCCAAGGTGCCCCCACATTGTTCAGGGCCAATTCCCTGGACTTTGTGAGTGCGGGGACACCATTACACGCATGCACTACATATAGGTCACTACCTATATGTAGCTTCACAATGGTAACTCCGAATATGGCCATGTAACATGTCTATGATCATGGAATTGCCCCCTCTATGCCATCCTGGCATAGTTGGCACAATCCCATGATCCCAGTGGTCTGTAGCACAGACCCTGCTACTGCCAAACTGCCTTTCCCGGGGTTTCACTGCAGCTGCTGCTGCCAACCCTTCAGACAGGCTTCTGCCCTCCTGGGGTCCAGCCAGGCCTGGCCCAGGATGGCAGACCAAAAGGACTTCCTCTGAGAGAGGGTGTTACACCCTCTCCCTTTGGAAAATGGTGTGAAGGCAGGGGAGGAGTAGCCTCCCCCAGCCTCTGGAAATGCTTTCATGGGCACACATGGTGCCCATTTCTGCATAAGCCAGTCTACACCGGTTCAGGGACCCCTTAGCCCTGCTCTGGCGCGAAACTCGACAAAGGAAAGGGGAGTGACCACTCCCCTGACCTGTACCTCCCCTGGGAGGTGCCCAGAGCTCCTCCAGTGTGCTCCAGACCTCTGCCATCTTGGAAACAGAGGTGCTGCTGGCACACGGGACTGCTCTGAGTGGCCAGTGCCATCAGGTGACGTCCGAGACTCCTTCTGATAGGCTCCTTCAGTTGTTGCTAGCCTATCCTCTCTCCTAGGTAGCCAAACCCTCTTTTCTGGCTATTTAGGGTCTCTGTCTCTTGGGATTCCTTAGATAACGAATGCAAGAGCTCATCCGAGTTCCTCTGCATCTCTCTCTTCACCTTCTGCCAAGGAATCGACTGCTGACCGCGCTGGAAGCCTGCAAAACTGCAACATAGTTGCAAAGACGACTACTGCAACTCTGTAACGCTGATCCTGCCGCCTTCTCAACTGTTTTCCTGGTGGTGCATGCTGTGGGGGTAGTCTGCCTCCTCTCTGCACTAGAAGCTCCGAAGAAATCTCCCGTGGGTCGACAGAATCGTCCCCCTGCAACCGCAGGCACCAAAGAACTGCATCACCGGTCCCCTGGGTCTCCTCTCAGCACGACGAGCGAGGTCCCTTGAATCCAGCAACTCTGTCCAAGTGACTCCCACAGTCCAGTGACTCTTCAGTCTAAGTTTGGTGGACGTAAGTCCTTGCCTCCCCACGCCAGACTGCATTGCTGGGAACCGCGACTTTTGCAGCTACTCCGGCCTCCGTGCACTTCCGGCGGAAATCCTTTGTGCACAGTCCAGCCTGGGTCCACGGCACTCTAACCTGTATTGCACGACCTCCTAAGTTGTTCTCCGGCGACGTGGGACTCCTTTGTGCGACTTCGGGTGAGCACCGTTTCATGCATCCTCGTAGTGCCTGTTTCTGGCACTTCTCCGGGTGCTGCCTGCTGCTGAGAGGGCTCCTTGTCTTGCTCGACACCCCCTCTGTCCCCTGACGCAATTGGCGACATCCTGGTCCCTCTTGGGCCACAGCAGCATCCAAAAACCCTTACTGCACCATTTGCAGCTAGCAAAGCTTTTTGGTGGTCTTTCGGCGGGAAAACACTTCTGCACAACTCTCCATGGCGTGAGGGATCCGTCCTCCAAAGGGAAAGTCTCTAGCCCTTGTCGTTCCTGCAGAAACCTAAGCTTCTACTGTCCAGTAGCAGCTTCTTTGCACCCACAGCTGGCATTTCCTGGGCATCTGCCCATCTCCGACTTGCTTGTGACTTTTGGACTTGGTCCCCTTGTTCCACAGGTACCCTCGACTGGAAATCCATCGTTGTTGCATTGCTGGTTTGTGTCTTTCCTGCAGAATTCCCCTATCACGACTTCTATGTCCTTTGGGGAACTTTAGTGCACTTTGCACTCACTTTTCAGGGTCTTGGGGTGGGCTATTTTTCTAACCCTTACTATTTTCTAATAGTCCCAGCGACCCTCTACAAGGTCACATAGGTTTGGGGTCCATTTGTGGTTCGCATTCCACGTTTGTGTTGCCCTTATCCCAATGTGTCCCCATTGCATCCTATTGTAACTATACATTGTTTGCCCTGTTTTCTAATACTATTACTGCATATTTTGGTATTGTGTACATATTTCTTGTGTATATTTACTATCCTCATACTGAGGGTACTCACTGAGATACTTTTGGCATATTGTCATAAAAATAAAGTACCTTTATTTTTAGTATAACTGTGTATTGTGTTTTCTTATGATATTGTGCATATGACACTTGTGGTACTGTAGGAGCTTCACTCGTCTCCTAGTTCAGCCTATGCTGCTCTGCTAAGCTACCATTATCTATCAGCCTATGCTGCTAGACACCCTATACACTAATAAGGGATAACTGGGCCTGGTGCAAGGTGCAAGTACCCCTTGGTACTCACTACAAGCCAGTCCAGCCTCCTACATTGGTGGCAGCGGTGGGATCAGTGCTTTGAGACTACTTACCACTCTTGTCATTGTACTTTTCATAAGAGAAAAATATACAAAACAAGTTCAGTGTATGTACACCTAACCAAAAGGTTTTGCATTTCCTCTTTTCACTCTTTTCTAAAGTGCTGAAAAGTACTTCTAAACTTTCTAAAAGTTCTTAAAAGTTTAAAAAGTTTTTTTTCTGTCTTTCTAAAAGCTCTAAAAACTTTTTTTTAACTTTTTCTGTCACTTAAACTCTTTCTATAATGTCTGGCACAGGCCAAAATGTTGATCTGTCCAAACTTGCATATGACCACCTTAGCTGGAAAGGAGCAAGGAGTCTCTGTGTAGAAAGAGGTTTGAGTGTAGGGAAGAATCCTTTCTTGGAATTATTGCTTAACATGCTTAGAGAACAAGATAAGGCCAAAAGGGCCCCATCTGTTGAAAAAGTAGCTAATGGTTCCCAATCTGATCCAGGGACTCCCCTAGGAAAAGATTCAGGAAAGAAACTTCAGAGCCTGCCCATTACTAGACAGTCTAGCATAGTTGGTACTGATGTAGAGTCACACCATACAGATAGTGTTGTCTCACATCATAGCAAGAGCATTCATTCTCACTACAGTAGAAGTGATGTTTCTGTTAACCAAGCTGTTAGGATGCCTTCTGTAAGGGACAGGTCTCCTTCTGTCCATTCTCACCATATTTCTGTTTCAAGGCATGTCCCTCCCACCCACCCTGATGACAGATTGTTAGAAAGGGAGCTCAATAGATTGAGAGTGGAACAAACCAGACTGATGCTCAAGAAGCAACAGCTGGATTTGGATAGACAGACCTTAGAAGTAGAGAAGGAGAGACAGAAGTTGGGTTTAGAAACCCATGGTGATAGCAGCAGTATTCCCCATAGTCATCCTGCAAAAGAGCATGATTCCAGGAATCTGCACAAGATAGTTCCCCCTTATAAGGAGGGGGATGACATTAACAAGTGTTTGCTGCACTTGAGAGGGCCTGTGCTGTACAGGATGCCCCTCAAAGGCAGTGGGCTGCTATCCTATGGCTATCATTTAGTGGAAAAGGTAGGGATAGACTCCTTACTGTGGAAGAAAGTGAAGCCAATGATTACAAAGTTCTTAAGAATGCACTCCTGGATGGTTATGGCTTAACCACTGAACAATACAGGATAAAGTTCAGAGAGACCAAAAAGGAGTCTTCACAAGACTGGGTTGATATCATTGACCATTCAGTGAAGGCTTTGGAGGGGTGGTTACATGGCAGTAAAGTTACTGATTATGACAGCCTGTATAACTTGATCCTGAGAGAGCATATTCTTAATAATTGTGTGTCTGATTTGTTGCACCAGTACTTGGTGAGACTTGAGAGACTGTGGCTTTGCACTCCCCAGGATGGAACAGTGGGCAACCCACCCACTGTAGAGACATGAGAGACTGTGGCTTTGCACTCCCCAGGATTGAACAGTGGGCATGTGGCTCTCTCGTGGATTTGGCACCGTGCACTCAAGCAGCTGAGGTACCCTCCCTTTCCCTCCCCCTGAGGTGCCTGTTTAGTTGCTGTCTGATGCCCCTGCAGTGTTCTCTCCGTCATGGTCGGGGATCTTGTGTGGGCCTCGCCCATACCGTGTGGTCCCAGTGTTCCACGGACTTTCTTTGTGCAGTACCTGGACTACTATGCCTGGTATATATTTTGTACATGGTGCATATATATTTCTGCCTACTTGTTTGTAATATATTCCGATGGTAACACTCATTTTCTTTGGTCTTTGCATTCTTCCGGGGGCGGTTTGGGGGGTGTAACTGTGATATATTGATATGCATTAGTGTGTGTGTTGTAGTGGGTGAGGGTGGGGGTGGGGTATTGCGTGTGTGTTTCCCTGTTTTTTGCCTCCCCCCTCCCCTTTGTCATAGGTGCAGTACTCACCGTGGTCTTCGGCGCCGGCATTCGTGCTCCTGGTAGAGGAGCAGGAAGACTATTGCAGGTAGAATTTGGAGTTCCGGTTCCATGGTGTCCTCGTTCCTCGTGGAGTGTGTAAAGGTGAGTGTTTTTCCTTAGAAATTCCTGTTTCTGCCGTGTTTTTATCTGCTGTGAATCCTCCCGGAAAAGGTGGCGGATTGGCCTGTCATATTAGTGTGGGTGGTACATTGTCTCCTGCCTGTCTGTTGGCGGTGACCGCCGCGCTGTTTGTTTGTACCGCCGTGGCGGTCCGAGTGTTAAAGTGGCTGTCTTTATTGGCGGTTTCCGCCACGGTCGTAATTGCAATTTTTTTACCGTCGGCTTGTTGGCGGTCTTACCGCTGCTTTAACACCGTCCGCCAGGGTTGTAATGACCACCATTGTCCCTCTATGTGCCCTAGGCTCAGTGTGGTCTGCAACTTTGAGCATGGACAAATGCAAAGATGGATCATAGAGCGTGGTGTTTGGGGTAACCACCTCTTAACACGTACATATAGTAGAGATGTATCTATAGAGGGCAACCTGTTTTTCATTGAAATAAGCAGAGATATTGCTCTGAAGAAGTGCTACGACCCATGAATGGATCATGAAGATTGTTAAACTGACATCCATAAACACACCACTTTAGTAGGCAGAAGAAATCACACCTGAAAAATACAAACCATCCACATGCATAACATGTAAAACACATCCATGACACATGCCTGCCCAGCCCATCCCAGCACTTACCTGCACGGGGACTGTAAGTTATCCATGTTGGGTGACAGAGTGATGTCTGCTCCTTGGGACACACATTCAATTCTCACACAAATGTGCTGTCATAGGGGTGGGTTAGCTTTCCTCAATCCAGGGAAAATCAACATAATCCCTGAATTTACACTTAGCAAGGGTATCATGCACATAAAAATGTTGAGAACATGGGTCAGCTATCCTAAGCTGTGTGACATCTCTGTAGTCTGATCCCAATAATGCATGTACCATCACATATGTACAATCACAGTCAACATATTGTACACTTGAGAAGACAGGAAGGTGGTTAGTAGTGAAGCTTCTATGGAGCTAGTGGCTTGTAATGAGACACTAGGTATCACCACACTTGCCAGCACCACACATTGTAACTCCCGCCCCTTGTGTGACAGCCTGCTGTCTGTACTTTGGGATGTAGCACATATTGTTTAACATGTGCGCAGTCCTACATGTGGGTGTATGGGCCACATTCCATGGCTAGTCCATGGCATCCCTGGGGGTAAAAAAAAACAATGGACTGGTGTGCCAACACATAGAGTAATATTAACAAGCAACTGGTGCATCAGCTCTGATGCACCAGTTTCCTTGCACTGCCCAGTCCCCCAGCTAATGATGCCATGGTGTACAACCCCTGGGCAGGCATTAAAAATTATGCTAGAATGGTTCAGTGAACTTTTGTGAATTTCACTCTGCCATTTCTTTGGGCCTCCCTGCTGGGAACGCTCCCTTACATACATTATACCTGGAGCAGGAGTAATGTGGCACAAGGGTTTACAAAGTGGCACAATGCTAGCATTGAGCCACTTTCTAAATATGGCTCAGGGTGAGGGCCTGTTTAACGCAACCATAGTGTATAAATAAATGATTCTACAGCAGCGATAAGGGGGCAAGGGGCTTGTAAATATGCCCCATAGTTGGAGTTGTCATGTTAATGACTCAAAGGAAATGAGGCCTGTGCATTATCTGATCCTAGTAATGGGTGTACCATCACCTATGTAGACTTACAAGCAATACCTTGGACACATGGATAGAGTGGAGTATGTTTAACAGAACTATTCACAGGCAGCACAATAATCCACATGACTGATAAAATGTAAAAATGAATTACACAGAACACTATAAATCTTTACACATATTGCAATCATTGTCTCTAAAAAAATCAACGCATTGTCCCAATGCTTGTTTTCTGAAGCCATTCCGTCTTCTGTCAGGCGACATAAAAAATCAGGCACTGACACATAGTTTATCATGTTAAAAATGTGACGCATCACCACATGAAGTGAGGTAATGGATCTGATATGCTGCACACCAGGAACTGCAAAGTTACTTTCACTTTCTATTACGTCAGTCTTTTTTTTCTGTGTTGGAGAAAGGTGGTGTGTTTTGTGAGCTGTGTTTAACAGTGCTGTGAGAGGTGTCTTTTGTGCTGTCTTCCATCTCCTTACTGTACCTGACATCAATTTTGCCCTGTATAATTGTTCATTGTGTTATTTTGTGATTGTATTGTTGGGTGTTCGTCTTTGGGTACTTTTGTCAGTTGGGTTAGTTGGGGGTAGTTTAGGGATATATTTGCTTTGTTAAGTGTACTGTTGGGTTTGTTTAAGGACATGTCAGGGAAGAAAAGGGCCCGTCACCTCAGTGCTGATAAATTGGAAGGCTTCCTATGGCTGGTCACTCATTACCTCCCAATTATGGTGCCCAAGGGTGGAACAGTGATAGAGGGTTACTGGACAGAGGCACGCAAGTTGCAGTGGGGGAAGGTCCTGTCCAACATGGCTCGTATCTTCAAGGTAGAGCGCATTTTCAGCCAATTGAAACATAGCTGGGAAGATATCATCACCAGGGAGAAAGACCTTCTGGAGCACCTTAAGTCAAGGTTGGTGGAACTGTGTGTACACAATCTATGTGGCTCACTCCTGTTTTGCAATTGCAAGTACATGTCTGTAGGCCTTCTTTTAAACAAAGGGCAGGGCGGTGGGTAGTGTGTTTGGGCAAAACAGCACCCATGACAAGGGCAGCAATGCATCATTAAGAAGACAAATGGCATATTCTTGTCCTTGTCCACTGGGTTTTACCACTAAATTCTGATGTGCTCCAATGCGGACACAACTGTTTCATGGTGGAAGGGTACATGGTTGTCAGGAACACATTCCCATGTCCATTAAATGCCCGACTACTGCTGTATGCTGCACAGTCATGCAGATGTGATGTTAAAAAAGACGCAGGAGTAAAAAGAGTCACGGCTGGGTGTGTCCTGTGAGTCATGTATGTGCAAAGTGCAATTAAAATTAGCTATGCTTGGAAAATGTTGCAGTAGGAAGTCATCTACAAATTGTGAACAATGTAGCAGAGACATATATATCATGTTCCAGCACATATGGGTACTTGTTATCCTGCCCTACCAATATACGTCACGTATAATGGCCTATTTGAATATTCACTAACCTAAGACTTCTATGTCCTTTAGCAAAGCATGTCTGAAGTGCAAGAGTTGTCCATAGTATTCACTGTGAAACATTCACAATGCTGTATCACATGTTCCCTCTTGCAGGTGGACCTCAGCCATACACTACTGGAGAGGTGGCAAGCTTTGCAGACCCGATACTACATGTGAGTGTCAATCTGTATGTGTAATGTGAATAATGTGGAGTGCAAGTATTGTGTGCTCTTGAATGTTATGCACAATGCCATGTACAAAGTGCATGTCTGCTACTACAGACATAACATTCTATACATAGATATGGACTGTATGGTTGCAGTGTGTATAGGATGTGCATCCCAATAAAAAAATGCACTGGTGGCAACATGTGCAGCAAGGGCCGTGCAAATGCTGAACAATGTACATGAGTCCAAACACAGTGATTCCAGTTAGGACATGTGCCAGAAGTTCAGGGTTCTTCAAATGTATGCAGGGTGGCAAGATGTTGTTCACTAAACATGTTACTGATCTCTGTGCCACACGTAACACAAAAGTAACGCTGACCATGATGTGATTAATGACCATGTGATTAGTTCTTTAAGAATAGCAGGCCATTGGTCAACATACACACTTGAAAATGCCAAAGTTTTGGTCACCATTGTAGTGTAATACTCCATAATCTGTGTCGTAGGTCGCAACATTGCCAACCCATGTCATCCTCACAGACCTTGTCATGTGTATTTGACCAGAGGGGTGTCCATACAACATTGTCATACAACATGCCGTCACTCACATCATCATATCATGGTGGTCCAGATAGTGTCCATGATGTGATGGAAACAGCTTCACACACTGCATAGCATTAGCCAGTTATGTTCCAAGATCCCTGTGCAAATAATGTTTAGGGAATGCATGCACCCACATATCAGATGGCAGCGATGATTGCAACACACTAATATAGCCAATGTGCAGCATAGTCAGAGACATTAAGTAACTCTGGGACTATGCATCAAGTCATGGCACAGCTCACCAGGTACTGACCTCTGTGGATCTGAGAGTAGTGTAATGCTCCTCTGTGTGACATGGATGACTGCTCCCACATCACCTGTCACATCCATTTTCCAGGTAGCAATGTGTCCAGACATCTGTCCTTGCCATAGGAGACACAAACTGTTGTGAGTCCTCATTTAACTTGCAGTCCTTGCTCATGATGAGTATGACCTACCAAGGTCACATGGCTGATGTGTATGTCAATCTTAACAAGTGGTGACATTGGTCCTTTGAAGCTTTTCCAAGATAGTTTAATGTTACTGTGCAATAGCTGGCCTTGATACCTTGGACACGAGTAATGTGGAGATGATGGTTGGTGTGCAAATGTGTATTACCCCCTGCCCTACAAGATGGCATTTTGATTTGTTCTGGCCAACGTGTGACAACTGCAGATGGTGTTTTCATTGCATGCCTCTTGTTCATTTGCCTAACACATTTGACTGACATGTCCCATTTGTGTTGCAGCTGCAAACATGACCCTCCCAGAAGCGCCAGTTTGAAAGGTATGCAGAATTCTACCGACACGTGAACCAGGTCACAAATGGCTACAAGAGTAGTAGCTAACTCTATGATAGGAAGCATACATTGGTAGCATGGAAAACATTCCTTTAAGGAGGTCCACCCAAGGAACCATCTGCCCCAGGACCCACACAGAAGGCAGGTCTACAGCCACAGACGGGGCAGGCTCTACAGGGGCAGGAGCATCAACACCAGCTGCAACATTAAGTGCCTCAACTGGTTGGCAGGCTGTACCAAAATATGTAGAGCCACCATATGTACAGGAATTTCACACAGAAGTTGCGAACCAGAAGTATCAGATTGCCAGACTTGATCATCAGAATCAACAAATATTGAAAGGCTCAGATAAATCAGGACTGCAGTGGTGAGGCACTGACATGGACAATGGTCCAAATAGACACTATGGGGGTCATTCAGACCCTGGCGGCCGGTGGCCGCCAGGGCCACCGACCACGGGAGCACCGCCAACAGGCTGGCGGTGCTCCCACGAGCATTCTGACCGTGGCGGTTCAGCCGCGGTCAGAAGCGGAAAGTCGGAGGTCTCCCGCCGACTTCCCGCTGCTCGGGGGAATCCTCCATGGCTGCGGAGCGCGCTCCGCAGCCATGGGGATTCTGACACCCCCTACCGCCATCCTGTTCCTGGCGGGTCTCCCGCCAGGAACAGGATGGCGGTAGGGGGTGCCGCGGGGCCCCTGGGGGCCCCTGCAGTGCCCATGCCAAGGGCATGGGCACTGCAGGGGCCCCCGTAAGAGGGCCCCACTGTGTATTTCAGTGTCTGCAATGCAGACACTGAAATACGCGACGGGTGCAAACTGCACCCGTCGCACCCCTGCAACTACGCCGGCTCAATTCTGAGCCGGCGTCCTCGTTGCAGGGGCATTTCCTCTGGGCCGGCGGGCGCTCTTTTGGAGAGCGCCCGCCGGCCCAGAGGAAATGTCTGAATGGCCGCCGCGGTCTTATGACCGGGGTGCGGTCATTTGGCGGCTCCCTCCAGGCGGGCGGCGCCCGCCGCCCGCCGGGCTCAGAATGAGCCCCTATTTCCCTTCCGCTTGTATATATTTTTGTACATAGTTGTGGCACGTAGATATATAGGGTTAGGTATGCTAGCATAGTGTAGATTAGTTGTAGGAGATATTTTTTTCTTAGGAGTGGGTTTTTGGGTAAGTCTTGTTTTGGTATGTTTGGGGTGATGCTTTGGGTTTGTGTGTTGTAAAAAGAATACAAAAAAAATTGAAAATAAAATATGATTGTTTAGGCTATACTTTTAGTTAGTGAATGGTTAGCTGTAGTTACTGTTGTCCTTGTCTAATGATGTCTTTTAAGGGGGAGGGGAGTTAATGTTTACTAAGTGGCATTAGATGTATATAATATTTAAGATAAGATGTTAGTTGTAGGAATAAGTTGGGGTAAGGTGATGTAGTTTAGGTTAGTGTAGGCAGGTTAGTTATTTAAGGATTTTTAGGCTAATATTTGTAGTTCGAATACATCTTGTTTTTTTCCTGCTGTATTTGTCTCTATCATGATTTACGGTCTCGGTGGTAGCATGTCAGCAGAGATCATGTTAGGCACATGCCTTTAGAAACAGTAGTTAGTTACATGTTACCTATGTGCATTGGCACTAGGCTACTGATTCAGCACCAGCGCTAGCGAAAACACTTGGGTGCACAGTATTCTATTACATACGGCGCAACTCTGCGCTTTGGAAATGACACAGCTCAGCACAGCCACATAGCTTATGGCACCACACTGTGCCATTTTGTTGTATATAGGCCCTTTGTTGTATTGGCTTCACACAATGAATCACACAGTTACTGCCTCAGACACAGATTCAAACAAATTATATTTTGAGTGAATTTATCTGCATGTGTAATGATGATTTATGTAGTACAGTGCAGTGCACAGGAGAAAGACACCAGAAGAGATCCCAAGCCATTGGATATCCAGACAAAGTTCGGGTAGGGTGAGGGGCGGCATCACATGGGAAATGGGTAGAAGAGTAGTGCATCAATGAGGGGGTGATCATATTGCCATTAGGTATAATTGGCCATAATGACAGTCTGCATGTGTGATTGGTCTAGAGTGGGAGAGTGAAGAGGGGATGTTGATAGCTGATGAAACACTGTCATGACCTTAAGCACAGAGCAAAAGAGAAATTGTCCATGTGCCACAGACTGGAACCACCGGGTGATTTTGTGGACGAAAGATTTTCCTTCCATTCCTCATCCTCTGATGTGTGTGGTGCCTCCATGCCAGGGGTGGTGCTGGTGTTGAAGTGGAGGGAGAAACACACACATCAGGGGCTGTAGATGTGGATTTAGAGATCCCAACAGCTGTCATCTGTGGAAAGATGAAAAGCATCACTGCATCAAGGAGGGACTGTTGGTTTTGCAATACAGTAACAACGTCATGGTGGTAGGCAACCATGTTGTTAATGAGGGAGGCAGCATCCACTCCATGGACTAGAGGACAGTTTGTGTGTCCTCCCTGCAACTGTAGATGTTGTCTGTCTTGCACCCAAGATCTGCTGGAGAATGTCAGGATTGATGCTTTGCAGCTGGTCATTTGCCATCAACGGAGAAGTCCAGGGTAGGTAGCTGGCAGTGATCTATGCTATCATTCTCTGCAATGACATGGAGATGTGTCAATGTTGAGCTCTATTAGCTGTTCACATAAGTCATCAGTTTGTTAATTATGATGCCTTATCTACAGGGTGAAGAGCAACGCATCAAGTCCCTCATTTATGGGCCTCTAGCGGCACATTGTGCCACCAAGGTGTCATTATTTGGAATACTCCATTGGGAGGTGGTTGTCCTCAGGGCTTGGGTGGGCCACGCAGGCCTCCTGCACTTAATTTTCACAATGCCCTACGGAGATGGTGGTCCTTGGGCTGAAGGGGGCAGTGTGGCCCCCTCGCATAATTGCACAAATGCCCAAGGGAGGTGGTAATCCCAGAGGCTGAACTCAGCCCACTGCTCATAATAACATAAATAACTCGGAGAGGGGGCAGTCCGTGGGGCAGCAGGGGGGGAACACAAGAGCCCCCTGCAATGACTCGGAGAGGGGGCAGTCCCTGGGGCAGCAGGGGGGGGACACGAGAGCCCCCTGCATTAAAATAATAACAGCCCCTGAGACCTGGCCCACCCAGGGGCTTGAGAGAAAAGAGGCACAGGAAACCCCTACAACCACCAAACTCTGCACACAGTCAAAGGGTCTGTAAGAATAGGTGTGCAAGAGTGTCTCTGGGTGTAAGAGTGTGTTTTTTGGTTTGAGAGTGGGTGCATGAGGGTCTGAGTAGTTCTGTGAGTGGGTGTGTGACCTTCTGAGTGGGTCTGTGAGTTTTTGCATCAGTGTCTGAGTGGGTCTGTGAGTGGGTGCATCTGTGTCTGAGTGGGCCTGTGAGTGAGTGCACCAGTGTCTGAGTTGGTCTGTGGCTGGGTGCGTGAGGGTCTGAGTGTGTCTCTGAGAGGTTCCACGCGTGTCTGAGTGGGTCTGTATGTGGGTACATGCGGGCCTAAGTGGGTATATGATTGGCTGCGTGAGTGTCTGAGTGGGCTGTGTTACTGCCTCATTGAAAAAGAAGGAAGCCCCAGGGAGATGGCGGATCCTGGGGCAACGGGGGGCACACAGCCCTGTGCATTGAAATATAATCAAGCCCTAGGAAGATGGCAGTTCCTGAGGCTGGGCTGGGCATGTGGCTCCTCGCATCAAATCAGAAATAAGCCACCAGGAGGTGGTGGTCTCCAAGGCACTGAAAATCCAAGGAGGGGGGCCTGTGTGCCTCCCTTCTCATTTTTTAGTTTGCCCCTAGAACCTGGCCCACCCAGGCTCTTTAAAAAAAGGTGTGGGAGCCTTCACTTGTTTTTTTTTTTTTTTATTGCCATAAATTCACAAATTTCGCAACTTCACTGCAAGGCTTTTTTTTTTTGTAATTGCTTTTTTGCCCTGTCAGGGTCCCTCTGGGACCCTAGTATCAGAGCTATGGTGCCAGGGTAGCCCTACCCTGGCCCC
The DNA here is from genome assembly GCF_031143425.1 of Pleurodeles waltl. NCBI lineage: Eukaryota > Metazoa > Chordata > Amphibia > Caudata > Salamandridae > Pleurodeles > Pleurodeles waltl. The sequence goes on along the minus strand of NC_090446.1, from coordinate 237,024,678 downwards.
TTTTAAGTTTTTTTCACATGTTGTTAAGGGACTCGGCTTAAACTGAGTCCCAGGATGGCTGCCAGCACTTACTACGTACAGGAAGCTAGCTTTCTGCCAAATTTGGAGTAATTCTTTTCAGTGGTTCGAGCTTTAGTCATGTTCAAAGGTCAAACGGGAATTAACATGGGAAATGCAACTTTTTTGGACTCTCATTTTCTTAGCCCCAGTTGACAGATCACCCCAAAGCTTTTAGTGCACAACAAGAGTCCCTGGGGTACTTTTTTTGTGGGAAATTTCATGAAGATTCGTCAAATGGTGCCAAAGATGTAGCCAAGTAAAAACACTCTTGTTCCATGGAAATATGGTCCTATATAACTACCTTGTGGTGACCGACATATGTATGTATGTATGTGTATATATATATATAGTCGAAGGCTTCTGCCGAAAAAGGTAGGCCATTGTTTCTGGTGGCACCTTGAACTTTGCACTTTCATTGTTCTGAAACATTGTGCTATTTTCTGGGATTGCTCGAAGAACAAATTGCAAAGTGAAGCAAGCTCCCTGGGTAAAGACAATATATATATATATATATATATATATATATATATATATATATATATTTATATATATATATATATATGTATATATATATATATATATCTATATATATATATATACAGTATATATATATATATATATATACCTCATCCTCTCACTCCCCCACTCTCAAAGATTCAGGCACAGACCGCTTGATCTTGATTTTGCCCAGGATCATTTAATGCTGATAGTCTTCCATTACTTGTTTCAGTCACAACAGTGGCCTTGCTGTCATGACACGCAGCTCCATTACCACTGGTTTTTATCTCCCCATGTGGCTAAAATAAGACTCCTAGGTCTAAACATCAAAATAAAAAAATAAAAAATGGAATTAATTTCACCTTATAGAATTTTTTTTTTCTTCTATTGATATCTCAGAATTTTCTTCCTGACGCATAATCCCAATTCTGTCAGTAAAACTCTGAACAGCCATGGTGCTCTTTACAAGGATGACATTTGCAACATTTCTCTGTGTTCCACTTTGAGACAGAGTATTTTTCTTAAATTAAACACAACCTTTAAGTGAGCTCAATGGTCAAGCCCTCTTTTATCATTATAAATCTTCCATTGTGTCTAAGCAAACTGTGCGTTTGATAGCATAATGTAAACTTTGGATTTCATAGGCTATCTTACTCCAAGTTAAGTAAGATAGCCAAGTAAGTTTACATGATGTATTTCTGTTTACCAGCAGAATTTAACATGTATCTAAAATCAGCTTCAAATTTAACTTCATTAATCCACCATTACGTATACAACATGCTTTTTAATATCATAATATAAACTTTGAATACCACTGGCTCTATTGCTCCAAGTGTGAGTTTGAATGCCATATCACTTACAATTTCACAGTTTTAACATATATCAAACACTTTTCAAACAATGTTGAAGTTTGAGATCAAAACACAAATCAAGCCCAAGTGGGTGACACATTACTAATAATCCTACACTCTGCTGAGTTTTTTAGACTATGCCTGACCACTCAAAATGTATTTACTTCAAACACCTGACTGAATTCAATCAATTAAAGTGGATTAGAATATTTCACTCTTAGGGTATGTCCCTATTTTGTTGTTGTAGGAAAGTCCCCCATTTTGCCCTGGTCACTCCCAAACTTTTTGGACAGGTACTGGTGGTTACTGACTCTTGGCTGTGCCCTGGGTACTGCTTACTGGTCCCAGGGCCTGTGCTCTGTGTAAAGTGGATATGCAAATTAGGCTAATTATAATTGGCAAAGTTAACCTACCAATAGGTCCCTAGTATATGGTAGGGCATGGACGTTTAGGGACCCCAGCATAGGTAGTGCCCCTATAGGTGCAGTGCTGAGGTGCCCAGTGTCATTTTAAAGGCAGGCCTGCCTTGCTGGCTGCTTTTAAATTAAAGTTACATGCAAATTCAACTTTGGAATTAAAAGTAGTTCCAAAGTTTTAAACTAACTTATTTTTACATATAAGTCACCCCTAGGTGTGCCCTGTGTGCCCCTAGGGCTGGGTGCCATGTAAGTATAAGCAGGGACCTTATAAAAATAGTTTTATAAGCCCTGGTGAGGTTAAACAGCCAAATTCGTTTTTCCCTCATTGTAGTGAATGTCCTCCATATGCTAGAATGGGGAGACTTTATTTTAATTTTAAACGTCCCCTTAAGTAACATATACCAGACGTTTTATATCAAATTAATTGTTATATTAAATCCCACAACTTCCAGTTGTGGGATTAAATATAACTTGTTCAGGTAAAGAGTTTTAAACTTTACCTGAAAAGTTCGCAACTTCAGCCCTGCAGTCCATTGTGGAGTTCAAGTCACACAAGCTTTATTCGGTCTAATTAAACCATCAAAACAATAACTTACAACAGTAAAACCATGATCTATACATAATAATTATAATAACAAGATTAAAAAGTAAATAATGAGGATGAGATCAACATAAAATGAGAGATCTGCGAGTGTACAAAAAAGAAAAGGTGGATATAAATCTTCACATGTGTCTTCCATCCTATATATGAGGGGAAACGTCAGAATTCCTTATTATTGGCTGCCTTTAACTTCCTCATCAATGATTTTATAAAAATTTCAATGAGTAAAATTATTGAATTAAATAAATTAGAATCAGGGTTCAATTAATAACAAATCACTGTGATCTTTTAAAAAATGTGTACGTATGTGCCAGGCGGACGCAAGGAACTTGCTGACCGCACAAGTTAGGAAAGAGGAGCAATCTCTCAACATCAACCTTAGGGCATCTTTGCACGTTCTCAACCCCATATTCCTGCAAGCGGGACGGAGCCATTTCCACCGGGCAGTGCCATAGGCAGGACAAATAAACATAATGTGCACTACAGTTTCCACAGAACCATTACTGCTTGTGCATTGATCAGATAGCGGGATGGAGCACCATGAACTGGAGAAGGACTTCAGAAGGAGGCATCCATACCTGAACCGAACATCCAAACTTTTACTTAGTTGATCAGTAATTAAATCCAAGAAGGGTTCAAAGTGGGGAAGCCACTTGTAATCGAGAAATTGAGACGTCAGCCTACCATGTGAAGTACATAACAGATATTTTTCCCTAACATGGGAGCAATAAACTGATTTTAGGTGGTCCTTGTGAACCCTCCTTAGATTATTAGTCTGGCTCCAGAAATCACTGAGTCTCAAGGTATGGAACCATTCCGAAATATACTTGAACCAAGGGATAGAAAGTACGTTTGGTCTATCCAATAAGTCTTGCAAAGACTCCTTGTATATGACTAATTCAGGGGTAGTCCAGATGCGAACCCAAAAAGTTAAAGGCCTTAAAGCTATTACATCAGAAATGTGGGGGAACCCTAGGTCCAAAAACACTGGAACCAAGGGCGTGCTACCAGGACATGTCAAGAGCGATCTTACAAAATTATTTTCCCCCACAGATAACTTGCTAGTTTTGGAACAACCCCAGACCTCAGTGCCATAGACCGCGGCACTCTGAGCCTTGGCTAGATAAATTTTAATAGCTGTGGAAACAACTTTCACAGTATTAGACATTTGGAAACGCAAAATTGCCCCTGACCTGTGTGCTAAGAGAGCTAGGCTTTTTCCTACCTGGGCCTGCCAGTTCATATCGTTGCTGATTCTCACCCCTAAATAATCAATAGAGCATAACTTGCTCAGAGGAACCTTGTTATATAAGATGTTACATCCTTTTGTGCAACCAAGACTGAAGATCATCAGTTTTGTTTTACTAGAATTAAGTTCCAATCCATGGTCTGAACAAAACACACTGAACCTATCCAGGAGGACCTGAAGGCCCATAGGTGTTTTAGAGATCAAGAGGGAGTCATCAGCAAATAAAAGAATTGGAACTTTTGAATTGTTCAATGAAGGGGCATCGTTTTGACAATCTGTTACAACTTGCACCACTTCATTAATGAACAGCGAAAAAAGAGTGGGTGCCAGGACACAGCCTTGGCATACCCCCCGCCTGATATTAATGCGATCAGTAAGTTCCCCCTGACTGCCCCATCTTACTCGAGCAAAGGTGTTCTTGTGCAATCTTTGAATTAGGTGCACCAAATTCATCGGGACGCCAATTTTCTTTAGGACTTCCCACAATTTCTGTCTAGGAACAAGATCGAAAGCGGACTTTAGGTCAACAAAAGCAACATACAAGTTTTGTTTGGTCAAAGTAACGTATTTCCAGAGTAACAGGAAGAATCTAAAAACTTGGTCCATAGTGCTAATTCTTGAACGAAAACCAGTCTGGAGGGGAGATAGGACCTGATTGGCTTGAACCCAGTCCATTAGCCTGTCTAGGACTTGCTTAGAGAAAATCTTTTGAAGATTATCAATGAGGTTAATTGGGCGGTAATTGACGGGTAGTCCCACATCTCCTTTTTTATAAATAGGGATAATTTCGGCCCGAGCCACGAGTCCGGAATGGGGCCACCTGCTGCGATGGTGTTTGATAAAGTATTAATATACCACGCCCAAATAACGGGTTCTGACTTAAACAGGTCCCCCGGTATCTTATCAGGACCAGGAGCCTTAGCGGGTTTCAGAGAACTAATAGCAGCTGTGGTTTCAGCAATTGTAAAAACAATGTCCTCCGTAGGGCCTTCGATGAAAGGTCTGCGTTCGACACCCCTATGGTCCTCATGGTCCTGTTGCATGGATGAAACATAAATCTCGGAAAAATTAGACACCCATCTTCCAGGCTGGATATGAAGATCTGGAGTAGCATTACACTCTATATGCCTGTAGGTCAACAACCTCCAAAAGGAGCCCTCGTCTCGATTTTCAACTGCCTCCAGCAGCTTCTGCCAGATCTCAAATTCCCAATTTTTCTTCGCTAGATCCAGGGCCTTAGTGTAGCTAAATCTAGCGGCCCTGATCTCCTCCTGTGAGTGCTTGTGGAGGGCCAATTTAAGATTGAGCCTAGCAAGGTTGCAATCTTTGTTGAACCATTCTCTGTATCGGATAGTATCAGAAGTATACTTAACAGTGGTTTCTTTATAAAAAGAATCTGTATAATGTTTATCAATTCAGCATGGATTTTCAGGATTGGAAGACTATCGACCTCTTGCTTTTCAAGACCGGAGAACAGCTGTAGAAAGGAAGAATACATTTGTTTGACCAAGAGTGGGTTGGATGTAACCTTTGGCCAACTGACACGAGTTTGCCTGGAGTTCAGAGAAGGGATCGGAACATCGGTGGTCTCTAGGTGTTGTGTTCTCCCAAATGCTTTGTTGGATAAAGTAAGACATAGGGGGTGGTGATCGCTATCATTGCGGGGTTCCACCTTCATGTCCAGAGTGTTTGACCAAAGCCTGATGTCGACAAAAAAGTAATCAATAGTGCTGGAAGAACATCCCAGTGTTAAACATTAAAAGTGGGGGCACGATTTGGATCAGATCTAGTCCGACCATTGCATTCCCTGAGTCCACAGCGTAGGCTAAGGGAGGCCATCTGTGTAGCAACACAAGAACCAATGCTAAGAAAATCGTCCTTCACTTGGGGAATACCCCAAGATTAATCTTCTTCAGTTGTTAAATTACCTAAAAGGTTCTTGGATACAAAGGAACAGTTTATATCGCCCCCTATCACCAGATGGTTAGAAGGATGCAAGAGTTCCATATGCTTAGCTAGCAGAGCAAGTACCCTTGATTCCATACTGGGGGGGACGGACCTCGCGTACACATTGACCAAGGTCACTGTAAAACCAGGCTGAAATGTAAGTCTAACACCCAATAAATCTAACGAATTAAGGGATAGTGCAGAATGGTCGCATTGCAGTTTCTTAGTCACTAAAATCATGAGCCCACCCATAGGCCTACCAAAGCCTCCAGAGGCAGGCTGAGCTGCGACAAAACCAAATAAGTTATGAACCCCTCAACCTATATTATTTCTTCCGCCCAGGTTTCCTGAAAGAGGCCTAAATCTTGCTTAGAGATAAGGTTGACCCATCCATCTTTTTATTTATTCCAGCCACATTCCAGTCAAAAGACCGCTGGGGCCATTCCGACCTTCCCGCTGGGCCGGCGGGCGCTAACATTGTTAGTGCCCGCCGGCCCAGCGGGAAGGCGGCCTGCAACACTGAAGCTGGCTCCGAATGGAGCTGGCGGTGTTGCAGGTGTGCGATGGGTGCAGTTGCACCCGTTGCGCTTTTCACTGTCTGCTAGGCAGACAGTGAAAAGCAGGCTGGGGCACTGTTAGGGGGCCCCTGCACTGCCCATGCCAGTGGCATGGGCAGTGCAGGGGCCCCCAGGGGCCCCAGGCACCCGTTCCCGCCAGCCTCTTCCTGGCAGTGTAAACCGCCAGAAACAGGCTGGCGGGAAGGGGGTCAGAATCCCCAGGGCAGCGCTGCCCTGCAGGATTCTCCCAGCCGGGGGAAATCCGGCGGGAAACCGCCGGACCCCGCTGGGTGAACGCGGCTTTACCGCCGCGGTCAGAATGACGAATGAAGCACCGCCAGCCTGTTGGCGGTGCTTCCGTCATTCGCGACCCTGGCGGTCTATGACCGCCAGGGACGGAATGAGGGCCATAATGTTAAGTACAGAGGGCACAAATGTGGGCCTAACTCTCGGGGGTATGATGGGATTCAGAGACCTTGTTCGTTTGTCTCTGTGAGTCGTAGCAACTGTAATGGGGAAACTGAGGGAGGAACATCATTTAGTCACTCTAAGTCAGATAACCGGGGGTAGCGGATCTTGGTCAAAGCTGGTCGATTACTATTGAGTGGACCCTGGACCCTTTCCTCGAGAACATTAGATGGTCTATCAATCCCTCGTGTCTCCCCCCCCCAGAGAATACATGCAGAGGCCAATTCCGATGTCTCTGCCAGATTTCAGAGAACGAGTCCGTAGGTTGAAAGCCATAAGGTTATCGGCCACAGAGGGGTCAAAAAAGAGGATTGAAATGTAATCGAGGTCTGAGTCTGGTTGAACATGTCTACGTGCCTCCTGAATATCAGAACGGATAACAGACAGACATTTCCTCTGTATGTGAAACCAATAGACAACTTTATTAATGAGAGAATCGTGAGACTCTCTCTGCCCAGCAGATAACCTAGGGACCCCTGTCATATAGATGTGTGCATCATTTCTACTCTGATCATGTCTCCCCTTTGGATCTGTCGTCTGACTTAATTTGAATTGGACTTGGCGTGAGACTCTGGGTGGACTTGCGGGTACCTGTGCACCCTTCCCGTCCATAGCTTCCTTGGGCAGGGGATTTATACAGGGAAGACGTTGGTCATTATTTTTTAAGGCAGGATTAAGCATACAGCCGGTATCGGTGGGGTTGTCGACAGGTAGAGATAGACTCCCCTTTTTATTTGTTGCCATACTCGTGGACTTAACCCCCAACTTTAGACATTTGGGGTGGGAAATTAAATTATCCCCAGTGTTTAATGTTGCTAGCATGTTAGCCCCTCCAGTCAGCTCAGTAATGTGGTCATTCATACTGGGCGATTTACAATTACACAGTACCTTCGGCTCAGATAGTACAGAAAGTTTACCCAAAATAACCATTACCAAAGATTTTAAACTATTCAGCTTTTGGGAAACATTTTCCAGTTCAAGTGACATGTTACGTTGGGTCTGCCAGTCCAATTCCTCTGTATAAGGTTCCGCAGGAATTAAAGACGGAGAGCAACCTGGGCTCTCACTAGAAGTGGATAGGAGTTGAAATCTATTTGAGCAGAGAATATCGCTAGAAACTACAGTCTTAGGGCCTAAATGCAGAGAGTCACTAGATTGGGTACATTCTGCAACTTCAGCATTTGAAGTGTGCCTCATTGGCGGTGAAAGAATTGCAGCCTTAGATATGGGAGGCGGATGGAGGTCCGCTTCCACAGACAAATGAGGTGTCCGCAGTTTTTTAATAAATAGATCCGGAATCTTCCTAAGAGTCGAAGTAGCAGGAATGGGGGGAGCGGTGATAGATGGGCTCCTCAGTATTGCCTCTACTTCCTCCAACAAGGAGTCAATAGCTTGAAATTGATTCCTAATGGGCTTAGGAGGGTCATCGGTGTTCCTGCTAGCTCGTTTCTTGTGTTTTTTGGCACCAGAAGGTGGCGCAGGGACATCATCTGCCTTACGCTTCCCCATTATTGACTGCGAGGTATCCAAGCCAAAAACTGGGGCCCCCAAAAGCAAAAAAGAAAATTAAAGAGGGATGGCCCGGCCCAGCCTCAGTCGGTCACTGACGGGCGAAGGACGGGTCCGCCCTTGGCCCGGGCTTTGCCCGGGCACGTCCCGCACAGCGGCGTTGCGCAGTGTGCTTTATAGCGCCCGCAAGTGTCCCCAGGTGTAGGGAGAGAGCAGGGGTGCCTGGGACTTGGAGTCCCGCCAGGCACTAACAGGCAGCAGGAGCGGCGTTGCGCGGTGCGCTTTAAAGCGCCCGCGAGTGTCCCCAGGTGTAGGGAGAGAGCAGGGGTGCCTGGGACTTGGAGTCCCAAAAGGCACTAACAGGCAGCAGGAGCGGCGTTGCGCGGTGCGCTTTATAGCGCCCGCGAGTGTCCCCAGGTGTAGGGAGAAAGCAGGGGTGCCTGGGACTTGGAGTCCCACCAGGCACTAACTTCCAGTTGTTGGATTAAATAGAACTTGTTCAGGTAAAGAGTTTTAAACTTTACCTGAAAAGGTGGCAACTTCAGCCCTGCAGTCTTTTTGCTGCTGTGCTCTGGTTGGCCAGCCTCTGGCAGCCTGGCCAAGCTGCCTTGATGAGGTGTGAAGTGGCCTGGCTCCACACAAAGAGATGTGCCTGTGGGAGGAGATCTCCCCTCAGCAGATGGTGAGGCAGGAAGGGGGAGGGCTGCCAAACTGGTCTTCAAAGGCAGAGAAGGACATTTAGAGCAACCAAGCAACACCTAGACAATTAGGTGCCCCCTTGATTAGATTAGGAGAAGGCAGGAGAGGGGTGTGTTTAGGATTTTTAGCCACACCAGTGAGTGGGATCAGCCAGATGTAACCTCCAAATATCACTTTCAGCCATGATGGATTTTTGAGGAATGTTGCTCCCTGGGAATGATTTTTGCCACAATTCCCGGGAATTGGTCCTCACAGGGGGAAGGATCCTGCTCCTGATTGGAGAACCAGGACTCCCCTGTTTTTCACCCAGGAGCAGGGATAAAACTGGCAGACCTGTACCCACACCTCAGATCCCCATCAGATTCCAACAAGGATGAACTACAGGAGAAGAAGGACTGCCCTGCTGGACCCCTGGCCTGCACCTGGACCCTGTACTTTGAAGGACTGCACCAGCTGCACACTTGGGCTTTACCACAAGAAGGACTTTGCCTGGCTTCAACTGGTTCAAGGAGGGACTCCCTGTTTGCTACAGGTTAAAAATTGCTAAATAGAGTCCCCTACACCAACTCCTGAAGAAACCAACCAGCTGACCACTGTCTAATGGCCAAAAAGGAGTTTGCGCAAGGTGCATTCTGAGAGTTGTAGTCCATACCCCCAGGATCATCTCAGAGCTTCTGGAACATTGGGATGAGCTGTGGACCCCAAAAGAACCTTAAAGGAACATCTGGAAGAAGATCCAGAAGTTTGGAGAACTTTGGAGAACTTTTGGAAAAAAGCTCCATAGAGGGACCAACCCGCCGCAGCAACTCTAGCCGGCTTGCCACAACCGTGACCAGGCCTGACTTGCAGGTTCGTCCCGGTGAAGAAAATCTACAAAAAAGAGACTAACTTCGAATGTAGGAAGTTGACCGGGACCTCCCAGCCAGCGTATCCGAGGAGGGCTCTAAGGACGTCGGATCAAGATCCAGGTTTGCCCCGGTCCAAGGATTTTCACCTCGAAAAAACAACTAAGTCCGAAGGTAAAAATCTCCACTGAGGGCTCCTGTGACGCGTATCCGAGGAAGAGTTCCAGGAGGTCGGATTGGACTGGCAGGTTTGTCCTACTGAAGAAAAATCTTCCGAAAAATGACTAAGGCGGTCATTCTGACCGCGGCGGACGGTGGTAGCCGCCCACCATGCGGTTACCGCCATATGGCCGCTCCGCGGTCAAAAGACCGCGGCGGCCATTCTGGCTTTCCCGCTGGGCCGCCGGGCGACCGCCAAAAGAGCGCCCGCCGGCCCAGCGGGAAAGGCCCTGCAACAAGGAAGCCGGCTCCGAATGGAGCCGGCGGAGTTGCAGGGGTGCGACGGGTGCAGTTGCACCCTTTGCGATTTTCACTGTCTGCTAAGCAGACAGTGAAAATCTTAATGGGGCCCTGTTAGGGGGCCCCTGCACTGCCCAGGCCAGTGGCATGGGCAGTGCAGGGGCCCCCAGGTGCCCCACGACACTTGTTCCCGCAATCCTGTTCCTGGCGGTAAAAACCACCAGAAACAGGATGGCGGGAAGGGGGTCGGAATCTCCATGGCGGCGCTGCTTGCAGCGCCGCCATGGAGTTTCAGCATATGCAGGGGAAATCCGGCGGGAAACCGCCGGATCCCCTTTTCTGACCGCGGCTTTACCGCCGCGGTAAGAATGGGCTTGGAAGCACCGCCAACCTGTTGGGGGTGCTTCCGTGGTTCCCGGCCCTGGCGGTCTTGGACCGCCAGGGTCGGAATGACCCCCTAAGTCCTAAAATAAACTTTTGACCGAGGCCTCCCGTGGGCTGAAGCCGGCCTTAAACTTTGACTTTGCCCCGGTAAAGGTGCGACCAGATGACCAGATTGGCGCTTTTTGTTTCTTGGCGCTAGAAAACAATAATTCTTTACAAATTCATATCTCCGGTTCCCCTTATCCAATTTTATTTGTTTTTGTGTCATTTTAAAGATAAAAATATAATCTATTTTATTAATTGATTTTGGATTTTTAAACTGTTTCCTGTTTTTTATTTAATTACTTTTTTGTGATATTTGAATGCTTTACACGCTGTCTCCTAAATTAAGCCTTGTCGCTCGTTGCCAAGCTATCAAGGGTTGAGCTGGGTTTAATTTACTGAGACCTAACTGGACCAAAGTGGAGGTTAGTGGCTATTGCTACATGTAGGTACTTACCTGCCCTTACCAATAACTCATTTTCCAACAGTTGTTTACTTCCATCAACCTTGCCCAAGAATCTCTTACTGAGTGTGGCCTATTCAACTATTGTTCTATACCTGATAAATCATCTTCTATTGCATTTGGTGGCATTAATATAATCCCTCCTTGCATTGGTGATGTGATAGTAACTATAGCATGGCACCTGAATCACAAAAATGACTCCTGTCATTGCAATAGCTCTCACAACACTAGCAGGCATTTGTGAAGGTTTCATAACCTGCAAAACTAGTTCACACTGCTGCCCTACTTCATGTTTGTTGTTATAAATCACAACAATGTGTACAGTTCCTCCCCCAAGTTAAGACCTTGTGCTGGTTTACTGTCACATTTGATGATATACCTGCTCTCCTTATGTCTTAGAGTGCATTCATCCCCGGGGCGTCTGAAAACCCCTTCTACCCTAAAAGGATCCCAGTCTACGCACCGGAAATCAACTCAAAGTCTGCCCTGCATGAAAACTCAACGATGTATCGTCAGTGTGCGCCGGAAAAACCGACGCACACCTCCCTGTTTTCCATGCATCTCCCCCTCTGCGGTCCCATGCGGAGAATTTGAATGCAAACCAGGTACTTTGTGCATGCAAGGGACACTTGCTGCTTTTTAAAAAGACTAAATACACTTTATATCATTTTTACAGTGATATCTCAATGTACACTTATTGAATCTTGATCGTTTTGACCTTCATCTTACCTGATAAATATTATATATTTTTCTAAACACTGTGTGGTGAATTTTTGTGGTGTTCTACTGTGTTAGTGCATGATTTATTGCACAGATACTTTACACATTGCCTTCTAAGTTAGGCCTGACTGCCCAGTACCAAGCTACCAGAGGGTGGGCACAGTATAATTTTGATTTTGTGTGATTAACCCTGACTAGAATGAAGGTCCTTGCTTGGACAGGGGATAACCTGACTACCAACCAAAGACCCCATTTCTAACACTAGGGAATTTAAATAATAAACCCTCTTTAATGGTGAAGGTGTATTTATTGTTACAATTTTGAAAATGCCACTTTTACAAAGTTGGCATTTTCCTGCTCTTAGCCCTGTATGCCTGCACCCTGTCTCCAATTCACATGTAGGGTGGGTGACAGCTGGACTTTGTGCATCCCTTCTAGACAGCCACATACAAAGGGAGATTAGGTGTGACTCATAGGCCATCAACGTCCTGATGGCCCATACTGGGCAAAATGGAAGGAGTACACACACCAGAATAGACTGTCCTGCTTCAACACAAAGGACTGTATAAACCCCTGTAGTGAGCCTGGAGCCAGGGCAGGAAGAAATGACCTTGGTGCACTTCAAAGACCCTTCTTTGATGTCACCCCCACTTCAAAGGCACACCTGGGTATAAGTACTGCACCTCTGACCCTACAAACTAAGTACACTGCTGTACCTCTGAAGAACTCTGGAAGGAAGAATGGCTGCTGTGCTGTTATTAATGCTGCCACTCTGAACTGCTGCTTTGGAAGAACTGCTTTTCTGCTGTGCTATGCTAACCTGCTGCCTGCTTCCTGCTGTCCTCTGTCCTGCTGAGGAAGGATTGGACCCATAACACTTGAACCCAGAGTGACTCCAAGGGTTTGCTGGATTGACTCTTGTTCTTCTGAAGTCTCTGGAATGGAAAATACCTCCAACTCATCATCAATAGTACCCAGACCTTTCCTGCTACATGTATTGCCATGCCAAGTAGTGCCAATCCACTCCAGGGCCCTTGGAAGGGGGTATCAAGTGCTGCAACTGCCAGAATCTTCATGTCAGTGCTGGTGCACTGTTCGAAGCCAGCACATCTCCATTGATGCTGACTCATACTCGTTGCTGCGAGGATCGAGAACATCACATCACTGTTGATGCTGGCACATTGCCACTGCTGCGATGATCTATATCACAGCATTTCTGCCTGTGTAACACATGACTTCCATTCCTTATGCATCTACAACTTTGTGCAACAAGGAGCCGATACATGGCCTACATCTTCAGGATCGAGGCAAACATATCACCTCCCCTGCTTCTCACATCTTGTTCTCGACATTGGTGCATCTCCAAACAAAGTTACTTTTTCAGCGGACAAAGGACGGTCTCTGTATCTGAACCACACTCCATCACAGATGGCCTGACTTTTCAGATTTGATCCGGTCTAGAACAGCTAGATAACCCCTGTTGGCACTTTATGTTTCTAAGCACTTGAGTGCTTTTGTGATGTTTTCACTAGATTACTGTTTGAAGTGGTGCACACATATTTTACACATTACCTCTTAAATTAAGTTGCCTGCTCCCGGCCAAGCTACCAGAGGATGAGCACAGGTTAATTTATGACTTGTATCTGACTTACTGTTAGTACACTTGCGCTTCCTGTATTAACAGGGTGAAGATCTCTTCCAACTAGAAACTTCATTTCCAACATTTTGCTATTGATCAAGAGGCTTTCCATGTTATCACATGTAGAGTGTTTGAGGAGCTGGTGACCGCTTGCAAGGTGGTTTAATTTTTAGATCAGATGTGTCCTGCATAGGAATTTCCATTGGAAATTTGTGACTGACAATGGTGTAAGATAATGTTTGATGGTGATTAATTGGTACATTAATGAGTTCAGTATTGATATCATTGCACCACACCATATGATCTAAAATCAAATAATCAGAAGGAGAAACTGGAAATGGAGATAAAGTAGAGTCTGTAAAAGGTGAATGTTACTTGACGATGGGTAAAGGTGGTAGATGAATTAGTATACTGAACTGTGAACCACTCCAGTACAAATGTTGAAGCATTTGTTCCGTTGAAAGGTAGAAGAGTCAGAACAAAAATATAACCTGCCCTGGGTGGAGAATTATGTTTAGAAGGAGAGGTAAGTGAAAATAAACTTTTGGATCTTGATAGGCAGAAAAGGTAAAAATTATTAAAACAAAATGATCTCAGGGAAGGAATTAATAGGAAATCAGTGTAGAATCCAAAAAGGGATTTAAACTCAGTATTTATGAAGCACAGGGTGGTCGAGAGTGTAGTAAGAAGCATAATAACATGCTGCAAGAATTAATTACGTTTAACACAGGAAGGACACTGATGGGTGTAGGTGAGGAATCTGGAAGAGTAGAATGGAAGAACAGAGAAGAGAGGATGACAGAAGGGTTCATGATACCTTTCCTCAGTCCAAGTGTAAGGATTTTTGTAGAGGTCCCAACCCATGCAAACCATTGTTATGTGCTTACTGTGCAGTTTTTGTTTTCCCCGATTAGTTTGAAATTTCCCTTTTTTTTTTTACCAGGTGAAGCTACACTAGCCATGGCAGCTGTAAATATTCGAAGACATGCAAAGGTACATTGTGATGTGCCGTATGACTCTGTACTTTGAGGTAGACTTATTGGTATAAAAAAAAATCATAAACACTATATAAATAGATGATGTCTTTCATGTAGAATAATCTTAATTTTTCAGTAGTATACTGGCTCTCAAATTCAAACAAATGCAGATTTTATGCAACAGGCTTGCAAGGATTCCTAACCACAAACAAAACCAAGTGAGTAATTTAGGGCCAGATATAGGTAGGTTAAAATTTGCGAATCGGAAATAGTGACTCAATGCGAATCGCTATTTCCGACTCGCAAAATCAAATTCAAGAAATAATTGCAGTACCAATTTGCAAGTCGCATAGGTGTGGCACCGCAATTTGCGACCTTCGCTTTTAGCGAGGTTGCAATTTGCGACCTCACTAAAAGCAAGGTTGCAAATTGCAAGAAGGGTGTCGCAAATTGCGACTGACTCGCAAATTTCCTGCAGGTGCTACACAACATTTTGGAAACCCACTTCCTGGCTCTTGGTGATGACATCGGAACTAGGAAGTCATCAAATACACCTGGGAGGAGGGAGGACCACACCCTTTCCAAACTGCTGTGCCACACCCAGGAGAGAGGAGCTGCTGCTGCAATGGAGGAGGCAGGCAGTGCTGGCAGGAGAAGGAAGGTGAAGGTTTCAGATAAAGAGCTGGAGGTGCTGACTGAAGAATGCTGCCTGCACCATGACAAACTATTTTGGAAGGCAGCCATGAGTGTCCCAGACACTCAAAAGAAAATGATATGGCAGCAGATCCAAAGTGTGGCTGAAATCCGGCAGTATCCATGGTATGAAGGGTGTAAGACCACCAGCACTGGAGGTCTCCTGGCGCCCATGGCTTTTGGCACTCTTGTAAAAAGACCGCCAAAGTCATATTTAGGGCCTATGTCACTGAGTATATTCCTTAAAATTTGGTAGAACTGATACGAATATTGAGAGCCGCATAAGGGATGTATTAGGACTGTTTTCACACTTCTTGTGATTTTAAGGGCAGTGTTCTTAGGATAAAGGCTAACTTACGAGGGAAGACTAGGCATTTCCTCATTCAATATATATTGCATAGTTCATGTTCTACCTGCATGTAGTTTCTGGTACAGTTGCATAATTCATGTCATGTGCCATCCGTTATAGTAGACATGGAGTGATTTTCATTTCAGAAGTAATGCAAGTATCTTGGCCCTCATTTTCGCCCTTGCGGTCCACAATAATTTTTCTACTTTACATAGATATTACTCAAAGTTAAGCAATATTATCAGATGCCATGTGAAGTTAGTGAACTATGCTCTTTGATTATTTGCAAACATGCTGAGAAACTGCTCCTTTGCAGAGAAAGTGCTCTTAGATGCACACCTGCTCAGAGACTGCTCTTGGGTGATTTGCATTAATGACAGGGTATTTCCCTTGAATGTTTGCAGATATACCGAGGCATTTCTTTTGGATGATCTACATACATCTTAAGGTATTGCTTTTGGACCTCTGCACTAAAGCTGATGCGTTCCTCTCCGATGCTTTTCAAACATGCCAAGAATTGGATTTTGGCTCCTCGGGAGGGAAGGCATTGCACTTGGATGTATTAGACACATGTCATGCCATTATTCTTGGATCCACACATACCAAGTAGACACAGGTGATTTGTTTAATGAGTTTTGCATTATTTGGGCAATGTTTATTTTTCTTCCCCCTGCTCCTTGTCACATAATGTTTGACTATGGAGAATGGTTAGGGTGGCAAGGTGATGCAAGAACAATGCAAAGGCTGCAATAAAATTTACAAAGCCATGCAAGGAGCGGTTTGCATCACCTTGTGTGGCTTTGTAAAGGAATGTAATGCAATGCAGCAACTTATGCTGTGTTACTTTTCATTTCAAGCTAAGAGATGCTTCATGGGTGGACCATGTGCGTTCACAAGCATACACTAATGGATTCCCAGGTTTACTAAAGCTGGTACACCTAAGATTGTGTCAAAATGCTACTCGTTCCTGAGTGAGTCATAAAAGGAGGAATATCACTATTTCTCCTCATCACTTTTTCTTTCTATGAGTGATGGATTCTGTAGCACATCTCAAAATAGGAACATGCCTCTAAAGATTTTTTTTGCGCAAGAAGGCATCAATTCTTGAACAAAACAATCCTGACTGTAACAGAGGCACCCTTGCACTATGGTGGAAGGGTGCCTGCTTTGGCGCTAAACAGCATAGAGTACACCAGAGCAAGTAGAGAGCAAGAATGATTTATATCTTTGCAAATATGGAAAAAAAATTCCCGTTCCTTTTCACACAATGTAACCAACAACTTTGCTTTTTGCCCCGTGTTGTTTGAAAAAATAGCAAATATGCCCCTATATGGTGTTGTGGCTAGGCTTAGGTGCAGTTCATGGACTTGTGCTACTCGGAACTCTGCAAAGTGCAGAAACAACTGTTTGGGTAAGGAGCGCTGTCTACACTGATTTTCAGTGTGGGAGTTTTTCCCGCACTATAAACTCAGTGCGAACGGCATCACGTGGACTGCCAGAGGGCACCAACTCCTATTTGTCTCTCAAGTACATTTTCCATTTTAGCGGCAGTTTCCTCAACGTAACCAGCAGCTGTCTCATCGCGAGTGGTTGCAGCCTACCGTGACCGCTTGTGTTAAGAAATCTCTTTTGCCAACTTAGCCATTTCTTTTGCTCTTGCTCACCAAATTTGCATTGGTGAGTACAAGCGAGAGAAAAAACTTTGCATCACTTGCAGAGTTTTTCGGAACTCTGCATTCCGCGCAGAGTGCGCAGTGGGGAAAACTCTGCGAACTCTGCCAGTGGAGCGGAATTCTTCACCCACCCCTAGCTGTGACCTGCTGCGCTGCATTATGAACATGCACCATGTGACTTTACAAACTTTGAGCGGAAATTTCGCATGAATTTATTATGCAAGAACGTATCATTTATTTCACATTCAATTTTCCGGTAGATAAATTGGAAACATATTTTGTGCTCTGCCTAATTCTTAATAAAATTATGAACATTACAAATGGAAAGAAACATATTCTTGCCAGCCTCAGAGGCCATGTTATTCCATGTTTTCACATATGTCCATGCAAAGATCCAAGATGTTTTGCATGCACTCCAAGACACTGCTCCAAACACACCCCTTTCAAATACCGAAGAGCTAATGCAAAAAGCAAATTGGTAACAAGTTACTAAATCACACTTTGGTCCATATGTACAGAATTTAGGATTTGTGATTTCCTAATTGAGATTCTTTGTGAATTACAAAATTGCAATTCCTAATGTACCAAAATGTATATATTGGAAATAGAGATTCCAAATGGCTTGCAATAGACCTCCTTATAAATATTAATGAGGTAGGTTGCAATTTGTGAGCCATGACGAAGTGCTGCCATTACAAGGGTTGATAGCCTGCTGGAGTCAAAGGACCACCATGACTGTGATTGCCTTACAAAAAATCAAAATAAATGTTTATGTTTAATTTTTTAGGAGAAGGCATCAGTCGGACCACTGCCTGCTCTTAAAAAAGAATGGTTTCAACATTCACACAGGAGAAGGGGTCCCGTGGGTACCCCTTTTCATTGGTGAATGGTTACCACCACCCCTGAGATGTCAATAAAAAGCAGGACCTTTGCAACCTCAAAAAAAACATTTGTAGATCTCCCCCATTGCTCATGAATGTTTGCACACTGGCCCTTGCACTGTTCTTGGACAATTGGCCGAATACAGAGTATTTGTCATGTACACATGCCACCCAAGTGCTCTTTAATGCTTTATGCAAATGCACAGGCGTTGCTCTTGGATGCACTGCACAAAGGCCAGAAGATTGCTCGGTAAGCTGAAAAATATTGCACAAATGTTTAGTTAATTCTCGTCTACTATAAAAAAAAAATTGTCACCTCACAGAAACACAAGACACTGATAGTGCTCATTACACAAAAATGCGGGCTACCTTTAATTCCTTTTTCTCACACATATTGTACAAATCTGATCGCTCAAGCCATTTATGGTCTAACTTTTTGACTTCCCTTGGCTCATGCGCCCAATTGTTAAATTTTTGGCAGTCTGTTGAAAACATATTAAGTAATGATTAATCAGTTCAGTTCTTTTATGGATCATATTGCTCAGTTTTAATACCTCACTCATTTTGAATTGATTGTATTGGAGAAACTTGAAATTACAATGATCTTACTCAGGATTAATGGGAATAATGATGATGATACTAATTAACGAAATGACTTCTGAACATTTAAAAGAAACAGTCCCATTAGTCTGCTGCTGATGAGTTGCATAAAGACAAGCGGGGACTACAAACTGCCAGATATACACTGTTCGAAATACAGACTGCTTCTTTTATCTGCATGCTACATTAATTACTGCAGCCTGAAAATGCTTCCTGGAGGGAATGTCCTACAAATGTTGGAACTAATTTGACTTCCTGCTCCTGCAAATGTTTTTCACCGTGTTCTGCCTGTTTGCAGTGATGTAGTGAATAAAACAAATATATTCAATATATATTGATACATATTTGTATATATATTCACTGAAAAAAACAAACGTTAAAGTGATTTTTTAGTTAGGTGAAATTTCCAGTGACAATGTAACATTTTAAGCTGATAAAACCACGGAAATTCCCCTGTTGTACTCATCTCTAATAACTATAACTCATGCCCTATGGTAGCTATAACTCGTGCCCCAACCATGAAAATTTTTATTATCAATAATATTTCAAACGTTGCAATGATTTTATCAATGATGTTGTAGAACATGCCATGAATAATGTAACATGTGGGTCAATTAGCTACCCATGGTGTTGTTCTGGCATTTTCACCTAACTATAACATCAATTTAACCTCTGGTTTTACCAATGAACTTATTTTATTTTTTTTAAATATAAGGTATTATTTTATTACCATATGTAAAGCCAATACTCAGTCATGCACAGCATTTGGTGTCCAAACGTTGGCGAGTAGCCAATCTCCCACTGCACGTGACCTTGGCCAGTGCACAGTGCCACTCATGGCCTTCTGGAATGTGCAGCATGAGCTTGTTTCACAGAACCTCGACACATTCAGCCAAACTTACTGATTTTGTCAAAAAGTCACAACACCAAAATATAAAAAAGGAGATCATTGGCTTTATCAAGGAGCTAGCATATCAATAAATGTACAACCGATTTATACAAGAATCACCTTTTTAATCAAATGCTTACTTCAATAATTCACACAATGCAATGTTTATTAATGTTGATTATCTTAAAAATGTTTAATAAAATGTTAATAAAAATGGCTGTGAGTCTTTCTTTTAGCATAGATTTTATGATTGCATTTTGTGGGTTGAAAAATATTAAAAGACTCAGTGACACACTGTTTTTTTTTTTAAATAAAACTAAAATGTATCTGACTCTTTCTTTCAACATTTTTCAACTCAGAAAATGCAAACATGAAAACAACCACAAGAGGCCTTGCTCTCCAGCTACATAGAGCTCCGTAATGTGTGCCTTAATAATATATTTGCCAATGTAATCACTCAGTAGACTTTCTATTGTATTTTTTCAATATTGCAGTGGGCTCTAGACAACATTTTTAAAAAGGGCTTTGTGGTGTGCCTCCCTATTCTAGGGCACCAACAAGCTCACAAACTGTAGAAAAATAAAGCCTTTGCAGGGCATTATGGGGGTGCTCTTTCAAAGCATCAGTGAAAAATAAATGAGCACCTTTTTTATGGCACTTTCCCCCCTGCAAAGAATGGTAGTTAGAGTGGAACTCAGGGGCAATTGAAGAACATCAGCCCATTAGGGGAATGACTATTTAATTCTCAAATCTGTTTTACAATGTTTCCCCACCTCCTCTCCCTTCCCTCTTCCAGCACACTATGAAAGAGTGCCAGTGAATGGAGTAATAGTGTACAGTAAATAGTGATGGGGTCTAGGTACAATGAAATAATGATGTCAAAAAGATTTGTTTGGTAAACTTGGTGATTATTTGTGTTTGGCCTACATCAGGAGGAAATTCGGATCATCTGGTGTGCCCCCATTGATTAGTCACAGTTGACATTACTGCACAGTAGCCCCGTGATGGACTGTGTGCAATATTTGCAGTTTTATCCATCCCGATTACGGAGAGAAGAAATGTATTAAACATTTATGCTGGATGTTTATAGATGTTCATCTAGCATTCAGGTAGATTCAATAAGGAAATTTACAATGAAACCTGTTCAATTATGTATTCTAATTTGTAATTAATAGTGTGGGCTTATATTAATATGCAACTTTATACTCCATAGATGTTTTAAGATGGCTGCCACGTTTGTTTTTTCACTTAAACTTTACACTTTACACTTTACTGTCAGTAAAACTTGTCCGTTAAATGTTTTTATTGTCACCTGATGGTCATAATGTGGGAAATAGGGATTGGTGTACTGACATTAACAAATAATCTGTCATCTGTTCTTTGGCAATAAATGAACTTTGATTATATGGCCAGTGAGTGCCTGTCTTCCTTTTGGATAGAAATTGATTGGAGATTCACTGGTTCCACCACCATGGATGCTTGGCAGCTGCTGCATGATATTTCACGGAAAAAAACTAATGTTACAGGGACGCAATAGTTAGAAAAAAGAACTTAAAAAGTACATAGAAATTCTCATAAAAAACAAAGGTTAAAGGGACATTACAGTGTGGTTCAGAATTTACTCGTATAAAACCTTAGAAATTTAGCAGTCCTACATAGAGTTATTTCAAGCAACAATTACTTACGCACTTAGTTAACTATAACTCACACCCCCATCAAGCACATTTGTTTTTAAAATAAATTAACTTCTAATGTTTCATTGATATTTTTATTGACGTTATAAAAGTTGTCTTGAGTGGTGCAATATATGGGGTAATTAGCAGTGCATTGTGAGGGCACGAGTTATAGTTGCCTTAGGGCACAAGTTGTCAGTTGGAGCCAATTTAGTTTTAGCCTCCTCTGCCATATCTCAAATTCTGGCCAAAAGCCCAATTATATCAAGTAATTTATCTTGGAACTGTTTGAGTGCCCGCTCCTATCCTTTCCTGGGGTTGTGGCTCATCTGGAACAAAAAACTTATTAAGTCTAGATTTAATCAGGTGTGACACATGCCTTATCATCCAGTACAGGACAAGATCACTCCACGATCATCACAGATCTTGTCACCTTCTTGATTGGTCTTTTATTTCAAAGTTTTATAAACTCACCAACATGTGGCAAAAGTCACAATCTGCGTGTCTAGGATGCCATATACAATCTGGACTAAATATGTCCTTACCCTGTGGATCCTTAACAATCCCTTTCTCCTCATGAACCTTTGCCATCTTGTCATCATCAAAATACCATCCATCATTAGCATAGTCATCTAGAACAAACTCATCATAACAGTGCTTAGTTTGAAAATAAAACGTGCCGGTGCACAAAGCCCTCCCTTAAACACGCTGCTGCTGCTTTTAAATGCGGGAAAACGGAATACTGAGGCAGTGTAATCCTGAACCCATCTAGGCCTCTTCAATCCATTTAAAGCCACTCCTTGCCCCTTCAGCTCACTTTTGCAGCTTTCTGCTTTTTCCCATTGAGACGCTTTTTCATTTTTCTCTCCCTCCATCTTTCCCATATGTGTCTTTTGCTTGCAACAAATGCATGAGGCAGAAGAATAAGTGCCGGCCCTCATAAATAAGTGCTGGTGCTCCGTACTGGAAACAACTAGCACAAATTAAGTACTGCATCATAACCATCTTTGTCATCATTTTGGGCACAAAATTCATCAGATCTTGCCTGAATCTTATTTGTGTCACCAGGGACACCCTCTTTTG
This sequence comes from Pleurodeles waltl, assembly GCF_031143425.1. Classification (NCBI taxonomy): domain Eukaryota; kingdom Metazoa; phylum Chordata; class Amphibia; order Caudata; family Salamandridae; genus Pleurodeles; species Pleurodeles waltl. Next base: position 237,002,450 of record NC_090446.1, on the reverse strand, counting down.
TGATGTGCTGGACACTCTTCCTTTCCGTGATGCTGAGACTACCTATTTCCCCTGACAGACATCTGTCACCCATCTCAATGTTCTTCCTTATCATCTTTCTTTTACCTGAACTTTTATCTCTTGTCTCCTCATCCTACTCTAAGGACCAATATTCATCCCCTGAGACATCTATGGTGTTCCTCTTCCCCTTAAATAAAGATTTCAAAACCTCTTTAACAGAAACTCATAATTCTTTGTGCACCATCTTTTTGATAGAAATATATGTAACCCATGAAGTTTCTTCTTCCTCACACACTGTTAATCTATCTCAAAGTCTTTCTACCTTTAATTAATTAAAAATAACAAATACTAATTCAATATATAGTAATTCTCTCTTTTGCTAACTCAAAATTAATTGCCAAATATTTAAATGTTCACACAGACCCAACCTATGTATCTGTGTTACGCTCATTCAGTTATGAAACCGTTTGAATGTTTACAAGTTTGCCAATGTCATATCACAAGCCATTCTACTAAACTAAAATGGCTATGACACCTTCACAATGTGTTAGCCCTAATGCTTAGTCATAACAAAATGGCCGGCGGAGAACTCACGTTGACCCATGTAAATAACCAACATGAGTCCCCTCGCTCAAGCGACTTTGAAGCACAATGCTGCAACACCGCCTGAGTGATTTCTCTGCACACAACCAGAGAGCTAAAGCGTCCTCAAGTAAAGCAACTAACGAGGTACGAGCAATGAGGTATTAGCACTTTGTCAGCATGAGTACCCTGAGGTACCTTACACTTAGTCTGGTTTGGCTCACCAACTACCACAAGGTAAATGACCAATTAAAAATGTTTTACAACATAAGGTAAAACCACAATATTTGTACATGTTCAGCAAAAAATATATTTCCTAGAATTTAATAATTTGTGTAACTAAATCTCCCGTAAATTGGGAGAACAACCGTTAAAAAATCACTAAAACACTACCAAATTATAAAAGTAATAATAATGAATTAAATATGCAAATTACAAACAAACGATCCTATACATATCTAATAACGCCAACTGTATAAAAAGGCGAACTACGCAAGATACTTAGCTATCAAGAGGGAGGAAACAAAAGAAAAAGATGGCTGCTAGGTTGAGGGTTCAGATAGACTAAAGAGACAATCTCATTCTTGAATTTTAGGTATGGTTAATGCTTTCTTTTAAGTGGCTGCTACAAGGAGTGGCTATAAAAGACTTATGCATATTGCTAGCCTCTGGACTTGAAATGAAATCAAGACATGCACTGGATTTGCAGATTATACATCCTGCAGTATTAAACAAGGATGAGGAACTTGAGGTTTGTGTAGGTTAAACAGGTTTTGCACTGATCTTTTATCTGTATTTTGGTTTGAAGATACTTTTGTGATATAGTATGCTATGTTTTGCATTGGCCAAACATTTGTACATTTGTGCAAATGTATATATAAATGCATGTATTTACAGAAGCCTACTTCCCATTGGCTTCTTTAGACACAGCTACAGCAAAAACTATTACACCAAATTCAACAGTAAGCTATTTCTTGGGGCACAGATTGTACTTTGTCTGATTTGGTTTATCCATTCAGTATTTTTGGAGAATTGAAGGAGAAATAAATAATGGTATATTTGGATGGTTGGGCTCACAGTTCTGCAAGCCTCTTCTGAAAGTAGCAGTTTAAAAATGGAGGCCTGTGATTGGTTGAGGGACTTGTTTTTCCTGTGAACCTTCACATTCTTGCAGGAGCGAGAGCCTCTTGTGCACCTTGCAAGATTGAGTGCTCCAATTGGCTGGCTGTTGGAATTTTAGAATTGAAATGGTGGCCACTACTGCTTACTGTGAAAAATTTGAGGTATTCTGCCAAGGAAGTAAAAAAGCTCTATATTGTGTCAAGAGAAAGGCATGCTGTCCCTTTTAAATTTAGAGAGAAGGTGTCTATATGGTTAATTCCTATTTCCCCAAAAAGTAATGATCAACCTAGACTCTCGCAGGATTGTGAAATATTGAAAGGAGTAGGTGATTTCTCACTATACTGTAGTATGCACACTTGCTACTTAGGAAGAACTATTCCTGGAGATGGTGCTTGTCAGAGTGTACCATTTATGCCGGTCAGCTTTGTCAGAGCTGTGAGTAGGGATTGGTCTCTTCCCACACTCTACTGTGCACACCCATCTTCAGAGAGAGGGGAGTCAGCAAGGAGGACAGAGCATTCTCTGTAGAAATGTAATCCAAGAGAGAGGTCTCAGTGGAGAGGCCAGTCTTTCTCCGCACACCATACTATGCAAAGCCATCATGTGAGACAGAGGTCTGACAGAAGACGTCAGTCTATGTACACACCTTGCTATCCACAGCACTCATCTGAGCCCTCACCTGGGGTGTGAGAGACAAGGCTAATCCAAGTATACACTACTATGCACACCTGTCATCTGCAACAGAGGACTCACTGTATAGGCCAGTCTTTCTCCACACAGATAACTATGCCCACCCATCATCTGAAAGAGAGGTCTAGAAGGAGGGGGTAGTCTATGTCCATGTGTTGTGTAGCCATTTTAGTTATAGCTCCATGCACGTTATTTTAACACACTAGGCCGCTGTGCACTTTAACCTAGATACATTTTATTCAGCCTCATCTTATTATTGTTACAATAACCATTTTTACGGTCTTGTTTTATTTTCGTCTATCTAACTGTTTTTGCCCAGGCCAGCACTCTGTTCTCAAACAGGGCATTCTTGATCACTCTGTGCTTCTTCCAAGGCTACAGTACAGTACATGGGGGGTGAACGTGGTAGGAGTTTAGTCTTCAACGTTTGTCGAAAATACATGTACTTACGTAGGGACATCTTCTCAGAACATCATCTGTGTTATTATAAAAACACTTCCTTGTCCCTTACACGTTAGAGGGAGACTCCAGCCAAGGAACCACAACTGTATGCTGATTGCCAAATGCTTCACTACGCATGTTAACAAAGACCGCAGGCCTTTGCGCAGGTATGGGGTTTGATGTCTTCCCAGGGGAACCTGAAGGGCAGACTTAGAGCTTAGCATGCTGTGCTCTATCCTAGCCTAGGTAGGAATTAGTCCATCGATTATAGTGACAATATGATAGCGTTGTTTTTATGCTTCACTCTTCTGGTCACAATTCTAATACTGTCATGTTGTGTCGTCCTGGTTATTGCAGCTCATGCTTAGTTATCTAAGATGCAGTTGTTTTATTAAACTCATTATTGAAACACATACTGCCTCTGTATGTCATTTATATATGATATTGAACTGTAGATGAGAGAACCGGATGACACCTGAGTGACCACGACTTCCCTGAGAAGCCAAGTATGTCATGCACTCGGCTGCCCAGTCATCCCTATCCCTGGATGGAGATGAGGCACTGCTAGTTAGCCGGAGCAAAACACGGATTGGAGCGACAGGTGTCACCCGCAGTGGGTTAGACTTAGTCTCCCACACCGCGAGAGATTCTGCTGCTCACAATCCAGTAGTCTCATTAGAACAATGAGAGCCTATGCGACATGGCACCCATCGTTTGGTCAGGCTCTGATTTTCGGGTCCTCCGGAGTATCTCTGTCTCATAATATATAATGACGCCTCAATACCGTATACGGAGACGTCCGTGGTACTGAGGATTTCCGCCCCAGTTATGTAGGCTGTCTTATTTGTAACTGGAGGTTGTTCAAGCTTGAACTTTAAAAGGAAAGCCCTATTTGGTGTACCTTCTCTGAACCTACAGTCTGTCTATGATGGCAAATCCACAGCAGGTACAGATAGCAGTTAATAAGAGACAACCTTTGACTGCACATTTATTAGCAAATGGCCTAACACCCCAGGGGGGTCCAGTCACATTCATGGTGGATGCCCATGGCGCTTATAGAACATAACTTTTTTATTCTTGGGTCACATTTCCAGCAGTTCATGGGAACACAAATACATTTCATCATTATACACTTACAAATGCACCTGGACAATATAGAGCATACGCATATTTAGAAATCCCATTATCTTAACAATCAAGAACATAATAATTGGCTTGATGGCGCCCTACCCCACACACTTTTAACAGTAAGGTTAGGTCCTCTAAGTAACAATGGTCCTACCTGGCCTTTATGGGCCACCAAGACACCACATCCTGCATTAGCAAATTTAACAGTAGCTGAGGTTCGTCGGTTATATACTGAAATAACAGTGATATATAGATGATTAGTGCAATTCATAATGCAAACATTAAATACAAACCCAGCACGCACTGCTCCAGCACATCCACATGCAGTAACATCAGGTATAAACCCTGTGACTGTACATTCGATCATGGGTAAAGTACCCGCCAAATGACAGGAAACTCAATTTTGGCAAGCACAAAAGATTAATGCGCTGGAAGCAGTATTTCCCCATAAGGTGTAGTGTAGCCATTTTTAATATAGCTTCATGCACGTTAGTTTAACATACTAGGCCGTTGGGCACTTTTCCCTAGATATCTTTTATTCAACCTCGCACTGTTATTTTACAATAACCAGTTTTAAAGTCTTGTTTTTATATCCTTCTATCTCTCTGTTTAGCTTAGTTCAGCACTGTGTTCTCAAATAATGCATTCTTGATCGCCCTGTGCTTCAGTCAAGGCTACAGTCTGGTACATTGCCGGTAAACGAGGTAGAAGTTTAGTCTCCAGTATTCGTAGAAGATACACATTCGTACGTAGGGACATTTTCTTACAACATCTGCGTGTTAGTTATAAAAACACTTCTTAGTCCTAGTACAGGTCAGAGGGAGATTCCGACCAGGAACCTTCAACTAGATGCTGACTTCCCTGTTGCAGATGCTGATGCAGATTACAGGCCTTTGCTCAGGTATGAGGGTTGATGTCCTTCTGGGGGAACCCGAAAGGCTGGCTTAGAGCTTCACATGCTGTGCTCAGAATATAACTTAGAGAGAACATAATCTAGTTGCACTATGATAGCCTTATTCTTGTGCTTCACTCTCATCATTACTATTTCAATCGCACTGTGTTGTGTAGTTCTGGTTATTGCAGCTCACGCTTTGCTATCTAAAATGCAGTCATTTTATTAAACCAATCTTTAAAACTTAAACTGCCTATGTCATTTCTATATCAGACCATACTGTGTATGAGAGAACCGGTTGTGACCTGAGTGACCACGACTTCCCTGGGAAGTACTAAAGATGTCATGCGCTCGGCTGCCCAATTGTCTCTTCCCTTTGGGAGAGATGAGGCACTGCTAGTTAGCGGGCGCAAAACCCGGATTTAGAGTGACAAGGGTCCTTCACCTTGGGTCAGACTTAGTCCCCCACACTGTGAACGATCTTGCCGCTCAAAATCCAGTAGTCTAATTAGGATAATGAGAGCCTACGCGACAAAGGGACCTCAAGATAAACATAGAATATTAACGATGTGCTTGCCTTTTGGGATGGTTCCGGCAAGTAGACAACTGTAATACCTTGGTCACGGTATTTGCCACATTCTATACAACTGCACATGGTACACCAACACTTACCAATATACAGGAGGTGTTGAAACAAATTCAAGAGGAATACGGGGTTGCCCCGGCCCTAGATTTGGGGATGCAATTAATGGGTAACTTTGCCCCAGTATCTTCATTCATTCTGAGTAATCTTAAAGGCGAAGCGGTCGCACTTGCAGTGCACATTAGGCCCCGTGACATTCTGCAACAGGATCAGCAACGCGAGTTACCTAAAATAATTGCAGAAACCTATTCAAGCATAGGTCGAGACAGTTTAGGGGCCAGACCATCTAAACCACAATTTCAGGGCAAATCAAACAAAGATTTCCCCAAGCAAGCTCCTGAGGGTAATAAGAAACGCTGGGATAAAAAACAACAAACTCCTAAAAAAGAGAGGGGAGAATCTCTGCGTATAGAGACCCCACAAAACAGATATCATCTCAGAAATAGAGATAATATAAAAATGCCTGATAGATATCAATATACTGATACACGCCAATCTCGTTCTTTTCAGGACTCATCGGAAAAACAAAATGAGAGATGTGGGCGATCAGAGCGAAGGACAGAGTACGTGAAACTGAGACAGGAATCACACCGCGCTTCGGAGGTTTCTGTTAAAAATGAAGAGAAACCCACTCAGCAAAAACAACAATTTAAAAAGATAAAAGTGGCAGCAGTCACAGTCCGACATGCCACTTAGGAAGAGGGTCCTCTTGAAGAACAAGAAGTGGACTCTAGCAATGCTAGACAGCGCAGCAGAAGTCACAATAGTTTGCCGGAATCTTCTAGAGCAATTGAAAGTTACAGCAACTGATGAATTTTAACAAATAGAAACTACAGACATGCGTGTCTTCACACCCGACATTGAGTGCATAATAGATGCGATCTTTTGGGATCACTTGGTAAACATATATGATGTTTTATTGGCCGAACAAGATTGGCCACCTAAATTTGTCCTTGACTGCCCATATGGGGAAGATGTGATTAAGCCTTTCTTTTCACCCCTTGTTCCAGAGGAACCCGCTGACTCCTATGCCATTGATTGGGCTTTGGCACAGGCACCTGCCTTATACCAAAAACACATAGGATGTAATACAGAATCCCCCTACTATGTAATTCCAATTAAAAATGAACCACAGCCCCAACTGCAGTATCCTAGAAAACATGAAACAAAAGCACCTGTGAGGGAAATACTCACACAATTAGAGTACCAGGGCGTAATTAAACCCTGCGTCTCCCCAATGAATAATCCATTATTCCCGGTAGCTAAACTAGACCATTCATATAGAATAGTCTTAGACTACAGACATTTAAACAGTCATACTCACACTTTTGCCAGGCAAAATGCACATAGTACAGCACTAATTACCAAAATAGTGCGAAAAAAAAAATATATAAAACAACACTGGACATATCCAATGTTTTTTCTGCCAGAATATAGCGCCTGAGAGTAGAGACTTAACAAGTTTCAGCACACTAGGCTCCCAGAATTTTTTGGGGCATTTACCTCAGGGGTATAAGAACAGTCCAGGACTGTTCGCAGTTCGTGTGACAGCAATTTTGCACGAGATTGATACTGAAGTTTTGTCCTATGTAGATGATATCTATCTTACGGATGATGAACTACTACAATATCTAAGACGAGTAGCCCACATTGTTGTAGTTTTTGAATTGCCTTCTTCAGCGTCCTGTTTTTGGGATATGAGCTGTCAAATGAAGGAAAGAGCCTAGCGCCACAATTCTTAGAAAAATGTGCACAGTTACAAACACCAAATACTAATAAAAAAGGACGGGCCAGATGTATGAAATGTTTTTGCACTCGCAAACGGTGCGAATCGCAAAAATCGGCCGTTAGCGAGTGCAATGATGCATGAAAGGCATTCGCAGACCAAAAATAAGAAATCGTAAACATTGCGATTTTTTGCGGTGCGACCGGGTTTTGCGAGTCGCATTTTGCAATTCTGTATTTCCAGTAGGAAATTGCGAGGTGCAAAATGCGAATCACAAAATCCAAATCACAAAGAGATGCATCAAAAACTCGCAATTAACGATTTTTCGCAGAATGGCATTTTGCACATGCAAAATAACACTAAGTGAAACCAGGTGGTAACCAGGTGCAACCTATATAAAGAGGCCCAGAATGCCTCAGACTCTTTTCCACAATGGCTGCACTCTACGTCATGGCGAGGAGGATGAGGATCTTGGCAGGTTTGAGGAGAGGGAGGAGGAGACAGGAGCGCATTTTCAGAGTGCGCATCACACTTTTTGACCTGACAGAGCAGGAAGTATATGAGAGATATAGGTTGAACTCAGCCATGTTACTTGACCTGATAGCCGAGCTACAACCCATACTGCAGCGCAGAACACTAAGGGCACATAGTATCCCCACCCATGTGCAGTTATTATGCTCCTTACACCTACTCGCCTCAGGGAGCTATCAAGGGGTTATAGCAACGGCTGGGGGGGTCTCACAGAGCACCCTTTCCAGATTCTTCAATGCATTTATCAACGCCATGCTAAGCAAACTCCAACAGAACATCAGATTCCCCCACACCCCACAGGAAATACAGCAGACAAAAATTGACTTTTATCAGATAGCACAGTTCCCCCACGTCCATGTGGCAATATGTCCACCTTCTATCACAGAGTATGTGTACCGAAACCGTAAACACCAACATTCCAAGAATATACAGGTGATATGCAATGCCTCCTTCATCATAACTGATCTCGTGGCCAGGTACCCCAGGGAGTGCACATGATTCATACATCTTTTGTCACAGCGGAATTCACACAAGACTGCTAGCTGGGGAGTTTGGTGAAGGATATCTACTAGGTAATGCCACTCTTTACAATGGCACATAGATAACAAACCCTTTTCAGATGGCTGAGGTACTCATCAAACCTTCTGTCCCTTTCAGGAGACAGTGCCTATGCAGTGCGCACCTACATGATGACGCCCTACCTCAATCCCACCACACCGGCAGAACGGAGATACAATGCAGCACACAGGGCAATCCGCAACGTGGTGGAGCGCACATTTGGCCTCCTGAAGAGTCGCTTCCGTTGCCTCCACAAGAGTGGAGAGGCACTACAGTACAGTCCAGAAACCACATGTAGAATAGTGGCTAACTGTGCAATCTTGCACAATATAGCTACAACCAGGGGCATACCTATAGAAATCAGTGACACTGAATCAGATGAGGATGATGATCCCATACCACCTCTACAGCCCACAGACAGGACCAGTGCAGCAGAGGGACAGCAAAGGTGTGCTGCCATCCCACACAACCATTTCAGACGTGAGCATGTATAACAAAACTCCACTGACAACTGTAGCTGTAGTGATAGAAATATTTATTACCTTACGTCAGGTTATGAATTGTGATGAAAGAAGTAAAAAGGTGAATGTGAAAAACTAAAATAAACAAATGAACTGAGTCCCACACTATTATTTCATAATGGGGACACCAGAGCCAATGCGGCAAGAGTCACTTCCTCCTCCCGCACACACCACTGGGGTGCCCAGTTGAGTCACTGGCACCCTGAATGTCAGCCTCAGTGGCAGTGCTGCGCCTGGCACTGTGCCTTCTGGTGTCTGAAGCAGGTACGTGCACACTACTGGGGCTCAAAGTGTCCTCCGTGTCCCCCAAGGCAACCTCACTGGGAGTGGCCGACCTCTGTCCCATTACTAGTTCTATCACATTGGTGATTTGGACAAGGCCCTGGACCACATCCCTGCTGGTGTGTGCAGCCTCCACCTGGGCCGCCACAGCATGACGGGCGATGAGGGCATTGGAGTTGGCCATCCGATTTGAGGACCTGCAGTAGTTTGCAAACATGGTGCGAAAACAGTGCTCATGTCTGCGTCAACTCACTCTTTCGTGTCTCAGCTCCTCACACAGGTCACGCACTGCACTGGTCAGCTCCCTAGTGTCCTGGGAGGCCTGCACCTGTCCCTCACGCAGCTGGTTGATGTTTTCGTTCAGGGTGTCAATTCTCCGATGCAGGCCAACCATATGTCTGTTGTGGACTCTAAGGTTCCTGTCCAGACTAAGTATTCTCCTGTTTTGCAGGTGCTGTTGCTGCAACATAGCAGCCTCAAGTCCACCAAACATGGATGTACCCTCAGCTGCCTCCTGCAGTTGCTGTTGGGACACTGTGGCACTTCTACGATGCACTGAATGACCCCTGTCCTCTATTACCAGGCTGCGCCTCTCGGGTGCAGATGGTGTGCCTGGCCCCTCCTGCTGCACATCGGAGTCACCACTGAGGTCTGGAAGTGGCAATGGCCTGGGCCTGCGGCGCACAGTTGAGACATTGATGGACCCACTGGTGTTGGTGTCAGAGGGCAGCTGTGTGTCCGTCTCCCCTACACACGCAAGTTCTGTGGCTGCTGTGCCAGGCCCACCTGCAACAACAATATGCAGCATGTCAGTTCTGTATGTTACATTCTCTGTCCAGAAATGGCAATAAAGCTATAGGTACATGGTGTAGTGTGTGTTGTGTTACCTTGGGTGTCACTATGCTTGCTTACATTGTCATGCTACTGTCTGTACTAGTTTGTGGACCACGACTCCCATAACGCATTGTTGTGCTGCTACTAAGATGTGGAGTGGACTAGTTCACACACTACTTCACATTACATGCTAATTCCTAAGGGGCTTTTATGCATGCACATATTGGGTTCACACTACATCATTGCACTTACCTTGGCTGGTACTTGGTTGAGCAGAGGTGTCTATATCTGTGACCCCTGCCACTGCTTCCGGTAGGAGTGTTGATTCCACCAGGTCCTCCAGTGGTGTGGCAGGTGGCTCGGTTGGTGGTCCTCCTCCAGTGCTCCTGGCCTCTGCAAGTCGCCTTGCCACCCTCTCCTTTGCCCGGGACCGCAGGTCATACCAGCGTTTCTTGATTTCTTCAATGGAGCACTGTGACACTCCAATTGCACAGATTTTGCTTTGGATCTCCAGCCAAAGTCTCCTCTTCTCACTCTCTGGCACCTGGAGGGATGATTTGCCAAACAGGCGGTCCTGACTCCTCACCACCTCTTCTGTTAGGACCTCCAGCTCCTGCTCACTGAACTTCAGTTTGCGCTTCCTCTCCTGCTTCTCAGATCCTGGACCTTGGGGCTCCATTGTGGCTCAGGTGATGCTGCTCCTTCACAGTGCTGCTCAAAGTGCCTGGGCTGCTCTCACTCAGGATGCTGGTTTGGGTGTGGCACCTGTAACTGCATGGAATGACTCATTTCCTGCTGGTGATGTCATCAGGCTCCTCCAGGTGTGCATTCTCAAACTTTCTTGCATTTTGCGATTTTTTACCGAATCGCAAAAAATCGCAAATTGCGAGAATGCAAATTGCGATTCGGTAAATGGGGCTCGCAAACCACAAATTGTGATTTTTAAGAAATCGCTAATTCCGAATCGCAATTCTGTTACATGGCCAATTGCAACTCGGAAATAGCGATTTCTTAAAAATCGTATTTTGCGATTCGCAGAACCCAGTTTTCATACATCTGGCCCATTGTCCTTCTAACCGAACAATAGTCCTGGTTTTGGGGATACACAGTACCCAGAACTGTAATTCTACCACTGTTGGTAGGGGCCAAAGAAAATCGCTTTGTCTCTATCGACAATGTCAAACTACACCATGTGGCCGATCCTGCACAGCCGACCAAGAGGAACATCCAGTAGCTACTGAACCCCTCTCACTACTGGCGAAGAAGTTCCTCAACAAGTCGTTTATACCAACACCGACACCTCTCCGAGCTTGGGAGGTTAGAAAATGATCTTGCATTGGTTCCACTAACATCAAACAATTTAGAAACGTTTAATCGAGTTGACACAACTCCGACACAACCAGATGGTGCCATTTACAGTGTGCCACAGAGGGAAACACCAACTCCACCACTGACCACGGCTGCACCATTAGCACAAACTGCTTCTGGATATTTTGCTGACTTCAATGATGACTTCTCAGAATCATTTGCCTTTTCGACAGCTGATTTGTCAAGAGCACGTAAGCTTAAAAACTGGCTTAAAGAAACATATTTTGTTTTTCCATGGAACTGTCTATGGCTCTCTTTGACTGTCCTAGACTTTCTACTTTGGATTGGTTTTGTCATTACTTTTTCTTATTAATACATGGTCTTTTTCTTCCTGAAAAATTGACAGTTGAACTGGTGGAGGAGGTTTTAAAACCACATTTTTCATCACATAAGTTCTGAAGAGACTTATCATTTGTGAACATTTCCGCAGTACCAATTCCTGATGGGATTGTTTGGGACAAAGTAATATTTGATATATATGGTCCCACAGAAGGTATTCAAATAATATATGTGTTCAAACTGTCAATGAATGATATAGTAATACCAGGCATTGTTTCTGATGATTGGGACATGAAAACAGTTGATTCTATGACGATTGAATTCCAGTATTACACTGTGTTTGAAATCGAAGATGTTTATCAATCTAATGAGAATTATGGTGATATGTTTTGCTAAAATTATTACCATTTCATACATAGAGCAAACAGTCCGAAAACTGTTTTTAACTATATACAATGGGAACACTGTCCGACCCCACTGCAAGGGAGTTACAAAACATATTCTGAAAAATTTACAAATTTTTCGGGACATGATGTAAAAAATGCTGAGTCATATTATTTTAAAATACCACCTACTAAGGATATACACATGCTGATGACAAATACACAATTCATATATTCGGAATCCTTTGTTTCCCGGTTGTCTATAGAAATCTATGAATATTGGCTGAAGTCGATTGATCTAAAAAGTGTATGGGGAAAAAAAAATTGGCAAATTAGGGGAAAGGAATCTTTGTTTATTGCATGCCTTATTCCTGTACAAATTATCTTTTTAAATGACACAGTACAACAAACAAGTTGTCTAGGCTTAGCTAAAATTAAGGAATTAAACATGCCCAGTATACTCGCCCCTGCAAAATTTTACAAATGGCAAAAATATACAAATGCAACTGAAGATCAGCTCAACGAATGGGTCCAGAATGGTACATTTAATGTTTCACTGACACGTTATTGTGGCCAATAGATACCAATGGGTGTCATCAACGTTTTATCAACTCCTCTGGGGGGTTTAGAACTAGTAGGACAGACCCTCGCTATATATCATCCGAACGTGCGGGTATAGTCACGACATACAGTGTAGGTAAATTGAGCCAGAAATGGTTAAAATCATCCTCACTATTTGCGGTAAGACACCTCAGTCTCCTGTCCAATAACACTGACTTACAGGACTTCCTGTTAGGCCCCTGAAAACACCGTAGAAGTATATAATGAAATTTAGAAGCTTTCCCAACAAGAGGCAGCTGCCTGGTTAAGGCAAATAGACCAGGAAAATCTGAAGAAGGCATTAGCTGTTGTAGCTAATGGGATTAATACCTTGTCCGACCGGATATACATTTTAAACAATATTGTCTCTTCTGCTATAGACATCATACAAACAGAATGTCTTCTTTACACCTTGGACAGAGTCAGCTAAGGTCCATTATGCAGTTGGGTTGGACACTTCAAACACTGAAGGCGGGTTGCGTTCCCTGGCAGCATGTCAGTGCAAGGAAGATATTTTCTTCCTTTAATTTAATGCGACAACAACAACTGATGGCTAAGAGGGAAGCCACTTTTGTCATGCTTAACATTGAGAAATTAAAAAAGTTGCTTTTTACTGTGGCAGAAATACCATCTGCTGAGTGGATAATACATGGGGTTATTAATCTGCCTATTTCAACACTACAATTCACCTCCTGTTTAAAACACATTCCGGTAGGCAGATATGAGAAGCTGGGAGATAGTTACATTCATGCGGTGTGGGAGCTTCCCTTCTCATACAAATGCTTGTTATCTGAAGGGAGTTCCAGTCCCCTTGATTAGACCTACGTTCCAGGTGCTTTTAAACGGCAGCTACATCCCCCTCAATAGAGAAGACTGTTGTGGCATGCGGGCCGGAATAGTTTACGTTGTTTCGGTCTCTAAGGTCATTATATGCTGCGGGAACGTACTCTTTCCCACCACTAAAATTAAAGAGGTAGCTGATATTTGGCCTCACTTTGCTACTTCAAACATGAATTTTGACAAGTTGAGCAGACTCAAGGCTTTATTGTTTCAAAAGCATGTGGTGCTTACATCTGCACACGATACCTACGCACTTCAAGTCGCAAGGTCATCAGCAGAAATACAGTCCCCTTTAAATACAAACTTTCCGAGACACTTTGGTGAACTCGTGGGACAGATATTTAGGGGCATATTTATACTCCGTTTACACCGGAATTGCGTCGTTTTTTTTTACGCAATTCCGACGCAAAACTAACTCCATATTTATACTTTGGTGTTAGACGCGTCTAGCGCCAAAGTCCACGGAGTTTGCGTCATTTTTTAGCGTAGACACCTACTTTGCGTTAATTATATGCAAGGTAGGCGTTCCCGTCAAAAAAATTGACTCCGCGGCATGTGCGCCGTATTTACACTCCCGGGCAAAATTCACGCCCGGGAGTGGGCGGGTCAAAAAAAATGACATACGGCCGCTTTTGTGCCGTTTTTTAGCACCTGTAAAAGGCAGGCGTTAAGGGACCTGTGGGCTCTGAAGGAGCCCAGGGGTGCCCTCCCATGCCCCCAGGGTCACCCCCTGTCACCCTTGCCCACCCCAGGAGGACACCCAAGGCTGGAGGGACCCATCCCAGGGACATTAAGGTAAGTTCAGGTAAGTATTATTATTATTATTTTTTGTAGCATAGGGGGGCCTGATTTGTGCCCCCCTACATGCCACTATGCCCAATGACCATGCCCAGGGGACAGAAGTCCCCTGGGCATGGCCATTGGGCAAGGGGGCATGACTCCTGTCTTTGCTAAGACAGGAGTCATGTCAATGGGGGTTGGGAGTAAAAAAAAATGACGCAAATCGGGTTGCGGCGCATATTTTGCCTCAGCCTGACTTGCCCCATTTTTTGGCGCCCAAGCTCCATTTTCCCCTACGCCGGCGCTGCCTGGTGTACGTCATTTTTTTTAACGCACACCAGACAGCGCCGGCGGCTAACGCCGGCTGTCATTCAATAAATACGGCGCTGCATGGTGCTTCAGAATGGCGTTAGCCGGTGCTAATTTTTTTGACGCAAAACTGCGTTAGCGCAGTTTTGCGTCAAAAAGTATAAATATGGCCCTTAATGCGTCTAGTACAACTGGAATTGCACATTTCTTTAAAGCTGTTGGTTCTGGTTTCATTCACACTTTCTCCTCCATATTCGGTTTAATACTATCACGATCCACTCAATTTTCTCTAGTATTTTCGTGCGATTTCCAACAACTTTGGCTTTATTAGCTGGCATTGTGCTGTTGCTATTTTTTATGCGCAATGGCTGTCCCACCGGAACAAGGAGGAATGAAAGCGCTCCCATCAGCGCAGCTGTGTCGTGAACGCATGATGCAGTATTTTGGAGCAACACTCCTGGAGCAATTGGAGTGTGGCTGGTCTTTGTCATTTAGACCGGTTTTGCATTGTGTGCAACCAGTGTTTCGGGGCCTCTGGTGCTCTTTCAAACATGCACTGGAAGTCTGTCTTTCGACGCAGCGCTTGCCTATGTTGGACGCTGATCTGTTGATGTTCTCGTTGAGGGTTCATTACCGGACATGCGCATTGAGGTTGCGTTTGCTACGAGAAGCTACTTATGAGTTACCCTTCTTGGAGGATGTAGCTCACAACTCATCTCTGGGCACACCATGAATGCTGCCTTGGCTGAGGCTATGGAACACAACTGCTCCTTGATCCTTCTTGGCGAAGACTTCCCAACATTAACATCGACCGAAGTGGAAGATCTCCTGCTCTCTAGGGCCCAAGACTCAATTGGACCTTTTCAAAATTGACTTGCCCCTTGAATTCAGATTTATATCACATGCTCATGATTTCAATTGTCATGTTGGATGCTCATGTGTCCCCTCGACTTGTCATCATTGACTTTGCTTTGACATATATCTTGAGTTGAACTTTTTAGCAATAACATTTTATCTTTGGCTTTGAACCACTTTCAACCAACAAGGGGAGGGTGTTGTGTCGGCATTTTAGTTATAGCTCCATGCACGTTATTTTAACACACTAGGCCGCTGTGCACTTTAACCTAGATACCTTTTATTCAGCCTCGTCTTATTATTGTTACAATAACCATTTTTACGGTCTTGTTTTATTTTCGTCTATCTAACAGTTTTTGCCTGGCCAGCACTTTGTTCTCAAACAAGACATTCTTGATCACTCTGAGCTTCTTCCAAGGCTACAGTATGGTACATTGGCGGTGAACGTGGTAGGAGTTTAGGGCCAGATGTATGAAAAAATGGCCTTGCGAATTGCAAATAGCAATTTTTAAGAAATCGCTATTTCCTGGTCGCAATAGGCGATGTAACAAAATTGCGATTCGCATTTTCGCAATTTGCGATTTTTTACCGATTTGGAAAAAAAATCACAAATTGCGAGAAATTTCGAGAAAGCACACCTGGAGGAGCCTGATGACATCACAAGCAGGAAGTGAGTCATCTCAGGCAGTTTCAGGTGCCACACCCAAACCAGCATCCAGAGAGAGAGCGGCCCAGCCACACTGAGCAACACTCTGAAGAAGGCAGCACACCTGAGCAAGGATGGACACCTCAGCCCAAGGAAAGGAGAAGGGAGAGAGAAAGAGGAAGCTCAAATTCAGCAAGCAAGATCTTGAGGTGCTGACAGAGGAGGTGATTAGGAGCCATGACCGCCTTTTTGGGAAAAGTTCACTCCAGGTGCAGGAGAGTGAGAAAAGAAGACTCTGGGCAGATATTCAATCCAAAATCTGTGCAATTGGAGTGGCACAGCGCTCGGTCGACGAGATTAAGAAGAGGTGGTATGACCTGCGGTTCCGTGCGAAGGAGAGGGTGGCAAGAAGACTGCAGGAGGCCTGGGGCACAGGAGGCGGTCCACCCACAGAGGCACTATTCACCCCATTAGAGGACCTAGTGGAGTCGACACTCCTCCCTGAAGCTGTGACTGGGGTCACAGAGATAGACACCTCCGGCACACCAAGTACCAGCCAAGGTAAGTGCAATATTGAATTGTAACCCCATATGTGTATGCACAAAAGCCCCTTAGGAATTAGCAAGTAATGTTAAACATTGTGAGAAGTAGTCCAGTCCACATCTTAGAAGCAGCACAACAATGCATTTAGGGAGTGGCAGTCCACAACCCAGAGCCGAAAGTAGCACGTACAATGTAATTAAGTAAAGCAATACCCAGAGGAACACAACACCCACAACACAGTGAAGAGAAGTACCTGTGCCTTTATTACAATTGTGTGCCCTTACCTGCAACAAACATAACTGACATGCTGCATATTGTCATTGCAGGTGGGCCAGGCCCAGCAGCCACAGCATCAGCCAGCATAGGCGAGACTGGCACCCATCCAGCCTCTGATTCCAACACAACTGGGTCTCTCACCATTGCGCCAGTCCGACGCAGGCCCAGGGCACTGCCACTGCCAGAGCTCAGCCAAGACTCAGATGAGAAGCAGGAAAGGCCAATTACACCATCCCCAACTGGCAGGCGCACCCAGATGCAGGGGGCCAGTTTTCAGCAGACCACAGCACCCCGCAGGTTGGCGACAAGTGCAGGTGCACAGCAGAATGAGGCAGGTGAGGGTCCCTCCTTCTTTGGTGAGCTGGAAGCTGCTATGTTGCAGCAGCAGCGCCTACAAAACAAGAGGATCCTTGATTTATAAAAAATATGCAGCAACATAACAGCAATGTGCCTCAATGCTAATACAGAACTGCTGCTTGAGGGACAGGTGCAGGCATCACAGGACACCAGAGAGCTCACTTGTGCTGTGCGTGAACTATGCCAGGAGCTGCGCCATGAGAGGGTGGGCCATCGCAGACAGGAGCGCAGATTTATGAACATGTTTGGGGGCTTCAGTCGCTCTGTGAACTGGGTGGCAAATGCAACTTCACTGAATGCACCTCGTGCAGTGGCTGCACAAGTGGAGGCAGCACACAGCAGTAGGGATGTTGCAAACGGACTAGTACAAACCACTAATGTGATTGATAACATAAGGGGACAGAGGTCAGCCACACCTAGTGAGCTTGCACTGGGGGACACAGAGGACATTTCCAGCCTCAGCAGTGTAGCTGTACCAGCATTGGAAACCAGACGGCGCAGTGCCAGGCACAGCACTGAGGCGGACAATAGAGGTGCCAGTGAGGTAACTGGGCACCCGAGTGGTGTGCGTGGCTGCAAAAAATAACTGTAGCTGCCAGAGGGGTAATGTTTTCACTATGACGTAATAGGGCATTACTCAGGACCTCTATTGTCTCTAGTTTTTCACTTCATTGTTTTTGCAATTTGTATAACAAACATTACCTGACAGTAAGGTAATACATTTATTTCACTACAGGTACAGTTGTGAGTGGATTTGTGTCATTCATACTTACATCTGAAATGGTTGTGTGTGATGTCAGCACGCCTTTGCCCTCCCTCTGCTGCACTGCTCCTGTCTGCTGGCTGTAGGGGTGGTATGGGATCATCGTCCTCATCAGATTCAGTATCACATATTTCTACAGGTATGCCCCTGGTGGTAGCTATACTGTGCAAGATTGCACAAGTAGCCACTATTCTACATGTGGTCTCTGGACTGTTCTGTAGTGCCCCTCCACTTTTGTGGAGGCCCCAGAAGCGACTATTCAGCAGTCCAAATGTGCGCTCCACCACGTTGCGGGTCGCCCTGTGTGCTGCATTGTATCTCCGTTTAACAGGTGTTGCAGGATTGAGGTAGGGCGTCATCATGTAGGTGTGCACTGTGTAGGCACTGTCTCCTGGAAGGGACAGAGGGTATGATGAGTAACTGAGCCATCTGACATCAGCACGCCATCAATGCGCCATTGTATAGAGAGACGATACGTAGTAGATATCCTTCTCCAAACTCCCCAGCTAGCAGTCGTGTGTGCATGCTGCCATGGCGAAAGATGTACGAATCATGTGTGCTCCCTGGCCACAAGATCAGTTATGATTTAGGAAGCATTGCATATCACCTGAATATTCATTGAATGTTGGTATTTCCGGTTGCGGTACACATACTCTGTGGCTGAAGGTGGACAGATTGCAACATGTGTCCCATCTATGGCACCTAGGACGTGGGGGAACTCTGCTATCTGGTGAAATTCCATTTTTGTCTGCTGTATTTCCTGTGGGGTGTGGGGGAATCTGATGTACTGGTGTAGTTTGCTCAGCATGGTGTTGATAAATGCATTGAAAATACTAGAGAGGGTACTCTGTGAGACCCCTCCAGCTGCTGCTATGACCCCTTGATAGCTCCCTGAGGCAAGTAGGTGGAGGGAGCATCATACCTGCACATGGGTGGGTATGTTGTGAGTCCTTAGTGTTCTGCATTGGAGTATGGGTTGTAGCTCAGCTATCAGATCAAGTATCATGGCTGAGTTCAACCGATACCTCTCATATATGTCCTATGTCAGGTTAAAAAGTGCAATGCATGCTCTGAAAATGCGCTCCTGTCTCCTCCTCCCTCTCCTCAAACCTGCCAAGATCCTCATCCTCCTCGCCATGACGTAGAGTGCAGCCATTGTGGAAAAGAGTCTGAGGAATTCTGGGCCTCTTTATATAGGTTGCACCTGGTTACCACCTGGTTTCACTTAGTGGTATTTTGCATGTGCAAAATGCCATTCTGCGAAAAACCGCAATTTGCAATTTTTTGATGCATCTATTTGAGACTTGGTTTTTGTGACTTATAATTTGCGCCTCACAATTTCCTACTGGAAATACCGAATCGCAAAATGCGACTCGCAACACCAGGTCGCAACGCAAAAAATCGAATTTTTTGCAATTTTTTATTTTTGGTCTGTGAATGCCTTTCATGCATCGCAGACCACGTTTTTGCACTCGCAAACGGACGATTTTTGCGATTCGCACCGTTTGCGAGTGCAAAAAAGTTATATACATCTAGCCCTTTGTCTCCAACATTCATAAAGAATACACACCCTTACGTAGGGACATTTTCTCAGAAAATCATCTGTTATTATAAAAACACTTCCTTGTCCCTTACACGTTAGAGGGAGATTCCAGCCAGGGAACCACAACTGTATTCTGATTGCCAAATGCTTCACTGCAGATGTTAATGCAGCCCACAGGCCTTTGCTCAGGTATGGTGGTTGATGTCTTCCCAGGGGAACCTGAAGGGCAGAAGTAGAGCTTAACATGCTGTGCTCTATCCTAGCCTAGGTAGGAATTAGTCCACTGATTATAGTGACAATATGAAAGCGTTGTTTTTATGCTTCACTCTTCTGGTCACAATTCTAATACTGTCATGTTATGTCGTCCTGGTTATTGCAGCTCATGCTTTGCTATCTAAGATGCAGTCATTTTATTAAACTCATTATTGAAACATTTATTGCCCCTGTATGTCATTTATATATGAGACTGAACTGTAGATGAGGGAACTTGATGAGACCTGAGTTACCACGACTTCTCTGAGAAGCCAAGTATGTCATGTGCTCGGCTGCCCAGTCATCCCTATCCCTAGATGGAGATGAGGCACTGCTAGTTAGCTGGAGCAAAACCCAGATTGGAGCGACAGGTGTCACCCGCTGTGGGTTAGACTTAGTCTCCCACACCGCAGGCGATTCTGCCGCTCAAACTCCAGTAGTCTCATTACAAAAATGAGAGCCTACACAATACATGTACACACCCTTCTATGCATAGCCATCAACTAAGACAGAGGTCTGACAGAAGAGGCTAGTCCATGTATATTCCTTAATACATTCACCCGTCATCTAAGAGAGAGGATTTAGTAAAGAAGCAGTCTCTCTCCATACACCTTTATACACAAACCTGTCATCTGTTAGAGAGGTCTGGAAGCCAAAGTCAGTCCATAAGCACACCCTGCTATGCACTCTTGTTATCTCAGAAATAGGTATGGAAAGCGATGGCAGTCCATGCGGAATATTCACACCTCTCATGTAAAAGTCTATCCTCACACTCTACTATGCACATCCATCATCCAAGAGAGGGGTCTCAGTGAAGATGCCAGTCCCTCCACCCTAGTACTCACACGTGTCATGTAAGAGATAAGTATATGTGTGGAGGCAATACTCCAACCCACATAGTAGCATTTCTTAGAATTTTGTTGCGATTCCGCAAGATTTTCACAAGAGTAGCTCACAAGCTTAAGAGAGTCAAGCTTGCTGCATGGATACAAATGATCTTGCGAGAGGCTCGTAAGTCCTGAGAAGAAACTACTGACTCTGCCACAAGGTGTTTTACAATCCAGTGAGCCTCTCACAAAACCTGCATGGAAAATACCGGCACTGCCATGAGGCATTGTACAATCCTGTGAGAATCTCATAAGATTGTGTGGGGGAAGTAAAAAAAGGGTCAAGACTCAACCAGTTGTTAACACTTCCATTACATGGCTGAAGAAATGCTGTGATGTGATTGAGTACAGATTCAAGGAGGAGAAGGAAGTCTGTTGGAAATGTATTGAATAGAAGTGACTGAATCTGGAACTGAAACAGGCTTTTGTATTCAGCTGCATATAAGGAACTGCTCTAAGTTCAGGTAAATATACATTATAAATATTGTTGACAAGTGTCAGTAAAGTAAATACTGTTGGTAAATGTATTCTTACAAGGTTTAGTGAGTGAAAAGCTGTTTGTAAAAGTGCATTTTTTTTACATTAGGTTTTGTGAGGTAGAATTTAGTTTAGAATGTAAATAGATATCACCGAGTATTGGGCATTGTGTTCAATAATCTGTATGTAGTTGTATGTAAAAGAGGCAGTGTTTCTGAAATTATAAAACAAATAATCTGTAATCTGTTTATTACAAGGCCTGTGCTAAACTGTTAAAAAAAGGTGTGTCTAGAGGAAACTGCTATGGACCCATGTGTGATTACAAGTTATAATTTAATTGCAAAAAATGCAATGGTTAAGGGCATTGAATTAGTCAACAGAAAGGAATATGAGGATAGCAGTATAGGGCAAAAATTGTAAAAACAAGTTTAGAATATATAGTGATATACAAGTGTTATCAATTATTGATCAATATATATACTTTACATTTTTTGGTCTTATTGTTTATTTTAGGTGGAAAATAGAAAACAGAAGTTTTAAAAAACAGAAATATCATGTCATAAAATGTATGGGTGTGTTAGAACTGGGGTTTCTGGTTATCAGAGCATGCACCGCGTTCAAGAAGATACCATCTCTTTAGTCAGGGTAAGCTAGATACACTATTAGAGATAACCTCTGCTCACCCTCTAGTAGCTTGGGACAGAAAAGTCAATGTGTAAAGTATGTGTGCAACACACACACAGTAGCACAATGAAAACACCACAAAACATACTCCACACAGGGTTAGGAAAATAGATCATATAGTATGAGTAAAACAAGACCAAAATTACAAAAGTCCAATCAATAGAACCCGAGTTATGTTTTTTAAATAACAACCCAAAAATAGGACTTAGAAGTCAATTGAGCTAAAAAGGTTACTTGAGGTCACTCTAGACTGGGGTAAATCTAAAGATCAGGCTTACTGCATTGGAGGGCAGGCCAGTTACAGAACCCACACAGGGTCCACTGAGAGAGTACCTAGCTTTGAAGACTTGTCAACGGCGAAGATTCAATGCATGAATAGATGCATTTCTGTTGATCGAGGAGATCTGAGCAATGCTTTGCTTCTGAACTGTTCAGCATTGAGGATGCATCGAAGATCAGGTTGTGCTGGGAGTCGAGGTGATGTGTCTCTGCCAAACCACTGGGTTAGAGTGATGTGTCGGCACCGAGCTGCACAAGGTCAAAGGTGCCTCAAAATCCGGGGACGATGCATTGCGCCATCGGCAATGTGGTTTCTGCAGCTCAGGCAACAGCAGCGATGGATCAGTTCTGATTGGTGCACCATCATCAGTTCATTGGTTTTCTTGAGTTGTAGCACAGATACTCACTTTCAAGGGTCCAGGACTGGATTGGCAACACTTCGCAGAGCAGGCCTCCCAGCATACAGAGTCCAGGCTCTTGTTTTGGGGTGCATACAGCCTTTGATGTTCCTGAGATTACAGGATAACAGGAGGCAAGCCAACGAGCTTTTGAAGTCACTCTCGGATCAGATGAGAGTGGTCTAGTCCTTCTTCAGCAGGGCAGAGATTAGCATGCAGCAAGGTAACTCATCAAAACAGACAGCAGCCCTTCTCAGAAAGCAGTCCAGTGGAGGGGCACTACTTGTAGCACAGCAGTCCTTGCTCCTAGCAGAGTTCGTCACAGGTCCAGCAGTGTACTGATTTGGTAGAGTCAGCGGGCAGTAATTCTATTCAAAAGTGCTGTTGAAGTGGGGGTGACTTCAAAGAAGGGTTTGTGAAGTGAACAGAGGCCCTTTCATTCCACCTCAGGCTTCATTGTACCAGTGGGGGGCAAACAGCCATTTATGTGGAGACAGGGACTCCCTACTCAAGTTTAAAGGTCATCTCCCAGCGCCTCTTCCTGCCAAGGAAGAGCTGTCAGAATGCAGATGAATGTGGATGAGTGCTCAGACACACCTGACTCTCCTGTGTGTGTAGCTATCTAGAGGGAATGCACAAAGTGTACCCATTCATCCACCCAGATGTGTATTGGAGATGGGTTGCAACGTACATAGAGAAGTACGAGCAGTGAAATCCCCACTTTCCAAAAGTGGCATTTCTAAAATAATGTTAAAACCAACCTTACCAGTAACAAAAAAATATCATTACCAATATGGTGATATGAAACATGATGGAGCTTCTCCTTTCATATCAGGAATTACAGTTTAAAAGTATAATAAGGAAACCCAAAAGCTGGCCTATGAAAGGAGTAGGCCTCACAGTAGTACAAAATGACTTTGGGAGTTTTTTTCACTACCAGGATATCTAAAACATAAAAGTACATGTCCTATTTTTATTTACACTGCAGGGCTTCTTAGGGCCTACCTTAGGGGAGACATACATTTAATAAAAGTGGAGTTTAAGGCCTGGCAAGTGGTTTTAAATGCCAAGTTGAAGTGGCAGAAAAGGGCAAACACTCCCTGTAATGGGAGCCCTGAGCCAGGTTCAAAAAGCTACTTGTGTGGGTAGCACAATCAGTGATGCAGGCACACTAATAGCATTTAGTTTACTTTCATTAAGTATATGGTATACCACTTTACAAGGGACCAACAAGTAAACTAAATGTGCCAATTGTGTATACACCAATGTTTCCATGTTCAGGGGAGAAACACATGCACTTTAGCAGTGGTCAGCCGTGATACATTTCTCACAGTCCTAAGGCTAAAAAAAACAAACAGCAAAAAGAGGAGGAAAACAGGCAAAAACGTTTTGGAAAGACCTCACTAAGGCTGACAGTTCTAACAGGAGGAGAAAAACAAAAACTGTTCATTTTGGAAGAAAGAGGGAACAGTGAGTGTGTGGAGTGCCTTAAAAAATAATAATTGTACAACTGATGTTGTTGTTTCTGCCTACTTCAAAATGTATACCCTTGAAAAAGCTTGCAGTTCTACTTATTTTTCATGAAAGCATGATCTGTTTACTTAAACAGCAATAAGTGTTTTACTTAGAAAAGAAAGGTTGTTATCTGCTTGAGGAGGCGTTGATTCTTGTAGTGGAGTAACACCCTGGTTGTTTCTCACTTCTGGGCTGAACTTCTATTTGCAAATTTTGTTTTCTTTTATTTTAAGTGGGACCTAGCCTGCCAGAAAAAAGGCTAGTAAAGCAGATAGTTTTACAGGGTAGGGGGGCTGAAAAAAAGGAAAAGAAGATCTACATACATCAAAATCTAATCACCAACGGAAGCAAAGGGGTGGAGGTGGTGCTGCTGCAGTGAGGAAAAAATGTCATAGACTAATTACGTTTACTGTTTTGTTGGTTTTACAGTTGTTGTTTGTGTAGTTTGTTAATGTAATTGTTGTTTATAAAAAAAATTATTTTTTTTTGTAATGAAATTTTTTAAGTTACTACTGATTTCTTTCCTTCATAGTTATTAACACTTTTAATATTATTACAGTATTGTAATATTGACTTAAAGTGGCAGACCCATCGTCAAGTGCTACTTGTTGTATATGTGTGTATAAGGTACTATAAAGAGATAAGCTGTTTCCTCCCACTGTAATATAATAATGTGTACACAAGAGAGAGGTTTTGGCACAGAGGCAAATGCATCCTCATAGGATAATACACACTACTGTCAGCTGGTGGAGATGGCAGTTCTTTTGCACATCTTAGTATATATGCTTGTCACTCTGGAGAGGTGTTTCAGCGCAGAGGTCTGTCTCTGTGTACACCTTACTGTACATGCCAGTCCCCTTAAGGAGGAGTCTAAGAGAGAGGTCAGTGTTTCCATACATTCAAATATGCGCCCTTGTTGACCAAGACACAGTTGTCAAAAGAGAGAATACTCCATTTGATACTGTACTAATGACATTCATTATCATAAAGAGAGGTATGAGCTGAGAGAGCAGTCTCTACCCACAGCTTATTTTGTTCTTGTATTACTCTAGGGAGATGTCAAAGCTGACCCACCAGTCGATTTACACCTTAGTCTGAATGCTTGTCATCCAAGAGAAACGTCTCTGTATAGAATTTAATTTCTCTCCCAACCATAGTTGCACATCTGTTATTCAACAGAGATGTCTCAGCAGCGATGTATCAGAAGAAAGTCCAGTCCATTTCAACACACTAATTTGCATACTCATCATCCAAGAGGGGGATCTAAGGGTAAGGGCTAGTCCTTCCCCACATCCTACTATGGACACCCGTCACCCTAGAGAGAGGTCTCAGTTGAAAGACCAGTACCTCCCCATATCCTACTATGCACAACTTTGATCTGAGAGAGGTATCAGTGTAGAGGCCAGTTCCTTCCTACACCCTAGTACACTAACCCTTCATCCAAGAGGGAGTTCTCAGTGTTGAGGCAAGTCTTTTCCAATGTTTTATTGTGCATCTTTATTGTCCTGGGGAGGGGTCCTAGTGGAATGGCTTGTCCCTAGTACAACCTATTATGTAGAGTGGTTATCCTGGGGTGAGGTGTTTTTGGAGAGTCCAGACTCCTCACTCCCTACTATATACAGTTGCCATACTGGGGGAAGATTGGACTAGAGTGGTCACTTTTTCTTAAAATCCTAGGAGAAGAAAGTAAAACTTGTAAGTACTGTAATGAAGGAGAGTATACATTATGTGAGTGTAGGAGGCTGGCCTGGTTTGTAGTGGGTACCTTGGGTACTTACACCTTATACCAGGTCCAGTTATCCCTTATTAGTGAAATGTAGTAGTGTTCTAGGCTGATAGAGATGGCTATAGCAGAGCAACTTAGGCTGAACTAGGAGACATGCAAAGCTCATGCAATACCACTTATAGTTACACAGTACTTATACACAAGTAAAGACAATACTCAGTGTTACCAAAAATAAAGGTGTGTATTTGGGTGACACAGTACCAAAAATATCCTATAGACAACACTCATCCTGGAGGTATGTATTATACACAATATATACACTAGACACCAAAATTAGACAAGTAAATAGTCATACAACAATGCAAACAATAGGAAATGCTACAGAATGCAATGGGAGAAAATAGGTCTGGGGCAACACAAACAATTTACTAAGAAAGTGGAATGCAAATCACAAATTCTCCCCTAGAAAGGTGTATTGTGTGCACAATCGCTGGGAGAGTAAGAATACAGTAAAGGTAAGTAAATTACCCCACCCCAGTGCCCAGAAAATCAGGAGTAAATTACTGCAAGTTTCCTTAGGACACACTACACCTTGTGATTGAGATATTGCAGTAACCAACCAAGTCTGCAAACAACTGCTGGATTCCTGGACCTGAAGACCTGCGAAGGAAGGGGGACCAAGTCCAGAAGTCGAAAGAAGTTCTAGGAAGGGCAGGAGCCCCTGCCAGCCCAGAAGATGGTGCAAAAGAAGAGTCCCCGGTTAGACGAAGACTGCAGGAATGCACCCTAGGAAGATGCCAGTGAGTCCCTGCATAATGCAAAGGATGTCCCTTGACATGAAGATCGTTGCAGATGTGATTTTGTGTTGGGAGTCACCAACAAGCCTTGGTTACAACAAAAGTGTGTTTTGCATCAAAATGGCGCTGGATGGACCCAGGAGGGACCTGGGGGCCTCAACCCTGTGTGAGGAGGAAGAGGAGGCTCTCAGCACTTTAGAGAGCCCTCAGGATGCCAGCGAGAACCCCCGGGAGCCCCAGAACATGTAGACAAAGGAGGTGCAAAACACGGTTGATGCAGCACAGCAAAGGAAGGTCCCACGCCGCCGGAGAACAACTCAGTGAGTTGAGCGTCGTAGGATGGAATGCTGGGGACCTGGGCCAGGCTGTGCATGAAGGAATTTTACAAATAGTGCACAGAGGCCTCAGGAGGTGAAGAAGATGCAGAATACAGGGGTAACATAGCTCTCTGGGAAGGCAAGGTCTTCCCTTCTCCAAATTGTGTCAGCAGGAGTTCAGGACAGTTTATGTCAAAGATGTCCACCCTCTGTGTCCTTAGGAGCATGCTCGTCACTGTGAGAGGAGTCCAAGGGTACCGGTTGTCGTCTGGAGTAGGGGAGTGACTCTGTCACCCCACTGGAGATTTCTTCGGTCCTTCTAGTGCAGGATGAAGACAGGGAATCCCCAGAGTGTGCACACCATGGAAACTGTTGCAGTTGCTGACTTGGAGCTGAGGTTGCAGAAGAAAAGTATCCCTTGTGGATACTTTGTTGCAGTTACAGCGGTTCCAGGAGCAGGCTGCGGTTGATCTGAGGTCAGAGGATGATGAAGTAGTTGCAGAGGATTCTTGAAGGAAACTTGCAAGCAGAATCTGAAGAGAACCCACAGGAGAGACCCTAAATAGCCCTGAGAGGGGGATTGGCTTCCTTATCAGGTATGGACCTATCAGGAGGGGTCTCTGACGTCATCTGCTGGCACTGGTCATGCAGAGCCCTCCTGAGTGCCCCCATACCTTGCAAAGCAAGATAGCTGAATTCTGGGACACACTGGAGGAGTCTGGGCACCACCACAGGTGGTGCTGGACAGGGGAGTGGTCACTCCCCTTCCCTTTGTCCAGTTTCACATCAGAGCAGGGGACAAGTGGTCCCTGAACCGGTGTAGACTGGCTTATGCAAGGAGGGCACCATCTGTGCCCTTCAAAGCATCTCCAGGTTCTGGGGGATGCTACCTCTCCCCAGCCTGTAACACCTATTTCCAAAGGGAGCCGGTGTAACACCCTGCTTTCAAAGGGACTGCTTAGTTCTGCCTTCCTGGGACTGGGCTGCCCAGACCCCAGGAGAGCAGAACCCTGTCTGTGAGGTGGCAGCAGCTGTAGCTGCAGTTCAAGACTCAGAGAGCAGGTTTGCAGTACTGGGGGTCCATGGTGGAGCCCCCAGGATGCATAAAATTGGCTCCCCAATACCAGATTTGGAATGGGGGACAATTCCATGATCTTAGACATGTTATAAGGCCATATTCGGAGTTACCATTGTGAAGCTACATATAGGAATTGACCTATATGTAGTGCATGTGGCTAATGGCGTCCCCGCACTCACAAAGTCTCAGGAAATGGCCCTGAACTATGTGGGGGCACCTTTGCTAGTGCAAGGGTGCCCTCACACTTAGTAACTTTGCACCTAACCTTCAGCAAGTGAAGGTTAGTCACATAGGTGACTTATAATTTACTTAAGTGCAGTGAAAATGGCTGTGAAATAGTGTGTGCACTATTTAACGCAGGCTGCGATGGCAGTCATGTGTAAGGGTTTGCCTGAGCTGCCATATGGGTGGCAAAAGAAATGCTGAAGCCCATATGGATCTCCTGTAACCCCAATGCCCTGGGTACCTAGGTACCATATACTAGGGACTTATAAGTGGGGTCCTGTGTGCCAATTGAAATTGGTAAATGAAGTCACTAGCCTACAGTGACAAATTTAAAAGCAGAGAGAACATAAGCACTGAGGTTCTGGTTAGCAGAGCCTCAGTGACACAGTCAAGTACTATACAGACACATACATTACACCATAAACTATGAGCACTGGGGTTCTGACCAGCAGGATCCCAATGAGAAAGGCAAAAACATACTGACATACAGGTAAAAATGAAGGGTAACATGCCAAGGAAGATGGTACTTTCCTACAGTGAGTAACAAAATTAACAAAAAATGTACGATCTTATGGGAGTGTCACTATATTGTATCATAAAAGGGTAGCAAAATCTGGTGCATGTAATTTATACCTATTGCAACAGGTTATGTACAGTGAAAATGCAAATTCCACTATAAAAGTATGGTCTCGCAAGACACTCATGAATGCAATAGGAAAACACTGCCCCCTATCTGTGGACACGAAGGACTGCTCCTGCTTCCCGCAAGAGGCTCGCAAGAATCACCGAATTTATGTAAAGGGATGCAAAGAAAAAAACAACATGTATAATGCTAAGGCCGAAAAAGAGCATTTTCAAAAGAAATTGTATGTTTTGTGCTTTTTAACATTTTGAACTTTTTTGCATTTAAAAAAAAAAGGGACAGACCAAAACAAGAAACTGGGATGAAATAAAATCAATATCTTCGTCAAAATAAAGAGTAGAAAAATGTATATATATTTTTTTTTTAAAAGGTCCTGCCTGGGTGGAGGTTTATGGTCCTGGACAAGCCTATCCTGTGTAGCCCTGTTTGTCTCAGAAGAATAAATAATCTGCTTGCATAAGCAGCAAAAACGAGCTACGGTAAGATATGACCAGCTGTTATCTGCTTGCACATAGAGTACCTGGGCAGGCATACTGTCACCCGGTTGAAAAGATGTGGATGCCCATGTGGAGGTATCAAACTCTGCCTGAGCAAAGCGTTCACGGTGCATAGCTCTCAAATGTTATGACATCCCAGTGGTACTCCTGAAATATTGCTTGTTCTGGCTGATCCTACTGAACTTTTTTTTACATATCTTACAAATAAGATATTTGGCAGGCACTTTCTTCCCACCAGGCCTCACTTGAAAAAATTGCAAGAACAAGGGGCATATTTACATAGCTTCCCTTTTTTTTGGGAAGATGTTTTTATTTTCATGATGTGGGTGTTGACAAATCTGTTGATACACTCAGCATGGCTACCTGTCTAGTGTTATGATGAATTTGCAAATATTAAAAAAAAGCACACTCATCCACCCACCAACAGACTGACTGACACACTCATGCACCCACTCACAGACACACTCATACACTTATAAACACACTGACAGTCCCACTCAGACACTCGCGCCCAGTCACAGATCCACTCAGTCATGCACCCACTCCCAGACCCATTCAATCACTCGTGCACCTATTCATGAACCCACTCGGATATTCATGTGCCTACTCACACACTCACACACACCCACTCACAGACTCACTCAGGCATTCAAGCATCCTCTTACAGATCCACTCAGATGCTCATGCACCCACTCACAGAACAAGTCAGACATTCATGCAGCCCTAATCAGACCTATATGAACAGGCTCACAGACCCACTCAGATGCTCATGTGCCCACTTACAAACCCACTCACACACACTCACAGACCCACTCAGACACTTACTCACCCACTTACAGACCAACTCATACACTAATTCACCCACTCACTGAGACAATCATGCACCCACTCACAGACCCACTCAGACACTCACACACCCAGTCACTGATGCACTCAAACACTCATGCACCAATTCAAAAACCCACTCAGATACTTTCACACCCAGTAACAGACCCACCCAGATTCTCATGCACCCAGCCACAGACCCACTCAAACACTCATACACCCAGTCACCGATGTCCTCAGGCACTCACACACTTACTGACCAGACTCACAGGCCCACTCAGATGCTCATGTGCCCACTTACAAACCCAGTCACACACTCACACACTCACTCACAGACCCACCCAGACACTCACTCACCCACTTACAGACCAAGTCATACACACTGACAGTCCCACTCAGACACTCGCGCCCAGTCACAGATCCACTCAGTCATGCACCCACTCCCAGACCCATTCAATCACTCATGCACCTACTCATGGACCCACTCGGACATTCATGCGCCTACTTACACACTCACACACACCCACTCACAGACTCACTCAGGCATTCAAGCATCCTCTTACAGATCCACTCAGATGCTCATGCACCCACTCACAGAACAATTCAGACATTCACGCACCCACTCACAGACCTAATCAGACCTATATGAACAGGCTCACAGACCCACTCAGATGCTCATGTGCCCACTTACAAACCCACTCGCACACTCACACACTCACAGACCCACTCAGACACTCACTCACCCACATACAGACCAACTCATACACTAATTCACCCACTCACTGAGACAATCATGCACCCACTCACAGACCCACTCAGACACTCACACACTCAGTCACTGATGCACTCAAACACTCATGCACCCATTCAAAAACCCACTCAGACACTTTCACACCCAGTAACAGACCCACCCAGATTCTCATGCACCCAGTCACAGATGTCCTCAGGCACTCACACACTTACTGACCAGACTCACAGGCCCACTCAGATGCTCATGTGCCCACTTACAAACCCACTCACACACTCACTCACAGACCCACCCAGACACTCACTCACCCACTTACAGACCAACTCATACACTAATCCACCCACTCACTGAGACAATCACGCACCCACTCACCGACCCACTCAGACACTCACACACCCAGTCACTGATGCACTCAAACACTCATGCACCCATTCAAAAATCCACTCATACACTTTCACACCCAGTAACAGACCCACTCAGATGCTTATGCACCCACTCAAAGACCCACTCATACACTCATGTACCCACTCACAGACCCATTCAGACAGTCTCACACACACCATCACAGACCAAGTCACACGCTTATCATCCACTCACAGACTCATTCAGACACTCATATACCCACTCACAGGCCCACTGACACATTCATGCACCCACTCAGACACTCACAGACCCACTCAGGCCCTCACATATCAATTTACAGCCCTACTCAGATACTCATGTACCCACTCACAGACCCACTCAGACATTCATGCACCTGCTCACAGACCCAGTGAAGCAATCATGCACCCCTTCATATAGCCACTTAGACACTCATGCACCCACTCACGGACCCACTCATCCACTTATGCACTCACTCTCAGATGCAACCAGACCATCATGTACCCACTCAAAGACACTCTTAAATAATTAGATAGTCTAATACACACATTGATGTACTCATTTAGGTACTTCCAAAATGTAAAAGCTGTGATGTGTTGTATGTCTGCTTTTGTTTTGTGTATTCACAAGGTAGTCAAAAACTTTTGAAAAGCAAAAACAAATGTTAAAGTAAAATGAACTAGTGTTTGGGAAATAGAATGGCTCTGAGAAGAGTTTTTGTGTTTATTGTGTACTGGATGATAACTGCACAGAATATGGGATGCAGTGTTTCAAGTTGGTGAGAAACACCTTGTTGCCTTTGTCGGTGAAGTGAATGCCATCACTTCTATAACTTGCATCCATATCAAAGTGGAGGTTGTTATTGTAGATGGAGCCAATATTGTGGTCTCTGAGAAATGCTGAAGCAATTTTATTAACATTTTTCCTAGCTTTGGCTATCTGTGGACAGAATTTGGTTGACCATTTCCATTTCTGCCTTCGGCATATGTTGGAGAATACCAAGGTAGTGTGAGAAAAAAGTGCCAATAAATGTGCGAAGGTATCCTTCATTAGGATTTCCAGTCCTACACCAGTAAAAGGGCCCAGGTCATTACCGCCACAATGCACAATTATGAGGTGAGGGGCTGGGATTCTCTAATGCTTTTTGTCAAAAGCACACATTGATGCCACTTTAAACCTCTCTGGCCAAGCAATTTTATTTCCACATTTGACAAGCCCAGGTCCCTGTTAATGCCACTCTTCCTAGCAAACTTACCTGCCAGAAAGACAAAGCTGTGTCCCACAATCCACACTCTCAGTATTATGAAGAGAAGGATAAATACCTCAAAGTAGAAGGCTGCACAAGAATGATATATTTAAATAGTGAAAGGCAGTTCAATTGGAGAAAGCACCTGTTTGAAAAAAAAGAAGAAATTCCATTGGATGATTTTAATGTGCAGACACTTAAAATTAGGTTGTGGTTATTGCAACTAAGAACGTGCGTCTGTGATTGTCTGTTTTTGTACTAAAAAAGTAATATATTGTTTGATATGGTTACATTTGCTGAGAGTCAAGCAGAATTTGAGTTAGAGAGTAATGTGCAGTTTATAAAACATAAGTTGGACTTTTGACCTAGGAGTTCTACTGAGTTGCTGTAGAAACCCTATGAAAGGACTGTTGGGGTAGGGCATTGAAGTGATAGGACTACATTTAAGTGGAATTAAACATATTTTCAGTCTTTGTACTAGAATAATTAAGTGCTTCTCTAAAGAGGAGTTGTATTTGAAGTGTAGTATAATTGTAAAGTTATAAGAAAGTTATGCTAGGTATGCTTTTGGTTCCCCGTAAATACTCAGAGAAGTGAAGGAAGGGTTAAAGAGCAAGAACCATTCAAAACTGCAGTAACAAAAAATAAAAAAGGAAGGCATGTTTTGATTCACTGAGTTTACCAGCACCAGAGAGTGCAAAATTGCAAAGGTTACCATTAATGATTGCTTCCTATGAGAGTGGTGTACATTTCTTATGCTGAGTTTAAACATTTTGGTAGAGAATTGAAAGTATCTATTGAGAGCAGAAAAAAGGAATTCGACAATGGAACAAATTTTACAGGTATTTCAATCAATATAAATTACTTAAAAAATGCATTTTCACAAAGTATATGTATTTCTCGGGTTTGCAAGAATTTCTGTGAAATATATGGAAGTGCGAGTTGTTGTCTGACTCTTGTTATGTATTTAGCAAAGATATGTATGAACTGCTTATGTACAAATAGATTTTTGTTTAAACATTGGCAGTTGCAGACTTGTTTAACACATTGCAAATCAATACAACAGCTCCCAGAATTCATAGTAGCACTAGCAGAGTGCAATACTATTTCATGCATTTGTTTCTGTTATTATATTTGTTTGTAGACATATCTGAGATGTGTTTATGTACAGAAGGATTTTTTGTTATATTTAGGCACTTTTTCATTGTAAATTAATACTATTTATAGTAAAAATAGGACACTGTATCACACATTTACATGTGAAAGTTCTCAACTATGTACTAGATACCCTTTAGACGCAGTGAAGGTATGTTTGAAAAAGTAGTGCTTTAAACATGGGTGAGGACTACTACTGCTGAGCCTGTGTGTGTATTTTTATATGCGAGTTTGAGTGAGCAGTAGAAAACTTGCTTAAGAAGAATTAAACTGATCTCTTACTATAGAAAAATGACTCTTCACTTAGGCTACAGGTAGGTCACGAGCCACAGTGCTATGTTAATAAAATGTGCTTGAGGTTTTTGATGACTTAGATGTGCACTGGCAGACTCTTATACCCAGTTACATATACAATATTCCATTGTAAATCATGTACCTACTTACAAATGGATACAAGAATTCAAACACACAGTCAGACACATAAAGAGACAGTCATACATTCATGGAAAAATCCAAACAGCAGCTGTGCATACTGCAGTATCACAACCAGTTCCTAGCTGATACAGTCACTCACATATGTAGGCAACTTGTGAGACAAACTAGTTTCCCATCCAGAAAGTAGTTCTTTAAACATGAGCCTGAGTGTATTGTTTTAAACATCAGCTTGACTTGTAGTAGAAAACATGCTTGACAAGTCTTAAACTGACCTGTTACTGCCGAACACTCACCCCTCACCTATGCTCTAGGTAGGCTACGAGCAATGGCGATATGTGATTACAAGGTGAGACGTACTTGAGACTTTCACTGACACAGATGTGCACTAGCTGACTCCTATGCCCAGTTATATAACCAGAGTCACACTCATACAAGCAGCTCATCCACCTACTTATAAGAGGATAGAAGCACTCAGGCACACATTCAGACACTGAAAGAGACAATCATTCTTTCATGCACACATCCAGACTGCAGTATCAGAAGCAGCTGATAACTGATACACTCACTCACATTAGTAGGTGTGAGAGCTGAAATTTTACTAATAAACTTTTTATGTATTTTGTATTTTGAATATGCGTAGAAAATAACAACCTAGAAATTAACATGTAACTTGTACTCGTGACCACTTGATTGGCCGCCACATAATATAATAATTTTGTATTGAAAGATATTTTAATGTTTATTTAAAGTTTATATTAATAACAAAATGCAGTAATATGTCATACTTACGATTAAATGCTATGTGTTTGCCTAAATTAACTGGAGGCCTCAAGCTAACAAGGCCTAAGAGTTAGTGTTGCATTGCTGTTTATTAGAAAATGCAATGTCAGAATAAAATGTGACCTCATGCTTGCTGAATAATAAAGATTAATATTGTAACTAATTTTGAAGGTTGACCAAATCTTAGGAATAAGCAAATTTTTTAATTGTCTTCATGAGCAACTGTGTATTAGGTAATGTGTGTAGAAATATGAATGTACTAAAGTTGTTACATATTATTAACTTGAGATGTATGAGAAAGTAATGTTCCCAGGAACTGACAATGGATGTACTGAAGGAAGGAACGGAAGGATACTAAATTGTTGCTTCTTTACAAGTCAACGATGTACATAAAGTGAAAAGAATGTGTGTAAGACTGTTTAGTTACATCTCTGATTTAGAATATTAATTTTATTGGACTAATGGCTGCCATAGGATTCTCTGACCAATGACAATGTGGGACTTAGCTTAACCGGACTGCACTCAGAACTTGTGCCCAACTCGCAGAGTTCATTCTTTTGGGTCACTGTGATACTTCTTTGCTGAGAAGCCTAATCCACTGTTTATTTCATGCTCCATCATAAATGCTGGTGTTCACTCTTGCGCTCAATGCTTAGAGCTTGTTACACCTTTGCTGCCTGGCTTATATACTTCTTTCAAATGGTTTGGAGAGCTTAGAGTTCCCAATTCTGAGCCATTACCCCTTACATGTCTGTTGCTGATACTGACCGAACTGATGCCCGACTGACAAAGACTAATAACCGCTTGCTGATCCAATAAAGGAGAGGTATACCAATCTGTAAATGTCTTTGCTACTGATTTGTCTTTTGTTTCTAGGTTCCAACTGCTGCCTTTTGATAGAGCCATAGATAGATGCTCTAACATAGGCAACTGGTGAGACAAGTTAGTGTCCCATCAAGAAAGGTGGCACTTTAAACATGTTTTGGACTTTCTACTGTTGAGAAAAACTGTATAATATTAAATGTCAATTCAACTTGACACTAGACAATCTCTTCCACAATTATGAAACTGTCCTTTTACTACATAACTAAGTGAAATGTAATTATTTGTTTTCTATTTGGGGATATCCACTAATGCCTAAAAGAAGAAAAGAAGAATGCCCACAAAAAGTCAAAGAAAAGAAATAGATGACATGTTATTATCTCCCTACTACTAAGAAAAAAACCCTGATTGGCTATTTTCCTTCAATGGAGGGAAATGAAATGGAGAGTCCACCTCGCAGGCAATTCCTTAGGGTGGTGCATGCCAGGTAGGGCCACTCCTCCTACCCTTTGTGTAGTTTACTGCCTTTGCTCCTACCAAAAGTGGGGATTTGCAGAGGGGTTGACCATCTGCAGCTAGCAGCAACCCTGGGGGTCGGGTTTCAAAGAAGGTAAGAACCTTTGAAGCTTGCCATCAGGGCAGTGCATATTCCCGAGGGAGAGGGTTATAGCACCTCCACCCAAGAAGGGCATTGTTCTACAAACCAGAGAGACAGACCTCTTCCTAAGGATTGTAGATTGGGTGCCTGGAACTGGCAGGCTGGATAGAACCCACCAGCAACCATGCCAGGGCAGTTAGCTTTTGCAGGGAGCACATCTACTATGTCCCCTGGGTACATTTAGGGATAAATCCAATACTGGTACCAGTTTGGATTTATCATTCTGAGTTGTTTGAAACCAAACACCTCAGGGTTCAGAGTGGCCATCACGTAGCTGGGAAACTCGTGCTGACTCCATGTACTCAACACATATATTAAAATAGCTGCTCTGTTCACTCAGTATGTCCCAGGTTTGGCAAGGACCCAGTGGAGGCATATTGCTCATACAGCTATGCCCTCACATATAATATGGTGCACCCTGCCTTAGGGCTGTAAAGCCGGCCAGACGGGTGTCTTACCCATAATATATGCAGTGTATGGTGGACAGTACACCCAACCTGCAATGGCAGTACTGAGAACACCTGGATGCATGGCCCTAGAGGGTGGCACCATCAGTGCTGCTGCCCTCAGGGGCCTGCCCGTAGTACCCCATACCTAAGTACCTTTTACTAGGTGTAGGAAAGTCCTCCTTTTTGCCCTGGTCACCCCCACACTTTTTGGACAGGTACTGGTGGTTACTGACTCTTGGCTGTGCCCTGGGTACTGCATACCAGTCCCAGGGCCAGTGCTCTGTGTAAAATGGATATGCAAATTAGGCTAATTATAGTTGGCTAAGTTAACCTACCTATAAGTCCCTAGTATATGGTAGGGCATGTAGGTTTAGGGACCACAGCATAGGTAGTGCACCCATAGGTGCATTGCTGAGGTGCCCAGTGTCATTTTAAAGGCAGGCCTGCCTTGCTGGCTGCTTTTAAATTAAAGTTATATGCAAATTCGACTTTGGCATTAAAAGTAGTTCCAAAGTCTCAAACTACCTTATTTTTACTTATAAGTCACCCCTAAGATGTGCCCTATGTGCCCCTAGGGCTGGGTGCCATGTAACTATAGGCAGGGACTTTATAAAAATAGTTTTATAAGCCCTGGTGAGGTAAAAACAGCCAAATTCGTTTTTCCCTCATTGTAATAAATGGCCTTCATAGGCTAGAATGGGGAGACTTTATTTTAATTTTTAAAGTCTCCTTAAATGATGCCTACCAAGAATTTGGTATCAAATTAATTGTTGTAATAAATCCCACAACTTCCAGTTGTTGGATTTAATATAACTTGTTCAGGTAAAGAGTTTTAAACTTTACCTGAAAAGTTGCCCATTTCAGCCCTGCATTGTTGTTGCTGATGTGCTCTGATTGGCCATCCTCTGGTAGCTTGGCCAAGCTGCCTTGATGAGGTGTGAAGTGGCCTGGCTTCACACAAAGGAATGTGCCTGTGGGAGGAAAACTCCCCTCAGCAGATGGTGAGGCAGGAAGGTGGAGGGCTGCCAAACTGGTCTTCAAAGGCAGAGAAGGACATTTGGAGCAACCAGCAACACCCCCACATCCTGTAACCCCAGACAACTAGGTGCCACCTTGAGTAGATTAGGAGAGGGCAGGAGAGGGGTGTGTTTATGATTTTTAGCCACACCAGTGGGTGGACTCAGCCAGACGTAACCTCCAAAAATCAGATTCAGCCATGATGGATTTTTAGAGAATGTTGCCTCCTGGGATTGATTTTTGCCACACTTCCCAGGAAGTGGCCATCACAGGGGGAAGGACCCTGCACCTGATTGGAGAACCAGGACCCCCCTGCTTTTCACCCAGGAGCAAGGATAAAACTGGCAGACCTGCACCCACACCTCAGATCCCCATCAGATTCCAACAAGGAAGAACAACAGAAGAAGAAGGACTGCCCTGCTGGACCCCTGGCCTGCACCTGGAACCTGCACTCAGAAGGACTGCACCAGCTGCACACTTGGGCTTCCCCACAAGAAGGACTTTGCCTGGCTTCAACTGGTTCAAGGAGGGACTCCCTGTTTGCTACAGGTGAAAAACTGCTAACCAGAGTCCCCTGCACCAACTCCTGAAGAAAGCGACCAGCTGACCACTGTCCAGTGGCCAAAAAGGAGTTTGCGCCAGGTGCATTCTGGGAGTTGTAGTCTGCACCCCCAAGGACCATCTCAGAACTTCTGGACCCTTGGGGTGAGCTGTGGACCCCAAAAGAACCTTAAAAGGACATCTGGGAGAAGCCCCAGAAGTTTGGAGAAGTTTGGACAACTTTTGTAAAAAAGCTCCATAGACGGACGGACCCGCCGCGGCAACTCTAGCCGGCTTGCCTCAACCGCAACCCGGCCTGATTTGCTGGTTCGTCCCGGTAAAGAAAATCTCTGAAAAAGAGACTAATTTCAAAGGTAAAAAGTTGACCGGGACCTCCCAGCCAGCGTATCCGAGGAGGGCTCCATGGACGTCGGATCAAGATCCAGGTTTACCCCGGTCGAAGGATTTTCACCTCGAAAAAACAACTAAGTCCGAAGGTAAAAATCTCCACCGAGGATTCCTGTATCGCGCATCCGGAGAAGGGCTCCAGGATGTCGGATTGGACTGGCAGGTTTGTCCCGCTGAAGAAAAATCTTCGAAAAAGAGACTAAGGGGGTCATTCCGACCCTTGCGGTCCAAGACCGCCAGAGCCGGGGACCACGGAAGCACCGCCAACAGGCTGGCAGTGCTTCCCAGCCCATTCTGACCGCGGCTTTACAGGGGGATCCAGCAGTTTCCCGACGGATTTCCCCTGCAAGGGCTGAATCTCCATGGCGGCGCTGCTTCCGACCCCCTTCCCGCCATCCTGTTTCTGGCATTTTTTACCACCAGGAACAGGATGGCGGGAACGGGTGTCGTGGGGCCCCTGGGGGCCCCTGCACTGCCCATACCACTGGCATGGGCAGTGCAGGGGCCCCCTAACAGGGCCCCATAAAGATTTTCACTGTCTGCTTAGCAGACAGTGAAAATCGCGATGGGTGCAACTGCACCCGTCGCACCCCTGAACTCCGCCGGCTCCATTCGGATCCGGCTTCCTTGTTGCAGGGCCTTTCCCGCTGGGCCGGCGGGCGCTCTTTTGGCGGTCGCCCGCGGGAAAGTCAGAATGACCCTCTAAGTGTGAAGGTAAACTTTTAACCGAGGCCTCCCGTGGCTTGCAGCCGAGCAGGGCTCCATCGCGGTCAGCCTTAAACTTTGACTTTGCCCCGGTCGAGGTGCAACCAGATGACCCGATTGGCGCTTTTTGTTTCTAGGCGCTAAAAAAATTAATAATTCTTTAAAAATTCATATCTCCGGTTCCCCTTATCCGATTTTCTTCGTTTTGGTGTCATTTTAAAGATAAAAATATAATCTATTTTTATAAATTGGTTTTGGATTTTTAAACTGTTTCCTGTGTTTTATTTATTTACTGTTTTGTGATATTTGAATGCTTTACACTCTGTCTCCTAAGTTAAGCCTTGACGCTCGTTGCCAAGCTACCAAGGGTTGAGCTGGGGTTAATTTACTGAGACCTAACTGGACCTTAGTGGAGGTTAGTGGCCTATTGCTAAGTGTGGGTACCTACCTGCCCTTACCAATAACCCATTTTCCAACACTAGGGAATTCTAGTGGTAGCTAAAGGTGTATCCAATTGTGCCTATGCATCACAACAGTTTTGAGGAAAGAGCTCTGACCCAGGGAACCTAGTTAGCAGGGGCCTTGGGCACTACAATTTCTAGGCTACATCGTACATCAGGCAAAAAGTGGGGGCCAAACATGTCGAAAAGGGGCCTTTTCTCACACTGTGTGAATACACTGGTCCTATCTTTAGCAAAAATAAATAGTTATTTTGCATGGTACAGTAGGAGAGGTAGACAGAGTTTGTGACAATGTTTTGTTTTGATTATTTGGTCCAGAACAAGAGTGTATGGAAAACACGGAGTTTGTATGTGCAGGTGTAGACAAACAGGACACAGTAATTCATGTTGATAACTTTATAGAAGATATTAGGAAGCTTAACACTGCTTCTTCTGAGAGACCAAACTATATTTGTACATGTTGTCAATGGACTCACTACAAAAGGCAAAGTCATAAATTTGATATATACTCAAAAACCGAAGAAGAAAACAGAGATAAGTGGGAAGGTTTTGCTGCTTATCTGTTTGTAGAGGAACAGTTTGGTATGGGCTTCAAGCAAATTATTTGTAAGTATTGCTATGATAAGTTAGAGGATAATAAAATGCCAGCTAGATCAGTACATAACAAGTTAGAAATAGTTCCAATACCGCAGGAACTTCA
Organism: Pleurodeles waltl; assembly: GCF_031143425.1. Lineage (NCBI taxonomy): Eukaryota > Metazoa > Chordata > Amphibia > Caudata > Salamandridae > Pleurodeles > Pleurodeles waltl. The sequence goes on along the minus strand of NC_090446.1, from coordinate 236,961,853 downwards.
AGATTTAAATGTTTGTGAAACAATCTTGTGTACATCCTTTCCAAACCTCTGAACGGATTTACATCAAATTAGAAAAAAAGCTAGATTTTGGTCCAAAAAGACTGCTTTTCATGCCTTGGTGTAAATCCAATCAAGAGTTTCATGGAAATTAAGGCTAAGATATTTGTATATTTCACCTTTATGAAGGACCCACAGATCTTACAGAGATCAAAGTGAAATCTGATTGACTGCTTCCAATTCAACCAGGAAGTTGTGGCAAGCATCTTAGGACTCGGCCTCGAGACTCAGTCTCGAGTCCTAAAATAAAGCTGAAGGAAAAAGACACAATTCAGCACGGTTTGGCTGAGGGGGTTACTCCATCGCAAAAGTGACAGATATTCCATCCGCTATATTACAGTCCCACAATAGCCTCTGGAGATCGTAATACTGCGGTTGGGATATCCGTCATGTTTGTCACAGAGTAACATGTCTGCCCAACTCTAAATAGTCCCAAAGTCTACTCCTAGCCAGTGAGAGCTTTGAAAATGCCCCATATAGATAGGAGCAGAATTTTAATCTGTGTTCCTGCCATCACTGATGTTGACATGGAAACAGATCAGAGATTGTTCCTGCTTGGAGGGAGCAGCATAACTCCCACAGCACGAGGGGAGTTGGCAGGGCTATGGGTGCACTGGGACAATCGCAGCAGCAATGAGTGTATGGTGGGTGCCTTGGAACCATACAGGCATCCACCTTTAACTAATGAGGCCTCAGGGGATGGGGTCAGTAGGGTGAAAAATGGCTCGGTGATGGGGTTGCGTGGCCCCCTCCCCTTTATTTTAAGTAGAGGCCCTGGGGTCGTCAAGGCTTAATAAGGCTTAGGAAGGGAGGCCATGTGCCCCACTCCTCCTTAATAAAAAAAAAAGCCATAGGGGATTGTTCCCAGGCTCTAACAAGGCTTGGGGAGAGGGTCATGTGGACCCTCTCTATTAATAAAAAACAGCCATTGGGGATTGTGTTACCATGGTTTAATAGGGCTCGAGAGGGGGGTACATGGTCCCCCTCTTCTTTAATTAAAAAAATAGGCCTAGAGGAATGAAGTCCCTAGTACCTAATGAGACTTGGGGAGGGAAGGAACACGTCCCCCTCCCCTATGAAATAAAGAAGGACTTGGTGAATGCTGGCCCCAGGATCTAATGAGGCTAAGGGTGAGGGACCATATGTCCCTCCTCCTTTTTAAAAGAGATATTGCCTCATGGAGGGGCCACACATCCCCTACTTTTAAAATAAATGAATGCAGCACACATCTAAAGAGGACAAGATGGGGTAAACCTGCACCTTGAGGTGGAGTAAGAATCAGATCCATTCGCAGATTTGCAAATCTGGGAATGCACCAGATTCCCTCAGGTTCCATGTTTGTTGCCTGGGAACACCCCAAGCAATGCCCATGGAATACCCCTTTTAAGCACTGTTATGCGTGAAAAGAGTCCATATTTACAAGGCCATGAAAAGATATGCAAGGCGGCTTTGCACGGCCTCATAAATATGGACTGGCACACTGAGCCACCAGAGAGCTAAAAAAAATGACACTCCGGTGGCTCAGTTTGTGGTAAAAACTAAGCAGGAAAAATTGTTCAACCATTTTTGTGTCATTTTTAAAGAACAGATAGAAAATTAAGATTTTGATTCCGTTTCTGCTTCTCTAGGGAAAAATCCACCTGGCCTATGTGGTGAAATAGTTGTTTGCCTTCCATTTCATTGTGAGGGCACATTAACCCTACTTTTTAGTATGTCCTTTTTATATATTACTTCCAGCCTTCCAGCCGTACAAGACGGGGTGTGCAAAATTTGCGTAATTTGCTTTTGAACAATAACTTTAAATTTCAGCAAAATAAGACAAAATTATGCAAAGTGCAAATTCGTCATTTAACACCATTTTTGATGGAAGGATGCATTTCATCCTAAAAATAGTGTGAAAAAACAAAAGCAGTGTAAGCATTAGCCACTCGTATTCTGCTTTTTTTGTATGTTCGCTGTAAACTTTTACTAAAATGGTGTTGTGCATGATATGATTGTGTTTTTCAAACATACTCTTCACCCTGCCGCTTTCATGCTCCAAAGCACAAGCACATCTTTCTATTGGCAAGTCACTCCACCCTTCATGACAGCAGCCATACATGGGACCAGCTCTCTATCCCCCAAGCCATCTCACCTGAGAGTATGATGGGGACTTATCCCAGGCCATTTTTCTTCTACCTTGAGAATTGCTTGGGATGCAAAGCACTGATGCTGAAGTTCAAGCTCTAGAATTATTACAGTTTCACATGATGCAGGTGGAATGAACTTAAATATCATGGGTTTAACCATACTATTGTATGGGTTTTTTAAAGCATAAGTTTCAAAATGAGCGAAAAAGTATGTTTTTAATTATTTATGCATGCCTGGTTTACTTACTGGTAAAGCTAATTATTCCAAGTACTAGACTTACCTTACATCGTGAGAGTTTGCCTTGTTAACAACCAGGATTTATCTATCTTAGCCCTGTAATAAGCTCAAAACCGTTTATGCATTGCATTGTATATGCAGTCTCAAACCTCAACTCCATCACCTACTTGGAAGTAATTAATAGAGAAACGCCACCTACTATACTATCAGAAAAATGAAGCACCTCTGTTGCCTCTGGTCTAAATTAACCGGGCAGCAGGGGTGGATATCTCAAAGTGTGACGGAGAAGACTAGGATTTGACCTCTGAAGATTACTGGTAAGAGTTTAGGGCTTTACTTCTTCGTCCAACTTCCTCGTCACAATGCTTACATCACAAGGATATACCAATGCAGAGACATGGAAAATGAACCGAATTAAATTATTGTTGGAACTGTTGGATACTGTTGGATTCTTTTTCTAAAGTCATTATAAAGTGGCAGCCAGAGGCCAGGATTCAGGGACCAATGCTTAATTTATTTAAAAAATGTACTTGGAAAAAAAAATTGCTCAAAAGCTCACTGCCAGTGCTATTGAATGTTGGTACACTGTGTAATCATGATTCCACCCCATGGCTCTTTAATCCACCACTAGCCACTTCCTGCCTCTTGCACCCACAGGCTCAAAATAAGCACTGTCAAGGACTTCTTTGCCCCTGGAATAGTATAAACAGGGAATGGTTCTCACAGGAAACTATAACGCCCACGTTCATAAAAAAATCTCATTGAAATGATGCCCTACAAAACATCGTCAATAAAAGACTGTGAGAAGAACTGAAGGATAGAACTGTCTCAAATACTCACCAGAACAAAAGTTGCAAGCGGTCCTTGGTGAGTGACATTTAGGACACAAGGCACCTAAAGTGCTGAGAAAGCTGAAAGGGGAGCCCTCTTGCCAGGTGTGATACCAGGATAACCACCTCACATTTCCAAAGAAGATATACAAAAACAATGACTCTGGAAAGCTATGGGACTGTGGAGGAATAGCCTCAGAAAACGCTGGAAAGCATGGAAAATTTGAAAACCAGGCCATGGAAAAGACCCCAGCATACCAAACGTGAACATCTGAGGACCTTGACGCGTTGCAAATCAGCTGAAAGCTTTGAGGACATCTGGAAGAGACAGCTCTCTCTTATGTACCGGAGCAATACACATTATCCAAACTGGAGTCCCAGAATTCTCTTCACAACACCATGATGATGTCCAATATAGTATGGACATCTCATTGACAAAGCTGAGTGCTGTTCAGAACCCCTGAGCTCAAGCAATAACTCAGTCTCGGTCCCTCACAAATGCAGGATGAAAGGAATGTGTCACAGTGTCCATCCAGAAAAGGATGGATCAAGAATCATACCACAAAAACACATGATGCTTACACAGCATTGCAAATGCAACCTGCTCCGTCAGTATAAAAGTAGAAGTACACCATTAGAGTTCATAAAATCAAGTTGCCCAATTAGACGGCACCTAAATAAAGAATAAGCTGAATATATTCACATGAAAAGTACCAACTACTCACTTCAGATCCAGTTTCAGATATAAGTGAGTCTCTGGTACACAGCTACATGGTACAAATGGTACTGGAAAGGTTTCTGCATATGTATAACAACACTTGCGTCGAAAAGAGAATTCAAATCATGAATTATGCACTTTCTGGCACAGGATCTTGAGCTGGTGACCTACTGCTATGGCTGAAGCAGGTGCTCCTGTGCTGTCGGGTCTCAACAAATATTTAAAATATACATCCTTGTAGGAATGCAAGGTAGAGCTACAGGGAAAAGAGGAAGTGTACATTGTGCAATGACCAGCAGGGTTTTCCGACAATATAAAAACTTGATACACACAAAGCCTCCAAATTGCACACACCTTATTTTAAGAGGTGAACCTGATGTATTGCTTAGACCCCAGTCAGTATCATCCTCAGACTTTCCTGGGAAACCGTCTAGGCATATTTTAGGGATCACTATTTGGAACAACGTTGGATTTTATTGCCTATTTCCTCCTAGTTCAAGCATGCATGAAGTCAAAAATATTTTTATAGACAGACTGGACATCTAGATAGATAGATTTATTTTAGTAAGGAGGCCGAAAATCCATAAGTAAGAGAACCAATGTCAGATATAGAGTTAGAGGAGAGAGTTAATGATAGAAAAAAGCGAAAACGTTGAGCTAAAGTGAGTGGAAAATTACATTAACAGAGGGCCCTTTGGGAGGTGGTGGCACCGGGCAATTGGCTCCTGTACTAACCTATAGTTTCATGCATCAGGCAGCGAAAAAGTTGTGAGAGAAGCAAAGAAGCAACTTGTTGGAATATATTTCACTACCCAGGACATGTTTCTTTTAATTTTTAAGCGACTTGTGTCAATCTTCAGATTGAGACTAAGGCCCATTTTCCTACTTTTTTAGCGCCGTATCTGCGTCATTTTTTGGCGCAAACTTGCAAAATACAATTGTATTTTGTAAGTTTGCGCTGTTTTTGCGTCAAAAAGCGGCACAAATGCGGCGCTAAAAAAGTAGAAATATGTGCCTAAATGTCCTGGCATTTCAATATAGTAATGAATAGTCAGTGAAACTGACAATACGTTGACTGTGCCAAAGGGAAAACGCAGGTCGAACTGTCTCCCCAGCCCTGTTATTCAATACATGGCACACAGGGAATACAGGTCTGCAGGAGACAGGTCTAAGAAGACCACCGCACTCAATGCCATCCCGGACAATGCCCCCAGGCTTGAGCCTTTAACACATAATTTCCAACATGTGAATTAGTGCAGTTAGGTCAATTATGGCACACTAATCTGCAACACTTAGTATACTATTGTCAACTAAAAATCCAGAACTGGGAATAGAGCCTGAAACAACGAAAAGCTAAGAGGCCATCTGTTAGGGTAGACATAGTTGAATGTTGCAGTGCCCCACTTATCTCCTGGCCCCCAGCAGATGAAGACCATAACAAAGCCCGAGATTGCTGAGTAGGGAGCAGGACACCTGCTCTATGAGTAAGAGAGTTTAACCTCTTAGCTGCTGGGCCTTTCCCCCCGTGCTGAGCCCTTTTTTGGCTATTTGGGGTAGTTCGCGCTTAGGCCTTCATAACTTTTTGTGCACATAAGCTATCCACGCCAAATGTACGTCCTTTTTTTTCCAACATCCTAGGGATTCTAGAAGACCAAGAAATTAGCTAAAATACACCTAATTTTTTTTTTTTTTTTTTTTTAAATGGAAAAAAGGGCTGCCGAAGAAGGCTTGTGGTTTTAACTCTGAAAATGGCATCAACAAAGGATTTGCAGTGCTAAAATCAACATCTTCCCAGCTTTCAGGAACAGGCAGAGTTGAATCAGAAAACCACATTTTTCAACACAATTTTGGCCTTTTTGCTGGGACATACTTCATTTTTAATATTTTTGGTGCTTTCATCCTCCTCCCAGTTAGTGACAGGAATGGGTGTGAAACCAACACTGGATCCCTGAAAGCTAAGTGTTTCTGAAAAGTAGACAAAATTCTGAATTCAGCAAGGGGGCATTTGTGTAAATCCTACAAGGTGTTCCTACAGAAAATAACAGCTGAATTTGTTTTTATCGAAATTGAGCTGAAAAAAACCCAGATTTTTTCAAGCAATATACCGTTACGTGTGCTGGACTCTTCTGGTTGCAGGGATATATAGGGCTTGTAGGTTCATCAAGATCCCTAGTTACCCAGGGCCAATAAATGAGCTGCACCTTGCAATGGGTTTTCATTCTATACCGGGTATACAGCAATTCATTTGCTGAAATATGAAGAGTGAAAAATAGGTATCAAGAAACCCTTTGTATTTCCAAAATGGGCATAAGTGGGCAGCAGTGGTTATTTGCCCATCTCTGAATTCCGGGGTGCCCATACTAGCATGTGAATTACAGGCCATTTCTCAAATAGACGTCTTTTTTGCACACTGTCTTACATTTGGAAGTAGAAATGCAGAGAAAGACAAGGGGCAATAACACTTCTTGTGCTATTCTCTCTTCCCCCAAGTCTCCCGATACAAAATGGTACCTCACTTGCGTGGATAGGCCTAATGCTTGCGACAGGAAAGGCAATATGGACACATCACATTTTTACATTGAAATCTGATGTGTTTTTTGCAAAGTGCCTAGCTGTGGATTTTGGCCTCTAGCTCAGCCGGCACCTAGGGAAACCTACAAAACCTGCACATTTTTTAAAACTAGACACCTAGGGGAATCCAGGATGGGCTTACTTGTGGGGCTCTGATGAGGTTCTGTTACCCAGAATCCTTTGCAAACCTCAAAATGTAGGCAAAAAAACACTTTTTCCTCACATTTCGGTGACAGAAAGTTCTGGAATCTGAGAGGAGCCACAAATTTCCTTCCATTGAGAATTCCCCCAAGCCTCCCGATAAAAATGATACCTCACTTGTGTGGATAGGCCTAGTGCCCGCCACAGGAAATGCCCCAAAACACAACATGGACATCTCACATTTTCACAAAGAAAACAGCTGTTTTTTGTAAAGTGCCTAGCTGTGGATTTTGGCCTCTAGCTCCGCTGGCACCTTGGGAAACCTACCAAACCTGCACAGTTTTGAAAACTAGACACTTAGGGGAATCCAAGATGGGGTGACTTGTGGGGCTCTGATCAGGTTCTGTTACCCAGAATCCTTTGCAAACCTCAAAATGTGGCCAAAAATCACTTTTTCCTCACCTTTTGGTGACAGAAAGTTCTGGAATCTGAGAGGAGCCACAAATTTCCTTCCACCCAGCGTTCCCCCAAGTCTCCCGATAACAATGGTACCTCACTTGTGTGGGTAGGCCTAGTGCCCGCGACAGGAATAGATCACACAACGGTCAATGTTGGTACTTACATGAGGCAACTGTTGACCCTGGGGTGATCCATTCCTTACGCAGGCACTAGGTATAGGCACTCAAGTGGGGTAGTGAGTTTATCAGGACAGGTGGGGAATCACTGGGTGGTAGGAATTTTGTGGATCGCAGCATATTCCTGTAGTATGTGTGACAGAAATGCAAGAAAAATAGAGTTTGTATTCAACATTTCAGCTTTGCAGGGTATTCTGGGTAAGAAAACTTTGGGGATCCACATAAGTCACACCTCTGTGGACTCCCCCAGATGTTTAGTTTCCAGAAATGTTTGGGTTTAGTATGTATCCCTATATAGCTCCTGAACCCAGGACCAAAAACACAGGTGCCTGCCTTACAAAACCAGTTTGTTTTGTGATAGATAATTTTGCTGTCTCCACAATACAATTTGGCCAGTGGAATTTGGGGCTGAACTAAATTGGGGAGCTCCCATAAGAGCACCCTCTCTGTGCTTGCCCCCGCATTCACCTGCTCTCTGGGTTGGGCTAACCCACTTTTGCCCTGTTGCACAGAATGTGCTTGCGAGGGGACAACAGGACTGCCCTCATCAACTCCCTCACAATTTACTGGAAGGAGTTATCCAATGGGACTCCTCCAACTGAAAAATCACTCCCAGAGTCTGCGCCATTGTCCTATCACTCAGATGCTGTCTCAGTCTCTGATGCTGTGTCAGAGCTGTCCTCAATAACCAGAGTGACGTCAGCAGCAGTCATCCATGAAGATGCCATCTCTGCTATTGGCTAAACTGTTGCTCTAAAACACTAGCCTACATAGACAGTCACAAAATTGCTGGTGTGTGTGTGTGATACATGCAACAGTAGAGGTCACCTTACCTGCACGTCTTCCCTCAATCAGCACATTCTTTCAAGACACTCAAACACCTTGTCACATACCATTCCTCACAGTCTTTAGCACCTCCAGCGCCCAGTCCAACAATCATTATTGGTGCTCCCACTCCCATGTCCTCCACCTCGGATTCCCTCATTACCATCCAGCAAACGTGCTCTTCATCTCTCCATAGCCACCCCGCACCTACATTTCATTTGTATTATAGTGCTGGTAGTGGCTGACTTTACTAATGTACTCAGCTATTTACATAAAATACAGATTTGCTCTTTGCAGTAGTCATAAAAACTTTCTGCGCTTCTTTATGGCACTAAAACTTCCACTAGACAAAAGTCTGATCCTTTTGTAGCAGAAACATAATCACAAGACTTACTTGACTTCTTTATTGCTGCCTAAAAGCTTCAGTTGAAATGCGTCAGTTGAAGTATGTGCACTGCTTTGAAGACGCAACCTGCAACTGCAAGACAACTGGTGGCAAATATATATATATATATATATATATATATATATATATATATATATATATACATATACATGATATATATCCATGATATATATATATATATATATATATATATACATATATATATATATATATATAAGATATATATATAGATCACTTTTATATGTGGGTCTGGTTTTCGTGGGGGCCGATTGCAGCCCCCAGGGAACCCAAACATGCACTGACAAAAGTGATATATATATATATATATATATATATATGCAAAAAAGAATAGAGAACTCTGGGTAGTTCCCAAGTTTAGGTGGAGAGCAGCTCTAGTAAGGAGCACCCTGCAACACCAGCGACACTCTAGATTTGCTCACCTCAAAGCCCATATTTATACTTTTTGACGCACAACTGCGCCAACGCAGTTGTGCGTCAAAATTTTTAACACCGGCTAACGCCATTCCAAAGCGCCATGCGGGCTCCTTATTTATTGAATGACGTTAGACGGCGCAGCTGACTGGTGTGCGTCAAAAAAAATGACTCACACCAGGCAGCGGCGGCGTAGGGGAAAATGGAGCTTGGGCATCAAAAAATGGGGCAAGTCAGGTCTGAGGCAAAATTTTGGCCTCAACCCGATTTGCGCCATTTTTTTTTACGCCCAACCCCAAAGACAGGAGTCATGCCCCCTTGCCCAATGGCCATGCCCAGGGGGCTTATGTCCCCTGGGCATGGTCATTGGGCATAGTGGCATGTAGGGGGGCACAAATCAGGCCCCCCTATGCCACAAAAGAAAATACGAAAAAAATATTTACCTGAACTTACCTTAACTTCCCTGGGATGGGTCCCTCCATCCTTGGGTGTCCTCCTGGGGTGGGCAATGGTGGCAGGGGGTGTCCCTGGGGGCATGGGAGGGCACCTCTGGGCTTCTTCTGAGCCCACAGGTCCCTTAACGCCTGCCCTGACCCAGGCATTAAAAAACGGCGCCCATCAGGCTGGGCGCTGTTTTTTAAGGCCTGCCCCCTCCTGTGCGTCAAAATGACGTCACAGTATAAATAAGGCACACAGGCCTTAAAATCATTTTTTGGAAGGGAACGCCTACCTTGCATATAATTAACACAAGGCTGGTTCCCCCTTCTAAAAAATGACACACATGGTGGAACTTTGACGCCCGCGGGGTTGGACGTCAAATTATAAATATGAGGCAGTGTTTGCGACGATTGTGCGTCAAAAATTTTGACGCACATTCGGCGCAAAGAGAGTATAAATATGCACCCAAATGTCTGTTTATCTAGCAAAGTTTTTAAGCATTGGATCAGCACAGTGCTATCCACACCAAGCTAGATAATGACAAAGTCTTTTGCCATTTGTATAGCAAAGTCTTTAAGCATAGGTTTGACACAGTGTCAACCTTGCCGAGCTGTAAAATGACAAAAGCCATTTACCACTCCAGGCACAGTGTTACAGCTTTGGACTGGTAAAATACCATCCAAGCCAACCTGGAATGAGTAAAAGCAACCCCTGACACGTGTTTCGCTCTCATTAGAGCTCATCAGAGAGGTTTAGCTTTGTCCAGACACAAGGGAGCACCCAGTATAAGTCAAAACAAATCCCTTTCAGGGTTAGAGTGCCGCATAAATTATGCAAAAAAGAATAGAGAACTCTGGGTAGTTCCCAAGTTTAGGTGGAGAGCAGCTCTAGTAAGGAGCACCCTGCAACACCAGCGACACTCTAGATTTGCTCACCTCAAATGTCTGTTTATCTAGCAAAGTTTTTAAGCATTGGATCAGCACAGTGCTATCCACGCTGAGCTAGATAATGACAAAATATTTTGCCATTTGTACAGCAAAGTCTTTAAGCATAGGTTTGACACAGTGTCAACCTTGCCGGGCTGTAAAATGACAAAAGCCATTTACCACTCCAGGCACAGTATTACAGCTTAGGACTGGTAAAATACCATCCAAGCCAACCTGGAATGAGTAAAAGCAACCCCTGACACGTGTTTCGCTCTCATTAGAGCTCATCAGAGAGGTTTAGCTTTGTCCAGACACAAGGGAGCACCCAGTATAAGTCAAAACAAATCCCTTTCAGGGTTAGAGTGCTGCATAAATTTATATATATATATATAGACCTATCTATAGATATATCCATGTAGATAGACATATCTTTCTACATGGATTGATATATCTATATCTATATATATATATATATATATATATATATATATATATATGTATTTTTTGGGGGTAAAATGGCCCCCAGGGAAACCCTTCAACTACAAAAAGAAAAATTGCCCCCACGGGGGTCGCCCTGCCTACAGGCGACCCCCTGTCAATTACGTTATTTAAAAAAAAAAAGATTTGCCACTGGGGGGGCGCGATCGCGCCCCCCCAGTGGGCCCCAACATTGAATTTAAAAAATATGTCCCACTGGGGGGGGGCGGCCCGTTTTCCTAGGGAGGCCGACCCCCCCAAGTGAAATCCCTGGCGTCTAGTGGCGTTTCGGGCCAGGAAACGCATTCAGGAAGGCCTCGTATGAAAGGGGAGAGTCTCCCCTTTCATTCGAGGCCTTCCCAAACGTGGGGAGGCCGTTTGGGGTCGTTTTCCCCATTAGAGCAGGAAGCGGCCCTACGGCCGCTTCCCACTCCAATGGGGAAAACAACACTGTGAAGTCAGCACGCCTCGCGGTGCGTTGACGTCACATAGGGGCGGGTGGAGGGAGACACAGAAGCTTTTCCGTGTCTCCCAGGGCAAAAAAAAAAAATATGAAAATCCCCTCCCTGGTGTCGGCCACTGGTCGTGACCCGCACCAGGGAGGGAGTGCGGGTGTCGGTCAGTGGCCGACGCCGCACTAAAGGAGTTAAGATCCACCAGTTCAGCAGGAGAGTATGATTCCCATTCCCAGTAAACAGCTCTCCTTGGAACCATGCTCCTAGAGACACTCACACCAACACCAGCAGAGCCTAAGAGAACAAATGATTGAAAAACACCCAATGCAGGATGGGAGTGGTAAGTGATGGGAATGCCAAGCTGATTCTTCATAAAAAATTCAGAGAGGGGTTTGTAACAAAAATGTATGCCGACTTGAGACAGCCCTTGTAGAAATGTTTTCTTTCACCAAAGCAAATCTTTCCAACTTTACCTTTGTACAGTAATGTTCAGCATACATACAGACTTAGAAATGTTTTAACCCATGTAGTTGCATGCGAGTGCTGATATACCACCCCTGGTACACCCTCTTGATGCAAAGAAGTACACTCTTTGTTAGTGTGAACCTTCACAGTCACTAAATTAACCTAAGTTCAACCCTCTTGTAGCTGTCACAGAGCAGAAATGTTCACCTTTTGGCTTCAGTTGACCCCCCCACTGAATCATTATTGGAATACCCAGAACTCCACTGAGTCATTATGTAAAACTAGGGACACCTGGCCTAAGCAGTTTCTATGATTTGAGCTTCATAACAAGACACAAAAACAAGTATACACCAAGCAAATGGTAAAATTCTGAAATATTTTGTTTAATTCACAATCAAATATAGAAATGTTTTTCACATTTTCAATTATGTTTCTTTATTTGTATAAAATGCATTAATTTTAATGTATTCATTTTAATATTATTTAATGTTGTAACACAGTCAGGGTCCCCCTGAGTAGGCTTCGTAGACGCCCAGGGTTCCTCGGACCACAGTTTAAGAACCACTGACTTAGTATTTATACAATACCAAAAGCATAATAAAGTAAAAACACCGAGCAATGCAAATCCCAAACTAAATTAGAAAAATAGAGAAAAATGGAATAACCAAACTTATAACAACACAACCATACTCTAGTAAGAGGAACCACATCTATGGATATTTTAAGTTTTAAGCAGAAATTGTGACAAAAGCATTAAGCATGAGTGATAGTTTATGGAAGTGGTAGACATAGGAGTGATTAGAGGCTGACCGTGATGGAGTCCTGTTAGTTTACACCAAGTGGCTTGATCCCGATTAAAGTCTAGAAATCAAAAGGTTTGAAAAAGGTCTGAAGCCCCACCTCAGAAAAGGACTTAGTAAAATTTTTGAAGCTAAACATTGACACTGCAGAATGGAACCTTGTCACGTCTTGAGAAGAAAAATCCTTCCTGCATGGAACAAAGCTGAAATTCTATGGGCCAGTGTAGAACCGAAAGCCAAATGCCTGAAATTGGTTTTCCCCCCTGGAATTCTGAAGCTCTGGAGATTTCTTACTGAAAAGTCCAAATGAAGGAAGGGATCTCTGAGCAGGACAAATCTGAAATTCAGTCTGATGCCGTGGGACTGCCAGTTGGATACTTTTCCCGGCTGGTTGGCATGAAGTTCTGGAGTTCTGGAGGAAAAGTTTTCAAAAGTTTCCAGAGTACACTTTTAATTCTCCTGGACCTACGTGCAAGGCATTTTGAGACAAACAAGTTATCAAGAAGAGGTCAGAAGCAAAGTCCAGTCCAGGTCCAGTTTCCATTGCTTAGTCAGACACCTCATGGGAAGGCCTTTTACAGCTTATTGTGTTCCTCTAGATACACAGCAGGTCACACAACACACTCTTGGAGTCCACTTATTTGTCGATGGTAGAAGAGTTCACAGAAAGCACGGCCAGTCTTCTTCTGATCTTCCACATGTCCAGTAACCATTCTGGGGAGGATACCTTGTGTGGCACCCTTATGATTAGCACTGGGTTGGATTGAATCCTGCCACCCTTCTAATCAATGGCATAAATATTCAGGTGGCAGCTTCACTTTAACTTGGTTTGATGCCAACCTGCTTAGAAGGTCAATGACTGCTTCCTCTAGGTTGCCCCTTACATTTACTTGTGAAAGGATAGGTTCCTTTTTAAGTTAAAGACGTTCTTTGGTCCACCCTAACTGTTCATCCTGCAAGTGGAAGAAAAAAAATCCCCAAACTCAGACCATTGGCTCTGCTCTGGGAGGAGTTTCCATGCCACTTTCACATCTTATTCAGGCCAAATACAGACTGGGCAGCTGATGCAAATTTTCCTTCAACAGCTTCAGGCAGGGTGGAGGTAACTTGTTAAAAATTACATTTCCAATATAGTTGATGAAAGTCTGACTTCACCATAGGATTGGAATTTTACAAATAAGGGCCTCATTACGACCCTGGCGGCCAGCGGTAAGCTAACAGTAACACCGCCAACAGGCTGGTGGTGTTCCACCAACTATTATGACAGTGGTGCAATAGCCATGGCCATACTTCCGGCCCCTCCATCATACCTCTGGGTTTCCACCTGGCGGTCATAATCCCCAGGGCAGCGGTGCAAGCACAGCTGCCCTGGGGATTATGAGTCCCCAACCGCCAGCCTGTCCACGACGGTAAATACCACCACTCGGGGTGCCCCTGGGAGCCACTGCACTGCCCAAGCACTTGGCATGGGCTGTGCAGGGGCCCCCAGGAACAGCCCCATTGCGTATTTCACTGCCCGAATTACAGACAGTGAAATGTGCAACGGGTGCTACTGCACCCGCTGCACATCAACGTTGCCACCGGCTCTATTACGAGCCGGCTGCAATGTTGATGTGACTTTTCCGCTGGGCCAGCGGATGGAAACACTTTTACCATCTGCTGACCCAGCAGAAATGTCATAATAGGGAGTCAGATATACCACTAGCACTGGGGTATACTGGCGCCCGCAGCTTTGGTGGTCTTTGTGAAAGACCAGCAAAGTTATAATGAGGCCCTGAGTCTTTAAATGGAGTCTGTAGCTAGTACAGGTCAAAAGTTAAATATAAAAGTATATAAACCATTTTTCCTTTGCTCTGTGCTAGTCACAGTCTAACAAGTGACAATGGCATTTTGGACCTAGTCACTTAGGAAACATGACATTTCTGAAGTGACACATTCCACTCTTAAATATTATGCACCACACCTTGTGGACAGAAAGGTGGCACTTTTCAGATTAGGAATCAGGTGCACTTCCTTCTCAAAATTATGATTCTGACAGGTCTGCATATCAGAGTTCATACTACGTTGTCAGATTATACAGAGTAGGCCTGAAGCAATGTTTTCACTGCCACTTTATTGGATGGCACAATATGTGATGCAGTTCACAGGTGGCATTTAACTTTCCATGGCAGTGCTGTACTTCTGCACCATATACTATGGCCTTATAGGAAAGTGAATTGAGCCAACCAGCTTTAAAAAATGTTGACAAGTTTGAAAGGGATGAACTGGCACTTTACTCATCTTTAGCTGGATTAAATTGCACAGAGGTTTATGCCAGCAAACCAGATTTGTGGTGTATTTGATAGTTGAGTTTTTATTTGGGCTGTTAAGTCTTAAGAAATTTTTCTCTACAACATTAAGCAGGCTTTTGAGTTTCTCAAAATTCTGTAAATAATCTACTTCTACGTCTGCCACTTGTATGTTAAGCATACCGTAAACGTCATCCTTACCTGGCTTGCATAGGATCGATTCAGGCAGAGCCTAAATAAGATCAACACGGATATGAAAGTAACTCAAAGGGAAAAAGATGTAGGATAGTCATGAGAAATATTATGTTTATTATTATGGCCCTCATTATGTCCCTGGCGGTCAGAATGTGGCGGTATGAAAGCCAACAGGCTGGTGGTACATACCGCCACATTATGAGATTGGTGGGTTGGCTGCAGCCAACCCACTACTTCTCCACTCATACCGCCATGGCGATATGAGCCGCCAGGCCGGAGTTGTCCATCCCCAGCCCGGCGGCTGGAATAGTACCGCCCATGGTATTATGAGCTGGCCTACCACCATGATTTTATAAGCATTAGCAATGCCACAAATACCATAGTGGTAGGCCCTACAGCTGACAGGGAATTCCTTCCATGTCACCCTTAGGTGGTGTAGTGCTTTCCTCTTATCTAGTTTCTAAGCACTAACATAACACAACAGAAATGCACTTCTGAGGTCAAAGAAGACTTTTATTGTTGTTAATTCTTCCCCAACCACAATATTTATGAATGACGAATTAGTAGCTTTCAAGTCCGCGTTAATCAAACAAAATATATCAGTTTGCAATATACACAGCAGTTTATATTTATAAGATATTGAATGCAAAGCAAAACAAATACTTCACCGTGTGGGAACTATCTACAGCTTCATCTTTCTAAGGTCTGCAAGCTGATGACCCCTGTCAGCCGCGAGAAAGAGAGATTCATCTACCCACACGGGATTGCTGGCAGCCTGCGCCAAGCTCCAGCACAAGGTCCGGCAGATTCGAATCTGACTCTCTGCAGCCTGTTACATTCGTTACAAAGGTGTGCCCCCTCCTCTCAGACCTGGGAAACTGAGCAAGCCTTTTGGAGACTGGCCAGGTCTCCAAGACTACTCCTGTTCCCAAGCTCAAGCGAAGAAAACAACACCCATGTACTCTCTCTTATCACGTCTAGTCTACTGTGAGAAAAACATCTTGGTTCTCTGGTGCAAAAACACAGCTTGGAAAAATACAGCTTGGATTCTCAACTGCAATGTCTAACTCCACGTTAAAGGCAATGGGCAGCTAACCTAAATATCAAATGCAATGTCATGTTAAAGGCAATAGGCAGCTAACCTAAATATCAAATGCAATGTCTAGTGTCATGTCAAAGCCAATAGGCAGCTGAGCTGAATACAAAATGCAATGTATAATATCATGTCAAAGCCCATAGGCAGCTGAGCTGAATACAAAATGCAATGTATAATATCATGTCAAAGCCAATAGGCAGCGGAGCTGAATATAAAATGCAATGTATAATATCATGTCAAAGCCAATAGGCAGCGGAGCTGAATACAAAATGTAATATCATGTCAAAGCCAATAGGCAGCGGAGCTGAATATAAAATGTAATATATGATATCATGTCAAAGCCAATATGCAAAATATCTAATAGCATGTCAAAGTCAATAGGCAGCTAAATTGAATACATCATGTCAAAGCCAATAGGAATGCAATGTCAAAGCCAATAGGCGGCTAGACTGGATACAGCATGTCAAAGCCAATAGGCAGAATACAGAATGTAATGACTAATGCAATGTCAAAGCCCATAGGCGGGTAAACTGAAAGTAATGGCTAATGCCATGTCAAAGCCAATAGGCGGCTCAACTGAACAAAACATACCATGTGCTACTGGTGAACATTGAGCAACTAATATGCGCAGTGGTGAAACACAAAGTCATTGGTCAAAACAAACTTTATCAAATGGCAGTACATTCCGCCCTTTGACCAATGAATTTTTGATTCACATATCTCCTGTTTCAAACAAAAACAAAAAACATCAGCACAAACAAAAAAACATAATGATCAAAGCAATCCCTGTAAAGCAATAGAAGTGAATTAACACATTGATTTCATAACCTTTCACATCAGATACATCTATACAGAAAAGACTGGGCAATTTTTTTTCTCTGAATGAGTCTCTAATTCAACAGTGTTAGCAATTTGATGTGGCATGAGTTCTACTCATGTCAAGATGCACGGTCCACCTGAAAGGTTTGCTGGAAGGTAAGCAAAAGTCAGAGTTCCATACGAGAGGGAAAAAAAAAAAAAACACAGCTTAGTTCCAGTGGAAGAATGCAATCAAACAAGTTGAACTTGAACTGAAGGCGCAGTTTGCGCAAAATGGATCCATGGTGCTGGCACTTTACTCAGCCAGGTTCAGGTTGGGGATTCGGTCCCTTCCCCGACCCCACACGCACACACCGGAAGGGGGACCACACAGCACACTCAGGGACAGTGGCGAAACGTGGTAGGATCTGCAAAAGAAACAAGTATGACTTTTCTTGCAAATAACATTTTTCATTTAAACTGCACCCATTCTCTTTCTTTCCCTGTTTTATAATCAGCAGGACGTTTTTGGGGCCCTTTGTTATATTTTCTGCAGGTTCTGGAGGGTCACTTGGGTCTTCAACCCAAACACCAGCACTGAGGATGGGAGTGGTAAGTGATGGGAATGCCAAGCTGATTCTTCATAAAAAATTCAGAGAGGGGTTTGTAACAAAAATGTATGCCGACTTGAGACAGCCCTTGTAGAAATGTTTTCTTTCACCAAAGCAAATCTTTCCAACTTTACCTTTGTACAGTAATGTTCAGCATACATACAGACTTAGAAATGTTTTAACCCATGTAGTTGCATGCGAGTGCTGATATACCACCCCTGGTACACCCTCTTGATGCAAAGAAGTACACTCTTTGTTAGTGTGAACCTTCACAGTCACTAAATTAACCTAAGTTCAACCCTCTTGTAGCTGTCACAGAGCAGAAATGTTCACCTTTTGGCTTCAGTTGACCCCCCCACTGAATCATTATTGGAATACCCAGAACTCCACTGAGTCATTATGTAAAACTAGGGACACCTGGCCTAAGCAGTTTCTATGATTTGAGCTTCATAACAAGACACAAAAACAAGTATACACCAAGCAAATGGTAAAATTCTGAAATATTTTGTTTAATTCACAATCAAATATAGAAATGTTTTTCACATTTTCAATTATGTTTCTTTATTTGTATAAAATGCATTAATTTTAATGTATTCATTTTAATATTATTTAATGTTGTAACACAGTCAGGGTCCCCCTGAGTAGGCTTCGTAGACGCCCAGGGTTCCTCGGACCACAGTTTAAGAACCACTGACTTAGTATTTATACAATACCAAAAGCATAATAAAGTAAAAACACCGAGCAATGCAAATCCCAAACTAAATTAGAAAAATAGAGAAAAATGGAATAACCAAACTTATAACAACACAACCATACTCTAGTAAGAGGAACCACATCTATGGATATTTTAAGTTTTAAGCAGAAATTGTGACAAAAGCATTAAGCATGAGTGATAGTTTATGGAAGTGGTAGACATAGGAGTGATTAGAGGCTGACCGTGATGGAGTCCTGTTAGTTTACACCAAGTGGCTTGATCCCGATTAAAGTCTAGAAATCAAAAGGTTTGAAAAAGGTCTGAAGCCCCACCTCAGAAAAGGACTTAGTAAAATTTTTGAAGCTAAACATTGACACTGCAGAATGGAACCTTGTCACGTCTTGAGAAGAAAAATCCTTCCTGCATGGAACAAAGCTGAAATTCTATGGGCCAGTGTAGAACCGAAAGCCAAATGCCTGAAATTGGTTTTCCCCCCTGGAATTCTGAAGCTCTGGAGATTTCTTACTGAAAAGTCCAAATGAAGGAAGGGATCTCTGAGCAGGACAAATCTGAAATTCAGTCTGATGCCGTGGGACTGCCAGTTGGATACTTTTCCCGGCTGGTTGGCATGAAGTTCTGGAGTTCTGGAGGAAAAGTTTTCAAAAGTTTCCAGAGTACACTTTTAATTCTCCTGGACCTACGTGCAAGGCATTTTGAGACAAACAAGTTATCAAGAAGAGGTCAGAAGCAAAGTCCAGTCCAGGTCCAGTTTCCATTGCTTAGTCAGACACCTCATGGGAAGGCCTTTTACAGCTTATTGTGTTCCTCTAGATACACAGCAGGTCACACAACACACTCTTGGAGTCCACTTATTTGTCGATGGTAGAAGAGTTCACAGAAAGCACGGCCAGTCTTCTTCTGATCTTCCACATGTCCAGTAACCATTCTGGGGAGGATACCTTGTGTGGCACCCTTATGATTAGCACTGGGTTGGATTGAATCCTGCCACCCTTCTAATCAATGGCATAAATATTCAGGTGGCAGCTTCACTTTAACTTGGTTTGATGCCAACCTGCTTAGAAGGTCAATGACTGCTTCCTCTAGGTTGCCCCTTACATTTACTTGTGAAAGGATAGGTTCCTTTTTAAGTTAAAGACGTTCTTTGGTCCACCCTAACTGTTCATCCTGCAAGTGGAAGAAAAAAAATCCCCAAACTCAGACCATTGGCTCTGCTCTGGGAGGAGTTTCCATGCCACTTTCACATCTTATTCAGGCCAAATACAGACTGGGCAGCTGATGCAAATTTTCCTTCAACAGCTTCAGGCAGGGTGGAGGTAACTTGTTAAAAATTACATTTCCAATATAGTTGATGAAAGTCTGACTTCACCATAGGATTGGAATTTTACAAATAAGGGCCTCATTACGACCCTGGCGGCCAGCGGTAAGCTAACAGTAACACCGCCAACAGGCTGGTGGTGTTCCACCAACTATTATGACAGTGGTGCAATAGCCATGGCCATACTTCCGGCCCCTCCATCATACCTCTGGGTTTCCACCTGGCGGTCATAATCCCCAGGGCAGCGGTGCAAGCACAGCTGCCCTGGGGATTATGAGTCCCCAACCGCCAGCCTGTCCACGACGGTAAATACCACCACTCGGGGTGCCCCTGGGAGCCACTGCACTGCCCAAGCACTTGGCATGGGCTGTGCAGGGGCCCCCAGGAACAGCCCCATTGCGTATTTCACTGCCCGAATTACAGACAGTGAAATGTGCAACGGGTGCTACTGCACCCGCTGCACATCAACGTTGCCACCGGCTCTATTACGAGCCGGCTGCAATGTTGATGTGACTTTTCCGCTGGGCCAGCGGATGGAAACACTTTTACCATCTGCTGACCCAGCAGAAATGTCATAATAGGGAGTCAGATATACCACTAGCACTGGGGTATACTGGCGCCCGCAGCTTTGGTGGTCTTTGTGAAAGACCAGCAAAGTTATAATGAGGCCCTGAGTCTTTAAATGGAGTCTGTAGCTAGTACATGTCAAAAGTTAAATATAAAAGTATATAAACCATTTTTCCTTTGCTCTGTGCTAGTCACAGTCTAACAAGTGACAATGGCATTTTGGACCTAGTCACTTAGGAAACATGACATTTCTGAAGTGACACATTCCACTCTTAAATATTATGCACCACACCTTGTGGACAGAAAGGTGGCACTTTTCAGATTAGGAATCAGGTGCACTTCCTTCTCAAAATTATGATTCTGACAGGTCTGCATATCAGAGTTCATACTACGTTGTCAGATTATACAGAGTAGGCCTGAAGCAATGTTTTCACTGCCACTTTATTGGATGGCACAATATGTGATGCAGTTCACAGGTGGCATTTAACTTTCCATGGCAGTGCTGTACTTCTGCACCATATACTATGGCCTTATAGGAAAGTGAATTGAGCCAACCAGCTTTAAAAAATGTTGACAAGTTTGAAAGGGATGAACTGGCACTTTACTCATCTTTAGCTGGATTAAATTGCACAGAGGTTTATGCCAGCAAACCAGATTTGTGGTGTATTTGATAGTTGAGTTTTTATTTGGGCTGTTAAGTCTTAAGAAATTTTTCTCTACAACATTAAGCAGGCTTTTGAGTTTCTCAAAATTCTGTAAATAATCTACTTCTACGTCTGCCACTTGTATGTTAAGCATACCGTAAACGTCATCCTTACCTGGCTTGCATAGGATCGATTCAGGCAGAGCCTAAATAAGATCAACACGGATATGAAAGTAACTCAAAGGGAAAAAGATGTAGGATAGTCATGAGAAATATTATGTTTATTATTATGGCCCTCATTATGTCCCTGGCGGTCAGAATGTGGCGGTATGAAAGCCAACAGGCTGGTGGTACATACCGCCACATTATGAGATTGGTGGGTTGGCTGCAGCCAACCCACTACTTCTCCACTCATACCGCCATGGCGATATGAGCCGCCAGGCCGGAGTTGTCCATCCCCAGCCCGGCGGCTGGAATAGTACCGCCCATGGTATTATGAGCTGGCCTACCACCATGATTTTATAAGCATTAGCAATGCCACAAATACCATAGTGGTAGGCCCTACAGCTGACAGGGAATTCCTTCCATGTCACCCTTAGGTGGTGTAGTGCTTTCCTCTTATCTAGTTTCTAAGCACTAACATAACACAACAGAAATGCACTTCTGAGGTCAAAGAAGACTTTTATTGTTGTTAATTCTTCCCCAACCACAATATTTATGAATGACGAATTAGTAGCTTTCAAGTCCGCGTTAATCAAACAAAATATATCAGTTTGCAATATACACAGCAGTTTATATTTATAAGATATTGAATGCAAAGCAAAACAAATACTTCACCGTGTGGGAACTATCTACAGCTTCATCTTTCTAAGGTCTGCAAGCTGATGACCCCTGTCAGCCGCGAGAAAGAGAGATTCATCTACCCACACGGGATTGCTGGCAGCCTGCGCCAAGCTCCAGCACAAGGTCCGGCAGATTCGAATCTGACTCTCTGCAGCCTGTTACATTCGTTACAAAGGTGTGCCCCCTCCTCTCAGACCTGGGAAACTGAGCAAGCCTTTTGGAGACTGGCCAGGTCTCCAAGACTACTCCTGTTCCCAAGCTCAAGCGAAGAAAACAACACCCATGTACTCTCTCTTATCACGTCTAGTCTACTGTGAGAAAAACATCTTGGTTCTCTGGTGCAAAAACACAGCTTGGAAAAATACAGCTTGGATTCTCAACTGCAATGTCTAACTCCACGTTAAAGGCAATGGGCAGCTAACCTAAATATCAAATGCAATGTCATGTTAAAGGCAATAGGCAGCTAACCTAAATATCAAATGCAATGTCTAGTGTCATGTCAAAGCCAATAGGCAGCTGAGCTGAATACAAAATGCAATGTATAATATCATGTCAAAGCCCATAGGCAGCTGAGCTGAATACAAAATGCAATGTATAATATCATGTCAAAGCCAATAGGCAGCGGAGCTGAATATAAAATGCAATATATAATATCATGTCAAAGCCAATAGGCAGCGGAGCTGAATACAAAATGTAATATCATGTCAAAGCCAATAGGCAGCGGAGCTGAATATAAAATGTAATATATGATATCATGTCAAAGCCAATATGCAAAATATCTAATAGCATGTCAAAGTCAATAGGCAGCTAAATTGAATACATCATGTCAAAGCCAATAGGAATGCAATGTCAAGGCCAATAGGCGGCTAGACTGGATACAGCATGTCAAAGCCAATAGGCAGAATACAGAATGTAATGACTAATGCAATGTCAAAGCCCATAGGCGGGTAAACTGAAAGTAATGGCTAATGCCATGTCAAAGCCAATAGGCGGCTCAACTGAACAAAACATACCATGTGCTACTGGTGAACATTGAGCAACTAATATGCGCAGTGGTGAAACACAAAGTCATTGGTCAAAACAAACTTTATCAAATGGCAGTACATTCCGCCCTTTGACCAATTAATTTTTGATTCACATATCTCCTGTTTCAAACAAAAACAAAAAACATCAGCACAAACAAAAAAACATAATGATCAAAGCAATCCCTGTAAAGCAATAGAAGTGAATTAACACATTGATTTCATAACCTTTCACATCAGATACATCTATACAGAAAAGACTGGGCAATTTTTTTTCTCTGAATGAGTCTCTAATTCAACAGTGTTAGCAATTTGATGTGGCATGAGTTCTACTCATGTCAAGATGCACGGTCCACCTGAAAGGTTTGCTGGAAGGTAAGCAAAAGTCAGAGTTCCATACGAGAGGGAAAAAAAAAAAAAACACAGCTTAGTTCCAGTGGAAGAATGCAATCAAACAAGTTGAACTTGAACTGAAGGCGCAGTTTGCGCAAAATGGATCCATGGTGCTGGCACTTTACTCAGCCAGGTTCAGGTTGGGGATTCGGTCCCTTCCCCGACCCCACACGCACACACCGGAAGGGGGACCACACAGCACACTCAGGGACAGTGGCGAAACGTGGTAGGATCTGCAAAAGAAACAAGTATGACTTTTCTTGCAAATAACATTTTTCATTTAAACTGCACCCATTCTCTTTCTTTCCCTGTTTTATAATCAGCAGGACGTTTTTGGGGCCCTTTGTTATATTTTCTGCAGGTTCTGGAGGGTCACTTGGGTCTTCAACCCAAACACCAGCACTGAGGTTTTTATCTGCTGCGCCACAGCTTCCCTTTTCTTGCACTGTCAGAAGGGCTGGGGCAGACTCCTTCTTTATCAAACCTCCATTCACTGCATTTTTGTCAAGTTGGGCCATTCTGTCTCCAATGTGTATGAATAAATCAGATTCTTTTCTAGGTATCAGCATAATTTCGATTTTTCCTTGGTAATTTGCAGCAATCACTTTCCCTAAAACCTGATCAATTTGCCATTTCTGATCTGGTAACTTTCCTCTCCCCAACTGCTCTGTGACTGCTGGCATGACAGATTGCTTTTGTGCGTGCTGCACAGTTTTTATCAAATCTAGGGGAATGTGCATCTCTCTCATCTCTGCCCACCTGTAAGTGGCTTTTTCTCTCAGCTGTTCACATTTCTGGGGCACCCACTTAGCCATCCCCACTAAGGCAGAATTCTGGGTGTACACTTCTCTCTCTGAATTTTTCTCATTAACATCTGCAAGGTAATTGAACCAGTTAGGTGCTAAAACATTAGCAATGAACCAAAAATCAGCGTAAAAATGACACATCTCACGTAGCTCTTGCTTTAAAATCTGACAGACATTATACAACGCTGTTCCTTCTACGGTGCCAGAAAACAACATTTCAGTCAATGAATCATTAGTAAAACAAACATGCTTTTTATCTTCAGTG
Source organism: Pleurodeles waltl (assembly GCF_031143425.1). Lineage (NCBI taxonomy): Eukaryota > Metazoa > Chordata > Amphibia > Caudata > Salamandridae > Pleurodeles > Pleurodeles waltl. Next base: position 236,937,753 of record NC_090446.1, on the reverse strand, counting down.
GACACGAATTCAAATGGTGCACACAATTTCATTGGTAATTCTTTTACCTGTGGTACTCTAGCCCTGTCTTGCAAGTACCAGATCCATTGTATGATTCTAGCTAGGGGCACTATTTTCTTTCCTTGTTCTTGAGTTACATGTACATAAGTATTTCCTTCTTGCACTGCGCAGAAACCTGAAGTCTGCATTATTTCATTTGCCAAATCACAAGCGCGCAGCTGCATATAATTTTTCACAGTGACCATATACAAAAGTGTTAGGATTTCACTCAAATGAGGGATATTCTTTTTCCAAAAATCAAACAAGCTAATGAAAGTCGGCTCTTGCTCTAAAATCTTTCGTTTTACTTGTGCATTTTGCAACGGTAACTCGTAAATCACATTCTGGTCTCTCTCGTCCGTGTTATCAGTTAAGGAATGCATTTTGGCTGCCAAAAACCCTGGCTCACACGAAAACTCAGTGCAGCTCAGAGCTGTCTTAACCCCCTCATTACTGGAATGGGACAAGAAAGATTCTTCAAAAACAGCCTTTTTATAACTTTCAGTCACGTAAATTCCTATTTTCATGTTCCAACTTCCTACATTTCTCCTGCATTTCTCTGTAAGCAGATAAAGGTATCCAGACCTTTCTGTCATCATTACTTCCAAAAGACACATTTTCTACATATGTACAACAGAAATTATTTCTCAAAGCATTATCAGGCATTTTAGCTACACATGCATTTTCTTCTGTAATTCCCCAAACAGAAAACAATTCACAGTTTTTCGTAGCACCATCAGGCAGTTTATCAACACATGTATTCTCAGACATGGTCTGCCGTGCTACTGTGATTCCCCAAACAGAAAACAATTTCTGTAATTCTCCAAACAACAAAAAAACAATTACACTTTTAAAGTGTGCACTTAGAAATCTACCAACTCGTCAACACCCTCTTAATCACCTCTTAATGACCGACCCCACGACTCCTGGTACCAATTGTAGTGCTTTCCTCTTATCTAGTTTCTAAGCACTAACATAACACAACAGAAATGCACTTCTGAGGTCAAAGAAGACTTTTATTGTTGTTAATTCTTCCCCAACCACAATATTTATGAATGACGAATTAGTAGCTTTCAAGCCCGCGTTAATCAAACAAAATATATCAGTTTGCAATATACACAGCAGGTTATATTTATAAGATATTGAATGCAAAGCAAAACAAATACTACACCGTGTGGGAACTATCTACAGCTTCATCTTTCTAAGGTCTGCAAGCTGATGACCCCTGTCAGCCGCGAGAAAGAGAGATTCATCTACCCACACGGGATTGCTGGCAGCCTGCGCCAAGCTCCAGCACGAGGTCCGGCAGATTCGAATCTGACTCTCTGCAGCCTGTTACATTCGTTACAAAGGTGTGCCCCCTCCTCTCAGACCTGGGAAACTGAGCAAGCCTTTTGGAGACTGGCCAGGTCTCCAAGACTACTCCTGTTCCCAAGCTCAAGCGAAGAAAACAACAACCATGTACTCTCTCTTATCATGTCTAGTCTACTGTGAGAAAAACATCTTGGTTCTCTGGTGCAAAAACACAGCTTGGAAAAATACAGCTTGGATTCTCAACTGCAATGTCTAACTCCACGTTAAAGGCAATGAGCAGCTAACCTAAATATCAAATGCAATGTCATGTTAAAGGCAATAGGCAGCTAACCTAAATATCAAATGCAATGTCTAGTGTCATGTCAAAGCCAATAGGCAGCTGAGCTGAATACAAAATGCAATGTATAATATCATGTCAAAGCCCATAGGCAGCTGAGCTGAATACAAAATGCAATGTATAATATCATGTCAAAGCCAATAGGCAGCGGAGTTGAATATAAAATGCAATGTATAATATCATGTCAAAGCCAATAGGCAGCGGAGCTGAATACAAAATGTAATATCATGTCAAAGCCAATAGGCAGCGGAGCTGAATATAAAATTTAATATATGATATCATGTCAAAGCCAATAGGCAGAATATCTAATAGCATGTCAAAGTCAATAGGCAGCTAAATTGAATACATCATGTCAAAGCCAATAGGAATGCAATGTCAAAGCCAATAGGCGGCTAGAGTGGATACAGCATGTCAAAGCCAATAGGCAGAATACAGAATGTAATGACTAATGCAATGTCAAAGCCCATAGGCGGGTAAACTGAAAGTAATGGCTAATGCCATGTCAAAGCCAATAGGCGGCTCAACTGAACAAAACATACCATGTGCTACTGGTGAACATTGAGCAACTAATATGCGCAGTGGTGAAACACAAAGTCATTGGTCAAAACAAACTTTATCAAATGGCAGTACAGGTGGTTCCGCCACCCCCCACAACACTCACCTGATGCTCCCACCCCCCTCCATTTACACTCACCTCCCCACCAACCCGATACACATACTAACTTCCCACCCCTCCGATCCACTCACTCACCCCCTATACATGCACACACCACACAGCAGACCCCACCTCCAACAGTCACACATGCACACATCACCCCCACCCCCACTACAGTCACAACGCCCCTCATCCCAAAACCCCCTCCCTGCATACATGCACACAGACACCCACATGCACAAGGCATACACCCCTTCACTTACACTGACATACACACATTCATTCATACACTGACATACATGCATTAATTCACGCATACTTCCAGACATGCTCACACATTCTTACACACAATCACACTGACATGCAGACACACACTTGCTTCACCATTCTTACATGCATTCACTCACACACATACACCCATGCAAACAACACATACAGTTACATTCACACACACACTCAGACCTTCATGCACACACTCAGACACACTCACATACAACACACCCCACCCTCCCACCCCCCTCCTCTGTTGGAAGCCCGACTTAACTTGAGCGAGGAGGTGTTCCGGCAGGGAATGGGAAGGGATGCTGCTACCGTCAGCAGCACCCTGCCAGCAGAACACCGCCAGGCCGTATTACTGGTCATAAGCACCAGCTTACCATGGTCCACCACCATTAGCACTGTCGGATTTCCGCCCTTATTGTGGCGGAAGTTAGGCAGTGCTCATAATATGGAGGACAGATGGTAGCCGCGGTGGCAGTATGTTGGCAGCCGTCACTGCGGCGGTAGGGTGTATGTACCACCAATGTTAAAATGAGGGCCTATGTCTCTTCAATAAATATGATGTTAAGTATTATGGCCCTCATTACAACCCTGGCGGTAAATCCCGCTTTCCTCCATGCTGAAGACCGCCAACATACCATTGCGGCGGTGGAATTCCGCTACAGGTATTACAGCCCACATCTCGGAATCCACCACAATACAGACACCAACACAAGTCCGCCACACCAAAGGTCAGTAATAAACTGGCAATACCAAAACCCACACCATCACGCCAACAGGAATACGCCCACACTATCACGACCCACGAATCAACGCGGCGGTCATTCAACTGCGGTAATCCATTGGCGGTACACACCGCCGCCCTCAAAATACACACACACACAAAACACAACCACATTGGACAATTTGAAATGCACACGCCTGATACACATCCACACACGACACCCACAAACTCACACCACTATAAAACACACACCCACATTACCCACAACCCCTTACAACGTAAAAATTGGAAGAAGGCCAGAGAGAGAGATTAGAAAACACAACACCAGCATCCACAGACACACAACACCATCACTTTTACAACATCCGAGCACGTCAAACAACACACACCAACACATCCCCCCACCCATCACAACAGACAGCACCTCACACATCACCCACACCACATCATGGCACCTGAAAGACACTCCAGGATTTCAGAGGTGGAGCTCTGGGTCATGGTTGAGGAAATCATCCGGGTAGAGCCACAGCTTTTTGGATCACAGGTGCAGCACATCTTCATTGCGAGGAAGATGGAGCTATGGCAGGGAATCATCGACAGGGTCAACGCAGTGGAACAGCATCCAAGAGCACGGGATGACATCAGGAAGAGGTGGAACGACCTACGGGGGAAGGTGCGTTCCGTGGTTTCAAGACACCAGATTGCTGTACAGAAGACTGGCGGTGGACCGCCACCTCCTCCCCCACAACTAACAACATGGGAGGAGCAAGTCTTGGTAATACTGCATCCTGATGGCCTCGCAGGAGTAGCAGGAGGACTTGACTTTGGTAAGTCAAATCTTTACTACCATATCCCCCACACCCCACCTGCATGCCATCACATACCCCCACCCTCACCGTCACTTTCATATGTGTCCCACTATCACAACCCACACATCTCAATACCAAGGACCTGCATGCAACACCTATGCATGGACCACCATCACCAAAGCATATCCAGTACAGATACCCACACAGACCCCAAACCAACTATCACAAAAGGGTAAACACAATAATGCAAGCACAGGTGTACAGGGTACCTCACCCAATGCACAAGATGGCACACACAGATACTAAAATTCTGCATTTACACCCCAACAGGACCCATACCCAACTTCACCGGACAGAAGGTGCCAGACATATCCAGTCCCCCCACAGAAGAGGCCCACAGTGATGACAGCAGCTCTGCACGCCTGGATTAAGATGACCAGACCGGCCCATCAGGGACCTCGGGACAGTCGGTTCTCCTGACACAGTCCCAAACCACCACTGAACCTCCCCCCTCAGGAAACACTGCCACAGCACCCACCCAGCGGGCCCATCCCTCTGTCCCCAGGACACGTCAATCAGCAGTGTGTCCACCACTACAGGGAACCCAGGCAAACCCACCAACCCAAGAAAATCAGGGACCTGGGGTCAGTGGGCACATGGTTCAGGGGACAGAGGCACAGGATAACAGGGAAACTGTGAAGACTGCTGTTCGACAGGGGGAGGACAGGCCCAGGGAACTGACACGGCACAAGGCACTCTCCAACATCATGGGAGCTTACCACCATTCCCAGTAGACCATGGTCATGGTACTGGCCAAGTTTCAGGAGACCCAGCGGCTGCAGGAGGAACACTACCTGGGGGTCAGGGAGGACTTGAAGTCCATTAACACAACCCTGGTCACCATTGCAGGGGTGCTGGCAGACCTTGTCAACACCATGAGGGACACAGTGGCACACCAACGGGCCCCTGACACTAGCCTGGATGATGAACAGCACTCCACCTCTGCCAGCGCTAGTGGACAGGAGGCACCGCCACAGGATCAACAGGCAACTAACACCCCACCCCCTGCAGAAGGAGAATTACCCCGCAAACAGTCCCTGAGTTCAAGGAACAAGACAGAGAACATTGCCCAGACCCCCACTGGAAAATAAGACCCTCCTGAATGTCACCCTTCTGTCCCACTCTGTTACACTGTCCACCTTAAACTGACATTGCTCCACTTGCTATGCCCCATTAGACAATGCACCTGTGAGACCAAGAGACTGGACTCTGCCATGGACATTCCTCCGCCATCACCCCAGCCCATTTCACAACCCCCTCCACATATGAGCACAAAAATAAGCACTCTTGAATCACCAAAGAATCTGGAGTCAGTCTGTGCTTTCACAAATGTGTAATTGCTAAATCTCCGGAATATAGCAATGTCAATGTACTTGTTCACATGCCAATGTTAAACAGCTGTAGGCCAGCAGTAAACATAGCAGAGGGCAAAAATTGGGACTCAGATCTGTGAAATGGAAAGCCAAAGTGACAAGTCAGAGTCCATACACAGAGGCAAAAAGGCAGACTTATGCTAGGTCCTCCAATAGAATAAGATGTGGAAAGCAGTTCCACCTTCTTACCTGTGTCTCACTGGAAGTATTGCATGATGATGTTGTTTCCGTTGGCTACATCTTCTTCTTCTGCCTCCTCTTCTTCACTGTCCACAGGCTCCACAGCTGCCACAAGACCACCATCAGGCCCATCCTCCTGCAGAAAAGGCACCTGCTGTCGCAAAAACAGGTTGTGCAACATACAGCAGGCCACGATGATCTGGCACACCTTCTTCGGTGAGTAGTATAGGGATCCACCTGTCAGATGGAGGCACCGGATCTGGTCTTCAGGAGGCTGAGGGTGCGCTCTATCATCCGCCTAGTTCGCCCAAGTGCCTCATTGTAGCGTTCCTCTGCCCTTGTCCCGGGATTCCTCACAGGGGTCAGTAGCCATGACAGGTTGGGGTAACCAGAGTCACCTGCAAATACCGAGGGACATCTGTTAGACATACTCCAAACATTAGTGAATCTCCCATACCCAGACAACAAATGAAACTGTGTGGGGACTTTAGGCTCACCAATTAGCCACACACAGTGCCTCTGGAGTTGCCCCATCACATAAGGGATGCTGCTATTCCTCAAAATGTAAGCGTCATGCACTGAGCCAGGATACTTGGCATTCACATTGGAAATGTACTGGTCTGCTAAACACACCATCTGCACATTCATAGAATGGTAGCTTTTCCGGTTTCTGTACACCTGTTCATTCCTGCGTGGGGGGGCAAATACCACATGTGTAGCATCAATGGCACCAATGATGTTGGGGATATGTCCCAGAGAATAGAAGTCACCTTTCACTGTGGGCAAATCCTCCACTTGAGGGAAAACGATGTAGCTGTGCATCTGTTTCAGCAGGGCACACAACACTCTGGACAACATGTTAGAGAATATTGGCTGAGACATCCCTTATGCCATGGCTACAGTTGTTTGAAAAGACCCACTGGCCAGGAGATGGAGTACTAACAGGACCTGCACTAGAGGGGGTATTCCTGTGGGATGGCGGAGAGCTGACATCAGGTCAGGCTCCAACTGGGCACAAAGTTCCTGGATTGTTGCACGATCAAGTCTGTAAGTGATAATTATGTGTCTGTCTTCCAATGTCGACAGGTCCATCAGGGGTCTGTACACTAGAGGATGCCGCCATCTCATCACCTGCCCCAGCGGACCCGCCCTATGGAGGAGATCGGTGAGCAGAGGGTCATACAACACTTAGGTATCATAAGGCTGTTTAGCAAAAACGTTAAATTTTCTCTATGTGCCTTTGTCTGTCCGTATTCCTGGGCTAAATAGGTGTGATGCAGTTATTTCGCCTGCCATGTGGCCCCCTGAAATGGCGGCTGCCTGACCTGTAAGGTGGGACAAAGGGAAATGAGGTAACTGCGCTGACATTGCACACCTTCGCGGTAGGCGGCCAAAGACCATGTTGCAATACAGCATTGGTTATCATTGGGCCCTATGAGTTCCAGAAGCCAATGACGATGTACGCCGGCGGTGACGGTATGCCCTGCCGCTGACGTGACCGCCATTTTCTATCAGTTCCCTCACTTGATACCTGACCTTCAACAGGAGAGGACCTGTGTCTGGAAGCGACAATGACTACAGTGTCTGGAGAGAGGGCCCCTGCCTTCACTTCAGAGGAGTTGGTGAAACTGGTGGATGGGGTCCTCCCCCAGTACACGCAACTGTACGGTCCTCTAGTCAAACAGGTGAGTACACTGTGAGCATGGTGGATGGCACATGATTGTATGTAGTGTCGTGGATGAAAGAGGGAGGGGGGGACAGGCCAGCATGTGAAGATGGTGTGTGTATGTATGTCTGGGCCAGGGTGGGAAGTTTGTGGCCAATGTGTGAGAAGAACTGTACGGGAGAGTAACATCAATTATAACTTCACTTTTCCTCTAGGTCTGCGCCCACCAGAAGAAGGGTATTTGGCATGCCATCGCCAAGGGAGTGCGGACCCTGGGGGGTCTACCATAGACGGAGCACCCACTGCTGGAAAAGATGGGAGGCCCTGCACCGCTGGAGCAAGAAGATGGTGGAGGCCCAGCTGGGGATGGCCTCCCAACATGGAAGGGGTGCCCGTCGCACCATGACCCCCCTGATGTACCGGATCCTGGCTGTGGCATATCCGGAGTTGGATGGGTGCTTGAGGGTATCACAGCAGCCATAAGGGAGTGTGTACACTCTCATTCAGCTGACTCTGCGCTTTTGACGAGGTGTCTGGGTGGGGGTGGTGGGCTGTGGGTTCCCCTAGGCCAGGGCAGACGCGCAAAGGTAGATCCATTGATTTGCAGGCTCATTCCCACTCCAACCCCAAAGGTGGTATTTGCCCTTTACACCTAGTCAAGCTCCCATGGGTTCTAGCTGTGCATGAAATGGGTCTAGACAGAGCCCCCCTTGGGCATGTGCTTTTCCCCTGCACTGTTAGTGCATGGCTTAGTGCATAGGGCTGCTCCCTGCGTGTTGTGTCCGCCAACGGTATTAGTGTTGCATGCATTGGCCATGTGTCTCTTCTGTCTTTCCCCCCCTTTTTGATTTGTCACCCTGTTCTTGCATGCATTAGCATCATCTGGTGGAGGAGCAGTGGCAATGGAGCAGGAGGGAGCTGCATCCCACATGATCCTGGAGGGTGAAGTAACGGAGTCTTAAGGCACCAGTGGGATGGAGGGCAAGGGGAGCTTCACGATGGGGACAGGAGCATACCAGCGACAGCAACTCCTCCTCTGATGGGAGCTCCCTTGCAGTGGTGGGCACCTCTGTGTCCACCGCATCAACAGGTACAGCTGCCACCCCCTACTAGCACCGTCCTCCCAGCAGCCCCTCAGCGTGTTTCCCGTACCCACTCACCCAGGAGGGTGGGCATCTCCTTCGCCCCAGGCACCTCAGGCCCTGCCGCAGTCAGCCCTGCTGCCCTCAGTGAGGAGGCTATTGACCTCCTGAGATGCCTCTCTGTTGAGCAATCTACAATTTTGAATGCATTCCAGGGTGTTGAGAGGCATTTGCGTAAAAAAAATGGATACCTGGAGGGCATTCATTCTGGCCAGGCGGCCCAACAGAGAGAATTTCAGGCTCTGGCTTCACCACTGATGGCAGCCATTGTACCTGTGCCCAGCCTCCCCACTCCAACTTCCTCCACCCAGACCCAATCCCCTGTACCTCACCCTATTCCAAGCACACCATCAGATCATCAATACACAAGAGTGGACATGGCAAACATAAGCACCACACATCCCACCGGCACTCACACAAGCACCATCCCCATGCAGACAAACCAACATCTACTGTCTGCACTGTGTCCCCCTCCTCCACGTCCTCCTCCTCCCTCCCTGTCTCATCTTCACTGACACCTGTATGCACTACATCCTCAGCCACTACCTCCATCACCAGCACGCCCATCACCACACACCGCTCACGTGCAAACACCACCCCCACTACCATTCACACATCCCCTGTGTCCTCTCCCAGTGGGTCTGTGAGCCCTCCTCCCAAACTACACAAACGCAGGCACACACCCACCCAACAGCCATCCACCTCACAACAGCCTCGGACCCATGCACCTTCACCCAAATTCAGCAAACGCACACCTCCTACAGCCACTACCTCTTCCTCCACTCCCAAACCCCCTCCATCTTCCCGTCCCAGTGTGTCTAAGAAACTCTCCCTCGCAAACTTTGCACTCTTCCCTACACCTCCCCCCATCCTTCCCCTAGGGCCAGGCTGTCCAGGTCCCAGCCCAGTACCTCAGCCACCAAATCCTCAAGCACAGTCGTCCCAGCAACTCCGGTTTCATCGCGGGCGCCACCCACCAGGGCTGCCAGTGTGCCACCTAGCGAGGCCAAGGAGCATGCCATTCCGCCACCTTCCAAAGTGAAGAAGGTGCCCACATGCCAGAGGGAGAAGCCGCACCTACCAGCAAGCAAGGGCTCCTCCAAGCCATAAGGGGACAGTGGCAAGGCACCAGCAGCGACATCAAAGGTGGGAAAGGGACACAAGCCGAAGAGCAGGTCAGGACAGGGTACGGTGGCTCTGGATGAGGGACCAGAGTCACCCCTTCTGTCAACCACAACATCAACCTGTACGGCGGTGGACACCGCTACCTGCACTGCCACTTGCACCAGCACCGCCACCTGCAAGTCTGCTGCATCAGCAACAGTCCTCAGCATGATCCCCAGTGGGCAGCCGTCCGAGGCTGCAGGAGACGTCTGCTGTGTCCCTCAACAGGTGCAGACACATGCACCACCGCCAGCACCTCCACCACAGACACCGCCACAAGCCCCGCCACCAGCCCCGCGATGTGCTCAGACAGTGCCACCACAGCTGGCATGGCAATCATCCGCCGTGGGCAGCTATCCGAGGCTGCAAGAGACATCCTGGACCTTGCCCAGCATACATGAGGCATGACTCCCAGCACTGTTTGTACCTACAGGAGGCAGGCGAAGTTGTAGCAGGGTGGAGTGTGTCTGTGCCTCCATGGAGTAGCATGCTACCTGTTCCCAGGAAATCTCGTGGCACACACACCCAGGTGAGGGAATGGGACCTGCCACACTGCATTTGAAGCACTCCGGGCACAAAGCCCCCTCAAGAACCAGTGGAGATTCACATGTACTAGCTAAGTCCTTGGCAGGATGAAGCACTCTGGGCAAAACTCCCCCTCCAGAACCAGTGGAGATTCACATCCACTACCTCAGTCCTTGACAGGATGAAGCACTCTAGGCACAAAGCCCCTGCCAGAACCATTGGAGAATCACATCCACTACCTCAGCCCTTGGCAGGATGAAGCACTCTGGGCACAAAGCCCCCTCCAGAACCAGTTGAGATTGACATCCACTACCTCAGTCCTTGGCAGGATGAAGCACTCTGGGCACAAAGCTCCCTCCAGAACCAGTGGAGACTGTTATCCACTTGAGAGACTGTGGCTTTGCACTCCCCAGGATACAGCAGTGGGCAAACCACCCACTGGAAAGACTTGAGAGACTGTGGCTTTGCAATCCCCAGGATAAAGCAGTGGACAAACCACCCACTGGGAAGACTTGAGAGACTGTGGTTTTCACTCCCCAGCATAAAGGATAAAGCAGTGGGCATGGAGCCCCCTCATGGAGTAGTGGCGCTGTCCGTTCACCCTCCCCCTGAGGTGCCTGTTTATTTTTGATCTGATGCCCCTGCGGTGTTCTCTCCATTTCGAGTCAGGTATCTTGTATGGGCTTAGCCTATGCATTTTGGGACACTGATCCACGGACAACGATTTAATTTATATCCGGACTTGTGCAGTTGGTGTGCATATTTGTGTATACTCATTTTTTAGTTTGGCCTATCTGATATTTCAATTATTACACTTGTTACAATCATTTCCTTTTGTCCTGGCGTTCTTCCAGGGGGTGACGGGGAGTATCTGTAATGTTGCTGCATGTATTTGTGTGTATGGTGTTGTGGGTGAGGGGTGGGGGTGTTGCATGTGTGTGTCATTCTCTTTTCCCTCCCCCCCCCCTGTGTGCTAATTGCTGTGGTCACCGTGGTCGTCGCTGGTGTCTTTCCTGCTCCTGATACAAGAGGAGGTAGACCAGCATGGGCAGGACCTGTAGTTCGGGCTCCATGGCATCCTGGTTCCTCGTTTGGTGTCGAGAGGTGAGTGGTTTCCCTTCCAAGTCCTGTTTCCGCCGTGCTTTTGATAGCGTTGGTACCACCCGGAAAAGGTGGCGGATAGGCGTGTTGTAATACACTGGACGGAACCTTGTCTTCCGCCTGTCTGTTGGCGGTTACCGCCGCAGTGTTTGTTTCTACCGCCGTGGCGGTCAGAGTGTTAAAGTGGCTGTCTATGTTGGCGGTTTCCGCCATGGTCATGATTCCATTTTTTTTCCACTGGCCTGTTGGCGGTATTACCGCTGCTTTAACACTGACCTCCAGGGTTGTAATGAGGGCCTGTGTCTCTTTAAGAAAGGATAATATTATTGAAGTAGAATACAAATGTTTTATAGAGTCTGTTTACTTTCCTGTGGACGACACCCTTCCTAATTAATTATTTTATACTTTTTGAGTATTTATGGTTATTTCCAAACGTATATGGTTTCACATCTAAAGTTTACCAGTTTTTAATTAGAATATACATTTCGGTTTTTTCTTTGTTCTGTTTGGGGAAATCCCACGTCATTTTGTCAATATTAATGTCTTCCATCTCCTGCCTTTCATTGGTCCCACCATCTGTTAGGTTTTAGTGCTGTTTGCTTGGCAGCTGCTCTGGTGCTCTGCTGAAGGTGCAACGCTTGATCACTGCAGGCTGTAGTCAGAAAAAATGCCAGTTGGCCTGGTGTTTACAAAACCCCTTTCAGCTGCTGTCTAATTGCACTGTTAGTTAGAGCCGTTTGCCTGCTGTAAGCACATATTCTTGCTTTACTGTGATCAGTTCAGCTGGCATCCTGCTTAGAAGTGCAAATCTTCAAAGCCTTAACATGCTTATTATTTCTACCTCACTGATAAGATGTTGGTTTAAATTGAACATATGAGTTTTTTCGCAATGGTGCGCACATGTTTTATTAAATTCGAAGAACATTTTATTTACATGTGTGCCGCAGGAATCATCTTTTTTAAAGTACAAATTTGTAGATGACACTTGAGCAACGCTTTAAGTCAGACTTTACTTTCCAGACAACACTCTTTATGCTGGTATGTGTTTTTTTAAAATCCCATGTAATGTTAAAAATGAAATTGCAAGCAGCAGAATGCAATGCACTGTTGGGTAAACCACGAGAACTGCTGAAGGTGGCGCACTTAACACCCCTCACCCCCGCAAAGCCTACGCTTTAACGGCCTTCTTTATTCACAGTGTTTCTTCTCAACATAAAACCTGTGCATATCTGTGGCATAGCCTGCCCGAGTTGCGGTAGTTGGTCGTTTACAATGGAATGGCAGGAATCTCAGAGGTAATTCCCCATGTTTACTAGATGAGCAACTTCATTTTAAGTTACTCTATCGGGATTTCAGCTGCATGCCAAACACATTGTCCACCATTGTCTCCAGAAATAGGACCCAGAGTGTAGAATAAAAATAAAAAATATGAGTAATCTTTGTCAAACGTGGGAATGATCCAGCATCTGACGAATCCATACACTTCATGACGTTGTGGTTTATTTTGTCTCGTTAATTAAATGTAGCATACGCAAATCCTAAATTTCAAGACATGTATCTCTCCAAAAGTGTATCATATTGGACCAGATAAATGTGGGTGTTTGAGAGAAACTGCCCCCTCCACCCTGCTGCATCATGGCTGGAAAATCCCAGTCTAAAGGCTGCGAAATGGACCCACTGACCCAATAATCGTAATTTGCTTTAGAAGTTAGAAATATAAAAATGTACCAATATGATCATATTGTGTGCTGGCATGGCTTTGGTAATAAATACGTTTGAAAATGACATAAATGAATCTGTTAGATTTCTTTTCGCCATGTCTTTGGCCCCACCCAGCACCAGAACTCCACCCTTGCATACATTATTCCTGGCGCAGGCATAATATGGGGCAAGGGGTTACAAAGTGACGCAATGCAAGCATTGTGCCACTTTGTAAATATGGTGCGGTATGTTTGGCCTTCTAACTCTACATTAGTGTAAAAAAATGATGCTAATGTGTTAGAATGGCGCTAGGCCCACATTAATCTGAGCCTACATTTCTTACTGATGTTTCTTTTTCCTTCTGTGCTATAGCTATTTATTATTTAAGATGAAGCACCATAGTAAATGTAGAGCTTTGGGAATTAAACATGCTATTTTAAATTGGATTCTGGCCTCCTGAGGAAACAGGGGAATGCCTCTAGATGGGTCTTTCTGGCAAGCCTGGAGGCTTCAGTCAGGGTAAAATAAGACAGACTAATTTTGTACCAGACCTGTGAGTAAGATATGTTCTTCATCAAAGTGTTCATGGACCATTGATTGTATGGTGGTACTGAAATCCTTTGGTGTGAAAGATGGCTACAGTTTCCTTAGAAAATGAAGCTGGAATTGGGCTGATTATGCCAGATTAGAGATATGTGCACACATTTTGATACCCACTCTGGTTTCATCTAAGCCCAGATACTTTGGTGCATGGACTACTTTTAATGTAGAATCCATGTAGTTAAAGCTTAGAACCCATCTTAGACAGGAAGTGAGGTTGTTAGTGAGTAAAGTAGGAGAGGAACAATCATACAGTGGTAAGGTTTAATAGACAAAGAATTCATTCAATTCAATAAATAGTCAAGAAGTATATTTAGGGTCTCAGTGTTCGCTGCATTCGGAATTGTCATGTACACTTGAATGTCAGTGTTTTAGTGGTATAATGGTATTCCTTTGATGTTTAGCATTGGAGGCGAGGCTTCTTATATTTATTGAACAGAATGAAGGGATGACTCAAACTCTGAAGTACACCACAGTATAGCTAGTGGTTTCTTGACATAAAGGCCCTCATTCTGACCTTGGCGGTCGGCGGAGAGGCGGCGGTCGGACCGCGAACAGACCGGCGGTATTAAAAATGGCATTCTGACCGCGGTGGTCACCGCTGCGACCGACCGCCACTTCCCCACTCCGACAGCCACGGCGGTCATGACCGACGGGCTGGAGTCTGCGCACTCCGGTCCGGCGGTCGACCCAAGACCGCCAACGCTATCATGACCCTGCTTACCGCCGCGGTTTCTTGCGTTCGGGAACCGCCATGCGAACCATGGCGGTAGGCACTATTGGGGCCAGGGAATTCCTTCCCTGGCACTGATAGGGGTCTCCCCCACCCCCCACTGCCCCCCGAGTCCTCCCCCCACACCCTCCACCCCCCTGCCACCCCCCTGCCACCCCCCAGAGGTGGTACGAACCCCCTCCCCACCCCCACCCCGACATGCACATACATGCACCCCGACATGCACACACCCCCAACATGCACATATACACACCCCCTACACACACACATACACAACGGGGACACATACCCGCACACATACATGCTGACATGCGCACCCGCCGAACTACACACATTGCCCATAGGCACAGCAGCACTCCCCGCCCGCATGCACGCACTTACACACCCCCTCTACACACTCCCACGCACACCCCCATGCACGCACACATCACACAACACCCCCCACCCCCTCCCCTCACGGACGATCAACTTACCTTGTGCGTTGGTCCTCCGGGAGGCGACGGGAGCCATAGGGACGTGACCGCCAACAGAAGACCACCAACAGAAGACCGCCACACAGAAATGTGGGTCGTAATTCTGGGGGCGGTGTTCTGCTGGCGTGGCGGTGGAGGTTGACCAGTCTCCACTTTCCCGCCGACCGCCAGTGTGGCTGCTGGCGGTATTCCGGCGGAACGCTCCCAGCGGTCGGAATACGCGCAGCGGCATACCGCCACGGTCGGCGGTCTTTACCGCGGCGGTAACTCGCCGGTCTTGCGAAAAGACCGCCAAGGTCAGAATGAGGGCCAAAATGTTCTCTTTTCCCAAAGTAAAGGTCTCATTTAGATTTTGGAAGAGGGAATACTCCATCACAAACTTGACAGATATCCTCTCCACCCTAATATGATCCCCATAGGTTATATAATGGTATTGTAATATGGTGGACAGGATGTCTGTCACGTTTGTGACGGAGTATTTCCCTCTGCCAACATGTAAATCAGGCCCTAAGATCTCAAAGTGATAAAGGATTTGAACAATTTCAGATTAGTGGCATCCTTTCCTTTTGTGGTGGTGCGAATATGTGGAAGTATTCTATAGTCAAAGGAGTTAAATTCTGGTGAAATATCCAGCAGTCCAAGAAAGCATGCATCTTTACATCCAGCAAGTACATGATGTTATTGACAAATTGCAGAGTAGCTGTCTTCTTGCTGCAGTAAGGATGAAAAGCGGAAGAACATATTTTTAGGCGATTGTTGCTTGAAATGTCTGTCTGAGGTTGAATGCAGACTAATTTTTTGTTGGATTTTTCAAAGCCATGTTAGTTCAGAAACTGTTTTTTAGGTTTTGTAAGCCTCGGATTTCTCCCTTTAGTTTTTCATCATCATAGTTAACTGGTCAGGATAGATAGTAGACCATTGCAATTTATATACCTTTTGGTTATATCAACAGTGTGAAACCTGGCATCCTCTGGATGGTTTCCCCTGACTTTTTGCCTTCTGACCTCCTGTTTTGCTGACATCTCTTTTCTTGGCTTTAGGATTCTTGCAGTTTCCCACTGCTAATCGTTGCTAAAGTGCAGGTGCCCGGTACTTTAAACATGGTGACATTGGCTTATCCACAATTGGCATATTTAATTTACTTGTAATTCCCTAGTAAAAATGCTCTATATCTGCCCAAGGGCTGTATTTTAAATCCTACTAGTGGGCCTGCAGCACTGATTGTGCCACCCACCCCAGTAGCCCTTTAAACATCTCAGGCCTGCCACTGCAGAGCCTGTATGTGCATTTTTAAACTGCCATTTCAACCTGTCAAATTTACCCACTTGCCAGGCCCAAACCTTCATTTTCATTACACATAAGCCACTCCTAATGATGACCCTAGCCAGTCCAGAAGGCAGTGTGCATTGGACATGTACTTTCAAGTTTAACATGTCCTGGTAATCAAAAACTGTTAAATGTGTTTTCACTACTGCAAAGCCTATCTCTCCCATAGGTTTAAATTGGGGTTACCTTGATACAGATTTCAGTGTAATTTCCAATTAAGAAAAGATAGACAGTTGGAGTTTGGTGTCTCTGGACTCACTATTTGAAATTACAACTTATGGTAAAGTTGGGATTTAAATTGGAAGTCTGAAAATGCTACTTTTAGAAAGTTGGCATTTTCTTACCTTAACCATTCTGTGCCTCTGCCTATCTCTGAATAAACATCTGGGGTGGGTGACAGCTGGGCTTTGTGTATTCCCTCTAGACAGTCACACACAAATGGAGCTGGGGTGTGACAGCCACATCCTGATTGCCCATCACCATGGTGATGGGCCTTTCTGGGCTAGAACAGGAGGGAGGAGCTGCCACCTGCACCCGAATAGGGCTGCGACTGTCCCCAAACAAAGAGCTGCTTAACCCCCTATAGAGTGCCTGGAGCTAGGGACAGAAGGACAGTGACCTTGTGCACTTCAAAGGCTTCTCTTTGAAGCCTCACCCCCATTTCAAAGGCACAACTGAGTATAAGTATTGGACCCCCGTACCACATCAAATCAGTACATCTCTGGATCTGAGGACATTTTGCCAGGGAGAAGGACTGCTGTGCTGCCAGGAGGGACTGCCACTCTGCTGAATTGCTTTGCTTTGTTGGCCTGCTATCTATTGCCTGGAAATGAGAAGGACTGGACTTGCCTCTCTATAACCATGAAGAATCTAAGTGACTTCAAGGGTTTGCTGGCTTGCCTCCTGTTTTAATGTCTCAACGTCATCAGAACGTCTTTCAACCCTGCTTCATTTGATGGACTCTGCCAACTGTGAGTCCTGCCCTGCCAAGAGGTGCCACTCCCGTCCTGGTGCTTGAAAGTGGGTTTGGCAGTTGCATGCCTACAAACATTGATGCATCACTGTTGTTGAACCAATGGGAACTGCTGTATCCCTCCTTGTGTCATCAGCGCTGGCAGTGAGGACTTCACATCACTGGCTGCGTGGCTTAGGATCGACACTTCACCACGAGCCCCAGCGCATTACTTTTGCATCACTGGCTTGGTGACTTGATGATGCACCACCTGCATCACAAAGAGTTTGATGATGCACCCCAAGGACATCGCAGTGATGACTGCATGGCTCACCGACAATGCAATCTCTAAATGCCCGGAACAGAACCAATGCATCACCTTCACATTGCCTCCTCGCCATTGATGCACGCCTCCATCCAAGGTACTTTTTTAGCTGGCAATGTATTGTTTCTGTAGCCAGCCTGCCCTCCATCATGGTCGGCCTGAACTTTGGATTTTCCCTGATCTAGAGCAACCTCAAGTAACCTTTAAGCACTATTGATTTTTAAGCATTCCTTTGCAGTTTATTCTTTAAAAATTCATACTTCAAGTGGGACTTATTGGGTTTTGTCATTTTAGTCTTGTTTCACTCATACAAATATACTTTTTTTCTAACTGGTGTGGAATCTTTATGTAGTGTTTTCACTGCGTTACTGCAATTTAAGCACTGCACAAATACGTTACATATTGCCTCCTAAGTTAAGTCTGATTGCTGTGAGCCAGGCTACTAGAGTTTGAGCACAGGTTAATTCAGGTTGTGTATCTGACTTACCCTGACTAGCTTTCTAACACTGGTGATGAGCGGTGATGAAAGGACTTTTATTTGTGCAGTACCTCACAGTAATTTTGAGTCATCTACCATCCACATCTAGACCAATTTGAATCAATTCTCTCTGAACTAGATTGACAATTTGTTTTTACTCAATCTGATTGCCATTTTTATTTTTTTATTTTTCAATTCTCCCTGATTGGTATTTTTGCTTTTCTGTAAATCATGTCTCGGAATGAAGGTCTCAAAACTGCACCTGCAAACCTGGATTTTGAGTTGGCCAAGCTGAAGAAGAATACAGTGACTCAGCTCAAGGATGTGTGTGAAGCATTTGGGGTTTCTACCAAAGGCGTCACCAAGACAGTGAAGCTGCAAAAGCTTCTGAGGGCTTGGATAGAAGCTAGGGATGCAGCACATGTGACACCTGAGGAAGAGGATTTGGAAATAGAGGATGAGGAAGAGCTGAACCAGGATTCAGTAGAGAATCTTGGACTTCCTGTTGGTGAGGAGGAGAATACCTTGCAAGGAGCAGTGATCCCACGCAGGCTAGGGAGCAGCATTTCATCTTGGAGCCTGTCACCAGAGGAGCTGGCAGTCAGGAGGGAGGAGAGAAAGTTAGAACTGGAGCTGGCTAAGCTCCAATTTCCCATGGAGGAAAAAAAAAATGATGCTGGCTCAGGAGTTGAGCATGAGGGAGCAGAATTTAAAAGCTAGGAGGGCTGAGTCCATCCAAGATGGTGACAGCAATTATTCAGTGCCCTCTGACCGGAGTGTCCACATACCCAAGAGTCTGGTGTCTGACTTTGTGGTGGGAGATGACATGGACAGATGGTTTAAGGTCTACATGATTGTTCTACAGATGCACAAGGTTTCTGAGGAGGTTTGTTGAGCTAGTCTGTGGAGGCACATTCCGAGTAAGGGTAGAGACACTCTACTGGCCCTAGAAGGGAGAGACAGGATAAGGCCCAAATTAGGATGTTTGGTCTGACCACAGAAAAGAACAGACAAAGGTTCAGAAGCTGTCCCAAGAGACCTGGGCGGATTGTGTAGATTCCCTTTTCAAGGTAGTGGATGGCTGAGTGAAGGGCAGTGAGGTAAGGATTGACAGGTGCTGTACAAGGTGTTTGCAACAGAGCACCTGCTCAGTCTTTGTCTTACAGATCTGTGCAAACACCTTGTTGATGATAAGCTCAGTGACCCCAGAGAGCTTGCTAAGGAGGCAAACTGCTGGGTTAGCACCAGAGTCTAAAAGAAGGTAACTGGGTGGGGATCACCACAAGGGTGGACAGGGTCCTCTCCAGTGGAAGGAGGAGGGGACAAAAAGATCAAGGATCTCACTAAAGAGCCCCAATGTACTTCTGTGGTCAAGGCTCCCTTCTCCTGCTGAGGAGAAAAATAAGTGGTTCCCTGACAGTAAGTCTGTAGGGAAGCCTCCTGTGAATTGTTATGAGTGTCAGCAGGAAGTGCACTACAAAGGGCACACCAAGTGTCCCAAGCGGGCAGAGCCCGCCACTATTGGGCAATCAATGAGGTTGGCTAGTGTAGCGCTTTGGGAGGCGATTACCCCAGATTGCTTTGAGGAGAGTGTAGAGATGACCTTAGTGGTCGTGGGTGACAGAGAGATGGTACAGAAAACCTACATGCCTGATTATACTTGGAAGTACAGCCAGTGGGTTACTATCAATGGGCAGAGGGCGGAGACTATGAGAGACACAGGAGTACCATGACAACTGTCAGGTTTCATCTGGTGTCTTCAGAGCAGGTAGTCTGTGATGTGCACTACTAAGTTGTTGCCCCAGACAACTGTGAGAACCAGTACCCAGTGGCTCTGGTTCACTTTGAATGGGGGGATCTTAGGTCTGCGTAAGGTAGCTGTGAGTTCATCCATGCCTGTAGATTGTCTGCTGGACAATGACGTGGAGCATACTATCTTGAAGAAGGTAGAGCTTAGGTCATGCTTGGGAATGTTGTGGTTACCTGAGTGGGTGTGCCTAACCACAAGTCCATGGCAGCTTCAGAGGATCATCAGAAAGACCTGGGGCCGGGTGAATAGCCAGGGTCCTTCCAAAAAAAGGAAGGGCAAGGGGCCTGGGAACCCCCCTGATATTTCCACAGTCCAGGAGGAGGCTGAACCTGAGGGTGCAACAGGAAGGGGGTTCCAGCAGGGAGGAATTCTGCAAGGAGCAGAATGAGTGCCTTACTCTTGTGAGTCTTTGACAGCAGGCTGTGACAGAGGCAACTAGTGAAGCATCTGGCAAGTACCTGATCTACTGGGAGAATGATCTCCT
This sequence comes from Pleurodeles waltl, assembly GCF_031143425.1. NCBI lineage: Eukaryota > Metazoa > Chordata > Amphibia > Caudata > Salamandridae > Pleurodeles > Pleurodeles waltl. Next base: position 236,917,503 of record NC_090446.1, on the reverse strand, counting down.
GTATAGTGAGCCTAATGCTCCTGAGTCTGGTGCAATAGGTGTGATGGTGGTTCCCCAGTTCTACAAGACCTTCCGACTGGGTCTTGCTCATGGTGTGACACTGACAGGTCATTTGGGGCAAGACAAGACCTTTGACATGCTTGTAACCCACTTTTATTGACTTCAAATGAGAAAGGTCTCATCAGCCCATAGTAGGTCCTGTCCTATCTACCAGGCGAGTGGCAAGTCAAGGGGAAGTGCAAGGCTCCCAGTCACCTTTTCCTTTGGTTAGCACCCTTTTTGAGTGGGTTTTAACCAACATTATTGGGCCTCTGGACCCCAAGACAGCCTTGGGCAACATATTAGTTCTAGCCTTGGTGGACCATTCCAATCAGTACCCAGAAGTTATCCCTCTCAGGACAGTGACTGCACCCATCAAGGCCAGTGCGATGATGGGGATCTTTGCCCATGTGGATTTTCCCAAGGAGATGGTATTTGGAAGGGGTAGAACTTTGTGCCTAACTACAAAAAGGCCATGTGGAACAAATGTGGGGTAACCTACAGGTTCTACAACTCTTTACCTGCCCAAAACCAATCAGTTGGTTAAGAGATTCAACTAAACCCTGAAGAGCATGATTATGGGTCTACCCAAACCAATGAGGCATAAGTGGGATATCCTCCAGCCTTGCCTGTTGTTTGCCTAGAGAGAGATACCATAGAAGGGGTTTGGTTTCAGCCCCTTTGAACTTCTGTATGAGCACTCTGTGAGAGGGCCTATCAGTTTGGTGAAGGAGGGTTGTGAGCCACCTTCTAGGACAGGCCCCACAGGATTTGGTCAGCTACATTCTGGCCCTTCACAACTCGACATAGCACTTGAGGATACTCGCTCAAGAGAACCTAGAAGGCAACCACGTAGACATGAAGTGCTGGTCTGACCAGAATGCCATTCTGATTGAGTTTCAGCCTAGCCAAAAACTGTGGGTAATGGATCCCTTGGAGCCCCGAGCTCTGCAAGACCACTGGTCTGGGCCCTGTGAGGTAAAATAGTAAAAGGGCAATGTTACTCACCTGGTGAACCTCAAAACTCCTAGTAACTATTTGAGGATCCTGCATGTGAATTGCCTCAAGTCCCACTCCAAAAGGTCTGATATTACCATGTTCTTTGTAACAGATGATAGGGGGAAGAGGAGAGTGAAACTCTCCCAGACCTCCTATCTTCCAAAGTGCAGGATGATCAGTGGAGGGTGTCAGCATCTATGCTACAGTGACCTCAAATCAACAGAGTGACTGCCGCCTGCTGCTAGGGCAGTTTGCCTCTCTCTTCCCACTTACCCCAATGCTCACTATAAAATGCACCCATGATACTGACACTGAGGAAAGCCCACCTGTGAAAATCAAAATGAACAGGTTGTCTGAGAAAATGAGAGCTAACATTAAGGAGTAGGTCTGCAAAATGTTGGCAGTAGGAGTTATTGAGCCCTACAACAGTCCTTGGTCTAGCCCAATGATGCTGGTCCCCAAGGCTGTATCAACAGCCATCACACCTGAACTTCAGTTCTGTGTGGACAACCATGGTTTTAATGAAGTCACTGGAACTGACGCAACCCCATCCCTGGAGCTGATGACCTCATAAATCGACTTGGAGCTGCCAAGTTCCTCAGCACTTTTGACCTAACTTCTGGCAATTGGCAGATTGCCTTGACCGAAGGGGCCAAAGGGAGGTCCGCGTTCTCTATATCAGAAGGGCACTTCCAATTCCGGGCAATGCCCTTTAGTTTAAAGAGTGTCCCTGTCACCTTCCAAAGGTTGGTCAAACAGGTCCTGTCTGGAGTGGAGAACTTCAATGCTGTCTATCTAGACAAAATTGCGGTCTTCAGTTCTAACTGGGAGGACCACCTATGCCATCTTAAGTAAGTCTGCAGAAGGCAGGCCTGACTGTTAAGGGCAGCAAGTGCCAGATAGGGAAGGGTTCCGGGGTCTACTTGGAGTTGGAGGTGGCAAGGTGCAGCCCCTTCTGATCACTATTTGAACCATTCTGGCTTGAGAGCACCCCCAAGACCCAGGCAGAAGTGACAGCCTTCTTAGGCCTCACTTATTACTACATCAGTTTCATCAAGGGATATGGCACCATTGTTGCCCCCTTGACAGAGATGAGTTTCAAGAAGCAGCCATGTCATGGGACCTGGACAGAGACATGCCAGATAGGTTTTGACACCCTGAGGAGGCCATGTGCATGGCATCTGTGCTCAATGTCCCCAGTTTCACCCAAGAATTTGTGTTGCAGACAGACACCTCAGAGCATGGCATAGGGGCTGTGTTCTCACAGCTAAATAAAGAGGGACTGGATCAGCCTGTAGCCTTTATCAGTAGGAGGATACTCCCCAGGGAACAGAGGTGGAGCACAATTGAAAGGCAAGCCTTTGCTGTGGTCTGGGCACTGAGGAAGTTAAGGACATATGTTTTTGGCACTCACATCTGGGTTCGGACAGACCACAGACCCTTCAGGTGGTTAATGCATGTCAGAAATGGGGTCTCTAGTTGGCAGAGGTATACACCCTTGACCAAGTAGGGACTAAAATCCTAGTCATGGTAAGTCAAACATAATCCAAACTATCCTGTGCCCATCCTCTGGTAGCTTGGCACTGAGCAGTCAGGCTTAACTTAGAAGGCAATGTGTAAAGTATTTGTGCAATAAATCATGCAATAACACAGTGAAAACACCTAAAAAATACACCACACAGGTTTAGAAAAACATAAGATATGTATCTGAGTAATTTAAGGTCAATGACGATCAGGATTTGATAAGCACAATTTGAAATATCACTTTTGCAATGATAAGAAGAGTCTTAAGCCTTTAGAAATCAATAAAATGTCTCTTGTGTGCACAAAGTACCTGGTATGTGTCAAAATTACATACACGAAGACCGCAGAGGAGGAGATGTGTGGATAAAGAAAGCTCTGTGTCAGATTTCCAAACATACACAGACAATGCGTCGATTCTTCCCAGGCTGCAAGGCCTTTGCATTGATTTCTGGCACACAGTCTTGGAACCTCATTGCGATGCGGGAGCTTTTGATGCCCAGGGATGAAGTGTGGAAATCCTGGGTGTGTGAAGGGAAGTCAAAGGTGCTGAGTCGATTTGTTATGGCAATGCATTGGAATTTCTGTTGCACGGCAGGCGCTGCGTCGATTCCTCATGCAGAAAGTCGGGCTGCTTTGTTCCGGCATGGTGATGAGTAGGTCCGGTATGGCTGTGCGTCGAAGTTCCGGTCTCAATGCAGGCTCTGTGTTGATCTCCACTTGGGGAGCCGGGTTGCGTCGTTCTGGTTTAGCAATGCGGCGATTCTTTCCCCACTGGGCAGGCTATGTATTGTTTCCGGCAGGCTGTGCGTCGATTTTGGCTGCACAAGGAGCTTCCTTGAAGAGAAGAAGTATTTTTGGCCCTGAGACTTCAGCGACAGGAGGCAAGCTCAATCCAAGCCCTTGGAGAGCACTTTTCAGCAGAGCCAGAGGCCAGCAAGGCAGCAGGGCAACAGCAAGGCAGTAGTCTTTCACAGCAAAGCAGTCCAGGTGAGTCCTTTGGGAAGCCAGGCAGATCCTCTTGGCAGGTTGCAGGATCTGGTGCAGAGTATCTGTCCCGGGAAGTGGCTGAGTCTGTGGGGTCACGTACCCAGTTTATATACCCAAAAGTGCCTTTGAAGTGGGGGAGACTTCAAAGAGTGGTTTTGTAGTGCCCAAGGCCCCCTTTCAGTACAGGTCTGTCTGTCAGGATCCCAGTAGGGGGTTTGGCAGTCCAGTCTCTGAGGGCAGACCACTACCCTTTGAAATGTAAGTGTCAGGCCCTCTACTCTCCTAGCCTAGGAAGACCCATTCAGTATACAGATGAGTGCAGGTGTGACTGAGTATCCGGTGTTTGTTGTTGTCTGGGTGAAATGCACAAGAGAGCTGTAAACCAGCCCAACCCAGATGTACATTGGAGACAGGCCATAGGGCGCAGATGGATTTTAAGTGCAGAGAAATGCTCACTTTCTAAAAGTGACATTTCTAAAATAATAATATGAAATCCAACCTCACCAAAAGCAGGATTTTGTATTATCATTCTGGCCATACTAAACATGAACTGTTTATCCCTTTCTGATCAGAATCTAGCACTCAAACAGTACATGAGGGTAGCCCTAATGTTTGCCTATGAAAGGTGCAGGCCTCACAGTAGTGGGAAACATATTTAGGAGTTTTCCACTACCAGGGCATAAAAACATGCAGGTATATGTCCTGCCTTTTACATACACAGCATCCTGCCCTATGGGTTAACTAGGGCCTACCTTAGGGGTGACTTATATGTAGAAAAAGGGGAGTTTAAGGCTTGGCAAGTACTTTTAAATGCCACGTTGAAGTGGCAGTGAAACTGCACACACAGGCCTTGCAATGATAGGCCTGAGACATAGTTAAGGGGCTACTTATGTGGGTGGCACAACCAGTGCTGCATGCCCACTAGTAGCATTCAATCTACATGCCCTGGCACAGGTAGTGCACTTTAGTAAATCAAATATGCCAATTGGATATGAACCAATGTTATCATGTTTTAAGGGAGAGAGCACATGGACTTTAGTAGTGATTAGCAGTGATAAAGTGCTCAGATTCCTAAAACCAAGAAAAACAGTGTCAGAGAAGTAGAGGGAGGCAGGCAAAAGGTTGAGGGATGACCATCCTAAGGCTATCAGGTCTACCAATGCAGCTGAGGGGTGACAATCCCAAACTGATCAGGTGGTCCATCTCCCTACAGGGAATGGACTTTACGGTGGAACACTGTCTTGGAGCAGACTACACCAGTGCTGATGTTCTCTCCAGGTTCTTCTGCCTTAGTGAAGAGAACTCCCAAGGGGTTGGGTAGCTCTCCCCACTTTCAGCTGTGAGGGACAAGTGTTAGACATTGTATCCTTGGTATGGGTTTCCCTGTTTTTTTACCATCTGTGCTCCTGTTATGCAGATTTTGTTTTTGCTGGCTTTAGGGTTCTGTGCAGTTTGCCACTGCTGGCCAGAGCTAAAGTGCATGTGCTCTATACTCTAAACATGGTGACATTGCCTTATTCACAATTGGCATATTTAATTTACTCCTTAGTCCCTAGTAAATTGCACTGTATGTGGCCAGGGTTTGTAAATTAAATGCTACAAGTGGGCCGGAAGCACTAAGGCCCTCATTTACAAGGGTATTGCGCCAGGAGAACGTCACTTTTACCAATGTCCTGGTGGCGCAATGCTCTGCCCCATATTTACAAAGCGGCATTAAGACTAAGGCCCATATATATACTTTGGCCCATATTTATACTTTTTGACGCAAAACTGCGCTAACGCAGTTTTGCGTCAAAAAAATTAGCGCCGGCTAACGCCATTCTGAAGCGCCATTCGGGCGCTGTATTAATTGAATGACGTTAGCCGGCGTTAGCCGCCGGCGCCGTCTGGTGTGCGTTAAAAAAAACTATGTACACCAGGCAGCGCCGGCGTAGGGGGATATGGGGCTTGGGCGTCAAGAAATGGGGCAAGTCAGGTTGAGGCAATTTTTTCGCCTCAACCCGATTTGCGCCATTTTTTTTCACTCCCAACCCCCATAGAAATGACTCCTGTCTTAGCAAAGACAGGAGTCATGCCCCCTTGCCCAATGGCCATGCCCAGGGGACTTATGTCCCCTGGGCATGGTCATTGGGCATAGTGGCATGTAGGGGGGCACAAATCAGGCCCCCCTATGCCACAAAAAAAATAATAAAAAAACACTTACCTGAACTTACCTTAATGTCCCTGGGATGGGTCCCTCCAGCCTTGGGTGTCCTCCTGGGGTGGGCAAGGGTGACAGGGGGGGTCCCTGGGGGCATGGGAGGGCACCTCTGGGCTCCTGCAGAGCCCACAGGTCCCTTAACGCCTGCCTTTTGCAGGCGCTAAAAAATGGCGCAAAAGCGGCCGTACTTCATTTTTTTTGACCCGCCCACTCCCGGGCGTGAATTTTGCCCGGGAGTATAAATCCGACCTACATGCCTCGGAGTCGATTTTTTAGACGGGAACGCCTACCTTGCATATAATTAACGCAAAGTAGGTGTCCACGCTAAAAAATTACGCTAACTCCATGGACTTTGGCGCTAGACGCGTCTAACGCCAAAGTATAAATATGGAGTTAGTTTTGCGTCGAAATTGCGTCAAAAAAAACGACGCAATTCTGGCGCAAACGGAGTATAAATATGCCCCTAAATGTGCCAACCACTACAGTAGCCCTTCAAGCATGCCTCAGGCCTGCCACTGCAAAGCCTGTATTTGTAGTTTGAAACTGCCATTTGGACCTGGTAACTTAACTCACTTTCCAGGCCCAACCCTTACTTTTCATTGCATGTACATCATCCCTATGTTAGGTCCTAGGTAGCCCCAAGGGCAGTGTGCAGTGTTTTTAAAAAGAAAACATGTACTTTTAAGTTAAACATGCCCTGATAGTGAAAATCTGTTACATTTGTTTTCACTACTTTAAGGCCTATCTCTTCTGTAGGATAACATTGGGATGTTGTTGATACAGTTTTTAAGTGTAATTCCCAATTGGGAAAAGATAGAAAGTTTGGTGTCTCTGGAATCACAATTTAAAATTGCAACTTATGGTGAAGTCAGATTTTAAATTGTAAGTTGAAAAATGACACTTTTATAAAGTTGACTTTTTTTGCATTCATCATTCTGTGCCTCTGCCTGTCTCTGATTACATATCTGGTGTTGGTGACAGCTGGCCTGTGTGCATTCCTCCTAAACAATAACAGAAAGAGAGCTGGGGTGTGACATTCACATCTTGATGACCCATTACCAGGCTGATGGACCTTTTTAGGGCTAGATTTGGTGGGAGTAGCTGACACTTGCACCTGAAAAGGGCTGTATTGCACAAATAGTTCATACATTGCCTCTTACCCTGTCTAGGATTGTGGTCCCTTTTTAGACAGGGTGCAAACCTCTCCCAATTAGAGAACTGGTGGCATATTTATAATATTTTGATACAGGCCATCACCGCAGGCTTCTTGCTGCGATGCTCTGTGTCAAAAGTAAAGGGCAGGAATGCACTGTCTGTACAAGATACAGTATGTTCCTGTCCTTTTTCTCCACACTGGCGCACAATGGGCTGCCATGCGCCAACTCAGACACCCTTGCACCAGGGTGCAAGGGTGTCTACATTGCAGGGATGATTGTCTTTATACCGGAAGGGACACCTCCCTGTCCAAAAAGAGTCATGAGAGGTGTGTTTCTCCTTCTATGTGTGCTGCAAAATGCAATGCAGCACACATAGAAAAAGGAAAAGAGGAGGGAGAAATAAATGTATTTCTCCTCGTTGTTCCTCTCTTATGTCTCCCATGGGGAGGCGTAGGCTTTTAACACATTCCCAGATTTACACATCCTTGTGAATCTGGGAATACATCAAAATCAATAGGAGTTGCGTGGGAACACCCACTGAAACACCCATGGAACGCCTCTTTGACGCAGAGTGAGGCAACACACTACCTTGCTTTGTTGCCTTAATCCTGAAAAGCCACATAAAGTGATTTTGCGTGGCCTTGTAGATATGGACCTGCAGCCTGTGCCAACCGTGCCCCACAAAAGTGATAACCGGCAGTGCAAGCCTCTTGTAAATATGCCCCCCAATTTCTGACCAACACCATCAATTGTAGCTATGTATTTGCCTAATACCTACGTAGATCCTCCTTCAAAGAGCACTGAATCTCTGCCACTGTGTGTGGGTATATCTTATAGCATTTTCCCTGGATGATTTTCTCTATGACTTTGTTTGCACCAGTCACTGCCATTTTTATGTTCAGCATCAGCTATGGTTGTTCATAGGTGGGGCATAGCTTGTGGGCTAAGATGTAAGACATGCCTCTGTGAGCCTCAGGCACTGTGCCCGATAATCCTCACTCATCCTCTACGCATCTTGCAAGAAGGCGGCATTCCCTAGCCGAAAATGTGAGGAGGTGACCGTTATTTCTTACTTGTCTGGGCACCCTGGCTTGCTGATGCCCCCTAAAGAGCTTTGAGGTGAGTAATCATGAGTATGGACTGGTGCGGGGTGTACAAAATGGATTTTTTTGTTTTTATTTTGAAACAGACGGTGTACCTTAAAAGAACAAGTGCTGATTTAAAAAAAGAAATCCCTTTTGGGGACACAGTGGGACCATTGCCTATTGTACCTGAGATCACCCAACACCAGTCCCAAATGGGAAAGTGTACAAAATGGACACCCTCCCCTCTGTGGATCTGTTACCCCCGCCTTTTAGGTGACAGTAAATGACCATTAATACATACCATAGCGAAACACAATTGGAAGGAAATGCCTCTTTCACACCGTTTTTCTTAAACGCAGTTCGGTATGGCTTGCAAAACCCATTTCGAATCTCAAAAAGTATTTTCCGGCTGACTAAATGTGTTTTACACATACCAAAATCACAGTTTTCTGGTGCAATCTCTTTGATTTTTCCAGTCGCAAAGTCTGATTAATAATCGGGGGGGGTGAAAATGTTGCAATTTTCTTTGCGGATTTATCTGAAATTTTGGAAAAATTATATGAAATTATGCATAATTATAGGAAATGTAAATCCATCATTTAGCACTATATTTTAGCGTGAAATACTTAGGCCCATATTTATACTTTTTGACGCTAAACTGCGCTAACGCAGTTTAGCGTCAAAAAGTTTTGCGCCGTCTAACGCCATTCTGAAGCGCCATGCGGGCGCCGTATTTATGGAATGGCGTTAGACGGCGCAATCAGACCGGCGCTGCCTGGTTTGCGTGTGAAAAAACCACGTAGACCAGACAGCGCCGGCGTAGGGGGAAAATGGCGCATGGGCGTCTTAAAATGGGGCAAGTCAGGTTACGTCGAAAAAATCGTCTTAACCCGACTTGCGCCATTTATTTTCGACGCCCATCCCCCATCAACATGACTCCTATCATTGTAAAGATAGGAGTCATGCCCCCTTGCCCAATGGCCATGCCCAGGGGACTTCTGTCCCCTGGGCATGGTCATTGGGCATAGTGGCATGTAGGGGGGCACAAATAAGGCCCCCCTATGCCACCAAAAAAAAATATAAAAAATAAAAAATTATACTTACCTGAACTTACCTGAATGTCCCTGGGGTGGGTCCCTCCATCCTTGGGGGTCCTCCTGGGGTGGGCAAGGGTGGCAGGGGGGGTCCCTGGGGGCATGGGAGGGCACCTGTGGGCTCATTTTGAGCCCACAGGCCCCTTAACGCCTGCCCTGAGCAGGCGTTAAAAAGTGGCGCAAATGCGCCGTTTTTAGCCACGCCCACTCCCGGGCGTCTCTTTTGCCCGGGAGTATAAATACCACGTAAAGGCCTGGGAGTCATTTTTTAGACGGGAACGCCTCCCTTGCATATCATTAACGCAAGGAAGGGGTTCACGCTAAAAAATGACGCACATTCCGGGAACTTTGGCGCTATTCGCCTCTAACGCCATAGTATAAATATGGCGTTAGTTGGCGTTAGTTTTGCGTCGAAATTGCGTAAAAAAAAACGACGCAATTTCGGCGCAAACGGAGTATAAATATGGCCCATATTTTCACCAAATTTTGGTGCGAGGGGGCAATTCACATACAAACAGAGCGAATAATTGCTGCTGACAAGAGCTGCTCGCATTCTGGTGTTTCCCTTGTTCCCACGCTCCTATGCTACAATTTTGCTGTGAATGGATTCATAGTCAAGTGACATGGAGTAAAACTTTAATATGGGGAATTTTGCATAATAAGCTTAATGGAAAATTCCCAAAATTGTGCACATTTTACCGGCATATTTTAAATTTCACCCGAGCCTAAATAGTAACTTGTAAGAAGAGACGCGTTGGTGTTATGTGAACTTACACTGAGCTGCCACAAAGTTGAACTATCTAGCACCTAAAAGTAATTACTGTTTGTTTGAGGAACCCAAGTGTTACCCTCAGTAGCCTGGTTCAGAGGTTTCAACCAGAAGAGATGACTGAGGGGCATGGATAGCAGTGCAAAGTATCATTTAATTTAAAAAACAACTGTAACATTTCAAAACTAATTTTGCTAAAAGAAAATCATTTCATGATTCCATTATTCCAAATTGACACAAAATGAAGCATATCTCATGAAGGAAGGAGGATATATTAAACAAAACAAATGTGACTTTTTTTGTATGCAAGCAGTTTTTGAAGTACATATTTTGCACATCAAAGGTCTGTTTATGCTTCTAAAAATATCCACTCAGGTCAGTAGTGTGTTTGTCAATAACACAAACGTGCTAGCTCTCCTCCCCCACTGCTTGAACTTAACAAAAGTTTGTATTGTGGGAATCGTTTTTTTATTCAAAACCAGCCTCACTTGCAGAATCAAATATATTTCTAAAGGCAATTAAAGTGTAAGTCTGTGACTCCTATTCTGATGCACTAACTATTGTCACCATCTAGGAAGGGTTTCACGATACCAAGCCATGGAACTGAGGCCCTTATTTATACTTTTGGGTGCAAAACTGTCTTAAAGCAGTTTTGCACCAAAAAGTTTAGCACCGGCTTGCACCATTTCTGTGCACCAGCTGGGCATCATATTTATAGAATGGTGCAAGCCGGTGCAAAGGGTAGGTTAGAGTAAAAAATAAAAAGACTTTAGTCCGGTGGGGCTGGCGGTATAGAAGAAGGGGGTTTAGCACCCAAAAGTGACTCTAGGCAGGTTTGAGTTAAAAAAAATGTCTCTAACCAGATTAGCGTCATTTTATGGTGCTAAACCTACCAGCCACATGACCACCACCCCAATGGACAGCACAGGTGACAAGGATCCCCTGGGCATGGCCATTGCACCCTGTGCTATGTATGGGGGCCCATCACAGAGCCCCCTATGGCATTTAAAAAAATAAAATGCAATACTTACCTGTACTTATCTTTACTTACCTGGGATGGGGTCCTCCATCCTCCACAGGTATGGGTGGGGGTGCCCCTGGGGAGAACACCAGGGGGCTTATTCCATTGTGTTCCACCATATCAATAGGCCCACAGGTCCCCTAACGCCTGCGCTGACCCAGGAGTTAAAAAAACAGGGCAAAGCAAGCATTGCACCATTTTTTGACCCCTCCTCCCTCCCATGCAACATTTTTGCACAGGAGTATAAATATGTTGTTTTTTGCACAGGGCGCCTACCTTGAATCTCATTAAGGCAAGGTAGGTTTCCACTTCCAAAAAATGACTTTAACTCCATAAATTTGGTGCTAGACGGGTCTAGCAGCAAAGTATAAATATGGAGTTAGTTTTGCCCCGAATTAGAGTACAAAAATGATGCTAATTCGATGCAAACAGAGTATAAATATGCCCCTGAGTTAGAGACAGTCTTCGCTACTACTCACTTCAGGCCCATAGTCGAATGTCTAGTTCATCTTGGTCCAGTTCGTATTCTCCAGGCTTTGACAGCACACACTGAGCCTGATTTATTCTTTTTTAGCACCTCATTTGCATCATTTTTTGATGCAAAAGCAGCGCAAACTTACAAAATTCAATTTTGGGGGCATATTTATACTCTGTTTGCACCAAATTAGCGTCATTTTGTTTTTTACTCTAATTTGGTGCAAAACTAACTCCACATTTATACTTTGGGGCTAGACCCGTCTTGCGCCAAATTTATGGAGTTAAAGTCATTTTTTGGAAGTGGAAACCTACCTTGCCTTAATGAGATGCAAGGTAGGTGTTCCAGTTTAAAAAAAGACTCTATGGCCTTAACGCCATATTTATACTCCTGTGCAAAAATGGTGCACGGGAGGGAGGAGGGGTCAAAAAATGGTGCAAAGCTTGCTTTGCCCCATTTATTAACACCTGGGTCAGGGCAGGCATTAGGGGACCTGTGGGTATATTTCCATGGTGAAACACCATGGAATAAGCCCACAGGTGCCCTCCCTAGGCCACAGGGACACCCCCACCCACACCAGAGGGACAGCGGAGGATAGAGAACCCCATCCCAGGTAAGTATAGGTAAGTACAGGTATGTATTTTGAAATGGGTCCCCCTACTTGGCACTGGGTGCAATGGCCATTCCCAGGGGACCCTGGTCCCCTGTGCTGGCCATTGGGGTGGTGGGCATGACTCCTGTCTTTTCTAAGACAGGAGTCAAGTGGTATGGATGGTTTTGCGTCAGAAAATGACTCTGGGCAGGTTAGAGTCATGTTTTTTTACTCTTACCTGCCTAACATTATTTTTTTGGTGCAAAAACCCATTCTTCCATACTGCCAGCCCAACCAGACTAAAGTCTTTTTTTTTGCCGCTAGCCTACCCTTTGCACCGGCTTGCAGGATTCCATAAATATGGTGCCTGGCTGGTGCACAGAAATGGTGCAGTTTTGCACCAAAAAGTTTAATCAGGGCCTATATTTTGTAAGTTTGCACTGCTTTTGTGTCAAAAACGGCGCAAATGCGGCACTAAGAAAGTATAAATCAGGCCCTCTGTTCTTGGAATATTATTCCGTTTCACAAAATGCTTGAGAATAGATCTGTCAAGTTCATTTAGCCCTAAATTCTCTTTTTTGCTATTGGCTGCAAGGTACTAGGGGCCAGATGTAGCAAAGTTTTGCGAGTCGCAAATGGCTCGCATCGCTATTTGCGACCCCGCAAAATCCGAAATGGGATGTAAAAATCCCATTTCCGATCACCAAATAGCGATGTGACCCTTTACCAACCCGCAAATTTGCGACCTGATTTTGCGACCCACAATCAGGAAGTCGCAAATTGCGAGTCGCAAACCATATGCAAAAGCCATTCGCAAATTGCAACTAGTCGCAAAAAGCCCGTTTTGCGCACCCAGATTACCACTGATTCAGAGCAGGTGGTAACAAGAACCAAAGTGTAAAAGGAGACCCAGAAGGCATCTGGGCTACTCAAAATGGCTGCACTGTACGTGATTGCATGGAAGAGGAGAGTCCAGGCTGCCCAGCAGAGGAGGAGGAGGCAGAGACAGGAGAGGATATAGGGGGTCATTACAACCTCAGCGGTCTTTTAACAAGACCGCCAAGGGACTGCCATGCGGAAAACCGCCAGTAGTGGTGGTTTGCCGCTCGGCGTATTCTGACCGTTGGCTGCCCTCGGTCGTTTTCCGACATAGAGCCGCCAACAGCCATACTTGCGGGCGGCGGGGAAGTGGAGGTTGCTCCACCTCCACGCCAACAGAACATCGGCCAGCTAATCACGTCCTGTGATTCTGCGCAGCGGTGTTCTGTTGGCGGTGTGGTGTCGGCGGAGCTGCCCCCATGGCTCCCGTCCCCTCCCGGCGGATCAACAGAACAGGTAAGTCGATCGTCCGTTAGGGGAGGGGGGGTGTGAGTGCGTGTATGCTTGCGGGGGTGTTGCATGTTTTGGGAATGAGTTTGTGTATATCTGTAGGTATGTCTGTATGGATGTGTGCGTGTATGTTTGAATGTGGGTGTGCATGTCTGACTGTGTGTGTGGATGTTGGCATGTATGTCGGTGTGTGTGCATGTATGTGTGTTGGTGGTGCCTGCGTGCGTGTCGGGTGTGTATGTGTAAGGTAATGTCGGGGGTCGGGGTGGGGAGAGGGGCCCTTCCACATTTGGGGGGTGGCAGGCGTGGTGGGGGGTGTAGGGGAGGGAGTCGGGGTGGGGGTGGGGGGTGGGAGAGACCCCTATCAGTGTCAGGGAAGAAATTCCCTGGCAATGATAGTGCTGGTTCCTACCGCTGGAAATCCACGGTGGTAAGCCGGGTCAAAATACTGGTGGCAGTATTGTGACGGCCGCCGGGCTGGAGACAGAGGTCTCCAGCCCAGCGATCGTCTCCGCCCTGGCAGGAGGAACAGAGAAGCGGCGGATGACCATGGCGGTAACCGCCATGGTCATAATACTAAAAAAAAAGACCGCCAGCCTGTTGGCGGTCTTACCGCCGCTTTAACACCATCCACCAGGGTTGTAATGACCCCCATACTGAACCAGGCAGACACTATTTCAACAAACAGAGGAGGAGATTTATGACATATATAGACTGAGCAGTGCTGTTATCCTAGAGATTATTGAACTGCTGAAACCTCAGCTTGAAGGACAGACAATGCGCAGCAGCGCCATCCCCACACATGTGCAAGTGCTATGCTCACTGCACCTCTTGGTCTGAGGTAGCTATCAGGGGTGATTGCAGTGGCACTCTCAAGATTCTTCAAATGTTTCCTAGGTGCCATACTCACACACATGTCCAGATATATATACCTACCCAGAAATGAGGCAGAAATGAACAGCACCAAGTTGGACTTCTACAGAATTGCCAACTTCCCCCATGTAATAGGGCGTGTGGATGGGACACATATACAAATTTGCCCACCTGCAAATCTGGAATATGTGTTCCGCAATAGGAAATGATCCCACTCACTAAACATCCAGGTTGTAGCTAAATATCCAGAGAGTACACATGACTCATACATATTCAAGCACAGTGGCATACACCAACCCCTAGCACATGGGGAGTTTGGAGAAGGATATTTATTAGGTACTGGCGAGTACACTCTGAAGCCTTACATATAGGTCACTGTGTAACCCTGTGATGCCCTGCTAAATTTGCCTCTTTTCTCAAACAGGTGATAGTGTATATGCCCTGAGACCATAGATATTCACCCCATACCTAACACCTAGCAATTAGAACGAGAGGCGATACAACATTCCACATCGGCGGACCAGAACTGTAATCGAGAGGACCTTTGGCTTGATAAAAGTGGAGGAGCACTCCAGTATGCCCCAGAAACAGCATGAAAGATAGTTGCCACCTGTGCCATCCTACACAACATTGCCACCAGACGTGGGCTACATCTCACCCCTGAAGACACAGACACAGACACGGAGGATGAGGAGCAAGAGCTACCACATCCACAGCCTGGGGATAGAAGCATCGCAAATGAGGGCAGACAGAGACGGAACCACATTGCAGCCCAATACTTTGGCAGGTACGTGGCAACCATGATCACACTCACTAATGTCAGACACACATAGCCCAGTTGTGTAGTCAAACAAACAAAACCTTTTTATTGCAAAACTATAATGTTGATATAAATGTGCAGTATGCAACAGTCTGGTTCTGAAACAGTCAAACATCTCCAGCAAAATGACCCAGTTCGATTTGCAGGCTGACAGTGCGCCTTGACAGGCAGGTTGTGTTCATTGCCAGGCGCCCAATGGATGCTCCCTACGCTGTGCCTGTGCCCTGTCAGCCACCAGTTCCCTGACCAAAAAGTAAATGGATTGTGTCAGGTTCCCCAGATGTGTGTTCATTGTTGTGAACTGTTGTCCACATTAGCCAGCCCATGGGTCACAGTGGTCTGCAGTCTTGTGAGGTTCCCGTTCAATTACCTCAACTGTCTATTTTGCAGGCGCTGACCCTGTAATAAGGATGCCTCAAGTCCTGCAAACTGAACATCTGGGACATCCTTACTGTGCACAGACTACAATCTTTTGTGGCGTCTACGCACTGCGCATGATGATGGCTGTGTGTGCCTTTCCATAGGCATTGGAGAAAATTGAGAGCACATAGGAATCAAGTCATAGGATATGGGCGCTCACAGTGAGTCAATATAATAGCATTAACATTCCAATTTTAACATGGTGCTCCTGGCAAGAGGATCTTCCTAACTCCTCTAATGTTTCCAGGGAAACTCACAATGACAAAACCACAGCTGTCAGGGCACCCATGAATATATAATTCCAAGTAAGTAATGTATCAATATGTAATGTATAATGGCATTAATACCATGGAGAGTTTCAAGCTCAATTTATTCTTCAACAGAAAAGTTCATCATAGTAACCACAGAATTGTCCTTTGACATCCATGTTCATGTAGTAAACACAGTATTGAAGTCAGTATCCATGTAGCACATACAGCCACAGCCAGTTTCAAGCTCAATTTATTCTTCAACAGAAAAGTTCATCAATGTAACCACAGAATTGTCCTTTGACATCCATGTTCATGTAGTAAACACAGTATTGAAGTCAGTATCCATGTAGCACATACAGCCACAGCCAACACGTGTTTCGTCCTATGAGAACAGTACTCTCACGGACTTCATCAGGGCTTAACTCAAATTATATCTACATGTATAACCAGTATCATTAAGAACCGTCCAGAGTCTGAGTAAAATATATATAATATCCAACATTAGGATGCAAATGAAGTATTCAAGAACCGTTTCCTATGTGCTACATGGATACTGACTTCAATACTGTGTTTACTACATGAACATGGATGTCAAAGGACAATTCTGTGGTTACATTGATGAACTTTTCTGTTGAAGAATAAATTGAGCTTGAAACTGGCTGTGGCTGTATGTGCTACATGGATACTGACTTCAATACTGTGTTTACTACATGAACATGGATGTCAAAGGACAATTCTGTGGTTACTATGATGAACTTTTCTGTTGAAGAATAAATTGAGCTTGAAACTCTCCATGGTATTAATGCCATTATACATTACATATTGATACATTACTTACTTGGAATTATATATTCATGGGTGCCCTGACAGCTGTGGTTTTGTCCATAGGCATTGGACCTGGTGTCACTACTGCTGCCTCCATATCCAACTCAGGATCGTCCATGGACTCCGGTGCCAATTCCATGGGTGGTGTTGTCCTGCACTCCCCTGCAGTGTCAGTGGCAGCCTCCTCCTGTGGGTCTGTGCCATGTTCCTCTCCCTGCAAGTTGGCGCTGATGGTGGGGCCTTGTGGGAGACCTGTGGCAAATAGGGGATACACTGTCAGTCTCGCACATATTTTTTTTGCCTCAAAATAAACATTTGCCTATATTCGGATTACTGTACTACATTGCCCAAAATGCACTATTCTAGAGGTTGTTTGACTGGAATGGAGCTAGTCTGGAGGTGCCTACTGCAGTGTACTGGGATTGTGTGCATAGTGAATTTGTGGGTGTGAAAGCATATATTTTGGTACTTACTTTTTGAAGTTCCAGGTGCTGAACTGTCCACATCTCCAATGCCCAGTATAGCCTCTGGCTCCAGTGGTTTCTATTGCTGTAGGGGGTGGAACAGTGGATGGGCCTCCTCCAGTGTCCTGCATCTCCCTCATGCACACCACAACCCTCTCCTTGGTCCTGGAGCGAATGTCATACCACCTTTTCCTTATTTCATCCAGGTTGCGGTGGCTTACCCCAATGGCATTGATCTTGTTCTGGATGTCTTGCCATATCTTATTTTTTTGGGTGTCAGGGACACTCATTGCTGCCTTGCCAAATAGTTGTTCATGGTGCAGGCAGGCAGCACTCCTCAGTTAGCACCTCCAACTCATTGTCAGAGAACTTGATTTTTCTTTTCCTGTCAGCACTGGGTGTCTCCTTCTCCATTGTTGCTGCAGCTCCTCTCACCTTGGTGTGGCTCAGCAGTTTGGGCTGGGTGGGCTCCTCCCTCCTCCCAGGTCCATTTGGTTACTGATGTCATCACCGAGAACCAGGAAGTGGGTATTTCAACTGTTTTGTTCCACCTGCAGGCAATTTGCGTGTCAGTCGCAATTTGCGACACCCGACCACACCCTTCGCGCAAATTGCGACCTCGCTAAAAACATAGTTCGCAAAATGCAGCGCGACACCTCTACGACTCGCAATTCGGAATGGCGAGTCTTTCTGGCATGTGGTTTTGCGAGTCGGAAATAGCGATTCGCATGGAGTCGCTATTTCCGAGTCGCAAATTTTTTCCTACCTACATCTGGCCCTAGCTCTCCTCCCCCTTACCTTTCTCTAACACTCCCATTTTCTCCCTCCTTGTGTTTTTCAGTCTTTAACAATAATTGTTTTTCACGGCCTATCTGTGCCTTTCACTGCCCGTCTGTCTTTTCAAGGTCTTCTATTTCTTTCGGTGTTTTTCTGACTCCGTTTCCAACATCTCTCTTTCCGTTTCGGTTGGTGAATTTTGCTGTTTTTCCCATTTTTCTCTCTTGCATCAACTCTCTGCCATAGTATTTCTATATTTCTAACTGTCACAGGCTGTCTCAGCACCTCTTTACCCAAAACTGATTCCTAATTCATCAGGGACAGAAGAGCATTTTGGCCACAGTGTTTCCCATCAAGACTGGGGTCGAAAGTATGCTGTGGTGGCCAAAAACTGCTCTGCACTTGCTTGAACAGGAGTACATCCTGGGCCCATTTTGTCCCAGTATCTTTGGGGACAGAAGAATATTGAGGGCACAATCTTTCTACTCAACTGCAGGGACAGGAGTGCATAATGGGCTTATTTTACCTCAGCATCTGCAGGGGTAGAAAAATGTTGTGGTCAAAATAGAAGTATGTTGTGGGCCAATTCTGTCCAATTATCTGCTGTCCCACAATATTCTAACCACATTTTGGGCCGGATGTATCAAAGGATTTTACCCATTCTGTTTCTATGGGAAAAAGCTTTAGTACATATGGCCCTTTATCCCTACACTTCTGCAGGATCATTAGTGCATCGTGGGCACAATCCTTTCCAGCAGCAGAGTATTGAGCTGTGCCTCTCCGTGGGCCCACATTATCTCAGACTCTACCAGGATAATAATAACGGTCTCTTCTCCCTGCCTTTCCTGGGTGGGATTATTTATTTTGGTATGTTTTTATTTTTTAAGCCCTTTGGTATTAATAGTCTCAACTGCTTTGGTTGAATCCCCATTTGGTACGGTGCTTTACTCCTGAGACCCCCAACTGCACTCAAAGGGCCAACAGCACTTGGCAACTGTGTTAATGGTTCTATAAACATTCTTCTCCCACTGTTGGGCACAGGGCCTTTGGCTTCACAACACAATATTACAGTAACACGCTGAATAACAGCAATTCAGCGTGCCAACTACCTAAAATAACTCAAGAAACACAAAGCACAACAGTCTAATTCAATTCACCAACAAAATGAAACAAAACAATAACACACTGATAACATACAGTCAGTGTAAAACAGAAATCTACAATACATCAATTCAGCACTGCATACCAACACAACACACTTCCATAACACAATAATGCATGAACACTCAGTAACAAAACTTAGGAATTTTGCTGTGTTAAGTTGTGTGCTTGTAATGTGGTGTTGATGTATGGTGTTGTTGTGTAATGTGATTTTGTTCTGTTTGTTATGTTGTTTTGCTTTTTCACACATGTGCTATTGCAAAATTGTGTTATGTGTTTATTGTAGCATATTGTGTTGGTGTATTTGCTGTGTCACTGTGTTCTGTAATTATTCTGTTGTTTAAGTGCTTTCATTTTTTTTTTGTGGAGCGTAAGCATGTCATTTTTGTGACACAATGCAGTGGTATGTTTTTGTGTTGGGTTGCACTTTACAGTCTTTGTTGTTATGTTGGTGTATTGTTGTTTTGGGATATTTCGCATCATTTTATTGTGATTTTGATGTGTCATGTTGTTTTGCCTTACTGGTTTTGTTGTTGTGTAATATTGTAGTAGTTGGTTTATCATATTTCTGGTTGATTTGTTGTATCATGCTGTAATTGTTTTTTTATTATTTTGCTTTTCATTGTGTTTGCTTCATATTTGTTTGAATTCTTTAACAAATTCAGGAATATTTCTAGCCAGACACTATGCATTTCATAGACATTTTAATGACAGGCTAAAAGTTACCACATTGTAAAATGGTGAGGTACCACTACTCCTGATCCTCAACTATTTAAGACATCAGTCAGCCCAAATCCAGGGGCACAGGCAGTGACTTAAATTACAACTTCCAGTGCTCACTTTATGTAATGCAACCTATTAAATCTCTATTAAATGTTGATAACATTCATTTTGCAGTTTTTATCCACATAGTGACAACTGGAAGCAAATATCAGCACCCTTCACAAGGCTACAAAGTTTCCCTTTTCTATTCCTGCTGGATACATGTAAGCAACAGCAAAGCCTAGTCTTCCAGTTGCAATGGCACTTATAGAGTAACTGACTCCTACTGTGGGCTTATTCTTGGCCGGAGGGGGGGGGGGGAGGGAGGTGCTTCATCTCACTTCCATGTAGAGAAAGCACTTAATGGTCTTATAGTCAAATTTCCTCCATGTATTATGGTCTCCTCTACTCCCCTCCAAAGTCTCACAATCCTATTTAATTCCAGAATGTCACTGTTCACAACAACTGATGTAATCTTCGCATTTCCTGCTTATGTGCAACCATTGAATTTCATATATTTAATTTAGTTCACTATTTTAATTATAAATGCATATTGCATTTAGAATTGTTAAGGTGCAGATATTATCTAATGCTTATTTCAGTATGATTCAACAGCTCTGCAAATGTTAATATATGTCATTCAAACAGTCAAGAATGTTTCCTAGAAGCAGTAACAAGCAAAGGCACAGGTTGATTGTTATTTTTTACAGTATTCAATAATAAGAAGAAAATGTTAATTGTTTTTTTGATAACATTCGACAAGAAGTTCTTTTCAAAACAATATGAAAAGGAAATTTCAATAGAATATAGACACATGTTATAGAAAGAGGAATATTCACACTTCCAGGGAACTGGGAGATTGGGTTTGTGCAGACAGAAGCTGTAAACATCTTTTCGAAGGGCACAGGGAGACATCTCATGACCTTATCGGCTTGTTCCGAACCATAGCTAGTGCACACAGAGAGAAAGCCAAACGCTCTCTTACTATGGAACAGTGTGTCGCTTAGGCTCTCATTATTCTAATGAGTCTACTGGATTTTGAGCTGCAGAATCGCCCGCGGCGTGGGAGACTAAGTCTGACCCACTGTGGGTGACACCTGTCGCTCCAATCTGGGTGTTACTCCGGCTAACTAACAGTGCCTCAATTCCACCCGAGGGTAGAGATGACTTGGCAGCCGAGCGCATGACATAATTGGATTCTCAGGGAAGCCGTGGTCACTCAGGTCTCATCCGTTTCTCTCAGTTGCCTTAGTCTCATATATAAATGACAAACAGAGGCAGTATATGTTTTAATAATGATTTTTATAAAATGACTGCATCTTAGATAGCAAAGCGTGAGCTGTAATAACCAGAACAACACAGCATAAAAGTATTAAAATTGCGACGAGAAGGGTGAAGCATAGAAATAACGCTATGATATTGTCACTATGGTCAATAGACTAACTCCTACCTAGGCTATGATAGAGCACAACATGTTAAGCTCTAATTCTGCCGCGAAGACATCATCCCCCATACCTGAGCAAAGGCCTGTGGTCTGCATTAGCATCGGTAGCGAAGCATTTGACAATCAGCATACAGTCGTGGTTCTCTGGCTAGAATCTCCCTCTAACGTGTGAGGGACAAGGAAGTGTTTCTATAACAACACAGCTGATGTTCTGAGAAAAGAAGCACAGAGTGAGCAAGAATGTCTTGTTTGAGAACAGAGTGCTGGCCTAGGCAAAAACAGTTAAACTGAAAATAAAACAAGTCCATAAAAGTGGCTTTTGTAACAAAAATAAAGTAAAGCCAAATAAAATATATCTAGGTTAGAGTGCACAGCAGCTTAGTCTAGTGTGTTAAAATAACATGCATGGAGCTATAGCTAAAATGGCTACACAACAAGTGAATCTGTTGTTCCTCTATGATTTGCTGGCAAAAAGGCAAGATCACCTGCAAAACTACTAAAGACTGATTTTATTGCTAAATAACATATCTAGAGGCAGGAAGGTGCTGGATTGGACAACAAATAGAGGGATATTCTAAACTACTGCTGTGATGTTGCAATTTTCTCTGATAATCTATTTTTCCTCTGCTCTTGTTGCCATTATTCTAATCGTTTAATAGGCACATCTCTATACATAATAATATTCACTAGTATAGGATCTTGTTTGTAATAAAAGTCATACAAAAATATTCTTAGTGTGTATTTTTGAGTCTTGTACAGAACCTTCACCACATTGTGGGATTCAGGTTGGTTTCTGGCAAACAATGAGATTAAGGTTCTCATTATATTAAAAACCATCTTGAAAATGGGACAGATGTGCATACAATGAAAGATAAACAGAAATCTGATGGTTGGTGTGAAGAGGCAAAAGCCCTTCACATGTATGGGATGAAATTCAAAGATGAGGGAGATCTGATTTTCCAGTTCTTTGTGTTCTGGACGGGGGAGAAATGGTTAACAGAAGAAAGGATTCTGTGAAAAATTGTATTTGGGACACTTCTTCAAAGACCTATGATCTAGACACTAAGGCTTTGTATATTTTTTGGATATGCTTAATCCCACACAAATCCCAGCAGAACTATCAATATTTAATGTGATTTTCCATGTTTTCATTACACTTACAGCACATACAAAGGTCCTTATTTTAATTTGGAGGCCCTAATTTTCATCACATGCATAAGCCCATAGCTATCTTAAGAACTAGTTGTGTTTGGTGAGGACAAAAATATGTAAGTTCACAGTTCAGTGTTGGAACCATGGGATGGAATATGAAGAAACGGCATGCCTAACGAAAACTATAACAGGAAGGGCTTGCGACAAGCAGAGGGAGCCAAAATTAAACTTTAATCTACACTGGAGAAGAGTAAAGCTTTCAATGAGAGTGTATTGTACTAGTCCTTGCTCACAACATCTCAGCACATCATCTTCCCCTCCCCATCAATGTACTTTAACTATGACAAAGTGAATTACTGAAAGCATTTTTAAAGTATTCCTCACTGTACTGGGTCTCATGTGCAGTTCTTAGAAGCCATCTTAACCAAATAGACCTGTTATCATCTTTTATCTGAATATACTGAGGGGTGTTACCTTTTTCAGATTGGAAGGAACTTTGTTTCAGAATGGCAGCAGTGACTGAGTAGAAAAGAAGCAGCCTCTTTGAATGTAATACTGTAACTTAGGAGCTGAGTAATTATTAGAATTCCCTATTTTACTTAATTCAAATGGCCTTGACGAGAATGTAGGTCTGAAGTATATAAGTTACCTTGATTAAAGCATGCATTTTTCAATGGCTTAAAATTGGATTCAGGCAGCCACTGAAAGACAGTGAAGAGTCTGCAGCAGCTAGAGACATGGTCACATAGGTTCAGTCAGAAAACATCCTGCACTGATGTTTCCCGGACTGACTAAAGCTGTTTATCAAGGTTTCAAGAATATTTGCATGCAAAGCACTGCCTCATTTACATTAAAACCCATCAGTAAGGCATTGTTCTTGAAGGAAAGCAGACAAAGGATTTTTTCAGTTGTAAGAAGCTTCATATGTACACATTTACAGTGTAGAGCTAGAGACCCATCACTGTCCTAAATAACATCCAGACATTCTGCTTTAGAGTCAGGCTGTATTGAGTGATCAAAGATTGTAGGAAGTCTATTGGAAGAGAGAGAACTTTTGCATTTTTGACTGAATATGATAATTTCTGTTTTAGTTACATCACCTTAAAATGAATTGCAATATATCCAAGATTTGATGTATATTCAGTTATATTCCAAGTGCAGTTGTGGAGTTAAAGTTAATAGCAATTGTAACGCCTTAGTTGCTGGGCCTTTCCCCACTCCCACTGCTGAGCCCTTTTTTGACAATTTGGGGTGTTTCATGCTTAGGCTCCCATAACTTTTTTTGTGCACATAAGCTATCCACGCCAAATTAGCATCCTTTTTTCCAACATTCTGGGGATTGTAAATGTACCCAGAGTTTGTTGGTTGCCCTGGAGGGCACCAAGAAATTAGGTAAAATACAGCTAACATTTGTTTTTTGTTGGAAAAATGGGAAAAAGTGCTGCAGAAGAAATGACCTGTTTTTTCCCTTCAAATGGCATCAACAAAGTGTGTGTAGTGCTAAAATCACCATCTTCCCACCTTTCAGGAACAGACAGACTTGAATCAGAAAACCAAGTCTTTCAACACAGTTTTGGCATTTTACTGGGACATAGCCCATGTTTACTATGTTTGTGCTTTCAGCCTCCATCCAGTTACTGACAGAAATGGGTGTGAAAGCAATGGTGAATCCTGGACAGATAAACATTTCTGGAAAGTAGACAATATTCTGAATTAAGCAAGGGGTCACTATGTAGATCCTTCAAGATTTTCCTACAGAAACAGTTGAAATAAAAAAATATTGAAATTGAGTTGAAAAAAACAGACCTTTCTGACTATGTTTTCTTTCGTAACATTCTCCAGCTATGATAGATTTTTGAAAGCTATATACCATTACGTTTGGTGGACCCTCTTAGTTGTGTGGATATATAGGGCTTGTAGATTTCTCAAGAACCCAAGCTTCTCAGAGCCAATACATAAGCTGCACCTTACAATGGGTTTTCATTGTATACCTGGTATGAAGCAATTCATTTGGTAAAATATAAAGAGTGAAAAATAGGTATCAGGGACACTTACATATTTCCGAAATGAGCACAAGATAAGGGGTTTAAAAACAGTGGTTATTTGCACATCTCTGAAGTCGGAGGTCTCCATACGAGCATGTAAATTACAGGCCATTTCTCAAAATGACTTCTTTCTTACATACTGTCTTACATTTGGAAAGCAAAAATGTAGAGAAAGACAGTTGGCAATAACACTTCTTCTTCTGTATTCCCATAAAAATGGTACCTCACTTGTGTGGATAGGCCTAGTGCCCGCAACAGGAAATGCCCCAAAACACAACGTGGACATATCACCTTTTTTCAATGAAAGCGGATGTTATTTTTTGCAAAGTGCCTAGCTGTAGAGTTTAGCCTCTAGCTCATCAGGCGCCTAGTGAAACCTAGCAAACCTGTGCATTTTTGAAAACTGGACACCTAGGGGAATCCTGGATCGGGTGACTTGTGGGGCTCTCACTGGCTTCTGTTTCCCAGAATCCTTTGCAAACCTGAAAATTAGGCTAAAAAACAGTTTTCCTCACATTTCCGTGCTGCAACGTTTAGGGATCTGAGGGGAGCCACAAACTTCCTTTTACCCAGCATTCCCCCAAGTCTCCCAATAAAAATGGTACCTCACTTGTGTGGGTAGGCCTAGTGCCCGCTACTGGAAATGCCCCGAAATCCAACATGGACACTTCACATTTTTCCAATTAAAACGGATGTGTGTTTTGCAATGTTCCTAGCTGTGGATTGTGGCCTCTAGCTCAGCCAGAACCTAGGAAAACCTACTAAACCAATGCATTTTTGAAAACTAGACACCTAGGGGAATCCCAAATGGGGTGACAAGAATGGATCACACAAGAGTCAATGGTAGTCCTTGCATGAGGGCCACTGTTGACACTGGAGTGATCCATTCCAGACACAGACACTAGGCACAGTCACATAAGTGGGGTTGTGTTTTTATCAGGGTAAGTAGGGAAACACGGGGTGGTAAGAAGTTTGTGGATCCCTGCACTTTCCTGTAGTTTACCTGATGAAAAAGCAAGGGAAAATAGTGTTTTTGATCAATGTTTAACCTTTGCAGGGTATTCTATGTAAGAACACTTTCTGGAAACCAAACATGTCACACTTCCGTGAACTGCCCCAGATATCTAGTTTTACAGCTTTGATCAATAGATTCCAACCTACCTTCAAATTCTCCAGCAGCAATACTAATCAGAAGAGTCATCCCCCTTTTCTGGATGTGGTACTCACCACTCAGGAACACAACATTTATAACTGATCTCTACCACAAGCCTACAGATGCTCATTTGTATCTAAATTGGACTTCATGTCACCCACGCCACACTAAACTCAGCATCATCTACAGTCAAGCACTCAGAATACGACAAATCTGCAGCAATGAAGACACATGTACAGACCATCTTCAGGAGTGTGTTGCATTATTTAAAAAGAGAGGCTATCCTTTGCATATCACTCTGCAACATTTTGAAAACTCTTTGTAGTTACCCAGGGAAGCATTTATTTGGAATACAAACAGAATAAACAAAAGTCACAAAATCCCATTTGTGGTTGGCTACCCATCAGCTCCCAAATACAGAAATATAAATTAAACAACTTTTCCCTTACTATCTACTTGGGATAAATTGCAAAAGCTTTTTCCAAAACCACCAGTCATTGCTTACCACATAGCTCCCCTTTTACAACTGCTTATTATGAGAGATGGACATAAGCCAGCTGTAACAAATGCAGGGCTTCATTGATGTGACTCTAAAAGGTGATTCATATATGAATGGCTTTTACACACATCATCAGTAGCTAGTTCTGTTACAAGAAGGACCTATGGAATAAGACAACATCTTACATGTTGCTCAACATGCATTATTTATGTGATTCAGTGCCAAAGTCAAAGCTGTAAAAAACAATATGTGGGCCAAACAGTGAATGACCTTCGTACACGATTCAGTAACCACAAATCAGCAATAATTAACAAGAAACTTGACCAACCTGTAACCTTGTGGACCATTTACTATCAGATTTGAAAATTTGCCCCATGGAACATGTTTTAAAAGGAGAACCACTGGACATCAGACAAAACATCTGGGTGTACTGTTATAAATCACTGCATCCAGATGGACTGAACATCACTGACAATACCACTTGAGTTTTGCTTATCAGAAGAGTTCTCAGAATGACATAGATTCCACATGAGTGTCAGATGTGCAGCCTCGGAGCAAACCATCTTGTACTACCTGAGGAAGATGAAAGCTTGGATTCAAGTTGATTTATTCAAAATCTTTATTCCATCACCTACAAGTTTCAGCCATTACCGCCTTGTTCACGGTGTCAAGTCTGTAAACAATTGCACTGTTTATTGCTCTTCCTTTTATCCCTGATGGGAATGCTGGTACTTGCAGTATCATGGCGTTTCAAGTGAGTTGTATTAATATTTTAAAGGTACAGTTCATACCTGATTTACAGTCTTTTATGCACGTCACTTTTATACAATCAGAATTTTTCTTAGAATGCCAGTGTCACTAATTAGGCAGACTGCAATGGCCACTTTGTCTTGACACCCTGAACAAGGTCATAATGACTGAAATGCATAGGTGATGGAATAATGATTTTGAATAAATCGACTTGAATTTACGCCCCACAAGAGTGAAGCGTATTTACTCTTTGGTGAATTATGTCTAAGGACTTTGGTCACGTCCTAACGCTGGCACCACCAGCAGACAGAGCGTGCCGCTTTTGGATTGTTTGCTTTAACGTGTAATATATATAAATACATATATATATATATAAAATATATATCACTTTTATATAAGTGTAGTTTCCCTGGGGGCTGATCGTGCAATACATGTAAAAAAGTTATATATATCTATATATATGTAGATATAGATATATATATATATATATATATGTGCAATGTTTCCTCTTCGTTCAAGGAAGGCCAGGACACCTCCAAAGTGCTATAATTTCAAGTAAAATTTATTTGGAAGAAATAAATCTCCCCTCCAACGCGTTTCGGCCATAGCCTTGGGGTGACCAACTTATAGGGTTAATGTAGAACTGGTTACCATTGTAGGGCTGCACCAAAACTGAAAGGTCTTGAAAAGCATGTTGTTGTAAATAGATGTTAAGTGTTATTAGGGATAGATCCCACAGTGCAGACCAATCACTTCAGACAGGAAAGGACCCTTCTTAATCTGTTCTGAACGCTCTAGGAGAAATAATGAACACAAGCTATCAGTCATTCTTAGAAACAGAGGTTAAGTACTGCAATGGCATGCAATGGTCCAGTGTATTGAATGCCGTTTACAGGTCCAACCAAACTAAAAGAACTGCCCCTGTTTCCTCAATGCAAGATGACTGAGTTAAACAGTAAGGAATGGCATTTAAGGAGTCAAGCAGGGGTGGGATCCCAGGATGTGTTTGTGGATCTGAGCTTTTTTATTGGTTGGACACAATATCTAAAGAGCAATGAGAAAATGGTTTGAAGAGTTGGTTGGCATTGACCTTCATTAAAAAATAGTGATTCTTTTCAAATAGGCCATCTGCATGTCTTTATCTTTTACGAGACAATGATAAGCACAAATTGGTGAACCCGTTTATTAGAAGATCAGCCTGTTGATTGGGTGAGACTCCTAGAAGAAGGACAGGTGTGAGTTGTAGGACAGAGAGGCAAGTTGTTCTAAAAAACATTGGATTTACTTTTTATTCTAACCAGGGAAGAGATAGCAGAGTAAATATATCATGCTTTTTTGAGGGGTGAAGTGACAGACATTCTCACCCAACGCAGAACAAAGGTGAGACCAAGGGTTTAATTACCAAGGAACATTTAAATATAACCCCCACATGCCTCTAAGACATTCAGCCTGCCCTAACAGAGTTGAGTAGTAAGGAGGATTAAGTCAGAAAGGAAAGTACTTGTTAGACCTGACAGCCTTAGGGTAGTCACCCCTAACTTTTTGCCTGCCTCCCTCCACTTTGTGGACACTGTTTTTGCTGGTTTTTAGACTCTGCGCACTTTACCACTGCTAACCAGTGCTAAAGTGCATATGCTCTCTCCCTTAAAACATGGTAACATTGAATCATACCTGATTGGACTATTAATTTACTTATAAGTCCCTAGTAAGGTGCACTTTATGTGCATAGGGCTGGTAAATTAAATGCTACTAGTGGGCCAGCAGCACTGGTTGTGCCACCCACTTAAGTAGCCCCTTTTCCTTGTCTCAGGCTTGCCATTGCAAGGCCTGTGGGTGCAGTTTCACTGGCACCTCGACTTGGTATTTAAAAGTACTTGCCAAGCCTAGAACTCCCCTTTTTCTACATATAAGTCACCCTTAATGTGTGCCCTAGGTAACCCCTAGAGCAGGGTGCTGTGTAGGTAAAAGGCAGGACATGTACCTATGTAGTTATATGTCCTGGTAGTGTAAAACCCCTAAATTTGTTTTTACACTACTGTGAGGCCTGCTCCCTTCATAGGCTAACATTGGGGCTGCCCTCATACACTGTTGAAGTGGCAGCTGCTGATCTGAAAGGAGCAAGAAGGTCATATTTAGTATGGCCAGAATGGTAATACAAAATCCTGCTGACTGGTGAAGTCGGATTTAATATTACTATTCTAGAAATGCCACTTTTAGAAAGTGAGTATTTCTTTGCACTTAAATCCTTCTGTGCCTTACAATCCACGTCTGGCTGGGCTTGGTTGACAGCTCCTTGTGCATTCACTCAGACACACCCCAAACACAGGGTACTCAGCCTCACTTGCATACATCTGCATTTTGAATGGGTCTTCCTGGGCTGGGAGGGTGGAGGGCCTGCTCTCATACAAAGGACTGCCACACCCCCTACTGGGACCCTGGCAGACAGGATTGAACTGAAAGGGGACCTGGTGCACTTCTTAGCCACTCTTTGAAGTCTCCCCCACTTCAAAGGCACATTTGGGTATAAAACAGGGCCTCTGCCCTACCTCATCAGGCACTTGCTGGAGAAGAAACCTGAACCAGAAACTACATCCTGTCAAGAAGAACTGCCTGGCTGCTCAAAGGACTCACCTGTCTGCTTTCTACAAAGGACTGCTGCCTTGCTGTTGGCCTGCTGCCTTGCTGAACTCTTGTCTAGCTGTGAAAGTGCTCTCCAAGGGCTTGGATAGAGCTTGCCTCCTGTTCCCTGAAGTCTCAGGACCAAAAAGACTTCCCTCTTTCACTTGGACGCTCCGTGCGCCGAACATTTCGACGCACAGCTTGTTCTGCGGCGAGAAAAACGCTGCACACCGACGCTGATCGACGCGACGCTCTTGGGACGACCGAAAATCAGACGCACGGCTTCGCAAGGACAACGCCGCCCGACCTCTAGAGTAGAAATCGATGCGACGCCTGCCGTGAGATCGTAATTTCGACGCGCAGCCCCGCAGAACGCCGCGCAGCCGGAAAACAAGCAGGAAAATCAACGCACAGACCCGGGACATCTGGTAATCCCCGCGATCCACGAAAAGAGACTGTCCGAGCACCAGAAAACGACGCACGACTTCCCCGTGTGGAAAATAACGACTCAAGTCCGTGTGTGCTGGGGAGAAATCAACGCACACACCCTTTTTCCACGCACCTCTTCTTTTGTGGCCCTCTGAGGAGATTTTTCCACTCCAAACCAGGTACTTGTGCTTGAAAGAGACTTTGTTTATATTCTAAAGACTTAAGACACTGTATATCACTTTTCAGTGATATCCCTACAATTTCCCATTGCAAACTTTATTCTTTTTGACCTACAATTATCCAGATAAATATTATATATTTTTCTAAACACTGTGTGGTGTATTTTTGTGGTGCTATATGGTGGTATTGTATGATTTATTGGACAAATACTTTACACATTGCCTTCTAAGTTAAGCCTGACTGCTCGTGCCAAGCTACCAGAGGGTGGGCACAGGATAATCTTGGATTGTGTGTGACTTACCCTGACTAGAGTGAGGGCTTTTGCTTGGACAGGGGGTAACCTGACTGCCAACCAAAAACCCAATTTTTAACATTGGTGATCAGCGGTGAGGATAGGACTTGTATTTGTGCAGTGACATACAGTAGCTAAGTATTTCACTACCTACCCACAGTTGAAGGTCAACTTGGTTTTTATCTCTTTTTGCAAATCCGTTTTTTTTCCTGACAATTTTCAAAAACTAAATCCTGACTCAACATGTCTCTGACTGGGTCTCAGACAGGGGACTTTGACCTAGTCCAGTTGGATACATATACGGTCAAACAACTAAGAGGATTCTGCAGGGCATTGAGGGTACCCACCCAAGGGGCCTCCAGAAAGGAGGACTTTCAAGTGGCGCTGAGGGCCTGGGCAGAAGCCCATTTAGAGGATGATGAGGAAGAGGAGCCAGAAAATGGCCCCTCAGAGGAATTTTCACTATCTGTGGATGGTGTTACCACTGCAATTGTGCCCCCTTCCAGACCAGGGAGCAGTGTCTCTGTGCAAAGCCTGACCACAGAGGAAAGGAGAGAAGAAAGGGAGTTCCAATTGCAAATGGCAAAACTGAAAATTGAGGCTCAACAGGAGGAGAGAAGGGCAGAAAGAGAAGCCAAGCAAGCTGAGGCTGAAAGAGCAGCCAAACAAATTGAAGCCGAAAGAGAAACCAAACAGGTGGAGGCTGAGAGAGCTTTGGCTGAAAATAAACTATTGTTGGCTCATGAACTGAGTCTCAAGGAGCTGGAGATCAAGGCAAGACAGTCTGAATCCAGCAATAATGGTGGCAGCATACTGACAGGACCTGCTGGAGAAAAGAAGGTTCGTATACCCAAAAATGTGGTGCCCAGTTTTGTGGTGGGAGATGACATAGATAAATGGTTAGCTGCTTATGAAGTTGCACTAAGGGCTCATGAGGTTCCTGAAGGGCAATGGGGGGTAGCTATGTGGGGTTATGTACCGCCATTGGGGAGGGTTACACTCCTCACATTGGATCAACCTGATCAAAACACATACCCACTTCAGAAAGCCATTTTACTTGCGAAGTTTGGGCTGACCCCTGAGGGATACCGTCAGAGGTTCAGGGACAGCACCAAACAAACCACACAAACATGGGTAGATTTCTTTGACTTCTCCAGTAAGGCACTGAATGGATGGGTGCGGGGCAACAAAGTAGCTGATTATAAAGGTTTATATGACTTGATTCTAAGAGAGCATATGCTTAATACTACTTATACAGAGTTGCACCAGCACTTAGTGGATAGCAAGCTGACTGATCCCAGGAAGCTTGCTGAGGAGGCGGACCTCTGGGTTAGCACCAGAGTGTCCAAGAAGGTACCTGGGGGGGACTCCCACAAAGGTGGTCAGGGTTCCCAACAGAAGAAAGAGGGGGGAGATAAACTTGCAGATAAGGAACTCTCCAAAGGCCCCCAAAAGAATTCCCAGGGAGGGGGTGGCAACCCTTCCTTTTCCAAATTTGGGAAAAAGCCAGGGACATATGACAGGTCAGGGAAACCTAACCCCAAATGCATGGAGTGTTACCAGTATGGTCACTATAAAGGCGATCCCCAGTGCCTCAAGAGGGCACGGTCCACTACCGGACAGGCACCTGGGTTGACTAGTGTAGCGCTCGGGGGGAGATGGACCCAGATAGCTTTGGGGAACAGGTAGAGATTTCCCTACTGTCCCTGGGAGAAGGAGAAATGGTGCCCAAGGTCCACATGCCCCAAAATACTTCCAAGTACCGGCAGTGGGTCACCATTGATGGGCAGAAGGTGGAGGCTCTGCGTGACACAGGAGCCAGTATGACTACTATCAAGAGTCAGCTGGTGTCAACAGAGCAGATAGTACCTAATACATTCCACCAGGTCATAGTCGCTGACAATCGCGAGAGTCACCTACCGGTGGCTCTGGTTCCCTTTGAGTGGGGGGGGGGGGGTCTCTGGTACTCTGAAAGTAGCTGTGAGTCCTGCCATGCCTGTAGATTGTCTGTTTGTCAATGATCTTGAGCATACTGCTTGGAAAGAAGTGGAGCTCAAGTCTCACCTGGAGATGTTAGGGTTACCTGAGTGGGTCTGCATGACCACACGGTCCATGGCTGACCGAGAGGGAAGTCAAGGGCGTCTGGAGCCTGGAACGATGGCCCAGAGAGCTGCCAAGAGGAGGGACCAGGGGCACGGGAAACCGGCTCCAGAAGTTCCAGCAGTGGCTGACGGGGGTCCTGAGGAGGAGGCTCCCGAGCCAACTGGGGAAGACATTGCCACCCTAGGTGACTTACCTGAGCTTGCTGGCTGGCAAGTTGAGGGTGGACCCACCAGGGAGGAATTCTGCAAGGCGCAGAAAGAATGTCCCACTCTAGAAGGTCTGAGGAAACAAGCCTCAAACCAGGCGGCAGGTGACACCTCTGGCGATCACCACCTATATTGGGAGAATGATCTCCTCTACAGTGAGCTTAAGGTTCCGGCCTTTGGGGCAGCACGTACGCTGGTGGTCCCGCAATGTTACCGAACCTTCCTACTGGGTCTGGCTCACGACATTCCCCTGGCAGGACATTTGGGGCAAGGCAAGACCTTTAACAGGCTTGTCACCCACTTTTATTGGCCCAAAATGAGGACACACTCAGATAAATTCTGCAGATCTTGTCCTACCTGCCAGGCCAGTGGTAAAGCAGGAAAAAGGGGTAAAAGCCCCCTGATTCTACTTCCTGTCGTTGGCACCCCCTTTGAAAGGGTGGGCATCGACATTGTTGGTCCCTTGGACCCCAAAACTGCCTTAGGCAACAGGTTCATCCTGGTTTTGGTGGACCATGCCACCCGTTACCCAGAGGCAATCCCTCTGAGGACCATAACTGCACCGGTGGTGACCAGAACTCTGATGGGTATATTTACCCGTGTGGGATTCCCCAAGGAGATAGTGTCTGACAGAGGCACTAACTTCATGTCTGCATACATGAAGTCTCTGTGAGATGCGTTTGGTGTAACCTACAAGTTCACCACACCCTATCACCCCCAGACTAATGGTCTTGTGGAGAGATTCAACAAGACCCTGAAAGGCATGATTGGTGGCCTCCCTGAGGCCATGAGGCGTCAGTGGGACGTCCTCTTACCATGCCTTCTCTTTGCTTACAGAGAGGTCCCCCAGAGGGGGCTAGGGTTCAGTCCCTTTGAGCTTCTCTATGGGTACCCTGTCAGGGGACCCTTAAGCATTGTCAAGGAAGGATTGGAGAAAGCTCCAAAGGCACCCCCTCAGGACGTGGTCAGCTACATGTTGGCCCTCCGCAACCAGATGACCCGCTTCTGGAAAGAGGCCCAAAGTAACCTTGAGGCCAGTCAAGAGGTAATGAAACACTGGTATGACCAGAAGGCCACCCTGGTAGAGTTTCAACCTGGAGACAAAGGGGGTGATTCTGATTCTGGCGGGCGGCGGAGGCCGCCCGCCAGAATTCCGCCCCCAAAATACCGCGCCGCGGTCAAAAGACCGCAGCGGGTATTTCAAGTTTTCCCCTGGGCTGGCGGGCGGCCGCCCGCCAGCCCAGGGGAAAACGACCTTCCCACGAGGATGCCGGCTCGTAATCGAGCCGGCGGAGTGGGAAGGTGCGACGGGTGCATTTGCACCCGTCGCGTATTTCACTGTCTGCCAAGCAGACAGTGAAATACTTGTAGGGGCCCTCTTAAGGGGGCCCCTGCAGTGCCCATGCCAGTGGCATGGGCACTGCAGGGGCCCCCAGGGGCCCCGCGACCCCCCCTACCGCCATCCGGTTCCCGGCGGGCGGACCGCCGGGAACTGAATCGCGGTAGGGGGGGTCGGAATCCCCTCGGCGGCGCAGCTAGCTGCGCCGCCTTGGAGGATTCAACAGGGCAGCGGTACACTGGCGGGAGACCGCCAGTGTTGCCGGTCTGACCGCGGCTTTACCGCCGCGGTCAGAATGCCCTGCGGGGCACCGCCGGCCTGTCGGCGGTGCTCCCGCCGACCCTGGCCCCGGCGGTCTAAGACCGCCGGGGTCAGAATCACCCCCAAAGTGTGGGTAATGGAGCCAGTAGAGCCTAGAGCTCTCCAGGACCGCTGGTCTGGCCCATTTGAAATCCAGGAGCGGAAAGGGGAGGCCACTTACCTAGTGGACCTCCAAACCCCTAGGAATCCCCTAAGGGTGCTCCATGTGAACCGACGAAAGGCTCATTTTGAGAGGTCGGAGATCAACATGCTTCTGGTCACAGATGAAGGAATGGAAGAGGAGAGTGAACCTCTCCCCGACCTCCTCTCTGCCCAAGAAGGTGATGGGTCAGTAAGCGGGTGAATTCTTTCTGACTCCCTGACTCTAAACCAGAAAGGAGACTGCTATGAGCTGTTGGAGCAGTTCTTCCCCCTGTTCTCCCTTACTCCTGGACTGACCCACCTCTGTGTTCATAATATTGACACCGGTGACAGTCTCCCTGTGAAGAACAAAATTTACAGGTTGTCGGATAAGGTGAAGGCCAGCATCAAGGAGGAGGTCTCCAAGATGTTGACTCTAGGGGTTATTGAGAAATCCAGTAGTCCCTGGGCCAGCCCAGTGGTGTTGGTCCCTAAGACTACTGCCCCAGGTGCGAAGCCAGAACTCCGGTTCTGTGTGGACTACCGGGGTCTCAACTCAGTCACGAGGACTGATGCTCACCCCATCCCCCGAGCTGATGAGCTCGTTGACAGGCTGGGCGCTGCCAAGTTCCTGAGTACGTTTGATCTTACTTCGGGGTACTGGCAGATCGCCCTGACTGAGGGGGCTAAGGAAAGATCCGCATTTTCAACCCCTGATGGCCATTACCAGTTCCGGGTGATGCCGTTTGGATTGAAAAATGCCCCCGCTACCTTCCAAGGGTTGGTTAACGGGGACCTAGCTGGCAAGGATGCCTTCTGTGCAGCCTACCTGGATGACATAGCTGTCTACAGTTCCAGCTGGGAGGAACACCTGCTTCACCTCAAGGAGGTGCTTCAGGCCCTGCAACAGGCAGGCCTGACCATCAAGGCTAGTAAGTGCCAGATTGGGCAGGGTTCTGTGGTGTACTTGGGA
The DNA here is from genome assembly GCF_031143425.1 of Pleurodeles waltl. NCBI lineage: Eukaryota > Metazoa > Chordata > Amphibia > Caudata > Salamandridae > Pleurodeles > Pleurodeles waltl. The sequence goes on along the minus strand of NC_090446.1, from coordinate 236,882,254 downwards.
CACCTAGTGGGTGGTGGCAAGGTGCAGCCACTCCAGGCCAAGATTGAAACTATCAAGGCCTGGCAACCACCGTGAACGCAGACTGAGGTGAGAGCCTTTTTAGGCCTCACAGGATACTACCGCAGATTTGTCAAGGGCTATGGTACCATTGTATCAACCTTGACAGAACTCACTTCCAAGAAACAACCTAGGTTGGTGAATTGGACAGAGGCTTGTCAGAAAGCCTTTGACGCCCTGAAGGAAGCCATGTGCACGGCCCCCATGCTCAAGGCCCCTGACTACTCCCAGGAATTTATCGTGCAGACAGACGCTTCAGAGCATGGCATAGGGGCAGTCCTAGCACAGCTAAATGAGGAGGGCCGAGATCAACCGGTAGTCTTTATTAGCAGAAGGCTATTACCACGGGAACAGAGGTGGAGTGCTATTGAGAGAGAAGCTTTTGCTGTGGTCTGGGCACTGAAGAAGCTAAGACCCTACCTGTTTGGGACTCACTTCCGGGTTCAGACAGACCACAGGCCCCTCAGATGGCTCATGCAGATGAGGAGTGAGAATCCAAAACTCTTGAGGTGGTCCATTTCCCTACAGGGGATGGACTTTACGGTGGAACATCGCCTAGGGGTTGACCACGCCAATGCTGATGGTCTCTCCAGGTACTTCCGCCTTAGCGATGGGAGCTCCCAGGAGGTCGGGTAGCTCTCCCCACTTTCAGCTGGGGGGGACACATGTTAGACCTGACAGCCTTAGGGTAGTCACCCCTAACTTTTTGCCTGCCTCCCTCCACTTTGTGGACACTGTTTTTGCTGGTTTTTAGACTCTGCGCACATTACCACTGCTAACCAGTGCTAAAGTGCATATGCTCTCTCCCTTAAAACATGGTAACCTTGAATCATACCTGATTGGACTATTAATTTACTTATAAGTCCCTAGTAACGTGCACTTTATGTGCATAGGGCTGGTAAATTAAATGCTACTAGTGGGCCAGCAGCACTGGTTGTGCCACCCACTTAAGTAGCCCCTTTTCCTTGTCTCAGGCCTGCCATTGCAAGGCCTGTGGGTGCAGTTTCACTGCCACCTCGACTTGGCATTTAAAAGTACTTGCCAAGCCTAGAACTCCCCTTTTTCTACATATAAGTCACCCTTAATGTGTGCCCTAGGTAACCCCTAGAGCAGGGTGCTGTGTAGGTAAAAGGCAGGACATGTACCTATGTAGTTATATGTCCTGGTAGTGTAAAACTCATAAATTTGTTTTTACACTACTGTGAGGCCTGCTCCCTTCATAGGCTAACATTGGGGCTGCCCTCATACACTGTTGAAGTGGCAGCTGCTGATCTGAAAGGAGCAGGAAGGTCATATTTAGTATGGCCAGAATGGTAATACAAAATCCTGCTGACTGGTGAAGTCGGATTTAATATTACTATTCTAGAAATGCCCCTTTTAGAAAGTGAGCATTTCTTTGCACTTAAATCCTTCTATGCCTTACAATCCACGTCTGGCTGGGCTTTGTTGACAGCTCCTTGTGCATTCACTCAGACACACCCCAAACACAGGGTACTCAGCCTCACTTGCATACATCTGCATTTTGAATGGGTCTTCCTGGGCTGGGAGGGTGGAGGGCCTGCTCTCACACAAAGGACTGCCACACCCCCTACTGGGACCCTGGCAGACAGGATTGAACTGAAAGGGGACCTGGTGCACTTCTTAGCCACTCTTTGAAGTCTCCCCCACTTCAAAGGCACATTTGGGTATAAAACAGGGCCTCTGCCCTACCTCATCAGACACTTGCTGGAGAAGAAACCTGAACCAGAAACGACATCCTGTCAAGAAGAACTGCCTGGCTGCTCAAAGGACTCACCTGTCTGCTTTCTACAAAGGACTGCTGCCTTGCTGAACTCTTGTCTAGCTGTGAAAGTGCTCTCCAAGGGCTTGGATAGAGCTTGCCTCCTGTTCCCTGAAGTCTCAGGACCAAAAAGACTTCCCTCTTTCACTTGGACGCTCTGTGCGCTGAAAATTTCGACGCACAGCGTGTTCCGCGGTGAGAAAAACGCTGCACACCGACGCTGATCGACGCAACACTCTTGGGACGACCGAAAATCCGACGCACGGCTTCGCAAGGACAACGCCGCCCGACCTCTAGAGGAGAAATCGACGTGACGCCTGCCGTGAGATCGTAATTTCGACGCGCAGCCCCGCAGAACGACGCGCAGCCGGAAAACAAGCAGGAAAATCCACGCACAGACCCGGGACATCTGGTAATCCCCGCGATCCACGAAAAGAGACTGTCCGCGCGCCGGAAAACGACGCACGACTTCCCCGCGTGGAAAATAACGACGCAAGTCCGTGTGTGCTGGGGAGAAATCGACGCGCACACCCTTTTTCCACGCACCTCTTCTTTTGTGGCCCTCTGAGGAGATTTTTCCACTCCAAACCAGGTACTTGTGCTTGAAAGAGACTTTGTTTATATTCTAAAGACTTAAGACACTGTATATCACTTTTCAGTGATATCCCTACAATTTCCCATTGCAAACTTTATTCTTTTTGACCTACAATTATCCAGATAAATATTATATATTTTTCTAAACTCTGTGTGGTGTATTTTTGTGGTTCTATATTGTGTTATTGTATGATTTATTGCACAAATACTTTACACATTGCCTTCTAAGTTAAGCCTGACTGCTCGTGCCAAGTTACCAGAGGGTGGGCACAGGATAATCTTGGATTGTATGTGACTTACCCTGACTAGAGTGAGGGCTTTTGCTTGGACAGGGGGTAACCTGACTGCCAACCAAAAACCCCATTATTAACAGTACTGTTACCAGAATTTAACCTAGTTTCAGAAATAAAGACTACATAAGGGAGGTCAAAAATGAAGAGATCATGGGCTTCAACTCAATGTGTTAAAATGCGTGCCAGACGGAGGGTAAAAGTAATTAAGTGGTGTTTAGAGGCACTTATAAGGGAAAGGCATATAGGGAAAGGTTGAGAAGATACAAATGTTAAAGGGCAATCATGACCCTTGGTGTAACTGCATATTCTCAATATTCATTTGAGGGTGAGGAGCTGTAGGTTAGAAATGTTAAGAGCCTGTATGAGGGCAATTCAGAATCTTACCGCAGTCCCAAAGCACTGTGCACTAAATATCATCCAATGGCCTAATGACCATACCTGTTGACCACTGCTACACAGATGACACTGCACAGCTACAGTTGAATTTAAGTAGCAGAGGCATTGAAATAATTTATTACTTATGACATTACAGTCCAAGTAACAAGCCTTCCTTTTAGTCACGAGAAGGGAGTTACACACCTAAAATAACCCTCCTCAGCCCTTTGGTAGCTTGCCACGAGCAGACAGGCTTATCTCAGAGGCAATGTGAAAAGCGTTTGCACATAACATACAGTAATACAGTGAAAACACTATAAATTGACACCATACCAGTTTTAGAAGATAGCCAATATTTATCAGTGTAGAACAAGACTAAAATAATAAAAGATACAAATTCTGTAAGAATCAGCTTAAAATACAGTCCCTTGAAATCAGTAGCTCCATTTGGGGCTGACCACAAAGTTGTGGGCCAACTATGGTGTCAGGAAGACCCAGAAACAGTAACTTGGAAATGCAGTGTGTCGGGGACCTTGCATTGTGATCTGATTTGCAGCACCACCAGGATTGACATGCGTCGGTTCCAGAGGTCAGTGCAGGAGTCCTCGGGGACATTAAAGTCACACTCGTTGCAGATCAAACTCCATGAGGATGAAGTCAGGATCTCTGGCGTCAGTGGCGTCAGGCCTGTGATGCAAAGCAGGATGATGCAACATGATGTGCCCAGAAGTCATGTTGCAAGCAGCAGCTCGGTGACAGTATCCGGCATCATCAGTGAAGGCAGGGCTGCATTGTGAAGCAGGGCGATGCAACCTGCAGCGTCTACAGGTCGCAGTGCAGGCAACGGCATCATTGTTGCTGATTCAATGTCGTCGGTGGACCCAAGGTTGCAATGATCTGCAGGGCAATGATTCATGCAGTGCCACAGGTCGCGGTGCAAGCAGCAACATTGGTGGACAAGGCTGGAGTCAAAGTCGCTGATTTTGGTGGACCAGGACTGCATTGTGGGAAAGAGAGAGGCTTCATGTACCTCACAAATGGTGTCCAAATGCCACGGTGCAGGCATTGGTGTCATCGTCGGCATGGAGCAGGGTCATCAGTGATTCCAGGGCTGCGGTGTGAAGCAAGGCAATGTGACGTGCACTAGCCATAGGTCACGGTGCAAGCAGCGACTCAGTGTTGGGAATCGGTCAGCGGCTGCATTGAGTCCAGGGTTTTGTTGTGAAGTGGTACAGTGCTCCATGCAGTGCCATATGGTCACAGTGCAGGCAGCAGAGTTGTTGGCGGCGTCATAGTTGTTTTTCCTTCTGTTGCAACACAAAATACACAGTTACGATTACTGTTAGCAGATGAACTTGGAGTCTTTGATGTTCCCGAGACTTCCAAGAGGAGGCAAGCTCTACTTAAAGCCCTTGATGAAGCTAAGGAAATAAGTTGCAGAAAGTTCAGCCCAGTCATTTCACTGCCCAAGACAGAAACAGTAAGCCAACACAACAAAGCACACAGCAAAGTGCAAGTCCCTCCTGACAGCTTCTCAAGCTCTTCTTCGTGGCAGGTTCCTTAGTCCAAAAGAGTTCTAAAATTCTAGGATCAGAGCCCTACTACTTCAAAGGCAATTCTCCCGCCTCAAGAGATCCTGTTTTTTCCTGCTGAACCCCGGACACTCTCCAGTAGGGGGAGACTTCTTTGTGCAGGACAGGTCCAGCCCTAATAAGGTGCCAGGGTCAGCTCCTCCCACCACTCTGGCACAGGAAAAACCCATGAAAAGTTAGCATTTCAATAGTGAAAAATAGAATGCACAGTATTTCACCAACACGACCTGTTAACACACCACTACATGTTCTACCTTCTAAATACAATGCACATTTTACATGGGGCTGCCTGGGCCCATCTTAGGGGTACTTACATGCAATAAAAGGGAAGGATTAGGCCTGGCAAGTGGGTCCACTTGCCAGGTTGACATGGCAGTTTAAAAACTGTGCGCAAGACATTGGAGTGGCAGGCCTGAGACACCTTTGGAAGGCTAAGCTTGTGGGTGGCACAACCAGTGCTGCAAGCCCACTAGTAGCATTTGAATTACAGGCCTCAGGCACACATGGTGCACTATGCTAGGAACGTTCTAGTGAACCAAATATGCCAATCATGGAAACCCAATCATAATCATAATTTACAGAGGGAGCACTTGCACTTTAGCACTGATTAGCAGTGGTATAGTGTGAAGAGACTACAAACTACAAACAAGCTAAAATGAAGTCCAGCATATCATAAAAAACAGGAGATCAGAAAGCAAAAAGACATGGAAGATATGCCAAAAGATGTCAGGTCTAACACATGTCCCCTCCAGAGGAGAGTGGGGAGAACTACCCAACTTCCTGGGAGTTCTCTTCACTAAGACAAAAGGACCTCGACAGACCATCAATGTTGGTGGTTGCTATGCCAGGGCAGTGCTCCACTGTAAAGTCCATCCTCTGTAGGGAAATGGACCACCTCAATAGTCTTGAGTTCTCACCCCTCGTCTACATTAACCATATGAGGGGCCTGTGGTCTGTCTGATCCAGAATTTAGCCCCAAACCAGTAGGGTCTTAACTTCTTTGGTGCCTGGACCACATCAAATGCCTCCCAATACCTCTGTTCCCTGGGAGGTAGCCTCCTACTAATGAGGCTGGTCTAAGCCCTCTTCGTTTAGCTGTTCTGGAACTGCCCCCACACCATGCTCTAAAGCGTCTGTCTGCAAAATGAATTCTTTGCACATCGCTGCCTTCAGGGCATGAAAAGTGGTTTGACAAGCCTCAGTCCAGATCAATTTTTGGGCTACGTCTTCGAAGTCAGCTCTGTCAAGGGGGCAACAATGGTTCTATAGCCCTTGACAAATCTCCTGTAATAACCATTGAGATCTAAAAAGGCTCTCTCCTCTGTCGGGGTCTTGTGGGGTTCCCAAGCCAGAATGGTGTCAATGTTGGGTTGTAGGGGTACCTGCTGGCCTCTCCCCACCTGGTGGCCCAAGTATATGACCAACCCCTGCCCTATCTGGCATATACTGGCATATACTGGACTTAACTTCCTTCTGCAGGGCCTTCAACACTTCCCAGAGGTGATGCAAGTGATCCTCCCACCTGGCGCTGAACACAGCAATGCCATCCAGGAAGGCAGCACTGAAATACTCCAGCCCATCCAAGTCCTGGTTGACCAACCTCTGAAAGATGGCAGGGGCGTTCTTCAACCCAAAGGCAATGTCTCTAAACTGGTGGTACCCTACCAGTGTTTAGAACACTGACCTCTTTTTGGCCCATAAGTTAAGGCAGTCTGCCAGTACCCAGAAGTGGAATCAAATGTGCTCAGGAACTTGGCAGCTCATCACTGATCAATGAGCTTATCAGCTCTGGGGATGAGGTGGGCTTCAGTCTTAGTGACGGCATTGAGCCTGCGGTAGCCTACACAGAACCATGGCTTGGGGGTGGCACTGGGCACAGCAGCCTTAGGTACCAAAACCACTGGGCTGCACCAAGGACAGCTGGAGGTCTCAACCACCCCTAAAGCTAACATCTTGGATACCCCATCCATGATGCTGGCCCTAACTCTGTCAGCTAGCCTGTAATCTTTGTATTTTACAGGTAGCCTGTACGCAGAGTCCACTGATGGTGATCCACTGCCTGTACTTTTAATTGTTATCAGGCATTAGGTTTCTCTGGGCCATCTCACTGTCCCCTAGTAAGACATGGGTCATCTCAGCTGGTTCCCCAAACCCACCTGGGACCAACTCCTACCCAAGCACTACATTGGCCAACCCCTTGGTCTGACCACCAGTGGGTGGCTGTACCCAATTTGGACATTTGGGATCATCTTCATGTGGCCCATCCGGTCACAAGGAAAACATGGCTTTCCTGAAGAGACCTATAGTTGCTTATCTTTTCGGGGGGAGGGGCTGGAAGTTTTACCCTGTGTATTAGTTTGGGGACCTTTTGAGAACTCTCGTTTTGTTTACCCTTGCCCCCCCACTTTGTTGCTGGGGGACCTGCTCACCTGTGGCAAAATGTCCCCCTTACACCTTTTTCTGGGCCCTGGTACTCACCCAGTGGTCTGCCTCCATAGCAAACTTCCTTGCGTCAGTCATCTTACTATCAGTCAAGTGCTGGCACAGCTCTGCAAAACACAGACTATACAAGTGATCCTGTGCAATTAAATTGTACAGTCCCTGAAAATCTGTGACATTACTGCCCCTCACCCAACAGTCCAGTGATCTGTAAAAAGAATCCACACATTCTAACCAGGTCTTTGAATCAGGTTTCTTACTTCCTCTAAACTGATCCCTGCACTTCTCAGGAGTGAGACCATACCTAGTGAGTAGGACCTCCTTCATGTCATAATAGGTGAGTTTGTACCCCTTGCCCAAAGCTAACCATGTGTCCCCCTCTCCTCTGTGAAAGGGGTTCTACAATCCTGCTCCCCAATTCTTCTCAGGGACCCCATTCATGTGGATAGATGCCTCATATCCCTGAAACTACCTCAGGATATCATCTCCCTTCTTGTGCTCTCTTCCTACATTCTTGGGAATATATACTATTATGTTGGTGTGCATTGAGTTATTGCGCCACCATCTTTGCTGGATCTACTCCTCTAATTCAGCTCTTTTACTCTGAGCTCATGGTCTAAAAGTATGCTCCTTTCTTGCATGGCTCGCTTCTCTCTTTGGTCATCCATTTTTAACCTCTCTGTTTCTGTCTGATGTCTCCTAGCTTCCCTTCTGTCCTTCAGCTCTTCTGGGGTTAGACTCTTGGAAGCACTACTGCTGCCAGGCATAGAGAGTACCTTCCCCCCGGCAGCTCCTGCACCTTTAACACATCTTCCCTTAGATTTGGCTCCAAAGACCCCCAATCAGATCCTCAGAAAGCACACTGCCATTTCTGGCTGATACCCAGGCCTTCAGCACCTTTTGTAGCTCCTCCATTTTTGTGAGGCCTCTAACTTGGACTTGAGGCTCTAGCAAACTGACTTTAGTTCCTTCATGATGTATGTTTCCTATCTATCCTCCTCAAAAAGTGATTCTAGAGATGTAACTGACAATGCTCCTGATCGAGACATGATGTAGTATGAAGTTCAACTTGAACTGAAGATAAAAATATAGGCCAAAGGAAAAAATGTATGTGGTACATAGTGGTCTGTGATATAGTAGTAGTGTACACCAAATCACTGTGGATCAAGTACAAACGCAAGTCCTATCCTCACCGTTGGCAACCAGTGTTAGAAATGGAAGTCTCCAGTTGGCAGTGGCTTGCTCCTTGCAGTTTCTTGCGCACCTCAGTGCCTTCCTAACACCACCATGTGTGTGCCGTATTTATTATACTGCACACCATAGCGGTAGTTAGGGAACTAGTCTCAGAATATGTGATGCTAGTTTGATGCTTTGCATGATTAGCGTACAAAATGGTGGTGCTAATTCTGCAAGGCACCCAGAGACCCACTGTAACAAATGGGAGCCTCATTTTAACGCCTATTCAGAGCAGGCATTAAATGTGCAGAAAAAAATTATGCAAAGAAATCTCTTAGATTTCTTTGCACCATTTTTTCAGTTCCCCAACAGGGGTATGCCCCTTTCGCATACATTATCTTTGGCACAGGCATAATGTAGTGCAAAGGGTTACAAAGTGGTGCAATGCGCTACTTTGCAAATATGGCGCGGTGTTTTTGGCCATCTAATGTCACATTAGCACAACAAAATGATGCTAATGTGTCATTAGAAGGGTGCTAGGCCCTAGAATTTTAGACATTTTAGACATTCGCCCCTAGTCTTCTAAGCTTTCTGGCCCTTAATCTTTGTAATTCCAAACTCTTTTAACTCAAAAGCTAACTGGATTTTGCAAACAAATTACTGAGAGGTATAATACTTGTTATCATAACACATCTTACTCAACAGGTGAAAACGTTTATGAATGCCCACATGGGTGTTCATACATTTGGATTTCAACCTGTCACATTCCCTCCAGTAACATTAACGGGTATATTTATAATTTTTGATTCAAAACTGCACTATAAAAGTTTTGCATCAAAAAGTATATCACCGGCTTGCGTCATTCCTGAGGCCAGCTGGGCGGCATATTTATGGAATGACACAAGCCAGTGCAAAGGGTGTGCTGGCGTAAAAAAATGACGTTAGCTGGATGGGGGCGGTGGAATGGGACAGGGTTAGAGGCAAAAACCTAGTGCCTAAACCAGCCTAGCATCATTTTCTGGTGCAAAACCATCCGTACCACATAACTCCTGTCATAGAAAAGACAGGAGTCATGCCCCCCACCCCACTGGCCAGCACAAGTGACCAGTGTCCATTGGGCATGGTCATTGCACCCTGTGCCATGCAGGGAGGCCCAAGTTGGCCCCCCAATGGCACTTTAATTGAAAAAATAAAATACTTACCTATACTTAGCCTACTTACCTGGGATGGGATCCCCCATTCTCTGTTGTCCCTCTGGTGTGGGTTAGGGGTGTTCATTGGGCTTGAGGAGAGCACCTGTGAACCAATTCCATGGTGTTTAACTGTGGAAATGGGTCCCCAGGTTCCCTAATGGCTGGTCTGACCCAGGTGTTAATGTTAAATAATGGTGGAAAGCAAGCTTTGCCCCATTATTTAGCCCCTCCTCTCACCCATGCATAGTTTTAGCACAGGGGGATAAATATGGGGCTATGAGGTTGGCACCGTTTTTAGGTTAGACGTGTCTAACATCTAAATATAAATATGGAGTTAGTTTTGGCCAAATTTGCTTAAAACAAAATGAGCAAATGAGCAAAAAACGAGCAGATTCTGCACAAATGGAGTATAAATATGCCCCTATATTTTCTCCAATTATCCCTCTCCCAATATTGACTTGGCCAGTAGGGAAAATCTGTCCGCAAATATTCACAATTGCTCACTTTGTGTGTAAGAGCTTGAAATTTACACTTGCAAATTGAACATTGTGATCACCAAAGTGATGTTTGCAAAACATGTTGTTCATAAAACCCATTAATTCATCGTCAGTAGAGGGGTTTGATTCATGAAAACACATCCAACGTGATATACTGCCACATCAGTTGTTAAGTTATGCCTGTTTGAGTGTTTACCAATAGGGCCAGCTTTAGGGTGGTGTGACAGGTGCAGTCACACCTGGCATTCAACTCCAGGGTCCTGTGATTACAAATAAGTTATGGTTTTAAAGCACATGATGCAGTGTCTTTTGTGTGTCCAGCAGTTTTCAGGCAGCAATAAAATACTAAAATAAGTTGGTGTTTAATGTTCCTGCTGAAGAGAGATTAGAGTTTTGTCTAGTAGTAAATTTAACTCATCATAAAGTAACACAGAGGGTTAAAGTGCCTGCTGCAAAGAACGTGTACCATATAGATCATAGAACTGAGTGGCATATTTAACTTTACAGGGTAGCACAGCAAGTGACCTTGATACGCTGCTCTGTGCCATGGAGAAAAGACTGAAACACACTGTATTTACAAGATACTGTGGGGTATATTTATACTCCGTTTGCGCCGAATTTGCGTCGTTTTTTTTCGACGCAAATTCGACGCAAAACTAACTCCATATTTATACTTTGGCGTTAGACGCGTCTAGCGCCAAAGTTCATGGAGTTAGCGTCATTTTTTTGCGTGAACACCTTCCTTTCGTTAATGATATGCAAGGTAGGCGTTCCCGTCTTAAAAAATGACTCCGATGCATATGCGTCGTATTTATACTCCCGGGCTAAAAAACCCGCATTAGCGCCGGATTTTAGCGCCTGGGTCAGGGCAGGCGTTAAGGGACCTGTGGGCTCAGAATGAGCCCAGAGGTGCCCTCCCCTGCCCGCCAAGGGACACCCCCTGCCACCCTTGCCAACCCCAGGAGGACACCCAAGGATGGAGGGACCCCCCCCAGGGACATTAAGGTAAGTTCAGGTAAGTATTTTTTTTTAAAACAAATTGTGGCATAGGGGGGCCTGATTTGTGCCCCCCTACATGCCACTATGCCCAATGACCATGCCCAGGGGACAGAAGTCCCCTGGGCATGGCCATTGGGCAAGGGGGCATGACTCCTGTCTTTGCTAAGACAGGAGTCATTTCAATGGGGGTTGGGCGTCGTAAAAAAAATGGCGCAAATCGGGTTGAGGTGATTTTTGTGGACGCCCATACGCCATTTTCCCCCTACGCCGGCGCTGCCTGGTGTACGTCGTTTTTTTTAACGCACACCAGACAGCGCCGGCAGCTAACGCCGGCTAACGTCATTGAATAAATACGCGCCTGCATGGCGCTTCAGAATGGCGTTAGCCGGCGCTAATTTTTTTGGCGCAAAACTGAGTTAGCGCAGTTTTGCGTCAAAAAGTATAAATATGGCCCTGTGCGTTTCTGCCCATTCCACCTTCACTTGTGCACAAATTGCTACCTAGTGCCAACACAGACACTGTTGAACCATGGTGCAAGAGAACCTATGTAGCCAGCAGGAATGCGTTTGTGCAGAAAGATACATCTTCCTGCACTAAACAACCCAGAGAGAATGCAGCACACATTGAAAGAGGAAACAGTGAGGAGAAAAAAAAATATTTCTTCTTGTTATACCTTTCCTGAGAAGGTGTACAGTTTTGCCATGTTTACAGATTCTTATAAACCTGGGAATGCATCAAAACCCATGGGTGTTGCGTGGGAACACCCACTGCAACACCCATGGTATGCCTCCCTGACACAGTGTAAGACAACGTAGTGACTTGTGCTGCGTTGTCTTACACCACATCTACAAGGTCATCAAAAGCGATGCAAAGTAGCTTTGCGTAGCTTTGTGGATATGGGTCTGCACTATGTGCGGCTGGTGTGTCACAGAAAGTGGTTTGTTAATAGGCCCACTGAGTGTGTGTAAACTGTGGGTGGCACTATAAAAAACTGAAATGCATGTCAGTGAGGGGCTATGCAGAGATGAGGGGCACTGTTGAAGGGTGCTAGTGAGGGAATTTATGAAAAGAGAGGTCATTGGGGAGGGCTCCAGGCGACACCAGTGCTAAAGCTGACCTTGTTCACTAACATTCTCTTTCAGAAGATATGTAACTTACAACTTGTACCAGTCCAAAGTGTATGATGTTCAATTAAAAGGCAACTGTGGCCTTTCTTTCCTAATCCTAGATTGTCAGTTAACACGCACGGAGTAAAACCCCAATGAAAAATGTGTTAGTTTATGATGCTTGACACACTTTCTACTATAGCTACATCAAGACTTCCCACTTCTAAATTAGGTATGAAGACATGTTTTGGAAATGGACTTAACATTTTTGTGAATCCCTGTAAAGATACTCCTGAGGAGATGTGCTTCAGAAATAGACGAGTTTTTTCCAACCATTTCCCTGACCCCCCTGTCGTGATAATTTACGAGAAAACATGCAAGGCACAAGTTGAGGATACATGCGGGTAGACAGCGTTTACCCACTATTTTAACAGGGTAGATGCTGTCTACCCTGACTTGAGGTAGGGGTCCCAAAGAAATAGCTAACCTTGTCCCAGTTTAATTTTCAGGCACTGAGACACATTCATTTGCACCTGCATTTTGTCTGCTTTCCTTCGGAGAGCAACAACGTGCAGGCAGGGAGAGGGCTTATCAGATTCCAGTTGGGCCCAAAACAAAGGCCAAAGTCAAGGGGCCATCATGATTCCTTTTGTTGAAGTATCCTGGCTGGGAACCATCTGAACCTCACACCTAAATGCAATGGAGGGGAACCAAAGGCACACAACTTATCACTTAACACATACTTAAGAGAAGCATGCTTTTGACTTTATGCAGTATTTACACAAATAACAATTTAAATACCACTATTTTGTTTAATTTCTTTTATAGAGGAACTCACCCCAATGTAGGGTGCAAGAGCACTGTATATCATGCCTAAACATGAAACAATGACAATAAATAATATGTGTGTAAATCAATGTAAAGAACCTTGTACAGAAGTCAGACAGGGTTGTTAGGTATAAGAATCACATCTTCTTTATAGCTCACTGTGATATATTAGGAGGATTATAATCTATGAACTGCAAACTTTGCAACCAATTAAGCAGAACTGATTTACTACCACGTTTCTCCTTGTTGCCAATTTACTTGTGGCATGGTTTTAAAAAAGAAGGACCATATTTATCGGGATTTAGCGTAGGGCAGTGCTACAAGTCTTGCTTCATTGCACTATTAAAATGTGGAAGGGCAGGAATGCACCCCAATAATGAAATACAGTGCATTAATATCTTTTCCCCCCGCACGGGTGCACAATAGGCTGCCTAGCACCAATGCAGACATGTTCGCACTATAGTGTAAAGGTGCCTATGTTGCATGCAAGGTTGTTTTTGTACATGAATGGAACCTTCCTGCAGAAAAACAATCCAGAGAGGCGTTTACCTCTTTCTATGAGTGCTGCAAAATGCAGTACTCATGAAAAGTGGAAACAATGAGGAGAAATTAAAATATTTCTCATCAGTACGCCTGATCTGGGGAGGGATATGGTTTTGTCACTACACCAGGTTTACATGGTTGAATAAACCTATGGCAGAATCAAATTCTAGGGATGTTGCCTCGGAAACACCACTGAAACACCCATGGAATGCTTCCCTGGTGCAGAATAAGGCAACACAGCAACTTGCGCTGCTTTGTCTTACTCCATATCTGTGAGGCCATGCACAGCCAGGTAAAGTTACTTTGTGTGGTGTCATAGATATGGTTCAGAGGCTTGAGCGGCCGGAGCACCAAAAAAAGTAATGCTTTTGCAGTGTAAGCCTCTCTTACATATCCCCCTAAATGTATAAGTTGAGCCCAATATTTTGAATCACGGTTGTGTCACTTTGTTGACACAACTCCAACACAATATCTAAGTTGCTAAACATTACAATGCGCTCAACTGTACTTAGGTTAGACCTGCTAAATATATGTTTGAGGTCTTAAGATACAATGTCATTTCTTGTGTTGTCACTACCTGTGAGGTCATGGGTTGTGATGCCACTTCCTCTGATTTGGCATGTGATGTGACGTGCCAAAATGTCACACAGGATGATGCCAAGCAAGGTGCTGTCACGCGCCTTGATGTCACTTGCATAGTGCCTAACATGGTTAGTCCCCCTACTTATTTTTTTGGATTTTTCTCCTGAAAACATGTGCACAGGAGAGCAAGTTAAGCACTAATAGTTTGCTGTCATAGAATTGTTTGTGAATATTTATAAATGCACTCCAGTGGCTATTTACAAAGCAAATTGCCAGTAGCCAAATAGAATAACCTCTGCAAAATTCCCAGTGTCCGGAAAAATATTACATAATCTTGAATGAAAAGACACCCACAAACTAAACAGTAAAGATGATGTACAATTTGACAGGTGACCAGATAAACAGTGTCTTACTTTAGTTGGCATGAAGGAAAAAGGGATTCTAGGCAGTGGTAGGTTGGTGGCCATCTTGTAATTCAGACGCAGCCTGATCAAGCAGGAACCACAATCCTAGTCAGGGTGAGTCACAAACATACCTTCAATTAACCTATGCTCACCCACTGGTAGCTTGACACTGAGCAGTCAGGCTTATATTGAGGCAACACTTAAAACAGTGAACACAAAAAGATACCACTCCTGGTTAGGAAAATATAATTTAATTTAATGAATATAACAAGACCAACATGACAACAATCTAATAAGGAGACCTTGAGTTATGAATTTTGAAAGAAAAAACTGTACAAAAGCGCTTAGGAGCAAAAACTGCCAACTGGGGCTATCTGGTCATGCCAGTCCAGGACAAAGTCAAAAGTGCATTCCAAGCACAATAGAGTGCAAGTCCTCTATAGTGTCCCAGTTGGTCCAGCTGAACCAAAGTACCCTAAAATACTACTGCAGGAGCATTGCAGTGGTTCTGAGATCCACCATCGAGGAGATGCATCGATTTTCCCCACACCGTCTAGGAGATATGTTGAAATTCCCCACAGAGCGGTGGTGATGCACTGGAACCGAGATCCAATGGTATTCAGGTGCAGAGCTGGGCGTGTTGAAGTGATGCACTTATTCCAATGAGTGCAGTGGCTGTGATGTGGAGTTCGGTATTGTCGTCAAGGTAGTCATTGACAGGGAAGCAGAAGCCTTTTGTCAACGAAAATGATGCAGTGCTGTTTCTGAAAGTGATGCACTAGTTTTATCCATGCAATGGTGGAGATGCACCGGTTTTGTACACACAACGGCAGAGATGTGATGATTCTGCTGGAGCAGCACCTAAAAAATCTACTCCCAAGTGTCCAGGACTGGGATGGTACCACATGGCAGGTCAGGCTCACAGCTGGGAGAGTCTAGTTGGGTTGGTTGGAAATGTCCCTGAGACTTCTAATCAGGAGACCAGTTGGCTGGCCAGTGGCGTATCTCTGGGCTCTTGGGTTAAATAGATGCAGGTCCAGTCCTTCTAACCCAGGAAAGGAGAGCAGCAGTCAGCAGGTCAGCACAGCCAAGCAGCAGTTCTTCCAGAGCAGCAGTCCAGCAGAGTTGCGGTCATCGGTTATTGCAGTAGCACAGAAGTCCTTCTTCCTGGCAGGGTATTCACAGGTACAGACGTATACTGAAGTGGTAGGGTCTGAGGTCCAGTTCTCATACCCAGTGGTGGCTTTGATGTGGGAGAGACTTCAAATAAGTATTCCAAGTGCACAGAGGTCCTCCCTTTGTGCCCTGGCTCCAGACTAATTACAGTGGGTATGCAGCCCTTTGTGTGGGGACAGGACACAGCATATTCAATGGTAAGTGTGAGGCGGTGGCAGCTCCTCTCTCCCATCCTATCCTGATGGCCATAAGGGACCAAGATGTCACACCGCTGCTCCCATTGTGTGTGGCCGTCTAGAGAGAATACACAAAGCCCATGTATCAACCACCATAGACAAGTGATCATAGACAGGCTGCAGGCACCAAAGGCTAAGAGCAGGAAAATACCAACTTTCTAAAAGTGCAAAAAGAACAGATAATGGACAGAATGCTGAACAAATCAAACATTCACCCCCAGTCACTGATCTGGTCCTAAATCAATCATTTTTTTGCTTGCCACACCACTCCAGTGTAAGCCCAACCATATCCAAATCAGTCATGACTCTGCTCCCCATGGGAGAAATCCAGCCAGAACTGCCAGGCCAGATCCTCTATGAACTGGAAACAAGCATCCTGGAACCAGTTTCCAGTTTTCAAGTGTGAGTGACCACTCCTCCCTCCCCTCCGAGCACAGATGGTTCAACAGGATGTGCAGGCTACACCCAGCTCCCTTTGTGTCACTGTCTGGAGCAGAGGTGTAAACACCCCAACTGTCAAACTGACCTAGACAGGAAATCTACAAACAGGCAGAGTCACAGAATGGTTTAAGCAACAAAATGCCCACTTTCTAAAAGTGTCATTTTCAAACTAACAATCTGAAAACCAACTTCACTAAAAGATGTATTTTTAAATTGTAAGTTCAGAGACCCTAAACTCCACATTTATATCTGCTCTCAAAGGAAATCTACACTTTAAAGTTATTTAAAGGCAGCTCCTATGTTAACCTACGAGAGAGATGGCCCTTGCTACAGTGAAGACTGAATTTAGCAGTATTTCACTGTTAGGGCATGTAACACACAACAGTACATGTCCCACCTTCAACATACACTGCACCCTGCCCAAGGGGCTACCTGGAGCCTACCTTAGGGGTGCCTTACATGTATAAGAAGGGAAGATTTAGACCTGGCAAGTGGATACACCTTCCAAGTCAAATTGGCAGTTTGAAACTGCACTCACAGACACTGCAGTGACAGGTCTGAGTCATGTTTCAGGGCTACTAGTGTGGGAGGCACAACCAGTGCTGCAGGCCCACTAGTAGTATTTGGTTTACAGGCCCTCTAGTGCACTTCACTAGGGACTTACTAGTAAATCAAATATGCCAATCATGGATATGCAAATTTACACATACATTTCACATAGGAGCACTTGCACTTTAGCACTGGTTAGCAGTGGTAAAGTGCCCATAGTATCAAAAACAGCAAAAACAGAGTCCAGCACACATCAACAACCTGGGAAGCAGAGGCATAACATTAGGGGAGACCACGCTAAGGATGCCAAGTCTAACAGCGCCACATTTTGCAGCACACATAGAAAGAGGAAATTGCCTCCTAGGAATATTTTTGTACAGGAAGGTGCCCTTACCTGCACAAAAACAATCCTGCCTATAACACAGATACCCCATCTGCCATTAAGCAATGGTGCTTGCATTGACGGTAGGCTGCTGAAAAGGCGGTAGCGCAGAAGGAAAGGACAGTAATGTGCTGTATGCCATAAATAGGGCACATTCTTGCCCTTTCACTTTGACGCAGGACACCGCAGCAAGAGTACCTTGCTAAACTGTCTTATGCCAAATCCCTATGAATTTGGGCCAACAGATTTACCTCCTTTCATTCGGGAACTACACCTTATTAAATGTAATAAGAAATCCCCACTGTTATCTTATGAGAGGGGTAGGCGAGTTGGGGTGTTTTTCACTACCAGGACCTGTAAAACTTAAAAGTAGATGTCCTACCTTTTAATTGCACAGCACCTTTCCATGTGGGCTACTTAGGAGCTACTTTATTGGTTACATATGTAAAAAAATGAGAGTTTAGGGTTTTGCAAGGTTGTTTATAGGCCAAGTCGACTTGGCAGTGTGACACTGCATACAGGCTTATATGGCAGGTCTGGGACATTTTGACAGGGTTACTTAATTGGGTGGTGCGATCAACACTGCAGGAAAACTTCTAGCATTTAATTTACAAGCCATGGGCGCCTGTAGTACACTTTATTATGGAGTTATAAGTAATTTAAATATGCCATTTGTTTATATACCAATCAAACTATGTTTAGGGGAGTGAGCACAAGCACGTTAGCAGTGGATAGCAGAGGTAGAGTCCACACAGTTCTAAGGACAACAAAGCAAATTCAGCAACATTGGGAGCAAGTATGCAAAATGTTTGGGGGAAGACCACCCTGAGGCTGTCATATTTTGAATATTTGTGCAAAAGTGGGAAATCAAGTTTGGCTGATTAATATATATGTGAACAACGCTGGAAACTAAGGACTCTCACAAGTAGAACATTGATATATTTGAGGAACTGTAAAAAGATTATTTGTAATTATATCAAAGAAGAGAAAGCAAAGAAATGTACTAAATGAGGAGATGTATTTGTTGATTTGAGTTTGTATATATATCATTTATTGTGAAAATTTGTCAATTCACGGATATGTATATGTATTTGTTTTCTATATGTGTATGTTTGTTGTTTATTTGTTGTCCTGTTGTGAGTAAGTCTGTTGTCGGTGTTGTGATGGTTATTAGAATTTCATGGTCTTTATGTCTTTGTGTTAATTATATGTTTGCCAAAGTTTTTTTCATTAGTATATATGTTATTTGGAATAAAATTGTTAAATTTTTTCTTAATCGTCCTTATTTGTTGAAGTGATTGTTTGTAAAAACTTAAAGGAGAGGAAAATTTTTGTATTAAGATAAATTTGATTCCCTGGTTTTCTCTCTGCATCAATTCAGGGACCCCTTTTCTTTGACGAACCTCTCTGATTACCACAGATGTTGATTACATCTTTGATCCCAAACATCAGACACAAGTATTTTGCCAATATGAACAGGAGTACCCCACCTCTAGACATCTTGCCACTTGACAGATACCATACAGTCATTTACACTGACAGCTCAGCACAAACCAAACATCAATAGCGGAGTGATGAAGGATGGTATATTCAACCCTTACAATACCTACACGCAGACCCTAGGGGACTGCATTGCTCAGCTGGCTGAACTCAAAGCCCTTATCCTAGCACTAGACCTTTTGGACCCAGGACTACTCACTTTGATTGTCTGTGATTCATACTTCTGTGTCCAATCCTACAATGATTATCTTAATCATTGGCAATTGAATGGGTTCAGAGACTCTAAAGGAAACACCATAAAGCACAGAACTCTATGGGGAAGGGTGGCTGATCTGAAGAATAAGCTACAGAGTGCTCATGTAGTCCATACTTTGGGCCACCAACATGTAGGAGTACACATTATCAGCAACACTTTGGCTGATGAAGTAGCCAAATCAGCAGTAGCTATGGCTTATGATGCTGCAGTGACTCGTTCTCAGACAAGATTGGATAAATAAATGTTGGCTGCTGTGAATGCTTCAGCTGAAGGTAAGTCTCTCCCAAAAGCATACCCTACAAAATACTCTTACCAAATCAATGCACAGAATGTTGTTTATGCAACACGTCATGGGGTTGGAGATCACATGATCCCCAACCAAGCTCAGAGATTAGATCTCATCAAAGTATAGCATGAGGGTGTCACCTCTGCACATGCTGGCGTTGCAGCCACAATAACACTCTTACAGAAACGCTTCTGGTGGCCAGCTCTATAAAAGACCAAGCAATATGTTCTTTGCTGTGACATTTGCCAGCAGATACAGGTCTCAAACATCAAACGCCCTCCGCAGACATTCTTCTTTTTGTCCAACAGGCCACTAAAATGTGTGTACCTGGACCATAGTGGTCCACTTCAACCTGATGATGCACACAAATACATCTTGGTCGCTGTAAATTTTTCTTCTAGATTCCCGTGGGTATGGCCTTAGCAGTTGGCTGACGCTTAAACTGTTATAAAAGTCTTGCTGATCGTTATCAGTACATATGCAGTTGCAACATTCCATTTGGACCAGGGCCCTGCCTTTGCCTCTAAGGCATTCAGGGACATCATGTGGATGATGGGTGTTGAACGCCATTACTCCTCACCCTACCACCTGAGGAAGTTTGGTTGTGGAGAGGAGGAATTGAGATCTAAAGCAGTCCTTAACCGCTAGAGTATTAGGTTCTGGCCGCAGCTGGCTTCATCACCTATATGGGGTCCAGAGAGCACTGAATAATCTGCCAAGAAGGACCTTGGGACAACACACTTGTTATGAGGTTTTCTTTAGGCTACCTGTGTATGTCCCAGATCTAGGTAGCCTTGGTATGCTGGCAGCACCTTTTGACATAAATGAATGTCTCACTATCTTACAGGAGCTTCAGCAATTTTGTGATGATAAATCATCCGCCAGTGCTGCTACCTTAGGAATAAGGGATTTGCCAATAACTTCCACTGGCTGGATTCCTAGAGTTGGGGATCTGGTTCATGGGAAGACTGCTGTGAAGAAGGAATTCAGCCCATTCTACAGAACACCAGTCCAAGTCCTGGGAATACAAGGTACCAGAACTGTCATCCTACCACCGCTGCCTGGTTCCAAGACAAACTGATTTGTCTCCATTGACAACATTAAACCTCATCATGTCATCCAGAGGTCCATTGGGTGGTTCCCAGCACCCTCTCACTACCCAACATGACATAGCTCTTCAGAGAAGAAACAGCAATGCTTCTAACTACAACTGCATATTCAACAATGCAACAAATGTCTCCTTGAGCATGGGGAGGGTGGAAAATGAGCTTTTGCTGATTCCTGTTACCACCTCAATGACAACACCTGTCCAAGATGTGGCTGTCTTCTATCCCAGCACAACACAAACTGATGACATCATCTACTATGAGCCTCCACGCAAAGTGAATCCGTCTACCAGTAATGCACCGGCTCCTGCATTCACAGAGGCTGCTTCTGGGTATTTCATCAACCTTGATGACTTTTGTTCAACATCATCTGTACCTGCTATTGAAACGGTTTCAAAGACATGTAAGCTGTACATATGGCTTAACTATTTAATTTATCCATGGAACTATCTGTGGTTATTTCTGACATTGCTTGTATTTTTTTCTGTGGATTGTTTTTGTGACTGTTTTCTTCTTGCTTTTAAATGACCATTACCTTCCTTTCTGTTGAGCCTGTGGATGAAGTCCTAATTCTATATCTTTCCTCGCATAAGGTCCGAAGAGACTTGTCCCTTGTGAACATTTCAGCAGTACCAATTCCTGATGTGATTGTGTTGGATAAAGTTCCATTTGACATATAGGTGCCTACTGAGGTCATTCAAATTCCATGTTTTTAAAATGTCAATGATTGATGTAGTTACACCTTGTGTTTTTTCCGATGACTGGGATGTTTAAACAGTTGATTTCATGTTAACTGAATTGAAGGGTTACACTGTGTTTGAGAGTGATGATGTGTACACTAACATGGAGAATTATGGGGAGATGTTCTCTTATAACAACTGGGAAGATTACCACCTTCACAGTGCAACTAGACACAGATCAATATTCAATTACACGCAGTGGAAACACTGTTCAACTCCACCTGTGGGGACCCCAAAACATTATTCATATAAATTCAATAATTTTCTGAGCATGGCATTAAGAATCACATTATTTTAAGTGACCACCTCCTAAAATTGGGAAAATTTTGCTGACAAACACAATATTGATTTATTCAGAATAATTTGTTTCCCAACTTGTAGTTGAAGGCTACAAATACTGGAAGAACACTATTAATGTAAAATATGTATGGGGGACACAATATTGGAAATTCAGGGTATGGAAGCTTTCTTTAGAGTGTGCATTATTCCTGTACAAAAGATCTCTTTAAATGACACAATTCATTCTGTCTAGGGTTAGTAAAAATGAGGGAAATGAATGCGCCCATTATCCCCACACTGGCAAAATTCACAAATTGGCAGTCCTTCCTCAATGTCACAGAGGAAGAATTAGATGCAAAGGTTCAGGCTGGTACCTATAATTCTTCACTTTTTAGTCCTGGCAGATGGTTATTGTGGCCAGTGAACACTAATGGGTGTCAGGCACATTTTGTGAATTCCTCTGGGGGTTTCAAGATTAGCCGGCTGGACCCTCGCTTTGTCTCGGGTCAACACTTGGGTCTAGTTACTACATACAGTGTGGATCAACTGTGCCTACAGTGGTTACACCTTAGCAGCAGTTAAGGAACAACTTAATACTCTTTCTCAAGATGACTTTGGCCGTCTTGTCTGAAAACCGCCGGGCCAGCTGCTGCCAAAAGACCACAGTGGCAGCAGTAATCCGCCTGGCCTATTATGACTCGTAAAAACCGAATCGCCAGAAAACAGCCACAAATCCGACACTGACAGGCTGAAGGATAGCAGGAGAGAGGCAGTCCCACCACCCACACTGGCACACCAAACACAGACCGCCCACCATATTTCAACCCTAAAATCAGCATAGTGGTTTCAGCAAGGTGGTAATCTAATTTTGGTGCGGACAGCCAAATTCAAAAAGGTACCTCCACAAAAACACCACACCACATTGGCCAATTCGAATATTCCACACCTGATACACATACACACACCACCCCTCAGACACCACCATAAAACATACACCCACACAACCCACAACCCTTTGCTACAACAAACTATCACAACACATTTCATGGCCACTCAGAAGAACGCACTGCACACATTCAACACAGCCACCTGTACACCCCTCACGCATTACAATTCACATAACAATTTTGGACACAAACACACACATTACCATGTTCCCACAAAAGCACCCCTGTTTCACAGACGGCAAGTTGCAGACAATAGTGGACAAAATCATCAGGGTAGAGCCTCAGCTATTCAGTGCACAGATCCAGCAGACATCCATTGCCAAGAAGATGGAGTTGTGGCAGAGGATCATCGACAACGTGAACTCAGTGGGAAGCCACCCACACACAAGGGATGACATACAGAAGTGGTGGAATGACCTGAGGGGGAAGGTCCTCCTTGGCGTGCAGGCACCACATTGCTTTCATGAAGACTGGCAGTGGGCTCCCCCCAATCTTCCCTGGGAGCTGACATCATGGGAGGAGAAGGTCTTGGCAATCCTGCATCCTGAGGGTCTCAGTGGAATCTGCGGAGGAATGGAGCCTGGTAAGCAACCTATAATCTCTTGTATTAAGTATACCTGTATCACATGCATCCCACATCCCCTGCATGCCCACCCAACCCCATTAACACCGATCCAAATGTCTCCACTCACAGATGCACCTAATGCATGTTCAGCATGAAGCACTATGAATCCCACAATGCATCACTCTCTATCAACCTAACAATGAGCACACACCCTCACATAGGTAGTCCTGCATACTGAAGCATGCCAAATAGCACTCACTTAGCAGCCTATGTCAAACAGATTAGGTAGATGTGAATACCAATCACTGTTAATGATAATGTCAACTCTCAGCAGGTGCCATGAAAAGCCAGTCCAACACCAGAAGAAGACCCCAGTGATGACAGCCACTCAGAATGTCTGGAACTGGATCTCCTCCCTGGCCCATCCGGCACCTCTGGGCAGTCCACCTCCACTAGCCTCACCAAGGCCACGATACAGCCCCCCCACAACTGTAGCAGACACAACACCAGTCATCCAATGCCCCCAAACCAGTGTCTCCAGGCCATGACAATCTATAGTGTGCCCACCTGTACAAGGGCCTGAGTCAGCGCCCACCACTCAAGACAATGAAGGTTCTGGTATAAGTGGAAGTGGGCGCATTGTGAGGGGGACACAGGCACAGGGGGCTATGGCCAGTGGGAGGGTATCTGTGGGCCAAAGGTTGGGGCAGCCCAGGGATCCACTTGCCCAGGAGGTCATAGCACAAGTCCTGGGAGAATACCACCAATCCCAGCAGAAGATGGGCCAGATAATCACCATGTTGTGGGAACACCAAAGGCTGCAGAGGGAGTACCATCAGGAGGCCATGCAGCAGTAGTAGGAACACAATGCCACCATGGCCTCCATGAAAGGGTTAATGCAGGAGTTGATAACTGTCCTCCATACACCACCAGGCTCCTTCCATTAGCAACAGACCCGACCAGCCCTCTACATCTGCTGCATCTAGTGGGATGTTGGCCCTGCCTGAGGATTCACAAGCCACACAAGATCCTCCCCCCATAGATGAGGAACCCCGCGCAAATGTGGCCGCAGATCCAGCCATCCTGCAGGAACTGATGCTAAGACCAACCAGTCTGCCAGGAGATTAGCCTTCCCTGACCCGTCTCCCTTGTGTGCCACTGAGACACCTTGCGACTGTCATAGATCCATGTTCCTATCAGTCCTGGATACTGGACCTGTGGTACCTACTGCTAGGTAGCAGACCGATGATTCTGAACACCATGACCCCACTCTTTTGCACCAAACCATCCTTTTGTAATCACAATAAACAGATTTGAAGACAACAATTGGTTTTGTATGCTTAATAAGTGACAATAAACAAACAATAATGTGGTGTAGTAATCAAAGTGTTTTATGAAAAGTAAACAATTGTAAGCCTTTTTCCATACAGGTTGGTCTCAGATGCTCACTCTCAATGTCCACACACATCTGGGTCCACAGGTAGCAGAGCAGGAAGAGGACTCAGCATCCAGCGACTGGTCTTCTGTGAAAAGTGTAAACAATAACTCTGTAATGATAGATCACCATAGCAATGCAATACTTTGTTCCCCTGAAATAGAAAATGTCTACAAAGATATCTAATTGTAACTACACATAGAGGATATTTTGAACAAAACTTCACTTATCACACGATTCCTGTCTTGGACACATGACACATAACAGAAACGCTGTCTAGCTCAATTATCAGTTTGCTACCCACAACTGATAGATCTACAAAACAGAGACAACTAATTTGGGGAAACTGTACACTGAGGGGATGTATAAGGACATCTGTGAAGAAGGTACATTACATTGTCACTTCCAAAAACAACATATATAATTGAGCATATAAGCGGTTTGGATAAAAATGGAAATCAATTTAGACATTATGACAATATCAATGGCAGTAGTACTTCAGCCCATTCATACCTACCTATCAGGTACACTCTACTGAGGACCCTAACTGAGACATAACACTGCTCACATCACAGATAGATTACTAGCAACACCCATACTGTAGTTCTGCCTGATAAATGGCATACTGAGTGATTAACCTACCAGAGTGTCCCATACTCCCTCCTTTTCCAGCAGTAGCACATGCATCCTTAGTGACAAATTATGCAGCAGGCCATGACAATTTGGCACACCTTCTGAGGGGAGTAGAGCAGGGAACCTCCAGAGAGGTGCAGACACAGGAACCTCACCTTCTGAAGACTGAGGCCCTCATTATGACATTGGCGGTAAGTCCTGCTTAGCGCCATGCCGACTGCCGCCAACATACCGCGGCGGCGGCGGTTTACCACTACCCATATTATGACCCACACATAGCAATCCGTCACTATACAGCCACACACACACACACAAGTCCGCCAGCCCAAAGGTCAGTGATAAACTGGCGGTAGCAAAACCACACAGCTACGCCCACAGAACTACGCCCACAGCATTATGACCCACAAATCACCGCGGTGGACATTCAACCACGGTAAACCATTGGCAGTACATACCACTGCGCTCAAAATACACACACACTGTTAGACTTTTTCATCCTTGGCGTGGTCTCCCTTAAATTTTTGCCTCTGTTCCCCAGGTTGTTGATGTGTGCTGGACTCTGATTTTGCTGTTTTTGTTACTCTGGGCACTTTACCACTGCTAACCAGCGCTAAAGTGCAAGTGTTCCTTTAAAAAATGTGTATGTAATTGGTTTATCCATGATTGGCATATTTGATTTACTAGTAAATCCCTAGTAAAGTGCACTAGAGGTGCCAGGGCCTGTAAATCAAATGCTACTGGTGGGCCTGCAGCACTGGTTGTGCCGCCCACATAAGTAGCTCTGTAATCATGTCTCAGACCTGCCACTGCAGTGTCTGTGTGTGCAGTTTTAACTGTAAATTCGACTTGGCAAGTGTACCCACTAGCCAGGCCTAAACCTTCCCTTTTCTTACATCTAAGACACCCCTAAGGTAGGGCCTAGGTAGCTTCAAGGGCAGGGTGCAGTATATGGTTAAGGTAGGACATATAGGGGGTTATTCCAACTTTGGAGGAAGTGGTAATCCGTCCCAAAAGTGACGGTAAAGTGACGGATATACCACCAGCCGTATTACAAGTCCATTATATCCTATGGAACTCGTAATACGGCTGGTGGTAAATCCGTCACATTTGGGACGGATTATCACCTCCTCCAAAGTTGGAATAACCCCCATAGTAATGTGTTTTATATGTCCTGACAGTGAAATATTGCTGAATTCGGTTTTCACTGTTGCAAGGTCTGTCCCTCTCATATGTAAACATGGGGGCTACCTTTAAATCTGATTAAAGTGTAGATTCCCTTTGGGAGCGGATGGAGTTTGGGGTCTCTGAGCTCACAATTGAAAAATATATCTTTTAGTTAAGTTGATTTTAAGATTGTGTTTTTGAAAATGCCAAGAAAGTGAGCATTTTCTTGGTAATACCATTTCTGTGACTCTGCCTGTTTGTGGATTCCCTGTCTGGGTCAGTTTGCCAGTTGGGCTGGTTGCACCTCACACTAGACAGTGACACAAATGGAGCTGGGGTGTAGCCTGCATATCCTAATGAGCCATCTGTGCTAGGAGGGAGGGGAGGACTGATCACTTACCCTTGAAAGGGTGCAGTCTCTGACCCCCTAGTGAGTGTCTGGGACCTGGCCTGGGCAAGCCAGGATTTCACATTCAAAAGAGACTTTACTTTGAAGTAGGTCTACTTCAAAGGAGACAGTGGGTATAGGAAGGGCACCCAAAACCACAGACTTTAAGAACACTTCTGGAAACAAGGGGAACCTCTGCCTGGAGATAAGCTGAAGAGCTGAGGAAGAAGAGCTGCCTTGCCTGTGACTGTACTTTGTAGAGCTATCCTGCAGTTGCTGCTTCTGCCAGAGTAAGAGGGAAAAGACTGGACTTTGTGTGCCTTCCATCTTGTGAAGGGCTTGATTTAGAGCTTGCCTCCTGTTGTTTGAAGTCCCAGGGTTCAGCAAAGACTTCTCTCTACCAGTACCTGGAGTCTCTGGAGAGACTCCTGCTCTGACAAGTGGTGCCCTATCCAGTCCCTGGCCCTTGAGAGGAAAGCTGGTGAAAATTCAAGGAAATCGACTTCGGATGACTTTGGACTGACGCCCTGCTGAATCCGGTGACGCCGTCTGCAACCGACTCCGTGATCGTCGCTGTAACGCGACAACCTTCGCAGGCCCGACATCTCTGCAGACCCTCTGAAGTCACCCACTCCGTGGAAGTCGCTGCACCATGTTGTGACCGATGCCGCTCGAAGTGTGTGGATTCAACGTTTTGCACAGATGCTGCGATCCTCGACTTTGCACATCGGCTTGTTTTCACTCTTCACCAAAGGTACTGTACCTGAAGGTCTACGCGTCTCCGTGTCCGGCGACGCTGGTGTCAGATTGTTGGGAACGACTCCATCACGATACCGTGTTAACACCTCATCAAAGCATTTTGTGTTTCTAAGCGCTATTTTTTTAGTTTAATCTTTGAAAATTCATAACTTGACTTGTGTATGTGGGATTTTTGTTGTTTTGGTCTTCTTTTGTTTAGATAAATATTTCAAATTTTTATAAACTTGTGTTCGGCCATTTTGTAGTGTTTTCATTAAGTTAGTGTGTGTGTTTTGATACAGATACCTTACACCTAGCACTCTGAAGTTAAGCCTACTGCTCTGCCAAGCTACCAAGGGGGTAAGCAGGGGTTAGCTGTGGGTGATTCTCTTTAACCCTGACTAGAGTGAGGGTCCTTCCTTGAACTGGGTAACCTGACTGTCAACCAAAGACCCCATTTCTAACACAAACTAACAAAACAACACTACATTGGACAAACCAAACTGTACACACCTGACACACATACACAAACCACACCCACACCACTGTAAGACACACACCCACATTACCCACAAACCTTTAAGACTCAAGAAAATTGACAACTGGGAAAGACACACCAAGAGCACCCACAGAACCAGAGCCACAGAACACTATCACCCATACAACATCCATGCACCTTACAGCACACACCCCAACACATCACCCCCCACACCCTCACACACACCACACACACTAGACCCATGGCACCACGAAGACACCCCAGTTTTCAGAGGAGGAGCTAAGTGTCACGGTGGAGGAAATCATCCAGGTAGAGCCACAGCTATTTGGATCACAGTTGCAGCCGACATCCATTGCTAGGAAGATGGAGCTATGGCGGAGAATCGTAGACAGGATGAACGCCATGGAACAGCACCCCAGAGCAAGGGCTGACATCAGGAAGAGGTGGGACAGTCTACGGGGGAAGGTGTGTTCCGTGGTTGACACCAGATAGCTGTACAGAGGACTGGCAGTGGACCCCCACCTCCTCCCCCACAACTAACAACATAGGAGGAGCAAGTCTTGGCAATACTGCATCCTGAGGGCCTGGCAGGAGTAGCAGGAGGAGTGGACTCTGGTAAATCAACTCTGTACTACTACCACCCCCCCCCACATGCATGCCAAGACATACATCCACCCCTACCCTCACCCCATCACCCCACCACCTCACAAACACCCCACCATCACAACCCACCCATCCCAATACCAAGCCCTGCATGCACTTCCAATGCATGGACATCACTCACAGCCCTGCATGGACACCCATCACTAAAGTATGCACATTAGAGACAATCACCTAGCCCATAAAATCACTACTCACACAAGGCAAAGCTAATAGGGCAATCACAACCATACAGGGCAACACACCCATGCACAAGATGTCACACGCAGAAACAATAACACTGCATTTCCATCCCCACAGGTCCCCCACCCAACGTCACTGGAGAGGAGCTGCCAGTATTATCCAATCCCCCACAGAGAGGCCCACAGTGATGACAGCACCTCTGGTTGCCTGGATCTGGATGATCAACCTGGCCCATCAGGGATCTCCGTACAGTTGGTTACCCAGGCACAGTCCCATACCACCACAGAGCCTCCCCCTCAGGAAACACCAGCACAGTATCCACCGAGCGGGCCCATGCCTCTGTCCCAGGACACATCAATCAGCAGTGTGTCCACCACTACAGGGACCCCAGGCAACCCCACAAACACAGGACGATCAGGGACCTGGGGTCAGTGGCAGTGGGCACACGGTTCAGGGGACAGAGGCACAAGACGACAGGGAAGCTGGGAGAACTGCTGTGTGACAGGGGGAGGACAGGCCCAGGGAACCGACTCTCCACGAAGCACTCTCCAACATCCTGGGAGCATACCACCATTCCCAGGAGATGATGGGCCAGGTACTGTACAAGTTGCAGGAGACCCAACGGCTGCAGGAGGGACAGTACCTGGGGATCAGGGAGGACCTGAAGGACATCCATACCACCCTGGTCGCCATTGCAGGGGTGCTGGCAGACATGGTCAACACCATGAGGGAGGCAGTGGCACACCACCGGGCCCCTGCCACTAGCCACACCGATGAACAGCCCTCCACCTCCGCTGCCGCTAGTGGACAGCAGGCCGCGCAACAGGAACAACAGGCCACCAGCACCCCTCCCCCTGCAGAAGGAGAACGACCCCGTAAACGGTCCCTGCGATCAAGGCAGAAGCCAGAGAACATTGCCAAGATCCCCGCCAGGAAATAAGACTCTCCTGATTGTCATCCTTGCGTCCCTCTCTGTCACTTTGTCCACGTTGAACTGCCATTGTTCCCCTGTGATTCAAATAGACTGGACTTTATCCTGGACTTTCCTCCACCATCACCCCAGCCAATTGTGCATACCCCTCTACTTCTTAGCACTTAAATAAACACCCTTTGAAAAAATCCAAGTCTGGAGTATGTCAAATAATTTAACTATGTATGCGTTTAACAAGGTTTAAACACTGCAATACAACTGTACAGTAAATGTATACATAGGAAAGACCTGTAGTTGGCTGCAGTCAACACAGCAGGTGCCAGAGTGGCGCACAGATATCTGAAAATAGAGATGCCAAAGGGTAAATAAGTGGTCATAGAACTGGGAGAATCTGCCTGCCATGTACAATGTCAAATTCAAAACTGTCAATGCAAAGTGACGTTACAGTGTCTTACCTGTGTGTCACAGGAAGTACTGTCGCATAATAGCTGTTGTGTTCTCCTCATCCTCATCCTCTGCCTCCTCATTGTCACTGTCCACAGGGTCCACTACTGCCACACGCCCATCTCCAGCCTCATCCTCCTGCAGAAAAGGCACCTGGCATCTCAAGGCAAGGTTATGCAACATGCAGCATGTCATGATTATCTGGCACATCTTCTTGGGTGAGTAGTACAGGGATCCACCTGTTAGATGGAGGCAATGAAACCTGGCCTTCAGGAGGCTGAATGTCCTCTCTATTATTCTCCTTGTTCACCCATGTGCCTCATTGCAACTTTCCTCTGCCCTTGTCCTGGGATTCCTCACAGGGGTCAGTAGCCATGAGAGGTAGGGGTAACCAGACACACCTGCAAATATTGAGGGACAACTGTTAGCCACACACTAACCCTTAGGGTCCACACCAAATCCATACACCAACATCCACTGGGTGGGAACCAGGGCTCACCTATTAGCCACACCTGGTGTCTCTGGAGTTGAGCCATCACATATGGGATGCTGCTATTCCTCAGGAGATAGGCATCATGCACAGAGCCAAGATACTTTGTATTGACATGGGAGATGTACTGGTCCTCCAGGCACACTATCTGCACATTCATCGAGTGAAAGCTCTTTCAATTTCTGAAGACCTGTTCAATTCTCCGGGGGGGGGGAAACACATGCAATATATGTACCATCAATAGCCCCAATAATGTTGGGGATATGTCCCATTGCATAGAAGTCAGCTTTCACTGTGGCCAAATCCTCCACCTGGGGGAAAACAATGTAGCTGCGCATGTGTGTAATCAGGGCGGACAACACTCTGGTCAGCACTATTGAGAACATTTGCTGAGGCATTCCTGCTGCCAAGCCCACTGTCACTTGGAAGGAGCCAGTTGCCAAGAAATGGAGCACAGATAGGACTTGCACAAGAGGGCAGATCCCAGTGGGCTGACGGATAGCAGATATCAGGTCAGGCTCCAATTGGGCACACACCTCTGTGATTGTGGTCCTGTCCAGTCTATAGGTGAGGATGATTTGCCTGTCCTTCATTGTTGCCAAGTCCACCAGGGGTCTGTACATGGGGGGATATCTCCATCTCCTATTCATCTGCAGCAGTTGTAATCTACGGGCAAAACTGGGAGAAGCTGGGCATTATACCACATTTCCAAACACTACACTGCATTGCATGTTGTGACTGTAACAGTATGTTGTTGGATAGGCCCAAATAGTGCCTATGTGTACTGTGACGCAGTTAGGTGCCGTGGCCTGCCCCCCCCACGAATTGGCGTCTGCCTGTCCTGTGTGGATGGACATGTGGAAATGAGGTAATGCCGCTGACATTGTGCGCTTTTGCAGGAGGCGGTCGAGTACCGCTGTGCAACTCCTCATTGGTTGTCATTGGGCCCTATGGGTTACAGTGTTCAAGGGTGATGTACTCCGGTGGTGACGGTATGCACCACCGCGAACGTGACTGCCTTTTTTCTATCTATTCACTCACTTGCTACCTGAAGTTAAACAGGAGAGGACATACACTGCATGTGCTGCTGTGACCTGTGTCTGGAACCGACCATGGCTCGTGTCACTGGGGAAAGGGCCCCTGCCTTCACCGCTGCAGAGTTGGAGAGACTGGTGGATGGGGTCCTACCGCAGTACTGAATGCTGTATGGGTCTCCAGACCAACAAGTAAGCACACTGTGTGCACGATGCAAGGGCCATGGATGCATGGAGTGCTTTGTGTGATGGCCTTGTGTCGAGGTGATTGGTTGATAGGGTTCTCGACAGCGTGGTGCATGTATGGTGGGCAATGTCTGTGCGTAAGGGGATGTGAGGGCTATGGTGGGCCATGAGTGTAACAGGCTGGACGGTATGACTGATACCTATTCCTATGTTTCTTTTTCTGCAGGACCATGCCCATCAGAAAAGGGTATACGGCATGCCATCACCAAGGACGTGTGGACCCTGGGGGTCTACAGCAGGCGGAGCACCCGCTGTCGGAAGCGGTAGGAGGACCTGAGATGCTGGGCCAGGAAGACAGTGGAGGCTCAGCTGGGGATGGCCTCCCAACAAGGAAGGGGTGCCCGTCGAACCCTGACCCCCCTGATAGCCCACATACTGGCAGTGGCCTATCCGGAGCTAGATGGGTACTTGAGGGCATCACAGCAGCCACAAGGGGATGAGTACAGTTTCGCCTTGTATACTACTTGTGCGTGGTGGGGTAGACTCCGGGTGGGGGATGTGAGACTGTGGGGGCCCCTAGGCCAGGCTGGACATTGCAGGGTAGGTCCCATGTTGGGCAGGGGCTGGTGAACACCACCTCCTACCAAGCTAGTAGGCATCCACTACTGGGCAGGGGTCTGTGAGTGTCAGGTATGCTGCTATTGGCGTTAGGTATTCCTGTCCATGGGCTGGTGACTAGCATTGTGACTGGAAGTGCTTTGCCTAGTGCATAGGGCTGTTCCCTGTGTATGTTTGTGTCGTGTACATCAACAGTGGTGTTGTTGCTGCCATTGACCAAGTGTATTCTTTGTCTCTTCCCCCAATTTTTTGTTTTGTCACCCTGTCCTTCTGTGCATTAGCATCATCTGGTGGAGGAGCAGAGGCACCAGCGACAGTGGGAGCTGCATCCCACAGGGCACAGGAGGCCGAGTCCATCGACGATGAGGGCACCAGTGGGACAGAGGGAGAGGGGAGCACCATGGCAGAGACTGGAGGGGACAGTTCTGGCAGTGATACCTCGTCCGATGAAAGCTCCCCGCTGGTGGCGGACTCCTCTATGCCCACCCCAACTACAGGTACAGCCGCCATCCCGGTACCAGCACTGCCCTCCCAGCAGGCACTCAGTGAGTTTCCTGTGCCCGCTCACCCAGGAGGGTGGGCATCCCCTTCACCCCAGGCACCTCAGGTCCTGCCCCAGTTAGCCCTGCTGCCCTCAGTGAGGAGGCTACTGACCTCCAGTGATCCGTCTCTGTTGGGCAATCAACCATAGTGAATGCCATCCAGGGGCTGGCAGCCCTTTTGCAACAAACTAATGGATTCCTGGAGGGCATTCACTCTGGCATGGCGGCCCAACAGGGATCAATCCAGGTTCTGGCTTCCTACCTGATGGTAGCCATTGTCCCTGTCTCTAGCCTCCCCCCTTCAACTTCCTCTACCCAGTCCAATTCCCCTCAACCCCAACCTATCCCATGCACACATTCAGACCAGCATGCGCCCAAGGCAACACACAGGAGTGGCTCAGGCAAACACAAGCACAACACATCATCCCACAGTCACTCACACTAGCACCATCCAGATGCAGGCATACCAACATCCACAGCCTCCACTGTGTCCCCCTCCTCCTCGTGGTCCACCACCCTCCCAGTAGCATCTCCACTCACACCTGCATGCACTACATCCTCATCCACTACCCTCATCACGATCACACCTATCACTACACACCTCTCACTGGCAGTCACCACCTCCACATCCATCCCGTGTGTCCTCTCCCACTGTGTCTGTGCCCCCTCCTCCCAAAGTACACAAACGCAAGCACTCAGACACCCAACAGCCATCCACCTCACAATAGCATCCAGCCCATGCACCTGCACCCAAACACAGCAGACAGACACCTACAACCACTCCCTCTTTCTCCACTCCCAAACCTTCATCCTCTTCCCGACCCAGTGTCCCTAAGAAGCTTTTCCTCTCCGCCGTTGACATCATCCCTACCCCTCTCCTCTCCCGTCCTTCATTGTGCTGAATCTCCACCCTGGTCCTTGGATTACTCACCGGTGTCAGTAGCCAGGACAGATTTGGATACCCTGTAGACAGTGGCAACATCCACAGTCCTGCTATGGTCAGAGCAGAACGAGAAAGATTGCTGAGGTCACAGTGATTATGCACATGCTCATCAAACTCACCAATGAGGTAGCCTCTCTCCCTCTGTAGATGCGCCATCATATGAGGGACATTGCTGTTCCTGAGGATGTGGTAATCATGTACAGACCCAGGAAACTTTCTCCTGGGAGATGTATTGGTCTACTAAACAGACTATTTGCACATTAATTGAATATTTCTATAACTTACTTGTTGTTCCTGGTAAGACCAATGCAATATGGGTACCATCTATAGCCCCTATTACGTGAGGGATATGTCCCATTGCATAGAATTCAGCCTTCACATTGCCAAAATCTACAGTATGGGGGCATTAGATGTAGCTTTCAACATGATTCAACAAGGCAGACAAGACATTCCACAACACAATACTGAACATAGTTGAGACATACCTGCTGCCAATCCCACTGTCCCCTGGAATCAGCAAGTGGCTAAAAAGTGGAGGATTGAAAGCACCTGCAGAGTTTGAGGAATGGTTGTAGGTTAGCATATGGCTGGCAGCAGATCTGACTCCAACTGGGTACACAGTTCCCTGATTGTTGCATGGCTGAGACGATAGGTGACTATGGTGTGTCTTTCTTCCATGGTGGCAAGGTCCACCAGGGACCGGTACACAGGGGCATTTCTCAGCCTCCACAGTGGCGGATATCTAGATATAGCAAACAACACAAATGTGACTATGATTACATTTAATTTATCCCCTATTGTGACAATATCTCTGCAATATACATCACACCTGCAACCAGGTTCCATACTCAGACCTGAATTTTGATGATGGACAGCTCCTACAATATAACAACTCACTGAAATGATCTGAAGCAAATACGCCATATATTTGTGGCATCTCATGTCAGGCATTATAAATTTACATTCACCCTTTTACCTACTACAAAATCATAGACATTTATGTGTCAGCACAATATTCCCAATAACTCAGACGGTACAACTGACAATACATGATTTACATTGTGCACAACTGTTTCTGCTTGGCATGTACATTGCCTGTACGAGCTGTGACGCATATGAAATACTGTACAATTTACATTACATGTGTAAAATGGCTGCTGCTTGTCCTGCATGCAGAGGAATGATTACAGTGAGCTCATTCCACCAGCGTATGTTGTCATGGTGGTAGACGGTCGAAACCACCATGCAACTCCTCTTTGGTTAACATTAATGTCTATGAGAAACGGAGCCAATGATGATAACCGCCGGTGCTGCAGCCGTGACTGACATTTTCTACAGCCTGTCTCACTTGACTCCTGACTCTCCAGCCAACACGACCTGCACTGCATGTGCTGCTGTGTCCTGTTCCTAGAAGCCACAATGGCACGTGTCACAGGGGATAGGGCTTTCGCCTTCACAACGAAAGAACTACAGAAACTTGTGGATGGGGTCCTACCACTGTATAGAAAGCTGTATGGAGCTCCAGAAGAGCAGGAAGGTTACAAATTGGTGTATTACTAGCAACATGGTTGAGTGTGCATGATAGTATCTGCGTGTTGTGTACCTGGAGGTTGATGCATCGGACAAGCATGCTGGAAAAAAGTATTAGTGTAATGTTGTGGATTGATGTGTGATGTATACTGTTTATAGTCCCATCATAATTATGCCTGATGAGTCTACATGACTGTGCCCCTCGTTCTGTGTCTCCCATTCAGGTCAGCACGTATCAAAAGAAAGTGGTGTGGAAAGCCATCGCCAAGGTAGTGCGGACCCTGGGGTTCAATAGCCGGCGGAGCACCCACTGCAGGAAGCAATGGGCAGACCTGAGACGCTGGGCCCAGAAGATCATAGAGACCCAGTTGGGGACGTCCTCCCAATGAGGAAGGGGTGCGGTTGGATCCTGACCCCCCTAATGGCCCGCATACTGGTGGTGGCCTACCTAGAGATGAATGGGCACTTGGAGGCAACACAGCAGCCACAAGTGGGTGAGTCGCAGAGTGTATTTCTTGTGTTATTTCACTCTGAATGGACAGGATGAGTAAGATATACAATGGTAGATGCTTAGTGTATATATGATAGGGTATGTAGCTAGGATATTCATGTACAAGGCATGTATGTATGTAAGATAGGTAAGTGTCTGTATTTAAGGATGCCAGGAATGTGTTAAGTTGTACAATCTAGGATTGGACTGGATGTAAGTGACTCTCATGTACAGTATTTTTCAAAAATTGTTGGCCTTGTAAAGGCATACACAGGTTGGCATGACACTGCAATATTTTTACTTAGGGATTCCCTTGTAATAGTTGTAATCAGGATTTATAGAGGCATGCCAGTGTCCAGCAGATCCAGAGTTGTGCTGTAGATGGATGATGGCTGTGCTTACTTACTTATGGGTAGCAATTTGGGAGTGTTGAATAATGTGGTTATGTAGTAGGCATTGCATTCCTGTGATTGCTATGCTAATGGCTAAAACTGAGTTAATATGTGCTAGATGTGTAGATTTTGACCCTATGAGCCTTTTCTTTCTCTTCCACCCTCCCGCCTTGTCCTTTTCTTTCCATGTGTGCATGAGCATCAGCAGGCAAAGGAATAGGGGCACCAGCGAGTGGGGAGGCTGTAGCTCATGGGACCCAGGAGGCAGTATCCACCGATGCAGAGGGGACCAATGGGTTGGAGGGTGAGGGGAGCACCATGGGGGAAACAGGAACTGCAACATCTGACTCTGATTCCTCCTTCAATGGAAGCTAACTGGCGGTGGTGGACCCTTCTGGGACCAGCCCAGAAACATCTTTGTTTGCCACCCCCCTTACCAGCACCGCCCTCTCAGTAACTCCCGGCCCAGTTGTTTGTGCACTACAAGCAATCACACTACAACACTCACAAGCAGACACAACTACCACCACTGCTTCCCCTGTCTTCCCACCACCCCCTACCTTACAGTCACATCACCACTCACACCTGCCAGCACAGCATCCTCATTCACAGATCCTGCCACCACTTCTGTTTTGCCCACAGTCACCACAACAGGAGACACTCAGACATGCACCCCATACATCACATCTGCACTTACTACAAACACCATTACAACCACAAGCAGCACACCCACCTTACTTGCAGACACCACCCCAACATAAATTCACACAACCTGTTTGTCCTCTCCCAGCCTCTTTCACCCCTCTTCCCAAGACACATAAAAGCTCCCACTCAGAGACTCAGCATTCCTCCACCTCACACATGTACACTATACATACACCTGCAGCCATGTCCAGCACACCTACACGTCCTACAAGCACTCTCTCTGCCTCTACTCCCAGACCTGTATCCAAGCCCATCCCCCATGT
This sequence comes from Pleurodeles waltl, assembly GCF_031143425.1. Taxonomy (NCBI): domain Eukaryota; kingdom Metazoa; phylum Chordata; class Amphibia; order Caudata; family Salamandridae; genus Pleurodeles; species Pleurodeles waltl. The sequence goes on along the minus strand of NC_090446.1, from coordinate 236,845,065 downwards.
TCCTAGGAAGCTTTTCCTGGCCCGCCTTGATCTGTTCCCTGATCCTGTCACACCCCGTGTTGCCCCTCGCAGTCATGGTTCCCTACCCATACCCAGTCCCTCCATCTCCAACTCCTCCCAAGACCCCCTTCTGTTTTCCATGCCCCTCCCCCATCAAAAAGCCTCCCCCTGTACCAAAAAAAACACATGTGCCTAAAGCCACATCAAAACCTCTCCCCCTCCAACCAAATCAAAAGTTGAACCCCACCCCCTCCCAAACCAAGGCCCAAGGACCCCCCTCCCAAGCCAAAGCTCAAGGACCCCCCCTCCTAAACCTTGACCTCCACTATCACCCCCACCCACTGACCCCTGAGGCACCTGCCTGCCCCATTGATGTCCCTGTGGAGGCCATGAGGCTGTCAGGAGTCAAGTTGGGCCAATTACCTGGGCCTATGTTCATGAGCAGTGTTTTGCATTTGGACCGGCCTATGGCCCACTTTTGCATGTAACTGTTTTTTGTGTCAAAATCAAAATACAACTGCCCAACAGGCCACGTTGGTGACACTTTCACACATTTGTCGAGCCTTTCTCAGTTTATGGTTTATATACAAATGTATTTGGATGCTGTTTACTTTACATATTTATGCATTGTATCTGTATGGCGGGATTGGCTGGATCCATAACTTGGGCAGTGTAAGTATTGTAATGGTTATGGATTGCTGTTTGTGTATGCTTGGTTGTGGTATTTGTGTGGTTGAGTATCTTGATGTATGTGTGGAGGTATGAGTGTGTTGTGTGTCCATGATGTGGATATGCTCCCTCTGCATGGATGTCTGACGATTCCAAATTGGTTGTTTGTATGTTTCCTATTCCGTACAGGTTGTGTTGAGATTTTCTTATGCTTGTTGGCCCTGTCTGATTCAGCATTAGGGTGCCAGCGTCACTTTTGTGGCCTATTGAATGTGGATTGCTGTGACTGGGTGTATGTGACGTTCTGTTGAGTTGATTTTCGCCTGCATGTTTGACAAGTGCGTTGGGCGTGGTGTGTGTGTTTTGGTTGTGCGTGTGTATGGTCTGTGTGTGGGTGTATGTCTGTGAATGTGTGTGTATGTATCCAGTATGGGTGTTGTATTGCATGCGTGAGCGTTTCAGTCCATGCCGGGTGTGTGTGACTCTCCCCTTCCCTTGTGTGCTAAGCGGGTGTACCTACCAATGGCGTCTTCTCCAGCGATGCTGGTCCTTTAGAAAGAAGGCAAAGAAGAGTGCTGTGAAGACTTTCAGTGCACATTCCATCGCATCCATGGACTCAACTGTATCTCTGGAGGTGAGTGTCTCTCACTGGTCATTTCCGCCAGCTTTTTGTGGTGGACGGACCACCCCGGAAATCGTGTTGGTCTGCTGACTTGTACTGGGGAGGGTGGTTCACTGCTTGCCGCCGGCCTGGAGATGGCAACCGCTGTCCTCCCTCTCCAGACGCCTTCACTCACCAACGTACAAACTCATACACACTCTCATACTCACATTCATCCATCCATTCACACACACATTCATACACACTGACATACATACATGCACACATGCATGCACACAACACAACATACACACACTCACACAACCGTACATGCACACACAGACAACATGCATCACCCCCCGCATACACGCATGCACAGACATACACCTCCCAACAAACACACACAACACCCCAACACCCCCTCCCCTGTAAAGCACCCAACTTACCTGACGTCAGGGGGTCCTCCGGCAGGAGACGGGATGGGACGGGGCGCAGCTACCAGCAGCAGTGTCCACCAGCAGAGCACTGCCACACTGTATCATATGTCATGATACAGTCTGCAGTGGTCTACTGGTGTGGCACTGCTGCTGGCAGCAGTGCCACCTTACCGCCTTCCGCCAGTATGACCACAGCCGGCTTTCCGTCATCCTTCTGGCGGAAATCCAGCTATGGTCAGAATCCGGCTGACGGCTGGTAGAAGCAGCGACGGTCTTTTGGTGGCCGTTTACGCAGTGGTAGGCGGTATATACGACCAATGTTGTAATGAGGGCCATAGTGTCATCTGGAATAGACATCATTCAGAATAATATGTCCACTTTACACCATAGGCAAAATCAGCTGCGTTCCATAATGCAGTTAGGTTGGACATTACAGATTCTGAAAAATGGCTCTGTTCCACGGAAGCATATTAACAGTAGTGACTTGTTTGCTGCTTTTAATTTATCCAGGGCACCACAGACAATGGCTAAAAGGGAAGTGAGTTTCACCCTGCCTCACATGAAAAAACTAGAAAAGTTTCCTTTCACAGTAGCAGAAAGTCCGTCAACGGTATGGCTCATACACGCATTATGAATCTGGCCACTTCCACCTTTCGTTTTTTGAAATGCTTGAAACATCTTGCCATGGGCAGATACGAGCGGCTAGGCGATAGCTATATTAAAGAAGAATGGGAGTTGCCCTTTGAATATAAATGTCTGAATGGCGAAACAGAGGTCTTTCTTAGGGGAAGCGAATATGAGACTACTGTCAGTCATTCAATGATTTGCAAACAGGTGTTCCTTCATGACCTTTGCAATGTGAGGGTTGTGAACTTGGCCTGTTTTCTGAGGGTACTCCCACCCCTTTGATTCACCCAGCATTTTATATACTTTTGAATGGAAGTTATGTGTTCCTGAACAAACAATGCTGTTGCGGTATGAGTATCCACACAACTATTAAGTACACTGTTCCATGCATCTAGGGGGACATTAAATGTTCAGGAGCAAGAGCCCTCACACATCCAGATGGATGTCATGCTTCATCATCGGGATGCTCCTCGTCAGACTGGCGGTGCAATATCTGACGGGCTCCCCATTCGGGGGCTTTTTGCCGGAGATCTTTTGGAGGTGGCTGCCGTTGTGATCGTAATGGTCAGACACTCATTATGGCAGGAGAGTAGATAGATTAAAATTGGTTAGCAACCCCACAGCAATCTGCTTTAATGGTTATATCACGAGGTTGCGTCCAAGATTAAAAACATAAAGAAAGTGGAAATTGAGGGTTCATGCTCAACCACTTTAACAATGCCTGGAGATCTGGGAAATTGTCACCTGACCCATAAGGTCTGGTCAACATGTTTCGCGTAATGTGGTCTTAAAAAGATCCTCTAATGCTTCTTCAGGACCTACAATCGAATAAACTTCTCCTGACTGTATGGTAATTGAAGGGGAAACTATTTAGTATGTATATGAAAATGTCTAACAGTCACTTACATTTGAGTAAACTGTCTGTCAAGAGAATGAATCAAAAAAGGTCGCCCATCCCTCTTCATACGCGGGGCTCCTTGGGGAATAACACGGTCCAGCCAGTCACTATTGAAACTCAGCAGTGGTGGTTCCTGTCACCTACCTGCGACGTGCTCTCCCCGAGACCATGAATTGCCTACTCAATTTCAGTCTTTAAGATCGTAAATTGTTGTGGAAATATTTTAATCCCCCCCTCACAAGAGATAAGAGTTGAAGAAATGTGGCCTCACATTGACACTACTAATATAAATTATGACAAGCTGAGCAGACTAAAGGCGCTATTGTTCCAGAAACAGGTTGCATTGACATCAGCTAGAGAGATGAATGTTCTCCAGATAGCAAGATCATCAGCAAAGATACAATCCCTATTAAATACAAACTTCCCCAAGCACTTTGGAGAGCTTGTATCTAGAATTTCCATTGCCTACTGGGATTGAACATTGCTTTAAGGCCGTGGGGTCTGGATCTGTGTCCATCTTCTAGACTGTCATTGGAGTTATTCCTTCAGCCATACATTTACTCTTTTCAAGTGTGTTTGGCGGCTTCCCTTTGACTTTGGCATTGATTGGCGTGATACTGCTGCTGTTGTTCCTGATACATAGTGGTTGTGCCTTCCCAGCTATGCGGAGTGATGGAGCTACTACCACCAGTCCAGCTGTGCCGTGATTGCATGGTAAAATTCTAAGGTGCTTCGTTGCTGGAAGAACTGGAGCATGATTGGTCATTTTCATTCTGACCAGTCCTAAGGTGTGTGCAACCAGTTTTTCATTGCACCAGGTGCCTGTTTGAACATCTAACTTTGGTGTGCCGTGCTGTCCTGCCAGTGCCTCCTGCGGACAAGGAACTGCTGATGTTCCCGATGAGGGTTCATTCATGGCCGTGCCCATGAGACCTGAGGCTAATTGGTGAGGCCACTTACGAGCCGCCCTTGGTGGATTGTCTGGCTCCCTTGGGCACCTTGAATGGTGCTGCTTTTGCAGGAGATCCTGTGCCTGAGACTGATGCACACCACTGCTCAATGGATATGTCTGCCAATTCTGTCATCGATCTAACATCTGACAATGTGGCCTCTTTCCTGAATGCCTTTCCTTCTGAAGGCTTTGAAGAAATTCTTCAAGATCATGACTACTGTTGAATGAATTTGACCATTTGCCTATTCTAATTTTTCACAGTTTGTCAAACATTGCCTTTAACTTTGGCCTGCTGTGCTTCTCATGGTCGAACTTTTGTCTCTTTGTATGTTTTAACTATTTTTAACAAGTTTTAATTTGATTTTGGTTATATTTTAATATGATTTTAGCTTGTTTAAGTCCAGAGCATTTTAGCTTGGGTTAATTGACTTTTCTCTGGCATCATCATTATGTCCTCATATTCGTTCTTGCAAGTGGGGAGGGTGTAGTGGATTCTATTTAGTTTTAATAGAAATCAGGAGTTTAGCTTAGCCTTCTGGTTTACAGACCTGTGCCCCTGTCAACTAGTGACTTTTAAGCTACTTAGCTTGCTTTGTTTTAGTACATTTATTTAATTATTTATTCTAAGATGGCTGCCATGTTTATAGTTAGGAAGATGTTTTAGTTTCATGCTATTAGTGCCACTCTGTAAAGGTGTCAATATCAGTGTCAAAGATAAATGAGGTATTTACATCATGTACTTTCCCACTTTCATGTGACAGTAACATAATGTACCTTTTCAGGGAATTGTTTATGTAATTGCCGCCCCAAGCATGCTTTCTTATCTATTGTCTGGAAACATACCTGCATCAGGGGTCCTACAAGAACTGTATAAATACTTCTGACACAGACATGATTACCAGAGGGTTTCCTACCAGAAGCCATCAACGCTATCTATGTTACGCGTCGCCTTGATGCAGACAAAGCGTTCGTGTCCCCACGGAGTCTGATCTAGAGACCTAATTCCAAGGTAACACGGGTTGGGTGCTCTTCTCACGGACATGGTACTGGCAGATTGGGTTTAACACACCTAGCTCTCTTTAGGTTAGAGAATATGTTCATCCTGCTAGGGTATTAGGGTTCACACCTGCTTTATTGTTATTGCAAAATGGTGGGGGTCTTTTCATTCATGACTCTCATTTTTACCATTCTGTTTCTTGCATTCTTCATTATCGTAATCATTGCAGCCCATGCAATTTACAGTAAGGCCAGGAGGACAAGGATTATCTTACCTAGGAAGACAAGGGCTAAGAGGGCAAGGCCTAAGAGGGAGCAGGAGGACCCGGGACAAGAGTATCATGACATGTTAGAGGAGGGCCTGGATAACTAGTCAGGTCAGGAGCAGGTGGACAAGGGCATTTAAGACCTGGGAACAGATGGGGAAGGATTAGGTGGAATTTAAGAATCAGAATATGTAGGACATAAAGACCAGAACCAAGGGGACCAGGACCTGAAGTTCCAAGTGGAACAAGAAGACTGAGAACTGAGGTATCACGACCAGGCTGCTGAGGATCAAGGGAACCAGGATAACCAGAGACTTGAAGACCAGTAGGACCAGACCAAGACAATAATTACTACCCCAAGCCCAAAAGAACATTAAAAGGAAGACAAGGTCCAGTCAGTGCAGTACCAGGTGGACCACAAGGATGGGAGCAAGCAGACTTAGGAGTGCTAGTCCTAGGAGAAGCAGGACAAGAGGAAAAGGAAAAGGACACATAGGACCTGAGGCATCAGGTAAGGATCAGTAGTACCAGGATCAGGAGGCCTCGGAAGGGCTAATACAAGATAAGCCAAGAGCAATGCCAGGATGTCCAGGGTCAGGAAGGAGTTCAACCAGGAAACCAGTACCAGGGTGACCAGGACTAGTTAGACTAGGGTCAGGGTGAGGATTAGCCCAGAAAAGGAAGACTTGGATCGGTACTATAAGGAGGACAAACACTGTAAGCACAGAAGGACCTGGAAGAGAAGGAAGAAGACGGGCAGGTCTAGGCCACATGTATTAGGATATCTCGCTTGTAAACAGCTCTATCTCATTCTACATATGCTATCAAACAGTAGACATTCCCACCTCTTCAGCCCATAGATAGAACTGCTAGGTTTGTGCTAAGGAATCAGAGCATGTAAAGTGAATAAAAAGCCAGGACTGTTACACTCTGGCCTCTAAGTGATAGGAGATGGTGCCTGATGCTGCCATAGTAGTATACGGGTATAACTGAGGGCATAGGTACCAGAACATATCTGAAAAGTTTAAAGATGAATGAGTAAAAATTAGTGGGGTCTGTGAAGAATGGCAGAAAGGGTTTGAGAAACTCAGATGGCTGAAATCAGGAAAAGGCTAATGGCTAACAAAGGGCTCAACAGGATACATCAAGCAGCAAAGGAGAGCTCTGGATCATAAGAAGACTTAGGTGAACAGAAGAGGGGGTGATGGAGGCTACAGATAGATCACCTCAGATGACCCAAGGAGAAATTGTATGTGCCCACCAAACTTTGCATTTATATTCCATGTGTGTGTATGTCTGTGCAGTGGGTATATAGCATGTGTTTAGTAGTAAGACTCCATGTGTAATGACAATCTAAATGCATAGACCACTGAAGTGCATGTTGCATGACATGCTGAAGAGTAGATACAGTTTCCCTATACAGCTAGTGTTTCTTCACTGCATCCATGTTGATGGAAGGAGGAGACCCAAAACTGAAGTGACAGAGAATGGGGAAAAGGCTACGAAAGAAACTTTGTGAGGTCCTTTTTAGCAGGGAAAACTGATTAGCTCTTCCTGAGTGACACCATAAGGTAAATGGTATGCTTATGGAGCAGGTCATATGTTTCTCTTGTCAAAGGTGTCAAAGTCTTTAAGGGAGAGTTTGACCTTATGCCTGTGCCCAATGGCTTCTCAGAAAGGCTGATCACAGCCAGGTGCTAAGATCTCACACTTCACTGAGTTCTTGTTTTGGATACTTCTGCTTGGAGCCATCTCTATTGCTAGTGCTGTGAGAGTCATCACCAAACACAAAAACTATGTCTGAGCTACAGCAAGAAAATAATTATTGGAAGAAAATCACCCCAAATCAGTTCAAAACCTGAGTTTTGGGTCCACATCAACTCTCTGGAAAATTAATGTTAAAGTGGAACTGTGACATGATCAATCAATAGCTCACAAGAATAGATGTAACAAAATGTCTCAGATTATTCAATGCCTTATTTCGTACGATATTTGTAATCAAGTCACTTTATTTATAATAACGTTTATGAGTTTCTTTTCTTCTGTGCCTCTGATGACTCTGGCCCTCATTACAACCCTGGCGGTAATTTGGGGAAAGGTACTGCCAACAGGCTGGCGGTACCTTTTCCCAAATTATGATATTGGTGGTTTGGCTCAAACCAAACCGCCAATGTATAACTCCATACGCCAGGTTGGTAACAGCCGCTGGGCTGGAGACTTCGGTCTCCAGGCAGGCGGCCGTCACAATCCCACCCTCGGGATTATGACCCTGCCTACCGCCATGGTTTTCGTGGCAATTGTACCACCACAAAAACCATGGCGGTAGGCACTATCAGTGCCAGATAATTCCTTCCCTGACACTGATAGGGGTCTCCCTGTTCCCCTCCCCAGAGTCCTCCCCCAATCCCCTCCCTCTCCCGCACATTTACACACCCACACACGCACACATACACACTAATACACACACGCATACCCACATCTACCCACACATGCACACATACACACCCACACACTGCAACACACATTAACATACATTGTCGCACACATGCATTCACAACATACACGTACACTAACATTCAGTCATTCATGCACGCATTCCACGCGATTCACACCCGCATGCACACATACAAACACAGGCACACAACCCCCACACACAACACCCCGACACACGCACACCTCACCCCTGCCCCCCCTCTCCTGTCAGAGAACCCAACTTACCTGCTTGCAGGGGGCCCTCTGGCAGGAGACGGGACGTGCAGCTGCTGCCAGCAGCAGCGACCACCAGCAAAACACCGCCAGGCCGTATCATGGAACATGATATGGTAGGTGGTGTTTTGCTGGCGCACCTTACCGCCGTACGCCATGACCGTCAACGGAATTACGCCAGCCTTCTGGCGGAATTCCATCTACGGTCATAATGCGGGTGGGTGGCTGGTAGCCACGGCGACGGTATGTTGGTAGCCGTAGCAATGGCAGTAGGCAGCATTTACTGCCAATGTCATAATGAGGGCTTGTATGTCTTTCTGTGATTTATTGGAGAAATATTTTCATATTGCAATGGCATTCATTTCAGTTAATTACAGTCGTGTTCTTTTGCTTGTGGCTTCTCAACAGAATCCTTCCTCTGATGGCTCGACAGAGTAGCAGCTATCCAAGGAAGCCCTTTATACCATCAATCCTGTTTAGAGGAAAACCTGGCTGGGAAGATTGGGACAAAAATAATGATCTTCTCACCCTGGGAGAGAACGCCCAGCATATAGACCATTAGTTTTTTTGTTAAAAAACAAACCTTCTTTGAAAGTTTGTCTTTGAAAAACAAAGAATTTTAAAAATGTTGGCTTTCTGGCAATCATATCTAATGGTACTGTCCTTCACACGTTTTGTGCATAGAGAGAGACCATCATCACACCTGTTTCTATGTAGAGAGGTACACACAGGGCCAGAGGACAGCTCTTAATTTGGCAGATGGAAGTCTCTCAGGATGGTGGAGGTGTTCTCTTCTCCCATCCTGACAGTTAACTTCATCCTCAGAACTCTAAATTTGGCCCATAGGTTTTTTTCCTTCTATAATTTGATTGGAATGAAATTTCTCAATTATACTACATAAGGGGCCTATGCAATTGTTTCTATTTTTTTTTTAAAACACCATGGGGCATATTTATACTCTGTTTGCGCCGATTGTGCGTCAAAAATTTGGCCGCACAATCGGCGCAATCCCTGCCCCATATTTATACTTTGACGTCCGACCCCGCGGGTGTCAAAATTCCACCATGTGCATCATTTTTTGGAAGGGGGAACCAGCCTTGCGTTAATTATATGCAAGGTAGGCGTTCCCTTCCAAAAAATGACTTTAAGGCCTGTGCCCCATATTTATACTCTGACGTCATTTTGACGCACAGGAGAGGGTGGGTCTCAAAAGACGACGCACAGCCTGATGGGCACCGTTTTTTAACGCCTGGGTCAGGGCAGGCGTTAAGGGACCTGTGGGCTCGGAAGGAGCCCAGAGGTGCCCTCCCCTGCCACCCTTGCCCACCCCAGGAGGACACCCAAGGATGGAGGGACCCATCCCAGGGAATTGAAGGTAAGTTCGGGTAAGTATTTTTTTCCGATTTTTTTTGTGGCATGGGGGGCCTGATTTGGGCCCCCCTACATGCCACTATGCCCAATGACCATGCCCAGGGGACGTAAGTCCCCTGGGCATGGCCATTGGGCAAGGGGGCATGACTCCTGTCTTTGCTAAGACAGGAGTCATGTCAATGGAAGTTGGGCGTCAAACAAAATGGCTTTCCTTCTTCTTTCTTCTCATGCAGACTGAAGATTTGCCACCCGCAGAGTATGCACAGCTGGGGAAATATTGCAGAAGCTGGAAGGAGCCGTGGAAAGAATGTTGCAAGCAGGGTCTTCATCGTGGATGCAGATTGTCGGTTCCTGGAGGGTCCAGTGGCAGTTCCAGTGGCCAGAATTCAAAGTAGAGGTTGCAGAGGAAGGAGTCTTGCTGGAATCTTGCAAGCCAAATCTGAGGACTCACCCAAGAGGGAAATCCTAAATAGCCCTGAAAGTGGGATTGGTCACCTAGCCAGGTGACCACCTATCGGGAGGGGGCTCTGACATCACCTGCCTGACCTGGCCACTCAGATGCTCCCAAAGGCCCCTGCCCATCTTGGATTCAAGATGGCAGAACCCAGGGACCCTCTGGAGGAGCTGTGGGCACCAGCCCTGGGGTGGGGATGGACAGGGGAGTGATCACTCCCCTTTTCACTGCCCAGTTTCACGCCAGATCAGGGACTGGGGGTCTCTGAACTAGTGTAGACTGGTTTATGCACGGAGGGCATCAAATATGACCTTCAAAGCATACCAGTGGCTTGGGGAGACTAACCCTACCAAGCCATGTACTACCTATTTCCAAAGGGAGAGGGTGTTACTACTCCTCCCCCCAAGGAAATCCTTTGTTCTGCCTTCCTGGGCTTGAGCTGTTCAAGCAGCAGGAGGGCAGAATCAGAATCCTGTCTGAGGGGTGGCAGCAGCTTAGGCTGTCTGGAAAACCCAAGAAGGCTGTTAAGAGCAATACTGGGGTCCTCTAAGGAGCCCCCAGAGTGCATGGAATCCTACTTCCAATACTAGGAACAGTATTGGGGTATGATTCCACAATGTTTGATACCAAACATGCCCAGGTTCAGAATTATCATTATGTAGCTGGACATAGGTATTGACCTATGTCTAGTACAGGCATAAAATGGCATCCCCACACTCACAAAGTCAGGAAAATTGAACTGGAGTTTGTGGGGTCACCTCTGCTAGTGCAGGAGTGTCTTCACTTACAGGTGCTTGCAGCCTGCCCTCTGGGCTAGGAGGCCTACCATAGGGGTGACTTACAGTGACCTGGTGCAGTGACGGGCAGTGAAAAGGTGCATGCATCTTTTCATGCAGGCTGCTGTGGCAGGCCTGCCATTACATTGTACATAGGCTCCTCATGGGTGGCATAATACATGATGCAGCCTATGGGGATCCCCTGGTACCCCAATGCCCTGGGTACCACATACTAGGAACTTACATGGGGGTACCAGTATGCCAAACGTGGGTATATGTGGTTCAAGTAACCAGGTTTAAAGGGAGAGAGCATAATCACTGGGTTCCTGGTTAGCAGGATCGCAGACAACACAGTCAAACACAATGACAACAGACAGAAAATGGGGGTAACCATGCCAAGAAGGAGGGTACTTTCCTACAACCAGCAATCATGGGGGATCCCAAACTGACACCGGTCTAATGAAGATTAATTATAGCAGGTCGCCCTGCAATGCAGTATTTTGCGAACTGACGGAACAGTACAAATGTCGATTTGCAAATACTATTCCATTCACAAATATTATGTGCAGAATTTTATCCTACGTTTTGTAAATAAAATAGCAATACATCAGGACTCAAGGAACCATAATGAGATGGATGGTAAGTGTTCACTTGTTTTAAGTACCTATTTAAACAAAACATGCAGAAGTTATATTAATGGAAAATGTAGGCTGTTTAGACAGTAGCTCAGTAAATAATAGGCAAACAGTGAGTTCCCTCTGCTATTTGAATGGTTACTGGCAAAGCTGTGCACACTGTCCACTATTTAGCCAGTCATCAAGTGAATAATGACATTTGCTTTCAAATTATTTTCAAGGCCACCAGCAATATAATTCTTCATTTCTGCTATTTATCCATTTGACTCGAAAATTTTGAAATGTTTTTGCTACTCTCATTGCTACTTGTCAGATAATATATATTGCCTCCTCTTTAACCAGTAGACACATAAATAATTAAGCGTATTTGCTGTTTGCATTGTTGTTGGCCATAATTGTACATCTGCTGTTGTGCCAGCAGCTAGGTAATGAGTGTAAAGTTTATGTTTGCTTGACTACTGGCCAAATAGTATAAAACCTCTGCAATTTAGCCAGTGGCCAGGTAAATAATGATAATTACCTTTTATTTGCACAGCTGTCAGCAAGACAGTGCAGAACCTCTATTATTTAGCAAGTGGCTGGGTTAGTGGTGATGTTTTTCTGCTATATGCATGCTGCCAGCCAAAAAGTGCACAATCTCTACTATGTAGCCAGCGGCCAGTTAATAGTCTTAGTTTTTCTCCTATTTGCATGGCTGCGAGCTGAGCAGTGTAGAATCTTTACCATTTAGCCAGCAGCAAGGTAAATAATTACATTTTTTCTGCTGCTCGCACAGCTGCCAGTTGAACATTATACAATCTGTACTATTTAGCCAGTGGCTGGGTTAAAAAGTGATGTTTTCTTCTATGTGCATGGCCACTGGCAGAACAATACAGACCTGTACAATTTAGCCAACATCCAGGTAAATAGTGATATTTTTCTGCTATTTGCAAAGCAGCTGGTCAAAAAATCCCAAACTGACACCGGTCTAATGAAGATTAATTATAGCAGGTCGCCCTGCAATGCAGTATTTTGCGAACTGACGGAACAGTACAAATGTCGATTTGCAAATACTATTCCATTCACAAATATTATGTGCAGAATTTTATCCTACGTTTTGTAAATAAAATAGCAATACATCAGGACTCAAGGAACCATAATGAGATGGATGGTAAGTGTTCACTTGTTTTAAGTACCTATTTAAACAAAACATGCAGAAGTTATATTAATGGAAAATGTAGGCTGTTTAGACAGTAGCTCAGTAAATAATAGGCAAACAGTGAGTTCCCTCTGCTATTTGAATGGTTACTGGCAAAGCTGTGCACACTGTCCACTATTTAGCCAGTCATCAAGTGAATAATGACATTTGCTTTCAAATTATTTTCAAGGCCACCAGCAATATAATACTTCATTTCTGCTATTTATCCATTTGACTCGAAAATTTTGAAATGTTTTTGCTACTCTCATTGCTACTTGTCAGATAATATATATTGCCTCCTCTTTAACCAGTAGACACATAAGTAATTAAGCGTATTTGCTGTTTGCATTGTTGTTGGCCATAATTGTACATCTGATGTTGTGCCAGCAGCTAGGTAATGAGTGTAAAGTTTATGTTTGCTTGACTACTGGCCAAATAGTATAAAACCTCTGCAATTTAGCCAGTGGCCAGGTAAATAATGATAATTACCTTTTATTTGCACAGCTGTCAGCAAGACAGTGCAGAACCTCTATTATTTAGCAAGTGGCTGGGTTAGTGGTGATGTTTTTCTGCTATATGCATGCTGCCAGCCAAAAAGTGCACAATCTCTACTATGTAGCCAGCGGCCAGTTAATAGTCTTAGTTTTTCTCCAATTTGCATGGCTGCGAGCTGAGCAGTGTAGAATCTTTACCATTTAGCCAGCAGCAAGGTAAATAATTACATTTTTTCTGCTGCTCGCACAGCTGCCAGTTGAACAATATACAATCTGTACTATTTAGCCAGTGGCTGGGTTAAAAAGTGATGTTTTCTTCTATGTGCATGGCCACTGGCAGAACAATACAGACCTGTACAATTTAGCCAACATCCAGGTAAATAGTGATATTTTTCTGCTATTTGCAAAGCAGCTGGTCAAAAAATGCAGAATCTTAACTTTTTAACCAGCAACCAGGTAAACAGTAAAGTTTTTCCACCAGTTGCACGCTGCTATCCAAACAGTGCAGAATCTATACGGTTTAGCTGGAGGACAAGTAATAGTGAAGTTTTTCTGCTATTAGCATGGCTGCCAGCCGAGCAGTGCAGAATCTGTACTGTTTAGCCAGCGGCCAGGTAGATTGTGATTTTTTTCTGCTATTTGTGGCCACTGGCTCAACATTGCAGACTCTCTCTACTATTTAGCCAGTATCCAAATAAACAGTGAGGTTTTTCTGCTATTTGCACAGCTGCTGTCAAAACAAAGCAAAATCTCTACTATTTAGTCAGTGGCCAGGTAAATAGCAAACTTTTTCTTCTATTGACACGGCTGCCAGCCAAACAGTGCATAATGTCTATTAGTTGGCCAACAACTAGGTAAATAGTGAAGTTTCTTTGCTACTTACAAGGGCACCTAAACAATAGTAAAATCATTTCTTCTATTTAGCCAGCAGCAAGTAAATAGCAGAGAAACTCCACTGTTTGCCCAGTAGCCTGGTAAATAGCATCTACATGTATTTAATTAGTCAAGGTATAGTGCAGACACTGTGGTAGTTAGGCTGAAAGACTGAAGAGGCATATTTAATTTAGGAACAAAATAACATTTGAAGAAAAAAATTGTTTTCCAGGAGCATCGGATATGGACTGTTAGTCTAATTCTTTCATTGTCTTTTAGATTGGAGATGTTAATGAGTTTATTCAGATATGAGAATCAAGATATATATCCTCTAAATTGTAAAGTCGCAAATTAGGATACTGCCATAACTAAATATGCTGCTGGCAAAAGCTGGCTGAGCCGACTCAATGTTTTTATGTATCCTTCCTAGGAAAGAGATTGAAACTAGGACTAAACTATTTATATAAGAAAATGTATTGATATTTGCTTTGAACCACCATACACTAAACCACTTCAGACTGTGATCGGTAGGAAATGGTGAATTGCCAGTGAAGCTTAGGCAAGGCACTTGTAAGGCTTGCAAAGTTCAGAAAAACTAGGATGTGATTGGAAAGGAGCCCACTGCTTTACTGCACCACCTGACACCCACATTAAAAGACAGTGTAAAACAAGATAATGGATGTGCGGTATGGATGATGAGAGAGGATGGTATTTGTATGATTCAGGTTGTAGAAATTGTTAAGCTTGAAGATAGAGAAGTATTTTTACAATAGAATAATTTTATTAGGATTAATTCTCATCAAACCATTTTTTGATATAGTACAGCGAATAGCATAGTCAGAAGCCGTGCCACATGAAGTGGTGTTCTACAGGAAATTCTACTTTTACTGAGACTACCCTGCGTGAGACTTGCTGTCCGAAGAAAAATATTTAGAGAAAGGTATTTAAGTGCTTTGATACTGTTTTCTGTTTTTTTATATTATATATATAATATATATATATATATATATATATATATACGAACTGGTGACATTGTCGACTATATTTGTACAGAGCCATTGACACTTGGACAACAGTAAATCTCAAAACTGTGGATGCAATTGAAGACACAAGAAACTTAGTGAATGTACAGTTTGTTTTGTCATTAATGATGACAAATTGAATGATCATTAGCACAGAGTGAAGTTTTTTCCCGAACGGGCGACATATTAATTGGTTCCCGCATTCGGCTTGACATGTTTGACGGAGCCGGTGGCGGGATTTCAGGAGGAACTGGTCTATTGACGAGGTGTGGCGGGGAGGGTAGGAGGGAGGTTAGGTTCGTAGGGTGGCGAGGGAATTGGAGAGAATAGCGAGATGATTATGGAACATAACAGAGCGCAACTATTTTATGGAGTGAATAATAATTTGTAATTGACATAGAGTACAATCCCCAATAGAACGTGGGGAGAGAAGCTGGGATGGAAATCTAAGATTCGCAAATTATGTGTCTCAGGACCTCATTATGACACTTCGTTATATTTGAAACGTAGGGGTTTCTCTTATGAAAATATGCTTTTACTTCATGTTACTTAGTGTGTGGCTACAGGGTGGTGCTCCCACTTGGCTCCGTGTTTAAGGATGACTTAATGAGAACTTGGTGAGTGTAAGATGAATTTACTACCAAAATGATTATTTGACTGTGTAAGGGTGAATTTAACCTGGGTGACGGTTTGAATCATAAGGCATATTGTTAGTGGATAAGACATTATTTTTTCAAAAAATGGGGGAGCTAGAGCATGCAATTGCTCCAATATATATAGTTATTGGGATAGGGAAACAATGGATTGAGTGAATTTGGAATCGCCAAAATGGACTTGTGTATGTGATTCTTCTTTTTCTATCCTTTATGTCATAGATATCCAGACTGTGTATACGAACAGGGGGCATATGTACCCAGATACACAGAATAATAGAAGCCCTGACCTATGACAGGTAGGGGACATAAACAAATGGGATCCAGATGGTCCTGATGAAGGTCGAGTGACCCCGAGGGGCAGTTAAAGCAGCCGAAACATGTTGACTGATGAACAGGTAATGGGGCAAACAGGTAATGGTGTCCTGTATATCACCACCAAGAGTTTAGTCTTAATCCTGTCCAGGGGGTCCCTGAATAAAATTGATGAGTGGACACCCATGAGATAGTTTTATATATTGTTGTTTGTTCAGATCCCCGTCTCTGTTTTATATTTGTTGTGTAGATTTTTATGTTCCCCGTCCCTACTGCTCCATTCTGAATGTAGGTTTGCATAGGAATATGTTAGCAGAAGCCCAGTGATGAAGCATGCCACGATTATTGGGTAAGGGCAGTTTTTTCTGAAAAGTCAGTCGCCCACCCATGGGGAGGGGTGACTGACTACTTTTTCTTGTCCCTGTTTGTAACAGTGTTTCAATGGACATGGGTTGCCAGTCATTGTAGAATACAAAAAAATACACATATATTCATTAATCAAGGGGACAAAACACAATCAGCAGAAAGAATCTATAAAAGAGACACTTCCTTTTATTTCAATAAAAGCACTTTGATACATCAGTTTGACCATAATATACACCCAAGATGGGTCACATTAACCCCAGCAAATATTCTGTCTGAAAAACAAACACAGTACGCATGACATAATTTCTTAAAACAGAACACCCAAGTAAAGGATAGCTCGAAGGCCAGAGGAATGAAAACAGCAGGAAAAACACACTGATTGTGTTTAAATGTAGCAAGTTTATCTACTTTTTTATGGTATGTGTAGATGACCTGCAGGGTTGCCATTTGTCAAGCTTTCGGTACCACTCCTATCATTTCAAGGTCCTATCACCAGGACCAGGTGAAGGTTATTTATAGACATTTATAAGGGTACTGTAAAAGGCATAATGAAACATTCAATTATTCTCCCATCTGATATTAAACATCTATTCTATATTACCCCCTTGATAACATCATATCATATTTATGTCTATTGGTGCATTTTGTTGTATACATTGCTATAGGTGTCTATGGATGTGTTCCTGGTACAGGATATTGAAGATGCTTAAAGATGCTGTGGATGTAATATGGTTGATGGTCACCTTCCTGCGCATACTCCCTGGACCATGCGCTAGGTGAAGTGGCCCTGGTCACAGGTTTCTATGTCCCTCAAAGACCTCTTGGTCCTGGCAGAAGTCCAGTTGCCCCTGAACTAACAGTCAACTGGTATTGCAGTTACGTCAGAATCCTTCCTTGGACGATACCTTGACTTCTGTTTATCAAGCTGCACTCTGGCAATTCTCCCAGGTCCAGCAGACTTGGTACATTTTTACATGTACTAATAGAAAAATACTGCCAAATTCAGTTTTCACTGCTGCATGGCCTATCTCTCTCATAGGTTAACACGGGGACTGCCTTTAAATATCTTTTAAGTATAGTGTCCCTTTGGGAGCAGATAGAGATGAGGAGTTTGGGGTCTATGAACTCACAATTTAAAAATACACATTTTGGTAAAGTTGGCTTTTAGATTGCCATTTTGAAAATGCCACTTTTAGAAATTGGGCAATTTCTTGCTTAAACCATTATGTGACTCTGCCTGCTTGGGTATTCCCTGTGTGGGTCAGCCTGACAATTGGGCTGTTTGTGAATCTCCACTAGACAGTGACACAAAGGGAGCTGGGGTGTAGCCTGCATGTCCTGATGGGCCATCTGTGCTACAGTGGAAGGAGGAGTCGTCACTTACACCACAAAGGGCTGTGCCTGCCCTCACATAATGCAGTCTCCAACCCCCTGATGTGTGACTGGGGCCAGGCCTGGGCAAGGCAGGATCTTGTGAACAACAGAGACTTCCCTTTGAAATTTGGCAAATTCAAAGGCAGTAAGGGAAATAAGTAGTGGGCCCAATGCCCCAGATCATCTGATTACTGCTAGGGTTCAAGAGGAACCTCTGCCAGGAGAAGGGCTGAAGAACTGAGGAGAAGTGCTGCCCCTGCCTGTGCTTTTTTGGGCTTTCCTGCAGTTGCTGCTTCTACCTGTCAAAAGGGACAATGATTGGACTTTGTGTTGCATTACTGCTTGAGCAGTATCTCCAAAGGCTTCGACTGAGCTTGCCTCCTGCTTTTGAAGCCTCACGGACAGCAAAGGTTTCACCAACCAGTCTCTGAGTCTGCATGCTGTGGACTCTAGCCTGTCAGAGGGTGCCATTTCAGTTCCTGGGCCCCTGAAAGTGAATTTCTGGTAAAGCCCTGTGACACAATGCCGAACGAGTCCCTGCGACTGCGCTAAGGATGCTGTTGCACAAAGCCTTCGACACCGCCTACACCTGGAACTGTGAAGCTCACTAAGGCACGAGGACCCCAACACCAACGTAGGCTCGATGTCACTGCAGCCACTGACATCCACACGGACTCGTGAGTTTGAGTGTTGTACACTCGACGATCGTGACACCCGACTCTGTTGCAGGGCCTGTGACTTTGTAACATGACTGTGACCCAGTGAGGTCACCCTGCAGCATCGTGATTTCGCCGGTCTTCGACTTTTCTGGAGGTGCCCCTGGACCGAGTCCTCACCACCAGTGCTGCCTCACCTCCCCTGCTCCGCAACAAGGACCCAACGCCTCTTTGTGATGCCTCCGCTCTTTCTCATCGCAGCACTGGAACCGATGCTGCATCAGATACAGCAACGCCTTGCTCACTGACTGTGCACTGGCCTGTTTTCCTTATGTTTTGCTATGGTACTGTAGCTGGTGTTCCGTGTGACTCCATAAAAGGTGCCAGTAGCATTGCACTGTGGGAAAAAACTCCATCATGACATCACTTTAACATCAGATTGCAGACATATTAACTGTGTATGGTGGATGTTTTATCATTTTTGGTCTTGTTTTAATTAGATTAATATTTACTATTTTTCTAAACCTGTCAAGTGTCCATTTTGTAGTATTTCACTATATTACTGTGTGTGTTGGTACAAATACTTTACATATTGTCTCTGGGTTACACCTTTATGCTTGTGCCAAGCTACCAAGGGGATGAGCGAGGGCTGACCAGGTGTGTTTCTTGTTTTCCCTAACCAAAGTGAAGGTCTTTCTTGGATAGAGGGCAACCAGACTGCCAACCAAAGACCCCATTCCTAACAATCTCCATAGGCTATTCTGGGATCGTAATAAGGAGGACGGGATAACTGTCACGTTTATTACAGAGTAACCCCCTCCGACAAACTCTAAATTAGTCCCTTAGTCTTTGTTTGGTGGAACTCATTGAGTCTATTGGAAATTACTGTATCGGAAAAATGGTAATGATTATGCTACACTGCTCTTCCTGATGATGAATAAATCACTTCACACGTGTTGAAGATGCACTGAGATATTTATAAAGTTAGCTCACAACTTAGTTTAGGACTAAGACATCTACCATATTTGAGCAAAAATATTTTTGTATTAAGACAATATAAACTTATAAAATTAATAAAATCAGTTACATATATTTGGACTTTTCCTATAATGTCTTACTTAGTGCATTTTTAAGATTTACCTGAGTTCTTTATACATGTTACCAGGTTTACCGATATTTTGCACTGGGCTTGCATCACTAAAGTGCAAAATATTTATTTGGATTTAGTTTCCAGTAGTGCGCTATAACGCCATTGCACTATTTTGCAACTTTGATTGCTGCGCTGTATTGCGTGACATTTTTGTAAATCATACCCATGGCATCCTACCCATGTAATACATTCTCTGTATTCATTTTTTTCTGCATTTGATGTTTAGTATTGACTGTTGTAGTTTAGGCATTCATCAATAGTATTACAAAGTTGAAACATGTTATTTTAATTAAAATGGGATGTGTATTGTATTTGGAGTAGAGTCACAAAATATTAGTGGAAACCTTACTAACCTGCATCAGCAAACAAACACTACAATGTTTGTTCAATTACCTTTATTCATTGAGCTACAGGTGTCACACTCTTGAATAAATATTTGTGCTACTGTGTGCTTATGGGACACAGTTAGGGCTGTTGTCATGTACTAACAGGTGACACTAATCCTTAGATTATGATTCTGAGTGTTTTCATTTCAAGGGTTTAGACACTTTAGGCTTCTGAAAAATTGGACGTGACTGTGTGGAGTTGCTCAGGGTATGGTCGTTCACTGATTGTGAAATAGCACATTTTTATATGGAAAAAGAATATCACACTGATGTGAACCAATTACAAATATGTCTATTAAGCTCAAGCAAGCCTTCTAAATAAATGTAGTGGCTGAAATATCTTTTAGAAAAATATTGCTATATTGAGTGTATATTTTCAATTACTAACTCCAGTGAGGAAGCATATTTATAAATATTATTTACAACAAGGTAGTATTGGCAAATTAAATTGGGGCCATGAATAACATTCTAGTATCGTACATTCAGAGCCCAGTGCAACCTGCCCATCTCATTCCCTCAATGGACCTAATGTGGTCCTTGCCCCTCAAAACAAGCATTCCTGTGTTAGCGCGCAGACCGTATGAAGTAAACTTACAAGGGAAACGGAAATAGGCTGATGGACCTTTGGACTGTGCTTCGAGTTATTCCTACCATAAAACCCCATACGAATAACAATCAATTACATCAATAATCAATAGGAGTCAGTAATTTGCCCACACCATGACCTTGCAGTCATGAATAACCACACCTTTTTTATAAAGGCTAGAATGTATATTTCCCTATATTAACAATGCAAATGTCACTTAACTTAATCTCAAAACCAAATGATAAACATATATT
This sequence comes from Pleurodeles waltl, assembly GCF_031143425.1. Lineage (NCBI taxonomy): Eukaryota > Metazoa > Chordata > Amphibia > Caudata > Salamandridae > Pleurodeles > Pleurodeles waltl. Next base: position 236,824,371 of record NC_090446.1, on the reverse strand, counting down.
AACAAAAATGGCTGACCAAAGCGGCGAAATAATTGCAATCTAATCAAAGCTTGAGCTACTACACATTCTAAGGTTACAGTACAAATTAATAGCAAGAATAACTGAGCAAAAGATATTACATACATTTAGATTCAGCAAAGAAAAGACATCAACTGTTATTATGTGTAGCAAACTTAATCGGTAAGAACCCGAACTAACACCAGGTTAGAATAGCATGTTGGGCTTCATGCAAAACATTTTGTCAACACACATTTTGAAAAACATCTAACTATGGCTCTATCAAAATAGCGGTTAGTAACTAGAGAAAAAAGCAAATAGGCATAGCAATCAGTAACATGGTCAGTATACCTGTCCTCAATTGATTCAGCAAGCTGTGACAGTCAATAGGACATCAGTTCGGTCAGCAAGACATTAGGATTCAGCATCAAAGTTGGTAAAAAGCAAAGTCTCTTTAAGCAGTAAAGTTAAGCATGCCTCTCCTCCGGACGGTCAAGAAAATATAGCTGAATGGCAAAACTGAAAAGTGATCTAAACTGTCAAGAATGGGGAGAATGGCCTCCCTCCTCCCAGTGCAGTCTGGCTAAGTTAGATTTCCTAAAACTACATCCCACACCCTCATTGGTCAGAGAATCTCATGTTCACAAAAATGAAAACCTCAAATCTACTAATTCTATAACTACATGGTTCACATGTAGATGATTGTCCCTTCTTCTCCAAATCCCATCGTTTGGCTTGACAGGTATCAATATTGTTGCAACTTATAGTCCAGTTAGTACATCCATTGTCTTCTCCTGGGAAGGTCAGTATTACACATATTACATTAAACATTGTTTCACTAGCAAGTACAGCATCTCCTAGCAAGCAATTTCTCATGAGAAAGAATTTCAGCTACAAACACTTGATCAGCACAGTGGAAAATCACAATTTAATTCTCTAAGGTTCCATTTTATGAAAAACACCTAAGAAATGCAGCTTGACATGACACCTTGTAACTAGGCCAAGACCTCACTAAGTTAAGGCCTACAATTAATAAAGCTCCTACATAATGCATAACCCTTTATGTGACATATTACTAGAACAATCAAACATAAGCTCAACATTTCATATTAATTAGCCATTAATAAGTTCACTTCGTGAACATTGTCAGCCACTCGGGTGGGCACATCATCAAATCCGTGCATTATGTTTTCTCTAAACTACATGAATGTTTATTAATGAACTCATTAATAAACTCAGCGTTAACAATCCCTCCTCTGACGACTAAATGTGTCATCACCATAAACCTTCCCACACAAACTTTTGGTTCTGTCATTTCAATCCCCTCAAATCTTCGTTCCCTTTTTGAATTTCCCCTGAATAATTTTTCTCTTTTAATTTCTTCACTTCTCTGGTCGTTTTTCATTTTCTTCAATTTTATCATTCTACACAATTCACATATTCCCCAGGCTCCAACTTTGCAAATCACAATAATCATTATCCCCTGCATTATTTTCAATATTATCCCTTTCCCAATGTTGCTGAGCCAATTTCCCACTGAAGCAAATCCTTTGCCAACTTTCTCCCAAACACCTGGTTCTTTTCATACTTTCAGATCAGCACTTACATTAGTCAGATTAGTAAGTAAGCTTCTAATGTCTTTACTATTATCAGGAATACATGTACAGCAATATTTCAAATTAGGCATTTTGCAAACTCCCTCATCCTTTGCTAAAAGAATGTTCAATGCAAGGCGGTTCTGAAGAGTCATAGATCTTACCGCAGACACTTCTGTATCCATTCTGATCATGGCTCCTGAAAAAATTGTCAGCATATAATCACAATAGTAGACAACTTTTGAATCTTTATAGAATTCGGAACAACTCCTACTGAAGGAATCATTGATCCAAATATATCTCCCACTGTAGCAGAAGGAGACTCTCTCTTTTCTCTACTGTGAAGTAATTGTGTCAATTTCTACAATCTTTTCAAGTCGTCAAGTGGGAAAATGTTTGGGAAAACTATCCCCAAATAACATGTGCCATACCATCCTCTTGGAAGACAGTAATATGCATTTGGTCAACAAATATAATACATGCCAGGAATCGCTGGATCCTGTCTATTCAACATAAATGTTCATTTACTCTGAAACAAAAGCACATGTCTACATTCACTCATTCCTACAAACAAAGTGTCAGTACTAGAGTTAGGCCTATATACACAAAGCTTCCCTGTGTGTTGCACATCTAAAGCTAATTTCCCTTGTGTTTTTATTGCACTAAAAGCATAATCATTCTTATAAGTCCTTTTTTCCAAGCCCTTTTCCAATTTCTCCTTCAATGCCTTTCTCCTGCCATCTGTGTGATATAAGAAGCTCTTTTCTAAAGGTGTGAGCAAGCATGTCAGGTTATTTTTGTGCGCATATGCGGTCCCAAAACTTAATGTAGGCTCAAAGAAACCCCTTACTAGTATTGTGTCATTACCCTTAGCTACTCTACTCAAGTAACTAATTATGGGACAAACAAAAACACAACGTCATGGTTGGAAAATAAATACTGAATGTACTCCGGGTTATAGAATCTTGTTAGTAACAGACTACAATTTATCCCATAAGTAAGAGGCAAACTATGATAGGTAATTCCTTCTTCAACTGATGAAGGAATCTGCATACACACAAAACAATTCCTCACATCCTTCTTCTCAACATACTCAATAAGCAAGAGAAGACATTAGGAGAAAATTCCCATTGAGCATTGTCTATGTGCAGATACTTCTTGCCTAATCTAAACGTCTCTATTGCTGTTAATACAGTAGTTGTCTCTAAAGCTGAAGTATGGTTGGCTTTACTCTTGTCAAGAACAGTCATACCTGCAATCAATATCACACACAATATCATACACAATTGCCAAACCAATAATCATGTATTTACAGCATCTATCCTACCTACCCTGCTGGCTAATGTTACTCATGATTTGTGAAAATCAGAAAGTAGAAGAGAAATTTTGAAATTATGCAACAAAATCAAAAATTTAAATCTTTTTCAGCAGTTCTTTACAGCTTCAGTCTCACTTCCAGGATCCTTTTCTCCAAAATAGGTACGTTTGTCATAAATCGGTTTAGAAGCATGTTAAAATCATGTTTTTCAAAAGTCAAATGAAGTTATCAAAGTGTCTTCTTGTTACTGACAACAGTCTCTTTTCTCTATTACTTTCTCAATTTTGTCTCAACAGTTCAGTTCAGTGATTTCCTTCAAGTGCCAAAATATTGACCTGGAATGTCTCGTTCAAAACAAAAAGACAAAAATTATTTCTACCATTCACTTGTCGTTGCACACGCCCATTCAGGACCTGCGTACCTTCGACTTGCTATTCTCTTTCTTTTCATCTTTCGATCTCCCTGCAACTCTCCTTCACTCAGGTCTTCTTTCCTTGTTGTATCTACTTCTTCCTCAATTGCTGTCACGACAACTGCTTCCTTTCCCTTCGCTTGTGACTCCGGCCACCTATATCCTTTTACTGGACCCTTTGTCAATGCTCGTTTCAGTGTTGAACTTGAAATGTCTTCTTGGTCTGCAGGATTTTCTCTTGATGGACCTGCATCTGGTTCAGGAGGAGTCAGATCACACTGGCTTTGATCCGCATCAACACCTTCCCCCTCAGGGTCTGGCACTTGCTCCGTTTGTCTATCAATTTCGTCTTCTTCTGGGAGAGACCCCCTCTGACTAGACTCTCCCGCTGCCCGAATCGAGATTGGTTTACTGTCACCTTCCTGGAGGTCTTCTCCTTTGTCTCTCACAAGAGTGACTGATCCGTCCTCTACGTGCTCAGTTCTGGTCTCAGCTCCTCTTTCTTCTGTTCACTGCTCTGAGGCTTGTCTTGTTGTTGGTACTCTCAACAACTCATCTTCATAGTCCAGAGGACATATCACTGTTCAAGTGTGACTGGCGTGGACCCAGTTCAGGACTCCAGCATACTTCACAGCTGTGGTATTAATCAAAACTACCTGGAATAGGCCTTTCCACCGAGATTCCAAACCTTTTTCCTTAAATGTTTCCAGACCACAACACAGTCACTGGCTCTCAGGTTGTGCCCTGGGTCATGGATCGGTGGCAGTCTGGTGGCTTCCACCTGATGAGAGAAAGAGCGAACCACATCAGCCAGACCTTTGCAGTAGTCCAACACCATATCATCTGAAATGTTCACAAGAGCATTTGCGGGAACCTCTGGCAACCTCATTGCTCTGCCCATGAGGATTTTGTGCGGTGACAATCCTGTCTTCCTGTTGGGTGTGTTGCCCATTGTCATCAGAAGTAACAGCAGTGCGTCAGGCCATTTCAGATTCGTGGACGCTCACATTTTCGCCATTCTTGATTTCAAGATACTATTCATCTGTTCCACTAGTCCTGCTGCTTCAGGGCAGTAAGTACAATGCAACATTTGCTTAATGTTTAAGGCTGCACATAGCAATTTCACTACTTCATTGTTGAAGTGACTTCCCCTATCTGATTCTAAAGAGATCGGAAACCCAAAACGTGGTATCAGTTGCCTAAGCAGTAATTGTGCTACTGTGAGGCTGTCATTTCTTCTTATAGGGTACGCTTCAATCCAATGACTAAAGATGCAAACAATCAGCAATGCATATCACAAACTTACACACACAGGCAGCTAAAAAAAATCCAATTGCATTCTGCCGAATGGACCTCCTGCTCTTCCAACATGGCTCAAATTGACCACTGTCCGTTTTCCCGCGTTCATTTGTTGACAAATGACGCAACGATGGCAAACTGCTTCAGCAACTTGTATAAACCTTGGATTAAACCAATTATGGTTGAACAGGCAAATCATGGCATCCCTCCCAACATATGCTTGACCATGGTAAAACCTAGCCATTTGAGTCAACAAACTATTTGGCAAATCCAATTGACCCTCTTCTGAAACCCACAACTCATCCTGCCGCTGTACGCATTTCATTTTGCTCCATGCTAGTTTTTCCTCCCTATCAACATTATTCTGCAATGTTCTCAGTTCTTGCAATGTATCTATTACATGCAATGCAAAACTTGGACATGTTTCATCTTCTTCTGGTAACAATTCCCACTTATCCTTGAATGACATACAGTTCAATGCGCACAACCTTGCGACTTGATCCACATATCCCTTTCGCATTGGCACAAAATCTTGTGATTTCAGATGTGCACTACATTTTACCACAGCAATCTTTTCAGGCATTTGAATAGCTTACAATAGCTCTTGAATTCTCTCATCATTCCTCACTGGCGAGCCAGAAGTGGTCATGAAACCTTTCTGTGACCAAAAATGGCTAAAATCATGGACTATTCCAAATCCATACTGCCTATCCGTATAGATGGTAACTTTTAGCTGAGCAGAAACATGGCATGCTCTAGTAAGGGCTACAAGTTCTGCTACTTGTGCAGAATATACTCCTCAAAGCCCAGATGCTTCCAGTATGCCACTAATTGTACACACAGCATATCCTGCTCTCATTACTCCTGTATTGTCTTTTAGACAAGAACCATCAACAAAGTTAATTTGGTCATTTTCTTCCAATCAGTTATCTCTAAAATCAGGTCTCGGTTTTGTTCAACATTTTTATTTGGAAGCAAGGTTGCCGGGTTCAGCACTGTACATCTTTTCAATGACACATTTGGTGACCCCATAATACTAGTCTCATATCGGATCAATCTGGCACCTGTCAGGTATTGGGTCTTGGTGTGGGTAAGTAAAACTTCAACTGAGTGAGGGGCCATTATTATTAGGGGATGTCCCATCACAATGCCTTCACTCTGTGTGAGGCTCTGTCCAACCTCCACGCAAACAGCCTGCTAAAGCTGCTGAAACTGGGTCCAAAGTAGCTGAAAAATATGCTACTGGGTAGTTTACACCTTCATGGACCTACATCAAGACAGAAAAAGAACATGCATCACGCTCATGACAAAACAATGTGAAGGACTTATTGTAGTCAGGCATACCCAAAGCTGGAGCTTTGCACAGACTCTCTCTCAAATCAGCAAAGGGTTTCATGCAAGCATGGTCTAACACTAAGGGATCGGTGACTTCTTTATGAGTCAACTTCTGCAGTGGCTTGGAAATGACTGAAACATTGGGAATCCATTGGTGACAATATCCTACCATCCCCAGAAACATTCTCACATCTCTCTGTGTGGTCGGGGGACTCATCTGCAGCATGGCTGTGACCCTTTCTCTGGATTTTCCTTATTCCTTTCTCAATCTGGTGTCCCAAGTATTTCACTTCTTTCTGACAGTATTGTAATTTAAATGGAGACACTTTATGACCATTCTTTCCCAAATGGTTCAGTAAGGCAATCGTGCCATACTTCAATCAACAGATCATCAATGTACTGAACTAAGGTCAATTGAAAAGGCAATTTCAACGACTCCAAACTATTTTTCAAGATCTGATTGAATATGGAAAATGACTCTGAAAACCCTTGAGGAATTATACACCAACAATAAACTAAATCTAAAAATTTGAAACAAAAGAGAAAGTGTCTGTCCTCATGAAGAGGCACAGAAAGGAAAGCTTGTGACAAGTCTATAACGGTGAACCATTCGGCATCACATGGCATGTGAAACAGAATCACGGCTGGATTTGGCACCAAGGGTCAACATTTGATCACAATGTTATTTATTTTTGTCAAATCCTGGACAATTCGCACCTTCAACAGGGCTTTTTCAATCCCATTATCGGTAAGTTACATGGACTGCTAAATACCTCTTTCAAGACCACTTGTTTTACAAATCCTGCGATTATGTGAGCGGCCTTCATAAGAATATCCTGTGGCATGTGATACTGGGGAATCTGAGGAAAAATTGCATTCGGCTTTAGAGGAAATTTAACTGGCTCAACTCCCTTTAGCAGATCTATCTCTTTCCCTGTCAGAGCCCACGCTTTCTTTTTAACTGTTCCCTCTAAATCGTGAGGAAGCTCCTTCACTGTGAACACTGGAAAGAAATTAATCACGGGGTACTCCCCATTTATTGTCTCACACTCTGTCTCTGGAGCAAGGTCATCCTCATCATCACTTTTTGTCTGTATGTCAATTCCATCATTTGAACAAGTAATCGAGGACCTGGTTTTACACAGCAAGTCTCTTCCCAAAGGGGATACCGAACTTGAATTACAGACTACGAATTTGTGCAATCCTTTAAGTTGACAATCCTAACCTGAACTGGTTCTGTAATTGGGTTGGTCAAGTACTGATTTGCTAATCCTACAATATGGACTGTCTTTCCTGAACGGGGGAAGTTTGGAACTTCTGCAGTTCTCACTGTAGAACGTGTAGCTCCTGTGTCAACCAAGAATGAAACCTTGTGACCCATTATCTTTACCTTCAAATATGGGCCTTTCTGATCTACTTCTAAAGAGGCTGCAAGCACACATTCCTCCTCATCTGAACTCTAGCTCACCCAATCATTGTTTATTCCATTCTCACTGTGTAACGGGAATTGGTGTACTGTGTTATTCCTCTGGTTAGACCTATTGTCCTGTGACCTGTTGAGGAAGCATCACCTGCTGCTGTTCAATTGGGGCATGAGGTATTTGAATTTGCTGTCTAGGCACCATTTGAACTTGCTGATGCATCGGCTGCAACTGTGTCATTTGTACACATGTCATTTGCACCTGCTGCATGGGTTGAAAATTATGCATTTGATTCACATTATTATGAAAATTCGGATTGCGACCTCTCATTCTCGGTCCTCTCATGTTTTGGAATGAATTGATGTCACTTGTTTGCTGAGCGACACCTTCCTGCACCACCATCATCAGACACTCCTGATTCCAATGTATGACCGCTCTGCAAGCGTGACAAGGTAACACTCTCTTCATTCCTTGCACATCATTCTGGACCACTACAGTATTCAAATCAGGGCTACGGTTTCCATTACCAATTCTTGCACAACCTCTACCTCTCGTCTGGTTTTGAAACACCACATTTCCCTGATATTGCTGCTACTGCTCAGGAAAATTCCCCTGCATCCCTGTTTGTGCTGCTTTAATCTGCATCACCATCGCCTTTTCTTTCAACTTTCTCTGCTTCAACTCAATCTCATCACTACAGTACTTTGCATACTGCAACACCTCATCAATCGGCTTTGCTTGCCAGGAAATCAAATGACTCTTAATCATCTGGCTGATGTCAGGTCTCAATCCTTCCACAAACCTGAATACAAAATGAATCATGCCTTTCGGCTCAATTGTCTCTGTACCACTCTAATGCTTAAACGCCTGCAACAATCTCTCATAATAAGCATGTACTGACTCCTTTGCTTTCTGGGCTGTCCTGTCTATTCTCTGCCAGTCAATATTTTTGGCCGAAATTCTCAATCACCTTATAGTAATATTTAATTACTTCAGGAGACAGGGCACCCGTACTCGGATCTCTCCCTGGTTCTTTTGTTGGCCAATCTATACTCCTCTTCCACTCCATCTACAAATCAGCTGGAACTACTATCTCTAATCGAGTATTCAAGTCTTCCCACAGGCACTTTGCAAGTTTCACAAACGTGTCTGCTGGTATTATTCTGCTGGCTTCTCCCTCAACCTGGGATAGTCATTTGTAAAGGAGAGAATGTCACTCCTGCTCCAGGGGACATGAACAAAATTCCTTCCTGGAATCTCTCTCATTTGTAACATTTTCACTGGATCCTTGCCTTGCTGCACATTTTCAGTCAGCTTTGCAGAATCCCTTTTCCTTTTCTTTGCCCATCTGCCTTCCCATTTGACTACGGCTCCCCATGTTTGGACACTTCGGATTAACACCCTAAGGTGTGCCTTTATCCCTGCAGATCTTATGTGTTCCTAGTCTTTTTTGTCAAAATATAACCTGTAAAATCCTTTTCAAATGCTTTGTTTTCACTATTTCTATGCTGTATGTCTCTGCCAGGTCTGCTAACCTTTGATGCACATTGCTCACTTCCCTCATAATATTCCTCTCCCCTAGGAGCACTCTGCAGGGGTATTCAGCTCAGCAAACCATTCAGTCAATTGCTGGGCTGTCAAACCTTGCAGCGAAATATTGTTGGCCTGGGCATGTGGCACCTGTTGTACCACTGTATTTGGGGATTGCGGTGTCAGTAATTTGAGGCTCTGACTAACCTTCGACCCTATAACAGTACCTGGAGGAACTCTGAATGGACTAAGGTCTAGGAATGATCTTGATCCATCAAAGGTCTGTCCCATAGGAGAGACTACTCGGATATTCTCATTAAGTCCTCCTCTCATTGAATTCTGGTTCAAGACTCCCTGTCCATTTGTGCAGTTTTTCTCTTGTGCAAACAAAGTTACAACTGGACCAATGATAACAGGTATGAATACAGAATTTGGCCTTAGTCTAACACTCAAATCCCGTTGTTGCGCAGTTCCCATATTTTGGCTCATTAGTCCAGACATATCTGTCTGGGTCCCTGTCATCAGAGTGTATTTTGGCATTGGTTGTGACTGCACTTGAGAAAATTGGAGTTGGCTCTGTCTGAACCAACATTGGCGTTGGGAAAACCTGTCCTGTAGGCACTAATAGGTTTGTGACAGTTTCCATTACAGGTACATCAGGGTAAATTCTCTGGACATTTGACTGTGTCACTTTATTCGGTGCTACCGGAGTAATAGGTGCATTAAGACTGCTCTGCATTGGGCTCTGTGTCTTGGACGGATTAACCTGCACTGGACTCCTTGTTGTGTTAACCTAAGTAGAAGCTGAAGTATTTACACTAGCCCTCGGACCACTTTCTTGTGCTGCATGTGGTGGGGGACAATTCCTCAATAACTGTAAGATAAACTCATCATCAACTGACTCTTCCTCAAATTTCAATGATCCTCTAGACTCCTTTGGTCTCCACTCCCTACTCTCAGAAGGGCTCCTGTCTGTTTTTTCTGGTAGCTTTCCTACCTTCTCCCTCGCTGTCTTGTGTAATAGGGGGAAACATTTTAATCCCCTGGAAAGTCTCGGATCTCCACAATTTCTGAGTGTGGTCCCATTTAGCCTCCAATAGTGTCTTTTCTGCCTCTTTCATCCTCCTCTCAAATTTCTGTTGCTGTCTGGCTACTAATTCCCTGATTGTCAATGCCTCGAACTGTGCTGGTCTCGGAGGGGGTTTCAGGTCATTCTACACCCTCCTCAGATGCTCTAAGCTCCTCAAACTAAATGTTCCATGTACAGGAAATGCTAAACTACCATCTTTCTCTTTTACTTTGCATCCTTGCTTCAACCAAAGACATGGCACAACATCCTGCTCTTTGATTACAATGTAAGCTGCTGTACCTTCTGGCAGTGCAATACACCCTATACTCATTATATTGTATGTATCTCACCTTAAAGCACATTTTACAGCTTTGAAGAGTTTCATTTTTGCGACCTTTGTTTTTGAAAATCAAATCAAGAAGTGACTTTTAATCTCAGAAATCTCTTCACCCACCTTTTCAACCAATTGCACTTCACGGACTGCTACCAATCCATGTGTGACTCTTCTCACTAACAAACCTATCCCAGTGCAGCTCCGATGACATCACACTCATACATAATGTGGCTGACAAAGTCTTGCGGCTTGTCCTCCCAAACTCAGATTCACATGAAACTAATGCAAATTACTGCGAGCGCTAAAGAAAATCAAAACCCAATTTGTCCGTTTACTACAGGTAAGGTAACACAATCGCTTCAGAAACTTTACAGATTTTTCACCAATGGTTCTCTCTCTAGCAGCTACTCCTTCTTTCTCAGTTTCCTTGATTCCCAAGCAAAATTTGACCCACAAATTTCACTCTCAACTGATCAGCAGGTCTGTCATGGTGCAAAAAGGACTCACCAGATCTCAGTCGAAAAATTGTTTCACTCACTTTGACTCACACTCTGACTTGTCGACCACGCCCGATCGACCTGTTAAACCAGACAAATTAGAAACAAAAACTAAGTGTCTCTTACACTTTTCAATATACTCCGGAGTCTTAGACCACACAGGGCCTGTATATCAACAACCACATGGACAATTTGTGAGCACAAAGCACCACACACATGTGAAGTTTGACGACTTCCCTTCTCTCACACTTCGAAGTACGCACACTCCTTCTACAACTTAATTTGCAGTACACAAACTCCCTAAACCCTCACAAATATCACAGTTCACCTGCAGTTTTCATAAGCTGTGCAAGCGCAAAACCTACTACATTCACACCGTCACTAGAATGCTAAGAACATCCTCAAACACTCATTGGCAAGCTCCAAGATTCTGGGAAAGTCATTTTAGGTACTTAGGGGCACATGTTCTTTCCACTTTGTATCATTGAATTTAGAAAACCCAAGATTTCACCGATTTTCATCCAATCTGTGAATTATTTTGCTCTCTGTGGGGTGTTAGCCCTTACCCTACCACCATCTCTAGGGACACCTGTTACTTCTTGCATACAGTCTCTGGAACCAAACACTGTATTACCTATATCTGGGCCACTATGATGGGATCTTCAGAAGACTAACCATCAATCTCTGCTACCATCTCTGGTAGCGCGTCAGACCTTATTCAGTAAACATAGAAGGGAGACGCGAATAGGCCCGATGGACCTTTTGACTGGGCTTTGAGTTGTTCCTACCATAAAGCCCATACCAATACAAATCAACAGCGAATAACAAACAATGACATCAATAATCAATATGCTGTGCCGCGGGCCGCTGCAGCGCTTCCCAGCCGAACCGCAGGGGAAGCCGCAGCGTCTCCCGGCCGGGCCGCGGGGGAAGAGCCAGCCCATGTCAAAGGTCGCGGCACCCGCGGCGGCGAGGCCGGAGGTCCAGAATTGGGTCACGGTTCTCGCCGCGCACAGTGCGCGATGCGGACATGGTTGTGGGGTGTCTGGGCCCTCCCCCCTAGCATTACCTACCTGCCACACGCCTTCAGGGCCTTCCTCTTCCTCATGCATGACTTTGAAGCATGCCTTCTCCTTCCCAGCATGCCGTGCACTTCCCTTCTTCCCTGCATGCATCTGTTCCTTTTGTACAAGAGTATATTTTCTATCTCTAGCTATAGCTCCTTCCCAAGCCAAGATGGTTGTGTTACTTCTTTCTGTTTATCACTTCCTGTCTAGGGGTATATAAGGGGAATCATTTCTTCTTCTCATTGCGTTGCAACACTTCAGCGGTGGTGGTCATGCTCCGGCTGGTCTTCGTTTGGGACGCCAATCGTTCTTGTTCTGTCTTCAGTCTTCCAGATTTCCAGGATCCTGAGTTCTAATCCTTGTGTCCTCCTTCTGTTTCAGGGAGTTCCTGTTGGAGGTTTTTTTCCCCCTTGGGGTTTTTCCTCTGGGACTCCTTCTGGAGGGCACGGACTGTGGTGGCTTACTATTGTCAACAGTACCGTGGCTACCGGAAGGGGTCACCCCTACCTCGGTCAGAGCAGGACTTGCAGGAACCAGGGCCGCTCACCATCCCTCTCCAGTACCGACGGTAAGCCCAGGTTGAATCGTGACACAATAGGAGTCAATAATTTGCCCACACCATGACCTTGCAGTCATGAATAACCATATCTTTATGTAAATATTTATTTCCCTACATTAACAATGGTAATGCCACGTAACTTAATCTCAAAATCAAATGATAAACAAACAGAAACAACACTGGCTGACCAAAGCGGCGAAAGAATCGCAATCTAATCAAAGCTTGAGCTACTACACATTCTAAGGTTACAGTACAATTTAATAGCAAGAATAACTGTGCAAACAATATTACATGCATTTAGATTCAGCAAAGAAAAGACATCATCTCTTATTATATGTAGCAAACTTCATCAGAAAGAACCCTGACTAACACTAGATTAGAATAGCATGTTAGGCTTCATGGAAAAAAATTTGGTCAGCACAAATTTGAAAAAATACCTAACTATGGCTCTATCAAATAGCGACTGGTACCTAGAGACAAAAGCAAATAGACAGAGCAATCAGTAACATGGTCAGTTTACCTGTGCTCAATTGGTTCAGCAAGCTGTGACAGTCTTCGTCAATAGGACATCAGTTCAGTCAGCAAGACATCAGGATTCGGCATCAAAGTTGGTAAAAAGCAAAGTCTCTTTAAGCAGTAAAGTTAAGCATGTCTCTTCTTGGGACGGTCAAGAAAATAATAGCTGAATGGCAAAACTGAAAAATGGTCTAAACTGTCAAGAACAGGGAGAATGGCCTCCCTCCTCTTGGTGCAGTCTGGCTAAGTTAGATTTCCTAAAACTACTTCCCACACCGTCATTGGTCAGAGAATCGCATGTTCACACTTAGTCCAATGAAACTAAAACCACAAATCTACTAATTGTCGATGATTGGCTCCTCTTCTCCCGTTCCCATCGTTTGGCTTGTCAGGTATCAATGTTGTTGCAATTTATACCCCAGTCAGTACATCCAGTACATCCAGTGTCTTCTCCTGGGAAGGTCAGTCTTACACACATTACATTAAACATTGTTTCAATAGCAAGTACAGCATCTCCTAGCAAGCAGTTTCTCATGATCACTTGGTCAGCACAGTGGAAAATCCCAATTTAAATCTCTAAGCATCCATTTTATAAAACGCCTAAGAAATGCAGCTCGACCTGAGGCTGTGTAACTAGGCCAAGACCTCGCAAAATTAAGGCCTACAATTAATAAAGCTACTACATAATGCATAGCCCTTAATATGACATGTTACTACATTAATCATAATCTCAACATTTCATATTAATAAGCCATTAATAAGTACACTTTGTGAACATTGATGGCCACTCTGGTGGGCCCTTCATCAAATGCGTGCATTCATTTTCTCTAAGTTAATACATTTTGGACGCAAATCCAAGACTCAAAATACAGGAATATTAATTAACAAACTCATTAATAAAGTCAGCATTAACACCTGTCTTTGGACCTTGTAAGCAAGTTGTATGTGCATGCATATCCTGCATATGCTTCTTTTCCTCAACTTTTCTGAAACTGCCTTGCAGTGTTACCTCACGAGCTTTTTGTGCCTGCCTTGGTTTTAGCACGATTTAAAACAAGGTACATTCACTTACAAAAGGAGCTGCACAAGTTCATTCATCTGCAGTTAGTTCGAAGGCTTCGGAGTCCTGCGTTAACGTGCTACCATTACAACATTCACATCTATGCATGTGGGGAACTTGGAATCAGTCCCAAGATCAAGGTTGTATAATTCCAGGTAAAATAACAATCCACCACATGTGCAAGCACATTGCAAAAAATACAAAACAGACTTTATTGGTTCACAAAATACGAACCAGCAGGTCCTTGTTACGTATTGATTCCAACACGTTTGATTTTCGGTATTTACAAATTCAAACTTTGATACAAATCAGGCGCACAGGGTTTGGCAAACTTCGGAACTTGACGTTCCTAAACGCATTGTAATGAGATTTTTTATTTTGTGGAACAGAAATACATTGATCAAGGTGAGAATACTATTCGAGCTGCTGCAGGATGGCACTGTCCATCTGCTCCAGGCATGTGGTTAGCCGAGGAGAACTTGCGACATGAGATTAAAGAGCCGAGACATATTCACCTGGAGGTTCGAAAATTAATTTATCGGGGAGTATGTTTCTTTGTGCGGTGCTGGCACACATGTTTAATGATTCACATTAAAAGTTAGTTCCACCGTGTTTGATAAATTGAAATCCATGTCAAGCAGGGCCTGTTCCTATGCCAACTGCACTGATGTGAATTCCCAGGAAATGGAAGTGCGTGCTATACATACACCGAAAAACAATGCAATGGAACGTGAAATACCTTTATCAGATCGAACTTGCTACAGAAAAGCTACTTCTTTAAACCTTTACACAAGACTCACTCAAATAAAAAAAGAGTTTATATTAATTCCACCGCACAAATCTTCACAGAAGTGCCAAGCAAATGATTCTCTTCTCAGTTCTGGGAATATGACATCTTTGGTGGGCTTCTTTTCCCCGTGCGGTAATGCACAAAGCACAGATTTAAGCTCAGAGGGCATTAAGGGGCATATTTATACTCCGTTTGCGCCGAATTTGCGTCGTTTTTTTCGACGCAAATTCGACGCAAAACTAACTCCATATTTATACTTTGGCGTTAGACGCGTCTAGCGCCAAAGTTCATGGAGTTAGCGTCATTTTTTGGCGTGAACACCTTCCTTGCGTTAATGAGATGCAAGGTAGGCGTTCCCGTCTTAAAAAACGAGTCCCAGGCATGTCCGTGGTATTTATACTCCCGGGCAAAAATCACGCCCGGGAGTGGGCGGGGCAAAAAACCCCGCATTTGCGCCTCTTTTTAACGCCTGGGTCAGGGCAGGCGTTAAGGGACCTGTGGGCTCAGAATGAGTCCAGAGGTGCCCTCCCCTGCCCCCAGGGACACCCCCTGCCACCCTTGCCCACCCCAGGAGGACACCCAAGGATGGAGGGACCCATCCCAGGGAAGAAAAGGTAAGTTGTGGTAAGTATTGTTTTAATTTTTTGTTTGTGGCATAGGGGGGCCTGATTTGTGCCCCCCTACATGCCACTATGCCCAATGACCATACCCAGGGGACATAAGTCACCTGGGCATGGCCATTGGGCAAGGGGGCATGACTCCTGTCTTTACTAAGACAGGAGTCATGTTAATGGTGTCTGGGCGCCCCAAAAAAATGGCGCAAATCGGGTTAAGCCGATTTTTTTGCCTCAGCCTGACTTGCCCCATTTTGGGACGCCCAAACGCCATTTTTCCCTACGCTGGCGCTGCCTGGTGTACGTCGTTTTTTTTCACGCACACCTGGCAGCGCCGGTCGGCTAACGCCATTCAATAAATACGGCGCCCGCATGGCGCTTCAGAATGGCATTAGCCGGCGCTAATTCTTTTGGCGCAAAACTGCGTTAGCGCAGTTTTGCGTCAAAAAGTATAAATATGGCCCCTAGTTTACTGTGGAAACGCCACTTTTTGAAATTTTTCTGTGTGCTGTAGCCCAGTTTTGGGTTTATTCTGTGTTGCCACTTGAAGGCACCTAGTAGCATTTTCTGCAATGTGACACAGTCCTGAAGAACAATAGTCTATATTATGTACACTTTTATTACTCATTTTCTTCACCAGACCTTAATGCGCAATGCAGAGCATGACATGTTTAATTTTTTGGAAAGAAGGAAACAATAGACAAAAACCATAGTAAGTGTATCAGGTAATTCTTCGAAAAAGCGATAATAATATACTAGAAAAAATAATCTTTCAACTAAAACATTCTCCTGGATCATCACAGCATATCAGATGGGGTACAATCTTAACAAGACTACTTGTGAACCAAATCCAAAGAATTTGAGAAGTATGTCTCCGATCCTTATGGAGAGCAAATATAGGCCTTTCAAATCTGCAGTAGTCCTTAAAGTGTTTCCAAAAGTGGTGGATGTTGACCGCATCTTAATCAAATCTTTGGTGACAAAAAAATCGAGCCATTAATTACAGGAAGGAAAAACAAGACCTTCATGGTTTTGTGCTACTAAGGTGAATGTCCCAGAACATCAGCTTAGGGAACAGTTCCAATCAAGCCCATAAAATTACATCATGTTAGGAATTCCTGTTCTTTTTGTATTGCACAAATGGGTGGATTGCTTCAGCATCAGTTTCCTCATAGCAGTTAGAATCTAATTGAAAACCCTATTGATGACACTTCCTTTTATGTCTTGCATGGTATTGAAGTTTTGGATCTTAAAGTTTAATCAATTCTTCATACTACGGCCAGATGTAACATTATCTATTTATTCTTCAACTGTGATGCTTCCCCATGTTTCTCTAATCACCTATCAGCCAGGTTCAATTGGTTATCTTCGTGTCTAATCAGAGACTCAAGTTAAATTCTTTTTTGTGGTACCCCATCAATAACTCAGTACGAGGTGTAAAATTTAAAGTAATAGTGACTGACATCAAATACCTTAAATAATCCAGAATAATGTTTTGATCTTGGAATCCCTCAAAGGAATAAATCACTTAATAAATATATAACCAGGTGCTGCTCTTGAGATGTAAAATGGGAGTGGCGTAACTACAAAAAAAGAATAAAAAAAAAAAATCAATCTTACCTTAACTCTCTGCTGCAACAGGTCCATCCGCTCTGCTCCATCACTGCAGGCCTGCACAGCCTCCCAAAAGACCGTTGCTGTGGCTACCAGCCGCCCGCCATATTATGACCACAGCGGGATTTCTGTCACAAGAAGGGCAGAAATCCGACTGTGGCCATACTGGCGGATGGTGGCACTGTTACCACAAGCAGCGCCATGCCAGTAGACCGCCGCTGGCGGTATCTGCGCCCCGTCCCGCCCCCTGCCGGAAGACCCACTGGATACAGGTTAGTTGGGTTTCCGACAGGGGAGGGGGTTGAGGGGTGTTGTGTGTGTGTGTGGGTGTGTGCATGTATGTGTGAGTGTGTGCATGAATGTGGGTGTGTGTTTAGTGTTGATTGCAAGCGCAACTGTTTTGAAGTGTGAGTGCGTGACTGTATTGAATCTGGAATGCGTGTCTGGATGTATATATTGAAGTGTGTGTGAATGGATGAATGCATGCGTGTATGTTTGTGTGAATGAGTGTGTGTGTGTGTGTGTGAAGGTGGGGGGCATGGATGTAGGAGGTTTGGGGGGTGTTTGGAGAGGTAGGCAGGGTGGGGGACACCTACCAGTAACAGGGAAGAAATTCCCTGTAACTCATAGGGCCTACTGCCATAGTTTTCGTAGTGTTAAGAAGATCACGAAAGCCATGGCGGTAGGTGGGGTCATAATCTCACAGGCGGCACAATGATAGCCGCCGGGCTGGAGATGGATATCTCCAGCCCGGCGGCTCCTACCAACATGGTGGTCGGAGTGGTACATTGCCGGGTTGGCTGAACCCAAACCGCCAATGTCATAATGTGACAGTAAGTACCGCCACATTAACGCTGACCGCCTGGGTCATAATGACCCCCTATATCTGTTGATATGAGGGATCTTCCACTGTCTGGACTAAAAGTTACAGTCATACGTAACAGCCTAAAGTTTGTTTTAAAACTGTTATTTTAAATAGGGTGATTTGTACATCTATGTTTCAGGGGTGCTCTCACCGTACGATTCTTGCAGCTGCTAGGCCTTCTGACGTTAATCCTTTACCTGAGTGACTAAACTGCCAAATTAAGCCCAAAGTAATATTTCAAATTGAGCAGAACTCTTATGCTATGATGGTAAGAAGCTGTGAAAATCGAAGTGCTATGCACTTTTTATATTTCCAGATAATGCTCCAAGCAGCCTCTACCTTCAGATGCCTTCCAGCAGAGATTAATTATTGGATAGACCTAAACTGCTATCAAATATTTAGAAGAAGCACCATCTTATGATATTGCACTATTCTTTAAGAACTATTGACAGCATATTTTACTTTTCCCTGGGCTTGAGCAAGTCCCACAAAAGGTAATTGTAGTTAAGATGGACCATACATCAAATTGAGCAAAATGTTGACCCCCCCATCACAGATAGTTACCAGCATCAATTTACTTTGAAACCTGAACTCGGATAGTTTATGTATCAATATCTGAGTTTTTTCTTGATTAAAAAAATAACTCAAGACCTGACCAACCTGAGGAGCTGTTTAGGTCAAGCACACAAGTGCTTTGACCTGCAGTGAGTATTGTGGGCTTTTAACCATGGCCACCCCATGCCCATCACTTTCACTCATTCATGGGCTTGCCCTTCTTTATCATCATTGGTAAATGCTTTGCATTTGTCCACCATTGTGGCGGTTTTGTTACCGCCTTGCAGACTGCCCCGTTACATGGATAATTGCACGATTGCCCAAACGTTTGACTGCGAGCAAACTTCTTTTTCTTTTTGCTTCTTTCCTTCGCGATCATGCTCATGGAGGCCATGGCACTTTCAATCAGGTCGCTTATGTCAACTGTTTTATCTTTCATTTATGTGGCATGAAAATTCCAGTTAGGAATTTTAAACCCTCATAGCTCTAACTTGAGCAAAAGTGAGACCAATTGCACTGTAAATGCTTGTTTTCTATAATGGAGCCTCCTTTAATTCTGATGTAAACACAGTAAGGCATCCTCATTGGCAGCAATTTTCTGCTTGATGCCATCATGTATATCTGACAATATATATTTCACCCTCTATGAATGGAATAAAAACAACTCAACATGTATGGCAAATAATAAGGGGGGAACAGATCATGTCTGTCTAGTGCTATGAGAAATAAAAAATTGCTCAGAGGCCCTACCCATGCCGATGAACCTTGCTAACAAATCCTCATACAAGATTGTGTATACTCATAAGACCAAACTATATTTACTTTACAGTTGACCTGAAAAAGAGCCATAAAAGATTTTGAATGATTTCTCATCATCCAAGGGGATCATCCCAGTGCTCAATCCAAGAAATTTAACAGCATCAAAGAAAGCAGTTGCTGGTTTAATATGTGCACTAGCGGCTCTGGAAGGATTGCATTTTTTTTGTATAGTATCAATCAAACACTTCATTTTATTAGTTATTTGAGTAGCCATAGAGTTATAAAATATTGTATCAATTGTGTTGATGAGAAAGATTGGACGGTAGGAACCATGAAGTTTTGCATTTGCAAAAAAGACAATAATTTCCGCATGAGTAAATCTATATGTGTGAATTTACTCTCATACTTTGTAGTAAATGTACTACTTTTTAAATACTTTTACATATTTAATTCAAAATTAAGTAAATAGTATAAAGTAACTGCTAATACATTTTCACAGGAAGGCAAAGTTCTCTACTACTACAAGGGTGAAGATTTCCTTATGGTAAAGTAGGTTGAAAATCTAAAAGTTCAAATTTAAAACAATAGGAAAAATATAATATGGTAACTATTAATTTAAATTATTTTTATATACATTTCATTTATTATTGATATGGACCAACATACACGAATTCTACAGTAGTTGTATTTAAATTTTAAATTTAATGTTCAATAATTTAATTATATATTAAATGGTGCAATGATTCCTGCTTTGCCGCTTGGCAGCCGATTGAGCCTGTCATGCAGTGAAGTGCAGCAAGGGCACTTGCTGAATTGCACTGTGTGACTTGGCCATACATATGGTCTTACTTTTTAGTTATGCTATCAATATTGTTCAAGCTTCTCATATATCACCTTTTAACAAAACCTCCAGTGGTTCTCTTGATCTTTCGTATACCTAGACAAGGGTTAACATGTCCCCCATGGAACTTATTTACACCAAGTCTAACACTTCTTTATTAAAATTCTTATGTCATTAACATTCTTCTTCTAATTGTAGTGACCTTCTTACAACCACTTTGTAGCTACTTGAAAGTGTTTGTTTCTAGAGGGGTATGTAAGTTAGTATAGAATAAAACAGTCAACGGGTAACAAATAAACTGGTTGCAGATTACTGATAAATCTGGTGTATTTTCAAGTCCACCAATTTCTGAGAAAAAACAAATTCTTGAATAAGAACATTTTCCAACTTTTTCTGCATTATAGGAATAATGGTTAAAGTCTGAGTTAGAAAAGGGAAAGCGTTTCTGAGAGTAGAGTCTTGACAAATGAGAGATCTCCCACTGAATTGCTACTTTTAATTGGCAGTTTAGAAGGTGGGATTCTGAACTAAAGAGTCTTGTTGGCTCATACTTTCAAAAATCTTGGTAGTTCTAGGATCTTGGTTAGTTTGGCGTGCTTTGCAATTTGCTTGGCAAATTAAACTACAAGGTGTTATAGTACTCTGTCTCGGAAGTGCCAGGAAGGGGCAAAGTAATGCAATGAGAAAAAGTGATCAGAGTAGAATTCCCCTGAAGGCATGTTTAGTTGCATCTAAGATGACCTCGAAGTTTCACATATTATCAGATAAATGTGTTTGGGACTCGGGTAATTTGGGCTACAGAGTTAAATATTTCATTTTAAAGCATAGAGATTGGAAAAGTTTTTATACCTATAGGCCCAGAGTTTTGCTAAAGTGGCGCAGCGAGGTGCTGCCCCAAAAATAGCAGCGCGTGCTGTACCATTTTTGAAAAGCATCTGTGCGACGTATTTAGAGGAATATGGCGTACCCCTGCATTTCCCCCTGCACATAATTTAAAACAGAAAATAAATTGAAGTGTGACAGAAGAATAAGCTCTATTGTTAAATTGACTCCATAGGAGTGCATGGCATTATGCATATCAATCAATTACATTACACCTCCATAACTACGTGAAAAGTTAATGAGTTCATCAGGAAACAAGGCAGTATTTGTGGGTATAACACACATGAAAATCATCGTATTGTTCCTCTCCTGTCTTTACAGCTGACCAAGAATATAGGCTGCAGCAATGGGTCATGACCCCTCATGCACATCCTCAGATGGAGGCACAGCACAGCTTCAACAATGCCTTCAGCAGGACTCGGTCCATTGTTGAGAGGACATTTGGAATTCTGAAATCTTTGTGCCAGTGCCTCGATTTGTCTGGAGGAAGATTCCTCTACTCTTCCAAGATAGTCTGTAAAATCATTGTGGTCTGCAGCATTCTGTACATCTATGTGTGGACCAGTGTTCCATTGGATTATGCAAATGTGGAGCAGGAAGACTCAGGTGATGAGAAGGGGAAGAAGAGGGCTAACAGTCAAATTTGGCCTCAAGTGCTGGTTCACACCAAAGAGAGAAGATTGCAAATAATTTCCTCACAGAGGTCTGAGAAAAATCTAACCACAAATAAAACTAATGTGGGCCACAGTGCAGTTAAAACAATGTTTTTTTTAAACAATTTGTAATGTGCAAGCATTCTTAATACAAAGGTACTGTAAAGCACAAAAACTGCAAATCATACTCATTGGCACACAACAAAGGTATGTAGCAATGTGTAACAAACAGGGCTTGATTACATCACATAATTAAAAAATAGAGAGCTGTGGCTAATTAAGCTCTGTTGAGAATACAGAACACTAAAAAGTTCTTGTAATGTGATAAAGTCAGGACTGCTCTTCATGATGTGTCATGTAGCATTGCAAATAATGTCAGACAACACAACTTTATAAAAAAGTGGCATGGTAATTATTCTCATAATACTAAGTGTATGTTAGTAAAGATAGTAGCATGAGTTCATAATCTGATCGATGTCATTTAAGGCACTTCAGGAATCATTTAGTAGCAAATGGCACAGCTCAGTGCCGCAAGTAACATTGCTGCTCCAAGCTGCACCTTTTCCAAAATGCAGTAATGTGCCGAATTTCCAAGAATATGGTGCATCCCTTTGCTTTCCCTTGCGCCAGTACGAAATCAGCTGCCTAGCACCAAAGCAGCCACGCTTACGCCACGGCACAAGGATGCCTGCATTGTGAGGATGAAAGTTTATGTGCAGGAAGGGGCTCCTTCCTGCACATAAACAATCATTAATGGCAATTTGCTACTTCTATGTGTGCTGCAGAATGCACCACACATAGAAAGAGCAAACATAAGGAGAAACAAAAGTATTTCTCCATGTTTCGCTACTCTAAAGTCTCTCCTAGGGTGGTGTTAGTTTTTGAAATTCCCTCAGACTTACGATTTCTTGTAAATCTGGGTCAGCGTTAAAAAGCAATAGGTGTTGTGTGGGTACGCCCACAGCAACACACATTACACACCCCTTTGCCGCAGATAACTGCATCAGGCAGCCCATATTACAGAGCTTAACACCACTTTATAGATATATGGAGCAGGGCATAGTGCCATTGGAGCATCACTAAAAGTGATGCTCGTGGTGCAAGGGCCTCGTAAATGAGGCCCTTAGGGCCATATTAACAAACTCCCCAATCCTTCTATCTACAAGAAACAGTACATTCTTGTCCTTGTCACCTGTGCTCGTGCACAATGGGCTGCAGTGCACCAATCCAGGAACACTTACACCCAGTTGCAAGGGTGCATGTGTCGCAGGGATGATTGTTTTTGTGAAGGATGGGACACCTTTCTGACAAAAACAATCACAAGGGGTATATTTATCTTTCTACGTGTGTCGCAGAATGCAGCACACATTGTAAAATGAGTAAACATGGGAAAATAAAGGTATTTCTCCTAGTTGCACCTGCCTAACACCTCACCAGGGGAGGCAGAAAGCTTTAAACATGTTTTTATGTGTGGCAAAACCCTAGAAATTGGGGAATGTGTCAAATGCCATGGATGTCCCGTGGAAACACCCACCATAACACCCATTAAAAAAGCCTCCCTGTTGCAGTATGAGCCCATGCAAACACTTATGCTGCAGTGACCTAGTCAATATCTACAAGGCCATGAAAAGCCACGCAGAGGGGCTTCACATGGCCTTGTAAGTATGGGCCAACAGTGCAGTGTGTGCCACCAAACTGTCACTGGAAGTGACATTCCTCATTCACAAAGGTCCTTACAAACATGGCCATTAGAACATGCATTGTAACAGTCCAAGCCATACAGTCGACATATGCTTCAACAATGTGCCTATGTAAATATGAAATACATTCTGACATTTCACAACACACAGATCACCTGTAAACCGAAATACACTGCAGTACAAGATCAGCTATCTACTGCCAATGCTGCCACATCAGCCCCGCTATGCTAAATGGACCAAGAATGGATATCACATACCATGTTTCTGTGTTTCACACAAATAAAATCAATTGGTCAGCTCCTCTGACAACATGTCATGTGTGATAATCAAAACACAAAACAGAATCTGATCATGTACCCCTTACACAGAATAAAGAACGCAAAGCAAGTGAATACTACTCATGGAATCATGGACTGATGCCTTCTAGGCCAAAGTGACAGAATGTGACAGTAAATGTACTGCTTAATAACTATTATCACTATATGCCCACATCCAAAGGACAGAATACTTCTCAATATTTACTTCATTTGAAAAAATCTGACTCCTTTATTGCTACCAAGCTGGCCTTGTCCACACAAAACTGATGCTAAAGATATGTAAATAAAAATATTGAATAGTGGCTGTTAGAAATGGGTCTTCTGGTTGGCTAGGGTATGCACCTAAGGCAGACCCCTTGGTAGTTTGGCACAAGCAGTCAGGCTTATCCCAGAGGCAATGTGTAAAGCAATTGCACAACAAAAACAACATATGTGACGCACTATCCGCCACCACAAAGGAAGTACAACACCAAGTTATATAAAAATAAACTGTATTGTACACAACATCATCAGGCCAAACATAACATGTCAGTAATACCCTGTTACATTACACAGTTACTAGTACTCTGCAAAAGCCAGCAGAAGTCACATAAAGCGCATAGGTTACTGGTTATTCTGCAATGTAAGCAGTAGTCAGGAAAACATTATTATCATCATAGTAAACCATACATCCTAGATGCCCAGACATCTTTAGGAATACACATATCATGAGAAACATTTCTCAAGTGGCAAGTCATTAGTAGAACCCATTAAGATGTATATAGCCTGCAAATCTTCCTAATAGATACATATCATAGTACTGCGACTATATCACCAGGGATGCCAAGACCTTGTCATGAATGCACTTCATCAATGCACCTAGCATGTGGCACAAGTAACTGAAACATACTCATGGCAAATTGATGCTTGTGATTAAATAAAATAAGGAGTTAACCACCCCATGGTTCCTCAGGTCCAGCCAATACTGTGCCACCATACTATTGAGTTGGGACACCCTCGGCTCCCTTGGGAGCTACCCCCTGCTCTGGCTACCCGAAGAGGGAAAAATAAATAAAGGGGGGTTGCAGGTGGCTGGACTGGCATGGGATCTCCAGCGAGTTTCCTCTCCTGATCCGACCAGCCGTCTTACCCTGTGTCGAACAACCCCTACCTTGGGGGCGGTTTTTCTCCCCCACGCAATTTACGACCTGTGCAATGAGTGTGATGAAGGGAGAGAGAGGCAGCTCCAACTGTAGTTGGAGACCGCACGTCTCAGCTCACACATGCCAGATGGGGTGAGCATCCTGGCTTGGGACCCCACCCAGCCCAGAATCAGGGGCATTGGGTCCCTTTACAGACAGAGGGGCTCCGGCAGAAGAATCTTCTCTCTTCAGCCTGGCCGTGTCCTTCCTCTTCTGCCACCAGGCCCCGGTGGTGAAGTCACTTAAACAGGTGCCTCCCTGTGCCCCAGGGGTACTTTACTCTCTGGTCCTCTTCCTGGGGGACCAAACAGAGCGCAATTGATCCTCCCTTCTTTTGCCCGTGCCACAAAGTGATTTGGACGCGCTAGCTCCTCGCAGCACTGGTTGTGGCAGTGATTACTCCCTCAGGGAGTTGTAGGAAAGTGCTCTAAATTATTTTTAAAAAATCAAGAAAGTGTACCTCACATGCAACGCTGCAACACTGAAGCTCCACTAAAAGTGTAGTGCTCAGGGCATGCTTCTGCTCCACAGAAAAAGAGCTCTTTCTGCACCACTTCAGTGCAGGGAAAAAAGTGCAGGGGAACAGGGGCACTCAGCCCCTGAAGACAATCAGAGGGAGCACAGGGCAGTAGGGCCCAACAAACAGGCCAGAGCAAGGGTTTTCAGTGACTGGCATTTCCTCCTAGTGACCCAGCAGGTCACAGGTCAGCACAACAGCAGCAATCCAAGGCGGTTCTTGGTAAGTACCTCCAGAAGCATGCTGTGTCCAGTCCAGTTGTTTAAAAATGTCTCTCCAAACATGGGAAAAATCCTCTATTCTAGTACTCAGTTTTGCACAACATTTACAAAAGAGGGGGAGAAGAGGTTCTAACCAGTTCCAACTGGTTCTAGGAGTGCGCCCTCTCTCCTCCAGCACAGGCCCCAGACTTCAGTTGGGGGTAAACAAGCCCTTTGATGGAGGCTAGGGCACAGCCTTTACAAATGCAGGTGTGCCCCGCCTCTCCTTCTCTCAGCCCAGGAAGGCCATTAAAAATGCAGATGCCCCTCTGTGACACCTCCACCCTCTCTGTATACAGGCTGTCTGAAATGTGTGCACAACGCCCAGCTGTCACTCTGCCCCAAACGTGGATTGGTGTCAAGCTGCAAAAACTCCTGAGTCATAAGCATAGAGAAATGCTTACTTTCTAGACATGGCATTTCTATAAGGGCAATAAAAAAAGCCACCTACATCAGTAAGCAGTATTTCTTACTACCAATACAACCATACAAAGCATGTTTACACTACCACACTACCCCTCATAGATCAGACAATAAACCCTAGACAGAAGGCAGGGCATTTCCAATGCAATCCTATGAGCATCGCAGCACTCACAGCAGCGAGAAAGCAAATAGGCTGTTTGTCACTACCAGAACAGGCCACAAAAGCAGGGAAATGTCCTGCTTCTTACATACAATGCACCCTGCCCATAGGGCTAGCTAGGGCCTACCTTAAGGGTGGCGTACATGTAGTAAAAAGGGAGTACCAGGCCTGGCAAGTAAATTTAGATGCCAGGTCCCTGTCACAGTAAACTCTACATGCAGGTCCTGTGCTAGCAGGCCTGAGACAGGTTTGAGAGGCTATTTGTGTGGGTGGCGCAAGCAGTGCTGCAGGCTCACTAGAAGCATTTGATTTACAGGCCCTGGGTATAGAGATACCACTCTGCAATGAACTTACAGGTGAATTAAATGTGCCAATTAGGTGTCAGCCAATCATACCAAATTTAGAAGGAAGAGCACCTGCACTTTAGCACTGATCAGCTGTGATAAAATGCTCGGAGTCATAGAGCCATCAACAAGAGGTTAGTAAAAATAGGAGGAGGAAGACAAAACGTTTGGGAACGACCCTGCAAAAAGAGCCAGGTCCAACAATGGTACTGTGCACATGAAAGACATATCCATCCAGAGTCAGGTTCATACTGCAGATGTGTGTGAACCATGACATGATATGGTGGTTGATTAACATGACACTATGGAACTAGTTGTCATTCACATATCAACATGGACCCTAGGTGGCACAAGTATCTGACAAACATGTCCAAGAGCACATGTCAAATCATCGTGTGTGGTTCTTCCTGGGCATAGAACTATCATGTACGTCAAGGCACATCAATAGGTTGACTTGATTAAATCTGTATCATGTGTGTGAACATGTGTTTGCATGATGTTTTAACAGCCAAGACACAGTGACATACAGGTTGACTGTAAAACTGAACTAGGAAAACATGGAGTAGAAGAATAGACGTATTCCTTGATCCAGTGTGATGCAAACTTCCATAAAAGTCACATAGGCACATTCATCCTGTTTTCCTGGCATGTACCATGTGTGATGCATGTTGTCATGCACATGTAAATATGTAAGACAAACATGTTTCCTTAAGATTCACCTTGTTACACCTATGTTTGGGATGTGTAAAGAATAGTGTTGTAAAGTGCCCTTTTTTGGATGGTCAGTCCCCACTTTTTGCTGCTGGATGGTGTTGTTTTAGATCTTAAACCCAATTGGGAAGGATGTTAATACCCATGAGGTCCCCTAGCAGATGGGTAAAGGAGTAACCAGGTCTGCAGCACTGATTGTGCCACCATGCCTGGCTCGATTAAAAGCAACCCTGCAGAGATGCCATATCAGTCTGCACAAACAGCTTTCCTCTCAAGTTTGACTCTGCCCACAACAGGTGCAGGCAGAGTCCCCTCACTGCCTATAGCACAGGTTAGTCACCCCTTAAAAAGGCCTCCTCAATCCCAGGCAGCAGGGTGCATTGTGTTATGAGTGTGGACATAGATGTACAAACATATATGACCATGTATCAGCATTTAAACATAATGCTACAGTAAGTATATGCTGGTTCATTGGATAACACAGGCTGGCACCCAGGCAGACTCCAGATGTCCAGCTCCATGATGTGGCAAACAAATTCACCTGAATTTCGGATGAAACACTGTGTTATTCGATCCCTGAGCACAATTATCATGGCAAGGTTTACCTAGCATTTACCCAGATGGCATCCTCAGAGTTACCAGCTTTCTCCTGACTTGGTGGGCTTCCCCAAGTGTTTCCCACTAAGACAGAGCTCTGACCCCATGCTAGGGAGTGTGTGCCTCTCCAAGAGGTATGAACTAAGTCCTGTGTAGGAAGGACGCTGCACCTCCTCCCTGCCAAGATGGCTAGTGATGAGACCCATCATGCCACTGAGCTATAAAGGCTGCACTGCCACTGCTGAACAAAGGAATTTGTCCAACACTTGAGGACAAAGCTACCACCTACACCAGGCACCTTCTGAAGTAGGCAGGTGAGAAAGTTAGCTAATCTGGATGTGACCACTCCTCTAAGGCTGATCACACCTCTAGGAAAGACCAGCTGGAGTGGACCATGACAGATAGCCTGTTTAAGAACAGTGGGTCCTGGGTAGTTCAGGGATGCACTCCCACCGGATGTGATCATCTCAGCGGCATGTTAGCCATAGGACTAGATGCTGATTGGCCACTGATCCTCATTCCCCTTAAAGCCCCTAAATGTAAGAATCAGTGGTCACCGCTGACACCAGAGCCTGATATCTGCTGTGAAACAAGAAGAGATTCAACTCCAACACAAGGCAGGACTCCACAAAGAAGAGGCACAGTACCTTCACCTGTAGTAGCCACTCTGTACACTGTTGGACTTTGACTCTCACCGGATTAGAAACTGGTTCCAAAAGTAATGGTGAACCCCCTTCAACCAGACCCTTTCACTTGGACTCTCTAAGACTCACAGAACTATTCCCCTGACAAAGGCAGGAGCAGGCTGCTTTTTCCACGACCACTGAAGAACCGCCCACTGGGCCCCAAAGCGTGCCGCCCAAACGTAACTGGTCAGGAACCTTCAGAAAACTGCAGGTCAGACCTTTTTGCATCCCTCACCTGGTCCGCTGGAAGAAGATGTCTCAAACCACTGTGAAGCATGCAGAACACAATGAAAAAGTTAAAAACAAGTAGAAAACATGAAGAATTAAGGTATTTCTTCTCACTGCACCTCCGTCAGACTTACCCTGGGGAGGCATAGGCTTTTGACACATTCCCATGTGTATAAAACCTTGTAAATGTGTGACTGCCTCAAAATACATGGGTGTTGCTTGGGAACACTCACCACAACACCCATGGAACACCTCTTTGACAAAAGTGAGGCAACACAGTAAATTCCACTGCTTTGCCTTACTCCATGTCTACTAGGACATGAAAAACAACACACAGTGGCTTTGCATGGCCTTGTAGATATGGGCCTGCAGTTTGTGCTGTTGGTGCATCAAAAAGTGGTGCAAACAATTTTAATTATGGTCCTAAGTGTCAAACATATGTTTATGCACAAATGATTTATGCCCCCACTCAAAAATAGGACACATATCCCATTTCATTGTAAAAAGGCCACACAGCATAAAATCTTGCGGTGCTGCCCTGTGACAAAATAAATGTATCACATTTGAGGCATTCCTGACCTTTTCTCTTGCACTGGTGCACAGTGGGTTGACATGTGTAAACCCAATTATCCTTGTACCACGGTGCACTTTTGTCAGCATTGTTGAGAAGAATGGCAAGACATTCAAAGGAGTTGTTTGACTTTTGCAATATGTGCATTTTAATTCAACACACATACAGTACTGAAAAAACTGAAGATAAATGTTCTTTCTCCTCCCCAATATGCCTCCCCTGGGTACAGCACTCAGTAATAAGACATTACATGCTCCACATTATTAGTGAATACTGGGAAGCTCTAGAAAAATATATCTGTTATGTGGGTCAGCAATTACAATGTTAAAGGTATGACTCCTTGATGTAATGGGATGAATGACTTAACAGTAAGGGCAGGAATTATATGGCCTATCTTCAGCAAACATGGAAAGGCAGGGTGGCTTAATGTGCTATTAAAAATGGCACTGCTATATGTTTCACAGGCCTGTCACTAAAAGTTAGGTCCTGGCATGACAGAGGGACTTTACAATAAACCTCTGAGTGTATCAAACACAGGTGCCACCAATCCACATATGGTAAGGCATTTAAAGGCCCACCCTCATATTGTGCAATTTAGCATACCCTTTGGTGGGCATAAAGAACATACTTTTGGCCTGGCTTCTTATCTTAATGCCAAGGTGAATCTGATCAGAGGCCTGTCTGCACAGCATTGTAATCTAACATACCATTGTCCAATGAAAATTCAGAAAGTATTGCACATAATACTCTTCATTATTTCTATCAATCAGGATCACACTTTGGAGAGCAAACAGGTAATCTCCGAATACCTGGGCAGATGAGATGTAGAGCTTGCATGCACACATCCATCATGTGGATGTGCTGAGTGCTGATATGCAGCAAGATAAAGTTTATATCTGACATGAAGGTACAGACACTAGACTGTGTAGTGGGACACATGCAGTTACATTGGCTGCATGTTATGAGCAGTGACATACAACACCATGGGATTTAATGACTTAATATATGGTATGTATCTGACCTGTCTGTGTGATGTGAGGTTTCTATCCACTCTCCTTTCTGTGATATCATACCTGGCTCATGTGAATTCTATGTAGCAATGTGCCTAGACATGTGTTGTTGTAATTTCAGGTACCCAATGTTGTCACACAATATATGTACTATGCAGACACTGCTAATCTTACTTTGGATGATGCTAATGCAATCCATGCCATTGCAGGATGCAGAAGGGACACTAATGATCAGTAAATAGGACATGTGTACAATGCCATGGTTACACAACAGCATTTTTCCAAAGCCTTCTCTGTACTCATGACATCATACCTAGATGTAGTAGGATGATACAATTACATTCAACAAAGTTTTGTTTGGCAGTGTACTTTGACCTAATGACATTTTTCGATGGAAAATATTATGCGGACATATGCTCGCCATCACCTTTGCGTTAGTTTTTATGAATAGGAAATTCAAAATGTGATGTTTGAAATAGAAATGTAATTTAATGCTGATCTATCTGGGTCCTGGTGACCCTTGGACTGACAGTATTTAATTTGCCTTCCACAGACAACATGACCCCCGAGTAGAAAAGGCAACAGTACATTTACGCGGACCACTTCAGCCACATCTGGCTTGTTGGAAAAGTAATTAAGGATATGAAGAGGAGACATGCGGATGAGGTTGTCTCTGGAAAATAGAGCATCACCACTGAAGCACCCACCAAAAAAGGTTAACACTAAAAAATCAAGGGATGACAGTGAAGACCAGGGTGGGCAGTGGAACTTATTGCAGTACCTCCCAAAGCCATCAACGGGAGACTCATTGTCACCAGCTACATGCACAGGACAGATGAACTCATTTTAACAAATGATTTTGAAAGATGTGTCAGCCTTGAAGTACAGGTTAGCAGGACTTGAATATAAAATGGACTCGGTGATCCTGCTGTTGCAGGAAATAAAGCAGGCTGGAAAAAAACCTTCTCCACCATAATGAGCCACACAAAAGAATTGTGCCCTTCCTCATGTAGCTAGTTTTTTTAGTTAATAATGTTTGCATAGCTTAGTATACGGTTAATGTAGATGTAGCGTAAGTCTAGTATTTCTTAGTTTATTGGTTGGGTTGATACAATGTTAGCAGGTAAGGGTGTGGTGTGATTTAGGATGGGGATTGATGTGTTCTATATGTGTTTATAAAATAAAAAATACAAATCTAGAGAAAATACCAAAAAATAAATCTTTGTTTAGGTTTCTATGTGTTGGTAGTGTTTGTATAGGTGTAATGTATTTTATTTCTGTATGTAGATGTGTTGTAAGATGGGTGTGGGGTTGATGTTTAGCCTGCATGTTTAAAGTAAGCTAAGTTAAGCTCTTTTCAGATGTTTTAGGATAAGTTAGTGTAGCAAAGATAGCTTAGTTTAGAATAGGTATAGTGCAATTTCAGTAGGTTAAGATATTGTGGTGGGCTTTTTTATATAAGACCTGTTCAAATGTACACAAATCAAAATAAGAGTCGAGAGAGGACAATATGGTGGCCACTTGAGATGCCTGAGCAGTGCTCTCCAGTCCCGCTCTGCTTCTGCCCCCTACATGTATATGGAAAGGCTGCTTTAGGTCGTATGGCTTTGGCTCACTGCTATTGCTAGAGTTTGGAAACTTAAACTAAAGATTACTATTTGCTATGCAGGGATCTGCCTAAAGTCTGGTCCTCGTTGCTCTTTCTCTGCCATGGTTTACTCGACAAAGTGGATTCCTGCTGGGCTTTGTGAGACGCTGTGGCTGGAAAATGCCAGAAAAATCTGCTTGAGGGTGAAAGCCCACCTGACTAGAGGATCTGTAGTGGGGCGAGCAGAACCTGGACCCCATCATCCGGGCAGTTACGGAGGGCAAAAAGAAGATTTGTGCTGGAGAAAGAGAAGGGGGTAGTTCAAAGGAAACTGAGACAGCTAGCTGAGCGTGCTCAACTAAGTAAAAGAAAGCTACAGCAGCCAACATGCTGAATAATCTTCAGAACCCTGCTAATCCCCCAACATTGACACTTTAAAAAACAAATCGTAATTTTGAAAGGGTCAGAAGGGCAGGTGACAGGGGGTAATAAAGGGGATATGGTTAATTGCATTGAAGCATCTGCAATGGACTCATATCACAGGATAGAAGTGACCCTTCTAAGCCTCTCAGTGGCAGTTTGTAAACTGATGAACAGAGGCCTGGGGGATAGATTTTTTTATTCTCTGACCAGTCGAGTGGACCAGCAGGCAGGACTTTGATGACTCTGAGGAAGGGGGGAGCCGGGCAGAGAGGAGCTTGCGGGCAGCGGTGGCCAGCAGCATAAGTGCCTCAGAAGAGAGTGAGGCCTCAGGGCTTGGGGAAGCTGATGCGGAAGCCGTAATATCTGCCACTGTCAAGGGGGACAAAAAGAAAGGTCCGCACCCATGCCTAGATCCTTTCAAGCAAGCACTGGACATCTCAATGGACCCACAGTGGGACTACTCCCCCACCCATAGCCATGGAGATATATTTGTAGGTGGCCTCAAGTCGGTGGAATATGCTTACAATATGCCAGAGACTGTGGCATTAGAAACTATATACCAGAGTATCATGGAGCATCAGAATGAAACAAGGGCTGATAGCCGATGGACTCAATAAGCTTCTAGTAAAATTCAGAGTGCCATCTGCAGAGTAATTAAGACATGTTCTGATTTTGATGAGAGGATGGGGAAGCAGAAAACAGGATTTCTAAGCTAGAGGATGATCAGGCAGCAAAGGAAACAAATTTGGAAGACAGACTTAGGTGCAATAACCTGAGCGTACTAGGTTTTCCAGAGGGGGTAGAAGGTGGCGATGCCCACAGATATATCATGGATCTCTTTATGGAAGCTTTCTTGGACCTTGCCTGGTGGAATTGGGAAATGGAAGTCCACAAAGCTCATAGATTCCCTTTCAGAATGAAAAGTGGGGCCGGGCATTCATGGGTGAAACCTAGGGCTGTTCTGATCTGCCTGAGCAACTTCTTGTTGAGGCAGGCTCTCTATGATCTTGCTCGCTCGATCGGCACCAATCTACTAAGAGCTATGAATTCTTTGTATTACCTGATTGTTGCCCTGCCACTGTGAAGAAACAATGGCAACTTCGACAGCTATTGTGACTGCTTCAGAGCAAGGAGGCTCAGGCTTTCTTACTGAGCCCTGCAAAGCTGAAAGTGTTTGTTAAGGACAAGACTTATTATTTTACTTCATTAATTCAAACTAACAAGTTTTTGGACTTATTGTGATCTCCCTGTAGGGCTGGCGTCCTGATCAATGGCATTATGGGGGGAGCCCTCCTGCCTTTCGCTGGGGTAATAAAGCTTGCCACTTATGTTTGATTTAATGACTAGATACGGGGAGGCGGGATTAGGGTTAGGGCACATTGATCCATAGTGAAATGGACCAGAAGCATTCTGTGACCTCCTAGGTTTGGAGGGAGGTGTTGGGTGAGAGTGAAATGACAGGAGGAGTAGGTGGGGAAGGGGGCAGGGGTGGGCGTTTTGATGGGAGTTGGCAGGGGTGGGTGTTTTGATGGGAGTTTGGGGTGGAGGGCCAGGATGACTGGGATACAGCAGCAGCACAAATGTGGCCATAGCAGGTATTGACAAAACAACATTAACCTATTTTTTTTTCTTTTTTTGAGTTGCTAATTTCAGCACAGTCAGAAGATTAAACTAGAGAGCAACTGGAAGTTCAGGTCTTTAGCAAAGTTTGTAAAAGTACCTTATTTAGTTGTGATAAAACTGAAGAGTCTGGGATCTGGTACAGAAAGACTGATGGGACATGAGGTGCGAATATGCTCTATTAATATATGTGGCTTATATTATAAGTGTAAAAGAAGAAAAGCTGCACTAGGTCTTAGAACTATGCAAGTTGACATTGTATGAATCCAGGAGACCCACATTCTGTGAGGGAAACAACACTGCTTTATTAGCATGGGTTGACGCGCTTAGAATGTACCCAGCAGGGTCCCTCGACTTGTGTTGTGGCAGTTTCGACCAGGAACATAGGCAGTTCGGTTGGCAGGCTTTGGGGGATAAAGCTGGCTATTT
The DNA here is from genome assembly GCF_031143425.1 of Pleurodeles waltl. Lineage (NCBI taxonomy): Eukaryota > Metazoa > Chordata > Amphibia > Caudata > Salamandridae > Pleurodeles > Pleurodeles waltl. The sequence continues at coordinate 236,790,024 of NC_090446.1, read as the reverse complement.
GATCATACAAGAGTGTACTATAAATCTTGCAAGATTTACTTTCTGCACTGTCTATGGGTAAAACATGGATGAGGCAGAGGCATTCAATACAATAAATGCAGAGTTGTCCTTGTGGTCCCTCCCTTTAGTACATTCTGGAGATTTTAACATTCATCTCAAAGATGATAAAAGCCTGACCGGCCCTGGTAAATACCAAGGCATCAAGCCCAAGGTATCCAGGGAATTAAGAAGGCTAGTAATAGATCACAGCCTTATTGATATCTGGGAAAAGTTGAAGGCCCCAGACCCAGGATGCATGTATTACGCATCCCCCATAACAAGTTGGTTCGCTTGGACTATTTCTTTGTCTCTGCAGTGCTATCAGCGGAAGCTGAAATCGAGCTCTCTCACAGAATATTATCCCATCATAATCTCTTCCTTTTAGAAATCCCAGTGGTTCGCTTTCTCAGGTTCCGCAGTCTCTGGTCATTTGCTACAAAATGTGTTAATAGTGTTGTTTAGCTATTTTAGCCATATTTTCTACACTTTGTTTTCCCTATTTAGGCCTGGAGCTGTGCACTTTCACCTAGATACGTTTTCTTCAGCATGGTTTTATGTTTCTATCAAGAGCCACTTTTGCGGTGCTGTTTTATTATTTCTATTGCATTGTCTTTTTGCCTAGGACAACATTACATTCTTAGCAGAGACTCTGTACTCTTTCCTGGTGGTGGAAGAGACTGTCTATTTAGGGGTCCAAGTCACAACGTAAGTGGATCACTTAGTGGCACTGAACTTGCACCACTGCTGGGCAAAGTTAAAACTGATTTGGGCAGGATACATCATTTAAATCTTTCGCTCTTGGGCCACTGTAATGTTATGAAAATGAATATTCTCCCCAAGGTACTGTAATTGTCCGGGCTATTTCATTTGTGATTAGCAGGGTCTGGCAAGCTAAGTTGGAGACTATAGCCAGCAATTTATTTATCTGAATATTCTAGACCCAGAAGGGCCATGAGCTATATGACACCTCCACAGTCGCCAGGCCGGTGGTCAGATCCCAACCTTTTTTGTATTATGTGGCAAGCACTTTAGAGCATATGGGTATTTTGATCACCGGAGGGGCGGGGCTTGGGTCCCCCGAATCCCCCACAATTTTTTTAATGGCTCTGGGTTTGGCTGCAAAAGGTTGTCTTGTCAAAATATTGGAGCCCAACTGTTATAAGAAAATGAGGTTCAAAGTCGTAAAAGCAGAATACAAGATATGGGGACAGGTCAGGTACTGGCTACATCTCGCGAGGATTGTTTTTTATACTTCTACATCTGCCTCTCTGCTTTTGTCTTCTGCATTTCTGGGTGCTGAGGCAGAAAGGCATAACCATGCTGGGGAGCCTGTGTGAGCAATTCCAGCTCAGCTCATTCTCGAATTTGCAGGCACAATATGATCTTCATAGGCAAGATTTTTTTAAGTATTGACAGCTACATGACTTCCTTTATCGAAGAAAGAATGTATTTTATCTTCCTGAAAAACTTCCTTTAATAGAGGCTTTTAGATGTAGGCCTAGAATAGGTGCATTATATGAACAATTGACTGACATTCAGAAAGACGATCTTGTGCTCCAAAATGAGAAATGGGACTCTCTTTTAAGTAGAGAGGCTTTCTGGCTGGAAGACTCATTGGAGATTGCTGACATGGTCCTCCTGATGACTAGTTTGAAGTGTCAGCACTTTAATACAGTTTTTAATTTATATTATACACCAGCTAAAGTCTTTAAATGGATAGGCTCAGATGGTAAATGAACCAATGTGGGGCTGACTTGGCTGAGGTTATCCATATGTGCTTTACTTCTTGCAAGCTGGCATCCTTTTTCTTATGTATAGAGCAGTTTCTCACTAATATCATTGCAGGCCATATCCACCTCAGGTCCTCCTTGGTGTTACTAGGGATACCAGAGGATGGAGTTGGAAACAAAGCTATAAAGAGAGAGGAATGCCTTATATTTGCAGCAATGGCTGTGGCTCGATTATGTATAGCTTCAGATTGGATGAAACCAGACCCACCTTAATGAGATCCGGAGGGCAAGGTTTTTGGAGATTTATGGTATGGAGATTAGCCTCTATAGACTCAAGCAGCATAAGAAACGACAAAAGGGAGAGAGAATTTGATCTGCAGTGTCTAAATGGGTTAACAAGCAATGAGCATGAATAAGTATACGACAACACTTTGTCTATCTGCATTTTACGATGGCACCTTAGGGTAAATATGGGCAAGTAGCCCAATTGATATCAGTCCTTGGGAGTAATAAGTTGTCTGTTTAAACCCTGCACTGTCACTTTATGGAGATTTATGCATTAGGATCCAATACTCATTTTTCGCTTCTCTGTGACAGCATTTATGATGCAATGTTTTCAGTTTTTTTTTTTTCTTCTTTCTTTCTGCAATTATGATTAATGTTGTTTTGCCTTGCGCACTGCAAAATAATTTTAAAAAAATCAACATAAGAGTGTAGCTCATGTTTTCAGTGTACATATTAGTATATCTGCATACGTAATGGTAACTACATGCCTTTGGATTTGTTTGCATTTTTTTTTTTAGACATGTTTGACTTGCGAAAATGCATACAGAGAAGAATCTTTCAGGTTCAGCATGGAATATTCTTATGTTTGTGGAAATATGTTAATGTGAAAAGGGAGACAGGCCAAACCATGTTTTGTTACTTCATTTCTGTGAGTGTGTCTCATGCTACATGTATTGTGGGTTACTTTAATTGTGAACCATTGTCAACTATCTGGGCACTCCATGGTCACACACTGTTTGATAGGCCATAACTCACTGATGCTTATATCATTTGCTTGTCACAGCAGTGTAGTTTGTAGCCTTGGGTCCATGGATAGGGTTCCCACCAGGACTACGGCTTATTTCGCCCTCCACATTGACAACATATGACAGATTTCTGCAAACTATTCTACAAACACACGGAGTTAACATGACCAATTTCCCTAAGGTGGTGGCGCTTTGTCCACAGCACCATTACACATGTGTCCCTTTGGATAGTTAGTTTAATTTTTGACTCATACAACGCCACAGGTTCTATGTTCTACATACTCCTGCAAACATACAACACAAAGATTTGAAACTGTACATTTATTTACTTGTGCAACATTGTTTCAGTCACAGGCATGGTTGTTGCAGCAACTCCCTCAAACATTTTGTTTTGCCATTGAATGTCCAGAGTCCATGGGTGAACCCCTGCATGTGTCATGGGAAGTGAAGGAGTGTCTCAGTGATGAGGAGATTTAACAAATTGCCATTAATGAAGACCAAATTGACAGTACAGAAATGGTTGAGGTCAACAGATGGGGCAACAAATGGGGATAGTCACCAGTTGTGAAGTTTACTGGCATAGTTTTAAGTACTGGGCACAGGAGAAAGTGGCATCTTGGCATAGAAAACTGCTATCAGGAACTTTTACATTGGAAACAGGTGAAGCACATATCTTCATCTTCCGAATTTTGTGTTGCTTCCTGTGAGCATGGTGTTGTAGGTTCTGGAGGTGATGGCAAGAGAGGCACACAAACATCAGGGGCAGAAGATGTGACTCCACAGTCCACAGCAGCATTTCTCTCTGCCAAGCAGTGAGGCAGCAATGCACTGAGAATATTCTGCTGGTTTCTTAACAGAGTTCCAAGGTCATGGTAGTAAGCACCCATAGTGGTGATGTATGTGTCCAGCTTCCACCTCATGGACACTAGGATCCTACCTATAGCCCCCAGCTGTGTGGCAACCTTGCTGGTGCCACTATGTCAGGGCAGTTGTTCATGCCTCTGCCTCATGACACCAGCGCTATCAGCCAGGGACTATTGTAGTCCACAGAGCTGAGGGTAGGTGCCTCGTATAGCAGGTAATGTGTCTTTATTTGGACTGAGGCACCTATGGACTACCTCTAGGGTACCCACAATGATCTCAATCCTCACCCTCACCACATCTAGCTTCTCCTGCTGGACTCCTACCACCCAAAGTTGAAAAACTATGTGGGGGTCCTCAGAGTCCAGTGCTGGGGCTTGTGTAACAGGTTGAGCTATTATGGGCTGGGTGGATCCTCTGGAGACCAAGTAACACTGTTGCCCCTTTCCACAACTAGAGAAGGTGGGTGAAGTGAGCCCAGTAATTTTGTGTTGCTTCCTGTGAGCATGGTGTTGTAGGTGCTGGAGGTGATGGCAAGGGAGGCACACAAACACCAGGGGCAGAAGATGTGACTCCACAGTCCACAGCAGCATTTCTCTCTGCCAAGCAGTGAGGCAGCAATGCACTGAGAATATTCTGCTGGTTTCTTAACAGAGTTCCAAGGTCATGGTAGTAAGCACCCATAGTGGTGATGTATGTGTCCAGCTTCCACCCCATGGACACTAGGATCCTACCTATAGCCCCCAGCTGTGTGGCAACCTTGCTGGTGCCACTTTGTCAGGGCAGTTGTTCATGCCTCTGCCTCATGACACCAGCGATATCAGCCAGGGACTATTGTAGTCCACAGAGCTAAGGGTAGGTGCCTCGTATAGCGGGTAATGTGTCTTTATTTGGACTGAGGCACCTATGGACTACCTCTAGGGTACCCACAATGATCTCCATCCTCACCCTCACCACATCCAGCTTCTCCTGCTGGACTCCTACCACCCAAAGTTGAAAAACTATGTGGGGGTCCTCAGAGTCCAGTGCTGGGGCTTGTGTAAAAGGTTGAGCTATTATGGGCTGGGTGGATCCTCTGGAGACCAAGTAACACTGTTGCCCCTTTCCACAACTATAGAAGGTGGGTGAAGTGAGCCCAGTATTTTCCGGAGGGTGCCTTGATCAAGGGTGGGCAGGCTGTCATCCTCAGCCAGGTCATCATCCCAGACAGGCAGCTACTCAGGAGTTGTATGTAAATCCTTTGCAATGGGAGAGAGTTTAAGGGTGTCCTTTGTGAGGTACTGACGTGGCTAAAGAGTTTGATAATCTGACTTGGTGTTGTTTGACTCTATAAACGACATTTGTGTGTAGGATGTATATTTCTCAGATCCTTGGAGTAAATGCTGCACTGTAAATAGCTTTCAATTGACAGTATGTCTGCATTATCACTACAACCACTGTGTGACTAGACAGACTTTTATGCTCATGTAACACACTACAACATTGTTACACAGGCCACTGGGCCTGCCATTCCTGGACATATGTAAAGACATCTTGCCTACATCTGTCAAGTTGATTTGCATTGGTTGACAGGATGCCTACATTGATTGTGTTCAGACATGTTGAGCCCACTGCTGTACTGATCACATCTATTCCCCAGGTTGGCTGCATTCCCAGTGGCAATATTCATCTCACTGCTTCTGTGCATGTGATGTGGCTCTGCTCTTGATCTTGGTATGATCCAGAAATCTAGGTGTCATCCTGTACACTATGAGATCCTGCCTTGTTGTGCTGGCTACCATGCCCATCATGTATCAATCAGGTATTAATGTGTTCATGGGTTACATTTGTTACACTAATCCTTCACAACCCTATACACATTAGAAAAGTGTTAGAATGCAGAAATGTGTGTGGCCATGTACTTCCCATGTAGTACCTATTTCTATTGCCATATTTATAGGACTTGCCAAAACCTTTGGGCCCATCATTGTTGACAGTGGGTACAATGTGCAAATTCTTATGTGCCTGTACTGAATGTCACAGTAGGGCCCATATTTGCAAGCAGCCTGCTCTGCCAATGCGACACTTTTTGTGACATCCCCGTGGAGAAGGCCACACACCCATATCTACACAGCCACGCAAAGCCACTTTCTGTGGGTTTACATGGCCTTGTAAATGTTGAGTAAGGCAACGCAGTGCAAGTCGCTGCTTTGCCTTACTGTGCGTCAGGGAGGCCTTTCCATGGATGTTGCATGGGTGTTCTCACACAACACCTATGGATTTTCAACACCTTTCCAGATTTACTAGGTTTTGTAAACCTGGGAACGCATCAAAAGCCTACATCTCCTCAGGAATGGCATAAAAGTGGCACTGCAGCAAGATTGTTTTTGTACAGGAAGGTGGCCCTTCCTGCACACAAACAATCATCTTCAAAACGCAGGCACCCTTGCACCATGGTGCAAGGGTGCCTGCATTGGTGCATGGCAGCCATTTGTGTGCCAGCACAAGGGAAGAGGACAGAAATGTGCTGTATCTTGTAGATAAAGCACATTACTGCCCTTTTCCGGGGGTGCTGGTAGAACAGTAAGGCACAGAAACAATCATCCCTTCAAAGCAGGAACCCTTGAACCATGGTGCAAGGGTGCCAGCATTGGGGAATGTAGCCCATTGTGCACCAGCACAGGGTAAGTGACAGGAATGTGCATTATCTTCTACATACAGTGCATTGCTGTCCTTTTGTTTGTTGAAGGCAGCACAGCAAGAATGTTTGCAGTGCTTTCCTGTGTCAGAAGTTTGTAAAGCTGACCCTTATTTTGCGCATTGCATTACATGTCCCACAATGCACAGGTTAGGATGGCCTATTGGTGCACATTCAAACTGATATGAGTACATGTGAAAAAGCCTGTTTGAGCTGTACATCATATTTCTGGACAGTGACCTTTCAGTGGCATTTGACTGGCCATAATCCAGATTACTTCCCTATGTTTTGCAAACAGCACAGTGGATTCTTGGAGTATAGCTACTGGAAGTGCCTACCTTGCATTTGTGGCACCCATTGCCCCCTTTTGTTACATACTCTGTACTGGTGCTAGTTTGTCATGTACTGCAACATTTCCTATTACACCACCAAGCAACTAATCTGGGATGACAGCTGCCACACACTACGTCATGTCATCTAGCTCCTCTGGGGGTGCAGGATTCCCTCCTCCGGTGTATATTGCTGCCTTTGAGTTATTTGCACGTTGACCCTGTGTCCTGTGCTTATAATAACTTCTTGCAATCAGTAACAGTCCTTCTCACTTGTCCTATACTATTGACTTTCTCCCCAGTGGACTGCCAAATGGCCTCTTTCCTCCCTAATGGCAATTTAGAGGTGACAAATAGCTGGTGTTCGTGCTGTGTCACCGCCATAATCAAGATGTCATTCTCCTCATCACTGAAGTTACACTTCTTCTTCCCCCGAGAGCCTGTCTGGTCATCCTGGCTTATACTAGGGTGGTTGTCTTTGCTGCCTGTCCTACTGCTGCCTTCTGTGGTGTTTTCCATTTTTTTTTTCTAAATGCGTCTTTTTAAAAAACATTTTGGTGCATCCCTCACTCAAAAGTGACGTAGGGTCGATTTGCATCACTTCCCGTGTGCAAGTCGACCCTGTGCCACTTTTGTAGCAGAAGCGTCAGAATTCTTTGTGACCTAGAACACAGGAATGCATCATTTGTTTTGGCGCAGGACAGATCCTTATGCCATGGTAATTGGTATTGTAAATATGACACATCCATTCCAGAGGATGCTGTTGTATGGGAGAGCAAGTATTTTTGATGCATCACTGAAACACCACAATGTGATGCATTATTTCTTGTAAATATGACCCTAAGACTAACTCTGTACATGCTGGAGGTAACATCTTAAACTTCTAAGTCATTTTAGTACTTAGCATTTACTATTGATCCAATAATGTTAGAAGCTCAGCATCTCTGCTTGGGTGGAGAAGTCTGGGGTTATGTATTCAGATTGAGAATAAATGTATGAGATGTTGGCTGTGTTTACCTCAGTCGGCTCATTCATTTTCTATACATGAGACGTTGGATACAAATAATTTTAAGGATCATATCAAATTAGCACTGTTGCTTCTTCGGATATGTAGCTGGAGCAACGCTGCTGCTATTTTTTTTCTGATTCGGGTAGTTGTAATTGACTGTCTGCCTTTGGAAGGTTGGTATAGGATCCCTTGGTTCGGATAATATAAGGGATCTCTGGAAGTACATGAAACTGATAATTTAGAAACCCCTACATACCTACCAGAAAGTAGAAAGGCTCTCAGATGCTTTCCTTAAAAGACGACTCATGTAGAGATAACATTGAACGGCAAGAGGTCACTTCCTTTTGAAAGCTGTGAGGGGAATGTGGCTATCTGTCCTGGTCTGGTTGTAGTTATGAAAGAGCACTGCTGTCCAAATTTAGGTTTTGCTTTATTGTTTATTTTCTTTCCCTCTTTAGAACACATCCTACCTTCATGGATTATAAAGTCTAGCACCAATATTTCAATTCATCCATTCCAGCTTTGAGCACTTTCTTTCCCACACATTTTATGTAGAAATTCGTAAGAGGTACATAGTCCCTATCCTAAAAGCAGAGTAAATTTAGGTCCACATTAATCTCCCAGGCAGTGTGACATTTCTTCATGGTGTCAGTAAAGATAAGGAAAGGGTTAGCTAATGAGGTCAAAAGTTATATGTCAGTAAGACGATCATTGACTACAGCCAAGCTCACTTATTCCAATGAGAGTTTGTTTATGTTTTTTGTTGTTGGTGTTGTGTGTCCTTGACTATTGCTGCATTGTATGATACAAATCAATTGTATAAATGCAAGCTTCTGATTTTTAAGTTATTTTTTATTGTTATTTTCTCTGTTAGAGTTGAAAGGGTATATTTACAAAGGTGGGCACCAAAATTAGTAGTTCAGCCCTGCGTCACTTCAGAAATGCAGGGTTTGCTCCGTATTTACAAAGATACGGCACACCTCTGTGTTTCCCCTAGCTGCCTAGCACAAATGCAGACACCCTCGCTCCATAGTGTAAGGGTGCCTGCATTGCAGGGAATTATTATAGGCAGGAAGGTGTCCTTTCAGAATGCAGCACACATAGAAGAAGCACATTGTCATTATTTAATACCTGTTTATGTGCAGTAAGGAACATCTTCTTGCACATAAACAATCATTCATGGTGTTATGCTCTTTCTATATGTGCTGCAGAATGCAGCACTCTTAGAAAAAGAGCAAAAATGAGGAGCAATAAAAGTATTTTATCTCGTTGTGCAACTCTAAAGCCACCCTTGAGGTGGCGTTAGTTTTTGGCGCTGCCTCAGATTTACATTTCCTTGTAAATCTGTGGCACTGTCAAAAAGCAATGGGTGTTGCATGGGTACACCAACAGCAACACCCATTGCACGCCCTTTTGTCACAGAAATCTGGGTCAGAGGGCCATATCTACAAGGCGGCGTTAAGCCACACAACGTAGCTTAACTCCGCCTTGTAAATATGGGCATTGCGCCACTGGAGTGCTGCAAAAAATGACACTCCGGTGGCGCACTGGGTTTGAAAATATGTCCCAAAGTACTCCTAATGTGTGATGATGGTAATGTGTGGAAAGCTGAAGTGGCCACTTCAAAAGGTCCTGGGGAAGAGTAATAGCCACCAGTTCACTATTTCAGTCACCTTGTCATGAATAGTATTACACAAGATCTTATGAATAAACAACATATTGGACTCATACAGCAGGCAACAGACAGTTATGATATCACCTACGCTCATTGTTACGGTTATGTAATTCCCAAGAAAAAAATAGGCACAAAAGGAAAACTGTAAATGAAGGGAAATGCCTGTTTAATAGACTTGTTTGATTGGTTTGGATTTGCTTTTAGCCTGACAGATACACTGCTCCCAGACACAAAACGCTCACCTTCCCAGAAAGACAAGTCCCTTGAGGCAAATATGGCAGAAACTATAAGTTTTTACCATCCTGGTGATTAAGCTATTCCTCATGCTTGACAACACATATTTTGGCTTTTGGCAAAATTCTGTTATAAAATAATGTAAAACTTACTTTTAAAATAAACTGTGTTAAATACAAAATGTATAGTAGGCAACCATACTTAACCATTTTAGGTTTATAATGAAAATAATTTTTTTTACCTTAGCCTAAATAACCCTGTCATGTTAAACAATAAAATGTGAATATTTGAAAGGTCCGTAACATAGAAATAAATGATGTTTTAAAATTGACATGACTGACTATGTATCATTGAATAGAAATAGGTTTGTTTTTACATTGAATACATTGAATGTTTCTCTTTTTGCTGCATGTGTTTCTGTTTCCAGAAACTACTGTTTAATTCGTTAGTGGGCGGATCTCACCAGGAAAGATGGAAAGAAAACCATGAAAAACAGGAATGATGTACCACAACTTCCAAGGACACATATTTGAAAGTCAATTGTACTGTGGTGTGAAGATGGGAAGTACACCTGTTTCCAAGACTGTTTTGAAATCCTATTTGTCAACATAAAGAAAAAAGAAGATTAATGTTCAAACCTCCCGGTCAGCGTCCACTACCCCCCCCCCCCAGCTCCTCTGGCTGATGCTTCTGCCTTTTGCTGGGACGAACTGAGGCCCATATTCATACTTTTTTAGCACTGCATTTATGCTGCTTTTTGATGAAAAAACAGCGCAAACGTACAAAATACAACTGTATTTTGTACGTTTGCGCCGCTTTTGTGTCAAAAGATGATGCAAATGCGGTGCTAAAAAAGTATAAATATGGGCCTGAGAGTCTCCTGACTCTCAGATCGAGGCCCTCCTCCACCCACAGGCTTGTCCCTGCACTTCATCCCTGGTGGTCTAGTGGCCATCACAAGTAAGTATTTCTCTCAGTTGTTCTTTCACTCTTGCTTTTTCTGCCTTTTTTTCACTTGTTTTTCCTCTTCTTTTTCACTCATTTTTCCTTTTTCTTTTCCTTTCTCCACTCCTTTCCTCTGTCCCCCTCACCCACGAAGCTGCTTTTCCCGCCCTCCGGCCTCCCAGCCCACTGCTCTCCTTGCCCTCCCTCCCCTTCTTATTGGTGACCGCGGCATTGTGAGATGGCAACTGCACTAACCTCTTGGTCATAGTCTCCTACCCTCCGCAGCTCCTCTGGCTGCTGCTGCATCTGCCTTTTGCTGGGAGGAACTGATAGTTTCACGACTCTCAGTTGGAGGCCCTCCTCCACCCACAGGCTCATACCTGCGCCTCATCCCTGGTGGTCTAGTGGCCATCACAAGTAAGTTTCTTTTTCTTTCTCTCTGTTGCTCTTTTGATTTTTTGGCCTTTTTCTCTATCATCCCTCATTTTTCCTCTATCCCTTTTTCCATAGTTTGGACTCTTGCTCGGGGCAAGACTGCTGGTCTAAGGATGACAGTACTTTTGTTCGTAGACGACTATGCCTATCCTACAACAAGTGGCAACTGTTATCCCAACGTTACCAGCTCACTAGCAGCACCTCAACAGAAAGACAATAGTAAAAGGTGATTTGTGGCAGCCTTTACGCTTGGACTCGAGAATAAGACATTTCCGAGAGTGTCGTGGTTAAACGGAGGCTACCCCTTTCTCACAGGTATATCATGTCTCATACAAGCATAGGCAATGACAAAGATGCAGTAAAGTTTCAATAGTTTTCATTTAACACAACTACAATTTGCGATATGTTGCATGGGCTGCAATGATTAGGATAATTAATAGTGCAAGAAACTGAATTGTGAAGACAAGAGTCATTATTACAAAGACCCCCACCATCTTGCAATGCATATAAAAGACATAAGAGATGTAATATGCCCTAATACCCTAATATGATAGGCCTAACCTCCTGCCTAAAGGAGAGCTGGGTTTGTTAAACCTAATCTGCCAATGCCATGTCCATAAAAGGAGCCCCCAACCCTCGTTACCTTGGAATGAGGTCTCTATATCAGACTCCACAGGGACACAAAGACTGGGTCAGTGTCAAGACGACGTGCAGCATCGGTATATGCGATGGTGGCGATGCACTCTGGTCCGAATCCCTCTCATTATCTCTCTAAAGTGCGATAAATTTATACAGATCTACCAGGACCCCTGACGTAGGTGTGTTCCCAAACAGTAGATAACAGACATGCTTGGGACGGCAATTATTATAAACAAATCCCTCAAAAGTATAGAGAGGGAAAATCCCTAAGTGTGAACACCTACTGTTTGTTTGTCTTTGTCGCTTGATCCTGATGCCTTAGCGCGGTGGCACTGATAATGCAAAGCATAACAAGTGGCCTAACTATAAACAAGGCAGCCATCTTAGATGAAATAAATAAATAAATGGGCTAAGACAGAGCAAGCTAAGTAGGTTAAAAGTCACTAGGTGATGGGGCACAAGTTTGCAAGCCAAAGGCTAAGCTAACTCCTGTAATCCCATTAAAACAAACTGGGATTCTCTACAATACTTTCCAGCTTCATGCTTAAGCTTTATTTTCTGCCATCAGAAATTTGTATGGGTCACTGAGCTGACAACTTTTATTTCTTCTCGCACATAATCTTTATTTAGAATAGGGAGTTTATTTATGGAACATGCTTGTTGCACTAATATTGTACTGATTGCTTTTATGACGTGCCTTATTATTGAAAAATCGATTTAATGATTATATTGGCAAATAACAATACATCAGAACTATCCTCTTTATTCACTAAGCAAAAGAGATGATATGTGATTGCATTGTTTAATGGTTTCAGCATCCTACTTCTCTGTCGACATCAAAGATTAATCGACCTGTACGTAGGTTTTAATTGAGAGACATAAGTAAAGAGTGCCCTGTGCTCCAGCATGCCTTCTCAGCACTTATGGTGGTCTCCATGTTGAAACAGATGTCTGACTTTCTCAATGGTTATCTTAACCACAGCCAGTTACCCAAAATGTAGCAGTTCGCAGTCATCCTCCACAGTCAGGTGAACCTGAAGACGGCTTGTTCCCAGACTTTTTCCATCTGGTAACACTGAGATCTCACCATATTACCTCCATTCCATCCGACTACACACTGACAATATCTTTAGTGCACTGGACGAGCTAGTCTCGCCCTTGGCCATGGTCATGTGTGCTGAGGACGAGCACAGGGAGGACAAGACCAGCTCGTCCTACACCTGGCTCATGGGGGGGAGTGTGAAGCGATCAGGCTGTAGAAATGCTCAGTAGGCACCAAGGAATTTGTTTTTATGTTTGTTTGTGTTGTGTTTACACATTAGATGTGGGGAGCGACCCCTTAGGCAAGGGCCGCTCCCCTGCGGGCAAATTGTATTTAGGCCATTTCTCTCCCCTTGGGGGCAGATCGGCCTATTTTTCTCAGGCCAAACTGCCTCCAAGGGGGGCAGAAACCACTAGTCACCAGGGATTTCTTATTTTGACATCAATTTCATGCAAGGGGAGTGACCCCTTCGGCAAAGGTCACTCCCCTGGGGGGCTAATTTATTTTAGGCCATTTCTGCCCCAGTAAAGAAATGGCACCAGATATTCTTTTTTCCATTTATTTTAGGTAATTTCAGCTCCTCTTGTGGGCAGATCAGCCTATTTCTATTAGGCTGATCTGCCCCCATGCAGTGTTGTATGGGGGGGCAGCACCTTAGGCATGAGTCACTTTCCATGGGGGCACATTACTGGTGGCAATTTCTGCCCTCCTTAGGGGCAGATCAACCTATTTTTGGAAGGCGCATCTGCCCCCAAGGGGAGCAGAAAGCCCAGCAGAGACCAAGGAAAATTTGTTTTAAAAAAAGAGATTAAAATAAAGGGGGACAAAGTTGTTCTCCTCACCAGTGGGCAGATGGGGCAATTACCCTGATTCACTCCTGGGGAGGAGGCAGAAAACCTACTAGATGCCAAGGAATTAAAAGGAAAAAAATAGTGGGGTGGTGGCTACCAACCAGTATGGGCATGGTTATGCCCCCATCCCAACTTAAGGGGGTAACAGTCTTTCAGTTATTCCCCAGCACGCTAAACTGTATTATCCCTTGGCAAGCAGGAGGACATTTTATTTTTTTGGGTTTTAGTTTTACATTTGGGCCATGAGAGTTTGTCTAACTCTCAAAATCATCCCACTTGGAATGGTGAGGGCTGGACTTTTTGGACTTTGGGACACTGCCACTTAGAAAACTCTATGAGACCTAGACACATATGAAAACTTAACATCTAGGTGAGTCCAGGGTGGTGTGCTTTACATGCACCCCACACGATTTTCTTAACCACAATGCCATGCAAACCTCCAAACTTTGCTGGAAATCACATATTTTTCCCACATTTTTGTGATGGAACCTTCCGGAATCTGCGGTAATACAGAAAATTCCTACCACCCAATAGATGGGGAAAATACCCTGATTCACTACCGGGGGGTGCTGAAAACCTACTTTATGCCAGGGAATTAAAACAAACAAAAAATAGTGGGTGGTGGCTACCAACCAGTATGGGCATGGTTATGCCCCTGCCCCAACTGAATGGGGTAACAGTCTTTCAGCTCTTCCCCAGCACACTAAACTATCTTATGCAAATCTCCAACTTTGCTGGAAATCACACATTTTTCCCACATTTTTGTGATGGAACCTTCCGGAATCTGCAGGAATACAGAAAATTCCTACCACCCAGCATTGTTGCATCTATACCGATGAAAAATTCTGCCCCACTTGTCAGACAAATAATGTTTTTTTTCAAACTGTGCTTTTGGACCAGCTTTTGTTACCCCCCATTTTTGACAAGTCTTTGGCTCTTCCCTGTCACAGGCACTTGGCCCACCTACACAAGTGAGGTATCATTTTTACCAGGAGACTAAGGGGAATGTTGGGTGAAATTTGCACTGGTTCGGTGATCCCACACCGAAATGTGGGAAAAATGTTATTTTTTAGTTAAAATTGAGGTTTGCTGAGGATTCTGGGTAAGAAAACACAGGGGGATGCACGCAAGTCACACCTCCCTGGTCTCACTCGGGTGTCTAGTTTTCAGAAATGTTTGGGTTTGGTAGGTTTCCCTATATGGCTGCTGAGGCCAGGACCAAAAACAAAGGACATTTCCTTTCGCAGGCACTAGGCCTACCCACACAAGCGAGGTACAATTTTTATCGGGAGACCTGGGGGACCACTGGGTGGCAGGAAATTTGTGGCTCCTCTCAGATTCGAGAACTTTCTGTCACCTAAATGTGAGGAAAAGTATTCTTCTTTTGCTAAAGTTTGAGGTTTGCAAAGGATTCTGGGTAGCAGAACCTGGAGAGAGACCCAAATGTCACCAAACTTTGGATTCCCCTAGGTGTCTAGTTTTAAAAAAATGTACAGATTTGGTAGGTTTTCCTAGGTGCCGGCTGAGCTAGAGGCTAAAATCCACAGCTTGGCACTTTGGAAGGAACAGGTCAGATTTCTTTAGGAAAATGTGATTTGTCCAGGGTGTGTTCTGGGGCATTTCCTCTCGCGGGCACTAGGTCTACCCACACAGGTACCATTTTCATCGGGACACTTGGGGGACTGCTGGGTGGAAGAACTTTCGTGGCTCCTCTCAGATTCCAGAACTTTCCATCACCGAAATATGAGGGAAAAGTGTTTTTTTTTGCCAAATGTTGAGGTTTGCAAAGGATTCTGTATAACAGAGCCTGGTGAGAGCCCCACAAATCACCCAATTCTGAATTCCTCTAGGAGTCTATTTTTTATAAATGTCCAGGTTTGGTAGGTTTTCCTAGGTGCCCGCTTAATTGAGGCCAAAATCGACAGCTAAGCACTTTGCAAAAAACAGGTCTGTTTTCTTTGGGAAAATGTGATGTGTCATGTGGTGTTTTGGGGCATTTCCTTTTGCTGGAACAAGGCCTACCCACACAAGTCAGGTACTATTTTCATTTGGAGACCTGAGGGAACGCTGGGTGGACGGAAATTTGTGGCTCCTCTCAGATTCCAGATGTTTCTGTCACTGAAATGTGAGGAAAAAGTGTTAATGTTTTTGCAAAGTTTTGAGGTTTGCAAAGGATTATGGTAACCAGAACTTGGAAAGAGCCCCACACGTCACCCCATTCTGAATTCCCCTAGGTGCCTAGTTATAAAAAATGCACAGATTTTGCATTTTTCCCTAGGTGACGGCTGAGCTAGAGGCCATAATCCACAGCTACTCACTTTGCAAAAAACAGGTCTGTTTTCTTTGGGAAAATGTGATGTGTCCATGTTGTGTTTTGGGGCATTTTCTTTCACGGGCACTAGGCCTACCCACTCAAGTCAGGTTCCATTTTTATCGGGAGACTTGGGAGAAGGCTGGGTGGAAGGAAATGTGTGCCTCCTCTCAGTCTCCAGAGCTTTCTGTCACCGAAATGTGAGGAAAATGTGTTTTTTCTGCCACATTTGAGGTTTCTAAAGGATTCTGGGTAACAGAACCTGGAGTGAGCCCCACATGTCACCCCATCATGGATTCCCCTAGGTGTTTTGTTTTAAAAAATACATGTTTGGTGGATTTTCCTAGGTGCCGGCTGAGCTACAGGCCAAAATCCACAGCTTGGCACTTTGCAAAAAACAGGTCAGTTTTCTTTAGGGAAAGGTGATGTGTCAACGTTGTGCTCTGAGGCACTTCCTTTCACGGGCACTAGGCCTACCCACAAAAATAAGATACCATTTTTATTGGGAGACTTGTGGAATCACCGGCTGGAAGGAATTTGGTAGCTCCTCTTAGATTCCAGAACTTTCTGTCACCAAAATGTGAGAAAAAAGTGTATTTTTTGCAAGCTTTTTATGTTTGCAAAGGATTCTGGGTAATGGTACCTGGTGAGAGCCCCATAAGTCAACCCATTCTGAATTCCCATGGGTGTCTAGTTTTTAGAAATGTCGAGGTTTGTTAGGCTTTCCTAGGTGCCAGCTGAGCAAGAGCTCAGCACTTTGCAAAAAATAGGTCAGTTTTCTTTGGAAAAATATGATGTGTCTATGTTGTGTTTTGGGGCATTTCCTGTCACGGGTACTGGGCCTACCCACACAAGTCAGGTACCATTTTTATAGGGAGACCTGGGGGAATGCTGGGTGGAAGGACATTTGTGGCTCCTCTCAGATTCCAGAGCTTTCTGTCACTGAAATATGAGGAGAAAGGTTTGTGTTTCCAAATTTTGAGGTTTGCAAAGGATTCAGGGTAACAGAACCTGGAGAGATACCCACATGTCACCCCATCTTGGATTCCACTGGTGTCTAGTTTTCAAAAAATCACAGGTTTGGTAAGTTTTCCTAGGTGATGGCAGAGCTAGTGGCCAAAATCCACAGCTAGGCACTTTGCAAAAAACAGGTAAATTTTCTTTGGGAAAATGTGATGTGTCCTTGTTGTGTTTTGGGGCATTTCCTGTCACGGGGACTAGGCCTACTGTCTCAAGTCAGGTACCATTTTTATTGGGAGACTTGTGGAACCACCGGCTGGAAGGAAATTGGTGGGTCCTCTTATATTCCAGAAGTTTCTGTCATCAAAATGTGAGAAAAAAGTGTTTTTTGCAAGATTTTTAGGATTCTGGGTAATAAAACCTGGTGAGAGCCCCACAAGACACCCAGTTCTGAATTCCCCTAGCTGTCTAGTTTTTAGAAGTGCCCAGGTTTGTTAGGCTTTCCTAGGTGCCAGCTGAGCAAGAGCTCAAAATCCACAATGCACTTACTTTCACGGGCACTAGGCCTACCAACACAGGTCAGGTACCATTTTTATTGGTAGCCTTGGTGGAACTCTGGGTGGAAGGAAATGTGTAGCTCCCCTCAGATTTCAGAACTTTCTGTCACCGAAATGTGAGGGAAAAGTGTTTTTCTTGAAAGTTTTTGAGGTTTGCAAAGGATTCTGGCAAACAGAACCTGGAGGGAGCCCCACATGTCACCCCATCTTAGATTGCCCTAGGTGTCTAGTTTTCAAACATTCACAGATTTAGTAGGTTTTCCTTTGTGCCGGTTGAGCTAGAGGCAAAAATCCACAGCTAGGCACTTTGCAAAAAACAGGTCAACGTTCATTAGGAAAATGTGATGTGTCCACGTTCTGTTTTAGGGCATTTCCTTTGTCAGGCACTAGGCCTACACACACAAGTAAGGTACCTTTTTTATTTTTACCACATTTTGAGGTTTGCAAAGGATTCTGGGTAACTGAGTCCGGAGCGATCCCCACATGTCAACCCATCATGGATTCCCCTAGCTGTCTAGTTTTTAGAAATGCCCAGGTTTGTTAGGCTTTCCTAGGTGCCAGCTGAGCAAGAGTTCAAAATCCACAGCTAAGCACTTTGCAAAAAACAGGTCTGTTTTCTTTGGGAAATTGGATGTGCATGTTGTATTTTGGGGCATTTCCTTTTGCTGGCACTAGGCCTGCCCACACAAGTCAGGTGCTATTTGTATCTGGAGACTTGGGGGAACGTTGGGTGGAAGGAAATTTGTAGCTCCTCTCAGATTCCAGAACTTTCTGTAACCAAAATGTGTGAAAAAAGTGTTTTTTTTAAAAAAAATTGAGGTTTGCAAAGGGTTCTGGGTAACAGAACTTGGAGAGAGCCCCACATGTCACCACACCTTGGCTTCCTATAGGTGTCTAGTCTTAAAAAATGCACAGATTTGGTAGGTTTTCCTAGGTCCTGGATGATCTACAGGCAAAAATCCACAGCTTGGCACGTTGCAAAAAACAGGTCAGTTTTCTTTAGGAAAATGTGATGTGTCCAAATTGTGTTTGGGGGCATTTCCTTTTGCGGGCACTATGCCTATCCACACAAGTGAGGTACCATTTTTATTGGGAGACGAGGGGGACCGCTAGGTGGTTGGAAATTGGTGGTTCGTCTTAGATTCCAGAACTTTCTATCACTGAATTATGAGGAAAAAGTGATTTTTTTTGCCAAATTTTGAGGTTTGCATAGGATTCTGGATAACCGAACCAGGTGAGAGCCCCACACATCACCCCATTCTGAATCTAGTTTTTAGAAATGTCCAGGTTTGGTAGGTTTTTCCTGTATACCGGCTGAATTGAGGCAAAAAAATCCACACCTAAGCACTTTGCAAAAAACAGGTCTGTTTTCTTTGGGAAAATGGGATGTGCATGTTGAATTTTGGGGCATTTCCTTTTGCTGGCACTAGGCCTGCCCATACAAGTCAGGTGCTATTTGTATCTGGAGACTTGGGGAAACGCTGGGTGGAAGGAAATTTGTAGCTCCTCTCAGATTCCAGAACTTTCTGTAACCAAAATGTGTGAAAAAAGTGTTTAAAAAAAAGAAGTTTTGAGGTTTGCAAAGGCTTCTGGGTAACAGAACTTGGAGAGAGCCCCGCATGTCACCCCATCTTGGCTTCCCATAGGTGTCTAGTCTTAAAAAATGCACAGATTTGGTAGGTTTTCCTAGGTCCTGGATGATCTACAGGCAAAAATCCACAGCTTGGCACTTTGCAAAACACAGGTCACTTTTCTTTAGGAAAATGTGATGTGTCCAAATTGTGTTTTGGGGCATTTCCTTTTGCGGGCACTATGCCTATCCACACAAGGGAGGTACCATTTTTATTGTGAGACGAGGGGGACTGCTGGGTGGGTGGAAATTGGTGGTTCCTCTTAGATTCCAGAACTTTCTATCACTGAAATATGAGGAAAAAGTGTTTTTTTTGTGCCAAATTTTGAGGTTTGCAGAGGATTCTGGATAACCAAACATGGTGAGAGCCCCACAGGTCACCCCATTGTGAATTCCCCTATGTATCTAGTTTTTAAAAATGTCCAGGTTTGGTAGGTTGTTCTAGTTACTGGCTGAATTGAGGGGAACAATCCACAGCTAAGCAGTTTGTGAAAAACAGGTCTGCTTTCTTTGGGATAATTTGATGTGTCATGTTGCATCTTGGGGCATTTCCTTTTGCAGGCAAAAGGCCTACCCACAGAAGTCAGGTACTTTATTTATCTGGAGATTTGGGGGAACGCTGGGTGGAAGGAAATTTGTAGCTCCTCTCAGATTCCAGAAGTTTCTGTCACCGAAATGTTAGGAAAAAGTTTTGTTTTTTTGAAAAAGTTTGAGGTTTGCCAAGGATTATGTGCAACAGAACCTAAAAAGAGCCCCTCAAGTCACTCCATTCTGAATTCCCCCAGGTGTATAGTTTTTAGAAATTTCCAGATTTGGTAGGTGTTCCTGTAAGCCGGATGAATTGAGGCCAAAATCCACAGCTAAGCACTTTGCCAAAAACAGGTCTGTTTTCTTTGGGAAAATGTAATGTGTCATGTTGTGTTTTGGGGCATTTCCTTTTATGGGCACTAGGCCTACCCACACAACTGAGGTACCATTTTTGTCAGAACACTTGGGGAACTGCTGGGTGGAAGGAAATGTGTGGCTCCTCTCAGATTCCAGAACTTTCTATTACCGAAGTATGAGGAAAACGTTTATTTTGTGTCAAATGTTGAGGTTTGCAAAGGATTCTGGATAACAGAACCTGGTGAGAGCACAACAGGTCACCCCATTCTGAATTCCCATAGGTGTCTAGTTTTTAGAAATGTCCAGCTTTGGTGGGTTTTTATAGGTGCTGGCTGAATTGAGGCCAAAACGCACAGCTAAGTACTTTGCAAAAAAACAGCTCTGTTTTCTTTGGAAAAATGTGATGTGTCATGTTGTGTTTTGGGACATTTCCTTTTGCAGGCTCTAGGCCTCCCACACAAGTCAGGTACTGTTTTTATCTGGAGACTTGGGGGAACGTTGGGGGTAGGAAATTTGTGGCTCCTCTCAGATTCCAGCAGTTTCTGTCACCGAAATGTGAGTAAAACTTTTTTGTTTTGAAAATCTTGAAGTTTGCAAAGGACTCTGGGTAACAGAACCTGGAGAGAGCCCATCATGTCACCCCATCTTGGATTCCCCTTGGTGTCTGGTTTTCAAAGGTGCAGAGGTATAGTAGTTTTTCCTGGGTGCAGGCTGAGCTAGAGGCCAAAATCCACAGCTAGGCACTTTGCAAAAAACACGTCAGTGTTCTTTAGGAAAATGATATGTGCCCATGCTGTGTTTTAGGGCATTTCCTGTCGCGGGCACTAGGCGTACCCTCGCAAGTGAGGTACCATTGTTATCGGGACACTTGGGGGACTGCTGGGTGGAAGGAAATTTGTGGCTCCTCTCAGATTCGAGAACTTTCTATCACCGAAATATGAGGAAAAAGTGTATTATTTGTATTGCCAAATTTTGAGGTTTGCAAAGTATTCTGTATAACAGTACCTGGTGAGAGCCTCACAAGTCACCCCATTCTGAATTATCCTAGGTGTCTAGTTTTTAGAAATGTCCAGGTTTGGTAGGTGTTCCCAGGTGCTGGGTGAATTGAAGCAAAAATCCACAGCTAAGCACTTTCCAAAAAAACATGTTGTCTTTTGGGGCATTTCTTTTTGCGGGCACTAGGCCTACACAAACAAGTCATTTACAAATTTTTATCTGGAGACTTGGGGGGATTCTGGGTGGAAGGAAATTTGTGGCTCGTCTCAAATTCAGGAAGTTTCTGTCACCAAAATGTGAGGAAAAAGTGTTTTTTTTGCAAACTTTTGAGGTTTGCAAAGGATATGGGTAAAATAACCTAGAGAGAGCTCCATGTGTCTCCCCATTCTAAATTCCACTAGGTGTCTAGTGTTAAAAAATGCACAGGTTTTGTAGCTTTTCCTTGTTGGAGGCTGAGCTACAGGCCATAATCCACAGCTAGGCACTTTGCAAAAAAACAGGTCTGTTTTCTTTGGGAAAATGTGATGCGTCCATGTGGTGTTTTGGGGCATTTCCTTTCGCGGGCATTAGGCCTACCAACACAATGCAGGTATCATTTTTATCGGGAGACATGGGGAAACGCTGGGTGGAAGGAAATTTGTGCCTCCTCTCAGAATCCAGAACTGTCTGTTATGGAAATGTGAAGAAACCTTTTTTTTTTAAACATTTTGAGGTTTGCAAAGGGTTCTGGGTAACAGAACCTGGAGAGAGCCCCACAAGTCACCCCATCTTAAATTCCCTTAGGTGACTAGTTTTCAAAACTAAACAGGTTTGGTAGGATTTCCTAAGTGATGGCTGAGCTAGAGGCCAAAATCCACCGCTAGGCACTTTACAATCAACAGGACTGTGTTCTTTAGGGAAATGTGATGTGTCCATATTGTGTTTTGGGTCATTTCCTTTTGCTGGCAGTAGGCCTACCCATACATGTGAGGTACCATTTTTATTGGGAGACTTGGGGGACTGCAGGGTGGAGGAAATTTGTTTGTCCTCTCAGATTCCAGAACTTTCTGTCACCGAAATGTTAGGAAAAAGTTTTTTTTGTGTGTGCATAATTTTGAGGTTTGCAAAGGATTATGTGCAACAGAACCAAAAGAGAGCCCAACATGTCACCCCATCTTTCAGTCCGATGGGTGTCTAGTTTTAAAAAATGTACAGGTTTAGTACGTTTTCCTGGATGCCGGCTGAGATAGAGGCCAAAATCCACAGCTAGGCACTTTGTAAAAAACAGGTCAGTGTTCTTTAGGGAAATGTGTTGTGTCCATGTTGGGTTTGGAGGCATTTCTTTTTGCGAGCACTAGGCCTACCCACACAAGTGAGATACAATTTTTATTAGGAGACTTGCCGGATGGCTCGGTGAAGGAAATCAGTAGCTCCACTTTGATTCCAGAAATTTTCTGTCACCAAAATGTGTGAAAAAGTGTTTTTTTGCAAGAGTTTTAGGTTTGCAAAGGATTCTGGGTAACAGAATCTGGTGAAAGCCGCACAATTCACCCCATTCTGAATTCCTCTAGGTGTGTAGTTTTTAGAAATGTCCAGGTTTGGTAGGTTTAAATAGGTATCGGCTGAATTCATGCCAAAATCCACAATTAAGCACAATGCAAAAAGCGGGTCTGTTTTCTTTGGGAAAATGTGATATGTCCATGTTGTGTTTTGGGGGCATTTCCTTTTACGGGCACTTGGTTTACACACAAAAGACAGGTACCAATTTTATCTGTAGACTTCGGGGTATGATGGGTGGAAGGAAATTTGTGGCTCCTCTCAGATTCCAGCAGTTTCTTTCACCAAAATGTGAGTAAAAAGAATTTGTTTTGAAACTTTTGAGGTTTGCAAAGGATTCTGGGTAACAGAACCTGGAGAGAGCCCCACATGTCACCCCATCTTTTATTCCCCTGGGTGTCTAGTTTTCAAAACTGGACAGGTTTTGAACATTTTCCTGGATGCCGGCTGAGATATAGGCCAAAATCCACAGCTAGGCATTATGCAAAAAACAGGTCAGTGTTCTTTAGGGAAATGTGTTGTGTCCACGTTGGGTTTGGGGGCATTTCTTTTTGCGGGCACTAGGCCTACCCACACAAGTGAGATACAATTTTTATTGGGAGACTTGCCGGACGGCTGGGTGAAAGGAAATCGGTAGCTCCTCTTTGACTCCAGAAACTTTCTGTCACCAAAATGTGTGAAAAAGTGTTTTTTTGGCTAGATTTTTTGGTTTGCAAAGGATTCTGGGTAACAAAACCTGGTGAAAGCCCCACAAGTCACCCCATTCTGAATTCCCCTAGGTGTCTAGTTTTTAGAAATGACCAGGTTTGATAGGTTTAAATAGGTATCAGCTGAATTGAGGCCAAAATCCACAATTAAGCACTTTGCAAAAAACAGGTCTGTTTTCTTTGGAAAAATGTGATGTGTCCATGTTGTGTTTTGGGGCATTTCCTTTCAGGCTCACCAGGTCTACACACACAAGTCAGGTACCAACTTTCTCTGAAGACTTGGGGGAATGTTGGGTGGAAGATAATTTCTGGCTCCTGTCAGATTCCAGAACTTTCTGTCACCGAAATGTGAGTAAAAAGTGTTTGTTTTTGAAATCTTGAGGTTTGCAAAGGATTCTGGTTAACAGAAACTGGAGAGAGCCCCACATGTCACACCATCTTGGATTCCCCTACGTGTCTAATTTTAAAAATTGCACAGGTTTAGTAGGTTTTTCTAGGTGCTGGCGGAGCTAGAGGCCGAAATCCACAGCTAGGTACTTTGTAAAAATCAGGTCAGTGTTCTTTAGCAAAATGTGATGTGTCCTTGCTGTGTTTTGGGGCATTTCCTGTCCCGAGCACTAGGCCTACCCTCACAAGTGAGGTACCATTGTTATCAGGACACTTGGGGGACTGCTGGGTGGAAGGAAATGTGTGTCTCCTCTCAGATTCCAGATCTTTCTATCACCGAAGTATGAGGAAAAAGTGTTTTTTTTGCCAAAATTTTAGGTATGCAAAGGATTCTGAATAACAGAATCTGGTGAGAGCCCCACAGGTCACCCCATTCTGAATTCCCATAGGTGTCTAGTTTATAGATATGTCCAGTTTTGGTAGGTTTTTATAGGTGCAGGCTGAATTGAGGCCAAAACCCACAGCTAAGCACTTTGCAAAAAATCAGGGCGCATATTTATACTTTTTTTAGTGCCGCATTTGCGTCACTTTTTGATGCAGAAGCGGCGCAAACTTACAAAATGCAATTGTATTTTGTAAGTTTGCGTCGCTTTTGCGTCAAAAAGCAGGCAAATGCGGTGCTAAAAAAGAATAAATATGGGCCCAGGTCTGTTTTTTTGGAAAAATATGGTGTGTCATGTTGTGTTTTGGGGCATTTTCTTTTGAAGGCGCTAGGCCTCCCACACAAGTCAGGTACTCTTTTTATCTGGAGACTTGGGGGAACGTTGGGGGTAGGAAATTTGTGGCTCCTCTCAGATTCCAGCAGTTTCTGTCACCGAAATGTGAGTAAAACGTTTTTGTTTTGGAAATATTGAAGTTTGCAAAGGACTCTGGGTAACAGAACCTGGAGAGAGCCCCACATGTCACCCCATCTTGGATTCCCCATGGTGTCTAGTTTTCAAAGGTGCACAGGTATAGTAGTTTTTCCTGGGTGCAGGCTGAGTTAGAGGCCAAAATCCACAGCTAGGCACTTTGCAAAAAATACGTCAGTGTTCTTTAGGAAAATGAAATGTGCCCATGCTGTGTTTGAGGGCATTTCCTGTTGCGGGCACTAGGCCTACCCTCACAAGTGAGGTACCATTGTTATCGGGACACTTGGGGGACTGCTGGGTGGAAGGAAATTTGTGGCTCCTCTCAGATTCGAGAACTTTCTATCACCGAAATATGAGGAAAAAGTGTATTATTTGTATTGCCAAATTTTGAGGTTTGCAAAGTATTCTGTATAACAGTACCTGGTGAGAGCCTCACAAGTCACCCCATTCTGAATTATCCTAGGTGTCTAGTTTTTAGAAATGTCCAGGTTTGGTAGGTGTTCCTAGGTGCTGGGTGAATTGAAGCCAAAATCCACAGCTAAGCACTTTCCAAAAAAACAGGTCTGTTTTCTTTGGGAAAATGTCATGTGTCATGTTGTCTTTTGGGGCATTTATTTTTGCGGGCACTAGGCCTACACAAACAATTCATTTACAAATTTTTATCTGGAGACTTGGGGGAATGCTGGGTGGAAGGAAATTTGTGGCTCGTCTCAAATTCAGGAAGTTTCTGTCACCAAAATGTGAGGAAAAAGTATTTTTTTTTGCAAACTTTTGAGGTTTGCAAAGGATATGGGTAAAATAACCTAGAGAGAGCCCCATGTGTCACCCAAACTAAATTCCACTATGTGTCTAGTGTTAAAAAATGCACAGGTTTTGTAGCTTTTCCTTGTTGACGGCTGAGCTACAGGCCATAATCCACAGCTAGGCACTTTGCAAAAAAACAGGTTTGTTTTCTTTGGGAAAATGTGATGTGTCCATGTGGTGTTTTGAGGCATTTCCTTTCGCGGGCACTAGGCCTACCAACACAATGCAGGTATCATTTTTATCGGGAGACATGGGGAAACGCTGGGTGGAAGGAAATTTGTGCCTCCTCTCAGAATCCAGAACTGTCTGTTACGGAAATGTGAAGAAAACATTTTTTTTTGCCACATTTTGAGGTTTGCAAAGGGTTCTGGGTAACAGAACCTGGAGATAACCCCACATGTCACCCCATCTTGGATTCCCCTAGGTGTTTAGTTTTCAAAACTAAACAGGTTTGGTTGGATTTCCTAAGTGATGGCTGAGCTAGAGGCCAAAATCCACAGCTAGGCACTTTACAATCAACAGGACTGTTTTCTTTAGGAAAATGTGATGTGTCCATATTGTGTTTTGGGTCATTTCCTTTTGCTGGCAGTAGGCCTACCCATACATGTGAGGTACCATTTTTATTGGGAGACTTGTGGGACTGCAGGGTGGAGGAAATTTGTTTGTCCTCTCAGATTCCAGAACTTTCTGTCACCGAAATGTTAGGAAAAAGTTTTTTTTGTGTGTGCATAATTTTGAGGTTTGCAAAGGATTATGTGCAACAGAACCAAAAGAGAGCCCAACATGTCACCCTATCTTTCAGTCCCCTGGGTGTCTAGTTTTAAAAAATTTACAGGTTTAGTACGTTTTCCTGGATGCCGGCTGAGATAGAGGCCAAAATCCACAGTTAGGCACTTTGTAAAAAACAGGTCAGTGTTCTTTAGGGAAATGTGTTGTGTCCACGTTGGGTTTGGAGGCATTTCTTTTTGCGAGCACTAGGCCTACCCACACAAGTGAGATACCATTTTTATTAGGAGACTTGCCGGATGGCTCGGTGAAGGAAATCAGTAGCTCCACTTTGATTCCAGAAATATTCTGTCACCAAAATGTGTGAAAAAGTGTTTTTTTTGCAAGATTTTTAGGTTTGCAAAGGATTCTGGGTAACAGAACCTGGTGAAAGCCTCACAATTCACCCCATTCTGAATTCCTCTAGGTGTGTAGTTTTTAGAAATGTCCAGGTTTGGTAGGTTTAAATAGGTATCAGTTGAATTGAGGCCAAAATCCACAATTAAGCACAATTCAAAAAGCGGGTCTGTTTTCTTTGGGAAAATGTGATATGTCCATGTTGTGTTTTGGGGGCATTTCCTTTTACGGGCACTAGGTTTACACACAAAAGACAGGTACCAATTTTATCTGTAGACTTCGGGGTATGATGGTGGAAGGAAATTTGTGGCTCCTCTCAGATTCCAGCAGTTTCTTTCACCAAAATGTGAGTAAAAAGTGTTTGTTTTGGAACTTTTGAGGTTTGCAAAGGATTCTGGGTAACAGAACCTGGAGAGAGCCCCACATGTCACCCCATCTTTTATTCCCCTGGGTGTCTAGTTTTCAAAACTGGACAGGTTTTGGACGTTTTCCTGGATGCCGGCTGAGATAGAGGCCAAAATCCACAGCTAGGCACTATGCAAAAAGCAGGTCAGTGTTCTTTAGGGAAATGTGTTGTGTCCACGTTGGGTTTGGGGGCATTTCTTTTCGCGGGCACTAGGCCTACCCACACAAGTGAGATACCATTTTTATTGGGAGACTTGCCGGACAGCTGGGTGGAAAGAAATCGGTAGCTCCTCTTTAATTCCAGAAACTTTCTGTCACCAAAATGTGTGAAAAAGTGTTTTTTTTTGTAAGATTTTTAGGTTTGCAAAGGATTCTGGGTAACAAAACCTGGTGAAAGCCCCACAAGTCACCCCATTCTGAATTCACCTAGGTGTCTAGTTTTTAGAAATTACCAGGTTTGGTAGGTTTAAATAGGTATCAGCTGAATTGAGGCCAAAATCCACAATTAAGCACTTTGCAAAAAACAGGTCTGTTTTCTTTGGGAAAATGTGATGTGTCCATGTTGTGTTTTGGGGCATTTCTTTTCAGGCTCACTAGGTCTACACACTCAAGTCAGGTACAAACTTTCTCTGAAGACTTGGGGGAATGTTGGGTGGAAGATAATTTCTGGCTCCTGTCAGATTCCAGAACTTTCTGTCACCAAAATGTGAGTAAAAAGTGTTTGTTTTTGAAATCTTGAGGTTTGCAAAGGATTCTGGTTAACAGAAACTGGAGAGAGCCCCACATGCCACCCCATCTTGGATTCCCCTAGGTGTCTAATTTTTAAAATTGCACAGGTTTAGTAGGTTTTTCTAGGTGCTGGCTGAGCTAGAGGCCGAAATCCACAGCTAGGTACTTTGTAAAAATCAGGTCAGTGTTCTTTAGTGAAATGTGATGTGTCCATGCTGTGTTTTGGGGCATTTCCTGTCCCGGGCACTAGGCCTTCCCACACAAGTGAAGTACAATTTTTGTCTGGACACTTGGGGGACTGCTGGGTGGAAGGAAATGTGTGGCTCCTTTCAGATTCCAGATCTTTCTATCACGGAAGTATGAGGAAAAAGTGTTTTTTTTAAACAAAATTTGTGCTATGCAAAGGATTCTGAATAACAGAACCTGGTGAGAGCCCCACAGGTCACCCCATTCTGAATTCCCGTAGGTGTCTAGTTTATAGATATGTCCAGCTTTGGTAGGTTTTTATAGGTGCAGGCTGAATTGAGGCCAAAACCCACAGCTAAGCGCTTTGCAAAAAATCAGGGCACAGATTTATACTATTTTTAGCGCCGCATTTGTGTCACTTTTTGATGCAACAGCGGCGCAAACTTACAAAATGGAATTGTATTTTGTAAGTTTGCGCCGCTTTTGCATCAAAAAGCAGCGCAAATGTGGAGCTAAAAAAGTATAAATATGGGCCCAGGTCTGTTTTCTTTGGAAAAATATGATGTGTCATGTTGTGTTTTGGGGCATTTCCTTTTGAGGGCGTTAGGCCTCCCAAACAAGTCAGGTACTGTTTTTATCTGGAGACTTGGTGTCTAATTTTTAAAATTGCACAGGTTTAGTAGGTTTTTCTAGGTGCTGGCTGAGCTAGAGGCCGAAATCCACAGCTAGGTACTTTGTAAAAATCAGGTCAGTGTTCTTTATCGAAATGTGATGTGTCCTTGCTGTGTTTTGGGGCATTTCCTGTCCCGAGCACTAGGCCTACCCTCACAAGTGAGGTACCATTGTTATTGGGACACTTGGGGGACTGCTGGGTGGAAGGAAATGTGTGGCTCCTCTCAGATTCCAGATCTTTCTATCACCGAAGTATGAGGAAAAAGTGTTTTTTTTGCCAAAATTTGAGGTATGCAAAGGATTCTGAATAACAGAACCTGGTGAGAGCCCCACAGGTCACTCCATTCTGAATTCCCTTAGGTGTCTAGTTTATAGATATGTCCAGCTTTGGTAGGTTTTTATAGGTGCAGGCTGAATTGAGGCCAAAACCCACAGCTAAGCACTTTGCAAAAGATCGGGGCGGATATTTATACTTTTTTTAGCGCCGCATTTGCGTCACTTTTTGATGCAAAAGCGGCGCAAACGTACAAAATGCAATTGTATTTTGTAAGTTTGAGCCGCTTTTGCGTCAAAAGCAGCGCAAATGCGGTGCTAAAAAAGTATAAATATGGGCCCAGGTCTGTTTTCTATGGAAAAATATGGTGTGTCAAAGTTGTGTTTTGGGGCATTTTCTTTTGAAGGCGCTAGGACTCCCACACAAGTCAGGTACTCTCTTTATCTGGAGACTTGGGGGAACGTTGGGGGTAGGAAATTTGTGGCTCCTCTCAGATTCCAGCAGTTTCTGTCACCGAAATGTGAGTAAAATGTTTTTGTTTTGGAAATTTTGAAGTTTGCAAAGGACTCTGGGTAACAGAACCTGGAGAGAGCCCCACATGTCACCCCATCTTGGACTCCCCTTGGTGTCTAGTTTTCAAAGGTGCACAGGTATAGTAGTTTTTCCTGGGTGCAGGCTGAGCTAGAGGCCAAAATCTTCAGCTGGGCACTTTACAATCAACAGGACTGTTTTCTTTAGACAAATGTCATGTGTCCATATTGTGTTTTGGGTCATTTCCTTTTGCTGGCACTAGGCCTACCCATACAAGTGAGGTACCATTTTTATTGGGAGACTTGGGGGACTGCAGGGTGGAGGAAATGTGTTTGTCCACTCAGATTCCAGAACTTTCTGTCACCGAAATGTTAGGAAAAAGTTTTTTTTTTTTGTGTGCATAATTTTGAGGTTTGCAAAGGATTATGTGCAACAGAACCAAAATAGAGCCCCACAGATCACGGCATTTTTCATTCCCCTGGGTGTCTAGTTTTAAAAAATACACAGGTTTAGTACGTTTTCCTGGATGCCGGCTGAGATAGAGGCCAAAATCCACAGCTAGGCACTTTGTAAAAAACAGGTCACTGTTCTTTAGGGAAATGTGTTGTGTCCACGTTGGGTTTGGGGGCATTTCTTTTTGCGGGCACTAGGTCTACCCACACAAGTGAGATACCATTTTTATTGGGAGACTTGCCGGATGGCTGGGTGAAGGAAATCGGTAGCTCCACTTTGATTCCAGAAATTTTCTGTCACCAAAATGTGTGAAAAAGTTTTTTTTTTGCAAGGTTTTAAGGTTTGCAAAGGATTCTGGGTAACAGAACCTGGTGCAAGCCACACAAGTCACCCCATTCTGAACTCCCCTAGGTGTCTAGTTTTTAGAAATGTCCAGGTTTGGTAGGTTTAAATAGGTATTGGCTGAATTGAGGCCAAAATCCACAATTAAGCACTATGCAAAAAGCGGGTCTGTTTTCTTTGGGAAAATGTGATATGTCCATGTTGTGTTTTGGGGCATTTCCTTTTACGGGCACTAGGTTTACACACAAAAGACAGGTACCAATTTTATCTGTAGACTTGGGGGTATGCTGGGTGGAAGGAAATTTGTGGCTCCTCTCAGATTTCAGCAGTTTCTTTCACCAAAATGTGAGTAAAAAGTGTTTGGTTTGGAACTTTTGAGGTTTGCAAAGGATTCTCGGTAACAGAACCTGGAGAGAGCCCCACATGTCATCCTATCTTGGATTCCTTTAGGTGTCTAGTTTTCAAAATTGCACTGGTGTAGTAGGTGTTCCCAGGTGCAGGCTGAGTTAGAAGCCGAAATCCAAAGCTAGGCACTTTGTAAAAAACAGGTCAGTGTTCTTTAGGAAAATGTTATGTGTCCATGCTGTGTTTTGAGGCATTTCCTGTTGTGGGCACTGGGCCTATCCACACAAGTGAGGTACAATTTTTGTCGGAGAAATGGGGGACTGCTGGGTGGAAGAAATTTGTGGCTCCTCTCAGATTCCAGAACTTTCTATCACCGAAATATGAGGACAAACTGTTTTTTTTGCCAAATTGATTTGCAGAGGATTCTGTATAACCGAACCTGGTGAAAGCACCTCAAGTCACTCCATTCTGAATTCCCCAAGGTGTCTAGTTTTTAGAAATTTCCAGATTTGGTAGATGTTCCTGTATGCCGGATGAACTTAAGCCAAAATCCACAGCTAAGCACTTTGCCAAAAACAGGTCTGTTTTCTTTGGGAAAATGTAATGTGTCATGTTGTGTTTTGGGGCATTTCCTTTTATGGGCACTAGGCCTACCCACACAACTGAGGTACCATTTTTGTCAGAACACTTGGGGAACTGCTGGGTGGAAGGAAATTTGTGGCTCCTCTCAGATTCCAGAACATTCTATTACCGAAGTATGAGGAAAAAGTGTTTTTTGTGCCAAATGTTGAGGTTTGCAAAGGATTCTGGATAACAGAACCTGGTGAGAGCACAACAGGTCACCCCATTTTGAATTTCCATAGGTGTCTAGTTTTTAGAAATGTCCAGCTTTGGTGGGTTTTTATAGGTGCTGGCTGAATTGAGGCCAAAAATCACAGCTAAGTACTTTTAAAAAAAACAGCTCTGTTTTCTTTGGAAAAATGTGATGTGTCATGTTGTGTTTTGGGACATTTCCTTTTGCAGGCTCTAGGCCTCCCACACAAGTCAGGTACTATTTTTATCTGGGAATTTGGGGGAATGCTGGGTGGAGGGAAATTTGTGGCTCCTCTCAGATTCCATAAGTTTCTGTCGCCGAAATATGAGCAAAAGGTTTTTGTTTTGGAAATTTTGAGGTTTGCAAAGGACTCTCGGTAACAGAATCTGGATAGAGCCTCACATGTCACCCCATCTTGGATTCCCCTTGGTGTCTAGTTTTCAAAAGTGCACAGGTGTAGTAGGTTGTCCTGGGTGCCGGCTGAGCTAGAGGCCAAAATCCACAGCTAGGGACTTTGCAAAAAACAGGTAATTTTTCTTTCGGAAAATGTAATGTGTCCATGCTGTGTTTTAGGGCATTTCCTGTCATGGGCACTAGGCCTACCCACACAAATGAGGCACCAATTTTATGGGGACACCTGGGGGACTACTGGCTGGAAGGTAATTTGTGGCTCCTCTCTGATACTAGAACTTTCTATCACCAAAATATGAGGAAAAAGTTATTTTTTCACCACATTTTGAGGTTTGCAAAGGATTCTAGATAACAGAACCTGATGAGAGCCCCACAAGTCACCCCATTCTGAATTCCCCAAGGTGTCCAGTTCTTAGAAATATCCAGGCTTGGTAGGTTTTCCTAGGTGCTGGCTGAATTGATGTCAAAATCCACAGTTAAGCACTTTGTCTGTTTTCTTTGGGAAAAATGTGATGTGTCCATGTTGTGTATTGGAGCATTTCCTTTTATGACAATAGGCTTACCCACACATGTCAGGTACCAGTTTTTATGTGGATACTTGGGGGAACACTGTGTGGAAGGAAATTTGTGACTCCTCTCAGATTCCAGATGTTAGGATTTTTTTTTTTTTTTTGTTTGCAAGATTTTGAGGTTTGCAAAGGATTATGGGCAAAATAACCTAGAGAGAGCCCCACATGTCTCCTCATTCTGAATTCCAGTAGGTGTCTAGTTTTAAAAAATGCACAGGTTTTGTAGGTTTTCCTAGGTGACGGCTGAGCTAGAGGCCATAATCCACAGCTATTGACTTTTAAAAAAACAGGTCTGTTTTCTTTGGGAAAATGTTATGTGTCCATGTTGTGTTTTGGGGCATTTCCTTTCGCGGGCACAAGGCCTACCAACACAATGCATGTATCATTTGTATCGGGAGACAAGGGGGAACGCTGGGTGGAAGGCAATTTGTGCCTCTTCTCAGATTCCAGAATTGCCTGTCACCGAAATGTGAGGAAAAAGTGTTTTTTCTGGCACATTTTGAGATTTGCAAAGGGTTCTGGGTAACGAACCTAGTGACAACCCCACATGTCACCCCATCTTGGATTCCCCAAGGTGTCTAGTTTAAAAAAAAATGCACAGATTTGGTAGGTTTTCCTAGTTGATGGCCATCTAGAGGCCAAAATCCACAGCTAGGCACTTTGCAAACAACAGGTCAGTTTTCTTTAGGAAAATGTGATGTGTCCACATTGGGTTTTGGGGCATTTCCTTTTTCTGGCAGTAGGCCTACCCACACAAGTGAGGTACCATTTGTATTCAGAGAGGTGGGGGACTGTAGGGTTGGGGTAATTTGTTGCTCCTCTCAGATTCCAGAACTTTCTGTCACTGAAATGTGAGAAAAAAAAAAGTTTTTTTTGCCATATTTTGAGGTTTGCAAAGGACTCTGGGTAACATAACCTGGTGAGAGGCCAACAAGTCACCCCATTCTGAAGTCCCCTAGATGTCTAGTTTTTAGAAATGTCCAGGTTTGGTAGGTTTAAATAGGAGGCCAAAATCCTCAGTTAAGCACTGTGCAAAAACGGGTCTGTTTTCTTTGGCAAAATGTGATGTGTCCATGTTGTGTTTTGGGGCATTTCCTTTTACGCTCACTAGGTTTACACACACAAGTGAGGTACCAATTTTATCTGGAGACTTGGGGGAACGCTGGGTGGAAGGAAATTTATGGCTCCTCTCAGATTCCAGAACTTTCTGTCACCGAAATGTGAGTAAAAATTATTTGTTTTTGAAAGTTTGAGGTTTGCAAAGGATTCTGGGTAACAGAACCTGGAGAGAGCCCAACATGTCCCCCCATCTTGGATTGTCCCAGGTGTCTAGTTTTATAAAATGCACAGGTTTGGTAGGTTTTCCTAAGTGCCGGCTGAGCTAGACGCCAAAATCCACAGCTTGGAACTTTGCAAAAAACAGGTCAGTTTTCCTTAGGAGAATGTGATGTATCCACGTTGTGTTTTGGAAACTTCCTTTCGCGGGCACTAGGCCTACCCACACAAGTGAGGTACAATTTTTATTGGGAGTCTAGGGGACTGCTCGGTTGCAGGCAATTTGTGGCTTCTCTCAGATTCCAGAAGTTT
Organism: Pleurodeles waltl; assembly: GCF_031143425.1. NCBI lineage: Eukaryota > Metazoa > Chordata > Amphibia > Caudata > Salamandridae > Pleurodeles > Pleurodeles waltl. The sequence continues at coordinate 236,756,403 of NC_090446.1, read as the reverse complement.
CTATCACCATAATATGAGGGAAAAGTCATTTTTTTGCCAAATTTTGAGGTTTGCAAAGGATTCTGGGTAACAGAACCTGGAGCGAGCCCACATGTAACCCCATCTTGGATTCCCCTAGTTGTCCAGTTTTCACAAATGCATAGGTTTGGTAGATTTTCCTAGGTGCCAGCTGAGCTAAGGGCCAAAATCCACACCTAGGCAGTTTGAAAAATACAGGTCAGTTTTCTTTAGGAAAATCTGATATGTCCATGCTGTGTTTTGGGGCATTTCCTTTTGCGGGCACTAGTCCTACCCAAGCAATTGAGGTTCCATTTATATTAGGAGACTTGGGGGACTGCTGGGTGGAGGATATTTGTGGATCCTCTCTGATTCCAGCACTTTCTGTCACCAAAATGTACGAATTGTTTTTTTTTTTGCCACATTTTGAGGTTTTTAAAGGATTCTGAGTAACAGAACCTAGTGAGAGCCCCACAAGTCACCTCATTCTGAATTCCCCTAGGTGTCTAGTGTAGGAAAGTACCATCTTTCTTGGCACGTTACTCCCATTTTTACCTGTATGTCAGTATGTTTTTTCCTGTCTCACTGGGATCCTGCTTGTCAGCACCCCAGTGATCATAGTTTATGGCCTAATGTGTGTGTCTGTATAGTGCTAGTTAGAAATTGGGTCTTTGGTTGACAGTCAGGTTACGCCCTGTTCAAGCAAGGACCCTCACTCTTGTCAGGGTAAAAGAGAATCACCCTCAGCTAACCCCTGCTTACCCCCTTGGTAGCTTGGCAGAGCAGTAGGCTTAACTTCAGAGTGCTAGGTGTAAAGTATTTGTACCAACACACACACACAGTAACTTAATGAAAACACTACAAAATGACACAAAACAGGTTTAGAAAAATAGGAAATATTTACCTAAACAAAACAAGACCAAAACGAAAAAAATCCACAATACACAAGTCAAGTTATCAATAAAAATGCAAAGTCTTTAAGTAGTTTTAAACACACACCATTACTGTTAGCATGAAAAAGTACCTTTGGTGCGTCAAAAATAACCCCGCACGGGTGAGTGTGCATCAAAAAGGGCTTGCAATGCGTTGATTCCACTCACTTGCGGGACCTTGCATCGTTTCTCCTTCTGCCGGGTCGGCGTGTTGTTTCTTCTCTCCGCAGCAGAGCGATGCATTGATCCGGTCAGCAATCTCGGGTCAGGCAGGCCTTCCGTTGTTTTTACACGCCCAGCGGTACTTGATTCTCAGCTGCAGAGCCGGCGGCGCATCGTTTCTTCAGTTGCAGGTCAGAGTTGCGTCGATCTCTTCCCCGCACGGCGCTCTGTTCATGGATTTCCTTGGCTTTAGGTTGCCAGCTTTTCCTTTCAGTGTCCCAGGACTTGATGGGCACCACAGGGCAGATTAGGAGCCTCTCCAGAGACTCCAGGTGTTGGCAGAGAGAAGTCTTTGCTGTCCCTGAAACTTCAAACAACAGGAGGCAAGCTCTAACTCAAGCCCTTGGAGATTTCTTCTCAAGATGGAAGGCACACAATGTCCAGTCTTCGCCCTCTTACTCTGGCAGACGCTGCAACTGCAGGATAGCTCCACAAAGCACAGTCACAGGCAGGGCAGCTCTTCTTCCTCAGCTCTTCAGCTCTTCTCCAGGCAGAGATTCCTCTTGTTTCCAGAAGTGTTTCTAAAGTCTGTGGTTATGGGTACCCTTCTTATACCCAATTTCTCCTTTGAAGTAGGCCTACTTCAAAGTAAAGTCTTTTTTGAATGTGAAAACCTGTCTTGCCCAGGCCAGGCCCCAGACACTCACCTGGGGGTCAGAGACTGCATTGTGTGAGGGCAAGCACAGCCCTTTCAGGTGTGAGGGACCACTCCTCACCTCCCTCCTAGCACAGATGGCTCATCAGGAAATGCAGACTACACCCCAGCTCTCTTTGTGTCACTGTCTAGTGTGAGGTGCAACCAGCCCAACTGACCCAGAGAGAGAATCCACAAACAGGCGGAGTCACAGAAATGGTATTAGCAAGACAATGCTCACTTTCTAAAAGTGGCATTTTCAAACACACAATCTTAAAATCAACTTTCCTAAAAGATACATTTTTAAATTGTGAGCTCAGAGACCCCAAACTCCACATGTCCATCTGCTCCCCAAGGGAAGCTACACTTTAATCAGATTTAGAGGTAGCCCCCATGTTAACCTATGAGAGGGACAGGCCTTGCAATTGTGAAAAACGAATTTACCAATATTTCACTGTCAGGACATATAAAACACATCACTATGGGGGTGATTCTGACCCCGGCGGTCAAGGACCGCCGGGGCCGGGGTCGGCGGTAGCACCGCCAACAGGCTGGCGGTGCTCCGCCGGGCATTCTGACCGCGGCGGTACAGCTGCGGCCAGAAGCGGAAAGCCGGCGGTGTACCGCCGACTTTCCGCTGCCCATGGGAATCCGCCATGGGGATTCTGACACCCCATACCGCCATCCTGTTCCTGGCGGGTCGCCCACCAGGAACAGGATGGCGGTATGGGGTGTTGTGGGGCCCCTGGGGCCAATGGCATGGGCACTGCAGGGGCCCCCGTAAGAGGGCCCCACTTTGTATTTCAGTGTCTGCTTTGCAGACACTGAAATACGCGACGGGTGCCACTGCACCCGTCGCACATCCTCCACTACGCCGGCTCCATTCGGAGCCGGCATCCTCATGGAGGGTTGTTTCCCCCTGGGCTGGCGGGCGGCCTTTTGGCGGTCGCCCGCCAGCCCAGTGGGAAACCCAGAATCACTGCGGCGGTCTCCTGACCGCGGAGCGGTGTTCTGGAGGGGGGAACTCTGGCGGGCGGCCTCCGCCGCCCGCCAGAGTTAGAATGACCCCCTATATGTCCTACTTTAACCATACACTGCACCCTGCCATTGGGGATACCTAGGGCCTACCTTAGGGGTGTCTGACATGTAGGAAAAGGGAAGGTTTAGGCCTGGCAAGTGGGTACACTTGCCAAGTTGAATTTACAGTTAAAACTGCACACACAGACACTGCAGTAGCAGGTCTGAGACATGATTACAGAGCTACTTATGTGGGTGGCATAACTAGTGATGCAAGCCCACTAGTAGCATTTGATTTACAGGCCCAGGCACCTCTAGTGCATTCTACTAGGGACTTACTAGTAAATCAAATATGCCAATCATGGATAAACCAATCAACCATGCACTTTATACAGAGAGCATATGCACTTTGGCACTGGTTAGAAGTGTTAAAAGTGTTCAGAGTTCAAAAGCCAACAGCAACAGGTCAGACAAAATAGGAGACAGGAGGCAAAAGATTGGGGATGACCCTGCATAAGCAAAAAAGTCCAACAATGATTAACTGTGCTGCTGAGGCTCTGCTAATCAGAACCTCAGTGCTTATGCTCTCTCTGTTTTTAAATTTGTCACTATAGGCTAGTGACTTCATTTACCAATTTCAATTGGCACACTGCCCCCCCCCCTTATAAGTCCCTAGTACCTAGGTACTCAGGGCATTTGTGTTCCAGGAGATCCTTATGGGTTGCAACATTTCTTTTGCTACCCATAAGGAGCTCAGACAAACCCTTTCACAGAACTGCCACTGCAGACTGTGTGAAATAGTCCACACACTATTTCACAGCCATTTTCACTGCACTTAAGTAACTGATAAGTCACCTATATGTCTAACCTTCACTTGCTGAAGGTTAGGTGCAAAGCTACTAAGTGTGAGGGCACCCTTGCACTAGCAAAGTTGCCTCCACATAGTTCAGGGCCATTTTCTGGGACTTTGTGAGACCTGGGACATCATTATACAGTACATGTTCACTACATGTAGGTCAATACCTATGTAGCTTCACAATGGTAACTCTAAATATGGCCATGTAAGGTGTCTAAGATCATGGAATTATCCCCCCATTCAAAATCTGGTATTGGGGAGCCAATTCCATGCATCCTGGGGGCTCCACCATGGACCCCCAGTACTGCCAAACCAGCTCGCTGAGGCTTGCAATGGAGCTACAGCTGCTGCCTCCTCACAGACAGGGTTCTGCCCTCCAGGGATCTGAGCAGCTCAGTCTCAGGAAGGCAAAACAAAGTATTTCCTTTGGTAACAGGGTGTTACACCCTCTTCTTTTGGAAATAGGTGTTACAGGCTGGGGAGGGGTAGCCTCCCCCAGCCTCTGGAAATGCTTTGAAGGGCACAGATGGTACCCTTCTTGCAGAAGCCTGTCTACACTGGTTCAGGGACCTCTTGTCCCTTCTCTGGCATGAAACTGGAGAATGGAAAGGGGAGTGACCACTCCCCTTTCCATCACCACCCTAGGGGTGGTGCCCAGAGCACTGACCACACAGATCTCCTCCATTGTGTCCCAGACTTCAGCCATCTTGCTTTGCAAGGTGTAGGGACACTCTGGAGGCCTCTGTGTGGCCAGTGGCAGCAGGTGATGTCAGAGACCCTTCCTGATATGGCATGTACCTTATCAGGTAGCCAATCCCCCTCTCAGGGCTATTTAGGGTCTCTCCTGTGGGTTATCTTCTGATTCTACTTGCAAGTTTTCATCAGGAATCCTATGCAACTGCTACTTCATCCTCTGACCTCAGATCAACCGCAGACTGCTCCAGAAACTGCTGTACCAGAAACAAAGTATCCAGAAGGGCTACTTTTCCTCTGCAACTTCAGGTCCAGCCAGCAACTGCAACAGTTTCCACGGTGTGCATGCTCTGGGGACTCCTTGTCGTCACCCTTCACCAGAAGGACTGAAGATCTCTCCCGTGAAGTGACAGAGTCACTTCCCTGCTCACGTAGGCACCTTCTAAGTCGACGACCAAGTTCTCTTGGACTCTTCTCCTGGCAATGAGCTTGCTCCTTGGAACACAGAGTGTGGACCCCATCGACACAGACTGTCCTGAGGTCCTGCTGACCCAATTTGGAGAAGGTAAGACATTGCCTTACCCGAGAATGACATTACCCCTGTGCACTGTGTCTTCTTCACCTCCTGAAGCCTCTGTGCACTATTTCAAAATTCCTTTATGCACCGCCTGGCCCAGGCCCCCAGCACTCTATACTGTGACACTCAACTCTGTGAGTTGTTCTCCGTGGCTGTGGGACCTTCCTTTGTACTGCTGCACCAACTGCATTTTGCATCTCCTTTGTCCCCATGTCCTGGGACTATCGTGGGTGTTATCTGGTGTCCTGAGGGCTCTCTGAAGTGCTGAGAGCCCTCTCTTCCTCCTCACACAGAGTTGAGACCCCCAGGTTCCTCCTGGGTCCAGATAGCGCCAACTTGACACAAAATGCATCTTTGCTGGAACCAAGGCTTGTTGGAGGAATACAGCGCCAAAACTCACCTGCATCCCACTTCTCTTCATGGGACATTCAGTGCATCATGCAGGAACCTGCTGACATCTTCCTAGGGTGCATCTCTGCAGTCTTCGTCCAACTGGGGACCCTTCTTTTACACCCTCTTCTGGGTAGCCAGAATCATGACTTGTAGTGTGTTCTAAGGAAACTTGCCGTACTTTACTCGTGCTTTTCTGGGCTCTGGGACAGTGTAATTTACTTACCTTTACTATATTCTTACTCTCCCAGGTATTCTGCACACACTACACTTGTCTAGGGGGAATTTGTCATTCGCATTCCACTTTCTTAGTATATAGTTTGTCTTGCCCCTAGCCCTATTTTCTCCCATTGCATTCCATAGCATTTCCTATTGTTTGCACTATCCTATTGCTAATTACTTACCTTATTTTGGTGTCTAGTGTATATATTGTGTATCATACTTACGTCCAGGAGGAGTATTGCTTCTAAGATATTTTTGGTACTGTGTCACCCAAATAAACTGCCTTTATTTTTGGTAACACTGAGTATTGTCTTTACTTGTGTTTAAGTACTGTGTAACTATAAGTGTATTGCAGGAGCTTTGCATGTCTCCTAGTTCAGCCTCGCTGCTCTGCTATAGCTACCTCTATCAGCCTAAGCTGCTTAAACACTACCACATTTCACTAATAAGGGATAACTAGACCTGGTGTAAGGTGTAAGTACCCAAGGTACCCACTACAAACAAGGCCATCCTCCTACATTGGTGGTGCAGCGGTGAGATAAGTACTTGCAATTGCGTTACCACTTTGTTACTGGTGCTTTTCACAAGAAAAGCTTGCTCCAATACTTAGAGCATACATAGTATATACCTAGAAGTAATTTTTCAACTGTCTAAAAAGTTTTTCAAACTTTGAAAAAGTTTTACAAAGTTCTGAAAAGTTTTCTTCTTTTCTCTAAATAGTTAGCTCTGTTAGTCTACTAACTTCTTACTCACTTTTCTAAACTTTTTCTCTTTCAATACGTCTTCTGTAGAAGCTACCCCTAGAGTTGTAAAAACTACCTATGAGAATTTAAACTTTAAAAGTTTGAGGGGTCTCTGTATTGAAAGAAGTTTAGGGATTGAGAAGAACACCAATAATGAGTTCCTCTTAAATCATCTCCTCCAAGATGACCAGGGACTCAGCACTGGTCCAGATCAGACAGAGGGGGTGTAGAGGAAGATTCCAACGAGGCAGGCTCAAAGGAGCAAACTGATAATCCTGGGGAGGGTCCTTCCACTGATCTATCTGTTAACAGACCCCTTAGTACAACTGGGATTGGGAAGGGTTCACACACAACAGTAGGGCTTCCTTCACACCTAGAGGCCAGGCCACTAAGGTGGCTCCAGTTAGGGATAGATCAGCCTCTGCACATTCCCATGTTACTTATATCTAAGAAATATCCCACACTTCTAACCCAGAGGACCACTCCTTACCTAGGGAACTCGGAAAGCTGAGGTTAGAGGAGGCCAGACTGAGGTTACAGCAGCAACAGTTGGCCTTAGACAGGGAATCCCTGGCTGTGGAAATGGAAAGGCCGGGTTTGGGGTGAGTTCCCCATGGTGGCAGCAACAGTTTCAGAAATTCAAATGTTAGGGAACTCTCATTTGACTCTAGGAATCTGCATAAAGTTGTCCCTCCTTACAAGGATGGAGATGACATATATAAGTGGTTTGCTGCACTTGAGAGGGCGGGTAAAGTTCAGATGGTCCTTCATGTACAGTGGGATGCTATCCTGTGGCTTCCTTCTCTGGCAAGGGGAGAGACAGACTCCTTATTGTCAGAGAGCATGATGCAGATAACTACCAAATTCTTAAAAGTGCACTCTTAGATGGTTTGGGCTTATCCACTGAACACTACAGGATAAAGCTCAGAGAGACCAGAAAGGAGCCATTGCAAGATTGGACAGATCGTGTAGACTGTTCAGTGAAGGCCCTAGAAAGTTGGTTAAATGGCAGTAAGGTGACTGACTTTGAAGGCCTATATAACCTAATTCTGAGAGAGCATATATTGAATAATTGTGTGTCTGACTTGTTGCATCAGTATCTTGTGGTCTCAGATCTGACCTCTACCCAAGAACTGGGAAAGAAGGCAGACAAATGGGTCAGAACAAGGGTGAATAGAAATGTTCATACAGGGGGTGACAAGGACAGCAAGAAGAAGGATGGTAAGTCACATGACAAGGGTAGGGACAAAGATAAAAATCATCAATGTCTTCATCAGGCCCACCTAAGTCCTCTGGGGGTGGTGGGTCCAAATCCTCTTCTCACAATCTGAAAAAGCCATGGTGTTATCTCTAGAAAGCCAAAGGTCATTGGGCAAGTGACCCCACTTGTCCAAAAAGAAACACCAAACCTCCCACCACCACAATCCCTACTCCTTCCACTGGTGCCCCTAGTAATAATAGTGGTGGTGGGAAGAGCACTACTAATATCCAGTCAAAGGGTGTAGCTGGGCTCACCATTGGTAATGTAGTAGGGGTTGGTCTAGTTAGGGAGATCACTGAGGCTGTTTCAGTCTCTGATGGTGGCATTGACCTCGCCACTTTAGTTGCTTGTCCCCTTAATATGGATAAGTACAAGCAGCTACCCCTGATTAATAGTGTTCAGGTTGAGGCTTACAGGGACACAGATGCCAGTGTCACAGTGGTGATGGAAAAACTGGTTGCCCCTGAGCAGCACCTACTTGGTCATCAATACCAAGTGACAGACGCCCATAGCAACACTATTACCTACCCCATGGCTGTTGTGAATCTCAACTGGGGGGTGGGTTACTGGTCCAAAGAAAGTTGTGATAGCCACTGATTTACCTCTAGAATGTCTGCTAGGCAATGATTTGGAGACTTCAGATTGGGCTGAAGTGGAGTTGGAGGCCCATGCAGCAATTCTGTGCATTCCTGTCATATCTTTGCTCTTACCAGGGCTCAGGCCAAGAAGCAAAGAGGACAGGAAAACTTGGACCCCGGAATAATAGACGTAGGGCCAGATGTAGCAAGTCAGCAATTTGCAACTTGCAAATTGCGAGTCCCTGCGACTCGCAATTTGCAAGTCGCAAATTGCTATGCAGTACGGTGTCTCAGACACCGACTGCGACTCGCAATGGGGTCGCAATGACCCACCTCATGAATATTCATGAGGTGGGTCGCAAATTGCGGCCCCATTGCGAGTATAGGCACTCGCTAACATGGAGGCCTGCTGTCGTCAGCAGACCTCCATGTTTGCGACCTGCTTTTCAATAAAGCAGTTTTTTTTTTTTTTGAAGTGTAGCCCGTTTTCCTAACAGGAAAACGAGCTGCACTTCAAAAAAAACGAAACCTTTAGTTTCATTTTTTTTTCAGGGCAGGGAGTGGTCCCTTGGACCACTCCCTGCCCTGAAAAAATATTTTGGGGTCCAGTCACAAACTGGAAGGGGTCCCATGGGGACCCCTTCCAATTTGCGATTGGGTTACCATCCACTTGAAGTGGATGGTAACTGCGATGCCATTTGCGAATCCCAATGCGACTCACAAATAGGAAGGGAACACCCCTTCCTATTTGCGAGTCTGAAGTGCAAATGCATTTCTGCATTGGGATACGCGTTTAGCGAGTCGCAAACGGCAAATTTTGCCGTTTGCGACTCGCTAAACGTTTGCTACATCTGGCCCCAAGTGTTCCAAAAAACTAGGGCTAAGAGGGGCAAACCCTTGACCACTATCCCTCCCTCCACAGATAATTCCCTTTTTGAGGAAGAGGAATTCTCTCCCTGTGCAGAACCTACACCAGAGGAGCTGGAAGCTGATACACCTGAGCTTTTGGGTGCAGAGGGGCCTGCCAGGGAAGAGCTGAGTGTGTCACAGCAAACCTGTCCCACACTGGTGGGTCTCAGACAGCAAGCTGTCAAACAGCAGAATGGGGATGTCAATGACAGCCACAGAGTGTACTGGGAGAATAATCTCCTCTATACTGAAGCAAGGGACCCTACATCTGGTGTCACCAGGAGACTGGTCACCCCCCTCCAGTACAGGACATTCCTCCTAACTCTTGCTCATATCATTCCCTTGGCTGGGCATTTAGGCCAGAGTAAAACATGGGAAAGACTTATTCCACATTTTCACTGGCTCCATGTGTCAGAAGACACAATGGAATTTTGTCGCTCCTGTGTCACTTGCCAAGCCAGTGACAAAACTGGTGACACCCCAAAAGCCCCCTTAATCTCACTGCTAGTGGTTGGGGTGCCCTTTGAGAGGGTTGAGGGGCATATAGTTGGCCCCCTTCACCCTCCTACAGCTTCTCGCAATAGATTCATCCTTGTGGGGGTGGACCATGCCACAAGATATCCAGAAGCTATCCACTTAAGGACCACTACAGCACCTGCAGTGGCAAAGGCCTTCCAGGAAATCTTATCCAGGGTGGGCTTCCCTAAGGAAGTTGTATCAGACAGAGGTAATAACTGAATGTCTGCATAACTCAAGGTAATGTGGAAGGAGTGCTTTGTTACCTACGAGTTCACCACCCCTTATCATCCACAAACAAATGGATTGGTTGAGAGGTTTAATAAAACTCTCAAAGGCATGGGACTCTCTGAGAAAACTCAGACGGAGATGGGATGTCCTCTTGCCATGCCTCCTTTTCACCTAAAGGGTGGTGCCCCAAAAAAGAGTGGGCTGCAGCCTCTTTGAACAACTATTTGGTCACCCTCTTAGGGGTTCCCTTGCTCTTGTTAAGGAGGGTTGGGAACAACCTTTAAAACCTCTACAGCAAGACATTGTGGACTATGTACTTGGCCTAAGATCTAGAATGGCTGATAAATGAAAAAGGCCACTTAGAGCTTTCAGGCCAGCTAAGAGCTCCAAAAGCAATGGCATGACCAGAAGGCTGTCCTGACAGAGTACCACCCAGGACAGAAGGTGTGGGTATTGGAACCTGTGGCCCCAAGAGCACTTCAGGACAAATGGAGTGGACCCCATCTCATCGTGGAAAAGAAAGGTGAGTTCACCTATTTGGTGGACATGGGTACTGACAGAATTCCTCTTAGGGTACTTCATGTCAATCGCCTGAAACCTTACTATGACAGGGTTGACTTAACCATGCTCATGGCCATAGATGAGGGGCAGGAGGAAGAGAGTGACCCTCTCCCTGACCTCTTCTCCAACACTGAAGCTGACGGCTTAGTGGAAGGAGTAGTTCTTGTAGACTGCCTTACTGCTGAGCAGAAGGAAGACTGTAAAAATCTCCTAGGACAGTTTTCTGACCTCTTTTCTCTCATACCTGGTACAACTACCTGGTGTAAACATAAAACTGGCACTGGAGACAGTTTACCTGTCAAAAGTAAAATTTACAGGCAGCCTGACCACGTCAGAGATTGCATTAAAACAGAGGTTCATAAAATGTTGGATCTAGAAGTTATTGAGGCTTCTGGCAGCCTGTGGGCCATCCCAGTGGTGCTTTTCCCCAAACCGCATAGCAAAGAAGGAAAGAGAAAAATGTGTTTTTGTGTGGATTGTAGGGGTCTAAATTCTGTAACCAAAACTGATGCTCACCCTACACCCAGGGCAGATGAACTAATAGATACACTGGCATCTGCCAAGTAGCTAAGCACCGTTGATTTGACTGCAGGGTATTGGCAGATCAAATTGTCAGAGGATTCTAAAGCAAAAACAGCATTTTCTACCATAGGAGGGCATTATCAATTCACTGTTATGCCCTTTGGTTTGAAAAATGCACCTGCCACTTTTCAGAGGCTGGTGAATACAGTCCTCCAAGGTTTGGACACTTTCAGTGCAGCATACTTAGATTATGTTGGTGTATTTAGCTTCACCTGGGATGACCACCTGGTCCACATCTGGAAAGTTTTGGAGCCCCTGCAAAAGGCAAGCCTAACTATCAAGGCTTCAAAGTGCCAGATAGGGCAGGGGAAAGCGATTTATCTGGGCCACCTGGTAGGTGGAGAACAGATTGTACCACAATAGCGGAATATTCAGACCATTATGGACTGGGCTACCCCTACAACACAGACCCAGGTAGGAGTCTTCTTAGGTCTCACTGGGTATTACAGGAGGGTCATTAAGAACTATGGCTTCATTTTTGCCCCTCTTAATGACATAACCAGTAAGAAAATGCTTAAAAGGTATTGTGGACAAATAGCTGTCAGAAAGCTTTTGAGGAGCTTAAGCAGGCAATGTGTTCTGCACCTGTTTTGAAGAGTCCAAGCTACTCCCAAAAAAATAATTGTCCAAACAGATGCTTCTGAATTAGGGGTAGGGGCTATAGTATCACAACTTAACTCAGAGGGCCAGGATCGACCTGCTGCTTTTATCAGCAGGAGGTTGACCCCTAGAGAAAGTGTTGGTCTGCCATAGAGAGGGAGGCATTTGCTGTGGTCTGGGCCTTGAAAAAGCTGAGACCCTACTTGTTTGGGACTCACTTCATAGTTCAAACATACCACAAACCTCTATTATGGCTTAAACTAATGAAAGGTGAAAACCCTAAATTGTAGAGGTCGTCCATTTCCCTACAGGGGATGGACTTTACAGTGGAACATAGACCTGGGAGTAGCCAATCCAATGCAGATGGTCTCTCCAGATATTTCCACTTAGGCGATGAAGGCTCATCTGGGCAAGGTTAGCCTTATTGTTCCTCGTTTGGGGGGGTTGTGTAGGAAAGTACCATCTTTCTTGGCATATTACCCCCATGTTTACCTGTATGTCAGTATGTTTTTGTCTGTCTCACTGGGATCCTGCTGGTCAGGACCCCAGAGCTCATAGTTTACGGTCTAATGTGTGTGTCTGTGTAGTGCTTAACTGTGTCACTGAGGCTCTGCTAATCAGAACCTCATTGCTTATGCTCTCTCTGCTTTTAAATTTGTCACTATAGGCTAGTGACTTCATTTACCAATTTCAATTGACACACTGGACCCCCCCTTATAAGTCCCTAGTATATGGTACCTAGGTACCCAGGGCATTGGGGATCCAGGAGATCCTTGTGGGCTTCAACATTTCTTTTGCCACCCATAAGGAGCTCAGACAAACCCTTTCACAGGTCTGCCACTAAAGTGCACACACTATTTCACAGCCATTTTCCCTGCACTTAAGTATCTTATAAGTCACGTATATGTCTAACCTTCACTTGCTGACGGTTAGGTGCACCCTTACACTAGCAAAGGTACCCCCACATAGTTCAGGGCCATTTCCCTGGACTTTGTGAGTGCTAGGACGCCATTACAGGCATGCACCACATGTAGGTCAACATCTATATGTAGCTTCATAATGGTAACTCCGAATAAGGCCATGTAAGGTGTCTAAGATCATGGAATTGTCCCCCCATTCCAAATCTGGTATTGGGGAGCCAATGCCATGCATCCTGGGGGCTCCACCATGGACCCGCAGTACTGCCAAACCAGCTCTCTGAGGCTTGAAATGCAGCTACAGCGGCTGCCACCTCACACACAGGGTTCTGCCCTCAGGGAACTGAGCAGCTCAGTCTCAGGAAGGCAGAACAAAGCATTTCCTTTGGGAACAGGGTGTTACACCCTCTCCCTTTGGAAATAGGTATTACAGGCTGGGGTGGGGTATCCTCCCCCAGACTCTGGAAATGCTCTGGAGGGCACAGATGGTGCCCTCCTTGCATAAGCCAGTCTACACCGGTTCAGGGACCCCTCTGGACCACTGCCCTGTCCATCACCACCCTAGGGGTGGTGCCCAGATCTCCTCCATTGTGTCCCAGACTTCAGCCATCTTGCTTTGCAAGGTGTGGGGACACTCTGAAGGCCCCTATATGGCCAGTGCCAGCAGGTGATGTCAGAGACCCCTCCTGATAGGTCCATACCTGATAAGGTGACTAATCCCCCTCTCAGGGCTACTTAGGGTCTCTCCTGTGGGTATCCTTTAGATTCTACATGCAAGTTTCCAAGTTTCCAGCAGGAATCCTCTGCAACTACTACTTCATTCTCTGACCTCGGATCAACCGCAGACTGCTCAAGGAACCACTGTAACAGCAACGTAGTATCCAGAAGGGCTACTTTTCCTCTGCAACTTCAGCTCCAGCCAGCAACTGCAACAGGTTCCATGGTGTGCACGCTCTGGGGACTCCCTGTCTTCACCTTGCACCAGAAGGACCGAAGAAATCTCCTGTGAAGTGACAGAGTAATTTCTCTGCTCATGCAGGCACCTTATAAGTCGACAACCGGTTCTCTTGGACTCCTCTCCTAGCGACGAGCATGCTCCTTGGAACACATTGTTGTCCCAATTTGGAGGAGGTAAGGCCTTGCCTTTCCTGAGAATGACAGTACCCATGTCCACCATGTCTTCTTCACCTCCTGAGGCCTCTGTGCACTATTTGCAAATTTCCTTCGTGCACCTGGCCCAGGTCCCCAGCACTCTATCCTGCGATGCTTAACTCGCTGAGTTGTTCTCCGACGGCGTGGGACCCTCCTTTGTGGTAATGCATCAACTGCATTTTGCACCTCCTTTGTTCCCATGTCTTGGGACTCCTGTGGGTGCTATCTGGTGTCCTGAGGGCTCTCTAAAGTGCTGATAGCCCCCTCTTCCTCTTCACACAGAGTTGAGGCCCCCAGGACCCTCCTCATTCCAGATAGCACCAACTTGACGCAAAACACAACTTTGCCAGAACCAAGGCTTGTTGGAGGGATCCAGCTCCAAAACTCACCTGTATCCAACTTCTCTTCGTGGGACATTCAGTGCATCATGCAGGAACCTGCTGGCATCTTCCTAGGGTATATTTCTGCAGTCTTCATCCTCCTGGGGACTCTTCTTTTGCACCCTCTTCTGGGTTGTCAAGGGCTCCTGTCCTTCCTGGAACTTCTTTCTACTTCTGGACTTGGTCTCCTTCCTTTGCAGGTCTTCAGGTCCAGGAATCCACCATTTGTTGTTTGCTTGGTTCTTGCAATAACTCTAATCACGACTTGTAGTGTGTTCTAAGGAAACTTGCAGTAATTCATTCCTGCTTTTCTGGTATCTGGGGTGGGGTAATTTACTTACCTTGACTATATTCTTACTCTCCCAGCTACTCTGCACACACTACACTTGTCTGGGGGGAATTTGTGATTCGCATTCCACTTTCTTAGTACATGGTTTGTGTTGCCCCAGACCTATTTTTTCCCATTGCATTCTATAGCATATCCTATTGTATGCACTATCCTATGTCGAATTACTTACCTTATTTTGGTGTCTAGTGTATATATTGTGTATAATACTTACCTCCAGAATGAGAATTGCCTCTGAGATATTTTTGTACTGTGTCGCTCAAATAAACTACCTTTGTATTTGGTAACACTGAGTATTGTCTTTACTTGTGTATGAGTACTGTGTAACTGTAACTGGTATTGCAGGAGCTTTGCATGTCACCTATTTCAGTATAAGCTGCTCAATTATAGCTACCTCTATACGCCTAAGCTGCTAGAACACTGCTACATTTCACTAATACAGCATAACTTGACCTGGTGTAAGGTATAAGTACCCAAGGGTTCCACTACAAACGTTTCCTAGGTGCCGGCTGAATTGAGGCCAAAATCCACAGCTAAGCACTTCGCAGAAACAGGTCTGTTTTCTTTAGGAAAATGTGATGTTTCCACGTTGTGTTTTGGGGCATTTCCTGTTGTGGGCACTAGCCCTATCCACACAGGTCAGGTACCATTTTTATTGGTAGCCTTGGGGGAACGCTGGGTGGAAGGGAATCTGTGGCTCTTCTCAGATTCCAGAACTTTCTTTCATCGAAATGTGTGTAAAAAGTGTTTTTTTTGCCAAATTGTGAGGCTTGTAAAGGATTCTGGGTAACCGAACCTGGTGAGAGCCCCACATGTCACACCATCTTGGATTCCCCTAGGTTTCTAGTTTTCAAAAATGCACACGTTTGGGAGGTTTTCCTAGGTGCCGGCTGAGCTAGAGGCCAAAATCCACAGCTTGGCAATTTGCAAAAAACAGGTCAGTTTTCTTTAGGAAAATGTGATGTGTCCATATTGTGTTTTGGGGCATTTCCTTTCGCAGGCACTAGGCCTACCCACACAAGTGAGGTACCATTTCTATCGGGGGACCAAAGGGACCGCTGGGTGGAAGGAAATTGGTGGCTTCTCTTAGATTCCAGAACTTTCTGTCACCAAAATGTGAGAAAAAAGTCTTTTTTTGCCAAATTGTGAGGCTTGTAAAGGATTCTGGGTAACAGAACCTGGTGAGAGCCCTACATGTCACACCATCTTGGATTCCCCTAGGTGTCTATTTTTAAAAAATGCACAGGTTTGGTAGGTTGTCCTAGGTGCCGGCTCAGCTAGAGGCCAAATCCACAGCGAGGCAATTTGCAAAAAACAGGTCAGTTTTCTTTAGGAAAATGTGATGTGTCCATATTGTGTTTTGGGGCATTTCCTGTTGCAGGCACTAGGCCTACCCACACAAGTGAGGTACCATTTTTATCAGGAGATGTGGCAGAATCCTGGGTAGAAGGAAATTTGTGGCGCCTCTCCGATTCCAAAACTTTCTATCACCGAAATATGAGGAATAAGTGGGTTTTTTGCCAATTTTTGAGGTTTGCAAAGAATTCTGGGTAAAACACCCTGGTGAGAGCCCCAAAAGTCACCCCTTCTTGGATTCCCTTAGGTGTCTAGTTTTAAAAAATGCACACGTTTTGTAAGTTTCCCTAGGTGCTGGCTGAGCTAGAGATCAAAATCCACAGCTAAGCACTTTTAAAAAAACACGTCAGTTTTCAATGTAAAAATGTGATGTGTCCATGTTGCGTTTCCTGTCACGGGCATTAGGCCGACCCACGTGATGGAAATTACCATCTTGCCTGGCATGTTACCCTCATTTTTACGGTATGTATGTTTGTTTTTGCCTATGTGTCACTGGGATCCTGCTAGCCAGGACCCCAGTGCTCATAAAGTATGCCCTGTATGTGTTCCCTGTGTTGTGCCTAACTGTATCACTGCGGCCCTGATAACCAGAACCTCAGTATTTATGCTCTCTCTGCTTTTAAAATTGTCACTGCAGGCTAGTGACTAATTTTACCAATTCTCATTGGCACACTCGAACACCCTTATAATTCTCTTGCATATGGTACCTAGGTACCCAGGGTATTGGGGTTCAAGGCGATCCCTATGGGCTGCAGCATTTCTTTTGCCACCCATAGGGAGCTCAGACAATTCTTACACAGGACTGCCACTGCAGCCTGAGTAAAATAACGTCCACGTTATTTCACAGCCATTTTACACTACACTTAAGTAACTTATAAGTCACCTATATGTCTAACCCTCACTTAGTGAAGGTTAGGCTCAAAGTTACTTAGTGTGTGGGCACCCTGGCACTAGCCGAGGTGCCCCCACATTGTTCAGGGCACATTCCCCGAACTTTGTGAGTGCGGGGACACCATTACATGAGTGCACTACATATAGGTCAATACCTATATGTAGCGTCACCATGGTAACTCCGAACATGGCCATGTAACATGTCTAGGATCATGGAATTGTCACCCCAATACCATTGTGGTATTGGGGGGACAATTCCATGCATGCCCGGGTCTCCAGCACAGAGCCTGGGTACTGCCAAACTAACTTTCCGGGGTCTCCACTGCAGCTACTGCTGCCGCCAACCCCTCAGACAGGTTTCTGCCCTCCTGGGGCCTGGGCTGCCTGGTCCCAGGAAGGCAGAACAAAGTATTTCCTCTGAGAGAGGGTGTTACACCCTCTCCCTTTGGAAATAGGTGAGAAGGGCTGGGGAGGAGTAGCCTTCCCCAGCCTCTGGAAATGCTTTGATGGGCACAGATGGTGCCCTTTCTGCATGAGCCAGTCTACACCGGTTCAGAGATTCCCCAGCCCCACTCTGGCGCGAAACTGGGCAAAGGAAAGGGGAGTGACCACTCCCCTGACCAGCACCTCCCAGAGGAGGTACCCAGAGCTCCTCCAGTTTGTCTCAGACCTCTGTCATCTTTGATGCAGAGGTGTGAGGGCACAATTAACAGCTCTGAGTGGCCAGTGCCAGCAGGTGATGTCAGAGACCCCTCCTGATAGGTGCTTACCTTTCTCAGTAGCCAATCCTCCTCTGTGGGCTATTTAGGGTCTCTCCTGTGGGCTATTCCTCAGATAACAAATGCAAGAGCTCACCAGAGTTCCTCTGCACTTCCCTCTTCGACTTCTGCCAAGGATCGACCGCTGACTGCTCCAGGACGCCAACAGAACCGCAACAAAGTCGCAAGAAGACTACCAGCAACATTGTAGCGCCTCATCCTGCCGGCTTTCTCGACTGTTTCCTGGTGGAGCATGCTCTGAGGGCTGTCTGCCTTCACCCTGCACTGGAAGCCAAGAAGAAATCTACCATGGGTCGACGGAATCTTCCTCCTGCTGACGCAGGCACCAAACGTCTGCATCACCGGTCCTCTGGGTGCCCTCTCATCCTGACGAGCGTGGTCCCTGGAACACAGGAGCTGGGTCCAAGTGTCTTCGACAGTCCAGTGGCCCTTCTGTCCAAATTTGGTGAGGTAAGTCCTTGCCTCCCCACGCCAGACAGTAATCCTCTGTACTGTTTGAACTGCGGCTGCTCGGGCTTCTGTGCACTTTTGCAAGACTTCCTTTATGCACAGCCAAGCCCAGATCCCCAGCACTCCATCCTGCATTGCCCAAGTCGCTGAGTTGGACTCCAACGTCGCGGGATCCTCCTTTGTGACTCTGAGTCGACCACTGTCCTCAGATCTTCTAAGTGCCTGTTCAGGTACTTCTGCGGGTGCTGCCTGCTTCTGCGTGGGCTCTCTGAGTTGTTGAGTGCCCCCTCTGTGTCCTCATCCAAGGGGCGACCTCCTGGTCCTTCCTGGGCCCTGGCAGCACCCAAAATCTTCAACCCCAACTCTTGTAGCTAGCAAGGCTTGTTTGTGGTCTTTCAGTGTGGAAAGAACTCTGCATCCTCCAGCACAACGTGGGACATCTTCTGACCAAAGGAGAAGTTCCTGGCACCTTCCGTTGATGCAGAATCTTTGGCTTCTTCCACCCAGAGGCAGCCTTTTTGCACCTTCTTCGGGGTTTAGTGGGCTCCTGCCCCCCCTGGACACTTGCGTGACTCTTGGACTTGGTCCCCTTCCTTTACAGGTCCTCAGGTCCAGGAATCCATCTTCAGCGCTTTGCAGTCAGTTGTTGTCCTTGCAGAATCCCCTATCTCAACTTTACTGTCTTTCTGGGGTAGTAGGGTAACTTTACTCCTACTTTTCAGGGTCTTGGGTTGGGGTATCTTGGACACCCTTAGTGTTTTCTTACACTCCCAGCGACCCTCTACACACTACACTAGGCCTGGGGTCCATTCGTTCTCTGCATTCCACTTTTGGAGTATATGGTTTGTGTTGCCCCTACGCCTATTTCTCACTATTGCATTCCATTGTGATTCTACATTGTTTGCACTACTTTTCTAACGGTTACTTACCTGATTTTGGATTGTGTGCATATAATTTGTGTATATTACTTACCTCCTAAGGGAGTGCATCCTCTGAGATACATTTGGCATATTGTCACTAAAATAAAGTACCTTTATTTTTGGTAAATCTGAGTATTGTGTTTTCTCGTAATAGATAGTGCTATATGATATAAGTGGTATAGTAGGAGCTTTGCATGTCTCCCAGTTCAGCCTAAGCTGCTCTGCTATAGCTACCTCTATCAGCCTAAGCTGCTAGAACACCTCTATTCTACTAATAAGGGATAACTGGACCGGGAACAAGGTGTAAGTACCACAAGGTACCCACTATAAGCCAGGAAAGTGAGATACCATTTTTATTGGGAGACTTTGGGGAACACAGAATAGCAGAACAAGTTTTATTGCCCCTTGTGTTTGTATACATTTTTTCCTTCTAAATGTAAGACAGTGTGTAAAAAGACATCTGTTGAAATGCTCTGTAATTCACATGCTAGTCTGGGCACCCTGGAATTCGGAGATGTGCAAATAACCACTGCTTCTCAACACCTTATCTTGTGCCCATTTTGGAAATATATAGATTACCTTGATACCTATTTTTCACTCTTTATATTTCACCAAATGAATTGCTGTATATCAGGTATACAATGAAAACCCATTGCAAGGTGAAGCTCCTTTATTGGCTCTGGGTACCTAGAGTTCTTAATGAACCTACAAGCTCAATATATCCCCACAACCAGAACAGTCCAGCAGACTTAACAGTATATTACTTTTGAAAATCTGACATAGCAGGGAAACATTACAGAGTAAAACGTGGAGAAAAATTGCTTTTTTTCACCTCAATTTCAATATTTTTTATTTCAGCTATTATTTTCTGTAAGAAAACCTTGTAGGATCTACATAAATGACCCCTTGGCGAATTCAGAATTTTGTCTACTTTTCAGAAATGTTTAGCTGTCTGGGATCCAACCTTGGTTTCACACCCATTTCTGCCACTAACTGTAAGGAGGCTAAAAGCACAAAAATAGTAAAAATGTGGTTCAAGTCTGGTTGTTCCTGAAAGCTGGGAATATGGTGATTTTAGCATCACAAATGGTTTGTTGGTGCCATTTTCAGCAAAAAAAAAAAAAAAAAAAACACAAGCCTTCTTCTGCAGCCCTTTTTTCCCATTTTGTTGAAATAAACATGACATTTTAGCTGTATTTTGGCTAATTTCTTGGTCTTCTCCAGGGAAACCCACAAGCTCTGGGTACCTCTAGAATTCCTAGGATGTTGGAAAAAAAGGACACAAATCTGGCATGGGTACCTTATGTGGACAAAAGGTTATGGGGAACTAAGATCAAACTGCCCCAAATAACCAAAAAAAGGCCTGGCATCTGAGGGGGAAAAGACCTGGCAGCGAAGGGGTTGATGTAATACTAAATAATTTCTACTTCTGATAGAATTAGCCTTCCCAACAAATAATGAAAATAATAATTGTATATTACGAATTACAAGGAAGGATTAAGTTAATTTAAACACCAGCTAGTAAAGGAAAGATATGATAATAAAATAAGCTTTATCACGATGCGCACCCGTGATATGGAGCAAGATGTCAATTTTAGGAACATTTTCCTTCAACCTCCTAAGGCTTTACTTTAACCCCCAATTCTACTCAGGAAATAAGCCTCTGGTACAACCAGCTATTGATTAATCCCATTATTCAGATAGTTTTGCAGCAACCTTGTTTTTGCTATAATGTGTCTTTTGTCTCCTCAGTGCAGCATCCACAAGCCCTTCAACAAGGCCTGCACTCTATAAATAGTTCAGCAAAATAAAAGTATCTCTTATCAGCAAGAGTTCAAGCACTAAATATAGGATTCATCACTGAGCAAGGATTTTAAATTCAGATAATGTCACCCATTAAACCTAGACCTCTCGGACGTCTGATACTTGACGCTTTCTTCTTCATCAGATGGTCAGCAAGGTTAATGAAGTGCTTTACATGATGTGTTTTATTTTACAAAATAAGACACCTTACATGTTTGGGAAACCCTTTCGAAAATATGGAAAAAAAAGTTTACATAACAGAAGATCTATACTTTGAACAAATAACAGTCTCTGGTGCAATGGACAAAATCCTCTGTAACAGAAAGAGTATAGTTATTTCCACATTAAGTTTTTTTTTTCTAAATCAATACGGATGCATTGCAAATGACTTCTGTGGATATACTGTTAAAACTCCTCCCTTATTTTCCTGCTGGGGCATTACAAAGCACACCTTTCTATAAGTGCTTGATGCATGATAGATTCCTCAGAAGATAACATTATTCCCCTTCACCCAGTGCAGAGCCAGATTGACAGTCAGAAGGTCCATTAATCCAAATATTTGATTGGCTGGCAGCAACTGGACATATTTGTTGTGACATTCATCAAAAGATGCCATGCACCAAAAGTCTGTAACCTGCAAAAAGGGGATGGAGAATATTACGGGGTTTTAGGAATCTACCCTGACCCGAGGGAAGATTTGTGGGGTTCTATTGAGCATATACTACCTGCAACCCCACCGCCAAACACAACAAAAACTTTGGTGAAGATTTAATGGGCACGACTCAAGTTAGCAGACCTGGATATGGGACCACGGATTTTTTTGGTTTGTTTTTAAATTAGATTTTTTCATACGTCCAAAACGTTTAAAATAAAATTCATTGTCTGTATATGTCAGGTCACACACTGTGTGCAGTGAGGTCTATATTCCAATACATGTTCAGCAACAAACAGGAAAATGTGCCAGTTGTGGTGAATCATAGTTTGCCGCCTAATATGCTGTGCATTACCTCAGATAATGTCACAAACATCACACATTAGGAGTGATAAAATCATCATGTATCATTTCAGCATTGGTCATCCTCATAACTTCAATATGTACAATCAGGCCTGATTCACAAAGGTGAATTTACATGTGTAGATTTACACATGCGAACATTTACTCCTTCACCCAGGTGTAAAGCTACACTTTTGGCTATTCAAATTTTGTGATTGTAGATTGTACCTAGGGGAAGGCTTACATGTCTCCACCACCTCAAATCAGGAGGTGAAGCTAACTACAATGGGATTTTCAAGTGTAGAGTTACTCCTAGCAAATTTGAATTCATAGGAGAAGATCTGCACCAAGGAGACTGAGATCTCTCTTTTGTAAAGTACAGAGGTAATTAATGAAGCTCATGGTTCTTATAAACAAAATGTTATTAATTTAAATTAATTTTCAAAATGCATTATTACCATAGAACTGATAAAAATATTATAGCACATTATGAGGGTCATTCTGACCCTGGCGGCCGGTGGCCGCCAGGGCCACCGACCACGGGAGCACCGCCAACAGGCTGGCGGTGCTCCAATGAGCATTCTGACCGCGGCGGTTCAGCCGCGGTCAGAAGCGGAAAGTCAGCGGTCTCCCGCTGACTTTCCGCTGCTCATTGGAATCCTCCATGGCTGCGGAGCGCGCTCCGCAGCCATGAGGATTCTGACCCCCCCTACCGCCATCCAGTTCATGGCGGGAAAGCCGCCATGAACAGGATGGCGGAAGGGGGGGTCGCGGGGCCCCTGGGGGCCCCTGCCGTGCCCATGCCAATGGCATGGGCACGGCAGGGGCCCCCGTAAGAGGGCCCCGAAAAGTATTTCAGTGTCTGCCTTGCAGACACTGAAATACGGGACGGGTGCCACTGCACCCGTCGCACCTTCCCACTCCGCCGGCTCGATTACGAGCCGGCATCCTCGTGGGAAGGTCGTTTTCCCCTGGGCTGGCGGGCGGTTTTACTGGAACCGCCCGCCAGCCCAGGGGAAAACTCGTAATACCCGCCGCGGTCTTTTGACCGCGGCGCGGTAATTTGGAGGGCGGGATCTTGGCGGGCGGCCTCCGCCGCCCGCCAGGGTCATAATGAGGCCCTAACTCTTCCAATAAAATGTGAATTACATAAGTAATTAATTTAAATCTATTAATTTATTTATTGTTTTTTTATACAATCATTTTTTAAGAAATCACTTACATTTCTATTTTTCAAGTCATCTAGTCCTTCCTTTATTCGAATATTAACAATAATCATAAAATAGAATGTACATCAAACATCCAATAAATAGGCAGTAAAATTACAGTTAGCACATCAAAAGTTCACGGAGTTACACCAGCACATTAGATTTTTAAGAAAAGCTCCAACAGAATGACAACCAGTAGCATCCGCTGCCATTCAAGGATAATGAACTGCAGGCCTGCACTGACAAAAACCCAGGGGCATATTTATACTCAGTTTGCGCCGAATGTGCGTCAAAAACTTTGACGCACATTTGGCGCAAAACGTGTACCATATTTATACTATGACGCCCGACCCTGCATACGTCAAAATTCCCCCGTGTACGCCATTTTTTGGATGTGGGAAACTGCCTTGCGTTAATGACATAGGGGGCCTAATTTGGGCTTCCCTACATGCCACTGTGCCCAGTGGCCATGCCCAGGGGACAGAAGTCCCCTAGGCATGGCCAATGGACAAGAGGGCATGACTCTTGTCTTTGCTAAAACAGGAGTCTTTTCAATGGGGGTTGTGCGCCAATAAATGGCGCAAGTCCGGTTTAAGCCATGATTTTTTACTCAAACCTGACTTGCACCATTTTTTGACGCACAACCCCCATTTTCCCCTATGCCGGCGTTGCTTGGTTTGGTTAATTTTTTTTTTACTCTGACCAGCCCACAGCGCCGGCTAACGTCAATCCTTAAATTTGGCACCCTCATGGCGCATAGGAATGGCGTTAGCCGGCGGTAAATGTTTTGACGCAAACCAGCACCAGCTCTGGTTTGCCTCAAAAAGTATAAAAATGGGCCCCAGTGCTTTTAAAATAGGGAATACCATTTTTTGCCTAACAGGTTCATAAAATTTACAAAATAAGGTAAAGTACATCAATGTCTGGAGGAAAATTTCATCACAAAGGAACACAAGTGTACATTTGGAGTCAAACTATCCCAACAGGGAAACAGAGGTTGCACCTGATATAATTCAACCAGAACCTAGTTACCTAGTTAAAAGTGACTGTTCCCATATATTGCTAACCTTTAAAAGTAAATGATAGGGTTCAATACACAGACAGGTCTTATACCAACATAAATCTCACAGATGATTTCTCCAATGCCTTTGACTCCTTAGCAACAGACTCCTCAGCCCATCTGGCACTCCTTCTGTTTAATGTGAGTGAGGATGAAATCCATTCAGGTCTTCTCAAATTGTTGGCAATGTTCCTAATATATTTATCCAGGGCATTTTGGGACCACTATCACAGGCCAAACAGTCTGAGATTATCTCCTTATTAAGTGCAGTGTGCATTTCCCCCCAGATCGCAATGCAGAGAAGTGAACATACAAACTTAACACAGTCACTACATAGTCTAAACCCAGTTCTTCATGCAGAGAGAAATATGGACTCTGGGGCCCAGCACCAAACAAACACAGACAAAAATGGAGCTCTTCCTGTTGTATTCTATAGCAGTTCCGGAACCTTCACATAGAGGACCCAAAGGTTAAGACAGGTAACCACTTTAATGTGTACTCCTCCGATAAAGGCAGAATGAGCTTCTTGCCAATTGTAGATGCAAGCCTGAAAACAGCCTCCATCAAGGTATAAAAGCGAGAACAATGCTTCAAAATACAGGGCAACCAACTATCTCTAGTGTCAAAATTTATTCACAAATATGAAAATTCAACTTTTCATGACCATTGGTCTGGGTTTACTCTGGGGCTTGCCACACACCACATAGGGCCTCATTATGAATTTGGCTGTCTTGTTGGAAGACTGTTGCAGTGGTGGCTGCCAAAAGACTGCCATGTTGGTGCTCATCCAACCACCGTATTAAGAGTCACAAAGTGAAGATTGCCAAAAAACAGCCAAAATGCAAGATGCTGGATACTTGAGGGTGGGAAAGAAGCGGTTCCACCACCAGCACTGCCAGGTTGTTACCAATCCGCCCACCAGATTACAAGCCACAAATCACCACAGCGGTTCTTCCATGGTGGAAAACCGTTGACGGTGTGAACTGATGCAGTCAGAACCCACTACTATCAGCACACAACACAACATTGGACAGTTACATCTGACACACATCCACACATCAGACACACCTACTCACTGCACTATATAACACACCCCGGCATGACCCACAATCCTTTGCAAAAAAATGAAAATTCACATACACCTAGAGCAGGCAACCACAGAAAGAGAGCACACTTACACCATAGGCACACACACACACACCACACCCATCACAAACTACACAACAGCACAACCAACACACAACACACATAACAAGCACACATATATCTTGACAAGCGTCCATTACACACAATGCACCACCCACACCCTTACACACACACACAACACACACCCCTCAACATAACCACAACCATGTCCCCACAAAAGCACCCACGGTTCCCAGACGACAAGTGGAGGGTCATGGTGAATGAAATTGTCATGGTACAGCCACAGCTTTTTGAAGAACAGTCCAACAAACGTTGATTGCCATGAAAATGGAGGTGTGCCAAAGAGTCATCAATAGGATCAACTCAGTAGGCAACCATCCATGCACAAGGGACAATGTCAGGAAGAGGTTGAACGACCTACGGGAAAGGTACATTCCCTGGCATTAGGACACCAAATTGCTGTGCACAAGACTGGCAGTGGGCCCCCACCTCCTCCCCCACAGTTCACATCTTGGGAGGAGAAGGTCTTGGGCATCCTGCATCCCCAGGGCATGACTCGAATACCTGGGGGACTAGACTCTGGTAAGTACCCACAACTTCCATGTCACACAATTGTTGTAACCTGCATGCTTCCTCACCACACAAATACTCACCAATTCACTGTATGTCTCACTACACCTCCCACCTATTCAACTAAATCACTTCTCCTGCATGCCACACCTCCACCCAACCCAGATGCCCACACAGTCCTTGGCAAAGGTACGGATAGCATTGACTAATACTATCATAAGACTCCCACAATGTACTAGCATATCTATTTGAAAACCTGGACTGTGCAAATCACATCACATCTCTTTCATGTATGACTATTGTATGAGCTACACCAACTAGATGGTTCGAATGAGGACCACAACGTGGCAATGACAGCAACGCACTGGCACACCACAATGGCAACCAAGGTTAAACACGGCTACAGCTCTGCGAGAAATCCAAATGGCCACTTATCTAGATCTCCAACCCTGAAATGGACTGAACATGGTATGGAAAGTAACATGGCAGACTCCATGCACATGCACAACATGCAGAGACAGGACATTCACCCTTCCATACTCACATACTGTCCTCCCACTGCTACACTATGGTGTAATATCCTGCTATTTCATGTGACATCTAGCAAACCTGACTATTCACTAGGGAACAGTGCTGAACAGTCATGTGGAATATCAGACAGTACTGGAATCCCGCTGCAGTGCTATCTATACTAAACCTGAATGACAGCACCCAACATGGAGTATATAGCACGTCACAGACCAGTATGTACCAACAAAGTTATGCTGTGCAGCATCTGTCATTGTCACTGCTGGGTATCATGTTAAGACATTGTATGCATCTTACAAAGGGATAACCAAACACAATCTCAATTTTCAACTCAGTGTTTCACTCCCTCCACAGGTACCCCTGCCAGTTCCACCATGGAGAGGATGCAAGAGACTGCCAGCCCTCCTCTGGATGAAGGCCCCAGTGAGGACAAAACACCTGGCTGTCTGGACAGTGACGGCCTACCTGGCCCATCTGGGACACCTGTTCAGTCTATGACTCCCTACCGCACACTACCCACATCAATCCCCCCCTTTTGCTACATCACAGCCAACCCTTTGTCCCCAAGCTTGTGTCCCAAGGACTGTTCAAACTATTGTGTGCCCCACAGTACAGGGACCTGAGTTGATCCATAACACCCCAGACAAAGAAGGTCCAGCTGACACTGGGAGTGGGCACACCATGCGAGGGGGCAAAAGCACCTGAGTGTGGAAGCTGTGGGCCAAAGGAGGAGGCCCCAAAGAGCCTCGACTGACCAGGAAACCATTTCCCAAGTCCTGGGAGCATACTAAAGTTCCCAGGACAGGATGGGCCAGATTATCACCATATTGGAGGAAAACCAAACACTGCAGAGGGAATACCACCAGGAGGTCATGCAGCGGTTGCAGACCCACAATGACACCATGGCCTCCACTGCAAGGGTGATGAGGACATCAACACCACCCTGTGTGGTTCCTCAACCCACCATCAGGCCCCTTCTACTAGCCACCTATCAAACGCCCCATCTATATCAGTGGCAGCTAGTGGGATGAAGGCCCTGCCAGGGGAACCAAAGGCCTCTGATACCCCTCTCTCTGTAGCAGAAGAACCCCCTCAGACATGGACATCCACCCAGACATCCAGCCGGAGCAGATGTCAAGACCAAACCCACTGCCAGGAAGTGAACCTCACCTGATTTTTCTCCCTTGTGTACCTCTAAGACACCCCGTTGACTGTTGAGAGACATGACTCCATTTTCCATGGCACTTGGACACTGGGCCTGTGCAACCAACTGCTGTAGCTGCTACTCTGATTCCATATACCATGACCTCACTCATCACCTTAATGTCAATGTATGCACCTTTATTTTACTTTCAATAAATCACCATTGAACACAGCCATTGTATATGTGTCTTTAATAAAGCATACAAAATGATCATGCTTGCCAACTGTGGTCTTGTGATGGCCCCCTACATCGAACAGACAGTGTAATGAACAGCAGACGAAGGCTTCCTCAGGAGGATACAAAAAAAACAGATATGTCCCAGGACAGATGTCACAGAGGTAGAAATCCAGGCACACGCAAAAGTATAGTCAGTATTCCAACCTGCTAAAAGACCTTAACAAAGAGTACCATCAGGATGAAAGGCATGGTGCCACACAAGGCACATTTGCAGGTCATAGATGTCATGCCCAGTGTAAAATACCTCCTAAGCAGGGGCTCCCAGATATTACCACACATCACCGGTCACAGACTATTCACACAAATCATTTACTTGCCATATGTCAAGTACAACCCTTATGCCTGCAATCATTTAGCAGTGGCTAATGACTATGCATGCCTCAAGCCTTAGGTAGCAGAGACACAGACTTAAAGCCACAGTCAGTGGGTGGAATGACATAAGAGCAGGAGAATACAGCAAACATAGCTCAATACTGGTCTGTCCATTTGAGAAGTGAATGTAGGTAACTGTTATGAACGTACATGTTAGAGCTGAACCACTTTTACAGTGCACCTTACATTCTATCCGTTAGCTTCCACAACTCACAAATAGTGATAAGACCACATTACACCCCCACGGATGAATCACATCAAGAGGACTATTGTCAATAATCCATCTCTGAATGTGCACATTCAAGACTTGAAAAACCCCACTCTACATACTCTACTGGAAATACTGATTGATGAGCTCTGTACTAGAGTCAGCTGTATCTTCTTCCTCAGGCTCCTCAACACTTGCCATTTCAGCATTTCCAGCCACTGGTCCAGCTGCCTCACCCTCATTAGGTAGCGATGGTATCTTACTTGTCAGAGCTAGATTGTGCAGCATGCAGCAAGCAACGATGATTTGGCATACTTTTTGGGGCGAGCAGAGGAGGGCACCTCCATATAGGTCCAGCCACATGAATCTTGCCTTCCGGAGCCTGAAAGTGTGCTTGATTACACCACTTTTTCTCCCATGGGCCTAATTGAAATGGAATTCCCCTATCCGTGGCAGGGTACCTCACTGGTGTCAACCACCAAGCAAGGTTCGGATATCTAGAGTCACCTGTGTGCACAAATGTAGGACTTGTGAAAAAATAGGTACAGCGACTGGCCAGAATGTGATGATAGATGCCATAACAGTGAAATACCTTCAAATGCATACACACCACGGAGCCAGGCCCCCTCTGTGCGCAGTCATGCCATCATGTGTGGGACATTGCGGTTACGCAAAATGTAGGAGTGACTCACAGATCCTGGAAACTTGGCTGTCACTTGTGAAATGTACTGGTCTGCCAGACATACCACCTGAACATTTATGGAGTGGTAGTTCTTCCTGTTCCTGTACACCTGTTCATTGGCACTGGGAGGGACCAGGGCTACATGGGTGCTATCAATGGCCCCCTAGCAAATGAGGAAGGTGTCCCATATAATAAAAGTCTTGCTTCATATGGGCCAGGTCCGCTCTTTCGGGGAACCTCATGTAGCTGTCCAGGTGCTTTACAAAAGCACACAGTACGTCCTTTAAGACAAGACTAAACATGGGCTGAGACAACCCTGCTGCTAAGACCACTGTATTCTGAAAGGAGCCTGTGGCAGGAAGTGTAGCACTGACAAGACATGTACAATTGGAGGGATGCATTAGGGATTGCATATGGCTGGCCAGATATCTGGCTCCAACTGTGTACATAGAACCATGATGGTCTGAAGATTCAGTTAATATGTCTGGATTACATGCCCGTCCTCCATGGATGCAAGGTCAACTAGTGGACGGTACTCTGGTGGTTGTCTCAATCTCCCCAGGGCAGGATATCTATTTTGAGAGAAGAGAATTTTCAGTGAGTAAAGCAGTAGGCACATGTAAGCACCACATGGCATATTAGCTCACACCTAACCCTGTAGGGGATGCTTTGCACTGCAGACATATGTAATAACGACCATGATTATGTACATGTTACACCCTCATTGCTGCGCTTTGGTTTGCATGTAAGTCATATAGTACATATGTCACATGTGCTATTGAACACATGTGGCTGACTGAGCTGTCCTGCACTAATAACACATTTCTTATTGGAATTTACCAGCCCTCGCCTATTTGCCTCCTAGTATCTAAACATAGCTATAGACAATTATACAACCTCAACATGTCATTTTGTCAAGAATGTCACAATTTGAAGTACTAGCATGATGGCACTTCATAGGGTTGCACTGCCATTTTGGCGAGTATGCGTATGACACACTTAATTAGGCTCATCCATCCATTAAATGTGCACAAAATGGCAGCCGCCTGTCCTGGTGTATTGGACAATTGGAAGTGACCTAAATCTGCCAGCTGAAGTCGTCATGGCGGTAGGCAGTCGAAACCGCTGTGCAACTTGTTATTGGTTAACATTGCTGCCTGGAGTGTACTGGGGCCAATGGTGGTGACTGCCGGCAGTGACGGTCTTGTTACCACCATTTTCTGCAGCCATGCTCACTTGACCACTGACACTGTTGCTAGCAAGACTTCTGCAAAGTGAGCTGCTGTGTACTGCCTCTGAGAACCATCATATCACTTCCTGCAGGTAATAGGGCACCTGCATCTTCCTCCAGAAGAAGTGGAGAAGCTGGAGGAGGAGGTTCGACTCCTGTAGACCCTTGACCCTAGGGTAGGTCTCTTCCCCCGCTGCTGCAGCTCCACCTGCCCAGGCTCCTGACACATCCCAGCAAGACCAGCTAAACCGTAAGTACTCCCCCCGCCCAGCCCCTCGCCCAGCCCCGTGCCACTCACCTCTCTTTCCCTGAACTTCTGTCTTCTGCCTTCCGCTCTCTCCTCCAACCTCTCTCCGCACCTCTGCTGTCCATTTCCCTTTGCTTTCTGCGCCTCCTTCCTGCTTCTGGTAGCCATCTTTCTCTGCTCCTCTTCTGCAGCCCACTTGCTGCGTATTCTGCTCTTCCTCTGTGCCCCGCTCCTCTTCCTCACCGCGCTCTCTTCCTGCTTTTCTCTTCCTCTGTGTTTTTCTTTTCTCATCTGCACCCCGTCCTGCGTGTTCTTTTCTTTTTTCTTCATCTGTGTTCTTCTGTGCTCTTCTCCTCCTCTGCACCCCGTCCTGCGTGTTCTTTCTTCATCTGTGTTCTTCTGCGCTCTTCTCCTCCTCTGCACCCCGTCCTGCGTGTTCTTTTCTTCTTTTTCGTCATCTGTGTTCTTCCGTGCTCTTCTCCTCCTCTGCACCCCGTCCTGCATGTTCTTTTCTTCTTTTTCTTCATCTGTGTTCTTCTGTGCTCTTCTCCTCCTCTGCACCCCGTCCTGCGTGTTCTTTCTTCATCTGTGTTCTTCTGTGCTCTTCTCCTGCTCTGCACCCCGCCCTGAGTGTTCTTTCTTCATCTGTGTCCATCTGTGCGTGTTCCTTTTCTTCTTCTGTGGCCTTCT
The DNA here is from genome assembly GCF_031143425.1 of Pleurodeles waltl. Classification (NCBI taxonomy): domain Eukaryota; kingdom Metazoa; phylum Chordata; class Amphibia; order Caudata; family Salamandridae; genus Pleurodeles; species Pleurodeles waltl. The sequence continues at coordinate 236,725,511 of NC_090446.1, read as the reverse complement.
CCTCATCTTCTGGTTGCTTCCCTCCTCTGCTTCTCTGGTCTCTCCTCTTCTTCCTGACTCTTCTCTCCTCTCCTTCTTGACTCTTCTCTCCCGACTCTCTTCTCTCCTCTTCTCTCTCCTCTTCTTCTTGACTCCTCTCTCCTCTTCTTCTTGACTCTTCTCTCCCGACTCTCCTCTCTCCTCTTCTTCTTGACTCTTCTCTCCCGACTCTCCTCTCTCCTCTTCTTCGTGACTCTCCTCTCTCCTCTTCTTCTTGACTCCTCTCTCCTCTTCTTCTTGACTCTTCTCTCCCGACTCTCCTCTCTCCTCTTCTCTCTCTCCTCTTCTCTCTCCTCCTCTTCTTAACTCTTCTCTCCTCTCTCTTCTACTCCTCTCTTCTGTTCTTCCTGACTCCTCTCCTCCTCTGTAATACCCCTTCCCTATCTTTTTTCCCTCCCCCTCTACCTGACCTCCCCACCCTCCGCTTTCCCGCTGCCACCTCCCGCTCGGCCCGCCCCCCCCCTGCTCCCATTCATCGCCCCCTCCCGCCCCCAGGTGACCCCTCCTCCCCCCCTCCTCCCTCTTATGGCGGCCGCTGCGCAGCAGAGTTAGCGACCCTTGACCCTAGGGTAGGTCTCTTCCCCCGCCGCTGCAGCTCCACCTGCCCAGGCTCCTGACACCTCCCAGCAAGGCCAGCTAAACCGTAAGTACTCCCCACGCCCAGCCCCTCGCCCAGCCCCGCGCCACTCACCTCTCTTTCCCTGAACTTCTGCCTTCCGCTCTCTCCTCCAACCTCTCTCCGCACCTCTGCTGTCCATTTCCCTTCGCTTTCTGCGCCTCCTTCCTGCTTCTGGTAGCCATCTTTCTATGCTCCTCTTCTGAAGCCCACTTGCTGTGTATTCTGCTCTTCCTCTGTGCCCCGCTTCTCTTCCTCACCGCGCTCTCTTCTTCTGTGTTCTTCTTTTCTCAACTGCACCCCCTCCTGCATGCTCTTTTCTTCTTTTTCTTCATCTGTGTTCTTCTGTGCTCTTCTCCTCCTCTGCACCCCGTCCTGCGCGTTCTTTTCTTCTTTTTCTTCATCTGTGTTCCTCTATGCTCTTCTCCTCCTCTGCACCCCGTCCTGCGTGTTCTTCCTTCATCTGTGTTCTTCTGTGCTCTTCTCCTCCTCTGCACCCCGTCCTGCGTGTTCTTTTCTTCTTTTTCATCATCTGTGTTCTTCTGTGCTCTTCTCCTCCTCTGCACCCCATCCTGCGTGCTCTTTTCTTCTTTTTCTTCATCTGTGTTCTTCTGTGCTCTTCTCCTCCTCTGCACCCCGTCCTGCGTGTTCTTTCTTCATCTGTGTCCTTCTGTGCGTGTTCCTTTTCTTCTTCTGTGGCCTTCTCCTCATCTTCTGGTCGCTTCCCTCCTCTGCTTCTCTGGTCTCTCCTCTTCTTCCTGACTCTTCTCCCCTCTTCTTCTTGACTCTTCTCTCTCCTCTCCTTCTTGACTCTTCTCTCCCGACTCTCCTCTCTCCTCTTCTTCGTGACTTTTCTCTCTCCTCTTCTTCTTGACTCCTCTCTCCTCTTCTTGACTCTTCTCTCCCGACTCTCCTCTCTCCTCTTCTTCTTGACTCTTCTCTCCCGACTCTCCTCTCTCCTCTTCTTCGTGACTCTTCTCTCTTGACTCTTCTCTCTCCTCCTCTTCTTAACTCTTCTCTCCTCCCTCTTCTACTCCTCTCTTCTGTTCTTCCTGACTCCTCTCCTCCTCTGTAATACCCCTTACCTATCTTTTTTCCCTCCCCCTCTACCGGACCCCCCCGCCCTCTCCTTTCCCGCTGCCACCTCCCGCTCGGCCCGCCCCCCCTGGCCCCTCTATGCCCGTCCGTGCCTGGACCACGCCCAGCGCCACGAACCCTGGCCCCCAGCACTCCCAAACCCCGCAGGACCGCTACAACCCCACCTCCCTCCACGCTCTCTACCCGGGGCGCTCCAGAACCTGCTTCCAAGACAACCCTAAACACACCCATGGACCCTTCGCATGCCTCACCTGCAAACTCACCTTCCACCGCGACTGCACCCCGCCCACCAGCCCACGCGCCAATAACCACCTCAAATGCATCCTGATCAATGCACGCTCCGTCCACAAGCACGCCATTGAACTATGGGACCTCCTGGACTCCACCGCACCGGACGTCGCCTTCATCACTGAGACCTGGATGAACGCCTCCTCGGCCCACGACATCGCCATAGCCATCCCCAACGGCTACAAGATCACCAGGAGAGACCGCACCAACCAAGTCGGTGGAGGAATCGCCATCGTTTTTAAGGACTCCATCAACATCACCACATCCACCGAAGACACCCCCCCTCGCTGCCAAACACATGCACTTCCAGATCCACACCGACCCCAGGACCACCCTCAGAGGAACTCTCATCTACAGACCCCCTGGACCACGTGCCCTCTTCAGCGAATCCATCGCAGACTTCATCTCCCCGCACGCCCTTGCCTCGCCGGACTACATCCTCCTTGGTGACCTCAACTTCCACCTGGAGCAGAACAACGACCCCAACACCACCACCCTGCTCGACAACCTCGCCAACCTCGGTCTCAAGCAACCGGTGAACACCCCCACCCACATCGCCGGACACAAACTCAACCCCATCTTCTCCGCCAGCAACCACGTATCCTTCAGCCACTCCTCCGTAATACAATGGACCGACCACAGATGTGTCCACTTCACCTTCAGACGCAAGACTCTCCACCTCCGCACACAACCCATCCCACGCAGACATTGGAACAAAATCCCCACGGAACAGCTTTGCTCCACTCTCAGCGACAACCAACCCACCTTCTCCACCGACCCCAACGACCCCAACGACGCAGCCCTCAGCCTCACTCATTGGATCACCAACTGCGCGGACAACCTCGCACCTCTCAGACGCCTCCCAAGACAGACCAGCACCAGCACCAGGAAACCTCAATGGTTCACAGACACCCTCAAGGAATCAAAAAAAACACACAGCAGAAAACATGTCTGCCCTCAAAAACGCCACCCGCGAGCACCATCAGTTGATCCGCGCCACCAAAAGAACTTCCTTCGCAGACAGACTGGACAAGAACACTCACAACAGCAAAGAACTCTTCAACATCGTCAAAGAGCTCTCCAATCCTAACGCCAACTCCAACTCCATCAGGCCCTCACAAGACCTCTGCAACTCCCTCGCTACCTTCTTCCATCGTAAGATCACCGACCTACACGACAGCTTCGGACACCAGACCCAGCCAACCACCACAGAACCTACTACCCCTGCCATCACCATCAACGCCTGGACTCACATCAGCGCGGAGGACACCAAAGCTACCATGAACTCCATCCACTCCGGTGCCCCCTCGGACCCCTGCCCACACTTCATCTTCAACAAAGCCGACATCATCGCCCCGCATCTCCAGCCCATCATCAACAGCTCGTTTGCTTCTGCCGCCTTCCCCGAGAGCTGGAAACACGCAGAAGTCAACGCCCTCCTGAAGAAACCTACGGAGGACCCCAGCGACCTGAAGAACTTCCGCCCCATCTCGCTCCTCCCTTTTCCTGCCAAAGTCATAGAGAAGACCGTCAACAAGCAACTGACCAATTTTCTTGAAGACAACCACCTACTCAACCCCTCTCAGTCCAGATTCCGAGCCAATCACAGCACAGAAACCGCCCTCATCTCAGTCACAGACGACATCAGAACTCTGATGGACAACGGAGAAACGCCCTCATCCTCCTCGACCTCTCGGCTGCCTTCGACACCGTCTGCCACCGAACCCTAACATCCCGCCTGCGCTCCACCGGTACCCAAGGACTGGCCCTGGACTTGATCACCTCTTTTCTCTCTAACCGCTCCCAAAGAGTCTACCTCCCTCCGTTCTGCTGAGACCCCACCGAGATCATCTGCGGCGTCCCACAAGGCTCCTTGCTCAGCCCGACTCTCTTCAATGTCTACATGAGCCCCCTCGCCGACATCGTACGCAAACACAACATCAACATCACCTCCTACGCCGACGACACTCAGCTGATACTCTCCCTCACCAAAGACCCCACTGGCGCCAAGACCAACCTGCAAGATGGAATGAAAGACGTTGAGAATGGATGAAACTCAGCCGTCTGAAACTGAACTCAGAAAAAACTGAAGTCCTCATCCTCGGAAACACCCCGTCCGCCTGGGACGACTCTTGGTGGCCCACAGCCCTAGGCACCGCACCAACCCCCTCAGACCATGCACGCAACCTCGGATTCATCCTGGACCCGCTTCTCACCATGACCAAACAAGTCAACGCCGTATCGTCTTCCTGCTTCCTCACTCTCCGCATGCTCCGAAAGATCTTCTGCTGGATCCCCGCCGACACCAGAAAAACTGTGACCCACGCCCTCGTCACAAGCCGCCTGGACTACGGAAACACCCTATACGCAGGAACCACCGCTAAACTCCAGAAACATCTGCAGCGAATACAAAACGCCTCCGCCCCCGCCTCGTCCTCGACATACCCTGCAACAGCCACATCTCCGCCCACCTGAGACACCTGCACTGGCTTCCCGTCAACAAAAGGATCACCTACCGGCTCCTCACCCACGCACACAAAGCCCTCCACAACAAGGGACCCGAATACCTCAACCGTCGCCCACCCGTCAACTTCGATCCGCCAACCTCGCACTCGCCGCTGTCCCTCACATCCGCCGCACCACGGCAGGTGGGAAATCCTTCTCCTACCTGGCTGCCAAGACATGGAACTCCCTCCCTGCCAACCTCAGGACCACCCAGGACCACCCTGCATTCCGGAGGCAGCTTAAAACCTGGCTCTTCGAGCAGCAGTAACCCCCCTTCGCCTAGCGCCTTGAGACCCTCACGGGTGAGTAGCGCGCTTTATAAATGTTTTTTGTTTGTTTGTATAGACAGCTATATGGGGCACCAGAGGAGCAGGTGAGTCCAATGGACCAGCAATGTGTGATAGGGGTTGAGTGTGACGTTGATTCAGGCATGTGTCCTGGTGAGGGTGAATTTGCATGTAGAGGCCAAATAGTGAAGGCCTGTGAGCAGAGAGGATGGGTATGTGTGAGCACTTGCTATGACAGATGTGTAGTGTCCACTCCTGTTGGTATGGTGCATGTGTACCAGACTTTCTCCTTTTGTCTGTGTCATCCATGCAGATGACCACCCATCAGAAGAAAGGGATCTGGCGTGCCATCGCCAAGCAAGTGCAAACCCTGGATGTCCACAGCCAACGGAGCACCCATTGTTGCAAGTGGTGGGAGGACCTGAGATGCTGGGCCCAAAAGACTGTGGCGGCCAAGCTGGGATGTCCTCCCAACGAGGGAGGGGTGCCCATCAGACGCTGACCCCCCCTAATGGCCAGCATTTTGGTGGTGACCTACCCTGAGGTGGATGGGCATTTGTGCATAGCACAGCAGCCACAAGGGGGTGAGTACTGACTGTGTCCAGGTACTTGGCTCTGGCTTATGATGTTTGATGCCCCACTGTAGCTTCTGTGACAATGTAGTAGGTGAAACATGTATGTAATCTAGTGGACATGTGTAGATCCTACCTTGCCTGAGTAATAGATGTGGCTTCATGGTTTACTATCAGTAAATTTACATCTCCTGTATCAAGACATCTCTACATCTACATGTGGAGATGGTCAAATGACAATGCCACATGTGTGACTCCATCCTGCCGTTTCTATGGATGTGAGCCTGTGTATCATCCTACCCATTGAGTATGACCTGGTCCATCCATCAACATGTGAGCTTTAGTGGCTCTAAGGTGTCTGTCCACTCCCATATGTATTGATCACATGTATTTGCCGCTGGCTGACTCTCAATTTTGGTACAGGGACTTTAGTCATCTAGTACTGATATATACTCCACGTGAGCCAGCCATCTCATTTACAGCACAGATGTGGCCTGTATAGGGCTGTACTTATGGCTTAGTAGTTGTATCCCCATTGTCTGTTCATCTTCAATCTATAGGGTATGTGAAGGTAGCAACAGTAGGCTAATATGATTTGGGTGTCTGAGTGTCTGATTTGGTATAATTGGACTCATCATGCATTTCCATTTGCTTGACTTGTGGGGATATTTCCTAGAGGAGGTAAGTGCCTAGGCAGAAGTCGCCTTTGACAATATGCTATGTCAATGCCATGTGTGCCAATGCCCTACAAATTACAGTGCAACATAGTTTAGTTGCAGCCTACATCATGTTTCAGTGGTTACTGGGGGGCACATCTGAAGAAGTGGGACAATGACTGCTATCCTTGGCCTAGCTGATGTGGGTACTTTTGACAGGATAAGGTTTTCTTTGACTTATGAAATGGTGATATGATCTTCATGTTGTATCACCATTCCTGTAGCTGCTCTATGTAGTAGTGGGATATGTTGTCAGTGCAATGGCAGTCGTGAAAGTCCATGTGTGCATATTGCGTACATATAATTTCTGTTCAACATGTGTTTTGTCTGGATTTAGGTACAGGTAGCCACATGTCAGGAATGGTGTGAGTGATGTAGGTTTGCTAATGTTGTCAAGTTGAACTACTGTAACTGCATGTCAGGTGGAATCGTAGGTATCCTATGATGTAATATGTGGCTTCCTGAAGTTCATTAGTTGTGACACTGAACTCATTGGTTGTCTATGAATGTATTATGTTTGTAATGTAGGCCATTGTAGATGTATGAATAGTTGTGGTGTATATGTGTTTAGTGCTTGCAGATCTTCCTCTGTGATTTCGTCAAACTAATCACATGGCTGTACCCAGATTTGAATTCTACACATCAGATATGACCTGTTTGGTAGTCCAACTTGTAGTGGATGCATAAGTGTATTGATCCATATTGTCATTTTTGTACACAGTGTTAGCTCAGTTATGTTATGTGACTGGCAGGTGTTGTGTGGTTTGTGAGTGTAGTAGTCTTCACTATCAAGGGACATTACAAATGGACATGGAGTGATCAGGTCTAGTTCCAGTACAAGCCTGATGTGTTTTGTTCAGTCAACTGCTCTTCCGATAGGTGATAGGAATATGAAGAGATATGTTCAGGAATCAGGTAGTCATTTGTACTTCAGACAGGGCATGTTGTGCATGCAGACATGACTTTGCTGGATCACGTCAGTCATGCTAACTTACTTGGAATTTGATGTGGGTGTGAAGCTTGACATGCAGGGGTAGCAAGTAGTGTCATGTGGAGACATGATGTAGGATATGTGTAACACAAACAAAGATAGCTGAGCCAGGAGATGTTTAACTACATATGTGCGTGTTTAAATTTGTGTATGTGAGGAATATGTTAACCCTCTCTCGCTCTCTCTCTCTCTTTCTCTCTCTCTCGCTCTCTCACTCTATTTGTGTGTATCAGCATTGGCAGGCCAAGGAGATGGGGCACAGGCGAGTGGGAGTGCTGCTGGTCACAGGACCCGGAGTGCTGCGACCAGCGACAGAGAGGGAACCAGTAGCACAGAGGGAAAGAAGAGGCCCATGGGGAGACTGGATCTTCCACTTCATCTTTGGAATCCTCTTTCAATAGACACTCCCTGGTGGTAGCAGACCCTTCTGGGAACAGCCCTGCACCAATATTGTCCACCACTGCCCTTACTACCACTGTCCTCTCTGTTGCTCCTCATCCAGTTGTCCGTGCACGCTCACCATGGAGGGTGGGCATCTCCTTTGCCGCAGACACCTCTGCCCCTGCCCCTGCCCCTGTCATCCCTGCTGCCCTCAGTGAGGAGGCTATTGACTTCCTGAGGTCAATGTCTGTGGGTCAGTCAACCATTGTGAATGCCATCCAGGGACTAGCAACTCAAGTGAAACAGGGCAATGCATTCCTGGAGGGCATTCATGGTGCACTGGCTAGCCTACAGAGATCCTTTCAGGCTCTGGCTTCCACACTGATGTCAACCAGTCACCCTTTGTTTTCCATCGCCCTCTACCTACCTTTTCCCAAACCCACACCCCTCTTCTCCATCCAAGCTAAATCACACAGACAGACAAGCATGCACCCAGCTCAACATCCAAAGCTACAGCTGACAGACACAAGTACCACAAGACATACCACTGGCATGCACACAAACAACACCCACCTGCTGACACACCAACATCCCTACCTGCACATACTCCCCCACCACCCCCACCTTCAAAGACACTACACCAGACACACCTGCAGACATCACACCAACATTCTCTGATCCTGTCACCAGTCCAATACTACCCACAGCACAAAAGCAGACTTGCAGACATCCTTCCCAGTCATGACCTATGAAGACACATCAACCTCCAACACACTAACATGCAGCACATTGTCCATACCTGCAGACACCACCCCACAGAGACTCATCCATCCACCAAGGCATTTCCCATCACATCCTCCCCTCCCTCCAAGGACACATAAATGCCCACACTCACCTACCCAAATGACAGCCAGCACTCACAAGCATTCCTCGCACAAACATGCACCCAAGACATCCACCAAGACACCTCCTATAACCACTCCCTCTCCCTCCACTACAAACCTTTTTGCCATGACCATCCCTGTGAGTTGAAGAAGTTTTTACTCTCTGACTTGCCCTTTTTCTCTATACCTATCCCACCCCATGTGACCGTCAGAAGGTCTGTGCCCCTCCCCAAGTCCAGCCCTATGACTTCCTCCGCACCAAGAAGTTGACCCCTCCAAAGTGCTCCCAGCCCTCCGCTAAGCCTTGCCCTAAGCCCTCTTTCAAGCCCAGCCCAAAGACCCCCTTCCACACCGAAGCCCTAGCCCCCTTATACTCCCCCCAACCCCTGAGGTACCTGCCTGCCCTGTTGATGCCCCTACCCTGTGGAGGTCATATAGCAGTCAGGAGTCATGTAGGGGTACACAGATGTGCATTGTGCACATTGTTGTTTGGACTGACCTCTGGCCTCATGTTTTGTAAATAGTTCTTTATTTTTCTGCATATTTAAGTTTATATTATATGTGCGCCAACCAATTGTTGGTCCCATGATTCACATATTTGTCCTGGAGGAATGCTGCAGCACCAGTGCTTGGACATGGTGTGGTGACAAATGTACTCCAAGGCAGAGCTGGTGTACATTTGAATCTGTTTTGACAGTTATATAGCTGCAGTAATTTAAAAAATGTAGGGCCATATTTACAATGCCTGTCATGTAGGACAGTGCAACAAGGTTGCTTCCTGGTGCCACACTGCATTGCTGTCCTTTTCCTCTGATATGCAGAGTCTCCTGTCAAGGAATCAGACATAAGTGCAATAATGAGTCTCTCACTTCATGATTGCAGCACCTGAAAATGCACACACAAAATCACGACAGATGTAATTTACCAACCAGCCAGGCCCTCTCTGTATGCAGTTGCGACATCGCTGGGGTATGGTGCTGTTCTGTATCATGAAGCAATCATGGGCTGAACCCATATAATGGGCACATACATGTGAGATGTAGAGATCTGATAAACAGACAGCTTGCACGTTGATGGAATGGAAGTTCTTTCAGTTGGTCAGTGGTCTGCGGTGGCCCCATAACAACATGTGTGCCATTAATGGCCCCCACCACATGTGGGAGGCAACCAAAACCATAAAAGTCAGCCTTCACATGGGCTAAAGCCTCACGTAGGGGGAACCTGATATAGCTATCAATATGTTTCACCATTGCTGAGAGGAAAGTCTTCAACACCAGACTGAACATAGGTTGAGACATACTAGCAGATAGGACCACTGTATGTTATAAGGATCCTGTGGCTAGGAAGTGCAATACTCACATGACTTGTGCAATGGGTAGACTGCTGGTTTGATAATTATTGGCTGGTATCGGATCTGGCTCCAACTGATGGCATAAGTCCACTATTATTTGCATATTCAGACGGTAGAGCTATATGACATGGCATTATCCCATGGTCTGAAAGTCTGTCAGTAGAAGGTAGACAAAAGGTTGTTGCATCCTCCCTCTCTCAGTGTACCTCTGTGTGATAAGACATGATTTGTAACATTAGTTACTATGGGCCAGATGTAGGTAGCCGTTTGCATGGTGCAAACTGCGAAAATCGCAGTTTGCGCCATGCAAACGGCCTAACGCAATGCACATTCACAATTTGCGAGTCAGTACCGACTCGCAATTTGTGAATGCGACTAGCAAATAGGAAGTGGTGTTCCCTTCCTTTTTGCGACTTGCATCACAATTCAGAGCTGCTTTGTGACCGCGAATGCGGTCGCAAAGCAACTCGCAGTTACCACCACTGTCACGCTGGTGGTAACTAATTCGAAAAAGGGAATGGGTCCCCATGGGACCCCTTCCCCTTTGTGAATGTTGCCCAGAATGTTTTTTCAAAGCAGGCAGTGGTCCAATGGACCACTGCCTACATTAAAAAAACGAAACCAAATGGTTTCGGTATTTTTTTCATTTTGCAACTCATTTTCCTTTAGGGAAAACGGGCTGCAAAATGAAAAAAAAACTGCTTTATTTAAAAAGCAGTCACAGACATGGAGGTCTGCTGACTTCAGCAGGCCACCATCCCTGTGAGTGCAGGGACTCGCTATGGGGTCGCAAAATGCGACACATCTCATTAATATCGATGAGGTGGGTCTTTGCGACCCCATAGCGAGTCGCAGACGGTGTCTGAGACACCGTTCTGCATCCGAGATTGCGACTCGGAAATTGCGAGTCAGACAGACTCGCAATTTCCAAGTCGCAATCTCGGAGTTTGCTACATGTGGCCCTATGTCTCCAGCAAAATACGTGATGCATGGCAACAATATCAGGTGAAAAATCATTTCTGATTGGATAGAAATGACACCCAGTACATATCCCAGCTGGCAACTACACAGGGGTCACATATGACCTCCAGGGTTTTCAAGACATATTTGCACAACATGGATTTGGACAAAACTCTAAGATGTGCTACACAATTACACCTCGAAATGTGAGTACATTCCAATTGCCAAAAAGACCATCAGCGGTGGTGGCCTGTGAACAGCTGTTTATTGCCACCTGTGCCCTGCAACAAACTACAATGGTGATTGCGTAGAAGGACCTACATGGCAAGACAGAATAAAGATATTTTTGATGTGGGTGTGACGCAGTTTTTAAAGCCAAATAGTGCATTTAAGGGCGCCACAATAGTGGATGCCTGACCTACTCCACTGGACATTAGGAACCACTCACGACCGCTGGAGGAAGACGTCAGGGCGGTAGGCGGTTGCTATCAAGGTGGGCACAGCCATAGGCTAACGTTGTTGCCTGTGGTAGTCACTGCCCAATGACTTTTTTTCCTATCACGATGAAAGCATATGTGGTGGACATGACCACCATCTAGTACACATTAATTCACTTGACTCCTGACACTGCTGCCAGCAACACCATCACAACCTGAGCTGCTATGTGCCACCTCTGAGGGCATTCATGCCACATCCAGCAGGTGATGAGGGCCCTGCATTCTCTCCAGAAGAGCTGGAGAGGCTTGTAAATGTGGTCCTACTCCTGTATGACCAGCTCTACGGTTCACCAGAAGAGAAGGTAATAATCTCCTAAGCACAATTGATACTGTTCAACATCATTCTTACCCTACTCACAGGCTACAATGTACCCCGTGTGCCAGTTAGACTTCTTGTGGGCCTGTTGTTGCAGTCTGTATGGCATCAATGAGACATCCATGGTGGAGGTATTGGTGTCCAGTAGCATATGTTAATTTCAGTCACATTTTATTGTGTGAGGTTTTGGGGATCCTAAATCCTTGTTGTGTTGGATGCAAATAACTAGGTAAGGAGGCTTTACTGCCATCCCTTGACATCTTTTTCGTTATGATGTTTGTAAATGTTAAACAACATGTATGTGCATGACAACATGAATTGTGTATGCATTTTGTGTGAACCATTTGATTATCTTGTGAACAATGTGCAGAGTACCACAGATCTTTCACCCCACATCTGGCCTTGCCAAACTGTCTGGAAGGCATTTTCTGATTCACTCTGTCCTTCATGTTGCCACACATACCACATGCCACATTGCTGATGGCCACATGATGTACTCACATTCATAGAAGTGGTGGAAATATAGTGCCATGTAGGTTTTGTATGCTCAGCCTGAAGAGAACAGGGCCCATCAAATGTATCTCCCAGTGTGGGACAAAGTCCATGCTGTGGTATAGTCACTGTGGCCATGCAACTGTGACACTGTGCCACTCTCTGTACACCAGCAGATCCTATCATGTGGCCAAAATGAGGCTCTGGTGGCAAAAAGTGCCCTGAATAACTCAGTCCATTGACTATATTAGGAATAGATACTGAGGTAAATCATTAAACTAGTCTATATGTACATTTAGCATCATTGTAAATCTGTGTCTTTGAGTCATGATAGGTCCCTTACTTTCAAAGCTCTAGTGCCACCTTCACAGAAGTCATATTTGTCCTGTACAGGCTTATTGTGCTGATGACAGCCCCACAGTGCAGGCAGTGTGTTTATTTCTGGGAGGCCAGAAAATGTGACTCAGTAGTTTGGTGAAATAGCATAAATTGTCAATGCATACCTTTTTTATGTTGGAAGCAGTCTCTGTGGGACAGACACATATATCCAAAGGAGTGTTCTGTGGTACAGGTACATACCCAGAACCCACCCCTGAAGTGGCATGAGTCTGCATTTGGTAGACCACGTGTCCTCAAGGAAGACAATCTCTGTACCCACCATGCCAGTCCCTTCATTGTCACTCAAGTGTAAGGGTGAAGTCTGTAATATGGCAGTCGCCTGTAGGGACTGAATGCGGTGAGTCAATCTCACAGAGTGTGAATGTGTTGGTCAAGTCAAGCCTCAAGCGTTTACCCTTCAGAAGCCACATATGTGTGTAGTGTTTCATTGTGGCTCACATCACAGTACATTTTGCTGTAGCATGGGCTACCTGATGTGAGTAGGCTTGCTTAGTTATTGCAGGCTATGAACAGGGTAGTGGGTTAGTCTCCAGATATAAACAAAAGTGTGTAGTCATGTCCCTGTAATTATTGGATTGTGTGCTTTACAATTGTGGTGTGGTAACAAATTGAAAATGTCTAGCTTGGTGTTTCTGACATGTGTGTGACTCAAACACTTTTCTCTTGCATCCATGAGGGTCAACGCCCATAAGGAGAAGGAGAAATGGAGAGCTATCACCTGGAAGGTGCGGACTCTGGGGGTCCACAGTCAGCAGGGCGTCCATTATCGCAAGAGGTGGGAGGACCTGGGACTCTGGGCATTGAAGATCAATCGTGGAGGTCCAGCTGGGGCTATCCTCCCAACGTGGGGGGGTGCACGTCAGACCATGACGCCCCTAATGTCCTGTTTCCTGGCAGTGGCATACCCAGCCCTTAATGGGTGTTTGAGGGGAGACAGCAGCCAGAAGGAGGTGAGTACAGCGCACAATCCTGCCTGTCACATTACCATATCAATGTGTTAGGTTCTGACATCTTCCCTTGATGATTAGGGATGTGCCATGTGTAACACAGTAGATGAGTGACTGTGTAGATATGTAATGTGGTGCTTTCTGATGTACCTTGCCTATTGGCCCAGTGATCTAGGACACAACTGGGTACAATCAACAAACTATTTATTCTCTAGTGGCAACATTTGGATTTGCACATTGATCAATCAAGTACTGTTTGTTGTTGTAGTGGTTGTAAATTCCATGCAACAGACCACTAATCCTCAGTGTTACAGGCCAAAGTAAAGGAAGTGATAGATCATAGTCCGCAGCTGTGTGTTTGGTTGAATTAGTATATTGGCATCTGCTACCAAGAGGCTACTTGTCTTCAGCATGTGATGAGTGTCCGTGCCTCTCTACTGTCTGTAATGTGAAGATGGCCATCACACATGGGACAGCGCATACACTTATCTTTGAGTGCAGCTACAGACCAGTACTTTCCCTTGGTAGTGGGGAATGTCCATGCACATGATTTGTGCGCCATCACTGTTGCCAAAATTCTTTGTGCCTACATGTTAGCATGTGTCTCTTCCTCTTTTGACAAAATGTGTACACTGCTGTTTCATGCATGGTCTACCTATGTTCATGGGATGATTCCTGTATTCCATTCTAAATATGTGCATTCCAACCTGTTTTTGGAACATGACATTTGCAATGGGACTACATTTCATGTGGTGCCATAGACAGAAGTGTGTCACCATTGATTGTTGGCTTACACATACCCTCAGCCATCAGCATATCATTTGACGTGTACAACTGCAGTAGCAATAAGGGGCGAGACATGTCTGACTAGATTTTTTAGTCACAATGTGCATTTCCAAGCCATTGGTGTTGCATCATGTAGCAAAATGCAAATGTGTAATGGGTAAGGTTTTTACAACCATTCATTCACAGACATCTGGGTTTGCAGGACCAAAGCAGAGACAGTGATGTAGCTTCCCATTCAGCAACATGTTGAGGGCCTTCTACAGGTACTTGCAAATCTTTGTCTCTCTAACATACAAATGACTCATGACTTCTATCATGCAATCAGAGTATGTAATTGTGAGGGGTGCAAGTCATTAGTGGTGATATCCCCAGGGCTTACTGATTCATTGTGTTGTGGATTCTAAGGTCATAGCTCCCTGGCAATTTGCACATGATGTCTACACTGTACATTCCCATGCCACATGTGTGGCGTATAAGAGCAACATTGGTAGTAGCTCCATGACTCCATTGGGGCAGATTTCACTTGGTGAAGTTTGCATTGTGGACATGTTTCCAAGGCTTCTGTAACGTTGTCAACAAAATGGAATGTTCTGGGAACGTCATTTCTTATTGTTCTGTTATTGTACATCTGACAAATGAATGTCTGCATTACCTTGTGTGTGAGCTGTGGGAATGCATTTGGCAATTGCCTACTACTGTATGACCACACGTAATTGAGGTCTCCTCCATGAGGCAAAGCATTTAAGGTGATGTGGTCTCGTACTTGTTCAATGGTTACTCTGATTACTCAAGTTCAGCTGTGCAAGTGTAGCTGTCTGAGATCCTGATTTTCGTTTGGGCAACTGTTGACAGTTCTGATGGCATGCATGCATATGGTATCGTACAGGTAGGGGCCACTTAGGTGGAGTTTGTTGCTGGGGCCTACTTGACATCTTGGTAATGTTTGCTAATCAAAGCTGTTGTTCAAGTGTTAACAGGGACTTGGCTGACCCTATTTCTCTTTGTATTTGCAGCATCAGCCCATGCAAGAGAAGGAAACAGGGCACAGCCAAGTGGGGACTCATTGGCCCAGAGGTGAGGGGAGTGCCACAGAGGAGACTTGATCTATATCAAAATCATCAAATTCTTCCTCCTGAGGTTACTCCCTGGTGGTGGCGGATCAATCTTCCACACCCAGTTCTATCGCCACCATCCCTATTGTTACCCACCCAATTGGCCGTGCCCACTCACCCAAGAGGGTGGGCGTCTCTTTTGCATCAGGCACCTATGCCCCAGCCCCTGTTACCCCTGCTGCCCTGAGTGAGGAGTATCTCTGTGGGCAGACTACTATTGTGAATGCCATCCAGGGGTTTGCCTGCCAAATTCATCAGACCAACGCTTTCTTGGAAAGCATTCATAGTGCCATATCTGGCCTACAGAGATCTTCTGAGGCTCTTGCCTCCCCACTGACGTCAGAAGTGACCCCCCCAAATTTCATCCCCCCTCCACCTCACTCTTCTCAATCCAAATCCCCCATTCCCCTGTCTATCCCAAGCACACACATAGATCCACACCCACCTACCTCAACACACAAAAGCAGCACACATAAACACAAACACCACAAAACACACTGGCACGCAAGCACTCAGTATTCACCCACACACAAAACATCAGCTACCACTTCCCCAGACATCCCCACCACATTCTGCGGCCCACACAGCACATCAAGCATGCTCACAAGTACCATGACAAAAGTCAGTGACAAACCCACTACATCCACCATACTCACAAACACCACCCCAACAGACTCATAGATATCTACTGCACCCACCATACTCACAGATATCACCCCAACAGAGGCACAACCATCCACCACATCCACCATACCTGCAGACTCCACCCCAACAGACACATAAATATCCACCACTACAAGCAATCCTGCAGACAGCAACCCAAAATAAGCACACACATCCACCACTCCCACATCACCAAGCACCTCCATCTCCCAGCCCACCAAGAAATGCAAATGCCTAATGCACATGCAACAGAAACCACCCAAACAGAAACATGCCTCACACATGCACACACAAAAGACATCAACATGGACATACCAGACAACCACGCCTCAACCTCTAAATCCCCACCCCTTCCGATGACTGCCCCTGTGTTCCAAAGCAAAGATTTGTTTGAACTAGCACTTTCCCCTGTTCCCTCCACCCCGTTCCAAACCCAAGAGGCCCCAACCCACATCTCAATGCACCCCTTCCCCATCCAAGTCCTCCCCTGTCACTCCTGCCCCCATCTGCAAGCATCCTACTCCTCCCCCTCAAGAAGACACCCATACCTCCTAAGAAAGAGTCCACCTCTCCCAAAACCAAACCCATCCATTCTAAATCTGCCCCCCACAAAGATGATCCCTGAGGTGCCTGCCAGCCCACTTGATGCCCCTTCATGTAGAGGTTCCCTGGAAATAATTTGAGTCAAGTGTAGGTACAGTACTGTGCATTGAAAAACTGCTGGACTGGCTAATGGCATTTGACATTTTGCATTTGGTTCAAAATACGTCCAAATAGTTGTTTTTTTGGGTACACATTTGTCCTGCAATTCCTTTTCTACCTCTATGTTGCTCCTAAGTTGTAACCCTGCAGTTGTGTGTGTTTTACCCTGCTTGCTGATCCATTTGCTGTTGTTTCTAATATCTGACTTTGTGGGAAGTGCTGGTGTAACCCAAGACAAAGGTAGATGTTGACTGTATGGATATGTGGGTGTTTATGCAATTATGGTGTCATTGCATTGTGTTCTGTTTGGCATGGTAAGTATTTCATTTTGTGTTGCTCAATGTCAGCATGTATAGTGGTAGACTTGTTCCCCTGATACGGACTGTACATTTGTCTCATGTGTGGGAGTTCGAGTTTTGTTTGTCCAGACATTGATGGTGTTCAATTATGCTACATTTGTTTGCATTTGACTGTGCATGTGCCCATTTTGCTGTGTGTACCTTGAAGCTACTTCATCTTTGGCCCTTGCTGTTGTATTTGCTTTCTTGACTTGCACTTCCACATTGTGCAGATAGGCGTGTCACTTGGCTCTATTAATGTTTGTCCCTGAAATACCTGAAGGGCCAATTCCCGTTCAAATGTTGTTTTAGAGGCATGTGCAAAGTGTAATATGTCCCAGTGTAGCATCCTTTCCTGATTGCTTCTGATGCCCCATCCCTATTGTGCAGGTATTGTTTGCAGAGTGAGCTTTGTATGTTTGTCTCTCTGATTATCATGCATCTGATTGTCCTTCCATTGTGTTGCAATGTGGGTGATGTGTGGGTCCATTGCAGGGCTGGTTCATGGGAGGGGTGTTTGTGTTCCATAACACATCCATACATATGGGTGTTGAATCTGACGGCAGTCCATGGCATGTGTCCAATGTAAAGGTGTCCGTTGCAGTGGTAGATGTGATGTTGCTGTGTTGCTGGTGTTGTGTGACACAATGTTGTGTACACCTCACTGTCCCTTTGCCTAAGATGTACAGATGTGTGTTTTTTGTAGTGTTGCAGTGTAATATGAGTGACCTGCCCAAAGGAGGCCTTTTGTGGCTGTCAATGTGTCCTTCTCTGTGAATGACTTCGACTGTGTACATGATGACAAGTGTACTTGGTGTCTGTAGTTTGACCTCCATCTCATGTAGATGACAGCACGATGATCTGTTGTTGAGCATATAGACATACTTACGGCCAGTTGCATCCATGGAAGTGTGGATTTTGTCCTCCATCGATGAGCAGCAGCAGGACATGTGTAATGGGCTCCATGGCAGCACAGGATGTGTAAGGCTGCCTGCAGCTGAGTTGCTCCCTTTAAATTCTCTGTTTCTGCCTGCTGAGGTGTTGTGGTTGAGCCTCCACAGTCACATTGGCGGTGTGCAACCTCATAAGCGGAAACACTATCTCAATTGGCCTGTTTGTGCTACCTCATGACAACAGAAGTCTGCGCTGCCTGGCAGTGCCATCAGGACCATGGCGGTCCTTGCTTCATAGGGCCACATGACTTGCAATACAGTGGTTCCACCACACCAAGCTGATGGCAGTGGGACTGCCACTGCCCCCATAGCAGTTCATGGACGGCCAAACTCGTAGTCAAGCCGTAAGTCTCATTCCATGACATTTTAATGGTAATAGCTTGGTACTGATGTATACATAGTGCATGGTAACTGTGAAATTGCCTGCCATTTTAGTGTTACCCAAGTGCAGTGAAACTTATGATCAGTCCCCAAATAGTAAAGTTACATGTGCAGAGGTCTCTGAATAGAAAAAAATTGGATTGACTTAGATGGAGATCCCCACCCATAAGATTGTGAATTACATTTATTAGTAAGTAAGTAGTGCTCGTGAAGTAGTACCACATATATTAAAAACTTGTAGAAAATTCTATTATTAGTTGTGTGTCCCGCACAAGTAATAGATCCACAGTTCTCCTTACGGGGAACCAAGCACCCCGTTGTAGTGCTTGACTCCCTCAGGGTAGTGAAGCGGAGCAGTCCAAGACCTACTGAGGGGAGGTGGTGTGGGCTAGTAATCACTGTTCCTTGGCACACAATAACATTCAACCAATGGTTGTTGTTAGAAATGAGTTCTTTGGTTGGTAATAGGTTACCCCCGTCCAAGCAAGGACCCTCACTCTAGACAGGGTAAAGGAGAATCACCCTCAGTTAACCCACGCTCACCCCCTTGGTAGCTTGGCACAAGCAGGCAGGCTTAACTTCAGAGTGCTGGGTGTAAACTATTTGTACCAACGCACACAGTAACAATGAAAACACTACACAATGACACAACAGAAAATATTTATCCAAACAAAACAAGACCAAAATGACAAAAATCCAACATACACAAGTCAAGTTATTAACTAAAAAGCAAAAAGAATCCTAAAAACCTTGAGAAAACAGGTAAAACACTGTTAGCGTTGAAAAGCATGTGGTTAGCATCAAAATAACATGCAAAGACGGTTGTGCATCGAAAAAAGGTAAGCGGTGTGTCGATTTCTTACCCGCAAGCGAGACCGTGCATCATTTCTCCTTCTCCAGTCGGGTCGGCGTGTGTCATTTTTCCACCCCGCAGGGGAGCGATGCATCGATCCGGGCAGCACTCAGGTTCGGGCAGGCGCTGTGCCGTTTTTTTCACCCAGGAAAGTTTGGGTCGAAAATCCTGCTGCACGGTATCAGCAAAACCAATCAGTGTGGGTTGCGACATTAAGAGCCTCCCTCAGCAGGTGTTGCGCGTCGTTCTTCAAGCTCGATGCGTTGATTTTCTAGCTTCAATGCCAGTGGAGCGTTGCTTTCTGCTGCAAAGCCTGCAGCGCATCTTTTTTCAGCCGCGTCTCGGAAGGTGAGTCAAATTTTGCCTTCCACATCGGTCTGTGCCTGGATTTTCAGTTTTGGTCTGCCAGCTTCACCTTCCAAGGCCCGAGGAACTGGATAGGGCACCACTTGGCAGGGCAGAAGTCTCAGCAGATAGTCCAGGTGCTGGCACGAGAAGTCTTTGATGGCCCTGAGACACTTTAGTAACAGGAGTCAAGCTCAGAACAAGCCCTTGGAGATATCTTCACAAGCAGAAAGGAGCACAAAGTCCAGTCTTTGTTATCTTGAACAGGCAGAAGCAGCACATGCAGGATACCTCCACAAAGCACAGTCTCCGGATAAACAGCACTTCTACTCAGCTCTTCTCCAGCCGGAGGTTCCTCTTGATGTCCAGAAGTGATATAAAGTCTGTGGTTTTGGGTGCTCTTCTTATACCCATTTTGGCCTTTGAAGTAGGCTTACTTCAAAGGAAAGTCTCTCTTGTTTGTGAAATCCTGCCTTGCCCAGGCCAGGCCCCAGACACACACTAGGGGGTTGGAGACTACATTGTGTGAGGGCAGGCACTGCTCTTTCTGGTGTAAGTGACCACTCCTCCCCACCCTCCTAGCACAGATGGCTCATCAGGATATGCAGGCTACACTCCAGCTCCCTTTGTGTCACTGTCTAGAGAGAGGTGCAAACAGTTCAACTGTCAACGTGACCAAGACAGGGATTCCACAAACAGGCAGAGTCACACAATGGTATAAGCAAGAAAATACCCATTTTCTAAAAGTGGCATTTTCAAACACACAATCTTAAAACCAACTTTACCAAAAGGTGCATTTTTTAATTGTGAGCTCAGACACCCCAAACTCCACATGTCCATCTGCTCCCAAAGGGAAGCTACGCTTTAATCATATTTAAAGGCAGCCGCTATATTAACCTATGAGAGGGACAGGCCTTGCAACAGTGAAAACCGAATTTAGCAGTATTTCAATGTCAGGACATATATAACACATTAGTATATGTCCTACTTTAAACATACACTGCACCCTGCACATGGGGCTACCTAGGGCCTACCTTAGGGGTGTCTTACATGTAAGAAAAGGGAAGGTTTAGGCCTGGCAAGTGGGTACACTTGACAATTCGAATTGGCAATTTAAAGCTGTACACACAGACACTACAGTGGCAGGTCTGAGACCATGTTTACAGGGATACTAATGTGGGTGGCACTACTAGTGCTACAGGCCCACTAGTAGCATTTGATTTACAGGCCCTGGGCACATCTAGTGCACTGTATTAGGGACTTACTAATAAATCAAATATGCCAATCATGGATAAGACAATTACATACGCATTTTGTAAAGGAGCACTTGCACTTTAGCACTGGTTAGCATTGGTAAAGTGCGCAGAGTAACAAAAACAGTAAAATCAGCACACATCAACAGCATGGGGAACAGAGGCAAAAAGTTAAGGGAGACCACTCCAAGGATGAAAAGTCTAACAACCCCTACTCAACGTCACCGGGGAGGAGGTGCAAACCACATCCAGTCCCTCCCCAGAAGAGGCCCACAGTGATGACAGCAGCTCTGCATGCCTGGATCACGATGACCAACCTGGCCAATCAGGGACCTCTGGACAGTCGGTTAACCAGGCACAGTCCCAACCCACCACAGAGCCTCCCCACTCAGGAAACACCAACACAGCATCCACCCAGCGGGCCCATCCTTCTGTCCCCAGGACACGTCAATCAGCAGTGTGTCCACCACTACAGGGACCCCAGGCAACCACACAAACACAGGACGATCAGGGACCTGGGGTCAGTGGCAGTGGGCACACGGTTCATGGGAGAGAGGCACAGGACAACATGGCAGCTGGGAGGACTGCTGTGTGACAGGGGGAGGACAGGCCCAGGGAACCGACTCTCCACAAGGCACTCACCAACATCCTGGGAGCATACCACCATTCCCAGGAGACAATGGGTCAGATACTGGCCAAGTTACAGGAGACCCAGCGGCTCCAAACGGGACAGTACCTGGGGCTCATGGAGGACCTGAGGGACATCCACACCACCCTGGTCACCATTGCAGAAGTGCTGGCAGACATGGCCAACACCATGAGGGAGGCAGTGGCCCACCAACAGGCCCCTGACACTAGCCAAACCGAAGAACAGCCCTCCACCTCTGTCAACGCTAGTGAACAGGAGGCCCCGCCTTAGGAACAACAGGCCACCAGCACCCCTCCCCCTGCAGAAGGAGAACCACCCCGCAAACGGTCCCTGCAATCCAGGAAGAACTAAGAGAACATTGCCAAGACCCCAGCCAGGAAATAAAACTCTCCTGATTGTCACCCTTGTGTCCCACTCTGCCACCATATCCACCTTTAAGTGCCATTGCTCCCCTTCCTATGCCCCCTTGGACAATGCGCCTGTGATACAAATAGACTGGACTCTACCCTGGACTTTCCTCCATCAGCAACCCAGCCCATTGCAATCCCCCCTCCACTTATTAGCACCTAAATAACCACCCTTTGAACAAATTAAAGTATGGAGTCTCTTATTTGTTTGACATATGTATTAGATTCACAAACTGTAAACATTGCAATTCAAATGCCCTGTAATATTTACATAGGTATGACCTGTAGTGGGCAGCAGTAAACACACCAGGAGCCAGAGTGGGGCACAGAGATCTGAAAATAGAAATGCCAAAGGGTACAGTAAGTGGCCATGAAAATAGGGAAATCAGGCTGCCATGTTCAATGTCAAACACAAAACTGCAATGGAAGGTGAAGTTACAGGGTCTTACCTGTGTGTCACTGGAAGTACTATTGAATTAGTGTAGTTCTGTTGTCCACATCTTCTTCCTCTGCCTCCTCTTTGTCACTGTCCACAGGCTCCACCGCTGCCACAAGACTAACCCCAGACTCATCCTCCTGCAGAAAAGGCACCTGGTGTCTGAAGGCCAGCTTGTGCAACATGCAACATGAAACGATGATCTGGCACACCTTCTTGGGTGAGTAGTACAGGGATAAACCGTCAGATGGAGGCACCGAAATCTGGCCTTCAGGAGGCCAAAGGTTCGCTCAATGATCCTCCTTGTTCGCCCATGTGCCTCATTATAACATTCCTCTGCCCTTCTCCTGGCATTTCTCACTGGGGCAGCAGCCATGAGAGGTTGGGGTAACCAGAGTCACCTGAAAATATGGAGGGATACCTGTTAGTCACACACTCACCCTTAGGGCCAAACCCACACCCATATACCTACATCAACTGGGTGGGGACCATGGGCTCACCTATTAGCCACACCCAGTGCCTCTGGAGTTGAGACATCATATATGGGATGCTACTATTCATCAAGATAAAGGCATCATGCACAAGCCAGGATACTTTGCATTGACATGGGAGATGTACTGGTCCGCCAAACACACCATCTGCACATTCAGAGAGTGAAAGCTTTTTCTTTTTCTGAACACTTGTTCATTTCTCTGGGGGGGAGGGGGACAAATGCAATGTGTGTACCATCAATGGCACCAATGATGTTGGGGATATGTCCCAGTGTATAAAAGTCAGCCTTCACTGTGGCCAAATCCTCCACCTGGGGGAATACGGTGTAGCTGTGCATGTGTTTAAGCAGGGCAGACAACACTCTGGTCAGCACGTTTGAGAACATAGGCTGTGACATCCCTGATGCCGTGGCCACTGTCGCTTGGAAGGAACCACTTGCCAGGAAATGGAACACTGACAGGACCTGCACTAGAGGGTGGATACCTGTGGGGTGGCAGATAGCAGATATCAGGTCTTGTTCGAATTGAGTCTGCAGGTCAGGATAATGTGCCTGTCCTCCATTGTCGCCAGGTCCACCAGGGGTCTGTACACATCTCCTATTCATCCTCAGTGGTTGAACTCTAGGGTGAAAAACTGTGAGCAGAAGGTCATACTAACACATATTTCAACATTAATATGCAATTTTTGCTTTACAGAAACAGTATGTGAACTCGTAAGTCAGTTGAAGTGCCAATGTCTGCTGTGACGCAGTTAGGTGCCATGGCCTGTGCCCACCTGAAATGGCTGCTGCCTCACCTGTAAGGAGGGAGAAGTGGAAAAGAGGTAATTCCGCTGGCGTTGTGCGCCATTGCGGTTGGCAGTCGACAACCACTGTTGATAACGCATCTCAATCTAGATAATTTACTCACTCTGGGACTCGTTTTAGGCCGATGAATCTTTTGACTCTGATTGAAAACACCTTAAGGCGAGATAACTAATCAACATGTCAATCAATAAGTCAATAGCGTCATCAATAGTCACCAAAACAAATCAATTAGCTTAATCAATAACATTAATAAGACTCGGAAACCACCATGACCTTTCAGTCATGAATAACCACACCAGTTTAGTACAATTTTATGATGTTTATTCCCTATTGATTACAATTCTACTAGTAAGTTTATTAGTCTCAAAACCATGAAACACATCAGCATTGTCATAATGTGGCAACTCGAATAAGATTTCATCAAAGAAAAGATCACGAACATTAGAACATAACACAAAGTCAAAATAGGTTACCCTTAGCAGAGTATCATTAGCGCACTTTTCAACAAAGCATAGATTCAGTCATTTGTCTATTTGCGACCGTCTAGTGAACCCCTTAACTAACCTCGAATTAGCATTGACATGTTGAGCTTCATGCAAAACAATTTAGCAACACGAATTTAGAAAACATCTATCTATGGTCTCTGTCAAAAGAAGCAGTTGGTACCTAGAAAGAAAAGGCAAACAGACAATTACAATTTCATCATTATATAGTTACCCTCCGTAATGGGTCAGCATACAGAGTCAGTCTTCATCCTCAGGACATAAGTTGATTCTCCATCAGCCAGGAAACACAGCAAAGTTCAGCAAGACGAGATAAGTAGGGACACTTCCCTCATAAGGAGTAGAAGTGAGAACGGGCAAGTTAAGGGTGAGGATGGTTTGAAGAGCTAAACAGCAAAGTCTCTAGGCAGAGTGACTGGGTCATAGCAAAGGTTCACAATGGCATTTCCCCATGGCTCCTCGTGTCAAAGGTTCTTATCCCTTTTCTGTTGTACAGTCCCCTAATTCCCAATTGGGTAGGTTTGGAACCCCACTATCTCCATCCAATGGGTTTCCAGTGGTACCATCAAAATTGTCACCTCATAACAGTTCTCACGTAGTCTATTGGTTTTTGTGATTGACGTCTCCACCGGGTACAATGTTCGGTATGATTTCATACTCTCGTGGTCCTCTCGCATCTTCAGTCAGTAGTTCCATTGTCTATACCGGTTTAGGCGACCTTGTACCTGTAACAAGCCTACACTGCTGCATTCAGCCAGAATGTTTCCTTGAGCAAGTCGAGTTTCATGAGAACAGATCTACTACAGTTACACTCATCTTCTAGCTTCTGGAAAAATACGATTACATGTCCTTCAGCAAGTCAGCACAATGCACGTTAGAAAAACACATTTAATATGAAACCGGGCATCTAGGCCCCGACTCATGCTAACTAAGGCCTAGTGAATTAATTAGCAAAACCTTAACATATCGCCCTTAATACTAATACAAAATCATACATTAGTGCATTAATAACTCAATTTTAGTCAATTTTAGTAGTCCCCGTATATATTGGTGGCCACTCCCCGTGGGCACATTTCAGACTCACGTTCACTAAAACATATTGATACATTTTCTATGCAGCATTATTATGCATCAGTTCATAAACATTTCATGTTAATTTTGATTATAAGAGCTACGCTCCATCTCCGTGCAACACCGTATTGGTTATCATTGGGGCGTATGGGTTCCAGGAGCCAATAGCAATGTACGCCGGCAGTGACGGTACGCACCGCCGCGGAAGTAACTGCCATTTTCTATCTGTTCACTCACTTGCTACCTGACCATCAACAGGAGATTTTTTTTTTCCACAGGTCACCGCCTATCAGAAATAGTGTATTTGGTGTGCCATCGCCAAGGAGGTGCGGACCCTGGGGGTCTTTGACTGGCGGAGCACCCACTGCCGCAAATGGTGGGAGGACCTGCACCGCTGGGCAAGGAAGACAGTGAAGGCACAGCTGGGGCTGTTCTCCCAACGAGGTAGGGCTGCCCATCGTACCCTGACCCCCCTAATGTTCCGCATCCTGGTGGGGGCCTATCCAGAGTTGGATGGGCGCTTGAAGGCATCACAGCAGCAACATGGGGGTGAGTACAGATTCAGAATCATGACTTTGCACGCTTTAAGGTATTATGTGGGTGGGGGATGTGGGCTGTGGGTGCCCCTCGGCCAGGGCGAACATGGCAGGGTATGTTCAATGATGGGCAAGCTCAGATGCACTCCAACCCCAATAATGTTAGTGGGCATCTACTACTGGGCAGGGTCCTGTGGGTTTCAGGTGTGTAGCTAATGGTGTTAGGCATTGTACCCCATGGGCTGGTGACTAGCATTGTAACTGGTAGTGCATGGCTGAGTGCATAGGGCGGTTCCCTGTGAGTTGTGTACACCAAAGGAAGTGTTGTTGCAGGCATTGATCAAGTGTATCCTCTGTCTCTCTCTCCCTTTTTGTTTTGTCACCCTGTCCTTGTGTGCATTAGCATCATCTGGCGGAGGAGCAGAGGCACCGATGACGAAGGGAGCTGCATCCCACATGGGCCTGGAGGCCGAATCCACTGACGGTGAGGGCACCAGTGGGATGGAGGGCGAGGGGAGCCCCACGACAGCATCTCCCTGGCGGTGGCGGACACCTCTGTGCCTATCTCAACTACAGGCACAGCCTCCACCCCCGTACCAGCACTGTCCTCCCAGCAGCCCCTCAGCGTGTTTCCCGTGCCCGCTCACCCAGGAGGATGTCCATCTCCCTCTCCCTAGGCACCTCATGCCCTGCCCCAGTCAGCCCTGTTGCCCTCAGTGAGGAGGCTATTGACCTCCTGAGATCCCCCTCTGTTGGACAGTCAACCATACTAAATGCCATCCAGGGTGTAGCAGGGCATTTGTAACAAACAAATTGTTGGAAAATGGGTTATTGGTAAGGGCAGGTAGGTACCTACACCTAGCAACAAGCCACTAACCTCCACTTAGGTCCAGTTAGGTCTCAGTAAATTAACCCCAGCTCAACCTTTGGTAGCTTGGCAACGAGCGTCAAGGCTTAACTTAGGAGACAGTGTGTAAAGCATTCAAATATCACAAAACAGTAATTAAATAAAACACAGGAAACAGTTTAAAAATCCAAAACCAATTTATAAAAATAGTTTATATTTTTATCTTTAAAATAACACCAAAACGAATAAAATCGGATAAAGGGAACCGGAGATATTAATTTTTAAAGAATTATTATTTTTCTAGCACTTAGAAACAAAAAGCGCCAATCGGGTCATCTGGTTGCACCTCGACCGGGGCAAAGTCAAAGTTTCAGGCCGACCGCGATGGAGCCCTGCTCGGCTACAGGTCGCGGGAGGCCTCGGTTAAAAAGTTACCTTCTGACTCAGTCTTTATTTTGAAGATTTTCTTCAGCGGGACGAACCTGCCAGTCCAATCCGACCTCCTGGAGCCCTTCTCCGGATACGGGATGCTGGATTCCTCGGTGGAGATTTTTACCTTCGGACTTAGTTGTTTTTTCGAGGTGAAAATCCTTCGACCGGGGTAAACCTGGATCTTGATCCGACGTCCATGGAGCCCTTCTCGGATGCGATGGCTGGAAGGTCCCGGTCAACTTTTTACCTTCGGACTTAGTCTCTTTTTCAGAGATTTTTCTTTACCGGGACGAACCACCAAATCAGGCCGGTCGCGGTTGAGGCAAACCGGCTAGAATTGCCGTGGCGGGTCGGTCCCTCTATGGAGCTTTTTTACAAAAATTCTCAAATCTTCTCCAAACTTCTGGGGCTTCACCCAGATGTCCTTTTAAGGTTCTTTTGGGGTCCACAGCTCACCCCAAGGGTCCAGAAGTTCTGTGATGGTCCTTGGGGGGTGCGGACTACAACTCCCAGAATGCTCCTGGCGCAAACTCCTTTTTGGCCACTGGACAGTGGTCAGCTGGTCACTTTCTTCAGGAGTTGGTGCAGGGGACTCTGGTTAGCAATGTTTCACCTGTAGCAAACAGGGAGTCCCTCCTTGAACCAGTTGAAGCCAGGCAAAGTCCTTCTTGTGCTGAAGCCCAAGTGTGCAGCTGGTGCAGTCCTTCTGAGTGCAGGTTCCAGGTGCAGGCCAGGGGTCCAGCAGGGCAGTCCTTCTTCTCCTTTAGTTCTTTCTTGTTGAAATCTGGTGGGGATCTGAGGTGTGGGTGCAGGTCTGCCAGTTTTATCCTTGCTCCTGGGTGAAAAGCAGGCGGGTCCTGGTTCTCCAATCAGGTACAGGGTCGTCCCCCTGTGATGACCACTTCCTGGGAAGTGTGGCAAAAATCCATCCCAGCAGGCAACATTCTCTAAAAATCCATCATGGCTAAATCTGATTTTTGGAGGTTACATCTGGCTGAGCCCACCCACTGGTGTGGCTAAAAATCATAAACACACCCCTCTCCTTCCCTCTCCTAATCTAATCAAGGGGGCACCTAGTTGTCTGGGGTTGCAGGATGTGGGGGTGTTGCTGGGTGCTCCAAATGTCCTTCTCTGCCTTTGAAGACCAGTTTGGCAGCCCTCCCCCTTCCTGCCTCACCATCTGCTGAGGGGAGATTCTCTCCCACAGGCACATTCCTTTGTGTGAAGCCAGGCCACTTCACACCTCATCAAGGCAGCTTGGCTAAGCTGCTGCAGGCTGGCCAATCAGAGCACAGCAGCAAAAACAATGCAGGGCTGAAATTGACAACTTTTTAGGTAAAGTCTAAAACTTTTTACCTGAACAAGTTATATTAAATCCAACAACTGGAAGTTGTGGGATTTATTACAACAATTAATTTGATACCAAATTCTTGGTATGCAACATTTAAGGAGACTTTAAAATTTAAAATAAAGTCTCCCCATTCTAGCCTATGAAGGCCATTTACTTCAATGAGGGAAAAACAAATTTGGCTGTTTTTACCTCACCAGGGCTTATAAATCTATTTTTATAAAGTCCCTGCTTATAGTTACGTGGCACCCAGCCCTAGGGGCACATAGGGCACACCTTAGGGGTGACTTATATGTAAAAATAAGGTAGTTTAAGACTTTGGAACTACTTTTAATTCCAAAGTCGAATTTGCATATAACTTTAATTTAAAAGCAGCCAGCAAGGCAGGCCTGCCTTTAAAATGACCCTGGGCACCTCAGCAGTGCACCTATGTGTGCACCACCTATGCTGTGGTCCCTAAACCTACATGCCCTACCATATACTAGGGGCTTATAGGTAGGTTAACTTAGTCAATTAGAATTAGCCTAATTTGCATATCCATTTTATACAAAGCACAGGCCCTGGGACTGGTTAGCAGTACCCAGGGCACCATCAGAGTCAGGAAAACACCAGCAAAAAGTGGAAAATGGGGGCAAAAAGTTAGGGGGCCTCTGCAATCAGCCCTGTTTTCTCACACAAATGCATACCCGGAGGGCATTCACTCTGACGTGGCAGCCCAACAGAGAGCATTCCAGGCTCTGGCCAACTCACTGATGGCAGCCATTGTCCCTGTCTCCAGCCGCCCCCTCCAACTTCCCTTACCCAGTCCCAATCCCCTCAACCCCAGCCTATCCCAAGCACACCCTCCACCCCAGCCTATCCCAAGCACACCTTCAGACCAGCAATCACCTAAATCAACACACAGAAGTGGCTCAGGCAAACACAAGTATCACACTTCATCTCACAGGCACTCACACAAGCACCATTCACATGCAGACACACCAACATCCACTGCCTCCACTGTTTCCCCGTCCTCCCCCTTGCCCACCTCCCTCCCAGTAGTGTCTCCACTCACACCTGCATGCACTACATCCTCATCCACTACTTCCATCACCAGCACGCCTTTCGCTACACCCCCCTCACTAGCAATCACCACCCTCAAATCCATGCACATGTCCCCTGTGTCCTCTCTCACTCTGTCTGTGCCCCTTCCTCCCAAAGTACACAAACGCAAGCACTCAGACACCCAACAGCCATCCACCTCACAACAGCATCCAGTCCATGCACCTGCACCCAAACACAGCATACTGACACCTCCTAGAACCACTCCTTCTTCCTCCACACACAAACCTTCACCCTCTTCCCGCCCCAGTATCCCTTAGAAGCTTTTCCTTGCCAACACTGACCTATTCCCTACCCCTCCCCCATCCTGCACCTCGTGCCAGGGTGGCCAGAACCCAGCCCAGCACCTCAGCCAAGCAGTCCACGGCCACTGTGGTTTCTGCAGCAACTGCAGGTGAGAGAGGCTCCAAGTATGCACCCGTCAGCCCAGCCAGTGTGCCAGCACCACCTACCAAGGCCAAGAAGTGTCAGCAAGGGCAAGAAGGGGACACCAGCCAGCAAGGGGAAGGAGGCACCACCAGCAAGCACAAGAAAAAGACACCAGCTGGCGGAAGCAAAGAGGCACCACCATCTGCCAAGAGCAGGAAGGGGAACACAATGCCAGTCATGGCACTTCAGCCGTCCGAGGCTGCAAGTGAAGGCCTGGAGGCTACCACCACTGCCAGCATCTCCACCTGCACCGCCACCTGCACCGCCACCTGCACCACAGCCAGCACCGCCACATGCAGGGCCACCAGCAGCACCACTGCCAGCAGCAGCAGCCCCAGTGGGCAGCTGCCTGAGGCTGAAAGTGAAGGCCTGGAGGCTACCACCACTACTGACAGCGCTGCCACCTGCACTGCAGCCAGCACCGCCACATGCATCGCCGCCAGCAGCACCACTGTCAACAACAGCAGCCCCAGTGGGCAGCTGTCCGAGGCTGCAGGTGAAGCCCTGGGGGCTACCACCACCACTGACAGCACCGCCACCTGCAGTGCAACTGGCATCCACTGAGCAGCCGTCACCGCTAGTGAGCAGGGTGTAGTGGTGACAACATGGGCTGCAGTTTGTCCTGGCCCCTGAAACACCTGTCAGTGTGACACCCAGGTGAGAGACTGTCACCTTGCCCCATCCAGGATGAAGCATACTGGGCACAAGGCCCCCTCCAGAACCAGTGGAAGAAGGCATCCACTCAGCCCCTCCTTGCCAGGATGAAGCACACTGGGCACAAGGCCCCCTCCAAAACCAGTGGAAGAAGGCATCCACTCAGCCCCTCCTTGCCAGGATGAAGTACACTGGGCACAAGGCCCCCTCCAGAACCAGTGGAAGAAGGCATCCACTAGAGAGATTGGGGCTTTGCACTCCCCGGGACCAAGCAGTGGGCAAACCACCCACTTGAGAGAATGTGGCTTTGCACTCCCCAGGACAAAGCAGTGGGCAATCCACCCACTTGAGAGTCTGTGGCTTTGCACTCCCCAGGACCAAGCAGTGAGCAAGTCATCCACTTGAGAGACGGTGGCTTTGCACTCCCCATGACCAAGCAGTGCGCATGGAGCCCCCTCCAGGCCATGTGCGCTGTACCATCTTCTGGCTGAAGTGCCCCTTCATTCCCCGTCTCCCTGAGGTGCCTGTGTGTTTTTGAACTGATGCCCCTGCAGGGTTCTCTCCGTATTGAGGCAGGAGTCAAGTGTGGCCTTGGCCTAAGTCTTATGGCCCAGTGGGCCACTGACATTTTGGAGTGGGCATTGTCCCTCTTTTTGTATATATTGTACATACTGTTTATTGTTTAAGGACGTATATATCTAAAACTGTACTATTACACTCATTTTACTTCATTCTTTTGTCCTTGGTTATTCCTGAGGGTTACAGGGTGTATATGTAATGTTATTGCATCTGTTTGTGTGCATGGTGTTGGGTTGGGGGTGGGGGTGGGGGTGTTGCGTGTTGCCTGTGTGTGTCACTCTCTTTTTCCTCCCCCACCCTTGTGTACTAAGTGCAGTGCTCACCGTGGTCATCTTCACCGGTGTTCGTGTTCCTGGTGTATGAGAAGGTACACAGCATTGGAAAAAAGTGTAGCTCTGGCTCCATGGCGTCCTGGTTCTTCCTTGAGTGTTGAGAGGTGAGTCATTTCCCTTCA
Source organism: Pleurodeles waltl (assembly GCF_031143425.1). Classification (NCBI taxonomy): domain Eukaryota; kingdom Metazoa; phylum Chordata; class Amphibia; order Caudata; family Salamandridae; genus Pleurodeles; species Pleurodeles waltl. The sequence goes on along the minus strand of NC_090446.1, from coordinate 236,694,043 downwards.
GTGTTCTGTTTCCGCTGTGCTTTTGATGGCGTTGGTACCGCCCCAGAAAAGGTGGCGGATAGGCGTGTTGTAATGCTGTGGGCGGTACATTGTCTTCCGCCTGTTGGTGGTTACCGCTGTGGTGTTTGTTGCTACAGCCATGGCAGTCGGTGTGTTAAAGTGGCTGTGTTGCCGGTTTCGCCGTGGTCATGATTCAATTTTTTTAACTGCCAGCATGTTGGCGGTATTACCGCCACTTTATCACTGACTGCCAGGGTTGTAATGAGGGCCTTCATCTTTAATAGAGACTGTCTCTCTGCAGAAGACCTTGCTACTTGAAGACCATGGATCTTGTAAGCAGATGTAAGCTCCACATGTTTTTGTAACAAAAGAAACTTCAGTTTGCTCAGCTTGTCAAAATTTACCTTAGAAGTAGCAATATGAGGCAATGTGTCTGCTACTTTTGTCTCTCGAGTGGAGGGGAGCACATTTCAGCAACAACTCACAACTTAGGAGACCTAAACCACACGGGATATTCCATCCTTCATACCACAACAGTTTTCATTGTTTAGTATCACATAACTTCAATACAAGAGCACCTGGAAAGCTGAGCAAATGAAAGGGACAGAAACACCCTTCAGATAACAAGTTAGTTCACTACTGAAGAATTCCATGGTCTGTGCAAGGACAGCTGTTTACAAATCACTGAATGGCTCACAGAAGTCTCTCATTCAGTGCTGCTAAGAAAGCCCTCCTTCAAACCATTGAAACATTTGTATGTAAAGGGTAGCTCCTACACCTCATGAATGTAGCTATCTCCTAGCCACTCAGATATGCCTACTGGAAAGTGTTTTAGGTACAAAGTAAACTGAAATGTTGAAATGGGCGAAGTAATTACTCAGTGTATTAACCATACTGCAGACAGAATTTCGGGCACATTGAAAGGCAACTTTTCCAACTTTTCAATGGTAAGCATGGAGTAGGTTGCTTCTTTCTTAGGCCCGTATTTATACTTTTTTTGCGCCGCGTTTGCATCGTTTTTTGACGCAAAAACGGCGCAAACTTGCAAAATGCCATTGTATTTTGTAGGTTTGCGCCGTTTTGCGTCAAAAAGCGGCGCAAATGCGGCGCTAAAAAAAGTATAAATACGGGCCTTAGTCGTTATCTGTTGTTTTCATGTCAAAATAAATGCGACAAATAACTCCTTAAAGTTAACAAATTGCCAGGGCACATGGCCGCTTTTAGAAATTTGTAATGTCCAATCCAATTGCATAATGGACCTAACTTGACTCTGTCCATGATGTACAAATTACATGTCATTTTGAATAATGTCAACCCGCATAACAGCCTTTTGTGTCCACTGACCACAATAACCACCGGTGGGGACCTGAAAGTATTGAGTTAAAGGTGCCATTCTGGACCCACCCATTGAGTTGTTCCTCAGTGATTATTTACATTATTTTGCTATTTTTCAAATTTGGCTGCTGAGGAAATATTGGTCTCATTCAATTCTTTAAATTTCATCAAGCCTAAGCAACTTGTTTGTTGTACAGTTACACTGAGAAATATAATTTGTAACAGACTAAAGCATGCTGTAAATAAAGCTTCCCTACCCTAAATTTTCCACACCCTAGTTCCCCATATTCTTTCAAATCAATCGACTTCAACCAATATTCATAGCCTTCAAGTCAACTTGGAAACACAGGAATAAGAATAAATCAATTTGGCATCAGTTAACAAAATTTTCTACAATTTCAAAGGTGGCAATTTAAAATAATACTTAGCATTTCTAACATCATGTCCAGCATAATATAAAAACTTTTCTACATATGTTTTTGTACTCCTCACTGAGGGGTCGGAAAATGTTCTCATGTTGTGTAACTATACACAGTTTTTGGGGTGCTGCCAGTGTGCAGAAAATAATGTCCGTAATGGTAGTAGCAAAATATTTTCCCATAACTCGTAGGTATTTGCTAATCATCTTCACTTTGGAATACAGTGTAATATTCAACCTTAGAAAGCATTGAATCAACTGTTTTTAGATCTCAGTCATCACAAGCAACCCCTGGTGTTATAATATCCTTCATAGAAACTTTGAATACATATGGAAATGAAATCATTGTTGTAGGACCAAAGATATTGAACTGCCCGTTATTCCAAACACTCCCATCATGTAATGGAACAGCTGACATTTTCACAAAGGACAAGTTTCTTCAGACCTTATGTGAGATAGGTAAGGTTTTAAAATCTCATCAACCAGTTTAACAGCAGAGCGTTCAGGACGGTAGTGACCATGTATCAGCAAAAAGAAAATGGTGACAAATACAATCCAAAGAAGGAAGGCAAGCGAAGTCAGAAATATCCACAGATGATACCAAGGACAAATCAAATAATTGCTTTTAAGCCAGTTGAAAAGAGTAGTGCTTTTGATACAGGTACTGCAGAAGACACTTAAGAATTTGAAAATGAGTTGTTGATGTTGGCAAAATAACAGGAAGCAGTTCTTGCAAATACTGGAGTCGTTGCATGAGAAAAAGAACTGGCAGTTGTATGACTTGGTGGTTTGTAATAAACAATTCCATCTGTTTGTGTTAAATTTGAAAAATATGTTAGAATTTTGGACATTTCTTGTCAATGGTGTGGTGACAGGAGCCAATGAAAGATCATTTTTCACCCTCCCCAAGCTCGGGGATGTTTCATCACCATTATCTAGTTGTTATAGATGCACATCCTGATTGGCAGTGGGAAGCGTATGGGAATGACCCAGGAGTTCTTGTGGTCTCCTGCGCAAGACCAGCCACATGGTGTAGCTTGACATTGACAACTGAAATTAAATGGTTTTCTTTAGATCTAAGCAGCGATGGTAAAATGACAGTTCTGGCATTATGCATCCCGAGGACTGGAACAGGTGCTCTATATGCTGGGCCAAATTCCTTTTTACAGCAATTGTTTCACATACTAGATGTTGTTGGCAAATGCCTCATTCCAAAGTTAGGGGCATGTGCAGATGATTTTTTTTATCACAGAACTGTGTAATTCCTGCAAGACTGTGACACATTCATTTATCTCAAAAGGTGTTTCTGCCGCCCCCACACCGGAGCCATCAAGATCAGGGACATACATAGGTATGTCAGACAGGACTTCATATGGAGTACGTCCTCCCAAAGACCTCCTATACCATTGGTGCAGCCAGCTACGACCTGTACCTAGTACTATTGCTGTTAAGAGTTGCTTTAAGTCTTGGTTTGTCCGCTCCAGGATGATAGGCAGACATGAAATGCAGTTGAACACCCAACATCACCACTGACTTGAATGCCCTGGAGAGAAAAGATGGGTCCTGGTCTGAGTGGAAAGCTGCAACAGCATGTGTCCTGATGAAGACTTACAAATCTTTAATAACAGTCTGAGTGTCAGCCGATCATCGTGGCCATTCCCATAGAAATGTGGAACATAAATCAACAGCGACTAAGATATATTTGTATAGACCATCAGGTTGTAACACAATGGTCCAGGTACACACATTTAAGTGGTTTGTTGGAAAACAAGAGAAGTGTCTACAGTGGATGCTTGACAGTGGACCCTTTAATTTGTTGGCAGATGTCACAACAAAGGATATACTGTTTTTGTAGTTTGGATAGACCTGGCCACCAGTAGCTTTTTTGAAGTAATGAAATAGTAGCCGTCACCCCTGCATGGGCAGAAGCAACCCCCTCATACGCTGCTTTTATGAGATCTAGGCCCATATTTATACTTTTTGACGCAAACCTGCGCCAACGCAGTTTTGCGCCAAAAAAATTAGCGCCGGCTAACGCCATTCTGAAGCGCCATGCGGGCGCCGTATTTATTGAATGACGTTAGCCGGCATTAGCCGCCGGCGCTGTCTGGTGTGCGTTAAAAAAAACGACGTACACCAGGCAGCGCCGGCGTAGGGGGAAAATGGCGTATGGGCGTCCAGAAATGGTGCAAGTCAGGCTGAGGCAAAAAAATCGCCACAACCCGATTTGCGCCATTTTTTTACGACGCCCATCCCCCATAGAAATGACTCCTGTCTTAGCAAAGACAGGAGTCATGCCCCCTTGCCCAATGGCCATGCCCAGGGGACGTCTGTCCCCTGGGCATGGTCATTGGGCATAGTGGCATGTAGGGGGGCACAAATCAGGCACCCCTATGCCACAAAAAACAATTAAAAAAAATACTTACCTGGACTTACCTTAATGTCCCTGGGGTGGGTCCCTCCATCCTTGGGTGTGCTCCTGGGGTGGGCAAGGGTGGCAGGGGCTGTCCCTGGGGGCTTGGGAGGGCACCTCTGGGCTCATTCTGAGCCCACATGTCCCTTAACGCCTGCCCTGACCCAGGTGCTAAAATCCGGCGCAAATGCGGGTTTTTTTGACCCGCCCACTCCCGGGCGTCATTTTTGCCCAGGAGTATAAATACGACGCATATGCATCGGAGTCATTTTTTAAGACGGGAACGCCTACCTTGCATCTCATTAACGCAAGGAAGGTGTTCACGCAAAAAAATGACGCTAACTCCATGAACTTTGGCGCTAGACGCGTCTAACGCCAAAGTATAAATATGGAGTTAGTTTTGCGTCGAACAAAACGACGCAAATTCAGCGCAAACGGAGTATAAATATGCCCCTTTGATCTTAGAAATAGGGAAACTTTAAAAACTCCTGGTAGATACCAATATAGTGACACTCGCCAATCTTGTTCCTTCCAGGACTCACCCAACAAATGCAGTGAGAGAGGAGGGCAGTCAGAACACCAAAACAAGTATGTGAAAGGAGTCACAACAATCATTGGAAATTTCAATAAAAAAGGAAGTAAAACTTTTTGATAGAGAAACCTCAATTCAAAAATAAACAGGTTGCGGCTTCCTATGTAAAAAATGCAGCACATATTGAGAACTTTACTGAAGAATAGGAACTGGCCAGTGACTCTGCTAGTGTTGCAGAGGTCACTATAGTTCACCAGAATCTTCAAGAGCTTCTGGATGTGACAGCAACGAACAACTTTCTCGAAGTTGAAACTGCGGACAGGCACGTCTCCCCACCCAACAGGGTTTATAAAGTAAAAATAGTGCCAACCACTATTAAAGTTATATTTTTAGATTATTTTTTCGCTAATTTTTTTGGCGCAAAACTGCGTTAGCGCAGTTTTACGTCAAAAAGTATAAATATGGCCCATAGCTTTTCTCAGGGGTCTCCAGCCACAGGGAATCTCCTCTTTCTTTTTTATTATCTTTATTTTGTTTTTGTTTATCCAGGTGATTTTAGACCCTTTTGTGTTTGTTTGGTAGAATCCATGTTGGTTTTACCTTGTAGTTGTGGTTTATCTAGTCTGGGTCCTAGATTATCCCGACCTATACTGGCAGAGGTTTCGCTAATCATTTTGGGCACCTTGTGTTCTTGTTCATGTTGAAGAAAATCCCAAAGCCACTGTAGTACTACCAATGTTACTGCTTCCTCCATTAAGATACTTAATATAATTGAGGACACTATGGAAAAATTGCCCATCAATTGCATTCTCAAGCCCAAGCGGTCGGGCTGCCCCCTAATAGTCTTGAACCTGTTTTATCACTTCCAGAAGTTTCACAAGTGTCAGTGTACAGTGTGTAGTAGTATAGAGTGCAGCAAAAACTGCACCCCATGTGGCCTATATATTTCTACTAAATGATTATATGAGGCATATGCCCACTAATTGCAAGTTTCCTACATTAGGTTGTGGTGTATATGTGGCCAATTCTGGCTATGAAGAACCTTCATTACTTAAGGGGGGCCTAATCTAACATGCTGTGGAATGTGAGATAGGGCACCATCAGGCCAATTATGGTGTTCTTGAAATTATAGTGTTATTTCTAAATACGCGTCTGTATCATGGAGGTGTATTTGCTATTGTGTAATGGTGAGATGTGTGTGTGTTCCTATCTGCTGCTGAAAAAGTGACCCACAAATAGAAAAAGTCAGATTGAATGCGTTGTGAGAGGGAGTCTCATGTTTGCAGCAATTGATATCCGTTGAGGGTCTGCCATATTTAAAAATGGTCAGTTCAGAGATAAAAACACCAATTTGAGGAAATCCTTTTTAACTTTCCAGCTCGAACAACCTACAAGCTAAAATACCTCTTTAGCTGAGAAGGGTATTGCCCTAATACCATTGATGTCTCTGTATAAGGTGATTAGGGTGCCTTTAGAATGCAAAGAGACAGAGATACTAGAGAGATCCGTAAAGTTAGTGCCTAGCCAATGTTGGCTAATGTTTAACCCCACAACACACACTTGCACGATGGAGACCAGGCACATGGAATGGCCGCCTGCTTTGTTCCTGCCCAAGAACGAATAATACTGCTGTCCAGGGCCTTAGCCATGTGGAGCATGGGCTAAGTGCAAGGCAGCAAAATCCTGAAATGCGTCCCCACTTGAACAGGTCCCATTCCCATTTCATTTTCCATTTTCACAGCAGACTGAAAGGTATATTTTGTTCTTAGTCAATTTAATACAGCAATAATGAGTTCAGGAAAGTAGTGATGTTTAGTCTACAAGAAAAAACACGTTAAAATTGTCAGCAAAAACGCATTCACTTTAAAGGTCAAATTCTCAAACAAAAATAATTTAGTGAGAAAAATCTTCAACATTTAGGCAAGTTAACAACATTTTGTAACTTTGTGGCAGAAAATGTAAACTCTGCAAACCATTTGGACATGAAATGTACATTTCTCCCAAATAGTTAAAACTAGGGGTTAGATTTAAGAGGCCTTGCATCACATTAGTGTAATTTTCTTTTACGCTAATGTGGCCCAATGAGACTAAAATCGGCATGGCAAATTTTTAAAGTAGTGCAATCCTAGCACTGCACCACTTTGTGACTCTTTGTGCTACATTATGCCTGCGCCAGGCATAATGTATGCAAAGGGGGCATTCCCCTGGGGGGGGCTGAAAAAATGGTGCAAAGAAGTCTAAGAGATTTCTTTGCATCATTTTTTACTTCACTTTTAACTCCTGCTCAGAGGAGTCATTAAAAAGAGGCACAACATAGTTTAAAATTGGCCTTGATGGGCTTTGCAGGATTAGCGTCAACATTTTTTAAGCTAATCCTGCAAAGCTCCGAACTAGCATCAAAAATTTGACCTTAGTTCCCTAACTACTGACACGATGCTTCATATCTTAGATACAGCGCACACATGGCGGCTTTAGGGGGGGGCTGAGGGGTGGAAGAAAAGTAGGGCTGCACTGGATGCAGCACTACTTTTCTTAAATCTGGTAATAGGGGCCAGATGTATCAATCATTTTTGCGTTTCCAAAAATGCATTTTGGTATGTAACAAGTCCGCTTTGCGATTCGGTAACTTGTTACATACCAAAATTTGTTATTAGGAAGGGGTGTGTCAAGGGCATCCCTTCCTAATACTGAATCGCAGGGGTATCTATGATTGTTTTGGGATCGTGAATGCGGTCGCAAAACAATCGCAGTTACCACCAATTTCTAATTGGTGGTAACCCATTCACAAAGGGAAGGGGTCCACAAGGGACCCCTTCCCCTCTATGAATGCATACAAAAATGATTTTTAAGAGCAGGCACTGCCTACTCTTATAAAATTAAAAGAAAACTTTTCATTTTACATTTTTAAACGAATCCCGTTTTCTTTAAAACAAAAAAAAAAAAAGATTGCTTTATTGAAAAGCAATCACAGACATGGTGGTCTGCTGAACCCAGCAGCAGGCCACCGTCCCTGTGATTGTTGCCATTCGCAATGGCTCACAAACTGCGACCTACCTCATGAATATTGATGAGGTAGGTCCATTTGCGATCCCTTGCGAATCACAGTATGAAATTTCTGGAGTTTCGTACATTCCAATAGTTATTACTTAATTGCGATTCGCAAAATATTGTAATTAGGTAATCGCTATTGTAAAGAATGATGCATTCGGCCCTAGGTGTCCACGTTTTAATTGGGTCATTTAGAACATGTGCCATTTCACTGAGACAGGATGGAAAGGTTCTTTACGAATCTTCGAAAAATAAAAATTGTCAGCGCTAACACTTGCCATGTTTTGCCAAATATGATTAAGCGCGTGTCTAAACGACACACATTAATCCCAGTACATCGAAACTAAGGAGACCAATTTACAAAAGAAAAAAAAACTCACAAATGGCATTCATTCTTCTAATGTAATGCCCTTAAAGGAACCATAACTTCTCGCACTCAGTGAAACCTTACACTTAAAACAATGAACGGCTATATTTCACTGCTTCACACGTCACTTCAGTTCAATGTCAATATGCTTGGTGGAAATGAAAAATGTGGAAAGGATGTGCTGATAATTCAGATTACATCAGAGAAGCCCAGCGAACAGATGTTACCGAACCTCTGCCAGAGTGAAGATAAATCACCGAGTCGCCGAGTCTATGATGGCGCATCTATTATGGGAAGCAGGTGTTCCATCCATTATGTGTCTGAATGACTGTGCTGAGTAACTGAAGGTAACCGCTCCCGTGAAAGAAGAAAGCAAAAAATAATTGAAGGTAATTAAGAACATAGTAATCCTCAAGTTCTTTCTTTGGGTATATGGTGTACTGCTTAGAAGGCCACCGTTTCCTGAAATCCCTTTATAATTTTAAGAAATCATTCAGTATGTAGCACATAAATTCAGGCCCAGATTTAGCTTTGGGGTTAATTACTTTTTTAAGGAAACTCAACACAAAGTCTAATGATGGATTTACAATCCAATGCACTGCCTTGTGTCACACATGGCGCATGAAAATTCCAGTGCAACCACACCATGGGTTTAACGCAAATCCCCGTCTACAAAGAACTGTACACAAAGATGTGCGCCAAAAATCCTTCTCATCCCTAAGGCAGGTGTAATGAGGAGATATGTTCTCTTTTCTTCTCATTTTCCCTCTTTGTATTTGTGCTGCATTCTACCATACACGTGCAAAGAGAGAAATGCCTCAAAGTATAGTTTTCGTACAGGAAGCGACCCCTTCCTGCATAAGAACTATACTTACCACAACACAGACTATTCACCATGACATAAGAGTATCTGAGTGGGTGCATGGCAGCTTAATGTGCACCTGGACAGGGAGAGAGTAAAAAAGCATCATATCATAGTAGATATAGTGCTATTCTGCTCTTGCTGTGCTGTGTGATTTCTTTATAAATTTGGGCCTCAATGTGTAAAAAGAGCTAGGTTGGCATTTGGGAATACTCAGACAACAGGATACTAATCTTCATAATAGCTAATATTACATTTCCTGAGAAATATCAGCAACAGCTGCCCCAAAGCTCAGGGGGAGGGGCGGGCAGTGGATAGGGAGGGAATAAAAACTAATTAAAAAAAAAACTAACTCTTCCTGCTGCCACCACCTCCTGCCTCAATCCTCTTCTGGTGTCCCAGCATTCATTGGGACACCCGCACAGGCTCCCCACCAACGCAGGTGCTGCTTTCATGCTAAACCTAGCATAAAAGCAGTGTCATGATTGATCTAAGCATCTTGGCACAACCCTGAGGTCTGTTGAGATTCTACTGCCCGGCTGTTCAACACAGCCTTGTTGGGGAAACCAAAGTGTGCATGGGTGTTAGCCAGCTTGAGACGGCTGGCCAAACAAACATGCTTACTTAGGTGCACTCTCTCCTCCTCTCCCCTCCCACCTCCTGCGGCCCAGCCCACCCCTCCCTTCACATGCTGCTGGCTGAGCCAGCAGCTGAAAGATAAAATGATAAAGAAATATAATTTTATCTTTCATCTTTCAACTCTCTCCTCCTCTCCCCTCCTACCTCCTGCGGCCCAGCCCACCCCTCCCTTCACATGCTGCTGGCTGAGCCAGGAGCTGAAAGATAAAACGATAAAGAAATATAATTTTATCTTTCATCTTTCAACTCCTGACTCAGCCAGGGGGGTGGCGCACGTTCGCCATTACGAAGGAGCCTCCCCTGATAAATACACTCTTCACTTGGGAAGTTGGGTCCATGGACTCTGAGCTGGGTTTGGCAACATCTATATTGGGTTTCTCTTTGGCTCATCACAGCAGAGGCCAATGTCACTTTGAACTTACGGAGCACTTATTTAGAGCATTCCTCTCTCCCTGTCCCATGCACTACATGTATAAACAAAGGTAATTATTCAGTTGTGCTGAGACCTGATGCCACTCTCATGATGTGATTCAGACCAACCTTTCAAGGTATGAAACTGTGATTTTTCCCTAATAGAAGAAATGCTTAATCTTTTCAGTGAGAGAGAATCTTTTCTAAGATTAAAAACATTATATTATTTAACCTGTGTGAAAGGCTTGTTGGAGGCCTTAACCAAACGCTGCATTTAAACATGGGTTTTGCACTTAATGCCTGTACAATGACATGTACTTAGCTGAAGCTAATAACAAGGACAAATTCCTATTTTTTTTCTTCTTTTTGGTTGGGTTTTCCCCTATGTTACTTTTGGCCTGTGTCATGGTCATAAGTATAACATTTCATGACGCACATTTCCTATAGTAACAAACAGCTGAATAGAAAGAAAATTAGTGCTTTGTTTCATGACTATTTAATTGATGAAAAGTATTATTGCAATGACAGATTAATCTTAAAACAGGTTCTTTATGAATAAGGTTTTGCTAGAAAGAGGTGTGAGAGTGGAAATGATATCATGTTAAAAATGATCACTAAACTGTTCTTTATTCCATAGACATTCACCCATGGGAAGAGGTTTGAATGCTTTATTGCTGATTAGAAAACATTTAAATGTATGGTGCATTTAGAATGTTCTTTGTTGAAACTTGCCATATCGATGGAAGCTGTCCTGTTCACATGAAGACTACAAAAGATGATTTGTTAGAGCCAAGTAATCTACAACAACAATATTATAAAAGCATGTTCCCATACTGAGATGGAAAAAACACAGATTGGTACTACTGGGAGTTTACATCACAGGTTCACTCTTCCCAGAGACTCTCTGAGAACCCTCTGAATCTGACATGCTTTGCTTATGTTTGCTTTTATTCAGTGACTGAATTTATCTTGCTTAAACTCATTATTGAGAGTCTCTACTGAAATTCTCACTGAGTTAATTTGGCTAAAATTAAATACATTCACATCCGAGGTGAGAACTCTTTAAGAAGATCTATTGAGATATACTTTATTGAAACTAGATTAGAATAGGGAATAGACCTTCATGGGAAACACCATATGCATTTTTCTGTTATAGTGTTGATTTTAATTGATTCGCTGATAAAGATATTGATGAACTAATAATTTAATAAAAAGATTTAAATGGAATCATTGACTCTTAAAAACAAAACGTTATTGCAAAATTAAGAATATTTGATGTTTTTGATTTGCAGATCTTCCCTTCTTACTTACATCAAATGTTCATTGCCTGGGGTCCAGTAGTAAGTGTTGTTTTGAAATGAGACAGATTAATAAATTATTTATCTCAAGCCTCTGATATAACAGAGTGAGTACTTGGTGGGGGGGGATCTTAGTTATTCTTATTCTTTATATCAAATACCTAAACAAAATAGTAGCATTGAGTTTGTATACACATTGTTGCACTCATTCAGAGACATGAGCATATATATCGCAGACCTTTGTTCTTTGTGCAGCAGGTGCAATTGCCCACCATGATGCCTTAATGGTATTGGAAACTAAGAACTGGATTTTTTGTGCACAGATCGCTGAGGCAGGCATTTAATAATGTGTGCTGTCTTATTGGTATCTGTAAAGTACAGGTAACAGTTTCCTCCAGGTGACAGTTTGCAAAAGCATATACTCAGCTTACCAGTCTTCTACTGGCTGTTAGTAAGTTTCGTCTATAGAATACAAAATGAACAGTTGTTTTGGAAGGGCTTCAAGAATGTTGATTCATTTTCAAAAATCATCATTTCCTTCAACTCCCTTAACAACCAAAACCTCTACCTCTTGATGCTGGATATTTAACCATTGAACCCTTCTCACAAACACTGGCCCATATTTATACTTTTTGACGCAAAAAATGTACCGCCGGGTAATGCCATTCCTACGCTCCAGGCAGGCGCCTGATTTAAGGATTGACCTTAGCCAAAAAATTATACTTACCTCTACTTACCTGTACTTACCTGGGATGGATCCCCGCTTCCATGGGTGTCCTCCAGGGGTGGGTGAGGGTGGCAGGGGGTGTCCCTGGGGAGCAGGGAAGGGCACTTCTGGACTGCTTCCATGGTCAGAGACCATGGAAGTGAGCTCACAGGCCCCTTAATGCCTGCCCTCACCCAGGCATTAAAAAACGGCACACATCGGGAGTCAAAATGACAAGGGAGTATAATTAAGGCGCACAGGCCTTAAAGTCATTTTTGGGACTGGAAAGCATACCTTGCATGTCATTAATGCAAGGCGGTTTCCCTCATCCAGAAAATGGCGCACATGGAGGAATTGTGACGTTGGTGGTGTCGGGCGTCATAGCATAAATATGGTGTTAGGTTTGCGCCAAATTTGTGTCAAACATTTTGACACAAATTCGGCGCAAACAGAGTATAAATATGCCCCACTATTTCTTAATAGGAGACACTGGGAAATCTTACACCCCCTGAATCTCACTGACTAAGCTAAGCCCCTGAATAGAAGAAATTGGGATCCATAAATTCTAACTAAATAACTAATTTCCAACTGAAAACTTGAAGTAGGAGATATTTAATTTACCAGGTACCTACCTCACCTCAGGGTAATAGTATGTACTGAGAGTGGTACATAATTCACTTCCATCTGGCACACTTGTAATTGATGTCTCAGAATGAAGGGTAGTGGGAGACACTGGGCTGATGGCAAAAAGCTCTTTATCCTATTTTGCAACATATTATACAAAGAAGAAAAAATTAGCAGGGATTGATTTGAGTGTATACAGAGTCAGCATTCCCATCTGCTGCAGGTCACTGTTGATTGACATACTACATATTTCCTATTAATACAAATGACGTATGTCATGTATCAAAATTAAAACATTTATCAAAGCCCCACTTTGTTATAGCCTATTACGAATAATGTAATTGTCTAAAGTTTCCCTCAATGAACAATGTATTTAAGAACACCATCACTGATCTTCCTATTCCAGCCCCAAGGTCAATCATTTACATAATTAATAAATAATGTAAACATGTATTTATCTACCTTTTGTATAGGCCTGTCGTTTTAACCAAAGTCCTTACTTTAGATACTCTATGTTTCATGTATAGAGACCAGAAAGGCTTATAATTTAAGCAATACCTTTCACATAATCCATAATTGCAATGAATGTGTGGAATAGATAGACATAATAAATCATTTCAAATGCTCTTTGAAAATTTCCCAAGTCTACCCTCAAATGCTTAGTTTTCATCCAAAACTACTGGAATGGGCAGAACCCAATTGTGAGAAATCATCCATTTACATGATTTGTACTGGAGTTAGAGTATTATAGTGTTACAAAAGCCATGTATGCTGTCTGTGTCTCAGTTTCTATTTAGTTCTGGACTTCTGATTAGCTGATCATTCTGTGAAGTGGAAATTTTTCATGAGAGCTCAACCAGCAGTTAACATTTTAAAATAGGTTGTCTTTGTTTTTCCTGATAAAGGCATTCCAAAGGGAAGCTGGTCAGAAATCATGTCAGTCCCTCATGCATTGAAGAAACCAACAATCTGATGAAACAGATAATTCTCAAAAAAGGAGTAAATATGCACACTTCTGTTTGTTCATTTTGTGTCTGGATCAGTTATGTAAATGTGGAGCAGTCCAACAAATGCCACTCAGCTTTGCAACCTGCTCTGTTCGTTGACAGTCCTGTAGAAGGATCCAAGAGCCAGATGTATGAAGCCCGCATTTGCGAATCCCAAATAGCGTTCTTTATTGAACCGCTATTTGGGATCCCAAAATGCGATGTAACAGAGCAATTACAAACTATTTAGCAATTACCAAAAAATTGCAAATGCAAATAGCGATTATCAAATAGCGATTCAGTAAAATAGCGAATCAGTATTTGGTCATCGCAAATTGAGAGTTTTGTTTTCTAGAGCAGCATGATGATATCACAACCAGGAAGCGAGTAAGTGCATGCTGTTTCCAGAAGAATCAGCCACAGGAGCAGAAGACACAATGGTCATGGAAGTGAATGGCAAGGACACAGGAGGAAGAAAGAGAAAACTCAAGTTCAATGAGCAGGAACTGCTAAGTTATTTCGTAAAAACTCACTTCATGTTCCGGGAAGTGAGAAGCGAAAAATGTGGAGTGACATCTAGGCTAAAATCAGCACAGTGGGTGTTGCATGCTGTACAACTGAGGAGATTTGCAAGCGCTGGTATGACTTACAGTCACTTGCCAAGAAGTGGGTACCAAGCAGGCTGAAGGAGGCAAGGAGCACTGGTGAAGGACCAGACACCGTCCACCCCCTTGGATGACATGGTGGAGTCAAAACTTCAGCCTGAAGCAGCAGTTGGTGTCACTCACATGGGCACCTCAGGCACACCATGCACCAGCAAAGGCAAGGGCAGTAATTAATTGAATTGAATTGAATTGAATCACCATATGTCAATGTACAATTGTCCCTTAGAGTAATGCAGTGTTACCATGCACTGTGAGGAGTAGCCCATACCACATTTTCCATGGAACCCAACAATGCCTTATGGGAGTAGAAGTCCCTACCCCAACAGTGCACCTAGAACAAACATTGCAGTATTGTGTATAACCAAACAGAGAGACAATTCAAATGACAATCAGGGACACTATCCTAGGGAAACTGTTTACTAAAAAGTGTAACAGTCAACTGAGAAATGAATAAAGTACTTTATGACTGACATGCTGCACATTGATGCTGCAGACGTTCCTGCACCAGATGCAGCAGAAACAGAAACAGGGAGAAATGAGGAAAGTCAGCCACGGTCAGAGACCGACATCTTTGAGTCCATTACACTAGAACCATGACACAGGGCAAAAGTGGAACCACTACCTGAATTTACTCTGGACTCTGGTGACTTGCAAGAAAATGTACACACACCACCTTCTGATGATAAACACACCCACAGGCATCAGTCCCTTTTCCAGCGCCAGTACACTCTCCTCCGGAGGCATAGACCAGATGTCAGACAGAGCTCAGAGGTAGGTGAGGGCCCATCTCTGTTTGGTGGTTTGGAGGTATCCATGTTAAAGGTGTAGCACCTACAACATATGCAGATGAAATCAATGCACAGGCAGTTGGTGTCCATCAATCACAACATGTGCCAGCTGAATGCAACAGTGCAGGAAGGACAGAATTCTACAGCAGAAAATCTAAAGAAGATGATAAATGCAATCCAGGAACTCTGCACTGTAATGCAGCAGGCCCATGTAACCCATCGCAGGTGCCATCACCAACTGATGGGTAGGTCGGATGGGTTCAGCAGATCTGTAAATCACCTCACTAATGCAACTGCTTTGCTGTGAGCACGCAAGTGGAAATACTACAATGAAATGGGGACATTGCACGGGGATTGGCGCAGGTTACCAATTCATTGGAGACAATGCAGACAGCACGGAGTGCTAAAAATGTAATTTTGTGAGCTGCAAGTCCTGTGGGGTGTTGGGGAATTTGATGTGCTGATTTATTTTAAATAACATTGTATTCAGGAATGCAATGAAGAACAGCATATTTTGAGACACACCTCAAGCTGCTGCATTAACCCCCTAATAGCTTCCTGAGGTTTGCAGGGAGTATAATACCTGCACATGAGTGGGTATGGTATTGGTTCTGTGTGTGTGTTGCTGCAATTGTGGTTGTAAATCTGTTATTAGGCCTAGTACCATGGCAGAATGTAACCTAAACTTATCGAATATCTCCTCCTATGTTTGGTCAAACAAAATAATGTGCCTTCTGAAAATGCGCTCCTGTCTCTTCCTCCCTCTCTTCAAACCTGCCAGGATCCCCATCCTCTGCGCCATGGTGTAGAGTGCAGCCATTGTTGAAAAGGGCTGATGCACCCTGGGCCTCTTTTTATAGTCTGCTCCTGATCACCATCTGATTTGATTTGGTGGTAAATTGCATATGCAAAATCCCCGTTTTGCGACAATTCACAATTTGGCGCTGGTTCATACATTTTAATTGAGATTCCTTATTTGTGAATTGCATTTTGTGATTCACAAAATTGAGTCACAATTTTAGGGAATCGCTATTTTAGCGATTCCTTAAAACTGCATTATGAATTCCTTTCATAAATCGTGAAAGGCTATTTTGCATTCGCAAATGGTGAAATTTTGTGATTCACGCTGTTTCCAAATGCAAAATAGTTTGATACATCTGGCCCCATGTCTTATAATCTTCTGAGTCCTGTTGATGAGACATGCCCATAAAGAGCACTTACAGCCAGACACAGTTGATGGGGAGGTCAGGTCGAAGCAGACACAAAGGGTATCTCTCTGGTTCTTGCACCTGAGGGATTCCCTCTTTTCATTTCAAGTAGGCTGTTGTGTTGGAGCTTCCCCAGAGTGTGAGACTGCTTTTTTTTGTTTGGATTTTTCAAGTCTGGGAGCTTGGCACACTGACGTCATTACCTTCAGCCCTCCGAGCACTGATCTCAATGAAACATGTTGTTGGAAAGGGGATAATATCCCCTTTCCAATGGTGTAGCAATTGTAAATCATAAATGGCATAGGTAAAGCAATTGTTACCCCTGACTAGGCTTTGAAGCCCTTTGCAGCTAGTAGCATGCTACACCAGACCCAAGATTAGAGGTTAATAGTAGATTCGTAATTTTTATTTGGTGCATTCATTTTTTTATGTTTGCGCTCTTGATTCATTGTGTGTTTAGTAGAGTATATTGCAGAGATAGGATGATGGGAAAGGATTTGACAAGGGAAGTAGTTTGTTATTTTTGTGAGGAGTGGTTGTGTGTGCCTATTGGGTGGCATGAATAAAAAAGGAGGGACGAGTTTAAGAAGGAAGCTTGGTGGTTCATAGTCGTCAAAACGTTTTGGAAGAGTCAGAGAGAGGAGGCATGGGACAAAGGTTGAAAGGAAGATGTTTATTTATCCATATAAATAATTATGTGTGCATAGAAGCAGTAATATTTACGTGGTCAGATGTGCATATTTATCTTGCGGTAAAGTATGCAAACTTTTTCCTGACATTTCTTAACATCTTGGTAGCATGCATAAACTCCTCTATATTTGCATCCATATATACACAGAAGCAGCAATTATGATCTTGCTTCATTTACACATGTAACTTGTGGTGTAATAGATATTTTTTACCTTATACAAATATCTGATTATAAATAGGGGTGAACGGTAAACTCTGCTCTGCCTGTGTAGTTTGCAGAGTTTTGCTGAACTCTATGCTCCCCTTGGAGTACAGGGTTCAGAAAAAAGAGATTATCGAGGCCCACCCCTAGAAATGCTCCTCTGCATCTGGGTGAAGGGATCAATCCTGCTAGGGAGGTCAGTCCATTTTCTGCCAAATTATTTTATGTGGGTCCAAATGCATTAGGATGCTGGACTTCAACATTTAGGCAGTAATGTGTAAAAAGACAAGTAAACATGCACCCAGACAGACTCAGAAATAAAGGTGTAGCTGACCAATTCAGCACTGTTTGGGCATGATAAAATGCTTTGGCTCCCACCAGTAATTTATCCCAGAATTATTGCACCCACTTTAGATTTTTAACAGCACGAGGGAAACCTTATATTGAACGTGTGCCGCAGCAAATATAAGACAAAGGCAATGTCTGTTTCTCTCATGACCCATGATGCAGCATTTCCTGACTGGACTTTATTCTACTCCCTAGAACATAGAGCAGGTCATGTGAGAAGTAATGTCAAAAATACAGAAAAGAGACAATAGGCAGATGTATTGAGATGCCAATGAAAGTCTGCAGACAGGGGTTGTCCTCTGCCCTGAAGTCCAACAATGTGCAGCCACCCTTGGCCAACAAAGAGCATACCACAACATCACTGGTAAGAAAGTGAAAAGCAAAAGCGCAGACTGTGTGCACCTCATCCATGATTTGGCGGCTCCACCTGACTGGCACATGTCCCTGTGGTGCTGCACTTACAGGTGTACTGAGCATAGTGCTTTTGAAGTGCCTCACAGTAACCTGCTCACGAATCTCTCTTCCAGGCCATGTGGAATACCAAGTGTATCATGGAGGTGAGATCCAAATAGATGCACATCAAAAGGTGACATACAGGTTAGTTTAAAACATCATCTGAAGTACGTTGATCAGACTCAGAATGTATCACCTTTTGGGAGTTGGTGGCAGTGCTCAGAAGCTAACGCCAACTGTATGTAGTGCTTAGCATATAATTCATAATGGCTTCTAGCTGGTACTCAGTAGGTGCTCAAGGACAAACCTATTGCAAGCAATCACTGAGAACAGGGAGGCTGCTAGGAAACAAATGTTTCTCATGTGTGCCACAATTGTGTGTTCTACTGTCAAAGAAGGGGCTATCCCATTTGTAATCATTCAGAAATCCAGCAGTTAAATGTTTCTGAATGTAATGGGCAACAGGGTGAGAAAATCATGTGTGTTTACTATACTCCCAGCTTAATGCAACAGTTCAGCAGCCAGACCCCTTGCATGCATCATGATCGTACACCACTTATGAGAGAAAGGCAGGGGTTGGTGGAACTCTGCCAAATCTTTCTGAGTTTTTGCAAATCTGCCAAACCCTGTGGAGTAAAACTCTGCAAGTTCTGCCCACCCCTAATTGTAATAGGAAGCATAGTTCAAGGGACAGTGACACATAGATAACAACAACTTCATCTCTGTGCTGTGAGATGCATAGTTATCATGTGGAAAAAAGCTAGCTCTTGACTAATCTTCTGAGGTTAAGATGGTTGTCAGTGGCTGTTATGTGTGTGGGTAGTGGAATTCAGATCCTGGCTGCCTGAACAGTGGTCCACCCACTTTTTTTTCTTGCATGCAGGAATGTTGAGGCAGGGAGCCTTTCTTGAGCATACATTCCTTCGCTGTATGAAGTGGTGTCTTGCCATCTATTGCTTTGTGTGTTATACAGAGCAGTTTGAAGGTGAAGGTGTATTTTCTGCATCTGGTAATCAGTGTGGGGTCCTTTAAGCATGGGAGATATTTGCTTGTAGCTTTACGGGTAGAGGTAGCATTCTGAATGTTCTGTAATCTTCTCATAGTTTACTAAGAAGAACTGGGATACAGATATTTAGTGTAATCTAGTTTAGGTAGGACAATAGAGATAGTAGCTTGAGCCTTGTGAGGGAATCTTAGGTGCGGGGAGATGTGCTACAGTATTTTCATGTGAGAAAGCTTGATTTTGCTACCTTAACCAATTGTGCATTCAATGACAATTTCAAGTGTATGGTGATGCAGAGGTTTCTTACTTCTGTAGATATTTATTGTGGTGGTCCTAAACCACCTTGAAGAGATGGCCATAGGTTTTCCAGTCACCACAAGTGAGTATTTAAGTTTTGGAGGCACTCAGTTTGAGGCAAATGTATTGCTGGCATTTCCTAGAGGGGAAGGTGGGGCACCAGATGTTATGGTGAGGAAAGAGAAAACAGGCATTCCTTAGAAGTGCTAGGGCCCTGAATCATGGGGCTTTAAATGGTTCTGAATACATCTGTGATTAGGAAGGTGGCAGGGGTATGGGGTGTGGTCTGTAGCATCTGATGGTAGGGAAATGAGCAGTTCTAAATGGCACAGATTGGTGTCTCTCTTCCTGATCTCTGTGAGGAGGGGGCATAAATGGATTGAGCTTGGGTTCACCTTTTTGTACTTCTGTTTTGGCCATTCCACTTGGAGACTATTTTGCTGCACAAAGCAGATAGAGGCCAGTATAGAAGGTTGCCTGGTCAGGACTCATGAAAGGGGAACTGATTCAAACTGTTGAAAGAACCATATTTGAAATACACATCATCTGCCTTCGAGACTGGTAAAAGGATTGGAGCTCAAGACTCATTGTTGTCACTGTTGTGGTCTCTTCTACTCAGCAAGGGATACTCTGCAGAGCACTCAGGGACTACTATGTAGCCAAGGGTTGGTGTCACACTGATAGTCAATTCTTGAGAGGCAAGGGAGCATTGCCTAAAGTCTGGTCTGAAGGAGGGATGACTGCATTGTCATGGGTGCCGATATATATAAACTGTCAAGAGGGGAAAGAAGTGCCAACCCTGCAGGCAGATAGTGGAAGGGACTGCTATAATTTACCTAGGCATAGAGTCCAACTGACATACGCTAAGCAAGTGCACCAGAGGGCACCCATTACTGCTGGTTTAGGCAATGCAACCTTCATGATTTATCCATTTTGTAGCAGCCAGTCAACTGGAGCAGTGGTAAGCCTGACTGAATCTGGGATAAGCACCTGATGGTGGCTTGTGCCCCACAAGCAGACTGCATGACTGCAGCACTAACAGGTGCGTTGTTGTGTCAAAGACAAACTGTAAGATTAAGCGATCCCTAGAAGTGCCCTGTGTGGTGACAATGGACCCTGACATCTGCCATGCCAAAGAATCATCATCAGTGAGTGTATGGCTTTCGTGCTCAAGAAGAAACACCAAGTACTCCCCCTAGTGTTGGAGTGAACCTCATCATGATGCAAGTACCCACCAGGGTGCCACAGTGAGCCACGATCTGCAGTCTGTTGCTTCGATAAGGACCCACAACAGAAGCCCCAGCTCCTGCCTGGACCCTTTGACTGATGAAATGTACAGCTGGCTGCTGAACAGCTCCTGAGAAGGCTGTCATGTGTTGCCTGGAGCCTCCTGTTGCCAGTGAGATTCAGCTGCCATGAAGGATGAAACACTGCCTTGTACTGCTGCTATGAACTTGGTGAGAGATTGAATTGGCCGTGGCCCCAGAGACTGAGGGACATATATACAAGCCCCACTGCACCACCAGAGCATCGTCTTTGTGATGCTTAGGTGGCAAAACCAGCAGAGTCATTTCTACAAGGTCATGTAAAGCCACCCTGCATGGCTTTTCATGGCATTGTAATTATGGTGTGAGACAATGCGGCGCTAGTTGCTGTGTTGCCTTGCATTGCTGAGACGTGACATGGGTGTTACATTGGGTGTTCCCATGTAACACACATGGAATTTGACACATTCCCAGATATACAAGGAATCGTAAACCAGGGAATGCATCAAAAGGTTATGCTTCCCCAGGGGTGGCGTAAGGGAGGCACAATGGGGAGGACGACATCTCCTCCATTCATTGTTATTGTGCAGAAAGGTGTCCCTTCCTGCACAACAACAATCATCCCTACAATGCAAACACCCTTGCACCATTATGCAAGGGTGCCTTTTCAAGGGTGCTTGCATTGGCACATGCCAGCCATGTGTGCACCTGTACAGGGCAAAGGACAGAAATGTATCATATCTTGCAGACATGGTGCATTTCTGCCCTTTCACAGTGGTGCAGGGCAGCGCAGCAAGACACTTGCTGTGGTCCCTTGCGGCATGGGGTTTGTAAATATGCCACTGAGTGCTAAGACTAGATCTAAGGGGGTGAATATAAGCTGCATTCATGGATCTACCTCAAACACTGAACCTGAGCCGGGTATCCCAGAGACAAGGAGCCACATGAGGGGCAGTAGGAGGACTAGTTGAAAGAAGACCCTCAAGCACAAAGACTTGCACATGCGTACCGGGTGTTTGCTATGTAATAAAGTACTTATATTTTCTACAAAGAACCACAGGGAGTAACAATGATCTTATTACATCTCGGGGGTGGTACTGATTATTGAGCCCGAATAACCCCGACAGTAATTTCCCTGAGAAGCCTTTGACTATTTCCCTTGCTTCTAGGGTCTGGATTAGGATTAGGGGCACTAGAAAGTACCATTGTTGAAATACAAATGGTACAGAATTCATTAAGTTGGGAAACGCCACAATGTTAAAAAAATTGTGCAGCTTCATTGGCCTCCAACTCTAAGAGAAAGTCCTGCCTCACACATCAATGGAAATTCACACTATACATTGTTTGCATTTAATGTGCGTGAAACATTTTGATGCACATTCAGTGCAAACCTTGCCCCATATTTAAACTATCAGGCCCGACCCTGCAGATGTCAAAAAACCTCCCTGTGCGTAATTTTTCGGATGCGGTAAACCGCCTTGTGTTAATGACATGCAAGGTAGGCGTTCCTGTCCAAAAAATGACTTTAAGGCCGGTGTGCCTTATTTATACTCCTGCGTCATTTTGACGCACAGGAGGGGTTGGGCCTTAAAAAAGTCACACAGCCTGATGGGCGCTGTTTTTTAACGCCTGGGTGAGGGCAGACGTCAAGGGACCTGTGGGCTCACTTCCATGGTCTCAGACCATGGAAGCAGTCCAGAGGTGTTCTTCCCTGCCACCAGGGACACCCTCCCCCACCCCAGGAGGACACCCATGGATAGGGGAACCATCACAGGTAAGTGCAGGTAAGTTGAGGTGAGTATTTAAAAAAAACAAAATTAAAGTGGCATAGGGGGGCCTAATTTGGGCCCCCTACATGCCACTGTACCCAATGGCCATGCCCAGGGGACAGAAGTCTCCTGGGCATAGCCATTGGGCAAGGGGGCATGACTCCTGTCTTTGCTAAGACAAGAGTCATTTCAATGGGGGTTGTATGACAACAAATGGCACAAGTCCGGTTTGAGCCATGATTTTTGACTCAAACCTGACTTGCACCATTTTTTGACGCACAACACCCATTTTACCCTACGCAGGCGCTGCTTGGTTTGAGTCTTTTTTTTTTTACTCTGACCAGCCCACAGCGCCGGCTAATGTCATTCCTCAAATAAGGCGCCTGCATGATGTGTAGGAATGGCGTTAGCCGCGGTAAATTGTTTACCGCAAGCCAGCGCCGGCGCTGGTTTGCGTCAAAAAGTATAAATATGGGCCTTAATTAAAAAAAATAAGGTCAGCTACCTAAACATATCTAGACACAGATATCAAGGAGCTCTTCTGGCAACAGCTACCTGCCTACTGAGTGAATCAGCTTTCGAAGAGAAAGATTTGCAAGAGGATTGAGAAAGTCCAGGGCCAAGGAAGGCTGATGGTCACTCTCAACAATCTGACTTGAAATATGTGTGCCCAGGTGATTGGGAACAATTCGACAATGGTATGGAGTGCCTAATAATAGTTATGTATAATGGCCATATATCTAATAAGATTCCATTTCTGGATTTAGTGATTAGCATTGATGGAGGTAAACTCAAGACATGCACATATTCAAAAACTACAGACCGCAACAGTTTATTGTTGTATGAGAGCCATCACCCCAAAGCGCTCAGAGACAATTTACCTTACAGTCAGTTTTTGCGTTTACGTCGCAATTGCAGCAATATGCATTTATTTGACACTCAAGCTTCAGATCTCCAAAGTAAATTATGCGACCGTCACTATCCCAACAGAGTGGTAAATACTGCTTACAAACGAGCTAAGTATAGTGACAGGGACTCATTACTGCAGATGACCCCCAGATCTTCAGAAACCAAACTGACTTGTGTGTCTACATTTACGCCACTGTCTAATACTATCAAGAAAGTAATTAACAAACGATGGGATATCCTCTGTAGTGGAGGTGAGAATATTCCGAAACCACTTTTCTCTTTCAAAAGGACCACCAATATCAAAGATATGCTGGTCCATACTCGGCCCAGACCCCGTATTGTCTCTACCAGACAAAGGTCAGTCATTGGTCACTTCCCATGTGGGAACTGCAATGTATGTTCACTTACTTAATGCATAGATTCCCTTGAATTAGAACCAATAGGGAAATGGCGGCTGTTGAAACACACCAATTGCAATACCCGTAATTGTGTTTACTTGATCACCTGCCCTTGCAATTTACGGAATGTAGGGATGACCACAAGAGCAGTAAAAGTGAGGATAAATGAACACCGTAGTAACATTCGCTGTGGCTGAGCTACGACGAAATTAAATATTCACTACATAGAAGCAAACCATAGCCCAGAAGAAATGTGGTGGGTTGTACTACAGACTTGCGCACAGAAGGAGACGAGACCTCTTTTTGAACTGGAGCAACGTTGGGTATATAAACTCAACACACATCTCCAAGGATTAAAGGATGACATACCTTGGATCAATCTTTCGCTTTGAAGCACCCTCGTAGTTTAAGGATTAACAGCCTACACTGTCTACCATCTGTATGTATGGCTTTGATACGGCTTGATCCTGCACCCCCTACATACATCATTGTAAATCACAAGGTTCTTCAATAGTCTTTTTATAATATTTTTTTGGCTGACAATGTTGTAGATAGTAGACATGCCTTAGTTGGTGCTTATTAACCATGTTGCATAACCCTGGGTGGAACATCGTTTCCTATTTAGATGACTGCTTCCATGATTACTCATACCGTTTAACACCTCTCTAAGATGGCCGCCATTTGCATTTGCTAGTAAAAAGGATCTGGGACAGTACCCCCCTTTTCCTATTTTTACCATCATGTGTGATGGCTCGGACTGTCGCCCCTAGCCGCGTTGCCTGGCAATGAGAGCATTAGCAATGTTGCTCTCGTTTCCGGGTTACGGACTATTTCTACCCCTTGGTTCGCGGCTTCCTTCACATCCGGGAGTGCGGCCAGGGGTAGGTTGTCTCCACACCACCAGGACTGCAGAAGTAAGTAAGTGCCCTGGTCGTTTGCTTATAGATTTCTTCATTCCTTGATGCCAGGGAACCAGTGCCTCAGCCCCCTTAGTTCGGGAGCCAGCATTTTGGCACGCTTACTCTGCGTGCGCGATCCCTTTGATATGAAGGGAGACCCTGAGGGTTCGGACTCCGAACCTGTGCTCCTCATCTTGTATTCTTAGAGCCGTTTTTACAAACAGAGAACCATCTCGGTTTTGGACACACGCCTGTTTGCTTTTCATTGACTGTGCATATTACGAACATTCTAGCTCCTCTGCCGGACTGCTTATTAGTTTTCTTTGGGGCTGAAGTGAGGTTTCTTTCACTCCATAAGCAATCAGACACAGCAACCCTGTATTTATACTGGTCTTTTGCTCCTTTTTGATTATAACCAGTTTTAATGATAACATAAAGGGTGGGTTAGCATGTGTTTTCAGATGGATGACACTTTTTCATTCATTTATTTTACATGTTGAGCACACTCTGCCATAGGGTGGATTTAGTCCCAATCTGTACTTTAACAGAGGTTTGTGTTCTCCTGTCTTTTTGTCTACTTGACGATCAGAGTTTTTGCAAGCCTGGCCATAGGCCTGTGTGATCCCATGAAGCCCGGTCCCGACTTTGGAGGGTAAGCCCATCTTTATTTATTTAGCATGGGTTTGCTACCATCAATATCACCACCTTGTGTTGCACAGTTTGTCACTTGTTTTTGGTTTTATTGACGTTATTTTCTGACAATGATTATCAAGTGAATAAGCTATTTATTGCTAATTGTTTTTTATACATCTTCAGGGTGACTAATAGGAACAGCATGTCCGGGTCAGATTGGACTTGTGTAAGTGACTGGTAAAATTTTTACTGTCAGTTTCAGATTGCAGGAGCCAATTTAGTTTTTTTGTTGGAGAAGTTTAAGAAGCATTAGGTCCTGAAGAGGCGTCAGAGGATCCCTTTGGACCAAAGAGGCACAAAACATGTCGCCCTTATTTTGAGGAAGGTCTGGTAGTTCCTGACCTTCTCTCTTCCTCAAAAAGTTGTTAGAGAGTGGTTGAGCATTATCTCTATCTCACTCCCATGTTACATTGTTTAATCTTGGCCATCACCCAACACAGACAAATACATTTAGCACTTAGTGAGGGTCTTGAGCCAATTTTATTCTTTCTGTTGATCTCTCCTCTGTTTCTCATGAAAAACACTTGAGGTTTGTGGCATCATCGAGAAAAGATCTCTGGCAATGAGCCCCCCTACGGGGGGTGCCCGTCAGACATTGCAGCGTCGGTCTGACGAGGAGCGCGTCCGATGATGAAGCATGACACTCAATAGGGTGTGTGAGGACTCTTGCTCCTATTAATTAGGACTCCCTAGTGTTCTCCCTGTCTTTCTTTTTCTCTTTGGAACAGTGTATTTCATTACATAGTAGTATCCACAGGAGGGCATACACTGGACCATCAATCCTCCAAATCCCCTTTCATTCTTGAAACATATATCTAGTAAGCCAAAGAGCTTTTCACCTTTCACATAAGTGGTACTACATTTGTAACAAGATAACATTGACATAGCCGTCATCTTCAGTCAAATAACTATATGGATGTGAGGTGAAAACCTTTTTGTGGGTTTGGTGGGCACATACCTTGGAAGGAGCTCCTGAGCTCATGAGACTGTATGTGCTATCTGTTATAACAGATGTTTGTTTAGAGCCTCACTTCTAATGTTACCGGCATTGCTAGTCTGCAAAAACATTTATTTTGGAACTTTAGTTTACTGTATCCATTTGCATAAAAAGTAGGCTACTCACAATATCTTATTACTTTAAAAAATGTATACATCAGACAGAGCTCAAAGACAGAATCCCTTCTGAAGACCTCTGATACCATCGTTGAAACTGATTAAAACAGGATTTATTGTGAAAGATAGGGGGAGGAAGGGTGATTGCCCTTGCCACGTTTTCCTTCTCTTTTGAGCTTGTTCAGACTGTGGATTAAATGGAAGTGAAGTAACCCTAAAATGCTGCAACAGTGTTGAAAAGCAAATAGGTTTCCTCTCAGATCATTATTGAAGGACAACACTCTTCAGCTCCTGGGTATGCAGAATTTTGGGAGGATGGATCTCAGCATTGATGTCACCCTCGCAACTACCACACCATGGGGCCCTATTCACAAACTGCATTTTGTAGTACATTTAGTGGTACTACAATAGTACTACTAGAAAACTACATAATGCTATACACAAACGTACAAGTGCACATCTCCACCTCTACATCCCTTATCTTTTCTATGGGGAGAGTCTCACACATGTAAGTTTACTACTTGGTAGTAAATGTGAGAGGGACCCGTGGAGTGGATGGAAAAAGGAGCATACCTAAGATTAAATGCAAGGGGGTTTGTGAGGAGCAAGGACAGGGTTAGAGAAGGTTAGGGAGGGGTTTAGGACTGGACATGCACACACCCACCAAATAGTAAGCCCATTGCTATTCACAAGCTGCACTTCTAAAGTTGCTGCAGTTCAAAAGTAACCCAAGAACATTGACAATTAATCAAGATCAGAGCTGGACTACGTTTAGCACAGCACATGGCCAACCACTTGTACCACAAAACCCTCACATAGAAAATAATGGTGGTAGGGTGTTACAATAAAAACCTATAGGAATTAAAGTTAAATGAAATGTAAAATATTTAAACCAGTTGAAAATATAATAATAATTTAATGTTAAAAATATTCAAAAATAAAACATTCAATATCTAATTATCAAATGTGTTAACATGTTACGAATGTATGAATTAATGTAACAATTTTAATTACAATATTTCTGGATAACACCTGTTGGAAAATGGTGCTTTCAGAAAGATCACTCCAAACTTTAAGTGTTCCTCATCCTTGTTTTCTGACTTCATTTTTGTTGACGTTAGTACTCTGGGCACCTTTCCACTCCTAACCAGTGCCAAAGTGCTTGTGCTCTCTCCCTAAAACATGGTAACATTGGCTTATACTCAATTGGATGATTTAATTTACTTGTAAGTCCCTAGTAAAGTGCACTAGATGTTCCCAGGGCCTGTAAATTAAATGCTACTAGTGTGTTTGCAGCACTGATTGAGCCACCCAGATAAGCAGCCCCTTAACCACATATCTGGGCTGCCATTGCAGAGCCTGTGTGCAGTTTTACTGCCACTTCGACTTTGTATTTAAAACTACTTGCCAAGCCTTGAAGTTCTTTTTTATTACATACGTCACCCATAAGGCCCCAGGTAGCCATGGAGCAGGGTGCTGTGTAAGTAAAAGGCAGGACATGCACATAGAAGTTTGACATGTCCTGGTAGTAAGAAACTCTCAAAGTCATTTTTCACTATTGTGAAGCCTGATCCTCGTATAGGCCAGCATTGGGATTTCCCTTATATATACTTTTAAGTGGTAATTTCTGATCTGAAAGGAGTGGTGTGGCCATGTTTGGTGTGTTTGTGGTAGTGGTAGTGAAAAATCCTGCTTACTGGTAAAGCTGTATTGAATATTACTATTTTGGAAATGCCACCTTTAGAAAATAGGCATTTCTCTGCCCTTACTGCTCTCTGTGTCTTACAGCCTATCTCCAATCCATATCTGGTCTGTGCCAGGTGACAGCTCCACTTGTGCATTCCCTCCAGACAGCCGTAAACACAGGACAATCAGCTGCATCTGCATTCATCTGCATACTAATGGGTCTTCAGGGCAGGAGGAGTGCAGGGGCTCTCATACTTAAAAAGGCAGTGGCTTGACCCCACACAAAGGAATGATATCCCCCCACAGATCTCCTGGCAGACAGGTCTGGGCTGAAAGAGGAACTTGTGCTCTTCAAAACCACTCTTGAATTCTCCGCCACAATAGAGGCACATTTTGGGTATATGTAATGGGTCTTTGACTCCACATAATTAGACACTTCTGGACCTCCAACTGGACTCTGTCAGAAGGACTGTGGAGATGATCTAAGGACTACACTGGACTGCCTTTCTGGAAGGACTGCTTTTCTGATTGCTGCCTTGCTGTTTCCTGCTCTCTGACTCTGCTAGTAGGACTCTGCCTTCTCACCACAAGTTATCTCCAAGGGCTTGTTAGCTTGCCTCCTGTTCCCAAGTCTCTGAGACATCAAATATTTTAACCATTTGCACCTGCACTCTAAATGTTGTGAGCCTGCCCTGCCTTGGAAGTGGGACTAAGGTGCTGTACATTCTGTGGTGTTAATTGGAACTGCTGTAAAGCAACGCAAAGCCTCACCAAGAAGCTGCCAATGTCACTGGACTCAACACTGGGTGGCACGAGTCCCTGCAAGGCCTCACAGCTGCCAGGCCATCAGAACATATGCACAGTGATGCCACGCCCTGCAAAGCCTCACTGCACAGCTCCCCACGATTGCCACAAAGCAATGCAAAGCCCTGCAAATCCTCACCACGCAGTTTCTCCGAACTGACGTCTGATGACACAAAGCCATACCTAGCAATGCCGCGGAGACAACGCACCAGGATTTTAGTTGCTGTGTTCAGAGGGCCCCAGTGGGTCCCTGTAGGTGGATCACACTCCATTGCAGTCAGCCTGAACTTGTGATGTTGTCCCAGTCCTGTGTGACCAGATAACCACAGTTGGTGCTTTTCACTTTGATGCGCTATTTTGAACTAAGGGCCTTATTATGAGTATGTTGGTCCCACTGCAGGACCGACAAACTATCCATGGCTGTGGCATCCCCTCGAGGGTAATACAATGTTGCCAATCAGCTGACTAGGGTGGACATTGTGGTACGTGGTTCACGCCAGGCAGCCCAGCAGGAACAGTGTTACGATATTGGTCTTTGTAGGAAAATACCATCTTGCCTGGCATGTTACCCCCATTTTTACTTGTGTGTCAGTTTGTTTTTGCCTGTCTCACTGGGATCCTGCTAGCCAGGACCCCAGTGCTCCTAGTTTGTGGCCTAAATGTGTTCCCTGTGTGGTGCCTAACTGTGTCACTGAGACTCTGCTAACCAGAATGTCAGTGCTTATGCTCTCTCTGCTTCTAAAATTGTCACTGCAGGCTAGTGACCATTTTTACCAATTCTGATTGGCACAGTGGAACACCCTTATAATTCCCTAGTATATGTACCTAGGTACCCAGGGTATTGGGGTTCCAGGAGATCCCTATTGGCTGTGAGATTTCTTTTGTCACCCCTATAGGGAGCTCAGACAATTCTTACACAGGACTGCCACTGCAGCCTGAGTGAAATAACATCCATGTTATTTCACAGCCATTTTACACTGCTCTTAAGTAACTTATAAGTCACCTATATGTCTAACCCTCACTTGGTGAAGGTTAGGTGCAAAGTTACTATGTGTGAGGGCACCCTGGCACTATACAAGGTGCCCCCACATTGATCAGGGCAATTTCCCCGGACTTTGTGAGTGTGGGGACACCATTACACGTGTGCACTACATATAGGTCAATACCTATATGTAGCTTCACAATGGTAACTCTGAATATGGCCATGTAACATGTCTAAGATCATGGAATGGTCCCACCATGCCAAATCTGGTATTGGGGTACCAATCCCATGCATCCCCGGGGCTCCAGCATGGACCCCGGGTACTGCCAAACTAGCTCTCTGGGGTTTTCACTGCAGCTTCTGCTGCTGCCAACCCACAGACAGGCTTCTGCCTTCCTGGTGTCTGGGCAGCCTAGTCCCAGGAAGGCAGAACAAAGGATTTCCTCTGAGAGAGGGTGTTACACCCTCTCCCTTTTGAAATAGGTGTTAAGGGCTGGGGAGGAGTAGCCTCCCCCAGCCTCTGGAAATGCTTTGAAGGGCACAGATGGTGCCCTCCTTGCATAAGCCAGTCTACACCGGTTCAGGGATTCCCCAGCCCCTACTCTGGCGTGAAACTGGACAAAGGAAAGGGTAGTGACCACTCTCCTGTCCATCACCACCCCAGGGTTGGTGCCCAGAGCTCCCCCAGTGTATCCCAGACCTCTGCCATCTTGAATGCAGAGGCATGAGGGCACAATGGAGGCCTCTGAGTGGCCAGTGCCAGCAGGTGATGTCAGAGACCCCTCCTTATAGGTGCTTACCTGGTTAGGTGGCCAGTCCTTCTCTGAGGGCTATTTAGGGTCTCTCCTGTGGGTTTCTCTTCAGATAACTAACGCAAGAGCTCACCAGAGTTCCTCTACATCTCTCTCTTCGACTTCTGCCAAGGATCGACCGCTGACTGCTCCAGGATGCCTGCAAAACCGCAACAAAGTAGCAAGACGACTACCAGCAACATTGTAGCGCCTAATCCTGCCAGCTTTCTCGACTGTTTCCTGGTGTTGCATGCTCTGAGGGCTGCCTGCCTTCGCCCTGCACTGGAAGCCAAGAAGAAATTTCCAGTGGGCTGACAGATTCTTCCCCCGGCTAACGCAGGCACCAAACTTCTGCATCATTGGTCCTCTGGGTCCCCTCTCATCTTGACGAGCGTGGACCCTGGAAAACAGAAACTGGATCCAAGTGACCCCGACAGTCCAGTGGTCCTTCTGTCCAAATTTGGTGAAGGTAAGTCCTTGCCTCCCCACGCCAGACAGTAATCCTGTGTACTGCGTGATCTGCAGCTGCTAGGGCTTCTGTGCACTTTTGCAAGGAATCCTTCGTGCACAGCATAGCCTTCTCCTCCAAGGGGCGACCTCCCGGTCCTTTCTGGGCCCAGGCAGCACCCATTTTCTTCAACTGCAACCTTTGCAGCTAGCAAGGCTTGTTTGCGGTCTTTCTGTGTGGAAACAACTCTGCATCCTGCAGCATGCAGTGGACATCTTCTGTGCAAAGGAGAAGTTCCTGGCATCTTCCGGTGTTGTAGAATCTTCAGCTTCTTCTACCCGGAGGCAGCCCTTTTGCACCTTTCATTTAGGTTTTAGTGGGCTCCTGCCCCCCGGACACTTGCGTGACTCTTGCACTTGGTCCCCTTCCTTTAAAGGTCCTTAGGTCCAGGAATCTGTCTTCAGTGTTTTGCAGTCAGTTGTTGCCTTTGCAGAATCTCCTATCATGACTTTAGTGTGTTTCTGGGGAAGTAGGGTAACTTTACTCCTACTTTCCAGGGTCTTGGGGTTGGGTATCTTGGACACCCTTAGTGTTTTCTAACACACCCAGTGACCCTCTACACACTACACTAGGCCTGGGGTCCCTAAGTGGTTCACAGTCCACTTTCTTAGTATATGGTTTGTGTTTGTACTACTTTCCTAACTGTTTACTTACCTGATGTTGGTTTGTGTGTATATTTTGTGTATTTAACTTACCTCCTAAGGGAGTATAGATATCCTCTGAGATATTTTTGGCACATTGTCACTAAAATAAAGTACCTTTATTTTTAGTAACTCTGCATATTGTGACTTTTATGATATAGTGCTATATGATATAAGTGGTATAATGGGAGCTTTGCATGTCTCCTAGTTCAGGCTAAGCTGCTCTGCTATAGCTACCTCTATCAGCATAACCTACTAGAACACTACTAATCTACTGATAAAGGATAACTGGACCTGGCACAAGGTGTAAGTACCATCAGGTACCCACTATAAGCCAGGCCAGCTTCCTGCAGTCCTAGCCCCCCTAAGGGAGCCGAGGCCAATACCGTAGCACACAGCACCCTCAGAATGTGCAGTGTCTGCAAAGCACACCGTGTACATTCTGACGAAACAGGGCAGGGGGGCCCCTGTGCTGCTCGTGTCATGGGCAGTTCTGGGGCCCTCCTGTGGCCATCAGGACTGGCTTTCTGGCAGCCTTCTTATGGCAGAGACCCCGCAAGAAGAAGGCTGGCAGAAAGCCGAGTTGTAATCAGCCAGGTAGCACTGAACTCAGCGCCGCCATGACTGAATACAAATCAGACCGCCATCGGACCATCAGGAACCACGTTCCTGGCAGAGACGGCGGTCCCCTGCCAGGTTCACCCGCAAGGGTTGTATTGTGGCGGTTAGACTGCCACTGTTGAGGTGGTCTGACTGTCACAGTGAGGCTGCCTCGTAATGAGGCCCCAAATATTTAAAATCTCATATTTCAGAATCCATGTATTGTATTTTTACATCTTGGTCTTGTTTTATTTATAGAATCATAATGTGTTTTTCTAGTCTGGTGTGAATTCTTATTAATATTGTCACTGTATTACTGTATGAGTTATTGCACAAATACTTTACACATTGCCTTCTAAGTAGAGTCTGCCTGCTCTGTGCCAAGCTACCAGAGGTTGAGCACAGGATAGGTTGTGTTGTGACTCAGCCTGACTAGGACTGTGGTTCCTACTTGGACAGGGTGCATACCTCTGTCAATTAGAGACCCAGTTTCTAACAACACCTAATTACTTATATACATCACTTTTATTTTTTAATGTGTAATAAAACAAATTAATTTACTCTAGGTTAACATTTATTTTTCATTTAGACATCAGAAAAGTAAATTAAAATTTTATTCCATGTACATTATTTAAAATTTTAACTCAGAATTAAGTTAATAGTGCTGTAACTTTTTTTTTGTTCTACATATAAAACAAATATATGAGATTAAATAAGATGCATCACTCTGCTCTTGATACGGGGCGGAAGGCTGGTCAGAACCACACCTCCCAGGAGAACGGAGGGAGGAGGGCCACCCACGATGCTCTGACATGCCCAAGGCGCTATAATTGAGACTTGCACTTCCACTGCACGGAATGCGAGCCAAGAGCGGGCCTGTCTGCGCCCGTCAATGGCCGACAGAGGCTGGGCTGGGCCTGCTCTCTTGGTTATGCGACATATCCTCCTTTTATATTTCATTCTCATATGTTTATTTTCTTTTTAGAGATATATTTAGTTATCTAACCAAAAGTTTCTGATAATTTTATCAAGTATAGCTTTGGAACCTGGGGTGTTTTGACCCCATTGGCCAATGTTCCTGGGAAACCCCCCTCCATCCCAGATAGAAGTTGTTTAACCAAGGCGATGGTAATTTAAATTCCCAACTATGGGCAAGCAGATGGTGTGGTGTCAGAAAGCAGATATGGATCCCTGCCATCCCACAATTGATTCTTTTTTAGTTAGAGCAGTAGGGGTAATTTCAAAGGAAATTGACCTCGCCGAAAGGAGTTTATCTTTGGGGGTAGCAGGTCTGGGAGAGGAATTAGAGGGTACCTTGATACCCCCAGAGTTTGTACCCGAAATTCATCATACCAATGATACAATGGTCAGGAGGAATGGGGATGCTCAGATGGAGCCTAGGTCCCCACCCAGAGTAAACCTTACACCAGTAAGCCAGGCACCTATTGTAAAAAGGAAAAAAACACTGTAGAAGGGGGGAATAGTAACCCTATTATGCTTAAAAACACTGTAGCCACTGATTGGAAGGATTTCACATCCCTCTTTGATAACCTGCTTAAGCCAATCAATTATAAATTTGACAAATTGGAGGGAGAGGTGGGGAAAATATTGGCAATTTGTCAGAAGGTCTCTCTACCAGTGGTGTCTCCCAACCCCTTGAATCCTGTGGCTTAGAACACTACTCATAAAGAGGTAGGTCCTGCAATTATACCACAGGGCACAGACACAGTATATTTGACAGGAACTATATTGAGCACTGGATCTGGGGCCCCTATACAAGGGCAAGCATGGGAGGCCCAAAAAACAGACCAACCGAGTGGGTGGCATATAGTCACTAAGAAGAGACCTCAGGGACTCGTCCCAGTTTTCCCACGACCTACACAAAATCCTGAAGCATCTGAACAGTCCACCCTGCACCCGCAGCAGTTAGGGTCTGCCCGCTTGCCTTTGAGAGAATTGCCTACTGTTAATCTACCATCAGTTTGCTGCCCTTATTTTATTATTATGGCCAATGTTCCCTCTCTATGGCCTGATCAGAGTGACCATCAGGGGGCCTTTAAGAACAAGGTTATGCATCGGTTGGCGCAGAACAATTTATTTACAATGGATCATGCCCATCAGATATTCCTAACTCGGAAAGTAGGTTGGGTGGGCCCCATAGTAAAACACTGTGGTGGTGATTGTATAATTATCCATTTTAGAAATCCTCGGCTGGTGAGAGACATCTTGTCTAAGGCCTCTTTTTGCCCCCAAGATAAAAACATCCCAGAATTTCTCCAGCTGGGTGTATTCTACAGACAATTGCAACCAGTGCAGCCTGATCCTAGGCACTTGCATCATACGCAGCCATGGATTTCCTCGGTACATCCTGGCATCGAACACACTGATTATTTACACTTTACCTCCCCGTTACTTCTAAGTAAAAATACTATGGATTAAATTCACTGGTTGATAATGACTGACTGCCATACAAGGGTCACGTAGACAGCGAGACAACGAGGTCTAGTTCTGAGGGTACTGTCAAACCCATGATGGTCATGAGTTCCAACAAAGCACTTCTAGTACAACAGGGTACTGGAGGTATGGACTCTGGGGATACTACCAACAACGGTGATGGGGAATTGATTGAAGTAGCTCAAAAAGCAGTCACCCTCAGAAAGGAAGGTTCGGGGACATAGGTGCCCGTTGCTAGTTTCATGGGGCCATTTTTTTGAAACATGGAAAGTACAGGGTACACGTGGTAAAACTGAGACAGAAGAGTGGGGCTCAATAGTTAGCAAGTTAGATGTGGTTTGCATACAATAAACTTGGTGTTTTTCATCAGTCTATGTGCATGCCTTTAACTCACACTTCCTGCCAGCAATACCATCACAATCTGGGAGGGCAAAAGGGGGGCTCTTGGTGCTTATCTCTAATAGACTCCCTGTAGTAGTCAAACAGACCTGTTTGGAGTCCACTTAATTCCAGTTGTTGTGGCTTAGGTATAAGAATATGGTTGATTTGATCCTAATTAATTATTATAATAACGTTTTCGACTGTACTCGCTGCAGGGTTATTCACACTTTGGACCAAAGTTTACACAAGTTTTTATGACCTAATCACTCTAATTCTATAATATTATGGGCCAGGGATTTTAATATCCAGCCTTGCTCCCGGACACTGTCTCTGTCTTGTGGGCTTACTACCCCCGATGAGGCAGTGTTTGATCATTTTTGCCACAATGAGTATGGGGAGGCCCTTAACCTGATGCTGTCCACATTTCATCTAATGCTAATGGAACTTAAGCCTGGAGATAATGGTGAGGTAATTCCAATTGATAGAGGCACGAACTCATCTTCTGTTATAGACCATTTTATTGTATCATCCTTCGCACAAAACAGCTGTGATACACCCGATACGGGATTGCCCTTCCTTAGTGATCCGATCATTCTCCCAACTACTTTTTGGGGGTCAACAGATGTGTTTTTTACTAACTCTAATCAGGTTGAGACATATAGAACCAATGGGTTGAGACCGAAATGGGACGATATCAAGCCTGTTGCCTTTCTGTGGAAGGTCATATGTGGCTGTTCGCAAGAAATTGGCTATTGTTTATAGGAGGATATCAAAGCACCACGGCTATTAAAATGTTTCAGTTTAATTACTATATACATTCAGGGGCTTCTGACCCATTACCCTCAACACAGGTGGGAAAAGCATAATAAGGTGTGGTTTAACCATGCCTGTACCAAAGCCAGAAGGAATCTTAAATAACCCTTCAGACCACACCCAGAGACTCTGTGGTAATTAAGTCATTCCGAGAAGAATATAAGAAGGCTAAGGAACAACGGAAGAAAGTGCTAAGGGAAGAGGTATTGTCTAAACTAGTCCTGGCGACAGAAACTAACAATGTTAAATTGTTTTGGTAAACAATTAATGCTCCCTTCCTTTCAGAATGAATGCCACCAGACCTGGGATCTAGTGTAGCCTATGCAACATGGGTGGCTCCCTTCTCAGAAGTCTTTAAGGAAGGGACTGGGACAGCAGACCCTAATGGGCAGTTCGAGCTGGGGCCCCCCAATTATTGACATATTGCAATGGGTGTGGTTTATTTTGCCATCTTAGCCCATGCTGATGGTAAGGCCCCAGGTCCTGATGGGGTTCCAGTGGACATCTACAAACATAACACAAATTTTTGGGTACCAATCCTGACCGGACTATTTAATATGGCTGTATCTGGGGATATTCAGATGTCTTGGTACACCTTAATTATCATACCGATATACAAGAAGGGAGATAAGGCCGACCCCAAAAATTATAGCCCAATATCATTATTGGATTCTTCCCTGAACATTTTCAGTTCAATCGTTCTTTTACAACTAAACGACTGGGTTTTGGAAAATAACATCCTGCCCCCTGTACAGTTTGGTTTTAGGAAAGGATTAGGCACCATAGAGCAATGTGTTAATCCAGACTTAATAATAGGGAAGTACACAAAGGCTAAAAAAGTGCACTATATTTATGTTTTGCACACCTCAGTAGCGCCTTCGACCCAATAGAACATGTCCTCCTATGGCCTACACTATTAGACATGGGTGTCCCAAGGTATATCATTCATTTTTTGGCTCTCATATAAAGAGATATGACATTTAAAGTTTGCTTTGGCCAACTGGGAGAATGCACCATCTCTTTCAAGTTAGGAAGAGGCACTCAACAAGGTTGTGCCCTTGCCCCGTTATTGTTTTCCTATTTATTAATGGGGTAGACAATCACCTGCAGGGTCTACAG
Organism: Pleurodeles waltl; assembly: GCF_031143425.1. Lineage (NCBI taxonomy): Eukaryota > Metazoa > Chordata > Amphibia > Caudata > Salamandridae > Pleurodeles > Pleurodeles waltl. The sequence continues at coordinate 236,656,925 of NC_090446.1, read as the reverse complement.
GCCGATCCCCTGCATGTGGCTGGATGCCCTGTGCCTGCTCTACTTTATGCAGATGATGTTGTCTTGATTTCCAGAACACCAATGTGGCTCCAGAAGTTGATGTGCAGCTTTGAGCAGTTCATGTCATCAAGAGGAATGATAATTAACAAATTCAAAACATTTTCCATGGCATGTGGTAAGAAAGTAAAGAAATGTAGGAGGTTGTATATCCAGAACATGGAAATTAGTACTGTCAATTGCTTTAATTACCTGGGTGCGTTGTTCTCCAGTAATGGGCAGTGGGATCAGCAGGTCGGTTCAGGCAGGAACAAGCTAAGAAGAAACTCAGGAGCTATATTTTGATTTGCCAGTAAACTAGGGAGTCATCCCATAGGCCCCATGCTGAACATTTACAGGGCTACAGTTGTTTCCACAGTAGCTTATGGTACAGGGGTGTGGGGATATACAAAAAGCGCACCCCTACAACTAGAGGAGATTTGTTTTCTTAAACGTATGTTATGTTTTCCTACCTCAGCTTCCAACTGGATTACACACCAAGAGCTGGGCTTACAATATTTGGAAGATGTGCTACAGGTGAGACCTTTGATTTTATAGCACAGCATTTGGTCTAAGGAAGCCACTAGTTTTTACAAAGGAACTCATTTTCGACTGCATGAAACTAGATAAAGCCATGGGCATACCATGGCTAGCTTTTGTCAACTCTTCTTTAAAATCTGTTTTCATTAGATCTATAAATCCTAATCCAGTGAATGTGTTGTCACTATAATTTTTTTTTATTAAGGACACATTTATGCAATATAAGGTGGATGATAGAATGTCAATTGAATCCACTAAAACCACTGTTGGCATTTACATGTCCGACTCACTGGATGCATGTAGGCATGGCCCCCTCTCTATAGCCACCAATATGCATCATCAGTTTGTTTTAACTATTATAAAATTGGGTATTGCGCATCACCTAGTAGCATTTTCCCAAATCAGGTACTGCCCGCATGAGACAGTTCAATGCCCCTGCGATGGAGTTAGCAAACAAAGTACTCTGCATTTTCTTTTATTTTGTAAATTTTATGAACATCTTAGAACCTTTTACCTCAAGCTGCTTCTTAACAAACTCAAAATACAAACACACCTGGATGCAATGTAATTCTTGCTAGTCTTAAACTCCCCGAATGTGTGTGATAGGGAGGCACATTATATTCTAAAAGCAATACAAGTTAGAAAAAGCCTTATTGTATTCCAGAAAACCTGATTAAACAGAACTATTTCAATACTGTAATTGGTGCCAGGATGCAGATGATGATTCATATTTTTTATGAGATTTTATACATTTTATGAGCCTTTGATTTACTGATTTATGGTTATTGTCACTCTTTTTACTGTTTTATGTGCTGTTATGGCTTACTGCTAGTCTAGCCAAATAAAGACAATGACTGGCTGAGATGTATTTAACATAAATATATGTGTACTAATTTATTATAATGTTTACTAAACTTTTTTTTATTTTCTCTTTGCTTTACAATGTGGAAATTTCCACTTTGACTGTGAAGTCTCCCCACAACAGAGAGCAGGGGAAAGTAAAAACATTTATTAAATTATAAAACAAAAACAGTAAACTATTTTTCTGCTAAATATTAATGGAAATGTATTTTAGATATTTATGTTAAATGTAGGACAAAGAACAAAAATGATCTGAATTAAAGCTTTAACTTATGATTATATATTAAAACATTTTGGGCCAAATCCATATAGCAGTTCTTAACGGTCTGAATTACTGCTTTGGGCTGTTAAGAAATGCTAAATTGACTTTTCAGATGTGCAAAGTCCTTTAGGGAATCACAAACGGCAATTTCTACAAAGTGGAAACAACAATTTGTGGTCCCCTGAAAAGGAAATTGCAAATATGTATTACCTATTTGCAATTCCTAATCAGATGTACAAAGTATTTCCTAAATGTGAATTGGGAATTTAGGAAATGCAATTACCATTGTCTTCAAGTTGATGGTAACCATGAGCAAATTACAAAAAATCTCCCAAAGATGCATTTTTTAAAGTGCAATGGAACACACACATGCCTTTAGGGCATGTGTGTGCTCAACATGTGCTCCACTATTTTTGGGGTGCATTACAAGGGGCCTTCCTTACTTGTGCATTTCCAAAATAGCAAATTCCATTTAGGAAATCACTATTTTGGAAGTGCAAAGCTGGTCCATTGTCACAAATGGCATGGAATTTCTTAACTGTGATTTCCTAATAGTGATTCCCACGCTTCATGAAACGATGACTCTCCTTTAATAACGTGAAGCGGCGCTTGCGGGAACATGATATTAAATGCTTACTACTTTGTAGGAATTGCTATTAGGAAATCGGTATTCTGATACATATAATTTAGCATTTCCTAAATAGATATTACTATGGAGTCGTTATTTAGGAACTGCCCAGTTGCACCTACGTACATCTGGCGCTATATGTCATGTATCCTCTTGCATAAAGTGCTACATACAAACCAAGAGCAGTAAGTTTCCCCATCTGGGACTGAATTCACATCAGCTTTAAATATGTTTTGGAAATGTAACTATTTAATCTAGTTTTCAGATTTTTGTAAATACCTTGATGCCAAACATGTACTCAGTTTTGTAAAGTACATACATGTACACATGTTGGACAGAGACAAAATCTGCATAAAATATCCAAGCTTCACGATCACATGCAACTGATGCTCACTATAATTCCAAGGATACCTATAAAATGCTAATAATGGCTGCCAATATATCAGAGGCACTATTATGCCAAGAAACTGCACCTTGAGAGCCAAGTTACTCACAATAATTCAGCCAGGACCAATATTATGCAAAGGGGCAGCCAAAGATATGTCATTGGTGGCCCACATAAGGTCAGCCACACTCATAATGTTGTGATGTATGCTAGTATGCACAATAAAAAAGATTGACAAAAATTTGCAATTGATGACAATTATGCCAGGGTCAACATTATGGCAGGATCTGAACAATTGTGCTCAGTATGATGTGAAACAACATATACTTGGGTGGGCCTTGACAGGCATAGCTTCCAGGGAACAACACAGTTTATCTGGGGACAATACAATGTTAAGTGCAAATACAGACAAACACATGCATAAATGTCCACAGTGATGCTCAAAAGTGGATCTGAACTCTTCATCCATCCCCTGCTCTTCTGAGCTGCTATGCTGATCATGCACTCAACTCACACACAATCTCAAAAGACACTTGACATTACACATTGAATGACACAAATACTGAAGAAAAAATATGTTATTGTTTATTGTTAATTAAATATGCAATTGATTATTGATTATGCAATGTGTTTAATTGCTATTTTGTAATTAATACCAATTCTCTAATTGAATGTATGTCTTACTTTTTAAATTTATATTTGTAATTTACATTTTAGTAGTGAGTTAGTGGGTTTGTAGATAATGTTTTAAATTATATGTTAGTTAATTATTTTTCGTAAAGTACATTTTTAATGGTTTATTTTTGTAATAGTTAAATAGTTATTTGTTTTTATGTATGTACTTTTAATTTGTAAATGTAAATGATTATTTTGTTAGCAATTTTCGAATTAGTAGTAGGGAGTAATTGAATTTTTTATAACTAGTTGTTACTCTTAATTAATTATTAAACTGGTAATTAATTATGTTTATATTACAGAATGTATGTATTAAATACACATATCAGTATTTGTAAAACTCTATTTCATTTTTTATTTTATTTAATTAATATTTTTCGGATACATATTTAAATTTAGTATTTTTGGAGGGTTTGTATTTTATGGGGTTGTAAGGGGGAAGTGAATTACATTTTGCTTCGTTGTTAAAAAGTATTTTGCATTTCCTTTATTTTTCTAGTTTATAACGTATACATTGTTAAAGACTTTCCAAATTTATTGTTGTTAAGTATTTATATGTTTGAAAGAATATTATTGATTTGAATTGCATATGTAACTCTTGCTAAGTACAACACCTTTTTTACTGTTGCACAGGTGGGGCTAAAATAGTAAATTTAACCCCTCTACTTCCCTACTGTTGCTGAAGACTGGATGGGGAATAGTAAATCTAATGCCTGAAAAGTCCAGCACATTCCTCAGACTAACAAACTCACGGAGTGGAGGCCACTGATATGTTGGTGACGTCCCACCCAAGAGTATTACAAGGTTCCCGCCAGGCTGACCAGCGGGAACATTGCAATATGCGTTCCTGCCAGGCTGCCCAACAGGAACAATATTAGGACACTGGCCTCACAGCCAATATCCTAACACTCCAGCACCCTCAGAATGCACGCTGTCTGCATAGCAGACAGTGTGTATTCTGAAGGTGCTGGGTATGGGAGGTCCTGCACCTCCCACGCCATGAAAAGCTTCGTGGAAAATGGGGTTGTAATTAGCCGGGCAGCATTGACTTCAGCCCTGCCATGGCTGATTACAAGCCCGGCCACCATCACCACTTTGGGATTTGTGATCCTGGCAGGGACGGCGGTCTTTAGGCAGGTCTGCCCATCAAAGTTGTAATTTGATAGTTAGACCACCACAGCTGCATCACTCTGACCACCACTGCGAGTTTGGCGGTGTAGTAACTGCCAAACTCATAATGAGGCCCTTAGTCTAGAGTGGGAATAATAAATCTAACTCTTCAGATGTCCAACACTTTCCCTACTGTTGCTTAGAATTGAAGAGGGAATAGTAAGTCTAACATCTGTAAAGTCCAACACTTTCCCTACTGTTACTTAGGGCCTCATTATGATTCTGTCTGTCCAAGGACCACCATACTTGTGGTATCAGTCGGACTGCTGCACTCCAGGCAGTCTGACCACTACATTATGATGGTCCGACCACCAGGGGACCGTCGTCACTTCCAGGAGCAAGGTTCCTGTTAGGCTGATGGCGGTCGGACTCATGGTCAGCCACAGCAGAGCTGAATTCAAGTGCCGCTATACTGAACTCAACTCATGTTTCTGCCAGCCTTTTCACGTCGGGGGCCCTGCCATGGAAAGGCTTGCAGAAACACAATGCTGGGGGTCACAGGGGAGCCCCTGCACTGTCCATATCTATGGCATGGGCAGAGCAGGCCCCCTGCCCAGCACCCTCAGGATGCACAGGGTCTGCTGTGCAGACAGTGCCCATTCCCAGGGTGCTGTTGTACTATGGTATTGTCGTCAGATCTCTTAAGGGAGCCAAGCCCAATACCGTAGCACTGTTCCCACCCATCAGCCTGTTCCCACCCATCAGCCTGGCAGGAATGATGTAATAAAATGTTACTACCAGTCAGCCCGGTGGTAACATTGTAATACAATGAGGGGGACGCCGCTGGCATGATGGCAAGATCCTCCCAGCAGCTTTGGTGGTCCTGCTGTAGGACCACCAAAGTCATAATGACTCTCTTAGTCTTGAGTGGGAATGATAAATATAACCCATTCAACGTCCAACACTTTCATTACTGTTGCTATCATTGGAGTGGGAATTATAAATACAGTATAACCCCTTTCAAGTTCAACACGTTCACTAATGTTGCTTAGACTAGAGTAGGAATAGTAAATGTAACCATACTGAAGTCCAGCACTTTCTCCACTGTTGGATAGCTTGGAGTGGGAATAGTAGACCCAACCCCTCAGAACTCCAATGCCTTCCCTAGTACTGCCTACATTTGAATCGGAATAGGAAATCAAACCTTTCCGATTTCCAACAGTTTCCATAAAGTGGGTTATAGTAGATTTCTATTATTTTAATATTTTTGTTGAATTTTATTTTTTATATTTTAATATCTTTTTTCTTGTTTCATTATTGGAAAAATGTGTTTTATATTCATTAAATTGCCTTAGTTTAACATATTATTTAAAATTACATTTGTTTAATAAATTGTTTATTTTTGTCATATTTTTTTAAATATGTATTAAATTAAATAAATGATTATACCATTTTTTTACATTATTATCAGTCCATGTTTAATAAATGTACCAATACATTTCTTTAAACTCCATACATATTAACAACTGGACTTCTTATCTTTTTGGTTGATACTCAATTCAACTATTATTTGAAAATATTACTGTCATTTATATAACAGTATTTTGACATGATACTGATGTCACACATTATTTGTATTCAGAATATTTTGTCATAGAACTCAGGCCACACCTAGGTGATTCCACTTTTGTGCACTAGTATGTCACCGTAATTTGTTTTGGATAGCTACCACTCTGAGGGTCCTGAGATGAGTGGTGTTCATCTGGCATACTACACTGAACTTCCCTTTAGAAAACTTAGGTGATGGCGAGCTACCAGTAGCTTATGAGCTACTTGGAGTGCCATGAGAATCACTATGATGACAATATATTTTAGATATAAATACCAAAGTGTTTATTTTTAATATACCTATATTTTATCCAAATATATGGTTTAATGTATATATAAGTATTTGTGTTTATGTATGATATGATATGATATTAAATACACTCATATGGGTGTGCATGTGTGTGTGTGTATATATATATATATATATATATATATATATATGTTTATGTTGAGTTATAACTAAATACATTCTAATTTTCAAATACAAATATTTATATACAGCGAAAATTCTATCATTATCAACTTATTTTAAAATGCAGCAAAAACTTAGGGCCTTATTAAGAGTTTGGTGGTCTTAACACCCACTGCCGTATGATGACACTACCATCAGGCTGGTGGTAGTGTCTGCGGTGGTCTCAGTGCAGCACCAGATGCACGTCAGGCTCACTATTTCCATGAACAATATTGTGCACGGCAGCATTATGCACCGCCAGTGCAGGCATAGGGGTGCACAACATGTGCCACCCAGCTCCACAAAGCCCAATTGGCAAAATCACCCTGGGACCCTGTTTGTGGCCCCTTTCCTTCCTTTCCGCCAAGCTTTTCATGGCAGGGTCCTGCCATGAAAAGCTTGGCGAAAAGGCAGGTCGTGATCGGCATGGCGGGGCTGGCATCAACACCGCTGCAATGGACCACTGATTTCCAACCACCACAGGATCGAACATCCTGGGTGTTGCAGCGTTCTTGTGGTGGTCTGACCACCATCCTTTTTATCTAGCAGTTGGACGGCCAAGGATACAGCGTTCAGACTACCGCTGTAGGCGCCGCAGTGCCAGAACCGCCCTACCCGTATTGAGACCTTAATTTTTTTACATTTAGAATTTATATATACATACAAACATAAAAATAGCTAAACATATATCATAATTCATTATTTTGATATGTAGTAAGAAACCGCAATTAATTTATAAAAAATATGATTCTAAATTGTATTAAAACATTTAAAAAAATAATTGGGGTGTGGCTGAGCACAGAGGAAGATGGTGGCACCATTCTGAGTCTCTGGCACTAAATTTCCAAAACCCCCCGTATACTGATCAACATCTTTTGTCCAGCCTCATTGGAGCTCTTAAGGATAGCACAGAGGCCTTGCGACTTCTGGAGTACCCGCTGACCCACACCAATGCCAACAGCTGCAATCTATAACTGCAGCAGCCTCTCAAGCCCAACGGGGCCTGAGTTGGTGACCGCTGAGCAGATACAGGGCGCTGAGGACCTGACTATGGGCTGGGAACCTAGCAGTAGAGAGTGGAGCCCATCCTGTGGCACCCAGAAGTAACCAGATTCCCTGCTTCTGTGTGACTTTTAAGCAGACCACATCCTATTGGAGGAGGCACAGTTCAATGTCAGGGTTGTGAGTGCAGCCACATGGGAGCCAATAAACTTCTTTTGGAGAGACGCTTTGGTGACTGGGGCAGCCCTTGCCCCAAGTTTCCATTTGGGACCCTGCAACTGCCCTTGCCACTTAGTGCTAGGCCACTCATGACCCCAAATTTCAGCAGCGAATGCCCAGTACATGGCGGTCTTCACCGTGGCCATTCAGAAGCTACAATGCTTCATGAAACTATGACGCTCCTTTGGTGATGTCAAGCAGCATCTGCTGGTACATGAGATTAAATATATGATCCTCTTCCCTGCCAAGTCACAAATTATAGTGGATGGGAAATCATATAACCTCTTAACAGTGGAGGAGGCATGTAAATAGCTCAAGGGGTGGAGACCAGTGGAGGACCAACCGCCACAATGGGTAACGGATGGAAACCGGTGGCAGTGATCTGGGAAAGGCATCCAGAAAATCGATAACCCTACATCAGACTCAGATCCACAGCTTTTCCCTGTTGGCTTGCTCTGTTCTGATAATCCTGAGCAGCCTGCTGCATATGGAAAGTCTTGTACAATGATACCAGACATTAAGTAATGGGTATCATGAGCTGGGGGTCCTACTGGGCTCAGTGTGTAAAAGAGTAGCTCCTGTGGTGAGGTACCTCTGCAGTGCTAAGGTAATCCACAGTTATTGAGGGGTGCCAGTGTACATTATTTTTTCATCATGGGGCAAAATCATAAGCAACAAGTTTTTGGTTTAGTTTGATTATTCTGTGTACTTGAATAGACTCGCTAAACATGTTTGTGGAGACAATCTCCCAGCAAATAGAGGTTGCGGGTAGTCTGACCCTGCAGTGCCAGGAGGCAGGGAGGGATCTGAATGGGGCTTGTTCGGGGGGGTGTAGACTATTCATGACTGCTGTCTTGTTTTTTGTAGTGTGAATGTGCACTGGGGCAAACTGTGTGGTGATCCTGCGTAGCAGAGTGTAGTGATGAAAAGAATTACAACAATAAATGTATGACACTACTGAGACACAGAGGGAGGCACATCTATCACTCTTCCATGAAGGGTGATACTCTGAAACCGGTCCCAGTATGCTTGTTTCTGGTCCAGGGCTGAACTGTTCCCATGGGATGCAGGGTCAAGACTGAGTTGCATATGACTGGTTGCAAACAGGAGTGGCATGATGAGGGGGTGAGTGTTTGAAAGTTTCAGCAATTTGTGTTAATAAAAAGAATGTCCTAAAAATAAATACATTTAAATTAATTACATTTACCAAACGTTAATTTTTTTTAAAATAAATATTGTGGAGGGTGGGAATTTTTCAGCATAAATATGGCTCAACCTTCTGAGTTAGTCTTTCCTCCAAATCATTGTCTAAACGGTCTGAACATTCGTCTTTAGACAAATGTCATCAATTTGGGGGGTGCATATACTCCTGATACATTTTGCCACCTGGAGTAGTCTGTGGTAAATTAAGGTCTGACTATTGTTGTGTGGCTCATCTTAGTTTGTTTCTAGTCTCTTTCATGTATCACTGCTCTAAACCACTTCAAGCTCTGTTTAAATGTTTCTGGGAGGATATCTCGGAAATGAGGAGTATCTGCTAGTTCCTTCTGATCTTTTCCCTTTTCTATACAGAAATCCCAGATTGTATCTGTGCATTTTCTTGAGTCCCCACACTCCCTCCCCCGTCCCTTTTATGCATTCCCCTCTGGAATATCGGTATAAAGTGATCCTCCACTTGAAATGAAGATGGTGATACTGGGGATAAGGATACTGATTAAGGGGGTATTTCAAGGGACTCAACAAATTAAGGAATTATCGTGTGCACTTACCTTCTGTGCATACTACTTCATATTGTGGAAGGTCTCTGAGCAAAAACTGAAGTAATGAAAGACTTATTGTAGCATTTCTAAGCTACAAAAATATTTCACAAATTTAGCAATAGTGTGTTTAGACTTGCTTTAATCTGTACCGCGTTTTTGACTGAAACAGTCACGTATTAACTGTTTTCAATGCATAATAAATCATTGTTTGTATGTAATTATGTCAATTAAATTGTTCAATTACGATATAAGTGTGAATATTTACAGGTTACCATTCTGCAGTTCCCACCTTCAAAGCTTTCAACTTCCTATAAGTATGTCATGTGTACTAAACGTATCGAAATGCACCATTTTACAACGAGCGAACAGTGAGCAAAGCAAAGGTGTCGGTGTCCCTGACAAATCGATGTAGATGCAGTTTACAGAGTAACAGCACTTAACAATGCCCTCATGGTAATCTTTCACAAGTGTCATTAAGAGATGGCAAACAACAATCTAATCACAATGTGTACCTTAGAATGACATATCACAAATACACCCTGTAGATAAATAGAGTGAATAAATAACAGTTTACTGTGAATTACAGTTCTGTAAAATCATTGAATGGTGCTGGTTGTGTGGTTTGTCAGTGTCACCAGTGACCTTAGGTGGTATGCTGGGTAGTAATTTTTAAGAACATACCATTTATTTTCTTTGTGCCGTGGTTTAGTATGTCGTCGAAAAGATGTTTTTCTTTTCCTGGAAAAAGCACATCGTTGATTGAACAGTTGTATTTAAACTCCTTCTTTACTGCTACAGTGCAGGAATAGGCTATTTTCTTTTAAGTTTAATTAGAAGTGTTTGTGTTTATTTTCTAGTGAAACGCTTTTTTTTCTTTGTATTTTAAAGTTGTGGGTTGAAATCATTACTTGCTTCCAATGATTTACTAAGTATTTACAATTGACAGCACTGGTGAATTCATAGTGCCAAATCACAAAAACATTTGACTAGCGTAATTTCCTACCCTTAGCAGTAGGCAGGGCAGTGCGTAATCCAAACATTTTTAACTACTATATTATGAATGCAGATCTGATGAGAACGTAACGCCTAACAGAGAAATGTGCTTTATTGTGATGCATGTCTTGTGATTGTGATGTGCTGTTTTTATGCTACACTTTTGCATTGTACATTTTTGTGTTATACTGTAGTTTTTGTGTTATGTTATTTTTTGACAGTTGTTTTGTATTGTCCCCCGTATTTTTTTTTTGTGTTGTTCCTATGTTTTGTGCTAAGTTATTGTGTCATTTTCTGTGGTGCTATTAAATTACTTAAAACGTCAACACATGATGCATTAATATCTGGAAAGATATCTGACTCCTAGTGCATACTCATACGTCGGTTACAAAAGTCTGTAATTAATAACAACATTGATTTATTGAAAACATTGTTCAGTAAAAAAAACAAGTAGGCAAAATATCATCAAAAAACCTAGCCCAAAAAAGCTGTCAAACCGTTACACATTGTTATATTTCTCTGTTTAACCACTCAGAACTTCTATGACCTTTGTTTATAAGGGTACCTCTTTAGTCTGTGATTCTCATGGACATTGACTGTGAACACTAGTTTCACAAATTATAATTCAGCCTTTATAAGAATAATTGATGATTTAAATGACAAGATGTTAGACTTGGCGCCCTTGGTGTGGTCTCCCCCGACTTTTTGCCTCTACTTATCAGGTGTTGCTGTGTGCTGGACTCTGTTTTTGCTGTTTTTGTGCAAGTGCTCCCTATGTGAAATTGTATGTGTAATTGGCTTTTCCATAATTGGGATATTTGATGTACTAGTAATTCCTTAGTAAAGTCCAGAAGAGGTGCCTAGGGCCTGTAAATCAAATGCTACTAGTGGGCCTACAGCACTGATTGTGCAACCCACACAGGTAGCCCTGTAAACGTGGCTCTGACCTGCCACTGCAATGTCTGTGTGTGCAGTTTTCAAACTGCCAATTCGACTTGGAAAGTAGACCCACTGTAATTCATCATTCTTGCCACTACTGGGCAAGGGGGTGCCCCCGCCGGAAGTCTGCATGCAGGGACTTGATGGGCATGCTCCAATAGGAAATATGGAGACAGTTGAGTGGGTTCCTTTCACTTACTGAGCCTGAACCCTCTGCTCCTTCGGGGAACCAATAATTTTGGATATTGTTGTGTCAAGAACGCCCCTCTGAGTCTTCCACTGTACTTTCAAGTTCTTGGACCTTGACAACGAGGAAATGGATTTCGTATTCCAAGCCTAAATGGTGGGCACGGAATTCACTGAGTGTAGTTTCTGTGAAGGTGACTCAAGAGGTAAGTTTGGGGTGATCCTCTCTAAACAGTCCCATCTCAACTGCCACCACATCAAAGCCGCAATTGCCTCCAGTATTTTTGTCAAGTTTTGTGTCCATGTGAACAGTGGGGGTGGTTGCTGGCATTATGGCAAGGTCAGCAGGGACTGAGGGCTCGGCAGGCCGACAGCCCGTCAGTCGAGGAGCTTCATTTGCTCACCTTGGCATGAGCGAATTGAAGTCACTGGGCATAGAGAATAACAGTGAAGCACACTCAGGGCCCAGAAGCAGTAGAAGAGGTAATTTGCAGGTAGTCCCCTCACACTCCTCCAGACCCACCAGGCCCCTAGCTCTCCTGGTGAAGCTGAGGTATCTGATTGCACATGCTCTCTGGGCTGAATATTTAGCCTCTCTGGAGGGCAAAGAATGGGGTTAGGCTCTCTTCTTGCATCCCTTTTCAGACCACCATAACTTTCGAAGAAGATTATGGTGCTCCTGAAGTCAGGAGGGAGGAGCTCTCAGGCTGAGGTGAGTGATGTGAGGACCCACCTCAACACGGGACAGTGCAGGATGGGAGACATGTGCAGTCCAGACCACTCCAAAGACCCACTCTGGAGTCGCAAGACCCACAGTGCAGGTAAGGCATCCATATGCATCCTCTCTGTCATCACCACAGTATCTCACGCAAGTGCAAGTAAGAACTCAGTCCCATTTCATTTCTCTGGGCCATGGGCATTCGTGGGCCCTACCGCTACTTCGTGAATGGGGCAGAGAGGATGTCCCCTCAACGGGATGTCCATTAATGTCAGTTAGGCTACGAGGGGGGGAGACTCCCTCTTAACTGTATATGATGCATGTACAAGTGATGATGGGTCAGGGCCTCACCAGGTTATTACTTTACATTGTTACTCTCAGGTCCCGGGGGCAGGAGGAAGCCCCTGTTATTGGCAGCCATCTTTATTCCTCCCAGCACCTGATTCATGGGCCTCTGGCGGTACTCACTGTAGTGGTGCTCCTGGTTGTCTCTGGCCAAGTCTGACTCGGGCATGCCACTCCCAGGTCTGGAGTAGCATGGTCAGTAAATGGCAGCAATGTAACTGTGAAGTCCTGATCACAGCACCAGCCGCTGCCAGCAGGGAATCCCACACACCTCGCTCCCGGCTGCAATAGTGGCAGTTGTCTGGTGCTGCTACTGGTCACGAGCCCGTCTCTCCCTCTGCAGGGGCATCAGAGGCTATGTGGGTGTGGGCACTCTCTGACCAAGAAGTCTATCCAGCAGCACGACTCTGGCCAAGTAAACAACTTGTTGGGGTGTTGGTGGATCATGGGTCTGCAGCAGGAGAGGCTTTAAGATCCGACTGCCATCTTAGATGCCTCAAGGATATGGTTCAATTTTGAGTACTAATATATTTTTTCATTGTGAATCTTTGCAACTTCCTGCTATCCCAAACATTCTAAATTAATTACTTGGGCAATAAAACATTTGATGACAACCTTGAAGTAGAATGGTCAAGGTGTATGATGAAGTCACAAAAGATTTTCTTCCTGTCCACTTTTCTGTAGATATCTATTGGAGAAAAGAAGGTAAAAATGACTCAACTGAATTTCACCAAATTCAGCACCCAGCCAACGCGCACTGTGTTTGTATAGATTGTCTGCAATGATCATAATCATTTCCCATCTTCCTACAAAGAAACCTTTACAATACTCTTTCAAAAAGAATTACAAAAAAGCAAATGTGAATCCAAATAATTTAAAGCAAAATTGTTAATAATCAATGTACCTGAAAATGAAATAAATTTAAGTGATTTAATTGTGAAAGTGAATGAAGAACAAAGATAAACATTTGTGAAATTTGATTGAAATAAGATGGTCACAGTTTTGCTATGATAAGATCCATGAATCCAAATTAACTTCAACCCCTTCGTAGCTCAAGTATCTGTGAATCACCAAAAATCACTGGATTACGTAAAGATCAGTATATTTTTCAGAAATCTGTGCCTGGTGGAAGCTTTCAACCTAGGGGCTGCTCTGTGTTTACAAATAAAAAGGCAGATTAAATCTCCTAGTTTCTCTAAACAGGATAATAAATTTGACCCAGGTTCCCTATTGATCCTCACTGTGAATTTATGGATGGTGCACATGCACAGTTTAATGGTACCAGACTACTGAGCTGAGGAGTCCCAGAGTGTCACACGTCAGAAAGAGATACAACTCCATTTTCTTATGATTCTACTATCTTTATCAGCATTAGCTAGCTTTCTGCCACCAAATAATTTCAATTAACTTCCACATGTGGTTTATGGTGATAACTGCTGTACATAATTTCCCCCGTGCCCTCTAGAAATGAAAATCCACACCTCTACTTTACACCCTTCTCTCAATTTTAGAATTATGTGTCAAGTATTTTGCTAACATAACTCATTTATTTCCAAGAAAAGAATGTGTTTTGCCATTGGAATGTTAGTACTTACATCATATGTAATTATGTTGAGGTAGATGACATCATGGTGATCACCGGAAGATTACATTGTGATGTTTTGTTTTACATCATAGTATCTTTACCTTGCAGGTCATATAGGAAGTATCATTTTACCACCAGCTATTTTTATTATGACACAATTAGGTTTGATGATAACATACTATGGGCCTAATTATGACTTTGACGGTCGGACCACCAGACCACAGTAGTGGAGGATGCCAAAAGACTGCCATGTTTGGCGTCATAGACACTGCCATATTATGAGTTACACAGGCAGGACCAACAAAACCCAGCCAAAAAAACAACACCACTAGTATGTTGGAGGGTGGGAATTAGGGAGTCTGACCACCAGCACAGACAGCCCATCAACCAAACACGAAACCTATTACAAGTTCAAAATTGCAGTGGTGGTCATGCCGTTTTGGTCCCCCACTGGCAGTCCAGACCATGGCGGTTCGGGACCACCACAGTAATACATAACACTACATTGGATGAGTTTGAAAACAACACAGCTGACCCAAATCACATCCCTGACACACATACAAACCACACTATAAAACACCCCCCCTCCCATGCAAAATACACCTTCCAGAGTGCCCACAAAAGGAATTTTCGAATTTAATTGGCACCTCTCCATCTCTCAACAGTCCAGTGTCCACCTGTTCACAGACCCCTGTCTGCCCTCCAACATGTGAACTAGAGCTACCTGGGGGAACTACATCTCTATATAGTGGGCGTAGTACAGGTATTGGCAGTACTACAAATCCCAGCAGGCATTGTTCCAACATTACTAAAACCAGAACAGTGTAGCCAACTTAAAATTAACAATTAGTTCAAACTCCACATTGAAGTATACTCACCTGAGAGGATGACATCTGTATAGTCTGTGTGTAGGACATACACTAACAGCAAAGCTAAGGCCAGGAGGCACTGCTACTCTCACTCTAATCAGCCACAACACTGCCCTCTACCACTATGACCCTTCTCCCTCTACTCAACCATTAAACTGTACTCACCTAAGAGACTGCCATCTGTATAGTCTATGTGTAGGACAGGCACTACCAGCAATGCTAAGGCCAGGAGGCACTGCTACTCTCACTCTACTCAGACACAACACTGTCCTCTGACACTATGATCCTTCTCCCTCTACTCAACCATTACACTGTACTCACCTGAGAGGATGGCATCTGTAAAGTCTGTCTGTAGGGCAGGCACTGACAGCAATGCTAAGGCCAGGCCATGACTGTATATCAAAGGAGAGTCTGTCACTGTAACACTTTAAAGCAGGCCAATGTCCATATGATAATGTGAATCTGCCTGTGAACTCATAGATGGTTTACCCACCTTAGAGGGACCAAGATACAGATCATGGTACACTCTGTGATGTGGCTAACCATCCAGATCTATCTTGAGCTGTTATGCCAAGATGCCAAAAATGTGGACAGGAAGGACAGCCAAAACTTTGTGCCATAAACATTAAATACAGTGCAAAGGCACTAAACTGCATCATCTAAATGGTATTGGCAGCACACATGGTCCCAAAGCACTGACCACATGATGGCAGCTATCACATAAACAAGAACGTTCTGGATCTGTCTGCATGACAGTCAACTAGATCTTAAGTAGACCTAAACCACATCCTGCCCAGCAACAGTTTTCATTGCACTGTTGGCAAGGTATAAGTTTATGACCATCCCTCCAAGTGCTAATAAACTCAGACATCCAGATGCTAGTTGACTGAAATGTAATTGGTATGTTACCTACATGTCAGGTTGACACAGTTGATAGCATATGTGCCTGTCACATAAGGGAATTCATAAAATCCTATGTGTACATTCCCTTGGTCAAATGTCACTGTTAACTATTGGATGTAGACATCACAATACAACCTGTAACATGCCTTCTCTCACATCAACAGATCTACCTGCCACTTGCAACACATAGACCACCCAAGAGACTGTTACTACCCCAGGGAAGAAGCCCTCAATGAGGACAGCACTCCTGGGTGTGTGGATTCTCAGGATGATTCTGGCCCATACGGGCAACCTGGTCAGCCGACACCTGCCAGCCTCACCATGACTACATTGGCTCCCCCTAGCCCGGTTGCATCAACATCTCTGTCAACCAGTCACCCCCACACCTGTGTCTCAAGGACAGTGACAACAATCTTGTGCTCCTCCTCCCCAGTCCTGGATTCTGAGTCACAGCAAGACACCTCTGACAAAGATGGTCCTGAAACCAGTAGTAGGTGGCAAGCTGCGGTGAAGGTGCAGGCACCTAGTGGTAAGGTGCATGGAAGGGATGGTGTGGGCCAGAAACATGTGGCTGCTGGGGATGGTTCTGGACAGGGCCTCATCACCTAAGTTCGGGAGCATACCAACAATCCCAAGGCATGCTGGGCCAGGTACTTGCTGATCTCAGGGAGCTCAAGGAGCTACAGAGGGACTTTCTTTGGTAAATTTACACACACACAGTAACAACATGGCCTCCCTAATAGGCGTGCAGAGAGACATCAACACCACCCTGAGCAGGGATTGTTAACAACACCAGACCCCTCCCTTTGGCCAGTCTATTCCAGCCCCTTCTATATCTGTGAAAGTCACTGGAAGGGTGGCCCTGCCAGTGGAAAGACCTGCCTCTGTAGCTGAAGAACACCCCAAAAGCGGGTACACCCACCTAAACATCCAGGAGGTGCGTATATCAAGACACAAACCACTGCCAGGAAGTGAGCCCTTCCTGATGTGACTCCTTTGTGTGCCACGTATTCAATCTGTTGACTGTTCTTCAACCACTTTCCAATTTCCATGGTAGTACAACATTGGACTTTGGACTTCAAATCTTGCGGCATCTACCATAATGATTCCTACAGTGTCAATTTCTTTCTTAGAGGTTCACCTTCATTTTGTGTGCACATATAAATAAACACACCTAACACTAAAACAATGCCTAGTAGTAATTTGTCATCATTGTGAGAATTTGAATGTCAAATCCATGTGATGCCAATGATATATACATAAGATGGTAATGGAAGAGGATATGTCACAGGTATTGGGATGCAGAGGATTACTACTAACACAATGACACACCAAACATTTTACCACGTACAGCAGATAGGCTGTCAAAATGACTGGACTGTCATAGCCAAGAATGGCAGAGCTATGTAGAGTCAGACTAGACATCTTAAGGTACAGTCGCCAAGACAACAGAAGAAAGGGCTATGTCGGACCTCGTCCCACAGAATA
Source organism: Pleurodeles waltl (assembly GCF_031143425.1). NCBI lineage: Eukaryota > Metazoa > Chordata > Amphibia > Caudata > Salamandridae > Pleurodeles > Pleurodeles waltl. Next base: position 236,639,362 of record NC_090446.1, on the reverse strand, counting down.
GGCTAACAGATTAGTGGATGTTGTCACTAGCTTGATCCTTATTACATAACAAAACCAGCTCTACCAATTTGGCATACGCCAATGCATAGACAGAGGGCAGTACAACAGCACCTAATCATAGGTTCATCCTATTACAATGAACAAGCATCTGGTGGTACGATACGAACCTATGTCAGTGTTGTTGCCACGCACTGTGGCCTGCAATGAAGGAACATTTCAACAGCTACATACAGGTCATACATAATGTGAAGGAAGAATGCATTGACTTCACAGGATGATAGCATGCATCAAGGCCATATGATCAAACGCATGAGACAACAGGATCAACACACCACATCAGAATTCCACCGATCCACTGTCATAGCTGCTTTTGGCAAAGGACTCATACACCCCAAATCTGTGTCCAGTATTACCTGGATCAATCTATGTCTACTTGATATGTCAGGACAGCAACAGCTACATGTACATGTCACAACTCTGAAATGCCCACATGAGGCTGGTATGGTGAAGAGACCTGAATGAAACAAAATGCAAGGAGTTTAGGCAGGAAAAATACATTTATATTACCATAACCTCATATTAGACTTCAGTAGATCAATTTACATTTCCATAAGGCTGACACAAACAAAGAAGTTAATGATGGTCTTAACTCATTTTCAGCCTCAATTTGGTTGTACACTGCATGGCTTGAGATTCCCTGTCCTTTGTGAAAAACATGCCCTAGTCAATACATCCTGTCAACTACAGTTTGCTATACAGTCTCCAGAATGGCATATTACCACACACTTACACTCAAGTAAAGCATTGATTGATGAGATCTGCCCACAAGTCTTTACCTTCCTCCTCATCACGGTCATCCTCACTTGGCATTTCAGGATTCTCAACCGGTGGCACTGTTAGTTCCCCCTCATCTGGCATATGTTGAATGTTCCTCCTCAGGACAATGATGTGGAGCATGCAGCAGTCCACTACGATCATACAGACTTTTTGGGGTGAGTACAGGAGGGCTCCACCAGTCTTGTCTAAGCTCCTAAATCTGGCTTTCAGGAGCCCAAAGGCCCGCTCCACAACATGCCGTGTTCTTCCATGGGCTTCATTGAAGTGGACTTCCCCTGGCGTAGGTAGGTTCCTCACCAGCGTCAAAGACCATGGACGGATTTAGTATGCAGAGTCCCCTGTAATGGAATGGGACATATATGCAAAAATGAGTCCCTCTCAGTGTTTTTTTTCTGCAGGACACATTTGATACAAACATACATGGCATATGTGACTTACCAACCAGCCAGGCCCTCTCTGGGTACACTCGTGACATCAGCTGTGGAGTTGCTCTGTTCTGCATGATAAAGGCCTCATGGGCTGAACCCGGATAACAGAGGTCTGCCAAACAAACAACTTGGACATAGATGGAATGGAAGTGATAGACTTGTTCATTGCCATGCGGTGGAATCAAGGCAACATGTGTACATTCAAGGACTCCCACCACGTGTGGGATGTGTGCCAAACAATAGAAGTCAGCCTTCACATGTGCAAAATCCTCACTTTGAGGAAACCGGATATAGCTGCCCAGGTGTTTCCATATTGCTGAGACTACATCCTTCAATACAAGATTGAACATAGGCTGGGACATCCCAGGAGATATGACTATTGTATTTTGGAAGAACTCTGTGGAGTGCAACACTGCCATAACTTGTAAAATGGATGGGAAATTGCAAGCAGTAGATCTGGCTCCAACTGATGACAGAGATCCACAATTGTTTGACTATTCAGATGGTAAATCTGCATGATGTGCCTGTCTTCCATGGCCTGAAGGTCTGGTAGTGGACGGTAAACAGGAGAATGACTCATCCTTCCTCTCCCTGGATTCCTACGTGGGACAAGAAATAAGTATAGCCATCATCCATTTTTTTTCTTCTAGCAACATACATGAAGCATGTTATTGGCATACAGTGACATGATGGCATGATGCTCAGAACAAGTTACCAATGTCAATTCCACAGAAGTAACATGTTTCCCCGTTGCTTTACTGCACATGTCTATACATCATCTATCTGGACCGCAACACATTTTTCCATGAAAATGCTTCTCAGAATGTGAAATAAATTCCTGAATTTGAGATGACTGATAGGGGGTGTCTGTGGCCAAACCATTTTTTTTTTTTGTGTTGTAATTTTTTATCAATAGATAATAATTATACATGAGCACAAAACACATTATACCTGTACATTTTGCAAAGAGAGATAGAGTAACCATTGGTAAAAGGAATTATCTCTAGGAATCCGGAATATGGAAATGAGAGAAAGTAAAGAAAAGAAGAGAGGGGAGGGGAGCTGTAGGAAACAGTCCTTCATTAGTGAGGGTCTGGGAGTCGTAAAGTAACCTTGACATACGAAGGGTAGAATATGCTGGCTCATGGTAGATACCCCCGGGTATTTACAGATTTGTTCTGGTCTCTGAAGTAGTAGTCCCATCGCCAACAACTGGAGGGGGGGAATGAAGGTGCGTATTCACCTCCCATTTTGCCAGGCCTCACGGTGGTCTCTGTGGGCATAGGTTGGAAGAGGATATGGGAAGAGAATGAGAGGTAGTAGGTAAGCAGGTTGGGTAGAGTAGTTTCTGTGACACCAGAGTGAAACAGCATAGTGTAGAGATAGATATAGAGAATCCATGTGAGAGATAGCAGGATGATGGAGGGTAAGTAGGGGGGAGGACAGGGAGGAGGGCGGAAGAAGGTGTGGTGTTGCACTCAGAGCCAGATGGTGCTTGGGGGGAGGGAGTAGAAACTGATGTAGCAAGGAAAACCTGTTATCTTACCGATCAGCAAATGATTCAGCAGGAGAGGAGGGGGAAGGTGAGGGGTACGTGAGGAAAAGGTCATGGTATAGTAGTGTGAGCAATCTTAGTATTGACAATAACAGGCAGGCCTACGGTTAGAGTACTGGAACATTCAATGGAACGTTCAATGGTTCCCTAGGGAGGAAGGGCACCCATATCTGAGTGAACAAGGTGGACTGATCTTGTAGGTTATAGATGACACGTTAATGGACAGCCGTTCATATCATCGCCACTAGCCACTCCTCTGGGGTAGGTGGAGTGATAAATCTCCAGTGACGGAGGATGCATATCAAAGCTGTCACCAAAGCAGTGTGTAGCAGTCAACACTGCAGTCTTGACTGGTCGGGAAGGTCCCTCAAGACATGAAGAACGATAAGAGAAGGGAAAAGCGGCTGCCTGATGTCAATAAAGCCACCAAGGGTAGTTCCCACCTCCCCCCACAAGGGCTGTTTTGAGGGAGAGTCACAAAGGATATGGGTTAGATCACACTGCGTCTCTGCGCATCTCCACCAGTTTGCGTGAGATAGGAGACCTACTCTGAGCAATTTCACTGGGTTCCTTTAGAAGTCATGAATTATTTTAAAGAGACAGAACTTCAGGTGAGCTTCCTGGATGCCCCTGTCTAGGGCCATCATGATGTCAGTCCAGTCCTCCTCCTCCATTTCTGTTTGGAGGCGGAGTTGCCACCTAGAGCGTAAGTTGTCCAGGAGGGGCCGTGAGTACAGGTGATGTGTAAGCACGTCATAGAGACCTGATATCACACCCTTAAATCTGTCCTATGTCACTAGGTAAGACAGAACAGGAGAAACTTGGAGATTCCAGGTATGGGCTCCCATAATGCGCCAAAGACAGTGTTGAAGTTGTGAGTACCTCCACGCTTGGTCTGGTTGTAAGCTGTATTACTCACCTAATATCGCAAATGATCTGAGTTCACCATTCACAATAGGCTGGTCTAGGTGCTCAATGCCAGCTTCTTTCCATTGTGCCCAATGAATGGTATCTCCACCTATGCATATACATCCATTATTATCCCATATAGATGCCTTTTTGTAGCGATAGGGGTGGAAACCGAAAAGGCGATGTGCCTGGCACCAGGCCGCAGGTGTTGCCCCATCACTGGACTGTTGGGGCTGAGCCTAGAGGTATAGGTTCTATGTAGGGAGCTGAGACCACCCTGGCTAGCGAGCATTTTACTTCATACAAGGACCCATTGTGGAGGGTCCGACACTTCAGGTACCAAAGATGCCAGTTGAGATAGGTGTAGAGCTAGAGCGTATTGTTTCACTGATGGGAGTCCCATACCACCATGATTTTAGCAGGGGGGGCAGGAGGAGACCCACATGAAAGCTCAAATCTTTGTGTCAATCCGTCTAAGGGTGGATAGGGGTACTTGCATGGGTAACATGCCCAACACGTAGGTGAAGCGAAGCAGTGTAACCATTCCCACCGCCTGGACTCTGCCCCACATAGAAAGTCCTAAGTGGGCCTATTTCTCAAAATCGTGGGACATACACGCCATAAGGGGCTCCAGGTTATCCATCACCATGGGATCCAGTCCCCGGTTAACAAGGATCCCTAGATATTTAAGACGGGATGGCGCCCAGCGAAAAGGAAAACCATGGATCTCGGCCCTTGTGGTGTCAGTAGAAAGGGGTAGTGCTTCGCTTTTGGCCCAGTCCACCCAGTACCCTGATATAGACGCAAATCTGATGATGCTTTCTAATAAGACCGGGGTGGAGCAATCTAGGTTTGTTAGGGTGAGTAGAATATCATCTGCATTTGGTATGGCTTGGCCTCCACCCCCTGTACGCAGAGCCTGGTGATGAGTTGAGATTGGCGAACGGTGGCCGCCAGTGGTTCCATTGCTAAGAGGAACAGGAGAGGTGAGCGCGGGCATCCCTGTCTTGTTCCTCTGTGGATCGGGAAAGGATCAGATATGAATCCCCTGCAATTAACCTGTGACGTGGGACAATCATAGAGTAGTCGGACCAAGTCTATGAAAGGTTCACCCAATCCAAATTTCCTTAGTGTTGTGAACAGGTAGTCCCACTGGATACAATCAAATGCTTTTTCAGTATTGAGGAATAGTGCTAGGGATTCCTCCTGCCTGTCCCTAGCTTCCCATAAGACATGGGGAAGGAGACGGAGATGATTCCTGAAGGTACGTCCCGGAACAAATCCCACTTGCGTGGGGTGGATTAAGGCCAGGAGGACTTTTATTAAGTGGGATGCCAGGACACTGGCAAGAATTTTGACATCACTGTCTAAAAGGGATATAGGATGGCAACTGCCTCAAAGGAGAGGTTCATGTCCAGGCTTTGGAAGCACCGCTATCACTGCTCTGTTGGATATAGAGCCTAGTGATCCGTTTTGCCTGGCCTCCCGGAAGGCATCATAGAGGAGATCCACCGTCTCCTGGCCGGTCCATTTGTAAAATTCCACAGGGCAGCCATCTTCCCCTGGTGATTTATGGTATGGTAGATTAGATATAGCCTGTGTGATTTCAGTCTTACTGATCTCCCCACCTAGTAGGGTCATTCCTTCATCTGTCAAGCATGGAAGATGGGCACTGTCTAGATAGGATTTTAATTGGATAAGGCTGGCCTCCACTCCCGGTGTGTATATGTTCTGCTAACAGTTCGCAAACTCTCAGACTGTATCTTGCCGGGGAATGAGGATCTCACCTGTCTCAGAATGTATTGCAGGAATAGCCTGTGCTGATTTCCGATGGCAAAGCTGGGCAGTTAGGAGTCTGCCCGCCTTTTCCCCCTGTTCATAGTGTTATCACTGCAAGCGCTGCAATGCATACTCAGCCTGGGAGGTGTATAATTAATTGAGGGCCATTCGCGTAGCCTCAAGGCATCTGCACACCAGTGGTGAAGGTTTGTTGTTATACAACCGGGTGAGAGATGTAATGACACTTTCCAACTCTGCCTGACGAGCTGTTCTTTGTCTATTGTGTAACCCTGCTTCCTGCATCATTTGCCCTCGCAAGGTCGCCTTTGCAGCCACACATATAAGTCGGTGGGAAGGGACTAACCCTGATTGTCTTGTAGGTAGGTGGATACATGCGACCATTGCTGTGTTTTGCCCTGGGGCGTACAGTAGCGGTGTGCGGCGAAACGCTGGGGCTTGGTCCTGATGAGGTGAGACGTAGGTCCACCAAAATTGTAACCAGTGAGTGATTGAAGACCTCTAGTATCTACGCTTCCATGTCTGTGTCACCAATATTTCTGACACAAGGAAATAGTCTAATCTTGATTGGGTCCCATGCACTGGTGAAAGAAAAGAATATTCCTTTTCTTTTACGGATAGATTAGTCGGACCTGAGTGTGGCGCAGGAGGCAAGTGATGATTGGTCAATGGTGGGTCGCTCTGTCCGGTCTTTTCAATCCCAGGCAATGTGGCATTTCGAATTCCAGTAGAGAATCAAAGGTTAGGCTGGTAAGGGTGGGAAGTATCTTCTGGAAGAAGGCCTGGATGTTTGGCCCCTCTATGTGTTCTGTGAAACCAAAGACATTGTCCCTACAGCTTCGATCCTCCAAATCAATGAGTTTACTGTGGAGAAAGAGGAGTTCCTGATCCTGGTCCGGCACGGTGTTCAGATGATCCTCCATAGCTGTTACGGGTTGCTCCACTCCTGTCACTCTGGAATGAAAACTTGCAATGTCCAAACAAATGGATTTAGTTTCAGTCGCCAGCGTAGAAGTAATAGCATTCATTTCTTGTAGAATGCGCTCCATCGTGTTATCCTGCCCTGGGTCCACTACGAGGGTGAGCCTATCCGCCAACTGCAGATCTGGAGCTGAGGCCGCTGGGTGTGAATGCTGGAGGGTTTCAGAGAAAAGGAGCAATCTTGCTGGCTTGCCAGACGTTCTGCCTGATGATTTACCATTGGGCATTTCCAGACTGTACTCCCTAGGTTCAAACATCTGCAGGGGTGGACCCAATGGTGATCTAGGTGCTGTCCAGGTATTAATTCCTGCCAAATCCTCTCCCAAGGGTTGGGGAGTGGGGAAGACAAATGATACTCCCTGTCTGACAGATAACGATTGGGGCATTACCACTTTTGCGTCTCCTGTCCGGGTAGAAATAGTCAGATTCACCGCGTAGCGGACCTCACGTCTGGACGGGAGGGAGGGAGTCATTAGTTGTGCCTCTACAGGTGCGCGATCCCTAACCTTTGGGTAGAGAGGGGGGGGAAATATAATGGAAATATAATGGGCCTCAGGATGGCTCTGTCGCTGTCTGTTCTGCCCACAGCTTGTCCTGGGCCCCAGTTCAGACTTCGGGCCATTGGGGTGCTCGTGGTCAGTAGAGTCTAGTGCAAGGACAGTCTGGCGATCTTCTCCTAGGATGCCGCAATGTCAGTTCTGTTAGCCATTTTGGTGAGGATGGGTGGTCCCCTGGGCTCAGTTTCCACCAGTATAAGAGGGAGCTTTAGGGCGTACGCAGTCACAATGAGGTCCCCCGTGGTGCAGAAGGGGCCAGTCAGTGTCAGGAATTATAATTATAATGTTGAAGTCCAGCTGGGGTGGGATGCAGTGCTGCCAGCCCTTGGTTCCATGTGCTTTGGGAGGGAAGAGGAGTCTTAGGGCCACATTATAGTCTGACCCCCAGGTTGGGCTGTTGATGGGTCTATATCCTTCTGAAGTCAAGTCACGGGGTGGGGCTCTCCACCTCCTGTGGGGTAGAGCCCCCCATGTAGCTGTGACTCCCCATTCCCCCCCGCGGTAATTATTGATGGAGGGGGGCATGGAAGGCAGGATGGGGGAAGGTACGCTCCTTAAAAGGAGACCTCCTGGTGTGGCTCTGAGAACTCAGCATGGGTGGGCGGGTGCCATTTTCCAAGTGCACCACCCACTAGGCAAGACAGGGCTGATATGGTCGCAATTCCAGGGCTCATCGCTGCTGGTTTGGCTTCAGTGTGAGGCCGCTGCTCCACTGCACTGTGAGGCCCACTGCCCCCATTGCAGTTTGTTGCCGAACCCGGTAGCTGATGTGTGGCGTTTCACCTTATTGACTGGGGCACACCATCAACGCCACACACTGGACCGGCATTTAGGGCTTTCGCTGCCCCATGGCGCTCCTTCTCTGTACGGGGTCTCCCAAGGCACAGAGCTCCTCACTCAGGTGGCCATCTCATACCATGGTCACACCACACCTTGTCCAAACTATTCTTGTCATATGTGCCTGGCAATGTATAAAAATGCTGTCAAAGTAGAAAGACCTACATGACAAGACAAGCCCATCACTAATCACTTATTTAAACCATTATTTGGAGTTGTGACGCATTTATTATCAGCCAAATACCACATGAAATGCTTTTGAAATGTCAGGTACCTGACCTACTCCACTGGACACTGGGAACTGCCCATGTCCACTGGAGGAAGTCATCATGGGGGTAGGCGGTTGCAACCGCGGCAGACACAGCCATAGGCTAATATTGTTGCCTGTGGCGGTCTTGGGCCAATGGATGTGTCCGTCTGCGGTGGCAGCCGCCTATGTGGTGGACGTGAATAATCACTCACTTTACTCGTGAAGCTGCTGCCAGCAAGATCTCCATAACCTGAGCTGCTGTGTTCTGACTCTGGGAGCAATCATGCCATGTCCAACAGGTGATAGGGTCCCTGTCTTCTCTCCGGAGGAGCAGAAGATGCTGGTGGAGGCAGTCCTAATCCTGTATGAACAGCTCTATGGTGCACTAGAGGAGCAGGTAGGTGTCTCATGTCCATTTTCTTTCCTGCACTTAACCATATATTCCCACCTCACATGCTAGATTGTGACCATGTGCTCCAAAATTTGTACTAAAGGCCGTGGAGCTGCAGTCACTGTGCCTTAGGAAACCACAGAGTTGTATTTAGTCCAATACTTTTTGAAATCTCTGTCAGAATGCGAGGGCATAACCCACAAGATGTCAGTTGACCAACCTAATTAGTGGAGGGCCTGAGCAGGGTAGTGGTTTGATCTGCAGATTGGGACATGTTTGTTGTCTTGTTCTTGTACTCAGAGACTGGTATGTGCCGCACTTGGGCATTTTTGGCTAAACAGATTGTTCATTGCAATGTGTACTGACATGTTTGTAACTCTCCATTTTCTATGTGATCTTGGGACATAATTTCCTATCTTGTATTTGTGCATCCATGCAGGTCAATGCCCATCAAAAGAAAGAGATTTGGAGAATCATCGCCAAGAAGGTGTGGACCCTAGGGGTACACAGCTGGCGGAGCCCCCAGTGAAGAACAAGGTGAGAAGACCTGAGACGATGGACCCAGAAGATCGCAGGGGCCCAGCTGGGGCTGTCCTCCCAACATAGGCGGGGTGTCCATCAGACCCTGACTTCCCCAATGGCCCCAATCTGGTGGTGGCCTACCCAGAGCTGGATGGGCATTTGAGGGCAGCTTGGCAGCCACAAGGGGGTGAGTATACAGAGAATTCCTGCTTGTCCCATTGCCAGGTAATTGTGTGGGGTACTGACTGCTCCCCCTGACAATTAGGGATGAGTCACAGCATTCGGGAGAAAGTTTGTATTCACGTGTCATATGTATATAACTGGTGTGCTTTGCATTCTAAAACTGGGACCTAGAACAAACCTTGGGGGAATTCACAAACCACTTACTCTGCAGGGTCCAAAAATGGCTGTGTTTACCCCTCATTCATATACTATTTGTTGTTGTAGTGGGCGTTATTTGTGAGCCCATAATCACTTCCCTCGAATGTCACAGACAAACAGTAATAGTCTTATGGATCCCTGTCCTCTGTCATATGTCTGGCCACATGACTATGTAGACATCCCGAAAGCAAGTTGTCCGGAGTATATGATGGTTCTGGTGCCTTACAGTATTGGTGCCTCACTTCCATCTGTGCTGTGTTGGTGCCCATCATATTTGTGACATGGCTTACCTGGATAATTGTTTGCAAATGTAGCAAACCACTTTCCCTTTGTAAGTGCAGAATGTTTTTTTACATTAATCATGACTCATGACTGTTTCCAACAGTTAATTTGTCTACATGTAAGCATGTGTCCTTTTCTTTTTATAAAACATTCATTAGCTGAAATTTCAGGCATGCCCTAGCCATATTGATGGTATGATGTCTGTATCCCCTCACATACATGTGCTAGGAACACTGTTAGTAGAATGGTACATTTACAATGGTGGTAAATTCCATGTTGTGTCACAGACAGGAGTGTGTTGGCATTGTGTATTGTCTGACAGATACCTTCATGCATCATAGTATGTAATTTGGCATGTAGAACTGCTGTAGCAATGAGGTTTATGCCATGTGGCCCAAGATTGTGGGACCAGTCTATGTTTATCTATGGCCTCGATGTAGCATTGTGTTGAAGAGTTTACTGCACATGTGCATTGATTGAGGATTGTTCCTTGACTGTTGTCATGCATCATGGAGTGTATTGCATTGATATTGACATCACATGTGTTTTGGTTCATCCTTTCATACACACTTAGCTGCCATGCTTAGCATGTCCAAGATGTGGGAGGTTATGTTGCTTTTTATTGGACAACAGGTTGGAGTCCTTCTATTTGTGACTGCCAGTTCTGTGTCTCTACAACATTCAAGGGATAGATGTGTACTACTGACACACTCAGATGTTGTCATTGTCATGGGTGTCAGACATTAAAGGTGACTATCCTAGGGCTTATTGATTCTTTGTTGTGTGTATCCTTGAGCTATTACTCCCTGACGTATTGAACCTGGTCAATGTATTGAACCTGTGTCAGAAACCAGATGGTCCAGTGTCTTCTGGGAGATGTATTCCCACTTGCCTCCAAGTTTCAGGCTGCTGCACCACTCCCCCAGACCCCGGAAAGTTCCTAAAGGATTGCTGCACCCTTACTGCTGCCAAGGCATATTGGTTTCCAGTCCGGTAATTAACCCACACACTCAACACTGCAGGTGCAGGGCTCCGTGTGCAACCTCCATCTGACATCTGCAACCCAGTCACACCTGAGATTTTGCATCCCCTTATCAGCATCATCATGTAAGCAGTAAAATCAGCACCAGCTTGAGTCCTGTTCAGCATCATGGACAGCCAGGACTTCAGAGACCAGTTAGAAGTGAAGTGACTGCTGTGGCTAAGTCCCAGGACCTGCACAACCTCAAACCTGCAAGGGTTCCCCGCAGCAAGACTTCTAAGTGGTCATTTGTCACCAGTGGCTTCCCTGACATTGACTTCAATGTGAGTCCCATGCAGCACCACGGATAGCCTGGACAAACCTGCACCCAGGCGCAAAGGGCCCGGTAAAACTGAACTCACTGTCATGATCTGGTCCTAGGGACTGCACCACCTTAGCCCTGTAAGGGTTCCAAGCAACTTTCTTTCTAAGTACGTTTTTGTATTCAGTGATATTTCTTCCATAAACTTCAATGCAATGTTTAAATGACAGTTCTGTTGTGATTTAACGTTGCTTCTAAAATGTATACATCTGGTTATACTGATTTAATTCTTTTCATTTTGGTGTCTAAATTAAGTTAAAAAAAAGCTCTATTTTGATAAATTAGTGTCAGATTTCTTTCAGCTCTGTCATTTACTTACTGTCCATGTTGGTGCTCTGAAATGCTTAACACATGTCCCTCTAAGTAAAGCCAGACTTCTTTTTGCCACAATACCAGGACTGAGCTAAGTATTTACTAATGTGAATCCAAGGACCACATTTGAGATATTGTGAGAGTATTGCATGGTGAGGACTAAACCCACACCATATAATACTCCAATTTGCTACAGATTGGAACCATCAGGCTCAGGGGGACTCCCCTGCGTGCCCTAGGTTAGAGGTCCATCTGGCCCAGGGGTGGAAACCCCCAGCCTTGGACTCCCTTCTCCATCTCACAGTCTCACAAAGTGCCAGTGACAGGGTCCTGCAGGCTTAGTGAGGTCTGTCATGCTTGCCTGGGTGCAGAAGGTCTGACCCCGCCCCAGGTTGGAGCTCCAGCTGTCCTGTGGATGTAAGCCCCCATTATGGGCTCTATTCTCTGGCCCACTAGGTCTCAAAGTGGCTGAGATGCTGACCTGCAGGCCTGAGAAAGCCGCACTTGCTTGCCTGGGATAAGAAGCCCTGACTGGGCCCCACATCAGAGCTCCATCGGGCCCAGGAGTTAAAGCTCCGGCAAGTGATCTACAGGTGTGGAGCGATCTCCCTTGCTTGTCTCAATGCAGAAGCTCTGACCGGTCCCGTGGCTCAGAGCTCTGTCTTCCCCAGGGTTTGGAGTATTGTTGCGATAGTAATACTGTTCTTTATGGTTCAGACATTTGATGTATGAGCTTAACTGTGGAGCAATTGGGGCAAAGTTCCCTGCTGGTGGATTATGACTGAATGCCTCTAAGTTAGAATCCCAACTAAACTGTAATGATACCACTGTGCCTTGGAGCCTCAATTGAACTGGGATAGCTGGCCGCTGAGCTGGTGAGTAGCTCTCTTTTCTCAGAGACCGGAGCATGGACACCTTCATCAACCTTAGTGCACTGCATGTTCATAGGCACCTAATGCTAAATCGTTTGTAAATTACCTCTTTCTGGGTCAGCGTTTTGTAAATAGCAGACCAGTTACCCCGCTGTTATCTACTGAAAAACTGGGGATGAGTCTAGTACTCCTGCAGGCAGAACAGCTCCCATAATCCCCTATAAAAGGCTTGGTCCTCGCAGGCTGGAGCTGCCTGCAAGCAGGCAGAGCTTCCTACCCAGCCCAGGGCAAGTTATCACCCCACCTACAAGGGCTTTCCATGTTTCAAAATGTCCACCAGTTAGCTTGTCAGCTTTGTGTTGCGAAACAAATCACAGGTGAAGTCCCATTTTGAAGGCTAATCCAGCAACGGACGTGTAGGTGTGTGTCAACACAGTGAACCACGCCACCAGCACAGCTTTCCCAATTTGAACTATGCCCAGGTTTAGCAATGAGCGGAGGTAGAATGGCACAAATGTTTTTATTTTTTTATTCATGAACGTTATATTTAAAGTGTGGACCTAGCCAAGTAAGCATCGAAGACCTGCAAAAGTAACAAGTGACAGAAGGACAAGAGAGTGTGAACATAAAATAAATTAACTAAGGGTAAGGAGAAAAAAGGGAACAAGCCATATTAGATAAATAATACCAGTCTGGGAGGGTGTTTTTTGTCTTTTCCCTAAGGTTAGTAAGTTGGTGGTTGAACTAATAGAGGAAGATGAGAGCTAGACTGAGAACAACTCAGAGCTAGAATAAGAATGCATGGACATTGGCTTAGCGAAACTACCATGGGCCCTAAGGGCCCTAATGCAATCAAACTTATTGGAACTCTATCTCCCGATGTGGTGGTAAAAAAATAGTAATTGAGAGGATGCATGAGCCTCACAGACCATGATCCCAGTGCAACTGCATTGCACTGTCTATAGTTTCGGCACTTCATTTATTGCCCGTCATCTTGTCAGGCTAGGCCCTTGCATGCTGGGTCTCATACAACTTGAAAATGTTGCATACATGCTGAAGTGTCCAACCAGAAAATTCAGCGTCAGCAGCAAGCGTGGCACAGGCCAGCCCACACCTATCCCACACATATAGCTTCTAGATACATATTAGCTCCAATCAATTGTTCAGAATTTGGGATGCCAGCCCAGGCTCCATATCCCCCAAATCAACCTAGCCATGTCCCGGAAAAACACTGGTAAATGATTCTGAGCTGGCTGCATGGACCTTTACATCACACTGGGCCCCTGCTACTGAGCTGGCTGCACAACTGATGCCTAAGGGCCAGATGTAGCAAAGGGTTTTACCCATTCTGTCCTTATGGGAAAATGTGTTCGTACATATGGCCCTAGGGCCCAGTGTATCGATGGAGCTTGTAATGCAGGAGACAGTCTATCAGATGAAAATGGTACATAGGGAGAAAAGGGGAAAGAGGATAGAGAGAAAGAGACTAGGAACAATGGGAGAGAATTAGATTAGAGACTAGTAAAACATGAGTTTGCAAGAAAGAATGCTAATTTAGGGACCTAGCAGACATATAAGTATTAAATAAACTTGAAATGCAACATGACTTTTGGAAATTAAACTGTACATGAGAAGGAATACAGTGAGAGAGAGAGATCATGTGAGACTGAGAGAAAGAGGTAATGAAAGTGAGACAAAGAAATCAAGAATAGTAGAAAAACACTAATTGGGGGTGAGTTAGTTAAAAAGGAAGTTTAAAAACAACAGAGAGGCTAAAAAGAAACTACTGTGTTAAAGGTTTTAGACATAGTGACAGTTGAGAAATGTTTATGTGTATACTGTGCAAGAGCAAAGAAAAAAAGGAAGCTGTGCTGGGGATAGTGTAACATAAGTCAAGCTTTATTTCGACAAAAATGCCATCACATGCAATAAAAATCACATTGACAGTACTAATCACAGTTATCAATATAAAACATGTTCAGATTATGAAAGACAATCTAAAAGTATAGAATACGTATAATTAAAACCTTTATAAAATCAAGCATAGTTCATAACAGTTTCATGAATTGATTAGTCCGATAGCCGGTGTGTAGGGTAGAGTCAATAAGGCAGATTTTATACAATACATTCAGCAGTGCTATCTTTGGTCTCTGGGAAGGTGCACAGTTTTTGTCTAACTCTTCAAATTGACATCAGATAATGGGAGGGTACGAGGCCTGATAATTGGCTAGAGTCAGATTTCATAATTCTCAGGGTCACCTTGTATTATCTGACACCCGAATTGCAGCACAAGTATAATATCCAGTTTTTCCTACTGCTTTCATAGTGTGATGCTATTAATTGTGTTTGACGAATGACTTTGTGTTTCACCACTGTGCATATTAGTTGCTCAATGTTCACCAGTAGCACATTATGGGGGTGATTCTGACCTCGGCGGTAAAAGGCCCTTACCGCCGGTCAGAAGTCCGCCATTCTACCGCCGCGGCCGCGGTAAACCGCCACGTTTATTCTGACCACCAACTGACAAACCGCCAAAAACCCAACATCCACGGAAGGCCGCCTCATCAGCGGGCGGCGATAAACTGGAGATAACCAAACCTCCACCGCCACGCCAACACAAACACGCCCATGCCATTCTGACCCACGAATCCACGCGGCGGTCTGTCAACCGCGGTACTCCATTGGCGGTACACACCGCCGCGGTCAAAATACACAATCTTACAAAACACAGCCACATTGGACGATTCAAAATACACACACCTGAGACACATACACACACCACTCCCACACATCCAATACAATATAAAACATACACCCACATCACCCACAAACACCTACTACCAAAATTATCTGAGAGAAGGCGCAATACACTGAGAGAGAGCACAGGGAACGCAAAGCACAACACACACAGGAACACAACATCATCACCCACACCACAACTACGCACACATCACCACGCACATCACCACAAACACCACCCCACACCTCATCCACACCACCCCATGGCACCCCAAAGACACCCCAGGTTCTCGGACCAAGAACTCAGAGTCATGGTGGAGGAAATAATCAGGGTAGAGCCCCAGCTCTTCGGCACACAGGTGCAGCACACCACTATAGCAAGGAAGGCTGAGCTATGGCAAAGGATCGTAGACAGGGTCAACGCTGTGGGACAGCATCCCAGAAATCGGGACGACATCCGAAAGCGATGGAACGACCTACGGGGGAAGGTGCGCTCCATGGTGTCGCGACACAACATCGCTGTGCAGAAGACTGGCGGCAGACCCCCACCCACTCCCCCCCAATTTACAGAATGGGAGCAAGAGGTAGTAAACATCCTGCATCCTCACGGCCTCGCTGGAGTACACAGAGGAATGGACTCTGGTAAGTCGAATTTCAACTACTTCACCCCCCCCATCACCAGCATGCCAACCCACAACCCCACCCTCACCCCCAATCTCAAACCCCCCAGCACACATCCTCCCTGCCATTGTCCCACCAGCACAACCCACCCTAAACAACACCAACCCCTGAATGCCAACACAAACCATAGACAGCCATCACCAATGCATGACCACTGCACAGACCCATCCACCCCCCCCCCCAACCACCCTCACAACACCTCCCACAAGGGAATGCCAGCACTGGGGACAAGGGCACCCACAAAATGCACGCCATGGCACACACAAAAACAATAACCACACTATTTCACCCCTGCAGGGCCCGAACGCCAACACACCGCCACGGAGGGTCCAGATTTGTCCATCCCACCCTCAGAACAGCCCCCCAGTGAGGACAGCAGCTCTGTCGACCTAGAAACTGATGACCAGCCCGGACCATCGGGGACCTCTGGACAGTCGGTTCCCCACACACAGACACAGGCCACACCAGACCCAACCCCCTCTGGGAACACCAGCACAGCTCCCACCCAGCGGGCCAATGCCTCTGTCTCCAGGATGCGTCAATCAGCGGTGTGTCCGCCACTACAGGGCACGCAGGCTGACCCAACACCCCAACAACAACAGGGACCTGGGGGCAGTGGTAGTGGGCACACCGTCCAGGGGACAGAGGCCCGGGGAAACAGGGCAACTGGGAGGGCTGCTGTGCGACAGGGGGGGGAGGAGAGGCCCAGGGAACCCACTCTCCAAGAGGCCCTCACCACCATCATGGGAGCATACCATCACTCCCAGGAGACGATGGCGACGGTACTGGCCAGGTTCACCGAGATCCAGGCACAGCAGGAGGAACGCTACATGGGGTTCAGCAATGAACTCAGGGACATCGCTACCGCCATGGGGACCATAGTCCAGGCCCTCAACCGGATAGAAACCACATTGCGGGATCATGTGGCACCCCAAAGGGCCCCTGTCACTAGCCAGGACCAGGAACAGCCTACCACCTCCACCGGCGCTAGTGGAAAGGAGGCCCCACCACAACGACAGGCCACCAGAACCCCACCTCCTGCTGAAGAACAACCACCCCGCAAGAGGAACCTGAGATCTCACAGGAAGACAGAGTAGGATGCCAAGACCCCCGCCAGCCTAAGATCCCCCCGGATGTCATTCCACTGTCCCACATCGTCATCCTGTCCAACCTTGAACTGCCCCTGCTCCACCCTTCCACAGGCATATGGACAATGCACCTGTGCGACCAAGAACTGGACTCTGCCATGGACATTACTCCACCCCCACCAATCACCGTTTCAATATCATGTACCAAGATCTAGCACTAAAAATAAATCACTTATTGCACTGAAATCATTCAGGAGTCAGCCTGTATTATTTACAAATGTATTACACATTAATGTTCAATAATGGTCCTTCAATTCATGATGACAACATACCGACGTCAATGAGCATTAGTCCATGGGCTAACCAAGCAGAAGTCACGCAGTGGGTCATACAGCACTGAAAAGAGAAGGGAAAATCCCAAATCAATTAAAAAGAACTGGGGGGAAATACACAAAGTAGAGATGCAGGAGGCTTTAAGTAAATGTTAAATGGCGTGGGTGATTCTTACCTATGTGCTACTGAAAATACTGTTGGATGACTGTGTCCCTGTTGTCTGTGTCGTCCCCGTCGTCTTCCTCCTCTTCACTCTCCACAGGCTCCACAGCTGCTACAACACCACCATCTGGACCATCCTCCTGCAGGAAAGGCACCTGGCGTCGCAAAGCCAGGTTGTGAAGCATGCAGCAGGCCACGATGATCTGGCACACCTTCTTTGGTGAGTACATCAGGGATCCACCTGTCATATGCAGGCACCTAAACCTGGCCTTCAGGAGCCCGAAGGTTCTTTCTATGATCCTCCTAGTTCGCCCATGGGCCTCATTGTACCGTTCCTTTGCCCTGGTCCGGGGATTCCTCACTGGGGTCAATAGCCAAGGCAGGTTGGGGTAACCAGAGTCACCTATTAGCCACACACGTTGTCTCTGTAGCTGTTCCATCACATAGGGGATGCTGCTATTACGCATAACATACGCGTCATGCACTGACCCTGGGAACTTGGCATTTACATGGGAGATGTACTGGTCAGCCAAACAGACCACCTGAACATTCATAGAATGGTAACTTTTCCTGTTTCTGTACACCTGCTCATCGTCTTTTGGGGGTACTAAAGCCACATGGGTCCCATCAATGGCACCAATGATGTTGGGGATATGTCCAAGGGCATAGAAATCACCCTTCACAGTGGGCAAATCAGCCTCCTCAGGGAAAACAATGTAGCTCCGCATGTATTTCAGAAGGGCAGACAACACTCTGGACAAAATCCTTGAAAACATAGGCTGAGACATTCCAGATGACATGGCCACTGTTGTCTGGAATGAGCCACTTGCCAAAAAATGGAGGACTGACAGAACCTGCACCAGAGGGGGAATTCCTGTGGGTTGGCGGATGGGGGACATCAGGGCTGGCTCCAGCTGGGCACACAGTTCATGGATAGTGGCACGGTCAAGTCGGTATCCTAGTATAATATGGCGTTCTTCCATTGTCGACAGGTCCACCAGCGGTCGGTACACGTGAGGATTCATCCTTCTCCTCGCAAGTCCCAGCGGACGGTGCCTAGGAAGGACAACATGGAGTATAGAGTCAAGCAACACACAGGTACGTTCACACAGCTTGCACAGTAATTGAATCGAAATGCAGTGAAAGGCATGTATGAGTGCCAATGCAAGGCCTAGGCCTGTGTGACGCAGTAGAAATTATGCCATGTGGGCCCTTGAAATGGCGGCTGCCTGACCTGTGAAGTGGGACAATGGGATGTGAGGTCAATGCGCTGGCGTGGCGCACCGTGGCGGTAGGCGGTCGAAGACCGCTGTACGAAGGCGCATTGGTTAACATTGAAGCCTATGGGTTTCATGAGCCAATGACGATGTGCGCTGGCGGTCGCGGTACGCACTGCCGCGGTACGCACCGCCGCGGGCGTGACTGCCATTTTCTATCTGCTTAATCACTCGAGACCTGATCATCCACAGGAGAGGACCTATACTGCAAGTGCTGCTGTGACCTCGGTCTGGAAGTGACAATGGCTGCTGCGACTGGGGAAAGGGCCCCTGCCTTCACGTCTGAGGAGTTGGAGAAACTTGAGGATGGGGTCCTCCCCTAGTATGCGTTACTCTACGGTCCTCCAGACCAACAGGTAAGTACACTGGGTGCACATTGAATGGGCTATGCCTGTGTGGAGTGGGGTGGATGTAAGTTGGTGGGGTGGGGGGCGAATGAGGAGTGCAACGCACGAAAGATGAGAGCATGTGCCATATGGCAAGGTTGGGGAGCGGGGGCCAATCACATCTAACATGCAGAAAATTGATGAATTTTTCCTTCCCACCCTGTACATGTCAAATAGGTCAGCGCCCATCAGAAAGTGGACATTTGGCGTGCCATCGCCAAGGAAGTCCGGGCCCTGGGGGTCCACATCAGACGGGGCACCCACTGCCGCAAGAGGTGGGAGGACATCCGCCGCGGAACCAGGAAGACCGCTGAGTCACTGCTGGGGATGGCCTCCCAACCTAGGAGGGGTGCCAGTCGTACCCTGACCCCCCTGATGTCCCGGATCCTGGCGGTGGCCTACCCTGATTTGGATGGGCGCTTGAGGACATCACAGCAGACACAAGGGGGTGAGTATCAGCACATTCTGCTATCTTTACGCTCAGTGGAGGCGTCTGGGTGGGGGAGGAGGGCTGTGGGTGACATTAGGCCAGGGCGCTATCTGTAGTGTAGTCCTCTCCTTTAGGCATGGCCCTGTGCTCCCGGCCCCCACCTCTGTAGGGTGACAAGTACAGCTATCGATGGTCCAGCATCACACATGTGCGCGTTTGTTGTCTCTAGACCTGTTGTCCTAGTCAGAAGTACTGAGTAGTGTACCCCGAATGCGCGGCTTAGTGCATGAGGCTCCTGTGTCTGTCCTCTCCGCCAACGGTGTTGACATTGCATGCACTCAACCTGGTCTTCGTTTTTCTCCCCCCACCCTTCTTCTTCATCTTCTTGTGCATGTGTGCATTAGCATCATCAGGCGGAGGAGAATTGGCATCGGAGCACGAGGGAGCTGCAAGTCACAAGGCCCCGGTGGGCCCAGGAACAGACACCGAGGGCACCAGTGATCCGGAGGGAGAGGGGAGCACCACAACGGGGACCGGTGGTGACACCAGCGACACCGACACGTCCTCGGATGGGAGCTCCCTAGCGGTGGCGGCAACATCCGGGCCCCCCGCCTCTACAGGTACAGCCGCCACCCAGCGCACCAGCCCCGCCCTCCCAGCAGCCCCTCAGCCTACGCTCCGTGCCCGCTCGCCCAGGAAGGCGGGCGTCTCCTTCGCCTCAGGCACCTCAGCCCCTGCCACCCCTGCTGCCCTCAGTGAGGAGGTCATTGACCTCCTTCAGACCTTCATTGTTGGGCAGACTACCCTTTTGAATGCCATCCAGGGGGTAGAAAGGGAGGTGCATCGGAGCAATGCCTACCTGGAGGGCATTCATTCGGGTCAGGCTGCCCATCAACGATCGTTCAATGCTCTGGTCTCAGCACTGACGGCAGCCATTGTCCCTGTTTCCAGCCTCCCTCTTCTGACTGCCTCCACCCTGTCTCTGTCTCCTGTTCCTCAGCCTATCCCATCCACACCATCAGACCAGCCTGCACACACCTCAACACCCAAGGGCAGCTCATCCAGACACAAGCACCATAGAACCCACAAACATTCAACCAAGCAACACCCAGATGCAGACATTCCAACAGTCACTACCACCTCTGGGTCCCCCTCCTCCTCGTCTCCCTCCTCCCTCCCTGTGACGTCTACACTCACACCTGCATGCACACCACCATCAGCCAGTGCTTCCATCACCAGCACACCCTCCAGTACAGTCCGAACACGTGCAGTCACCACCCCCACTACCATTTACACGTCCCCTGTGTCCTCTCCCACTGTGTCTGTCACCCCCTCTTCCAAGACACACAAACGCAGGCAGACACCCACCCAACAGCCATCCACCTCACGACAGCCTCCAGCACAAGCACCTGCACCCAAAGACAGCACACCTGACTCTCCTACAACCACATCCTCTTCCTCCACTCCCATCACCACTACTCCTACCCTTTACCTTGGTCCTAAAACAGTTTTCCTCGCTAATCTTAACCTCTTTCCCTCCCCTGACCCACCCCCTCCATCTGCAAAGAGTCCCAAGAGCACCTCAGCCACCACCAGCCCAGCTTCGAGTGTCACTGAGGTGCATGGGTTCTGGAGTGCACCCTTTGCCAGCAGTGACACTTCAATCAGCAGCAAGGGGACAGCCAGCCCCCCCCCAGGCAAGAGGACCAGGAAACTAAAGGGCCGCCGTGAGAGGACTGACACGGCTGCCCCCAAGGAGCAAAGTTCACCCACTTCACCAGCCACAACATCTAGGGAAGGCAAGGGCCAGAGAGCCCCATCTAAGGAGCGAAAGGGCAGCAGGGCGGAGAAGTCAGCCAGCAGGAGCGCGGAGCAGGAGGGCCCCACAAGCCCCATCCCGGGTGTTAGGGAGGACACCAAAGGGCCCAGGACTCCGTCACCGAAGGGTCCAGCAACAGCACGGTCGGAGGGCGACTGAGCAGGGAGTCCAGGCCATGTCTGGCTCCCTTGACTTACTGGACGAGCACCGCTGAACAGGGCCCCGCCGTGCAGAAGAGCACCGCTGAACAGGGCCCCGCCGTGCAGAAGAGCACCGCTGAACAGGGCCCCGCCGTGCAGAAGAGCACCGCTGAACAGGGCCCCGCCGTGCAGAAGAGCACCGCTGAACAGGGCCCCGCCGTGCAGAAGAGCACCGCTGAACAGGGCCCTTCCTGTCAAGCACCGCTCCGCTGGGCACCGCCGTCTCAAGCACCGCTCCGCTGGGCCCTTCCTGTCAAGCACCGCTCCGCTGGGCCCCGCCGTCTCAAGCACCGCTCCGCTGGGCCCTTCCTGTCAAGCACCGCTCCGCTGGGCACCGCCGTCTCAAGCACCGCTCCGCTGGGCCCTTCCGGTCAAGCACCGCTCCGCTGGGCCCCGCCGTCTCAAGCACCGCTCCGCTGGGCCCTTCCTGTCAAGCACCGCTCCGCTGGGCCCCGCCGTCTCAAGCACCGCTCCGCTGGGCCCTTCCTGTCAAGCACCGCTCCGCTGGGCCCTTCCTGCATGCACTGTTAACAGTTCACTGTGCCCACCATGCCTCCTCCTTGACCAGTGGACACTGTAATCCACCTGATGGACTGTGGCTTTGCACTCCCCAGGATGGAACAGTGGGCAACCCACCTACTGTAGAGACTTGAGAGACTGTGGCTTTGCACTCCCCAGGATGGCACAGTGGGCAACCCACCAACTGTTGAGACTTGAGAGACTGTGGCTTTGCACTCCCCAGGATGGCACAGTGTGCAACCCACCTACTGTAGAGACTTGAGAGACTGTGGCTTTGCACTCCCCAGGATGGAACAGTGGGCAACCCACCTACTGTAGAGACTTGAGAGACTGTGGCTTTGTACTCCCCAGGATGGAACAGTGGGCAACCCACCTACTGTAGAGACTTGAGAGACTGTGGCTTTGCACTCCCCAGGATGGCACAGTGGGCAACCCACCTACTGTAGAGACTTGAGAGACTGTGGCTTTGCACTCCCCAGGATGGAACAGTGGGCAACCCACCTACTGTAGAGACTTGAGAGACTGTGGCTTTGCACTCCCCAGGATGGAACAGTGGGCAACCCACCTACTGTAGAGACTTGAGAGACTGTGGCTTTGCACTCCCCAGGATGGCACAGTAGGCATGGTGGCCCCTTCGTGGATCTGGCGTCGTGGACTCATGTGGCTGTGGTGCCCCCCCTTCCCTTCCCCCTGAGGTGCCTGTAGTTTTTTCATCAGATGCCCCTGCAGTGTTCTCTCCAAAGGACTCAGGTCTCCTGTGTGGGCTTTGCCCTTGTGTTGTTACACTTTGGCCCACGGACACTTCGATTTTCTTTTGATGTGCAGGACTAATTGCCTCGGTTATCCATTGCAATGTATATAGAATTATTTTGATATTGATTTTTTGGCTAGTTGACCAATACTTTTCAGAGCCTATTTTGTACATAAACTTTTATTCACAATTTAATTATGTCTTTGCATTTTTCAGGGGGGTTTGGGTGGTGTCACTGTGACTTGTTGCTCTGCATTGGTGTGTACATATTTGGGGGGGTGGGGGTCGCATATGTGTGTGCCGTAACCTTTCCTCCTCCCTCCTCCCGTGTGTCGTAGGTGCAGTACTCACCGTTGTCGTCTGCGCCGGCGTTCGTACTCGTGGTAGATGAGCAGGTAGACGAGAGCAGGTAGAATGTTTAATTCGGGTTCCATGCTGTCCTCCTTCCTCGTGGAGTGCGTAGAGGTGAGCGTTTTCCCGTTCGTAGTCTGTTTCCGCCGTGTTTTTATCGGCGGGGCTTCCGCCCCGGAAAAGGTGGCGGATTGGTGAGTTATGATACTGTGGGCGGTACATTGTCTGCCGTCTGTCTGTTGGCGGTTACCGCCGCGCTGTTTGTCTGTACCGCCGTGGCGGTCGGAGTGTTAAAGTGGCGGTCTCTGTTGGCGGTTCCCGCCAGGGTCAGAATTCCATTTTTTGGACCGCCAGCCTGTTGGCGGGTTGGCCGCCGCTTTATCACCGACCGCCAGGGTTAGAATCACCCCCTATATGTTTTGTTCAGTTTAGCCACCTATTGGCTTTGACATGGCATTAGCCATTACTTTCTGTATTCAGTTTTGCCGCCTATTGGCTTTGACATGGCATTAGCCATTAGATTTTGTGTTCAGCTCAGCTGCCTATTGGCTTTAACATGGCATTAGCCATTACATTTTGTATTCAGTTCAGCTGCCTATTGGCTTTGACATGATATTAGACATTACATTCTGTATTCAGTTTAGCTGCCTATTGGCTTTGACATGACATTAGCAGTTTAGCTGCCTATTGGCTTTGACATGATATTAGACATTACATTTGATATTTAGGTTAGCTGCCTATTGGCTTGAACGTGGAGTTAGACATTACAGTTGAAACATCGCAGATGTCTGTATTCTTCCAAGCTGTGTTTTTCCACAAGATGGACCAAGCTGTTTTCTTCACACCAGACCTTAGCTGATAAGAGCACGTAGATTTTGTGTTTACCTCGCAATCCAGTCTGAGAGCGGAATGGCACGGAGAACTGGCCATTCTCCAAGGTCGTTCAAATCTCACACTGAGTTTGCTTTTAAGGATGACTCTGGGCTACAGTGAGTTGGATTTGAATCTGCTTGACTTCAGGCTGGAGATAGACGTCAGTTGCCAGTCTCCCGTTTGGGTAGATAATCTCTTTCTCGCAGTTGACCGGAGTCATCAACTTGCAGACCCCAGAAAGATTAAGCTGAATATATAGGCCCTGCCGCCTTGCCCATACGGTGATGAATTTGACTTTTCTGCTTTGCTTTGATACTATAATCATATATATTTGCTGTGTACATAGCAACTGAGAAGTACTGTGATATATTTTGCTTTCATTGCTGCGACTACGTGTGCTTGAAATCTACTAATTTTGTCTCTCAAGAACTTGTGGGTGGGGGAGAATTAACAACAATAAAGGTCTTCTTTGAACTCAGAAGTGCATTCCAGAGAGGTTCTGTAAGCTCCGATTGGAGATATGTAGGAAAGCAGAACAGATAGCGTGGGCAAAAAGGATGGGACATGCTTAAGCATTTCTCTGGGATAGCCATAGGAGTGACATTGGCAATCCTATGTCCTGGAGTCATGTGTTGTTAAATGTGAAAGAATGGGTGAGCAAGGTCCCACAGCAGAACTGCAGGAACTGCATCCTGGCTGTAGCAGGCTTTATCTCATCCATGAATTATACTCTAAGAAAAGTGTCCTTCGCTGTAAGGAAGGCGTCGGATAAGGATCCAAGCTTTGTCTTGGAATATAATGATACATCTTTGTGGTGCCAGGAATTGGGCTTAATGAGCATCTTAGAAATTCCACAACCCTTGCTCCAGAGACTCTGGCACCCTATCTTAGGGAGGATTGCTTTTACATAACCCAGCCAGGGTATGTTGCATGAGCCAGAAATATAAAATATTTTTTGTAAGCCCTGGTGATAGGAGCACAGTTTGGGGTTATGTTATGTTATGTTATATTATGTTATGTTATGTTTGATTTATATAGCGCATGGCTGCCCTGAGGCTGGTGGCCCAGTCTTTTCCAATAAAGGATCAGTTTTAGTCCAATCTTCTGGAAAGAAATTGGACTCAGTCCAAGGTCCAGATGGAGGGGGAATAGGGGAGTACCATTGGCAACCCCGTCAACTAGTGCATAAATCGATTTTCCACTGTTAGTAGTGAATGGGCGATGAGGTGGGACGAAACTGAGAATCTTGGAACATTTTTATGATTCCCTGGACTACTTGTTCCAATATGAACCTACGCTGGGTTACATGAGTGAGCCAGTCTAACTGCTCTGTAAAGTTTTATCCCAAGATAGTCACACTAAAGGGGTACCCATGATGGCTGGATTGGGACTGGTTGAATGACAGGGGTTAAGTACCAGGAACTTGGTTTTCCCTACATTAATCTCCAAACCCCTTTATCTACAGAAGCATTCAAAATGGTACTGAAGTTTCTTGAGCCCCATAGGTGATTTGAAGAGGAGGAGGGTGTCAATAGCAAACATGAGGGGTAGGAACTCTGATGTTTGCCAGGCTTGGGGCGTCATTATCACATTACTGCAGGAAAGGAACTAAACCATTAATGTATAATATGAACAGATTGAATTCAAGCACACAGCCCTGCCTGACAACACTATTGACAGGAATTCAACCAGTTAGTTTGTCTGATTGGCCGCATCTCACCTGTGCAAAATTATTTTCATGGAGTCTGAACATAACATCCAGCAGGTTGCTGGGGACCACTTTTTCAAAAAGCATCTGCCAGAGAAGGATCTTTTAACCAGGTTGAATGTGGATCGCAGGTCGACAAAGGCAATGTAGAGACAGACACTAGTTAAAGTAACAGTTTTCCAGAACAAAAGCTGGAGCCAAGATTAATAGTGCTTGTTTGTTGCTGGAAGCCCACTTACTGAGAAGTCAGATTTTCATTGTTAGTCAACCACTCATGGAGCCTGTCTAGGATTATCCTACTAAACAATTTTTGGAAGCTATATATAAGGATTATGGGTCTGTAATTAGTTGGTATGTGTCGGGAAATCTTTCTAAAGATGGGAATAATTTCAGTCCCAGCCCAAGCTGGAGGAATGAGAGCCCCTCTCATTATAGCATTGAAGATCCCTGCAAAGTAGGAATTCCAAATGTCAACTTTATCTAAAAACAAGTCCCCAGGAATCTTATCTAGCCCAGGAGCTTTGACCAGGATGATTCTCTTGATGGCCATGCTAACTTCAAGAGATATTATGTTCAGGACTTCAAATCAAGCAACTGAATCATAGGCCCATAAAACATCAACGTGCAATTGGGGGTCTGGGCAACTCTGCCTTCAGAAGATAGACAACCATCCAAAAGCCCTGCCTGATCCTCATGGTCTCTGAGCGGGAAATATAGACTGGAAAAATGTGCTACCCAGTCACTTACTTGGATGTTATTCTCAATAGGACAGAAGCTGTCTTCGCAACTGATAGACACAATATTCCCAAAGGATTG
This sequence comes from Pleurodeles waltl, assembly GCF_031143425.1. Classification (NCBI taxonomy): domain Eukaryota; kingdom Metazoa; phylum Chordata; class Amphibia; order Caudata; family Salamandridae; genus Pleurodeles; species Pleurodeles waltl. The sequence continues at coordinate 236,612,975 of NC_090446.1, read as the reverse complement.
ATGGTCCTTCCTCCTGGTGACAGCTAGCAGGAGCTCCCATTTTCCTAGTTCAAAAATCCTTTTTGCCTCTATGATGTTTTTTCTGTAGGCCCTTCTGCTGACTTGGATCTGGAATCTTTCATGCTTCCTTAATGCATGTTTTCTTTTCTAGGGCCTCCACATTGTTTGCTGTACTATGAGGGTTCATCCTTTTGACTGCCTTCTTAGGGTCCATATAGAAAAGATTCATTAGCTTGTGAAACAGCTGGACATGAACCAAGCATGCACCTTTCAGGGTCTACATTACATCTCGTCTTAGATCAGTCAACACTGTACCCTCAGTGCCATTTGCTACAAGCCTGTAGATATCACCAACAGTGCTTAACAGTGCTCCATTTAACTCTGCACGTGTTGTTGGTTGTTCTAAGTCTCTGTCAAACAGATATGTGCAGTTATTAGGGTTGGGATGGAATGATACTGTTCTCCTCTATAGTTAGGGCCACATGGTGTGCATGTAATTTTTCAAATTGCCAGTTAAAATCACCTCCACTATTTCCCTCACTGATGCAGGTAATGCAGCTAGATGGACAGTCAAAATATCTATAACCTGGGAATCAGTTTTGCCCCACGCTGGTCTGTAATAGACATTGTGATATATAGTAGACTTCATTCAGGTGAATGGTCAATCTGATGTATTAAATATCAGGGGACTCTAGCTTGATCTCCTTAATTGCACATGCTAAAGTGGTCCTAAGCCAAACTGTGAATCCCCAGGATAGTCTGCTGTTCCTGCAAGATACATCTTACTGACTAAAATTCACTAATCCTGAGTGAAAGAGAGGTTTTGCAGACCACGTCCCCTGAAAAAAGCAGAAGTCAAACTGGTCTATGAATTGACAACCTTCTGGACTGCATAATTTAGGAGCAACGCCAGCCTCATTCCAAGAGACCAATCAGTGGTTGGAATTAAGTAAAGAGAAGTTTTACAGACCGTGGCCCTCATTACAACATCAGCAGTAAAAGCCACTTACCGCCGCGCAGAAGACCGCCAAAACACCGCCACGGCCGCGGAATACCGCCACAGCTATTATGACACACATCTCGGAATCCGCTGATATTCAGACACCCACACAACTCCGCCACACCAAAGGTCAGTGTTAAACTGGCGAAAACAATTCCTCCACCGTCACGCCAACAGAAACACACCCATGCTATCACAACACACAAATCCACGCGGCGGTCTTTCAACCGCGGTATTCCATTGGCGGTACACACCGCTGTGCTCAAAATACACACACATCTCCAAAACAACGACGCATTGGACAATTCCAAATACACACACCTGATACACATGCAAACAACACTCCCACACACCCAACACAATATAAAACACACACCCACATCACCCACAAACCCCTACGACCATAATTCACTAAAGAAGGCCAGAGAGACAAAGAGCACAGCAATTGAGAACCCCACCACACAGAGGCACACAACACCATCACCCATACAACATTCTACGCACAAAACACCACACACCACTACACATCACCCACACACATCAACACTAACACCACCCCACACATCACCCACACCACCCCATGTCACGCCAAAGACACCCCCGGTTTTCCGAGGAGGAGCTCAGGGTCATGGTGGAGGAAATCCTACGGGTAGAGCCACAGCTATTTGGCTCACAGGTGCAGCACACCTCCATAGCCAGGAAGATGGAGCTATGGCGCAGAATCGTGGACAGGGTCAACGCTGTGGGACAGCATCCAAGAAATCGGGAGGACATCAGGAAGAGGTGGAACGACCTGCGGGGGAAGGTGCGTTCTGTGGTCTCCAGGCACAACATCGCGGTACAGCGGACTGGCGGCGGGCCCCCACCTCCTCCCCCACAACTAACAACATGGGAGGAGCAAGTCTTGACAATCATGTATCCAGAGGGCCTCGGAGGAGTCGGTGGAGGAATGGACACTGGTAAGTCAAATCTTAACTATCATATTCCCCACCCTTCCTGCATGCTATCACACACCCCCATCCTCACACCCTCCCCTATCACCCCAAATCCTCACTAATGTACTAATAATACAAACCACTCATCCCAACACCAAGCTGTGCATGACACAACTAAGCATGGTCACCCCTCACCAAAGCATGCTCACTGCACATACCCAGAACAACCCCCTTAACCATCATCACACAAACCCACACACAGGAATGCTTGCATTGGGGTACACACACACCCACCCATTGCAGACCATTACACACACACATGCAATAATCATGCTCTCATATCCCTGCAGGACCACTAAGGAACGTCACCACACCGGAGGGTCCAGACATTTCCACTCCACCCACAGAAGAGGCCCACAGTGACGACAGCAGCTCTGCCCTACTGGATCCTGATGACCATCCCGGACCATCGTGGGCCTCGGGACAGTCAGTTCCCCTTGCACAGGCACAGCCCAACACTGACCTTTACCCTCTGGTAACACCAGCACAGCACCCACCCAGTGGGCCCATACCTCCGTACCCAGGACACGTCAATCAGCGGTGTGTCCACCACTACAGGGAACCCAGGATTAACCACCACCCCAACAACAACAGGGACCTGGGGTCAGTGGTAGTGGGCACACGGTCCAGGGGACGGAGGCACAGGAATACAGGGGAACTGGGAGGGCTGCTGTGCGACAGGGGGCAGACAGGCCAAGGGAACCCACTCTCCACAAGGCCCTCTCCTCCATCATGGGAGCATACCACCACTCCCAGGAGACGATGGCGACGGTCCTGGACAAGTTTCAGGAGACCCAGCGCCTGCAGGAGGAACAGTATTTGGGCTTCAGGGAGGAACTCAGAACCATCAGCTCCGCCCTGGGCACCATCGTAGGGGTGCTGAAGGACATACAAAACACCATGCGGGACACAGTGGCACTCCAAGGGGCCCCTGACACTAGCATGGACGATGAACTGCCCACCACCTCCGCAGGCGCTAGTGGACAGGACGCCCTGCCACAGGACCACCACACCAGCACCCCACCCCCTGCAGACGGACAACCACCACGCTAGCGGTCCCTGAGATCCAGGAACAGGACAGAGCAAGATGGCAAGACCCCCGGCAGGAAATGAGACCACCCTGATTGTCACCCCACTGTCTCACTTTGTTACCCTGTCCATACTTTAACTGCCCCAGCTCCACTCACTGGGTTCAATAGCCAGGACAGGTTGGGGTAACCAGAGTCCCCTAATAACCACACACACTGCCTCTGGAGTTGACCCATCACATACGGGATACTGCTATTCCGCAGGATGTAGGCGTCATGCACAGAGCCAGGGAACATAGCATTTACCTGCGAGATGTACTGGTCTGCCAAACATACCATCTGTACATTCATCGAATGATAACTCTTACGGTTCCTGTACACCTGTTCACTCCTGTGGGGGGGGGACCAGAGCTACACGGTTGCCATCAATAGCACCTATGACGTTGGGGATATGTCCAATGGCATAGAAGTCACCTTTAACTGTAGCCAAATCCTCCACCTGAGGGAAAATGATGTAGCTCCTTAGGTGTTTCAGCAGGGCAGGCAACACTCTGGACAACACGTTGGAAAACATAGGCTGGGACATCCCTGATGCCATGGCCACTGTTGTCTGAAAAGACCCACTTGCAAGGAAGTGGAGCACTGACAGCACCTGCACGTCATGGGGGATTCCAGTGGGATGGTGGATTGGTGACATCAGGTCTGGCTCCAACTGGGTACATAGTTCCTGGATAGTGGCACGGTCAAACCTGTAGGTGATAATTAAATGTCGCTCCTCCATTGTCAACAGGTCCACCAGCGGTCGTTACACTGGAGGATTCCGCCATCTTCTCACATGTCCAAGCTGACGGTGCCTAGGAAGGACAACAGCGACCACAGAGTCAACAAATTTCCAGGTATGTACCCACAGATACACAGAACACGACACCAAACACAAAACTCTTCCTGTATGTGTGTTGAGTGTAGGCCTAGGTATGTGTGACGCAGTACTAAATGAAGCCATGTGGCCCCTGGAATGGCGGCTGCCTGACCTCTAAACTGGGACAATGGGATGTGAGGTATCTGCGATGGCGTTGTACACCGTCGCGGTAGGCGGTCTAAGACCGCGGCACAATGCTGCATTGGTTAACATTGGACCCTATGGGTCCCAGGAGCCAATGATGAAGTGCGCCAGCAGTGATGATACGCACCGCCGCGGACATCACCACCGCAGACGTGACCGCCATTTTCTATCTGTTCAATCACTCGATACCTGATCTTCGACAGGAGAGGACCTACACTGCAAGTGCTGCTGTGACCACGGTCTGGAAGAGAAAATGGCTGCTGCGTCTGGGGAAAGGGCCCCTGCCTTCACTGCTCAGGAGTTGGAGAAGCTCATGGACGGGGTCCTCCCCCAGTACACGCTACTCTACGGTCCTCCAGACCAACAGGTAAGTACACAGGGAGCACGTTGTATGGGCTATGCCTGGGTGGAGAGGGCTGGTTGTAAGAAGGATGGGGGCACAGTTCAGGGAACAAGAAGGACTGTGAATGCATGTGCCACATGGCAAGGTTAGGGATGGGGGCCACTCAAATCGACGGGGCAGTTGGTAATGACTTCTCTTCTTCCCCTGTGCATGTCATGTAGGTCAGCGCCCACCAGAAGAAGGACATTTGGCATGTCATCACCAAGGACGTCCGGACCTTGGGGGTCCACCAGAGACGGGGCACCCACTGCCGGAAAAGATGGGAGGACATTCGCTGCTGGAGCAAGAAGACGGCATAGGCTCAGCTGGGAATGGCCTCCCAACGTGGGAGGGGTGCCCGTCGCCCCATGACCCTGCTGATGTTCAGGATCCTGGCGGTGGCCTACCCGGAGTTGGTTGGGCGCTTGAGGGCATCACAGCAGCCACAAGGGGGTGAGTACACTCTCATTCTGGGGACTTTGCACGCAGTGGAGGGGTCTGGGTTGGGGAGGAGGGATGTGGGCTTCCCTAGGCCAGGGCGGCTTACGTAGGCTAGGCCCCTCTGTAATGCAGGCCATGTGCCACTCCACCCCACCTCAGTAGAGGGCCAAGTACAGGTATACATGCCTCTGTGGCATCCATGGGTGCAGAAGTCCACCATAGCCATGTAGGCCAGATCCCAGGAATTGCATCTGTAGTGGCCAAGAGCACGGCGTAGTGCAGGGGGCTGCTGTGTCTCTATTGTCCACCAATGGTAGCGGTAAGCCATGCACTCAACCTGTCTTTCTTCTGTCGTTCCCCCCCTTTTTCTGCTCTCCCTGTTATTTTGTGCATCAGCATCATCAGGCAGAGGTACAGTGGCACCGGAGCACGAGGGAGCTGCATCCCACATGGCCATGGAGGGCCACACCACAGACTCTGAATACACCAGTGGGACGGAGGGCGAGGGGAGCTTCACGTTGGGCACAGGATCACCAACCAGCGACACGGACTCGTCTGCCGATGGGAGCTCCCTTGTAGTGGCGGCACCATCTGTGCCCCCCACTTCTACAGGTACAGCCGCCACCTGCCCTACCAGCACCGCCCTCCCAGCAGCCCCTCAGCGTTCGCCCGTGCCCGCTCACCCAGGAGGGTGGGCATCACCTTCGCCCCAGGCACCTCAGCCCCTGCCCCTGTCACCCCTGCTGCCCTCAGTGAGGAGGCCATTGACCCCCTCAGGTCACTCACTGTTGGGCAGTCTGCCATTGTGAATTCCACCCAGGGTGTAGAAAGGGAGTTGCAACACAGTAATGCATTCCTGGAGGGCATTCATTCTGGTCAGGCTGCCCTTCATCGAACCCTGCAATCTCTGGCTTCAGCTCTGATGGCAGCCATTGTCCCTGTGTCTTGCCTCCCCCCTCCAACTTCCTCCACCCAGACCCAATCCCCTGTACCCCAGCCTATCCCAAGCACACCATCAGACAAGCATGCATACACCTCAACACACAAAAGTAGCTCAGGCAAACATAAGCACCACACAACCCACAGGCACTCCCACAAGCATCACCCACATACAGACACAGCAACATCCACTGCCTCCACTGTGTCCCCCTCCTCGTCATCTCCCTCCTCCCTCCCAGTGTCGGCTACACTCTCACCTGCATGCACTACATCTACAGGCACTAGGACTTGCACCAGAACACCCAGCACCACACCCGCTCACCTGCACTCACTACCCCCACTACCATTTACACGTCCCCTGTGTCCAATTCCCAGTGTGTCTGTGACGCCCCCACCCAAAGTACACAAACGCAGGCACCCACACACCCAACATCCATCCACCTCACGACAGCCTCCAGTACCTGCACCCAAAACACCTAAAGTTACACCTCCTACAACCACCTCCTCTTCCTCCACTCCCAGAACCCCTCCAGCTACCCATCCCAGTCTTCGTCAGCAACTCTTTCTCAGCAACGTTGACCTCTTTGCCACCACCCCACCCCTCCAATTCATAAGTCCCGTAGTAGCACCTCAGCCAAAAAAACACCAGGACCTGTGGTGCGTGTTCAAGGTGTGTGGAGTGCACCGGACACCAGGGCAGCCAGTGTGACACGGAGCCAAAGCACTGCCAGTCCACCCCCTGTGAAGCACCTCAAATTGGAAATTGGCCAACGGGACACGGTGAAGACTCATGGCGTCAAAACTGCACACAAGGGCCCCAAGGGGGATTGCAGAATCAGCTGTGACTCCTCCAAAGGTGGTGAGGGGCCAGAAGAAGTCTGGTAAGAGCAGCACGGTGGAGAAGGTCGCCATCCTCCCCGGCGGCCCGGACGACACCACCAGCACCGTTGTCACTGGTCAGGAGACCACCGCCAGAGTCAGTGCCCAGGAGGGCATCAGTATCGTCACTGGTCAGGAGACCACCGCCGGAGTCAGTGCCCAGGAGGGCAGCAGTATCGTCACCGGTCCTGAGACCACCGCCGGAGTCAGTGCCCAGGAGGGCAGCAGTATCGTCACTGGTCAGGAGACCACCGCCGGAGTCAGTGCCCAGGAGGGCCCTGGCAGCCACAGCCCCGCTGGGCAATGAGGGAGCGTCATGCCACACACCAATGCACAGGTCAGAGACAGCCATGGCAAAGCACCGCTGCTCAAGGAAAAGACCGCTATGGTGAAGATCGCTGAACAGGGCAAAGCACCGCTGAACAGGTCAGAGACCGCCATAGCAAAGCATCGCTGAACAGGGAAAAGCACTGCTGAACAGGTCAGAGACTGCCATGGCAAAGCACCGCTGCTCAAGGAAAAGACCACCATGGTGAAGACCGCTGAACATGGTAAAGAACCGCTGAACAGGTCAGAGACCGCCATGGCAAAGCACTGCTGAACAGGGCAAAGCACCGCTGAACAGGTCAGAAACCGCCATGGCAAAGCACGCTGCTCAAGGAAAAGACCGCCATGGCAAAGCACTGCTGAACAGGGCAAAGCACTGCTGAACAGGTCAGAGACCGCCATGGCAAAGCACCGCTGAAAAAGGAAAAGACTGCCATGACAAAGCACCGCTGAACAGGGCAAAGCACCGCTGAACAGGTCAGGGACCGCCATGGCAAAGCACCGCTGAACAGGGCAAAACACCGCTGAACAGGTCAGAGACAGCCATGGCAAAGCACCGCTGCTCAAGGAAAAGACCACCATGGTGAAGACCGCTGAACAGGGCAAAGCACCGCTGAACAGGTCAGAGACCTCCATTGCAAAGCACCGCTGAACAGGGCAAAGCACCGCTGAACAGGTCAGAGACCGCCATGGCAAAGCACCGCTGCACAAGGAAAAGCACCGCCACATCAAGCATCGTTATCTCATGTGCAGCTGGGACAGTGACGGAACAGGAACCGTCACAGGGAGCCTGATGCAGTCTGGGCACCATTCCCCCTCCAGAACCAGTGGACACATGCATCCACTCTATCTCTCCTTAACAGGATGAAGCACTCTGGGCACCGTTCCCCCTCCAGAACCAGTGGAGACTGTTATCCACTTGTGAGACTGTGGCTTTGCACTCCCCAGGATGTAACAGTGGGCAAACCACCCACTGTAGAGACTTGAGAGACTGTGGCTTTGCATTCCCCAGGATACATCAATGGTCATGGAGCCCCGTCGTGGATCTGGCGTGGTGCTGTAATCCGGCTGAGGTGCCCCCCCTTCCCTTCCCCCTGAGGTCCCTGTTGTATTTCTATCTAATGCCCCTGCAGTGTTCTCTCCGTTTGAAGACAGGTATCTAGTGTGGGCCTCACCCATGCATTTTTGGACCAGTGGTGCACGGACATTGATATGTGAATACCTGCACTACTTCTCATAATGTATATCATTTTGATTGTGTATATATATCTGTATATATTTGGAACTGTATTTTGATACATTACAATGTTTGGACTGATTTCCTTTTGTCTTTGCATTCTTCCGGGGGGTTGTGGGTTGTTACTGTGATGTTTGGAAATGCATTGGTGTGTGTGTTGTAATGTGCGAGGGTGGGGGTGTTGCGTGTGTGTGTTCCTGACTTTTGCCTCCCCTATGTCGTAGGTGCAGTACTCACGTTGTCTTCGCCGCCGCCGTTGCTGGTGTTCGTAGATGAGCAGGAAGACAAGGGCGGGGAGTATTTGTAATTCCGGCTCCATGGTGTCCTCCTTCCTCGTGGAGTGGTTTGGGGTGAGCGTTTTCTCCTTTGCAAAAGCTGTTTCCACCGTGTTTTTATTCACGGTGAATCCGCCCCAGAAAAGGTGGCGGATTGGCGGGTTGTGATACTGTGGGAGGTACATTGTCTTCCGCCTGTCTGTTGGCGGTGACCGCCGCGCTGCTTGTCTGTACCGCCGTGGCGGGCGGTGTGTTAAAGTGGCTGTCTATGTTGGCGGTTTCCACCACAGTCATAATGCCCTTTTTTTGTCCGCCGGCCTGTTTGCGGTATTACCGCAGCTTTAACACATTTCGCCCGGGTTGTAATGACCCCCTGTGTCTCCTGAAAAAGGCAGAAATCAAACTGGTCTATAAATTGACATCATTCTGGACTGGATAATTTAGGATCAACACTCGCTACATTCTAAGAGACCAACTTAGTGGTTGGAACTGATGAAGTCAAATCAGGAAGTCTTTCATCCGGTATGGCTGGAATTGGTCCAGCACACTCCACTACTTCAGAGATCTGGGAGTAGATTCTTCCATCCCTAGCCACACCGGGGGAATGGGATAATTCCTATTCATGCACTGACTTCCTCAGATTCAATTTGTCTATCAGGCTTGCTGGGTATCTGCTGGTCCATCCTTGAAGGACATGAAGAGTTGTCATTAGGAGATGTAGAAAGCAAGGGAACACCACCAGACATCCCCAGTGTGACCAGACCTTTGTTATCAGGGGTCCCACACCTTATCCTAGTGTGTAGTTGCTTACTTTTGGGTTGGCACTGTGTATTAACACCAATAGTTGATATTTATTGCTGTCTCCTCTCATGGTTCACCAGGATTGTATCTAGAGGACCAACCCCTGCTAAACTCTCAGTGTGGGGCACAGGCAAGATGTCAGTACTGAGACAATCTATATCTGTTAAAATATCATGGCAATTGGCAATTGTGACTGGAAAAATATCATCATTGAGCCTAGGATTAACATGGACAGAAGAATGGGGTTGTAGGCCTGAGTCGGCCATCAGCTCGCAGCTAGCAGGGATTGAGCACAAGGCTTATAAAAATATCCTAGAGGCATCAATTCAATGTTACCTCTGGCTGTGGGAATTCTCAACTGACCTAAGAGCAGGCTCTGCACCAGCAGCAGAGATCTAAAAATGACTATGACACAATCACCACAGAGGCCCACTTCTCCTTGCCCAATCTAACCCACCATGCGGGTCAGCAGAATATTACTTGCCTGGGAAAGAGGAAAGTCCCTGTGGCAAACAAGCAAGAACAGCATTTTACTAAATAGTTTTCTATGCGTCTCCCTCAGGTCTGTAGACAGGTGGAGTACTTTGGTGAGGATCACCACATATGGGCATGAGGTGGGAGATTTACCACTGGCAGATGATAGTTTGTTTGTGATCTTGGGTGTGAGCCTTCTTTTCTTGACTCAGCACTGGTGGAAGCTCCAGAAAGGGTTGATCTCTTCTGTGTGACAATAGTGCTGTTCAGATTGGATAGTGGGAGGTGGGGGATGAGGGACATGGCATTCCTGCTCAGGGTTCAGTATGGTTGAGGCAAGACCAGGCCTAGTCAAAGGAATGGCAGATGATGGTGTATGCCTCTGGTCGTTTGGAAAATTACATGGGACCTGTGTTGCCTTAGGAGACCACAAATTAGGTGCTGTTGATGGGGCCTAAACATGCTTAGGGGGAATAAAAGCTTCTAATCAGGTGGCATTCAGGGAAAGTTCTTTAAGCAACATTTTTTGACTTTGGCAATACAAACCTTCCACAACTATTTCACCAAAGGGAGTTTGATCTGAGAGGCTCTTTTGGGACTCTCTGTAAATTGTAAGCCCGGCTGCGCCAGACAGGTTAATGGTAGAAATGGACTGTTTTGTGTAGTTATATCCATGGTTAAGCGATGCACCATATGTCTTGTTTGTCTGGGCCTATCAGATATCTGGGGGCTAACGGTATTATTAGGAGCAACCTCAGGCACTGACCTGCCTTTGGCTGACCGGGAGGCTTCTGGAGAGTGCACTGATTAATTCATTGGGGAGGGGACATGATCTGGACAGGAAGTTACATTTGAGTGAAAGGAAACCTTTGTCTCTGTCAGCTCTATCTCTGTGCTGATGATCCCCATAGTCTTGTGGAGTATCCTGTTTATTGAGGTTCCTTTGGCTAGGGGTACTAGCATACTATTGCTCTCTATGGTTTTCCTCTTACCCATCTCACAAAATGGGGGGTCCTCATGAGAAAAAAGAGTTTGCTCAGCTTTGCTTTTCTGGCAATACCACTTATGATAGTCTTAATTTAAGTTAGACATCACTGCCTTCAGGAAGATAAAAATACAAATTCCAGTCTGTGAGATGTGTGATGATGCAATATAATATAATATAATATAATATAATATAATATAATATGATATAATGTAATATGATACAATATAATATTTAACATGAGAAAAAAAAGATGAGATGAATGCAATGCAGATACCAGCCACTTACCTCCTTCCCTGGCCCTTTATTCCAATGGCGGCTCCCTCCACCCACAGAAAAAGAAAATAAAAACAAGTCCAGTATGGCCCGGGTACACCTGAGCACCTGATCTGACCTGACTCTGGGCCACTCTAGTGCCCCCTAAATTGAGGAAGCGCCTTCAGAATGCCACCAAAAAGGCTCCAGACTTAACGTACCCAGAGCAAAGCACTCCCCTCCACAGTCTTGTTGTCTCACAGGATTTCTCTGATGAAGGGGAGTCCCAGAAGGCCCCACAAGCTAAAAAAGACACAAGAACCCAAATATCCTGATCTGGTTCAGTTTCCCCACACAGCTGCTGTCAGCCACCGCAGGCACAAAGCCATCAACAGCCCTACCCCACACCTTTACTCACTAGGCTCTTCATTTGAGTGGCAGTGGAGATGGCAGTGGTGATTGCAGGCTGCAAAATATAAAGGAGAGCCCAGGAGCCCATGAATCCAAAAGATTAAAATACCGGGATGCTTGCAAACCCCCGGCAGACAGCATCAATAGCATTGTAAGTAGGCGGGGTGAGGTGGTAGGACCTGCACTGGGACCTACAGTAAGACTTACATTAACCCTGCTGTGTGCCTTCTGCAGTTACCAGGGCTCTGGTTTGCACAGCGATCATCTGCCCATCGTAGCACGTGGACATGTGGATGAGTTGGTGAGCACAAGCATGGCATGGCAAGAAGGGAGGAGAGATGAATTAAGATCAGGAGAAGCAATGCAACATTAAAATAACTTGATTCTTTTCCAAGTGTATAATGGAAGTTCCAGGTCAAGTCTAGGAGATTGTAGATTCCCCTATAGATGTTCTTTGTCTGCATATGAAAAACTTGAAGCCACATGTAACTGGGTTATCACCCAAAATCAAATGCCAAAGAAAGTTTTGAGATGGAAAATAAATTATCAAGAAGCCAGGCAAAAGAGACAACACAGGCATGGGACATATTAAAAGATCAACTCCTGTCCTTGCTCCCCTTAATCTGGTAAACCAAACACTCATAAAGTAAAAGATCAGCCATTCAATTTATATTGAAATTGAACTATAATTGCAACATGAAATTACATAGCACTAACCACTGCTGACAAGACACCGAAGCTACTTGTGTTGAGTAACATGCTTCTCTAAAAACCCAAGATTTGAGTTAAAGTTAAAATAAACAATAAGCATGATAAACATTCATTACCTGCACATGAGGGGCATTTGCTGATGAGACTAGAAGTGTTCCTTTCAAGAGTCAAAATCTTTGACTAGAGTGTGGTTCACATTAGTGGGGGGCTATGATGTGAGGTGAAAGGTGATTGCTGCCCATTCTGCAAGGGCCTTTGGTCCAGTACTGAGATCAGGGCATGTGGCTACATTTGTTCTGTAAATAATAATAAAAATAATAACAACAACAACAACAATAGCAGAATTATAACAACTATTTCTATTATTATTATTATTATCATCATCATCATCATTACTAATGAGACTAAAACATTTTCTTGGGAGCCTGTCCTCATTGTTACCAAATTTATGGGGTTGATGAATATCAATGTTGCCTAGCCTTGATTCTACTTTACACCTCTTTCTTCCACTGTAATACGTTTCTGGTATCTATATATTTATCACTGCAGTTCGTTTCTACTGATTTTTCCTTATGTCAATGGCTTCTCAATTTTCTCTTCCCTGATTCTCCACCTGCTGACTTTTTAATTCTGAGTCAATGTCTGATGTTAAATAATAAGTCCTGTTCTTTTAACATAAGTGCTGGCGGTTTCCCTCTACAACCCTCTACAATCATCTGCATAAATTAAGAACTGGAGCCCACATTTACAAGCAGCATGCTCTGCCGTCCATCACTTTTTGAGATGCACAGGTGGTGCAGGCTGCTCACCCATATCTAGAAGGCCACACAAAGCCTCTTTGTGTGGCTTTTCATGGCCTTGGAGATTTTAGAGTAAGGCAACACAGCGCAAGTTATTGCGTTGCCTCACTTTTTCGTTAGGAAGCCATTTCCATGGGTGTTGGGTGGGTGTTCCCACACAACATCCATGGATTTTGATGCATTCTCAGATGTACAAGATTTTGTAAACCTGTAAATGTGTCAAAAGCTTGCGTCAGCCCAGTGGTGGTGTAAGAGTGACACAACATAGAGAAATATTTTTATTTCTTCCTGTTTTTTCCTCTTTGTGAGAAAGCAGGGCTGATTGCAGAGTCCCCCTAACTTTTTGCCCCCATTTTTCACTTTTTGCTTGTGTTTTCCTGACTCTGATGGTGCCCTGGGTACTGCTAACTAGTCCCAGGGCCTGTGCTCGGTGTAAAATCAGAATGCAAATTAAGCAAATTATAATTGGCTAAGCCAACCTACCTATAAGTCCCTAGTATATGGTAGGGCAAGTAGGTCTAGGGACCCTAGCATAGGTAGTGCACTGCTGAGGTACCCAGTTCCTTGCTGGCTGCTTTTAAATTAAAGTTACATGCAAATTCGAATTTGGAATTAAAAGTAGTTCCAAAGCCTTAAACTACCTTATTTTTACATATAAGTCATCTCTAAGGTGTTCCCTATGTGCCCCTAGGGCTGGGTGTCACGTAACTATAAGCAGGGACCTTATAAAAATAGTTTTGTAAGCCCTGGTGAGGAAAAACAGCCAAATTCCTTTTCCCTCATTGTAGTGAATGGCCTCCATAGGCTAGAATGGGGAGACTTTATTTTAATGTTAAAAGTCCCCTTAAGGAACAGAGACTAATACTACAAGTTTGGTATCAAATTAATTGCTATAATAAATCCCACAATTTACCGTTGTTGGATTTAATATAACTTTTTCAGGTAAGGAGTTTTAATCTTTACCTGAAAAGTTCCCAACTTCACCCCTGCAATGCTTTTGCTGCTTTGCTCTGATTGGCCAGCCTCTGGCAGCCTGGCCAGGGTGCCTTGATGAGGTGTGCAGTGACCTGGCTCAACACAAAGAGATGTGCCTGGGGGAGGAGATCGTCCCTTGGCAGATGGGGAAGCAGGAAGGGGAGGGCTGCCAAACTGGTCTTCAAATGCAGGGAAGGACATTTCGAGCAACCCAGTAACACCCTCACATCCTGCAAACCCAGACAATTAGGTGCCCCCTTGATTAGATTAGGAGAGAGCAGGAGAGGGATGTGTTGAGGATTTTTAGCCACACCAGTGGGTGGGCTCAGCCAGATGAAACTTCAAAAATCACTTTCAGCCATGATGCATTTTTGTGGAATGTCGCTCCCTGGGATTGATTTTTGCCACACTTCCCAGGAAGTGGTCATCACAGGGGGAAGGACCCTGCCCCTGATTTGAGAACCAGGACCCCCCTGTTTTTCACCCATGAGCAAGGGTAAAACTGTCTGACCTGCACCCACACCTCAGTTCACTACCAGATCCTTAACAGGAAGAATTACAGAAGATGAAGGAGTGCCCTGCTGTACCCCCGACCTGCACCTGGACACTGCACTCTGGAGGACTGCACTAGCTGCACACTTGGGCTTCTCCACAAGAAAGACTTTGCCTGACTTCAAATGGTTCAAGGAGGGACTCCCTGTTTGCTACAAGTGAAAACTTGCTAACCAGAGTCCCCTGCACCAACTCCTGAAGAAACTAGCCAGCTGACCACTGTCCAGTGACCAAAAAGGAGTTTGCACCAGGTGCATTCTGGGAGTTGTAGTCCACACCCTCAAGGAACATCTCAGAGCTTCTGGAACCTTGTGGTGACTGTGGACCTCAAAAGAACCTTAAAAGAACATATGGAAGAAGATCCAGATGTTTGGAGAAGTTTGGAGAACTTTTGGAAAAAAGCTCCATAGATGGACCGACCCGCCGCGGCAACTCTAACCTGCTTGCCTCAACCGTGACCCAGCCTGACTTTCAGGTTTGTCTCAGTGAAGAAAATCTCCAAAAAAGTGACTAAGTCCAAACTTAGGAAGTTGACAGGGCCCTCCCAGGCAGTGTATCCGAAGAGGGCTCCAGGGATGATCGATCAAGATTCAGGTTTGAACCGGTCGAAGGATTTTCACCTCAAAAAAACGATTACGTCCGAAGATAAAAATCTCCACCAAGGGCTCCTGCGACGCATACCCGAGGAAGAGTTCCAGGAGGTTGGATTGGACTGGCAGGTTTGTCTGGCTGAAGAAAATCTCCAGAAAAACGACTAAGTCCTAAGGTAAACTTTTGACCAAGGCCTCCCGCGGCCTGTAGCAGGGCCGGGCTCCATCACGGTTGGCCTTAAACTTTGACTTTTCCCAGGTCGAGGTGCGACTAGATGACCAGATTGGCACTTTTTGTTTCTCTGCACTAGAAAGCAATAATTCTTTAAAAATTCATATCTCCGGTTCCCCTTATCCGATTTTATTCGTGTTGGTGTCATTTTAAAGCTAAAAATATTTCCTATTTTTATACATTTATTTTAGATTTTTAAACTCTTTCCTGTGTTTTATTTAATTACTGTTTTGTGATATTTGAATGCTTTATGTTTTGTCTCCTAAGTTAAGCCTTGTTGCTCGTTGCCAAGCTACCAAGGGTTGAGCTAGGTTTAATTTACTGAGACCTAACTGGACCTAAGTGGAGGTAAGTGGCCTATTGCTAAGTGTAGGTACTTACTTGCCCTTACCAATAACCCATTTTCCAACATTTTTAGTGCACAGTGGTGGGATCCTGTACTTGTGTTCAGTATCACATTACAGTTTTAATTTAAACTAATCAAAAATCCTTTAAATTATCCTAGTGCAAAAATTGTTTCGAATTTTTAATTTGGATTAATTTAAATTATTGAATTTTTGTGATTTTTCGAAATTTTTGTTTCCAATTTTTGCATTATCAGGCTAGCCTACCTACACTGACAGTAATCCAGCTTAGGGGGTTGTGTACTGCAAGGGGGTTGCCTGCATCCACTGATGTCAGGAAGCATGTCCTGATTAAATCCCTGACAGCATGGGCTGAGGCCCAAGACGTAGGCCCAGAGGAAGCTGCTGAGGAGGAAGAAGCAGGGGAGGATGCTAGCTCCAACCACTCAGGGGAGGGAGGGCATCTGAGCGTAGGTGAGGAGGAGGAAGACCGGTCCTCACTCCTCACTGCACACAGTCACTAGGGTCATACCCAAAGCTAGTTGGGGAAAGGTGGTCCCTTCAGGAGGAGAGAATCTGTCCCTCAGGGAAAGAGAGCCGGAGACCCAGCTAGCATTTATAGCTTTGGAGTCAGAGAAGCTGGCCCTAGAGAAGAAAAAGTGGGCAAGGGAAGAGAAAATAGATGGTGGCAATGACAGTGAAGATGAGGTGTCCATGGGTGTTTTTTTTTGCCCCAGATTACCCAAGGGGGTGGTTCCTGCCTATGTAGACGGGCATGACATAGATAAGTGGCTGGGGGCTTTTGAGAGGACCCTCCAGAAGAGGAGAGTGAACCTTCAGTACTGGGGTTCACTTCTTTGGGAGTTGGTTCCCAACTCTGGGAGGGATATGCTCCTAACCTTCAGGGGGGAGGAGGAAGATTCATACCCCAGTATGAAGAGATGCTTAACTAAAAAGTTTGGTCTGACCCCAGAGCAGTATAGGATGGAGTTCTGGGACACCCAGAAGGTCCATACCCAGTCTTGGGTTGACTTTGTAGACACCTCACTTAAGGCACTAGACGGACTAGAGGGCTGGATTAATGGTAACAACGTAAATACTTATGAGGGGTTATACAATCTGATTATGAGAGAGCACATCTTGACCAATTGTATACAAGAAAGGTTACGCCAGCATCTAGTGGACTCTAAGCTGACCAACCCTAGAGAGCTGGGGGAGGCAGGTGATGAGTTGTTGGGAACCAAGGTGGTTGTCAAGTCCTGGGGGGAGACTCCAAGAAGGGGGGGGTCAGGTCCCCAAAAAACCTAAGGAGGGAGGTGGTAAGCCCACCACAGAGACTCCCTCCGTACCCCAGAACCCTAAGAAGGAGGGGAGTAAATCCCACTCCCACTCTGACAAGCAGAGACTGGGAGACCCAGGGTAAAAAAAAAACTCTTGGACAGTAAGGCTTGCTTTGACTGTCAGCAGACAGGTCACTTCAGAGGAGATGCATCCTGTCCAAGGAAGGTGGTTAGCACTGGGCTGTCCAGTGTAGCCATGGAGGAGAACTCCTCAGATGATGAAGTCCTCCTAGCATTGGGCTGGGAGACAGGACCAGATGGTAAGCTGGGGATCCCTGAGGGTGGGAGTAGGCACTTTCACCCAATTCAGATGAATGAGATCCCTACCACTGGCCTGAGAGACACCTGTGCCAGTCACACTATAGTGTGTGACCGGTTAGTGACCCCAGACAGGTATGTCCCAAGAGAGACCAGGAAAGTCAGGATAGCCACAGGGGAGATCACCTCCAAACCTGTAGCCATAGTGCCCCTAGAGTGGGAGGGTATCCTTGGCTGGTTTAGGGTGATAGTCAGTGCTGACCTCCCCCTAGATTGTATCCTGGGCAATGATCTCCCAGAGGTGAGTCTGGTCCCAGATGGGGCGTCGCCCAGAGCGCCCTCCAACCCAAAGTCCTGGGGAGTCAGTCCCTACAGTTAGGGGCAGGGGTCCTCAAGAAAAGGAAAGAAGAAAAGGAAGGGTGGGCCACTCCAAAAGAGAGTTTCAGGGAGCCAAAGGCCTTCTGCCCCAGTAGGGGGGAGCACAGATCTGGCATTTGTGAGGCCTCACCTGACCCCAAGGAAGTCCTGAGTAGTCAGGCAGCTGTCCAGATGCAGGGTGTTGCCCCTGCACTGACAGAAGGGAGAGTGGAAGGAGAGTGTCTGCCACAGGAGGTGGTAGCCCCCCACGCTAGACAGCAAGAGTGGTGCCATGACCCCATAGCTGCCCCTAAAGCAGCTCAGCCACCCGTCAGAGGAGAGCTTAGGGTGTGTGTCTGGGTGCTGACAGATGTCAGTAGCCTCTGCTGGGTGCTAGCCTTTCTGGCAGCACTGAACTTGGCCTGGGAGGCAGACCCCAGGGCCAAAAGCAAAGTAGGCCCCCTGACCCTGTTGGTCATGGTGGGGTTGCTCAAGTGTTGGGTGACCTCTTTGGGTAAGCTAGCTGTTTCCCTAGCAAAGTTAGGGATAGGGGAGGTAGGCACCTCACTACCCAAGTTCGCAGAGAGAGCATAGGAAGACCCCCCTAGAGGGCCGTTTCAGTTTGAGATGGGTCTGGGATGGGTTCACTACCCAGAGGGATTGACCATGACAGGAGGATGTAAGGCAGAGTAGGCCCTGCAAAGGAACAGCCAGTTTTCTTCACTGTCTTCCTCGCCTAACAAGCCAGGAAGACTCTCCCAGGGTTGGGCTGAGCCTCTTGGGCATGTGGGCTGGGGGGGGCTTGTGTGAGAAAACAGGGCTGATTGCAAAGGCCCCCTAACTTTTTACCCCCATTTTTCACTTTTTGCTGGTGTTTTCCTAACTCTGATGGTGCCCTGGGTACTGCTAACCAGTCCCAGGGCCTGTGCTCTGTGTAAAATCAGTATGCAAATTAGGATAATTATAATTGGCTATGTCAACCTACCTACAAGTCCCTAGTATATGGTAGGGCATGTAGGTTTAGAGACCCTAGCATAGGTAGTGCACCCATAGGTGCACTGCTGAGGTGCCCAGTGTCATTTTAAAGGCAGGCCTGCCTCGCTGGCTGCTTTTAAATTAAAGTTACATGCAAATTTGACTTTGGATATAAAAGTAGTTCCAAAGCCTTAAGCTACCTCATTGTTACAAATAAGTCACCCCTAAGGTGTTCCCTATGTGCCCCTAGGGCTGGGTGGCATGTAACTATAAGAACGGACCTAATATAAATAGTTGTATAAGCCCTGGCATTGTAAAACAGCCAAATTTGGTTTTCCCTCATTGTAGTGAATGGCCTCCATAGGCTAGAATGGGGAGACTTTATTTTAATGTTAAAAGTCCCCTTAAGTAACAGATACTAATACTACAAGTTTGGTATCAAATTAATTGCTATAGTAAATCCCACAACTTCCAGTTGTGGGATTTAATATAACTTGTTCAGGTAAGGAGTTTTAATCTTTACCTGAAAAGTTCCCAAGTTCAGCCCTGCAGTGTTTTTGCTGCTTTGCTCTGATTGGCCAGCCTGCCTTGATGATGTGTGAAGTGGCCTGGCTCAACACAAAGAGATGTGCCTGGGGGAGGAGATCGTCTCTCAGCAGATGGGGAAGCAAGAAGGGGGAGGGCTGCCAAACTGGTCTTCAAAGGCAGGGAAGGACATTTGGAGCAACCCAGTAACACCCTCACATCCTGCAAACCCAGACAATTAGGTGCCCCCTTGATTGGAATAGGAGAGGGCAGGAGATGGGTGTGTTTAGGATTTTTAGCCACACCAGTGGGTGGTCTCAGCCAGATGTAACCTCCAAAAATCACTTTCAGCCATGATGGATTTTTTAGGAATGTTGCTCCCTTGGATTGATTTTGCCACACTTTCCAGGTAGTGGTCATCACAGGGGGAAGGACCCTGCCCCTGATTGGAGAACCAAGAACCCCCCTGTTTTTCACTGAGGAGCAAGGATAAAACTGGCAGACCTGCACCCACACCTCAGTTCCCTACCAGATTCCTACCAGGAAGAACTACAGAAGAGGAAGGGCTGCCATGCTTGACCCCTGACCTGCACCTTGATACTGCACTATGGAGGACTGCACCAGCTACACACTTGGGCTTCTGCACAAGAAGGACTTTGCCTGACTTCAACTGGTTCAAGGAGGAACTCCCTGTTTGTTACAGGTGAAAACTTGCTAACCAGAGTCCCCTGCACCAATGCCTGAAGAAACCAACCACCTGACCACAGTCCAGTGGCCAAAAAGGAGTTTGCACCAGTTGCATTCTGGGAGTCGTAGTCCGCACCCTCAAGGGGCATCTCAGAACATCTGGAACCTTGGGGTGAACTGTGGACCTCAAAATAACCTTAAAAGAACATCTAGAAGAAGATCCCAAAGTTTGGAAACGTTTGGAGAACTTTTGGAAAAGAGCTCCATAGAGGGAGCGACCCACTGCGGCAACTCTAACGGGCTTCTCTCAACCGCGACCAGGCCTGACTTGCAGGTTCGCCCCGGTGAACAAATCTCCAAAAAAGTGACTAAGTCCGAACGTAGGAAGTTGACCGGGACCTCCCAGGCAGTGTATCTGAAGAGGGCTCCAGGGACGTCAGATCAAGATTCAGGTTTGGCCCGGTTGAAGGATTTTCACCTCGAAAAAACGTCTATGTCCGAAGGTAAAAATCTCCACTGAGGGCTCCCGTGACGCTTATCCGAGGAAGAGTTCCATTAGGTCCGATTGGACTGACAGGTTCGTCCGGCTGAAGAAAATCTCCACAAAAACTACTAATTCCTAAAGTAAACTTTTGACCGAGGCCTCCTGCGGGCTGTAGCCGAGCTGGGCTCTATTGCAGTCGGCCTTAAACTTTGACTTTGCCCCAGTCGAGGTGCGTCCAGATGACCAGATTTCTATGCGCTAGAAAGCAATAATTCTTCAAAAATTCATATCTCTGGTTCCCCTTATCAGATTTTATTCATTGTGGTGTCATTTTAAAGCTAAAAATATTTTATAAATTGATTTTGGATTTTTAAACTGTTTCCTGTGTTTTATTTAGTTACTGTTTTGTAATTTTTGAATGCTTTATGCTTTGTCTTCTAAGTTAAGCCTTGTTGCCAAGCTACCAAGGGTTGAGCTAGGTTTAATTTACTGAGACCTAACTGGACCTAAGTGGAGGTTAGTGGCCTATTGCTAAGTGTAGGTACTTACCTGCCCTTACCAATAACCCATTTTCCAACACTCTTTCTATGTGTGCTGAATTCTACAGCACACATAGAGGGAGGAAATCGCCTCCATTGATTGTTTTTGTGCAGGAAGGTGACGCTTCCTGCACATTTCCTGCACAAAAACAATCATCCCCACAAAGCAGGCACCCTTGCACAATTGCGGAGGAAGAGGACAGAAATGCACTGTATCAGTGGCAATGGGCGGCACCACCCTGCACCTCAAGCCTTTTAAATATGCCACTGGTTTTCTTACGCAGAGGCTTGGCTACAGGATTCACCCAAAAATTGATGTGGCATAATTAATGAAATATGTACTTACATTAAAACCATTCTGTTAGCTTATTTCCATTATACTCATGTATCAGAAATTAAGTTATTTGACTGTATCTTAGCATTTGGACATGTCTGGAAGTGGCTTTAAGCTTAAAAAACATCTTGTCCAGATCCAAATGTTTACTTGTCATCATTCATGTAAGCTGAATCCAGGTGCCTGGAAAGTCTTTGCCTGAGCAGAGAAGCAAGCATTGGATAAGGCACCCAGTGCTAATTGTACATAATTACAAAAGAATGTTTACACACTATCGTAGGACGCTTAAAAATCTTGGAAAAGGGTTTCCTAATTAAATTGTAATTACAATTAAAACCCAGATGCTAATTATCCCCTAAGAGTGTTGAGGGTGGCATTAAGTAATGTTCTGTAGGCACAATTGTTAAATATTCTTACGCGGATACTGATCTGTCACCTTTGCAATAGCAAGCTCTGAATGCAAAATTAGACAAAGCCTGACTTTTTATTTATGTGTTAATTTGCTTATTATGGGGTATTGCACAGCACATAATGTTTCCAGGTGGTTGTTTCTGTCATTTTATTGTTCCACGTTCCCGGTGAACAGGTGCTGCAGTTCAGTTTAATTCCCAAGACTCCGAGGGTTATTAGACACTACCTCTAATTCGAATTCTTGACAGGGTTTGGGAGGTTTGGTATCAGTGGTGATGTGTTAAAACACTATGGGCCGGATGAATCAGCCCATTTTGCATTCTCAAACGGTGTGAATCAGTGAATTTAACCATTTACGAATGCAAAATAGTATTTCCTGGTGTATGAAGGGCATTCTCAGTCTAATTTTATGGAATTGCAATTTTAGCGATTTCCTAAAATTGCGACTCCAAATAAAAAAATCGCTATTTGCGATTCCCTAAATAGGAAAACATAAATAGGGATTTTCGATTTGCAATTTCCTAAGCACATGAACCAATCATTTCCTAAATGCAAAATGGGCATTTAGATAATGCTATTACCATGAACTTCAAGTCTACCGTAACCATATGCAACTTTCAAAAATACACCAAAAATGCATTTTGTAAAGTGCCATGTAGCACACATTCCCCTCCGGCATTTTTATACTTTACATGTGCACCTCTTTTTTTTAGGACGCATCAAGGGAGGGCTGTAGGCCCTTAGGCACCCTTGGTTTTTAATTTCCTAATGGGCAATTTCCTATTAGGTCATCAAAAATGTGAAAATGCAAACTATTTGTACCTATAGACATTTAGGCCCACAGGAACAAATGGTTTGGCATTTCCTAAATAGCGAGTTCCTAATAGTGATCGCAACTTTGTAGGAATCGTTATTAGGGAATCATTATTCTCTTACATACCATTTTACATTTCCTAAATTGTGATTTCTTAAGATTTGCTATTTGGGAAATGCTAAATTGAACTTTCATACATCTGGCCCCTAAAGCCCATAAGTACAAAAGGATTTAGCTTTTTTAATGGACAAAATCACTATTTTGGCCATTAAGAAATGTTAAATTGCCATCCTTATATACAAAAGGCATATTCACAGTCACAAAATGTGATTCGTAACCAGTAGAAATTACATTTTGTGATTTCCAAAACAGGAAATCACAAGTAGGAATCTCCTATCTGCGATTTCCTAACCGCATGAACATAGCATTTCCTAAATGCGAAATGCACATTTAGGAAATTCTATTACTATTGACTCTGATATGATGGTAACTAGGTGCAAACATCAAAAAAGCACCAAAAATGCATCAGGAACATTAACGACCGATCTAAAGGGCATACTTACAAGAAACTGGTGCATCAGTGTTGATGCGTAAATTTTCTTGCATTGCCCTGCCCCACCGAACAACACCGTAGGTATGCCATATTTACAATACGGTGCACTATGACTGTCATCAGGACAATAGTGTCAGAATTTTTTACACTATTGTGGCACTTTGCTGCACTAGAGTAAAACATTTTTACACTAATGTACCAAAGTGTATGGAGGCCTTTAGGTTTCTATGGGTGTGTCATTTTACTGTCTGTCTTGAGCCCACATTGAAAATGGTGCCAAAAGTGGAGCAACGAAATCTTGTAGATTTCCCTGCATCATTTTTGCGGGCCTCCTGGCACCAGAATGCCCCCTTGCATACATTATGCCTGGTGGAGGCATAAGGTAGCACATTAGGGTGCAGAGTGGTGCCATGCAAGCATTGTGCCACTTTGTAAACAATGCTTGGCAAAAAAGCCTTCCTTACACCACATTAGTGTAAAAAAAAAAGGATGCCAATGTGATGAAGGAATGCACTAGGGGCTTGTAAAATGCCCCTAACTTCCTTATCCTGCTCTGTCTAATCCAGGTTTAGTTGCCCGATGATGTCCCATTTCATGGTTAGCCACAGGTGAATCCTCCTTGTCAAAATCCAGATCTCTTCTGCTTTTGCAATCATATGTGACTAGCTCTGCAAATGTAAATACATCCAAGGTGATGGTAAAAGAAAACATCTGTAGCACGGCATTATTGCTATTTGAGAGAGCTATATTGCAAACGTGTGAGTACAGCATGATTTCATAGTGCCAATGGTGAGCCTCAGGAGAGGACCATGGTTTAATTTCATTTGATCAATGATGTACACACCTGGCATGATCACAACACATGCAGCTTTGCTCCACATAAACAATTTTAATCATGCTGCTGCTCCCAAGAGGAGCCATTGCAGGTACCTGTTCACTAGGAATAGCCTTTTAAACAGCAGGGAATCTGCGAACCACAGAAGTCGCCTTGCTGCACACAAGGATGGAGAGTGTGTAAAATCCACCTCCTCCCACGGCTGCCTGCTTCTGTGTGGGGTCCTGCCTGCTCCGGTACTAGCTGGCCTCTCCCGCCGCCTCGCCCACTGCTCCAACTCCAAGAGCGACTGGAAGATGGCCAGAGGGTTTATTGTCATTTTGCCAGTTTCCAAAGGGATTGAGGCCCATGTGTAAGCTGTAACTTTTCTACTTAGCGATTTCCTGATAGTGATTGCAACTCCGTAGGAATCACTAGTAGGAAATTGCAAGTCATGTACATTTCCTTTTGTGATTCCAAAAATAGTGATTTTTTCAGATCAAGGCCAAACTGGCAATATTGGGCATCGGGCATTTCCCCAGGAGGCTGGAATGGTGAGGGCCACATTTGTTTCTGTGAGGCCAGTTTAGTAGCAGTGCAGCAGTTTTATTAGCACTGCAAAGTTCCTTGTCTCTCCAACAGCTTTCAGGAAACAATAAAAGTGAAAAGATAACTCTGATGATCAATGTATCTGCTGGAGGGAGATCTTTCGTCTAATAGCAGTTTTGACTCATCTACGGAAGAGCAGAGGGTTAATATGCCTGCTACAAAGAACATGTAATATGCAGATCACAGAATAGCATTTTATGTGCAAAGCTCGGTAGGATACTGCTGTTGCCACAAAGTTCCTTTTGTTACTGTGCAGTTCATAAGTTACAATCATAATCTAGCACAGTGAGTTACAAACCGCCATCGAAGAGCTGCATGCAAACTGCATGGTACGGTTTAAAAAGTTATGTATTCACCAGTTTTTGATTATCCTAATTATGCTAAAAAGTGTTTGTTTGGGCAGAAAAACATTGTTATTAGTTAAGTGAACCCTAACACTGTGTTATGTTCTGAATCCTGAATTTATGCTTCCCCAGACCAAACACTCTCAAATAATGCCTACCAATATGGAGGACGTAAATCCTACACCTTGTTGTCCCCTTTGTCTTACATAAAATATTCAATACACTGATTTACACATTTATGCTTCATTGTCTCTGTATGTGTATGTGACATAAAGTGCTTCAACAATCTTGGTGGTCAGAGAGGTGCTTTAAAACAAACGAAACACGCGCGAAAGGGGCTATGGAGAGATGACAGGCACTTTTAGAGGTTGATGGTGAGTGTTGGACATTTTTGCTAATGCAGGTTCATCTACAATCTTTTTGCCTCCTGCCTCCTATTTTTTCTGACCTGTTGCTATTGGCTTTTGAACTCTGAGCACTTTACCACTGCTAACCAGTGTTAAACTGCATTTGCTCTCTGTCTAAATTGTATGTAATTGGTTTATCCATGATTGGCATATTTGATTTACTAGTAAGTCCCTAGTAAAGTGCACTAGATGTATCAGGGCCTGTAAATCAAATGCTACTAGTGGGCCTGCAGCAATGGTTGTGCCACCCCCATGGGTAGCTCTGTAATCATGTCTCAGACCTGCCACTGCAGTGTCTGTGTGTGCAGTTTTAACTGTAAATTCGACTTGGCAAGTGTACCCACTTGCCAGGCCCAAACCTTCCCTTTTCTTACATGTGAGGCACCCCTAAGGAAGGCCCTAGGTAGCCCCAAGGGCAGGGTGCAGTGTATGGTTAAGGTAGGACATATAGTAATGTGTTTTATATATCCTGACAGTGAAATATTGGTAAATTCGTTTTTCACTGTTGCAAGGCCTGTCCCTCTCATAGGTTAACATGGGGGCTACCTTTAAATCTGATTAAAGTGTAGATTCCCTTTGGAAGTGGATGGACATGTGGAGTTTGGGGTCTCTGAGCTCAGAATTTAAAAACACATCTTTTAGTAAAGTTGATTTTAAGATTGTGCATTTGAAAATGCCACTTTTAGAAAGTGAGCATTTTCTTGCTTATACCATTTCCGTGACTCTGCCTGTTTGTGGATTCCCTGTCTGGGTCAGTTTGACAGTTGGGCTGGTTGCACCTCACACTAGACAGTGACACAAAAGGAGCAGGGGTGTAGTCTGCATTTCCTGATGAACCATCTGTGCTAGGAGGGAGGGGAGGAGTGGTCACTTACACCTGAAAGAGCTGTGCCTGTCCTCACACAATGCAGTCTCCGACCCCTGGTGAGTGTCTGGGGCCTGGCCTGGGCAAGGCAGGATTTCACATTCAAAAGAGACTTTACTTTGAAGTAGGCCTACTTCAAATGAGAAATTGGGTATAAGAAGGGCACCCAAAACCACAGACTTTAGATCACTTCTGGACATCAAGAGGAACCTCTGCCTGGAGAAAAGCTGAAGAGCTGAGGAGAAGTGCTGCCCTGCCTGTGACTGTGTTTTGTGGAGCTATCCTGCAGTTGCTGCTTCTGCCAGAGTAAGAGGGCAAAGACTGGACTTTGTGTGCCTTCCATCTTGTGAAGAAATCTCCAAGGGCTTGATTTAGAGCTTGCCTCCTGTTGTTTGAAGTCTCAGGGACATCAAAGACCTCTCTCTGCCAGCACCTGAAGTCTCTGGAGAGACTCCTGCTCTGACAAGTGGTGCCCTGTCCAGTCCCCGAGCCCTTGAAAGGAAAGCTGGTGGAAATCCAAGGAAATCGACTTTGGACGACTTCGGACCAACGCCGCTGCTGAATCCGGTGACGCCGCCTGCAACCGACTCCGTGAACTTCGCTGGAATGCGACGACCTTCGCAGGCCCGACACCGCAGCAGCCCCGCTGAATTCCGCGACTCCGTGGAAGTCACTGCACCACTTCGTGACCGACGCCGCTCGAAGTGCGCAGATTCAACGTTTCGCACAGATGCCGCGATCCCCGACATCGCACATCGACTTGTTTTCACTCTTCACCAAAGGTACTTTACTTGGGGGTCTACGCGACTCCGTGCCCGGCGCCGCTGGTGTCAGCTTGTTGGGAACGAGTCCGTCACAACGCCGTGTTAACACCTCAGCAAAGCATTTTGTGTTTCTAAGCGCTATTTTTGAGTTTAATCTTTAAAAACTTCATAACTTGAATTGTGTATGCCAGATTTTTGTCGTTTTGGTCTTGTGTTGTATAGATAAATATTTCCTATTTTTCTAAGCTGGAGTTATGTCATTTTGTATTGTTTTCATTAAGTTACTGTGTGTGTTGGTACAAATACTTTGCGCGTAGCACTCTGAAGTTAAGCCCACTGCTCTGCCAAGCTACCATGGGGGTAAGCAGGGGTTAGCTGAGGGTGATTCTCTTTTACCCTTACTAGAGTGAGGGTCCTTCCTTGAACAGGGGGTAACCTGACTGTCAACCAAAGACCCCATTTCTAACAGTGAGGGACTGATTGAAGAGCTCCAATAAAGATTGCTGTATCCTGCTGCACAAGAAGGTCATCATTTACTATGTTTTAAAAACGAATAAAATTTTACATACGATGAAAAATATATTGTAGAATGCACCATTTTTGCCATTTTTCCCACCAAGCCTCATTGTAGTGGTCAGACTCGCTTGCAATGCACCCCAAGGGGGCTGGCCTCACAAAATTTGCCAGAGCTGCTTTGGGTTCCCATTCCAGTCGTGCTTCGGATTCACTATTTAGGAATCGTAAAGGTGAAATTTCGTACATGTGGGTCATATGTCTCAGTTGTGGGTGGGGGCCCATCTCAGTTCCTATCTTGAAGCCAACTTTAAGATTTTTGGTGTGTTTGTCCTTCTCTTGTGAACTTTAACGAGCCCACCAAATTGTTCCTACCTTTATAACAAAAAGAGATACCTTGTACATCTATGGAAACTAGAATCTGATGTATAGTAAACATGTTCCTGTATGGCTTATTTTTAGGGAGAAGCTATGATTTATACATAGTAGTGTTCCACTGGCTGATATCTAAAAGATCAGGTCTGTGCAATGTATAAGCATTTCAATATATTTTTTAAAGATGTCACCAGCTTTGCAGCACACAATTCTCTTTGCAGCTTAGGGTTGCCATGGTATGCCTTTCCCACTGACACAGTGCCTACAGCCTTTACTGACAGAACATAAAACTATTCTTTGCAGCCCATGTGCCCCACCCCATAAGGTTGCAAGGAATCAGTAAGGGGATCTGCAAACCTTCACTCTGGGTGAAGTGTGGAAACCTCACCCATCTTTGCAAAGGGCAAAAATATTTGTGAATTGTTTTATATGAACACAATATGATAGCAGGGCCATATATTTCAGATGGTGTTTGGAATGATATTTTGGGTTGTGGCTCCAAAAGGAGACTCTCAAGATCATGAGGAAAACTTTGCAATTGTCCGTCTATTGCAATCTATGTTTGACTGGAACTCTCCAGAGTGCTTTCAAAGCTGAGGCAATATGTTCATGCTTCTTGAAATATAGAAATCATTTTTGGTAACCAGAGAGGTTGATCTGAAAATCTAGCCTTTATAGTATTACTGGTCTCATGAAATATGTTCTTTTTTTGAGAGATTATTTAGAAGATAATTCTGTTGACCAGCGTATTGATCTGCAACGTGAATGCAAGGCCAGATTTGAAAAGCATGCCCATTACATCAAAAGTCAATAATTGGGAGGTCGTCACAGGGTATCTATGACCATATGTAGGGGAGGGTTAAATAAGTTACAATATATTATTCCACAAAATAGTTTAAGGTATAATGGAAAAATGCATTTTAGACACTTTGCCAATTACTTAGCCCTGAGCAATTAAAACCATTTCTATGGTCCTCCTGCAGTAGAACCCACACATTTTGAACCATTGGGCTTGTGACCGGATGGTAGGGAAGGAATCACTCCGACAGACTTCCAAGTGTAAAAACAAAGAGGTTTTATTGGAATAATATGGATGAAGCAAGCGCAGGTACGTGTTTTCTGATCATTAATTCCTGGATAGAAGGTGGTGAGGGTTGGTCTGTAGTCAGGTTTTCACTCTCCTCTTCTCTGTTCCACTTCCGTAGGGCTTCCCCGGGAGGTACATGCAGAAAGAAGAGAACAGAAGTGGTAAGTGGACTAGGTATTCCTGCCATATGGTAAGTATTGCGTTCCTTATCCTTTTATCCTCACTTTCTATTCATGATACTAGTCATTCCAGTGTTTCTTTTATATTTAACATTCTTTCTTTCTATGGTTTTGTTCACTATAGAGCTCGTGGTCCTGTGCGTGATGGCTTCGGTGATTTAGACTCTTATTATTTTCTACGTTGTTAGTGGTAAGTGAAGTTTCCGGCCTTTCCCCACCCCCTTCCTTCCACTCCTTTTCTCCCCCCCTATAATGCTCGTTTGTGCCCTCGTTCGACTCTCTCTCTCTCTCTCTCTCTCTCTCTCACTCTCTCCGCTGTTACTCAGGTTCAGGCTCGTGATCCCACGCACCTGTATTGCCACGCTTCTCCGGAAGTGTGGCGGGCTGCAGCAGCTCGTCCTCCCAGTCTCTGGGATTCAGGATGTCCGATGTTCATCCCCAGCCGTCACCGCCAAGATACGAGTGCTCCACCCACCTCCGTGTAGTCCTTTGGCTCCGTCCTCTGCTCCCGACGTCTGTATGGTTGTCGTCCGTCTTCTTGCTTTGATGGGATTTCACTGGTCCTTGATCGCCTCCAATTCCTTCCTCACAAACCCTGGACACCGAGAACTCCGGTAGCAGCGATTTTAACTTCCTGACGTCCCGCCGCTTGCAAACGTCCAGCCAATCACGGGACGGTAAACTGGGCTGCCTGGGCCCACCAGTGGCAGTGTCAGCACAAGTGAAGTCCGAGTACGGGCGAACAGGGTTCTGCCCGTCACATATACTCCCTCTAGAGAGCGGCCTGTCGAGCTGCACAGAGATCGGATAGCGGGAGAGAAAATCCACAGTCACCATTTGTTTTCCGGGCAGATGTTGAATCTGAAATGAGAAAGGCTGTAGGGAAAGAAACCATCGGAGAACGCGGGAATTAGTGTCCTTATTATGGGCTAGCCATGTAAGAGGAGCGTGATCAGTGATGAGGGTAAAGGGTCTGCCAGATAGATAATATCGGAGGGATTCCACAGCCCACTTTATTGCCAGGCATTCTTTCTCAATAATTGGATAATGTGTTTCACGGGGCAGTAACTTCCGGCTGATGTAGAGAATGGGATGGGTTGTCCCATCCTCTTGGGGTTGTGACAATACAGCCCCAAGGCCCACGTCGGAGGCATCAGTGAGTAGCACAAAGGTTTTTTTGAAATCAGGACAACATAATACCGGTTCAGAAGTAAGAGCAGCTTTAAGACGGTTAAAGCTTTGCAATGCAGTCACTGAAGGGGACCCCAGGGTGTTGGGATATGATTTCTTTAACAATTCTGTAAGGGGTTCTGCTACTGTGGAGAAGTGAGGAATGAAACGTCTATAGTAACCCATCAATCCCAAAAAAGCCCTAACATCTTTCATTTTCTTAGGGAACGTCATATTGGAGATAGCTTCTACCTTTTTGATTTGGGGAAGATCTTACCACCCCCTACAACGTAACCCAGATACCTGATGCTCGTTTGACCTAGTCGACATTTCTCAGGATTGGCAGTTAACTGTGCATTTCGTAAAGCCTGTAAAATGATATTGAGATGGGTCATCTGTTCTTCCCAGGAATTGCTATAGATAACAATGTCATCCAGATAGGCTGCGGCATATTGTCTAAAAGGTTGTAAGATTTTGTCCATGAGTCTTTGGAAGGTGGCAGGGGCTCAGTGGAGCAATCCCGAAGGGGTAGCAAACGCGGTTTTCTCTTTATCTTCTTTCCTTAAGGGTATCTCCCAGTACCCCTTAGTAAGATCTAAGGTATATAAGTATTTGGCCTGACCCAGTCTCTCAATGAGTTTATCAATTCTTGGCATAGGAGATGCATCAAAATAGGTTACATTATTGACCCCCCTATAGTCTACGCAAAACCTGGTACTGCCATCTGGCTTAGTACCAGTACTACAGGCGAACACCTCGGACTGGTTGACTGTTCTATAATTCCTGCTGCTAACATGGCTTGGACTTCTTTTTCGATAATCATCTGTTTGGCTTCAGGGATGCGGTATGGTCTCTGGCGGTGAACCGTATTTGTTTTAAGGCGGATGGGATGCTGGACTAGGGGGGTTCTTCCTGGATATTTGGAGAAGACATCATGATTGTGTCGTACTAGGTGAGTTAGTTGGTTGTGATAAGACCCAGTAAGGTCAGGATTGATCCAGGGTAAGGACAGGTTAGGGAGTTCAGATTTGGTTAGGGTGGGATATGGAATGTCTTCATTAATGTCAGTATTGATGTACTGAATGTTATGGTCCTCTGTAGGACCTAACCATTTTTTAAGCAGGTTAATGTGATAAATCTGTTCCCTGCCACTTCCTTGGGTATGGCCAATTTGTACGTGGTAAGGTTAATCTGAGCTGTCACTTCAAACGGCCCTTGCCATCGGGCCAACAACT
The DNA here is from genome assembly GCF_031143425.1 of Pleurodeles waltl. Taxonomy (NCBI): domain Eukaryota; kingdom Metazoa; phylum Chordata; class Amphibia; order Caudata; family Salamandridae; genus Pleurodeles; species Pleurodeles waltl. Next base: position 236,581,640 of record NC_090446.1, on the reverse strand, counting down.
TATTATCTGTGCTAGGAAGTAACACCAGTGCTTTGTCTCCTACTGTCAAGGTTCGTACTGTGCTTCGGGTATCATATAGTCTTTTCTGTTTTTCTTGGGCCTCTCTCAAAGCAGTATGGGCTTCTTCCCATACTGTATGTAAATTCTCTCTTAACTCCCGGGTATAGGTTAACAAATCTTTCACTTCTTCCTCCGTATCCTCCCATTGTTCGGCTAACATATCCAACAATGTACGAGGATGTGCGGCCGAACAGTAATTCAAATGGGCTATGACCTAGGGACGCCTGTACATGTGTACGAATGGCATATAAGACTAATGGTAACTTTTTCTCCCAATCTTTGCCTGCGTCTGATATACTTTTTCGGAGGAGGGATTTAATAGTTTTATTGTATCTTTCTACCAGTCCATCGGTTTGCGAATGGTAGACTGAGGTACGAATTTGTTTGAACCCTAATAAGTGGCATACTTCAGCCATCAGTCGGGACATAAATGGGGTCCCTTGATCTGTCAATATTTCTTTCGGGAAACCCACCTTTGAAAAAAAATCAATTATTGCTTGGGCAATGGTTTTAGTGTGTGTACTGGGAAGAGCTATGGCCTCCGGATACTGTGTAGCATAGTCTACCAACACAAATACGCATTGCCTACCCCGGGTGGAGGGCGTGAGGGGACCAATGAGATCCATCCCAACTCGGGTAAAAGGGATATCAATAATCGGAAGGGGTTGGAGTGGAGCAGGGATTTGAGAAGAAGGGTTGTATAACTGGCATTTGGGACATTCCGCACAATGTCTACGTATTTCACCATAAGACCCGGGCCAATAAAACCGTCTAAGTACTGCCTCTTCAGTTTTCACCCTTCCCAAGTGTCCTTCCCCGTTATCCCCATGTGCTAGTTGTAATGCTTGTTGTCGATGACTTTTGGGTACCACTAACTGAAGGTCATTTCCTCGGGTGGGTGTGGGATTGCGATACAGTAATTGGTTATGAACGATGAACCTGGGACCTACCCCTTGTATTTCCCCAGACTGCGCCTGTTGCCATGCTTGTTTCAAGGAGGGATCCTCATTCTGATTCTGCCGGAAATCTCCTGTAATCGAACAAATTCTCCCAGATGGAGTAGAATCTTCATCGGACGGGAGGGTTTGCCAGTATGAGTGTCTTTGCTCTCTTTTTTGTCTTTTACTGAGGGTAGCTCGAATCCTTCCTGGTCCCTCCGGCATGTCTCCTTCGGGTGCTTCCGTCCACCAAGACGTCAGCATGTGTTCTTGCCCTGCTCGCTCTAATAAGGAGGAAAAATCCACATAGTCCGTACCAATGATTATGTCCTCCTATAGTAGTTTGGAGAGTACCCCGACTCTGAGGTCCTCTGACCGCTCTCTCCATAGCAATTTTATTGTAGCTAATGGATAGTACCGCTGATCTCCATGTACACATGTGATTAGGACTTGTTGCCCTTTTTAGACTTGTTCTGGCAATACTAGATTTCCTCTTATCACGCTGTGACTACAACCGGAGTCAATGAGGGCTGTTCTTTTCTCATTATTGACCACAATGGGAAGGATATATTTGGGTTTGTCTCCTCCCGACCGGAACACCCTTCCCTCAGCCAACCCTATCTCCATGGGTTCTTCGGTTTCCTTCCTATGCGGACAATTACGGGCAATATGTCCCCACTCTGTACAACTGTAACATTGGGGTCCAGGGCCCACAGTTCCGGGTAACCCTGGGCCTGTGGCGGATGATCTATCGGTACCATGTGTCATTACAGGTCTCTGGAGAGTATTTCTCGATGTAGTTGGTCGTATAGGGGGGAGGGGAATCCGACTAGTGGTAGCACGGAAGTCTGAACCTCTATGATAAGCGCAGGCAAGGCATATCAGACTAACGGTAACTTTTTCTCCCAATCTTTGCCTGCGTCTGATATACTTTTTCGGAGGAGGGATTTAATAGTTTTATTGTATCTTTCTACCAGTTCATCGGTTTGCGAATGGTAGACTGAGGTACGAATTTGTTTGAACCCTAATAAGTGGCATACTTCCGCCATCAGTCGGGACATAAATGGGGTCCCTTGATCTGTCAATATTTCTTTCGGGAAACCCACCCTCGAAAAAAATTCAATCATTGCTTGGGCAATGGTTTTAGTGTGTGTACTGGGAAGAGCTATGACCTCCGGATACCGTGTAGCATAGTCTACCAACACAAGTACGCATTGCCTACCCCGGGTGGAGGGCGTGAGGGGACCAATGAGATCCATACCAACTCGGGTAAAAGGGATATCAATAATCGGAAGGGGTTGGAGTGGAGCAGGGATTTGAGAAGAAGGGTTGTATAACTGGCATTTGGGACATTCCGCACAATGTCTACGTATTTCACCATAAGACCCGGGCCAATAAAACCGTCTAAGTACTGCCTCTTCAGTTTTCACCCTTCCCAAGTGTCCTTCCCCGTTATCCCCATATGCTAGCTGTAATACTTGTTGTCGATGACTTTTGGGTACCACTAACTGAAGGTCATTTCCTAGGGTGGGTGTGGGATTGCGATACAGTAATTGGTTATGAACGATGAACCTGGGACCTACCCCTTGTATTTCCCCAGACTGCGCCTGTTGCCATGCGTGTTTCAAGGAAGGATCCTCATTCTGATTCTGCCGGAAATCTCCTGTAATCGAACAAATTCTCCCAGATGGAGTAGAATCTTCATCGGACGGGAGGGTTTGCCAAAATGAGTGTCTTTGCTCTCTTTTTTGTCTTTTACTAAGGGTAGCTCGAATCCTTCCTGGTCCCTCCGGCATGTCTCCTTCGGGTGCTTCCGTCCACCAAGACGTCAGCATGTGTTCTTGCCCTGCTCGCTCTAATAAGGAGGAAAAATCCACATAGTCCGCACCAATGATTATGTCCTCCTCTAGTAGTTTGGAGAGTACCCCGACTCTGAGGTCCTCTGACCGCTCTCTCCATTGCAATTTTATTGTAGCTAATGGATAGTACCGCTGATCTCCATGTACACATGTGATTAGGACTTGTTGCCCTTTTTAGACTTGTTCTGGCAATACTAGATTTCCTCTTATCACGCTGTGACTACAACCGGAGTCAATGAGGGCTGTTCTTTTCTCATTATTGACGACAATGGGAAGGATATATTTGGGTTTGCCTCCTCCCGAACAGAACACCCTTCCCTCAGCCAACCCTATCTCCATGGGTTCTTCGGTTTCCTTCCTATGCGGACAATTACAGGCAATATGTCCCCACTCTGAACAACTGTAACATTGGGGTCCAGGGCCCGCAGTTCCGGGTAACCCTGGGCCTGTGGCGGATGATCTATCGGTACCATGTGTCATTACAGGTCACTGGAGAGTATTTCTCGATGTAGTTGGTCGTATAGGGGGAGGGGAATCCGACTAGTGGTAGCATCGAAGTCTGAACCTCTACGATAAGCGCAGGCAAGATCTACTGCAGTTTTGTTTGTTAGCCCGGGATGTTGTCTTACCCAGTTCCGGGTGGTGTGTGGTAAAGCATCCAAATACTGTTCTAATACTATGTGTTGGAAAATGGGTTATTGGTAGGGCAGGTAGGTACCTACACCTAGCAACAAGCCACAAACCTCCACAAAAGTACAGTTAGGTCTCAGTAAATTAATCCCAGCTCTACCCTTGGTAGCTTGGCATCGAGCGTCAAGGCTTAACTTAGGAGACAAAGTGTAAAGCATTCAAATATCACAAAACAGTAATTAAATAAAACACAGGAAACAGTTTAAAAATCCAAAACCAATTTATAAAAATAGCTTATATTTTTATCTTTAAAATGACACAAAAACGATTAAAATCGGTTCAGGGGAACCGGAGATATGAATTTTTAAAGTATTATTATTTTCTAGCGCTTAGAAACAAAAAGCGCCAATCGGGTCATCTGGTTGCACCAGGACCGGGACAAAGTCAAACTTTCAGGCCGACCGCGATGGAGCCCTGCTCGGCTACAGGTCGCGGGAAGCCTCGGTTAAAAAGTTACCTTCTGACTTAGTCTTTATTTTGAAGTTTTTTCTTCACCGGGACGAACCTGCCAGTTGGATCCGACCTCCTGGAGCCCTTGTCCGGATACGCGAAGTCGGTTTCCTCAGTGGTGATTTTTACCTTCGGACTTAGTCGTTTTTTCGAGATGAAAATCCTTCGACCGGGGTAAACCTGGATCTTGATCCGACGTCCGTGGAGCCCTTCTCGGATACGATGGCTGGAAGGTCCCGGTCAACTTTTTACGTTCGGACTTAGTCTCTTTTTTGGATGTTTTTCTTTACCGGGACGAACCACGAAGTCAGGCCGGGTCGCGGTTGAGGCAAGCCGGCTAGAATTTCCGCGTCGGGTCGGTCACTTTATGGAGCTTTTTTCCAAAAATTCTCCAATCTTTTCCAAACTTCTGGGGCTTCACCCAGATGTTCTTTTAAGGTTCTTTTGGGGTCCACAGCTCACCCCAAGGGTCCAGAAGTTCTGTGATGGTCCTTGGGAAGTGCGGACTTCAACTCCCAGAATGCACCTGGCGCAAACTCCTTTTTGGCCACTGGACAGTGGTCAGCTGGTCACTTTTTCAGGAGTTGGTGCAGGGGACTCTGGTTAGCAATTTTTCACCTGTAGCAAACAGGGAGTCCCTCCTTGAACCAGTGGAAGCCAGGCAAAGTCCTTCTTGTGGTGAAGCCCAAGTGTGCAGCTGGTGCAGTCTTTCTGAGTGCAGGGTCCAGGTGCAGGCCAGGGGTCCAGCAGGGCAGTCCTTCTTCACCTTGTAGTTCCTTTCTTGTTGAATTCTGGAGGGGATCTGAGGCGTGGGTGCAGGTCTGCCAGTTTTATCCTTGCTCCTGGGTGAAAAGCAGGGGGGCCCTGGTCCTCCAATCAGGGACAGGGTCGTCCCCCTGTGATGACCACTTCCTGGGAAGTGTGGCAAAAATCCATCCCAGAAGGCAACAGTCTCTAAAAATCCAAAATGGATGAATCTGATTTTTGGAGGAGAGATCTGGCTGAGCCCACCCACTGGTGTGGCTAAAAATCATAAACACACCCCTCTCCTGCCCTCTCCTAATCTAATCAAGGGGGCACCTAGCTGTCTGGGGTTGCAGAATGTGGGGGTGTTGCTGGGTGCTCCAGATGTCCTTCTCTGCCTTTGAAGACCATTTTGGCAGCCCTCCCCCTTCCTGCCTCACCATCTTTCTGAGGGGAGATTCTCTCCCCCAAGCACATTCCTTTGTGTGAAGTCAGGCCACTTCACACCTCATTAAAGTAGCCTGGCAGAAGCTGCTGCAGGCTGGCCAATCAGAGCACAGCAGCAAAAACAATGCAGAGCTGAAATTGGCAACTTTTTAGGTAAAGTCTAAACTTTTTACCTGCACTAGTTATATTAAATCCAACAACTGGAAGTTGTGGGATTTATTATAACAATCAATTTGATACCAAATTCTTGGTATGTAACACTTAAGGAGACTTAAAAATTTTAAATAAAGTCTGCCCATTCTAGCCTATGAAGGCCATTTACTTCAATGAGGGAAAAACGAATTTGGCTGTTTTTACCTCACCAGGGCTTATAAATCTATTTTTATAAAGTCCCTGCTTATAGTTACATGGCACCCAGCCCTAGGGGCACATAGGGCACACCTTAGGGGTGACTTATATGTAAAAATAAGGTAGTTTAAGACTTTGGAAGTACCTTTAATTCCAAAGTCGAATTTGCATATAACTTTAATTTAAAAGCAGCCAGCAAGGCAGGCTTGCTTTTAAAATGACACTGGGCACCTCAGCAATGCACCTAGGTGTGCACCACCTATGCTGTGGTCCCTAAACCTACATGCCCTACCATATACTAGGGACTTATAGGTAGGTTTACTTAGCCAATTATAATTAGCCTAATTTGCATATCCATTTTACACAGAGCACAGGCCCTGGGACTGGTTAGCAGTACCCAGGGCACCATCAGAGTCAGGAAAACACCAGCATAAAGTGGAAAATGGGGGCAAAAAGTTATGGGGCCTCTGCAATCAGCCCCAGTTTCTCACACTATGACATTAAACATATCTTCTTTTGTGTTTTCCGTGGGTTGTAACCACCTCCCGGCAGCATGTTGAACTCGGTAATATAAGGTGCGGGGGTTCTCCTGATGCTGCCATTTCGTCTGTCTAAACTTAGTATGATAACTTTCAGTATCTAAGCCCACTCGTTCCAGAATTGTCTTTTTAATGTCTTTATATAGGAAGGTCCCACTTGGATTAATGGCTTGGTATGTGGTTTGTAATTGTCCAGTGAGCAGGGGGGGCGATATATTGACCCCATTTGTCCTCAGGCCAGTTAGCGGTGCTGGCCACTCTTTCAAAGTTTGTGAAAAAAGAGTCCGGATCGTCCTGCTCCTGATACTTTTGTAACACACTACTGGGCACCGTAGGATGTACTTTAGTATGGGCAATGGTATCAGTGAGCTTGCCTAATGCGGTTTCATGTACCAGCTGACTATTGGCCATAATTGTTGCCTGGCTTTTAAGTGCGGTCTGCAACGCCTCTCTTTCTTCTTTGGCCTCTTTCATTTGTTGCTCCCATATCATTTGGAGATGTCGTTGCCCTTCAGCCAACTGGGCGATAACATCAGCTATTGTCGTTTTCTCCTCCATGGTGGCGGTTTCCTTCAAATCCCACTTCTGACACCACTTGTGACCGGATGGTAGGGAAGGAATCACTCCGACAGACTTCCAAGTGTAAAAACAAAGAGGTTTTATTGGAATAATATGGATGAAGCAAGCGCAGGTACGTGTTTTCTGATCATTAATTGCTGGGTAGAAGGTGGTGAGGGTTGGTCTGTAGTCAGGTTTTCACTCTCCTTTTCTCTGTTCCACTTCCGTAGGGCTTCCCCGGGAGGTACATGCAGAAAGAAGAGAACAGAAGTGGTAAGTGGACTAGGTATTCCTGTCATATGGTAAGTATTGTGTTCCTTATCCTTTTATCCTCACTTTCTATTCATGATACTAGTCATTCCAGTGTTTCTTTTATATTTAACATTCTTTCTTTCTATGGTTTTCTTTACTATAGTGCTCGTGATCCTGTGCGTGATGGCCTCGGTGATTTAGACTCCTATTATATTCTACGTTGTTAGTGTTAAGTGAAGTTTCCAGCCTTTCCCCACCCCCTTCCTTCCACTCCTTTTCTCCCCCCCTATAGTGCTCGTTTGTGCCCTCATTCGACTCTCTCTCTCTCTCTCTCTCCGCTGTTACTCAGGTTCAGGCTCGTGATCCCACGCACCTGTATTGCCACGCTTCTCCGGAAGCTAGGCGGGCCGCAACAGCTCGTCCTCCCTGTCTCTGGGCTTCAGGATGTCCGATGTTCGTCCCCAGCCGTCACCGCCAAGATACGAGTGCTCCACCCGCCTCTGTGTAGTCCTTTGGCTCTGTCCTCTGCTCCCGACACCTGTATGGTTGTCATCCGTCTCCTTGCTTTGATGGGATTTCACTGGTCCTTGATCGCCTCCAACTCCTTCCTCACAAACCCCAGACACCGAGAACTCCGGTAGCGGCGATTCTACCAACTGTATAGACAACTGCAATTTACCTCTCTCACCCTAGCACGGCTCCCCCACATCCATAGAAGCAGTCCGGAGGGGGCACCTTCTCCTCCATTGCCACCAAGAACTAGAATGAACTTCCCCATAACATCAGGACAGCTCCTTCACTTCTTATCTTCTGCAAGTAACTGAAGATCTGGCTGTTCAACTAGGAGCTCCGACTGGCTTACGGTCCTGGTCCAGCACCTAGATACCCTCTGAGGTCATAAGCTGCATAGCACAAATTGACATAACAACATACTTTTAAGTTTTTCATATCCTGGTTGTGGAAAACTCAAAATTAGTTTTTTCATTACTGCAAGGCCTGCCTCTCAAATAGGATAACGCTGGAGTTACCTTACTACATTTAATAAGCTGTAAGTGCCAATTGGGAGCAGGCAGATCGTTCGAGTTTGGTGCCTAAAGAATTGTCATTAATAGCTGTCTCTAATGTTAAAGATTAATTTTTTATCACAATTCTGAAAACAACACTTTTAGAAAGGTGTAATTTTCTTGTCCCAACTATTTGTTGTCTGCTGCTTGTATCCTGGGTCACGTGACTAGGTGTAGTTGGCAGTTGGTCTTTATGAATTACTCCCAGACAGTGAAACAAAGGGAAGTTAGGTGTTGATAGTATGAGGCACTCTGAATTAACCAAGGGAAGGAGCTGTCACCTTTCATACTTGCATATCACAAAGGTCCTGCCTGGGGTCTCTCACAAGGGGTTTGACACTAGTCTATTGTGACCCCAGAAAAGCTGGAACCTGGGGAGAAAAATCTAAGCACCTCTGAGGTGAAGAATTCTCTGGAAGCTTTTCCCACTTCAAAGTCGGCACCAGGTAAAAATACACCACTTCTTCAGTAAACCTCTGGAGCTGTGTATACTCTGCTGGTAGGAAGGACTTTTGCACTGCTGAAAGGACTGCCATTCTGCTGGACTGCATCTTTGAAGGACTGCTGCCCTGATGTGCTGACCTGCTGCCCTCTTGCCTGCTCTTGACTGGACCTGCATCTATGAACCCATGGGCTCTGAGTGATTCCAAGGGCTAGTTGGCTGGCCTCATTATCAGAAGGCTCAGAGACATAACAGGCTTCCAACACAGAGCGATGCAAAGCCTCGCCTCACAGCTGACAGCCTCATAGAAACTGATGCAAGTCAACTCAGAGCCCCACTTAGCTACACTGTACAGCTCACTGGAACCGACGCAGGCAAGTGCAAATCCCCACAAAGCCTTGCTGTACAGCTTCATTAGAACCAATGCAAGATGATGCAAAGCCTCACAAAGCAATGCCGCACAGACCAAGCACCAGGATTTAAGGTTCTGTTTTCAGTGGGCCTAAGTGGGTCCATATAACCTTCCCGTGCTCCATCATAGTCTGTCTGAACTTGTGACTTTGTCCCGGTCTGGTATGACCAGATAACCACAGTTGATTCTTCATGCTTATTGGCACTATTTCCACTGAAATCTTTAAAACTGCATATCGCCGGTTCTACTAATTGAAATTTGTGTTGTTTTGGTCGTGATTTATTTATTTAAAAATGTACTCTATTTTACTAAATTGGTCTGGGATTTTTCACGTGTTGTGTTTTCACTTTATTACTGTTTGAAGTGGTGCATAAATACTTTACACATTGCTGGTAAGTTAAGGATAACTTCCCTGTGCCAAGCTACAAGAGGGATGGGCACAGGTTAAGTTGCCTCATCCTGACAAAGATAGTGGTTCCTGCCTAGGTAGGGTTTCACTCTTCTCAACCAGTAACCCAATTTCTTACAGGTACCAAATATTTGGAATTTCTAAATGGTATTTAGCTATTCAAATGTGTTTAATAAAAGAGTTAATGTATTCAGATCTAATGTGTTTCAGTTACAGACCGTGAACTAATTTCTACATTGCAATGCCTAGTGGTTTAAAGACGATTCTCACTATCCACAATGCTTCAGTTTGAAATTCAGGGAAATTTGTGAATTGATAAGTTTAGAGCAGAATCCTTTTGAGAGGTTTCAACATACAGCACTTTAGTGTTTTCATGCTCTTTGTCTGCTGAATGAGGACAACAGGCTGGCTAAGGAAGTAGCTCAGGAGGGCTGGTTACCATAGAGATGAATTCTGTGTGGATGGCTGCTGACATAGGGATGCAAAAGTACTCTCTCTCTCTCACATGCGCACCTTTATACATTAAAATAATCATTTACTGTCTAGCTGTCTAGCTTTTGAGACTGTAGGTGGAGACCTTCATTTTAACAGCAAGCAGTTCTGAAAAACAGAATTCAAATAGATCAGTACTAAAATACAAGTATACACACTATGATTATAACTCTCATATGTAATGTGCAGAATAAAAAACATCCAAATTAATTTTTCTTCTTGTACAGATTTATCTGGATTCCCATTGTAATCCTAAGGTCTAAAAATGTCCTTTGTGATTGGGTGGGCTATTCTACCTAAATTCACATAAGCATAAATAAGGTGACCTGTGAACAAAAACACATGTGCGCTTGAGCAAGGCACATATGCATAAAAGGTTAATTAAGAAGATTGCTTTCTTTCAGTTGAATGTGAGTATTTATTAAGCCCAAACTTAATCCTTTCACTGCTAGGTCTTTTCCCCCTGTTAGAAATGGGGTCTTTAGTAGGCAGAGGTATACACCCTTGTACAACGAGGGACCACAATCCTAGTCAGGGAAAGTCACACGCAATCCAAATGATCCTCTGCCCACCCTCTGGTAGCTTGACACTTAGCAGTCAGGCTTAACTTAGAAGGCAATGTGTAAAATATTTGTGCACTAAATCATACAGTAATACAGTGAAAACACCACAAAATATACCACACAGGTTAAGAAAAATATATTAAATATATCTGGTTAACTTAAGGTTAAAACAATAAAGATTCAAAATACACAAGTTGAGATATCACTTTTGCAGGATTAAATTAAAATAGAGTCTTAAATCTTAGAAATCAACAGTTGTCTCTTGTTTAAACAAAGTACTTGGTTTGTTTAAAAAATAATTCACACAGACCGCAGAGGAGGAGATGTGTGGAAAAATAGGGTGTGAGTTGGTTTTCTGGTGCGGCACTGATGATGCGTTGTTTCTTTCCACGCTGCAAGGGGCCATGTAATGTTTTCTGGAGCACAGTCTTCATTCCTGATAGCGATGCGGGGATCTTTTTGATGCCCATTACTAATGCTGGGAAATCCTGGGTGTGCAGGAAGAAGTCACAGGTGTCCGTTGATCTGGTAGGCGATGCGTCAATTTTTGTGTCACACAGGAAGCACTGTGTTGATTCTTCACTCAGGAAATCAGGGTCTGTCATTCTGATTGGGCTGTGCGTCGATCCGGTCGGCTGTGCATGGAACTTCTGGCTGCAAGGCAGGCGCTGCGTTGATTCATCACTCAGGAAGTTGGGCTGCGTCATTCCGCCTCAGCTGTGTGATGACTTCTCAGTCGCAAAACAGCTGTGTGTCCCTTTCGGCAGGCTGTGCATCAATTTTTGGTGCATAGGGACTTTCCTGAAGAGATGAAGTATTTTGGCCCTGAGACTTCAGAAAATAGGAGGCAAGCTCGATCCATGCCCTTGGAGAACACTTCTGAGCAAACCAGAGGGCAGCAAAGCAGCAGGGCAATAGCAGTGCAGCAGTCCCACTCAGCAAAGCGGTCCAGATGAGTCCTTGGGGCCTCCAGGCAGTTCCTCTTGACAGGTTGCAGATTCAGGTCCGGAAGTGTCTGAGTTGGTGGGGTCAGGGACCCAGTTTATACACAAAAATGCCTTTGAAGTAAGGGGGACTTCAAAGAGTGGTTGTGAAGTGCACAAGTTCCCCTTTCAGTACAGGTCTGTCTGCCATGGTCCCAGTAGGGGGGTTGGCAGTCCATTGTGTGAGGGCAGGCCACTAGCCTTTGAAAGGTAAGTGTCAGGTCTTCCACGCTTCCAGCCAAGGAAGACCCATTCAGTATGCAGGTGAGTGTAGGTGTGACTGAGTATCCTGTGTTTGTGGTTGTCTGGGTGAAATGCACAAGGAAGCTGTCAACCAGCCCAGCTCAGATGTTGATTGGAGACAGGTTGTAAGGCACAGATGGATTTTAAGTGCAGAGAAATGCTCACTTTCTAAAAGTGGCATTTCGAAATAGTAATATAAAATCCAACCTCACCAATAAGCAGGATTTTCTATTACCATTCTGGCCATACTAAATATGACCTGGTTACCCCTTTCTGATCAGAATCTACCACTCAAACAGTATATAAGGGTATCCCTAATGCCATCCTATAAAAGGTTGGCCTCACAGTAGTGGAAAATGAATTTAGGAGTTTTCTACTACCAGGACAAATAAAACACACTTATGTACATGTCCTGCCTTTTACCTACGTAGCACCCTGCCCTATGGGTTACCTTGGGCCTACCTTAGGGGTGACTTATGTATAGAAAAAGCAGAGTTAATGCTTGGCAAGTACTTTCAAATGCCAAGTCGAAGTGGCAGTGAAACTGCACACAGAGGCCTTGCAATGGCAGGCCTGAGACATGGTTAAGGAGCTACTTCTGGGGGTGGCACAACCAGTGATGTAGCCCCACTAGTAGCATTCAGTTTACAGGCCTTGGATATATGTAGTGCACTCCACTAGGGACTTATAAGTAAATTAAATATGCCAATTGGGAATGAACCAATGTTACCATTGTTAACCTCATTAGTGCGGCCACACTACCTCTCTGGTGCGGGTCACGACCGTTGGCCGTCACCAGGGAAGGGGTTTAAAAAATGGGGATCTTCTGTATCTCCCATGAACACCCCCCACCCCGGCCATTTGTGACATCAGCACGTCGCAAGGCGCGCTGACGTCACTATCTGTTTTCCCGATCAGACCAGGAAGCGGTTGCAAGGCTGCTTCCTGCGCCAGTAGGGGAAAACGGTCCCAAACGGGCTTCCCTGATGTTAGGGAAGGCCTCATTTGAAAGAGGAGATTCTCCCCTTTCAAACGAGGCCTTCCTAAACAGGTTTCCTGGCCCTCAATCGCAATGCAGCTGTGATCGAGGGCCACAAAACACCACTTAACACCAGGGATTTCGCTTAGGGGGGTCAGCCCCCTTGGCAAATTAAAAAATAATAATAATAAAACAAAAAAAGGACATTGACAGGGGGCCGCCTGTGAGGAGGGTGACCCCCTGTTGGGTCAATAATTTTTTTAATAGTTGTATGGTTTCCCTGGGGGCCACTATTGCCCCCAAGGAAACCATACAGCTATTAAAAAATATATATATATAGACATATCTATGTAGAAATATCAAAGTGGATGATATATATATATATATATATATATATATATATATACATACATATGTTTAGATATCACTTTGGCAACTCATGTTTGGTTTCCCTGGGGGCTGCGTTTGGGCCCCAGGAAAACCACACCCACATATAAATAGATGTATATATATATATATATATATATATAGATATCTATATATATATATTATTTTTTTCCCACCAGTTCTCTTGCAGTTTCAGCTTGCGTCTTCAAAGCAATGCACATACTTCAACCAACGCATTTCAACTGTAGCTTTTAGGGAGCAATAAAAAAGTCAAGTAAGTCTTGTGATTATGTTTCTGCTACAAAAGGATCAAACTTTTGTCTAGTGGCAGTTTTGAAGCCATAAAGAAGCGTATAAGGTTTATATGCCTACTGTAAAGATCAAATATGTATTTTCTGTAAATAGCTGAGTATCTTAGTAAAGTCAGCTATTACCTGCACTATAATACTAATGAAGTGTATATGCGGGGGGCTATGGAGAGATGAAGGGCACTTTTGCTGGGTGGTAGTGAGGGAATCCGAGGAGGAGGTCATGGGAGCGGGAGCACCAATAATGATTGTTGGGCTGGGCACTAGAGGCGCTAAAGACTGTGACGATTGGTATGTGACAAGGTGAAGTAATAGTGTGTCTTAAGAACATGCTGATAGAGGGGAGAAGCGAAGGTAAGATGACCTCTACTGTTGCATGTATCACACACACACCCACCAGCAATTTTGTGACAGTCTACGTAGACTAGTGTTTTCTCATTGGATGACTGCTGCTCAAGCCCTCAAGTCCTTATAGAGGACAGCTCTGGCATAACATCCGAGACTGAGACAGCAGATACTGAGACAGCATCTAAGAGACAGGACAATGCAGCAGACTCTGGGAGTGATGTTTCAGTCAGAGGAGTCCACACAGAGGTGTGACTTGTGTGGATTCCTGCATCAGGAATGGATCACCCCAGGGTCAACAGTTGCCCTCATGGAAGGACCAACATTGACCGTTGTGTGATCTATTCCTGTGGCAGGTACTAGGCCTACCCACATAAGTGAGGTACCATTTTTATTGGGAGACTTGGGGGAATGCTGGGCGGAAGGATATTTGTTGTTCCTCTCAGATTCCAGAAGTTTCTATCACCAAAATGTGAGGAAAAACATGTTTTTTTTGGCCGAATATTGAGGTTTGCAAAGGATTCTGGGTAACAGAACCAGGTGGGAGCACCACAGGTTATCCCACCTGGGTTTCCCTAGGTGTCTAGTTTTCAAAAATGCACATGTTTGTTAGGTTTTCCTAGGTATCGGCTGAGCTGGAGACCAAAATCCACAGCTAGGCACTTTCCAAAAAACAAGTCAGTTTTCATTGTAAAACTCTGAAATGTCCATGTTGCTTTTTGGGGCGTTTCCTGTTGCGGGCACTAGACCTACCCACACAAGTGAGGTACCATTTTTATTGGGAGACTGGGTGGAATGCTGGGTGGAAGGAAATTTGTGGCTCCTCTCAAACTCCAGAACTTTCTATCACCGAACTTTGAGGAAAAATTGTTTTTGTTGCCAAATTTTGAGGTTTGCAAAGGATTCTGGGTAACACAACCTGGTGAGATTCCTACAAGTCACCCCATTCAGAATTTCCCTATGGGTCTAGTTTCCAAAAATATATAGGTTTGCTAAGTTTCCCTAGGTGCCGGCTGAGCTACAGGCCAAAATCCACAGTTAGGCACTTTGCAAAAAACACGTCTGTTTTCATTGGAAAAATGTGATGTGTCCACGTTGTGTTTTGGGGCATTCCCAGTCATGGGCACTAGGCTTACCCACAGAAGTGAGGTACCATTTTTATCCGGAGACTTGAGGAAATGCTTGGTGGAAGGAAGGTGGCAGCTCCTCTCAGATTCCAGCACTTTGCAGCACCGAAATCTGAGTGAAAAGTGTTTTGTTGCCAAATTTTGAGGATTGCAAAGGATTCTGGGTAACAGAACCTTGTGAGTCACCCCATCCTGGATTCCCCTAGTTGTCTAGTGTTCAAACATGCACAAGGTTGATAGGTTTCCCTAGGTGCCAGCTGAGCTAGAGGCCAAAATCCACAGCTAGGCACTTTCCAAAAAACACTTCAGATTTCAATGTAAAAATGTGATGCGTCCATGTTGAGTTTCCTGTCGTGGGCATAAGGCATACCCACGCAAGTGAGCAACCATTTGTATTGGAAGACTTGGGGGAACACAGAATAGCAGAACAAGTGTTATTGCCCCTTGTCTTTCTCTATATTGTTTCCTTCCATATGTAAGACAGTGTGTAAAAACGATGTCTATTTGAGAAATGCCCTGTAATTTACATGCTATTATGGGCACCCCGGAATTCAGGGATGTGCAAATAACCACTTTTCCTCAAAACCTTATCTTGTGCATATTTGGAACTACAAAGGTGTCCTTGATACCTATTTTTCACTCTTTATATTTCACCAAATGAACTGCTGTACACCTGGTATACAATGAAAACACATTGCAAGGTGCAAACCCTTTATTGGCTCTGGGTACCTAGGGTTCTTGATGAACCTACACGCCCTATATATCCTCGCAACCAGAACAGTCCAGCAGACGTAACAGTATATTATGTTTGAAAATATGACATTGCAGAAGTTACAGAGTAAAACGTGAAGAATAATGGCTGTTATTTATCTTAGTTTCAATATGTTTTTATTTTAACTGTTTTTTTCTGTAGGAAAACCTCCTAGGATCTACACAAATGACTCTTGTTGAAACATTTAGCTGTCTGGGATCCAGCATTGGTTTCTCACCCATTTCTGTCAATAACTGGAAGGAGGCTAAAAGCACAAAAAATAGTAAAAATGGGATATGTCCCAGTAAAATGCCAAAATTGTGTTGAAAAATGTGGTTTTCTGATTGAAGCCTGCTTGTTCCTGAAAGCTGGGAAGAGGGTGATTTTAGCACTGCAAACCCTTTGTTGATGCCATTTTCAGGGGGGAAAAAACACGTTTTCCCATTTTTCGGAAATAAAAAAAACTTTAGCTGTATTTTGGCTAATTTCTTGGTCTCCTCCAGGGGAACCCACAAACTCTGGGTACCTTTAGAGTACCTGGGATGTTGGAAAAAAAGGATGTAAATTTGGTGTTGATAGCTTATGTGGACAAATAGTTACGAGGCGTAAGTGCAAACTACCCCAAATAACTTAGTACGTTGGGGGGAAGTCCCAGCAGCTAAGGGGTTAAGGGAGAGAGCATACGCACTTTAGCATTGGTTAGCATTGGTTAGCAGTGGTAAAGTGCGTAGAGTCCTAAAACCAGCAAACACAGTGTCAGAAAAGTGGAGGGAGGCAGGCAAAAAGTTGGGGGATGACCACCCTAAGGCTGTCAGGTCAAACACCCCCCCAGTTCTGAGCCCTTTTTGGCTAATTAGGGTAGTTTGTGCTTAAGCCTCCATAACTTTGTGTACTAAATTCATCATCTTCCCAGCTTTCAGGAAAATGTAGGGCTGAATAAAAAAAAAACTATTTTGCACCACAGTTTTCTAAGATGTAGTCTATTTTCTCTATTTTGTGTGCTCTCAACCTATTTCCAGTTTGTGGTAGAAACTAGTGTGAAACTCAAGGGTGATCACGAAAAGCTACATATTTCTGAAAAGTAGACTAAATTCCAAATTCAGCAAGGGGTCTTATGTGTAGATCCTTCAAGGTTTTCCCAAAGAAAAAAAACAACTTTGAAATAATAAAAAAATGAAAATGAGCAAAGCAAAATAACTTTTTGTCACATTGACTGACTGACAAAAGCAATATAACATAACATCTGCAAGACCCTCCTGGTTGGGACACATATAGGGTTTGTAGGTTCTCCAAAAACCCAAGGTACGCAGAGCAAACAACTAAGCTGCACCACAAAGAGGCTTTTCATTGCGTATTGAGTATAGACCAATTCTTATAGCGAAATAGGCAGAGGGAAAAATGTGTAACAAGAAAACATATTTATTTCTGAAATGGGCACAAGATATAGAGTTAAGGAGCAGTGGTTATTTTTACAACTCTGAATTTGTAGGTATGCATGCAATTGTATGATTTGGAGGGTACTTTTCAAAATATCATCTTTCTAATCCACTGGCTTACATTTGAAAGGCACAAATAACGTGCAATCCAATTGGTAATAACATATGTTCTAGTATTCTATGCTCCTACAAGTCTCTTGAGAAAAATGGTTTCTCACTTGTGTGGGTAGGCCTAGCACCTGAGAAAAGAAACCGCCCAAAACACAACAGGGATGCAACACAATTTTCTACCGAAAATCTGCCCTCTTTTTCTGATTTTGGCATCTCTAGATTTTGGATACTAGCTCAACCGGCACCTACGGAAACCTAGCCAAACTGTACATATTTTAAAACTAGACTCCTATAGGAATCCAGAATAACATGACTTGTGTGAATCCCATAAGGTTTTATTGTACCGACAATACCCTACAAACTTCCGACTTTGCCTGAAGTTGTGGCATTGTGGGTAAGAAAATGGTCTGGGGTGCATGTGAAGCACACTACCCTGGACTCCCCCAGGTGTCTACTTTTCAGAAGTGTCTGGGTCTGGTAGGTTTTTCCAGGCGGCAGATTACGCAAACTCACAAAGTGCAGCACTTCATCATTGGAAGTGGGACGGTATTGGGACTCAGCTAAACTCTCCTGGCCCATTTGTAAAATCTACACCCAAAAGAGTCAAATGTCCTCTTCCTTGCCTTGGGATGAGATGTTTTAGTCAGCAGGGGGAGCAGAAAGAGTGTTCCCCATTCAGTTCGGTTGAGGGAATAACCATGCCCATGGTAATGGGCAGCCCCCACCTATTTTCTTTTTATTCCCTAGTGTCAAGTGGGCTGTCCGCCTTCCTGGGTGGCTGATCCAGGTTAGTTACTTCCATCTGCAGCCATAGGGAGGCAGAAAGACTGTGTCCCCAGTTATTTGGGATGGGCATGCCCATGGTGGGAAGCCCCAAACTTTATTTTGTATTAAAAAAAATGTTCCCTGGCATCCAGTGGGCTTTTTACCCCATCTGTCCTCGGGGGAGGGGGCAGAAAGATTGTGCCCATTTTGGGCACCACCCACCCCTTGCCTTTTCTAAAACAAAATAGCCCCTGGTATCTAATGGGCTTTCTGCTCCTCTGGGACATATCAGGGGTAATAACCCCCATCTGCCCCCTCAGTGTACCCCCAGTAAGATGGAAAGACTGTTACCATTTGTTTTTAGGTGTGTGGGCATTGGCTTGCCCTTTTTAAACAGCCCACACTCCTAAGCCATTAAACTAGGTGATCCCTGGTGCCTAGTGGTCTTTATGCCCCTTCCGGGGGGTTGGTATATCAGGAGTACTAATCCCAATCTGCTCCCTAGGGGGTCAGGAAGATTGTTCCATTTTGTTTTTAGGGGATGGGGGCATTGGCATGCCCATTTTGGGCAGCATCCACCCCTACGCCTTATGCCTATGCCTTATCCCTGGTGTCTAGTGGGCTTTCTGCCCCTCAGGGGCAGATCAGGGGCTGCTGCCCCCATCTGCCTGTCAGGGTGGTCAGAAAGACTGAAGGGCATATGTAAGAAAAGTGGCACTGCACCCAGTGCAGCACAGCGCCACTTTCCTTGTGCCCCTTAGCGTCCCATAACATCACCATGTGTGCACTGTATTTAACATACAGCGCACCATGGCGGTAATTAGGGAACTAGCATCAACATTTTTTACGCTAGTTTGGCGCTTTGCTTAAATTTTTTTGATGCTAATCCAGCAGGAGCCTCATTTTAACACCTGCTTTGTGCAGGTGTTAAAAATACCAAAACAAAATGGTGCAAAGAAATCTCTTAGATTAGCAATTTTTTCACCCCCTAAAGGGGAAATGCCACCTTGCATACATTATGCCTGGCGCAGGCATAATGTGGCACAAGGGATTAAAAAGTGGAGCAAGGCATGCATTGTGCCACATTGTAAATATGGAGCTTGGAAAAAGCCACTTTAGCACTGCCTTAGCGTCAAAAAAATGCTGCTATCGCAGTTCTAAAGTGGTGCTAGGAGCTCTTAAATATTCCCCTTAATGCTACGAAAAATGCTTGGAGGGAGCAAAAGCCCTTGCCCAAGGGACGCTCCCCATTTCTAGGTGCCGAATGGGTGGATTACTGCTTGGGGTTTGCCCTCCTGCATCGATCACCAAGCAGAGATCACCTAGAGAAGGATACCACTGGAAAGGGGAGATTCTCCACTTTTCAACGATACCTCTTCCGTCTGGATCGGTGCTTGGGGGCTGAGATAGCCCACGAGCACCAATATAGATAAAGTGAAATTAGCTGATCGGCTCATGTCACTTTTGGTTTCAGTGAAATGATGTCAGCATGCCATGTGCGCTGATCATCATTTCACTGAAACAATAGAAACAGCCTCAGGAGATGGGGACGCTTTTCCCATTTCCTGAGGCTGTTTCTTTCAACAGGGAATTCCTCTGGTGCCCGCAACAAAGGGATTTCCACTGCCATGTGAACGGACAGCCAGGAGCTCTCCGTCGCACATGAGTAGTGCAGCGTCGGATGGCATCAGCCCATTTGACACATGAAAGTGGTTAACAGTTGTAAATAGACAAACGGTAAACAGCAGAAGATAATTCAGGTTTACTATATGGTACTCCCCATTCTGACTGGAAAAAAGTTATAATCTGGGGAAAAAATATCTGGGGCAATTTCACTACTGTGTTGTAACTTTCTTTCCCTTAGGTAATATTTTCATGATATGCCCTCCAATCTTAGAATGAGAACTAACTGTGGGACTGATTTTGACTATGGTGGATAGTGTTAAGAGCATCGCTTAGGTGGAGTACTTTACTCCCACTATGGCGGTGGCATTCCATCTTACAAATTTACCCAGTGGATTTCTCTAGCATTTACAAGCACTACCATCTGCCTGCCAGGGTGGTCAGAAAGACTGAAGGGCATATGTAAGAAAAGTGGCACTGCACCCAGTGCAGCACAGCGCCACTTTCCTTGCGCCCCTTAGCGTCCCATAACATCACCATGTGTGCACTGTATTTAACATACAGCGCAACATGGCGGTAATTAGGGAACTAGCATCAAAAAAATGTAAGCTAGTTTGGCGCTTTTCTTAAAAAATGTTGATGCTAATCCAGCAGGAGCCTCATTTTAACACCTGCTTTGTGCAGGTGTTAAAAATACCCCCAAAAAATGGTGCAAAGAAATCTCTTAGATTAGCCATTTTTTCACCCCCTAAAGGGGGAATGTCACCTTGCATACATTATGCCTGGCGCAGGCATAATGTGGCACAAGGGATTACAAAGTGGCGCAAGACATGCATTGTGCCACATTGTAAATATGGAGCTTGGAAAAAGCAACTTTAGCACTGCCTTAGCGTCAAAAAAATGCTGCTATCGCGGTTCTAAAGTGGTGCTAGGAGCTCTTAAATATGCCCCTTAATGCTACGAAAAATGCTTGGAGGGAGCAAAAGCCCTTGCCCAAGGGGACGCTCCCCATTTCCAGGTGCTGAATGGGTGGATTACTGCTTGGGGTTTGCCCTCCTGCATCGATCACCAAGCAGAGATCGCCTAGAGAAGGATACCACTGGAAAGGGGAGTTTCTCCACTTTCCAACGATACCTCTTCCGTCTGGATCGGTGCTTGGGGGCTGAGATAGCCCACGAGCACCAATATAGATAAAGTGAAATTAGCTGATCGGCTAATGTCACTTTCGGTTTCAGTGAAATGATGTCAACTTGCCATGTGCGCTGATCATCATTTCACTGAATCAATAGAAAAAGCCTCAGGAGATGGGGACGCTTTTCCCATTTCCTGAGGCTGTTTCTTTCAACAGGGAATTCCTCTGGTGCCCGCAACAAAGGGATTTCCACTGCCATGTGAACGGACAGCCAGGAGCTCTCCGTCGCACATGAGTAGTGTAGCGTCGGATGGCATCAGCCCATTCGACACATGAAAGTGGTTAACAGTTGTAAATAGACAAACGGTAAACAGCAGAAGATAATTCAGGTTTACTATATGGTACTCCCCATTCTGACCGGACAAAGTCATAATCTGGGGAAAAAATATCTGGGGCAATTTCACTACTGTGTTGTAACTTTCTTTCCCTTAGGTAATATTTTCATGATATGCCCTCCAATCTTAGAATGAGAACTAACTGTGGGACTGATTTTGACTATGGTGGATAGTGTTAAGAGCATCGCTTTGGTGGAGTACTTTACTCCCACTATGGCGGTGGCATTCCATCTTACAAATTTACCCAGTGGATTTCTCTAGCATTTACAAGCACTACCATCACATCAGTTCCTGTACATACATTGAACGTGTTCCATGCGGCACCGTCAACATGATTACCCTGTAATACACACTTTCAATTTCTTTTTTTTTTTACTTCTAAAAGCAAAATGCAAAAGTGGCACTTTGTTTTTGGAAATCAAAAAGCAACGACCACCTTTCCATAGGCGATTTTAACCATGGTGTGAAGCTCATTGTAAAGTTTTTACTTTTACGTACAGTCACATCTTGGGTGGTGATTTCTAAACTGGTCCTGTGTTTGCCCACCTAAAATTGAGCAGGTAGACACATGGCCAAACCTTATTCTGTTAGGACGTTGAAGGGTATGAAGGCAGCAAAGAAGGAGTAGTCTATGATGTCTGCATGATAAAGGTCTGCCAATCTGTAAATAAGGCTAGTGGAACTTCAGTTTGGTGGAGAGAGTGCTCCATCACCTTTGCAATGCATTACCCTTTCCGCCAATCTCTAAATTAGGCCAGATGTTTTTAGTACACCTTCTGCAGGCCTTTTTATTTGTATTGTATTGTATTTTGCATGTATTTAGAGCTCACTACCCCTAAAAAGGTGTTGAAGCACTTTGAGGCATATTTAAGAGCCCCTAGCGCCACCGAAGCATCACTTTTAGTGACGTTCTACTGGCGTTATGCACTGCACCATATTTACCTGGTGGTGCTAAGCCACTTTTTGTGGCTTAATGCCACCTTGTAAATACAGCCCCTTTACATGCATCGCTTTGCGTGGAAAGGGCGTGCAATGGATGCTGCTGTGGGCATGCCACAAACACAGGAGTGCTCTGTATTATTGCAAATACGGTACATCCCTGTATTTCGAAAATGACGGTGCATGATGCTGACAAATTTGGCGAAGTGATGCGCACTGTCATTTACACTTAAATCTGGCCCTTTATGTCATGCAACGTGCTGCTCCAGAACTCAAAGTTAATAATTTGTTCAGAGTTATCTTGCTGTTATTGGTTATAGGGATTAGTCTTGTGTGTTGAAGCAAACCATCCCATGCATTGACTCCAGTTTCCTTGTGGTAGATTAAATTAACAGGAGTTAGATGGAATCATTAGCAGGGAAAAAGGGATGTGTACATTCATGCTCATGTTTGGTGGTGCTAATAGATGAGCTAGAGGAGATTAGGTAGTGTTAGGTTTCTGAGTTAACCCTTTCAAGAATGGAGAGGTTATGATCTTTGAATAGTGGCCAACTGGCAGAAATACATTTTTTAGTGATTAAGACAAACATACATCTGACTTAGAGAAGGTTGTACTCAGAGAGACGGGGCATGCAACAGATTGAAATTAAGTTATTTGTAAGTACAAAGGAGCAATAACCAGAAGTTCTAAGCACAGAACTTTTTGTCAAGTCAGATTTTAGGAATATATAGAACATTGAGATAGCATACAATTTGAGGATGCAAGACTCTAGAAAGCAACAATATGATATGCCTGTGAAAATAGTGCTATATTAGGTACTTTGATAGGCATTAGAGTAAGGTGAATGGTCTGTTCACTACACAGTTACAACTAAATCACGTTTCAGCAAGGAGAGATGATTAGCTCAGAGACTGAGTGTGTAAAGTAATGGTAGAAGGAATATTCTGTAAATGCTGGAGAGGATGTCTACTGATGTTAATCCTCAAGTGTGGCTCACAGTGTTATTTATAAAGCACAAGAGGATCCATTTAGGATGCCTCAGGTTAGACATGGCACAAAATGGAAGGCAAAGACAGCTTCTCAGACAGTGGAAATGTGTTGCCTACATTCCTCTGGATGGAGATGCAGACAATGAGGTGAGGGGGTGGACCCAAAAATGTTGTTTGCCAGGGGATGCTGATTAAAGCCCCTGAAGTACTGATCTTTGTTAGAGAGAAGGGGTGAGGGGTTACACTATAAAATCTGTTTGTGGTAGCTGTAGAGAACCCTTAGGCGAGTCCCAGCCTGTTGTCTTTCTTGATCACACTTTCAGTTTGGCTGATGACAGGTATGTGCTTGTGCCCCAGTTGTGGGTATTCCTGGATGCAGACCCCCCTACAGTGAGGGGCTTCAGTACACAAAACTGTGTCTAGAGAGCAACAGGGAAACTACTTTTGAAATGAGAAACACCCTAAACATATTCTGCAGCATATAGCTTTTAGAAACATCTGTCAACAGGAATGGAAAAAGTAAATACATTTATGTCATGGTTAGATTTTGAGCACTCCTGAAGTGGTAACTAATCTTTATAGTATTAGCTTTCACATAATTCATCTTCATAGTTTACATTTTATTCACCCCACATTTAGCATCAGGTAAGCCAAAACATGTCTTGAAATTGTACAGCTTTAAACAGCCTATTGAATTTGGGCCTGCACCTCTAGCCTGAACAAAGATGTGTTTATGTCTTTCTTAGCTAACCTTTAATGAGATGAATGATGGCCACCATTGATAGTAGTGGCAAGGTTACTTTGTGTTAGACCTGGCATCCTTGGTGTGGTTTCCCCTGACTTTTTGCCTTCAACCCTCCTTTATTCCTGACCTCATTTTTGCTAGCTTTAGGGCTCTGGGCACTTTACCACTGCTAACCAGTGCTAAAGTGCACATGCTTTCTGCATGAAAACATGGTAACATTGGACTGCCATGATGACCTGGAAAATGAACACTATTGCCAGGCCCAAACCATCCTTTTTACTATAAATATGTCACTGCTAAGGAAGAGGTAGGCCCTGGACAGCTCAATGGCAAGGCGCTGTGTATGTAAAAAGTAGGACATATAGTTTGAAGTTTTACATGTCCTATTAGTGAAAAACACATACATTTGTTTTTCACTACTGCAACTCCTACCTCACCCAACTGAATAACATTGGGATTACCTTATTACATGTTATAAGTGTAATTTCCAATTGGGATGTGATGGGACGTACATGTTTTGTGTCTCTTGAAACACAATTGAAAATCACAACTTATGGTGAAGTCACATTTTAAATTGTAATCCTGAAAATGCCACTTTTAGAAAGCTGGTATTTTTTTACTTTAGCCATTTGGCCCCTACTGCCTACCTCTGAATATATGTCTGGGGTGTGTGCCAGCTGGGCTTTGTGCATTCCCTCTAGACAGCCATACACAAAAGGAGCTTAGGTGTGTCTGATGGGCCATCCACAGCCTGATGGGACATCCTGGGTAGGTGAGGAGGGAGGAACAGACACTTACCCCTGAATAGGCTGTGTCCTGTCCCCACACAAAGGGTTGCATACCCACCTTTAGTGAGTCTGGAACCAGGGTAGGAAGGAAAGGGACTCTGTGCACTTCAAAGGACTCTCTTTAAAATGGCCCCCTCTTCAAAGGCACAACTAGGTATAAGTACTTGGCCTCAGACTCCACCAACTAAGTACACTTCTTGATCTTTGGATACTCTGCCAGGAAAAAGGACTGCTTTGCTACTACAAGGATAGCCACTCTGCTAGTCTGCTACTCTGCTGGACTCCTACTTTGCTGTGCTGACCTGCTGGCCTCCTTGCCTGGGAGTGAGAAGGATTGGACCAGCATCTCTCCAGCCCTGTTTTCTGAAGAGTCAGGAACACAAAAGACTTTCAAAATCAACTTCTGCAGCATCTGGACTTAGCCAAATGTGAGTCTTGTTCTGCCAAGTGATGCCAATCCAGTCCTGGGCCGATGGAAGTGGGTATAAAGTGCTCCTCTTGTTCGAACCCCCTCATCACCCTTGTTGCATGGATCAGAACTGGTACATCAGACCCACTGAATGAATGGGAGTTGACTCATCATCTCCTCAGTGTGGATCGACCTTAGTGCACCAGCTTTGGAACCACCACATCTCTGAACCAAATCATTGCCGCTGTTGCACAGAAAAATTTTACGCATCTTCACCACTGCATTGGAAAAATTGATGAATTGCCTTCGCTGTTTCGATCAACACTGATGCATCACTCAACCTGCTCCCTGCATCCTCGATGTTGACACATTAAGGATTACGGTACTTTTGTTCAGCAGGCCCAACATGGTCCCTCTATATGGCCTACTCTCATTCACAGTTTGCCTGAACTTTTGACTTTTTCTCAGTCCAGCATGACCAGATATCCCTTGTTGACGCTTATTGTTTCTAAGAGCTATTTCACCGTTTATCCATATCAAATTCATAACTCAAGTTATACTTATTGGAAATTTTGGATTTTGGTCTTGTTTTTTAAATTAAATTAACCTCTATTTTTCTAACCAGATGTAATACCTTTTGGATTGGTATTTTCACTGTTTTACTGTTTGAACTGTTGCAAAAATACTTAACACAGTGCCTCTTAAATTAAGCCTGCACGCTACCATGGGGT
This sequence comes from Pleurodeles waltl, assembly GCF_031143425.1. NCBI lineage: Eukaryota > Metazoa > Chordata > Amphibia > Caudata > Salamandridae > Pleurodeles > Pleurodeles waltl. The sequence goes on along the minus strand of NC_090446.1, from coordinate 236,556,186 downwards.
GAGCACAGGTTAGTTCAGGGTGTGTTCGTGGCTTATCGTGACTAGGACCGTAGTTCCTGCTTGGACAGGGCGCATACCTCTGCCAACCTGAAACCCAATTTCTAACATTGGTAATCAGCGGTGAGGAAAGGACTTGTGTTTGTGCAATGCCATACATGTGACTTAGTATACTTTATTGTTCCACATTTAAGCCCAATTTGAGTCAATTCTCCCTTATTGCCATTTTTGCTTTTTCCAAAGACATTTTTACTCTACCTGGCTGTTGTGTCTATGCCCACTACCTTCAAAGATGAAGTATGAGCTGTCTATCCTGGAGAGCTACACTATGACCCACTTCAATGAGTTTTGGCAGGACAAGGGGTTGCCTGCTGAGAGGAACATTAAAAAACAGAGCTAAAAAATGCCTTGAGGGCATGGGCAGAAGCCCACCAGACCCAGGCAGATGAGGAAGAAGAGTTGGATGATGAGGTGGAATTAGACCAAGGTCCACAGTAGGGTCTTGGATTGCGACCTGTTGAGGAGGAGAGTAACATAGTCCAGGAGTGGCTATCCCACCCAGGGCAAGAGAAGTGTGTCTTCTAGAGGCCTGTCCCCAGAGGAGCTGGAGGGCAGGCAGGAAGAGAGATAGCTCAAGTTGGAGCTGGCTAATTTGAAATTGGAGAAGGAAAAAGCCTTGGTGGAAAACAAATCTGCCCATGGAAATAGAGGAAAGGAAACTAATGCTGGCTCATGAACTGAGTCTGAAGGAGCTGGACATTAAGGCCAGGCAGGCTGAGTCCAGCTGGGGTGGTGGCAGTGTAGCCCACTTGCCCTCTGAAGTCAAGAGGATCCACATTCCTAAGGGTGTGGTGCTTGACTTTGTGGTGGGAAATGGCATAGAAAGATGGTTTGAGGCTTATTAGATTGTCATGCAGATGTATAAGATCCCGGAGGGGACTTGGGGGGGTAGTCTATGTAGACATATCCCTAGTGAGGGGGAGGGACACCCTACTAGCCCTAGATATAGGTTACAGGATGAGTTATCCCCCATGATAGAAGTCCTGAACTGAAAATATGGTTTGCCCCCAGAAAAGTATAGGCTGAATTTTAGGGACGCTCAAAAGCTATCCCAATTGTCTTGGTGGGTTTTGTTTTTTTCCAGGGAACTTGATGATTGGGTGAAGGGCAATAAAGTCAGGATTATCAGGGGCTGTATAACTTGATTGCAAATGAGCACATGTTCAGTCTTTGTTTTCCAGCTCTGTACCAACACTTGATTGACAGTAAGCTCTCTGACCCCAGGGAGGTTGCTAAGGAGGGATACCGCTGGATCAGAACGAGGGTCCACCTCCCCACAACAGAGGGCAGAGTTCTCACCAGAAAAGGGAGGGGGGAAAAAAACAAAGCAAGGAGTTCTCTAAAGGGGCCCAAAATATTTATTTGTGTCCGACTCCCATCTCCATACCGAGAAGAAAAAGAGATGGTTCCCTGACAGTAGGTCTGCAGCACAAGTGCCTTGACTGCCAACAGAAAGAGCACTTCAAGGGAGATTCCAAGTGTCCAAAGAGGGGACAGCCCTCCACTGGTGGGTAGTCACTGAAGTTGGCTGGTGTAGAGCTTGGGGAGGAGACTGTCCCAGATAGCATGAGGAACAGAGTAGATGTTACCCTTGTGCCGCTTGGTGGCTTAGAAATGGTACAGAGAACCCACATGTTTAGTAATACTATAAAAAGTACAGGTAGTGTGTCACCTATAATGGGCAGAGGGTGGAGGCTCTAAGAGACACTGGAGCCAGCATGACTCTCAGTCACCTCAACTATCATATGTCATCTGGTGTTCTCAGAGCAGGTAGTCCTTTCTGTGTCCAACCACATTGTTGCAGCTGGCAACAGTGACAGCCACAGTACAGTGGCTCTGGTTCCCTTTAAAAGATTGGGGGGGTCTCAGGATCCTTGAGGTAGCTGTGTCAAGTCTGTGGATTGTCTGCCTGGCAATGACCTGGAACATACAGACTGGAAGGAGGTAGAGCTCAGGTCCCACTTGCAGATGTTAGGGTTGCCTGAGTGGGTTTGCCTGACTACACAGTACTTGGCAGCTCAAGAGGATAGTCTAGAGGACCTGGAGATCAGAAGAATGGCACAGGTGCCCACTAAGAAAAGGGGGGTGAAAGGGGCACATGAAACCTGCTCCTGAAACTCCCACATTCTGGGTGGAGGCTGACCCCGAGGGGGGTGCCTCTAAACCTACAAGGCAGGATGTGACAAAACTGAGGAACCTGCCTGAGCTGACCAACTGGCAGCAGGAAAGGGTCCCATCAGAAGGAGTTCTGCAAGGTGCAGAGGGAATGTCCTACTCTTGTGGCTGAGACACAGATTGCTGGTGTTGCCTTTGGCAAACACCTGATTTACTGGGAGAATGATCTCCTGTATAATGAGCCTAAGGCTCCTGAGCCTGGTGCAACCTATGTGTTGGTGTTCTCCCGTGCTTTAAGGCTTTCCTACTAGGGCTGGCTCGTGATGTGCCTCTTGCAGGTCATTTGGGGAAAGGCAAGACCTTTGACAGACTTGTCACCCACTTTTAGTGGCCTCAAATGAGAGAAGTCTCAGATGCATTCTGCAGGACCTGTCCTACTGGTGAGTGGCATTACAGGGGAAAAGTGCAAGGCCCCCCTGCATACTTTTCCTGTCATTGGCACCCACTTTGAAAGGGTGGGTATCGACATCACTGGGCCTCTGGACCACAAAACAGCAATGGTCAACAGATTTGTACCGGATACTATCACTCTAAGGACTGTAACTGCATGCACACTGGCCAGGGCACTGATTGGGATTTAGACCTGCATGGGTTTTCTCATGAATCTGACCTGGGTACCAACCTCTTTTCAGGGTACATGATGTCCATGTGAAAGGAGTGTGGGGTAACCTACAAGTTCTCCACTCCTTACCATCCACAAACTAATGGGCTTGTTGAAAGGTTCAGAAGGACCCTAAAGGGCATGCTTATGGGCCTACCAGATTCCATGAGGTAGAAGTAGATGTCCTCCTGCCATGCCTTTAATTTGCCTACAGGGAGGTACCACAGTAGGGGGGTGCCTTTAGTCTCTTTGAGCTTCTGTCTGGGTACCCTGTGAATGGGCCTCTCAGTTTGGTGAAGGAGGGCTGGGAGGAAGCTCCCAGTAGCCCGCCCCCTAGGATGTGGTCAGCTGCATGCTGGCACTCCGGAACCAGACGGTGTGCTTTTGGAAGCCTGCCCATAATAATCTGGAAGCCAACATGAAATGTTGGTATGACCAGAATGCCACTCTGATTGAGTCCAGCCTGGCCAAAAAGTGTGGGTGATGGAGCCTGAGAAGGCCTGGGCCCTGCAAGACCACTGGTCTGGGCCTTATGAGGTGAAAGAGTGCAAGAGTGAGGTCACCTACTTTGTTGACCTCAATAATTTGAGGAACCCTTTTAAGGATCCTTCATGTCAGTCACCCCCACTTTGAGAGGTCTGAGCTTACCATGTTCCTGGTTACTGAGAATGGGGTGAAAGTGGAGAGTGAACCCCCGCCTGACCTCCTGTTTTCCAATGAGCAGGATGGGTCAGCGGAGAGTGGAGGGTATCATCCTTTGTCCTACACCTTAGATCAACAGAGAGACTACTGCCAGTTGCTGGAGCAGTGCATCTTTGTTCTCTCTTAATTCAGGACTCACTACATGGTGTACCCATGATATTAATAGTGTGGACAGCACACCTGTGAAAACAAAATTAAAGGGTGTCAGACAATTGAGGGCCAGCATTAAGGAAGGGGTTGCCAAGATGTTGGAGTTAGGAGTTATTGAGCTCTCACACAGCTTTTGGTCCAGCGCATGGTCCCCAAGACTGCTCCTCCAGGTGTCACATCTGAACTTCTGTTTGGACTACAGTGAGCTCAATGCAGTTACAAAGACTGACACACACTCTATCCCCAGAGCTAATGAGCTTATAGATCGGCTTGGAGCTTCCAAATTCCCCAGCACATTTGACTTAATGTCTGGGTACTGGCTGATTTTTATGACCAAGGGCACCAAAGAGAGGTCTACGTTCTCAATCCAAGGGCACTCCCAGTTCTGAGTCAGGAATTTTGGGTTAAAGAATGCCCCTGCCACCTTCCAGTGGTTGGTTAACCAGGTCCTAGGTGGAATGGAGAACTTCAGGGCTGCCTACCTAGACAGCATTGCAGTCTTCAGTTCTAGCTAGGAGAACCACCAGTGCCCCCTTCAGGAAGTACTTTGGGCTCTGCAGAGTGCGGACCTGACTATCAAGGCCAGTAAGTGGGTAGGGTTCAGTGGTCTACTTGGGTCACTAAGAGGGAGGTGGCAAGGTGCAGCCCCTCCAATCCAAAATTGAGACCTGTGCTACTCCCCAGGGAACAAAGGTGGAGCGCAAGAGAAAGGGAAGCTTATCTTTGCTGTAGTCTGGGTATTGAAGAAGCTGAGATCATATCAGTTTGGTACTCACTTCTGGGTTCAGACATACCACAGACTACTCAGATGGTTAATGTATATGAGGGTTGAGAATCCCAAACTGTTGGGTTGGTCAATCTCCCTACAGGGAGTGCACTGTACAGTGGAATACCATCCTGAAACAGACCACGCCAATGCTGATGATCTCTCCAGGTTCTTCTGTCTTAGTGAAGAGAACAACGAAGGGGTTGGGTAGGACACGTGTTAGAACTGGAATCCTTAGCGTGGTTTCCCAAGATTTTTTGCCTTCTGACCTCCCGTTTTGCTGACTTTGTTATTGATGGAATTAGGACACTGGTCTCTTTACCAATGCTAACCAGTGCTAAAGTGTATGAGCACTCCACTTATAACATGGGAACGTTGGTTTATCCACAATTGTCACATTAGGTTTACTTATAAGTCATTAGTAAAGTGCATTACCTGTGCCCGGGTCCTATAAATTAAATGCTACTAGTGGACATGCAGCAGTTAGTGTGCCATCCAACTAGGTAACCCTTCAAACATGTTGCTGGCCTGCCATTGCTGAGTCTGTGTGTGTGTTGTTTTCAATTCCCATGTTGACTTGGCAAGTTAACCCTCTTGCCAGGCCTAAACCTTCCTTTTCGTACATATAAATCAACCCTAAGTTAGGCCCTGGATAGCCCAAGGGTAGGGTACAGTGTGTTTAATTAGTAAAACATGTACTTTTAAGATTTACATGTACTCGTAGTCAAAAACTCTTACATTCGTTCTTCACTACTGCAAAGCCTATCACACGATAACATTGGGATTACATTTTCACATTTTGTATGTGTAATTTCCAATTGGAAAGACCTGGGACCCCTATGTTTGGTGTCTCTGGAATCTCACTTTAAAATCACAACTTATGGTGAAGTTGGATACTAAATTGTAATTTTGAAAATCGCACTTTTAGAAAGTTGGCATTTTCTTACTTTAGCCATTTGGTGCCTGCTGCTTGCCTCCTAATACATGTCTGGAGTGGGTGACAGCCGGGGTGTGTGCATTCCCTCTAGACAGCCACACACAAAGGCAGCTTAGGTGTGACTGAAGGGCCATCCACAGCCTGATGGGCCATCCTGGGCACGATAATGGGGAGGTGCTGATGCAACTAAATAGACTGTATTCTGTCCCTCACAATAGGCTGCACACACCGCTGTAGTGAGTCTGAAGCCAGGGCAGGAAGGGCAGGGACTCTGTGCACTTCTAAGGCCTCTCTTCAAAAGCACAACTGAGTATAAGTACTGGGATTCTGACACCATCAGCTCAGTAGACTTCTGGATCTGATGCTATTCTGTCAGGAAGGACTGCTATGATTCTACAAAGTCTGCTACTTTACTGGGCTGCTTTTCTCCTAGTCCCCTGCTCTGCTGTGCTGGCCTGCTTCCTGATGTCCTTCTTGCCTGGGAGTAGGAAGGATTGGACCTGCATCTCTCCAACCCAGAACCAAAGTGACACAAAGGGCTTGCTGCCTTACCTCTTGTTTACTGAAGTCTCAGGGACACAAAAGACTTCCAACTCGTCTGCTATAGCACATGGACTCAGGCAACTGTGAGTCCTACACTGCCAAGTGGTGCCAATCAAGTCCTGGACCCTTGGAAGTAGGTATAAAGTTCTGCTCCAGTCAGAGTCAATGCATTGTCATCTCTGTGCGGATCAGAACTGGCACATCACCCCTGCTTCATGGATCAGAACAGGCGCTCGAGCCCCATTGCAGGGCTCGGAATTGATGCATCGCCTCCCCAGCGTGGATCAACCTTGGCGCATCGTCTTCAGAGCCACCACATCGCGGACCCGACACATCGCGTCTGTTGCGCCGGGAAAATGGAGGCATCTTTTCTACGGCGTGGAAAGGATGAATGCATCACCTTCACTGCAGGGAACGACATCAACGCATATGTTCATAATGCTCCTGCATTCTTGATGCTGATGCAACCAGGATTAAGGTACTTTTGCTCAGTGGCACCAAAGGGGTCCCTACAGCCAGCCCGCGCTCCATTGCTGTTGGCCTGAACTTTTGACTATGTCCCTTTCTGGCATAATCAGATATCCCGAGTTGGCACTTCTCATTTTTTAGTGCTATATCAAAGTTTATTGTTTAAATATTCACATCTCAAATTCTGACTATTGGATTTTGTTATTATGTTCTTATTTGTTTTAATTAAATTAAGCTCTAGTTTCCTAATCAGGAGTGGTATATTTTTGTATGGTGTTTTCACTATCTTACTGTTTGAAGTGTTGCACAAATACTTAACATATTACCTCTGAAGTTAAGCCTGACGTCTCTGTGCCAAGCTACGAGGGGGTGAGCACAGGTTAATTGAGAGTGTATTGGTGACTTACACAGCCTAGGATTGTGGTTCCTGCATGGACAGAGTGCATAACTCTTTCACTCTGAAACCCAAATTTCTACACTATGCCACTATAATAAGTTGAGGTAGTGGTTAAAATCACATGTTTCTTATGATGCCTCACATTTCCATTATGGTAGTTTTAGAAAAGGGAATTTGATTTATGAACTGAAATGTACCACAGTGGAGGGACGTAACTGCATTATTCTACCTGCGATGCTCTGCTCTGCATAAGATGGTGAAGGGTCACACATAATCATACAGAAAACACCGAAATGTCACACACAGGAAAAATTCACACGTCTTACTTCTAAACTCTATGCACTGCTTAACTCTGGCCTCCTTTTGCCGCTTTCTTGCTAGCTCCATCTTTCCTTTGATCTTGGTTCCTCTTCCTTCTCCATTCAGGGACCTTCCTTCCTGTCTTCTCAAGGGTCCTATTTCCTCTCTTTTTCGGGGTTCCTCTTCTCTATCACTCTTGACCTCTGTCGTGTAACCTATGTTTCCATGCATATTTGTAAGAACACATTTTTGCCTCATGAATGCCCGATCTACTGGCTTTGCCACTTCTGGGAAACTGTCTGTATCATCAGTTCCCTTTGCTGCAAATAACAGCAGTGCATAAAATGAGCTAAGTGGAGGGCTTGTAGTATCAATGCAAGGAAACGCAGGATCCAACAATTGTAGTTTATTTAAGTCACAGGTACACGCCAACACCTCCAAGACCTCTGTCTGCCACCAAGGTCATCTCCAACTGCCTCCCTTCCAACCCTTCACATTCCATTCCAACCCACATTCTTTTAACTCATAATATTCTACATAAGCTCTACAGTCTTAATAGGAAAACACATTACATAACAGGGCTCATATAAGGATCGCACACTCCTGGATCTGTTTTAACGTTTAAATTATATTTTCTCACAGAGATAATCAAATATTTCAAGAAAAGCAGTTTTATTGACAGTGAAAGAGAGCAGAACAGGGGCGGATCCTTCTGAAGGGCGGAGGAGCGTTGTCCCACCTGCGGCGAGTGCAGCAGGTATATGTAAAAATAATGTTCATTTACAAACATGTGTTATACTAGCCTAGCGTGAGTGTCGAAGGGTGAGAGCGGGGCAGGGCTAATGGCAGCAGCAGGATCAGGATGACTTGAAACTGCCAGTGCAGAGTGCGCATGTCAGGTCGGCCATCTGCTATGCGACGGCCAGTTCAACATGCGCACTTCTGGCCGCACCAATGCCTGAGGTATTAAGCTGCCCGGGGATTACAGGCACTTAGGCACTGATTGAAAGTTTTTGTCGCAAACCTGCGTTAGCGCAGGTTTGTGTCAAAAATTATACCACCGGCTAGGGCCATTCCTGGACACCAGCTGGGCATCATTTTAAGCTATGATGCTAGCCGACGGTAAGGCCCAGTTAGCGTCAAAATTATTGATGCTGACTGGGTAGAGGGGGTGTAGGGGAAACTGGACGTTGTGTGTGAAAGAATGGCACTAGTCAGGTTAGAGTAAAAAAAAATACTCTAACCTGATTAGCGTAATTATTTCCACACACCACCCCCATGGACATGACTCCTGTCTAAGTAAAGACAGAAGTCATGCCCAACAGCCCAATGGCCATGCCCAGGGGACTTAAGTACCTAGATATGGCCATTGGGCACAGTACCATGGGGGGCCCAAGTTAGGTACCCCATGGCACTTTACAAAAACAAAAATAACTTACCTGGACTTACCTGGGATGGGTCCCCCATCCTTAGGTGTCCTCCAGGTGTGGGTGTTGGTGGGTGGGGGTATCCCTGTGGGCAGGGAAGGGCACCTGTGGGCTGTTTCCATGGTCTCTGACCATGGAAAAGGCCCACAGGTCCCCTAACGCCTGCCCTGACACAGGCATTAAATAATGGTGCTAAGCAGGCTAAGTGCCATTATTTAAGGCCCTCCTCCTCCCGTGCATCATTTTTTCTCAGGAGGATAAATAAGGCGCAGGAAGTGCTGAATATATCTCACTTCTGTATGAGTAACATGCAAAGCGTTCAAGATCTGATTACCACTTGTCTAGTGACAGTGCCCAATCCTGCTGCTGTACTATTGCACATCTTTAACAATACAAACCAGGATGGAATGGTGGATGTGAGTGACTGCCGTCATTGCCCGGAGGTGGGCAGGCGCTTGTGGAGGAACATGACATCTATACTCACGTTTAACATCTCAAATGGGGATGTGTGCTATTCATTAACCTGTGATCCTATGAAAATAGGTAAATGTGCTCAGCTCAAATTGGAGAAAAGAGACAAAAACTTAACTGCTGCACAACGGACATTGTGCTACTCACGGAATGACCTGACCTGTTTGAATGTAAATAATTTGATGTTTTGCCAGAGTGTGGTGCCTGCTCCCAGCAACATTCAAAATGTTAAGTTGCCTAAAGGTTGGCTCTTTTCTTGTGGTAACCTTTCTTTTACTTATATTCCAGCCAATATAACCGGAGGGCCTTGTGCCTGGTCACGCTTAGGTTTTCTCATGTTTCCTATGGATACTGCTCTACACCCTCGCTATACCAGAGACACTATTCAATTACCTACGGACTGTGATTCTGAAATTTCATTGCTTTCCAAAACAGAATATATCAGTTTAGCTGGTTCTATCGTAGGGGTGCCAGGACTCGCAGTATATAATACCAGAGTTATTAATAAACTTGCATGTTTAGTAGTCAAGAATATTAATTATACATCAGCTGCTTTAGCTGAGCTGTTATTAGATGTACAGGGAACTAGAAAAGCTGCTTTGCAGAATCGCGCTGCTATTGATTATTTACTGCTTAAACACAACCATGGCTGCAGTGATTTTGAAGGGTTGTGTTGTTTCAATTTATCCGACCACTCCATATCAATCAACTCCCACATAGAGGCCCTGCATAAGTTAGTGAAGGGGGTGCAGCAGGATGTTGACAAGGGGTGGTGGGATTGGGCTTTTGGATGGCTGCCTAATTTAGGCCAACTGCGTTATATCCTTGGTGTAATCATTATCATAACAGTTATTTTAATTTCGTTATGTTGTTGTATTCAGTGTGTGCCTAACCTTCTATCTCAGTGTCGCCCAAGAGCATTGCCATTTCAGCTTATAGGATATTCTTAGTTGTAAGTTGGCCAAATGGTCCAAGGGTGGAATGTATTGCTACATGCACTGCGTGTAAGGTAAACAGTGGTGCAGGGTGTGGACCATTGGCCTCTGCTTCCATTGGCCTTCGCTTTCATTTTGGTTCACAACTCCATTTTGTCGAGTCTGGTTCTGTGCGTAAGGCACTGTTCAGTGTTTTTCCACAAGCTTCGGCAAGCTGGAGGGTGGGGTGTTTTTCTGCTCAACTTCGCTCCATCTGCCTGATATGAAGGGCGCTATTTACATTCCACGAGCTATCAGTTAGGACAACAGGGGGATGCGCCTGTACTCAAGGAGGAATGCAAGCTTCACTTTGGAGCCCTCTCCTGGGAACCTGGCCCGTTCTGAGGAGACGTCTCGAAGGGTGAACAAGGTACCGCCGATTGCACAATTTGTAAAGGAGGGGGTCTTTTTCTAGAAAAGACTCCTGAGCGTTAGTAAATACTATAAAGGTCAGGAGCCTGGATGGACTGGTTTTAGGAACTCTCTTCTGGGTTGGACGCAACGCCAGGAGGACTGATTGTCCCGAAGGAGACTCCCTGTGCCAGTCGATTTGGGTTCCCCGGCTTGGTGTGCGGCGGAGGGATGCAGAATCTCTTTTCGGTGAAGCCTTTCAATTTATAAGCATTGAAGTATATCGTGTGTGCGTGTGTTATATGCACTTATTCATGCAGTTATTTTCATGCTATTCTTCATGATATCATAGAGTGCTTATATTCTCACCATTATTCTCATGTTATTCTCTTGATATATATTAGTGTGGTTAGTTTTGCCATATGAGAACTTGCCCCTTAAATAAACTTGATTATTCTACTCACTAAGGTGTCTGAGAGTGATTGCTTTACATTGTGCCTTAAACTATCCTGAAGTGCATAGTTCTGATATTCTGAAGAGTAAAGCAACACACCACCCAAGAAGCAAGGAGGAAAGTCTGAGTAGAGCGCCTTGAAACGTACTTCGAAGCGCTGGATGTACAAGCAGAAAGGAGAAGACCCCTCCTTCTCCATATCGGAGGAGCAGACATACACAACATTTTCAAGTCGGTCACAGAAGCGAGGCCACAAACATATGAAACTCTAAAAAGGGCAATTACAGCACATTTCGAACCTTATGCGAACCCGGACTACAAGAGGTTCCTCCTGCGCCAAGCCCGACAAGTAACCGACGAGTCCGTTGACGTTTTCTACGCCAGGCTCAAAGAACTAGCCAGCACTTGCACTCTGCCTGACGAGGAGGACGAAATCAGGGCGCAATTCATTCAAGGATGCTCGTCATCAAAGCTTAGAGAACGCGTCCTGCAGCAACCAAATATGCCAATGAAAGACATCCTCACACTGGGGCGATCGCAGGAACTGTCACGAGCCCGAGCAGCGCATAAGGAACAAGCTCCTGCAGCCCAACCGAAGGCAGAAACGGCCAACGCGGTAACAACTGATACATCGCGACAAAGAGATACCTACAAAGGCAGATCATGCAAATAGTGTGGAGGCCCAGCACCACACCCAACAACCTGCCCGGCATGGGGCAAAATATGCAGCACATGTGAAAAAGTAAACCAGTTTGCAAAAGTTTGCAGATCTGCACCAAAACAGACAACCACTGCTTCGAGGAAAACTGTCAAAATGGTCGAAACCACATTGGATCCAGACTCAGATAGCAACATGGACAATGACTCACACGTGGTGCACATCATACACGCTATTGGGGGCCGACGCCTACCCACATGTCAAGTCACGATCCAAGGATCACCTGTATCAGCACTGGTAGACACTGGAGCCTCAATAAATCTGATGGCCATGGACATATGCAGCAACCTACCCAAGCCATTGCCGCCGCTAAAGCCCACCAACGTACAGGTGTTTGCTTTCGGAAATAGCCGCCCTCTAGTGATAGCAGGAACATTCACCACAGAGATCTCCCATGAGGACACCGGAAAAGCCACAAAAGTCTATGTCTCCAAGGACGGCATGGGATTCCTGTTAGGCTGCCAGACGGCCCAAGATCTTGAATTAGTACACTTTGCTTTCAGCGTCCATACACATGCACTCCACCACCTCACACAAGAGTTCAAGACTCTGTTCGAAGGCATCGGCTGCCTGAAGGGGCCCCTGCTACGGCTCCACATCAATGAATCCGTCACACCGACAGCACTCAAACATTGCCGCGTGCATTCCACCTCCTCCCCAAGGTGGAACACGAACTCCATATGCTGGAACAAGCAGGTATCATTAAGAGAGTCACAGGTCCAACACCGTGGGTGTCCCCAATCGTGGTTGTAAAGAAACCCAAACAGCCCGATGCAGTCGGATATGCGTTGACATGCACATGCCCAATCTGGCAATAAAACGAGAACGGCGCCTCACCCCAATGATCAATGACATCCTCAGTGAGCTAACAGGATCCTGCTGGTTCTCCAAGATGGACCTTTAGTCGGGTTATCACCAGATCATGCAACACCCCGAATCTGGACCCATAACCACATTCTCCACTCACAATGGGTTGTGGCGATATAAGAGACTTTGGGGGTTATTCCAACTTTGGAGGAGGTGTTAATCCGTCCCAAAAGTGACGGAAAAGTGACGGATTTACCACCAGCCGTATTACGAGTCCATTATATCCTATGGAACTCGTAATACAGCTGGTGGTATATCCATCACTTTACCGTCACTTTTGGGACGGATTAACACCTCCTCCAAAGTTGGAATAACCCCCTTAATTTCAGCATATCAAGCGCTGCAGAAGTCTTCCAACACGTCATCAAGGAAGTCCTGCATGGACTCCCAGGAGTTTTGAATGTGAGTGACGACATCCTAGTCCACGCACCAACATCAAAACACATCTAAAAAGACTGCGAGACATTTTCGCTAGGCTACAAACGAAGGGACTGACACTCCACAAAGACAAGTGCGATTTCCTCAAAGAAGAAATCTGTTTCTTTGGGTATCACTTTTCAAAACGTAGTGGGACCAGACCCCCAGAAAGTCAAGGATATCCAAGAAGCCCCAGCACTGACAACAGTCACAGGGGTCAGAAGCTTTTTGGGCATGGTCACGTACTGTGGGCGGTTCATGAAAAATCTGGCTGACATCACAGGACCCCTGCGAAAACTCACACAGGCGAACCAACCATGGGTGTGGGGCGAGGAGCAAGAAGCTGCTTTTCAAGCCACCAAGAGAGCACTCTCGGCAAAACCCCACTGGCGTTTTTCGACCCCCAGTGACACTCACAATTGGTAGTTGCCGCCAGCCCCACTGGTCTAGGGGCAGTGCTAGCACAGATACAGAACTGTGGAGAGTGGGCCCCCATCGCTTTTGCCAGCCATACACTCACACCAACAGAGCAAAGATATTCACAAATAGAACGTGAAGCCATCGCCATCCACTGGGGATGCCACCATTTTCACCTGTACCTCTACGGCAAATCGTTTTCTGTCGCGACTGACCACAAGCCCCTACTGCCCCTGTTCAAAGGGTCATCCACCAAGAATCGAGAAGTGGATCCTGCAACTGCAGGAGTACGACTTCACACTCGTATACCAACCCGACACAAAAAACCCGGCGGACTTCCTATCCAGACATGCACGCCCAGCCACATCACAGGAGGTGAAGAAGCCCAGGAAATGAAAGAATATGTGAGGTTGGTAGTGGAACGAGCACGACCGCTACCCATACCACTCAGCGAAGTGGTGACGGTGACTGAAGAAGAACAATGCCTACAACTAGCCATAGTAGCCACCCGCACAAGGGAATGGAGACCACTACTGCGGCCAGACTCGTTCCGCACGCAACAAGCCGAAGCCCACCTACACGCCTTATTCAATGTACGCCAAGAGCTTTCAGTAAGTGAAGAAGGCTGTTTGCTAAGAGGACTCCGCCTCGTGATGCCGTCCAGCCTCAAAACCGGAGCAGTATCCCTTGCCCACGGATCGCACCAGGGAATCGTTAAATCCAAAGCCCATCTCAGGAACAAAGTCTGGTTCCCGGGTCTTGACAAACTAGTATAAGACACAGTTAAAAGGTGCCTCGTCTGTCAAGCCAGTGGCAACCCTGACCCCCCAGCACCAATTATAACAGAGCAAGGACCTTCGGAACCATGGCAAAGAGTGAGCGCAGATTTTGGACACCTGCCTGACGGTTCACACATGATGATTGTGGTAGATGACTATTCCCGTTATCCGGAAGTAGAGATAGTGAAGTCAACTTCCGCGCACAACGTAATTCCCAAATTTGAAAAACTCATGGCCAATCACGGGTTCTTCAGAGAGATACGCACAGACAATGGGCCCCCGTTCAACAGCCACAAGTGGGCTGAATTCCTAGCGTCAATGAACACTAAACACAGACGCATCACACCCCGATGGCCGCAAGCGAATGGTGAGGTGGAAAGGTTCATGAGAACCCTGAACAAAGTCATCCGCATAGCGGCAGCGGAAGCAGAAAACACAGAAAGAGCAATCTACACATTCCTGAGAGAGTACAGAGTAACACCTCATGCCACCACATGTGCCACTCCCAGCGAACTCTGTTTCGGCAGAACAGGGATGGACGCCATCCCGCATCACCCGTCCTGGACGGTGAAAACCCCACCACCTGACAAATCAACAGCAAGGAGAAACACTGCAAACACATAAACCTTCCAGAAAAGAAGAACCCGAGAGACAAGGATGCAAGTGGGAGATACGGTGTTGGTTAAAGATTGCCACCCAGGCAGCAAGTTCCGCCTACCTCTTGAAAAACGACCCTGGACTGTGACCGCTGTAAAAGGGACCATGGTGCCAGCCCAAAGAGGATCAGAAACGGTAACCCGCAACGTGGCGTTGTTTAAGCGTCTGACCCCGGAGACGCCCCGAGGAGGTGACAAGAGCAGCACTGAGGAGAGGGCAGAGTCAGACACGGAGCCCGACGACTGGAGTACAACAGGAGAAGGACTAGGAAACAACCAGGAACGCCAGGAAGGTCAACCATCACGGGAACGAGGGCACGCCCAGCAGTCTGGAACCAGAACATCTGACCCCAGCGATTAAAGGGTCCAAGCATCGGGGCGGTCTGGCAGTGGGAGGTACCTGCTAAGACACAACCCTGATCCAGCACGGCAATACGCTGATTTTGCATGTTACTGATTTTCACAGACAACAATTCAAGTAAAGTCTCAGGCATACCAGTAGCCACTGAGTTAGTGGACGTTTAAAATGTTCTGTTAAAGTTTCTTTTTCTCACTCTCTTCCCCGTTGGGGAGGGATGTAGTGTTGATGCCGGAAACCGTCAACACCACAAGGAGAGAAGGGGGAGGGCATAAAAAGGGGAACAGAAGGCGGGAAGAGGTTAGAGTTCGAGCGGAGTATTGAAGTGAAGGTTTTTCCACACTATGCAAGCCGGCTCCGGGTTTTAATTTGTTAGCGCGCCTGCACGCTGCACGATCTAACAAGAGCCAGTACAACAAACGTGGTGGCGTGATGTCAGTAAATACAAAAGTAAGATTTTAGGACGTGAGTTATGTCCAGTTTAATGGTCCAGGCCACAGAACTGCTGGCTGAGCTGGAAGGCGAGTGTGAAGGCCTTGTTTACAGCACAGCAAGGCTTTATAGTAGCTATCCATATCAGAGAATCTAAGAGCCGTAATTCGGAATTTTAATAATACAGAAACACATTTTTTGTCTCTGAAAAGCACATAAATTGCATCAGAACGCACACATTCTCTGTCCTGTAATGGCACACCTGCTCGGTTCAGGCACTCATATTACACACCATTAAGTATTCCTCACAACAATGTAAATATCTCAGCAGCTGGCTCACGCTGGGCACCCCTTAGGGATCTGAAAATTCTTCAAAGTTCTCACCTTCTCAGTATGTGCATCTTGGGTGCAGTTAGTTTAGCTCTGTTCTGCGCTCGCCAGATTGCCAGGAGAGGACACATTCCGCTGTGTGCTACGCATATCCCCTTGAAAGACTTCAGTGACTTATCAGTGGCTCCTGCACGTCTGTTGCTTGATTGCGCAGCATGACTGCAAATATGTACAGCTGGAGCGCTATGGTGCGCTGTGGCAGAGCGAGTGGGAAAGCAGATAATAGGAGGGGAGAGAAACAGTGTGAATGAGCATGAGAGTATTCAAAAGTATTTATTCACTAAAATGACATCCAGGTAACAGATTGGCTTCACACCTCAAAAACCTCCTACTTGCCACACAGGGGCAATAAAATGGGTTGGGAACTGAAACTTCAGAAAGTAAATATGCCTCTCTGGTATTACGAGGACTTGACATCTCATTCGTTTGTTTGTGTTTAGCACCCTGATGCATTCCGGGATTTGTAGTCCTGTTACGCTTTAGTTGATTAATTATAAGTAATCCATTTGAAAAATTACCGGTTATGGAGGAAAATCTCAGGATGTAGCACTGTATTCTTTCCTCCTTGAAATATCTCCTTCGTAGACAACAGTCTCTATGATGTAAACACGGATTAAGTTGTCAAATTTTTGTTTCTAACTGCAGACTCCCTTCCTGGCCCGGAACTGCGAGCACTTACACTCTCTGAAGCAGTAATCTGAGCCAATCTAAAACATATTTTTACGGCACCCTTACCACTTTCGCAGAATGGGGCCATTATTTTAAATTTTACTCAGTCTGTCCTATTACCACGTGCACAGCGGCTTTACAAAATAACATCAAAAGAACGTGCAAAGAGGACAAAAATAAATTGATGTGTTCTGATATGTGCCTCGTCTGCACTGAGACATGGAGGCAGAGGGGGAGAGAGAGATTGGGTCACACAGTAGAAGAATCTGCACAACACAAAGAAAAAGTGAGTGATGATATTGGATATTTTTCTAGTTCTCTGTGTGAAAACTATGTCCTCGGGTGCTGCTGATGCTCTAACGAGGGGGTGGTCGCCCTTTATGAACTGGCTTGGTTTTAGGATGTCTCTATTTCAGACACTCAGCTCCCGACCCCCATCCTGCTACTGCTCTCTGTGGCTCAGGGCCTCACTGCCTGGGACTGTCTCCAGAGCTCGAATGTCACGAAGGGGAGTGTTACACAGCCTTTGTCACAAAGGCTCATATAGTGCTTTTGCTCTAAGAGCCCTGTAGCTATATTTAAATGTGTGTTTTTTTTTTTTAATGGAGTGTGTTTTTCCCACTTTGTGTCATCTATCCTTAATTTAATTCTATAGGAAATATTTAAAAGAATAAAGCGTCACATTTCTTGAGGTGTATAAAGACCAACCCCTTATTTAAATTGGCGGCAGCTAACGCCATAGAGAACTATATCAGACAACCAATGGACCCAAAGCAAGACAAACTGACTTGCCGCATTGCGCATTTTAATGGTCGGTCCCACAATAACCGTTTGTATATATATAACCGTGCCTCCCTGGCAGTTGGCCCATTCTGTGCCCACGAAATAATGCACAGAGACAATGACCTGTACAACTGTTCAGGGTGTATGAAAATCCTCAGGACTGAACTATTTGTAATTGTAGAGAGTTTATCATGAAAACTGCCTGCCAGCTCAAACTGGAGAGCAATTCTTTAACGTACTCCTTTTATTACTTTATGTTTCCTATTAGCTAACAAGTAACTGACCAAATCAGAATTCAACAAATCAGAATTCAGGCGTCTAGGCCGAGGATGGCTAAGGAGACATAGGTCCATTACAGATTTTTTTTCTTCCACACTAAAGAGGTTAGCGAAAAATTAGACAAATGGATGCATCTCCAGAGACTAGGGAACCTTTTCGCATTAAGTCTGATTAATCATTAAGGTGATTAGGGCGGCATGAATGAATCCTAGAGGCTGGGAGAAAGCTGTCAAAAACATGAAGCTAGAAGTAATAGACACTGGGTCACCACTGCCATTAAAACTGGCTAAGCTAGGGAAGCTCTACTTTCAGGAGGGCAGATTTGGTTACCCGCATTGCCAGTGGACAAAAGATAAAACACAGTAACCCTGGGCATACCAATGTGGTAAAGTTTCAGGAGTTTCTGCATTTGCAGGCAAAGGGGTGTGGACCCCCGTACAGAAGAACACAGACCCATGAGATGCACCACTTGCAGGTCTAGTCTTGCAGCAGTTTGAAGCTGCTAGAAAAATCTTAAAGGAAGGCTAAATCCAATCAATATAATAGATAGACATCTTATCTGTCCTGCAACAGATACCAGGCAATTTGTGCCTCATCTACTTTGTTTCAGGTTTCCTGTACACTTTGTTTAAGCCATAACTAAACTTTCACAATTGCTTTATTAACCTTCCTGCTCTCTCAAATTTGCTTAAAAATGCACTATTTGCCCACTCTTTTTTCAAACTTTTCTTGGGGAAGAACCCCCTGGAACCCTCTTAGGACATTTACTATGCTTGCTTGCCACCAGGTACTCAGCCACAACTTTTATGCCTCACCACTTTCAAATCTCATCAGCCACCACTGGAGCAGAGTGCAACCAGACACTGTACTATTATAAGCTCATAAATGCCCTCTACAAGACCACTGAGGCAAGCACCATGGTTCCTCAATATATCCATCCTAAATAACATGCAATCCACATACAAAACTGATTAGTTCTAAAGCACAGACCATCTACTAAAATGTATCCTCCAACTTCAGTAATGGCCAATTACTCGTACAACAACCCAAACATCCTTTTCCTTGACAAGGAAAGGATAGAGGGCTGAGCTAGCCCCGTCAGAGACCAGGAGGCTCTCCTCTGGTTGGTGGGGGGGTGAGAATGCACTCCAAAGACGTATGTAGACATAAAAACACAAGCGCATACAAACCATGAGAATCTATCTCAAACTTAGCCAAAGCCCTGAAAGAGATAAATAAGTCTTCAAGAGGTTGCAACAGCATGAACCAACGTCCATAGCCACTACACTCCCAATTAACAGTTCTGGATTCTTCCCTCCTCTATCCCTCCATTACTCTAGTCAATCCAACTTACAAACTCACATAGACTTTGCTCAAATTATCTCACCATAATACTAGTACTGTACTCATATTTCCTGTTAGAAATGGGGTCTTTGGTTGGCAGTCAGGTTACCCCCTGTCCAAGCAAAGACCCTCATTCTAGTCAGGGTAAAAGAGAATCACCATCAGCTATGCCCCGCTCACTCTCTTGGTAGCTTGGCACGAGCAGGCAGGCTGAACTTCAAAGTGCTAGGTGTAAAGTATTTGTACTAACACACACAGTAACGTAATGTAAACACTACAAAATGACACAACACAGGTTTAGAAAAATAGAAAATATTGATCTAAATAAAACAAGACCAAAATGACAAAAATCCACAATACACAAGTCAAGTTAACCCGTAAAAATGCAAAAAGAGTCTTCATGTAATTTTAAACACACCCTAACGCTGTTAGCATGAAAATATACCTTGCATGCGTCAAACATAACCCTGAATGGGCTTGCGATCTCACCAGACTCCGTCAGCGATGCCGCGCATCATTTTTAGAGCCCCAGCCGTCGGTCTTCAGGTCATGCTGCAGGCGAGCGTTGATTTTCAGCCGCTAAACTGGTGCCACGTCAATTTTTCAGCTGCAGATCGGAGTTGCGTCAATCTTTCCCCCGCATGGCGGTCAGTGCGTGGATTTCTCACTCTTGGGCTGCCAGCTTCTCCTTTCAGGGTCCCAGCAACTGGATGGGCACCACTTGGCAGAGAGGAGTCTCTCCAGAGACTCTGGATGCTGGCAGAGGGAAGTCTTTCCTGTCCCTGAGTCTTCAAACAACAGGAGGCAAGCTCTATATCAAGCCCTTGGAGATCTCCCCAAGAAGGAATGGAACACAAAGTCCAGCCTTTGTCCTCTAGCACAAGCAGAAGCAGCTGCAGGATAGCTCCACAAAGCACAATTACAGACAGGGCAGCTCTTCTTCCACAGCTCTTCAGCTCTTCTCCGGGCAGAGGTTCCTCTTGGTTTCCAGAAGTGTTCTAAGGTCTGTGGTTTTTGGTGCCCTTCTTATACACATTTTCCCCTTTGATGTAGGCCTACTTCAAAGGAAAGTCTCTCTTGATTGATAAATCCTGCCTTGCCAAGGCCAGGCCCCAGACACATACCAGGGGGTTTGGAGACTGCATTGTGTGAGGGAAGGCACAGCCCTTTCAGGTGTGAGTGACCACTCCTCCCCTCCCTCCTAGCACAGATGGCTCATCAGGAAATGCTGACTACACCCCAGCTCCCTTCGTGTCACTGTGTAGAGGAGAGGTGCAAACATCCCAACTGTCAAACTGACCCAGACAGGGAATCCATAAACAGCCAGAGTCACAGAATGGTTTGAGCAAGAAAATGTCTACTTTCAAAAAGTGTCATTTTCAAACTCGCAATCCAAAAACCAACTTCATTAAAGATGTGTCTTTAAATTGTGAGCTCAGAGACCCTAAACTCCATATTTCTATCTGATCTCAAAGGGAACCTGCGCTTTAATAACATTTAAAGGCAGCCCCCATGTTAACCACTTGGGCCCCTACCAACGACGAAGAAACCGAAAAAACTATGAATTCCATCCACTCAGGCTCCTCCTCCGGCCCCTGCCCCCACTGCATTTTCAACAAAGCCAGCCCAACCATCGCACCCAAGCTTTGCGCCGCCACCTTCCCAGACTACTGGAAGCACGCAGAAGTCACCACACTCCTAAAAAAGCCCAAAGCAGACCCTGATGACCTCACCAACTACCACCCAATTTTGCTTCTCCCCTTCCCCGCCAAGGTCGCTGAAAAACTAGTGAACACCTGCCTGTCTCACTTCCTAGAGGAAAGCTACGCACTTGACGCCTCCCAGTCTGGATTCCGCGAGAACCACAGCACTGAGACCATCCTCATTGCTTGTACTGATGACATCAGAACCAGAGTCGACAAGGGCGAGACCGTCTCACTCATCCTCCTGGACCTCTCCGCTGCCTTCGATATTATCTGTCACCAAATACTCCGCACACGCCTCCACAACACAGGTATTCAACACAAGGCCATAGACTGGCTTGCCTCCTTCCTCACCGAAAGAACCCAGAAAGTCTGCCTCTCTCCCTTCCACTCCACAACCACCAAGATCATCTGCGGAGTCCCCCATGGGTCCTCCCTCAGCCCCACCCTTTTCAAAATTTACATGGTCCCGCTCGCCAACATCCTCCGACCACACGGAATCACCATCATATCCTACGCAGACGACACCCAGCTTGTCTTCTCACTCACACGAAACCCTACCACCGCCAAAACCAACCTCCACGCTGGACTCCTTGACACTGTTAAATAGATGACAGCAAACCACCTCAAGCTAAACTCCGACAAAACCGAAATCATCATCTTCGGCCCCAACAAAACTATATGGGACGACTCCTGGTGGCCCACCGCCCTAGGATCCCCACCAATGCCCACAAACCACGCACACAACCTCGCCATCATCCTAGACCCTTCCCTCTCCATGACCCAGCAAATCAACGCCATCACCGCCTCCTGTTTCAACACCCTCCGCATGCTACGAAAAACCTTCAAATGGATTCCCATAGAGACCAGAAAGACCGTAACCCATGTACTCATCAGCAGCAGGCTAGGCTACGGAAACACCCTGTACGCCGGCACCACACTCAAGCTCAAGCGAAAACTCCAGAGGATCCAGAACGCAGCTGCCTGCCTCATCCTGGACCTCCCACGCCACAAACACATCTCCTCACACCTCAGATACCTTCACTGGCTTCCTATAGACAAGAGGATCACATTCAAAATCCTTATCCACGCACACAAATCCCTCACAACACTGGACCAACCTACCTTAACAAAAGAGTGAACTTTCACACTCCAACTCGCCACCTCCGCTCTGCCGACCTCGCACTCGCCACAGTCCCCCACATCCAACGCGCCACCACCGGAGGCAGATCCTTCAAATATGCCAATCATGGATAGCCAATTATATATACATTGTGTACAGCACTTTAGCACTGGTTAGCAGTGGTAAAGTTTCCAGAGTATCAAAAACAGTAAGACCATGCTAAGGATACCAAGTCTAACAAAATTAGAAACGTTATTCTACCCAACGTAATATTTTAGACAGGACATCTAATTTTGCTAAGTGGAAAAGTAAAAGAATCGACCTGAAAAGGTTCTTTATAGATTTGTATATGAAGGACGCCTAGAGACTGATAAATCCCACTTTGAAGGCGTACTATATTTTTCCACCATATCCGAGGATTTGCTAATAATAAGCAAAAAAAAAACTACTCAGGGCAAAGTGCAGCGCCACTTTTCCTGCATCTCTTAGTGCCCCACTGACTTCACCATATGAGCGCCATAATTAAAATACGGTGCACCTTTGGCGGTAGTTAGGGGACTAGCATCTAAATATGTGACGCCAGTCTGGCACTTTGCAGGATTAGTTTAGAAAATGTTTAATGCAAATCATGTAAAGCACCCAGATACCCATTGTAACTAATGGAAGCCTCCTTTTAACGCTTGCTCTGAGCAGGCATTAAAAGTGCTGGAAAAAATGGCTCAAGGAAATCTTTTAACGGGGAACGCCTCCTTTGCATACGTTATGCCTGACTCAGGCATAATGTAGCACAAAGGGTTACAAAGTGGCCCAATACATGCATTGCTCAACTTTGCGAATAAGGTGCAACATTTTTGGCCTTTTAATGCCACATTTGTGTAAAAAGAATTATGCTAATGTGGCGTTAGAATGGCGCTAGTGGCTCTCAACTATGCCCCTCAGTTTCATAAGAATTTAATTGTTTTTTTTTTTTAAACACACACATGCTCTTAGATGTCAAGTTTTGATCAGTCTTGAAAGGGGGCCACATTTGCACTTTGAAATTTACACTTTTAATTAAAGCTATCTTAAACTAAAACCGGAAATTAAATGAATTCCAGATTATCGCATATAGGGCCTGATTACGACCTTGGCGGAGGGGATTACTACATCCCAAATGTGACGGATATCCCACCCGCCGTATTACAAGTTCCATTGGACATAATGGAACTTGTAACATGGAGGACGGGATATCTTTTATAGTCTTTTAAACAAATATGGTAATTGTCCATTTTATTACGGTGACTATTGGTCAACATTTGTTAAACACATTGACATGGAAATGCTGCTGAAAATAAGAGAATAGTAACAGCAGTAATTTAGGGAGACCAATTGGGAATATTAAAATGAAAGAGCAGATATTCACTTACGAATTATTGATACTTTCAGCTTTACAACGGTAGAACCATCCATCACTTACAGATCAGTAACAGACACACAATATGCAATTAATAAGGGTAGATTGATCTACCTTTTTTTAAGTGCTTAAGAATGAACCAGCTTTGTCTAGTCTTCTGATCCAGAATCCATTCCTCTTATGGAAATAATGTCCAAAATCAATAATTTATTGTCAGTCACTGCATTATGGTCAGGTAGATAAAGCAGGGATGTCTACCTTCACCATATTCAACGTAGCCATGTGACACTCACATGAATGCTAATATTTCAGGCATTAATAAATGGCCAGAAGTTTAGAAATGTCCCCACTTTGATTGTATGCAGAGAAACCCTTAAAATCTATGATTTCAAAAGAGAACACATAGGTTCTGGGTTTTTTGTAAAGGTTTCTAATCAGTGTTTCAGTACTCTTTAATAATACCGAGAGTTTCTGTTACATTTGGAGTAGAATTTGAGCATGGGATATGACCAAGAGCTTATTATAGACAACTTGCATTGAGAAGAAAAATTTCAAGCGCGCTGCATCAGCACATTGCCAGACATTAGGCTTATAGTGCTGCTGGGCATCCTTGTTGACTGGGTAGTTCCAGTGCTTCTTCACTCCCAGTAACCAGGAATTGTTTTTCATGAGCTATCTTGAACTGGAGTGTGAATGTCATTGGCAGGACTTCAGAATTCTGCCCAGTTGCAGGATGTCAAACTTGAGTTTCTTCTACACAGTTGAACAAATGGCATGAACTGCTGGAACAGGGCATAAACAAACCTTACAAGTAGCCCATTGCAAGAAGGTTGTCTGTCCATTAGAGGATATGAATTTTCCATTCCAATATGTTCCACAGTCTTTTCCTATGTTGTAAGTTTCTGTTTACATTGTATATCAAGCAGACATGAAAGGGAACACATCATGGGGCATATTTATACTCCGTTTGCGCCGAATTAGCGTCGTTTTTTTTTACGCAAATTCGGCCCAAAACTAACGCCATATTTATACTTTGGCGTTAGACGCGTCTAGCGCCAAAGTAGGAGTAAAGAGCGTCATTTTTTTGCGTGAACGCCTTCCTTGCGTTGATGAGATGCAAGGTAGGCGTTCCCGTCCAAAAAAATTTCTGTGACGCAAATGCGTCGTATTTATACTCCCGGGCAAAAATCACGCCCGGGAGTGGTCGGGTCAAAAAACCCCGCATTTGCGCCTCTTTTTAACGCCTGGGTCAGGGCAGGCGTTAAGGGACCTGTGGGCTCAAAATGAGCCCACAGCTGCCCTCCCATGCCCCCAGGGACCCCCCCTGCCACCCTTGCCCACCCCAGGAGGACACCCAAGGATGGAGGGACCCACCCCAGGGACATTCAGGTAAGTTCAGGTAAGTATGAATTTCTTTTTTTTTATATTTTTTTTTGGCATAGGGGGGCCTGATTTGTGCCCCCCTACATGCCACAATGCCCAATGACCATGCCCAGGGGACATAAGTCCCCTGGGCATGGCCATTGGGCAAGGGGGCATGACTCCTGTCTTTACTAAGACAGGAGTCATGTAAATGGCGTCTGGGCGTCGTTAAAAATGGCGCAAATCGGGTGGAGGTGATTTTTTGCGTCAACCTGACTTGCACCATTTTTAAGACGCCCTACTGCCATTTTTCCCAACGCCGGCGCTGCCTGGTGTACGTGGTTTTTTTCCACGCACACCAGGCAGCGCCGGTCTGCTTGCGCCGGCTAACGCCATTCAATAAATACGGCGCCCGCATGGCGCTTCAGAATGACGTTAGCCGGCGCAAATTTTTTTTACGCTAAACTGCGTTAGCGCAGTTTAGCATCAAAAAGTATAAATACGGGCCCATATTTATTTCGCTTACTTTTATAACGGCCGTTGCCCACTGCCTTCCTCGGTGCTATTGTCTCATCAGTCAAGCATTACAAGATTGCCATTGGAGGTTCTATCTTCCTTAACGGATTTCTTTCTACCTGTGACCCTCTTAAGGAGACACTAGTCATTTCCAAGTATATTATTCTGATCAGGATAGTACCATGGCTACAGGTGGAAGACACCCTTTCCTCTGGCAATTTGGAATGGTACTCAACAGCCCTTTCAGGAATCTAGTCCTTGATAGTTTCTTACATTTTTCAGAATGGAATTTGTATGGACAAGAACTTTCTTAAAAGAGAGAATATAACCATTGCTTTTGTTTAAAACACATCTCTAAATTATATTCTAAAATCAATCCTTCCTTTTTTCTCGTGTGCAGGACAAATGATTCAAAAAGTGTAGAAAGCATCTTAGCCATACATAAAATATACACAGAACTTTTCTATATTAGAAAATAACTGGCGACCCTACAAACTGAAAACACAGCTGTCACGTGTTCATCACTAGCCCTCTTAGTAGCAGGCCTTAAGGCCTAAAAACCCTGCCCTCCCTCACCCACTGCTTGGCTTATTTCAGCTGTCTGGAGAGGACAAGGGAGGCTTCGCGTCTGTCCAGGGCACTTGGGAGCACACTGAATTAAAGACTTTCTGAAATTGAATCCTATCAGAGAACCCGTAAAAAGAATAAAAAAGAGCAGTTCAATGTTCAGTGTTTCATGTACATGAATATTGGGAGACTAGAGAGCAAGTGATTTTGGATAGCTGTAAGAAAACAAAAGATCAGAGATTGGAACTGTGTCCATGAAGAAGCTTCCTTGTTTTTGCCTGAGTTCTTTAAAATGTGAACAATATTCAGGGATCCTAATTGACAGTAATTAACTGTGAAAACTGGAGTGAGAGAAAAAGAAACGACTTTTCAAGCCAAGGCTGCGCAGGGTTTCAACGATGTAAAAGCAGAGCAAGCGGACAGTTAGAGAGAGAACTTTGGCCCATATTTATACTTTTTGACGCTAAACTGCGCTAACGCAGTTTAGCGTCAAAAAATTTTGCGCCGTCTAACGCCATTCTGAAGCGCCATGCGGGCGCCGTATTTATGGAATGGCGTTAGACGGCGCAATCAGACGCTAAAAAATCGTCTTAACCCGATTTGCGCCATTTTTTCGACGCCCAGACGCCATTTCATGACTCCTGTCTTAGTAAAGACAGGAGTCATGCCCCCTTGCCCAATGGCCATGCCCAGGGGACTTGTGTCCCCTGGGCATGGTCATTGGGCATAGTGGCATGTAGGGGGGCACAAATAAGGCCCCCCTATGCCACAAAAAAAATAAAAAAAATTATACTTACCTGAACTTACCTGTACTTCACTGGGATGGGTCCCTCCATCCTTGGGTGTCCTCCTGGGGTGGGCAGGGGTGGCAGGGGATGTCCCTGGGGGCAGGGGAGGGCACCTGTGGGCTCATTCTGAGCCCACAGGTCCCTTAACGCCTACCCTGACCCAGGCGTTAAATTCAGGCGCAAATGCGGGTTTTTTTGACCCGCCACCTCCCGGGCGTGATTTTTGCCCGGGAGTATAAATACGACGCATTTGCGTCGCCGTCATTTTTTTTAGACGGGAACGCCTTCCTTGCATCTCATTAACGCAAGGAAGGCGTTCACGCTAAAAAATGACGCTCTTTGCCAATACTTTGGCGCTAGACGCGTCTAACGCCAAAGTATAAATATGGCGTTAGTTTTGCGCCGAATTTGCGGCGAAAAAAACTACGCAAATTCGGCGCAAACGGAGTATAAATACGGGCCTTTATGTTAACGAAACCTGTGGTTGTAACAAAGTAAACATTCAGAGAAGTTGGAGTCCATATTGAGAGTCACATTGTCAAATCTAAAATGTAAAGATCAGTTTGTACAATTGCAAATAAATAGTTGGTGGACGAAGTACGATTCCTCAGGCGATAGAACAATTAACGTAGCTAAAGGATCTTGTATAACTTATAGGTGAATAGACTTGGAATTACTCTGAAGTCAACAGGGTTCCTGGATGATAGGAGGAGAGGAAGCAGGTGGGCCTGCAATTTGACAAAACGGGCATCTCCGGTGCGCAAACCTGGGAGAAGCCATTATAGGAATTTCAATTACATGGTAACAAGCACACAAGGTGCGATATTATAACTATATACGGAAAATGTCATATTGCAATGCTTGATACAAACTGACTTATTTCTTATGCACTGCTGATTTTCAAGACAGCGTGATTAGCTCGTGTTCAACATCCGTTGCACCACTGTTTATTTCATAATCCATTTTCGATTATATGCTACCCATTGACTGTGTAAGATCACATGTATTGCATTGGAAGTGTCTAAGAATGTAATTATGAGTTTAGCACCCATTTTTACTGTTGACTCTCCTTTCCTGCACTACTGTGAACTGGGATAGAAGTTCTGAAACCACAAAGGCTCAGAGTACCATGGAGTTTTTAAGAACGTGGGTTTGGGCAATGGGTTGGGTAAACTCTACTGACGTTGCAGAGACAGATTAAAAGGTAGGAGGATAGCGTCAGATGAAGTTGCCCATAGAGAACAACCATTCTATGCCAAGGAAACACTACCTTCTAAAAAACTGTCCATTCCATGCTGAAGGAATGCCACCTTCTAAATAAAGTTGCCCACATAAATCACCCATTCTCCAGTCAGGAGATGCTAACTAGCAAAACTGAAAACACATATACAGGACCCTTACCGTCCTTCATATTGATATCATCATCAAAGGCCAATATAATAACTGGTGTCAGTACTCTGACTTTAGGGTATGGGTTCTCTGCTCTCTGGCAAAACCCTAAGGTTAACACCCCCTCACCTCGATGTGTTGTGCCTGGGTTTTGCTCCACAGACAGCAACTTGCCCGTCTATATCTGTGGGCCTCCCGGTCCAACAGCCAGATCCTCTCAGCTTGCCCCATCAGTGCTTCCAAATTATTGTAGTACAACAATCATCATCCACTCCTGGGTGCAATTTGGGAGACTTTTGAGTCTGTATGAAGAATTAATAAAACAAACATTGATCATAAGGAGCGTTCAGCAGTAAGCATGTTTCAATGCTCCTCTAGTACACTTATCTTTCGCTGAGCCATGTCTTCCTTTAAAGTAACCAGTGCTATTTTAAGTGGTTGCTTAAACACGTACCCATTCCAGTACATTCTGATGTGTCTCTTGTTTTGGGCTACTGTGAAAGATGATTATTTGCTTCAGTTTCTAATACATGATTAGACCAGACCTAGGTTCACGTCTGCCGTGCAATTCAAGTCTTTAGTTTCATTTTTAATTCATTGTGGGGCTTGCTTTGTGGTGTACATTTCCCTAAAAATACTGTTTAAATTCGTTTGTGTGAAGATTTCTTTTGAATCCATTGTGAGGTGAGTTGATACCGTCTTCCTTTTCTTTAAATTTGTTATTGCAGCAATTCTGACTTTAACCATACGATTGTATGCATCAAGGATTGAGGTTTATAAAGCCCCAACAAGAGGAGAAGCACATAGAGTAAGTGAGGAAAATGGAGAGCTAGATGTGAACTTGATCACCCCACCAGGAGGGAGAATGGGCAATGCAGGTCGTACTATCGGGGATGAGTGTCTCAAATTGCCTCTAAAAAAGGTGCTGTAAATGAGAATTTACCAAGCAACAGGGTGTGTGGTATGAAGAGATGAGTCGTTTTGTGCTTAAAGCGCTACCATGACGGGGTCAATGTCAGGGTTCAGCAAGAGCATATATGTTAGATTAGGCCTAGGGCGCTCAGGATATAATTTATATTGACTGGATTCTTCTTCAGTGTAACGTATTCAATGACATAACATCTCTTGGTGTTT
The DNA here is from genome assembly GCF_031143425.1 of Pleurodeles waltl. Classification (NCBI taxonomy): domain Eukaryota; kingdom Metazoa; phylum Chordata; class Amphibia; order Caudata; family Salamandridae; genus Pleurodeles; species Pleurodeles waltl. The sequence continues at coordinate 236,527,329 of NC_090446.1, read as the reverse complement.
TGATTTAGTTGTACACACGGTGGGCTTGAAAGGTGCTCGTGTTGCTTTTTTTTCTGATTACTGCTTACGTTGTAGCTCTTTAGAACTCTTTCTTCCTGCCTAGTGTGGACATGTGAAGAAATAAAAAAATATGGAAATTTAAATAAAGTGAAACTGAGTACTCTCAAACAGAGAGAATCATGCTTTTGGGATCTGTAGTGGAGATCTATGCAACTGCAATCTAAACAGTGTTTAGACTGTCCATTTTACGTCATTCTCTTCTTTCTCTATTCTCATTGATGTCTTTACTCGCGAAATATGAGTATATCTATATATTTTGGGGACTCATGGGATTACCTTGTCTTTACTTACCATTATATTGTGTCAAAAACAGTAATGAGGCGTTTGAGAAAACATTTAACTTAACAGAAGATAATGGTTGGAGTGCAGCAAGTGTTCACTTTGTATTCAATAGAGGATACCAGTAGTTCCATGCTACAATAAAGGACAGTTTTATTATTCATGTATCTTGCATATAGCACGCTGAGCAATTCAGTAGTAAGATATGATTGCAATATGTCATGATGGCATAGTGAACAAAATAGCACCTTAATCTGCTCGCTTTCACAATACTTATGTCACTAATACTACATTAATCGAGCATTTCATTGATTGGCTGGCCATTTAAATGCCATTGTACTCAATTCAGAAAAGGTATAGCACTTCCCCTGTCCTCCAGAGAAAACGTTTTCTAAATCCGAACTTTCACAAAACGCTTTGTAATTGTGTTTCCGGAGGTCTAAAAGCCACCAAAAGTTTAGGAAACGCAGCATTGAAATGAGTCTAAGGCCTAATTACGAGTCTGGCAGTCACTAGATCTTCAGATTCTCAGTGGCAGACTGGACTGCCACTGCTGTGGTGGTCTGCCACCACATTACAACCCTGGCGGTCCAACAACCATGGTACTGCCGTTTCCACTGGGATCAGTGATCCCGACCGGCTGACAGCAGGTGCAGGTTGCAATCAGCCCTGCTAATTATAACATTGTTCTCCACCAGTCTTTTCATGGGGGTTTCATCACCATTAAAAGGCTGGTGGAGAACAGGTCAGGGGGCCACAGGGGGGCCATGACCGTGACATGGGCAGTGCAGGGTTCCCCCTGCCCAGCACCCTTGTAATGCGCTCTGTCTGCTGTGCTGACAGTGTGCATTTCAAGGGTGCTGGTGCCCCTGCTGGCAGTAGCATTGCCGCTGGCTCAATTACTAGCCGGTAACAATGCTGCAGCCACTTTCCCACTGGGCTGACGGCAGCCCAGCGGCAAAGTCATAATGGGTCTGGGGGGGGAGTCATCACTACAGTGACTGCCTTCCTGTCAGGAGTTTGGCAGACAGGTGTTCCCATCCACCATGCTCGAAATCACAGACTAAATGTTCAAATTGCATGAAGGATCCCTGCAATTTTGGTTCTGGTCTGCAGCAAGATGTCCAATTACAAGTGGTACCTTTGATTTCTCTGCAGCTGCCTTATCTTCCTTGTATAAACAGGGCATTCTTCAAACAAATGGAAGATGTTTGTGTTTTGTTGTGTAAGTTGCAACTTTGGGGTAACTCTATAAGGGGTGCCTTTCCATCCACGGGTTACATGGATAAACCTAGTTCAATGCACCATTGAAGAATGTGAAAGGCAAGTTCTTGTAGCCCCGCAAGACACTAATCAATGTGTGATTAACATAGAAGTATTTCTTTTGGATTACTAACAATCCCAAAAAGGGATCAGGGGCACAGTGGAAACAGCCACATACCTTAATTTGTTATCACTCATACTGTACCAAGAAGAATTAATAAAAGTAATTATGACTACAGGAAAACATTGTTTCTCAGTATATCTAAAACAACTACACAGAATATTATAAAAACAGCAATGACATATTATTAATAAAGAGAATAAAATGAACATTTCTATCATTGTTAAAACGTCATTAAAATGTCGCCTGCAACCTAACCCACTGATGCCTACTTCTATATGCTATATTGTAAGAGCATGAAAGGTAAGCAACTTGTAGACTAAAGTTTCTTAGGGGGGAGGGATCCACTGCATGTCCTGTTGCAAGCAAAAAGCTGTCTTTATCAGTGGGGCCATGAAGACAGTGTTCCCTATGAAGGGGAAACACCCACCTGGTAGCAGACAGCCAGACTTCCTCGGAGTCTTGGTTTTATCACCTTCAGGCTTCATGCGAGATGTGTCTTTGCAAAATGTGAAGTGCACTGGTAGCAGGAGAGGCTGTCCCTCACAGTATTTCAGGTGAACATCTATTTTAAAAGACAGACATGACAAGGATTCTGCTTAATCCTTCAATATGGGGTGTCCGTTGTCTAAGTTTAGAAAGATGGGGACTTCCATTGACTAAGATGGTGTTAGAACCCACAAAAGATGGAGTTGGACCTTAGGGACTTTATCTCATCCCTGGTTTGCATGGCTGAATGTGATGTCATAGGGGCATGTCTAACCAATAGGAGTCCAAGTAATGTGTAGACAAATTCATGCTCTCTGGTTAACATCTATAATTATCTAGAGTAAGGTACATGACTAAAACATTTATTTGTAATACACTTGCAATATAATATAAATTCAAATAGTGTATTGCAAATATAAAAGCTAAATAAGAAATATGATAATATATACTTCACATAGCGAAGCATGAATACCTGTAATTCATGCATTACAACTAATTATAACAAATCTTATTTCATAATCTCTCTAGAGCATGTTGTGTGCATTGGTAAGAAAACCTACCAGTGATAATATGGATTACAAATAAGCAATATCAAAAGTGAAAAATAAAAGAGCCCAAAAAAATTAACTTAACATTTTCTTTTAGTTTTTAGTTTATATAGGCTTTGTGGTACATGTGATAAATGCAGCTCATGATTAATTGGTTGACTTACTTGTTGAGTTGACTCCTCGTCAGAGGACAATTCAACATTGTCAGGTACACATGCAACATATGTGTGGTCTTTGCGAAATCCACACAGAGCATGTCCGTAGTTGACAGTTGTTGTGCTAGATGACCCAGCAATTGGTTGCTCTTCTGAGGCTCTTGAAGTTAGTTGTGGTTCCTTCCCAGGTGGCTCAAAGAAGAACAATGAGTCAAGCCAGTCATCACGAGCTGCATTGAAAAATGCCACTTATGATACTGCTCTGTCTTTAATCTTTCTCTTTTTATGGTTTTTCTTTGCTTCTGTGAAGATTTCTCCTTAACGGAATCCTTGGTATCATTTTTAAGTTTTAAGTGTGGCTTAACAGATCGAGTACCTGAGGTATCTCTACCTACAGAAGTGTATATTTTCACCATTATTTTTTGCAGTTCTCATTCACAGTCCTGAACCGGAACTGCTTCAGTCTCAGATGCATAGCCAGAACTGAAGCCTCTCCCTTTATGTTGCTTAGAATGATAGAGGAAACTGTAGAGAGTTTTCCCATTAACGTCATTCCTAAATCCAGAGCTGAGCCAGCACAGAGTTTGTTTTGTACTTGTCTGCGTACATCAGGGAGAATGGCCAATGAAGGAGAATCATGCATACTGGTATAAATTAGATCTGGAAATAGAACTCTGCTCCACCAGTGGAGTTTGTGAAATGTAGGCACTTCTCGCTACGTGGAGTAGCGCTGAGTTCCCAAATTCTGCACTGTGGCGCAGAGTTAGTTTGCACTCACGAGATTGGGTTATAGGGGTTTTCTCACAAACGAGATGAAACTGCTGGGCCGCTAGCGAGTGTGCGCAAGACTTGGCATTCTCTTGCATTACTTCCAGCCGCGCCGGTGGCCAAAACAGACCCCTTGCGGGCACTAACTCACTTCAGAAGTAGATTTTCTACTCCAGAGCCACTAAATCTAATAAATAAGATATGTTTGGACTAGATTTTCTTCTCCAATGGACCCTGCAATTTGCTTTTCAGATTGAGAAGCCTTTATTTTCAAACAGGAAGGAAGTGTGTCAGAGACTCCAACTTCCAGTTCCTGTCCAGCAGGCTCCTCCAAGTGCTTTGTCGATCCCCTGGTCAATATCCCTTGGATTTCAAGCTGGAAGGATCACTCTCTTTGTCTCCTGGATATACCCTTGGATTTAAGGTCTTTGTTTTTGTGAAATCACACAAGTAAGTTCTAAAACTATTGAATAAGGGTGTTGTTGTTTGTTTGCTTGGGCACGCACCAGTATTTGTTTGTATTTTAATTTGATTTTAAAAATGTATAGTGATAGGTGGCCTTGTGTTTATTTATGGGCCTAGTTATTATTTATTTTGAATTTCATTGATTATTCATCTTTTGTGAAGGAATATTGTTGTACAGCACAGTACCTTTTCTACATGTTTGTAACATTTGTAATATTATTTTAGTATGTGCCCTAGTTTTCCAAAGGGACATTTAGCCAGTCAGCCCAGGCCAATACTAGTAGTCATCACAGCATGAAATACATGTTTCAGTGGTATCTGTTTTTAAAACAACCAGGGATGATACTGGATTAAATTTAAAATGTTGTTTATTTGTTTGCATTTCATTGTTTTGGCAAAAAGTGTATATATTGTGGGGTAAGATATTTTATCACATAGGAGGATGTTGTTTGACCATGTGGCTAGCAGCCATTTTGTTCATGAAGCCAGTGTCCCTTTGCCATAGGCTTGCATGTGTTCTTTGTTTGCCATGCCTCCTTGCTCCATGTTTTTATTGTTTAATCATGTGGCTGGCAGCCAGTTTGTGCCTGCAGCCATTGTCCCTCCCTTTGCCATAGGCTTGCATATGTTCTTTGTTTTCCATGCCCCTTGCTCCTTTTTGTTGTTGTTTGACCATGTGGCTGGCTGGCAGTCATTTTGTCCATCCAGCTAGTGCCCCTCCCTTTGCCATAGGCTTGCATGTGTTCTTTGTTTTCCATGCCTCCTTGCTCCTTGCTATTGCTTAACTATGTGGCTGGCTGGCAGCTGTGTCAGTGTCCCTTCCCATAGGGCTGCATGTGCTCTTTGTTTGCCATGCCTCTTTGCTCGTTGTTGTTGTTTGATCATGTGGCTGGCATCCATTTTGTGCATGCAGACAGTGGTCCTCCCTTTGCCATAGGCTTGCATGTGTTATTTGCTTACATGCCTCCTTGCTCCATGTTATTGCTGTTTGACGATGTGGCTTGCTGGCAACTATTTTGTCCATCCAGCCAGTGCCCGTTGCCATAGGCTTGCATCTGTTCTTTGTTTGCTATGCCTTCTTGCTCCTTGTGTTGTTTGACCATACGGCTGGCAGCCATTTGTGTCCATGCAGTCAGCATCCTTTTACCATAGGCATGCATGTTTCTTTTGATTGCCATGCCTCCTCACTCCTTGTTGTTGTTGTCCATGTGGCTGGCTGGCAGCCATTTTTGTCAATCCAGCCAGTGTCTCTTGCCATAGGCTTGCATGTGTTCTCTGTTCTCCATGCTTCCTCCTTGCTATTGTTGTTTGACCATGTGGCTTGCTGGCTGGCAGCCATTTTGTGCATGCCTGTGTGGCCAGTCTGTCTTTAACATAGGCTTACACACAAACATAGCTAATTTTTGACTATTTGTTTTTTAGGTTTCTATTTTTATTTTTTCCTATTTTATTCTTTCCGTTTTTAAATTGAATTTTTTATGCCATTTTTTTATTTAATTTTTAAAAAGTTTTTTTATTTTTATATATTTTATTTTTATATATATATATATATATACATTTTTATTTTTTACTTACATTTTTAATTCCTTTCATTTTTTTTTTTAAATAATTTTGTTTACTTTTATTTTTTATTTTAATTTTACTTATTATTTCTTTTTTATTTTTATTTTTATATTTTATTATTTTTATTTTTCTGTTCTCCCATATTTCTAAAGCCTCAGCAGAGAACTGCAACAACCCGCACCTCAGTAGAAGTATGCACTGCAGAGAGGCAATCAACACACCCCCCTACCTCCAGTTCTTCTTCAGGCATTGGCCTAATAAGAAAGTACGCTTCCCCAGATTGTGACTGTTTTACAATTAGCAAACAGGAGAAGAACATTGCCATATACCCCATTTGTGACGCAAGTGTTCATCGAGGTCAGCCAGGTTCACATAATGGTACTGGAGGCCAGAAGACCCATATGAAAAAACTTCACACAATCATGTGGGAGGAGCACCTGAAAAAAATCTCAATGTAGTTGCAGAGGTGAAGGTTAGGAGAGCCAGAAAATGTAAGTTACAACTGGTGAGTTCACAGTGGAAGATGAGGAAGAAGAGGGTAAAGTCATCCTCATAAAAAAGCAGTCCTGTCCCCAGCAGTGGACCAGAATCACTCGCCTCATCAACCACACAATGGCACAGGAAGACTCAGAGTCAGATGGAGATGCCACAGCATTTGGCAACTGCACTATGGCACGCATTAAGGTTACCACATGCATAAAGGTTACCACAACCTAAATCAGCGTCAGTGCCCCCCCCCCCCAAAAAAAAAAATCCATGCTAAAACTTTGGGCATGTTTTGGCAGGAGGGGCCATACGACCACAAAAACCCAATGGCGCTTTTTGTACAATGGGAAACTGTCATAAATATTACCTCTGGGTCTCCTCCCTTTTTCTTTTGTGGAAGGAGTAGGTTTCTTAGACATTATGGCAGCCCTCTGTCCGAAATGGAAGGTTCCAAGCCGGACCAATTTTACTAGAGTTGCTGTTCCAGCACTGCATCACGATGTGCTGAAATTGGTTGGACAAGCTTGGCAGCAAAGTGTTCTCCACACTATCCAGCTGATGACAGATAATGTGGACAGTTGTAAGATGACTGACTACATGTGCATCACTGCAGACTGGATCTATTTTCTGGGGATAAAGCAAAACCTATCTACAGGTCTTGGTCTTGAAGAAGTTTTTAAGAGTGTTTGGCGACAAGCAACAGTAACTATGTTTGCCAATGAGAAGTCACACAGCTGCAAACATCTTGGAGGGATTTAATAGCAAGGTATCTGAATGGCTGTGACCCAGAGGTCTTCGAGTTGGATTTGTTGCCACGGACAATTGCAGTAACATAGCCAAGGCCATGACAGACCGTGGTTATTTCACTGCCCTGTATTTTGCACACTGCATTAACTTGGTTATGCAAGATTTTCTTAAAAAAAGAAGACATAATCAGCAACATACTGACCAGCTGCAGATGCATCTGCACTCATTTCAGCCATTCTTTTAAAGCCCAGAAACAGTTGTGAAATATTCAGCGTGATAACAAAGTACCAGTAAATGCCCTGATACAGGAGGTGCCAACACTTTGAAACTCAAACATGTGTTGCAATGACAGTTTGAGCAGTACAAACACATCAATGACTATGTCATTCAAAGTGTGGCTGATGCAATTTGGAAAGCTATGACCATGGATGTGTACAAATGTGGCCTAGTCAAATGCCTCACACAAATGCTGCTCCCTTTTGAGGTTTTCACGCAGTAAGTTAGGAAGGAGCACAGTACAACAGGCCAAGGTATTCCGTTATTGCATCTGCTACAGGAGCAGCTAAAGAAGGTGTCTGAAAGATTCGCATTTGGGGGTACGAAAAAAAACCCTGAAGCACAAGCCTTGGTTATTAGCCTAAGCTATCGCTTGACTTGTAATGAAAGGCTACAAAATTACATCATCTCATCCAAAGAGTACATCTGTGCCAGCCTAATTGATCCACGCTACAAAAAAATTATTTCCACTTTCATTCCTATTTCTGAAGGGGATGTTTCATAATACAAGAGGTGGATTGTTGAGAAAGCAGTAGATCTGGAAGACAAATGTCTGGAACATAGAGTCCCACTCTGCATTGAGAGGGCAGTCTTGTCTTACATCCACCAACCCCACCAACAGGAAAACCAGCGGCAACAGAAACAGAAGAATCTGACCCAACCTCTGCTTTAGCTTGGTTTCAAGTGGCAAGACTTAAGTCCAGTGCAGAGATGAAGGAAACTGCGGTTGAGCACGTGGCAGCACCAATGACCATTCAGAGGATGTTTCAGGAGTATCTGGATAACCCAAAAGAGGTGTATGTGAATCAAAACCCATTGGTGTATTGGTATTGGAAGATGTGCCAATGGCAAGAGCTCTGCAGACTGGCAATAAAGTTTCTGGCTGGTCCTGTTGCCAGCCTGTCAGCTGAATGTGTGTTCAGTGCAGCTGGTGCACTTGTTACAGTGAGAAGGACCAGTCTCTCGCCTCAAAACCTGGAGACATTGACCATGATAAAAAAACAAAAAAAGCATTTTATACCACCATATTACACTGGTGGTGAAACACCATAGGAGGAGGAACAGAATGATTGGTCAGAATCAAGCTTGTTAGCTGACCAACTTCTGAGTGAAGCACCCAAGTTTGAGGATGAACTCTACTTCCTGGATTGAGTATGCCAATGCCACCACAGAACGTTTTCATTATTTCTCGTTGAACTTCTTTTTGTCTTTCTTCCTTTGCAAAAAAAACAAGGAATATTATGCTTGTGTCTGATTTATGTTGCCCCACAATTTCATAGTCACATATAAGTCCAGATTGGGGGTTGGACACGTGTGTAGCGAAGAAGCCCCTAAATACCCTTCAGGACATTGGAGACGATGCCTGCCTCTCTCACTGCCATTGCCTATCCTATTTTTTTATATCATCTAGCAGGGCTGCCCGAAAAAAAATCACTGATTAAAACAAATTCCAATGTGTTGAGCTGACACCATCAAAGAGGAGATATTTTGTTAAATCACTGTGCTTTCATTGGAAGTGGTAACTTTGCGAATTTGTGAATGATGACTGATGTATGTTGTGGCTGACAGTGAGAGGGGGAATTCAAGAAATTTGTAAACTTGTTTCTGCAGATCTGCAATGTTTTGGAGATAATGGGTGATCATTTTTCCTGAAAGTGATTGGCCTTTCCAACCTGGTGAAATTTACCTGCAGGGTCCATTTTTCTGGTTCCTCAGAAGAGACCAGCCACCTTAGTTTCCAGACACAAATCTAAACAAAATACTCCAGTTCTGCTTATCTCTTGGCTCTAATGTTCATTTCGACTGCAGTGCACTGCACAGGTTTACCTTGCTCGGGTTGGGACTGGGATGGAATTACTCAGAATCTGGAGGAGGAGGACGGAAGGACTCCAGGCCAGAATACCTCAACAGCTAGAAAGAGATGTTTTGACTTCAAAGCAAAACCATGATAATGGCAAAGGCTCTGAGGGCTAGTACTCACTGAACTGGAGAGAGGTGCGTTGATTTGCTGTGTATGTGTTTGTTGCACTGCTGGCTCAAACATGAAACTCCTTATGTTTTTGCTCTGAGTCTTCGTGGTAATCTCCTGACTCCTGATGAAGCTTATCTTGCTTCCCTTTGTCCTTCTCCTTTACTCGATAATACAGCTATTGTTTTTCCTCAATACGCAGGCCTTCTCCTAGTTCTCTCCTGCATTAACAAAACTTGGGGAAAGCTCAAGACTCCAACTTATCAGACAGGTTCAGACTTCAGAAAGGCACCTAAGAGTGACCAACATTCAAAGAAGAATGAAGAGATGCATCAGCCAATTTGGGAATTTAGAATAATTTTCCTTTGAAAAATCATAATTTTTAGAACTGTGTGGGTTATCTTCAATTTTCCAAATTTTTTTTTTTTTTTTTAAATAGAAGACATAACATTTAGGATAAACTACCTGGGGTCTCTCTGAGGCGTAAGGGATGTTTGCATGCATTTAACTGAACTGTGTCAGACTTATCTCTTTGTTTCCACTTTCCTTCTACAACAGACTGATGATGGTGTGCTGCTTAGAGTCCCAATGAATACTGTTGTATTTTCTTTAGTGTAGGGTTTGTCTTTGTAACACCTTTCCCCAAATCCTCTTTCCCATCTATTCATGGAGCCCCTAACCCTCTGCCACCGGGCTGTGTGATTTATTCAGGTGTGACTTAATTTTACACCAACAGTAAATCACACTCTTGCTGGGGCAGATGTGGTGAAAGTGACACCAACTCACCGAATGACTTTCTGCCTTCTTCTACCTGAGCAATTTTCCACACCAGCCCAATCAAAACATCAATCATGCGTTGTGTGTGTGTTCCATAAATGCTTATCCCGGTCCAACCATTATTTCATTTAGTTTAGTTTTTACAGCTCCCCACCATTTCTCAGAAGAAATTGATATTACTAGATTTCATTATCATATCAGGACTTCTTTGATGTTTATCAAATACTGTCATTGAAGTCTGGCCTCAGGTCCTCCTAAATTTATGATATGATGACCCACAAACTCTCTGTTTTACTACTTTTCTTTCAGTCGAGTTGACAAAGATGCATAACCCTTTGATTAACCCTTTAGTTGGAGTGGCACCTTTTGTGAAGTTCTGTCTTCCCTGTTAGCGAGCTAGCCTGCCACTACTGCCACCTACCACCTCCTTAAGAGTTACAATGCCACCTTGGGAAAAAAAACACAGGAAGAAGAAGATGACTCCTTAGCTTCATCTGTTCAGGTAGGGAAAGAATGATGGATTGAAGTATGGAACTTGTTTAGTTAGTAATTATAACTCCTACTAAAGAAGATGCTGTCTTACTTGTCTATGTGTATCTATTTTTTTTTAGGCGAAATAGGCATTGGCAATCATCCACTAGTGATCAAAATAGTTCAGTTGCAGAGGGAAATTGAGCGAGCGTAACCATATAAGTAAATGACATACACTTTTTTTTAGCAGATTTACAAAACAGACTACACTAAAAGATAGCAGTGCAAACTGAAGCACCAAAACAAACATTTGACTGATGCATGAATAAAGTACAATAAATGATCCCCTTTCTTATTCTACAAAATACAACACCCACCCTTTTCACCCACAACAGGCCCACCCCTTTTCTCAAACAAGTAGCCCCGACCCCAAGTCCATTGAAAAGTCCAGCTTGTAGTCAATCAACCCCTGTCCCAATACTCCCTACCCTCTCCACCCACAACACGTGTCCCTCCTACCCAAAAAATGTTTCTAAAAAGGGTCAGAAGAGGATGTGCCCAAGTTCAGAGTGGGGTCCAGATAATATTGAGGGTCACCTCAATGCGTGCCACCCAGAGGACCAGCCGAGTAAGGTGTTGCAGGACACAGCGTTAAAATAGGAGGTCCCTGGTGTGTCGGGGGACAGCAGTGGTAGAACTGGGACAGGTTGATGGCTGCCAGCTGCGATAGTGTTGCTGGTGCCTCTAGGAGGCTGGAGGCACTGGCGGCTGGCTGAGAGCTTGGGTCGGCAGAAATGAGTGCTTTCTCGGCCTCCTCCTCCTCGCCCTGGAGGCCTACAAGCCACCAATATTAATTTTTCATGCCCTCCCCACAGCCTCTGCTGCCGGAGCTGGACTGCTTTCTCCTGGCGAGTTGGATGATGCCCACCAGGAGTAGCTATAGCAGGAAAAATAGAGTAAAATGACCAATTATAAACCGTGCTCTGTTCAAACAATTAAAAAAAAAGTAAAGTGGCACAGTAGCAATACATTTTTGGTCCGTAGGGCCACTGAAATTTGATGTGGCTGATCATTTATGATGAGGCATAGGGCCATTTTTTACCCACACATGCTCCCCTGTAGTTGAGTTCACGTCCAAATGTCAAAAGGGTAACATTTGAACTGGCATGAATACATTATGAAAGCCATAAAATATTAACTTCTACATAAATGGGAAACATGCCAAAAGGGTTTTTAATTTTATTTTGGGTGGCTGGGACAGAACTTTGGAAAGAAATAAAGGACTGAAGTACTATGAGGCGACAGAGTGGGCACTGGGGTGGAAGGGAAACACCTTTTAAAATTTGAATGCATTGACAACTTTGTAAATGGTGCATTAGCTGAAGCAGATGCCCATATTGCACAGATAACCCTATTGTATAGTGCCACACTGCAGTTACGTTGTAGTAGCATTGGTAACTAATGGGAAGGAGGAATGGCCATGATGGGTGGGAGCATACAAATCTGCCTTGATTCAACTACAGGGAGTTAAGGGACAAGACACAAAATCAAAATACACCCACTTTGAACTGAAGCTTTGATAACCATGCAACCAACCAAACAAACTAGGTGAACAACAGACATGTCACTTATTTTTCCTTGGTCCAAGCAATTATAGACTCATCTTTTCACTTATCTATTCTATTCACCCTTTGATACCCACCTTTTGATTTAAGCTTACACTCATCCATATTTATCCACTCGTCCAGACATAGACTCACCTCTCCAGTATCCACCCTTTTAAACACCCATGCTTTCACCTGACCGTCTGGCATTTACCCTTGTATCTTTCATTACCATCCACCCATTCCTCACCCTTCCTTCACCCACTGAGGCATCCTTTCACCCCTTTCACCCCTTTCATCTATCTTAACCCACCCATGCATCTCCTATCATTTACCTATGTATTTTCTATTTCTGTTTCCCACACGTCCTTTCACTCATACACATACACACTCATTTCATCCATTCTTTCTTTTAGCCACCCATCCTTTGCTTTTTCATCAAGCCATCATTTTTGGCCTCCATTCAATCATTATGATGAACTTTTGTCTGCTGATTTGCAGAGAGAAGAGGCCAATAACATTAAGAACTCAATCCTCACTGCAGCTGCTCAACCAGGTGCTTCACAAGCAACGCCGTCGCTGTGACTAAATTAGTAATTGTCAATGAGCAAGAGCAATATGACTTACCAGTGCCCTTCCCTGAGCCACTGGTTCACCTCTCTGACTGCTGCCATATTTGGTGCTCTGGTGCTGCTGCTGGTCCTGGCACTGGTGGCCTGAGTGGCAGGAAAAATGTTACACAATTTAGTTCCAACAAAATAAATACAACCACAATAGACCATTACAGTTCTATCTTCTTTTATCATTCACTATAGGAATTTTGTTGGTTGTTAGAAAAGCAAGAGAGACAAAGCAACCGCAAATGTTTTGTAATGGAGGTGAAGAGCTCAGCTAAGTCACTGAAGAACAATATAGAGGTGGAATACTATAGTCAACCTATGATGAGGTATTGGTTGGCAAATGCAATGGACATGAGCAAGGCAAAGAAAACATTCACAAACATGTGTTGAAAAGCTGACTTGGCATTCAAACTTGTTGGTAGGTACCTGTCCTAAAAATCTGTCCTTTTAGTATTAAGCACCAGTCCACAAGATATAAAAGCGGAGAAGAAAAAGCTATGATTAGTAAATAGTAACACAGCAGAAGAAAGCTAATACAGACTCCAGGCAGGAGGAGGTCAGGTACCAAAAAACATGCAAACAAATAGAAAAGTGAAGGGACACCACAAATTTAACAAAGATTACATAGGATGAAAATAAGTACAAAAAAAGTATATAGGCACAGTAAAACTGAATGAAAAATCATATGAAATGAGGAGAAGTGAAAAATAAAAATAAAATTTGGGAAATAAAAATATTATAACAGGAAGACTTACTGGGGCCAGCAGATCTGCCAACATCTGCACGGGTGGTGGCACTAGAAGTACTGGCAGCTTCTCATCCCAAACCTGCAGACACGGTTTCCCTCTTCTTCTCCCTGAGTGCTGAGGTAAGAAATAAAGAAGATAAAAATAAATGATCAGTGGTACAGCTAATCTTACAAAAAAAGTTTTTTTGATAACCAGAGGCAAATACAGTAACGCATTTTTCTACAACAGATTGCCTAGTATAATGGACTCAACTCGAGTTGACCTATTACTTTTATTTTCCTAATTCCAACACCTAAGCCCTACTCCAAATGTCCTAAACTACAAGCCATAATATTTACAAACTTTTGATGCACTGCAGCATTGCAAGCCTGCTTGCAGACCTTCCCTGCATCAAAACGAAAGGGCAGGAATATGCTGCATCTACAATAGATATGGCACATCCCTGTCCTCCATTTCCCCTGCAGTGGTGCACAATGAGCTGCCATGAGCCAATGGAGGCACCCGCACCATACTGCAGGGGTGCCTGCATTGAGAGGATGATTGTGTTTTATTGGGAAGCTATACCTTCCTGCAAAAAAATAAAATAATTACCGGTGGACTTCTCAACTGTAACACCCATGGCATGCCTCCCTGTCCCAGGGTGATTCAACGCAGCGACTTGCGTTGTGGAACAACCAAACATACACATAACAATAAATAAATGACTATTACTCAACAAGCCCCAATACCTCGACGCCCAGAAGGTCAAGCAGGTCTTATTCCCCATCAATGATGTCTGCTCAATGGTGCATCAGCTGCTGATGGGTGTGCTGGCTCCCAGCGTGCCGACGAACCAACTGGCGCACCGTCCCCCATAGCAGAACCTAGAAAGTTGTAACCAGATCTAGGCCTGCTACCTGCTGTAAGCAAGGAAGAGAGGTGGCACTGCACCAAAAAAACTATTGCAGCCACCTCCTCCTCGCACAAGGTATGCGGCTCCTGCTACAGCTACCTTGATCTGCCAATGTGCTGGGTGGGGTGGGGTGAAGAAGAGAAGAATAGAAAATGAAGGAAGGAATAAATAGGAAAAATAAACAAAAATACAAAAAGACACAAAAAACAGGAAAAAATATATAGATTCAGTATAAGAGAGGCTATAAAATAAATAAAAATGAGGGGTAGATTAATTAGGAGGATAGAGGATTACAAGGAAAAAAAAATGGATGGAACAACAGGCCCAGCACCATAAACAGAGTGAAAAACAAGATGGCCACACCCTTGTGAACCGTGTGGTGCCATTTGTGCACGATTTTCAACACAATTAAGTATGTCACATTGCATTTTGTGCAAAGTGAACGGGTGCCACAGACAACTCCACCCACTTGCGTAATTCCACATAGAGCGGTGGAGTTGTTTTGCAACTTTGCAGAGTTCCACATAGCGGTACTGTGCACACTCTGTCCATTTCTAGTAGAAATGCATGAAAAGATGCTTCTCCAGGAGTTACACTCCTAGTTGAGGCACCATCCAAAGTGGAAGAAATAGTGTAAATATTCTTTGTTTTTCAGGGGTAGTGTAAGGATACACTGATTCTGACTTTTTAGTCATGCAAGCAATCCAGAAAACCATTACATCACGCTTTAGGAGCGCTTGCCCTTGATTACATTAATAGTCTATGGACTTTTGGTTTGTGCAGCAGGTCTGGAGCGCAAAGTATATTTCACAAACTGTACGAGTCTCCTGTATAAGGTGACTGTGTAATTTATATCCCCTACTACCTGTGCATGGGGTAGGGTTTCAGGGTGAGGAACTGGAGTGTAGCCAGCAGCGAGTGGCCAAGTAGCCCCTCATTGCTTAGAGGCCCATAATGAAAATGTCTGTGCATGTGTGGCAAATGGCCACCAAACCATTTAGGTGTTCTTGGTTTTTTTTAAGGATTTCTAATTGCTGGTAAACCCTATAGTGGACAGGCACATATATCACAGTATATTCATGAATCTGCCTTGAGGCAGCATCAACAGGCTCAAACTCCACCCAGGTGTAAAAAGTCTGATGGTCATATGCCGGATGTGCAGCAATGATGAAAGTAAGTGCCCCATCTCATCAGGGACTTGTTGAACACTGAGGAGTTGAGTAACTGCTTCTTTTCAATTGGCCCCTATAATGATAGGTGCTGACATGATAAATTGATTCAATTTGAAATTGGAATAAAAGAATTAGAGAACAGATAGCAGAACTGGGATTAACCTTTTAGGAGTCAGTCTTGACAAACCTACAAAAATAGGTGCTTCTTCATTCCCAATAGGAGGTAACCATGATTACTAAGGACATCTCAATGATGATGTAATAATGACTCAGATGTGTACGATAAGTATCAAGTACTGAAAGTGTAGCAGTAAGATATGCGCCCATATTTTGCGCTAACTGTTGCGTAAGTTATGCCCTTGGCACAACTCTGCAAGAGATGCCTTTCCACAAACTGGTGACAAGGGTGAACTTGTTCAATGTACCAGCGACAAATGTAAAAGACAAGTTATGGTAGTCCCACAAGACATTATTCAGTGTGTGATTGACATATAGGTAATCCCATAAAGAATCAAGGGCATGGTGGAAACAGCCACAAAACTTCAGTATCACACACACTGTACTGAGAAGAATGAACATGTTTAGGTTAAAATTATTTATCACTACAGAAATAATCTGTTACTCAGTACATCTAAATCAGCTACATAGAATATTATAAAAAGAGCAATGAGACACGTTATATGTAACAAAAATAAAATGAAAAATTCTAGTATTGTTAAACTGTCATGAAAATGTAATCTGCAACCTAATACCCTAACATCTACTTCTATGCGCTAGACTATAAGAGCATGAAATGCAAGCAACTTGCAGTCTAGAGTTTCATAGGGAGAAGGGATAGACTGCATGTCTTGTTGACAACAAAGCATTGTCTTTATCAGTCAAGGCAAGAAGACAGTGTTCCTGCAAAGGGTTAACACCCACTGTGGTAGCAGTCAGTTGTTTTTCCTCCGGGACTTGGCTGTATCAGCTTCAGCCTTCAGGCGAGATGTGTCTTCTGGGATAATAATACAATTTGCTCTGTACAGAAATGTGACACAATTTAAAGAACAAGTTGTAACCTTTGGTCAAAAGAAGAATAGGTACAGAATGTCATTGTGTAACTCATGCAAAACTGCATTAACCAACAGCACACATTACTACTTAGTAGTTTATGTCCCCCACAATAGCCATGTGCCTATGCTCAGGTAGTTACTCTGCCCACCCCTTTTGATCATCCAAGAGTCTCTGTACACACTCTACTGAGTCCAGATGTCGTACTTTTTTTGGGGGGCAGCCCTGACTCTGATAAATCACCTGTTCTGCTCACTGATACCAAGAAGCATTTTTTTCCAGTCTTAAATTTTCGGGGGCGTAGTCGCTCCCCACTCCCTAGCGATGTCTCTTGGGCCACTCTCGCTGCTAGCATCAACTATATATATTCAGATGTTAAGGCCATGATTCCTCCTCCGTTATGGGTAACACTAGCCATCTGGCTTCTAGTGGTATATTGAGGCCAATATTTGTAACACCTGTTCCCAGAACTGTTGAAATATGGGGCAGCACCACAGGGCATAGAAAATTGCAAAAATGACCCCACCATACCACATCCCCTGTTACATAGGTTTGAGACAGTAGGCTATGCGATGTAGGAGGGATCTAGATTAATATGATCTGTGTAGGATTCTAAGTTGTATCAGGCAGAATTGGGCCCATAGTGCCATCTCTCTGGGACTCTGATGGGCCTCCTGCCAGTCATCATCCTCTATAAGACCCACTCTCCCTCCCACGCCTTCAGGACTGAGCACCAAGGATCGGGACACTTATTCAGTAATTTGTTTAGGTCAGGGAAATTGTTTTTTTGGGAATGGGTTCTAGTGGCAGCTGGTCATCCAATCGGGTCGACTCTGGGAGTGGTTCTCCTTCTTGTATGTGCCATCTGAGTGCGTGACCTATTTGAAGGTACTTGAATCTTTCCGAGACCCCCATTGCATATTCTCTCTTTAGATCCTCTGAAGACAACATTGCCCCATCCCATGTTTTCCAGGGAGTCAATACCAAATAATCCCCATTCATGAAAAACCCTTCAGATTGCAGAGTTCACTTAGATGGTCGGTGGTCAAAGTGGGGTCATTTTGGTCAGTTTACCTTCCCACTCCTAGAACTTTGTGGCCTTTCTCCAAGCCCTTACTGTTGCTTGAGTATAGAGTGGGAGCTTGTCTTCCTGCTCTCTAGTGTATAACACAGATGGGTATCCGGGGTCCCCTGTTTCCACTCTGTCTACTCTAAGTCGGCTCCTCAATGTCTGCAAATGCCCAATCATTTACAGAAACTAGCTGGCCCACCCATTAGTATGTTAATATGTCTGGGACCACTAGTCCCCCAGCAAACACTCCTCTCTTTAGTTTATTGAGAGATATACGTGGGCTACCTCCATCCCACAGGAGTCTTCACAGTTCAGCATTGATGTACGGAAATAATTCAGGGGGCACTTTGAATGGGGTATTCTGGCGGACATATAATAGGCGAGGAATGGGCCATCATTTTTAAGAGAACAGCTCGACCCATCAGGGAAATGAGGCAGTTCCGCCAGTGTATTACATTTTCGTGCAGGTGTTCCAATTTCTTGTGTAGATTCTTCTTGAGAAACTCTTTAGAACTTCTTGTTACATATATTTCCAAATAGGGGAATCCAGTGAATAACGGAGCCACAAATCTAGACAGCAGATTTGGTTTGCTGCCGGTTAAGGGGAAGATCTGGGAATTGTCACAATGAATTAGGCACCCTGAGAAGCTCCAAAATATTTGTAAAATGTGCAGCATTCTGTCAAACAAGACACTGGTTTTGTAACACATAAGAGGATGTTGTCTGCATGGAAAGAAATCTGTGCCTCCCATTTCCCTCCCTCTTGTCTACCCTAGAGAAGGGGGTCCTGGCGCAGCCACATAGCTAGCAGTTCTAGTATCAAGGCAAATAACAATGTGGACAATGGCCAGCCTTGCCTTGTGCCCCTATGGAGGGCAAAGTAGCGGGATGTCACCCCGCTGACTCTAAACCCTCGCCCACGGTTCGTGATACAGAAGTTTAATCCAGTCACAGAACTGGGTGCTGAAGCCCAATGTGTTTAGGGCAGCAAATAGGTATGACCATTCAATGTTGTTGATGGCCATTCTTGCATCTAGGGATAGCAGCACTGCCTCCTCTGTGTTTGTGGCTTCAGTCATGTGTAAGATCCCATACAGGCATCTCAAATTTAGTTTAATGCTTCTTTGCGACATAAATCCAGATTGATCTGGGTGAACCACACTGGCCATCACTGGCCATAGCCTATTACTCAAGCCTTTTCTTTCAACACCTTAGCTTCCAGGTTCAGAAGTGATATTTGTTGATAGGAACTGCGTGCTGTTTGTGGTTTGCCCTTTTTGTGTATTAGAACAATGGCAGCCACTTTTTGGTAGAGTGGAAGGGTACCTTATTCCTTGGCCGCCTGAAACATGGCTAGCATGTGTGGCCAGTTCCATGGGTAGGCTTTTGGGGCTGCTGCTTTACCAGATTGCAGCTCTTGAATGGCCTTATGAGCTTCCTCAACCATCAGCTCTTGGTCTAGCACCTTCCTAACTTCAGTAGATAGTTACTGGAGAGGAAGGCTCTGGAGTAGTTCTATGCAGTCGTTGCTGGTATAGTCTGTCATAGAGGAGTATGTTGTTTCATATCTCAACCACCCAGTTCCTGTCTCAGTCTCTTTTTTCCAGCCAGGCTATTAGTTTGTTGGCTTTATCCCCAACTTCATATAGGCACCTCTGTATGGTCAGTGTTTGGCCCCAAACTTTATTGCCAACTCTTGTTGTTTAAGTCGGAGTCTGTGTATTAGAAATGGGGTCCATGGTTGGCAGTCAGGTTACCCCCTGTCCAAGCAAGGACCCTAACTATCGTCAGGGTAAGTCACACACAATCCAAATTATCCTGTGCCCTCCCTCTGGTAGTTTGGCACTGAGCAGTCAGGCTTAACTTAGAAGGCAATATGTAAAGTATTTGTGCAATATTTTAATACCACAAAAATACAACACACAGTGTTTAGAAAAGTATTTAATATTTATCTGGTTAAATGCAGGTCAAAACAATCAAGATTTGATAAGTACAAATTAAAATATCAGTTAAGAGATTGATAAAGGAGTCTTTAGTGTTTAAAAAGCAACAAGTGTCTCTTGCAAGCACAAAGTACCTCGTTTCAAGGGACCGCAGAGGAAAAGATGTGTGGAAAGCGGTGTGGTGTACGTCGATTTTTCCAGCGCACACAGACGATGCGTTGATCAGTTTTCACACAGGGCAGGCTTTGCATCGATTTCTGGCATGAAGACTGAGTTCCTCTTAGGGTTGTGGGTTTTCAGACACCACGGGGAGGATGCAGAGAAATCCTGGGCGTGTAGGACGAAGTCACAGGGGCTGCGTCGATCCGGTGGGCGATGCGTGGAAATTTCTGATGCACGGTAAGCACTGCATCGATTCTTTTCACAGGAATTCGGGCTGCGTTGTTCCAGCTCGGCTTTACGTCGATCCAGTGGGCTGTGCATCGAAATTCCAGTCGCAATGCTGGTGCTACCTCGATCTCCTCTCGGGGAGCCGAGCTGCATCGTTCTGGCTCGGCATGAGGTGATTTTCTCACCACGATGCAGGAGGTGTGTCATTTCTTGCAGGCTGTGCGTTGAATTTTCGCCACACAAGGAGTTCTTTGCAGTGTGAAGTCTTTTTGGTCCAGAGACTTCAAGGAACAGGAGGCAAGCTCTATCCAAGCGGGCAGAAAGACAGCAGGACAGCAGTCCTTTGCAGAAAAGCAGTCAGGTGAGTCCTTTGGGTAGCCGGGCAGTTCCTCTTGGCAGGTTGAAGGTTCTGGTTCAGGGTTTCTTCTCCAGTAGTATCTTGTCCAGAAGTGTCTGAGTTGGGTGGGTCAGTGACCTTATTTAAATACCCAAATATGCCTTTGAAGTGGAGGAGATGTCAAAGAGTGGCTTACAAGTGCACCAGGTCCCCTTTCAATTCCATCCTGTCTGCCAGGGTCCCAGTAGGGAGTTTGGCAGTCCATTGTGTGAAGGCAGGCCACTGTCCTTTCAAATGTAAGTGTCAGGCCCTCCACTCTCCCAGCCCAGGATGACCCATTCAGTATGCAGATGTGTGCAGGTGTGACTGAGCATCCTGTGTTTGGGGTTAGTGTTTGAGTGAAATGCACAAGGGAGCTATCAAGTAACCTAGCCAGACTTGGATTGGAAGGCGCAGAAGGATTTAAGTGCAGAGAAATGCTCACTTTCTAAAAGTGGCATTTCTAAAATAGTAATTTTAAAGCCAACTTCACCAGTCAGCAGGATTTTGTATTACCATTCTAGCCATATGAAATATGACCTTGTTTCTACTTTCAGATCAGAATCTACCACTCAAAGAGTATATGAGGGTAGTCCTAATGTTAGTCTTTGAATGGAGCAAGCCTCACAACAGTATAAAAACGAATTTAGGAGTTTTACACTACCAGGACATATAAACTGCACAGGTGCATGTCCTGCTTTTTATCTACATACCACCCTGCCCTATGGGTTACCTACGGCCTACCTTAGGGGTGACTCATATGTAGAAAAAGGGGTGTTTAAGGCTTGGCAAGTACCTTTAAATGTCAAGTCAAAGTGGCAGTGAAACTGCACACACAGGCCTTGCAATGGCAGGCCTGCGGCTTGGTTAAGAGGTTACTTATGTGGGTGGCACATTCAGTGCTGCAGGCCCACTAGTAGGATTCAATCTACAGGCCCTGGGCCACTGTAGTGCACTTTACTGGGGCAAGTAGATTAAATAAGCCAATTGGGTATGAACCAATGTCACCATGTTTTAGCGGAGAGAGCATATACACTTTAGCACTGGGTAGCAGTGGTAAAGTGCACAGAGTCCTAAAGCCAGCAAAAATGAGGTCAGAAAAAGAGAAGGAGGAAGGGAAAAAGTTTGGGGGTGACCCTGCAGAAAGGCCATTTCCAACACTGTGACACTGATGTGGGTGCAATGTGCCCTCCTCCTTCAGACCGGTCTCTAATTCGGCAATTTTCTCCTCTAACGTCTCATATTTAAGACACCATTTCTTGTTCAACCCTCCAATCGGAGTTTGTGCATGGCCTTGTATTACCACCTTAAAGGCTTCCCAAAGGGTATTAGCTGAGGGTACTGTCCTTAAATTTTCTTTGAAATATTGTTCTGTACAATCTATTATCTTTTCCTGAAAGTCTATGGACCTTATTTATACTTCTTTAGTGCCACATTTGCATCATTTTTTAAAGCAAAATCGGCGCAAACTTACAAAATACAGTTGTATTTTGTAAGTTTGCACCTCTTTTGCGTCAAAAAGTGGCGCAAATGTGGTGCTAAAAAAGCATAAATATGGGCCTATATCTTTTAGGTGTCATGGATTTATGCTAGTGGGTAGTGTTGTGCATCTAGGTTAACTTTGACCAAGGAGTGCCTCAAGTACATCACTCCTTGAAATGGTCCGGAATCCGTCTGGTGGTGAAACATGCAATCTAGACAAGAGAAGCTACCATGAGATGTTGAAAATTATGTAAATTGTCTCCTGAGTGGGTTGTGCTACCTCCACAGGCCTACCAGCCCCATTGAGTCTGAAATGGCTTGTAGAGAACTGATGCTTTGGTCCCCCAGTGCGAGTCAACCTGACCTGCTCTGGTTCAATAGTGTCATTCAAGTCCCCTCCAAGTATCAAGGTGCTGGGTGGCAGTTACAGTAGTGACACCCCAAGAGCTGGTAAGGTATCTGAGTCTAGCTTTGGTAGCACGTAGACTGAGCAAAGATTTTGTGTTTTTCCATTCCAGGTGCTGGTGTGCCCCACAAATCGGCCCAGTGGTTCGGTCCATGTGTGGCCTGGTATGAAGGGAGTAGATGTCTTAAGCAGGATCCCCACTCTGCTTAGAGTTTGAGGTGAAGCCGACATGTGCTAATAAGGAGTAGCCCATTTGATCTAATACCCCTGAGGTGATTGCCACTCAGGTGGGTTTCCTGTAAAAGAACAAGGTCTGGGGTGTGTCTTCAAAGATATTGCAGGACAAGAGTTCACTTAAATTTTTATTGGCGAGGCGATTGACATACCATGTCATGACCTTCAGTTGCGAGTGTTTTATGATCCCCATGTTGTGTGTGTGCATGGGTCTTATGAACCTGAGGAGTAGGCCCACCCAACCTAGGTCTCTTATTTCTCTTTTGGTATGATAGTGCTGAGCAGAAACATAAACTAACATAAAAAGTCATTAAACTGCTGTATAACTGACCAAATTATGGTTGGCCATCTAACTGTCCCCTTTGAACAAAAATCTTGTTAAGCATTTGATGTTCAATGTCAATAGTAAATTACAATTGTGCTTGTATTTCTGAGAGTTGATCTTGGTTGCTGTTATATAATCTTACCTTTCTCTTTGTGCCCGCTGTCAAGTATCTAATTTCATCCTGCCCCCTCCCCACTTACAGTGAGCAGCATAATAAAGGTGAACAAAATGATAAGTGCGCTTCAGTTCCCATGACTTTCAGAAACAAGGATCAGTCCCTGTCGCCCTCCACGGTGTTAGTGCACTTTCCAGAGTTTGTGAAGACTGTCCCTTGTTCGGTGATCACTAGGGCATCTCTTCATTGCCCCGCTGTGGGCCTGTTATCCAGATGAGCACCAGCTCTAGATCCACTCCAAGGGCTTCCTCCGATGAGGTGAAATACCAGAGTTTGACCTCCGGAATAACTTTAAGTTTTGAAGGAAAAAGCATCACACATTTGAGTTCCTTAAGGCATAGGTTTTTTTTTTGGTTTTTTTTCATCAAAGTTGCTGGTTTGTTTCAATACTTGTAACATAAAATCCAGGAACAATCTTATCAGGGCATTTTCACAATGTAGGTCTCCATGAATGTGGGCCACTTGTAGTATAGCAACCCGGTCTCGTTGGTTAAAAATCCTAGCTATAATCATTCTTGGGAGGTTCCCAGGCTTTGGTGGTGGCATTTGCGCTCCATGAGCCTGCTCCACTGAGAAAAAGTGTGAGAGGTGCTTTGGACTGAGGCTTTTGACAATGAGGTCCTCAAGGAAGAGGTCCACACTGGGTCTCTCTGTCCCGTCCAGGACCCCAACCACTCTGATGTTGTTCCTCCATGCCCTACCCTCATGGTCGTTGAGCCTGAAAGCCATCATCATATGTTGCTTTGTAGGCTGTTAAACGTGCTCTTCCAATCTGTTGGATGTGGACTGTAGTGCCGGAATGTGCATCTCAGCTTTTGTAACATTGTCTGACATTTCCTGGACTTCTGCTCACAGGAAGGAGACATCGGCTGTCACAGCATATAATTTAGGCTCTAATGTATTTTTGAGGTCCAAGACTACTGCCATTATTGCTCCTAAGGAGGGTTCCATTGCCCCTGGTGTGGCTGTCTACGTACCATTAGGCAGTGAGGAGAATATATTTATAGCGTACTTGTCCATTTTGTTAGCCTGCGTGTGGGCCTGGGCTTTGGGCTTAACCGTGGCTGCTAAGGAAGAGCAGTGTTGAGGAAGATAGGAGGAGTGGAAGCACCCACCCTCTCCTCAGGCCGTCAGCTGCCTCACCGCATTTCTGGTGCAGACCAGTTGTCTTTGTGGGGATAACCTTGGGCCCCGTGGCAGACCCCCCACTCATGGGCCTCACTCAACCCCTAAACTGGTCCTGGGGAGGTCACACTTGTAACTAATGGTAGTTTCAACTGCAGCCAAGCAGTGTAAGTCAGGCCTTATGTCCCCGGTATCTGGACCCAAAGAAAAAACAAAATCCTGTTGCAATCCAAGATCTGGTAGGGGGCTACTCAGCTCACAATGTCCATCCTCTGTCCCCTTTTCAATAGGCCTGGTGTTCACTCCCCACAGGTGGGTCTTGTGCACTAGGCCCTCTCTGTTATATAGGTAAACAGGAGAGGAACATAGGCCCCAGATCCGAGTTGGGGTCCACAGAAAGGGTGGTCATTCTTTTTTTGGATTCCCCTCCTCTTCTGCCCATTCCCGCACTCACATCTCTTCTTGGGGAGAGCGCCCGTTCTCAACTCCTTGCTTCTCTGCCTGCGGCGGGCCCTTTCACCGTCCCCTAGGCCTGACATCTCTTGGTCTTCTTTTGCTTCCTCGCTGGCCCAGTATGGCAAACTTCTAATGCTGGCAGTAGGCTAACTCTCAGGTGCCAGCGGTGGCAAAATGCTGTTGACCCCTCAATGCCATGACATCATCATGGCCCTTCTCTGCCTGGCCGTGGCACTCCAGTCAAGCTGTCATGATGGTCTATAAGCAGATGGCCTCCCTTGTGGCATGGGCGGCCTCCTTTCCTTGTGGCCACGATCAAAGCCCCATGTAGGTTCCAGGCGGAAGTCTCCTCTCCCCGTTCACCATACACTCGGAGTCATCAGGGCATATATTTGTGGTGTGGATGCGGAGGGAATGTGGATGGATGTCAACGTTTAATATTTAGGCACAGTGGAGCACTCTCAGTATGTCATTAATCAAAGAACTTGACGATATCACAGTTTCTAGAGAGTTAAGTTATGGAGACATCTGGGTTAAAAGACTGACATGGCTATGATTCTGCCTAAATCAGGGAATATGGTCGCTCACTTGGTCTACTTTAAGGAAGATGGTGACTTCCATGGAATAGGATGGAGTCAGGCCCACACAAGATGTAGTTACACCTTAAGGACTTTACATTAGTTTCACAAGGGCAAGAAGAAAAATTACAACACAGGGGTGTGCCGTATTCAGTTAAATATGGTGCATCCCTGCACTGTGAAAACGACAGAGCGCAGCACTGCCAATTTTGGCACAGCATCATTCTCCATCATTTTCCTATAAATATAGTCCTGTGTTTCACAATTGTGAAGGGATTGTAAAGATGTCCCCGCTTTGGGCTTTTCCCATGGGGTTTAAGGAAAATACAGAAGTAGGCCAAAATTAAGTTTCTTTCAAATGGCGACAACTAAATTGTGGCTATGCTACAATCTACCTCATTATTAGATTTTCAGGAACAAATTCAGCTGAAAACATGATTTATCTCACCACTGTTTTTACAGTTGTCTAATTTGTATTCAATATGCTTTCTTTTTGCATCTTCTAGTGAGTTACAATTTGGTTGAAACACAGATATGAAACTCATGGGTGAAGACAGAAAGTTATACCTTCCTAAAAAGTATGCAAACTTCTGAAGTTAGCAAGGGGTTACTATTGTAGATCATGCAAGGTTTTCTCAAATAAAGTAGTTAGTGGAAATAAATGGAGAGGATAAGATAAGAAGGTGGCACGGTTGTCAGTTTTGTGATTATACACTGAAGTCAAATTTAAAAAAGTAACATATTACATCTGCCAAACACTTATGGTTCGATAGATAGATAGATAGTGTTTGTATTTTTGCTCAAAAATCCAATACTCAACTCACAACGGAGCCATGACTTTCAATTAATTAACGCAGTGTGCCTACAATACACCATTTGATAATAAAAAATCGAATGAATAAAAATTTGTTATGAAGGAAAGCAGTACATTTTTCAAATGCATATAAGAATCTGAGTTTAGGCATATGGCCCTCTTGAACCACTTGGAATTTTGGCTCAACAATTATGCCAGGTGATTGTGAGGGACATTTCTCAGAAAGCAGTATTTGTAGACACAGATTTAGAAAAGGGAGCAACATATAGGGTATTCAACCGACAACAAATGCCTTACTTTCCTCCTTCCCCACACTCCTTCTAATACAAATGATACTGTACATAGGTGAACTGGCTTAATTTACAGGACAGTAAAGACCATAAACAAAACCATGTTTAGAGATAAAGTGATGCTTGGATAAGATAGAATTTTAGCATTCTGTTTGTCTGCTGTATTTGGATCCATGGCGGGCTTGTCATCACAAAAATCTACCAGCCCCTGATGCTTTTGAAAGCTAGGGTCTCAGGATGTTCAATGGTGATGTGCCTTGTATGGATGCCACCAATTTTTGCCAGCATGCCTGGCTATATTAGGATGGTAATTAAATAAATAATAGATATCCCAAACATTTTCAGAAGAAAACCTGCAGCATTCACACTCACGCATGCAAAAGTCCTACCTCTGAGCACCAGGAGTGTCTTCCGGGTATGGAAGGGGTGGACGGCGGGGGGGAAGAGGGGGAATAAACATTACATTTATTTCATTAACAAAAAAAACATACCTTCTCCATTGCCGCCACGCTGCTCCTCTGTGCCTCGCCGCTCCTCTGCTGCAAGCAGGCACAGGCTCCCAGCCTGCCCTGTGGCCAATCCTGATGCTACTCAGGGCCAGGGCGTTCCCAGGCAGACTGGAAGCCTGTGCAAGCTCTCTCCAGCCTGGCAACTGTGTTCTTGGGCTGATGAGAGCCTACTACGCATGTGTGTTTGGCCGGCCCCAGACACCGGCCAAACAAACATGCGCAGTGAGGGGGAGTGCTGTGTACCCCCTTCCACTGCTCATCACCCCTGTGGCCCCACCCCTTTAAAAGAAAAGGATAATAAACAATGTTTCTTTTTGTTTCCTTTTAAAGGTTTTGCAGCTACCGCTGCTGGCGGGGGAGCAACACTCCTCTGCCCTAACGGAGGAGCCACCCCTGCTGAGAACTCCAGTTTTGCTTCTGATGAAAACAATGCCTGATATGTGTGAGTGACCATGGAAGCTAAACAGGAAAATCCCAAAGCAGAAATAAACAAAGGGATTGAAACTTATTTCTTAGTAGACTATGTAGTAGGATGTGGATGGCAGCCACATTTGTGTCCAGAGTCAGATTCAGAGAATCCTACTAATCTCAAACATTTTAAAAATCTAGAATCACAGAAAAATTCATGGTGTATGTTTTGTTTAGATGTAACTAGTTTATCTTATCAAGAATGCTCTGCAACCTCAGTTCAGGTCTAAAAAAAAACAAATGTCCCCACAAATTTCTTGCAGAATAGTTGCATTATTTAAGCATGAATTAGGCCATTCACCAGGAAAAGGGAGAGAGAATGTAAGACTCAAAAAGATCCTGTGGTTCTTACTCTACTCACACTTGAGGCACCTAGTGTAGATCAATCTTAAATATGCTAATGCATGTAAATAGCATTTGTGTGTGCATGTGTTTGCCTATTTAAGCACATTGAGGCCAGATACGTGGCTTTGACAGTGCTTGATTTTAGTTTGGAATGGAGATAACAGTGGCCTTCAGTGCAAACCGTGTTGACTTGTATTTAGAGAAAATGTTTTTAGTAGTGTTGGCGGGTCTGACCTTAATAAGTAAACTTACAAGGGGATGCGAATAGGTCGATGAACCTTTTGACTCGCAATTAAGATGTTCTTACCATAGCTTCAGTACATGCAAAGCAATAATCAATAACCAATTTATAATATCAGTAACCAACAACAATCAATAACAGTAATGATCGATGGAGTCAGTAACTGTCATGCACCATGACCTTTCAGTCATGAAGAACCACACCTTTTAGTAAAAGTTAGAATATTTATTTCCCTATATTGACAATGCTAAGGTCATGTAGATTAATCTGAAAATCAAATGAAACACATTCAGAAACAATATTGACTGTCCAAAGCAGCAGAAGAAACATAATCTTATCAAAGCTTGAACTACAACACATTCTAAGGGTACAGTACAAATTAATAGCAAAGTCAACTGCAATCAAAAATACATTTGAATTCAGCAGAGAAATTCATCAAGCATTTTTCCCTATTAGCACAATTTCATTAGTCAGGATCCTTAACTAACATCAGACTAGAATCAGCATGTTGGGCATCATGCAAAACAATGCAAAACAATTTAGCAACATCAATTTGGAAAAACATCTAACTATGGATCTATCAAAACAGTGCAGGCGGTACCTTGAAAGAAAGCAAATAGACATCATAATCAACAGTCTAATTTATAATACCTATCCTCAATGTGGATCAGCAAGCAGAGCCAGTCTTCATCTTCAGGACATCAGTCGATCAGCAAGGGATCAGGATTCAGCATCAGAGTTCAGAAAAGGCAAAGTCTTTAAGCAATAAAGTTAAGCACGTCTTTTGTCAAGACGCACAAGAAAATATTGACCTTTCAGTCCGCAAGAAAATGGGCAATGACGATGTCTTCTCTCAGTGCTATGTTGTTAAATCAAAACTCCCTGTTGGTTAGCTAATTGCATGTCCACACTTTGTCCAATAAAACTAAAACTCCAAATCTATGAATTATATCATTATTCCGTTCATGTGTCGTTGATTGGTTGTCCTGCTATGTCCTCATCATCCGGCTTGTCAGGTAACAATATTGTTGCAGCTTCCACTCCAGTCATTATCTCCATTGTTCTACTCCTTATAAAGTCAATCTCACATGCATTTCACACAAAATGGTACATTAGCAAGAACAGCATCTTCTAGCAGTCCGTTCTCATGGGAAGTTTCAGTTTTGAGCACATTTAAACAATGCAAATGGAAAATCACAGTTTAACTCTCTAGGACAGACATTTATTAAGGGTTAAGAAATATAGCTTTGACATGAGGCTTGGCAAATAGGCCAAGACCTTCGCTAAGTTAAGGCCTACAATTAATAAAGCTAAGGCATAATGCATAACCTTTAATATGACATTACTACATTAGTCAAACATATTTTCAACATTCCACAATATTACACAGTTAATAAGTACACTTCGTGAGCATTGGCGGACACTTTTCGTAATCACATTTTCAAATGCGTGCATTATTTTTCTACATTATCATATTTTCTACACAAACCCATTACCCAGGAAGCATGAACACTTGTTAATAATTTGTATTAATAGACCTGCACTAGCAGTTGCCCTACATAAGAGGTTGCAGATCTTGTCTGATTGTGATCCTTCACAGTTGAAATGAATCAAATCATCTCTATTTCTAATTTGAATCTATATAAGTCTTTTTATTAAGTTCATGCTAGTTTAATGCATAATTCACTGCCCTTCACAACAACAGATAAGTTTTTATCCCAGAAGGATTCTTATCAGCTCCAGCAGACCAAAAATACGTTGGTGTCCTATTCCAGTCCTACAACATATATACTTGCTAAATAAATAAAAATATCATACAACTTATATCATGCAGTACTAAAACAGGAAAAGAAACATCAGGCCCATAACTACTTGCTTTAACCTTAGAAAACTGACAATAGTAAATTGGCTGGCACAGTTCCAGGGCTTTTGGATTTTAACTAAATATTGCAGTGCCCCTACAGAATTGCACCTTTCTTTTAGAATTTCCTAATACGTTATTCTTTCAATTTTTTCTCAGTTCGGATTTGCCGTCAGCGTGAATCTGTCTTATTATATTAGTGGTTCCCTCCTAATGTAGTTAACTACAATGTGCTATGTGCTGGTACCTGAAGAGTGCTTTCGTTGAGTACTTGAGGGAGGGGAACGTTTGACGCCAGATTTATTAAGCTTAATGACCTCATGTATGTTATCAGGAATGATGCCTCTGCAGAACTAAGAGCAGTGCATATGATGGAAGTGTTAAACTAAGCATTATTGTGTTTCCTAATAAAGAAAAGATGTGTTAATAAAAAGGTCAAAGCGAATTATGTATCCTTTGTTGACCTTGACGTGGTGACATCTCTGAGAGGATTTTCCAAATCAGAACTCCATCAGGCCATTTTCATTTTGATGTTCCCATGTTTACCCACAATGCAATTTTAGGCGAGTTCGAAGATCAAGCGCGTTGTAGAATATTAAAGATGCGCTGGAACCAAAGCAAGCAGTGCTGCTTATATTATCTGTTGTTCATCAAGATCACTTTTGGCTTCTTCCCAAACAGAGGGCCTCCCAAACATATGAAGTATCTGTTGGAAAATGGGTTATTGGTAGGGCAGGTAGGTACCTACACCTAGCAACAAGCCACTAACCTCCACGTAGGTACAGTTAGGTCTCAGTAAATTAATCCCAGCTCAACCCTTGGTAGCTTGGCAACGAGCGTTAAGGCTTAACTTAGGAGACAAAGTGTAAAGCATTCAAATATCACAAAACAGTAATTAAATAAAACACAGGAAACAGTTTAAAAATCCAAAACCAATTTATAAAAATAGCTTATATTTTTATCTTTAAAATGGCACAAAAACGATAAAAATCGGTTCAGCGGAACCGGAGATATGAATTTTTAAAGTATTATTATTTTCTAGCGCTTAGAAACAAAAAGCGCCAATCGGGTCATCTGGTTGCACCAGGACCGGGGCAAAGTCAAACTTTCAGGCCGACCGCGATGGAGCCCTGCTCGGCTACAAGTCGCGGGAGGCCTCGGTTAAAAAGTTACCTTCTGACTTAGTCTCTTTTTTGATGTTTTTCTTCCCCGGGACGAACCTGCCAGTAGAATCCGACCTCCTGGAGCCCTTGTCCGGATACGCGAAGTCGGTTTCCTCGGTGGTGATTTTTACCTTCGGACTTAGTCGTTTTTTCGAGATGAAAATCCTTCGACCGGGGTAAACCTGGATCTTGATCCGACGTCCGTGGAGCCCTTCTCGGATTCGATGGCTGGGAGGTCCCGGTCAACTTTTTACCTTCGGACTTAGTCTCTTTTTTGGATGTTTTTCTTTACCGGGACGAACCACGAAGTCAGGCCGGGTCGCGGTTGAGGCAAGCCGGCTAGAATTTCCGCGTCGGGTCGGTCACTTTATGGAGCTTTTTTTCAAAAATTCTCCAATCTTTTCCAAACTTCTGGGGCTTCACCCAGATGTTCTTTCAAGGTTCTTTTGGGGTCCACAGCTCACCCCAAGGGTCCAGAAGTTCTGTGATGGTCCTTGGGAAGTGCGGACTTCAACTCCCAGAATGCACCTGGCGCAAACTCCTTTTTGGCCACTGGACAGTGGTCAGCTGGTCACTTTTTCAGGAGTTGGTGCAGGGGACTCTGGATAGCAATTTTTCACCTGTAGCAAACAGGGAGTCCCTCCTTGAACCAGTTGAAGCCAGGCAAAGTCCTTCTTGTGGTGAAGCCCAAGTGTGCAGCTGGTGCAGTCCTTCTGAGTGCAGGTTCCAGGTGCAGGCCAGGGGTCCAGCAGGGCAGTCCTTCTTCTCCTTTAGTTCCTTTCTTGTTGAAATCTGGTAGGGATCTGAGGTGTGGGGGCAGGTCTGCCAGTTTTATCCTTGCTCCTGGGTGAAAAGCAGGGGGGCCCTGGTTCTCCAATCAGGGACAGGGTCGTCCCCCTGTGATGACCACTTCCTGGGAAGTGTGGCAAAAATCCATCCCAGAAGGCAACAGTCTCTAAAAATCCAACATGGATGAATCTGATTTTTGGAGGTTACATCTGGCTGAGCCCACCCACTGGTGTGGCTAAAAATCATAAACACACCCCTCTTCTGCCCTCTCCTAATCTAATCAAGGGGGCACCTAATTGTCTGGGGTTGCAGGATGTGGGGGTGTTGCTGGGTGCTGCAAATGTCCTTCTCTGCCTTTGAAGACCAGTTTGGCAGCCCTCCCCCTTCCTGCCTCACCATCTGCTGAGGGGAGATTCTCTCCCCCAAGCACATTCCTTTGTGTGAAGTCAGGCCACTTCACACCTAATCAAGGCAGCCTGGCAGAAGCTGCTGCAGGCTGGCCAATCAGAGCACAGCAGCAGAAACAATGCAGAGCTGAAATTGGCAACTTTTTAGGTAAAGTCTAAACTTTTTACCTGGACAAGTTATATTAAATCCAACAACTGGAAGTTGTGGGATTTATTACAACAATCAATTTGATACCAAATTCTTGGTATGTAACATTTAAGGATACTTTAAAATGTAAAATAAAGTCTGCCCATTCTAGCCTATGAAGGCCATTTACTTCAATGAGGGAAAAACGAATTTGGCTGTTTTTACCTCACCAGGGCTTATAAATCTATTTTTATAAAGTCCCTGCTTATAGTTACATGGCACCCAGCCCTAGGGGCACATAGGGCACACCTTAGGGGTGACTTATATGTAAAAATAAGGTAGTTTAAGACTTTGGAAGTACCTTTAATTCCAAAGTCGAATTTGCATATAACTTTAATTTAAAAGTAGCCAGCAAGGCAGGCTTGCTTTTAAAATGACACTGGGCACCTCAGCAATGCACCTAGGTGTGCACCACCTATGCTGTGGTCCCTAAACCTACATGCCCTACCATATACTAGGGACTTATAGGTAGGTTAACTTAGCCAATTATAATTAGCCTAATTTGCATATCCATTTTTCACAGAGCACAGGCCCTGGGACTGTTTAGCAGTACCCAGGGCACCATCAGAGTCAGGAAAACACCAGCAAAAAGTGGAAAATGGGGGCAAAAAGTTATGGGGCCTCTGCAATCAGCCCTGTTTTCTCACAGTATCACAGTTTACAAATGAAATGAAAAACAATTATATACCTTTAGCAGTAGTTGTCATCATTGCAGTAACCAATAAAGCATAAGAAATCATTAAAGTGAACCAATAAAGCATTTGCCTTGAATAGCCCTATGTATGTGTATTTCTTATAACAAAATTCAATTATAAAAACAGCCCCTAGATTGCATCATATTGAAATAGCATTGCAGCGCAATCATACACTTGACCCCTAGAGGGCACTTTATTACCAATATCACTTTTAACTACAGTTAGGCCTTTCAGGCCCTCATAAATGTCACCATACACATAACCCGCCCAGGGGATGGGTTCCGTAGGTAAAAAAGAAAAA
Organism: Pleurodeles waltl; assembly: GCF_031143425.1. Classification (NCBI taxonomy): domain Eukaryota; kingdom Metazoa; phylum Chordata; class Amphibia; order Caudata; family Salamandridae; genus Pleurodeles; species Pleurodeles waltl. The sequence goes on along the minus strand of NC_090446.1, from coordinate 236,494,173 downwards.
CAGGAGAGAGGGTCCCATGCATGTTCTCCCCCCAAGAGTACCAGAACAGCATCTTTGCACCGATCCCTTCGGCTTTGCTGACTGGACAGCGGGGTCTTATGTCCTCCAGAGCTGAAAAGTAGGTCAAAGGTCTCCAAACTTTTGAATGCGATAACTCGGGCCCTGTTGGGCTGATTTGAGCGATATTGGGCTTATTTTACTCCTATTGGTGAGTTTCAGCAACTCCCCCTCCTCCAAAGCATTGTAGTCATCCAAGAGCTGATCCTCCTGCCACCCTGCACCAGCTCTCTCTGTTCCTGAGGTCAGCTTGACAGAGTCCATGGTCCTGAGTGGGGGGTCAGGTGTTCCTCCATTCTGTTCTCCATGGTGGTCCTAGGATCCAGCAGCGAAGCGTAGGAAAATCCAGAGGCAAGAGAGAATTTCCCTCTTGAGCAAGAGTTTTTAAAGGGAAGAGGAAGATTCCAGAAGAAAGGAAACCCTGGCCAATCCCAGGGTGCCACATCACCTCTCCACCCCTGTCCCAACCCTACTGTACAGCATGCTAGTATAGTTTAAAATAGCATCATCCCGAGCCATTGGCCACATCAGCTGCAGGGGTCTCAGCTCCACCCCTTGCTGACATCACTGCCAGGGACTAGCACTTTACAATTTCAAAGGGAGCCCCTGTGTAGGTTGGCTCCAACTGTCTGGGCACACTCCTCTGTTCAGTGGGCTTGGGCAGGCCCATCCTTGGTACAGTGTGACAGCTGGATGAATGCTGCTGATCCTTTTTCCCCAGCCCTTCCCTCACTAGAAGCTAGGAGAAGTACTGCTAATTATTCCTTTTGTGTGGGGTGGCCTTTGTTTCTGCTGCTGGAGAAAATGTGATTCACTGGGCATAGCAGGGTGACAAAAGGCCTGGCCTGGATCCTGAGCTGAGCCAGGCAATTATGACAACTCTGGATGACCCATAAGGTGCACATTTATTATTTTGGGGGTTACATAATTGATTTTCCCACACTGGTTAAACCCTAATTTAAGATGTCAATGGTCTCTGTAGGCCAAAGGGGACTGAAACTGCACCCTATGGCTGTTCTCTCCCTATGTGTACAATCGGGTGAAACTATAGACAAAACAGTATATCACACTGACTTTTCATAGTAGTGTACGCTACCCTTAAAAGGCCTATACCAGGTGAATACCTAATCTCACAGAGTCCCCATTGTACCAGTCTACCTGTGAGCAGTGACTGGACTGTGCACACGTGCAGCCAGCACATGTTTGCACACATTCACATGTCACCAGACAAGTGCCCCTTACCTTAGCTGCATTGCAGCAGCCTTGTCTTAAAAGGCAGACAGTGCAGGTAAGCATATGCAGTCTGTTTGCCATGTAATTACCGTGAGTGAGTCACCGGAAGAGAGACTCACCCAGAACGCAAAGTCGAAAAACAGGTGATCAGAAAAGCAAAAAAATCCAGGCGTACTGAATGGACAGGGCCCAACTGGAACAATTTGCGCATAAATTTGCAAAACTAAACCACCCCTTACAATATTTGGACTACATTTTATTTTGTAATATAGATTATGCTCGAATTCCTACAGAGGCTTAAACTTTTTACAATGATGATTTAATTGTGTCTCTGGTGTTTTTCAAATGGGGCTTTGCTTGGACATTGCAGAAACGATTAAATCATTAAGGGCACTTTTTTGCAAGCAGCAAGGCAATGACCGTGGTGAAATAAGTAAGAGAAACCTAGCAACTCACGAAGCCGCGTGGGAACCTGGGTTAAAAAATGTATAGGTGACAGTGACTAACTTCAATATACATTTGAAAGCGTTAGCAACTTAATTGCCCATGCATTTACGGCAAAAAAAAATAAAAAATCAAAGCAAGCCAGGACAAACCCTTTTTTGACTAATTATAGTTCAAATAACAGTGACTAAAATGTTCTGTGCTCACCTGGATTACACAGTGAACAGTAACGACGATAACTTTAGGTACAATTATAGACAGAACAATTGCGTATGTACGGACAGAGGTTCTGGAGTCACAGATAGAAATACGCAGGGCAGTCTCCTATAAATGGATCGGGTACCTATTCTCTTTGAAAAGTCATCAATGTTTTGTACTTTTAAATGTTTATTATGAGGTCTTAGTCATGACATTGATATTGAGAGGACACCTAAAAACATGCCCCTGCTTCATCAAAATCAACAATGCAGACAAACCTTTAAAGATATTAAGGAAGGGACTGGGCTAGGAAAGTAATCCAGGTCTAGTGAATGGCTACGAAATTCGAGGCAACCGGTGCCTAGCAGTGCAGACCATCACTGTTCGAGTTGGGAAATTCATAAACAGTGTATATTCAGGTTTTGTAATCCAATGGGTATGACAAGGACACTGTGCCAGCATAGAACTGCACTAGTGCACCAGCACCTAAACTGTTAAGCCTATGCTATGCATCACTTGCACTGCATGGTTGTACAGGTGTGGGTGGCAGGCCTTTGAAAACTGGGCTGTGCTAAGACCATGTCTACAATTTATGCATAAACAAAAATAAACTTGAAAGAACCTAAATGCACCACGTGTAATGGTGTTTTGCATTGCAGTTTTTTTCAGTGCTATCACAATAAGTCTGTTTAATTCAGTTGATATCTGTTTTTCTAAAGTTCAACATTTTTGTTGTGTGTGCTTGTGATATGGAGCTATGACAAAGATTACATTTTCTCCCCTTGCCTCATCAGTGCCTTAACAGAACTGACAGCTTGAGTGGAAGACTGCAGCGACTACAGCATCTCTTCAATATTTGTCTATGTGTTATGCTTTGTGATGTTGCCTGTCTCTTGTTGCAGAGTGTGATTTTTCTGTCTTTCAATGTCCCTGCATCAGTATTGGGTGATCCAGTCATTCTTCTTTCTGAAGTGTCCTGTTAGTAGCAGTTGGTACAGATAAGGGAAGAACTCAGGCCCTCATTACAACCCTGGCGGTTGGTGATAAAGCAGCAGTAACACAGCAAACAGGTCGGCGGTAAAAAAATGTGAATCATGACCACGGCGGAAACTGCCAACACAAACAACCACTTTAACACACTGACCGCTACGGCGGTAGCAACAAACACTGTGGCGGTAACCGCCCACTGCATTACAACACTCCTATCCGCCAGCTTTTCCAGGGCGGTACCAACGCCATCAAAAGCACGGCGGAAACAGAACACTGAAGGGAAACAACTCACCTCTCGACACTCAAGGAAGAACCACGACGCCATGGAGCCCAAGCTGCACTTTTTCCCAATGCTGGTGTACCTTCTCATACACCAGGAACACGAACGCCGGTGAAGATGACCACGGTGAGTACTGCACCTAGCACACAAAGGAGGGCTGGAGTAAAAAGAGAATGAAACACACACGCAACATGCAACTCGCAGCACCCCCACCCCCAACACCATACACACAAACAGATGCAACAACATTACATATACACCCCGTAACCCTCAGGAATAACGCAAGGACAAAAGGAATGGATTACAATGAGTGTAATAGTACAGTTCTAGAAAAATATGTACTTAAATCAATAAACAGTATGTACAATATATACAATATATACAAAAGGAGGGACAATGCCCATTCCAAAATGTCCGGCCCCACTGGGCCACAACACATAGGCCAAGGCCACACTTGACTCCTGCCTCAATACGGAGAGAACACTGCCGGGGCATCAGGTCGAAAACACACAGGCACCTCAGGGGGACAGGGAATGGTGGGGCACCTCAGCCGGAAGATGGTACAATGCCACTGGCCTGGAGGGGGCTCCATGCCCACTGCTTGGTCCTGGGGAGTGCAAAGCCACAGTCTCTCAAGTGGGTGGTTTGCCCACTGCTTTGTCCTGGGGAGTGCAAAGCCACAGTCTCTCTAGTGGGTGGTTTGCCCACTGCTTGGTCCTGGGGAGTGCAAAGCCACAGTCTCTCAAGTGGGTGGTTTGCCCACTGCTTGGCCCTGGGGAGTGCAAAGCCAAAGTCACTCTAGTGGGTGGTTTGCCCACTGGTTGGGCCTGGGGAGTGCAAAGCCACACTCTCTAGTGGATGTTTTCTTCCACTGGTTCTGGAGGGGGACTTGTGCCTAGTGTGCGTCATCCTGGCAGGGAGGGGCTGAGTGGATGCCTTCTTCCACTGGTTCTGGAAGGGGCCTTGTGCCCAGTGTGCTTCATCCTTGTTGGGGCAATGTCACAGTCTTTCACCTGTGTGTCACACCGACATGTGTTGCAGGGGCCAGGAAGCACTGCAGCCCATGTAGTCACCACTACACACTGCTCGCCGGCGGTGACTGCTGCTCAGTGGATGCCAGTTGTGCTGCAGGTGGCAGTGCTGGCAGTGGTGGTGGTAGCCTCCAGGCCTTCACCTGCAGCCTCGGACGGCTGCCCACTGGGGCTGCTGCTGCTGGCAGTGGTGCTGCTGGTGGTGGTGCATGTGGCGGTGCTGGCCGTGGTGCAGGTGGTGGTGCTGGCTGTGGTGCAGGTGGCGGTGCTGGCAGTGGTGGTGGTAGTCTCCAGGCCTTTACCTGCAGCCTCGGACGGCTGCCCACTGGGGCTGCTGCTGCTGGCAGTGGTGCTCCTGACGGTGGTGCATGTGCCGGTGCTAGCCACGGTGCAGGTGGCAGTTCTGGCTGCGGTGAAGGTGGGGGTGCTGGTAGCCTCCAGGCCTTCACCTGCAGCCTCGGATGGCTGAAGTGCCATGGCTGGTGTTGTGTGCCCCTTCCTGCCCTTGCCAGATGGTGGTGCCTCCTTGCTTCTGCCAGCTGGTGTCTTTTTCTTGCCCTTGCTGGCTGGTGGTGCCTCCTTCGCCTTGCTGGCTGGTGTCCCCTTCTTGCCCTTGCTAGGTGGCGGACCCTTCTTAGCCTTGGCAGTTGGTGCTGGCACACTGGCTGGGCTAACAGGTGCTTCCTTGAAGCCTCTCACACCTGCAGTAGCTGTAGAAACCACAGTGACCGTGGACTGGGTGGCCGAGGTGCTGGGCTGGGTTCTGGCCACCCTGGCCCAAAGTGAAGAACGGGGGAGGGGTAGGGAATAGGTCAAGAGTGGCAAGGAAAAGCTTCTTAGGGACACTGGGGCGGGAAGAGGGTGAAGGTTTGGGAGTGGAGGAAGAAGGAGTGGTTGTAGGAGTCGTCTGTCTGCTGTATTTGGGTGCAGGTGCATGGGCTGGATGCTGTTGCGAGGTGGATGGCTGTTGGGAGACTGTGTGCTTGGGTTTGTGTACTTTGTAAGGAGGGGTCACAGACACAGTGGGAGAGGACACAGGGGACGTGTGCATGAATGTGGGGGTGGTGACTGCCAGTGAGGGGCATGTAGAGATAGGGGTGCTGGTGATGGAGGTAGGGGATGAGGATGTAGTGCATGCAGGTGTGAGTGGAGATGCTATTGGGAGGGAGGTGGATGACGAGGAGGAGGGGGACACAGTGGAGGCAGTGGATGTTGGTGTGTCTACATCTGGATGGTGCTTGTGTGAGTGCCTTTGAGATGAAGTGTGGTGCTTGTGTTTGCCTGAGCCACTTCTGTGTGCTAATTTGGGTGATTGCTAGTCTGAAGGTGTCCTTGGGATAGGCTGGGGTTGAGGGGATTGGGACTCGGTAGAGGAAGTTGGAGGGGGAAGGCTGGAGACAGGGGCAATGGCTGTCATCAGTGCCTTGGCCAGATCCTGGAATGCTCTCTGTTGGGCCGCCACGCCAGAGTGAATGCCCTTCAGGTATGCATTTGTTTGTTGCAAATGCCCAGCTACACCCAGGATGGCGTTCAGTATGGTTGACTGTCCAACAGAGAGGGATCTCAGGAGGTCAATACCCTCCTCACTGAGTGCAGCAGGGCTGACTGGAGCAGGCCTGAGGTGCCTGGCGCTAAGGAGATGCTCACCCTCCTGGGTGAGCGGGCATGGTAAACATGCTGAGGGGCTGCTGGGAGGGCGGTGCTGGTATGGGGGATGGCAGCTGTACCTGTAATTGGGGTGGGCATAGAGGTGTCCACCACCGCCAGGGAGGTTCCATTGGAGAAGGTGTCGCTGTCGGTACTGTCCCCTCCTGTCTCTGTTGTGGTGCTCCCCTCACCCTCCACCCCACTGGTGTCCTCACCGTCGGTGGATTCGGCCTCCAGGCCCATGTGGGATGCAGCTCCCTCCATCGCCGGTGCCTCTGCTCCTCCACCAGATGATGCTAATGCACACAAGGACAGGGTGACAAAACAAAAAGGAGGGGGAGAGACAGAGGATACACGTGGTCAATGCCAGCAACAACACTACCGTTGGCATACACAACTCACAGGGAACAGCCCCATGCACTAGGCCATGCACTACCAGTTAAAATGCTAGTCACCAGCCCATGGGGTAAAATGCCTAACGTCATTAGCTGCACACCAGAAACCCACAGGACACTGCCCAGTAGTAGATGCCCACTAACATTATTGGGGTTGAAGTGCATCTGAGCTTGCTTATCATGGAACATACCCTGCCATGTTTGCCCTGGCCTAAGGGCACCCACAGCACACATCCCGACCCAGGTAATACCTTAATGCGCGCAAATTCATGATTCAGAATCAGTACTCACCCCCTTGTGGCTGCTGTGATGCCTTCAACTGCCCATCCAACTCCGGATAGGCCACTGCCAGGATGCAGAACATCAGGGGGGCCAGCCTATGACAGGCAGGCCTTCCTCATTGGGTGGCCAGCCCCAGCTGGGCCTGCACCACCTTCCTTGCCCATTGGCACAGGTCCTTCCACCGTTTGCAGCAGTGGGTGCTCCACCTGTCAAAGTCCCCCAGGGTCCGCACCTCTTTGGCGATGGCACGCCAAATACCCTTTTTCTGATGAGCGCTGACCTGCAGGAAAAAAATAGCAGAAAAGGTATTAGTAATTTCGTCAGGACTGTTATACTCATGGCCCAACATATCCCCTCCATTCTCTTGCACACATACAGTGACCACCATACATGCAGCACTCTGCCCAGGACCCCTCAGACGCCCCCCTACGAGGCTTACACACACAGCAATCCATACATTCATGGCCCACGCATCATGCTCACAGTGTACTCACCTGTTTGTCTGGAGGACCATAGAGTAAAGTGCAATGGGGTAGGACCCCATCCAGCAGTCTCTCTAACTCCTCCGAAGTGAAGGCAGGGGTCCTTTCCCCAGACACTCGAGCCATTGTAGATTCCAGACACAGATCACAGCAGTACTTGCAGTGTAGCTCCTCTCCTGTTGAAGGTCAGGTAGCAAGTGAGTGCACAGATAAAAAAATCTTGGCACGTCCTCGGCGGTGCATACCGTCACCGCCGGCGTACATCGCCATTGGCTCCTGGAACCCGCCGGGCCCAATGATAACCAATGCAGTGTTGCGCGGTGGTCATCGACTGCCGACCGCAATGGCACACAACGCCAGCGGAATTACCTCATTTCCACTTGTCCCTCCTCACAGGTCCGGCAGCCGCCATTTCAGGGGGACACAGGCCATGGCACCTAACTGCGTCATAGCAGACATTGGCACATCAACTGACTTACAAGTTCACATACTGTTCCTGTAAAGCAAAAATTGCATATTAATGTTGAAATATGTGTGAATATGACCATCTGCTCACTGTTTTTCACCCTAGAGTTGAACCACTGAGGATGAATAGCAGATGGAGACATCCCCCAGTGTACAGACCCATGGTGGACTGGCGACAATGGAGGACAGGCACATTATCCTGACAATCAAAGAACTGTGTCCCAGTTGGAGCCAGACCTGATCTCAGCTATCCGCCACCCCACAGGTATCCCCCCTCTAGTGCAGATCCTGGCAGTGCTCCATTTCCTAGCAAGTGGTTCCTTCCACGCAACAGTGCCCATGGCATCAGGGATGTCACAGCCTATGTTCTCAAACGTGCTGACAGGAGTGTTGTCTGCCCTGCTGAAACACATAAGCAGCTACATTATATTCCCCCAGGTGGAGGATTTGGCCACAGTTAAGGATGACTTCTATGCACTGGGACATATCCCCAACCTCATTGGTGCCATTGATGGTACACATATTGCATTTGTTCCCCCCCCCCGGAGAAATGAACAAGTGTTCAGAAATAGAAAAAGCTTTCACTCTCTGAAGGTGCAGATGGTGTGTTTGGTGGACCAGTACATCTCCCATGTCAATACCAAGGGGCATATTTATACTCCGTTTGTGCCAAATATGCATTGTTTTTTTCGACGCAAATTCGGCGCAAAACTAACGCCATATTTATACTTTGGCGGTAGACGCGTCTAGCGCCAAAGTATGAGAAAAGAGCGTCATTTTTTTGCGTGAACGCCTTCCTTGCGTTAATGAGATGCAAGGTAGGCGTTCCCGTCCAAAAAAATGACTGCGACGCAAATGTGTCGTATTTATACTCCCGGGCAAAAATCACGCCCGGGAGTGGTCGGGTCAAAAAACCCCGCATTTGCGCCTCTTTTTAACGCCTGGGTCAGGGCAGGCGTTAAGGGACCTGTGGGCTCAAAATGAGCCCACAGCTGCCCTCCCATGCCCCCAGGGACCCCCCCTGCCACCCTTGCCCACCCCAGGAGGACACCCAAGGCTGGAGGGACCCACCCCAGGGACATTCAGGTAAGTTCAGGTAAGTATAATTTTTTTTTTTTTTATATATTTTTTTTGGGCATAGGGGGGCCTGATTTGTGCCCCCCTACATGCCACAATGCCCAATGACCATGCCCAGGGGACATAAGTCCCCTGGGCATGGCCATTGGGCAAGGGGGCATGACTCCTGTCTTTACTAAGACAGGAGTCATGTAAATGGCGTCTGGGCGTCATTAAAAATGGCGCAAATCGGGTGGATGCGATTTTTTGCGTCAGCCTGACTTGCACCATTTTTAAGACGCCCTAGCGCCATTTTTCCCAACGCCGGCGCTGCCTGGTGTACGTGGTTTTTTTCCACGCACACCAGGCAGCGCCGGTCTGCTTGCGCCGGCTAACGCCATTCAATAAATACGGCGCCCGCATGGCGCTTCAGAATGGCGTTAGCCGGGGCAAACATTTTTGACGCTAAACTGCGTTAGCGCAGTTTAGCGTCAAAAAGTATAAATACGGGCCCAAGTATCCTGGCTCTGTGCATGATGCCTTTATCTTGAGGAATAGCAGCATCCCATATGTGATGTCTCTACTCCAGAGGCACCGGGTGTGGCTAATAGGTGAGCCCATGCTCCCCACCCAGTTGATGTAGGTATATGGGTGTGGGTTTTGCCATAAGGGTGATTGTGTGGCTAACAGGTATCCCTAGATATTTGCAGGTGACTCTGGTTACCCCAACCTCTCATGGCTACTGACCCCAGTGAGGAATGCCAGGACAAGGGCAGAGGAACGTTACAATGAGGCACATGGGCGAACAAGGAGGATCATTGAGAAAACCGTTGGCCTCCTGAAGGCCAGATTCCGGTGCCTCCATCTGACAGGTGGAACCCTGTATTACTCATCCAAGAAGGTGTGCCAGATCATCGTTGCATGTTGCATGTTGCACAACCTGGCCTTGAGGCGCCAGGTGCCTTTTCTGCAGGAGGATGAAACTGGGGATGGTCGTGTGGCAGTGGTGGAGCCTGTGGACAGTGACGAAGAGCAGGCAGAGGAAGAAGATGTGGACAACAGAACTACACTAATTCAACAGTACTTCCAGTGACACACAGGTAAGACACTGTAACTTCACCTTCCATTGCAGTTTTGTGTTGGACATTGAAAGTGGCAGCCTGAATTCCCTATTTCTATGGCCAATTACTGTACCCTTTGGCATCTCTATTTTCAGATCTCTGTGCCCCACTCTGGCTCCTGGTGTGTTTACTGCTGCCCACTACAGGTCATACCTATGTAAATATTACAGTAAATTTGAATTGCAATGTTTACAGTTTGTGAAACTAATATATTTGTCAAACAATTGAAAGACTCCATACTTGATTTTGTTCCAAGGGTGTTTATGTAGGTGCTAATAAGTGGAGGGGTTATTGCAATGGGCTGGGTTGCTGATGGAGGAAAGTCCAGGGTAGAGTCAAGTCTATTTGTATCATAGGTGTATTGTCCAAGGGGGCAATGGAAGGGGAGCAATGGCAGTTCAAGGTGGACAGGGTGACAGAGTGAAACACAAGGGTGAGAATCAGGAGAGTCTTATCTCCTGGTGTGGGACTTGGCAATGTTCTCTGGCTTCTGCCTGGATCGCAGGGACCGTTGCATGGTGGTTCTCCTTCTGCAGGGGGTGAGGTGCTGGTTGGCTGTTGTTCCTGTGGCGGGCCTCCTGTCCACTAGCGTCGGCGGAGGTGGAGGGCTGTTCTTCGGTTTGGCTAGTGTCAGGGACCCATTGGTGTGCCACTGCCTCCCTCATGGTGTTGGCCATATCTGCCAGCACCCCTGCAATGGTGACTATGGTGGTGTGGATGTACCTTAGATCCTCCCTGAGCCCCAGGTACTCTCCCTCCTGCAGCCACTGGGTCTTCTGCAACTTGGCCAGTATCTGGCCCATGGTCTCCTAGGAATGGTGGTATGCTCCCAGGGTGTTGCTGAGTGCCTCATGGAGAGTCGGTTCCCTGGGCCTGTGCTCCCCCTGTCGCACATCAGTCCTCCCAGTTTATCTGTTGTCCTGTGCCTCTGTCCCCTCAACTGTGTGCCCACTGCCACTGACCCCAGGTCCCTGATCATCCTGTGTTTGTGGAGTTGCCTGGGGTCCCTGTAGTGCTGGACACACTGCTGATTGACGTGTCCTGGGGACAGAAGGATGGGCCTGCTGCTGGTGTTTCCTGAGGGGGGAGGCTCTGTGGTGGGTTGGGACTGTACCTGGGTCACCGACTGTCCATAGGACCCTGATGGGCCAGGTTGGTCATCGTGATCCAGGCGTGCAGAGCTGCTGTCATCACTGTGGGCCTCTTCTGGGGGGGGGTGGATGTGGTTGGCACCTCCTCTCCTCTCCGGTGACGTTGAATGGGGGTCCTGTGTAGATGTAAATGCAGTATTATTGTTTCTGCATGTGCCATCTTGTGCATGGATATGTTTCCCTCTATGGGTGTTAGCAAGGCAGCTTTGGCTTAGATGAGTTGTGATTGGTTTGGCTAAGTGATTGTCACTAGTGTGCATGTTGTGGTGATGGGTGTCCATGCAGGTCTGTGAGTGGTGTCCATGCATTGTGGTTGCACACAGGGCTTGGTATTGGGATGGGTGGGTTGTGATGGTGGGGTATGTGTGAGGTGGTGGGGTGATGGGGTGTGGGTAGGGGTTGTTGTTTGTGATGGCATGCAGGTAGGGTGGGGGATGAAGCAGTAAGGATTTGGCTTACCAGAGTCCAGTCCTCCTGCTACTCCTGCCAGGCCCTCAGGATCCATGATCACCAAGACTTGCTCCTCCCATGTTGTTAGTTGTGGGGGAGGAAGTGGGGGTCCACTGCCAGTCCTCTGTACAGCTATCTGGTGTCTTGCAACCACGGAGCACACCTTCCCCGTTGGTTGTTCCACCTCTTTCTGATGTCATCCCTTGTTCTTTGGTGCTGTCCCACGGCGTTGACCCTGTCCGCGACTCTTCCCCATAGCTCCATCTTCCTTGCAATAGATGTCTGCTGCACCTGTGATCCGAATAGCTGTGGCTCTACCTGGATGATTTCCTCCACCATGACCCTTAGGTCCTCCTCTGAAACCCTGGGGTGTCATTGTGGTGCCATTGGTGTAGTGTGAGTGGTATGTGTGAGGGTGTGTGGGGTGATGTGTTGGGGTGTGTGCTGTGAGGTGCGTGGTTGGTGTTTTGTGGCTCAGATTCTGTGGGTGCTCCTGGCTTGTCTCTCTCTCACTTACCAAAATCTTTGGGTCGTAAAGGGTTGTGAGTATTGTGGGTGTGTGTTTTAAATTGGTGTGGGTGTGTGGGTGTGGTGTGTGTATGTGTGTCAGGTGTGTGTAGTTTGAATTGTCCAATGTGGTGTTGTTTTGTTAGTATGTGTGTATTTTGAGTGCAGCAGTGTGTACTGTCAATACTTTACCACGGTTGAATGACCGCCGCAGTGATTCGTGGGTCATGATGCTGTGGGCGTATTTCTGTTGGGGTAACAGTGTGGGTTTGAGTACCACCAGTTTATCACTGACCTTTGGTGTGGGACTTTGTGTGCCTGTAAATTGGCGGATTTCTATGTGTGGGTCATAATATGGGTAGCTGAATACAGCTGCGGTCGCGGTATTGTAGTAATTCCTAGTTTGTTTTGATGGGATAACAGGAGTTAGCTTAGCCTCTGGCTTGCAGACTCATGCCCCTGTCACCTAGTGACTTATAACATACTTAGCTTGCTCCGTATTAGCCCAATTTAATTACTTAATTCATCTAAGATGGCTGCCTTGTTTATAGTTAGGCCACCTGTTATGCTTTGCATTATCAGTGCCACCGTGCTAAGGCGTCAAGATCAAGCAATAAAAACAAACAAACAGGAGGTGTTCACACTTAGGGATTTTCTCTCTCTATACTTTCGAGGGATTGTTTATAATAATTGCCGTCCCAAGCATGTCTGTCATCTATTGTTTGGGAACACACCTACGTCTGGGGTCCTGGTAGATCTGTATAAATACATCAGACTTTAGATAGATAATCAGAGAGATTCCAACCAGAGGGCATCGCCACCATCGCTGATATCGATGCTGCACGTCGTCTTGACGCTGACCCAGTCTTCGTGTCCCTGCGGAGTCTGAGATGGAGACCTCATTCCAAGGTAACCAGGGTTGGGGGCTCCTCTCATGGACATGGCATTGGTAGATTAGGTTTAGCAAACCCATCTCTCCTTAAGGTAGGAGGGTAGGCCTATCACATTAGGGTATTAGGGCATATTACACCTTTTATGTCTTTTACATGCATTGCAAGATGGTGGGGGTCTTTGTAATAATGAGTCTCATCTTCACAATTCTGTTTCTTGCACTATTCATTATCCTAATCATTGCAGCCCATGCAATATATCGCAAATTCCACTTGTGTTAAATAAAAACTATTGAAACTTTACTGCATCTTTGTCATTGCCTATGTTTGTATGAGACATGATACATCTGTGAGAAAGGGGTAATCTTAGTTTAACCAAAAGACTCCCTGAGATGTCTTATGCTTGAGTCCATGTGTAAAGCCTTCCACAAATCACCTTTTACTATTGTGTTTCTGGTGAGGTGCTGCTAGTGAGCCGGTAAGGTTGGGACTACAGTTGTGACTTGTTGTAGGATAGGCATGGTCGCCTACAAACAAAAGTACTGGCATCCTCAAACCAGCAGTCTTGCCTAGAGCAAGAGTCCAAATTACGACAGTATGTTGGCACCAGTCAGCATGGCGGTAAGTGGCACTTACCGCCAATATTGTAATGAGGGCCTCAGATATTTATGTTTGACATTGTATTGTATGTGTTTCATGTCTTACATATGTACACTTGTTAAAATACCTGGATCAAAGTGTATAGTGTAGATAAAATGTTGAGTGAGGGCCACATAATTAGAATGCAGCTTCATGGGCACACATCAGCCACATGTTAAAACAAAATGTGCAGCAAACCTTAAAACAGAAAGATGTCTTTCTGACAGTGCTTAATTGAGCCGGTGGTTGCAGATTGGGCCCACTGGAATTCCTTTCTAGAGACAAGCATTGATTTTTCCCAGCAGGTTTTTTTTCAGAGCATGACAGACATAATATGCTTCACAAATTGTGAAAAACATTTTTGGAGCTATAAGTCCTTCAGTAGGTGTCATCTTAAATCATTTACAGATTAGAAAACTCTTCACACTATTGGACAATTGTGTTACTTGTACTGCTGGTCCATTGTTGGCTGTAACTATTAGGTACATGGTCCTGCAAAATGTCCTTGCAATAGACATTTTAATGGCAAAATAGGGCAGAGTCTGTAGAATGCTGAAGGTTTGAACCTTTATCCCTGATAAGAGCAAAAAGATAAGAGTGCTTGTGAAGAATATAACTGGATTGTTATCCATTCTAGATAGTGTGCTTTTAGGTGCTATATTGAGGCCTGTCTTGATTATTGACATTTCCTTGATTAGTTTATTTGCTATGTTTAAGGGGTTTAAATACATGGGATCCATGAAAGGTGGTGGTTGAAGGTACTTCCTGCAGGACAAACTCATGTTGTTTCCATTGCCTCACCTGTGCCCTTGCAGTTCCAGAAAAACTATAGGACTTAGAAATGCTGCAAAGCTACCTCAAACTGTCCGCTTCCACACCTCTTAACAAATCCAAGAAAAGAACAAGACAAGAGAATTGATACTAAATTACCTTCCTTCTCTGTATCTATGGAGACCTTAGGTATGAAGGGAAAATGTGGCAACACTGGACAATACCTCTTCACATGTTCAGAGTTGCTGTAGAATGTGATAGTTGCTCCCTTTTTGTCATGAAGAGCTTTTTTCAAATAGGTCCACTGTACAACACAGCTTCTGAAGTGCTCCTTTGCATTAACCTGCAAAGGAGTATGTACACTTCCTAGTGTAAGTGTTAAATGTACACTATGTTGATATCAAATATTCTCTATCTGATCTAAGTGCTGCTGTGCTTATCTCAGAACCATAATCCACAAGCTTTTTGTAATATGTTATGTTAATCACTCTATTTATTTATCTATCTATCTATTTAAGGGGTTTTATTTAGCATTTACATGTCTTGTAAGAGCCACTTTGGAGCAAAGGATAAAGGTCAGAGACCATTCAGCTAAATGGAGAAACAGTGATTGTAGGTCCCTATAAGGCATAGTTCCTCTCCAAACCAATGTGTGCTGAAAGCTTATTTTCACAGTAAGGTTTTTGAGCCTTCCTGAAGATACTGTAGTTCAATTGATTTCTTAGTGTGGATTCAACATAATTTTATAAGTGTAGATCAAGAACCTTTCTGGTTCTTCTACTGTGTGTTTTCTACAGTGCAATGTATACCCATGATGGTTCTTTGTGCAGGAGAACTGACCAAAGAAGGAAATTACATTAAATCTCACATCCTAGGGCCCAGATAATGTTACACCACCCACCTCCCGTACTAGCCCTTTGGATATAAGGACCATGAAGTAGAAATTGATAGGCTGCCCCACCCCTGCTAGCTGGTGATTCTCGAGAGCCTGATCTCGGTCTTTCCAACAGGTATAGAACTAGCTTCTACCACAAGGTGGGCCAAAAGGTAGACAAGGCATTTTCTCTGCAGAAGACCACTGAGCAGATTACTGAGCAGAACAGCGAGCAGACCAATGAGCAAATAGAGCCAGAGTTTCAGTTCTAGAAACAGGATGTTGCTCTGGCTCAGGGACTAGAGCAGGAGCCGGCTTTGATAGCCCTGAGGATGGAGGATGTTGGTGGAGAATCCTATGGAAGACGCTCATAGAGAGGCAGAGAGATAAGAACTGCTGAGAGTGCCAAAAATGATTTGGGTGGGTCATCCATGGTAGTGCTGGCAGACGGGCAAGTTCATAGGAAGCCCTGCCTCACGTTGAAAGAGCAGCAAAGTGCTTCGGAGAGCCCGAAGGAGAAGAGTGAAACTAGAGGGCAACAGGGAAGGGAGGGTCAAGAATCTCTGCTGGAACTCTTATACCATGAACGATTTAGTGGTAAACATATGACAGCAAATAATGAACTAGGGGACATAGAGGTCCTGGTCAATGGTACCCCCAAGGGGAACAGTGATTACCTTAATGACAGCTCCCTGATGTTTTTGGAATACATGCTGACGGATGTACCCTGCAGCCTAATAGCTAAATCTAGACCTTTTGGGCCATCTAAGGTTCTGCCAGCTGCTGAAGATAATCCTGAGGCCTCGGTGGGGGGCGTGTTTGGCCTCAAATCGATAATTAACACCTCTTGCCCCAGTGGAGGGTTCTGTTCGACTGACCCTATCTATCAGCATAATTCTGATTGCCAGTCTGCAAGGAACAATCCTGCACCCATGGAGACCTCTCAAGGTTTTATAATCCCCGGGGCTATGACTGCATTAAATAATGTTCTAATCTCGATCCTTGCACTTATGGAGAAATTTCTCAGGGGGACGGAGCACATGGAATCATTACTAACATTGATACTACAGGCCCTAGTTCCGGGTGAGCAAACAGTTCAAACTTCACAGATCCCCTGGCATGCTAGTTATAACCGGTTTAATCCCTCAAATTTTACAGGGAGCGCCACGCAGATACAAACTGCAGATTCCATCTCTGCTCAAATTGGGAGTATTTTACAGATTCGGACAAGTATGGCTCCTCATAGGCCCTCATGCACATAGAGAGGGTGCCGGTCTCTCTGCAGTAGAGGGGGGAAGCTCCCCTGAAGACAAGTACAAGGCGAGTCCCAGGGAAAGAAATGCGATTGCTGAATTAAAGGAGCTACCAGCTAGCGCCATGGAATGCATAAGGGGAGACTCTGGATCCCAGAATGAAGTCCAGGTTGATTTAGGGGCAACTTCGAACAAGAAGAAGGGACGTGCCAAAGAAAAGGGGAAGCCGTCCACACTATTTCCAGTTTATTCTCTTGAATGGTTATTCTCCAGCAACAAGAACAGCACAGACGCATAGACAGGGGGCTAGCTTCAGCTCCCAGCCATAAGGTCACACTAAGTGAGGAGAATATGGGTACTAGAAATCCAGCTGCCCTCCCATACGATAACATATCTGGGCCAGGTGTCAATTACAATGGATTAGTGAAACCCTTACGACCTACTCAAACCCATGTTTGCAATGGTATCCACAATGGTGTGGCAGGTTTCATCAGAAGTAGAAGTTTGCCAAAAAAAAAAACTCAAAGGCAAGAAAGCACAGGAACAAGAAGAAAGACTCTACAAAGGGAAAAAAAGGAAGGCAAGGAAGGTTTCAAGGAAGGCAGCTAAGACTGACAGTTCTCCGCTGTGCCCCCATGAGATGGTGATAGCCCAAGTCGAACAACCTGAACAAGAGGTACTATGCATTCCGGGAGCATTGAGGGACTTCCAGGGGCTGAACCCGGATGCTCCGCCATTTATGTCATCTTCAGGATTTAGTCATAGAGATAGTCCAGATGCCAGTGACTTATATTGCAATAAAATTGATGGCCCTAGTGATGTTGTGCCAGGGTGAAGATACGGCGGGCAAAGCTTGGAATTTGTTGATCTCTTCCCTGACTTTGGCCTAAGCCACCCCTTATACTGTATAGGTCTAGACTATTAAGCCTCTTCTATGCTGCTTCTGAGCTAAGAGTTCTTTATTCCAGTGATGTGAAATTATTCAAGATGGGATCAAAGCAGCAGTGGCTTGATTATGGCAGGAGGAGCACCCACCCTATTAATTTTCAAGGTGACCCTCCAATCTCCTGCCCCTCGGCCCTGGTTGAATTTGCTTTGCCAGGTATAGCTAGACTAATTCTTGATCATGCGAATTGTTTCCGCACAATGGGGATTGATGTGCTGCCCTGTTCTATTGTCAACCAAGAGAAAATCAAGGAGCACAATGGGAATGGGAGCAGGGCAGACGCTTTAAGGGAGGATAGCCCTAATAGACGTGGTCTTGCACCATGTCGAAATAAGAAGAGCTCTGTAGCTGAGGGTAGCAGAGAGCTAGAACCACTGACCATTACCACTTACAAAAATAGCAGGCAAATCTGGATTCTAAGCTATGATGTGGTGGATAAAGGGACCAAATTTGACAATTGGTCTTGGGTAGCGCTTGTACTTGCTGGCGATACAGGAGCATCCCGTAGAACAAGAACTGACTGATTACCAAAGGAACCCTCTTTTTAGTCAGCCACTTCCTCTGCATGTCCCCCAACATCATCTATCTACAATAATTTGGAGGGGGGCTGCTTGTGACTACAGCCTGGAATATGGCAAGTTTGGCTAGCAAGCTGGAAGACAATGACTGGGCACAATATGTCAGCTTGCATGGTATTTTCTGCTTCCAAGAAATGTGGGCTGTTGAAGGAGTATGTATTGATGGGTTTCTGGGTTATGATATACTGGCCATTTGGGCAGGGAAGGGTCGCCCCTCTGGGGGTATCTCAATATGGGTGTCAGGCAAGCAAGAGTGTAAAGTAGAGCAAGTTGATGTACCACTTCAGAGGGACTCCGCTAATATCCAGCACTTGAAACTTAGGTCAGATTTTAATAATGGGGCGGTAATTGATATCTTCAATGTGTATATTCTGCCAGGGTGTTTTTGGGGGTCCAGGCACCCTGGAGAGAGTGTTCCATATATATTGAATAGGTTAAAAGAAGTATGGTGGATGGCAAAGATATCCGGGGCTGTGTAGATGGTAGGAGTGTGATACTGGTTTGTGGTGACTTTAACTCATCAGTCTGTAACTTTATTAATAGCTGTGAGATCTTGTTGGAAGATCATAGTATGGGGATCCCAGAGACAGCTATGAGTCACTTTAAGCGTACAATAAAAGCTGAGGCTTTTACTGACCTTTTACTGAACAACAGTCTCCGTTTTGTCAATGGGCGCTCAAAGTCGGATGGCGCTGCCAAAGCAACTTTTAATAATGGCAAATCTACATTGATCATTGATTATGTTATTATTAACATGGAATCATGGTCATCCATTTTAGACATGGCTGTGGTCATAATCCACTTATCCTCATTACGAGGGCGGATGCTCTGTGGCTAGTGATTACAATAGGACGGGCCCTGGGGCTGCACAGGAGGGAGATCGTTCTGTCCAATTGCAGAAGAACAATATGATGGGATGGTGAGAAGTATCAACAGGGCTTCCCGCAGTTAGAACCCATAATAGGCTGCCATGGACAATCCATCATAGATGCCCTGACCAACAACAGTCCTCTTATACTGGCTGTCTATGACCAAATGACAAAGAAGCTGGGGGCCTTGTGGTCTACACCAGTTCGGACTAAGCCAGTTGGGAATACTAGAAAAGGGCAACTAGGATTTGAAGGATGGCTTGACAAGGAGTGTGCAAAGGTAAAAAGAGAAGTGTTGGTTGCCCTAACACAGCACCACAACAGCTTGGCTAGCAAAAGGAAATTTAAAGAATGCAGAAGAAATTATAAGTGTTTGCGAGCAACAGAGAAATGGCTGCACCAAAATGCAATGTGGGCTGAACTTAGAGCAAGCATTGTTGACCACAATACCACCAAATTCTGGAAACTTGTAGCTAGAGTGGGGAAGGGGACAGCGAATGTTGTCGAAACCCATATAGGCACAGCTCATCATCTTAGCACATTGTATAAAACTTGTGTGGCCGACCCCCTGGCTTGCAGACAGAGGCTAGGTGCCCCTTTTACCACCACCAGCAAAATAGGAATTTTAATCCCAGAAGTGATTAGAGCATTGGGTGCAATGAAGAAGAATAAGGCCTGGGCCCTGATATGGTCCCAATGGACCTTTAAATTGAGGCACCTTACTTCTGGGCTAAAATACTTACTAAGGTTTTCAATGCTGCCCTTGAGGGCAATGCAGTACCGCAGTCCTAGCGTTCTGCTATCATTGTTCCGATTTATAAGAAGGTCGACAGAGGCTGCCCCATTAAATATTGGCCGATTTACCTACTAGTTGGAGCTGGGAAGGTCTTAGGGAAAGTTTTACTTAATCATTTACAAGGGTGGGCTGACGCCCATGGTGTGATAACAGAGGTACAAGCGGGTTTCTGGCCTCGGGTGGGAACTATCAACCAGATTATTTGCCTCTACATGATCTCACACACATTAACAGTAGTCAGGAGGTCCTCTCCGTATTTGGTCTTTATACATCTGAAAACTGCTTTCGACTCAATAGACAGGGGCAAATTGTGGAAGTCATTGATGGATCTAGGGGTCGATGGTCGATGGCCCCCTTGTGAAAGCTATAGCAGCACTGCATGTAGATAACACTGCCAGAGTCAGATTTGGGATGGGTTGGGAATGTACAGATCCCTTCCAGGTACAAAATGTGTATAGCAGGTCTGTGTGCTGCCTCCCCTACTTTTTAGCCTTTTCTTGAATTATTCAGCTGATTACCTTTTAGAAGAACAGCTAGACTTCCCTGTTGCTGCTGGCAGGAAGGTCCCAGTATTACTTTTCGCAGATGATGCAGTACTTATGGCACACACTGAGAACACAACCCATAGACTACTTGCCCGTTTCATTAAATATTGTGAGGAAAAATCATTAACTATTAATTGTGTGAAGACCATGGGGATGGCCATGCGACCCTCCCCTAGTCTCAGGTAGAATCTAGCCATCAACCACACACACCAATTGAGGCTGCTAAGTATTTTGACTATTTAGGTGTGTGGTTTTTAGAGAATCTGAGCTTGGTTCGCCAAGTCAGAAAGGTAGCTACAGCCCTTAAGCAAGCAGCAGGGGCAATATTGAAGTTTACGCATAAAATTTGAGCAATAAATATTACCATAATCTTGGAAATATATGCCCAGTAAGCAGTTGCTTCAGCACTTTATGGAGCAGAACTCTGGAGATACGCTGATACTAGTGTGCTACAGACAGCCAAAAATATTTTTTTGAGATCCCTAATGGGGTTAGGGCCAGGTGCCCCTCTGAAGGCTCTCTTTGCAGAGCTCAACTGGGTGCTGATATCAGAATTAGCAGCCCTAAAGGCAACACTATATAGGGTGAGGTTAGTCCGCATTCCTAGGGCAGTGGTGAACCTAGAAACGCTTGAAGAGGCCACTGCGTGCATTGGTCTAGGAGGGTGCACATGGGAACTCATGTTAAAGGTACCCTAGCTAACCTCCGATTGGAGGTGCTCTGGGAGGATCCGGGCAAATCGGAACTTATACTGCAGGTAAGGTAAAAGAGCGATACCAGGAATTTAGTAAGAGGAGTTTGTTTCAGGGAATTAGGCCTGATTCGATCATAAGCTATTACTTGACTAATATTTATGAGCCAACCACCCCCCTCAGATTACCTGATTCTGTTGTACCCTGAATTGAAGAGGTCCCTTTATATTAAATTTAGACTGGGTATTTTTCCCCTAAGAGGCCATCTGGCACGCACGCGTAGGCTGGTGGCAGGACTTGAGTTCTGTGATTGTTTCCCTGGGGAGATAGACACTGTGGCTCACTTCATCCTGTTTTGCAAGAACTTTATGGTAGCAAGGCGCAGATGGCTTCACCCTCTTTTTAAATCTAAAGGAGTAAATTGTTTTAAAACTGCATTAGCACTTTGCACAAGACCGGCTAGCATTAATGAATACAAATTGACAGTCTCATATATTGGATGCTTGGCTCTGGCTGAGAGAGTTACCAACTAAACTAGGGCTGATCAGACCAGTAGAGCTACTTGATCCACAAGATCTATAGGGTTATAGTTGCTGCTGTGAGACACACGTTTTTTTGTTACATAAATGAGATATATTTACTACTTTTTGAATATATAATACTTTTAACATTAAAATGTATCAAAACCACCACTGCTAATATTAACCATCATGAGTACTTGCGCTTCACTCTTCCTGAGGCCCTTTGCATAGGATGCTATGGCCCACTTCACCTTGTCTTGTACAAAACTTGTAGTAGCAAGCCGTAGTTGGCTACTCCACCTTTGTAAGTCTTTTTAAAGGAGTAAATTTCACTAAAACTGCACTAGCACTTGCATAGGGCAGGCCAATATAAACAAATATGGCTTGGTATCAAAATTATTGCTGTTAATATTAATCATTGTGAGCATTCACATTCCATTCTTCTGAGGCCCCTTTTTTATAGGATGCTATCGCTTGGAAATGCTCCACCTCCCAGATTTAATGGTGGTGGGAACTCTAAATTATTTATTGCATGTGTGTATGTGGGTTTTTCATGGGGATTAGGTAGCCCTAGATGAAGCTGATACCTATTTTTAAGTTTTACGTTTTGAAAGAATTAACAATGATTTCATGTAATGATGATTATTATTATTGTATGTACTATGTTTCTTATATATATTGTAAGGCATGAAGCTGAAACAATTAGAATTAAATTAAATTGGAATGTGATATGCTGAGAAAAGTGATTGGGATGGAATGTAAATCCTCAATGTATTTTTCAGAAACAAATGGGCGGCACCATGCACAGCATAATGAGCTGTGCGTTACAACTGAAAAGTGTACGAGGAAGTCCCCAAAACGGACTTCTGGAACAGAATATATAGACACTTTTAAAAGAAGAATGACTGCTGATTTCTGAATCAATATGCGAGACAAAGCACCCTTTGTGAGGCCCAGGGATAGCGTGTTACATTAATCAAGGCAGGAGGTGACTAGTTTGGCGACTGTGAGGCAGCCTTCCTCCAGAATTTGGATGAGAAAATCTACTGCAACAGACCTAAGGCCCAGATTTACTAATTATTAGTGTTACATATGAGGCAGAGTCACAAAGTCACACATGAATTTCCAATAACACGCCGAAACAGATTAGCGACACATTGATATGCTTGTGTGGATCTAAACAAGTCTGGCATTGTTTTGCATGGAATTCATTCTAATGTATGCATAAAGGATGTGGAAGGGTTTTTCCCACGCAAAATGAAGCACAAACACAATTTACAAAAGTAACGTAAATCTCCGTGAAGTAGCACAAGCGTAATTTGCATCAGCAAAATAGCACACATACAAAGCAGGGGCAAAAGTTAGTCTTACTATAGTAGTTACGATTACAAAGACAGGATGCAAAAGGAACATCATAGAAAGATTTCTTAAAAGGGAAGACAAATGGAGATACTCATTGCAAGACATAGATGTCATCTAACTGTGCAAGGAGGAAGAAGACAATGCAAGGAGAAAAACTTCAAACAGAGGGTAACATTGTTGGACCAGAGTGAGAAATATAGACTAGGCCAGGATCTGATTGTATGTTTCTTTCATCAAATTGCACCAGCACTCAAACCAGCAAGTACCAAATCACATGCCATGGCTCTTCGAATGCTAGCAGCCCCCCCCCCCCCCCCCCCCCAGCGCCTCGAAACCCTGTCGGGTACATAGCGTGCTTTATAAATTCACTGATTGATTGATTGATTGATTGATGCCATGTGGATACACTTAATAGTAGTTGAATTGTCCCCAGTCATAGCTGTATCTGACCCTACGAGTCCACTTCAGGAATGATTACTTATGCCACTTGCTCCTCCATTGTGTTAGTGGGACATGACAATCTGGCCCCCCACCTGTTGCCATTGCACAACGATGGATGTGTGCCAATTTATCTCTTGTGCAGCTCTTGCAGTCGTGTCACTTTTTTTTTTAACCTCTTTAACTGTTCACCGTCGGGAACACTGCAATGATTTTTTTTTTTGATCACTCTCTATAATGATGTATTCTTGGCTATGGGAAGTTTGGAAGTGACAGAAAGTTGTTGCTGATACTTTGTTACCTCTGCTAATAAGATTTCTACCTCTTCTGGAGTACATTTGAATTTCCTTTTCCAAGCTCCTTCATGTGAGGACACTTGAGATAATTCTGCTACTCATTCTGGGATATCTTAATTGTTTCTTTGTGCCTTACGATACTGTTTTGCTACTTACACAACGCTACATTGTTTAGCGTTTAGTTGCAAAGCTATTTCTGCGCAGGCGTCCCTTTGCGCACATTCGCATTGTAAATACAAAGCTGGACTGACTCTATAAACTGGCGCTAATGCTGTGCTATTATTTTTGGTGCAAAGCATCAACAAAATAGATTTAAGTTAATATACTCCTAAATTGGAAAATATTGGACGAAGAAAGAACCACCAATAACAATAACAAAGTCATGTCACCATCGATTCTCAAGTGCTCCTTTCTTCAATTATCTCTGTCTTAGAGATGTTTAGTTTGAGAGAATCATAAAACAGATAGGGGGTCATTACAACATTGGCTGTAAAAGGCGCTTACCGCCGTGCAGAAGACTGCCAATACACCGCCGCGGCAGCGGCATTCGGCCACAGCTATTATGACACACATCTTGGAATCCGCCAAAATCCAGACACCCACACAACACCGCCACACCAAAGGTCAGTGATAAACTGTGGGAAACAAATCCTCCACCTCCACACCAACAGAAACACGCCCATGCTATTACGACCCACGAATACACGCGGCGGGCTTTCAACCGCGGTATTCCATTGGCGGTACACACCGCCGCGTTCAAAATACACACACATCTCCAAAACACCGCCACATTGGACAATTACAAATACACACACCTGATACACATACAAACAACACTCCCACACACCAATCACAATATAAAACACAACCCACATCACCCACAAACCCCTACGACCAAAAATTAGACACAAAGGCGACAGAGGGAGAGCACAGAATAGACAACCCCACTACACAGAGGCACACAACACCATCACCCACACAACATCCACGCACAAAACACCACACACCACTACACTCACCACACTCATCACCACATACACCACCCCACACATCACCCACACCACCCCATGGTACGCCAAAGACACCCCCGCTTCTCCAAGGAGGAGCTCAGGGTCATGGTGGAGGAAATCGTCCGGGTAGAGCCACAGCTATTTGGCTTACAGGTACAGCACACATCAATAGCCAGGAAGATGGAGTTATGGTGCAGAATAGTGGACAGGGTGAACGATGTGGGACAGCACCCAAGAAATAGGGAGGACATCAGGAAGAGGTGGAACGACCTACGGGGGAAGGTGTGTTCAACGGTCTCCAGGCACAACATCGCGGTACAGCGGACTGGCGGCGGACCCCCACCTCCTCCCCCACAACTAACAACATGGGAGGAGCAAGTCTTGACCATCTTGCATCCTGAGGGCCTCGCAGAAGTCGGTGGAGGATGGGACACTGGTAAGTCAATCCTTAACTATCATATCCCCCACCCTACCTGCATGCTATCACACACCCCCTCCCTCACTCCCTCCCCTATCACTACAACTCCTCACTAATGTACCCATGACACAAACCACCCATCCCAACACCAAGCCCTGCATGACACAACTAAGCATGAACACCCCTCACTAAAGCATGCCCACTGCACATACCCAGTACACCCCCCAACCATCGCCACACAAACTCACACACAGGAATGCATGCACTGGGGTACACAAACACCCACCCATTGCACACCATTACACACACACATGCAATAATCATGCTCTTATGCCCCTGCAGGACCCCGAAGGACCATCACCACACCAGAGGGTCCAGACAACACCACTCCACCCCCAGAAGAGGCCCACAGTGACGATAGCAGCTCTGCCCTACTGGATCCTGATGACCAGCCCGGACCATCGTGGGCCTCGGGACAGTCGGTTCCCCTTGCACAGGCACAGCCCAATACCGACCTTCCACCCTCTGGTAACACCAGCACAGCACCCACTCAGCGGGCCCAAACCTCCCTACCCGGGACAGGTCAATCAGCGGTGTGTCCACCACTACAGGGCACCCAGGCTAACCCACCACCCCAACAACAACAGGGACCTGGGGGCAGTGGTAGTGGGCACACGGTCCAGGGGACGGAGGCACAGGAACACAGGGGAACTGGGAGGGCTGCTGTGCGACAGGGGGCGGACAGGCCAAGGGAACCCACTCTCCACGAGGCCCTCTCCTCCATCATGGGAGCATACCACCACTCCCAGGAGACGATGGCAACGGTTCTGGACAAGTTGCAGGAGACCCTGCGCCTGCAGGACGAACTGTATTTGGGGTTCAGGGAGAAGCTCAGGAAGATCAGCTCCGCCCTGGGCACCATCATAGGGGTGCTGAAGGACATACAGCAGACCTTGAGGGACACCGTGGCACTCCAAGGGGCCCCTGACACTAGCCAGGACGATGAAATGCCCACCACCTCCGCCGGCACTAGTGGACAGGACGCCCGCCACAGGACCACCACACCAGCACCCCACCCTCTGCAGACGGACAACCACCACGCAAGCAAGGTCCCTGAGATCCAGGAACAGGACAGAGCAAGATGGCAAGACCCCGCCAGGAAATTACACCACCCTGATTGTCCTCCCACTGTCCCACTTTGTTACCCTGTCCATACATTAACTGCCCCAGCTCCTCTCCCTATGCCCAGATGGGCAGTGCACCTGTGAGACTAATAGACTGGACTCTGCCATGGACATTCCTCCACCATCACCCATCCTCATTTTACAACCCCATCCCATTTCTGAGCACTTCAATAAACACCCTTGAAACACAAAACAATCTGGAGTCAGTCTGTGATTTAGTAAAAATGTATTATCAATGACAGTGTCATAATGGGTGTACCATTCTAAAGCTAAAATACCTATGTCACACATCACAAGCCCTTGAAGGATGCAAGCAGTTGACACGTAGGTAACCACACCTGTGAAACCGTAATGGAAGGGAACAACTCAGTTACCAAATGTTGACTTAAATCGAAAAACAGGATAGAGGTAGACGTGTGAAAGTTAATGTAATGCTAAAAATGAAAATGTTCTCACCTGTGTCTCACTGGAAAAATTGCTGTATGACTGACTCCCTGTTGTCGTTGTCTTCTTCATCAGCTTAATCCTCATCACTGTCCACAGGCTCCACAGCTTTTACAACACCGTCATCTGGATCATCCTTCTACAGAAAAGGCACCTGGTGTCGCAAAGCCAAATTATGGAGCATGGAGCAGGCGATGATGATGGCGCACACCTTCTTCGGTGAGTAGAATAGGGACCCACCTGTCATATGGAGGCACCTGAACCTGGCCTTCAGGAGGCCGAAGGTGCGTTCGATCACCCTCCTAGTCCGCCCATGGGCCTCATTGTAGCGTTCCTCTGCCCTGGTCCTGGGATTCCTCACTGGGGTCAATAGCCACGAAAGGTTGGGGTAACCAGAGTCCCCCAAAAGCCATACACGGTGTCTCTGGAGTTGACCCATCATATCAGGGATGCTGCTATTCCGCAGGATGTAGGCGTCATGCACTGAGCCAGGGAACATAGCATTTACCTGCGAGAAGTACTGTTCTGCCAAACATACCATCTGTACATTCATGGAATGATAACTCTTCCTGTTCCTGTACACCTGTTCACTCCTCTGGGGGGGGACCAGAGCTACATGGGTACCATCAATAGCACCTATGACGTTGGGGATATGTCCAAGGGCATAGAAGTCACCTTTCACTGTAGGCAAATCCTCCACCTCAGGGAAAATGATGTATCTCCTTACGTGTTTCAGCAGGGCAGGCAACACTCTGGACAACACGTTGGAAAACATAGGCTGGGACATCCCTGATGCCATGGCCACTGTTGTCTGAAATGACCCACTTAGAATGAAATGGAGCACTGACAGCACCTGCACGTCAGGGGGGATTCCAGTCGGATGGCGAATTGGTGACATCAGGTCTGGCTCCAACTGGGTACATAGTTCATGGATTGTGGCAGGTCAAACCGGTAGGTTACGATGACATGTCGCTCTTCTATTGTCAACAGGTCCACCAGCGGTCGGTACATCGGAGGATTCTGCCATCTTCTCATATGTCCCAGCAGACGGTGCCTACGAAGGACAACAGCGAAGAACCAGTCATTATTCCTCCAGGTATGTACCCACAGTCACACACAAGACTACACCACTCACATAACCCTTCCTGTATGTGTGTTGAGTGTAGGCCTAGCTATGTGTGACGCAGTATGAAATGAAGCCATGTGGGCCCCTGAAATGGCGGCTGCCTGACCTCTAAACTGGGACAATGGGATTGTGGGGTAACAGCGCTGGTGTTATACACCATTGCAGTAGGCGGTCGTAGACCGCGGCGCAATGCTGCATTGGTTAACATTGGACCCTATGGGTCCCAGGAGCCAATGAACAGGTGCACTGGTGGTGATGATGCGCACCGCCGCAGACGTCGTCGCCGTGGACGTCACCGCCATTTTCTATCTGTTCAATCACTAGATACCTGACCTTCGACAGGAGAGGACCTACACTGCAAGTGCGGCTGTGACCTCGGTCTGGAAGCGACGATGGCTGCTGCGTCTGGTGAAAGGGCCCCTGCCTTCACTGCACAGGAGTTGGAGAAACTGGTAGATGGGGTCCTCCCCCAGTACACGCTACCCTACGGTCCTCCAGCCCAACAGGTTTGTACACAGGGAGCACGTTGTATGGGCTAGGCCTGGGTGGAGAGGGCTGGTTGGAAGAGGGAAGGGGGCAGAGTCCATAGAACATTAATGCATGGGAATGAATGGGCCACATGGCCAGAGTAGGGAGGGGGCCACTCACAACAACGGTGCAGTTGGTAATGACTGTTCCTCTTTCCTTGTGCATGTCATGTAGGTCAGCACCCACCAGAAGAGGGACATTTGGCGTGCCATCTCCAAGGAGGTCCGGACCCTGGGGGCCCACCAGAGACGGGGCACCCACTGCCGTAAGAGATGTGAGGACATTCGCCGCTGCAGCAAGAAGACGGCAGAGGCTCAGCTGGGGATGGCCTCCCAACGTGGGAGGGGTGCCCGTCGCACCATGACCCCCCTGATGTTCCGGTTCCTGGCGGGGGCCTACACAGAGTTGAATGGGCGCTTGAGGGCATCCCAGCAGACACAAGGGGGTGAGTACAACCTCATTCTGCAGACTTTGCGTGCATTGGAGGTGTCTGGGTGGTGGAGGTGGGCTGTGGGTGTCCCTAGGCCAGGGTGAGTTCGGTAGGCAAGGCCCCTCCGTAATGTAGCCCATGTGGCACTCTACCACACCTCAGCAGAGTGCCAAGTCGAGGTATAGTTGCCCCTGTGGCATCCATGTGCGCCGATGTCCACCATTGCCATATCGGCCATATCCCAGAAATTGCATGTGCAGAGGGCAGGAGCACGGCGTAATGCAGGGGGCCTCTGCGTTTGTCTTGTCCGCCAACGGTAGCGGAATGCCATGCACTAAAACCCTCTTTCTTCTGTCTCCCCCCCCCTTGTCTGCTCTCCCTGTCCTTTTGTACATCAGCATCAACAGGCGGAGGTACAGTGGCACCGGAGCACGAGGGAGCTGCATCCCACATGGCCATGGAGGGCCACACCACAGACTTTGAATGCACCAGTGGGACGGAGGGCGAGGGGAGCTTCACGTTGGCCACCGGATCACCAAGCAGCGACACGGACTCGTTTGACGATGGGAGCTCCCTTGTGGTGGCGGCACCATCTGTGCCCCCCACCTCTACAGGTACAGCCGCCATCTCCCCTACCAGCACCGCCCTCCCAGCAGCCCCTCAGCGTTCGCCCCGTGCCCACTCACCCTGGAGGGTGGGCATCACCTTCGCCCCAGGCACCTCAGGCCCTGCCCCAGTCACCCCTGCTGCCCTCAGTGAGGAGGCCATTGACCTCCTCAGGTCACTCACTGTTGGGCAGTCTACCATTGTGAATGCCATCCAGGGTGTAGAACGAGAGTTGCAACACAATAATGCATTCCTGGAGGGCATTCATTCTGGTCAGGCTGTCCTTCAGCGAACCCTGCAATCTTTGGCCTCAGCACTGATGGCAGCAATTGTCCATGTGTCTAGCCTCCCCCCTCCAACTTCCTCCACCCACACCCAATCTCCTGTACCTCAGCCCATCCCAAGCACACCTACAGACCAGCATGCACACAAGTCAACACACCCAAGTAGCACAAGCAAACATAGGCACCACACACACCACAAGCACTCACGCAAGCCTCACCCACATACAGACACAACAACATCCACTGCCTCCACTGTGTCCCCCTCCTTCTCTTCTCCCTCCTCCCTCCCAGTGTTGTCTACACTCTCACCTGCATGCACTACATCTACAGCCACTAGGACTCGCACAAGAACACCCAGCACCACACCCCGCTCACCTGCACTCACCACCTCCACTGCCATTTACACGTCCCCTGTGTCCTCTCCCAGTGTGTCTGTGACGCCCCCTCCCAAAGTACACATACGCCGGCAATCATTCACCCAACATCCATCCACCTCACGACAGCCTCCAGTACCTGCACCCAAAACACCTAAAGTGACACCTCCGACAACCACCTCCTCTTCCTCCACTCCCAGACCCCCTCCAGCTACCCATCCCAGTGTTCGTCAGAAACTGTCCCTCTGTAAAGTTGACCTTTTTTGCCCCCACCCCACCCACTCCAATTCATCAGTCCCGTTGTAGCGCCTCAGCCAAAAAGCCTCCAATACCAGTGGTGCCTGTTCAAGGTTTTTGGAGTGCACCGGCCACCAGGGCAGGCAGTAGGACCCGCAGCCAAGGCACTGGCAGCCCACCCCCTGTAAAAGCAATAACATTGGAGAGTGGACGACGGGACCGTGTTAAGACTCCAGGTGGGAAAACAACTGACATGGGTTCCAAGGGGATTGGAGAGTCAGCTGTGACTCCACCAAAGGTGGGGAAGGGCCAGAGGAAGTCTGCCCAGCCTGTTGTGAGTGTCACGGCGGAGAAGTGCACCATCTTTTCCGACGGTCGAGACACAACTGCCAGCACCGTCGTTACTGGTCCAGAGACCACCGCCAGATTCACAGCCCAGGAGAGCCCCACTATCGTCACTGTTCCGGAGACCACCGCCAGAGTCACAGCCCAGGAGGGCCCCACTATCGTCACTGGTCAGGAGACCACCGCCAGAGACACAGCCCAGGAGGGCCCAAGTATCGTCACTGGTCAGGAGACCACCGCCGGAGTCAGTGCCCAGGAGGGCCCCACTATCGTCACTGGTCAGGAGACCACCGCCAGAGTCACAGCCCAGGAGGGCCCAAGTATCGTCACTGGTCAGGAGACCACCACCACCGCCGGAGTCAGTGCCCAGGAGGGCCCCACTATCGTCACTGGTCCAGAGACCACCGCCAGAGTCACAGCCCAGGAGGGCCCAACTATCGTCACTGGTCAGGAGACCACTGCCAGAGTCACAGCCCAGGAGGGCCCCACTATCGTAACTGGTCCAGAGACCACTGCTAGAGTCACAGCCCAGGAGGGCCCCACTATCGTCACTGGTCAGGAGACCACCGCCAGAGTCACAGCCCAGGAGGGCCCCACTATCGTCACTGGTCCAGAGAACACCGCCAGAGTCACAGCCCAGGAGGGCACCACTGTCGTCACTGGTCAGGAGACCACCGCCAGAGTCACAGCCCAGGAGGGCCCCACTATCGTCACTGGTCCAGAGACCACCGCCAGAGTCACAGCCCAGGAGGGCCCCTCTATCGTCACTGGTCAGGAGGCCACCGCCGGAGTCAGTGCCCAGGAGGGCCCCACTATCATCACTGGTCCGGAGACCACCACCAGAGTCACAGCCCAGGAGGGCCCCACTATCGTCACTGGTCAGGAGACCACCACCACCGCCGGAGTCAGTGCCCTGGAGGGCCCCGGCTGCCACAGCCCCACTGGGCAATGATGAAATGTCATGCCACACACCAATGTCCAGAGTATAGAACGTCATGCCACACACCAATGTCCTTATCAGAACCGCCATGGCAAAGCACCGCTGAACTGTCCTGAACCGCCGTGTCAAAGCACCGCTGAACAGGGCAAAGACCGCCATGTCAATGCACCGCTGAACAGGGCACAGACCGCCATGGCAAAGCACCGCTGAACTGTCCTGAACCGCCATGGCAAAGCACCACTGAACTGTCCTGAACCGCCATGGCAAAGCACTGCTGAACAGGGCACAGACCACCATGGCTAAGCACCGCTGAACAGGGCAAAGACCGCCATGTCAAAGCACCGCTGAACAGGGCAAAGACCACCATGTCAAAGCACCGCTGAACAGGGCACAGACCGCCATGTCAATGCACCGCTGAACAGGGCAAAGACCGCCATGGCTAAGCACCGCTGAACAGGGCAAAGACCGCCATGTCAAAGCACCGCTGAACAGGGCAAAGACCGCCATGGCAAAGCACCGCTGAACAGGGCAATGCACCGGGTAGTAATGAATGGGCCGCCACATCAGGCATCCTTATCCCATGTGCAGCTGGGACAGTGACAGGACACGACCTTTCACGGGGAGACTCATCCAGTCTGGGCACCAGTCCCCCCAGTACCAGTAGAGATCTGCATCAACTTGAGAGACTGTGGCTTTGCACTCCCCAGGATGGCACAGTGGGCAACCCACCCACTGTAGAGACTTGAGAGACTGTGGCTTTGCACTCCCCAGGATGGCACAGTGGGCATCCCACCCACTGTAGAGACTTGAGAGACTGTGGCTTTGCACTCCCCAGGATGACACAGTGGGCAACCCACACACTGTATAGACTTGAGAGACTGTGGCTTTGCGCTCCCCAGGATGGCACAGTGGGCAAACCACCCACTGTAGAGACTTGAGCAGGATGGCACAGTGGGCAAACCACCCACTGTAGAGACTTGAGAGACTGTGGCTTTGCACTCCCCAGGATGGCACAGTGGGCAAACCACCCACTGTAGAGACTTGAGAGACTGTGGCTTTGCACTCCCCAGGATGGCACAGTGGGCAAACCACCCACTGTGGAGACTTGAGAGACTGCGGCTTTGCACTCCCCAGGATGGCACAGTGGGCAAACCACCCACTGTATAGACTTGAGAGACTGTGGCTTTGCACTCCGCAGGAGGGCATAAATGGGCATGGAGCCCAGTCGTGGATCTGGCTTTGCAGTCATCCGGCTGAGGTGCCCCCCCTTCCCTTCCCCCTCAGGTGCCTGTAGTATTTCTATCTGATGCCCCGGCAGTGTTCTCTCCGATTGTGGTCAGGTATCGTTTGTGGGCCTCGCCCATGTATTTTTGGACTGATGGTTCACGGACATTGTTATGTACATATCTGCATTACTTCTCGTATTGTATAGAATTATGACTGATTTTCAAATATGTATCTGTATATTTTTGTATGACATGTATATTGGCACATTACATTGTTTGACCAATTTTCGCTTTGTGTATTCATTCTTCTGGGGGTATTGTGGGTTGTTACTGTGATTTTTGTGAATGCATTGGTGTGTATGTTGTGATATGCGAGGGTGGGGGTGTTTGGTGTCTGTCCCCCTAACTTTTGCCTCCCCCATGTCATAGGTGCAGTACTGACCGTTGTCTGTGGCGCCTACGTAGCTGTTGGTCGTAGAAGAGCAGAAACACAAGGGCAGGGAGTATTTGGAGTTCCGGCTCCATGGATTCCTCGTTCCTCGTGGGATATGTTAAGGTGAGCGTTTTCCCATAGCAAAAGCTGTTTCCGCCGTGTTTTTATCCACGGTGAATCCACCCCGGAAAAGGTGGCGGATTGGCGGGTTGTAATACTGTGGGCGGTACATTGTCTTCCACCTGTGTCTTGGCGGTGACAGCTGCGCTGCTTGTCTGCACCGCCGTGGTGGGCGAAGTGTTAAAGTGGCTGTCTTTGTTGGCGGTTTCCACCATTTTTTGTCCGCCGGCATGTTTGCGGTATTTCCGCTGCTTTAACACCGTCCGCCAGGGTTGTAATGACCCCCATAATGTCTTATATGACGTTAAATTATCTCTCTGCAGTAGTGTTCCTGTACCTCTCCATCACCAAGATCAAGAAGTATTTATAACATTTGTGTAAAAAAGAAAAAGAAACTGCAGCTGTCTTATGGTTTCTTCGGGTTTTATAACGATTGTGAACAAAGGGTAGGCACATAATAAAGTCAGCTACAGAACTCTACACTGTGGAGCATATTTATGATGGTATTGCAGCGCCCTTGTGCACCACACAGGGCACAAGGGAGATGAAAAACCTAAGTCAAATTTATCAAGCCACGCAAGGCCACCTTGCATGACCCTGCATGGCTTGATAAATCTGGAGTATTGCAACGTGGTGCAAATTGCTGTGTTGTGTTACTCTGCCCCAGGGAAGTGTTCAATGGGTGGAGAGCGGATGTTCCAACGTATCCACCCATGGATTTTGGTGCATTCCCAGATTGACCAATACCGGTAAACCTGGGATTGTATCAAAATGCCACATCTCCATTGGGGAGGTGTAATTAGATGAAATATTCCTTTTTCTTCTTGTTTTTATCTCCTCTTTCTATGTGTGATGCATTCTTCTGCACACATAAAAAGAGGAAAACACCTCAGAAGACTGTTTTTGTGCAGGAAGGTGGCCCTTACTGCAAAAAAACAATCCTGTCTGCAATGCAGGCACCCTTACACCATGGCACAAGTGTGACTAAAATGGCGCTAGGCATTCACAAGGGTGCCAGCGCAAGAGAAGGACAGGAATGGGCCATATAATGCTAATTATGGTACATTCATGCTCTTTCCCTTTCATGCAGTGCAGCAAGATGGCTTGCTGCATGATGTGAAAGCTACATAAACGTGCCTGTGGATTCTTTGTAAACTAGAGCTAAAGGGAGGAGTCTAAAACTCCTGAGGCTGAACCCATTTAAGACAGTCAAACTGGCCCAGCACTGAATTTACTCTGTTCACTGACTGCACATGCTGTAAGAATTTTTCATGATCAATGGTGTCAGAAAGATTTAATAGAATGAGAGTGCTGATACCACCAGCATCAGAGAGTCTAGAACAAGGACAAGAAAGCACTCAGGAACCACTATTGCACTAAATCTATTTGCACATCATGAAATAGGTAAATATCTTACAAGTAGTGTCTAAGATGAAGGCTCACTTGAGACTACAAATGTTTGCTATTGCTAGGAGGAAGAAAATGGGACTGAAGTTAGGAAACTGGTTGGTGTTGTCAGACGGTATCTATCGGAGGTGAAACACATATGTATGTTTGAAACTAGAAGGGTCTTCCATAGATTACAGAAAAATATATAACATCTTGGAAGCATGTGGAGCCAGGGCCCAGGAACAAAGCGATTGTCTTCAAGCCCAAGCAAAGTTCAGTACAGCCAAGACTACTGAATCAGATAACAACTGCAAGCTAAGCCAGGTGATCATTTTTAATGCTGTTGAATCATAGGTCAGATTAGGAGCAGATGTTGTCTTCTTCCTAATTTCTCACATTTTATTGCTGAAGCCAGGTATATATAATTCAAGGTACAGAGGGCCTGATATAGATATTGACGGACGGGTTACACCGTCACACTATGACAGATATCCAATCCGCCGAAATCTAAATCCCTTTATTCCCTATGGAATTAAGATTTCGGCTGATGGGATATTTGTCACCATTGTGACGGAGTAACCTATCTGCACAATATCTAAATCAGGCTCAGAGTGATAGAAAATGCTAATGCCCAAAACCTTACTATTTTATGAATAATAGCCAACACTTTCCTCTGTATATGTTGGGTGGTAATGATGCAATGTTTATAGAAAGCCACTCTCACCTTCCAAAGTTTAGAGTTATAAAAGTGTAGATTGATTTTACATTCTGAACATGCCCAAGAGTCATTATTGACATGACACAAGACCTTAACTCCATTGAAGTTAAACTCCCTCTTGAGAAAACCAGGTTGCACTTTTTGGCCCCTGTCAGCCTTCAGTTCAGGGGTTACTGTACCCAGTTCTTAAGTGATCCATGATTAAAACTTAAGAAAGGCAACCTAATCTGGTGGTCTTAAGGAATTAACGTTTGCTAAGAGCATGAGAGTCCACTGGAATTCTGATTGTCTCCTGTCTCGAAGATTTTGTAAGTGCTGGTTTACTTGCAGAAGTAGGCAAAGTCAAGAGGATTGAGAGAAGCTGAAGGACACCAAGGTTTGTTCGAGGAGGCTGCGATGCCAAGGCTGCTTCAAAACCTTATAACCCCAGAAACAGGGGATGTATAGCTCTCCATCAGAGCATAGATTGACTCCTTGACCACCAAATAGTCCTCTATTTGGGATTGTTTTGGGATCAATCATCCTCACTTGCCCACATCCCTGTGAGGGTATGTTAGGCATGCACTAGGTTGTGGTTGTGCTCTTCGGTCTGTCAAACTTGGCTACCAATGTTCAAGCTAGACTTTCTGTTACCTGGCTCTACTCTAAAATGGACAGTAGTCTTGAACAGTTGTGAAACAATTATCAACATCCTTTTTGGTATTGAAGGGAAGGAGGACAGAGGTGTGAAAAAGGGTAGAAGGCAGCAACAGAGTGCCAGTGGACTGTGTGGATCTTGTGCCTTTTCCAAATAGTATTACCTTGTATAGCTTCTGTGCACTATTTCAGTTTGGCACAGAACACATTTTTTTATGCCCGGTTCCCTGGAAATTAGGCTTAACACCTGGAAGAGTAGTAACAAATTGACAGTCTGAGATCCTAGAGATTATGTAAAAAGTGTGAAATAGAGCACTTATAGCTCTTCTATTAAGTTCTAGAATTCATTCATCTTGTGACTACAAGGAATGCTATACATTAAAAATATGCCCATTTAAGAGGCTGGCCTGGTTTGTAATGGGTACCATAGGTACTTACACCTTATATCAGGTCCGGTTATCCCTTATTAGTGAAATGAGGCATAGAGGTAGCTGTAGGCAGAGCAGCCAAGGCTGAACTAGGAGACATGAAAAGCTCTTGCAATACCACTGTAGTCAAACAGTACTCACACACAAGAAAGACAATACTCAGTGTTACCAAAAATAAAAGTACTTTATTTTAGTGACACAAGGCCAAAAATATCTTAGAGGCTATACTCCCATAGGAGGTAAGTAATACACATAAAATGTACACTAGTAACCAAAATCAGGTAAGTAAACCGTCATAAAATAGTGAAAATAGTGAAAATCACCATAGGCTAGAATGGGCCTGGGGCAACACATACCATATACTAAAATAGTGGAATGCGAAAGTTGGTTCCCCACCCAGGCAAGAGTAGCCTGTAGAGGGGTGCTGGGAGTGTAAGAAAACACCAAAGGTAAGTAAAGTACCCCACCCCAGAGTCCAGGAAAACAGAAGTAAAGTACAACAAGTTTCATCAGAACACACTAGGAGTTGTGGTGAAGGATTATGCAAAAACCGAGCAAGTCTGCAAGACCTCAACAATGGATTCCTGGACCCGAAGACCTGTAGAAAGAGGAGTCCAAGTCCAAGAACAAATGAAGAGTCCAGGAAGAACAGGAGCCCCTGCTAACCCAGATGAAGATGCAAAAGCAGATTCTCCGGTTTTAAGAAAAAGTCAGAAATGCACCAAAGAAGACAGCTGCGGGATCCTGCTTGGTGCAAGAGATGTCCCACATTGAGTCGTTGGATGCAGGTTGGTTTTAATTGTTGGATTCCACCAACAAGCCTTGGCTCACATAAATGTTGCAGTTGATGGGAAAAGGCACTACCTGGGCCGAGGAGGGACCTGGGGGTCTCAACTCAGACTGAGGAGACAGAGGGGGTCTCTCAGCACTTCAGAGAGCCCCCAGTATACCAGGCAACACCCACAGGAGTCCCAGGACACGGGGACAAAGGAGTTGCAAATCGCAGTTGTCGCAGCACTACACAAAGGGATTCCACGCCACCGGAGAACAGCTCAAGGAGCTGTGCTGAGCATTGCAGGATAGAGTGCTGGGGACCTGGCTGTGCTGTGCATGAAGAATTTCTTGGAGAAGAGCACTGAAGCCATAGGAGCTGCATAACACGCGGCACGTAGGAGTACTGTCTGGCTCAGGGAGACAAGCCCTTACCTCTACCAAATCTGGACAGCTGGACCTTTGGACAGTCAGGATCACTTCAGTCCTCCACCTGTCAGGAGGGGTCTCTGATGTTAGCGCCTTGAGACCCTCAAGGTGAGTAGCGCGCTTTATAAATGTTTTTTGATTTGATTTGATTTGACCGGCTCGCACTGGACACTCAGATGCTCGCAGAGTTCCCTGACCATCCTGAAAACAAGATGCCAGGTCCCAGGGTCTGGGCATGGTGATGGACAGGGAAGTGGTCACTCCCCTTTCTTTTGTCCAGTTTTGCACCAGAGTAGGGACTGGTGGTCCCTGTACTGGTGTAGACTGGATTATGCAAGGAGGGCACATTTTGTGCCCTTCAAAACATTTCCAGAGGCTCTGGGACAATGCCCCTCCCATGCCTGTAGCACCCATTTCCAATGGGAGAGGGTGTAACACTCCTCACCTAAAGGGAATGCATTGTTCTGCCTTGCTGGGATTGAGTTGCTCAAGCCTCAAGAGGGCAGAAACCTGTCTGTGAGGTGGCAGCAGATGGGGTTGCAGAGGAAACCCCAGAGAGATGGTTTTGCAGTACTTGGGGTCCACCGTGGACCCCCTTGGGTGCATGGAATTGGCCCCCCAAAACCAGAATCAGATTTGGGGTAAAATTTCTGAATCCTAGACACCTCACATGGCCATATTCGGAGATACAATTGTGAAGCCACATATATATGTGTTGACCTATATGTAGTGCACACTTATAATGGTGTCCCTGCACTCACAAGGTCTGGGAAAATGGGCCTGGATGATGTGGGGGCACCTCTGATAGTGCAGGGGTGCCATCACACAGGTACTATGCACCTAGCCTTCAGGGTCAGAAGGTTAGACATATAAGTGACTTATAAGTGACCTGGTGCAGTGAAAATGGCTGTGAAATAGTGCTTACACTATTTCACTCAGGCTGCAATAACAGTCCCGAAGAAGTGTTCATATGAGCTCCTTATGGGTGGCAAAAGAAATGCTGTGGCCCATAAGGATCTCCTGGAACCAAAATGCTCTGGGCACCTAGGTACCATATACTAGGGGCTTAGAAGGGGGTCCAGTATGGCAATTTGGAGTGGAATACTGGGTTACCAGTTGGAATCAGAGAGAGCATATGCACTGGAGTTCTGGTTAGCAGGACTCCAGTGACACAGTCAAGCATTCTGACAAAACAGTAAAACATACTGATATGTAGGCCACAAACTATGAGCACTGGGGTCCTGACTAGCAGGATCCCAGTGAGACAGTAAAAACACACTGATAAGCAGGCCAAAAATGGGGGTAACCATGCTATAAAGAGGCTACTTTCTCACAGCCCACTATGGGTTAGCTTTGCAATCTAAAATAAATACATTTTGGTGAATGAAACAAGGTCTCCTCCAATGAAAGCAGTTCAGTAGATAACCTTAGGATCTCACTGATGGTAGGTCAAAACTGTCAAAGTCTTTGAAATCTCGTCCCTGTCAATCAATCTATCAGCATTTGAGTAGTGCAGCTCATCTTCCGATAGGGTATCCAGGCACGTGCAAGCCCCATAAGGCTCATTCGAACAGTCAGGTTTTCAGGGCCCTTTGGGATTCTGAAAGTAAGGTGATGATCCAGAGCTGCGTGAAGGGGCTGTTCCAGGACTTTGTTGCAAAGTAGGCAAGGAAGTGTCCTAGCCAACTTCAGCAGATTCAGGGAGTGTGAGCAAATGAAAGGGAGGCAGAGGGTATTCTTCTCAATGGTCAGGGGAAACCCAGGCGGTGGTTAATGTAGGCGGGTCCTTGATTGTTTAGAATCTTGTGTGTGTGACATCTCTTCTGTATGAGAGCCAGTGGAGTTGCCTGTGGTGGGGTGTGATGTGAGTTCGACGGTGGGAGGTCAAGGAAGAGCCTGTCTGTATGGTTTGACGTCTTTGTAGGAGGTGTTCAGCAATTCCAACGCAGAAAGCATTGTCATAGTCCAGTCGACTGGGAAAGCCTGTGTCATAGTGTGTCTTTTGTGCAGAGGTAGTCCCTTGGAGATCTTACATAGCATGCAGAGGGTGAGAAAACAGGCAGAAGAGAAGGCACTGATCTGTGATTTCATGGTGAGTTTGTCATCAATGATGATTCAGAGGTTTCTGGTGTAGTCAGCAGGTGTGGGTCCTAGGTCTGATGGCCACCAGGAGTTGTTCCATGGTTTGCTGTTGACAAGAAGACTCCTCAGGGAAATCGTGGTCAATCAGATCCCATCCCTTTCTCTAAGTTACCAAAGAGTCTCATACAGGCAAAGACAACAGAGGAAGAATATAGTTCAATAAGGATTTATTGAAGTAACTGCAACTTAGATAAAAAGGCATGTTTTGCAATAACTAGGATGATAAAACACAATAAAAACAAACAGATACTCCATGACTTGGAAATTTCAGGCATGGGATTTTTTTCAGGATAAGATAGAAGGCTAATGTCTAAAATAGTTGTTGTACTTACACAAATCCTCAATTATACAAACAGTGAGGGTGGAACACAATCTAGTTTTCCTAAAATTCTATATACATAATTTGAATGAATACTGTAATAATGTTGCAGGAAGTATAAATAAAACCCTACCTTTCCCAACTCGTCACAGGTGATGGGTAGGGTTAGTTATGCCCAATGACCCCATCCCATCCAGTGACAACCTGTGAAAGGACGGGGTCGGTATGCTGCAGTTGTACACATTACAGCTTTGGGAGGTACAGGGCTTAAACTGTACCCACCCGAGTATGGTTGGAAAAATTACACTGGGGGTCAGAATGACCATGGCGGTCTTCTGACTGCCAGAGTTAATGTGGCAGTGTCACCACTACAGGCTGGTGGTAATGAACACCAAATTATGACTATGGCGTTGATCCCTCCCATAGACAGCAATATACTACACCAACCACCAGCGCGGTACGAACTGGGTTCTTGAGGTACTGGACTGGCGTGGGATGACCTTTCTCTTACAGGCAGGACGGGGGTAAGAGGAGGGGGAGGAAAGAGGTCAAGGCGGGCAAGGAAAAGCTTCTTAGGAACAATGGGACAGGAAGTGGGAGGAGAGATGGGAGTGGAGGTGGAGGGAGTGGTTGCAGGAGGAGGAGGTGTGCTGGACTTGGGTGCAGGTGCATGGACAGTGTGCGTGTCTGAGGTAGATGGCTGTTGGGGGTCTCAGTGTGAATGTTTGTGTGTTACTGGAGGGGGCAGACAGGGTGGGGGAGGACAAACATGATGTGTGGATGGATGTTGTGATGGTGTTTGCAAGTGAGGTGGGTGTGCTGCATGTGGTGGTGGTGACTGTGCATTTGGTATGTGGGGTGCATTTCAGGGGGTCACTGTTGTTGTGACAGTGGGCAAGCAGGTGGCAGGATCTGGGAATGTTGATGCAGTGCATGTGGGTCTGAGTGAGGATGTGACTGTGAGGGAGGAGGAGGAGTGGACACAGTGGAGGCAGTGGATGATGTTGTGTGTACATCTAGGTGTTGGCTGTGTGAGTGCTTTTGGACTGAAGTGTGCTGCCTGTGTTTGTCTGTGCGAGTCTTGTGTGTTATTTTGGATGTATGCTTGTCAGAATGTGTGCGTGGGATGGGTTGGGGGGTAAGGAGATTGGGACTGGATAGTGGTAGTAGGAGGGGGGACGGATGGAACAGGGACACTGGCTCTTGTTAGTGAAGAGCCTGAAATTCTCTCTGTAGGGCTACCAGCCCAACGTGGAGGCCCTCCAGGAAGGCATTGCATTGCTGTCTCTGGGATGCCAGCCCCTGGATGGCATTCACAATCATTGACTGCCCTACAGAGATGGATCTCAGGAGGTCAATAGCCTCCTCACTGAGGGCAGCAGGGCTGACTGGAGAAGGGTCTGAGGTGAAGGAGATGCCCACCCTCCTGGGTGAGCGGGCAAGGGCAACTCGGTGGAGGGCTACTGGGAGGGTGGTGCTGGTACAGAGGTGGCAGTAGAACCTGTAGCTGGGGTGGTCCCAGAGAGGTCCGCCGCCACCATGGAGCTCCCATCTGAGGATAATTGAGAGTCAGTGGTGTCACCTCCTGCCCCGCTGTGGTGCTCCCCTCGCCCTCCATCCCACTGGACCCCTCGGCGTCAATGGATTCTGCCTCCTGGGTCATGTGGGCTGAAGCTCCCTCACTCACCCGTGCCCCTGCACCTTCACCAGATGATGCTAATGCACACATGGACAGGATGACAGAATGAGAGAGAGGGGGGAGAGAGAAAGGGAGCACAGGGTCAATCTCAGCACCAACAGCACAGATGGCAGAAATGTAATTGTCACACACTGAGACTGAGAATGGGCAGTATGGACCACACTGGCATACCATTGGCTAAGTACCACAGTAGGTAGGGGCCAAAAACTGCCAGCTACACACCAATCGGGACCGGCTAAGCCCTGCCTGACATAGAACGTCACCTACCTAGCTATCTAATACATGCTTCCAACCCTATTATCCTGAGCTGGACCACGCAGCAAAATACGAACTGGCATAGTGGGGCATCCACTAACTAGTACCCTGCACCCAAATCCCATTCCAGCAACAGACATGGTTGACCTACACACTGTACTCATCCCCTTGTGGCTGCTGTGGTGCCCTCAAGCGCCCATCCAGCTCTGGGTAGACCACCGCCAGTATGCATATTGTTGTCACACAGTCACACATTGAGCTTGTACGACATCTTTTGGAAAGAGCTCTATAGTCCTTCTTTCATTTTAGACTTTTAGATAAGGTCCCAGCGGGAAGTGATTCCGACGCGTACTCGCCATAGGGAAAATACGTTTCTGTAACGACGGTCGCACACCGAGACATACTCAGTTGGGTTTCCCCCTCTTTTGTTGAGTTTTTTGTTGAGTTAATAGTATAAATGTCTTCGGCATTCGGGCCTAACTGGCACTGGCCATAGTAATATTATTTAATAGAGATACAATAAAGAATAGCAGTACTATCACCAAGCTCTTATATATGCATATTATCTAGCAGATTACGGTTATCACAATGAGGGCAACAATGGTATGGAACATGAACTTGGCTCTTAAGCAGACAACCCACCTTTACAACATCTAAAGTTTTTGTGATACATGGCAGAATTGTACATGCAGGTAACTTGGTCACTGGTCTTTTCTACAACCCACGTGCTTGTCAGTTCATAAGTCTAATGGCAGACCATTTTTTCATGAGGCCCTATATACTTATTCCTTGATTTCTATTGGAGATTTAGATATCTTTATCTTTAGTGACAATGACTTACTCTCTATGATTTATCTTCAATTGGATAATTTTTTCCACTAATATTTGTTAAATGTTAGAATCCACATTAGTAGGTTTCTCCTGGGAAATTAAACAATAACCACTTTTGATAACACCTTCACTGGTTGTATACTACGGAGTGTGCTTTGTTTCACAACACTTATCTCACACTGAATTCACAACCACCCATCCCACTTTTCCTTTTGATATGGTGACGGGTCTAAGCAATTGTCGATTGTTTCAATTTGGTTACTAGGCCAATCTTTGGTACTTTTTAGCCCTGACAAAGTCAATGGGGTATCCCCCAGACGGGCCATCAGGGGGGTCAGGTTCTGACGTACACCCCTTCCCCGTTGGGAGGCCATCCCCAGCTGGGCCTCCGCAGTCTTCTTGGCCCAACATCTCAGGTCATCCCACCATTTCCTGTAGTGGGTGCTCTGCCAGCTATAGACCTCTAGGGTCCGCACATCCTTGGTGATGGCACACCACAATCCCTTCTTCTGATGGGCGCTGACCTGCAGAGGAAACACAGAAGGCGGGACACCATGAACCTGACAATCCATCCTGTCACACATATGGCCCACAAAAACCACTTACCCTCATCAGGCAAACAAATGACCCGTACCCCTGTATTGATGCTGCCATCAGCCATTCAACCCCAACCTGACACAGTGCAAACACACACACACACATCTCCTTGCAGTCATGTTGCATGCAACGTACCCATGGGGTACTCACCTGTTGGTCTGCTCGCCCATACAACTGACCATACTGGAATAGGACCCCTTACATGAGGCACTCCATCTCCTTCAAGGTGAAGGATGGGGCCCTTTACCCTGTATCACAAGCCATGGCAGGTTCCAGACACAGATCACAGCAGCACAAGCAGTAGAGATGTCATTCTGTGGGAAGTCAGAAATCAAGTGAAGTGCTAGAAAGGAAATGGCAATCATGTCCGCGGCAGTGAACACCATCACCGCCGGCGTTGATCATCATTGGTTCCCACACTCCTTGAAGGTCCCTGTTAGCCAATGAGGAATTGCATGGCAGTGTGGACCGCCTTCCGCCATGAGGCCAACGCCAGCAGTGT
The DNA here is from genome assembly GCF_031143425.1 of Pleurodeles waltl. Taxonomy (NCBI): domain Eukaryota; kingdom Metazoa; phylum Chordata; class Amphibia; order Caudata; family Salamandridae; genus Pleurodeles; species Pleurodeles waltl. The sequence goes on along the minus strand of NC_090446.1, from coordinate 236,450,493 downwards.
TAGGTCACTACCACCTCTCCCTGAATACAGGACAGGCAGGTGCCATTTTCTAATGCTTGTACACATGTACAGATTAATAAGTGCATCATTGTAGTCGAATGTACTCAAGTACACAGTTCCAGTGTCCAAAATACAAACATGCTCTGTGGACACTGCTGTAGTGTAGTCTTGGTTCCTGTTGACTCTCCTTTTCTACATTTGCATCCCTTAGGTACCAACCACTGTGGAGTAATAGGAGGAGGCAAACACCGGTGTACAGATCCCTTGTGGACATGGCTACACTGGAGGACCAGCACATCCGTCTGGACAGAGCCACAATCACAGAGCCTGATCTGCTACCTCCTATCTGTAGCACCACAGCAATCCCCCCTCTTGTGCAGGTACTCTCAGTGCTCCATTTCCTGGCAACAGGCTCCTTCCAGGTGACAGTGGGCTTGGCTGCAGGGATGTCACAGCCAATGTTCTTTATTGTGCTTGCAAGGGTTTTGTCTGCCTTGCTCAAACACATGTGCAGCTACATCGCATTCCCCCATGTAGAGGACTTACCCACTGTGAAGGCTGGATTCTATGCAATGGGACAAATACCTCATGTTATTGGGGCCATCGATCAGACCCATATTGCCTTATTCCCCCCCCCCCAGCCAATTCACAGGTTACAGGAATAGGAAGAGTTTCCACTCACTCAATGTCCAGATGGTGTGCCTGGCTGACCAGTACATCTCCCACATCACTGCCAAGTATCTAGGGTTGGTACATAATGCTTTTGTCCTAAAGAGTAGCAGTGTCCCACAGCTGATGGCACAACTACAGAGGCACATAGGGGGTCATTCTGACCCTGGCGGTCTCGGACCGCCAGGGCGCAGAACGACGGAAGCACCGCCAACAGGCTGGCGGTGCTTCAATGCCCATTCCGACCGCGGCGGTAAAGCCGCAGTCGGAAAACCGGGGCCGGCGGTTTCCCGACGTTTTTGCCCCGGCTGGGCGAATCCGCCAGGTCAGCGCTGCAAGCAGCGCTGCCCTGGGGATTCCGACCCCCTTCCCGCCAGCCTGTTTCTGCCGGTGTACATCGCCAGGAAGAGGCTGGTGGGAACGGGTGTCCTGGGGCCCCTGGGGGCCCCTGCACTGCCCATGCCACCGGCATGGGCAGTGCAGGCGCCTATTAACAGGGCCCCAGCCTGCTTTTCACTGTCTGCCTAGCAGACAGTGAAAAGCGCGACGGGTGCAATTGCTCCCGTCGCACACCTGCAACACCGCCGGCTCCATTCCGAGCCGGCTTCAGTGTTGCAGGCCGCCTTCCAGCTGGGCCGGCGGGCGCTAACAATGTTAGCGCCCGCCGGCCCAGCGGGAAGGTCGGAATGGCCCCAGCGGTCTTTTGACCGCGGAGCGGCCAAATGGCGGTTCCCGCCTGGCGGGCGGTGCCCGCCGCCCGACAGAGTAGGAATGAGGGCCATAGTGTGGCTTATAGGTGAGCCTGAGTCCCCACCCTATGTATGTCAGTGTACGCTTTCAGGATTAATCCTCCCTGCCAATGTGCAAGGCTAATGTGTGTCCCTCACTTCTTGCAGGTGATTCTGGCTATCCAAACCTATCCTGGTTCAGGACCCCTGTTAGGAATGCGAGAACAGGGGTTGAAAATAGATTTAATGATGCCCATGTGCATACCAGGAGGATTGTCAAAAGGACGTTCTGTCTCCTGAAGGTTAGGATCAGGTGCCTCCATCTGAAAGGTGGATCCCTATGGTACTCCCCTGAGAAGGTCTGCAGAATCATTGTTGTGTGCTACATGTTGCACAACTTGACCCTCAGATGGCATGTACTCTATCTGCCGGAGGAAGGGGGTAACAATGCAGCTGTGGCAGCAGTGGACAGTGAGGATAGTGAGGAGGAGTAAGAGGATGAGGATGAGGACAACAGGTCATATTTGATCCAGCAGTACTTCCAATGACACTCAGGTAAGGTTTTTGAACTAAGCAAGACTACATTTTATTGTTGTACTGTGTAACTGCAGCATTTTGCCAGTCATTCCCTTTGCATCCCACCTGACTGTCATCTATACCTTCCCTTGTAGCAGATGCTGGTGTTGTTACAACAGTGTTCTGCTGTGATGTGAACAGACTGCTGAGACACATTTGTTGGATGGGTCAACATGTTACTGGATTTTATACAGGATCATGCAGATCATTACAGTTTGTTATATTGTACATTACCTGTAGATGAAGTATTATTACACAAAGTGTGTCCAAGGGTGTTTATTGAAAATAGTTCTACAATGGGAAGTGCAATATAGTGGGGTGATGGTTGGGAATAGTCCAGTCTGTTTGTAGCACAAGTCCAGTGTCCATGGGGCAATTGGAAGGGAAGCAATGACAGTTCAAAGTGGACAAGGTGACACAATGGAACACAAGGGGGACAATCAGGAAGGTCTCATTTCCTGGCAGTGGTCTTTGTCTTGTCAAGTGTCTTTGGTGTCTGTCTAGGTCAGGGGGAATTTTTGTGGGGTAGTTCGCCTTTTGCAATGGGAGGGGTGCTGGTGGCCTGTGGGTTCTGTGGCTGGGCCTCCTGTCCACTAGCTGCAGCAGATGTGGAGGGCTGGTCAGTTGACTGGCTAGTGGAAGGGGCCTGCTGGTGTGATGTATACTCCCTCATGATGTTTGCCATTTCACCCAGCACATCTGCTATCGAGCCATGGTGGTGTTGAGAGCTTGCAATTCTTTCCTGATCTCCTGGTGGTGTTCCTCCCACAGCCGCTGGTTCTCCTGCATGATGTCTATCACCTGATGCATCTTGTCCTAGTATTGTTGATAAGCCACACAGGACATTGGTGAGTGCCTCCAGGACAGTAGGTTCCCTGGACCTGTCCTCATCCTGGCGCACAGCTGTCCTCCGAGTGTCCCTGGCCTCCTGTGCCTGTCCCCTGAATGGTGTGCCGACTGCCACTGACTCCAGGACCCTCATTGTCTTGCCTTTGAGGTGTGGACTGGGGTCCCTGTACAGGTCGGCACACTGCTGATTGACGTGTCCTGGGGACAGAGATCTGGGGACGTTGGGTGGCTGCTTTGGTGTTGGATACTGAGCGGGGAGGCTCTGTAGTGGACTGGGTGTGGGCTGGGGTATCTGACTGACCAGTGGTCCATGAGGGGCCAGGGAGTTCATCCAGATCCAGGAGACCAGAGTTGCTAACATCACTGGGGGCATCTTCTGGTGGGGCACTGGGTAGCCGTGGCACCTCCTCGCCACCGGCAGTGTATTATGCTTCATGCCTGTGACATATTCTGTATCCCTAGCTTCCCCTATTTCATTGCTGTACCCTTGCCACCTTTGTTTGTGTATGTTGATGTATTGTGGGATTGTTAGTTCTCCATGCTGTGTATTCATTGGTGGTGGGTGTACATGCAGGGCTTGAAGGGACGTGCATGCAGTGGGCATGACATGCAGGGCTTGGCATTTGGGTTAGTTAATTGTGGTGGTGCACTGTGAGGGATGGAGGGGAGTGATGTGTTTCAGGGTGTGGGGTGCTGGTGGCATTCAGGTATGGGGGTGAAAGGTAGTAAAATTGACTCACCAGTGTCCAGTCCTCTGGCAAACCCCATGAGTCCCTCAGGATGCAGGATTGCCAAGACCTGCTCCTCCCATGCTGTCAGCTGTGGGGGAGGAGGTTAGGATCCACAGTCAGTCCTCTGGATGGCAAGCTGGTGCCTTGCTGCTATGGAATGTACCTTCCCCCATAGGTCGTTCTGCCTCTTCCTGATGTTGTCCCTTGTTCGTGGCTGCTGTCCCACGGCATTCACCCAGTCCACGATCCTCCGCCATAGCTTCTTCTTCCTAGCAATGGAGATCTGCTGGATCTATGCTCCAAACCGCTGTAGCTCTACCCTGACTATTTCCTCAACCATGACTCGCAACTCCTCATCAGTGAAATGTGGGTGCCTTTGTGGGGACATGGGGGTTGTGTTGTGTGTGTGTTGTGCAGAGGGTGTAGGGTAATGTGGTGGGGTGTGGGGTTTGTGGTGCGTGACGGATAAATGGGTGGTTGGGGTGTGTGTGTGTGAAGTTTTCTCTGATTTGTGTGGCTAGCTATTGCGGTCTTGTGTTGGCAAAGGATTGTGGGTGATGAGGGTATGTGTTTTATAGTGCTGTTGGTGGGTGTGTGTGGTGTGTGTATTTATGTCAGGTGTGGGATTTTAGTTCTGGACAATGTTGTTTAGTTTTGCCTTTGGGTGGCCTTATCTCCAAGTGTTAACCGCCAATGGTTTATGTATATGGAATGTCGGGTGTGGTGATTGGTGGGTCATTATTTGGAGGGCATAGTGTTTGTGGCATAATTGTATGGCTGGTAGTACCGACAGTTTATCATGTTCAGTGGGTCTGGCAGATTTGTGGTTGTGGCTATTTCTGTTGGTTTTGGATGTATATGTCATAATGTGGTGTACTGATGTCCACCTCTGCGGCGGTATGTTGGTGGCAGTCAGCACAGCAGTATTCATTTTTTACCACCAATGTCATAATGAGGACCATAGTTTTTGTTGTCCGACTTGTATCTTGTCTATTGAGGGGGTTGGGTGGCAATGTTTAGAGTGTGGTGTTACATGTGTAAGATAAGTTTAGAATAGGTTAGATAGGTGTAGATGTGAACTAAGTATAGTTAGTATAGGTTAGTCTAGCATAGGGTATGTTTTAGGTATTATCTTGGTGTATGGTTTTGAAATAAATTCTTTCCACCTTAGACTAACAAGTTTTGTAATTTGATTGAGTGTCTGGGGCTTCTCATGAGTGCACGTGCCAAGTTGGTGGAAAGGCCTAGGGTATGCTTACTGTCTTTAGTTCCCAGGTTTCCCATATGCATCCCCTATGACAAAGGAATGGCAGAATGGCAGATACATTCTGTTCACTAGTGCATACATTTGCCGTCCAGTGTTCCGGCCATTCACAATGTGTATGTGTTAGAAATAGGGTCTTTGGTTGGCAGTCAGGTTACCCCCTGTCCAGGCAAGGACCATCACTCTAGTCAAGGTAAAAGAGAATCACCCTCAGCTAACCCTCGCTCACCCCATTCGTAGCTTTTCACGAGCAGGCAGGCCTAACTTCAGAGTGCTAGGTGTAAAGTATTTGTACCAACACACACAGTAACTCAAGGAAAACACTACAAAATTACACACCACATGTTTAGAAGAATAGAGACTATTTATCTAAATAAAACAAGACCAAACAGATAAAAATCCACCATAAACAAATCAAGTTATAAATTAAAATGCAAAAAGAGTCTTCATGTTCTTTTAAACACAACGCTAACTCTGTAAGCATGAAAATGTAGCTGTGTCGCATCAAAATAACTTGCACGGGCGAGTTTGCATCGAAAAAGGTAAGCGGTGCGTCGATTTGCCACCCACAAGCGAGGTCATGCATTGTTTCTCCTTCTCCAGTTGGCTCAGCATGCTTCCTTTCTTTCCCCGCAGGAGAGATACGTCGATCCGGAAAAAACACATCAGGTCCGGGCAGGCTTGTGTTGTTTTTCCACGCCCACTGATGTTGCTGTCAAGGCCCCAGGAACTGGATAAAGCACCACTTGGCAGGGCAGGAGTCTCAGCAGAGGTTCCAGGTGCTGGCAGAGAGAAGTCTTGGCTGTCCCTGAGTCTTCAACAACAGGAGCCAAGCTTAGTTTCAAGCCCCTGGAGAGTTCTTCACAAGCAGGAAGGCACACAAAGTCCAGTCTGTGTCCTCTTGCACGGGCAGAAACAGCAACTGCAGGATAGCTCCACAAAGCACAGACACTTTTTGTGCCCTGATGCCACACTTTTTCTTTTTTTTTTCTCATACACCTCACCGAAACTCCTATATCAGCCCCATAATTGAGCCTGGCATCACTTCCCAAAAAAGAGCTGATTCTGCCAAGGAGCCCCCAATTTCTCTCATATAGGCTTCCAGTGGTAAATGCTGTACCCATGACCGCCAAACCTTTAGCATGGCAAACTCTAGGAGTAATGCCTACATTTGTACTGCATTTCTTGTTTTTGCTGTGTGTTGCATTCTGCTGCACACAGAGTAAGAGCAAATTGCATTTTAAGTTTGGTGTTGTGCAGAATGGTGTTCCTTCCTGCACATAAACATTCTCCCCCTCAACACAGCCATCCTTCCACTATGGTGCAAGGGTGGCTGCAGTGATGCACAACATCCGATTACCACTTGCGCAGGGAAGTACACAGGAGTGAGGTGTATTCTTACACTCCTTGTTGCTAAAGGGACACTTGCACTTTCTCTTCTCCTTTTCCTGGGCCTTTTCAGGACCCTCTTGGCTGGTACCTTGGTGTTTAGGGTCTCCCTTGGGTCTCTCCAGGCCTGATGATTCCATCTTCTCTTGCAATTGCACTCTTTCCTGCTTTTGCATTTTATTTTGATGCTAAAGCAGTGTAAAAATGGCAACATGTTTACGTGCCGCAAAATGATGTAGAGCCATTTTTGTAGCATTAACGCCATTTATCCTTACAGCATTGCGCAGCTGTTAGCACCTTTTTTACGTTATTGATTCCGTAATGCTCTCCTACGTCATTTCATAAATATGATGATAGGATGGTACTAAGAAATGTCGCTAGCTTGCGTTAATAAAATGACAGACAACTATGCTAGTGCAGTTGTGCCTCATATTTCATAAATATGACCTAAATACCAATACCGCACTACTTGCACCCCTGCTTATGAAGTGATAGGGGATGGAGAATTCCACCCTCAACAGACCTTTATGCAGTCCCTAGGGGATTGCAATGCACAGCTTACTAAACTAAAAGCATTGCTTTTGGCACTGGAACATATGGATCCTGAATTCCCAACACTTAGAGTGTGTGATTTGAATTATTGTGGTCAGTCTTTCAATAAAAATCTGCATTACTGGTGCCTTAGAGACTCTAAAGGAAATACTATCAAGCATAAAATGCTCTGGGGGAAGGTGGCAATATTCAAAGACAAACTTCTACGGGCTCATGTAATATACACATTGGGCCATTAACTTGTAGGAATACAAATTGTAGGGAATTCATTGGCTGAAGAAGCAGACAAATTTGCAGTTGTTACTACAACAGTAGCTGTGATTACTCATTTCCATATGAGGGTGGATGATGAAACATTGGCTGCTAGAAATGCTTTGGCTGATAGCGCTCCTTTACCCAAAACATAACCAGCAAACTACTCCTACCGCTAAAGTGCCCAAAATATTCCTTATATAACAATTCCAGGGGTGGGGGATTGTGTTATCCCCAACCAAGATCGTAGGCTAGAATTAATCCAAGCAGAGCATGAGGGTGTTGCTTCTGCCCATGCTGGTGTGGCAGATACTATTTCATTATTATAAAAACACTATTGGTGCAGGGTCTGTACAAGCAGGCACAGCAATATGTCCTTAGATATGATATTTGCCAGAAAATTAAAGGCTCCTTCATGAAGTGCCCAACGCAGACACCCCTCTTAGTCTCAAACATGTCTATGCAATGTGCGTACCTGGACCACTGAGGACCTTTAAATTCAGATGGTGTGTGATTCCTTTGGGTGTGTCCACAATGATTGGTTGTTGCTCACACTGCACTGTCATTAAAAATGTACAAGTCGTCATTGGGACACCTGCAGCTGTTGCAGTCCACTCGAACCAGGGCCCTTCTTTTGCCCCCAAAGCTTACAGGGGTACCATGGGAAACCTGGGTGCACAGTGCATTATTCTTCCCCCTATCATTCTGAGGGAAATTCGATAGTGGAAAGAAAAACACAAGACTTAAAGCAATCCTTAACAGCTAGTGTTTTTTTTCTGGTCATAGTTGGACCCTTCAACCATATGGGGTCCAGAGAGCATTGAATAATCTGCCTAGAAGATCTTTGAGTTGGCCTACCCTAGTTGAAGTCCTGTTTGGCATTTCAATGTTTGTACCACATCTTAATGGTCCTGGCGCTATGGTGGTCGAACCTACTTTTGACATTAATGAACATTTCACTGTCCGGCAGCAATCACTGAGATGACCATTATCCTAAACATGCCGTCACTTTAGGAATGAGGGATTCACTAAGATCTACAGGCTGGATTCCAAAAGGAATTCAGCTCATCATACCATGCACCGGTGCCAGTTCTTGGAATCCAAGGTACCAGAACTGTGATTCTACCACCACCTGCTGGTTGTAAAGACAAAAGCTTTGTCTCCATTGATCAAGTGAAATTGCATCATGTGGCCTATTCAGCACAGTAGACCTAGAGGATTCCTGGGTAGTTCCCTTTCTCCTTCTCACTACCTTACAGAAAATACCTCTTCAAGTGTTAAACATTGAAGTTGTTTCCCAGAGGCTGAGGAGGGCAGAGAATAAACCTCTATTGATTCGAATTCCCGCTACAAGTACCAGAAATGTATCAGATGTAACTCCACAGTCCTCTGCTACATCTCAAAGCAGCAAAATTGTTTATGATGAACCACTGTGAGAGGTGTATACCAGTTCTTTTTCACCTGCAGCGGCCCCTGTCTTCACACAGACTGGTTCTGGACACTTTGTAAATATTGATGACTTCTCTTCAAACTCACCAACACCATTGCTTCATGGTATGCATAAGCTTCTTCGGGCTTGAAGACACCTATCCAATCCATCAATGATCCTACTTGTCAATTATACTGACCTTGTTTGCTTTCGACTTGTGGATTGGATTTGTGATTGTTTTTTTCTTTTTCTTGCTATAAATGGGCATTGTCACCCTGAACACTCTGCTGTTGAAATAGTACATGAGATATTGAAGCCTCACTTGTCTTCCACAAAGCGCAAACAGACTTGACCCTAGTGTTCATTCCTGCTGTTCCAGTTTCTGATGGGATTGTTTGGGGCAAAGTTCCACATGGCATTTGTGTTTCTACAGAAACTATTCAATCCCCTATGTTTTTAAAATGTCTATGAACGATTTAATAAGACCTCTATTTGCGTCTGATGACTAGGATGGGAAAAAGGCTGATTCAAAACTCTCTGAGCTTGACTATTATACTGTTTTTTGTAAAGTAAAGATATATAGAGGAACTCTGCAAATTATGGCAAAATGTTTTGTTATCATAATTATGGACACCATTACCTACATAAAGCTAGTACCACACATACAAATTTTAGCTACACACAATGGGAACATTGTCCAACTCCACCAGTAGGGTTTTCCAAAAATATTTAGACAAATTCACTTATTTTTTGGGACATAATACTACTGATCCAGCATCATATTATTTCAAATTACCAGCAACAAAAGAAAGGAAACAGCTGATGACCACTACTAAATTATTTTCTTCAAATTCGTTAACTTTCCAACCAGCTATCAAGGCCTAGAATATTGGAAAAAAAACATTTGATTTAAAATCAGTTTGGGGGATCAGAAAATTGGCAAGATAGAGAGCATGGATGCCTCATTTAAAGCATGTCTGATCATGTTACAGATGATTTTTTCTCAAGGGCACAATTCAGCAGACAACTTGCCTAGGTCTACCAAACATTAAAGAAATGAAAGTGCCCAGTATGCTTCAAATGAAACATTTGACTACTGGCAAAGTCTAGTAAATTAGACAAAAGTTCAGCTCAATGGTATGGCCAGAAATGGTACATTTCTTTCTCACTATCAGGTCCCAACAGGTGGTTATTGTGGCCAGTGGACACAAATGATTGTCATGCACTTGTTTATTAGTGTGACGTTATTGTTCAGTTAATTAAAACCATTACAAAGAGCACAATTGGTAATATTTACATAACGTTTAAAAAAAAAAAAAATAGTTGAGTAGGAATTAGTGCTTGTCTCTGTTTCAACAAAAGCACTCAGGTTTCTGTCCATCCTGCTGACAGAGCTAGCTGCCACCTTAGAATTGTCACGCACTTTGCACATCTAGCCAAGGCCCAGGTGGCAGAGTGGTAAAGTAGAGATTAGATGTCTCCGCGCAAGTCCGAGCCCCCAGTGCCAGAGCTGCTGGAATTATTAACTCTCTCCTTTCGGCTGCTAAAGTGGGGCAGCTGCACAGGAGGTGTAACCAACTTTCTTGGTGGTAAGAGCAGAGCCTGCAAGGTCTTTTGTCCCTGTGTGCAGGCCAGGTGCGCATAAAGTCCTTGGTGGCAGGACTAGTATTTGCATGTACAGGATCTGGTTTTGAATTACTGCATTTATTGCTTCTTGGAGGTATGTTTGAGAGGCCCCAATCAAATAGGAATCGTTTAGTGCTTGCACTATTGATGAAGGTTTGGTTGACAAGAGATTTCCTTTGTTCTTCTGTTTATTGATTTTTTCCAAGCACTGAATGGCACAGCATCCGCCAGGTACATGGCGTTGCCTGTTTCAAAGGTCTTAAGAGCATTGCTTAGCTGTGTGAACCATGGGTTGCCAGGTGTCTCAAAGATAATTCTCACGTGTTGTTTTAGTGTGAGCATATTGGCCTTCCTGAGCCTGATGTAATATTTCAGGCTGGTGGCTTGACAATCTATCTGCTGCGACACTAGACCTAGTCCCAATCTGATCCTAGAGTGACAAGTGTACTTCGGTTGTTGGAAGATTTTTAGATAGGCTCAAGAATGAGCTAAATCAATGGTGGATTCTAAGGACCCTGGAAATGCCAGGTAACCATATTGCAGAGCAGGAAGTAGAGTCACCTTTATTACCCTCAGTATTGGGGCTGCTGAAGTGATTCTCAGTTGATTTCTCAAATGAGCGATTCCATATGAGATGGCTGCAGCTCTTTGTCTGATCGCACCTTTCTGTTTCCCTGCCACATTATTCTATGCGAACCACACCCCGAGGTAACTGTATTTCCTGGCTGTACTGATGGTCTGGCTTCCCAGATGCGAGGTTGTGGTCTTTTTGTTCTTATGTCTTCCAAATATGAGGACTTTTATTTTTGCGTGGTTTACTTGAAGCTGGTTATCCATGTTTAAAGTGTTCAGGTCATTTAGAGCTCACTGTAGGCCAAGTTTTGTGCAGTATATAAGCACAATTTCATCAGTGTGTTGGATGATTTGGAGTTTTGTAGGGCCAATCTTTGGTAGAATTAGGCTGCTGGCCTTCAGAAATGTCTCTAGGTCTGCAGTGTACAGCTTAAACAATAGTGGGGCCAGAACGTAGGACTCTGTTGGTTTCTATTTTCTGTGATAATGTTCCTGGATCTGTTAATACACTGACCTAAGTATGGGAGTACAGCGAAATGATGGCCCTTAGGAGTTGTGTTGGAATACCCCACGCTGACAGCTTCCTCTTTAGGGTATTGCGGTCTACCCTGTCAAGGGCCGTACTGTAGGCCATGAAGCAGCAAAATAGCGGCAGTTGATTAGTGGTAACTGCTTGATGCTGTAGGTATGAGAGCACCACAGTGTTTTCCACTGTTGTGGTCCCAGATCTGAAGCCAGATTGAAAAAATGGCTGGATTTGACACTCATGTACCCAGGCTTCTAGTTGGACCAACAGTGATTAAGCATACATTTTTGCCTCCACTTCCAGGAGAGCTATTAGACTGTAGTTTGAAGCTACTGAGCGGCCTCCCCTTTGGGGATTGGACAGAGTATGGACCCTCTCCAGCAGTCTGGGATGATGGTCAGCTGATATGCGCTACTGTAGAGCTGAGATAGCCTCTCTGCTCAGCCTGCTGGAGAGCATTTGAACAGGAAGCTGGTGACCATTTAGCCCTGGGGTGCCGTCTTTCCTGGTACTTTTTATTGTGTTCTCTATCATTCTAATGGAAAAGTGATTCGCTCCACATCTTCCACCACCTCAGGTGCAACTGGCTGGTTTACTTTGTCCTCTCGTTCTTCCTGGTCCATTGGGGGGCATCACACTGTAAGGGAGAGCAGGCTACTGAGTCTTATCAATCCTGTTGATAGTCAAGTCCAATTCTGATTCGGAGGTCAGAGTTAGACATGAGAGACCCATGCAGTCTCTGATGCACTGTTCTCCATTGTCTTCTGGCCGTTCCATAACTTATTTACATTTGCCCAGAACCAAGCGTGATTTGGGTTCTTTAGGAGCTGGAAAATGGATTCCCATTCTTTCCTATCTTTTTCCATCTTGAGTTCCCATATTTGCTTCTTAAGGGATCTTCTGGTTTTTGTTACCTGAACCGCAGTGTCCTGTGTGTCATGTTATTTATGCTTGCATAGGACACTACGTAGTGAATGCCTTGCCTTGATAATGTCTTTGTGTAGTTGTAATGTTGTGTTAGCCCCAGCGGGGTGAGATGGGTAAGCACCTCTGTGCTTGCTGTGCAGCAGAGTAATTAGGTCGTCCACCGACTACTACCACCAGTCAAGATTCAGGTTAGGCTCCTGAGGCTGAGATTTTAACCATGAGGAAATTTTAGGTGCGTGCTCCGGTCTCCATTTGATTCTTCTAGTCATGTGTACTTTCTCTGTGCCCATTGAGGCTCCAATCATGGTGTACTTCTCTGCTGCCTGAGCTTGTAGATTAAGGATACATTCCAGGGGATTGTGATCGCTCTCCGCATTCTCTGTGATGTCAATGTGCCTGAGTCTTTGCATGAGTTTCTCTGAGAGATACACATAGTCAATGGTTTAGCCTCCTTTAAAGAATGGGGGAAAGGGGCATCCCTTCAGGTTGTTCACTTGCCCCAGGTGGGTTGAACGGAGTCTGAAAGTTGTGAGAAAGTTTTGAAGTAATTGACTGCCTCTATCCTTGAGGACTTAGCTGAGGTGACTGAAGATAATGGTTTCCAGGTTTTCCAGGAGTTTGAGGATTGGAGCTCTCTTTGATTTCCTTGGAGCATTTTTATGGCATTTGATCAGTATCAGATCAACTTTTTCTCGACCGATGTTTACACCGCTAATGGCAATTACTTGGGCCATTTTGCTGTTGATAATCAACTAAGAGGCTGCTAAACTAACTGTGTGCTTAATGAAGGTCGATAGGCTCCCACAGGGCCGTTCAAAAATACCTGGGTGAGTGGCTGGTTGAGAGATCTCATAATAGCCTGACGAGTGAGATGGAGCATACCCCAAAGTTTCTTGCATGCAGATGATGTCATTAGAGTTTAAAAATGATCTTGCTTCATTTGAATTGGTTGTGCTATTAAAACCTGCCATGTTCTAAGACAGGATTCACAGGGATTTGGGTGAGCCCAAGTAGTTGTGCTCTGTGTTCCATTTAGTGCTAGGACCTGACCAATATTTCTTACCAGTCCCTCTGCTGGTTTTGTTGGAGCAAATGTGTAACCGTACGGCCCTCTCTCCTATTTTGCACCTATATTATGGTTATATTTTTGCGGGGGCTCTGTTGTGGGGATCCAGTGATTTCTCCCCCCACGTAAACCTCTTAAGAAGGCTTTTGGGCTGTCTTTGGGGTCAATGCTTAGGAAGATGAAAGGGTATTTGTCAGGTGGAGGAATGTATAGTTCAATACCCTAATCTGTGAAGCACTCTCTTGCATCCCAAACTGATGCCCTCTGTACTGCGCTTTTCCAAGTTGATTTTGTGAACACCATGCTTGCGTTAGGGAAGGGTGGCTCGAAGCTGATCCAAACTATGTCTGGGAGCCGGATTGGAGAGAGCCTGCACAGGCTCCCAGTCTGCCTGGAGCACCCTGGCCAGGAGCTTCCAGCCAATCCTGACACTGCTTTGAGCAGGAATGGCCTCAGGGCAGGATGGGAGCCTGTGCCTAACACGAGGATGGAGGAGCGGATGGAGCAATGCGGCGGCGTCTCTTCCCCCTCCCCCTCTACTCCTGCACTCTGCCCTGCTTACAGCCACAACTGTGCAGAATTCCCATGGAACTCTGCACCATAGAGATAGGAGCCTCCTGGAATTTTCACTTGACATTCTCTAGTATGCTAGTACAAAAACTGCACTTGCTGCAGCTTTGCAGGCATACGCCGAGACTATTTTGAGAACTGGTCAAAATAATGAGTATGTTCAGTCGAAGATGTAAATCTTCTCCCAAAGCTTACATTTGCTTTGTGAATTGGGACAATATTGTGTTTCATTTCTCTCTCTGCCTCTCTCACTGTCTTTCAATCTCTCACCCACAAACTCTCTCACTCACTCTATTCAACAATAGTGCAAGTGTCAATTACAGATTCATGAATGAGAAGAATGTGCATACTGATTCTCATTTCATTTTTCATTTTGTGGGCAAGAGGCTTCCAAAGTAATCAAAGGTTTTGACATCAACAAATACGCTGTTCAAGATTTCTGTTGTGGTATTTGTGTTTGCACAGCCACTGATAGTTTTGCAACACTTACAGTAGCATATAGGTGCATCATGTAAAGGTTTAGTTACAGGTTAAAGGTTTAGACAAGCACAGTTAGTTGTGTCACTAAGTAAATATTTTGTACCATTCTGTTACACAGCACTAGTAAAAGTGCTAAATATTTATGTCTAAATAAAGACTAGCTGTTTTCAACAGAAAAACTTCTGAAATTGCAGATAAAAAACACAGGGCCTGATTTAAAAAAAGTGAAGCGGCACCCAGTGCATCTCCACTTTTCTTGCGTCCCTTAGCGCCCCCCAATGCCACCATGTGTGAGCTGTATCTAAGATACGGCGCACCATGGCAGTAGTTAGGGGAACTATCGTCAAAAAATGTTATGCTAATTCGGAGCTTTACAGGATTAGGTTAAAAAATGTTGGTGCTAATCCTGCAAAGCCCTTTGAGCCCCATTGTAAACAATGGTGTGCCTCCTTTTTCTCTGAGCAGGCATTAAAAATGCCAAAAATATAATACAAAGAAATCTTTCAAATTTCTTTGCGCCATTTCCCCCCCCCAACAGGGGAACACCCCTTTTGCATACATCATGACTGGCACAGGCATAATGTAGCGTAAAGGGTTATAAAGTGGAGCAAGGTATGCACTGCACCACTTTGGAAGTTTGTGGCGGTGATATTGGCCTTGTTGGGCCACTTTAGTGTAAAAAAAAAAAAAAAAAGAATTACGCTAATGTGGAGCCAGGAGATGCTAGGGGCTCTTAAATCTGCCCCATATTTTGCTATCGGCTGTTTTGCACCAGAACTTAACATCATCTCTCGTTTGACTGTTTGCCAAGCGTTCTTTATGGTGGTTTAATCACATGTGCTAGAAACCATCTTTTGATGGACAGAGACCACTACATCTCCAGCAGTGCGCAATGTTCCTGTTCTCTCATTGATCCTTGTAGCTGAAGATTGTGCAGCCTTACTTTTTCTTTCTTAGCTAATTGTAATAAGTATTGTGTCATTAGTTTACATGATCATATCATGCCCAAATGATCAGAATTTTAAGTTGGGTGGTTTTTACTATATCTAGTAATTACCAGATGTGTTAAATATCTCAAACATTCTATAATTTAACAGAGAGAGAAAAGTGTACAGTACTTATCTTACCCTGCAGGTTTTACTGCATTTCACTGAATCATGCTGTTATTTCCAAGAAATTCCTACTAGGTGATGATTATCTCACCTAATAAATAATGTAGACTAGGGCATTTTTATTTATCTGAATTTAGACAAACTCAGGGGCATATTTATACTCTGTTTGCGCCCAATGTGCGTCAAAATTTTTGACGCACATTCGGCGCAAACACTGCCCCATATTTATACTTTGACGTCCGACGCAGCGGGCGCCATTTTTTTGAAGGGTGAACCAGCCTTGCGTTTATTATATGCAAGGTAGGCGTTCCCTTCTAAAAAATGACTTTAAGGCCTGTGCCCCATATTTATACTGTGACGTCATTTTGACGCACAGGAGGGGGCAGGCCTTAAAAAACGGCGCACAGCCTGATGGGTGCCGTTTTTTAACGCCTGGGTCAGGGCAGGCGTTAACGGACCTGTGGGCCCAGAAGGAGCCCAGAGGTGCCCTCCCATGCCCCCAGGAACACCCCCTGCCACCCTTGTCCACCCCAAGAGGACACCAAAGGATGGAGGGACCCATCCCAGGGAAGTTAAGGTAAGTTCAGGTAAGTATATTGTTTTGATTTTTTTTCGTGGCATAGGGGGGCCTCATTTGTGCCCCCCTACATGCCACTATGCCCAATGACCATGCCCAGGGGACATACGTCCCCTGGGCATGGCCATTGGGCAAGGGGGCATGACTCCTGTCTTTGCTAAGACAGGAGTCATTTCAATGGGGGTTGGGCGTCGAAAAAAATGGCGCAAATCGGGTTGATGCCAAAATTTTGCCTCCGACCTGACTTGCCCCATTTTTTGACG
This sequence comes from Pleurodeles waltl, assembly GCF_031143425.1. Classification (NCBI taxonomy): domain Eukaryota; kingdom Metazoa; phylum Chordata; class Amphibia; order Caudata; family Salamandridae; genus Pleurodeles; species Pleurodeles waltl. The sequence continues at coordinate 236,434,334 of NC_090446.1, read as the reverse complement.
CCCAAGCTCCATTTTCCCCTACGCCGGCGCTGCCTGGTGTGAGTCATTTATTTTGGCGCACACCAGTCCACAGCGCCGGCTAACGTCATCCAATAAATAAGGCTCCCGCATGGCGCTTTGGAATGGCGTTAGCCGGCGTTAAAATTTTTGACGCACAACTGCGTTGGCGCAGTTGTGCGTCAAAAAGTATAAATATGGGCCTCAGAGTCAGGGCCATAGTTGCCCGGAATATCTTGTGTGTGCCAAATTTTCACCTTTATCTTTAACTCCCAAGACAAGTGAAAGGCTGTTCAGCATCCAGTGCTATCAGTACACCTGATGTGTACAATGTCGTGCAAATGGCAATCTATGTCTTTTTGATTTTTGCAAAACAACACCGGTCCCTATTGTGGGTTGTTAAGCTCTTCTCGTTCTCGCTCGCTCCTGCATTCAAGTACATGTATACATTTAGAATTTCAGAGTGAGTGTACGCCACAGGGGGTCACTGCAATATATTTCTGAATGCAATATTAGAACAGAAAATGAAGGCTCTCACAAACAAATCCTGGGAGAACCATCTATGCTTGTGTGGTAATTGGCAGAGGTCAGACTTTGATTGGTGCAACAGGGCACCAGGCATTTTCCAGGTGGACCGGCAGGGTGCTGAAGGTTTTCACTGCCTCTAAGGGCCGGTTTACTTCCAGGGACGGACTGTCATTGTTACTGTCTGCAGCACTTCAATGCTTCACCAGTAAGTAATGCAAAACAAATTGTTTTAAAATGTGCTTTGAAATAATTCGTTTTTGCATTTGAGTGGGAGCATTTTTGACTGTGGGAATGTGTACACTGAACTTGAGTCTAATGATACTACTTCTGATTTCACAAAAGGAGAGAGCCCAAAGCTGGAATGGGGGCACCTGTGAGAGAGTAGTAAAGGGATGGGGGAGCGCGATGAGGTTTAAGAGGGATTGGCTCAGGAACATTGACCTGTGTGACAGTTTCATTTTATAATATTCAGAGGTGTGTAAAATTCATGCAGTTTGCTTTTGTGTAATTATGCAAAATTTGGGCTAAATTGTGGAAAATTACCTGTAAGAACGTGAAATGATAATCCATCATGTTGAGCTGTTTTTTAACATGAAATGCATCTTCACATCAGTTTTTGGTGCAAGGATGCATTTAAACTAATTGTTCTGTTTGTGTGGGTTTGTGGTAAATTATTACAGCACGTGATATGTACATATGAGACGTGGTGTAATACCATATTTTCAGGAATTTCACACAACAAGCGTAATATGAAATTCCTTAAATTAAGAAAACTTTAACTAGCACAATTTAAATTTCGGCCTGTCCTGAAAGCATTTAGTGAAACTATGTGATTAAAATACGTTCTTTCCTGTAAATACACATACTGGGTCAAAATTATAGTCTGATGGGTTTATTGTTGAGTGCTGAGCTGGACTACTCCCTCTCTACTTTCCTAAAAAGCCTGAAATTGCTTTCTTGCATCACCCTGACGTTTAAGAGTGGTGGGGCTGTACTTGGCCTATTTTGGCAGACTTGTAGTAGGACTTGCCTTGGTACATCAATTTCTAGCAACCTCAACCCCCATCGTTGAGGCCCAATAGACCCTATATATCCAGTGGCCTCTGAATCAAATCATTAACATTTATAAAGCGCGCTACTCACCCGTGCGGGTCTCAGGGCGCTAGGGGGAAGGGGGTTACTGCTGCTCGAAGAGCCAGGTCTTGAGGAGTCTTTGGAAAGAGCTCTATAGTCCTTCTTTCATTTTAGTCTTTTAGATAAGGTCCCAGCGGGAAGTGATTCCGACGCGTACTCGCCATAGGGAAAATACGTTTCTGTAACGACGGTCGCACACCGAGACATACTCAGTTGGGTTTCCCCCTCTTTTGTTGAGTTTTTTGTTGAGTTAATAGTATAAATGTCTTCGGCATTCGGGCCTAACTGGCACTGGCCATAGTAATATTATTTAATAGGGATACATTAAAGAATAGCAGTACTATCACCAAGCTCTTATATATGCATATTATCTAGCAGATTACGGTTATCACAATGAGGGCAACAATGGTATGGAACATGAACTTGGCTCTTAAGCAGACAACCCACCTTTACAGCATCTAAAGTTTTTGTGATACATGGCAGAATTGTACATGCAGGTAACTTGGTCACTGGTCTTTTCTTCAACCCACGTGCTTGTCAGTTCATAAGTCTAATGGCAGACCATTTTTTCATGAGGCCCTATATACTTATTCCTTGTTTTCTATTGGAGATTTAGATATCTTTATCTTTAGTGACAATGACTTACTCTCTATGATTTATCTTCAATTGGATAATTTTTTCCACTAATATTTGTTAAATGTTAGAATCCACATTAGTAGGTTTCTCCTGGGAACTTTAACAATAACCACTTTTGATAACACCTTCACGGGTTGTATACTACGGAGTGTGCTTTGTTTCACAACACTTATCTCACACTGAATTCACAACCACCCATCCCACTTTTCCTTTTGATATGGTGACGGGTCTAAGCAATTGTCGATTGTTCCAATTTGGTTACTAGGACAATCTTTGGTACTTTTTAGCCCTGACAAAGTCAATGGGGTATCCCCCAGACGGGCCATCAGGGGGGTCAGGTTCTGACGTGCACCCCTTCCCCGTTGGGAGGCCATCCCCAGCTGGGCCTCCGCAGTCTTCTTGGCCCAACATCTCAGGTCATCCCACCATTTCCTGTAGTGGGTGCTCTGCCAGCTATAGACCTCTAGGGTCCGCACCTTGTTGATGTGAACAGACTGCTGAGACACATTTGTTGGATGGGTCAACATGTTACTGGATTTGACACAGGATCATGCAGTTCATTACAGTTTGTTATATTGTACATTACCTGTAGATGAAGTACTATTACACAAAGTGTGTCCAAGGGTGTTTATTGAAAATAGTTCTACAATGGGAAGTGCATTATAGTGGGGTGATGGTTGGGAATAGTCCAGTCTGTTTGTAGCACAAGTCCAGTGTCCATGGGGCAATAGGAAGGGAAGCAATGACAGTTCAAAGTGGACAAGGTGACACAATGGAACACAAGGGGGACAATCAGGAAGGTCTCATTTCCTGGCAGTGGTCTTTGTCTTGTCAAGTGTCTTTGGTGTCTGTCTAGGTCAGGGGGAATTTTTGTGGGGTAGTTCGCCTTTTGCAATGGGAGGGGTGCTGGTGGCCTGTGGGTTCTGTGGCTGGGCCTCCTGTCCACTAGCTGCAGCAGATGTGGAGGGCTGGTCAGTTGACTGGCTAGTGGAAGGGGCCTGCTGGTGTGATGTATACTCCCTCATGATGTTTGCCATTTCACCCAGCACATCTGCTATCGAGCCATGGTGGTGTTGAGAGCTTGCAATTCTTTCCTGATCTCCTGGTGGTGTTCCTCCTACAGCCGCTGGTTCTCCTGCATGATGTCTATCACCTGATGCATCTTGTCCTAGTATTGTTGATAAGCCACACAGGACATTGGTGAGTGCCTCCAGGACAGTAGGTTCCCTGGACCTGTCCTCATCCTGGCGCACAGCTGTCCTCCGAGTGTCCCTGGCCTCCTGTGCCTGTCCCCTGAATGGTGTGCCGACTGCCACTGACTCCAGGACCCTCATTGTCTTGCCTTTGAGGTGTGGACTGGGGTCCCTGTACAGGTCGGCACACTGCTGATTGACGTGTCCTGGGGACAGAGATCTGGGGACGTTGGGTGGCTGCTTTGGTGTTGGATACTGAGCGGGGAGGCTCTGTAGTGGACTGGGTGTGGGCTGGGGTATCTGACTGACCAGTGGTCCGTGAGGGGCCAGGGAGTTCATCCAGATCCAGGAGACCAGAGTTGCTAACATCACTGGAGGCATCTTCTGGTGGGGCACTGGATAGCCGTGGCACCTCCTCGCCACCGGCAGTGTATTATGCTTCATGCCTGTGACATATTCTGTATCCCTAGCTTCCCCTATTTCATTGCTGTACCCTTGCCACCTTTGTTTGTGTATGTTGATGTATTGTGGGATTGTTAGTTCTCCATGCTGTGTATTCATTGGTGGTGGGTGTACATGCAGGGCTTGAAGGGATGTGCATGCAGTGGGCATGACATGCAGGGCTTGGCATTTGGGTTAGTTAATTGTGGTGGTGCACTGTGAGGGATGGAGGGGAGTGATGTGTTTCAGGGTGAGGGGTGCTGGTGGCATTCAGGTATGGGGGTGAAAGGTAGTAAAATTGACTCACCAGTGTCCAGTCCTCTGCCAAACCCCATGAGTCCCTCAGGATGCAGGATTGCCAAGACCTGCTCCTCCCATGCTGTCAGCTGTGGGGGAGGAGGTTAGGATCCACAGTCAGTCCTCTGGATGGCAAGCTGGTGCCTTGCTGCTATGGAATGTACCTTCCCCCATAGGTCGTTCTGCCTCTTCCTGATGTTGTCCCTTGTTCGTGGCTGCTGTCCCACGGCATTCACCCAGTCCACGATCCTCCGCCATAGCTCCTTCTTCCTAGCAATGGAGATCTGCTGGATCTATGCTCCAAACCGCTGTAGCTCTACCCTGACTATTTCCTCAACCATGACTCGCAACTCCTCATCAGTGAAAAGTGGGTGCCTTTGTGGGGACATGGGTGTTGTGTTGTGTGTGTGTTGTGCAGAGGGTGTAGGGTAATGTGGTGGGGTGTGGGGTTTGTGGTGCGTGACGGATAAATGGGTGGTTGGGGTGTGTGAGTGTGAAGTTTTCTCTGATTTGTGTGGCTAGTTATTTGGTCTTGTGTTGGCAAAGGATTGTGGGTGATGAGGGTATGTGTTTTATATTGCTGTTGGTGGGTGTGTGTGGTGTGTGTATTTATGTCAGGTGTGGGATTTTAGTTCTGGACAATGTTGTTTAGTTTTGCCTTTGGGTGGCCTTATCTCCAAGTGTTAACCGCCAATGGTTTATGTCATGGAATGTCGGGTGTTGTGATTGGTGGTCATTATTTGGAGGGCATAGTGTTTGTGGCATAATTGTATGGGTGGTTGTACCGACAGTTTATCATGTTCAGTGGGTCTGGCAGATTTGTGGTTGTGGCTATTTCTGTTGGTTTTGGATGTATATGTCATAATATGGTGTACTGATGTCCGCCTCTGCGGCGGTATGTTGGCGGCAGTCAGCACAGCAGTATTCATTTTTTACCACCAATGTCATAATGAGGACCATAGTTTTTGTTGTCCGACTTGTATCTTGTCTATTGAGGGGGTTGGGTGGCAATGTTTAGAGTGTGGTGTTACATGTGTAAGATAAGTTTAGAATAGGTTAGATAGGTGTAGATGTGAATTAAGTATAGTTAGTATAGGTTAGTCTAGCATAGGGTAGGTTTTAGGTATTATCTTGGTGTATGGTTTTGAAATAAATCCTTTCCACCTTAGACTAACAAGTTTTGTAATTTGATTGAGTGTCTGGGGCTTCTCATGAGTGCACGTGCCAAGTTGGTGGAAAGGCCTAGGGTATTCTTACTGTCTTTAGTTCCCAGGTTTCCCATATGCATCCCCTAGGACAAAGGAATGGCAGAATGGCAGATACATTCTGTTCACTAGTGCATACATTTGCCGTCCAGTGTTCCGGCCATTCACAATGTGTATGTGTTAGAAATGGGGTCTTTGGTTGGCAGTCAGGTTACCCCCTGTCCAGGCAAGGACCATCACTCTAGTCAAGGTAAAAGAGAATCACCCTCAGCTAACCCTCGCTCACCCCATTCGTAGCTTTTCACGAGCAGGCAGGCCTAACTTCAGAGTGCTAGGTGTAAAGTATTTGTACCAACACACACAGTAACTCAAGGAAAACACTACAAAATTACACACCACATGTTTAGAGGAATAGAGACTATTTATCTAAATAAAACAAGACCAAACAGACAAAAATCCACCATAAACAAATCAAGTTATAAATTAAAATGCAAAAAGAGTCTTCATGTTCTTTTAAACACAACGCTAACTCTGTAAGCATGAAAATGTAGCTGGGTCGCGTCAAAATAACTTGCACGGGCGAGTTTGCATCGAAAAAGGAAAGCGGTGCGTCGATTTGCCACCCACAAGCGAGGTCATGCATTGTTTCTCCTTCTCCAGTTGGATCAGCGTGCTTCCTTTCTTTCCCCGCTGGAGAGATACGTCGATCCGGAAAAAACACATCAGGTCCGGGCAGGCTTGTGTTGTTTTTCCACGCCCACTGATGTTGCTGTCAAGGCCCCAGGAACTGGATAAAGCACCACTTGGCAGGGCAGGAGTCTCAGCAGAGGTTCCAGGTGCTGGCAGAGAGAAGTCTTTGCTGTCCCTGAGTCTTCAACAACAGGAGGCAAGCTCAGTTTCAAGCCCCTGGAGAGTTCTTCACAAGCAGGAAGGCACACAAAGTCCAGTCTGTGTCCTCTTGCACGGGCAGAAACAGCAACTGCAGGATAGCTCCACAAAGCACAGTCACAGGCAGGGCACCTCTTCTTCCTCAGCTCTTCAGCTTTTCTCCAGGCAGAGGTTCCTCTTGGTTTCCAGAAGTGATCTAAAGTCTGTGGTTTTGGGTGCTCTTCTTATACCCATTTTGGCCTTTGAAGTAGGCTTACTTCAAAGAAAAATGTATCTTGTTTGTGAAATCCTGCCTTGCCCAGGCCAGGCCCCAGACACACACCAGGGGGTTGGAGACTGCATTGTGTGAGGGCAGGCACAGCTCTTTCAGATGTGAGTGACCACTCCTCCCCTCCCTCCTAGCACGGATGGCTCATCAGGATATGCAGGGTACACCCCAGCTCCCTATGTGCCACTGTCTAGAGAGAGGTGCAAACAGCTCAACTGTCAAACTGACCCAGACAGGGAATCCACAAACATGCAGAGTCACAGAATGGTTTAAGCAAGAAAATGTTCTCTTTCTAAAAGTGCATATTAAAAACACAATCTTAAAATCAACTTTACTAAAAGATGTATTTTTAAATTGTGACCTCAGAGACCCCAAACTCCAAATGTCTATCCACTCCCAAAGGGAATCTGCACTTTAATCATATTTAAAGGCAGTCACCACGTTAACCTTTAAGAGGGATAGGCCATGCAACAGTAAAAACCGAATGTAGCAGTATTTCACTGTAAGGACATATAAAACACATTAGTATCTGTCCTACATTAAACGTACACCGTACCCTGCCCATGAGGCTACCTAGGGCCAATCTTAGGGGTGCCTTACATGTAAGAAAAGGGAAGTGTTTAGGCCTGGCAAGTGAGTACACTTGCCAAGCTGAATTGGTAGTGTAAAACTGCACACACAGACACTGCAGTGGCACGTATGAGCCATGTTTACAGAGCTACTATTGTGGGTAGCACAACCAGTGCTGCAGGCCAGCTAGTAGCATTTGATTTACAGGCCCTGGCACCTTTAGTGCACTGTACTAGGGACTTACCACTAAACCAAATATGCCAATCATGGATGAACCAATTACATACACAATTTGTAGAAGAACACTTGCACCTTAGCACTGATTAGCAGTGGTAAAGTGCCCAGAGTAACAAAGACAGCAAAAACAAAGTCCAGCACACATCAACAACCTGGGAAGCAGAGGCAAAAAGGTTAAGGGAGATCACGCCAAGGTGAAAAGCCTAACAGTATGTATTCTTTATCTTGGACATGTAAATATGGTACTTCACCTGTCATTGGTGGGGCCCTGCTATTTAAGTGTTGGTAAGTGTGGTACATCTGACAACAGGCAAATTTGGAACTGTATCCTGCAACACTGACAGCTGTCCATCACTGAAGTTTTTTTCCTGTTCCACACAAATATGTTGTACTGGTACTCCCATCTGTGTAAATTTCAGAGCTATACATTATGTATGTCTACTTCAAAGGATATGGGTTCAAAATAATGTACTATACACAGAAAAATTGGTTGTAGAAGACTACAACATCATTCAGCTTTCTCTTGTTCGGATCCTAGTGTGTGGCTTAGTGTCTGACATTCACACCCTCATGTATTCTGTACACATTGACATGGATTGACACAATGCTATCTGAGTAGATGGATCACAGTAAACGTAGAAATGCTAAATGTGTACAAGGTGCTTTATTTACAGGTGCAATTGTAATTGTGATTTCTATGCAATATCCATTTCACAGACCCCATAAGTGAATGTTTGCCATATGTAGCAGAATCGGAATCCAGGGTTGATGGACATGTCATAAGACATGGTTAGGAGTAGTGTGCATTAGTGAGGAGTGCATACAATTGCCAATTGGTACGGATGAGACAATGACAGCACATTGCAGACAATTCAACAATGGTTAGGTGAAGAGGACACATTTTCTACTGTCACATCAATTGCATGATTTTAAGCCCAGAACTAGGGAGAAACTGTCCATGTGGCACAGGCTGGTACTACCAGGTGCTTTTCCTCATGAATGGTATTCCTTCCACATCATCCTCTGATGTGTGTGGTGCCTCCTGTGCCATGGCTGATGCTGTTGTAGAGGAAGAGTGGGCCACACACACTTCAAGGGATAGAGATGTGGAGGCAAAGGTCCCAGCAGCTGCCATTTATGGCAACACATAAGTCAACACTGTTACAAGGAGGAACTGCTTATTTTTCAACAACACAGCATCATCACAGTGGTAGGCAGACATGTTTTTCCTGAGGAAGGCCACTTCCCACTGTATGGACTCCAGGGAATTCTGCATGTTGCTGGCATTTTGGGAGGGCATTGTTTGTAGCCTCTGCTTCATGACAGCAGCTATGTCTGCCAGTGACTGCTGGAGTCAATGTAGAGGGGAGTGGGTGCCACTGATTGCACTTGAGTTGTCCTTATTTGGATTGAGGCACATCCGCACTCCCTCTAGACTGCCTGCCATGGTCTCCATTCCCACCCAAACTTGCTTTGCCAGCTCCTCCTGGATTCCTACCACTGTCCTCTGAAAGCTGATCTCTGGGTCCTCGGAGTCCAGGGCTGTCTGGAGTGCTGGCTGATGGCGTGTGTTGGTGGCTTAGTGATTCATGTGGAGACCCCGCAACTCTGTGTGTCCTCCCTGTGACTGGAGGTGGTGCATGGATTGATCCTAGGACATCCTGTAGGTCTGTTCATTGAGGATTAGCAGCTAGTCATCCATGTCATCAGGAAAATTCAAGACAGGCAGGTCATCCTCTGCAATGAGATAGTGTAAAATTAATATTTGATTGCATTGGTTGTTGACATGGGACATCATGTGTTTGCCACTGGAGGCTCAGTGACATGTCACTGACCCAAGGTTGTGGTTGTACTTATGTGTAGCATTGTGCATCACACAAGGGTCAAGCCCACTAGTAATGGAAAATGACAGAGCGCAATGCTGCGCTAAAAGTGGCAGCACCCCAGCTCGTCATTTTCACAATGCAGGGATGCACCATATTCATCTGCATACGTAGCACCTCTGTGTTGTCCCCTGTCTGGCACTAAATAGAGCTGTTTAGTACCATCATGCAAGGATGTCTGCATTGAAATGTTTGATTGTTTATGTGTGGGAAGATGTCCGTTCCTGCACATACACAATCACTCATGGCGATTTAGCTTTTCTGTATGTTCTGCAGAATACAGCACATACAGTTGTGGCAAAGTGTATTTTTAAAATGGTATTTTATTTGCAGGAATGGATATCTTCCTTGACAATCATGTCTGGTATTTTCTATGTGTGCTGTAGAATGTAGCTCACATAGAAAAAGAAAAAAACAAGGGGGAATAAAAGTATACCTCGTTGTTGCACCTTGCTAACACCCTTCCTGAGGTGGCATTAGATTTTGGCACTGCCTCAGGTTTACTAATACTCCTAAATCTGAGGCAGTGTCAAATACAATGGGAGTTGCTGTTACACACCCACAGCAACTACCATTGTACTCCCCTTCCACCCAAATTGCTGGGTGTGAATGGGCCGTAGTGGCTTAACACCACCTTGTGAATATGACATAGGACATTGCACCACAGGAGCATCAAAAAAAGTGATGCTCCGGTGGTGCTTGGGGCTCATAAATATGTCCCTAGGTATTTAGGGGCAAATGTAGGTGCCACAAGGGACACCTGAGTGTAACTTTTGGTGAGATTCAGGTAGCACAATGCCCCATCCCATATGTTCCAGGTGGCATGAAGCCACTTTTTGTGCCCTGATGCCACACTTTTTTTTTTTTTTTGTCCTCATACACCTCACCGAAACTCCTATATCAGCCCCATAATTGAGCCTGGCACCACTTCCCAAAAAAGAACTGATTCTGCCAAGGAGCCCCCAATTTCTCTCATATAGGCTTCCAGCGGTAAATGCTGTACCCATGACCGCCAAACCTCGAGAGATGGGGAGGAGGGGAAATAATCATTGGACAACCAAACAGACCAATTTATATAATCGCTAAGACTACAACCACATTCAGCTTCTCTGCCCATCAAGCAGGGAGGCCCACATTCTCTCTTTCCTCTTAGATGAGCCTTCCACCGCCAAGTCAAATTTTGAAAAACAAAACAGGGCTTGCAGCCAGTCTTTGAGCAAGGGAGGGGTATTTGCTGTCCATTTACGACAAATTTCTCTCCTGGCCATCAAAATAGAGTAGAAAATTAGGTCCTTGTCAGTTCTACTAATGACTTCCTCTAGCCACTCCTTGCGTCTGGCTAAAAAAAAACAAAGGGAGAGTTACCAAAACCTCTCATCCCAATACCTGAGAGACATATTTACCCAGATCTTTCCAAAAGAGCTCCACTCCTGGTCACTCATAAAACATATGGAGGTCAGAAGCGAGCTGTAAATTGCATTTAGGACATTTAGGCCCATATTTATCCTTTTTTAGCGCTGCATTTGCGACATTTTTTGACGCAAAAGTGGCGCAAACTTCCAAAATACAATTGTATATTGGAAGTTTGCGCCGTTTCAGCGTCAAAAAGCGGCGCAAATGCGGCGCTAAAAAAGTATAAATATGGGCCTTAGGGGGTGATTCTAACCCTGGCGGTCGGTGATAAAGCGGCGGCCAACCCGTCAACAGGCTGGCGGTCAAAAAAATGGAATTCTGACCCTGGCGGGAACCGCCAACACAGCCCGCCAACTTAACACTCCGACCGCCACGGCGGTACAGACAAACAGCGCGGCGGTCACCGCCAACAGACAGGCGGCAGACAATGTACCGCCCACACTATCATAACTCACCAATCCGCCACCTTTTCCGGGGCGGGAGCACCGCCGATAAAAACACGGCGGAAACAGACCACGAACGGGAAAACGCTCACCTCTACGCACTCCACGAGGAAGGAGGACAGCATGGAACCCGAAATAAACATCCTACCTGCTCTCGTCTCACTGCTCATCTACCACGAGTACGAACTCCGGCGCAGACGACAACGGTGAGTACTGCACCTACGACACACGGGAGGGGGAAGGAGGAAAGGTTACGCGCACACACATATGCGAGCCCCACCCCCCCAAACTATGTACACACCAATGCAGAGCAACAAGTCACAGTGATACCACCCAAACCCCCCGGAAAAATGCAAAGACATCATTAAAATTACCAAAATATTTATGTACAATAAAGGCTTTGAAAAGTATTGGTCAACTAGGCAAAAAACAATACCAAAATAATTATATATACAGTGCAATGGATAACCGTGGCAATGAGTCCTGCACATCAAAAGAAAATTGAAGTGTCCGTGGGCCAAAGTGTAACAACACAAGGGCAAAGCCCACACAGGAGACCTGAGTCCTTTGGAGAGAACACTGCAGGGGCATCTGATGACAAAACTACAGACACCTCAGGGGGAAGGGAAGGGGGGGGCACCACAGCCACATGAGTCCACGACGCCAGATCCACGAAGGGGCCACCATGCCTACTGTGCCATCCTGGGGAGTGCAAAGCCACAGTCTCTCAAGTCTCTACAGTGGGTGGTTTGCCCACTGTGCCATCCTGGGGAGTGCAAAGCCACAGTCTCTCAAGTCTCTACAGTGGGTGGCTTGCCCACTGTCACATCCTGGGGAGTGCAAAGCCACAGTCTCTCAAGTCTCTACAGTGGGTGGCTTGCCCACCGTGCCATCCTGGGGAGTGCAAAGCCACAGTCTCTCAAGTCTCTACAGTGGGTGGCTTGCCCACCGTGCCATCCTGGGGAGTGCAAAGCCACAGTCTCTCAAGTCTCTACAGTGGGTGGCTTGCCCACTGTCACATCCTGGGGAGTGCAAAGCCACAGTCCATCAGGTGGATTACAGTCTCCACAGGTCAAGGAGGAGGCATGGTGGGCACAGTGAACCGTTAACAGTGCTTGACAGGAAGGGCCCAGCGGAGCGTTGCTTGAGACGGCGGTGCCCAACGGAGCGGTGCTTGACAGGAAGGGCCCAGCGGAGCGGTGGTTGAGACGGCGGGGCCCAGCGGAGTGGTGCCTGAGACGGCGGTGCCCAGCGGAGCGGTGCTTGACAGGAAGGGCCCAGCGGAGCGGTGCTTGAGACGGCGGGGCCCAGCGGAGTGGTGCCTGAGACGGTGGTGCCCAGCGGAGCGGTGCTTGATAAGAAGGGCCCAGCGGAGCGCTGTTTGACAGGAAGGGCCCAGCGGAGCGGTGCTTGAGACGGCGGTGCCCAGCGGAGCGGTGCTTGACAGGAAGGGCCCAGCAGAGCGGTGCTTGAGACGGCGGGGCCCAGCGGAGTGGTGCTTGAGACGGCGGTGCCCAGCGGAGCGGTGCTTGACAGGAAGGGCCCAGCGGAGCGGTGCTTGAGACGGCGGTGCCCAGCGGAGCGGTGCTTGACAGGAAGGGCCCAGCGGAGCGGTGCTTGAGACGGCGGTGCCCAGCGGAGCGGTGCTTGACAGGAAGGGCCCAGCGGAGCGGTGCTTGAGACGGCGGTGCCCAGCGGAGCGGTGCTTGACAGGAAGGGCCCAGCGGAGCGGTGCTTGAGATGGCGGGGCCCATGTTCAGCGGTGCTCTTCTGCACGGCGGGGCCCTGTTCAGCGGTGCCTATCTTCACGGCGGGGCCCTGTTCAGCGGTGCTCTTCTGCACGGCGGGGCCCTGTTCAGCAGTGCCTATCTTCACGGCGGGGCCCTGTTCAGTGGTGCCTATCTTCAGGGCGGGGCCCTGTTCAGCGGTGCCTATCTTCACGGCGGGGCCCTGTTCAGCGGTGCCTATCTTCGCGGCGGGGCCCTGTTCAGCGGTGCTCTTCTGCACGGCGGGGCCCTGTTCAGCGGTGCCTATCTTCACGGCGGGGCCCTGTTCAGCGGTGCTCTTCTGCACGGCGGGGCCCTGTTCAGCGGTGCCTATCTTCACGGCGGGGCCCTGTTCAGCGGTGCCTATCTTCACGGCGGGGCCCTGTTCAGCGGTGCTCTTCTGCACGGCGGGGCCCTCTTCAGCGGTGCTCTTCTGCACCGCGGGGCCCTCTTCAGTGGTGCTCTTCTGCACGGCGGGGCCCTGTTCAGCAGTGCCCTTCTGCACGGCGGGGCCCTGTTCAGCGGTGCCTATCTTCACGGCGGGGCCCTGTTCAGCGGTGCTCTTCTTCACGGCGGGGCCCTGTTCAGCGGTGCCTATCTTCACGGCGGGGCCCTGTTCAGCGGTGCTCTTCTGCACGGCAGGGCCCTGTTCAGCGGTGCCTATCTTCACGGCGGGCCCTGTTCAGCGGTGCCTATCTTCACGGCAGGGCCCTGTTCAGCGGTGCTCTTCTGCACGGCGGGGCCCTCTTCAGCGGTGCTCTTCTGCACGGCAGGGCCCTCTTCAGCGGTGCTCTTCTGCACGGCGGGGCCCTGTTCAGCGGTGCTCTTCTGCACGGCGGGGCCCTGTTCAGCGGTGCCTGTCTTCACGGCGGGGCCCTGTTCAGCGGTGCCTATCTTCACGGCGGGGCCCTGTTCAGCGGTGCTCTTCTGCACGGCGGGGCCCTGTTCAGCGGTGCTCTTCTGCACGGCAGGGCCCTCTTCAGCGGTGCTCATCCAGTAAGTCAAGGGAGCCATGACCTGGCCTGGACTCCCTGCTCAGTCGCCCTTTGACCGTGATGTTGCTGGACCCTTCGGTGATGGAGTCCTGGGCCCTTTGGTGTCCTCCCTAACACCCGGGATGGGGCTTGTGGGGCCCACCTGCTCCGCGCTCCTGCTGGCTGACTTCTCCGCCCTGCTGCCCTTTCGCTCCTTAGATGGGGCTCTCGGGCCCTTGCCTCCCCTAGATGTTGTGGCTGGTGAAGTGGGCGAACTTTGCTCCTTGGGGGCAGCCGTGTCAGTCCTCTCACGGCGGCCCTTTACTTTCCTAGTCCTCTTGCCTGGGGGGGGGCTGGATGTGTCCTTGCTGCTGATCGAAGTGTCACTGCTGGCAACGGGTGGACTCCAGAACCCATGCACCACAGTGACACTCGAACCTGGGCTGGTGGTGGCTGAGGTGCTCTTGGGACTCTTTGCAGATGGAGGGGGTGGGTCATCGGAGGGAAAGAGGTTAAGATTAGCGAGGAAAACTTTTTTAGGACCAAGGTAAAGGGTAGGAGAAGTGGTGATGGGAGTGGAGGAAGAGGATGTGGTTGTAGGAGAGTCAGGTGTGCTGTCTTTGGGTGCAGGTGCTGTAGGCTGTGGTGAGGTGGATGGCTGTTGGGTGGGTGGCTGCCTGCGTTTGTGTGGTTTGGAAGAGGGGGTGACAGACACAGTGGGAGAGGACACAGGGGACGTGTAAATGGCAGTGGGGGTGGTGACTGCACGTGTGCGGACTGGACTGGAGGGTGTGCTGGTGATGGAAGCACTGGCTGATGGTGGTGGGCATGCAGGTGTGAGTGTAGACGTCACAGGGAGGGAGGAGGGAGACGAGGAGGAGGGGGACACAGAGGTGGTAGTGACTGTTGGAATGTCTGCATCTGGGTGTTGCTTGGGTGAATGCTTGTGGGTTCTGTGGTGCTTGTGTCTGGATGAGCTGCCCTTGGGTGTTGAGGTGTGTGCAGGCTGGTCTGATGGTGTGGATGGGATAGGCTGAGGAACAGGAGACAGAGACAGGCTGGAGGCAGTAAGAAGAGGGAGGCTGGAAACAGGGACAATGGCTGCCGTCAGTGCTGAGGCCAGAGCATTGAACGATCGTTGATGGGCAGCCTGACCCGAATGAATGCCCTCCAGGTAGGCATTGCTCCGATGAACCTCCCTTTCTACCCCCTGGATGGCATTCAAAAGGGTAGTCTGCCCAACAATGAGCGTCCTCAGGAGGTCAATGACCTCCGCACTGAGGGGCAGGGGCTGAGGTGCCTGGGGCGAAGGAGACGCCTGCCTTCCTGGGCGAGCGGGCACGGAGCGTAGGCTGAGGGGCTGCTGGGAGGGCGGGGCTGGTGCGCTGGGTGGCGGCTGTACCTGTAGAGGCGGGGGGCCCGGATGTTGCCGCCACCGCTAGGGAGCTCCCATCCGAGGACGTGTCGGTGTCGCTGGTCTCACCACCGGTCCCCGTTGTGGTGCTCCCCTCGCCCTCCGGATCACTGGTGCCCTCGGTGTCTGTTCCTGGGCCCACCGGGGCCTTGTGACTTGCAGCTCCCTCGTGCTCCGATGCCAAATCTCCTCCGCCTGATGATGCTAATGCACACATGCACAAGAAGATGAAGAAGAAGGGTGGGGGGGAGAAAAACGAAGACCAGGTTGAGTGCATGCAATGTCAACACCGTTGGCAGAGAGGACAGACACAGGAGCCTCATGCACTAAGCCGCGCATTCGGGGTACACTACTCAGTACTTCTGACTAGGACAACAGGTCTAGAGACGACAAACGCGCACATGTGTGATGTTGGACCATCGATAGCTGTACTTGTCACCCTACAGAGGTGGGGTCCGGGAGCACAGGGCCATGCCTAAAGGAGAGGACTACACTACAGAAAGCGCCCTGGCCTAATGTCACCCACAACCCTCCTCCCCCACCCAGACGCCTCCACTGCGCAGAAAGATAGCAGAATGTGCTGATACTCACCCCCTTGTGTCTGCTGTGATGTCCTCAAGCGCCCATCCAAATCAGGGTAGGCCACCGCCAGGATCCGGGACATCAGGGGGGTCAGGGTACGACTGGCACCCCTCCTATGTTGGGAGGCCATCCCCAGCAGTGACTCGGCGGTCTTCCTGGTCCCGCGGCGGATGTCCTCCCAACTCTTGCGGCAGTGGGTGCCCCGTCTGACGTGGACCCCCAGGGCCCGGACTTCCTTGGCGATGGCACGCCAAATGTCCACTTTCTGATGGGCGCTGACCTATTTGACATGTACAGGGTGGGAAGGAAACATTCATCAATGTACTGCATGTTAGATGTGATTGGCCCCCCCTCCCCAACCTTGCCATATGGCACATGCTCTCATCTGTCGTGCGTTGCACTCCTCATTCGCCCCCCACCCCACCAACTTACATCCACCCCACTCCACACAGGCATCGCCCATTCCATGTGCACCCGGTGTACTTACCTGTTGGTCTGGAGGACCGTAGAGTAACGCATACTGGGGGAGGACCCCATCCACGAGCTTCTCCAACTCTTCGGAACTGAAGGCAGGGGCCCTTTCCCCAGTCGCAGCAGCCATTGTCACTTCCAGACCGAGGTCACAGCAGCACTTGCAGTATAGGTCCTCTCCTGTGGATGATCAGGTCTCGAGTGATTAAGCAGATAGAAAATGGCGGTCACGCCCGCGGCGGTGCGTACCGCGGCGGTGCGTACCGCGACCGCCGGCGCACCTCGTCATTGGCTCCTGAAACCCATAGGCTTCAATGTTAACCAATGCGGCTTCGTATAGCGGTCTTCGACCGCCTACCGCCACGGTGTGCCCCGCCAGCGCATTGTCCTCACATCCCATTGTCCCACTTCACAGGTCAGGCAGCCGCCATTTCAAGGGCCCACATGGCATAATTTGTACTGCGTCACACAGGCCTAGGCCTTGCATTGCCACACATACACGCCTTTCAATACATAGATAACCGTGTGCTATGCAAGCTGTGGTGAACGTACCAGTGATTTGCTTGACTCTGTGCTCCATGTTGTCCTTCCTAGGCACCGTCCGCTGGGACTTGCGTGGAGAAGGATGAATCCTCACGTGTACCGACCGCTGGTGGACCTGTCGACAATGGAAGATCGCCACATCATACTACGATACCGACTTGACCGTGCCACTATCCATGAACTGTGTGCCCAGCTGGAGCCAGCCCTGATGTCTCCCATCCGCCAACCCACAGGAATTCCCCCTCTAGTGCAGGTTCTGTCAGTCCTCCATTTTTTGGCAAGTGGCTTATTCCAGACAACAGTGGCCATGTCATCTGGGATGTCTAAGCCTATGTTTTCTAAAGTTTTGTCTAGAGTGTTGTCTGCCCTGACGAAACACATGCAGAGTTACATTGTATTCCCTGAGGAGGTTGATTTGGCCACTGTGAAGGGTGATTTCCATGCCCTTGGACATATCCCCAACATCATTGGTGCCATTGATGGGACCCATGTGGCCTTAGTACCCCCAAAAGACGATGAGCAGGTGTACAGAAACAGGAAAAGTTACCATTCTATGAACGTCCAGGTGGTCTGTTTGGCTGACCAGTACATCTCCCATGTGAATGCCATGTTCCCTGGGTCAGTGCATGATGCGTATGTGATGCGTAATAGCAGCATCCCGTATGTGATGGAACAGCTACAGAGACAACATGTGTGGCTAATAGGTGACTCTGGTTACCCCAACCTGCCTTGGCTATTGACCCCAGTGAGGAATCCCCGGACCAGGGCAGAGGAACGGTACAATGAGGCCCATGGGCGAACTAGGAGGATCATAGAAAGAACCTTTGGCCTCCTGAAGGCCAGGTTTAGGTGCCTGCATATGACAGGGGGATCCCTGATGTACTCACCAAAGAAGGTGTGCCAGATCATCGTGGCCTGCTGTATGCTTCACAATCTGGCATTGCGACGTCAGGTGCCTTTCCTGCAGGAGGATGGACCAGATGGTGGTGTTGAAGCAGCTGTGGAGCCTGCGGAGAGTGAAGAGGAGGAAGACAAAGAGGACGACCCAGACAACAGGGACAGAGTTATCCAACAGTATTTTCAGTAGCACACAGGTAAGATTCACCCACGCCATTTAACATATACTGAAAGCCCCCTGCATCTTTACTTTGTGTATTTCCCCCCAGTTCTTTTAAACTGATGTTTGATTTTCCCTTCCCTTTTCAGTGCTGTATGACCCACTGCATGACTTCTGCTTGGTTAGCCCATGGACTAAGGCTTATTGACATCGGTATGTTGTCATCACAAGAATAACAGAACATTTTTGCTCAGTAATGTGTTATACATTTGTAAATAATACAGGCTGACTCCTGAATGAATTCAGTGCAATGAGTGATTTATTTTTAGTGCTAGATATTGGTACATGATATTAAAATGGTGATGGGTGAGGGTGGAGTTATGTCCATGGCAGAGCCCAGTTCTCAGTTTCACAGGTGCATTGTCCATATGCCTGTGGAAGGATGGAGCAGGGGCAGTTCAAGGTTGGACAGGGTGACACTGTGGGACATTGGGATGACATCAGGGGGTATATTATGCTGGCAGGGGTCTTGGCATCCTACTCTGTCTTCCTGTGAGATCTCAGGTTCCTCTTGCGGGGTGGTTGATCTTCAGCAGGAGGTGGGGTTCTGGTGGCCTGTCGTTCTGTGGGGGCCTCCTGACCACTAGCGCCGGCGGAGGTGGTAGGCTGTTCCTGGCTAGTGACAGGGGCCCTTTGTGGTGCCACATGGTCCTGCAATGTGTTTTCTATCCGGTTGAGGGCCTGGACTATGGTCCCCATAGCGGTAGCGATGGTCCTGAGTTCATTGCTGAACCCCATGTAGCGTTCCTCCTGCTGTGCCTGGATCTCGGTGAACCTGGCCAGTACCGTCGCCATCGTCTCCTGGGAGTGATGGTATGCTCCCATGATGGTGGTGAGGGCCTCTTAGAGAGTGGGTTCCCTGGGCCTGTCCTCCCCCCCCTGTCGCACAGCAGCCCTCCCAGTTGCCCTGTTTCCCCGGGCCTCTGTCCCTGGACGGTGTGCCCACTACCACTGCCCCCAGGTCCCTGTTGTTGTTGGGGTGTTGGGTCAGCCTGGGTGCCCTGTAGTGGCGGACACACCGCTGATTGACGCGTCCTAGAGACAGAGGCATGGGCCCGCTGGGTGGGAGCTGTGCTGGTGTTCCCAGAGGGGGTTGGGTCTGCTGTGGCCTGTGGCTGACTGAGGGTAACCGACTGTCCAGAGGTCCCCGATGGTCCGGGCTGGTCATCAGGTTCTAGGTCGACAGAGCTGCTGTCCTCGCTGGGGGCCTGTTCTGGGGGTGGGATGGACAAATCTGGACCCTCCGTGGCAGGGTGTTGCCGTTCGGGCCCTGCAGGGGTAAAGGAGTATGGTTATTGCTTTTGTGTGTGCCATGGCGTGCATTTTGAGTGCCCTTGTCCCCCAGTGCTGGCATTCCCTTGTGGGAGGTGTTGTGAGGGAGGTTGGGGGGGGGGTATGGGTATGTGCAATGGTCATGCTTTGGTGGTGGCTGTCTATGGTTTGTGTTGGCATTCAGGGGTTGGAGTGGTTTAGGGTGGGTTGTGCTGGTGAGACATTGGCAGGGAGGTTGTGTGCTGGGGGGTTGAGATTGGGGGTGAGGGGGGGGGGTTTGGCATGCTGGTGGTTGGGGGGGGTGAAGTAGTTGAGATTCGACTTTCCAGAGTCCATTCCTCCGTGTACTCCAGCGAGGCCATCAGGATGCATGATGTTTACTACCTCTTGCTCCCATGCTGTGAATTGGGGTGGAGTGGGTGGGGGTCCGCCGCCAGTCTTCTGCACAGCGATGTTGTGTCGCGACACCATTGAGCGCACCTTCCCCCGTAGGTCGTTCCATCGCTTTCTGATATCTTCCCGATTTCTGGGATGCTGTCCCACAGCGTTGACCCTGTCTACGATCCTTTGCCATAGCTCAGCCTTTCTTGCTATAGTGGTGTGCTGCACCTGTGTGCCGAAGAGCTGGGGCTCAACCCTTATAATTTCCTCCACCATGACCCTGAGTTCTTGGTCCGAGAACCTGGGGTGTCTTTGTGGTGCCATGGGGCGGTGTGGATGAGGTGTAGGGTGGTGTTTGTGGTGATGTGCGTGGTGATGTGGGCGTGTATGTGGTGTGGGTGATGAGGTTGGGTTCCTGTGTGTGTTGGGGTTTTCTATTGCTGTGCTCGCTCTCTCTATCTCTCTCTCTCTCGCCTTCTCTCCGATTTCCAACTAGTGGGGGTTTGTGGGTGATGTGGGTGTGTGTTTTATAGTTGATTGGATGTGTGGGAGTGTTGTTGGTATGTGTGTCAGGTGTGTGTATTTCAAATTGTCCAATGTGGCTGTGTTTTGTAATGGTGTGTGTATTTTGACCGCGGCGGTGTGTACCGCCAATGGAATACCGCGGTTAAAAGACCGCCGCGTGGATTCGTGGGTCAGAATGGCATGGGCGTGTTTGTGTTGGCGTGGCGGTAGAGGTTTGGTCTTCTCCAGTTTTCCGCGGCCCGCTGATGAGGCAGCCTTCCATGGATGTTGGGTTTTTGGCAGATTCACAGTTGGTGGTCAGAATGACCGCGGCGGTAGAATGGCGGACTTCTGACCGGCGGTAAGGGCCTATTACCGCCGAGGTCAGAATGACCCCCATAGTTACCTTATTACTATCTATTCTAGAAAGTCTCGCTGGGGAAAGATAAGCTCTATGTATCGTAAACAGGTGGTTCCTCCAAAGTGATGCCGGCTTAACAATCCTAAACAAAGATGACATCGAGGATACCCACCACTGCACAACTTCCCCCTGTGGCATACTCTTCTCCCATAGGGAGGTGGGCAGTATAAATTCCCCATCCAAACTTTCTAATATCTCCCAATACCACCTTGAAACCCGCTTAAAATTGTGAGACTCAGTGTTATCTCAGCCCTGATGCCACCTTGTATATATGGCCCCTTCACACCCAGCACTTCGCGTAGAAGGTGTGTGCAAAAGGGTGTTGCTGTGGGCATACCATGGCAACACCCATTGCGTTTTGACACTGCCTTTGAATATGGACTGTTTGTATTCCAGGTTCTGGGCCAATATCTGACACCAGCCCAGGGGTGGATTTAGCATGGCAAACTCTAGGAGTAATGCCTACATTTGTACTGCATTTCTTGTTTTTGCTATGTGTGTTGCATTCTGCTGCACACAGAGTAAGAGCAAATCGCATTTTAAGTTTGGTGTTGTGCAGAACGGTGTTCCTTCATGCACATAAACATTCTCCCCCTCAACACAGCCATCCTTCCACTATGGTGCAAGGGTGGCTGCAGTGATGCACAACATCCGATTACCACTTGCGCAGGGAAGTACACAGGAGTGAGGTGTATTCTTACGCTCCTTGTTGCTAAAGGGACACTTGCACTTTCTTTTCTCCATTTCCTGGGACTTTTCAGGACCCTCTTGGCTGGTACCTTGGTGTTTAGGGTCTCCCTTGGGTCTCTCCAGGCCTGATGATTCCATCTTCTCTTGCAATTGCACTATTTCCTGCTTTTGCATTTTATTTTGATGCTAAAGCAGTGTAAAAATGGCAACATGTTTACGTGCCGCAAAATGATGTAGAGCCATTTTTGGAGCATTAACGCCATTTATCCTTACAGCATTGCGCAGCTGTTAGCGCCTTTTTTACGGTATTCATTCCGTAATGCCCTCCTACGTCATTTCATAAATATGATGATAGGATGGCACTAAGAAATGTCGCTAGCTTGCATTAATAAAATGACAGACAACTACGCTAGTGCAGTTGTGCCTCATATTTTATAAATATGACCTAAATACCAATACCGCGCTACTTGCACCCCTGCTTATGAAGTGATAGGGGATGGAGAATTCCACCCTGAACAGACCTTTATGCAGTCCCTAGGGGATTCCAATGCACAGCTTACTAAACTAAAAGCATTGCTTTTGGCACTGGAACATATGGATCCTGAATTCCCAACACTTAGAGTGTGTGATTTGAATTATTGTGGTCAGTCTTTCAATAAAAATCTGCATTACTGGTGCCTTAGAGACTCTAAAGGAAATACTATCAAGCATAAAATGCTCTGGGGGAAGGTGGCAATATTCAAAGACAAACTTCTACGGGCTCATGTAATATACACATTGGGCCATTAACTTGTAGGAATACAAATTGTAGGGAATTCATTGCCTGAAGAAGCAGACAAATTTGCAGTTGTTACTACAACAGTAGCTGTGATTACTCATTTCCATATGAGGGTGGATGATGAAACATTGGCTGCTAGAAATGCTTTGGCTGATAGCGCTCCTTTACCCAAAACATAACCAGCAAAATACTCCTTCCGCTAAAGTGCCCAAAATATTCCTTATATAACAATTCCAGGGGTGGGGGATTGTGTTATCCCCAACCAAGATCGTAGGCTAGAATTAATCCAAGCAGAGCATGAGGGTGTTGCTTCTTCCCATGCTGGTGTGGCAGATACTATTTCATTATTATAAAAACACTATTGGTGCAGGGTCTGTACAAGCAGGCACAGCAATATGTCCTTAGATATGATATTTGCCAGAAAATTAAAGGCTCCTTCATGAAGTGCCCACGCAAACACCCCTCTTAGTCTCAAACATGTCTATGCAATGTGCGTACCTGGACCACTGAGGACCTTTAAATTCAGATGGTGTGTGATTCCTTTGGGTGTGTCCACAATGATTGGTTGTTGCTCACACTGCACTGTCATTAAAAATGTACAAGTCGTCATTGGGACACCTGCAGCTGTTGCAGTCCACTCGAACCAGGGCCCTTCTTTTGCCCCCAAAGCTTACAGGGTTACCATGGGAAACCTGGGTGCACAGTGCATTATTCTTCCCCCTATCATTCTGAGGGAAATTCGATAGTGGAAAGAAAAACACAAGACTTAAAGCAATCCTTAACAGCTAGAGTTTTTTTTTCTGGTCATAGTTGGACCCTTCAACCATATGGGGTCCAGAGAGCATTGAATAATCTGCCTAGAAGATCTTTGGGTGGGCCTACGCTACTTGAAGTCCTGTTTGGCATTTCAATGTTTGTACCACATCTTAATGGTCCTGGCGCAGTGGTGGTAGAACCTACTTTTGACATTAATGAACATTTCACTGTCCGGCAGCAATCACTGAGATGAGCATTATACTAAACATGCCGTCACTTTAGGAATGAGGGATTCACTAACATCTACAGGCTGGATTCCAAAAGGAATTCAGCTCATCATACCATGCACCGGTGCCAGTTCTTGGAATCCAAGGTACCAGAACTGTGATTCTACCACCACCTGCTGGTTGTAAAGACAAAAGCTTTGTCTCCATTGATCAAGTGAAATTGCATCATGTGGCCTATTCAGCACAGTAGACCTAGAGGATTCCTGGGTAGTTCCCTTTCTCCTTCTCACTACCTTACAGAAAATACATATTCAAGCGTTAAACATTTAAGTTGTTTCCCGGAGGCTGAGGAGGGCAGAGAATAAACCTCTATTGATTCGAATTCCCGCTACAAGTACCAGAAATGTATCAGATGTAACTCCACAGTCCTCTGCTACATCTCAAAGCAGCAACATTGTTTATGTTGAACTACTGTGAGAGGTGTATACCAGTTCTTTTTCACCTGCAGCGGCCCCTGTCTTCACACAGACTGGTTCTGGACACTTTGTAAATATTGATGACTTCTCTTCAAACTCACCAACACCATTGCTTCATGGTATGCATAAGCTTCTTCAGGCTTGAAGACACCTATCCAATCCATCAATGATCCTACTTGTCAATTATACTGACCTTGTTTGCTTTCTACTTGTGTATTGGATTTGTGATTGTTTTTTTATTTTTCTTGCTATAAATGGGCATTGTCACCCTGAACGCTATGCTGTTGAAATGGTACATGAGATATTGAAGCCTCACTTGTCTTCCACAAAGCGCACACAGACTTGACCCTAGTGTTCATTCCTGCTGTTCCAGTTCCTGATGGGATTGTTTGGGGCAAAGTTCCACATGGCATTTGTGTTTCTACAGAAACTATTCAATCCCCTATGTTTTTAAAATGTCTATGAACGATTTAATAAGACCTCTAGTTGCGTCTGATGACTGGGATGGGAAAAAGGCTGATTCAAAACTCTATGAGCTTGACTATTATACTGTTTTTTGTAAAGTAAAGATATGTAGAGGAACTCTGCAAATTATGGCAAAATGTTTTGTTATCATAGTTATGGACATCATTACCTACATAAAGCTAGTACCACACATACAAATTTTAGCTACACACAATGGGAACATTGTCCAACTCCACCAGTAGGGTGTTCCAAAAATATTTAGACAAATTCACTTATTTTTTTGGACATAATACTACTGATCCAGCATCATATTATTTCAAATTACCAGCAACAAAAGAAAGGAAACAGCTGCTGACCACTACTAAATTATTTTCTTCAAATTCGTTAACTTTCCAACCAGCTATCAAGGCCTAGAATATTGGAAAAAAAACATTTGATTTAAAATCATTTTGGGGGATCAGAAAATTGGCAAGATAGAGAGCATGGATGCCTCATTTAAATCTTGTCTGATCATGTTACCGATGATTTTTTCTCAAGGACACAATTTAGCAGACAACTTGCCTAGTTCTACCAAACATTAAAGAAATGAAAGTGCCCAGTATGCCTTCAAATGAAACATTTGACTACTGGCAAAGTCTAGTAAATTAGACAAAAGTTCAGCTCAATGGTATGGCCAGAAATGGTACATTTCTTTCTCACTATCAGGTCCCAACAGGTGGTCATTGTGGCCAGTGGACACAAATGATTGTCATGCACTTGTTTATTAGTGTGACGTTATTGTTCAGTTAATTAAAACCATTATAAAGAGCACAATTGGTAATATTTACATAACGTTTAAAAAAAATAATATTTTGTTAAGTAGGAATTAGTGCTTGTCTCTGTTTCAACAAAAGCACTCAGGTTTCTGTCCGTCCTGCTGACAGAGCTAGCTGCCACCTTAGAATAGTCACGCACTTTGCACATCTAGCCATGGCCCAGGTGGCAGAGTGTGAAAAGCAGAGATTAGATGTCTCCACGCAAGTCCGAGCCCCCAGTGCCAGAGCTGCTGGAATTATTAACTCTCTCCTTTCGGCTGCTAAAGTGGGGCAGCTGCACGGGAGGTGTAACCAACTTTCTTGGTGGTAAGAGCAGAGCCTGCAAGGTCTTTTGTCCCTGTGTGCAGGCCAGGTGCGCATAAAGTCCTTGGTGGCAGGACTAGTATTTGCATGTACAGGACCTGGTTTTGAATTACTGCATTTATTGCTTCTTGGAGGTATGTTTGAGGGGTCCCAATCAAATAGGAATCGTTTAGTGCTTGCACTATTGATGAAGGTTTGGCTGACAAGAGATTTCCTTTGTTCTTCTGTTTATTGATTTTTTCCAAGCACTGAATGGCACAGCATCCGCCAGGTACATGGCGTTGCCTGTTTCAAAGGTCTTAAGAGCATTACTTAGCTGTGTGAACCATGGGTTGCCAGGTGTCTCAAAGATAATTCTCACATGTTGTTTTATTGTGAGCATATTGGCCTTCCTGAGCCTGATGTAATATTTCAGGCTGGTGGCTTGACAATCTATCTGCTGCGACACTAGACCTAGTCCCAATCTGAACCTAGAGTGACAAGTGTACTTCGGTTGTTGGAAGATTTTTAGATAGGCTCTAGAATGAGCTAAATCAATGGTGGATTCTAAGGACCCTGGAAATGCCAGGTAACCATATTGCAGAGCAGGAAGTAGAGTCACCTTTATTACCCTCAGTATTGGGGCTGCTGAAGTGATTCTCAGTTGATTTCTCAAATGAGCTATTCCATACGAGATGGCTGCAGCTCTTTGTCTGATCGCACCTTTCTGTTTCCCTGCCACATTATTCTATGCGAACCACACCCCGAGGTAATTGTATTTCCTGGCTGAACTGATGGTCTGGCTTCCCAGATGCGAGGTTGTGGTCTTTTTGTTCTTATGTCTTCCAAATATGAGGACTTTTATTTTTGCGTGGTTTACTTGAAGCTGGTTATCCATGTTTAAGTGTTCAGGTCATTTAGAGCTCACTGTAGGCCAAGTTTTGTGCAGTATATTAGCACAATGTCATCAGTGTGTTGGATGATTTGGAGTTTTGTAGGGCCAATCTTTGGTAGAATTAGGCTGCTGGCCTTCAGAAATGTCTCTAGGTCTGAAGTGTACAGCTTATACAATAGTGGGGCCAGAACGTAGGCCTCTGTTGGTTTCTATTTTCTGTGATAATGTTCCTGGATCTGTTAATACACTGACCTAAGTATGGGAGTACAGCGAAATGATGGCCCTTAGGAGTTGTGTTGGAATACCCCACGCTGACAGCTTCCTCTTTAGGGTATTATGGTCTACCCTGTCAAGGGCCGTACTGTAGGCCATGAAGCAGCAAAATAGCGGCAGTTGATTAGTGGTAACTGCTTGATGCTGTAGGTATGAGAGTACCACAGTGTTTTCCACTGTTGTGGACCCAGATCTGAAGCCAGATTGAAAAAATGGCTGGATTTGACACTCATGTACCCAGGCTTCTAGTTGGCCCAACAGTTATCAAGCATACATTTTTGCCTCCACTTCCAGGAGAGCTATTAGACTGTAGTTTGAAGCTACTGAGCGGCCTCCCCTTTGTGGATTGGACAGAGTATGGACCCTCTCCAGCAGTCTGGGACGATGGTCAGCTGATATGCGCTACTGTAGAGCTGAGATAGCCTCTCTGCTCAGCCTGCTGGAGAGCATTTGAACAGGAAGCTGGTGACCATTTGGCCCTGGGGTGCCGTCTTTCCTGGTACTTTTTATTGTGTTCTCTATCATTCTAATGGAAAAGTGATTCGCTCCACATCTTCCACCACCTCAGGTGCAACTGGCTGGTTAACTTTGTCCTCTCGTTCATCCTGGTCCATTGGGGGGCATCACACTGTAAGGGAGAGCAGGCTACTGAGTCTTATCAATCCTGTTGATAGTCAAGTCCAATTCTGATTCGGAGGTCAGAGTTAGACGTGAGAGACCCATGCAGTCTCTGATGCACTGTTCTCCATTGTCTTCTGGCCGTTCCATAACTTATTTACATTCTCCCAGAACCAAGCGTGATTTGGGTTCTTTAGGAGCTGGAAAATGGATTCCCATTCTTTCCTATCTTTTTCCATCTTGAGTTCTCATATTTGCTTCTTAAGGGATCTTCTGGTTTTTGTTACCTGAACCGCAGTATCCTGTGTGTCATGTTATTTATGCTTGCATAGGACACTACGTAGTGAATGCCTTCCCTTGATAATGTCTTTGTGTAGTTGTAATGTTGTGTTAGCCATAGCGGGGTGAGATGGGTAAGCACCTCTGTGCTTGCTGTGCAGCAGAGTAATTAGGTCGTCCACCGACTACTACCACCAGTCAAGATTCAGGTTAGGCTCCTGAGGCTGAGATTTTAACCATGAGGAAATTTTAGGTGCGCGCTCCGGTCTCCATTTGATTCTTCTAGTCATGTGTACTTTCTCTGTGCCCATTGAGGCTCCAATCACGGTGTACTTCTCTGCTGCCTGAGCTTGTAGATTAAGGATACATTCCAGGGGATTGTGATCGCTCTCTGCATTCTCTGTGATGTCAATGTGCCTGAGTCTTTGCATGAGTTTCTCTGAGAGATACACATAGTCAATGGTTTAGCCTACTTTAAAGAATGGGGGAAAGGGGCATCCCTTCAGGTTGTTCACTTGCCCCAGGTGGGTTGAACGGAGCCTGAAAGTTGTGAGAAAGTTTTGAAGTAATTGACTGCCTCTATCCTTGAGGACCTAGCTGAGGTGACTGAAGATAAAGGTTTCCAGGTTTTCCAGGAGTTTGAGGATTGGAGCTGTCTTTGATTTCCTTGGAGCATTTTTATGGCAATTGATCAGTATCAGATCAACTTTTTCTCGACCGATGTTTACACCGCTAATGGCAATTACTTGCGCTATTTTGCTGTTGATAATCAACTAAGAGGCTGCTAAACTAACTGTGTGCTTAATGAAGGTCGATAAGCTCCCACAGGGCCGTTCAAAAATACCTGGGTGAGTGGCTGGTTGAGAGATCTCATAATAGCCTGACGAGTGAGATGGAGCATACCCCAAAGTTTCTTGCATGCAGATCATGTCATTAGAGTTTAAAAATGATCTTGCTTCATTTGAATTGGTTGTGCTATTAAAACCTGCCATGTTCTAAGACAGGATTCACAGGGATTTGGGTGAGCCCAAGTAGTTGTGCTCTGTGTTCCATTTAGTGCTAGGACCTGACCAATATTGCTTACCAGTCCCTCTGCTGGTTTTGTTGGAGCAAATGTGTAACCGTGCGGCTCTCTCTCCTATTTTGCACCTATATTATGGTTATATTTTTGCGGGGGCTCTGTTGTGGGGATCCAGTGATTTCTCCCCCCACGTAAACCTCTTAAGAAGGCTTTTGGCCTGTCTTTGGGGTCAATGCTTAGGAAGATGAAAGGGTATTTGTCAGGTGGAGGAATGTATAGTTCAATACCCTAATCTGTGAAGCACTCTCTTGCATCGCAAACTGATGCCCTCTGTACTGCGCTTTTCCAAGTTGATTTTGTGAACACCATGCTTGCGTTAGGGAAGGGTGGCTCGAAGCTGATCCAAACTATGTCTGGGAGCCGGATTGGAGAGAGCCTGCACAAGCTCCCAGTCTGCCTGGAGCACCCTGGCCAGGAGCTCCCAGCCAATCCTGACACTGCTTTGAGCAGGAATGGCCTCAGGGCAGGATGGGAGCCTGTGCCTAACACGAGGATGGAGGAGCGGATGGAGCAATGCGGCGGCGTCTCTACCCCCTCCCCCTCTACTCCTGCACTCTGCCCTGCTTACAGCCGCAACTGTGCAGAATTCCCATGGAACTCTGCACCATAGAGATAGGAGCCTTCTGGAATTTTCACTTGACATTCCCTAGTATGCTAGTACAAAAACTGCACTTGCTGCAGCTTTGCAGGCATACGCCGAGACTATTTTGAGAACTGGTCAAAATAATGAGTATGTTCAGTCAAATATGTAAATCTTCTCCCAAAGCTTACATTTGCTTTGTGAATTGGAACAATATTGTGTGTCATTTCTCTCTCTGCCTCTCTCACTGTCTTTCAATCTCTCACCCACAAACTCTCTCACTCTCTCTATTCAACAATAGTGCAAGTGTCAATTACAGATTCATGAATGAGAAGAATGTGCATACTGATTCTCATTTCATTTTTCATTTTGTGGGCAAGAGGCTTCCAAAGTAATCAAAGGTTTTGATATCAACAAATACGCTGTTCAAGATTTCTGTTGTGGTATTTGTGTTTGCACAGCCACTGATAGTTTTGCAACACTTACAGTAGCATATAGGTGCATCATGTAAAGGTTTAGTTACAGGATAAAGGTTTAGGCAAGCACAGTTAGTTGTGTCACTAAGTAAATATTTTGTACCATTCTGTTACACAGCACTAGTAAAAGTGTTAAATATTTATGTCTAAATAAAGACTAGCTGTTTTCAACAGAAAAACTTCTGAAATTGCAGATAAAAAACACAGGGCCTGATTTAAAAAAAGTGAAGCGGCACCCAGTGCATCTTCACTTTTCTTGCGTCCCTTAGCGCCCCCCAATGCCACCATGTGTGAGCTGTATCTAAGATACGGCGCACCATGGCAGTAGTTAGGGGAACTATTGTCAACATTTTTTATGCTAATTCGGAGCTTTACAGGATTAGGTTAAAAAATGTTGGTGCTAATCCTGCAAAGCCCTTTGAGCCCCATTGTAAACAATGGTGTGCCTCCTTTTTCTCTGAGCAGGCATTAAAAATGCCAAAAATATAATACAAAGAAATCTTTCAAATTTCTTTGCGCCATTTCCCCCCCCCAACAGGGGAACACCCCTTTTGCATACATCATGACTGGCACAGGCATAATGTAGCGTAAAGGGTTATAAAGTGGAGCAAGGTATGCACTGCACCACTTTGTAAGTTTGGGGCGGTGATATTGGCCTTGTTGGGCCACTTTAGTGTAAAAAAAAAAAAAAAAAACAATTACGCTAATGTGGAGCCAGGAGATGCTAGGGGCTCTTAAATCTGCCCCATATTTTGCTATCGGCTGTTTTGCACCAGAGCTTAACATCATCTCTCGTTTGACTGTTTGCCAAGCGTTCTTTATGGTGGTTTAATAACATGTGCTAGAAACCATCTTTTGATGGACAGAGACCACCACATCTCCAGCAGTGCGCAATGTTCCTGTTCTTTCATTGATCCTTGTAGCTGAAGATTGTGCAGCCTTACTTTTTCTTTCTTAGCTAATTGTAATAAGTATTGTGTCATTAGTTTACATGATCATATCATGCCCAAATGATCAGAATTTTAAGTTGGGTGGTTTTTACTACATCTAGTAATTACCAGATGTGTTAAATATCTCAAACATTCTATAATTTAACAGAGAGAGAAAAGTGTACAGTACTTACCTTACCCTGCAGGTTTTACTGCATTTCACTGAATCATGCTGTTATTTCCAAGAAATTCCTACTAGATGATGATTATCTCACCTAATAAATATTATAGACTAGGGCATTTTTATTTATCTGAATTTAGACAAACTCAGGGGCATATTTATACTCTGCGCCGAATGTGCGTCAAACTTTTTGACGCACATTCGGCACAAACACTGCCCCATATTTATACTTTGACGTCGGATGCAGCGGGCGCCATTTTT
Source organism: Pleurodeles waltl (assembly GCF_031143425.1). Lineage (NCBI taxonomy): Eukaryota > Metazoa > Chordata > Amphibia > Caudata > Salamandridae > Pleurodeles > Pleurodeles waltl. The sequence continues at coordinate 236,403,694 of NC_090446.1, read as the reverse complement.
TAGAAGGGTGAACCAGCCTTGCGTTAATTATATGCAAGGTAGGCGTTCCCTTCTAAAAAATGACTTTAAGGCCTGTGCCCCATATTTATACTGTGATGTCATTTTGACGCACAGGAGGGGGCCGGCCTTAAAAAACGGCGCCCAGCCTCATGGGCGCCGTTTTTTAACGCCTGGGTCAGGGCAGGCGTTAACGGACCTGTGGGCTCAGAAGGAGCCCAGAGGTGCCCTCCCATGCCCCCAGGAACACCCCCTGCCACCTTTGCCCACCCCAGGAGGACACCAAAGGATGGAGGGACCCATCCCAGGGAAGTTAAGGTAAGTTCAGGTAAGTATATTTTTTCGATTTTTTATTGTGGCATAGGGGGGCCTGATTTGTGCCCCCCTACATGCCACTATGCCCAATGACCATGCCCAGGGGATTTACTTCCCCTGGGCATGGCCATTGGGCAAGGGGGCATGACTCCTGTCTTTGCTAAGACAGGAGTCATTTCAATGGGGGTTGGGCGTCAAAAAAAATGGCCTCCGACCTGACTTGCCCCATTTTTTGACGCCCAAGCTCCATTTTCCCCTACGCCGGCGCTGCCTGGTGTGAGTCATTTATTTTGACGCACACCAGTCCGCAGCGCCGGCTAACGTCATCCAATAAATAAGGCGCCCGCATGGCGTTGGCGCAGTTGTGCGTCAAAAAGTATAAATATGGGCCTCAGAGTCAGGGCCATAGTCGCCCGGAATATCTTGTGTGTGCCAAATTTTCACCTTTATCTTTAACTCCCAAGACAAGTGAAAGGCTGTTCAGCATCCAGTGCTATCAGTACACCTGATGTGTACAATGTCGTGCAAATGGCAATCTGTGTCTTCTTGATTTTTGCAAAACAACACCGGTCCCTATTGTGGGTTGTCAAGCTCTTCTCGTTCTCGCTCGCTCCTGCATTCAAGTACATGTATACATTTTGAATTTCAGAGTGAGTGTACGCCACAGGGGGTCACTGCAATATATTTCTGAATGCAATATTAGAACAGAAAATGAAGGCTGTCACAAACAAATCCTGGGAGAACCATCTATGCTTGTGTGGTAATTGGCAGAGGTCAGACTTTGATTGGTGCAACAGGGCACCAGGCATTTTCCAGGTGGACCGGCAGGGTGCTGAAGGTTTTCATTGCCTCTAAGGGCCGGTTTACTTCCAGGGACGGACTGTCATTGTTACTGTCTGCAGCACTTCAATGCTTCAACAGTAAGTAATGCAAAACAAATTGTTTTAAAATGTGCTTTAAAATAATTCGTTTTTGCATTTGAGTGGGAGCATTTTTGACTGTGGGAATGTGTACACTGAACTTGAGTCTAATGATACTACTCCTGATTTCACAAAAGGAGAGAGCCCAAAGCTGGAAATGGGGCACCTGTGAGAGAGTAGTAAAGGGATGGGGGAGCGCGATGAGGTTTAAGAGGGATTGGCTCAGGAACATTGACCTGTGTGACAGTTTCATTTTATAATATTCAGAGGTGTGTAAAATTCATGCAGTTTGCTTTTGTGTAATTATGCAAAATTTGGGCTAAATTGTGGAAGATTACCTGTAAGAACGTGAAATGATAATCCATCATGTTGAGCTGTTTTTTAACATGAAATGCATCTTCACATCAGTTTTTGGTGCAAGGATGCATTTAAACTAATTGTTCTGTTTGTGTGGGTTTGTGGTAAATTATTACAGCACGTGATATCTACATATGAGACGTGGTGTAATACCATAATTTCAGGAATTTCACACAACAAGCGTAATGTGAAATTCCTTAAATTAAGAAAACTTTAACTAGCACAATTTAAATTTCGGCCTGTCCTGAAAGCATTTAGTGAAACTATGTGATTAAAATACATTCTTTCCTGTAAATACACATACTGGGTCAAAATTATAGTCTGATGGGTTTATTGTTGAGTGCTGAGCTGGACTACTCCCTCTCTACTTTCCTAAAAAGCCTGAGATTGCTTTCTTGCATCATCCTGACGTTTAGGAGTGGTGGGGCTGTACTTGGCCTATTTTGGCAGACTTGTAGTAGGACTTGCCTTGGTACATCAGTTTCTAGCAACCTCAACCCCCATCGTTGAGGCCCAATAGACCCTGTATATCCAGTGGCCTCTGAATCAAATCATTAACATTTATAAAGCACGCTACTCACCCGTGCGGGTCTCAAGGCGCTAGGGGGAAGGGGGTTACTGCTGCTTGAAGAGCCAGGTCTTGAGGAGTCTCCGGAATGCGGAGTGGTCCTGGGTGGTCCTGAGGCTGGTGGGGAGGGTGTTCCAGGTATTGGCTGCCAGGTAGGAGAAAGACCTCCCACCCGCCGTGGAGCGGCGGATGCGAGGGACGGCAGCGAGCACGAGGCCGGTGGAACGGAAGAGACGGGTGGGGGCGTAGAAGCTGAGGCGTCGGTTGAGGTATTTAGGTCCCTTGTCGTGGAGGGCTTTGTGTGTGTGGGTGAGAAGTCGGAAGGTGATCCTTTTGCTGACTGGGAGCCAATGCAGGTGTCTCAGGTGTGCTGAGATGTGGCTGTTGCGGAGTACGTCGAGGATGAGGCGGGCGGAGGCGTTTTGAATACGTTGCAGACGTTTTTGGAGTTTTGCGGTGGTCCCAGCCTAAAGGGTGTTGCCGTAGTCCAGGCGGCTAGTGACTAGGGTGTGGGTCACGGTTTTTCTGGTGTCGGTGGGGATCCAGCGGAAGATCTGTCGGAGCATGCGGAGGGTGAGGAAGCAGGAGGAGGACACGGCGTTGACTTGTTTGGTCATGGTGAGAAGAGGGTCCAAGATGAAGCCGATGTTGCGGGCGTGGTCTGAGGGGGTCGGTGCGGTGCCAAGGGCTGTGGGCCACCAGGAGTCATCCCATGCGGCCGGGGTGTTGCCGAGGATGAGGACTTCCGATTTGTCTGAGTTCAGTTTTAGACGGCTGAGCCTCATCCAATCTGTGACATCCTTCATGCCATCTTGTAGGTTGGTCTTAGCGCTGGCGGGGTCCTTGGTGAGGGAAAGTATAAGTTGAATGTCGTCGGCGTAGGAGGTGATGATGATGTTGTGCTTGCGTACGATGTCGGCGAGGGGGCTCATGTAGACATTGAAGAGTGTCGGGCTGAGCGAGGAGCCTTGAGGGACGCCGCAGATGATCTCGGTGGGGTCTGGGCGAAAAGGTGGGAGGTAGACTCTTTGAGAGCGGTTGGAGAGGAAGGAGGCGATCCAGTCCAGGGCCTGGCCTTGGATCCCGGTGGAGCGAAGGCGGGTTATTAGGGTGCGGTGACAGACGGTGTCGAAGGCAGCCGAGAGGTCGAGGAGGATGAGGGCGACTGTTTCACTGTTGTCCATCAGGGTTCTGATGTCATCTGTGACTGAGATGAGGGCGGTTTCAGTGCTGTGGTTGGTTCGGAATCCGGATTGTGAAGGGTCGAGAAGGTTGTTGTCTTCCAGGAAGTTGGTAAACTGTTTGTTGAGGTTCTTCTCTATTACCTTGGCAGGGAAGGGGAGGAGCGAGATGGGGCGGAAGGTCGCTTGGGTCAGCCGTAGGTTTCTTTGGTAGGGCGTTGACTTCGGCGTGTTTCCAGCTTTCGGGGAAGGTAGCAGATGAAAAAGAGGAGTGATGATGGTCTGGAGGTGCGGGGCGATGATGTCGTCGGCTTTATTGAAGATGAAGTGAGGGCAGGGGTCCGAGGGGCCGCCGGAGTGGATAGAGTTCATGGTGGTTTTGGTCTCTTCAGTGTTGATGTGGGTCCAGGCGTTGAGGGTGATGGCAGAGGGTGTGGGTTCGGTGTTGCTTGGCTGGGTCTGGTGTCCGAAGCTGTCGTGGAGGTCGGTGATTTTGCGATGGAAGAAGGTGGCGAGGGAGTTGCACAGGTCTTGTGAGGGCGTGATGGCGTTGGCGTTGGGGTTGGAGAACTCTTTAACGATGCTGAAGAGTTCTCTGCTGTTGTGGCTGTTTTTGTCCAGTCTGTCGGTGAAGAAATTCCTTTTGGCTGCGCGGATCAGGTGGTGGTGTTCGCGGGTCGTGTTCTTGAGGGCGGCCATGTTGTCAGCGGTGTGGTCCTTGCGCCAGGCTTTCTCGAGGGCGCGACAGGTTCTCTTCGATTCCTTAAGGGTGTCAGAGAACCAGAGAGGTTTTTTGGTGTTGGCCTGTCGATGCGTGCGTCTGAGGGGAGCAAGGTTGTCTGCGCAGTTGGTGATCCAGTTCGTGAGGCTGAGGGCTGCGTCGTTGGGGTCGTCAGTGGTGAGGGTAGGTTGGTTGACGGTGAGCGTGGAGAAGAGCTGTTCCTCGGGGATTTTGTTCCACTGTCGACGAGGGATGGGTTGAGTGCGGAGGTGGCGGGTCTCGCGTCGGAATGTGAAGTGGACACAGCTGTGGTCGGTCCAGTGTGGAGCGGAGGCGTGGCTGAAGGAGACGTGTTTGCTGGCGGAGAAGATGGAGTCAAGCGTGTGTCCGGCGATGTGGGTGGGGGTGTTCAGCAGTTGCTTGAGGCCGAGGTTGGCGAGGTTGTCGAGCAGGGCGGTGGTGTTGGGGTCGTTGTTGTGTTCCAGATGGAAGTTGAGGTCGCCTAGGAGGATGTAGTCCTGCGAGGCGAGGGCGTGCGGGGAGACGAAGTCGGTGATGGAGACGCTGAAAGGGGCGCGCGGTCCGGGGGGACGGTAGATGAGGGATCCTCTGAGGGTGGTCCTGGGGTCGGTGCGAATCTGGAAATGCAGGTGTTCTGCGGTGAGGGGGGTGTCTTCCGTGGAGGTGGTGACGCTGATGGAGTCTTTGAAGACGATGGCGATTCCTCCTCCTACTTGGTTGGTGCGGTCTTTCCTGGAAATCTTGTAGCCTTCGGGGATGGCTATGGCGATGTCTGGGGCCGAAGAGGCGTTCATCCAGGTCTCCGTGATGAAGGCGACGTCCAGTGCTGTGGAGTCCAGGAGGTCCCAGAGTTCAACGGCGTGCTTGTGGACGGATCGAGCGTTGACCAGGATGCATTTGAGGTGGTTGATGGCGCGTGGGCTGGTGGTCATGGTAGTTGCGTGGTGGAAGATACGTTTGCAGGAGTGGCAGGCGAAAGGTCCATGGGAACGTTTTGGGTTAGCTTGGAAGCAGGTGTTGGAGCGTCCTGGGTTGAGGGCGTGGTGGGTGGTGGGGTCATAGCGGAGCAGAGGGGTTTGGGAGGGCTGAGGACCAGGGGTCGTGGCGCTGGGCACGGGCCAGGCGCGGACGAGCGCAGTCGCACAGCGACCGCCATAAGAGGGAGGAGTCAGCTGGGGGCGAATGGGAGATGGGGGGCGGAGGCGTGCAGGAGGTGGCGGCGGGAAAGCAGAGGGAGGGGGGATAGGTAGAGGGGAGAAGAGCTGGGGGAGGGGGGTTAAGGATGGTGGGGGTGAGTTTTAGGAAGTTTAGGAGTTTAGGGAGAGAGATAGGAGTAAGGTTGGGAAGATAGGGGAGGGGGGGTTGTAGAGGTGGGTGAGGGTGAGAGGTAGAGTGAAAGGATAGGAAGATAGAGGTGGTAACAGAGGGGGTGGCGAGTGTGGGGGAAAGATAGAGAGATAGGTAGATAGGAGGAGGTGGTGAGTGAGGGAGACAGAGAGAGAGATAGGTAGATAGAGATGGGGATAGATAGGGGTGATAGAGAGGGGGAGAGACGAGTCAGGAGCAGGAAGAACCAGGGAGTAGATAGCAGTTAGGTCTGTTGAGAAACAGAGGTAACAGAGGAAGAGGAGCAGGGAGCAGGAGGGAAAGAAGAGAACAGGAGGAACAGAAGACAGAAGAACAGAAGACAGAAGACAGAAGACCAAAGAAGAAGAACAGAAGTCAGAAGAGCCGAAGAACAGAAGACAGAAGACCACAGAAGAAGAGGAGCCGAATACACAGAGGACAAAAGGCCACAGAAGAAGCTACAGAAGAAGAGGAGCGCCGAGGACAGAAAAGTACAGATGAAGGTGAAGAAGAGGAGCGCAGAAGACAGAAGAATACAGATGAAGGTGAAGAAGAGGAGCGCAGAAGACAGAAGAATACATATGAAGGTGAAGAAGAAGAGGGGCGGCGAGCAGCAGAGGAAGGAGCCAAGAAGAGGGACAGAGAAGAGGAGGCACACGCGGGTTGCGGTGCAGAATAGAGGGAGAGAAGCACACAGATGAAGAGAGAAGACGGGGAGCAGGAGGGAAAGAAGAGTACAGAAGAAGACTACAGAAGGAGAGCGCAGAGGAAGAACCGAGAAGAAGAAAAGAAGCAGGAGAGAGGGTGAGTAGCGCGGGGCAGGGCGAGGTGCTGGGAGGTGGGGGGTACTTACAACGAGGTAGCTGGGCGGTCTCAGGAACCTGGGCTGGAGGAGCTGTAGCGGCATGGGGAGCGACCTACCCTTGGGTCAAGGGTCGCTACCACTGTCGCGCAGCGGGCGCCATAAGAGGGAGGAGGGGGGGAGGGGTCAGCTGGGGGCGAATGGGAGCTGGGGGGCGGGGACGTGCAGGAGGTGGCAGCGGGAAAGCGGAGGGATGGGGGACAGGTAGAGGGGAGAAGAGCTGGGGGGGTTAAGGGTGGTGGGGGGTGAGTTTGAGGAAGTTTAGGAGTTTAGGGAGAGAGATAGGAGAAAGGTTGGGAAGATAGGGGAGGGGGGTTGAAGAGGTGGGTTAGGGTGAGAGGTAGAGTGAAAGGATAGGAAGATAGGGGTGGTAACAGAGGGGGTGGCGAGTGGGGGGAAAGATAGAGAGATAGGTAGATAGGAGGAGGTGGTGAGTGACAGAGACAGAGAGGGAGATAGAGAGATAGATAGATAGAGATGGGGGAAGATAGGGGTGATAGAGAGGGGGGAGACGAGTCAGGAGCGGGAAGAACCAGGGAGTAGGTAGCAGTTAGCTCTGTTGAGAAACAGAGCTAACAGAGAAAGAGGAGCGTGCAGCAGGAGGGAAAGAAGAGAACAGGAGGAACAGAAGACAGAAGAACAGAAGACAGAAGACAGAAGACCACAGAAGAAGAACAGAAGTCAGAAGAGCCGAAGAACAGAAGACAGAAGACCACAGAAGAAGAGGAGCCGAAGAACAGAAGACTGAAGACCACAGAAGAAGAGGAGCCGAATACACAGAGGACAGAAGGCCACAGAAGAAGCTACAGAAGAAGAGGAGCGCCGAGGACAGAAAAGTACAGATGAAGGTGAAGAAGAGGAGCGCAGAAGACAGAAGAATACAGATGAAGGTGAAGAAGAAGAGGGGCGGCGAGCAGCAGAGGAAGGAGCCAAGAAGAGGGAAAGAGAAGAGGAGGCACACGCGGGTCGCGGTGCAGAGGAGAGGGAGAGAAGCACACAGATGAAGAGAGAAGACGGGGAGCAGGAGGGACAGAAGAGTGCAGAAGAAGACTACAGAAGGAGAGCGCAGAGGAAGAACAGAGAAGAAGAAAAGAAGCAGGAGAGAGGGTGAGTAGCGAGGGGCAGGGCGAGGGGCTTTACTTACTGCGAGGTAGCTGGGCGGTCTCAGGAACCTGGGCTGGAGGAGCTGGAGGAGCTGCAGCGGTAGGGGGAGCGACCTACCCTTGGGTCAAGGGTCGCTACCACTGTCGCGCAGCGGCCGCCATAAGAGGGAGGAGGGGGGAGGGGTCAGCTGGGGGCGAATGGGAGCTGGGGGGCGGGGGCATGCAGGAGGTGGCGGCGGGAAAGCAGAGGGAGGGGGGACAGGTAGAGGGGAGAAGAGCTGGGGGAGGGGGGTTAAGGGTGGTGGGGGGTGAGTTTTTGGAAGTTTAGGAGTTTAGGGAGAGAGATAGGAGTAAGGTTGGGAAAAAAGGGAAGGGGGTTGTAGAGGTGGGTGAGGGTGAGAGGTAGAGTGAAAGGATAGGAAGATAGGGGTGGTAACAGAGGGGGTGGCGAGTGGGGGGGAAAGATAGAGAGATAGGTAGATAGGAGGAGGTGGTGAGTGAGGGAGACAGAGAGAGATATAGAGAGATAGGTAGATAGAGATGGGGGTAGATAGGGGTGATAAAGAGGGGGAGAGACGAGTCAGGAGCGGGAAGAACCAGGGAGTAGGTAGCAGTTAGCTCTGTTGAGAAACAGAGCTAACAGAGGAAGACGAGTGGGGAGCAGGAGGGAAAGAAGAGAACAGGTGGAACAGAATACAGAAGAGCAGAAGACAGAAGACAGAAGACCACAGAAGAAGAACAGAAGTCAGAAGAGCCGAAGAACAGAAGACAGAAGACCACAGAAGAAGAGGAGCCGAATACACAGAGAACAGAAGGCCACAGAAGCAGCTACAGAAGAAGAGGAGCGCCGAGGACAGAAAAGTACAGATGAAGGTGAAGAAGAGGAGCGCAGAAGACAGAAGAATACAGATGAAGGTGAAGAAGAGGAGCGCAGAAGACAGAAGAATACAGATGAAGGTGAAGAAGAAGAGGGGCAGCAGAGGAAGGAGCCAAGAAGAGGGACAGAGAAGAGGAGGCACACGCGGGTCGCGGTGCAGAAGAGAGGGAGAGAAGCACACAGATGAAGAGAGAAGACGGGGAGCAGGAGGGAAAGAAGAGTACAGAAGAAGACTACAGAAGGAGAGCGCAGAGGAAGAACAGAGAAGAAGAAAAGAAGCAGGAGAGAGGGTGAGTAGCGCGGGGCAGGGCGAGGGGCTGGGAGGTGGGGGGGTACTTACTGCGAGGTAGCTGGGCGGTCTCAGGAACCTGGGCTGGAGGAGCTGGAGGAGCTGCAGCGGCAGGGGGAGCGACCTACCCTTGGGTCAAGTTTCGCTACCACTGTCGCGCAGCGGCCGCCAGAAGAGGGAGGAGGGGGGGAGGGGTCAGCTGGGGGCAAATGGGAGCTGGGGGGCGGGGGCGTGCAGGAGGTGGTGGCGGGAAAGCGGAGGGAGGGGGAGACAGGTAGAGGGGAGAAGAGCTGGGGGAGGGGGGTTAAGGGTGGTGGGGGGGTGTTTTAGGAAGTTTAGGAGTTTAGGGAGAGAGATAGGAGTAAGGTTGGTAAGATAGGGGAGGGGGGTTGTAGAGGTGGGTGAGGGTGAGAGGTAGAGTGAAAGGATAGGAAGATAGGGGTGGTAACAGAGGGGGTGGCGAGTGGGGGGGAAAGATAGAGAGATAGGTAGATAGGAGGAGGTGGTGAGTGAGGGAGACAGAGAGAGAGATAGAGAGATAGGTAGATAGAGATGGGGGTAGATAGTGGTGATAGAGAGGGGGAGAGACGAGTCAGGAGCGGGAAGAACCAGGGAGTAGGTAGCAGTTAGCTCTGTTGAGAAACAGAGCTAACAGAGGAAGAGGAGCGGGGAGCAGGAGGGAAAGAAGAGAACAGGAGGAACAGGAGGAACAGAAGACAGAAGAACAGAAGACAGAAGACAGAAGACCACAGAAGAAGAACAGAAGTCAGAAGAGCCGAAGAACAGAAGACCACAGAAGAAGAGGAGCCGAAGAACAGAAGACAGAAGACCACAGAAGAAGAGGAGCCGAATGCACAGAGGACAGAAGGCCACAGAAGAAGCTACAAAAGAAGAGGAGCGCTGAGGACAGAAAAGTACAGATGAAGGTGAAGAAGAGGAGCGCAGAACACAGAAGAATACAGATGAAGGTGAAGAAGAAGAGGGGCGTCGAGCAGCAGAGGAAGGAGCCAAGAAGAGGGACAGAGAAGAGGAGGCACACGCGGGTCGCGGTGCAGAGGAGAGGGAGAGAAGCACACAGATGAAGAGAGAAGACGGGGAGCAGGAGGGAAAGAAGAGTACAGAAGAAGACAACAGAAGGAGAGCGCAGAGGAAGAACAGAGAAGAAGAAAAGAAGCAGGAGAGAGGGTGAGTAGCGCGGGGCAGGGCGAGGGGCTGGGAGGTGGGGGGGGTACTTACTGCGAGGTAGCTGGGCGGTCTCAGGAACCTGGGCTGTAGGAGCTGCAGCGGCAGGGGGAGCGACCTACCCTTGGGTTGTGACACACTGTTAAAGAGTGTGTTCTATGCCCACAAGAGAGGGTGCTTAATGTATATACAAATTTGCAGCATTATATATTTAAAAAGTGTGTACTCTTAGAGGTTGAAGCACTAAAAGCTATTTCACTGTTTAGATCCAGCAATATTTTTCGTGGCCAGGCCTAATTCAGATTAAAATATTTAAGTCTATAGCTCCACCTTGCAAATTTATTCAAAGAGTTTTCTTACTTAATTTACTAAATCTGATTTCATGGTGAAATTAAGTTTTTGATAGCTTGAATGTGAAAGTTACTTTGTAAAACTATACTTTAGGCTTCCGGAATCAGAACTGGCTTAAAACCAGTTTGGACACATCACACAATGCTTGTTTTTGGCAAAACAAAAGATTGTCTTGGCACTGGGTTTCAGTATGGCCAGATGAGGGAGGGGAATTGGGGTAAAGAAAATCTGAAATGAAAGCTTATTACTGGTTAATATCAATATTTGTATCATTGACTACTTTTGCCATAGAAAATTTCTTGACTATGCACTGCTACAATCTTACCTATGAAAGAAAAATGCTGGTCTTTTTGCGCTCACTTTTTGTCACAATCAAGCAGTTCACATTTAGGTTCAACAAATACATTTCTCTTTGAAACCCATTTTTGTTTGAAGGGATAATGTCAAAACAAGATTTATTTCTTCTAGGAAAGACAGGTGTAATAGCACTCAATACTAACATTACTCAAAATCTTGTAATGTGGGCAAATCTATCATCAAGTAATCATTTGCACATTTGCACCATTATTCCTTACTGATGTTTATTAGTCATGCATTTGATTCTGGTACTTACAATAGTTCTTGAGATAAATCATCACACATTGAATAATGATTCTTTCTTACCTTAGGCGTGTGGATGCTAACCATAATTCTTGGGTACACATCTTATCAATAAAATGCCTTAGTTTCTTTCCTACTGTATTGTTCCAGATTCAGACTTGAATCCTTTTACAGAAGCTGTGTGAGATCCAAAGACTGTCAACAAAGATTGGCAGTCACTCACCAAAAGAATTGTCACCACTTAACTTTCTGGTGCATTATTTCTGATGCATTATCAGAAACACATCTCCTTCAACTCCCAACCACTTAGCAAAGTCAAAAGAATAGCAAGCGGTACAGTATGGCACCTTTTTATAGGATTCTGTTTTCAAAATTTCCAATTGGATTTGCTGTGAGACTTCCAAGGTCTTTCTTTTTCTTCTTTGTTTTTGGAAGGACCTCACAAGTAGGCAGCAGCTAGTTATACTGTGTTCTAAACCAGTTACCATAACTAAATCAGGCATCTTGTATTTAATGTTTTTCTGAAAGCCACTTTATCTAACATACCCTTAGTTTGTTCCTGATTACACATTTTCTCCATGTACAGAACCAGGAAAGTGCACCAATACACATATGTTATGGTTTGTCTGCATGTGGGTGAAATGAACTAACCCTGGGGTGCTAGAGGTGCTCATGAAACTTGGCGATGCCAAGGAGAGCTTCTCATATTAGTCCCCCCGGAATCTCTTATACAATCAGGCTCTAGTAATAGTAGGCAAGACAATTCGTTTCCACCCGGTCAGGTGGGACAGAAGCTCATCTAAATAGCAGAGTGACTAAGGAGCCAAAGATAGGCTTGCCTGATGTCAGACATATTCTGCCATTCAAACATAGGATCCTATGTAATTTTATTGAAAAGTTACTTAAAGAGGAAGTGCTGCTAAAAGAGGTGCAGGGTTGAAAAGGAATACTTAGGATTATGTTGTAGAATTTCTTGAACCACTGACTGGTGCACTGTGTATATTTGATATCTCATCCACCACCGCTTCAGAACATCCTTTGTCCTAGGAAGTTTACACCTGAAGAACATGGCCCTGCTTCCTCCTGATTCCTGGCTCCTGCTAGAAGAAGAAGACGCCTCAATCAAGGACTCAAGGACTGATGACTGCTAATTCCGGCTGGGACCCAGGAACTAGAATTGCTGGTCTAGAGTCAAGTGGATGCCCTGTTGTTCTCTGCTTCATGGACATAAAAAGCAGGACTCCTACCTCAAAAAGGGCACAAATGACCAAAGCATACTGGACCTTGCTGGAACCCTAGCTAGTACCTAGCAGGCTTCTCTGAGGAGGTGGGGGTTGAAGGACTGCTAAAAGAAACAGACCTTAACAAGCAGGTTGTGGAACGTAATCATTTGTTGTAACCTCTGGTAGGACGGGACAAGGCTCTGAGGTTTGCCAGGAATGTCACACTGTAGGTGGGCCAAAAAATGAGGTTCCTACTCAGAGCTCTTTGTAGTTCTGAAAAGAAGTTCAACTGAACCTGCGGTAAACGTTTTCAGACGTATCGCTTTGGAGGATGTTGCCTTAAAAAATTACTAAAGGCAGCAGTTTATATGAGTGGTGGAGCACATCTCCCTGGTTAAATTGAGGCTAGTCAAACTATGAGATCACTGCTGGTTCTGGTCTCTGCACCAATTAAAGAAGGGGCTCCTTTTGAAATTTTGGATGACAGGGACCAGTTTGCTATGCCACCTAGGAGTGGACTAACAGAATCAAGCACCAGTCCGCATATCTTATGGCCTGTCTCCATGTGGTTGAAATGGATTTGCCTTGGGGTCCTAAGGGGTGCTCTTGAAACTTGGAGATGCCAAGGAGAGCTTCTCATAAAGGTGTAAGCACACAATAAAAACAACATTCAGACCACTCTCCTTCTCTTTTTCTCTGACCTCCAAGCTGTGCACTGTCACTACTCGGTAACTCACTATGGGTCGCTTCAACAGACAGCTCATTCCCACTGTCTGCAGTGCAAGGCTCTACCTCCGAGACTTGTGTTGCACACAATAACAACAATTTGAGGGAGTGCAGAGTGGTTGCACCCCCCTTCTCATGATCTCATATCCAGGCAGCAAAACATTGAATTGTGAAAACATTAGTGACTGAAAACATTCCCATCAAGCATCATCTTCCTGTCTTATGAGAGTCACCATCATATATTTTTTGCAGCAGAGACAGAGAAGTCTGAGATATGCATGCCTTCCTACAGCCCTATATGGCAGTCACACAACGGGGAGGTGCTACCCTTACTCCAGCACAAGCACACGATTGGCCCCAAATGTATCTGTATTGGTCTATAGTTGGATGTATAATGTTGCTTTCTGTATAGCAGTAACTTAGCAATAATTTACATTTAGTGCTACGGTGTAATGTGTTCATAATAGATAGTCAAAGAAAGAGAATGAGACAGAGAAAGATGTACTAAGAGAAAAAAAAGAAAAGAGAGGGAATGAGAGGAAGATCCAAAGGGAGAGGTAAGGAAGGTGAAAAGAAGAGACAGATTCTGCACACAGCGAGAAGTGCCAAATGAACAGCAGCAATGCCACAGAAGTGGGGGAGGAAAAGTGGAAGATGGTAAAGGAAATGGATTTGAGAGGATCAATGTTTAGTGAGAGAACGATTGAGAAGAGAACATCCATGCTATGGAAGGTTTATAAAGGAGATATGATCCGAGTGTTAAAAAAAAGCACTAGAAGAAGAAGGATGGTGTCACATCAGATGTAGAGTATATGATGGGGTTGTGCAGTACTTAAATGGAATGGAGATATCTGAGGGGTGGCACCAATAGTACCAGAGAGGATGGTGAAAATGTACCTGATGGGGATAGTGAATTACAATTCCAGATTTAGATAGAGAGTACTCAAAGAAGATGCACATTATCTGAGCATGGTTGTAGGTAGGAGTACCTCAGGCAGGTGGAGGAGGACTGCAGCATGAGGTGAAGTGGTGAGAGACCTGAGATTATAATTAGGGCCAATACCTCCTGTCTGCTTTTGGAGCCTCTAACCGGTATTTATTACACACATTATACATCCACCATTCATTTTGCCACACTCAAATTCTCGGATAGCCTACTGCTTACTTCACATGATGTGACTCAGTCCCAGGAACTCACCCTTGATTCAAAACATGTAACAGTTGGCATGTAATGCATGCCCCAGGCCCTCAACCATTGCATGTAGTATTTCCAGATAGTCACAGTTTGATCCTTGGTTATCCCAGCCATCCACTTCCAATTTCTAAGGTATGTGCCTCACATGCCTCAAAAAGTTGCCCCACAGCAACATTTGCCCCTGATAGCCTAATGCCTACCAGGCATGTTGCACTGGCCCCACATATTCAACTAAAAAGTATGCAAGTTAACAACACTTAAACTACACTCACTTGCACATCTGATAACCCTTGCACACATTCTGGCCCTCATTATGACTTTGGCGGTCTGAGAGCGAGATCACCAAAGCCATGGGCACCAGAAGACTGCCAGTGCTGGCAGTCTTCCCCCCACCATGATGTAGTAACTGCCGGATTTTTGCCACATTTATCCGGCAATAGCCATGCTGACGGTCGAGGTGCCTGGGTGGTGCTAGCCCCTGCACCTCCCCATCAGAAGGATGCCGCCAGCCGTATTATGACCATTATTACAGCATGGCGGTGTCCTGCTGGTGGGGCGCTGCTGGCGGTAGCAGCGCCCCTTCCCATTCCTGCCAGATGACCTCCTCGCCGGACAAGGTAAGTCAGGCATTCGACAGGGGAGGAGTGTGTGTTGTGTGTGGTGTCTGCCTGTGTGTTTGAATGTGTGTGTGCGAATGCTCCTGTGAGTGTTGTGGTGCATGTGTGGTTGTATGCATGTGAGTGAATGTGTGTATGAATGTTGCAGTGAGTGCGTGTCTGCATGTCTGTGTATGCATGTGTGCATGTAAATGTGGATGCGTTCTTGAATGCGTGTGATTATGTGTGAGTGAATGCGTGTATGGATGTGTGTGAATGTCTGCGTGTATGGATGTGTGTGAGTGGATGCGTGTCTGGAGGTGGAGGTGAATGGGTGTATGTGTGGTGTGTGTGGGTGTGTGTGTGCATGTATACAGGGATGCTGGGTGGGGGTGCTGTGACTGTTGGGGGATCAGGTGATTGCTGGGGGTGAGGGGTGCTGTTAATGTAAGGGGGCGGGGGTCATGTGATTGCCTGGCAGTGTGGGGGAGCCGTCTACCGGTGACAGGGAAGGAGTTCCCTGTCACCAGTAGCCAATAGCCCTACTGCCATGGTTTTTGTGACGGTGCTACCGTTGTTCAAACCATGGTGGTAGGCTACCTCATAATGCTGCCGGACGTCTTCTGTGGACGGCTGGGTCCGAGATGAACCTCTCCGGCCCGGCAGTTCATACCGCCATGGCGGTATGTTTGGAGATGTGGCGGGTTGGTTGACTCATAATATGGCGGGATACACCGCCAGCCTGTTGCCAGTGATACTGCCACATTAACCCTGGCGGTAAAAAGACTGCCAGGGTCATAATGAGAGCCTCTGTGTCTTGTGCAAAATGGATGCATTTCAGATATTTCCCTGAAACTTACAGTGCATGCTTCATATGGCCTACACAGTTTATGTAAGGGCATTGGATACGCCATTTATCCACTCTTTGTTTTGTGCCACAGGCACCCTTGTCATACATTGTCAAGTATTCAAGACTTTTGTCCCACATATGTTGTATGCCTCTTACACACACTTCGTGGGGTTTATCACCTTCCTCCCTCCATCAATGCTTGGCATACCCCAGTAGCAGGTCCAACACACTTCTCATTCCCCAAAAAGTCTATGCACACTATGCTACTCCATCCCTTTAAATATTACTTAGTGATCCAAACATCAGATCTGCAAGTCCAGTATACTGTAGACACTTGCAAAATTTGACCAAGTTATCTACCTAATTTCTCATGTGCTCCTTGTGTCATAGACCCTTAACCTATGTACCACTCTACATCAGGCACTCACCAGATATACCCCTTCCACTTTTGTTATGCAATGAGATGCACACAACATGCATCATATATGCTTCTTCATTCAAGCCCACTGGACATGCCACCCACTAGGTATGCAACAATGCACACCTTATGGACTGGAAACAAGCCCTATGTTCCACACATGCCATATGCAGCTCACATGCTTAACAAATGTGTTGTGCAGAAGTCATGTACCTCAAACTCACACCTCTGCACCTTATGTACCTCATAACTGTGCGTAAAGCACCAATCCCCAAACCATTGTCCTAAATGTGCCCCATGTGTTTCAGAAAAAACACTACCTTTTCACTTATCTTCTATACCCCTATTGAACCTGCATTTTCATTGAACCTTCTGTTTCATAAACATGCATCATATTACCTAGACTCTTATTCCATCCCCAGTGTATGTCCCAGACCTGCACCGTGCATGTCATGCCAGTTGCATTCAGTAGGACTACCTAGTCCATAATCCTTCAGATGTCTCTCACATACCCCAATCACCTGTTCTATCTACGTGCCATGCCAGATAAATGTAATCCATTACCCCGAACGTACCAGCACCATGCCATCAGAACTACTCAAAATTCCTACCCTGCATGCCACTGGCAAATCCAGAGATACATAAACCTTTTATACACCCTTGATTAACTTGTGTAACTCCACCTCTCTAGACGCCCACCTAGAACCCCTGCCACACCAAAGACACATATCTCATGTGACTAATTTGCCCTGGACATTTATTCTGTGTGCATCTCCCATTTCAATCTCTTGCTGGAGTGCTGGAGTCAACATTAAGGTATAACATTTAATCAATACCTCAACCTTGGAAAGACATTGCTTTTAGCAGTTCACCCAGACATACACCCAACCTGTGACACCTGCCCAAGAGCAATGATCATCTGCCCTGTTCTCTACAGATACTCTGCCCATGTACCTTCTGTGCCCAACACTGAACTATCATGCTGACCAATGCACATCGCATGCTTTAGACAATAACTTAGATATACAAAAAGTTATGAAGGATATTCTTTAATTCTTACAAGCCACTCATATAGTTAGTCTTTAATTGAAATGCACACTAGAGTATACTAAGGTGAAGTAGAATAATTATAGCGTTCCACCTATCACTTTTCTGTTTTTCAGAATGGCAGGCCTAGGGACGCATTGAAACCAGAAGATGTTAAGATAAGTCTTAAATTATTAGAATCCCCAGAATTAGCACCGATTGCTGGAAGGGGGATTCACCCATTACCTTCAGAATGATCCATTAAGACCTTTTTTGAAATCAGAATATTCTTATTTCCATAATAGTTATAGAGATTATGCAATTTCATAGAGGTGTGGCAGACACGTGCAACTTGAAGTGGTGTGATCTTTTCCTACAAGGCTTAGTAAGGTCAAATCATTTGTACCCATTTCAAAAGTTGTAAAAGAGGAACATAATTTAGGCATTTGCATATGACTTACAAATAGCAGAAACTGAAAAGATAATAATTATTAAATGTAAAATGATAAGAAATTAAATAAGCATCACACATTATTAAAAGGCACCCAACAGAACCCCACTTTTAATTTTTAATTTTTAATGACATGATGAGTAATTCACATATGACATGAGGCTCTGTTTCAATCAATTGATCAATCAATCAGGTTTTATAAAGCACAGCTAATCAACTGATAGGGTATCCAGGAGCTTCTATGTCCCAGAGGCTTATTCAAACAGCCAGGTTTTGAGGGCCCTACGGAATTCTGGAAATTAGATGATGGTCCGGAGGTGTGTGGGGAGGTGGTTCCAGGTTTTTGCTGCACGTGAGAGAAGGAGCGTCCTCCACTTCTGCTTCAGTAGATGCGGGGAGTATTTGAGTGTAATTTAGCTTAAGTGCAATCCACCTTCATCATTAACGTATGCATTGGAATCAAGGAAGAAACTGAGAACTATACTTCACTTGGGAGGAAGAAGAGGCAAAGATCGTGAACATCAAGTGGGGTTTACACAGGTACAGTTCACACATTACATTTCACATTTTGTGGCACAAGGAGAGAAAGGGCCGATTTATGAAAGTGTTGTTTTGCCCCTTCATCACACAAAGTAACGCAAGGGCAACAGAACACTATAGTCAGATTTACTGCACTATGCACAGCCACCTTGCATGGATCTTTGGTGTTTGAAAAATCTGGAGTAACACAAGGCAACACAAGTCGGGGTGCTGTGTTACTTTACCCCAGGAAGGCATTCCATGGGTGAAGTGTGGGTATCTCCACACATCCACCCATGAATTCTGGTGCATTACCAAATTTACCATGATTAGTAGACCTGGGAATGCATAAAAATGATATGCCTTCCCAGGGGAGACATCTTTGTTTCTTCTCATTTTTTTCATCTTTCTACATTTGCTGCATTCTGTAGCACACATAGAAAGTGTTGAAAGCCTCAGATCTGCTACACAGACATCCTTGAACCATGACTCAAGGGTGTCTGCATTGGCACTAGACAACCAAAAGTGTGCCAGTGGAAGGAGTCTTTCTCCATTTCATGCAGTGCAAGATGGTGTCACACAGCATTGCATGAAATATTGATAAATCTGCCAGCTATTGTTTTGTCCAGAATCATATCCTATTGAATGGAGTTACTAAGGCCTAGTTTTGAACTGAAGTTCCTAGGGGTCTAAGATGGCAGCTTTAGCCTCTGTGCCAAATCTCCTACCTATAGCACGGCCACTAAATGTCCTTTATTGAGCATTGTGGGTTGTTGCTCACAAATAGCATAACATATCATAAAATATGACATAACGTACTACAAGATAACATATTATAACCTAAGATAACAACATACCACAATCTAGTATTTCATATATTATAATGAGTGGTAAGTGCATGATCGAGGATTCTTGATTGAAATAAAATACATATTCATGTAGATATATGGGGTGCTTTTTGGAGGTAGTTACATAGCCAAATATAATGTATTTAGTAGTCTCTTAGGGCCAGATGTATGAAACTTTTTTGCATTCGCAAACGGTGTGAATCTCACAATTCGTCCGTTTGCGAATGCAAAAACGTGGTCTGCGATGCATGAAAGGCATTCGCAGACCAAAAATAAGAAATTGCAAAAATTGCGATTTTTTGCGTTGCAACCTGTTTTTGCGAGTCGCATTTTGCGATTCGATATTTCCAGTAGGAAATTGCGAGGCGCAAAATTCGATTTGCAAAATCCAAGTCGCAATTCGATGCATTAAAAAATCGCAAATTGCGATTTTACGGAGAATGACATTTTGCACATGCAAAATACCACTAAGTGAAACCAGGTGGTAACCAGGTGCAACCTATATAAAGAGGCCCAGAATTCCTCAGACTCTTTTCCACAATGGCTGCACTCTACGTAATGGTGAGGAGGACGAGGATCTTGGCAGGTTTGAGGAAAGGGAGGAGAAGACAGGAGCACATTTTCAGAGTGCGCATTACACTTTTTGACCAGACAGCGGAGGAAATATTTGAGAGGTATAGGTTGAACTCAGCCATGATACTTGATCTGATAGCTGAGCTACAACCCATACTGCAGCACAGAACACATGGGACTCCCCACCCATGTGCAGGTATTATGGTCCCTCCACCTCCTTGCCTCAGGGAGCTATCAAAGGGTCATAGCAGCAGCTGGAGGGGTCTCACAGAGTACCTTCTCTAGATTTTTCAATCCATTTATTAACGCCATGCTGAGCAGGATACACCAGTACATCAGATTCCCCCACACCCCACAGGAAATACAGCAGACAAAAATAGATTTCTACCAGATAGCACTGTTCCCCCATGTCCTAGGTGCCATAGATGGGACATATGTTGCAATCTGTCCACCATCAGCCACAGAGTATGTGTACCGCAACCATAAATACCAACATTCCATGAAATTATAGGTGATATGCAATGCCTCTTATATCATAACTGATCTCGTGGCCAGGTATCCAGGGAGAACTCATGATTCGTACATCTTTCGCCATAGAGGCATTCACACAAGACTGCTAGCTGGGGAGTTTGGTGAAGGATATCTACTAGGTATTGACACTCTGTACACTGGCGCATTGATGGCGTGCTGATGTCAGATGGCTCAGTTACTCAATATACCCTCTGTCCCTTCCAGGAGACAGTGCCTACGCAGTGCGCACCTACATGATGACGCCCTACCTCAATCCTGCAACACCAGCAGAACAGAGATACAATGCAGCACTCATGGTGACCTGCAATGTGGTGGAGCGCACCTTTGGCCTGCTGAAGAGTCGCTTCCGGTGCCTCCACAAAAGTGGAGGGGCACTACAGTACAGCCCAGACACAACAAGTAGAATAGTGGCTACTTGTGCAATCTTGCACAATATAGCTACCACCAGGGGCATACCTGTGGAAATATCGGAGCCAGACTCAGATGAGGATGATGATCCCATACCACCACTACAGGCAGCAGACAGGACCAGTGCAGCAGAGGGAATGCAAAGGTGTGCTGACATCACACACAACCATTTCAGATGTAAGTGTGTAGACACAAATCCACTGACAAATGTACCTGTAGTGAGTAAATGTATTACCTTAATGTGAGTTAATGTTAGCCCAACGAATACGAACAAAAGTGATTAAAAACAAAACAATAGCAGTTCACAGTAAAACACTATTCCTTCATAGTGTACTCATTACAGACACACATACAGTCCCCTGTGGCCACTACAGTCACTTCTTTTGGCCACGCACGCCACTTGAGTGCCCAGTTGCCTCACTGGCACCTTGATTGTCTGCCTCTGTGGCAGTGCTGTGCCTGGCACTGCGCCGTCTGGTGTCCATTGCGGGCACAGTTAGGCTGCTGAGGCTGGATGTGTCCCACAGTCCAAGCTTGCTAGGTGTGGCTGACCTGTTTCCCATGATATTGTCTATCACATTGGTGATTTGGACTAGCCCTTGAGCCACATTCCTGCTGCTGTGTGCTGCCTCAACCTGTGCAGCCACTGCACGACGTGAAATTAGGGAGGTGGAATTAGCCAGCCTAGTCACAGTGACAAAATCCCCCAAACATGCTCATGAAGCGTCGCCCCTGCCTGCGGTGGCTCACCCTGTCATGGCTCCCTTGTGTCCTGCGATGCCTGGACCTGTCCCTCATGCAGCTGTTCAATGTTGGCATTCAGGCACTCCAGCTGGCGATGCAGGACCCCATGTTGGCATTATGTTGCTGCATCTGCCTTTGTAATGCAGTGATATTTTTATTTTGCAGGTGCTGCTGCTGCAACATAACCGATTCCAGGCCACCAAGAAGGATGTTCCCTCACCTGCCTCATATGCCTGTGCAACTTCATATGTAGGCATCCTGCGGGTGTGCTGTGGTCTGCTGCAAACGGGGCTCCTGCATCTGGGTGCATCTGCCAGTTGTAGATGGTGTTTGTCAGCCTTCCTGCTGCTCATCGGAGTCCTGACTCAGTTCTGTCAGTGGCAGTGCCCTAGGGCTGCGTCGGAGTCACACAATGTTCTGAGACCCACTTGTATTGGAGTCTGAAGCAGGATGGGTGTCTGTCTCCCCTAAATTGGCACATGCTGTGGCTGCTGGGCCTGGCCCACCTGCAACGACAATATGCAGCATGTCAGTTATGTTTGTTACAATTAAGGTCACACAATGGTACTAAAGGTAGAGGTACTTCTCTTCACTGTGTTGTGGGTGTTGTGTACTTCTGGGTGTCGCTCTACTTAATTACATTCTATGTGCTACTTTCAGCTCTGGGTTGTGGACTACCACTCCCATAAGGCATTGTTGTGCTGCTTCGACTACTTCTCACAATGTTTTACATTACTTGCTAATTCCTAAGGGGCTTTTGTGCATACACATGTGAGGTTACTATTCAATATTGCACTTATCTTTGCTCGTACTTGGTGTGCCAGAGGTGTCAATCTCAGTGACCCCACTGACTGCTTCCGGTAGGAGTGTGGACTCCACTAGGTCCTCAATCGGGGTGGAGGGTGTCTCTGTGGGCGGGCCGCCTCCTGTGCTCCTGGACTCCTGCAGTCGTCTTGCCACCCTCTCCTTGGCACGGGACCGCAGGTCGTACCACCTCTTCTTGATTTCTTCTACCGAGCGCTGTGCCACTCCAACAGCGCAGATCTTTGTCTGTATTTCTGTCCAAAGTCTCAGTTTTTCACTCTCAGGCACCTGGAGTGATCTTTTGCCAAACAACCAGTCATGGCTCCTGACCACCTCCTCTGTCAGCACCTCCAGCTCTCGCTCGCTAAATTTCAGCTTACGCTTTCTTTCTCCCTTCTCCTTTCCCTGGGCAGAGGTGTCCATGTTTGTTCAGCTGTGCTGCTGCCTTCTCCAGAGACTTGCTCAGTGTGGCTGGGCTGACTCTCGCTGAGTGCTGGTTTGGGTGTGGCACCTGAAACTGCCTAGGATGATTCACTTCCTGCTTGTGATGTCATCAGGCTCCTACAGGTGTGCTTTCTCACAATTTCTCGCAATTTGCGATTCTCGGTAATTGGGCTTCGCAAACCACAAATAGCAAAGGCCATTTCTTCATACATCTGACCCTTAGTGTGTTCTGAAAGAACTGTGTCAGGTTGACTCACTTTTGGTTAGGATTGGATTAGCCACTTTACCAATCTGGCATTTTTCCTGGTTGGCTACAGGCTAGGAGAGTGATTTCAGAGCTGTACAGGCTTTCAGGATCCAACTATGAAAGTCCCCATTGCCCCGTTCCATTTGTGGCCTCCTGCATTTTGGCAGGGCTAATTTGGTTTCCAGTCTGTCTCTGGTTTTGGATTGTCCCATCCTGTGCAGTGCTGATTGTGTGCCATTGGTTGCAGGTTGTGGGCCACGCACTCACTTTGGGGGCCAGGAGTTATTTTTCATTGTCTTAGTTTAGCCCAGAGCAAGAGAGATAAAGGGAGAAAAAGGATGAAGAAGGAGGGAAAAAAGATAGTAAACAGTAACTAAGAGATAAATCAGGGATGAAAACGAATCCGCAAGAGTGAGTTGAAGAGACAGGAAGAGTAGGCTCGTGGAAGAAAGGGGAATGAGGTGGAATCAAAACTAGTCAGCCTTGGCATTTAGCAACCTGTGCCCATATGTTTTTTCTACAGATTAAGCAGTACCCTCATCTCTCCAAGGTAAGCTCGAGGAGGTTGGTTTGGGGGTCATATAAACGAAACTGACAAAAAAGGCTGATACTTGCCACTCACACATAGTTATATGTTTGTGTCTCTGTATCACATACTGGTAGCTGTTTTGCTGCGTTGGCGAATTCGTGGTTGAAACTTGTCTTTAAAAAGCATACATTACAAAGCTATTCCTATGCTGTTCCCTCCTTAGCAGCACAGTCGGTATCCAAATGTACAAAATTATGACTTGATTATAAACAATACACATGATTTGCTTCCTATAAGAGTAGCTGTTCGCTGAGTGGCTATTCATCAGACAACTAAGTAAACAGCGGGGACTCGGAAATTTCAAAGACATGCTCAGATTCTACTGGAGACCCACTAATTTAATATAAGCTGCACAATATCAGATTGCTCTGAAATATGTCAGGTCAAATTCTGCTAAGCAAAATGAGGGAAGCTTAATTTTGTCTTGCCATTTTTATTTTAAAGGCTTTCGTTATGCAAATGTAAATGCGTCACTATCCTTTTTTTGGAAAAGAAAAAAACATCTCCCAACGTTTATTGAAAGTTTGTGACAACCTTTATTTCGGACAAGTACTCCACAACATATGAATACTAACCTGCGGAAGCAATACATGTCATGCTGACATTATGCAGTGGTTTTGAAACTTCTGATTTAGAGAAATCACACCAGTAACGCTGCACACGGACTAATCAAGAACCCTGGTCCCTCATTTCAGTTAGTGGTATTTCACCCGGAGGAGAACCATGGACCTCATTTAGGGATCAACACACACAATCAAATGTGAATGCTATAATGGAGAAACTCAAAAATGGTTCTCTTTTTTCAGAAACCAGGGCGGACTCAACCACCAGGTGACTCAGCACAGGAGGGAGGTCTTAATAAGTAACTACTGGATAAAAAACGGGATCCAGACAACTACCCTAAAAATACCCTCCAGCACTGAGTTATCAGTTAATTGAGTCAGCCCTGGTGGCACTGTCTGGCCAGGGTTGGGATAGGAAGCCGACGATGAAGTATGACACTATGGCGCAGATTTATGGAAAGTGACACTGCACCGAGGGCAGCGCCACTTTCCCAGCGCCCCTTAGCACCCCCCTACCGCCACAATGTGTGCGCCATTTTTAAAATACGGCGCACCATGGCCATGGTAGGGGGCAATAGCGAAATTTCACATGATGCTATTGATGTACCCTGCAGGAGTAACACCACAATATTGGTGCCACTCCGACAGAGTACGAAGGGCTCCATTCTAAAGAATGATAGCCCCCTTTTAACGCCTGCTCTTGAGCAGGCATAAAAAGTGGCGTAAAAAATAGCGCAAGAAAATCTCATAGATTTCCTTATGCCATTTTTTCAGCTCCCCTAAAGGAGGAACGCCCCCTTTGCATGCATTATGCCTGCCTGGTGAGACTCCTGCACCACCAAGTGGTGCCCTATGCAGTTCCTGGGGCGTTGACAGGGGAAGCTGGTGGAGCAAGGTTGTAAATCCACGCACTGATCGGCGTGCGGGGAAATTTCTGATGCAACCTATGAGAGCGTTGCGGCTCTGTGGCTGAAATCGACGCAACACTTGCAGCGCAGCTAGGAAATTGACGCACATGGCTGGAGAAACGATGCTCACCATCGTAGACAGAGGCTGCAACGATGCAATATCGCTGGGCGCGGAAAAACAACGCAAGCCTGCCCGGACCCGAGGTGTTTTGTCCAGAACGATGCATCTCTCGCTTGCAGGTAAGAAATTGACGCACCGCTTACCTTTTTCAACGCACACTCGCCCGTGCGGGTTATTTTGACGCGACCCAGGTACATTTTAACGGTAACAGCGTTAACTTTGTGTTTAAAAGAACATGAAGGCTATTTTCTTTTTTAATTAATAACTTGAATTGTGTATGGTGTTTTTTTCTTGTTTTGTTCCTGTTTTGTTTAGATAAATATTCTCTATTTTCCTAAACCTGTGTTGTGTCATTTTGTAGTGTTTTCATTACGTTACTGTGTGTGTTGCTACAAATACTTCACACCTAGCACTCTGAAGTTAAGCCTTCCTGCTTGTGCCAAGCTACCAAAGGGGTGAGCGGGGGTTAGCTGAGAGTGATTCTCTTTTACCCTGACTAGAGTGAGGGTCCTTGCTTGGTCAGGGGGTAACCTGACTGCCAACCAAAGACCCCATTTCTAACATTGGTGATCAGCGGTTGGGATTGGACTTGTATTTGTACTTGCAATACAGTGATTAGGTGTACACTACTGTTTTGAGATCAGACCACTACGTGACCACATGCTACTTGTCTTGTGATTTTTGCTTTTCTCTTTGGGACTTCTTTTTGTTCTACTTTTTGCTTAACCCTTGATTTACTTTTTTTTCAACTT
Source organism: Pleurodeles waltl (assembly GCF_031143425.1). Taxonomy (NCBI): domain Eukaryota; kingdom Metazoa; phylum Chordata; class Amphibia; order Caudata; family Salamandridae; genus Pleurodeles; species Pleurodeles waltl. The sequence continues at coordinate 236,378,467 of NC_090446.1, read as the reverse complement.
CATTTGGGAACTAGATTTTTTCTGCCTTTGGAACTTTGCACTTATTAAACTCTTCATCATGTCTCAATCTGGAGATGCATCAGCTGGAGCTGCTTTTGACGTACAAAAATTAGAGAGCAACAGAGTGGCTCTGTTGAAGCAGTTCTGTAAAGATTTTGCCTGACCCATTAAGAGCTCCCCAAGAAAGAGGAGCTGCAAAAGGCGCTGAGTGCCTGGGTGACAGCCAAAGGAGCTGAGGGGCACACAAATGAGGAGCAGGAAGGGAGTTGTTGATGTGTGCTGGACTCTGTCTTTGCTGTTTTTTGTTACTCTGGGAACTTTACCACTGCTAACCAGTGCCAAAGTGCAAGTGCTCCTACACAAAATGTGTATGTAATTGGTTCATCCATTATTGGCATATTTGATTTACTTGTAAGTCCCTAGTACAGTGCACTAGAGGTGGTCAGGGCCTGTAAATCAAATGCTACTAGTGGGCCTGCAGCACTGGTTGTGTCCCCACAATTGTATCTCTGTAAACATGGCTCAGACCACTGCAGAGTCTGTGTGTGCAGTTATAAACTGCCAATTCGACTTGGAAAGTGTACCCACTTGCCAGGCCTAAACCTTCCCTTTTCTTACATGTAAAGCACCCCAAGGTAGGCCCTCGGTAGCCCCATGGGCAGGGTGCAGTGTATGTTTAAGGTAGGACATATATAATGTGTTTTATATGTCCTGATAGTGAAATACTGCTACATTCATTTTTCACTGTTATAAGGTCTGTCCCTCTCATAGGTTAACATGGGGACTGCCTTTCAATATGATTAAAGTGTAGATTATTCTTGGGAGCGGATAGACATGGAGTTGGGGGTCTCTGAGGTCACAATTTAAAAATACATCTTTGGGTAAAGTTGATTTTAAAATTGTGTGTTTGAAAATGCCACTTTTAAAAAAGTGAGCATTTTCTTGCTTAAACCATTCTACGACTCTGCCTGTTTGTGGATTCCCTGTATGGGTCAGTTTGACAGTGGGCTGTTTGCACCTCTCTCCAGACAGTGACACAAAGGGAAATGGGGTGTAGTCTGCATATCATGATGAGTCATCTGTGCTAGGAGGGAGAGGAGGAGTGGTCACTTACACCTGAAAGGGCTGTGCCTGCCCTCACACAATGCAGTCTCCAACTCCCCTTGTGTGTGTCTGAGGCCTGGCCTGGGCAAGGCAGAATTTCACAAACAAGAGAGACTTTTCTCTGAAGTAAGCCTACTTCAGAGGGCAAAGTGGGTTTAAGAAGGGCACCCAAAACCACAGAGTTTCGATCACTTCTGGAAACCAAGAGGAACCTCTGCTTGGAGAAGAGCTGAAGAGCTGAGGAAGAAGAGGTGTCCTGCCTTTGTCTGTGCTTTGAGGAGCTATCCTGCAGTTGCTGCTTCTGCCTGTGCAGGAGGACAAATATTGGACTTTGTGTGCCTTCCTGCTTGTGAAGAACTCTCCAAGGGCTGGACACTGAGCTTGCCTCCTGTTGTTGAAGTCTCAGGGACAGCAAAGACTTCTCTCTGCCAGAACCTGGTGCCTCTGCTGAGACTCCTCCCTGCCAAGTGGTGCCCTATCCAGTTCCTGGGGCTATGACTGGTGAAGCTGGTGTACCAAGGTTGTAAATCCACGCACAGGGAAATTTCCAATGCAAGTTCCGACTGCGGCTATAGTAATGACTTTGTGGCTGAAATAAACACAGCGATTGCAGAGCAGCTGGGAAATTGATGCACGCAGCTGGAGAAACGACGCTCGGCATCGCTGAAGGAGGCTGCAACAACGCAACATCGGTGGGCGTTGAAAAACAACGCAAACATGCCTGGACCTGAGGTGTTTTGTTCAGATCAATGCATCTCTCTCCTGCGGGGAAAGAAATGACGCACGCCGATCGGACAGTAGAAGGAGAAACAATGCACAACCTTGCTTGTGGGTGAGAAATCGACGCACCGCTTAACTTTTTTGATGCACACTTGCCCATGCAGTTTATTTTGACGCGATCCAGTTACATTTTCATGCTAACAGCATAAGCGTTCTGTTTAAAAGAACATGAAGACTCTTTTTGCACTGTAATTAATAACTTGACTTGTGTATGGTGGATTTTTGTCGTTTTGGTCTTGTTTTGTATAGATAAATATTCTCTATTCTTCTAAATCTGTGTTGTGTCATTCTGTAGTGTTTTCCCTAAGTAACTGTCTGTATTAGTACAAATACTTCACACCTACCACTCTGAAGTTAAGCCTGCCTGCTCATGCCAAGCTATCAAGGGGGTGAACGTGGGTTAGCTGAGGGTGATTCTCCTTTACCCTGACTAAAGTGAGGGTCCTTGCTTGGACAGGGGGTAACCTGACTGCCAACCAAAGACCCCATTTCTAACAGCCAACCTGTTATACGGCGCCAAGATTTAGGCCTCGTTGGGCCACATTAACATCATAAATAATGACGTTAATGTGGCGCAAGGGGACTATAAATATCCCCCTATGAGCTGTGTGAGGCTTTCTCTTCTATAAAAGGAATGACCCCCCTGTGGCCAAGAAAGGTGGAAGTGATTCTCAATAAGAGGTTTCTGAAAAAAGAGAACTGTTTTGGAGTTTCTCCATTTGATTTTGTGTGTTCTTAGATGTAAGAGACTATGTGACTGCCCTTTACACTCCCCCTCCTCTCCACCTTTTTCTGTGTTTGAAGAGGTCACTTAGGGGTCGCCAGGGATCACAGCTGTGCCCCCTGCTTTGTCCCTTGCAATCCTTGACCTAAGAGCTGGCAAAACTAGTGCCAGAAACACAGGAGCAGCACGTCCTAATGGACATTGGTTGATGCTGCAATGGACTTGCTTCTTGTCAATTTTTATTACACTAGAAGTGAATAATAACATATTCACTTTTAGTATAATAAAAAAGGAGTACAATTAGGTGGAATATGACCATCCCTACCAGTTGACGTAAGTAAAAAACATTCTTTTAAATGTATTTGTGTGCATGCATGCAGGTGAGAGTGCTTATGTGAAAGGGTGTGTGTATGTATGATTTTGTGTGTTTGTGTAAGCATGTGTGTGTGTGTGAGCGAAGGTAAAGGTCGGTGGTGTCTGATGCCCTTCTGCTACCCCTGGCCTCTTTGTGAATTGACGTTTATGAGGGGATTACCAGGTAAAACACCCTAAGTTGCAATACCAAGGCCCTCATTACAACTTTGGCGTCCTTTCAAAAGACCGCCGAAGCTGCGGGCGCCAGTATACCGCCAGTGTTGGCGGTATATCTGGCTCCCTATTATGACTTTTCCATAATGCCAGCGGAAAAGTCACATCAACATTTAGCCGACTCGTAATAGAACTGGCGGCAATGAAGATGTGCAGCAGCACCCGTCATGCATTTCACTGCCCGAAATTCGGGCAGTGAAATGCACGATGGGGCTGTGCCTGGGGGCACCTGCACTGCCCATGACAAGTGCATGGGCAGTGCAGGGGCCCCCAGGGGCACCCTGAGTCCCCCTTACCACCAGCCTCTCCATGGCCGTGTTTACCGCCGTGGACAGGCTGGCGGTTGGGGACTCATAATCCCCCGGGCAGCCGTGCTTGCACTGCTGCCTCGGGATTATGACCACTAGGCGAAAGCCTGGCGGTATGTTGGGGGAGACGGCGGTATGGCCGTGGCTAATACGCCATGGTCATAATAGCTGACGGTGTTACCGCCTGCTTACCGCCAGCCGCCAGAGTCGTAATTAGGCCCCAAGTGTGTATGGGCCTGAAATTGTCATGTCTGAAAATGCTGCACCAGAAAATCTCAGCCCCTGAGCACTTGCCCCGCAACAACTGATAAAGTTGTTGCATGAAAAGGGCTTTTTACAGCTGCTATGGTAAGCACCTGCCCATCAACTACAGCATTTTGGTGGAGCAGACAATGCTCCCTCAAAAATCTTGACAGAGGTGGAAAACGTCAGTTTTTTGCCAAATTGGGGGAAAAAAACTGCCAAGTAAAGCACCAGTTAACTTTGAGTCCAAACAATATAAGAAGGCACACTCTGAATTGCTGGGAAAAGCACAGATGTTTATGTATTTCAGGGATTTTTTGTGCTTCCATTCACCACCTATGGTAGGTGCTAAAAGTGAGTGGGATTAACAGTGTGTTGCTGTGCCATTGGGAACAGACTATGTTGGCGGCACTGCAGGCTTTGGAGGTACTGTGAGCAGCATTATACTCTCCTTACAGTGCTGCAGGGGGTTAAGTGTGTGCTGTGCTTTGGCTCAGCCCTCTGAGTTTGAGCCTTTGCCCAGGTGGTTATACCAGGTGCATTTCTTTACCACATATAATCAGACTCTATATACTTGGACCTGATAATTTTGCGTACTGTAAATACCGGGACACTTGAAATCTGGTAAGGTGGTATCCTATCCAGTGATGCTGTTCCACTCACCTCATAATCGGGATCATGGACGACTGAATGCCAAGGCAAATGGCACTGTAAAATATAAAATGGAAATGTGGAAAGGGCAAATATGTTATTTATGGTGATTTTCCAATTTAACCAACCCTAAAAGACCCTTGTGACATTTCATTATGAACAATACACAGAACACCTCCTTAACAAATTTGCTAGATGTCTTCTTATAATGCAAATTTTCAGAACCTTCTCCAGGCTCGGAAGGGGTCATTCATGAAACAAAGTATACTTATTCCAGGTATTTAGATGTCCCTGTATGAACATTGACTCACATCACAAGAACAAAACACAATAAAGTGTTTAACTGTATAAAAACAAAAATAGAGCAATCCATTTAACTGGATGAATAAAATCAGTCATAGGTAACAAAATGACGGAAAAACAATGAATGAAAAACAGGCATACAAAAATGAAGCTTTTGCATTCACTTTATGTCTATAACAGAATAACTTACATTAGTAGGAGTACTAAGACCAGCAAACAGACCCACATATGTCCAGTGTGTAGTTTGTCCATGTTGTTACAACAATCAAATGTGGGACAAATGTATGTCTACTCCACTCCCAAAAAACAATCAGAAGAACATATCCATGAACTGCACAGTTTGGTTTAATGGTAAGTAAATAAACACTGGACTTATATGTGTCTAAGTGCTGTGCTGTGTGCCCCTACTAATATATATATATATATATATATATATATATGTATATATATATATATATAATTTCTGTAGTAGACATGAAGTGAATGTGAATAGGTTAATTTTTGTACGCTTGTTTTTCAAACATTATGTTACCCATAATTTATTTTTTTATACAATTCAGCTGATTTGTTTATTTGCTTTATTATAGTTAACCACTTAATGGAGTTTAATTCTTTTGATTCAATTTAGTACATTAGATATACGGATGCCTAAATATAAATATCAGCAATAAGTATACTTTGTTTTATGAATAACCTCCTTTTTGGCCATTGACCTTAGTTGATTCTCTTAACTAGGCTCTCAAGGGGTACTGGGTTGCACTTCCTTTGAAACACACCAGGCTAGGAAGAGGCCTTCCTAGTGTCCATACACAGTTGGGTTTATGGCCCAAGTACATTTTTGGCAGTGCCTTCACCACACTGGAGGGAGTCGACCCACCAATCGTAGGTTATCCCACCCATGTGGTGGATAGTACTCCCCTGAAAAGGCACCTGCATAATTGCAGTAACGCAGAAAGGTGGGGCTGGAGATTTCCAGGAATCAGCTAAAAAATGTTGATGCTGTGCTGTGAGATTTCATTCAGTATTTTTTATAGCTGATACTGCTAGACCACCATGGTTTTATTGGCAGTCACAGAAATAGGAGATACCACTAGAAATATCATCTGACAGGCCTCCCTAAATTGGCAACATACCCAACTCCATTTCAACTGAGCCTCAGCTGTCAAATGTGCATTCCTGATGGAAGAGACAATAGTGGCTTCACCTTCAAGAATAAAGTATTAAATTGTCAGAGAGGGTCGACGAGCGACCTGCCTTTTTGGCTTAAGTTCTCTTATACCCTGTTTTGAACAATGCCTTAGTCTTTATTGTGATGATGGATTCTTTCAAGTGAGACTTTTTGCAGGTGCTGGTGGCTGCAATGCTAAAATTCTTGTATCCAGCTAGCAGTGAAGATATCTAAAGGTGAAGAACACTCAGCGGGTGCGATTGGCACTACTACATGCTTAATCAGGATAAGATCTGTATTGTTTGGCACTGCAGTTCATTCAGATTACTCTATTTTTTTCTGTATGCTGTAGCTCTTGAAGTGACCATTAATTAAATGATGTAACTCTGAAGCCGATGGGGGTTTTCACTCAAACATTTTAGAAAAATAAGTGAGGTACACAAATGGGCACAATGGTCACTCATGTCTGGGTTTTATTTACCAAAAAAAAATTAACCCTGTAGGGGTTGCTAGGGCAGGACCGGTGCCAACATTCACATCTACAGTGGAAGAGACCAACCCTAAACAAATCAGCCCTCGCCTAGTGTAGAACTTCAGGCTTGCACATGACTAAGTCGGATTGGCATAGGACGACTCCCTGTCTGGAGTGGCATAGTGGGAAAAAATGAATTCTGTGAAAAAGCAGCTGTTTGGAAATTTAGAAGCATTCCACACATCATCTTTGCATCTCACAATAACACCCTAAGTATAAGATGATTGTCCAGACACAAGTCATGTTGTTGCAGTGCTATAGGATTTGACCTGCACCTTGTTACGTGTTTCCAATAATGCTGATAGAGATCAAATTTTACTAATAGATTAGTGGTATAGAAGATAGCATAGGGTGACTTACGAACCTTCATTTAAAAGCCTAAAGGAGAAAATTAATGTTAAAATGTAAAATGTGTGTTTGGTGGACAATGAGACCTCCATTCATATTTGAAATCACCTTTTAATATGAAGATATTGTGCATTAGAGTTGAGTGGATTACTCACATGAATTAATGTTCAAAGTATTTTCTTTAAGAAGAAACAGTAGAAATTAAGTATATTATGAGTATTAAATGATCATGAATTATTCATACTTGTATTGAGTTAAATTGAATTTTATTAACATTAGTTACATTTCAGAAAAATAAATTCACGTTTAAAATTGTTCTAATATGACATAAATAATGTTTGCAGTAAAGAATAAGCTTTTCATGTATGATTCAATTGAAAGGTGTGCAATAGGAATTATGTCTATTCATTATATCAATGAGCATTTAGGCTTTCTTAGCTGGGGTAGGCCTGAAGATGCATTCTTGCAGAAATAAATGTAAATTACTTACTATGTTCCCTCTGACCTGAATTTTTCCCCTAGGTGTTGAATGTCCTATTGTATTGAAGATGAAGAACATATTTTTGTGTTAACTACGTAACAATATTTGTTCTAGCTGTGAAACAAGACAGGAAGCTTTAATACATTTTATGCAAGAATTGTTTAGTTAATCCTGTGTATCGTGAGAAAGGATTTTGAAGTAACAAACAAATAGAAAATGTAATATTTTGGTGGAAGTGTATGAAATAATTGAAATGAACTCTCTGAGAATATCCGGAATAGTTGCAAGCTTGATGGTGTCAGTGGCTACCAGTGGATGCTGAATCTTGTGTGTAAGATGAGCCCACCTGAAGGACCAATCGGAAAGCCATTAACATTTCTATCTAGTGAGAGACTTTGAGTTAGTTCTATCTAGTAGTCTGCAAGAGTCAGACTGCTCCTACCTTGAGTCTGCTGCTCTCACCTCCTGTCTCTCTCCTAGTCTTCTGATGAGTTTCCTCTTGATTGTAATTGCCCCATTTGCTTATGCTGTTCAGTACTAATATGCCCATCAATTGTGAGCTGCTGACCTGTCCTATGTGCAGCCCGTGTTCTGCACTGTCCTGATGCTGCTATCTATTGAAGTCATGATCAGGTGAACGGTCCACTTGACATAATTTTCCTGTCTGCTGTCCCATGAGGAGAGATATAATTAAATGTGGTTTCTTGTTTCCTTTTCAGCTTAGATAATTACACCATCATATTTTTATAGAGAGTTGTCCTAGTTAAATGTTTTAAAAAATATATATTTTTGATTTTTCCTTTTGCCCGCATGTGTTACCCCGTTTCCACACATGCAAGTTCAAATTTGTGTTAGAGAGAAGAATGGCTCAACTCTATAATTGATTATTAAAACTGAATTTTGATGATTTAATGATGTCACTGTCATCTGCTTTGAAGTCCGAAATTATTTTGCTTATCATTTTGCTGATTTATGTCATTCTTTTGGAGAGTTTAACAGTGTTGATTTTTAGTAGGCTACATTTTTTTAGACATTTTGGCCAACCTATGGTTTTCATGTATGCTTATAATTTAGTTTTGCGCACCATATATGTTACAATGATTTTGAGATTGCAATAAAGCTTTTAAACTTCATTCGGTTTGGAGTTTGATTTAGTGTTTAAACTATTCATGGTGTCCAGAATTGTTTATGGTTCTTATGTTAGTGATCTGTGTTGAATGAATCTTACCACTACACTCTTCACTCAGACCAAAGGTCCAGTCAAATTTTGATGGTGGGATAAGGCCTGGTATCTCACCAGTGCACTTGTGGTTTCTGAACTTGAGGTGGAAAGAACACCTCAGTCAGCGAGCTGTTTTTATTTGCAGAGATATGGTTTTATCTTGTGAGAGTCAGAATTTGCCCAAATTGTGAGTTGTTCTTGGTGAAGTATAGAGGTTGATGAAATTCCAGCATGGTGTAACAAGTATATAGTAAGTGTTTTGAGTAGGGTTTGTGCTTGCAATGCTTTAGTCTAAATTTTGGTAAAATGTAGGATATGAAGTGAGTAGTACTCTAAGTAAGATAGTGGGGAGTTGATGTACTCCAAGTGAATTTTGCACTTTGGGCCAAAACCTGCCCATGTGGTTGCTGCTGTTGACATGTCCTGTGAGGTCTGAGACTCTGAAGTATTGTTAAAGTTTATGGAGACACTTGGTTAATGTATTGTGTATAGGGAGGTGTTGGTTGATTGAGTGCTGCTGACAATACCAGTAGATTCCTTGCGTGTGTGAGTTGTTGGATTGGTAATAGGTGAATCCTTGGTGCACAGGGAGAATCTGTATTAATCAGAGTGAGATTTATGGGTTAAATCTAAATTGCGCAAGTGAGAAATCCATAGTCAGAAGAGTAGCTGTTTGTGTGAAAGGCCACAGTTGAAAGTTCCATACAGCTTTCAAAGCATTTGAGTCCTACTAGTAATGAGCAGACAGGTTTGATTTTTGTGCTTGCAATATTTGTATTTAGGTGTTTTTTTCATGAAAAGTGTATGAAACTACTCTGAGGTGAGTCGCAGCTGCTGAATGAAGTGAGTGGGATGTCATTTGGTTCACTCTGGGATAGGCCAGTTAGTGAGAAAAGTCGTACATGGATTGGTGGACATGACTGTGCTGCTTTAGGTTGAGAACGCCTCATGAGAAGGATTGTGGTATTGAAAATTACTTCCTGGTTTCATAGAATTTGTAAATTAATTCTGTGTAAAAATGAAGTTCTTCAAAGATTTTTAAGGAGTGTGCTAAAACATTTTTTTTTCCAGTTAAAGAGGGCAAACCTAATCCACCTGAGGATACACCAGCACTTGAAGTCATAGAGGAAAGAGGAGTTTCAATGTGTCTTTGGGTAAATCCAACGGTGGCTGCTAGTGATGATAGGTGGTGGCAGAGGGTGGGGAAATGGGGATGTTGGTAAGTAGCAAAATAAAAATGTACTTACGTGCCGTCTGTCTTCTGCTCTCGTTCCGTCCCGATTCTCCAAGGGCTGGTGCACACTGTGCGCAAGCTCCCAGACATCAATCAAGACACTGCTCTCATGCTTGCAATACTGTTTACCAGCATTAGAGCAGTGGTGTGATTGGGCTGAGCGGGTTGTTTTAGTCCTCACTCAGGGCCTGGGAGCATCTGCCTCTTGTCCACTTAGCTGTGCAGCACAGTCAGGTGGAGAGATCTGAGTGAGTATGTCAGTTGGGCCCTCCTTGGCCAGCCAGCCAAACCGACATGCTCACTTATTGTGTGCACAACTCCTCCTCCTCCTCCTGTTGCCATCATGGCCCTGCCCTGCCCTAGACGCTGCTGGCTCTAGCACCCTATGAAAAATTAAAGTGATAATAAAATGTTTTTATAATCATTTTATTTTTCACTTTTCCCTGTGTTGGCCCTCGGGGGGGTGACGATGCTCTTCCTCCATAACGGATGAGCCCTGGCTTGGTAAATCAATGGGGCAAATTGACTGAGAAGGAGAGTACCTTAGCTTCTCCTTGTTACAGAACTTTTTAATTTAAGAGTTTTAGATAATCTGAGGTGGGAGTTATATGAATCGAAACCCCTTCCTTGACCTTGACAATTTGAAACATTTGCTAATTTCCAATTTGTTGTAAGGCAGAAAGAGGTTCAGAAATGAAATACATCTCAAACAGACAGATAGTCAGAGAGATTCGGACCAGATGCCATCAGTGCTATCGATGCTGCACGTCACTGTGACACTTGCCCAGTCTTCGTGTCCCCACAGAGTCTGATCTAGAGACCTCATTCCAATGTAACGAGGGTTGGAGGGTCTTCTCATGGACACCTCATTAGCAGATTAGGTTTATCACACCTACCTCTCTTTAGGTTAGGGGTTAGGTTCATCATGCCAGGGTATTAGGACATATATCATATCTCATGTCATGTCATGTTATTGAAAGATGGTGGGGGTCTTTGTACTAATGACTCTTGTTTTCACAATTCTGTTTCTTGCACTGTTCATTATCCTAATCATTGGAGCCCATGCAACTTATCATAGATTGCAGTCTTGTTAACAAAACGTATTGAAAACGTTACTCTCTCTCTCATTGCCTATGTTTGATGGAGACATGTTGTTCATGTGAGAAAGGGGTAATCTCTGTTTAACCACAACGTTCCCTGAGATGTCGCACTCTTGAGTCCATGCATAAAGGCTGCCATAAATCACATTTTACTGTTGGGGTTTTTAGTGAGGTACTGCTTGTAAGCCAGATGCATTGGGATGACACTTGTGACTTGCTGTAGGACTGCCATAATCACCTTCAAACATAGGTATTGTCATCTTAAACTAGCAATCTTGCCTAGTGCAAGAGTCAAACTACATAATGGCGCAACCAACTGTGGTGTTTAGGTACTAATTTATGGATACCCTGATTATCACAGTCTCACACAACAGGTACCCTAAGTACCGTTATATGGAGACGTCCGTGGTCTTAGGTAAGATCCTCCTCAGCTTAACAGGGAGCAGCTAATTAGGCCGTAGGTTGTTCAAGTTCGAAATCTTAAAATAACTTATACTCCCCACATGGTGTTCCATCTCTATTACCTATTACACAATATGGCTAATGCCATAAATATTCCTGAGGATGCTAGACAAGCATTAAAATTACAGGTAGTAGGGCATGGCCTAACAGATGAGGGCAGGGATGTCACATTCATAGTAGAAGCTAATGAAGCTTACCAAGCAGAAACATTCTACACGTGGGACACCTTTCCTGAGGAAGACCAAAGATCACGTACATTCCACACATACGGAATAGCTAAGGTACCGCTAAGGTACAGAGCTTACCAGTATCTTGAAATACCGATCACCTACCAAGAACATCAGAACTGGTTTAATGGAGCCCTACCACATGTAGTACAACACGTGAGACTAGGTCCCTTACGTAATGAAGGACCAACGTGGCCTATGTTTGCCACATACACACCTCACCCAGCTATACAAAATAAGCAAGCAGCTGATCTGTGCAATTTATGCATTGAGCTAGTAACACTATATAGACAACTTGTTCAATTCGTAATGCAAACTCTGACACCACACCAGCACGTCCAGCACTACCAGCACCTGCTGGATACCAATTGGCTACTACTGGGATTAATCCACAAACAGTATATTCTATCATGGGTAAAGTAGCCACAGAACAAGAGAAAATCCCATTCTCGATAGCCCAGAAAACAGATCAGCTGTTTTCCCCCAAATGGGACCATAGGAAAAACACAGAATTCTCACTATGTGCTTGCCTTTCAGGATGGTTCCCTCAGTGGATGACTGTGCCACATGGGGTAGAATCTTTGCTGCAATATACTCTACCACACATGGTCCCCTGACACTTGCCAATTTACCAGAAGTGTTAAAACAAATACAGAGTGAGCACAGGGCTGCACCAGCCCTAGATTTGGGGATGAAACTAATGCGTAACTTTGACGCAGTCTCCTCAATAATACTTGGTAACATTAAAGTGGAAGCAGTAGCATTGGCTATACGCCAGTGGCTCCGGGAAGTTCCACAATTGGACCAGGAGAAAGAGCTACCGGAAATAATTTCTGACACCCATACCAGTATATGACGGGATAGTTTGGGAGTAAAGCTGAAAAAGCCTGAAATACAAAGTACCACCCCTAAGGAAGGTACTAAATAAGCACAAGAGGGTTCTAAAAAGCACTGTGATAAACAAAGCCAATTTAAAGACAGATGAAGTCAGAGAGGAGATTCTCCACATCTGGAGGACTACTACAGGAGATATAGGCCCTCATTTCAACCTTTGCGGGCGCAACTGCCACCCGCCAAGTTGAAACCGCCGGGCGGCTGCCAATGTGGCTGCACTCCCGCAGGGCCTCTTTGGAGATCCCCGCTGGGCCGGCGGGTGGAAACATGGTTTCCGCCCGCTGGCCCAGCGGGGATCTCGGCTGCAACACGGGAGCCGGCTCCAATTGGAGCCGGCAGTGTTGCGGCTGTGCGATGGGTGCAGTTGCACCCGTCGCGCTTTTCACTGTCTGCTATGCAGACAGTGAAAAGCTGCATGGGGCCGTGGCAGGGGGATTCGTAATCCCCTGGGCAGCGCTGCAAGCAGCGCTGCCCTGGGGGATTTAAACCGCCGGGACAAAAGTGGCGGGAAAACACCGGTCCTGGTGGTGCGACTGCGGCGCTTCCGCCGCTGTTGTAATTCCCAAGGAAGCACCGCCAGCCTGTTGGCGGTGCTTCCGACAAAACAGCCCTGGTGGTCAAAGACTGCCAGGGTTGTAATGACCACCATAATCTCAGAAATAGAAAAAATATAAAACCTCTTGACAGATATACTGATTCAGGTTCCTTTCAGGATGCACCGGATAGAAGTAGCGAGAGAGGGGTCACACCGTTGTGAATACGTGAAGCAGAAGAAAGACTCACCACAGTCTTCAGACAAAAAAGAAGAAAAGTCCCCACAATTCAAAAAGAAAAAGGTGGCAGCACTGTCAATTAAAAATGCCAGTACACTTGAGAACATTGCTGAAGAACAAGACGCAGGCAGTGACACTGCTAGACAGTACGGCAGAGGTCACGATATGTCACCAGAATCTGAAAGATCACCTGGATGCAACAGCAACCAGCGACTTCATTGCAATTGAAACTGCAGTCTGGCGCATTCTCCAACCCGACACGTTTTATGATTTAAATATCCAAATTGAGGGAGACATAAAGCGCACCATTAGTGTGATATTCTGGGATGGACTTAGTTGTGATATCCTGCTGGCTGAGAGGCACTGGCCACATGAGCACGTCCATAAACTCCCACATAGGGAAGATGTCATTTTGCCTTCTTTCTCTGATCTTGTATCAGAGGCAGTAAAACAAGCCTACACTGTCAACTGGGCTTTAGCGCAGGCACCTGCGTTATACCGCAACCATGTAGGCTGGGACAAGGATTCTCTTTGTCACGTAATACTTATCAGGTCTACACCTCAGTCACAATATCCTTTTAAACACAAAGCAAAAGCTCCAGTGATGGAGATCCTCACTCAGCTCAGGTACCAGGGTGTAATTGAGTACTGCATTTCTGCAATGAATAGCCCGTTATTCCCCGTTGCAAAATATGACCGTTCTTACAGAATAGTCTTAGATTACAGCCATTTAAACAATCATACACGCACATACGCAATTCAAAATTAACATAGCAGCACACTTTTTTAAAACATAGTGGCAAAAAATGCAAAATAACCTTGGATATCTCCAACATGCACATGAAAGTCAGGACCTGAGTGTATTCTCATTTAGCTCACAGAAATGCTTCTGTTGTTTGCCCCAAGGCTACAAAACAGCCCAGGGTTATTCTCAGCCCGTGTAATATCAATATTGTATGATATTGATCCAGAGGCGTTGGATGATATTTATCTCACAGATGACAACCTCAACATTTATCTTGCCAGGGTTGATTGGATCATTCTAGGATTTGCAGCCCTTGGCTACAAATTTAATTTTAGGAAAACAAAAATAGCATTTTTCAGTGTATTGTTCCTGGGATATGAGCTATCAAACTAGGGCAAGAGCCTGGCCCCGCACTTTCTAGAAAAATGTGCTCAACTTCAGCCATCAAATACAATAAAGAAACCACAGTCTTTACTTGGTTTCTTCAACTTAGGCAGAACATACATTTCTGACTATGCAAAATGTATCAAGCCACTTTTCTGGCAGACACTGCACAGTTGAACACACACGCAAGCAAAACACACCCATGACAACAAAACACATTTGGTCATCAGAATACTTGCTGGTGCCATCGGATTTACTTATGTCATCATTAACAAGGGCGACAGAGTGCCCATTGCGTATAAACCACATTTATGCTCCAATGCAGAACAACGTTTTGCATCCACAGAAAAAATTCTAACTGCAGTTCAGACGGCTGTCATCCGGGAGAGGCTACTTTGCCCAAGGATAATGCATTATTGTCATTACGCCAGTGTCAGCCTCAGAGGTTGTCACCAAAGCAAGCATTCCTAACTCTAAAGTATTACATGCATGCTGGATTCAGTGGGCAACCTCCCTGACTGCCACAGATGTAGATGACATCTTTGATCCAAAACTTCAGATACAAGAATTTCTCCACGACGAACAGAAGTGCCCGGTAACTCTAGATATTTTGCTACTTGATAGATACCACAAGCAGCTGTAGGCACCAAACATAATTTGCGCAGCTGTGAGCGGAGTGATGAAGGTTTGTGTATTTCACCTTCATAATACCTACATGCAGACACTAGGGGACTGCACAGCCTGCTGGCTGCACTCAAAACCCTTATACTAGCACTGGAACACACAGAGCCAGGACTACTCACTCTGATTGTCTGTGACTCCTACTACTGTGTCCACTCATACTATGATTATCTTATTCATTGGAAGTTGAACGGGTTCAGAGATTCCAAAGGGCACATCTTTAAACACAGAACTCTGTGGGGGAGGGTGGCTGATCTCAAGGATAAGCTACCTTGTGTCCATGTAGTACATACATTGGGCCACCAACGTGTAGGAGCATACGTTATCCGCAATAATTTGGCTGATGAAGCAGCTAAATATGCAGTAGCTATGGCTTCTGTGGCTGCAGTGACTCATTTTCAGACGAGATTGGATAATGAAATCCTGACTGCCATGAAAGCTTTGGCTGCAGTCAAGCTTTTTCCAAAAGCATGTCCTACAAAATATTCACATCACATCAGTGCACAGAATGTTGCTTCTGCAATAATTTCTGGGCTTGGAGACCAAGCAATCCCCAACCAAGACCAGAGATTACATCTCATCAAAGCAGCGCATGAAGTTGTCACATCTGCTCATGCTGGTATATGGGCCACAGTATCACTCTTACAGAAACGCTTCTGGTGGCCAGGTCTATACAAACAGACAAAACAGTACGTCATTGTTTTTGTGACATTTGCCAGCAAATTAAGGGCTCCAACTTCAAACATCCACCGCAGACATACCTCTTAGTGTCCAACAGGACACTACAATGTGTGTAGCTGGACAATTGTGTTCCGCGCCAACCAGACAGTGCATACAAATACATCTTAGTCACTGTAGATTCTTGTTCTCGATTTCTGTGGGCATGGCCTTAGAGGTCGGCTGATGCTCGAATTGTTTAAAAGACTAGCTGATCTTTATCAGTACATATGTGGTTGCAGCATTCCACTCAGACCAGGGCCCTGCCTTTGCCACTAAGGCAATCAGGGACACCATGGGGACAATGGGTGTTGAACTCCATTACTCCTCATCATACCATCCAGAGGGAACATTGGTCATGGAAAGGAGGAAGCAGTCTTTAACAGCAAGATTATTAGATTCTGGCAGCAGCTGGCTTCATCACCTTTTTTGGGGTCCAGAGATCACTGAATAATCTGCCAAGACGGTCCTTGGGGGGATGCACTTTCTATGAGGTTCTCTTTGGGGTACCTGTGTATGTTCCAGATCTTGATGGCCCTAGTATGGTGGCAGCAGATACACCATTTGACATAAATGAACGTCTCACCGTCTTACAGGAGCTTCAGTCATTTCATGATGATAATTAATCCGCCAGTGCTGCCACTTTAGGAGTAAGGGATTTGCCAACAACTTCTACTGGCTGGATTCCTAAATGTGGGGATCTGGTTTGTGAGAAGATCACTGTGAAGAAGGAATTCGCCCCATCCTACAGAGCACTGGCCACTGTCCTGGGAATACAAGGAACCAGAACTGTTATCCTACCGCTGCTTCCAGGCTCCAAAGCTAATAGATTCATTTCCATTGATGACATCAAACTTCACCATGTGGCCGATCCTGCACATTAGAGGTCCATTGGGTAGTTCCCAGTCGCCTCTCACCACCCAACAGGACATACCACTTTAAAGAAGAACTAACAACATTATATGAGCCTCCACGTCAAGTGGATCCATCCACCAGTAATGCACCTGCTCCTGCATTTGCAGAGACTGCTTCTGGTTACGTCTTTGACATTGATGACTTTCCTTTAAATTCATCCACTCCTGCGATTGAATCTGTTTCAAAGACATGCAAACTGTATATATGGCTTAAATATAACTATCTAATTCACTCATGGAACTATCTATAGTTATTCTTGACATTATTTGCGTTATATCTATGGATTGGTTTTGTCACTATTTTCTTCCTGTGTATAAATGGTCATTACCTTCCTGAACATTCCTCTGGTGAGCCTGTGGATGAAGTCTTAACTCTGTATCATTCCTCATATAAGGTCCAAAGAGACTTATCCCTTGTGCACCGTTCCATTCACTGCAGGAGGAAGGAGCTACGCGAGGAGGAAGAGGCGGAGCCTGTCACTGCCGCCACTGTTGCCATTGCTCGCCTGCTCTCCGTGGCTACCGCTAGCCCCGGTCGCCACTTGCTCTAGATCCTCGGACCGCTCAGACTGCTTTCGACCACTACCCGGCCGCTGTGCGGCCCACTGAGCGGTGCTGACGGCGCCAATAATGTTCCCGATGGCTGTGGTTGTGGCGAGCACAGTGGACACGGTACTGCAGTTCACAACGGCAGAGATGAGGTGTTCCGCTGCCTGCCTGTGCACAGTGTGCCGCCGCCGGCGCTTAAACGATCCGCAGGAGGGTCTGTGATCTTGGCGGGCCGACAGGAGTGACAGGAGTGGGAGGCCAGGGGGCCAGGTAGAGGCCGTTGGAGAGACCGTGTTGCAGCCTACGATTAGGCTGCACCCATAAAACTGCAGTAGGATTCCAAAATATAAATACATATATATATATTTATATATATATATATATATATATATATATATATATATATATATATATAGATAGATAGATAGATAGATAGATAGATATACATATATATATATATATATATATATATAGATATATAGATATATAGATATACATATATATGTATATCTTTTTTTTTTTAACTGCTGGGATGCCGTCAAAGGAAGTCTAGAGCTAAAGGACAAATTGGAGGTTTTCAAGGGCGTTTGAGGTCGGAGCGTGGCGTGGCTTGGCTTGGGGCCTACTGGGGGGCCTCGTGGTGTGGAATTGAGCTGGTGTTGTCGTTGGTGACCTCAGTCTTGCCTCGGAGTAAGGCCATTCTGTGTTTTTCTGTGCTCCTCTGTTTCCCCTGTATCATTGTTCCACCAAGCAGCGAGGAGCAGCAAGTTGCTGAAGGTCCCTGTGGAGCTTAGGTTACAAGCAGAGTTTGTGAAGTATGGGAAAATTCCCCCAGAAAAAGACCAGCTACAGCTAGATCTCGGCAATAACAGGGCAGTAACTCCTGAATGATCGACTAAGTACCAAATTGATTGGCAAGTTTAAGACTAGGGTGTAATCTGTCCCAGTACCTTTTGTGAGGTCTTGTGTGGGGAGTACCACCCTAACGAGAGATATATATAATGCCGGCAAGTAAGGTGAGATCACGTGGTCGTGGAAAAAGGGGACCAAAACCACACCCTAAGGCAAGGGAGTTCATGGAGGAATACCCGCCGCTAGGATCACCGCTGTTTAGAAATCAAGAAGGAGGCGGGGAGCAAATACTTCAGTTATCTGGACAGGAGGAGGCCTCAAGAGTTAGAAGAACTGATAGAGCTGACAGGGATAATCATTTAAGATCCTCAGGAACTCCTCTTGGAGCACCTATTAGAGATGTTGTGAGGTGATATTTTATTTTAAAAAACACCACACGTCACAGTTACAATTATAGTTATCAAAGAGGAGTAACATGTTCAATGCCAATCAGAGTGTAAGTGAGCATTTGGGCATTTGGAGAGGAATGAGTTCCCGATTTTAGACTCATTGCGAACAGAGGACTTGTTATTAGAGAGGAGGTCAGAGAAGGGTGGTGGGTGTGAGGGGGTTGGTGGAGCCCAGGCAATCGTCATCCCCCTGCATCTCAACCAAGTAAGGGATAGTACAAACTTTGAGGAGATGATACCGCCGGTTTTAGAAAGGGGGGAGATTTTGGAGGGGGGTTGAGGGGGAGTAATGCAGAAGGTAGTAAAAAGTTGGATTTATTGTCGTTGTCACCTATGTTGGGTAAACACTCTGCATCTGCATCTGTTTTTGATACTACTGCTGTATCAGCTGGATCACTATTAGAGGTAATGTTCCTAATGCAGAAGTCTTTGCAGGCAATCTTGGGAGTACTGACTGTAAACAATAGTTTGAAGAACATACATAACAATCAATTACAAGAGATAACAGCAGAGTTAAAATGTATTAATAACAGTATGCCAACCCTAGTACGTCCTGTGCTAGAAAAAATAGACCAAGAAACAGATACTCATGATATCCATGATTCCTGGGAATCCAGTAATGAAGGAGGGGAAACAGATAAAATACAGATCTTAGTCCAAGCGTCAGTATATGTCTCTAAACAACCAATGCTAGTGATAAAGAGGAATCATAGAAGGGGGAGAAAGGGTTATGGGTTCAATAGTTGTCACTAATAACTCCATTGTAGGAAGCAAAGTAGGCAGAGCCAACAAAGGAATGTTGGGAGGAAAACTTCTGTAGGGAGCGAGGGAAAGATAGACCAGGCCAATACCCCAAGGATAGATCAAGGACAAGGGTGGGAAGTAGCAGCCCTAGAGCAAGGGGCCATGTTACAAAAAGTACCTGTTGTACCATGCAGAGAAGTTAGAGAAGTCAGCCAGCAAGGAAAAAAGAAGGACGTTGCTTATAGAACGGCTGTGGAGATGGAAATAATGGAACCTAAGGGTCTCGAGAAAAAGAGGGAGTGGGAGAGGCCTACCATGAGAAGAGAGATCGGGAGAAAAAGGCGTAGAAAGTTAAAACCTCTGAATCGTACCCGACTTCTAGAAGTTATGGCCCGGTGTCCAAGTCTATGAGTCAGATGACATAAAGCAAATTGGATTCATATTAAGCACGGAGGGGGAAGAGGGGACTAAAGCACTCTTCTACTCTGAATGCATTAGATGTTTGGTACTGCAAGCAGAGGCGGAATTAGGGAAGGAGGGTATAGGATTAGTACAACAAAGAGAGTTAGGGTGCGAGATTCAAGAAGGGAGGGCCCTTACCTGTTATGCAGGATTGTTCCCTAACCAAGTGCAGTGTAATTTGTTATACAAGAACAATCGAAGAAGGTGTGTGGATGGAAACAATGGTAGTTTAAGTGTAACTGTTGCTACTGAAAATAATGACCCACAGTGGAGGAATTGCCTTGAGCCCCTTGTATACCTTTGTGATAATTATAGGAGGGGAGAATTAAGTGTCGTGGACTAGGAGTCAGGCCTGCCGCACAGCCATTTGATTTTTTCCTGGAGCATGAGAGGTTATAAAAAGCATTTAAAACAAGACCTATTTAAAAGAGAGCTTGGAAAGTATGATATAGTGTGCTTCCTGGAAACTTGGTTGTGTGATGAACCTGATTCAGCCAATGGTTTCATGAGACTCTTCAGGGGAGCAACACAGCAAGGGTTAGGTCGCCCATAAGGGGGTCTAATAACCTTAGCCTCAACAAGAATAGCAAATAAGTTTATTGAGATAAAGACTAAATGCCGGTGGCTATTGGCAGGCCAGGTGGATCTTTATAATGCAATTGGAGGAGCTGTACGGTTAATAATAATTAATGTATATATACAACCGGGGAAAATGTATGATTATGATATTCAGCGGGGTCTGTTTGAGGAAGATCTGGAACTATTAAGCATTGGTAAACCAGGATAGTTGACCCTAATGTTGGGAGATTTTAATCACAAACTTAATCCCAATAGTATTGATAAACTGTATAAGGAATTACTGGTAGTTGCACAAATTCCAAATAGCATCTTCCCAAAAGTAGAATGCTCTGCAAATGATTTATCCCTAGAAAGAACCTTAGGATCCCAAGGTATGTTCTGTCTAAGTGGTCGTATGAAGAAGGACCGCCCGGCAAAACAGACTTTTCGATTAGGCAATCAGACTTGCCCCATTGATTATGCTTTTGTAAATGATTGGTCCTTTGGATAAGTGCAGGATTTTGAAGTTGAGCATACAGAGGACAGTGATCAGTGCCCATTTCAATTAACAATCGATAAACTGATAAAAATCAAAGAGAAAAGGCAGCGATAGCACTAGTAGATTACCCTCGTGGAATAACGACCCGTTTGACAGAAAGTAGTCTAGGAGCACTTAATGCATTGATAGTCAACTATCCAAACTTTCCATTGGAGGAAGATCCAAGAGATGTGTTGTGTTTAAAGGTTATAATAAGGGCATTGTGTTAATGGTGGATTGCCTAAAAACAAAATAAATAAAAAACAGCAAGTGGGAAAGATGAAGGGAGAACAATATAAGATTAATAATAGTAAAGTATGGTTTAATTGGGAATGTAGGAGTAAAAAGCAAAAAAATTGAAGATTAGAAAGGGAATTTAGGAAAAGACCTATCACCCACACAGAAGTGCAGCTCTGTTAGGCAAAATTTAAATATAAAACACTCATAAGACAAAAGAAACAGGAATATATCAACACAAATTGGGACACATTGATCGAAGTGATAAGAACAAAGAATATTAGGGACTTCTGGCAGTTGGTAAGGGAGGAGAAGTATCAGGAACCATGCTGTGTTTGGTTGGAGAAGAGGATTGGTGTAAATATCTGTCTATTGTATACGATGGTATCGACATTGAGGAAGGACATGGTGTCAGTAGGAAGATGGGTGCGAATATGAGATTAGCTTTTGCCCCACAAAAAATAAAAGAAACTATTGTAGCACTTAAATTAACTAAAGCGGCAGGCCCGGATAATCTCCCAGCTATAATAATAAAATAAAACATCGATTGGTGGTCTACATTTTTTAATGAAACATTTGTTAAAATTCTTGATTTCGGCCCTTTTCCAGAGAATTGGAAGGAAGCCGTGATAAGACCTATCCATAAGAAGGAGGACCCAACACAACCTAAAAATGATTGCCTGATAAGTTTAGCAGATGTAGGTGAAATGGTATTCACAAAGATATTGCTGGGGTTAATTAAAGAATAGGCAGAGTAAAATGATTTGATACCTGTAGAACAAGGTGGATTTAAGGAAGGACACTCTACAATTGATCACTGTTTCAGCTTATGGTCTTTAGCAAAAAAGTCAATGGAAATGTGAGGAAGCCTGTACTGCTGTTTTGGTGATTTTTGAGCTGCATTTGATTTGGTAGATAGAAATTTGCTATGGAATATGCTAAGACACTTAGGGATTGATTTGAATTTATTATATCTCCTTCAGGGCCTGCATTCACAAAATTGGGCCCAAGTAATTTTGAATACGAGTGGCTCACTGTCCAAAAAGATTCCTATCAAGAATGGTTTGCGCCAAGGTTGTGTGATGGCACCAATATTATTCACATTATTTTTGCCAGATTTGCCCGTGTTGCTGCAGGAGGTCAAAGGCCTAAGCCAAAAAATGGATGGTGTACACGTTTCCTGCTTATTATATGCTGACGATTTAGTGATAATGGATATGATGGAGATAGGTTTACAAAGGAAATTAGAGTTGTTCCACTCTTATTGCCAAAAGAAAAAAAATGGTCGTAAATGTTGAAAAAAGACAGATTATGGCCCTCATTATGAACATATGCCCTCTGTTCCGCACCGCCAACAGAGGAGCGGTCCGGACCGCCAAATAATGAACCAAACGAAACTCGTGTATCCTGCGCACCACACACCGCCATGAAAGAATTCCCGATGACTACGTCAGAGGCCGCCCACATGCCGTCAGAGAGGCCCAATCCGCCCATCAAATTATGAACCACCATTGTGCCGCCAGTTCCGGGACGGGAACCACCCCCACACAAAGCCAGACAGAAATGAAACAAATAGAAGGAAACACTCACCGGAGCTCAACAAAACGTGCAGCAGCAGCCATGAACAGAGAGCTGCAGATCATGCCAGCCTTGCTCCTTGCCATACATCTACACGACCGAGACAACCGACGAAGATGACAACGGTAAGTACCACAACCCACAAAACAAGGGAAGAAAGGGCAAAGTTACATACCCATCCACCCCACCCACCCCGCAAAGCCCCCCCAGCCCTACCCAACCAGCAATAGTCAGACACCCCACACCAAGGGGGACGTACCCGACCGAAGGCCACTGCAACTTGCCCATAGGACATACAACAGCACCACAGCCATAAAGTATTTAAACAAACATCAGGGTGGAACTGCATGCAGCCCAAACACAGGCCACACCGAAACTTTATTAGCAAGCTCACTGAGAGAACTTATGAAAACAGGGCCAATGGCAGTCCATACAGAGTCCATTTTCCTTGGCCACAACTGGCCACACCTGACTCCCAAAAGGGCTGGGTACACCACTCAACAGGGCACCATAGGGGGATCCAGGCACCTCACGGAATGGGGGCAGGAGGGTTGGGGGTGGGGATTTATGACGGGGTGGGACTTTGACTTGCGAAGGAGGTTGGAGGGTAGTGGGCTTCTCCTTAGAAGGGGTGGGGGCTGTTTGGCACGGGCGGAGCTGATGCCTTAGGCTCAGAGCGGGCCTTCTTAAGAAGTGGAGAAGGGACATGGGAATGGGAAGGCTGGACCGGGGTGGGCTGTGATGTGAAAGGAGCAGAAAGGGCAAGAAGGTGGGCACGTTTCGGGACAAGACGGGGTGGGCCAGTGGGTTCAAACAGGTCTACACGGGAGAGGAAAAGTTTCTTGGTAGCGATTGGGGTGGGTGTGGATGAGGGCGTGGGAGTGGAGGCAGAGGGAGTTGATGTATGTAGTGTAGGTGTGTGTGTGTGTAGTGGGTGCAGGGCTGACTGGGGCAGGGGAGGAGGTGCCTGGGGTGAAGGAGACACCTACCCTTCTGGGTGCGTGGGCAGGGCCAACTCGGTGGGGAGCAGAAAGGAGGGCACTGATGGAATGTGTGGTGGCGGAAGATGTCACAGTCGTGGAATGTCCACTAGTGACTGCCACCGCCAGAGGACCCCCATTGGAGGAGGTTTCAGAGTCACTACCACTGGTGGTAGTAGCCTCCCCCGTGGAAGTCCCCTTGCCCTCCAACCCACTGGTCCCCTGGGCATCCATTGTCTCTGCCTCCGAGGATCCGTGGGCCGCTGTCTCCCCACTAGCCAGTGCCTTAGCTCCCTCGCCTGATGTTGATGCTGTACCAGACACACAAAAGAGAACAGGGATGGGGAGACAAAACAGGAGAGACACTTGTAAGTAGCTGAATGCTGATACACAATGGCCAGACCTACACCTACCCAGCAGACACACCCAACATGCAACACCATGCACTAGGCCATGACCATGGCCCTGACTACAGAGCAGTATACTGACCTACACCCATATCGTGTAATTGCATTGAAGCTGAGGTAGGTGAAACCTGACAGGGACACCCCTACACCCTTTGGAGAGCACACAGTAGCCGGACACCAGTAAAAACCCTGCTCTAAGCCCCATGAGCCCTATCGCACACACACCCATCCTTCCAGGCTGATGTATGGGCTGTGAGTACTCACCCCCTTGTGACTGCTGTGCAACCTTCAAGCACCCATCCAGATCTGGGTACGCCACCGTCTGGAACCTTCACATTAAGGGGGTCAGTGCCCAACGGGCAACTCTACCACGTTGGGATACTTCCCCAGCTGGGCCTCACTGATCTTCCGCGACCAGCCCGGAAGGTCCTCCCACCTCTTCCGACAGTGGGTGCTCCGCCGGTTGTAGACCCCCTGGGTCCGTACCTCCTTGCCAACTGCATGCCAATGTGCCCTCTTCTGGTGGGCGCTGACCTAGTAGGGAGACACAGAGAAGAAACACAGAGATCAGGCACCTGCACGATGGCAATAGCTGGCTGATTGTTAGACATAGGACAGACAGTACTCCCAGACATGTAGGACAGAGGCACGCAGCATTCCATGCCCCAAGCCCCATCCTGGCTCACAGGAGTGCACATGTGAGCAATCCACTCCATCCATTACACACACAGTGCCCCCCAAACCGGGACTCAGCTGTACCTCTGGCAGGCCATAGAGTCTGCCTTGCAGGGGCAGGACCTCTTCCACAAGTTTCTCCAGTTCTTCCTGGGTGAAGGCCGGGGCCCTTTCCCCTGCACCGCGTGGAACATCCATAGCCAGAGGCAGGCCACATCAGTACATAGAGTGGAGTACTTGTCGGCACAAGATCAGGGAGTCAAGTGAGCACACGATGACGAATGCGCATATGTACAGCGGTGGAATGCACCGTCACCGCCGGCGGCGATCATGATACGCCAAGATTCCACATTGGCATCCATGTTATCCAATGAGGGTGCGAACAGCTGTAAACACCGCCGATCGCTGTGACATCAACTGCTAGCGTTCTTAGGTGACTTCCACAACGAAGGGGCAGAACTACAGTGGCCAGAAATGTTGCCATCACCAACGCATCTTGAAATTCAATTTAGTCACAATTCTGGGCCTACTAGCCATATGAATCACATATGTCTCCATCCTTAGAGTAGATAATCACACATGATTTACTCCGTTCCCTCTTAGTGATGACAATGTACATCTGTCAGGTTGCAGTTATTGTACAGACACTACAATGAAGAATGCAGTGAATGTGTTTTGCAAATATGCCTGTGTATGTGTGCACATGACTCCTTGTTCTTACCCCTCACAGGTACAGACCTTTGTGGCGAGGAAGGGATCCTGCTGTGTACAGAACACTTGAGGATATGGGGACCATGGTGGAGTGTCAGATCATTATCACTTACAGACTCACACATGCAACTATTCAGGACCTATGTGCATTCCTGGATCCTGCACTGACTCCTGGAAATCCTAATCAGCATGCCATTCCAACTGAGGTGCAGGTGCTCTCCGCACTCCATTTCCTGGCTACAGGCTCTTTTCAAGTGACAGTGGGCATGGGTGCTGGTTTCTCACAGCCAATGTTCAGCCAGGTACTTACAATATTTCTAAATGCATTTGTACAACATCTGCAATCCTATGTGCGATTCCCCCAAAGTGCTGATCTCCCTACCATCAAGTCAGACTTCTATATCTTTGCAAACATTCCCCATGTTATTGGTGCCATTGATGGAACCCACATACCCATCATCCCCCCAAGAGTGAGTGAACAGGTGTTCAGAAACAGGAAGAACTTTCACTCCATGAACATCCAATAGGTATGTACAGCAGAGCAGTACATATCCCATGTGAATGCCATGTTTCCTGGTTCAGTCAATGATTCATTTGTTTTGAGGAACCGTAGTGTGCCACAAAAGATGGAACAACTCCAAGACGACAGAGGGTGGATCATAGGTAAGTGTGCTTGTCACTAACTGACACATTGCTGAAAAACAGCCTGTCTGACTAAAGACATTCCAATGATGACTCTGTATTGACCATTTCTCTAGGTGATTCTGGCTATCCAAACTTGCTTTGGCTCCTGACACCAGTGAGGAATCCCAGGACGGATGCAGAGAGGAAATACAATGAAGCCCATGGAAGTACTAGGAGGGTGATAGAGCATACCATAGGTCTCCAGAAGGCTAGATTTCGGTGCCTACATATCTCTGGGGGTTCCGTGGCCTATGGGCCTGATAAGGTGTGTAGGATAGTGGTGGCCTGCTGCATGCTGCACAACGTGGCAGTGAGACATTCAGGGGCATATTTATACTCCATTTGCGCCGGAATTGCGTCGTTTTTTTTTACGCAATTCCGACGCAAAAGTAACTCCATATTTATACTTTGGCGTTAGACGCGTCTAGCGCCAAAGTCCATGGAGTTAGCGTCATTCTTTAGCGTGGACACCTACTTTGCGTTAATTATATGCAAGGTAGGCGTTCCCGTCTAAAAAACTCCGAGGCATGTGCGTCGGATTTATACTCCCGGGCAAAATTCACGCCCATGAGTGGGCGGGTCAAAAAAAATTACGTACGGCCGCTTTTGCGTCGTTTTTTAGCGCCTGCAAAAGGCAGGCGTTAAGGGACCTGTGGGCTCTGAAGGAGCCCAGAGGTGCCCTCCCATGCCCCCAGGGACCCCCCCTGTCACCCTTGCCCACCCCAGGAGGACACCCAAGGCTGGAGGGACCCATCCCAGGGACATTAAGGTAAGTTCAGGTAAGTATTTTTTTTATTTTTTTTTGTGGCATAGGGGGGCCTGATTTGTGCCCCCCTACATGCCACTATGCCCAATGACCATGCCCAGGGGTCAGAAGTCCCCTGGGCATGGCCATTGGGCAAGGGGGCATGACTCCTGTCTTTGCTAAGACAGGAGTCATTTCTATGGGGGTTGGGAGTGAAAAAAAAATGGCGCAAATCGGGTTATGGCGCAAAAATTGCCTCAACCTGACTTGCCCCATTTCTTGACGCCCAAGCTCCATTTTCCCCTACGCCGGCGCTGCCTGGTGTACGTGTTTTTTTTTAACGCACACCAGACGGCGCCGGCGGCTAACGCCGGCTAACGTCATTCAATAAATACGCCGCCCGCATGGCGCTTCAGAATGGCGTTAGCCGGCGCTAATTTTTTTGACGCAAAACTGCGTTAGCGCAGTTTTGCGTCAAAAAGTATAAATATGGGCCTCAATACCCCTTTTGGAGGTGGAGGGTGCTATAGGTCCTGATCTGTTACCTCAGAGAGGTGAGGAGAGTGATGGTGAGGATGAGGAAGGGGAAGATGTAAATTCCAGAGACCAAATGATACAACTCTACTTCCAATAACTGTCTGGGACTTCACCCTGTATATGTGGTTAGTGACTGATACTGTAAGTGTGCCGTGTCAACTAGGGGGAACTGGTCATGATATGTGAGTCATGGACCTCTTCAGCATGGTACAGACAGACACTATAAGCATTCCCTTCTTGACTATTTTGAAACACACTGTACCACCAGCATGCAAAATTTGACAATAAAGTTTAGCCCTGCCTTCTGCATCATTACTCCACCTTGTTCAACATTGAAGACAGGGGACAGTGTTACAGGTGAGATATGTTGTTTATTGGTGGAATACAGTGAAATGGTCTATGTACAGTGATGGAAGTCATTATGGTTGGTTGTCCTCAAAACCAACTTGGTGGCAGGCCTGTTTGATTTCAGAGGTGGATCCTATTTGTAGTTCTGTTCATAATTTAGCCCTCAACTAAGTGCAGTTTGTGAATGGGTGGGTTGGCTGCTTGGCAGTAGCAGCAGTGTCAATTGTTGGTAGGTGGCTTGTTCTTTGCTGGGTTTCCAGTGCCATATCTTGACCTGAGGCTACGTTTGGGCCCCTGCTGGGAAGCTACTTGGGGTGACATGGTTGGTCTTTGTGATTTCTGGGAGGGTTTTTCCTGTGCAGTTTCAGCTGCTTGGGACAACTGTTGCTGTTTGTCCAGGGCTGTTGTGAGGGCCTCTTGTCCTGTGTGGATGTCTGAGGGTTTGTTGACCAACTGCAGCAGTGCTCCAGCAATGGTGGCCATTATGGCATTGTGTTCTTTTCCACTTCTCCATGGCCTGTTGGTGGTGTTCCAGCTGCATCCTCTGACTTATGCCCCCAATACCTCTGCAATGACGTCCTGGGCTGCTGCATCAATCCAGTGTCCTACTCCCTGACCCACTGGGGCACTTGACCTTGCCCTGGCCCCCTGTGCTTGTGTCCCCTGCGCGTGCCACTAGTACTGGGGCCCTCGTCTTCCTGCATGTTGGGAGTGGGAGACTGTGGCCTCTGTTGTTGTGTTCCACCTGTTTGTGTCCTGGGTCCACTGGTGTGGGCATGCCTTCCCTGGCCTGCTGGTCTTGACTGGGTGTTAGGGGTGACTCTGTTTTCCTGGGTGGGGCTGCTGCATGGTGAGCATCCAGGGTTGTGTCAGGGGCCTGTCTGCTCATCAGTGTCCAGGGATCCTTCACCAGTGTCCTGTGATGTGCCTTTGTCGCCCGGGAATATGAGCCACTCCTTGTCCCCTCCATTAGGGTTGCATGGGTGGTGGTGCCTGTTGGGGGACATAGAAGTGTTTGTTACATATGCAGGAGGGTCTGAGGTGGGCAGTACTGTACAATTTAGTGCTGGTGTGCCTTTCAGTGGCCTTCAGGGGTCCCTTTGTGAGGTGGACATAGCATCTAGTGGCAGTGGTGGTATTACATTGTGGTGGGGGTTATTCTTCCATTGTGGGTACGTGCAGGGGTGGGTGGCTGTGCACAGCGGGAGTGATGTGAGCCTGGTAGTGAGTTGTGGGTGATGCAGGGTGGTGGGTGTGGTGGGTAATGGCTGGGAGGGGTGTGGGTCTAGGTGGGTGTGGGTTGGGTGTGGTGGTGCATGCATTACAGGTATGTTGTATATGGGGTAAATGTAGACGACTTACCCGAGTCCATTCCTCCAGTGAGTCCAGTGAGTCCCTCTGGGTGCAGGATGGCGAGTACCTTCTCCTCCCAGTCAGTGTAGTCAGGTGGTGTTGGTGGCGGTCCTCCCCCAGTCTTCTGCACGGTGATGTGGTGCCTGGATGCCATGGCCCGGACCTTCCCCAGCAGGTCGTTCCATCTCTTGAGGATGTCGTCCCTGGTGGGTGGATGGTGTCCCACTGCATTCACCCTGTTGACAATAGTCTGCCACAGCTCCATTTTCTGGGCGATAGGTGTGTGCTGCACCTCGGATCAGAATATTTGTGGCTCCACTTTTAGGCTCTCGTCCACCATGGTCCTTAGCTCTCTTTTAGTGAAGTGTGGATTTTTTTTGGGGGGGACATGGTGAGGGTGGTGGATGGCGTCGGGACTGGGGACGGTGTTTGGGTGCTCCTGTGTGGGTCGCTATGCGTGTGCTGTGTGTTGGCGTTCTCTGACTGGCTCTGGTGCTCTCCATCTTATGGTCATGGTCTCCTTGCAAGGGATTGTGGGGTGTGTTTCATGGTGTTCTGGATGTGTGCCAGGTGTGTGGGTGCTCAGCCTTGCCAAGGTGTGCAGTGGTTGCTGTTGGGCCCACTTGCCGCCCGTGGCGGTCGCAGCCGCCAATGGTCGTCCGGCCTCCACTGTCTGCCGAGGTGATTTGTGCATCTTTATTTGGAGGACGGGATGTGGGTGGGGTTGGCTGGGATTCTCGCCAACAGGGTCCTGGCGGGGAGTGGTGGTGTGGGAATGTTTGGCGGGGTTGGGTTTTTTGTTCATTATATGGCGGGTTTCCATTCGCCCCCGCCGGCGGGATTCTGTTCACCGCCGCCACGCGGTCCGCGGTCTTTACCGCCATGTTCATAATGACTGCCTATGTCTATAGGGAAAGTGAAGAGTGATTTTGTTTATTGGCTAGGAGGACAAAAACTAGAGAAGGTAAAAAAATAAAAATACTTAGGCATGTGGTTTGACTCAGACCTGAAATGGAAAGATCATATTGAAGCCCTAAAAAAGAAAGCTTCATCATCGGTCTGGGGGTTGAAACAATTTAGTAGTAAATATGGGGGTCCTTCCCTCCAGCCGGTTATCTCTGCTTTTAACGCTGTGGTACGTCCCCAGTTTCAATATGGGGTGGAAGTCCTAACATTCTCAGGGAAACTAAATTGGAAGATAGAAGAAAACTTTTGTGTAAAGCGTTTGCTATCATTGCCTCCGTCAAGTATGTTACAAGCTATAAGAGCAGAAGGCCAAATGACAGCATGGATTTACCAGGGATTACAAGCAACAGTGAAGTTTTGGTTAAGCGTAAGAGATGAGGTGATTTGTAAGATCTCAAGATTGTGTAAACAGGTAAAAACAACAAGCAAATTATATTGGGTGCTACAAGTGAGAGGACGGTTAGAGAAGATATGTGTTCTCTTAGACTTACCTGGTAATCAGTGGCGCTGTGCACAAATCCCAAAACAAAATCTACGTGCAATAGCGAACGAAAGGGCAAGAGAAATAGACCTGAAGTATTTAGAGTGTAAAATATCAACCCAGGCTATGGTAGGGGGATGGCGGAACCCGGAAAACTTCCCCTATATAGAGGCCCTACCTAACCAAAAATTAAGGTACGCAGTGTTAAAATTCCAAATTGGGCTGAATCCAGGCAACATGGACCCTAAAGCAAAATTGTTTCTTAAGGATACCTTGGGTGTATGCACATGTGGTTTACAACAGAAATTTAGCATGCAACACCTACTTCTGGATTGCAATTGGTTTTTAGAGGTGCGTAAGAAGTTTTTAAAACCAGTTTTTAAGGAATATAATATTATTAACAGAGACCAAGCACTTAGATTATTAATAGACATGAGATTATTGAATGTAACTATTCCAATTTCTAATAGGATTAAGAGGGGTCTTAACAGAACTTACAGTGCCGGGTACATCGTAGGGAGGAAAGATGAACTGTGAATTTGAAATGGCACGAATTGATTGTTTTTAAATTGATTGATGGAAATATGGAAATTCTGCCATGTTAAAAAGCAGCCAGATGTAAAATGTAGAGCACTTTGAATTGGAAATTGCACTTTATGTCATTATAAGGATTTGAGTCCTGTTAGAATTGTATGTGGGATTATTTGTTCATCATGCAGTACTTTTAAAGATCTACAAGGAAATTAAATTGGC
Organism: Pleurodeles waltl; assembly: GCF_031143425.1. Taxonomy (NCBI): domain Eukaryota; kingdom Metazoa; phylum Chordata; class Amphibia; order Caudata; family Salamandridae; genus Pleurodeles; species Pleurodeles waltl. Next base: position 236,347,277 of record NC_090446.1, on the reverse strand, counting down.
CGACGGTTAAAATAACTTAATGAATTATATATGTTGACTTTGTTGCTAAGACGCAGAATTATGAATTATGTAGGTGGATGTACTATGCATTAGGGAACCCCCTTCTTTTTGGAATTATGTATAATTGTCTGCTTATGTATAGTTTTTTATATTGGATTTTTTATATTTTATTACTTTTTATACTTTTAAGGCTTAAGCCAAATAAAATAATTTATGACTGACTGACATATCCCTTGTGAACATTTCAGCTGTACCAATTCCTGACGGGCTTGTGTGGGAAAAAGTGTAATTCGATATATACAGGCCTACTGAGGTCATTCAGATTCCTTTTGTTTTCAAAATATCTATGACTGATGTATTACACCTGGTATTGTATCCGATGATTGGGATGTTCATACAGTTGATTCACTGTTAACTGAAATGAAAGACTATGCAGTATTTGAAAGTGATGATGTGTATACCAGCACAAAGAATTGTGAGGAAATGTTCTGCTATAACAACTGGGGACATTACTATCTACACCGTACCACTAGACATAGACCAGTATTTAATTGCACACAGTGGGAACACTGTTCAACTCTACCTGTGGGGAGCCCAAACTATTATGCAGATAAATTCACTTACTTTTCTGGGCATGACACAAAAAATGCAGAGTCATATTACTTTAAATTACCACATTTTGATAACTAATACAAAGTTGATTTACTCAGATTCTTTTGTTTTCTGTCTTGCAGCTCAAGGTTATGAATAGTGGAGGAACACTATTGATGTAAAAAGTATATGGGGAACAAAAGATTGGCAAAAACAGGGTAGGGAAGCTTTATTTAGAGTGTGCCTTATTCCTGTGCAAATGATATTTTTGAATGGCACCATTCAACAATCATCCTGCCTGGGGTTAGCAAAAATTAAGGAAACAAGTGTGCCCAGTATATCCACACTAGCAAAATTTTATAATTGGCAATCCTTCCTGAATGTCACTGAGGAAGAACTAGATGCAAAGGATCAAGCTGGTACCTATAACTCTTCGCTTTCCAGTCCCAGCGGGTGGTTAATATGGCCAATAGACGCAAATGGGTGTCAGGCACGTTTTGTGAATTCTTCAGGGGGTTTCATATTTAGCCGGCCAGACCCTTGTTTTGTCTTGGGTCAACACACAGGTATAGTTACAAGATACATTGTGGGTAAACTGTGCCAACATTGGGTACAGACTAACACGTTGGCTGCAGTTGAGGAACATCTTAACACTCTTTCTGAAGATACAGACATACAGGACTTCTTGTTAGGTCCTCAAAAGCAATGCTCCTAAAGATTCATCTATGCCATACATAATGAGATCCGGAAGCGTTCTCAGATAGAAGCTGCTGTGCGTCCAAGACAGATAGCCAAAGAAAATTTAGAAAAGGCTTTAGCTGTTGTCGACAACGGCATGAGCACTCTGCCCAAAAGTATTTATTCCCTAACGAACATAGGCCCTCATTATGACTTTGGCGGTAACAGACGCTTACCGCCATGGCGAAGGCTGCCAACATACCGTCGCCATGGCTACCAGCCACCCACCTGCATTACGATCGTTGATGGAATTCCGCCAGAAGGCTGGTGGAATACCGTTGACGGTCATGGCGGCGGATGGCGGTAAGGTGGCGCTGCTGGCAGCAGCAGCTCCATGCCAGCAAAACACCGCCGACCGTATCATGAGCAATTATACTGTCTGGCAGTGTTTTGCTGGCGGATGCTGATGCTAGCAGCAGCGCCGCATCCTGTCTCCTGCCGGAGGACCCCCTGCAAGCAGGTAAGTCAGGCCCTCTGACAGGAGAGTGGGATGGGGAGTGGTGTGTGCGTGTATGGGGTTGTTGTGTGTGTGGGAAAGTGTGAGGGGGTGTGTGTCTGTTTTTGTATGTGTGCATGCGGGTGTGAGTCGCGTTGAATGCGTGCATGAGTGACTGAATATGAGTGTACGTGTATGTTGTGTGTTGTAAATGCGTGTGTGCAACAATGTATGTTGGTGTGTGTTGTGGTGTGTGGGTATGTATGTGTGCATGCATGGGTGGATGTGGGTATGCATGTGTGTATGAGTCTGTATGTGTGCACATGTGGGTGTGTAAATGTACGGGGGCAGGAGAGGTAGGGGGAGGGAGGACTCTGGGAAGGGGGAATGGTGCGGGGGAGACCCCTATCAGTGTCAGGGAAGGAATTCCCTGGCACTGATAGTGCCTACTGCCATGGTTTTCATGGCAGTACGCTTGCCACGAAAACCATGGCGGTAGGCGGGGTCATAATCCTGAGGGTGGGATTGTGACAGCCACCTGGATGGGAGACCAAAGTCTCCAGCCCAGCAGCCGTTTCCACCCTGGTGGGCGGAGTGGTACAAGCCAAACTGCCAATGTCATAATTTGGAAAAAGGTACTGCCAGCCTGTTGGCAGCACCTTTCTCCAAATTACCACCATCTGCCAGGGTTGTAATGAGGGCCATAGTGTTGTCTGCGATTGATATTATTCAGACAGACATGTCACTTTAATACCATGGACAAAGTCAGCTATGTTCCATTCTGCAGTTAGGTTGAACATTACAGACTCTAAAAAATAGGCGAGTTCCGTGGAAGTTTATTAACGGTATTGACATATTTGCTGCTTTTAATTTATCCAAGGAACAACAGACAATGGCTAAAAAGGAAGCGAGTTTCACCATGCTTCATATAGAAAAGTTAGAGAAGTTGCCTTTTACGGTTGCAGAAAGTCCTTCAATGGTATGGCTCCTACATGGCATTGTTAATCTGAACCTTTTTCACTTTTTGTTATTCAAAATGCCTGAAACATCTTGCCATGGGCAGAAATGAGCAGCTAGGCAAAAGCTATATTAAAGAAGAGTAGGAGTTGCCCTTTGAATATAAATGTCTGAATGGTGAAACAGAGGTCTTTCTTAGCGGAAGCGAATGTGAGACTACAGTTAGTCATTCAATGATTTTCTAAAAGGTGTCCCTTCACGGCCTTTGCAATGTGGTGGTCATGAACTTGGCCTGTTTTCTGAAGGGTACTCCTGTCCCTTTGATTCGAACACTGGAAGTTATGTGGTGCTGAGCGACCAAAGCTGTTGCGATATGCGACCAGATAATACCTACGCAATTTTAACCTCTAATGGTTGTTCTGTGTTGCGGACATGTTTTATTCCCCCCATACACTAGAGATAAGAGTAGCAGAAATGTGGCCACACACTGATACTGCTAATGTAAATTATGACAAGCTGAGGAAACTAAAGGTGCTACAGTTTAAAAAACAAGTGGCATGAACATTGGCTAGAGAGACGTATGCTCTCCAGATAGCAAGATCATCAGCCGAGATATAATCCCTATTAAATAACAACTTTCCCAAGCATTTTGGAGAGCTGGTATACAGAATATTAAACGTCTCAAGCACTACAGGGATTATCCATTTTGTTAAGGCTGTAGGGTCTGGATTTGTGTCCATCTTCCAGACTGTCTTCGGAGTCATTCCTTCAGCCATCCATTCACTCTTTTCAAGTGTGTTTGGCATCTTTCCTATAAATTTGGCGTTAATAGGCAGAATACTACTGCTATTGTTTCTGATCCGCAGTGGTTCTGCCTTTCCAGCTAAGCGGAGTAATGGAGCAACTACCACCAGCCCAGCTGTGTCGTGAACGCATGGTTCAGTTCTTTAATGTTCCGTTGCTGGAAGAGTTGGAGCGTGACTGGTCATTGTCATTCAGACCAGTCCTATGTTGCATGCAGCCAGTCTTTCCCTGCAGGTGGTGCCTCTTCGAACACTTGCCTACAGTGTGTCTTGCTGCTTCGCCAGTGCCTCCTGTGGACGAAGAACTGCTGATGTCCCCGATGAGGGATTATTAACTGTCGTGCCCCTTAGGATGAAGGCTGATTCATGAAGCCACTTATGAGCCGCCCTTGGTGAATGATCTGGCTCTTTCTGGCACTGTGGAGAGTGCCGCCCTTGCAGTAGGTCCTGCAAAAGAGACTGACACACACTACTGCTCCGTGGATCCATCTGCCTATCCTGGCATCGATCTAATATCTGAAGATCTCCTTTCTGAGATCCTTTCCTTTTAAGGGCTTCGAAGACTCTTCGAGATCATGACTATTGTTGAATAGATTCGATGAGTGGCTTATATTACCAAATTCAAAGATTGCCTTTTAACTTTGGCCTTCTGTGCTTGTCATGGTCGACATTATGGCCCTTATTAGGACTTTGGTGGTAAAATCCGAATACCACTACAGTGACGGCGGCCAACGTACCGCCATGGAGATGAACATCCGCCTGCTAGATTATGACACACACACACCAAACCGACAGACAACAGCCAGAACCACAAATCCGCCAGTCCCAACGAATGCGATAAACTGTCGGAACTAGCACCCATACTGTTACTCCACCAAAACAACGCCCTCCAAATAATGACCCACGAATCACCACAGCAAACATTCAATGGCGGTAAACCATTGGTGGTGCACACCGCCGCGGCTGAAATTGCCGCCCAAAAACAAAACAATACAACATTGGGCCGAACAAAAAACTCACACCTGACACAAATACACACACCCCAAACACCCACCAACAGCTCCATAAAACACACCCAAACATACCCCACAAACTTTTCCAAGCTCGAGAAAACCGTTACACCTTATCACACCAATCCCAGAAACAACTGCACATACACCCGTCACTCACCACACACCTCACACCCCACCACATTACTCAACACCTTCTGAACAACACACACACACCACACAACACCCATGTCCCCACAAAGGCACCCCTGTTTTACTGATCAAGAGTTGCTGGTGATGGTGGATGAAACAGTCAGGATAGAGCCACAGCTGTTCAGAGCCCAGGTACAGCAGATCTCCATTGCCAGGAAAATGGAGCTATGGTGGAGCATCATGGACAGGGTGAATGCCGTGGGACAACATCCACACACAAGGGACGACATTCGGAAGAGGTGGAACGACCTACGGGGGAAGGTCCATTCCATTCCATGAAGGCACTAGCTCGCCATCAGGAGGACTGGCGGTGGGCCCCCAACTCCTCCCCCACAGATGACAGCATGGGAGGAGCAAGTCTTGGCAATACTGCATCCTGAGGGCCTCACTGGAGTAGCCAGAGTACTTGACACTTCTGAGTCACCATTACCAATCCTGCACCACCTATTTCTGCATGCCATATCACCCACTCACCCTGAAACCTTCATCCCACTCCATCCCACACAGTGCATCACCCCAATTACCCCACCTAAATGTCTACCCCTCCATGCTATAACCAATGCAAGCACATCCTTCCCATCTTTGCATGCACACCCACCAGCAATGCATAGGCAGCATGTAGAACTACCAATTTCCATATACTACCAAAGGTGGGAGGACAACACCAATATCATTGGGAAAGGTAGAAATGCGGAATATGTGACAGACAATCACCCTAACAAATCACTTACATCCCCACAGGTGCACCAGCCAAAGTCAGCGACGAGGAAGTGCCCCGGCAACCCAGTCCCCCACCAGAAGATCTCCTCAGTGATGACAGCAATTCTGGAGGACTTAATCTGGATGAACTCACTGGCCCACAGGGACCCCCCCCCCAGGCTCAAACACCACAGTAGCCAGCCAACACCCCCAAACCTCTGTCACCAGGACACATCAGTAAGTAGTGTGCCCACCTGTACAGGGACGCGAGTCAACACCACACAGACAAGACAATGAGGGTTCGGGTGTAAGTGGGAATGGACACACCATTCAGGGGAGACAGGCATAGGGGGCTAGGGACAGTCGGAGGACAGCTGTGCGCCAGGGGGAGCACAGGCCCGGGGATCCGACTTCCTAGGAGACACTCACAAATGTCCTGGGGGCATACAAACAATCCCAGGACAGGATAGGTCAGGTGTTCAACATCATGCAGGAGAACCAGCGGCTGCAGGGAGAACACCACCAGGAGGTCATGCCACAATTGAAGGCCTTGAATACCACCATGGCATCCATTGCAGGGGGTGCTGAGTGACATGGCGAACATCATGCAGGAGTACACAGCACACCAGTGGGTCCCTACCACTCGCCAGTGTACTAACTAACCCTCCACATCTGCTGCAGTTAGTGGACAGGAGGCCCTGCCACAGGACTGACAGGCCACCAGCAACCTTCCCCCTGCATAAGGTGAACCACCCCACAAACATTCCCTGCGACCCAGACAGACACCAGAGACAGTTGCCCATACTAAGACCAATTGCCAGGAAATGAGTCTCTCAAGAAAGTCCCCCTTGTGTTCCACTGAGTCACCTTGTTCAATTTGGACTGCCATTGTTCCTCTTCCTATCGCCCCTTAGACACTGGACCTGTACAACAAACAGACTGGCCCACTACAAAGGAATGTTCCCAACCATCACCCCACTCAATTGCACTTCCCATTGTGTTTTGTAAAAGTCAAATAAACACCCTTGAACACAACTTGAGTAATAGTGCTTTATCAAATTGAAATGTTCAATGTGTTGAACTGTATTGAACGGCATTATCCTGCGCAAATGTCCTTTGATGTATAAATCCATCCAACAAATGTGGTTCAGCAGTCTGTAGTCATGACATCAGTACACTGTTGTAACCGTACCAAAATCTGCAATAAGGGAAGGCATAGGTGACAGTCAATTGTGATGGAAAGGCACAACACAAAAGCCACACAGCACTTAACTAAAATGGAGACATGTATAGATCAACAGTCTTACCTGAGTGTCATTGGAAGTACTGCTGAGAGATATGTGTCCTGTTGTCCATATCCTCCTCCTGTTCTTCCTCACTGTCCTCAATGTCCACTGCAGCCACAGGTGCATTGTCACCCCCTCCTTCTGCAGGTAGGGCACATGCTGTCTGAGGGCCATATTGTGCAGCATGCAGCAGACCACCAAAATCTTGCAGACTTTCTCAGGGGAGAAGGAGAGGGATCCACCCGTCAAATGGAGGCACCTGAACCTGGCTTTCAGTAGACTGAAAGTGTGTTCCACAACCCTCCTGGTATGCCCATGCGCCTCATTGTACCTTTTTTCATACCCCGTCCCCAGTTTCCTAACAGGGGTTAAGAGCCAGGAATGGTTTGGGTAGCCAGAGTCACCTGGAAGAAGTGTGGGACACACATTAGCCATGCACAATGGCATGGGGTATGACTCAAGTAGGTGTACACTGACATACATTGGGTGGGGGCTCAAGCTCACCTATAAGCCACACTCTGTGCCTCTGTAGTCATGCCATCACCTGTGGGATGCTGCTATTCCTCAAGATATAGTCATCATTTACAGATCCAGGATACTTGACAGTGATGTGGCAGATGTACTGGTTAGCAAGGCACACCATCTGGACATTGAGAGAGTGGAAACTCTTCCTATTGCTGTACACCTGTTCGTTTGCCCTGGAGGGACTAAGGCAATAAGAGTTCCATCAATGGCCCCAATCACATGCAGTGTGTGTCCCATTGCGTAGAACCCAGCCTTTACAGTGGGGAAATCTTCACTCTGGGGGAATGAGATGTAGCTGCACATGTGTTTGAGCATGGCAGCCAAACCCTTCCAAGCACAATTGGAAACATTGGCTGTGACACTCCTGCAACCAAGCCCACAGTCACCTGGAAAGATCTAGTTGCTAAGAAATGGAGCACTGACAGTACCTGCACAAGAAGGGGAATTACTGTGGTGCAAAGGATAGAAGGTGGCAGATCAGGCCCCATTTGTGCACACAGCTCTGTGATTGTGCCACTATCCAGATGATAGGTGAGTATGATGTGCCAGTCCTCCAGTGTAGCCAAGTCCACAAGGGGTGTGTACACTGGTGCTTACCTCCTCCTCCTATTCATCTGCAGTGGTTGGAATCTAAGTGAGTCAAAAGAAAAATAGGTGTGACTACAGGACCTAAGGACACACAACATCAACGTACACATAGCATGTATGTATGTAAGACACTAGAATTTTCTAGGTGTGTACACTCGACACCAATGATGCACACATAAATTCCAAACATGAGTAGTAGTAGTAGGAAATGGCAACCGGCTGTCCTATATGCAGGGATAGGCGGCAGTGACCTCACTCTGCCGGCCTTAGGCATCATGGCAGACGGCAGTCTGCACAGCTGTGCAATCCTCATTGGCTAACATGGGGCTCTGTGGAGTACAGGAACCAATGGTGATCAACACCGGCGGGTACGGTGTTCACCGCTGCGGACATGACTGTCATTTTCTTTATACAACTTCACTTGATTCCTGACTTTTCACTGGATGACACCTCCAATGCGTGTGCTGCTGCAACCTGTGCCTGGAACCTGCCATGGCCTGTGCTACAGGGGAAAGGGCCTCAGCCTTCATGTCGGAGGAGTTGGAGAGGCTCGTGGATGGGGTCCTACCCCTGTATGTGCAGTTGTATGGGCCTCCAGACCAACAGGTGAGTATATCATGGGTACGTTGCATGCGACATGGCTGCATGTTGATGCATGTGTGTGCTAGCAGTGTGTCATTTGGGGGTATGGCTGCAGGAAGCAGCAGAGGTACTGGACATGTGTGTGCTTGATTAGGGGCAAATGCAGTTTGTGAGCCATTTATTTCGCAGGCTGGATTGTCTGGTTCATGGTGTCCCTCTGTCTGTCTTTCCTCTGCAGGTCAGAGCCTGTCAGAAGAAGAGGTTGTGGCATGCCATCCCCAAGGACGTGAGGACCCTGGGGGTCCATAGCCGGCAGAGCACCCACTGCAGGAAATGGTGGGATGACGTGAGAAACTGGTCCTGGAAGACAGCGGAGGCCCAGCTGTGGACGGCCTCCCAATGAGGGAGGGGTGCCTGTCAGAGCCTGACCCCCCAATCGCCCCCATACTGGTAGCAGCCAATCCTGAGTTGGACGGGCGCTTGAGGGCAGCACAGCAGCCACAAGGGGGTGAGTACAGTGTGTCCAGTATTCACTATTTTGTTGCCTGCCATGGGATTTGGGTGCAAGGTTCTAGTCAGTGGATGCCCCAATATGCCAGTTTGTCCATTTCTGCATGCTCCTGCTTAGCTATGTAGGGTATTATCCATTTTTGGTATTGCTAGGTAGCTAGCATGCCATGTCAGGCAGGACTCAGTTGATCGCAGTAGGTGTGCTGGTGGTACTGTTTAGGTTCCTTCCTGCTGTAGTACCAAGGCATTGGTTTGTCACTGTAGTCCATTCTGCGTATTGTAAGTCCAAGGGAGTGATTGTGATGTGTATGACATTTGTTCTGTTGGTGCTGTGATTGACCCTGTGCTCCCTTTCTTCCTCCCTTCCCCTCTCCTTTTTGTCTTCCTGTCGGTGTGTAGTAGTATCATCTGGTGAAGGAGCAGGGGCAGCGTTGAGTGACGGAGCTGCAGCCCACGGGACCCAGGAAACAGAGTCCCCCGACGCCGAGGGGACCAGTGGGACGGAGGGCAAGAGGAGCACCACAGGGGAGACTGGAGCTAATACACTCTGATTCCTCCCCTGATGGAAGCTCCCTGGTGGTGGCGGATCCTTCTCAGACCACCCTAATTACATCATCTTCTGCCACCCTTGTACCAGCACTGCTCTCCCAGTAGCCCCCCATCCAGTTGCCTGGGCCCGCTCACCCAGGAGGGTGGGCGTCTCCTTCGCCCCAGGTACCTCAGGCCCAACCCCAGTCAGCCCTGCTGCCCTCAGTGAGGGGGACATTGACCTCCTGAGATCCATCTCTGTAGGGCAGTCAACCATAGTAAATGCTATCCAGTGGCTGGCATCCCAGATGCAGCAATGCTATGCCTACCTGGAGGGTATTCACAGTGGCTTGGCGGCCCTTCAGAGATCGTTTCAGGCTCTGGCTTCTCTCTGACGGCAGCCAGTGTCCTTGTTTCTTCCACCCCCTCCAAATACTTGTTCCCAGTCCCTGTCTCCTCTCCCCCAACCCATCCAACGCACACATTCTGACAAGCATACACCCAAAACAACAGACAGGACTCGCACTGACAAACACAGGCAGCACACTTCAGTCCCCAAGCACACTCACAGCCAATACACAGCTGCACACACAACAGCAACTGCCTCCACTGTCTCCCAATGCTCCTCCTACCCCACAGTCACATCAGCACTCACACCTGCATGCACTGCATCAGTCCCAGATCCTGCCACCTGTACATCATTGCCCACAGTCACCACAACAGCAGACCCACAGACATGCACCCCACACACATGGGCAATCACCACCATCACCACCTCATGAAGCACACCCACTTCACTTGCAGACAATACCACAACATACATCCACACATCCTGTTTGTCCTCCCCCACCCTGTCTGCCCCCCTCCAAAGACACATAACTGCTCCCACTCAGACACCCAACAGCCATCCACCTCACACAAGCACACTGTCCATACACCTGTACCCAAGTCCAGCACACCTCCGCCTTCAACAACCACTCCCTCTACCTCCACTTCCATTCCTCCCCCCACCCCCCACCTCATTGGTCTCAAGAAGCTTTTGCTTTCCCACCTTGACCTCTTCCCTCCCCCACCCCGTCCTGCCCAGAGGAGAAAAGTCCCACCTCCCCAGCTCAGTACCTCCAGCACCAAGTCAACCACTGTTCCTCTCCCTAAGGGTACACCTACCACTAAGGTGCAAAAGAGTGGAACTCCGGCCTCCGTCCCAAGGTCACTCCTTCACCCCAAAACTGAAGGGCAGGGACCTGCAGCCTCCCAAGCCCAAAGACCCCCTCCCAAGAAGTAACCACCCCTACCCACCCACACCTCCTGCCCCCTGAGGTGCATGGCTACCATTGCGATGATGCCCCCACCCAGTGGAGTGCCAATGTTGTCAGGAGTCAAGTTGGGCCTTGGACGTTGCCCTTTGGCCTCTTGGGTACTTTGGACTGGCCTATGGCCCTGCCTGTACATATGTTGTTTATTGTTTATTTCAATGAATGCTCGTTCTCCAACATGATTACAATGGTTGGACCAGAGGTATGTGTCCTAGCTTTCTTTGCTCCTGGGTTCTGTTGCTGTTGATTTACTGTACAGTTAGTTATGGGTGTGTGTTGTGCATGTGTGTGTCACTCTCCCTTTTGTCCTTGTGTGCTAGGCGGCTGTACTCAACGTCATCGTCTTCGTCAGTGTTGTTGTTCTTAGACTGCCATTGCATGGTACAGCATTGGGAATACTTCCAGTTCTGGATCCATGGCAGCCGCAGGCTCCATTGTGTCCCTAGAGGTGAGTGTGTCCTTATATATGATGTGCTTCCACCAGGTTGGCGGTGCTTAAGCCCAGGAAATCCTGGCGGTCTGCTATGTCATAATATGGTGAGCGAATCCTTTTTTTCCGCCAGCCTGCAGGTGGCTACCGTTGTGGTCAATGGTCGTACCGCAATGGCAGTTGGGGTGGTACATTGGCTATCTATGGGAGGGATCATCGTCATAGTTTGGTGGTCATTACTACCAACCTGGCAACGGTACTTCCGCCTTCGCTGGAGTGGCAGTCACCTGACTGCCAATGTCATAATGAGGGCCAATATTTCTTTGTATGTTTTTTAGCTATTATATGTGAGCATATTTTTTTAAATGCGATGTTTCAGCTAGTTTTTAATAATTTCAGGTTGTTTTAGTCCAGAGCATTTTTATCTTGGATTTGTTCATCTTCGGTGGTGTCATCCTATGGTGTCACACTTGTTTCGGCAATGAGGAGGGTGAGGAGAATCCTATCTTGTTTTAATGGGAAGCAGGCGTTAGCTTAGCCTTATGGCTTGTATGCTCGTGCCCCTGTTGCCCAGTGACTTTTATCCTACTTAGTTTGCTCTGTTTTAGCACAATTATTTAATTATATCTTTCAAGATGGCTGCATTGTTTTTAGTTAGGCCAATGTTTTAGTTTCATGTTATTATTACCACCTTGCTAAGGCGTCACTATCAAGGGACAAAGATGAACAAACTGTAGGTATTCACATTAGGTACGTTCACTCTTTGCACTTTCAAAGGGATTGTTTATATAAATTGCCACCCCAAGCATCTCTTGTTATCTATTATTTGGGAACAGACATACGTCAGGGGTCCAATCGGATCTGTATAGATACATCTCACACAGACAGAGAGAGGGATTCTGACCAAATGCCATTGCTGCTATCGATGCTGCACGTCTCGTTAATGCTGGCCCAGTCTTCAGGCCCCATGGACTCTGATCTAGAGACCTCATTCCAAGGTAAAGAGGGGTGGGGACTCTTTTCATGGACACCGCATTGGCAGATTAGGTTTATCACACCTAGCTCTCTTTAGGTTAGGGGTCAGGTCCATCATGCTAGGGTATTGGGACATATCTCACATCTCATGTCATTTCATGTTAGTGCAAGATGGTGGGGGTCTTTGTACTAATGACTCTCGTTTTTACAATTCTGTTTCTTGCAGTGTTCATTATCCTAATCATTGCAGCCCATGCAACTTATCATAGATTGCAGACTTGTTAATAAAACCTATTGAAATCATGACTGCATCTCTCTCATTGGCTGTGTTCAATTGAGACATGTTGTTTATGTGTGAAAGCGGCAATCTTCGTTTAACCACAACAATCCCTGAGATATTGCACTCTGGAGTCCATGTGTAAAGGCTGCCACAAATCACCTTTTACTATTGGGGTTTTTGGTGAGGTACTGCTTCTGAGACCGGGAGGATTGGGACGACAGTTGTGATTTGTTGTAGGACTGGCATAGTCACCTACATACATAGGTACTGTCATTTTAAACCAACAGTCTTGCCTAGTGCATGAGTCAAACCACAACAGTAGAGACACCTGCACAAGTGTTGAATCAGAGACAGACAATGCTTATGTATTCCCCAGTTACAACATCATCAAATGTTGCCCCAAATCTATCAAATCAGGCTCTTGGCACAGCATTAACCGGTCAAGGTAAAGGATTAATGTTCCCACCAATTCAAACAAATTTGTCAGGGCCAGATGCATTGACAGTTCCTGCAACAATTGGTCCAGTTTTCCATTTACCCTGGGCACTTAGTGCCCAGGGTAACTAAGGCAAACATGGAGATACTGAGCACTAGGGTGCTAGCCATGACTCTTATGAATTCTTTTGGTCTTAAACAGACATGTGATAGAGTAGGTTCGCTGGCTGATGTGACATTTCCCCCATGCTCTACAGGCTCATCTTATTAGCTTAGGAGCAGGCTATGTGAACATCCTGTCATTATCCAGAGCCCATATCTTGAAGTAATACAATTTGTTTACAAGAGTTATCAGCATAACAATTATCTGAATGGCTAGTCCAAATGAAAGACCAAGTTTGAAAAACACCTCAGAGTGAGAGAAGAAATTGGACATGGCTAGACTAAAAGTGGAATTAAATGAAATAATTGAGGAAACACTTGAATTTGATAGATTGGATTCTTACAATGAAAATGAGTTGTAATTTATGTGCAAGGATGTTACTCTTTGTTCAGGACAGATTTATGAGAAATTATCAGATTTAGCTGAGAAATATGAAATTGAGATGAAGAAATCCAAACAGTTTAAGAGAAGTTGCAGATTAGAATTTGATTCAAGAGACAGTACAAACATGAGATCACCTGGAATGAAAATTCATATTAAAGTCTTGATTCAGAGCATTCAACCATGGGATACATTTGATAAATAGAAAGGCAGATGGGCAAAGAAAAGAGAGCAGAAGAAAAAGCCGACTGCCTCTTCAAATGATGTACAGAAGGCCGATGGAGCTGTCCGAATTATGTTAATGAAAGAAATTCTAGGAGGGAATTTTGTCCATGTCCCATGGAGCAGAAGTGACATAGGGGGTTATTCCAACTTTGGAGGAGGTGGTAATCCGTCCCAAATGTGACGGATTTACCACCAGCCGTATTACGAGTTCCATAGGATATAATGGACTCGTAATACGGCTGGTGGTATATCCGTCACTTTACCGTCACTTTTGGGACGGATTACCACTTCCTCCAAAGTTGGAATAACCCCCATAGTCTAATTTACAAATTATTACCCAACTTGAGGGAGAAGCCAGTTGAGTGGTACCTGCAAACAGAAAGGTTTGTTAAGCTTGCAAGTACCTATGGGAAGATTTGAACACTTTGGGCCTCATTCTGAGGCTGGCGGGCGGCGGTCGCCGCCCGCCTGGCGGGAACCGCCATATGGCCGCTCCGTGGTCGAAAGACCGTGGAGGCCATTCTGGCTTTCCCGCTGGGCTGGCGGGCGACCGCCAGAAGGCCGCCCGCCAGCCCAGCGGGAAACCCCTTTCCACGAGGAAGCCGGCTCCAAATGGAGCCGGCGGAGTGGGAAAGGTGCGACGGGTGCAGTTGCACCCGTCGCGCATTTCAGTGTCTGCTAAGCATTCACTGAAATTCTTTGTGGGGCCCTCTTACGGGGGCCCCTGCAGTGCCCATGCCATTGCCATTGGCATGGGCACTGCAGGGTCCGCCAGGGGCCCCACGACACCCCATACCGCCATCCTGTTCCTGGCGGTCAAACCGCCAGGAACAGGATGGCGGTATGGGGTGTCGGAATCCCCATGGCGGCGCAGCAAGCTGCGCCGCCATGGAGGATTCCTGAGGGCAGCGGAAAACCGGCGGGAGACCGCCGGTTTTCCCTTTCTGACCGCGGCAAAACCGCCGCGGTCAGAATGCCCTTGAGAGCACCGCCAGCCTGTTGGCGGTGCTCTCGCGGTCGTTGACCCTGGCGGCAATGACCGCCAGGGTCAGAATGACCCCCTTTATTTGAGATTGTGGTTTTAGCAGGTTTGTGGGTTGAGTGTAAGCGGAGTGTTGATTGGCCAAAGCATGAGCCTCCAAGCGATGCAGTGACAGGTGGCCATCTGAAGAGATGATAAAAAGCTACTGCAAGGTGATTGAGTTTCTGAAAACTATAGTTTCCCCTAAAGATGTTGATTTGCCAAAAATTTTGAGGACAGCTCAGGAGACAAAGGAATCTGTTAATGCTAATTATGAGAGATTGTTGTACACGTTCAGGCAATACAGTGGCACTGAGATTATTGAACCGATAGACATGATTCATTTTGTGTTCAGATTTGTTCAAGAATTGAAGCCTGAAATTAGCAACATGATTCGGAATCATTTGATTTGCTGACAGGGAATGCCAATTGATATAGTATTGCATTACGCAATATTTCATCTGTAGAGATGAAATTGAGTTGAAGCAGAAAAGATGAGTGTGATGGTAATCAAATCTGCCCAAGCAGCAGGTAGACAAGTGTCTCAAGGAATGGTAGATGCAGGAGGAATGCAGGAAACACAACAGAAGGGCAATATGGTGCCTCAATACAGAGGTAGAGGTCGTGGAATTCAAGTATATCAGACTGTTATTGTGGCTGATGTTCGAAACATGAAGAAAATACTTCCTTGTCATGCATGCAGCAATGTCGGACATTGGAAATGGGAGTGTCCATGTTGCAATGGAAATAATTTGGTGCAAAGTGGTGGTGTGTAGATGGTTGACAACAGTCAATTTCAAAATCAAAGAGTTCAAAGGCCCTGAAATCAAAACATGAATGTTCCCACTGGAGCAGTCCAAATCCAAGTTCCCCAACAACAAATTCCCCAGCGGCAAATTCAGGGCCCACAGCAAATGCAGATTCACAAGCTCTGATGGCACAGCAACAGGTAATGGTTTCTCAGCAGAATGCGACCCAGATAGCACATATAAATGTAAATCAGTTAATCACACAATACCCATTGACAGATTTCAGTGAGGATGAAATGAGTCAAGAATGCTTGAGTGAGAGTTCAGAAGAGGAAGAATGTGTGTTGGCTGCCTCACTGGAGGTAAATCAGCATGGTCCTTATGGTAATGTGAGTGTCATGGATCATGATGTTTAATTTTTGGTTGACACTGGAGCAATTCATTCCACTGTCAGATCTGCAGAAGTCTCAAATGTGCAACTTTCTGGAAGGATAATTCAGGTTGTAGAAATAGCAAACCAGGATTTGGTAAACCCCATTACAGAGCCCATTCCAGTCAAAATAGGAACCTTTGAGAATTTGCACCAATTTGTAGTTTGTGATTCTAGTCCTGTAAGTCTATTAGGAAGGGACTTCCTATGCAAATTAAAATGCTACATTACTTGTCCTCATGAAGAGATAGCAATTCAAACAAATAGTGATGATGAAACTTCCAGTCAAATTGATGAGGTGTAGCCTCTCATTACATTGTTTCCTGCCATGACTGTTAAACACCTGCCTGATAAATTACACAATACTGTAATGTTGAGAGTTTGGGATCTTTCTGGTAATGGTATTGGACTCATACGAGGTGTTGAACCATTTAAAGTGACTGTAAAGCCAAATTCAGTTTTTCCCAGAATGCCACACTATAACATGACTCCAGAAGTGATTGAAGGTTTTACCCCACTAATTACAGACTTTTTTGAGTAGGGAGTTCTAAAAGAAGTGATGGGCAGCCTATGTAATTCCCTAATTATCGGATTATGAAAGCCAACTAGGAAATATCACATACTTCAGGATTTTAGAAAGGTGAACAAAATTGTGGTATGCTGTTGTCCTGTGGTGCTAAAGCCAGCAGTACTTGTATTCCATATTCCAGGTGAAGCAGAATGGTTTTCTGTTATTGACTTGTCACAGTCTTTCTTCTCAGTGCCTTTACACGAGGATAGTCAATGTCTTTTTTCATTCAGATTCAGCAACCATGTGTATTCATGGTGCTGTACTCCACATGGGTTTTCAGAATTTCTGTCCCTTTTAAATCCGTCTTTAAGATGCCATTTCAATCCATTTTAGTGCAGTACATTGATGCCCTGATGGTTGCTTCTAATACACGTGAAGCTTAAAGACAAGATACCATAGTACTGTTGAATTATGTGGGTGAAAATGGACATAACGTTTCCCCTACCAAGTTACAGTATTGCCAGAAAGAAGGGAGTGTTTGGGTCACCAAATTGAGAAAGGTACAAGAAGAGTGTCCAGAGAGAGAGAGTTGCAACTATTATGCAGATGAATTCCCCAGTTACACAGAGAGATGTCAGACTGTTTTTGGAAATGGTGAGCTACTGTTGCCAATGGATCTCACATTTTTCGGTAGTTTCCATCCACTGCAGAAGTTAACGCACAAAGAAGTTACAGACCCAGTGCCCTTTAGTGAAGAATGTATGAAAGCTTTCACTGATTTGAGAGAGAGTTTGTGCAGAGTTCCAGCTTTGGGAATGCCTGATTACATGAAAAGCTTTTCCCTGTTTTGTCATAAATGAGACGGTTGTGATCTTTCTATTTTGACGCCGTTGCATGAAGGAACAAACAGACCTGTGGCATATTTTTTGCCACACTGGATACTGTTGCTGCTGTTTTGCCTGGCTATTTAAAAGCAGTGCCAGCTGATGGTGTAAGCATAGGTCAATGTAGAGGAATTGTGATGAGACACTATTTAATTGTGTATATCCCACATTCATTCAATATTTGACCAGTGCTCATCTCACCCATTATATGTTATTGATCCTTGGATCTAACAATATGACCTTCAAAATGTGATCTGTGCTAAACCCAACTACCTGTTAATCTTAATTATTTAAATGATGTTAATGAGATAGAACATGACTGCCTCAATGTCACTGAACTGTGCACCAAACCAAGTCCTAATATTCAGGATGCACCTTTAGAGGAGTATGATCAAGTTGTGTTTGTCAATAGCTCCTGTTTAAGAGAAAACAAAGGGACTCTGAGAGCTGGTTATCAGTTTGCACACTCTTAGGAGTAGTCAAAGCTTCATGGCTTCAAGGAGTAATTTCTGCCCAAGTAGCTGAATTGGTGGCTCTTACAAGAGCATGTTGTGTAACAGAACAGTTTAAAGTGACAATATTCAAGGATAGTCAATATGGATTTGGTGTTGTTCATGCCTTCTGGCACTTATTTCACTAGAGAGGTTTTATGCCCTCATTAGGATCACTGATTCAAAATGGTGAAAGAATGCATAGTTTATTGAATGCTTTGCGGTTACCTGAGAAGATTGGGGTTGTGAAGTGCACAGCCCATCAAAAGTCAGATGATTATGTATCATTGGGTAATGCCTATGCTGACCAAATTTCCACATATTGTGCACTCCATTGTGTCACCTTTAATGAAGAGTGAGGTGGTGGAAGTGACACGGATGAGACAAATCAAAGTTTCTTGATATCAGCGGTTTATACCTAGGAAGACATTAAGGCCCATATTTATACTTTTTGACGCAAAACTGCGCTAACGCAGTTTTGCTTCAAAACAATTAGCGCCGGCTAACGCCATTCTGAAGCGCCATGCGGGCGCCGTATTTATTGAATGACTTTAGCCGGCGTTAGCCGCCGGCGCCGTCTGGTGTGCGTTAAAAAAAACGACGTACACCAGGCAGCGCCGGCGTAGGGGAAAATGGAGCTTGGGCGTCAAGAAATGGGGCAAGTCAGGTTGAGGCAATTTTTGCGCCTCAACCCGATTTGCGCCATTTTTTTTCCACTCCCAACCCCTATAGAAATGACTCCTGTCTTAGCAAAGACAGGAGTCATGCCCCCTTGCCCAATGGCCATGCCCAGGGGACTTCTGTCCCCTGGGCATGGTCATTGGGCATAGTGGCATGTAGGGGGGCACAAATCAGGCCCCCCTATGCCACAAAAAAAAAAAAAAAAAACTTACCTGAACTTACCTTAATGTCCCTGGGATGGGTCCCTCCAGCCTTGGGTGTCCTCCTGGGGTGGGCAAGGGTGACAGGGGGGGTCCCTGAGGGCATGGGAGGGCACCTCTGGGCTCCTTCAGAGCCCACAGGTCCCTTAACGCCTGCCTTTTGCAGGCGCTAAAAACGGCGCAAAAGCGGCCGTACGTCATTTTTTTTTGACCCGCCCACTCCCGGGCGTGATTTTTGCCCGGGAGTATAAATCCGACGCACATGCCTCGGAGTCGATTTTTTAGACGGGAACGCCTACCTTGCATCTCATTAACGCAAAGTAGGTGTCCACGCTAAAAATTGCGTCAAAAAAAACGACGCAATTCTGGCACAAACGGAGTATAAATATGCCCCTAAGAGACTGAAGAAGGAACCAACAGAGGAAGAACACAGAGGTTGGAGTTGAGCATGTTGTGTACAGAGATAGGAAGATTATTGCCCTCATTACAAACCTGGCGGTCGGTGATAAAGTGGCAGTAATACCTCCAACAGGCCGGCGGTAATTACTGCCAATTTATGACCATGATGGAAAGAGCTCAGATAGACAGCCACTTTACCAGATCGACCGCCAGGGCGGAAATAACAGCCACCAAGGCGGCAGCAGCCCTTGGAGGCAGATCTACAGAATGTCCACCGCCGGGGACAGCTGCTCAGTGGTGGCAGTGGTGTTGCTGCTGCTGCTGATGGTTGTGGAGGGAAGCTCCTGCCCATCCGCTGCAGCCTTGGACGGCTGCCCACTGCTGGTGGGGGTAGTGGTGCTGCTGCTGCTGGTGGTGGTTGTGGGGGGAAGCTCCTGCCCATCCCCTGCAGTCTCAGACATCTGCTCACTGCTGGTGGTGGTAGTTCTGCTGCTGCTGGTGGTGGTTGTGGGGAGAAGTTCCTGCCCATCCCCTGCAGCCTCAGATGGCTGCACAACCCTGGTTGGTGGTGGGGGCACCGACTGAGTCCCAGCACCAGGCCTCTTGCCCTTCCTGGAAGCAGCTGGGGATGGCTTCTTGCCCTTTCTGGCAGCAGCTGGGGATGGCTCCTTGCCCTTCCTGGCAGCATGTGAGGCAGGCACCCTTTCCATGAGGCAGCCCAGTGCTCTGGATCCTTTTTCCACCACAAGTGGGTGTGGACACTACTGGGCCTGTGGACTGGGTGGCTGAAGTGATTGCCTGGGTTTTAGCCACTCTGCCCAGATGTGAAGGACGGGGGGTAGGGGTAGGAAAGAGGTCAATGGTGGAGAAGAAAAGCTGCTTAGGGACATTGGGGTGGGGAGAGGGAGAAGGTGTGGGAGTGGAGGAAGAGGGAGTAATTGCGGGAGGTGTCTTTCTGCTGTGTTTGGGAGCAGGTGCATGGGCTGGATGAGGATGTGAGGTGGATGGCTGTTGGGTGTCTGAGTGCTTGTGTTTGTGTACCTTGGGAGGGGGGAGAGAAACAGTGGGAGAGGACACAGGGGACATGTGCATGGTTGTTGTGGTGGTGTCTGCCAGTGAGGTGTGTGTTCTGATAGGTGTGCTGATGATGGAGGTAGTGGATGTGGATGTAGTGCATGCAGGTGTGAGTGTAGATGCAACTGGGAGGGAGGTGGAGAAGGAAGAGGACAGGGACACAGTGGAGGCGGTGGATGTTGGTATGTCTGCATCTGGATGGTGTTTGTGTGAGTGCCTGTGGGATTATGTGTGGTGTTTGTGTTTGCTGTGCCACTTCTGTGTGTTGTCTTGTTTGCATGCTCGTCTGCCTGTGTGCTTGGGATAGTTTGGGGTTGAGGGGAATGGGATTGGGTAGAGGAAGTTGGGTGGGGAGGAGTAAAAAGGGACAATGGGTGCTATCAGAGAGGAGGCCAAAGCCTGGATTGATCTCTGTTGGGCCGCCAAGCAAGTGTGAATGCCCTTCAGAAATGCATTGGTCTGTTGCATTTGGGCTGCCAGCCCCTGGATGGCATTCACAATGGTTGACTGCCCAACAGAGATGGATCTCAGGAGGTCAATAGCCTCCTCACTCAGGGCAGCAGGGCTAACTGGGGTAGGACCTGAGGTGCCTGGGGCGAAGGAGATGCCCACCCTCCTGGGTGAGCTGGACACGGTCAACTCGATGAGGGGCTGCAGGAAGGGCGGTGCTGGTACAGGGGGTAGCGGATGTACCTGTAGCTGGGGTGGTCACAGAGGTGTCCGCCACCACAAGGAGCTTCCATCGGAGGATGTATCTGTGTCCAAACTGATCCCTCCAGTCTCTGCCTTGGTGCTCTCCTCACCCTCTGTCCCACTGGTGCCCTCAGCATTGGATGCTAATGCACATAAGGACAGGATGACAGAACAAAAAGGGTGTGGGGGAGACAAAGGATACACTTGGTCGATGGCTGCACCAACACCCCTGTTGGCATACACAGCACCCTCACACACAGGGAACAGGCCTACGCACTATGCAATGAACTACCAGTAACAATGCTATTCACCAGGGCATGGGGAGGGACACATGCTGCCAACTGCAGCATACCTGGGACCCACACAGTGTTGCCCAGTAGTGGATGCCTACAAGCTAGGTAGGAGGATTACATCAGAACCCTGGCCAACATGGGACCTACTCTACAATGTCAGGCCTGACCCAGGGGCACCCACAGACACATATCCCCCACCTGGATACCACCCCACCAGGCGGAAGTAGTAATGATGGGCACTGTGCTCACCCCCTTGTGGCTGCTGTGATATCCTCAAGTGCCCATCCAGCTCTGGCCAGGCCACCGCCAGTATGCGGGCCATCAGGGGGGTCAGTGTTCAACTGGCACCCCTTCCTCGTTCAGAGGCCATCTCCAGTTGTGCCTCCGCTGTCTTCTGTGCCTAGCGTCTCAGGTCCTCCCACCGTTTCTGACAGTGGGTGCTCCGCCTGCCATAGACCCCCAGGGTCCGCACGTCCTTGGCGATGGCACGCCATATACCCTTCTTTTGATGGGTGCTGACCTGCAGAGGAAATACACACAGGGAAAGGTATTAGTTAGACTGTCCTGCCTGTTACACTCATGGCCTACCATACCCCTTCTAATCCCCATTTGCACAGACCTGGCAGAAGCACACAAGCACCACGCCGCCCGGGGGACATCCACCAATCCTCACCTACATGAGGCCTTCACACACACCACACCACTCCATGCCTTCATGCCCCATGCATTGTGCTCACAGTGTACTCACCTGTTGGTATGGAGGCCCATACATCATTCTGTACTGGGGTAGGACCACATCCACAGTCTTGCCAACTCTGCTGAGGTGAAGGCAGAGGCCCTTTCCCCAGTCACACGCGCCATGGGAGGTTCAAGACACAGGTCACAGCAGCACATGCAGTTTAGTCCTCTCCTGTTAAAGGTCAGGTAACAAGTGAGTGAACAAATAGAAAATGGCGGTGACGTCCGCAGCAGGGCATACCGTCACCGCCGGTGTACATCACCATTGGCCCCTGTACCCCATAGGGCCCAATATTATCCAATGAGGCGTTGCACGGTGGTTCTCGATGCCTTCTGCAACGGTGCACAACATCAGCGGAATTACCTCACTTCCACCTGTCCCTCCACACAGGACAGGCAAACGCCATTTCTGGGGAGGGGCAGGCCCTGTATTATAACTGTTACAGTTCACAATTGTACATACAGGACAAATGCCACTTATACATTCCAAATTAACTTCATGCATTGTACTGTTGTGGATACAATGTACAGTTTGTGACAGGCTCCTCACTCTTTTGCCCCATAGATTGCTACCACTGCGGATGAATAGGGGATGGAGACATACCCCCGTGTACAGATCCCTCACCTATAGACTTGACAGGGCCACAATCACAGAGCTGTGTGCCCAATTGGAGCCTGACCTGATATCTGCCACCATTCACCCCAGTGGGATCCCCCCTCTTGTGCAAGTCCTATATGTGCTCAATTCCTGGCAACTGGTTCTTTTCAAGTGACAGTGGGCTTGGCAGCAGGAATGTCACAGTCAATATTCTCAACAGTGCTGACAAGAGTGCTGGATGCCCTAATGAAACACATGTGCAGCTACATTTTTTCCCCCAGGTGGATGATTTGGCCACAGTGAATGCTGACTTCTATGCAATGGGACATATCCCCAACATCATTGGGGCAATTGATGGCACACATATTTCATTTGTTCCCCCATGACAAAATGAACAGGTATTCAGAAATCGAAAGCGTTTTCACTCAATGAATGTCCAGATGGTGTGCCTGGCAGACCAGTACATCTCCCACGTCAATGCTAAGTATCTTGGGTCTGTGCATGATGTCTTTATCCTGAGGAATAGCAGCATCCCAAATGTGATGGCCCAACTGCTGGGGCATAGGGTGTGTCTAATAAGTGAGCCCTGGTTCCCACCCAGTGGATGTTGGTGTATGGGTATGGTGTGGGCCATACAGGATAGTGTGTGGGTAAATGTTGTCCCTCTATATTTGCAGGTGACTCAGGTTACCCGAACCTATCATGGCTACTGACCCCTGTGAAGAATCCCAGGACAAGGGCAGGGGAATGTTACAATGAGGCACATGGGCATATAAGAAGGATTATAGAACGTACCTTTGGCCTCCTAAAGGCCAGGTTTCGATGCTTCCATCTAACAGGTGGGTCCCTTTGCTACTCACCCAAGAAGGTCTGCCAGATAATCGTTGTATGCTGCATGTTGCGTACCTTGCCTTGAGACGCCATGTGCCTTTTCTGCAGGAGGAGGAGGCTGGAAATGGCCGTTTGGCAGCAGTGAACTCTGGACAGTGAGGATAAGGAGGCATAGGATGAGGATGAGGACAACAGAACTGCAGTGATTCAACAATACTTCCACTGACACACAGGTAAGACAGTGTAACTTCACATTTCAATGGCATTTGTTTGTTTCACATTGTCACTGGCAGGCTGTGATTTCCCACTTCTATGCCCACTAACTGTACCCTTTTGAATACTCTTTTTGCAGATGTTGGTGCCACACTATCGCTCCTGGTGTGTTCACTGCAACCAACTACAGGTCTATCCTATGTGAACATTACTGTACAGTTGATTTGCAATGTTTGACTACTCCATAATTGTATTTTTTCAAAGTGTGTTTATTGAAGTGCTATGAAGAAAAGGGGCTAGTGCAATGGGCTGGGGTGATGATGGAGGAAAGTTCAGGGTATTTTTCCAGTCTATTTGTAGCACAGGTGCATTGTCCAAGGGGACAAAGGAAGGGGTGCAAATGTAGTTCAAGGTGGACAGGGTGACATAGTGGGACACAAGGGTGACAATCAGGAGAGTTGTATTTCCTGGTGGGGGTCTTGGCAATAGTCTCTGGCTTCTGCCTGGATCGCAGGGAATGTTTGCTGGGTGGTTCTCATTCTGCAGGGGGTGGGGTACTGGTGGCCTGTTGGTCCTGTGGCGATGCCTCCTATTCACTAGCGATGGCAGAGGTGGAGGGCAGTTCAGTAGTCTGGCTAGTGGCAGGGGCCCACTGTTGTAAGACTGCCTCCCTCCTATTGTTGGCCATGTCTGCCAGCACCCCTGCTATGGAGACCAGGGTGGTGTTGATGGCCTGCACGTCCTCTCTGATCCCCTGGACCTGTCCCTCCTGCAGCTGCCTGTTCTCCTGCATGTTGTCCAGAATCTGGCCCAGCGAATCCTGGGAATGTTGGTATGCTCCCAGGATCTTGGTGAGTGCCTCCTGGAGTGTCGGTTCCATGGGCCTGTCCTCCTCCTGGCGCACAGCACTCCTCCCAGTTTTCCTGTTGTCCTGTGCCTCTGCCCCCTGAACCGTGTGCCCACTGCCACTGACCCCAGGTCCCTGATTGTCTTGGGGGTGAGGTGTGCCTTGGGGTCCCTGTAGAGGTGGACATACTGCTGATTGATGTGTCCTGGGGACAGAGGTATGGGTACGCTGGGTGGGTGCTGTGGTGGTGTTTCTGGAAGGGGGAGGCTCTGTGGTGGTGTGTGACTGTGCCTGGGTTACCGACTTTCCAGAGGTTCCTGATGGGCCAGGTTGGTCATCCAGATTCAGGCGACCAGAGTTGCTGTCATCACTGTGGGCCTCCCCTGTGGGGGGACTGGAAGTTGCTGGCACCTCTTCTTTGGAGACATTGCTGGGATACCTGTGGGGATGTAAATTCAGTGTTATTGTTTCTATGTGTGACATATGGTGCACAGGTGTTTGGTTGTATTTGCCCTGGCAGCTTTCACTTGTGTGAGTTGGTATATGGTGGGCTAGCTGATTCTCTCTAGTGTGCATGCTTTGGTGATAGGTGTCCATGCAGGTCTGTGAGTGTTGTCCATGCATTGGTATGGCATGCAGGGCTTGGCATTGGGATGAGTGAGATGTGATGGTGGGGGATGTGGGACGTGGTGATGTGATGGGAGTGATGGTGAGGGTCGGGGTATGTGATGGCTTGCAGGTAGGGGGGTGATAGAAATAGAGAGTTGACTTACCAGAGTCCAGTCCTCCTGCTACCACTGCCAGGACCTCAGGATGCATGATTGCCAAGACTTGCTCCTCTCATGTTGTTACTTGTGTGGGAGGAGGTGGGGGTCCACTGCCAGTCCTCTGTACAGTGAGTTGGTGTCTTGCTGCAATCGAACGTTCCTTCCCCCGTAGGTCATTCCACCTCAACCTGATGCCATCCCTGGTTCTTGGGTGCTGTCCCACGGCGTTTACCCTGTCCACAATCCTCCGCCAGGGCTCCATCTTCCTAGCAATGGATATTTGCTGCACCTATGCTCCAAATAGCTGTGCTCTACCAGGATGATTTCCTCCACCATGACTCTTAGATCCTCCTCAGAGAATCTGGGGTATCGTTGTGGTGCCATGTGTGTTGTGTGAGTGGTGTGGGTGAGGGTGTGTAGGCTGATGTGTTGGGGTGTGTGATGTAAGGTGCATGCGTGGTGTATAGGTGATGCTGGTGTGTGGGTCTGGTCTTGTCTGTAGTCATGATGTCAGTTTGTTGCCAATGGTTTGTAGTCATGAAGGGTTGTTGGTAATGTGGGTGTGTGTTTTATAGTGGTGTGGGTGCATGGGTGTGGTGTGTGTATGGGTGTCAGGTCTGTGTTATTTAAATTGACCTATGTAGTGGTGCTTTGTTTGAGTGTGTGTATTTTGAGCGACGCGGTATGTACTGCCAATGGTTCACCGCGGTTGAATGTCCGCTGTGGTGATTCGTGAGTCATAATGTGGTGGGCGTAGTTCTGTTGGTGTAACGGTGTGAGTTTTGATACTGCCAGTTTATCACTGACCTTTGGGCTGCTGGAATTGTGTATGTGGCTGAATAGTGACGGATTGGTGACTGTGTGTGTCATAATATGGTGAACGGATATCGGCAGCGGTATGTTGGCGGCAGTCATCGTGGCGATAAGTGGGATCTACCGGCAATGTCATAATGAGGGCCTATGTCTGGATTTCAAGTTAAGGGGAAGTTGTATTACCTGATTGTTTGTTGAACTCGATGGCAAGATATTAGCATGGTCAGGTTCATCTAGGCAGTGATGCAATGATTCGCACATTCAAACAGACTTGGGACAAGATTAGATTTAGGTTGACTGCAGAAGTGGTAAGTCACAGATGTATTACATATCAACAAATGAATTTAGGGAAATGCAAAGTGGTTAATTTAAGCCACATAGGTAGATTGGGAGGTCAATTTAACAGACTGCAGCATGATTTTATTGAGATGCCTGCTTATAATAGATTGAGATGTGTGTTGGTTGTTGTGTGCGTGTTTTCCCATTGGGTAGAGGTCTATTCAACATGTAGGAATGACCTGCTGTAGCTTAGCTGGGCTCAGGAAGCCTATACCAAGATTTGGCTTCCTGGCTTCTTTGGAATCAGATCGAGAAAATAATTTTATTAATGAGATCATACACTTGTTGTGTGCAGCTTTGAACATTGAGCAAAAATTGCACTGCAGTTTCAGACCAGAGGCATCTGGAGTGGTGTTACAGTAGAATGGAACACGGAAAGCTTGATTAGCAAAGGTTTGTGCCTCTACAATGTTGAAATGGCCCGATGCATTGCCGCATGTCCTGATGAGCATGTGTAACACCCCTGACAGGAAGACAGGACTGTCAACTCACAAGATCCTTATGGGCTGTGTAATGAGATTCCCAACTGTACTTGCAAATGCACTTGTGAACAAAACAGATGACATAGTGCTCGATTACTGCAAAGGTCTGGCTGATGTGGTTTGCTATTTGTCTTATCAGGTTAAAGCAGCAACAGTTCAAGTGACTCAAGAATAGTATCACAGCTTTAAAGCTGGAGATTGGATTCCTATTAAAAAGCACGGAAGGATGGGTTGTCTAGAGCCAAGTTGGAAATGACCATAACTTGGTGACAACAACAGCTGTGAAGTGTGCTGGTCTTCAAAACTGGATTCATGCAAGCCACCCACGCAAAGTTCCATTTCCACTAGAAAACACAGAGTCTGATTCCCCAAGAGTTAATGCAGAAGACAAAGGGGTTCAGATTAATCAAGCTGTGAGAACCGTGAGGACTGAACAAGTGGCTGAAACAGAACTCGTGCAAAATGGTGAAAACACAAGCATTCCAAACACGGACAGAGATGCAGGAGAGCAAAGTCAAAGCCAACTGACTCCTGCAAATGCAACCAACATTGTGAATGGAGTTGCACCTGAAAAGAGAACTTTAAAAGGAGATCAGTGGCCTGCTGCCATGCATGAACTGGTTGCTGATACACTCCCAGCTATAAAAGAAGTAGTTGAAGAGTCAAATCAAAGTGAAGAAGAAGATGGTGCTGTTAGAAGAACAAAAAGTAAAAGAGTGCCAAGCCACAAATACTCTTCTCCTGAATGCATATATCTTGTCACAAATGAATGGGAGAACAAGTTTATGGCCTTTTGTTTTCACAGTGAGAATTCAGTTAAACATTCTGGAACTTGAAATTGCATTCAAACTGAGTTTTGAAATCTTTTTTCCAATTGATCAACAAAGACAATACACTGTGGAAGTGAACATAAGTGATCATCAGACTGTGTTTTATTAAAGACGATCATTTGAACTATTTTTGAGAAACTTTTATTTGAAACTTGATGAACCATCTGGAAGATCAGGAATTGTAATAAACAGTGCAAAACGACTTTGAAAAGCTGCTTTAGATTTGATTTTGCTCTCTTTGCTTGTGAATTTTTCTTCTTCTTTTGTTTCTCTTCCTGTTTGATTCTACAGAAGCCATAAATCCAGGACAGAATAAATGCAGTAAATGTAAATATGCATGCACTGGTTTAGTTATAGCATGTATGGTTGTGTGCATTTTAATGACTGCTGGAATGAGTGTTTCAATGAAAGAAGAGATGCAAAGCACAGCAACTCCAGTGCAAAGAATGACAACATCCAATTTAGATGACACAAAGGGAGATTTATCTTCCATGTTTATTGTAGTTTACCATATGAATACGTGGACAAAATGAATGTGCGTGATTGTTATGTGTGTACACAAATTCCTTCGTCAGTACAAGAGGGAATTACTTATCACAGCTTACCACTTACTTATGGCATTAGTTGTACCTCATTATTAACACGTTTGTACAATCAAGAATACATTCAGTATTTTTACTGTAACTTTGATTCAGTTTTGTCTTTTCTGCCCATTAATCTGCTTTGAGCAGCATTGCAAAGGTTAAGAACATAAATATATAGTAGGTGGGTTCTTTGAACCTACATTAACCTTTAGCACAGCATATGCATGCTGTAATAATTTCATGTCTTCTCACATAGGTAGAAAAGAAGTTTATTAATCAAGTTGACGACTGAGGAAAAGTAATGAAAGACAAGATAGAAAAAGAAATCGTTTCCAGAAAGAATCAGTTCACAACACACCTGGCACACAAGGATGCTGCCCTTTAAATTGGCAACAAGTAGGGACGCTTTGTATATATAGGCCACAATCGATATCTGACAATACGTTTTTAGGAATGAGTGAATGCATACATGTGTTTTTGTTTAGGAATGTATGAGATTTTATGCTAAATGGAGAAGATCCCACTGTGCCTGGTGTATATTACATCTGTGGAAAGAACGCTTATTACAAGTTACCGAAAGGTTGGAATGGCACATGCTATTTAGGAGTGTTGTTTCAGAAAATCTATCAAGTAGACAACATTGACAAGCCAGCAGGTGTTGAGAGATTTAAAATGAGATTTAAAAGGTGAGCAAGTAGTTCATGGATTACTGGAGATATTTGTGAAGCTTTTATTCTATCAGTGGGTGTGATCTTGAATGACATGAAGGTAAGGAAGTTATCAATGAATATTGATAAAATGTCAGCTGATTTTTCAGGTGCGATGCTCCTGATGGGTACAGAAATGGTTGTAGTAAGATCAGTGGTTTTGCAGAACCGTCTTGTGTTAGACATCCTTCTAGGAAAAGAAGGCGAAGTTTGTTGAGTTTTAAAGATGGAACACTGCTGTACTTACATACCAAATAATGGTAAGGAGATAAGGAAATACCTTTCTAATCTGACAAGTTTGAAAAATGACTTGAATGAATTGAAGCAGGCAAGTGTCTGGGAAAATAGATGAAGGATTTTCTAAGGTAGGATCTTGGGTTGGGAAATTGGGAATTGGATTTGTGAGACTCATCCTGAAACCTTTACTGATTGTGACCGTGTGCATAATTTGTGCACTTGGATCTTACAAGGCTTACAGTTTCTGGAAAAGACAAAGAGTACAGAATAAACAGAGGAGGGAAGAAATGGAAATGGAAAATATAAGAAATGGATATTACCAGACCATGAAGAGAATTGAAAATTATCGCAGACCTAGATCCATGCATTATCAGACTACAGGATTTTGATTTGTCTCATTGTAAATGATAAAAGTTTTTATGGGATGGCATAAATTGCTGTCAGAAGAGGGACTGCTAGAGATCAAATTTGACTAATTAGTGGCATATAAGTGAGCACATGGTGACTTATGAACCTTCATTTAAAAGCCTAACGGAGAAAATGAACGTGAAAATGTAAAATGTGTACATTTGAATTATAGTGGACAATATAGCCTCAATTTGCATTTGACATCACGTTTTAACATGAAGATATTGTGCATTTACATTCGAGTGAATTCATGACATGAATTAATGTTCAAAGCAATATCTTTAAAAAGAAACAATAGAAATGAATTATATTATGAGTATTAAATGATCATGACTTAATCATAATTATATTGAGTTAAATGGAATTTTATTAACGTGAGTTACATGTGTGCAGAAAAATAAATGCATGTTTAAAACTATTCTAATATGTTATAAATATTATTTGCGGTAAACAATTTCCTTTGCATATATGATTCAATTGAAAGGTGTGCAGTAGGATTTATGTCTGTGATTTTAGTAATGTGCATTTAGGCTTTCTTAGCTGGACTAGGCCTGAAGATTAATTCTGACAGCTGTAGAGGGAATTTACTTGCTTACTCTGTTCCCTCTGACTGGGATTTTTCCCTAGGTTGCTGATGTGATGTTGAACGTCATATTGTATTGAAGATGAAGAACATGTTTCAGTATTAATTATGTAACAATATTTGTTCTAGCTGTCAAACAAGACAGAAAGCTTAAATAAATTTAATGTGAGAATTGTTGAGTTCACCCTGTGTATCGTGAGAAAGGATTATGAAGCAATAAACAACTAGAAAATGTAATATTTTGGCAGAACTGCATGAAATCACTGAAATGACTAAATGCTTTCTCTGAGAATATCAGGAATAGTTTCAAACTTGATGGTGTCAGTGTCTTCTATTGAATGCTGAATCTTGTGCATAAGATGAGCCCACCTGAAGGACCAATCCAAAGGCCATTGACATTTCAAATTAGTGAGGGACTTTAAAACTTTGAGTTAGTTCTATCTAGTAGTCTGCAAGAGTTAGTCTACTCCTGCCTTGAGTCTGCTGCTGTCACCTCCTGTCCCTCTCCTAGTCTTCTGATGAGTTTCCTCTTAGCCTTAATTGCCCACTTGCCTATGCTGTTCCATAAAAATATGCCCAATCAAGTCTCAGCTGCTGACCTGTCCTATGTGTAGCCTGTGTTCTGTACTGTCCTGATGCTGCTGTCAACTGAAGTCGAGAGAAAGTGAACGGTCCACTCAAGGAAACCTTCCTGTCTGCTGTCACTTGAGGAGAGATATAATTGAATGTGATTTTTTGTTTCCTTTTCAGCTTAGACAATTACACCAGCATATTTTTATAAAGAGTTGTCCTAGTTAGATTATTTTTTCTAAATCATTTTTGTCTTTTCCTTTTGCTTTTGTTATCTATTACGAGCCGGCAGCAATGTTGATGTCACTTTTCCGCTGGGCCAGCGGACAGTAACACTGTTGCCGTCCACTGGACCAGCAAAAAAGTCAGAATAGGGAGCCATAAATACCACCAGCACTGGCGGTATTCTGGCTCCCGCAGCCTCGGCCGTCTTTTGAAAAGACTGACGAGGTTGTAATGAGGGCCTAAATCTTTTAGATGTTTTGGTCAACCTATGGTTTTCATGTATGTTTAAAATTTGGTATTGCGCACCATGTAGTTTACATTGACTTTGGGACTATAATAAAACTTTGAAACTTTATTTAATTTGGAGTTTGATTTAGTGTTTTCATTGTTGATTGTGTGTAGAATTATTTTGGTTCTTATGATATTGATCTGTGTTGAATGAATCTTACTACTACAATTTTCACTGAGTCCAAAGATCCAGTCAACTTCCGATAGTGGAATAAGGTATGGGGTCTCACCAGAGCACTTGTGGTTTCCGAACCCGAAGAGGGAAGATGACCTCCGTGAGCACCTCATCAATTCTGACATTGATCTTGGATTGTTTGTGCTCCCATTCAGACGGAGTTTAGCCTCGCCATTTAGGCACACTATAGATATCAGAATGTAACCACGTCAGATTTCCATACAGCTGGTCTCAATCTGGAGCAATATGGAGGAGGAAAAAGAATGGGCAGGAATGAGGCCCTAAGTGGTTTACAAGATCTGAGACTTTTCAAGCTTTCCACCTATCACGTGTGTATTTCTTTTTGTGGGGGTTAAATTATTAGTAAATACTGAGATATATAAAGATACAAACCATATATCAATGCAACACAAATAGATGCCTCAATGTTTCCATGGACTGACAGAGTTCCTAGGTCCATTATTCAAAGATCATTAGAATGCCAGCATAAATTTGCTAAGTACGATGTGGACAGGTTTGAGAGACAGCAAGTAAAATCTGGCTCTCCCTAAGCAAGACATTCTAAAAATCAAAACCTAAACCTTTTTTCATATTCTAAAGAAATGGTATATAGGGATTTGGACAGGATCTCCATGAAGGTGTGGTCGCTGTTTCCTGTCATGATAGTGTCCTGGACTCAACAATGCAATTCCCCAACACTTGTTCACCACCAATTCATTAAGTGACAAAGCAAAAACAATTGAAACTTGATTTGCTAAAAAATTGATAGCCATTTCAATTACATTTTGGCACTGGATTAAGTGTACTTAAACGACTCATGTATTTCTACATGGTCAACTTACCAACTATAAGTCTAAGGGTTTGATTTTGAATGTGTCGAAGAGGTACTCTGTCACAAATGTCTTGGATATCCCATCCACCATATTATTAGTGTCATAGGATATAATGTACTTGTAATTCACATTTGTGACAAAGAATCCAATCCACCAAACTGTAAATCAGATCCAGGACAGAAGGTGTGGGTTTTGGAGCCTATGGCACCAAGAGCATTCTAAGACAAATGGAGTGGACCACATCTTATTCTGGAAAAGAAGGGTGAAGTCACCTATTTGGTAGACCTTGGCACTGACAGAAGTCCCCCCAGGGTACTCCATGTCAACCGCTTTAAACCGTACTATGATAGGGCTGATTTGACCCTACTCATGGCCACAGATGAGGGGCAGGAGGAAGAGATGACCCTCTCCCTGACCTCTTCTCCAACACTGAAACTGATAGCTTAGTAGAAGGAGTTGTACTTGCAGACTACCTCACAGCAGAGCAGAGGGAGGACTGCAAGAATTTACTAGGCCAAGTTTCTGAACTCCTGGTACCACTACTTGGTGTGAACATATAATTGATACTGGAGACAGTTTGCCTGTCAAAAGTAAGATTTATAGGCAGCCTGATCATGTCAGAGACTGTATTTAATCTGAGGTTCAGACCATTTTGGACCTAGGTGTCACTGAGCACTCAGCATGGTGGTACTTGTCCCCAAACCGCATAGTAAGGATGGAAAGAGAGAAATGAGGTCTCAATACTGTAACAAAAACAGATGCTCACCCTATACACAGGGCAGGTGAGCTGAAAGATACTCTGGCATCTGCCAATTATCTAAGCACCTTTGATTTGACTGCAGGGTATTGGCAGATCAAATTATTAGAGGATACTAATCCAAAAACTGAATTTTCAACCATTAGAGGGCATTAGCAATTTACAGTTATGCCCTCTGGTCTGAAAAATTTACCTGCCACTTTCCAGAGGCTGGTGAACATTGTCCTCCAAGGTCTGGAAGCTTTCATTGCAGCATATCTAGATGATATTGCTGTATTTAGCTCCACCTGGGATGACCACCTGGTCCACCCATGGAAGGTTTTGGAGGCCCTGAAAAGTCAGGCCTCACTATCAAGGATTCAAAGTGCCAGATAGGGCAGGGGAAATAGGTTTATCTGGGCCACCTGGTAGGTGGAGAACAGATTGAACCACTACAGGGAAAGATACAGGCTATTTTAGACGGGGCTCCTCCTACCACTCAGACCCAGGTCAGAGCCTTGTTTGGTCTCACTGGGTATTACAGGAGGTTCATTAAGAACTATGCCTCTATTGTTGCCCCTCTTAATGACCTCACCTAAAAAAAAAATGCCTAAAAAGGTATTATGGACAGCCAGCTGTCAAAGAGATTTGAGGAGCTTAAGCAGGCTATGTGTACTGCACCTGTCCTAAAAAGCCTGAATTACTCTAAAAAACGTCATTGTCCAGACAGATGCATCTGAACTGGGGTTGCAGCAGTGCTATCACAATTGAACTCAGAGGGCCAGGATCAACCTGTTTCTTTTATCAGTAGAAGGTTGATCCCTAAAGAAAAGTGTTGGTCAGCCATAGAGAGGGAGGCCTTTGCTGTGGCCTGGGCCCTGAAGAAGTTGAGACCATACTTATTTGGAACTTACTTCATAGTTCAGACAGACCACAAACCTCTCTTAGGGTTAAAACAGATGAAAGGAGAAAACCCTAAATAGTTGAGGTGGTCCATTTCCCTACAGGGGATGGACATTACAGTGGAACACAGACCTGGGAGTAACCACTCCAATGCAGATGGACTCTTAAGACATTTCCACTTAGACAATGAAGACTCATCTGGGCAAGGTTAGCCTTACTGTCCCTCATTTGGGGGGGTTGTGTAGCAAAGTCCCATCTTTCTTGGCATGTTACCCCCAATTTCTGCCTGTTTGTCAGTGTTTTTTTACTGTCTCACTGGGATCCTGCTATTCAGAACCACAGTGCTCATAGTTTGTGGCCTATGTGTGTTGCCAGTATGCTTGACTGTGTCTGCTAACCAGAACTCCAGTGCTTATGCTCTTTCTATGTACCAAATTTGTCACTATAGTTTAGTGACACCATATTGCAATTTAGATTGGCACACGGTACCCCCCTTGTAAGTCCCTAGTATATGGTACCTAGGTACCCAGGGCATTGGGGTTCCAGGAGATCCTTATGGGCTGCAGCACTTCTTTTGCCACCCATAAGGAGCTCATACAAACCTTTCTTCGGGACTACCACTGCAGCCTGAGTAAAATAGTGCACACACTATTTCAAAGCCATTTTTCACTGCTCCAGGTAACTTATAAGTCACCTATATGTCTAACCTTCATTTACTGAAGGCTAGGTGCAAAGTTCCTGTGTGTGAGGGCTCCCTTGCACTAGCAAAGGTGCCCCCACGTTGTCCAGGGCCAATTCCCCGGACTTCATGATTGCGGGGAAACCATTATAAGCATGCACTACATATATGTCAATATACATATGTAGCTTCACAATGGTAACTCTGAATATGGGCATGTGAGGTGTCTAAGATTGTAAAATTGAACCCCCAATCCAAATCTGGTATGGGGGGCAATTCCATGCACCCTGGGGGCTCCACCATGAGCCCACATTACTGCCAAACGAACTCTCTGAGGTTTCCACTGCAGCCCCAGATGCTGCCACCTCACAGACAGGTTTCTGCCCTCCTTGGGATTGAGCAGCTCAATCACAGGAAGGCAGAACAATGCATTTCCTTTAGGAGAGGGGTATTACACCCTCTCCCATTGGAAATAGGTGATACAGGAATGAGAGGGGTATCCTCCCAGAGCCTTTAGAAATGCTTTGAAGGCCACAAACTGTGCCCTCATTGGCATAATCCAGTCTACACAGGTTCAGGGACCCCCAGTCCCTGCTCTGGTGCGACACTGGACAAAGGAAAGGGGAGTAACCACTCCCCTGTCCATCCCCACCCCAAGGATTGTGCCCAGACCTCCTCCAGAGTGTCCCTGGCATTATCCATCTTGGGTTCCAAGGTGTGGGGACCCTCTGGGAGCATCTGAGTGGCCTGTGCCAAAAGGTGACATCAGAGACCCCTCCTAATTAGTGCATACCTGGGTAGGTAGCCACTCCCCCTCTCAGGGCTATTTAGGATTTCTCCTCTGGGTGTTTCCTCACATTCAGTTTGCAAGATTCCTCTAGGACTCCTCTGCATCCTCTGCATCCTCTGCTTCAGCTTCTGACTGTCGGATCAACCGAAGACTGCTCCAGGAACCACTGGAACTACAACAAAGCATCCAGGAAGAATCCTGTGACCTGCAACTTCAGCTCCAGGCAGCAATTGCAGCAGTTTCCAAGGTGTGCATGCTCTGAGGACTGCCTGTCTTCACCCTGCACCAGAAGAACCGAAGGAATCTCCAGTGGAGTGACGGAGTCACTTTCCTGCTTCAACAGGCACCTCTCTGCAACGACAACCGGTATTCTGAGACTCCTCTCCTGTCGACAAGCCTGATCCCTGGAACACAGGTGGTAGACTGAAGTGACCTAGACTGTCCAAAGGTCCAGCTGTCCCAGTTTGGTTGTATTTAGAGCTTGCGTTCCTGTGCAGCAACAGTACCCCTGTGAACTGCATCTTCTGCAACTCTTTGGGCTTCTCTGCACTTCTTCCAAACGTTCTCCATGCACAGCATAGCCCAGTTCCCCAGCACTCCATCCTGTGACGCACAGCTCTCTGAGTTGTTCTCTGGCAGCGTGGGATCCTGTGTAGTGCTGCGACTACCGCACTTTGCAAGTCCTTTGTCCCCATATTCTGGGACTCTTGTGGGTGCTGCCTGGTCTTCTGAGGGCTCTCTGAAGTGTTGAGAGCCCCCGCTGCCTCCTCAGTCCGAGTTGAGACCCCCAGGTCCCTCCTGGGTCCGGGCAGCTACTCTTTGATACAAACTGTGTACTTGCGTGAACCAAGGGTTGTTGGCAGGATCCAGTGACGCAAACAACCTGCATCCAGCAACTCGACATGGGACATCTCCTGCACCAAGCAGGAACCCACAGCTATCTTCTTTGGTGAATTTCTGCACTTTTCTTCCAACCAGAGAATCCACTTTTGCACCTTCTTCCAGGTGGGCAGGGGCTCCTGTTCTTCTTGGACTCTTCCTCGACATCTGAACTAGGTCTCCTCTCTCAACAGGTCTTCAGTCCAGGAATTCATTGTTGGTTGTTTGCAGTCATGGTTCTTGCATAACTCTTCATCACAACTTGTAGTGTGTTCTGGGGAAGCTGGCTGTACTTTAGTCCTGCTTTCCTGGGCTCTGGGGTGGGGTACTTTATTTACCTTTGGTGTTTTCCTACACTCCCAGCACCCCTCTGCAAACTACCCTTGCCTAGGGGGGAATCCGACATTCACATTCCACTATTTTAGTACATAGTTTGTGTTGCCCCTAGGCCTATTGCAATCTATTGTTTTTTTCTACTGTTTTCACTATTCTAAGACTGTTTACTTACCTGATTTTGATTACTAGTGTATATATTGTGTATAATACTTACCTCCAGAAGGAGTATTGCCTCTAAGATATTTTTGGCCTTGTGTCACTAAAATAAAGTACCTTTATTTTTGGTAACACTGAGTATTGTCTTTTATTGTGTATAAGTACTCTGTGACTATATTGGTATTGCAAGAGCTTTGCATGTCTCCTTTTTCAGCCTTGGCTGCTCTGCTACAGCTACCGCTAAACAGCCTATCCTACTAGACACGGCCTACATTTCACTAATAAGGTATAACTGGACCTGGTATAAGGTGTAAGTACCTTAGGTATCCACTACAAATCAGTTCAGCCTCCTACACCTTACTGTCCTCTCCTTTCAGTGGTGCACAATTTGCTGCCTTGCACCAGTGAAGGCACTCTTGCGCCATGATGAATGGATGCCTACATTGTAGGCAGGATGGTTTTTGTCCATGAAGGAGTGAGACCTCCCTGCACAAAAACAATCTCTGAGGCTTTTTCCTCATTTAGTACACTTAGAAAGAGGAAACAACGAGGGGAAATAAAGCTATTTCTCCTCATTGAACATCCGGTTGGAAGGGGTGCAATTCTGACCCATTCCCAGGTCTTCCAGTATTGGTAAATCTGGGAATCTGTTAGAATACATGTGGGGATGTATGTGAACACCACACTCCACTGATGTAATGCCCCTAACATGCAGTGTAGTGCATAGAAGAGGCATGTACTGCCATGTAGTACACCAGGTTTACAAAGCCACAAAATGCCACACAGCCTTGTATTGCTTTGTAAATCTGAATCAAGTTACTGAGTTGCCCTGCATCCTCTTGGTTTGCGCAAAACCTTAATAAATCTGGGCCCAGGTCTCAAGGGACTTACTTTCACTACCAATAGTGCAGGATCAAATTAAAAAGCTGCAAACTTACATAGGCTCATGTCTGAAAAATCCAACTTATGTTGAGAAGCTGTATACCATCTCTAGTGGACAGAAGGTCCTAAGTACTAATGATAATTTGCACCTGAAAACCACAAAATGTTAAAGATACCCAGGCCTTTATCCAGTGACATAACACTGGCCCCTGCAGCCCTGGTGCACATGGCCTGAGTGTGTCTAGAGGGGCCGCCTCCATGGGGGTACCCTCCAGTTTTGTTATGCAACTGGCTGTATCAATATTTCATTTATGCTTAATCCAACTTGTAAACCTCCTTGTTCCACAATGAAGAAGCTAAGCAATCTTAAATTAATTCTGGAAATATGTCAAAGTCATACATTCCAGCTGGATCCGGACTAACCTTTTCCCTATAAACCTAGTTCACCTCCAATTTCTTTATTTCTCTATTTCTGATAGTTTATGGTACCGAAAAGGCAGAATTGTAACAATTCATGGTCCTTGGAAAGCATGTTAAACCATAAGAAGTACATTAGTGCTATTGAAAAATTAATAAATCCCTGTACACTAAGTGCAAGTACTGCTTAAGTAATGGCCAGGAAGGATTCAAAGGACCGCCTGCCTCTATAGACCAACCAGAGACCTCTGGTCAACTAAAGTGCAAACAATCAACCAATTACCATTCCTCTAGTGACATTATAGGGCCCCACCCCAAAAGTACACGGCTTAGGACTCTGTAAGACTTTCAAAGTAAATTGAAAGCAACACTGAACCAGCCATCAGACCATCATTATAACCAGTGCAACGTACACCGATGGCACTGTACTGAACTGAATGCCATGTATATTGTGCTTCGGTCCCATTATGAATGGGATGTTGACTTCTAAGGTGCACGTTCAAAGTATTACAGGATGAACTGTTGACTCTTCCCTCCTGCAATCTATAGCATGGAATTGTGACCCAAGGGAGACCTGACATTCCTTTGCCTACCTCATCTCTGCTTAGCTCCATAAATCACTATCTTAGTGAAGAACATTAAATATGTTATGGTGAGGTGTTTGGTAACCAAACATACCATGCTGTTTGAGCTTGGCCACACCATCAAATTATTTTCAGTAATATAAATTGACATGCACTTTGCTGGATTGCCAACACCAGAAGACAGTCGTGACAGGGTAACATGCAGAACTCATCAATCCAGCACACCTTTCTCATCAAGTTATTTAAATCCAGTCACAAATACCATTCCATGTACCCTGGGTATTAGTACTATAATCACAATAAAGTTCATATTAGACCTTCATACATGCGTCTTTGTATGAACAAAAGGTTTCAGAGAACAGTTGGAAGGTATTAATCCACTCTGGTAGTTCTTGTATTAGAGAGAAGTAAGGGTTTGAAACACTCTTCGTCATGGATACGTTAATAACATTCAAAGCATACACTAAATGGCCTTAATGATTTAAAAAGCCTATAGAGCAGGACCACGCTGTTCGTCAACAAGAATATTATACATGCAATAGTTTGATCATAAAAACGTCAGAGGAGTTTGTCTCTCGGAAGGAAGAGAACTGGATCAGAAGAGCGTCAAAGTGGGTTTGGCAGAGCAGAATATCTGACATCTCCTATAAATCTGCCTTGCAAGAAGTTCCACCCCCACAGTTCCTAAAAGCAGAGCCAGAGAGCGGTGTTGGGTCTTTGACAGCAGAAGGATAACACTAACACTAGTAACCCTTAACACATTGGCCCATCTACTCTATGGCTGCCGGGTCACACTAAAAGAAGACAAGCTCTATTTAGGATAGTAATCATCCACAGTTTTTTCTTGTTCTGGACTGCATACAAGGCAGGGACATTGATATTATCATTTTTTCAGAAACAAATCCATCTATGTGGACTTGTTTGTGACAAAGGAAAGAAAACACTCAATAAGACACAACAACATGAGAGAATGCCCAACATTACACTTTTCCAAATGTGCCTCATCTGAGCTGGCATGGGTTTGTAAATAGGACAGGCACTGCTGGACCAGAAGGCCAGAAAAGAGGGCATCCGCTGGCCCAGTAGGATTCAAAAAGATGGGGGCAAAATATACATCTCTTGCTTTGACCATCTCTTGCTTTGTTTTGTGTCTTAAAGTGACAGAGAATACATGAAAGATTGAGGGCCTGATTACGAATTTGGTGGTCCGTGGACTGCCATTGTGGTGGTGGCAGTCCGACTGCCATCATCTTGGCAGGCGTGCCACTGTATCACGATGCATGCGGTCCCAGAGAGGAATGACTGATGCGGTCCTGCCGGCACCACCAGGAAACGCAGACCACAGTGTTGGCGATGAAGGCCGAACAGGCCAATGGAGACATTGTTTCTGCTGGACACATTATGATGTTGCCTATCGCCAACATGACCATGGCAGTCCAACAACCACATCCCAGCAGGCAGAAACAAAGAATATAAAGGAAGGAATTCACCTGTAGACAGTGTTACATGTCTTGTGCTGCCATGGAGCCCATCACACATGTCCTGCTGCTGCTGCTCATGAATGAAGCCCAAAAGCCATGCCCCAATGGAAACAACCAATGGTAAGAAAACACACCTACCTGTGTCATTAAGTTCAACAACAGATTGTTGCACCTTTACCCACAATATATGGGGCGTACACTACTGGCACCAAGTACACTTTACATTGTGTCCACAGTCAGAGTCACTGCGCTGCCACTCTCCACAAAAACAACTCTGCTCATCTTAGGCACTGAAACAGTGAAGTTTACAGAACATTGGGTCTCACAACAGCAACACCATAGCAATATCACATCTACCACTTCAACTGACACATTCACATTGCTCACATGCCTTGGACTGTTGTCATGTTGAAGACACATATGTATGGTTTTAAAATGGAACACAAATACCCCTTCCATTAAAAATCCCTGTTATGGACCCACACATCACCCACATTGCAACACAATGGAAAGTCAACGGGATGCACAATAGTTTGTGAAAGAAATGTCTAAAGCGCACAATGAAAAAATACCTGCATACTAGGGATGGGAGCATCAGGAGCACTCCTGGAAGGATGCTTCCCTAGAACATATTTCCCTTTGCACATGCCCCTAAAAAACAATTTACATAGGAACTGGCCTTTCAGGTATTTCAGGGACAAGCAATATTTGAGCCAAGTGGGATGCCTATCTGCCAAATGTGTAAGTATAAGTCAAGAAAGCTCATACAACAGCAACTGCAACAGCAACAGCAACTGCATGGGCCTTACATCTAGATGAAACAGCTGCAAGGTACATAGATGAAAATGGACATATGGTCAGTCAAATGCAAAGGAAGCTAGCACAACTGAATGCTCTCCATGTGTGGTCCAACAAATCTCTAGCTCCCACATATGAGATGAATGTACAGGCTATATCAGGGGGACAAGTCTGACACCATCCGTGATTATATTGATCAACACTTACCATAGCAAACATAACACAATGCAATGACACGCCAATTGGATTACTGCCCACATATCCATACAGTGAACATCTACCCTTGTCTTAGGTAACACCAGCATTGCCCACAAAGTCAGATATTGCAAACAACTGCAAATGGATCAGCAATCAGGGTGAAACACACACAACTGTAGGCAGAGAATACAAATTACTCTGGAACAACATAGAGGTAGAAAAGGAATTGCAGAACAAATGTGTACTCAAAAAACAACTATTTGGTTTTATTTGAACCAAAACAAGTATGATCACAGGCTATTGGCCAGTCCATCATAAAGTCTTTGCACACTACTGTGCCCACACTTGACTCCTATTACTGCCAGGTAACCTGCGCAGGAAGGGGCATCAAGTGGGAAGGCAGGCACCTCAGGGATCATCCTTGGGGGGGGGGGGCAGATTTGGGCTGGGAGGGTTTGGGTCTTTCTTAGGAGGGGTGGGCTTCTTCTTGGGGCAGGAGGCGTATGGGTGCTTGCGGGGGGCAGGAGTGACAGAGGAGGACTAGGATGTTGAAGGGATGGGTTAGGAGATGGGTGGGGGCCTTGTGGGATTGGGAGGGGGGTTTGGAGGTTACAGGGGGAAGGGTAAGGTCACAAAGGAAACTCCCCTTGGGAAAACGGGTAAGGTCATCAAAAGTGGTTGGGGATTTGGAGGTTGAGGGAGTGCAGGGCTTGTCTGTGGGTGTAGATGCCTCGGGGTGTGTGTGTGAGGTATGCTTGTGATTGGGTGGTGTCTGTTGCGTGTGTGAGTGGAGGTGGATGTGGTGGGTGATGTTGGAGTGGTGGATGCATGTGTGTCTGTTGGGGCGGTGTCTGAGGTTATGGTGAATGTTTTAGATGTGTCTGTGTTGGGGTGGTATCTGTCGATATGGTGGATCTGGTGGATCTGGTGGATGGGTCTGTGTGTGTTGGGGTGGTGTCTGTGCGTATAGTTGGATGTGGTGGATGGGTCTGTGTGTTGGGGTTGTGTCTAGGGGTATGATTGATATGGTGGATGTGTCTGTGGGTGTTATGGTGGTGTCTGAGGTGTGTGGGTCTGTGAGTTGTGAAATGTTGCCTGGGTGCATGGTGGGTGTGGTAGATGTGTCACTGGCTGTTGTGGTATGGCTGTGGGTATGGTAGTTGTGGTGGGTGTATTGCTGGGGGTGGTGTGGGTGTCTGTTGAAATGGTGGCTGATGTGGGGTCTGTGGATGACTGTTGAGTGCCTGCCTGCCGGT
Source organism: Pleurodeles waltl (assembly GCF_031143425.1). Lineage (NCBI taxonomy): Eukaryota > Metazoa > Chordata > Amphibia > Caudata > Salamandridae > Pleurodeles > Pleurodeles waltl. The sequence continues at coordinate 236,305,038 of NC_090446.1, read as the reverse complement.
GTTTCTTGGTTTAGCAGGCAAAACCAACTGGGTGCGGAGCAACAGGGAGGGTGGCAATAGATCTAGGGGTGGCAGACAGGGATGGTACAGGAGCAGGTCCTGATGGGTCCGCCACCTCTAGGGAGTGGCCACTGGAGGCAGAATCCGAATATGACAATGTTGATCCTGTGTCCTCTGTGGCACTCCCCTCACCCTCCGGGCCACTGGGTCCTTCTGTGTCGGTGGTGTCATGACTGGAGTTATCATGGACAAATGCTTTCCTACTTGGATCTGCCCTGTCTCCTTCATTTGCCTGGGATGATGCTGCAATTACAAAGAGAAAAAAGGTCACTAGATGCTCCTGATCACAAATGAACAACAGCTGTAATTAGCAAACATTATAATTACATCAAGTAGCCCCGCGCGACAACTACATCAAAGTGGCTCCCACATCATCTGCATGCATGCCTCATGAGCTGACAACAGTTTCCCTCAGAAAAATCAAAATCCCAGACAATTCCAATTGGATGTGTGAAGTTGTGCAACACAGTAACCATTGAACAAGGAGGAGACCTTATCACCTTCATTGCTTTGCCACATGGAGCATGCCTTAGATGCCTGTTGGCATTCAATAAAAGTTCAATGCCAAGTTCATTCCCACAGATCCCACACAAGGTCACACATACATCTATTTGTCACATACACAATGCCACGACAATAATAAATGATGCTCCAAAACCCTGCCATGTTGTTGACAGCAGTACAGTAGCCTGAAGAAGGTGACATGGAAATACTTATGTCACACTGGAAACATGTCACAATGCACACTTCACCATGTGTAAATTGTCCTAATGGAGTTATGGAGTTTGTACTAATCTTGCTCAGATATATAATACATTTAGCATGGAAATGTATACCGCAGACAAAATGTGCAAATTGTCTAGGAGAGAGGTCGCTAAAATCCACAACACAATGAATCAGCTAATCCCAGTGAAATCAACTCTACTGTATTGCACCCCTTACAATGACATATTGTGATTGCATATGTAGAAGGCTTAGTCCTTTATATGTTGGAGAGGCGCAGGGCTTCTCAAGTACTTGTAGCCCAAAGGGAAGCTACATCACTGTCACTATTTTTATCCTGTAAACCCAGATGTCCGTGAATGAATGGTTGTACCACCCACATATGATTCACAGATAACTGGAATTCAGTCCATGATGCATGCCAACAGTCAGGTAACAAACCTTTCTCATTTTGCATACGCAGAGCACTTTGCTGCATGATGCCACATCAATGGCATGGAAATGCACATCGTGGCTAAAAACTATAGTCCCACCTGTCATACACCTCATTGTTAATACAGTTATACATGCCAATTTACATGCCAAGATGGGTGATGGTATGTGTGAGCCAACAATCAATGGTGAACCACTTCTGTCCGTGGCACCACTTCAAATGTAACTCCATTACATATGTCCAAGTCCAAACACAAGTTGGCATATATGTGAGGGAATACAAAAATTATGCAATGCACACTTCTTTCTCTTGGGGATGTGACACTGAGGAGTAGTGGTCTGTGGCATTGAATTTAGAACCACTACAACAACAAACTTTACTTGACTGATCAATGTACACAGTCATATGTTGTCCCTGGAGAGAAATTGTTTTGTCGACTGTCATTGGTTGTGTCCCAGGTCCCTGGGCTAATAGGCAAGGCACAACAGTGTACACCTATTTCCATACTTACACAAACAGTTTCTCATCTTGTGTGTCACACATGGTCCATCCTCAATCATCAGGGGGAGATGGCAGAACTTAAACCATCAACTTGACTATGGAGGAATATGCCCTGTGCTCGCCCCCTTGTGGCTGCTGTGCTCCCCTCAAACACCCATCAAGCTCCGGATTGAACACCGCTAGAATGCAGGCTGTTAGGTGGGTCAGGCTTCATTGTGCACCCCACCCATACTGGGAGGACAGCCCCAGGTGGACCTCTGCAATCTTACGTGCCCAGTGTCCCAGGTCTTCCCACCTCTTCTGACACTAGGCGCTCTGCCGGATATGGATCCCCAAGGTACACACCTTCGGGGCAATGGCTCTCTAAATCCACTTCTTCTGGGCATTGACCTGTATGTATGTAAGAGACAAATCAAATGATTTCAAACCCAGGTTTGGCAGAAACGGTTGTGTGGCACACATGTCAGAAACACCAAGCACAAAATGGACAATTTGTCACCACACCACAAGTGTAAAGCACATATGTCAATAAGTAGAGGGCCTTGACTACACACTTTTGTAGTCATCTGCAGACTAATCCACTACCCTGCTCATGGCCTACAATGACCAACCAATCTTACTGACATCAGGTAGCCCATGCTCCAGCAACATGTACTGAGATGTGAGCCACAATGAAACACTTCACACCAATGTGGCTTCTTTAGAGTAAACTCCCTAGGCCTGAGTGGACAAATGTATTTACACTCTGCAACACTGACTCAGTCCTTACAGACAACTACCATAGTACAAACTTAACACTTACACTTGAGTGACAATGGAAGGGCTGGCATGGTCTGGTTGGAAAGTGTCTTCCCTGTGCATGTATGGACATGTGGCCTATCAAACACAGACCCCTGACACTTCAGGGTGGGTTTCTGTGATATGTACCCGTACCACAGATCACACCTTTGAACTTTTTCATCTAATCTACAGAGATAGCATGTGACATACTAAGGTCTGTTTTGTTCAGCTCCTGCTATGTAACCAAGCTACTGAGTCACATGTCATGGCTTCCTAGTGATCTGCATACTGTCTGCACTGTGGGTTTGTCACTTGTGCAATAAGCCTGTACAGGACACATATGACTTATGTGAAGGTGAAAACAGAGCTGTGGTAGTAAGGGACCTGACATGAGTCAAAAACACACATTGACAATGATGCAAAATGCACATATGGACTAGTTCAGGGATTTACCTCAGTACCCATTCCTAATCTTGTCAATGGACTGAGGCTTTCAGGACATGTCTTGCCACTAGAGTCTCATATTGCCCATATGACAAGTTGTGCAGGCCTACAGAGAGTGGGGGCAGTGCCACAGTTGCATTAACACAGTGATTCTCCCACATCCTGGAGTTATATCCCATACTGGAAGATACATTTGGCAGGCCCTGGTCTCTGCAGGCTGAGCATACAGTACCTACATGACACTCGCATTTCCATCACTTCCGTTCAAAACTGTACTTCATGTGGCCATCATCAATGTGGCTTGTGTGGCAACATGAGTCATGATAGACCTTCCAGACAACAGTTTGGCAGATGTAGGGGGAAAGATCTGTGGCACAATACACATTTCTTAAGAACGCCTTAAATGACTCAGACAAGATGCATACACAGTGCATGCTGCCATGCACATATATGTCTGACATTTACAACCATCATAAAAAAAGAAATGTTCATTGTATGGCAGTAAAGTCTCATTTCCTAGCAATGTGCATCCAACACAAGAAGGATCTAGGACCTCAAAAAACCTTACACAACAAAATGTGAATAAACACAACATATTGTAGTGGTCTCCAATACCTGTGCCACCATGTGCATCCCTTTGATGCCACACAAATTGTAACAACATGCACACAGGACTTCTAACTGGCACACAGGGGCACACTGTAGCCTGTGAGGAAAGAAACAATGGTGTTGAGTCCATTTTGTCTATGAGGTACTTACCTGCTCCTCTGGTAAGCCATAGAGCTGACCATACAGGGGAAGGACCTCACTCGTAATCCTCTTCAACTCCTCTAGATAGAAGGCAGGGGCCCTTTCACCTGCTAGGCATGGCATGATTGCACTCAGAGGTGGCACACAGCAGCTGAAGTGGTGGAGGAATTGCTGACAGCTGTGTTCAGGACACAAGTGATTGATTTTGCACAACATGGCGTACATGTATGCCATGTACGCAGTCATTACTGTCAATGGACACGGCCATTGTGCCACAGCCACCGCAGGTAACAACTTTAGCCTACTGCTGTGACCACCGCGGTTGGTACCACCCACCACTCGGACAATATCCGCCAGCGGACACATTTGGTTCCTGATGTCCAGTGGAATAGGGCAGGCATTTGCCATTTGGCGGTTTGAAATACTGTATATGTCCTTGTTAAGTGTGACACATCAACAATGTATGTTTAAGATCCTCAAAAACATCTTCAATGAGTCTTGATGTGTAGGTCTGACTACACAACCACCAGTATAGTGTGTTTTAGGGCACAGATGGCACATGACAGCAGTGCACAGTCCATCTCTGCTGATGGTATTTTTGGCAGTCACAAAACAAGTCACATTTCTAGGGGCAAATGAGTAGCACATAGTTGGGTGTTGACCGAACCCATGTGTGGATACATGTTTTGACAATCATGGGGGACTCATTTGACCCCTGTGTAGTTGACAGCTGTGATGTGGACAGGGTGTAGTGTATTTACAGTCAGAAATGCTTTGCCACATGATATTGTTGATATGCATCATGTATATTGCTGTGGATACAGTTACTAAGGTTCCAAATTATGTATTTTCACACATAGGTTCACCAGGACAGGGAGAATGTGACAAACTCCTGTTTACCGTCCATTGCCAAACTTCACACCATGAATGCCGTATTATCCAGCTTTACCGTCTGAATAGGCAAACAATAGTGGATTTTTGCCATGAGTTGGAGCCAGATCTGAAGTGAGCTAACAGGAATCCATATGGCAAACCACCCATTGTTCAAATCATATAAGTGTTACACTTCCCTCCACAGGGTCCTTCCAACATACAGTGGCCCTAACTGGTGGTATGTCCCAACCTATGTTCAGTCAGGTGTTGAGAAGATTCCTCTCAACCATTTTGAAACAAATTGATAGCTATATGAGGTTCCCCCAACTTGAGGATTTAGCCAATGTGAAGGCTGAAGTTCATGGTTTTGCCCTGCTCCCAAATGTGGTGAGGGCCATTGATGGCACACATGGTGGCTTAGTGCCACTGCAGGCTACTGAGCAAGTCTATGCCAACAGAAAAAACTTACATTTGATCAATGTGCAAGTTGTCTGTTTGGTGGATCTCTACTTCTCAAACCCATGTCCCCGTTTTCCTGGATCAACACATGATTCCTTTATAATGCGGAACAGCATCATAACCCAGCTGATGTCACAGCTGAAACCAGAGAGCGTCTGGCTGGTTGATAAATCATGTCTGCCCTGATTGTGTATGAGCAATGTCAGGTGCTACAATCATGAAGTCAGTGACTCATTGTTGCACTTATGTTCCATTCCTTAACAGGAGACTTAACAAACCGTCCTTGGTTACTGACGTCGCTGAGGAATCCAACTACACCAGGGGAAGCCCATTTCAATGAAGCCCGTGGAAGAATACAGTGGACAGTGGAGCAGGCTTTTGGGCTCCTGAAAGCCAGATTTTGCTGTCTGGACAGGAATGGTGGAGCTGTCCTCTACTCAGGCGGGAAACTGTGTCAGATCACTGTGGCATGCTGCATGCTCCACAACATCACCCTGCGGAGGAACATAATGTACATCCCAGGGAAGGGGGAGCCTGCAGTGCACATGTTGAGAATCCTGAAATGCCAACTGGAGATGATAGTGGTGAAGAGGAAGGAGCTGACTTGTGAGAAGATCTCATCCACACCTATTTCTCATGAGTTTAAGTATGTCATGTGATGTCATGACTGTGACTGTACAATGCATTGTAGTTGTGAGACTGTGTGGAGTTTGGTGTTTTTATTTAAAGTTAGGGAGCTCATAATTTGCAAACATCAGCCATAGGCTGATTGATGAACTATTTTTGACATATTGCCATGTTGATGAAGTTGCTTTGTTTGTGTCAGATTCCTTGCAATGTACTTTGTTTTCCAGATGCTTACTATATGACTTGTATCATACGTAAAGTTTCAAGTCTCTATACTTCTTGTTCTTTCCTTTGTACAGGTACTTTCACCATAACATCTTCATGTGGACATTTCAGAGTTGTGACATTGGCAGGTATGTGATGTTCTTCTGATGTAAAAAGTGGACATGGATTGTTCTAGGTAATGTAGTTCATAGAGTTTGCCCTTAAGAGATCTGTGCTAAGACAGCTTGAACAGTGTTTAGATGGAAGTTCAGAAGTGCCTATTGGACTTGTTTTGTGTCCTGTGGCAGACTTGATGCATCACATGTGTTATCATGTGGTAGGAAAATATGTAGCCCAAGACCACAGCAAAGTCAGTTCCCATTGACATTTGTGAAACACTCTTTTTGTATGACCTATATAGAGTTGTAGATGTGTTTCACCATTGTAGGCCACAGTGCCTGTGCCAAAACACAGACCTGTGTTTGTGTCATACCACAAGATGTTTGAGCATTGGATTATGATGACCCTGTGAACAGAAACAGTTGTATTGCCATATGTCTTAATCTTGGAATATGTGAAGTTAGATAACTTTGGTGGGGTATGTGACAATGCTCAAGCTGGAAACATCAACCACTTCAATGTTTACCTATTGTAGAGGACAATGTCTGACAAATCCTTTCCTTCCATGGTCTGAAAGTCTGTACCTGTAAATATGTTCATGTATTCAGTATGAGTCAAAGATTTATGATTTCCAATAGTTCAGACAAATTGACAGCCTACGTGCTGAACACTATAATGACATTTCTACTTTGACCAGACACTTGTATGTATGTGCTTGGATGGGATGATTGTTATCCTGGCCTGGACACTATGTACATGCAACAGATCCCATATTAAACAAGTACCTTGTACCATCATCATATGGTTCACATTGTCTGACATTTCTACATAGCTAAATATGAAATAAAAATCAACAGATAATGAGTCAATGATTGGTGATTTTATAGTGAAGCTATGACTAACAGAAGATATACGTGACCTCAATCAGCAAAAAAATAAGAAATGTGAAGGGGTCAGTCATGGTGAATAAAATCATTGGATCAGTCCACAGGGTGAATGTGTAATACAAAAAGGAGGACCTTATTTAGGAGGGTTATTGCTTGCAGTGGTGGGTGTCTTACTATCCAAAACTACTGGATCCTTTGCTGGAAGTCCCCGCTTATGGAGGTAGGGGGATCAGCTGCTACAGAGGCAGGGGTGCCTGTGGCTGTTTGTTCTTCTGTCACAGCCTCCCTTCCTGTGACTGGTGTTGATGTTGGTGGGCTTGCTCTTGATGAGCCAAAGTAAGAGGAAAATTGGTTTTGAGAAGCCCCACTCAGTCAGGGTTGTGTGTATGTCCCTCAGAACCCCTGTTTGGGATGCCAATTTGGAATTGTGGGCCTCCATCTGTTTACGCATGTCCCTATGCATGTCTCTCTTTAGCTACTTGATTTCTCTGAGTTTGGTCAACACCTGGCACATCAGGCCTTGGAACTCTTGATAGACACCCAAGACATGGCTGATACTGCCCTGGCTGACAGAAGCCCCATTGGCCTCACTCCACTGGCCCACAGCCTTCCTCCCACATACCCCACCCCCATGAATTTGTACCCTTGTCACAGGGCGCCCTCCCCAACTGGGTCCTGGAACCACAGTGTCCGTAGTGTGGAGCTGCACATCATGAACCAGGACTGGGGGGCACAAGATGGTGGAAACTGTGGTAGGTACAGAGGTTAGGGGCAAATATTTTCCTGTGATGTTGATGCAACAGGGCTGGGAGGTGATCTTGGGTGCACCGTGAGACTCACTGTTGATGTCTGACCACGTTGCCCAGACAGCCCATAACCGTCCTCCACAACACGGCCACAAGACCAGGAGTGTTGTCGTCACTGAGAGTATCGTCCAGGGGGTTAGTGGTAGTCTGTTCTTTGGCCTCCATGTGCCCAGCAACAGATCCACCTGTTGATGACAGAAATGCATTGTTACTGGTTGAATTGTGACATTTACCTCCAAAGGTTTTGTGTTCTAATAAGCAGAGACCATGGACCAGGTTATGTTGTAGGTAATCCAATTGTGCCAAGTAACTACGGTTTTGGGAGATTTGACATGACATGTATGAATCATGCTGGATCTATTTGACTTAAGCAGCTGATGAGATGTGCATATCAGTTGCACTTTGGATGATGGACTGAAAATTACATTGTACCACCAGGGCAGCCAACAAAGTGGAGGGGTAACATGTGGCTTTGACCACTTGGAGGCCTACTTGAGTGTGATGCAGACAAACCCAGGACTTTATTGTATAAGTGACTGGAGTTATCATGTGCACAGTTCTGTGTCAATGTATCTTCTGCAATACTAATCTGGTTATATATCTTGAGGCCTTATGTGTACTTGTGAAACACACAGGATAAGGTGTCCTTTCTGTCCTCAATAGTTTCATCTTGGGTTAGCAAGTCAAGATGGAGCTAGGTAGACAGACATGTCTCTGAGCTGAACATGATCTGTGTCTTGGTCACTCCCATGCTAGTAAACTTCAAATGAGACTTGATAAACAAGGGTATATAGACAATGGAATACTGGGTTTGTGTTTGGAGTCACAACATTAGGGCCTATTGGGTTTGAAAGTCAAGTATCTCTCTTTACTTCTCAAAACTAGACAAATGGTATACTCCCAGGAGAGTAAACTTCAATAGAGACTTGGCGAACAAGGGTATTTTGACAAGTGACCACTGTTCTGATGTTTAGAGTCACAACAACAGGGTCTATTGGGCTTGACTGTCAGGTATCTCTCTCTACTTCCTAACACTAGACAAATGATATCATCCAGGGTGAGTACACTTCAATTGAGAGTTCACAAATTGGTATTTGGACAAATGACCACTGGGCTGGTGTTTGGAATTACAACAACAGGGTCTCCTGGAAGTTGCAGTCAGATCATCCCTCTGCTACTCACACTATACAAATGGTATCCTCCCAGGGCAGTACACCTTATGTGGGATTTCACTAAAAGGGGTATTTGGACAAGTGACTACTGGGCTGGTATTTGGAGTTACAACAACAGGCCCTATTGGGCTTTGCAGTCAGGCCAGTCCCTCTACTTCCCAACACTAGACAAATTATATAATCCAGTGAGTACATACCATTTGGATGTTCACAAACAGGTATAAATGAGCTAGTGCCAATGTGCTTGTGTTTGGATTTAGAGAAGCAGTGCCTCCTAGTAGTTGCAATCAGGTCACTCCTCTACTCCCCAATACATGACAAATGTTGGGTATTACATATTTGTATGCAGGCTGCATATAAGTTTGGGCATACATTTACATGTTCGAACATACCATGAATCCTGGAATATATTTTGGGGAATTGTGAGATTTACAGGCCCCATTTGGACAAATGGCATGTGATGGACTTGGTAGATATGATGTTGGGTCCAATGATGCACACTGACAGTGTTTAAACTCACATACTCTTGTATTGAATGTTGGTGAAGTATATGAATGAGACAGTGGCAAAAGGTGAGCTTGGAGCATGCATGACACTACATTTTTGTCACTTTTGTTCTGCTGTTACTTACCATACTCCACTCCCCCAGGTACTCCGTCAAGCCCTCAGGATGCATTGGCCTTCTTCTCCCAGGGAAAGAGTTGTAATGGGGCACTGGGAGGTCCGCCGCCAGTCTTCTTGGCTTGCAGTTGGTGCCTGGAGACCAGGAAATAGTCCATTACCCTGAGGTTGTTCCGCCTCTTCCTAATGTTCTCCTTTATACACAGGATGGTGCTTACAGCATTTAGGGGGTGATTCCAACCATGGCGGTCGGTGATAAAGCGGCGGCCAACCCGCCAACAGGCAGGCGGTCAAAAAAATGGAATTCTGACCCTGGCGGGAACCGCCAACAGAGCCCGCCACCTTAACACTCCGACCGCCACGGCGGGACACACAAACAGCGCGGCGGTCACCGCCAACAGGCAGGCGGCAGACAATGTACCGCCCACACTATCACAACTCACCAATCCGCAACCT